>NC_053036.3:453448061-455948061 GCF_002575655.3 Aegilops tauschii subsp. strangulata | reverse complement strand
GGCAGTGCCAAAAATAAGTTGCACTATCATTATTAACCTTGCATCTTTTGGCTTCAATATTATGAATATGTGTATCACTACTATCGAGATTCAACAAAAATAGACGACTCATCAAGGGGGCATGACCATAAAAGATATTACTCATATAAATAGAACAACCATTATTCTCTTATTTAAATGAATAACCGTCTCGCATCAAACAAGATCCAGATATAACGTTCATGCTTAACGCTGGCACCAAATAACAATTATTCAGGTCTAAAACTAATCCCGAAGGTAGATGTAGAGGTAGCGTGCCGACCACGATCACATCGACTTTGGAACCATTTCCCACGCGCATCGTCACCTTGTCCTTAGACAATCTTTGTTTAATCTGTAGCCCCTGTTTCGAGTTGCAAATATGAGCAACATAACCAGTATCAAATACCCAGGCACTACTATGAGCATTAGTAAGTTACACATCAATAACATGTATATCAAATATACCTTTCACTTTGCCATCCTTCTTATCCGCCAAATACTTGGGGCAGTTCCGCTTCCAGTGACCAGCCCCTTTGCAGTAGAAGCACTCAGTCTCAGGCTTAGGTCCAGACTTGGGCTTCTTCACTTGAGCAGCAACTTGTTTGCCATTCTTCTTGAAGTACCCCTTCTTCCCTTTGCCCTTCTTCTTGAAACTAGTGGTCTTGTTAACCATCAACACTTGATGCTCCTTCTTGATTTCTACCTCCGCGGCCTTTAGCATCGCGAAGAGCTCGGGAATTGTCTTATCCATCCCTTGCATATTATAGTTCATCACGAAGCTTTTGTAGCTTGGTGGCAGTGATTGAAGAACTATGTCAATGACACTATCATCAGGAAGATTAACTCCCATTTGAGTCAAGTGGTTGTGGTACCCAGACATTCTGAGTATATGTTCACTGACAGAACTATTCTCCTCCATCTTGCAGCTGTAGAACTTATTGGAGACTTCATATCTCTCAATCCAGGCATTTGCTTGAAATATTAACTTCAACTCCTGGAAGATCTCATATGCTCAATGGCGTTCAAAACATCGTTGAAGTCCCGATTCGAAGCCGTAAAGAATGGCACACTGAACTATCGAGTAGCCATCAGCTTTGCTCTGCCAGACGTTCATAACATCCTGAGTTGCTCCTGCAGCGGGTCTTGCACCTAGCGGTACTTCCAGGACTTAATTCTTCTGTGCAGCAATGAGGATAATCCTCAAGTTACGGACCCAGTCTGTGTAGTTTCTACCATCATCTTTCAACTTAGCTTTGTCTAGGAACGCATTAAAATTCAAAGGAACTGTAGCACGGGCCATTGATCTACAACAACATAGACATGCAAAATACTATCATGTACTAAGTTCATGATAAATTAAAGTTCAATTAATCATATTACTTAAGAACTCCCACTTAGATCACGAGATCCATATCAACTAAACCATGTTCGATCAGCACGTGAGATGGATTAGTTTTCAATGGTGAACATCACTATGTTGATCATATCTACTATATGATTCACGTTCGACCTTTCGGTCTCAGTGTTCCGAGGCCATATCTGCATATTCTAGGCTCGTCAAGTTTAACCCGAGTATTCTACGGTGCAAAACTGGCTTGCACCCGTTGTATGTGAACGTCGAGCTTATCACACCCGATCATCACGTGGTGTCTCGGCACGACAAACTGTAGCAACGGTGCATACTCAGGAAGAACACTTATACCTTGAAATTTAGTTAGAGATCATCTTATAATGCTACCGCCGTACTAAGGAAAATAAGATGCATAAAGGATAAACATCGCATGCAATCAAAATAAGTGATATGATATGGCCATCATCATCTTGTGCCTTTGATCTCCATCTCCAAAGCACCGTCATGATCACCATCGTCACCGGCTTGACACCTTGATCTCCATCGTAGCATCGTTGTTGTCTCGCCAACTATTGCTTCTACGACTATCGCTACCGCTTAGTGATAAAGTAAAAATTACATGGTGATTGCATTTCATACAATAAAGCGACAACCGTATGGCTCCTGCCAGTTGTTGATAACTGTTACAAAACATGATCATCTCATACAACAATTTATATATCATCACGTCTTGACAATATCACATCACCACAAGCCCTACAAAAACAAGTTAGACGTCCTCTACTTTGTTGTTGCAAGTTTTACATGGCTGCTACAGGCTTGTAGCAAGAACCTTTCTTACCTATGCATCAGAACCACAATGATTTTTCGTCAAGTGTGATGTTTTAACCTTCAACAAGGACTGGGCGTAGTCAAACTCGATTCAACTAAAGTTGGAGAAACAGACACCCGCTAGCTACCTGTGTGTGAAGCACGTCGGTAGAACCAGTCTCATGAACGCAGTCATGTAATGTCGGTCCGGGCCGCTTCATCCAACAATACCGCCGAATCAAAGTAAGACATTGCTGGTAAGCAGTATGACTATTATCGCCCACAACTCATTGTGTTCGTGCATATAGCATCTACGCATAGACCTGGCTCGGATGCCACTATTGGGGAACGCAGTATTTCAACAAGTTTACCTACGATCACGCAAGATCTATCTAGGAGATGCATAGCAACGAGCGGGAAGAGTGTGTCCACTTACCCTCGTAGATTGAAAGCGGAAGCGTTTAGTAACGCAGTTGATGTAGTCGAACATCTTCGCGATCCAACCGATCCAGCACCGAACGTACGGCACCTCCGTGTTTAGCACACGTTCAGCTTGATGATGTCCCTCGAACTCTTGATCCAGTTGAGGCCGAGGGAGAGTTCTGTTAGCACGAGGGTGTGGCAACGGAGATGATGAAGTTATCGGCGCAAGGCTTCGCCTAAGCACTATGACAATATGACCGAGGTGTGTAACTGTGGAGGGGGGCACCGCACACGGCTAAGAGAAGACTTGGTGTGCCTTTTGGGGTGCCCCCTCCCACGTATATAAAGGGGGAGGAGAGGTGGCCGGCCCGGGGGGGCGCGCCATGGGGGGAGTCCTACTTGGACTCCTGATCGAAGTAGGATTCTCCCCCCCTTCCTATTCCCACTAAGAGAAGAAGGGAAGGAGGAGGAGGAGAGAAGGAAAGGCCCCCCCCCCAACCCTAGTCCAATTCGGTTGGGGATTGGGGAGGGGCGCACCACCACCTGGCCACCGCCTCCTCTGTCCACTAGGGCCCATGAAGACCCATTAACTCCCCGGGGGGATCTGGTAACCCCCGGTACTCCAGAAAATGCCCGAACCTTTCCGAAACCATTCCGGTGTCCAAACATAACCTTACAATATATCAATCTTTATGTCTCGACCATTTCCAGACTCCTCGTCATGTCTGTGGTATCATCTGGGATTCCGAACAAACTTCGGTCATCAAATCACATAACTCATAATACAAATCGTCATCGAGCATTAAGCATGCGGACCCTACGGGTTCGAGAACTATGTAGACATGACCGAGACACATCCGGTCAATAACCAATAGCGGAACCTGGATGCTCATATTGGCTCCTACATATTCTACGAAGATCTTTATCGGTCAAATCGCATAAGAACATACGTTGTTCCCTTTGTCATCGGTATGTAACTTGCCCGAGATTCGATCGTCGGTATCATCATACCTAGTTCAATATCGTCACCGGCAATTCTCTTTACTTGTTCCGTAATGCATCATCCCGTAACTAACTCATTAGTCACAATGCTTGCAAGGCTCATAGTGATGTGCATTACCGAGAGGGCCCTGAGATACCTCTTCGATACACTGAGTGACAAATCCTAATCTCGATCTATGCCAACTCAACAAACACCATCGGAGACACCTGTAGAGCATCTTTATAATCACCCAGTTACGTTGTGACGTTTGATAGCACACACGGTGTTCCTCCGGTATTCGGGAGTTGCATAATCTCATAGTCTGAGGAACATGTATAAGTCATGAAGAAAGCAATAGCAGAAAAACCAAACGATCATTATGCTAAGCTAACGGATGGGTCTTGTTCATCACATCATTCTCTAATGATGTGATCCCGTTCATCAAATGACAACACATGTCTATGGCTAGGAAACTTAACCATCTTTGATTAACAAGCTAGTCAAGTAGAGGCATACTAGGGACACTCTGTTTGTCTATGTATCCACACATGTACTAAGTTTCCGGTTAATACAATTCTAGCATGAATAATAAACATTTATCATGATATAATAAAATATAAATAACAACTTTATTATTGCCTCTAGGGAGATTTCCTTCATATACATAGGTGCGTACCTAACCTAAGTACATGGTTCCACATCGTTATATTGATCCATCTGCTTCTACATGCACTAATCATTTATGCATGCATCCAACTACTTGCGTTTGGTTGATAAGAATTTATCCAGCCGATTGCATTTCCATCCGGGTCCTTCCAATTTAGTACCCAGATCAGTCAGATATTCTTCATGGCTGAGATATGATAAAGTCATCCTTCCAGAGTAGGTTCTCACTCATCAAAATAGAGTCATCCGCCCTAAAGACATCGCACCGAAAATATTCGAGCTATCCAGGAAGAAGCGTGGCACTGTTGCTTCCGCCCTCGTAGATGACAACTAGGTAAATTTGATCAAAACGAGCGCGGGATTATCTCTTGTTCACCTCGAACAATTTGTTGCTCCTTGGAACAAGCTCTGGTCTATCAATATCCAACCGGGTGTCCTGGACACCATCCTATGGAAGCTCTCAAGCGATGGGTTTTACACTGCCAACATGGACTACTTGGTGTAATTTGTTGGCCTTGTTCAATACAACTTGCAAATTATTGTCTGGAAGGCTTGGTCACCCCCAAATGTATTTTTTTGCATGGTTGGTCACGCAAAATAGGATCTGGACGGCGGATACACTTCAGTGTTGTGGGTGGACAAACTGTGATTGATGCCCACTTTGCAATCAAGTGCATGAGTCCGTGGCACACCTGTTGTTCAAGTGCCGCTTCTCCATTCGGGTCTGGATGGAGGTCCTTGCCTGGCTACACCTGGATGTCAATACCACTCTTTGGATGAGCTACGACATGGCGAGATATTGGTGGGATGGGATCCTCACCAACAATGCGCAGCCAAGGAAAGCCTTGGCCTCCTTACTCCATCTTGTAGGCTGGGAGATTTGGAAGGAATGGAATGCACCTGTATTTAGGGAAAAGGCGGTGCCTGTATTGGTTATCGTGCATGCTATTAAAGAGGAGACATCTATGTGGGCTCTGGTGGGCGCTAGACATTTGTGTAATTTGATGCCGCGAAAGTAGGCCTTTGTCCCTATTTCGCTTCGGCGAGGCTGTAATGTCGAAAAACTTACTCTTCTCCTTAATCAATGAAAATGGCAAATCTTTTGCCTTGTTTCAAACAAAAAAATAGAGTCATCCTTTTCCGTGCGTGTGTTGGTGTTTTTCTTAAAGGCAAATATTTGTCTTGTGTATCAGTAATTAAGAAAAAACTTTGCCCAGTTAAAAAATCATGCAAAAACCAATACATACAGGGCCAAGCTCACACTCGTCAATGACATGTCAAACTCAACAGAAGCACAAAAACCTCACAAACACAAGGAAAAAGGGAAATCTGCTCCGCTGAAACTAACTATCCTCCCACCATTGCCAGAGAGAAGAAGTTGAGACTGCTACGGGAGGAGCAGACCGGAAATCTCAAGCATAGGTTGCAAAGCAAGCATCCTCCAAATACCATGTGCCCAGTGTCCCGCCTGAGACGCCGACGACTGTCGGAGTAAATGGCCACGGGTAGCCTAACCGACTCCCCCTGGCTCTTCGAAAAATTACCAGGCCGATCGAGCCTTCAAGCATCCAGAGCACGGGGCTGCCTTCCTCTAGCCGGCTATCACCAAGGCCGACTACCAAAAGGGGACCCGGCCTCAAAAACCTTCCCGAAGAGAGCTACGAGATGCCCGACTCGAGGAAGCTGGCCCTGAGAGGACCGACTCCCAGAAGCCGGCCATGAAGAAGGCCGACTCCCAGAAGTCGGCCAAGACTGCACCCACCAGGGCTGCACCCACATAACGGTGATAAGACGGGGCGTGGCCGCAGTACAGCCTGCCACCCCCGAATCCCGGAGCATGCGTGGGCACAGTGCGTCGTACGGGTCAGCCATTTCCCGTCCGGCGCGGCAGTGTAGCCATGTTGACTGTGACGTCACCCACGACAGGCGCCAGTACGGCCCACGGTCGGCGGGCCCCTTCAGCCAGAGAGACGCTCGAAGGCGGCCTGGCCTCCCCTAGTCGGCCTGGGGCGTAGCTGGCTCCCAATAGCCGGCTACCTCCCTCCCTCGAAGTATGTGCATCATTAAGGAGACAAGACGAGGTGAGGCTACAGTGAGAGCCTGCCAGGCGGCGGCACTGTAGCCACGCTTACCTCAACAAAGCCCTCGTCATCAGGGGTGAGGCAACAGTAACCAGCCGCCGACAAGGCCCCCAGGCGGTGGGTCCGTCCTATCGGGCAAGAGGCCGGCAGCCGGCGGGACCCACCAGTGGGCGGGCCCCAATGGCCGGCGGAGAAGCCGGCGAGCACAGACACTGACGGTTGGGACCCGCACCCAGCCGGATTACCATTGTACCCCTGGGGTGTAGGCCTATATAAACCCCCCGGGGCACCCATGCAAAGGGTTGATCTCTAAGATAGTTTTAGCCACCACGTAGAGGGAAGAGGAGAGCTAGCCTTGCCTTTCTTCCTCCTCTAGCCAAACAGCTCAAGGAGCACTTGTAGCTACTTGTGTTGATCTAGTGATCATGCGGAGACCCCGCAGAGCAGGACTAGGGGTGTTATCTCCACGGAGAGCCCCGAACCTGGGTAAGATTCGCCGGCGTGCATGTCTTCGCCTTATCCCGTTTCCAGGCACCGGCGATGTCTTACTGGCTCCCACAATGATAAGCCACCCGTTGGCATATGTCGCACCTACCACCCGACATTTGGCGCCCACCATGGGGCCAGGTGCACCGTCGTCCGGAGACCTGTTCTGGACGGGAACCCTTTTTCTCCCACGCGAGCGTAGCCAGCCCGCTACGCCCGATGGCGCTTGCCCTGATGCGCTGCAAGGCGTCGACGAGGCCTGCGCAGCGAGCTACCTTGCCGACCTTGTTGGCGAGACCGCATCTCCGACGAGCCTGCGTCCGACGCGGGCACAGACTACCCCGAGAGCCGCCTCGTCAGCCTCCTCGACCAGCTTCATGTCTCCAGCGAGCTTGCTGTGGACTTGGAGTCGGTCGGCTCCACCGACCCGATGCTTGTCGACTCTGACACGGCATCGCTTGACGCCTTCCCCACCAACATGGTGATCATCGAGGACCCTCTCCCTCGAGCCGACAGTGGCAGCAGTGCTGTCACTGAGGTGCTGGTCATCAGCCACGGCGCCGTCTCGGGCGAGAACGCCCACGACGCCCTACAAACGGCGCTGCATGACTTGTCCGTCCCTAGCCCGGCCGACGCCGACGCCGAGACTCTGGAGGCACGCCGTCTCGCCCTCATTGCGGAGGGCCAGAAGATAGCATCCATGAGACGCCTCACTGAGGCTCACTAGCGCGAAGTCGACCGCGCCGCCTTTGGTACGCCGCCTCCTGGCGGGCCGAGCCGAGCCAGCCTCGTCAAGAAGCGCGGCACGGCCATCGCCAACAAGCTGGGAGCAGACCGCCCGGTCTATGCCACGCCACTCGAGAACCTGCGTGCCGCTCAGGCGGCCGTGGACGAGCTGAACGGGCTAGGGGCTGATGAGCTCCCCTACATGACTAGACGCATCCAGCAGCTGATCGACGCGGCCGCAGAACGGCATGAAGCCGGCGCCTGCGCTGAGAGTCCTCCCCCACGCCGAGAACACGCCGCGACATCCCGGACGCCAACTGCAAGCGGCGCCCGCGCAAGAAAAGACAAGGAGCCGGCTGCTAGCCGCAGCAGGACTCGGGTCACCATTGAGCGCGACATAGAAGGCCGCCCCCGAGCGGTGGAACAACAAGGCGATCCGCCTCACCCCCCCCCCCCGCCTCGTGGGGAGAGATATCCCACCCCGCCGCCTGTCACGCATCCGACTCTCGGTGGCCGACTAGGCAACCGCGAAGGAGTCGGCGAGACTGATGCCCGCCACCGGATCGACCGCCTAGCGCGATCCCTGGCGCTAGAAGAAGATGATGATGTCGGCCCGCCTTGCTTTGGCCCCCGCATCCGCGACGAGCCCTTCCCCAAAGGGTTTTCACTCCCAAGAGACACGCCAAAATACAACGGCTCCGTGAAGCCAGAAGATTGGTTGATTGACTACTCTACCGCAGTTAGCATAGCAAACGGCAACAGGCGCGTTGCCGTGAAGTACATCCCTCTCATGCTTCAAGGCACGGCGCGCACCTGGCTGAACAGCCTCAAGCCCTACATCGTCAACAGCTGGCTAGACTTCACGGAAGTCTTCGTCCGCAACTTCACCAGCACATACAAGCGGCCTCCCAAGCCCCGCCAGCTCTCCTTATGCGTCCAAGGGGCCAGCGAATCGACTCGCGACTACCTCACGCGTTGGGCCGAGCTCCGCAACTCCTGCGAGGGGGTGCATGAGGTTCAAGCAATACAGTACTTCACCGCCGGGTGCCGAGACGGCACCCTCCTCAAGCACCGACTGCTCTGCGACGAGCCGACTACCCTCGACAAGCTGCTGATCATAGCAGACAAGTATGCCACGGCTGACTCCTCGATGAAGACCGAGCTCCGAGTGGACGCCTCTGGAAAGGTGCTCGCTCCGGCTCCCAAGACGCCGGCTGGTGACTCCAAACGACGCCCCTACCAGAACGACCACAAGCGCAAGGCCCCTATGCCGCCTTCCACCAGTCGGCAAGTAGCCACCGTCAAAGACGAACTGCCCGAAGAGCGGCCCGCGCCCAAGAAGAAGGGGCCTTCTCCTACGAGCAAACTCTTGATGCCCCCTGCAAATTCCATAGCGGCGCGAAGCCGTCCAACCACACGGCCCGGAAGTGCCATTGGCTCACACGGATCTCCAAGGGCGAGCGGCTGGTGCCGCCTCCACCTCCTGGCCCGCCGCCACCCGCCCCTCAGCTGCCGGCTGTTCGACCAGCAGTCGGAGCCAATCAAGATGAGTTCCCAGATGAGCACGCCACCTACGTCATCTTCACGAGCCAGATTCAAGACAAGCGCAATCGGCGCCGACAGCACCAAGAAGTCAACGCGGTTGCCTCCAGCAACCCCGAGTTCATGCATTGGTCTGAAAGGCCTATCAGCTGGAGCCGGGCCGATCACCCAGAGGTGATGCCGTCTCCCGGCTCCTAAGCATTGGTGTTGGACGCCACCCTCGCAACGGAAAGGCGAGCTACCCGTTTCTCCCGTGTGCTGATTGATGGTGGAAGCATCATCAACATACTGTACTGCGACACCATGGAGAAGTTGAACCTCAAGGCGAAGCAGCTCATGCCAAGCCGGACTGTGTTCCATGGCATCGTACCCGGCCTGTCCTGTCCCCCAATCGGCAAGATCAAGATGGATGTTCTCTTTGGAGACGAGGATCACTTTTGCCGAGGAGTGATCTGGTTTGAAGTAGTGGATCTAGAGAGCCCTTACCACGCCTTGCTTGGCCGACCTGCCCTGGCCAAGTTCATGGCTGTGCCCCACTACGCCTACCTCAAGATGAAGATGCCAAGTTCAAAGGGGATCATCACCATAGCTGGAGACTACAAGAAGTCCACCGAGTGCGCTGCAGCCAGCAGCCGGCTGGCCGAGTCCCTCGTGATTGCTGAAGCGAAGAAGATGCTGGACCAAGTCGTGGCCATGGCCGGCAAGCAGCCGGCCCTGTCCCCCAACCCCAAGGAATATGATGCTCAGGGCTCCTTCCAGCCGGCCAAGGAAACAAAGAAGATACCTCTGGACCCGGAGAACCCGGAGAGGTTTGCTGTCATTGGTGCAAACCTGGACAGTAAATAGGAAGGCGAGCTCGTCGACTTCCTCTGTGAGAATCGGGAAATCTTTGCATGGTCCCCCAAGGACATGCCGGGTGTTCCGAAGGATTTCGCCGAGCACAAGCTACACGTCCGAGCGGACACGAAACCAGTCAAGGAGCCTCTCCACCGACTGTCGGAGGAGAAGAGAAGGATCGTAGGAGAAGAGATAGCCCGGCTCCTGGCTGTCGGCTTCATTATGGAGGTGTTTTTTCCAGAGTGGCTTGCCAACCCGGTCTTGGTGTTGAAGAAGAACAATAAATGGCGTATGTGTATAGATTACACCAGCCTCAACAAAGCCTGCCCCAAAGATCAAGTGATAGACTCCACAGCCGGATGCAAGTTGTTGAGTTTCCTGGATGCTTACTCAGGATACCACCAGATCAAGTTGGACCCAGCCGACCGCCTGAAGACCGCCTTCATCACACCATTCCGAGCTTTCTACTACCTGACTATGACATTCGTCTTGAGAAATGTCGGTGCCACTTTTCAGCGTTGCATGCAGAAATGCCTCCTCAAGCAACTCGGCAGAAATGCCCACGTCTATGTAGACGATATTGTGGTGAAGACGGAGAAGCGCGACACCCTGCTGGAAGACCTCAGAGAAACATTCGCCAACTTGCGCCGATTTCAGATCAAGCTCAACCCTGAGAAATGCGTGTTCGGAGTACCAGCCGGCCAGCTTCTAGGCTTTTTGGTCTCTGAACGCGGCATTGAGTGCAACCCAGTGAAGATCAAGGCCATAGAGAGAATGGAGATTCCTACCAAGCTGCGAGACGTTCAGAAGTTTACCGGGTGCCTGGCCTCCCTAAACCGCTTTATCAGCCGGCTAGGGGAGAAGGCTCTCCCCCTGTACCGACTCATGAAGAAGTCCACCCACTTCTTGTGGAACAACCAAGCAGACCAAGCTTTGCACGAGTTGAAGAAGATGCTGACCACACCACCTGTCCTGGCAGCGCCGACTGAGAAAGAGCCCATGCTCCTTTACATTGCTGCGACTAGCCGAGTGGTCAGTACAGTCATCGTGGTCCAGCGCCCAGAAGAAGGTCGAGCTCAGTTAGTCCAGAGGCCGGTATATTATTTAAGCGAAGTACTGTCCACCTCGAAGCAAAACTACCCGCATTACCAGAAGATGTGCTATGGAGTGTACTTCGCCGCCAAGAAGTTGAAGCCCTACTTTCAAGAGCATCCCATCACGGTCGTATGCACTGCCCTGCTTGACGAGATCATAGGCAGCAAGGATGCATCCGGCCGGGTGGCTAAGTGGGCCATTGCGCTGGCTCCTTACACGATCTTCTACCAGGCCCGCACCGCTATCAAGTCCCAAGCATTGGCCGACTTCCTTGTCGACTGGGCCGAGACCCAGTACCTACCGCCGGCTCCCGACTCCACTCATTGGCGGATGCACTTCGACGGATCCAAGATGCGCACCGGCTTGGGAGCCGGCAACGTCCTCACCTCTCCCAAGGGCGACAAGCTCAGATACACATTGCAAATCCATTTTGCCGCCTCCAACAATGTGGCCGAGTACGAGGCGCCCATACATGGGCTCCGGCTAGCCAAAGAACTCGGCATACGCCGGATCCTGTGTTATGGCGACTCGGATTTGGTGGTCCAGCAGTCATCTGGCGACTGGGACGCCAAGGACGCAAACATGGTGAGCTATCGATTCCTCGTCCAGCAAATCAGCGGATACTTTGAAGGGTGCGAGTTCCTCCACGTGCCATGGGCCGGCAACGAGCAAGCAGATGCCCTGGCACGGATCGGCTCCACCCAACAAGCTATACCAACCGGCGTCTCTCTCCAACGCCTTCTCAAACCGTCTGTCAAGCCGTCTCCAGAATCGGACTCCATCTTCGTACTGCCTGCCCCTGATGCAGTCAGATCCGACTTGGGGAACCCAGCAGGCGGCTCGGGGACTTCAACAAGCGGCCCGGGGACTGCCGTAATCGCACCCGGCTCAGGGACTTCAGAACCCGGCCCGGGGACTGCAGCAGTCGGCCCGGGGACTGCAGCGACCCAACAGGCGGTGGCCAACTCCAACTCTTCACCACCCAACCCACCCACCCGGGTCACAGTAGCCGTACTGACAACAGAAGAAGTCACAGCTCCATCATGGGCCCAGCCCATCCTCAACTTCCTAGTAAACAGAGAGCTGCCAACTGATGAGATCTCGGCAAGACTAGTTCAACGCTGAGCCGGAGCATACAGAATAATAAAAAGAGAACTTGTTAAGCGTAGCGTCACTGGAGTCTTCCAGCGCTGCGTCGAGCCAGAGAAGGGCATAGCAATCCTCAAGGATATCCACCAAGGCGAATGAGGCCACCGCGCAGCCTCAAGATCACTTGTCGCCAAAGCTTTCCGCCATGGTTTCTTCTGGCCGACTGCTTTGGAAGACGCCAAGGAATTAGTCAAATGCTGCAAAGGATGCCAAGTCTTCAGCTCCAAGCAACACCTGCCGGCTTCCGCACTCAAGACCATCCCCCTCACCTGGCCCTTTGCCGTTTGGGGCTGGACATGGTGGGCCCATTCAAGACAGCCCGCGGCGGCATGACACGTCTGCTTGTCGCCATGGACAAATTCACCAAGTGGATTGAAGCGAAGCCAATCAAGAAGCTGAACGGGCCGACTGCCGTGACATTCATTGCAGATATCACCACTCGGTATGGTATACCACACAGCATCATCACCGACAATGGCACGAATTTTGCCAAGGGAGCACTGGCACGTTTCTGTGCCACACAGGGCATCTGACTGGACTTAGCGTCCGTTGCCCACCCGCAGTCAAACGGCCAGGTGGAGCGAGCAAACGGCCTCATCCTCTCCGGCATCAAGCCCCGACTGGTCGTACCACTAGAGCGTTCGGCTGGCTGCTGGCTCGATGAGCTGCCGGCTGTCCTCTGGAGTCTGCGTACTACCCCGAACAAGTCAACCGGCTTCACTCCTTTCTTCCTTGTATATGGCGCCGAGGCTGTCATCCCAACTGACATCGAGTTCGACTCGCCTCGGGTCACCATGTACACGGAGGCGGAGGCCAAGGAAGCGCGAGAAGACGGTGTCGACCTGCTGGAAGAAGGCCGGCTGTTAGCACTCAGCCGGTCCGCCATCTACCAGCAGGGTTTGCGCCGTTACCACAACCGGAAGGTCAAGCGAAGATCCTTCCAAGAAGGCGATCTTGTGCTCTGGCTGTTCCAGCGAACAGCCGGCCAGCACAAGCTCTCGGCCCCTTGGGAAGGCCCATTCATCATCAGCAAGGCCCTAGGCAACGACTCCTACTACCTGATCGACGCAGTCGAGGGCACGCAAGAGGGATGATTCCGGCAAGGAGTCGGAACGACCATGGAACGCCAATCTCCTGAGAAGATTTTATAGTTAAAAGCAGTATGTATCACGCAACCTTTTTGTATTAAGTACAAGACAACGGGCCCCCCGAGGCGCACTCGGGGACTACCCTCCTTTATCTATGAATGACGAGTGTCATACCCATGAATGTACTATTACATTTGATTCTCTATCTGGCACCGGGTTCGACTAGTCGGCCCGGGGACTGGCCGCCTTGAGTTATATTAAAAGTTCTACCTGAAGTCAGACATGTAGTGTGCCAGCACCCGAGCCCTCTCTTGTTGTAAGTCGCAGCTCGAAGAACCGACTGTCTGACTGGCAAGAGCCAAAGGCAGGAAAGGTTGCCCACACGAAAAACGGCTAAGGACTAACGAACCTATATAACACAAGCCGGCCTCCCACCACACCTACCGGCTGTCAGAACAGCCGGCTGGCCGGCTTCCCAGTCACTTTGCTACAATCCAAGAAAGCTAGAGTACTTGCCCTCCCAACCGGCCAAGCACTTCTCCAGCCACAGACTGCAGAGCAGCTGTCCAGCTGGGAAGGCGGCAACCAAGGGAGGGCGGCAAAGGAAACAACCAAAGGATGAAAAGCAAGAACAATGGGAAGCCAAACACATGCATGATTATATTTACACATAAGGCCTTCAACAGGCCGGCAGTTAATATATTTTGAATACACCCCCAGTGGGTGGAACTGCGCAAACTTAACAAAATATCGTTCAAATAGTAATAAAACAGGAAAGTAAAGGTGGCAGATTAGGCTAAGGGCGCAACAGGCGAGCCGGGCTGGTCGGTGGAGACGGCAGCGCCGGCTGGAGGAGTGGCCGGCTGGCGAGTCTCGGCTTGATCATCGCTGGCTGCAGGCGGTGCGCTCACACGCGCCTTGTTGCTGGAGGCACGGTCAAGCTGAGGCTGGCCGGCAGCTCCACCATCTGGCACGACGTCTTCACCCTCCTCCTCCTCCTCCTCCTCGCCCTCGTCGCGGGAGTCGATCTCCTCTGCTGAGTCCTCACCATCTGCTGGGTTCAGCCCGAACCACTCCTCCGGCTGGGCAACGCCGTTATCATCCACATCAGGAGCAAAGGCGCTGGTGTCGGTGTAGTCGGCGATCGCCGAGGCACGCTGGATGATAGCCGGCCGCGCAGGCTCCAGCTCCGTATCGGCCTCCTGCCGCCAGGTGGCCAGCTGGTCCAAGCTCAGCTCAGGATACCAGGCTTTGACGAACTCCAGCGCTCGCCTGGTGCCTGACCGAGCTGCAGAAGCCTTCCAGGCCTCGAAGCGGCCGGCCGCTACCTCCAGCCAGTCGGTAGTCCGACTGGGGGTGCGGGGAATCACCTCGCCGGGCCAGAGAGCGGCCAGCACTTGTGCCCCAACACGTTGAAGCCGGCGGAGCATGCGGCGAGCCGGCTGGAGGCGGGCTTGAATCGCCAGGAACTGTTCCTCAAGCGACCGGCGAGCGTTCGGTGCGATCTCAGCGCCAGCCTGCCTTTGTGCCTCGCGGTGGGCCTCGACGACCTGGTTGGCGGCAGTAGAGTAACCAGGGAAGTACTCTGCACAAGAAAGAAAGAAAGAGAAAGAAGAGAAAAATACAAAGTTAGAGAATGAACCAAATGGCAAGCGGCAAGCAAGGAACGAAGAAGAAGGCGGCCTACCGTCAACCAAGTCTTCGATCTGGCCGTAGCCGTTGATCAACGACTGCCTCGCCCCAGCCCAGCTCGCCGCCTCGGTCTCGTACTCGGCTTGGAGGGCGGCCTCGCTATCCTGCACCGCCTTCAGGGCCGCCTTGTGGCTCTCCTCCTGGTCGGCCAGCTTCTTGACCAGGCGGTCACGCTCCTGAGCCAAGGCGTCAAACTCAGCTTCCTTAGCGCGAAGGGCGGCCTGGGTCCCACCCAGCTGCTCCCTCAGTTTGGCGTTGGCCGCTGCAGATATGGCAGGGAAGAAAAGAGCAATAAGAAAGAAGTCGCCAGGAAAGATCCGACCCGACTGCTCAGCAGTCGGCCCGAATCTCGGGGACTACACCCAGTGGGTGCGCTGACGCGCCCCCACGTGAGATAAAAGATGAAGCACTTACTACGGCTCTTATTTAGATTAGCAGTCTTCTGGGTCAGCTCCCGAGCCTGGGAGTTGAAGGCAGCCGCACGGAGGTTGTGGTAGTCCTGCAAGTCGGACAGAGAAGCGAATGAGAACAAGATAGCAAACAAAGCCTACCAAGAAGTTCCAAGCCGCTTGCTCAGCAGCCGACTTGGAACTCGGGGACTACACCCAGTGGGTGCGCTGACGCGCCCCCACGGAAGAAACCAAGATCAAGAAGTAAAAAACGGGAAGACTCACCCGAATGGTCGCCCGTGTTGCGAGGAACTCGTCATTATACTGCCTCAGTACTGCGGCCTGGGACTGAAGCCGGTTCCGGACTTCTTGCGCCGCCACATTCACCACGGCCGTCCCACCACCCGGCGTCCACCCCGAGCTGGCGCTGGCCGTCTCCACGTCCTGGGCCGACGAGCTGGAGCCCGCGGCCTTCTGCGGGTCTGGGGCCGAAGTTGCCTTCCCCGCGCGCTGGCGCGATGGCGACCGGACCACCAGGTCCGTCCTCACAGCCGGCTCGCCTCCAGCCGATTGCGCAGGCGGCGTGTTAGGCCGGCTGCCTTGGGCCGCCCCAGTCGGCGACGGCGGTGCCGCCTCCCTCTCCTGGACGACAACGTTGTCCTTCTCTCTCTCCATCCCCGGCAGGTCACCGCCGGCTTCCTCCGGCGGGGGCTCCGGGATCTCGGGCGCCGCGACATGCAGGGGGGTGACAAGCAAGGCCCCCTCCGCTGCCGCTGCGGCTCCAGCCTCTGCCTGGGCCTTGGCCGCCGCATCGGCTTGTGCCTTCGCTGACTCCTCCGCCTCCTCCTGCGCCGCCTTGGCGGCAGCCGCCCTCAGCTCTTTCGCCTCCCGCTCCTCCCGCGCCTCCTACGCATTTCGCTCCGTCGCCGCTTGAAGCTCGGTGTGGGGGTCCGCGCGGCGGGTGCTCCCGGATCGTCCCGGCGATCCAACCACGGAGGCGGCAGCAACCCGCTCAAGAGAAAGCGGAGCCCTGATTTTTGAGACGAGATAAGGATTCAGAAATCGACAAGAAAAGAAGAAGCAATATGCAAGAGAATCTACACTTACGCCGAAACCGTTTGCGGCTGCTTCACCACCTTGCGGAAGCGGGCCGCCTTCATGGCCGCCTCGTCCCGTCTGGTCGCCGCCGCCCCGCCCTTGGGCTTCTTCGGCCGACTGCCGAACAAGCCCGACGCGGCCCGGCGCTTCTGCGCGCCGCCCCGAGCAGGTGGCGCGGCGGAGGAACCCGCACCATGGTCGGACGCCGGCTGGCGGCGTGGGACGATTTCTGCCTCGTCGTTATCCAGCCAGTCATCGAAGCTGGCTCCAAGCCCGGAGCCGCCTGCTTCGCCACCTCCCGCCTCGGTGTTGTCGTCCATGGCGGCCGCCCCAAGTCGGGGTCCTCCAAGTCATGCTCCGCCCGGTCGGGGAGAAATTGGCGATCCGCCCCCGCTGTCCCGGCCGTAGGTCGAAGTAGAGGGCTCTGCCAAGACGTGCCGACTGGTCAGAGTCGGCCAAGAAAAACTTGGTGACAAAACTAAAAGAAGAGAAGATAAAGAAAGCATACCGTAGGCGGGGGATCAGCACGGGAGTACGGCTCCTTGCCAAACTGCCACTCTGCGGAGAGCTTGCAGTTCGCGAGATAGTTCACCATATGGGCCACCTCGTCATGAGGCATCTCCTTGGTGCACATCCGACTCGGATTGAGTTGGCCGTTCATTTGACTGATCAAATGAGGGCGGCTTTGAAGCGGGAGCACCCGGCGCACCACGAAGGCGGCCAGCCGGTCGGACCCAGTCAGGCCCTCCGACTGGATCATTACCCGGAGTCGGGCGACGGCGGCGGCTCCAGCCAGCGATTGCGTCCTGGCCCGGTAGGACCACTGGGGCCGCCTCCCAGCTGGCGGGCCGGCTATGTAGGCCGGCAAGTGGACGTAGTCGCCTTGCGGGGCGACGTTCTTCATGTAGAAGTACGATTTCTGCCAGCGCTTCACCGACTGGATCAGCGTGATGACAGGGAAGGGGTTGTCGAATGCCGGCCTCCGCATCACGATGAAGGCGCCGCTCTGAGCCGGCACGCCCTGCATGCGGGTGCCAAGCTTGGATTGGAAGAATTCCCCCCAGACCTCGAGGGCGGGAAGAACGCCAAGAAAGCCCTCGCACAGAGTGACGAAGGCGGACAGCAGCACCACCGTGTTTGGAGTGAGGTGGTGCGGCTGGAGTTGATAAAAGTCGAGGAAGGAGCGGAAGAAGGCGCTCGCGGGCAGACCGAGGCCGCGCAGGAAGTGCGAGCGGAAGATTACCCGCTCGCCTTCCTTCGGCGTCGGCGTGATCTCCTTCTTCGGCGCGAGACGGACCTGCACCTGGTCCTTGCCAGGCAATCGCCGCGTCTTGCGGAGGAAGTCGATGTGGTCCGTGTGGACGTTGGAGCCGTCCCAGTCTCTGCCGTACTGCATGATGGCAAGAAGCTGACGAGAAAGGGTGCGGCGGCAGAGAAAGCACGGCCCCGCAGCGGCGAAGCTGCGGGGTAGTGCGAAGATTGGTGGGACGGCGCGGCGGCAAGATGCTGCTGCGATGGAAAGAAGGAGGAAGAAGATGGCGGAGAGAGGATGAGCGTGCGAGCTTCTGCCGCTCCCCCTCCTCCCCCTACTTATAGCCTCGTGCGGCGAAGCCGAGGTGGCGAGGCGTGGGGGGAACGTGGGATTAACTGTGCCCACTCCCCCACGTCCCGCGATTACCGCGCCCTAACGACGTGCAGAAACTGCCGCCGGAAGGCGTGCGGCCCTCTTTGGGCCACAGAGAATCCGCGCCTGTGCCTAGGCGTGGGAGTGATGGGCCCCCGGCCTGCGGCGATGTCCTGTCGCGCGCGTGGGTCGGCAGGCTTTTTTCAGCCGAAGGGTGCCACGTGGTACGCGGGCGGCGAGCGGCCGGCCCGCAACCCGGCGCGCGCACCAACCGACTCCCGCCTTCGGACTTCAAAAATTTCGCCAAGACGGCGCACCCAACTGAAGCCGGCTCCTAGCTGCTGGCTCGTCAAGATAAGAAGCTAACCGAGCTTCTCGACCTCCTCTCAGCCTCGAAGGCCAACCAGCTTCGGGGACTACTGTCGGAGTAAATGGCCACGGGTAGCCTAACCGACTCCTCCTGGCTCTTCGAAAAATTACCAGGCCGATCGAGCCTTCAAGCATCCAGAGCATGGGGCCGCCTTCCTCTAGCCGACTATCACCAAGGCCGACTACCAGAAGGCAAACCGGCCTCAAAAACCTTCCCAAAGAGAGCTACGAGATGGCCGACTCCAGGAAGCCGGCCCTGAGAGGACCGACTCCCTGAAGCCGGCCATGAAGAAGGCTGACTCCCAGACGCCAGCCAAGACTGCACCCACCAGGGCTGCACCCACATAACGGTGATAAGACGGGGCGTGGCCGCAGTACAGCCTGCCATCCCCGAATCCCGGAGCATGCGTGGCCACAGTGCGCCGTACGGGTCAGCCATTCCCCGTCCGGCGCGGCACTGTAGCCATGTTGACTGTGACGTCACCCACGACAGGCGCCAGTACGGCCCGCGTGCGGCGGGCCCCTTCAGCCAGAGAGACCCTCGAAGGCGGCCCGGCCTCCCCTAGTCGGCCTGGGGCGTAGCCGGCTCCTAATAGCCGGCTACCTCCCTCCCTCGAAGTATGTGCATCATTAAGGAGACAAGACGAGGTGAGGCTACAGTGAGAGCCCGCCAGGCGGCGGCACTGTAGCCACGCTTACCTCAACAAAGCCCTCGTCATCAGGGGCGAGGCAACAGTAACCAGCCACCGACAAGGCTTTCAGGCGGTGGGGCCGGCCTGTCAGCCAAGAGGCCGGCAGCCGGCGGGACCCACCAGTCGGCGGGCCCCACCGGCCGGCGGAGAAGCCGGCAAGCACAGACACTGATGGCTGGGACCCGCACCCAGCCGGATTACCATTGTACCCCTGGGGGGTAGGCCTATATAAACCCCCCGGGGCACCCATGCAAAGGGTTGATCTCTAAGATAGTTTTAGCCACCACGTAGAGGGAAGAGGAGAGCTAGCCTTGCCTTTCTTCCTCCTCTAGCCAAACAGCTCAAGGAGCACTTGTAGCTACTTGTGTTGATCTAGTGATCATGCGGAGACCCCGCAGAGCAGGACTAGGGGTGTTATCTCCACGGAGAGCCCCGAACTTGGGTAAGATTCGCCGGCGTTCATGTCTCCGCCTTATCCCGTTTCCAGGCACCGGCGATGTCTTACTGGCTCCCACAATGATAAGCCATCTGTTGGCATATGTCGCACCTACCACCCGACAACGACCAACTTTGATGGCAACCTCGTTGCTCGCACGACACGAGGACAATTCCCTTGAAGTTGCAGAAACTCTCAGGTAGCCGCCCTGACATGCACCACTCCGTTGCGCCCGGCGCAATGCGCGAACACCAACTTTCGGGGCCGCCGTGATGACATACCACCACTCACCTTCAAGCTGCAATGCCGTAAGACCTGACCGATGTAGCCCAAGCTACACAGGGAAGCCGCACATAGACCATGATCATCGCACGAACTCATTCGGGGTCGCCACCCGACATAAAGAAGACCACACCCTTTGGGTTGTGTCAATCGGGCCGACAAGTCTGTCATACTTGCAGCACAAGATTGCCACCCAGGCCATCGCCAAGACGTTGCCCTGTCCCATGGAATCACCGAATGGTTATGAAGGCTGCCGCCTTGATGCACCAACATCAACAACCCGTGCTGCCTCCCCGACATCCACTACTCATGATAACATGGGGGAACTGTGGACGTAGGCGCGTGCAAACTCTCCAAGATAACACCTCCCAAGAGGACACAATGTAGTCGTAGCTATCGTCCACACTGACAACTAGAGATAGGATTTCTCCTGAAGAGCCCACCCCCGAAAGGGATGGAGAAGAGCTTAACATCTCCAAGGAGGAATTTTTGTTGAAAGGACCAACACTTGTTGGCTATTTCATTAGCATTAGTAGGAAGCTGCAAGAAAACAATAAGGTGACGAGTATCCAAAGACCAAGATAAAAAGGAAAACAAAAGGAAAACAAAACAAAACAGTCTGGGCCATAGCAACACAAGTTGTCGGCCAATAGTCTAGCCTATTCTCATGGTGATTCCCCCAAGGGATGCTCTAAACATTTTGCTCCTGCAACTCTCCATAGGTTGATGGAGTTTCTGATTTCTCTTGTGATGTTTGAATACGAAGGTGCCTTCCCCCTGAAGGTGCACTTGTTTCGCTGTTGCCAAAGCTCCCAGCAAGCTAACAACAGCATCGTTTTTGTTCCACTCCATTGGGCATGCTCCGCTGTGTTGATGATAGCCCTCACAATTTCCAGCGATTGATTGTGGTTCCAAACTTCAATAGGGGCTGGATGGTGGCATCCCCTCCACTGCCCGAGCTGGCTCCAAACCTCCCTTGCATCTAGGCGATTCCAGAATAGGTGTTGGGCTGTTTCCAGGTTGCAGTAACACAACTGGCAGAACTAACTGTTTGCCCATCCTCGTCGCTGCAGCCTGTCATTGCACCAGAGGCGATTTTGGAACAGCAACCAGGAGAACATCTTGACTTTCCTCGGTGCCCATGTCCTGCAAATGAGTTTGTCGAAGTCTGATGAGAGCCTCCCCTGGAATTGCATTGCATAATCGGAGCGAGCAGTGTATATACCCTTTTCTTCCTAGTTCCAGCGAATAGTGTCCCTAAGTGCATGGCCAATGGTCCAGCTTGGACAGATGCCCCATGATTCCACGTTGGATGAATGCTGCCATGGAGAAAATTGGTAGAAAAGACTATAGCTTGTAGAGGCTTGGTGTAGCTTGCAGAGGAGCTAGCTTCTTCAGCCAAAAAGTGTGGTCCTCCATGAGAGAAAGGGAAGGGAGAGAATGTGTCGTGAGGAAAAATCGATCTACATGCAAATAAAGTTGATGACAGGAGAGTTATCGTGGGACCCAGTAAAATATATGAGACCACCCCATGCGTTGGGTAAGTTTTGTAATGCATGTAGCTTCAGATTTTCTTTATCTTGTTGGCAGATGGGGCAGTAGCAGGGTACTGCCTCCATTGTACATGCCTTATTGTTGCTTCTGATCTTAGTGTCCGCTCAAGGAGAAAAATGACGTCAGAACAAACGCCACCACTAACGGCACCGACCAATGGTCGGGCAAGACTTTCGGCCAAACCTCCTCCACATAGATCGCCGGAGCACACACCACGCAGCACGACAGCCCTCCATTGAGGTCCACCAAACACCACCCTGCAACACATTCACCTCGCCGACAAGAGGTCCGACCTCCGTTTCGGGGCCGCATCCTCAAAACCCCATATCTTCCCACCGGCACCACATCAGGGCGGCATTAAGCAGGGCCCAGATCCCGCACTTTCCGCCCTCGCAGACTAGAGCCGCAGCCATGCCTCCCCTCGCCTGGAGTCACCGCGCCTCTGTCTGCACCAGACCTTGCGGGACGAGCAGATCTGCAGCCCGCATACAGCGGATCGAGACCCAGCCTGATCCTCCATGGTCACCGCGCCGCAACGCCGGCACCACGACCCCTCTGCATCGCCCAACACCTTGCGCTTCAGCACGGCTCGTGCCTCGGACTTCCATCGCCACCGCACGCGCGCTGCAGGCGACCAATCCTGTCCTTCCCTGTGCACAGCGACAACGCGCCCTCTGACATGCCCCTGTCACACCTGATGCAAGTGTATCGGTGGACACATGAGAGGTGAGGAGAGTAGCCTAGGTGTAGGTAATTTGGGCCGAGGCCTGTCGTGGAATTGCCACGGCAGATGTCCTCGTGCAAGGACTTAGTCGTGGTGCCATCGCAACTAGGAAGCTTAAAGGGGTTAAACGGGACAAGGAACACGAGGGTTATACCGGTTCGGCCCCTTACGGTGAAGGTAAAAGCCTACGTCCAGTTGTGGTGGTATTACTTAGGGTTTCGATGACCAGGGAGCTTAATCGCTATGCCCGGTTCTCGATCTGTTGTCTCTCGTCCTGAACCGCCGCCGGGTCGTCCCTTTATATAGAGAGGTTGACGCCCCGCAGCTCTCAGAGTCCCGGCCGGCTTATAACAGTATCCGGCTCGGACTCTTAACTACTCCTGCCTTACATTACAAGTCTTGCCATGACGGCGGTTTATAACTACGGGCCTTAAGCCGCCTCCGGGTCTTAAGCCCACTATTGATCTGCCATCTTCAAGCCTGGTATTGGGCTTCACGTAATGATCATTACAACGTAACCCGGCCCCTCCTGGGCGGGTGACTCTAATGGTTATATCCTCAACATTAGGCCCCAGATTGATTTGAACCGGTTTATGTCAATCTTCAATCCCTTTGAAAGAAAATCTTCCGGCTTCTGCTTGTGCGAAAGTTATAACCCGCCGTGACGCCATCTTCTGGATTCTTGGTAACCCGCCGTGACGTCATCTTCCATTAAATTCATTTCTTATTCTGTCATATCCCAACGGATCTTAACTTTAATGACCATCCCGAAAATCGAGGCGTTTCTGTGGCAAGATAATCGCGTCTTGGCCTCCTCGTTTCTCGCGCCCGTTTATCAGCCGCCCCTTATAAATAGGCTCGGCCCATAAGCCTTCGTCACTCTTCTCCTCCACCGTCTTCCTCCTCTGACGCTCCCGAGCCCGAGCTCCGCCGCCGCCGCCGCGTCCCTGGTCTTCGTTAACCTCGGCCGCTGCATCACCCTGAACCGGTCCAGAGAAGCGGCGGCAACCTCCGCATCTCATCAGCGCCGGTAAGTCCGCGTCGTTCCATACAGTAGATTCGCATTAGGGTTCTGTCTTTCTTCCCCTATTCTTCGTAGTTCATCTCGAGTTCTTCACAGTTCTTCCACCGCGACCCCTTTTGATCCTGAAAACAGGGTAGAACTCCTGCGGTAGTGGTTTCGCACTCATTTTTATGCTAGTAGATCCCTTTTGTCCGCAAAAAGACCTCGTTCTGAGCTCATGAACTTCTCTGTATCAGCTTTCTAGGTCTAGAAATTTTTCCTTTATGGACGATCGTTTGATCCAAAATAATTCCTGCAACCTGTGAAACCTGTTTGTACAACACTTAGACAGAAAACCTGCATCTGTTAACCATAGCGGCTCATATCTCCGGCTTAAAAGAGGCCATGCGCTGTGAAATCTCCGGCTTATTCATGATAGAGTTTTAAACAACTTGAATTACTTATCACATCCATAGCGGCTTAGATAACCCGACACAATTAGCCATATATCATTAGGCCCCTTCATAAGCCGCCATCTTGAATACTGAACTGGAATCTTCCTCCGGCTTATATTTGAACCGGACATTTTTCTTTTGTCATAGGCTTTTATCTTTCACAATGCCTCCCAAGGCTCCCAAGGCACCCATTACGTGCAACTGGGTGAGATCCAACGTTACTGATGATACTTTAGATGACTTTGTGAATATGGGTTACCTACCTAAGAAGGAGGTCATGTCCTATCGTGCCCCTAACCCGTCCGAAGAAAGACCCCAACCAAGAGACGGAGAGGTTGTTATATTTGCTGATCACATGAGCCGGGGCTTTGCTCCTCCTGACTCAAAATTCTTCAGAGATGTTCTGAACTTTTTCGATCTGCGACCTCAAGACATTGGACCCAATTCCGTGTCGAACATTTGTAACTTTCAAGTGTTCTGTGAGGTATATCTCGGAGAAGAGCCCAGCCTACTGCTCTTTAGGGAGCTGTTTTACCTGAACCGCCAGAATGAATGCGCCAACGGGCCTAGCTTGGAACTTGGCGGAATATCAATTCAACGACGGAGGGATTGTTTCTTTCCTTACGCTGAGCCGCCAAGCCACCCAAAGGACTGGAATCAGACATGGTTCTACTTCCAGGATACTTCTCCGGCTGATGAGAACCCTCTGCCCGGCTTTCGCGCCCTGCGTCTGGAGTCAAACCACCCCCTGCCAGACAAATTGTCTCAAGCTGAGCGTCAACCACTTATCCCCACCATCAAAAAATCAAAGCCCTTCTGGGAAACGGCCTTAACGGCGTTGATCTGGTCCGAGTCTGGATTGCTTGGCGGGTGATCCCTCTAAGCCGCCGCCCCGGCTTAATGTGTGATTACACCGGCCGGAAGGATGATCCTCTTCGGCACAACCCCAACGACTTACCTGAAGACGTCATTGATGACATGACCAAATCCCTTCTGAACGAGATCTTAGCCGATTGCGGGAGGACCGGCTTAAGTCCATTCTGCAAAGCTAACCCGGCTCCGGCGGTAAGCTACTAATCTGAGCACTTTACTTTTCATTTTAACAGTTTTCGTCTTTAACTTCAAGAAACCTTTGTTGTATTTTTCAGGCTAATGATAAGTTCTGGAAGGTCAGGTATGACCATGAGGCTGCTAAAAAAGCAGGAAGGCTAAAAAAGCCGCCAGGAGAGCCGCTCCCCGCAAGAAGGGGAGTAAGCCTAGCGCCTCAGAGCTGCTTCAGCTGGATGACTCCTCCGAGTTAGAGGTAACCCTTCATTCTTACGCTCTTCTCTTGTTTTTTGTTTGTTCTTAACCACCTTATTGATATTGATTATCAGCAGGAGGACACCGGAGCGAGTAACCCGGTGACTGAAGAGGTAACTATACTTTCCTCCGACTCGGACCCCTTGCCAAGGCTGAAAGTCCGAAGAGTAACCTGGAATGTAAGATTTTCCCATCCTTTAGCTTATCAAGATCCTCAATTTCTTTTGAAGCAACAGATTCATGAGAGCCGGAGGCAAACCCGGGCCAGCAAGGATGCAGACCTCTCCTCCGGCTTACCCGAAGCATCAAGGAAGCGCCGGACCGAGGTTATCTCCAACTTATATCCTTTTCATCCTTTGGCGGGCGTCACTCGTCAACCGCTCAATACTTCTGATTCAAACTATCAGGAAACTTCACCTTCCTCCGGGGACTCCATGCAATCTAACTTGCCGGCTTTCAAGACTGCACCCGGGTAATGATGATCATCTTATTTTGTGCTTATCTTACTCATGTTTTTGCACTAACCTTTTGACTTTCAGTGCACAAGCAAAGCTCAGCAAGAGGGCAAAGAAAAGTCACCCGGTCGAAGAACCGGTCTTGACGGAACCCAACGCCTCTGCTTCTGAGCCGCCGTCTGCACCAGCTCCAGAAACCACCACTCCAACTGAACAACAAGTCATGGAGAGTTCTGACAACCCGGAGATCCCCAGCTCAGCTCAACCGGCCGATGACCCGGATGTGGTGATTACCCGGACCGAATATGTTGAGCCGGGAAGACCCACTGTGCTGGCCAGATGCTCTGCTAAAGAAGAACTGCTGGAGCGCCGCAGGGCCAGACTGGATATCACTGACTATGGTAACTTGGAGACATTGTTTCTGGTTATATTGGTCAAGTACACAACAGCCGGGACCTGGAGATTGATATGGTGAAGCAGATACAGCAAAAATACGAGGTACAACTCTCTTGCTTACTCCATAGTCATCCTTACCATGCTAGCCCCCAAGTCTATTACTTATGATAGAATATGTTGTAGACTTAACTTCCGGCTTACCTTCATGAACCAGCACTTATAAATAGAATCGTTCAGCATACATTAGCCCCAAGTGCCAAGTGTCTTTGCTTGCAAAGTGCTTGGGACTTTAATGTTGCATGATAATCACTCAAACTGTAACCCAGAGTTTGTACACGCTGCCTGTAAGAACTTTGAATCGGAAATCTCTGAGCTGAAGAACCACCTGAAGACTCAGGAAACTGAGACCCGGAAGGCCAATGCCAAGTTTGAGTTCAGTGTTGCTGCACAAGAAAAACTGAAGAAAATATTTGAAACAGAAAGAAAAACTTGGGCCGATGAGAAGACTGCCTTGCTCAGCCGGGCTGAACAAGCGGAGGCTGCCCTTACTGAAAGAACCGCCGAACTCTCCGGCTTAAAACACCATGTGTCATTGATGGTCTCCGCAATCTTCGGTAAGTTATTCTGTAAGCTCTTAACAAGTTTACATTCTTCATGTCTCATAAGTCCCATCCTTGCCATCAGCTCACCTGACGTTATTATGTAGGTCCCAGAAGCTCCAATCTAAATCAGAACGTGCTGACCAAGCTGAAGGCGGTTTACACCTTGGTGGAGCAACTCTACACCGGGTCACAACGTGCTTTAGCCGTTGTGGCTCTGTCTAATGAGGTTCCGACTCACCTGACAGACGTACTCAGGCGGCTTGCCGTTCTTCCTCAATGCTTCCAAGAGCTGAGACGGGCTTCTGCTAGAGCCAGAGCTATAGCTGCTCTGAGCCGGGCCAAGGCTTTTCTCCCGGAGCTAGACCCGGCCGACATCGCTCTTGGATACCCCGGCCTGAAGGAAGACGGTACCCCCTTTGACCAGAAAGACTTCGCCGCCTGTGTGAAGAGCGTGCGCCCGGTGGCTACCTTGATTGGAAATGACACAGATCTTACCAAGTATCAGCCGGGCTATGATGCGGAGAATCAGAGGATCCCAACTCCACGCTATGAAGCAGTCAGCCTGATCCCGCCGACTCGTAAGCATACCTTCACCCCAGAAGTTGACCCAGCCGGGTTAATTGATGATGAGGCTCAATTCAAAGCTTTGAGCGGCATTGAATG
Source organism: Aegilops tauschii subsp. strangulata (assembly GCF_002575655.3). NCBI lineage: Eukaryota > Viridiplantae > Streptophyta > Magnoliopsida > Poales > Poaceae > Aegilops > Aegilops tauschii. Next base: position 455,921,068 of record NC_053036.3, on the reverse strand, counting down.
GAAATCATCAACCTTCCAGGTCATGGGAACAGCCGGAGGAGCGGAGAGGGATGAGCCGGGAGCTTCAACCCAACAAGCACCTTGATTTCTTAGGCGGCTCATGGTTACACCTTAAAACAATGCCTCACCTTTTGGACTCGGGGAGTCCTGTAATAGAGTAGGACAAACACTTAATTTTGTCGTGCCATCGTGCACGTGTAGAGTACTTAACGCCGTTGAAGCTGCTCCTTTATATTCCTCCGGGTTATGTTCGATCATCTACTTTCCTTAAGTTAAAGAGCTGTCTTTAAGTGTCTTGCATAGAAAACAAATCACAAGTCTCTGGGCGGCTTACCGCACTGAGAGGCATATATTTTACATATAACCCGGAATATGAACCAAAGTCATCAAATACCGGCTCTCAATTATATCCTCGAGGTAACCATAATAGCATACTTGCAGGACTTCAAATATACTTCCGGTTTATGTAACCCAAATGATGAGGTTGAGAACTCAACTCCAGTTCACCAGCATCGATAATGCTTATTGTGTGCTATCAACATTGTTAATCAAAGTTAAGCCGGCGGAGTAAGAACCGCCCTTGCACAATGTTGATATGATCAAAACAACTTGTTGCAAACCAAAAGATCAAAACTTAGGGGCTTCTGATTCGAATACGACCAGAGAACCATCCCAAAGGGGTTAAGCTAAGATTCGAATGCGATCATATAGGCTCCAGTGGCTTTGGCGTTCCCGATCAAGAGGGTACCGACAGCTATGTTCTATTTGGTTCGAATACGACCTATGTTTGAACAGGAAGCCCCCAAATGACCTTGAGAGTTGTTTAACGACGCTGATCCGAATACGATCCACGTCGGTTCCCAAAGGGGGTTGAGCTATGATTCAAATATGATCAAGAAAAACTCCCCAATGAGCTCGGCAATTTGCCAATCAAGTGGGTATCGACAGCTATGTTCTCTTTGGTTCGAATACGACCTATGTTTGAACAGGAAGCCCCCAGGTGATCATATTGTTAACGGCTAGATTCGAATACGATCGTAAGCCGGATCCACCTCCAAGTGACCATGTAATGTTGTAATGGAAATAACACATTTACCTTTGGAGAAGAAAAGGACAGAGGTCCTGCTTTATTATTTATCATAATATATACATGGCTATAGAAATATGTACATTATGAGAGCCGGCGGCTCAAGTGTAATAAGGCCGAAGCTGAGCTATGCTCCACGGCCGACGGGTCTCTTCCTCCGACTTACGTGAATCTTTGTGCTCCCGGACATCGATAAGGTAGTATGACCCATTGTGCAAGTTCTTGCTGACCACAAAGGGCCCTTCCCAAGGCGGGGATAACTTGTGTGCATCTGTTTGATCTTGGATGAGCCGGAGCACCAGATCACCTTCCTGGAAGACCCTGGACTTAACACGGCGCAGGTCTTCTTGGTAAATCGCCGAACGAGCTGCTGCCACATCACGCTGTTCGTCCGACAAGTCAAGAGCATCTTGGCGCGCCCGCTCATTATCCGCCTCAACATAAGCCGCCACTCGAGGCGAGTCATGACGGATGTCGCTAGGGAGGACTGCTTCCGCTCCATAAACCATGACGAAAGGCGTGTAACCCATAGACCTGTTAGGAGTAGTATTGATGCTCCATAACACGGAGGGTAACTCCTCCACCCAACAACCCGGCGTCCGTTGCAAAGGGTCCAAAAGCCGGGGCTTGATGCCCTTCAAAATCTCCTGATTAGCTCTCTCAGCTTGACCATTGGATTGAGGGTGAGCCACTGATGAAACATCAAGTCGAATATGCTCTCGTTGAAAAAACTCCTCCATGGCGCCTTTAGACAGATTGGTACCATTGTCAGTTATAATGCTGTGCGGAAAACCAAAGCGAAATATCACCCTTTTCATGAACTGAACCGTTGTGGCCGCGTCACACTTGCTAACTGGCTCTGCCTCAACCCACTTTGTGAACTTGTCAACCGCCACCAAGAGGTGGGTCTTCTTATCCTTGGACCTTTTAAAAGGCCCAACCATATCAAGCCCCCAGACCGCAAATGGCCAAGTAATTGGAATCATCCTCAATTCTTGAGCCGGCATATGAGCCCGTCGCGAGAACCTCTGGCAACCGTCACATTTACTGACCAAATCCTCTGCATCAGCATTAGCCGTCAGCCAATAGAAACCATGACGAAAAGCCTTGGCCACAAGGGATTTTGAGCCGGCATGATGGCCACAATCCCCCTCATGAATCTCACGTAAAATTTCTTGACCTTCCTCAGGGGAAACACAACGCTGGAAAGCTCCAGTGACACTACGACGATGCAGCTCGCCATTGATAATTATCATTGACTTAGACCGCCGGGTTATTTGTCTGGCCAAAGTTTCATCCTCAGGCAATTCTCCCCGGGTCATGTAAGCCAAGTATGGCACTGTCCAGTCTGGGGTAATGTGGAGAGCCGCCACCAACTGTGACTCCGGGTCAGGGACAGCCAAGTCTTCCTCTGTAGGCAACTTAACATAGGGTTATGCAAAATGTCCAAGAAAGTATTAGGCGGCACCGGCTTTCGCTGAGAGCCCAGCCGGCTTAATGCATCAGCCGCCTCGTTCTTCCTGCGATCGATGTGCTCTACTTGGTAACCCTGAAAGTGTCCAGCAATGGCATCAACTTCGCGGCGATAAGCCGCCATGAGAGGGTCCGTAGAATCCCACTTGCCTGACACTTGTTGAGCCACTAAATCTGAGTCGCCAAAGCACCTTACCCGGCTCAAGCTCATCTCCTTAGCCATCCGAAGACCATGGAGCAAGGCCTCGTACTCAGCCGCATTGTTAGTACAGGGAAACATCAACCGTAGCACATAGCAAAACTTGTCACCTCAAGGGGAAGTTAATACAACTCCAGCCCCTGAGCCCTCCAATTGCCTAGACCCGTCGAAGTGAATAGTCCAGTATGTATTATCCGGTTTCTCTTCAGGCACCTGCAGCTCTGTCCAATCGTTGATGAAATCCACCAATGCTTGAGATTTGATAGCAGTGCGTGGCACGCATTTCAGACCATGAGGCCCAAGCTCTATAGCCCACTTAGCTACTCTTCCTGTGGCTTCTCTGTTTTGGATGATATCTCCTAGGGGAGCAGAACTAACCACAGTCATAGGGTGACCCTGAAAATAATGCTTAAGCTTCCGGCTTGCCATGAATACCCCGTAAACAAGCTTCTGCCAATGTGGATACCGTTGTTTGGACTCAATGAGCACTTCACTGACGTAGTAAACCGGCCGCTGAACCGGATACTCCTTACCCTCTTCCTTGCGCTCCACCACCACAGCCACACTGACGGCTCGTGTGTTAGCGGCTACATACAGCAATAAAGGCTCCTTGTCAATAGGAGCAGCAAGGACTCGGGGCTCAGCCAGCTGTCTCTTCAAATCCTCAAAAGCAGCATTAGCAGCATCATTCCAGATAAAGTCATCTGTTTTCTTCATCAACTGGTACAGTGGCATGGCCTTTTCACCCAAACGGCTTATAAACCGGCTCAAAGCAGCGATGCGGCCCGCCAGACGCTGGACGTCGTTTATGCACGCCGGCTTAGCCAGGGAGGTGATTGCCTTGATCTTTTCTGGGTTAGCTTCAATGCCTCTGTGAGAAACCAGAAAACCCAAGAGCTTGCCTGCGGGAACACCAAAAACACACTTGGCCGGGTTAAGCATCATCTTGTAAACCCAGAGATTATCAAAGGTTTCTCTAAGATCATCTACCAGGGTCTCCTTCTCCCTAGATTTAACCACGATATCATCCACATAGGCGTGAACGTTGCGCCCAATCTGGTTATGAAGACAATTCTGCACACAACGCTGGTAAGTCGCCTGCGCACTCTTGAGCCCAAAAGGCATAGACACATAACAGAAGGCTCCAAAGGGAATGATGAACGCCGTCTTCTCCTGGTCCTTAACTGCCATTTTAATCTGATGGTATCCAGAATAAGCGTCCAAAAAACTTAAACGCTCACAACCCGCCGTAGAATCAATAATTTGATCAATACGGGGGAGAGCAAAAGGATCAGTCGGACAAGCTTTGTTTAAATCCGTGTAGTCCACACACATCCGCCAGGTGCCGTTCTTCTTGAGCACGAGCATCGGGTTAGCTAACCATTCTGGATGAAAAACTTCAACAATAAACCTGGCCGCCAAGAGCCGGGCCACCTCCTCACCGATGGCTTTCCGCCTCTCCTCATTAAACCGCCGAAGGAATTGCCTGACCGGCTTAAATCTCGGATCAATATTGAGAGTGTGCTCAGCGAGTTCTCTAGGTACACCTGGCATGTCAGAAGGTTTCCATGCAAAAATGTCCCTGTTCTCACGGATGAACTCGATGAGCGCGCTTTCCTATTTCGGATCTAGATTGGCACTGATGCTGAACTGCTGAGATGAGTCACCTGGAACAAAGTCAACAAGTTTAGTCTCATCAGCTGACTTAAATTTCATTGCCGGCTCATGCTCCATGGTCGGCTTTTTCAAGGACGTCATGTCTGCCGGGTCAACATTGTCCTTGTAAAACTTCAACTCCTCTGTCGCACAAACAGATTCAGCGTAAGCCGCGTCACATTCCTCACACTCCAAGGCTATCTTTCGGCTGCCATGAACCGTAATGGTCCCATTGTGACCCGGCATCTTGAGCTGCAAATACACGTAACACGGCCGTGCCATGAACTTGGCGTAAGCCGGCCGCCCAAATAAAGCATGATACGGACTTCTTATCTTAACCACATCAAAGGTTAATTTTTCTGCCCTGTAGTTGTACTCATCTCCAAAAGCCACTTCCAGCTCGATCTTACCAACTGGATATGCCGACTTACCAAGCACCACACCATGGAAAATAGTATTGGACTGGCTGAGGTTCTTATCAATCAACCCCATACGACGGAAGGTCTCATAGTAGAGGATGTTGATGCTGCTGCCTCCGTCCATGAGCACTTTAGTGAATTTATATCCCCCCACCTGAGGAGCCACCACCAAGGCCAGGTGACCCGGATTATCAACCCGGGGAGGGTGATCTTCCCTACTCCACACAATAGGCTGCTCAGACCATCTTAAATAGCGTGGAACCGCCGGCTCAACAGCATTCACAGCACTTTTATGAAGCTTCTGATCTCGCTTGCACAGACTGGTGGTAAACACATGATACTGTCCACCATTGAGCTGCTTTGGATTGGTCTGGTATCCCCCCTGCTGTTGCTGATGACCCTGGCCGGACTGCTGATTAAAGCCCCCTTGAACATTCTGAGAATTGGAATTTGAGCCGCCGCCCGGGCCATGAAAGCCGCCAACGCCTGAGCCGCCGCCCGGGCCACTGTTGCCATTGAAAGCATTGGAATTTTTAAAGGCCTTCATGATTGCGCAGTCCTTCCATAGATGAGTGGCCGGCTTTTCCCTAGAGCCATGCCTTGGACAAGGCTCATTCAACAACTGCTCAAGCGTTGGGCCTGACCCGCCGGCGCGGGGAGATGGTCTCCCCTTGCGCCGGTGGTTGTTACCCTGTGAACTGGCGTTGGCCACAAACTCCATACTGCCATCAGCCTTACGCTTGTTACCTCCCTGGTTCGCCGGGTTATGCTGGGGGCCCTTGCCATTGCCATTCCGTTTTCCCTTCCCTGTCCTTTCATCATCCGACGCGGGATCCTTGGTACTATCAGAGTCGGCGTACTTAACCAGAGCCGCCATCAGCGTACCCATATCATTGCAATCGCGCTTGAGCCGCCCGAGCTTCATCTTCAGGGGTGCAAAGCGATAATTCTGCTCTAACATTAAGACTGCAGAGCCGGCATCCATCTTATCAGATGAATGTATTATCTCTTTGACCCGGCGAACCCAATGGGTTGTAGACTCACCCTCCTGCTGCTTATAGTTAGTCAAATCCACAATTGACATAGACTGCCTACAGGTATCTTTGAAGTTTTGGATGAACCGGGCCTTTAGTTTAGCCCAAGACCCGATAGAGTTCGGTGGCAGTCCTTTCAACCAAGTGCGGGCAGTCCCATCTAACATCATGGTGAAGTACTTGGCCATTGCCGCTTCGCTGACCTCCAGCAACTCCATAGCCATCTCGTAACTCTCGATCCATGCTCCGGGTTGTAAATCAGCCATATAATTAGGCACCTTCCTAGGCCCTTTGAAATCCTTGGGCAGACGTTCATTGCGGAGAGCCGGCACCAGACAAGGGACACCTCCAGTCCTCGTAGGTATACCCGCATCAATAGAAGCCGTCGGATAAGCCAGGGGTGGCTGGTAAGCCGTCAACTGAGGCGCCTGCTCCGCCTCTTGCCGTGCTCTGTCTTGGTCTACCGCGTGAAAGGCTCTGTTATGAGCCGGGCCGTGGCCAGGAGGCAAGTCATGGCATCGGACATTGCTTGAGCCGGTCGCTGAGACCATGTGTCTGCTATAACTCGGGCTCCGGCCTGGACGAGGGGTTGAATGAATCCTGTCCCGGCTATAAGAATACGCCTCCTGCTGCGCCAGAGCCGTCTGAAGGAGTTCTTTAACCCGGCGGGTTTCAACCGCCGTTGGAGAGTCGCCATCGATTGGGAGAGCCGCCAGTCGCGCCGTCGCGGCGACCATGTTTTCCAACGGGTTGGCATAATGACCCGATGGTATTGGCACATACTGAGGCGGGGCAGCGTTCACCCGGGGAGGCCCCATCACTTGAGGCTGAATTGACGTTCCAGCCCCGGGCATCATGATCTTTGGCGGGTTACTGGGCCCTGCATCAGGCGTTTTGAAGAGGTTTCGAGGATCGTAAAACGGAGGGAGTCGAGATTGGGCCTTTTGACGCCTCCTTCTCATGACCTCATTGGACGCGTTCTGATCCATCATGAGCCGGAGAGACTGTGCCTGAATCAGCTGAGTCTGGGCGTCGAGAGCCACCCTCTCCGCAGCCATCCTGATCCCTTCCGCCGCCAAATCCTCCTTGGCTTTTGCTAGATCCAACTTTAACTGTGCCACCTCCGCGTCATGCTGAGCTTGATCCGCTGGGGCGACCGTAGCGGTTAACAGGGCCGTCATCTTGTCTGTGAGATCCATCAGCACCTGAGCCGGTGAGGCCACAGGGCTTCCTGCCCCGGCGGCGGGGTTCTGGACAGGTTGTGCGCCAGCCATGAAGATTCCAACCCGGCTCTGCGGCCCAAAGGGGTTCGGAATACTGTCGCCATCAGAACAACCCCTGAGCCTGCCATCTTGAAGTTAGTATAACGAATCGGTCTCCTCTGTGGATGACTCGCCGTCAGAGCGAGCGGCCGTCTCATCACCAGATCCAGATCCTTCAGAGAGCTATCCATGGACGCATCCCACGAAAGCACGCTTCAAGGCAGGCAAAGTCCGGGCGGGTCATGCACGTTGAGCCGTCTCGACGAGATTGGCGCAGAGGTCCGGCTCAGGGCCCGGCTCACCAGTCTTGCCAATAAATACATGGATTCCGCCGAAGGGGACCCGGTACCCGTACTCAATTGGGCCGGCGTCGGGGCCCCAATTTGCATCGTCGATGTAGAGCTTGCCGCGACGACTCTTGGTCATCCGGCCCACAGTGTATCCCTTGAGCCCTTCAAAGCTGCCCTTCAAGAACTCAAATCCACCGTGCGCTGGCCCCACGGTGGGCGCCAACTGTCGTGGAATTGTCACGGAAGATGTCCTCGTGCAAGGACTTAGTCGTGGAGCCATCGCAGCTAGGAAGCTTAAAGGGGTTAAACGGGACAAGGAACACGAGGGTTATACTAGTTCGGCCCCTTACGGTGAAGGTAAAAGCCTACGTCCAGTTGAGGTGGTATTACTTAGGGTTTCGATGACCAGGGAGCTTAATTGCTATGCTCGGTTCTCGATCTGTTGTCTCTCGTCCTGAACCGCCACCGGGTCGTCCCTTTATATAGAGAGGTTGACGCCCCGCGGCTCTCAGAGTCCCGGCCGGCTTATAACAGTATCCGGCTCGGACTCTTAACTACTCTTGCCTTACATTACAAGTCTTGCCATGACGGCGGTTTATAACTACGGGCCTTAAGCCGCCTCCGGGTCTTAAGCCCACTATTGATCCGCCATCTTCAAGCCTGGTACTGGGCTTCACGTAATGATCATTACAACATAACCCGGCCCCTCCTGGGCGGGTGACTCTAATGGTTATATCCTCAACAAGGCCCGTGGGGTTTATTGGGCCACCTGTGGCCTGTGTGTGAGCTACATAAACTAGTCTATAATCCTTGGATCGATATGGAATGAGATAACTCTGGTTTCCCTTCTCCCCTGTCTTCATATATCTCTCTCTGCTCTCCTCACCTAACCCGATTCCCCTTCTCCCCCTGTGCGATCGATCCCACTAGGGTTCATCGGTCGTCACAATTGGTATCTAGAGCCACCAAATTTTTTCTTCCCTGCCAATCCGAGTCGCTGCACCCATACTCTCTTGGCAGATCGGTAACATCCACCGTCATAGGTGCGATTTCACTCTGGTGAGGTCGCTCAAAATCCTACATGGGGTTCGATCTGCTCGGGGAGGGAGCAACGGCGCCTTCCAAGCCTTCGGTTCAGACGCGACAACTCCTTGCCGCCATGGGGGAGCAATCGGCAAACCTTTCAGCCCTCATGGAGAAGCTCCTAGCACGCTTCGACGAGGAGAAATTGGAGGCAGAGAAACGGGTGGAACTTCAGACCGCCTTCAATAGCCAGGTCTCCCACGAGCTCAAAAGTCTCTACAAGCAGATCAGGCTCACCCAAGCCAAGGTCGACGATGTCTGTAAGGGGGCCTCCTCTTCACCCTCATCGGCCCTCTCCGCCAGATCCGACGTAGACAACCCGGCCACGACCGTGCTCCATACGCCGCCTCAGCCTCAGGCGCCCCCTGTCGGTGTCAAACCCGGAGGATCTCGGGTAGGGGGTCCCAAGCTGTGTGTCATGGATCGATGGGTAACAGGAGACAGGGGACACGATGTTTACCCAGGTTTGGGCCCTCTCTATCGAGGTAATACCCTACTTCCTGCTTGATTGATCTTGATGAATATAGGGTTACAAGAGTTGATCTACCACGAGATCATAATGGCTAAACCATAGAAGTCTAGCCTATGAGATTATGACTGTTGTAATGATCTATCGACTAGCCTGGCCCTGGTTTATATAATGCACCAGAGGCCTAGGATAACAAGAGTCCTAGCCGAATACGCCGATGGGGAGGAGTCCTTGTCTTGATCACCAAGTCTTGTGGAATCTTCCTTGTATGCGGCAACTGTTCGAACTGGCCCATGAATATACGGCCATGGGGGTCCTCGGCCCAATCTAACTGATCGGGGGATGACGTGGTGAGTACAGCCTAGTCCAGGACACCATCAGTAGCCCCTTGAACCGGTCTTCAAGTTGGGGACGCTCCTCGATTCTTCCGAACTGTTCTTCATCTTGGATCGTCGGTCTTGAAAACTGGTTCAACAACTCTGCTCATCTTCGATCTTGAGAATCGCCAAAGTAAATCCGAAGAGTTTACACGTCGGGTATCCGAGGAGCCCCTTTAAGTTCTCGGCCTTTATCAATGCCTTGTTATTTTTATGCCACACCTCGGGTTTGAAGTGTTTCCCATGCGGCGGAGTCCTCTCCCGTCCGAGCTCCAACGCCGGACTGCATTCGAGGTGTCTTTTGCAACCGAGCACCAACACCGGACTGCTTCCGAGCTCCAACGCTGGAATGTATCCGAGCTCCAGCGCCGGACTGTGTCCAAGCTCCAACGCCGGACTATATCCGAGCTCCAACGCCGGATTATATCCGAGGTGTCATAGATCACCTTGGTTCGAAAAAGTTGAAGGAGTTTAGCTGAGCTTAATGCCGGAAATGCACTCTATGGAGCCAGCCACTGGCACCCGAGCTTTATGCCGGACAGCTTCTGAGGTGGTGCACCACCTTGGCCGTGGGCTGATTTTTATGAATTTAATTCCGAATTGTGCAATGTAATCTCTGACGAGATGTATAGCCAGTATATGTATATCAGTAACCCTCAAGGTGCATGTTGGCCTAATATCCGGGATGCACCTGAAGAAAAAAAATCAAACCGTTGACCCTAGTAGCCCTGAGACTCAGGTCGATTCGTAAAATTAGCCTGAGGATCAATTCCCAGCTCGGCAGCATACTTAGGAATAAAAACGCGGTGTGCGAAGTCCTCGAGACTCAGGTTGGGTGCGGCCGACCAACCTGAGGATAATAATCTCCTCGAAAACTATATTGCACTTTAAATTTTCTGCATTGGATAGGCAATGCAGTAGCCCCTGAGACACTGGTCGGTTGGCAACACCAGCTCAGGGGATCGATGTACCCCTTTAATATTTGTAAATGATAAGCACGAAGCCCAGTAGCCCCCAAGCCTTAATGTGGGCACGGGTGGACGAATTAAGGATCAATATCCGTAGTAAAATCACAAATTATGTGTAAGGATTCTATGTATCCAAGTACTCTACATCATGAATGCTCGGATCCACATTATACGAAACTTTGTTGGCCGACCATCAGCTTCAACCTCCTCGGCCAGCAACCGAGGAGTGTTTGTCCTACTTTATAAAGCCTTTATGAGGGCAAAGATTTATGGCAAACAAGGCAATCCGGCCATACGGTTTTATAAACAAAGGTACACGGAGAGATATGCTATATTACTTTTAACGTAAGAAACATCTTCCAAAGAAAATAGTCCCACTATCGGTTCCTTTCTTTGGGTTGTCATGCTAAGCATGATCATGAAATCTCAGCTCCGATCAATGTGGGAGGAAAATATTGAGGATTTAGTTCAGGGGAAGTTCCCGAATTCTATGGTATTAATGAACCAAAATTTTCACTTCCGTCATTGCCGACCAATGTGATCCTTTAAGATTGCCAGCTTTCGGCTTCACCCAGTCTGAGGTCCTAACTCGGATGACCCGGTAGTAACAATCACAGAGGTGCTCCCTTTACCGCCTAGCCGAACAATCGGGAACGTACGGGTAAGCACAGGAGCCAGGCAACCCAGCTTGGCCAAAGTCTTAAGTCAAATTGATGCATATTTATGGCTTTATAACGATAATTACGGAAGGCAACGCTTGTATAATGAATACAAATGCTGATGATATATACTTATTTTGACTCCCTTGCGACCGTTTATCAGTTGAAAGTGGCCCATCGTCGGCTTCTATCCCTTTGTTGATGCTACGCAGGGTGTTTCCGCAATAACAAGACAACCCTTAGCCGACGTCTCGGTGCTCGGAGGCGGTTTAGCGGAAACGAGGCAATCAGATATCTTGGCTTTATAACTTTCACTTAGTCATAGGAGCTTTAAACTGGGGAAGCTAGCTACGAGCCCCCGGTTAGTGTTCGGCGACACAAGAGGTCAAGTCGTAAACACTTCGGCCAATGTTATGAATGGCCCATCATTTAACACGGTCATCGGATCGCTGACCAGTTTGCGCTTATTGTGACAGTCAGTTTTCGGCTTTCTCCACTGAGGTGCTTAACCATGCGAGCTGGAAGCACACTCGCAGAGGTTCTCCCTTTGCACACCTAGCCGAACAAATCGGAACATAGGAGTCAAGCACAGGAGCAGGGCAACCCAACTATTGACCGAAGACACAATTTGAAACCGATGCATATATAGCAATATCCGAGAATGTTTTTGCCGAATCTCTAAAGGTGTCCGGTGCTGCACTGTGGGACTGAGGAGTAAAAAGAATCCTACTCTCCGATATATATAATCCTAAAACTCAAAACTTTTTTTCTAGACTCAACAACGTCAGCGATTCGATCAAGCAGGGGGCTCCTAAGTCGGGGATGGCTCTGATTACCAACTTGTAACGCCCACGATGCGGCTATATCTCCCACGTGTCGAGGCACGACTTAGAGGCATAACCGCATAGTGGTTTTGTCGCAAGAAGGGTCATCTTCACACAATCCCATGTAATGAACAAGAATGGGATAAAGAGTTGGCTTACAATCGCCACTTCACACAATACATAAATATCATTCATACATCATCCAAAATACAATCATATAGACTGACTACGGTCAAAATCCAGATGAAAATAAGACAACCCCAAATGCTAGATCCCCGATCGTCCCAACTGGGCTCCACTACTGATCATCAGGAAAAGACACATAATAACGACCACGTTCCTCGTCGAACTCCCACTTGAGATCGACGCCATCATCTGCACTGGCATCGTCGGCACCTGCAACTGGTTTTGGAAGTATCTGTGAGTCACGGGGACTCAGCAATCTCACACCCGCGAGATCAAGACCATTTAAGCTTAAAGGGGGAAATGGTGCAAAGAGGTGGAGCTGCAGCGGCAAAAGCATATATGGTGGCTAACTTGCGCAAAAGAGAGCGAGAAGAGAAGCAATGGAGCGGACGTCATCTAGCCATGACCAAGAAGAGGTCCTGAACACCTACTTACGTCATACATAACACAGACCGTGTTCACTTCCCGGACTCCGCCGAGAAGAGACCATCACGGCTACACACGCACTTGGTGTATTTTAATTGGGTCGAGTGACAAGTTATCTACAACCGGACATTAACAAATTCCCATCTGCCACATAACCGCGGGCACGGCTTTCGAAAGATAATACCCTGCAGGGGTGTCCCAACTTAGCCCATCATAAGCTCTCACGGTCAACGAAGGATAAACCTTCTTCCGGAAAGACCCGATCAGTCTCGGAATCCCGGTTTACAAGACATCTCGACAATGGTAAAACAAGACCAGCAAAGCCTCCCGAATGTGCCGACAAATCCCGATAGGAGCTGCACATATCTCGTTCTCAGGGCACACCGGATTGTCCAAGCTTCCGATAGGCCAGACCAGAGTTGCCCCTGGTGGCCACCGGCGACTGACAGTTTGGACCAATACTCAGAGGAGCACTGGCCCGGGGGTTTAAAATAAAGATGACCCTCGGGCTCTAGAAAACCCGGGGGAAAAGGTATAGGTCGCAAATGGTAAAACCAAGGTTGGGCCTTGCTGGAGGAGTTTTATTCAAGGCGAACTGTCAAGGGGGTCCCATAAATCACCCGACCGTGTAAGGAACGCAAACTCAAGGAAAATAATCCCGGTTTAACAGTAACTAGTGCGGCAAGAGTGGAACAAAACACCAGGCATAAGGCCGAGCCTTCCACCCTTTACCAAAATATATAGATGCATTAATTAAATAAGAGATATTGTGATATCCCAACATGTCCATGTTCCGACATGGAACAAACTTCAACTTCACCTGCAACTAGCAACGCTATAAGAGGGGCTGAGCAAAAGCGGTAACATAGCCAAACAACGGTTTGCTAGGAAAGGATGGTTAGGGCTGACATGGCTAAAATAGGAGACATGATATAGCAAGTGATAGGTAGCGAGCATGGCAATAGAACGGACAACTAGCAAAGCAAAGATAGAAGTGATTTCGAGGGGTGGTCATCTTGCCTGCAAGATTCTCAGAGTTGTCGAAAGCTTGATCCTCGTAAGCGTACTCGACAGGTTCCTCGTTCACGAACTCGTCTCCTGGCTCTACCCAAGACAAGAACACAAGCAAACGGAACCACAATCAACAACGAGAAATGCACAAACAACATGATGCAAGACATGTATGATATGCAAGATATGATATGCGATGCATATGCGTGCTCCGGAAGGGAAAAGATGAACATGACAGTAACTTGGCAAACCAAGCATGCCACTGGAAAGATGAGATGATTTCGGTCGAAATCGATATAAAGATCACCGGAATCGGATGCACGGATTGCAAATGGCAAGCAAAACAAGAATGACACTAATCTGCGATAAACAGCAAGATAGCACTTAAAATACAACAAGTAACAATGCTACAGCACCCCAACATAGCAAAAAAGCACATGTAAGTAATCTACAGGAGATGCTTGACAAAAGATGAACACTGAGTTACGGCTAGTTCACAACATATCAAGCTCAAACAAGCATGGCAAAAAGTGCAAAAGATTACAGGTTCACAGACTTGGTGAAAAACTGGACATGGCAGAAATCAGCATCAGGTAGCAATGTTCAGAGCACGAAATCAACATGCTACAGGAACTTAACATTGCAAAACAAGGCATAGTAGTGTTCTACTAAATGCACATGACAAAAGTCCCTTACTGACCATAAGCCAAAAAGGACCAGAAGATATGATGGCAAGCATGTAAACATAGCAAGTTTCGTTATCAGGTTTCAGACTTAGCAGAAAACAGAGCATGGCAGAAATATTAATATGTAGGCCTCTTTGTGAGCTTGAGGCACTCACTACAGAGCAATGCATGACAAACCAAGCATACCTACAACAAGATGGCATGTTTATTAAGCTATCCATGGCAAGAACAATTGCATAGCATGTATGGATAAACTACAATAAGCTTGGCAAAAATGCATGTCATGTTAAGAATCTGTCAGAAATATTTTATAGCAAAAGTAGAACAAGATTGAGTCATGCTATGATACCCTAAAATTGCAAACAATTGCAGTAATGGATCAATTACAACTATAGCTACAAAACATCCTTACTGAACATCTCCAAAATATGCATGGATCTCTCTCTAGCATCAAGTTTATATGGCAACAAAATTACAGCAGACAAAAACTTAGAGAAATCACCAAGTCCCTGAAAACAGAAATATTACGGGGCCTACTTTGCATGCTTGTGCTAGTCACCACAAAGATCACAAAAATACATGGACTATACCACTGGAAAGATGGCATGGCATACTTCAAAACACATGTAGAGCTCATGCTCAAAAGATGCACAGAATAAATGATACAAAAATGACAAATCTCCAAGTCCTGATAAGAACCAGAGATTAACAACAACTAGCCCTCTTCCAACGAAGATTTGGGCATCAAGCTGACCTCTAATGAAAATGGTGCAATTGAACAAAATGAAGAGCATCACGATACGAACAATTTGACATATTAAACGCGCGAATCGGAGCTACATACACAAAGTTATCGCATCGGAAACAGAAACATATGCTGAGAAAATTATCAGACTTAGCAAAACGGAGGGGGGTTTCGGGTCAACCTTTGACCAGATCTGGATCGCGGTCAACGGGAGCTCGAGCTCGCCGGCTCGGGCCGGAGGAGGAGAGGGGGCCGGCGGGCGAGGGGCCGGAGGCCGGTGGCGAGGCGGCGGCGCCGGAGGAGGGGGCCGCCGGCGGGGGCGGCGCCGGAGGAGGCGGTGGTGACGGCGCGGCGGCGGAGGCGGCTGGCCGGCCGGCGGGCGGGCGCGGCAGCGAGGATGGGCGGCGGAGTCACAGCGAGCTACCGGCGGCGGGAGGCGAGGGCGCGCTCACGGGCGCGCGGCGGCGGAGATGGGCCCCGCGGGCCCAATCCGGGCCCGGCGGGCCTGGCGCGGTGGAGACGGCGGCGGGGGTGACGTGGCGCGATGCCACTGGCCGGGAGCGGCGGCGCGATTTGTCCGGCGGCGGCTGGACACGTCCGCCCGCGGAGAGGCGATTTAGGGTTACGGGAGACTGCGATTTCGTTTTCGGGATGCCCACATATAAATAGGTAGAGGGAGCTAGGAGACTCCAAATGAGGTGCGGTTTTCGCCCACACGATCGTGATCGAACGACCTAGAGCATGGAAGAGAGTTTGGTGGGCTTTGGGCTGGTTTTGGAGGGGTTTTTTTGCTGGATACTCAAATGGACATTGCGGAGGCCCGGTTAACCGTTGGAGTACCAAACGACCTCCGAATGGAACGAAACTTGACCGGTAGTCTTCGGGTGGTATATTAAGACCACATGACAAGCCTTGGTCCATTCCGAGAAAGTTTGACACACGCACACGAAAGAAGACAAGAAGGGTGCACCGGAGGAGATAGGAGCGCCGGATTGCAAAACGGACAACGGGGAAAATGCTCGGATGCATCAGACGAACACGTATGCGAATGCAATGCACATGATGACATGATATGAAAATGCATGACATGACAAAATACCAAACGAAAGACAAAACCCAAAAACGGAGGGAAAAACATATCACATTAACGGAAATGGCAAGAGTCGGAGTTACAAATATGGCAAGTTACATGCGGGGTGTTACAACACTCCACCACTACGAGAGGATCTCGTCCCGAGATCTAGGACTGAAAGAACTCCGGATATTCGGAACGGAGATGGTCCTCGCGTTCCCAGGTGGCTTCCCGGTCGGAATGGTGCGACCACTTCACTTTCAGGAATTTGATAGACTTGTTGCGAGTCTTGCGCTCAGTTTCTTCAAGAATAGCAACTGGGTGCTCATGATAAGACAAATCTTCTTGGAGGTCAATCTCTTCGAAGTCGATAGTGCGCTCAGGCGTCTTGAAGCACTTGCGGAGCTGTGACATGTGGAACACATCGTGCACGTTTGCGAAGTTGGAAGGAAGCTCAAGTTGATAGGCGAGGTCGCCTCTTTTGCCAATGATCTTGAAAGGACCCACGTATCTAGGGGCAAGCTTCCCTTTGATACCGAAGCGACGGGTGCCTTTCATTGGAGAGACGCGGAGGTAGACATGGTCCTCCGATCTCGAAAGCCAAATCACGATGCTTACTATCATAGTAACTCTTCTGACGCGATTGCGCGGCTTTGAGATTATCACGGATGACTTTACACATCTCTTCAGCTTCAGTGATTAAGTCATTGCCAAGAAGTTGGCGTTCACCAGTCTCTGACCAATTAAGAGGGGTACGGCACTTTCTGCCATAGAGAATCTCGAATGGGGCCTTGCCCGAACTCGCTTGGAAGCTGTTGTTGTAGGAGAATTCAGCATAAGGAAGACAATCTTCCCATCTCATGCCAAAGGAAATGACACAAGCCCTGAGCATATCTTCAAGAATTTGATTGACTCGCTCGACTTGGCCACTAGTTTGAGGGTGGAAAGCTGTGCTGAAGCGAATGTTTGTGCCCATGGCCTTTTGGAAGGAGTCCCAGAACATAGAGGTGAAGATGCTTCCACGATCTGAAGAAATCAATTATGGAATGCCGTGCAAGGAGACAATTCTGGAGGTGGAGGTGGTGGCGGAGGGATCGCTTGACTCCCTTCATTTCGATCCGGATTCTGACGCGTTGGCGGAGCCATCCTGAAGAGGGTGACATCCGTTAGCATCTTGATAGACAAAAGATAAGTAGAATCAACGGATAGAAATTGCAACATATAGTCTTCACAATAAACATTCGAACGAAGATGAACGAATGACTTCCGTAGTAAACCATCACACTTCCATAAGTTGAGAAGCCACTTGAAAAAGATATGGAATGAACATCTGAATTCGAAGCAACTCGAATACCAAAACACAAAATAAAACAAAGTATTGGCTTGCAGAATAAGCCGGAACAAACATATGATAGAAATTTCGTCCGAAGTTTTCGTCGTGGGGCCCACACGGGCTCAATCGTACAGCACCATCATGTACAAGGCTGTGCACATGACATACGAAGCGTCCCCGAGTCGGCAAAGCCATGGACTCTTTAAGACACAACGAGACCACTGTAAAATCAACCGTATACAGGCGGACCACTAGACGTCGAACCCCAATCTCATATCATGCGTCTGTCGGAAAGATATCCTAAGGCTACTAGAATTCCCACTTATAAACTCCCGAAACTTTCTGGTTATGCAATCTGGTGTAGGGGATACAGGGGACACAAAATATATATCACCCAAACTAGCAATCCCTAGATCCAGCTGTATCCATCCGTCAACACATAACCAAGAAACCTTCGGAAATCGTTTACCTCAACCTTCGAAAAACATCCGTTATACTAGTTATGGCAATACTCCCGAACTCCCGCCCCAGTACTGGGTGGCGTCGAGGTGATCTCACCAACAACTGCATAAAAGAGATTTCGATGTCGGCGAAACTCAGGTATTCCAGAACTGCAACGATAAAATTGTGACGACAACACCTCGGAGCTCAACTCCCCGGGACACTGCCACAACCCCTAAATGACAGGAGGCACCAAGAACAATGTTCTCGTCACAAATCGATCGGAACGATTCCAAGATACCCGCGTGATCCTAAAAAAATTTTTAGTGAAATTTGAGGAGAGAATAGTCAAAACTTCTACGTCAGGAGACCTCACCAGAGCGACGAAGGGACTGAGGAGTAAAAAGAATCCTACTCTCCGATATATATAATCCTAAAACTCAAAACTTTTTTTCTAGACTCAACAACGTCAGCGATTCGATCAAGCAGGGGGCTCCTAAGTCGGGGATGGCTCTGATTACCAACTTGTAACGCCCACGATGCGGCTATATCTCCCACGTGTCGAGGCACGACTTAGAGGCATAACCGCATAGTGGTTTTGTCGCAAGAAGGGTCATCTTCACACAATCCCATGTAATGAACAAGAATGGGATAAAGAGTTGGCTTACAATCGCCACTTCACACAATACATAAATATCATTCATACATCATCCAAAATACAATCATATAGACTGACTACGGTCAAAATCCAGATGAAAATAAGACAACCCCAAATGCTAGATCCCCGATCGTCCCAACTGGGCTCCACTACTGATCATCAGGAAAAGACACATAATAACGACCACGTTCCTCGTCGAACTCCCACTTGAGATCGACGCCATCATCTGCACTGGCATCGTCGGCACCTGCAACTGGTTTTGGAAGTATCTGTGAGTCACGGGGACTCAGCAATCTCACACCCGCGAGATCAAGACCATTTAAGCTTAAAGGGGGAAATGGTGCAAAGAGGTGGAGCTGCAGCGGCAAAAGCATATATGGTGGCTAACTTGCGCAAAAGAGAGCGAGAAGAGAAGCAATGGAGCGGACGTCATCTAGCCATGACCAAGAAGAGGTCCTGAACACCTACTTACGTCATACATAACACAGACCGTGTTCACTTCCCGGACTCCGCCGAGAAGAGACCATCACGGCTACACACGCACTTGGTGTATTTTAATTGGGTCGAGTGACAAGTTATCTACAACCGGACATTAACAAATTCCCATCTGCCACATAACCGCGGGCACGGCTTTCGAAAGATAATACCCTGCAGGGGTGTCCCAACTTAGCCCATCATAAGCTCTCACGGTCAACGAAGGATAAACCTTCTTCCGGAAAGACCCGATCAGTCTCGGAATCCCGGTTTACAAGACATCTCGACAATGGTAAAACAAGACCAGCAAAGCCTCCCGAATGTGCCGACAAATCCCGATAGGAGCTGCACATATCTCGTTCTCAGGGCACACCGGATTGTCCAAGCTTCCGATAGGCCAGACCAGAGTTGCCCCTGGTGGCCACCGGCGACTGACAGTTTGGACCAATACTCAGAGGAGCACTGGCCCGGGGGTTTAAAATAAAGATGACCCTCGGGCTCTAGAAAACCCGGGGGAAAAGGTATAGGTCGCAAATGGTAAAACCAAGGTTGGGCCTTGCTGGAGGAGTTTTATTCAAGGCGAACTGTCAAGGGGGTCCCATAAATCACCCGACCGTGTAAGGAACGCAAACTCAAGGAACATAATCCCGGTTTAACAGTAACTAGTGCGGCAAGAGTGGAACAAAACACCAGGCATAAGGCCGAGCCTTCCACCCTTTACCAAAATATATAGATGCATTAATTAAATAAGAGATATTGTGATATCCCAACATGTCCATGTTCCGACATGGAACAAACTTCAACTTCACCTGCAACTAGCAACGCTATAAGAGGGGCTGAGCAAAAGCGGTAACATAGCCAAACAACGGTTTGCTAGGAAAGGATGGTTAGGGCTGACATGGCTAAAATAGGAGACATGATATAGCAAGTGATAGGTAGCGAGCATGGCAATAGAACGGACAACTAGCAAAGCAAAGATAGAAGTGATTTCGAGGGGTGGTCATCTTGCCTGCAAGATTCTCAGAGTTGTCGAAAGCTTGATCCTCGTAAGCGTACTCGACAGGTTCCTCGTTCACGAACTCGTCTCCTGGCTCTACCCAAGACAAGAACACAAGCAAACGGAACCACAATCAACAACGAGAAATGCACAAACAACATGATGCAAGACACGTATGATATGCAAGATATGATATGCGATGCATATGCGTGCTCCGGAAGGGAAAAGATGAACATGACAGTAACTTGGCAAACCAAGCATGCCACTGGAAAGATGAGATGATTTCGGTCGAAATCGATATAAAGATCACCGGAATCGGATGCACGGATTGCAAATGGCAAGCAAAACAAGAATGACACTAATCTGCGATAAACAGCAAGATAGCACTTAAAATACAACAAGTAACAATGCTACAGCACCCCAACATAGCAACAAAGCACATGGGAGTAATCCACAGGAGATGCTTGACAAAAGATGAACACTGAGTTACGGCTAGTTCACAACATATCAAGCTCAAACAAGCATGGCAAAAAGTGCAAAAGATTACAGGTTCACAGACTTGGTGAAAAACTGGACATGGCAGAAATCAGCATCAGGTAGCAATGTTCAGAGCACGAAATCAACATGCTACAGGAACTTAACATTGCAAAACAAGGCATAGTAGTGTTATACTAAATGCACATGACAAAAGTCCCTTACTGACCATAAGCCAAAAAGGACCAGAAGATATGATGGCAAGCATGTAAACATAGCAAGTTTCGTTATCAGGTTTCAGACTTAGCAGAAAACAGAGCATGGCAGAAATATTAATATGTAGGCCTCTTTGTGAGCTTGAGGCACTCACTACAGAGCAATGCATGACAAACCAAGCATACCTACAGCAAGACGGCATGTTTATTAAGCTATCCATGGCAAGAACAATTGCATAGCATGTATGGATAAACTACAATAAGCTTGGCAAAAATGCATGTCATGTTAAGAATCTGTCAGAAATATTTTATAGCAAAAGTAGAACAAGATTGAGTCATGCTATGATACCCTAAAATTGCAAACAATTGCAGTAATGGATCAATTACAACTATAGCTACAAAACATCCTTACTGAACATCTCCAAAATATGCATGGATCTCTCTCTAGCATCAAGTTTATATGGCAACAAAATTACAGCAGACAAAAACTTAGAGAAATCACCAAGTCCCTGAAAACAGAAATATTACGGGGCCTACTTTGCATGCTTGTGCTAGTCACCACAAAGATCACAAAAATACATGGACTATACCACTGGAAAGATGGCATGGCATACTTCAAAACACATGTAGAGCTCATGCTCAAAAGATGCACAGAATAAATGATACAAAAATGACAAATCTCCAAGTCCTGATAAGAACCAGAGATTAACAACAACTAGCCCTCTTCCAACGAAGATTTGGGCATCAAGATGATCTCTAATGAAAATGGTGCAATTGAACAAAATGAAGAGCATCACGAGGCGAACAATTTGACATATTAAACGCGCGAATCGGAGCTACATGCACAAAGTTATCGCATCAGGAACAGGAGCATATGCTGAGAAAATTATCAGACTTGGCAAAACGGAGGGGGGGTTTTGGGTCAACCTTTGACCAGATCTGGATCGCGGTCAACGGGAGCTCGAGCTCGCCGGCTCGGGCCGGAGGAGGAGAGGGGCCGGCGGGCGAGGGGCCAGAGGCCGGTGGCGAGGCGGCGGCGCCGGAGGAGGGGGCCGCCGGCGGGGGCGGCGCTGGAGGAGGCGGTGGTGACGGCGCGGCGGCGGAGGCGGCTGGCCGGCCGGCGGGCGGGCGCGGCGGCGAGGATGGGCGGCGGAGTCACAGCGAGCTACCGGCGGCGGGAGGCGAGGGCGCGCTCGCGGGCGCGCGGCGGCGGAGATGGGCCCCGCGGGCCCGATCCGGGCCCGGCGGGCCTGGCGCGGTGGAGACGGCGGCGGGGGTGACGTGGCGCGATGCCACTGGCCGGGAGCGGCGGCGCGATTTGTCCGGCGGCGGCTGGACACGTCCGCCCGCGGAGAGGCGATTTAGGGTTACGGGAGACTGCGATTTCGTTTTCGGGATGCCCACATATAAATAGGTAGAGGGAGCTAGGAGACTCCAAATGAGGTGCGGTTTTCGCCCACACGATCGTGATCGAACGACCTAGAGCATGGAAGAGAGTTTGGTGGGCTTTGGGCTGGTTTTGGAGGGGGTTTTTTGCTGGATACTCAAATGGACATTGCGGAGGCCCGGTTAACCGTTGGAGTACCAAACGACCTCCGAATGGAACGAAACTTGACCGGTAGTCTTCGGGTGGTATATTAAGACCACATGACAAGCCTTGGTCCATTCCGAGAAAGTTTGACACACGCACACGAAAGAAGACAAGAAGGGTGCACCGGAGGAGATAGGAGCGCCGGATTGCAAAACGGACAACGGGGAAAATGCTCGGATGCATCAGACGAACACGTATGCGAATGCAATGCACATGATGACATGATATGAAAATGCATGACATGACAAAATACCAAACGAAAGACAAAACCCAAAAACGGAGGGAAAAACATATCACATTAACGGAAATGGCAAGAGTCGGAGCTACAAATATGGCAAGTTACATGCGGGGTGTTACACGCGCTCAGGGAACTTATGCTATATTACCGACGAAGTGTAAGAAGCATCTTCGAAGAAAATAGTACCCCCACTGATACCTTTCTTCGGTTGCTCACTATTACTATGAGACTTGTGCAATAGATTTTTTGTACTCATGAGTTCCGTTGTGTGCCGACCATTATCGAAAACAATAAGAGCGCTAGCTTTCGGCTTCACCCAATCTGAGGTCTGAGCTTGGATGACCCGGTCGTGACAATCGCAGAGGTGCTCCCTTTACTCCCTAGTCGAACAATCGGGAAAGTAGGGGTAAACACAGGAGCGAGGCAACCCAGCTTGCAAATCGCTTATGTCAATATGGTGCATATTGTGGCGTAATACACGAACAAGGAACGAAGCCGTACAAGTATAATCTTATGCAAGAGGAAAAGCTCCATCAAGGGAGCCCCCAAATAAAAAGGGGATTTGAGTATGTGTGTCACAAACAAAGTTATAACAAGGAATTTTTTCACAAACAACTTTTTTCAAAAAAGTATAATGCTTGGTCGAACCGAACGCAGGTTAAAAATTTAAAGCTTTGAGCATGAAAGCGACTTAGCTGGTTAATGCGTTCGGCATTGATGACGTGGTCCGAGCTTGATGCGGTACAAGGTTCCATCCCCCAAGCCGGTCCCGAGGTGGCGGAGCGAAGAGCTCGGCATTCCGAAGTGGTGACATAGCACGGCCAATGTAGGCCGGCAGAGTGACGCCGAAGAGACCACGTGACGCAGTCAAAGTCCATTACCTGCACATGTAAAATAGTGCAGGCCAACAATAATAATATAAGTATATAAAAATCCTTGCATAATTAATTTACGCAAAATAAAATGGATGTGGCCTGGTGCCGAAGCCAATGTCGATGCAGGGCGTCGGCGTGACATAGTGAAGGCGTGACAAAGCCTGAATTTGAAGGGCGGTCCGAGTTCCGGAGGCGGCGTTCGCCGAACTATGTATGGAAACCGACCGAACCACCACGCGACCGTCGTTAATGTGGCCATCATTTGACAGACCTATGTACAGATGATGGAACAAACCAGAATAATAATTCTTCAGAAAAGTAAACCCAAGCAAGAAAAAATTACTAGGATTAATAGCACCTGGTTTATCTGTTGTAGCAGTTCGAAGAAAAGCGACTCCCAAAATTGGGAATTGATCCGCACACCCATTGCCCGATGGGCGATAAAGCGACAGCATGGCAAAGCTGGCAAAGGTTGGCTTGCTGAGGCAAAGCCCTCGGTCCAGCTAACGTGACGAAGCTGGTCGGCTGGTGACGTCGAAGTCACCGGAGTATGTTGATGAAGAAATAGCCAAGTCCCCGGTCTAGCCGAGGTGACGGAGCAGGTCGGTAAGGAGTCGTTGCAGCTGCCATGTCAGCCGAGGTGACGAAGTAGTTCGGCGTGATGGACATCGGCTCGAAGAAGCAACAGTGCGGCCACGCCGATGCAGGTCGTAACTTGTGACGCGGCAAATGCTGGTTTGATGAAGTGACCGTGCAGTGATGCCGGTGTGCCCGCTCCGTGTAATCCGTGGGGCGACGATGTTGGTGATGATTTATCCTTGGCGATTCCGAACTCTTATTTGGCTCACTGAGGTGAGGATCCAAAGAAGTCGAGCTCGGCTCAAAAAGCGACGACATGTCTAGCGCAGGTCGGCAGCCGTGGAGCTATATTGCCGGACTGGTTTGACACCAGCGTGATGGCGAAGAATACCTCCGAGGAGGATTAAAATTTTATGGGCGCATGTTAAAAACAACGCACAATACCTTAGAAGAAAATTCCTTTTAAAAAGGTTGTCCAATATCATGTTCATAAAGGAACATGAATTCGGATCGGATCCGTATTCGCGCAGAAAACAGATCTGAAAAGTGATGCACTAAACGGAAGGTTCCCGGAGTTTGGACGGTCGGATCGAGCTGAAATTTTGAGGGGTGGTTGATATGGGAATTCCGCAGCCAATGAACGGTTGGATCTTCCAAAGGACCTCCGAGATGGGCTCTGGAGACCACGCCCTAAACTCGTCCAGATTCCCATCTGGATTTGACAGGGCTCCGGTATATCATAGATGTCAGAGATTCCTCCATCGGAACTCGATGAAATTTTCCAGGGTTGTTGTAGACTCAATTCCGCACAATTCCACCGAAGCGATCGTTAAAACGACACTCGAGGAGGCGGTGGCAGCGGATATGGGTTCGCTGTCCAAAAAAACAGCACGGTCGCCCGAGGGCAATGTTGACGTTGAGCCCCCGAACTCCATGGATGATTCCTCCATGATCTTGATAGAGATCGGAGTTGGTGTTGATGAAGGCCCTCATCCGAACATGACGATCGGAGGCAGGGCACAGTCCTCGGTCAAGCCAAGGTGACCAGTCGAGCCGGTGATGAAGATGTTGACGTCGCAGTTAATCCGCAGACGAACCATTGATCCTTTTGCCGATCACACGGCGGAACTCTCAATGAAAGCACCAATGTCGGTGTCAAAACCGGAGGATCTCAGATAGGGGGTCCCAAGCTATGTGTCATGGATCGATGGGTAATAGGAGACAGGGGACACGATGTTTACCTAGGTTTGGGCCCTCTCTATCGAGGTAATACCCTACTTCCTGCTTGATTGATCTTGATGAATATAGGGTTACAAGAGTTGATCTACCACGAGATCGTAATGGCTAAACCCTAGAAGTCTAGCCTATGAGATTATGACTGTTGTAATGATCTATCGACTAGCCTGGCCCTGTTTATATAATGCACCAGAGGCCTAGGATAACAAGAGTCCTAGCCGAATACACCAATGGGGAGGAGTCCTTGTCTTGATCACCAAGTCTTGTGGAATCTTCCTTGTATGCGGCAACTGTCCGAACTGGCCCATGAGTATACGGCCATGGGGGTCCTCGGCCCAATCTAACTGATCGGGGGATGACGTGGTGAGTACCCCCTAGTCCAGGACACCATCACCCCCACCACCACCGCCACCTGAGCCGCGCGTCGCTCCACCTCCGAGCGCGCTGCCACATCCGCAGGCGCTAGTCGGCGGCCAACCGCGCGCACGTCTAGTCAACGACGGACAGCCGCTGCTTCCAGTACCAGAGCTGCCGCCACCACCGGAGCGCGCTCACCACCAACAACCACGAGAGGATTACTTCACCAAGCCACGGAAACACAATTTCCCTTGCTTCGATGGGGAATACCCGCGCGTCTGGCTGGATCGATGCCTGGCGTATTTCAAGCTCTATCACGTGCCGGAACACAATTGGGTGACCACCACAATGCTCTATGTGGAGGGGCATGCCGCCCTCTGGTTACACGCGTTTCGACAGCATAATTCGTTTCTCTGCTGGGATATGTTTAGGCACGCGATTGAGGAGGAGTTTGGACCAGACGAATTTGAGTCCCTAATGCACAGTCTCTTGCAATTGCGGTAGACCGGGAGCGTGATTGAGTACAGACAGCAATTCGAGGTTCTCATGTACAATTTACTGGCCCTGGATGTAACCCAGAGTCCCAAATTCTTTGTTCAGTTTCTGCTGGGGCTTAAGGATGAGTTGCGCGCTGTCGTACGCCTTCAAGCACCCAACAGCATCACCCGTGCCATAGTTTTTGCAAGAATTCAAGAAGAGGAGCTCGCGAATCTGCACCCCAAGTCGTGACCATTGTCGGCTGGCCGGCCGCCGCCAATGCCATACACTGCACCAACACCGGGACGCCCACCGGCAGCAGCAACCACTTTGCCCATGGGGAACCCACCAAAACCGATCGCAGCTGCCAAACCAGCTTCAGATGACTTCGGCAGGGAGCGACAGTTAAGAGATTACAGACGCCAACATGGCCTCTGTTTTCGCTGTGGAGAGAAGTTTTCAAGAGAGCATCAGTGCAAATGCTCCGCTCAATTGTTGACCGTTGAGATCGGGGAGCATGGTGAAGTACTGTCTGATGAGGCTGTGCATGCTCTGGAGCTGTTGGACGAGCCGGCGGCAACAAATCCGTCGTGCTGCTTACTGTCAACAAACGCAGTCGACGGCACCGAAGCTGCAGAAACTATCCGTCTGCGCGCCATGGTTGGGGATCAGAAAATGCTGTTGTTGGTCGATTCTGGCAGTACATACAATTTTGTTAATGCCTCCTTCGCTCAACACATTGCTGCAAAGACAATGGTTATACCCACAATAGCGGTCAGAGTAGCCAATGGGCAGAACTTACAATGCACTGAACTTGTTCAGCAGCTTATATGGACAGTGCAAGGCCACAAGTTCGGTACAGACATGAGAGTTCTGCAACTCGAAGTCTACGACGCAGTTTTGGGAGTGGATTGGCTTGCTCAGCATAGTCCGATGCAGTGCGACTGGAAACTGAAGACGATGCAGTTTGTCAGCGAAGGGGCAGCCATCCATCTCACCGGCGTCTGATCGGATGAGACACCAACCATCACAGCTTTGGATGCATCACAGCTGTGGCAGATGCAGGAAGCAAATGAGATTTGGGGAGCCGCTCTTGTGAACTTACATACCTTGCCCTCACACCGTCCAGAAGACCACATTCCTCCTGTTATCTAGCAAATTCTGACAGATTTCGGTGATGTATTCGAAGAACCAACAACACTTCCTCCTCACAGATAGTATGATCATGCCATCAACCTTGAACCAGGAGCCACTCCAGTTAACTGCCGGCCCTACCGTTACTCTCCCTTGCAAAAGGATGAAATCGAATGGCAGGTAGCAGAAATGTTACGCACTGGGCTGATCACTCACAACATGAGTCCATTCACGGCTCACGTGCTCTTGGTGAAGAAGAAAGATGGCACATGGCAGTTTTGCGTCGATTACCGCCGCCTCAACACAGTCACAATTAAAAACATATTTCCTTTGACGGTCATCAATGAACTGTTGGATGAACTCGCGGGGCGACATTCTTTTCCAAGATTGACCTGAGAGCTGGATACCACCAAATACGCATGAGGGAAGGTGATGAGGAGAAAACAGCCTTTAAAACGCATCATGGGCGCTTTCAGTTTCGAGTCATGCCATTCAGCGTCACCAACGGGCCACAAACGTTCCAATGTGTGATGAACTCAGTCCTCTCTGGGCCGAACCACAAGTTTGTCGTTTCATTTCTTGATGACATCCTAGTGTTCAGCTGCTCTCTACAGGAACATGCGGAGCATCTTCGGATAGTCCTAGGCATTCTCCAGCAACATCTACTATATGCAAAACTGTCAAAGTGCTTGTTCGCTCAGCCCCAGATCGAGTACCTGGGCCATGTGATCTCCAAACAAGGGTGGCTACTAATCCAAGCAAGACAAGCACAATGCGTGATTGGCCTACACCAGCGAATGCAACAGAATTGTGCGGCTTCCTCGGGCTTACAGGGTACTACCGCAAGTTCGTGCCCCATTGCGGAACCAAGCCACTGACTCAGCTCCTCACCAAGAAAGGCTTCAATTGGACTGAGCAGGCTCAAGTGGCATTCGATACTCTCAAGGAAGCAATGGTCAACACCCCCGTCCTCGCCTTGCCGGATTTCACACGCCCCTTCTCCATCGAGACAGACGCGTGCGACACCGGTGTCGGAGCGGTGCTGGTACAGGATGGCCACCCCGTGGCTTATCTTAGCAAGGCCTTGGGGGTACGGAACCAGCACTTCTCCATCTATGAGAAGGAGTTCCTCGACATGATATGGCCATCGACAAATTGCGCTCCTACCTCCAGCGTGCTCTGTTTGTCATCGTCACTGACCATAAAGGCTTGTGTACCCTGGGTGAGCAGCAGCTGGATACCGAGCTCCAGCGCAAGGCCATGTCCAAGTTAGTTGGCCTCCAGTTCTCCTTCAAGTACCGGCGCGGCATGATACGTCTCCGTCGTATCTATAATTTTTGATTGTTCCATGCCAATACTATTCAACTTTCATATACTTTTGGCAACTTTTTATACTATTTTTGGGACTAACATATTGATCCAGTGCCCAGTGCCAGTTCCTGTTTGTTGCATGTTTTATGTTTCACAGAAAATCCATATCAAACGGAGTCCAAACGGGATAAAAACGGACGGAGATTATTTTTGGAATATTTATGAATTTTGGGAACTAGAATCAACGCGAGACGATGCTCGAGGGGCCCACAAGGCAAGGGGCGCGCCCCAGGGGGGTGGGCGCGCCCCTGACCCTCGTGGACAACCCGTAAGGCGGTTGTTGCCCTTCTTTCGCGGCAAGAAAGCTAATATCTGGAAAAAAAATCATGTTGAAGGTTTCAATCCAATCGGAGTTACGGATCTCCGGGAATATAAGAAACGGTGAAACGCCAGAATCTGGAACGCAAAAACAGAGAGAGACAGATAGACAGATCCAATCTCGGAGGGGCTCTCGCCCCTCTCATGCCATGGAGGCCATGGCCAGAGGGGAAACCCTTCTCCCATCTAGGGAGAAGGTCAAGGAAGAAGAAGAAGAAGAAGAAGAAGGGGGGCCCTCTCCCCCTTGCTTCCGGTGGCGCCGGAACGCCGCCAGGGCCATCATCGTCACCGCGATCTACACCAACACCTCCGTCATCTTCGCCAACATCTCCATCACCTTCCCCCATCTATATTTAGCGGTCCACTCTCCCGCAACCCGCTGTACCCTCTACTTGAACATGGTGCTTTCTGCTTCATATTATTATCCAATGATGTATTGCCATCCCATGATGTCTGAGTAGATTTTCGTTGTCCTATCGGTAATTGGTGAATTGCTATGATTGGTTTAATTTTCTTGTGGTTATGTTGCTGTCCTTTGGTGCCCATCATATGAGCGCGCACGTGGATCACACCATAGGGTTAGTTGTATGTTGATAGGACTATGTATTGGAGGGCAAGAGTGACAGAAGCTTCAACCTAGCATAGAAATTGATGCATACGGGATTGAAGGGGGGACCAATATATCTAAATGCTATGGTTGGGTTTTACCTTAATGAACGTTAGTAGTTGCGGATGCTTGCTAATAGTTCCAATCATAAGTGCATAGAATTCCAACTCAGGGATGACATGCTAGCAGTGGCCTCTCCCACATAAAACTTGCTATCGGTCTAGTAAAGTAGTCAATTGCTTAGGGACAATTTCGCAACTCCTACCACCACTTTTCCACACTCGCTATACTAACTTTATTTATTATTACCTAAAAAACCCCTAGTTTTTATTTACATGCTCTTTATATTCTTGCAAACCTATCCTATCACACCTACAAAGTACTTCTAGTTTCATACTTGTTTTAGGTAAAGCGAACGTTAAGCGTGCGTAGAGTTGTATCGGTGGTCGATAGAACTTGAGGGAATATTTGTTCTACCTTTAGCTCCTCGTTGGGTTCGACACTCTTACTTATCGAAAGAGGCTACAATTGATCCCCTATACTTGTGGGTTATCAAGACCTTTTTCTGGGGCCGTTGCCGGGGAGTTATAGCGTGGGGTGAATATTCTCGTGTGTGCTTGTTTGCTTTATCACTAAGTAGATTTTATTTGCTGTTCTAAGTTGTTCTCTATCTTTATTTATGGATATGGAACACGAAATACCAAAAAAATTAGGTGTACTTGCTGCTCATGGAGATGGGGTACCTCCTAAAACCCTCGATGCTCATTATGTGAAAAATATTATGTACTACTTTGATAATCCTGAGAAAACCCCATTCAACTATATAATACGAGACACGTTGGATCAACCTGAATACTTTAGGGATTATCGCTTGACTCAAAAAGGGAAATTATTACGGTATCAAATTCATATGTTGCATTGGTATGCTCGGGAACTATGCTTGAGATATGATTATACTTGTTGCTCTAGGATGAAGGCTCCACACCTTCCCTTTTCATGCAAATTTAATGATGATAAAACCTTGGCTTCTTATGCTAATGGTATATATGATTACTATGATGTGGAACAAATAGAAGAATTCGTTGCTTTTATGGGTGCTTATGAAATTGAATCTTTGTTTAAAGAGTGTGAAACCTTTATGATGTTGTTTACAGACCTGAAAATTTTGCTATACTTAAATATTGTTATGAGAATTGTGAATAAAATTCCGATATTGATGCATTTATTGAGAAAGTCTCCGCTGTCCAAGAAGAGACTAATATTTTGTAGGAAACTATGGAAGAAGAAATTACTGAAACTGTGAGCTCATTAGATGAAAAAGATGCGGAGGAGAGCGAAGAACAAAAGGAGGAAGAGCGGATTGATCACCCGTGCCCACCTTCTAATGAGATTAACTATTCAGCTCATACATTGTTTAATTTCCCTTCGTGCTTACCGAAGGATGATTGCTATGATAATCGCTATGATCCCGTTGATTCTTTTGAAATATCCCTTTTTGATGATGCTTGCTACGCTTGTGGCCAAGATGCCAATATGAATTATGCTTATGGAGATGAACTTGCTGTAGTTCCTTATGTTAAACATGAAATTGTTGCTATTTCACCCATGCATGATAGTCCTATTATCTTTTTGAATTCTCCCGACTACACTATATCGGAGAAGTTTGCCCTTATTAAGGATTATATTGATGGGTTGCATTTTACTACTACACATGATGATCTTGATAGATATAATATGCATGTGCTTGCTGCTCCTACTTGCAATTATTATGAGAGAGGAACTATATCTCCACCTCTCTATGTTTCCAATATGATAAAATTGTAAGAAACTGTTTATACTATGCATTGGCCTTTACTTTGTGTGCATGAATTGTTCTTTTATGACATGCCGATGCATAGGAAGAGAGTTGGACTTCATCATTGCTTGATATATGTTACTTTGTGCTCACTACTAAATTACAAATCATTTTTAATTAAAGTTGGCTTTGATATACCTTCGGATCCGGGTGGATCCATTACTTGAGCACTATATGCCTAGCTTAATGGCTTTAAAGAAAGCGCTGCCAGGGAGACAACCCGGAAGTTTTAGAGTCATTTATTTCTGTTATGTGATTTTATATAGTTTAAAAATAAAAATAATGTGCCAAGGTTTGCCTTTAGGATGTTTACAATGCTTGTTGGTTTGTGCGGTGCAGGACAGAAACTTTGGCTGTAGTGCGTGATTTTTTATTTTTTTACTGGAACGTCGAACGGTTCTGAAACTTTTTGCACTGTATTTCTATACAAATTGTTTATTTTTCCTAATTTTGGCAGTATTTTTGGAGTCCCAGAAGTATGGTGCATGTTCAAATTACTACAGACTGTCCTGTTTAAGACAGATTCTGTTTTTGATGCATTGTTTGCTTGTTTTGATGAAACTATCGATTTCTATCAGTGGATTAAGCCATGAAAAAGTTATATTACAGTACTACAATGCAAAAACAAAATATGAATTGGTTTTAAACAGTACTTAGAGTAGTGATTTGTTTTATTATACTAACGGATCTTACCGAGTTTTTTGTTGAAGTTTTGTGTGGATGAAGTGTTCGAAGATCGAGGAGGTCTCGATATGAGGAAAAGGAGGAGAGGCAAGAGCTCAAGCTTGGGGATGCCCAAGGCACCCCAAGTAAATATTCAAGGAGAATAAAGCGTCTAAGCCAAGTAAATCTGGGCGAAAGATTCACCCCAATCAGAGTTACGGATCTCCGGATATAAAAGAAACGGTGAAGGGGCAGAATCAGAGAACGCAGAAACAGAGAGACAGATCCAATCTCGGAGGGGCTCTCGCCCCTCCCATGCCATGGAGGCCATGGACCAGAGGGGAAACCCTTCTCCCATCTAGGGAGAAGGTCAAGGAAGAAGAAGAAGAAGGGGGGCTCTCTCCCCCTCGCTTCCGGTGGCGCCGGAACGCCGCCGGGGCCATCATCGTCACCGCGATCTACACCAACACCTCCGTTATCTTCACCAACATCTCCATCACCTTCCCCCATCTATATTCAGCGGTCCACTCTCCCGCAACCCGTTGTACCCTCTACTTGAGCATGGTGCTTTATGCTTCATATTATTATCCAATGATGTGTTGCCATCCCATGATGTCTGAGTAGATTTTCGTTGTCCTATCGGTAATTGGTGAATTGCTATGATTGGTTTAATTTGCTTGTGGTTATGTTGCTGTCCCTTTGGTTCCCATCATATGAGCGCGCGCGTGGATCACACCATAGGGTTAGTTGTATGTTGATAGGACTATGTATTGAGGGCAAGAGTGACAGAAGCTTCAACCTAGCATAGAAATTGATGCATACGGGATTGAAGGGGGGACCAATATATCTAAATGCTATGGTTGGGTTTTACCTTAATGAACGTTAGTAGTTGCGGATGCTTGCTAATAGTTCCAATCATAAGTGCATAGAATTCCAAGTCAGGGATGACATGCTAGCAGTGGCCTCTCCCACATAAAACTTGCTATCGGTCTAGTAAAGTAGTCAATTGCTTAGGGACAATTTCGCAACTCCTACCACCACTTTTCCACACTCGCTATACTAACTTGATTGCTTCTTTACCTAAACAGCCCCTAGTTTTTATTTACGTACTCTTTATATTCTTGCAAACCTATCCTATCACACCTACAAAGTACTTCTAGTTTCAGACTTGTTTTAGGTAAAGCGAACGTTAAGCGTGCGTAGAGTTGTATCAGTGGTCGATAGAACTTGAGGGAATATTTGTTCTACCTTTAGCTCCTCATTGGGTTCGACACTCTTACTTATCGAAAGAGGCTACAATTGATCCCCTATACTTGTGGGTTATCACGGCGTCGAGAACAGCGCTGTCGATGCCCTCTCGCGCGTCGGCCACCACTTCGCCGGCAATGCCCTGTCCACATGCCAACCTCAGTGGCTACAAGAGGTGGCCAACTCTTACGAGACGGATGCCGATGCACAAGATCTTCTACAACGCTTGGCCATCTCCAGCCCTGACGATCAAGGCTACGAGCTCCGGCAGGGTGTCATCCGCCTCCATGACAAGCTTTGGATCGGCGCCAACTATGCCCTCCAAACCAAGCTGATCCACGCCTTCCAGGCAAGCGTAGTGGGGGCCACTCCGGCGTGACAGCCACCTACCAGCGCCTCAAGAAACACTTTGCCTGGCGTGGCCTCAAACAGGCGGTCGAGCAGTTCATGCACCAGTGCGCCATCTTCCAACACGCCAAGCATGAACACATCAAGACACCGGGTCTCCTGCAACCACTTCCCGTGCCCACGGAGCCTTGGCAGGACCTCGCCATGGATTTCATCGGGGGCTTGCCGGCGTCCGAAGTCATCATGGTCGTCATCGACCGCTTCACCAAGTACGCACACTTCGTGCCTCTTCGTCATCCCTTCACGGCGGCAATGGTGGCCCGTGCTTTTTGGGACAACATCATCAAGCTGCACGGAGTTCCCCATTCCATCGTCTCCGACCGAGATAGCATCTTCACCAGCAACATGTGGCGTGCCATCCTTGCCGCTGCTGGCACCAAGTTGAGCTACTCCACGGCGTACCATCCGCAGACCGACGGCCAGACCGAGCGCGTGAACCAGTGTCTCGAGATGTACTTGCGCTGCGCCGTCCATGACACACCCTCCAAATGACGCAAGTGGCTGCCGACAGTGCAATTCTGGTACAACACTACTTATCACTCCTCACTAAACACTTCCCCTTTCCAAGCATTGTACGGGAAGGAGCCCAACCTTGGGGGCCTGCCAACGTTCGCAGCCAACTTACCAACAGAGGCTGGTGAGGAGCTGGACTGGACTTAGCACACCGAGGTACTTCACGCGCAGCTAGCACGCGCCCAGAACAGGTTCAAGCAGAAAGCAGACAAGAACCGGATCGAGCGCTCCTTCAGCGAGGGAGATCAAGTTCTCCTCAAGCTACAACCCTATGTGCAGTCAATGGTGGCCAATCGCCCTTGCCCCCAAGCTCGCGTACAAGTTCTTCGGTCCCTTCACAGTTCTGCAACGCATTGGCACCATGGCTTACAAGCTCCAGCTGCCAGAGGGCAGTCGTATCCATCCTGTTTTCCACGTGTCACAGCTGAAGCCCTTCACACCAGATTACTCGCCGGTTTTCTCGGAGCTGCCCGCACACCGGACCTCACCGCGGGTCCACTCCAACCTGTCGCCATCTTGGATCGCCGCATGGTCAAGAAAGGAAACAACCCCGTGGTCCAGGTACGCGTTCAGTGGTCCTCGCTCTCTACGGAGTCTGCAACCTGGGAAGATTACAATGTGTTGGGCCATCGCTACCCGACGGCACCATGCTGGACCGACGACGCTGCAGCTCATGGAGGGGCAACTGTCACACCTGATACAAGTGTATCGGTGGACACATGAGAGATGAGGAGAGCAACCTAGGTGTAGGTAATTTGGGCCGAGGCCTCTGGGGTTTATTGGGCCGCCTGTGGCCTGTGTGTGTGAGCTACATAAACCAGTCTGTAATCCCTGGATCGATATGGAATAAGATAACTCTGGTTTCCCTTCTCCCCTTGTCTTCGTCTATCTCTCTCTGCTCTCCTCACCTAACCCGATTACCCTTCTCCCCCTGTGCGATCGATCCCTCTAGAGTTCATCGGTCGTCACAGCCCCACGCAACCTCGCGTGAGCTCCCAGTCGCTGCGCCGCTGACGAACAGCCGCAGCAGCACGAACGGAACGGCCATGGCTCTGCGTGTACGCGTGTGCTGTTCTGGTCTCTTGTGTTGGATGCGCCACGGCCCCACGGGCGTGCGTGTGTACGTTGGTTTTCTATAGTTTCAGTTTTCCTGTTCGTACACGTCCTATGATTCTCCTATCACGCGCAGGCTTCGGTACAAAAAGAGAACTAACCTATCACGCGCAGGCTTCCGTACCAGATCATTGATGTGCTTCTAATCCGACTCGTCTGATTGAAAGTAGGGGGTCAATAGTCTGATTCGGGCGTATGTGCCCTTCCTTAAATATTAGAGAGGCAAGAACAAAACGTGTTATTATAACAAAAGGGCTTCTTAATTAGTCCTCCGTTCTCCCGCGAGAAAAAAATAGTCCTCCATCGATTCGCCCGGCGGGTTCTCAGATGAAGACTACTGCCTTAGATGGCAGCTGCAGGTACATAAAAACGAGGGTTGTTTATTTGTGCTTTTATAAATAAAAAATTGAGCTGTTCATGCATGTATATTCCAGTACGCCTTTTTCTTGCCTATTTACTACTGGCTCGTAGGGGTCTTCTTTGAGAGATCATTGGATGTTAATTTAGAATGTTCATGTCATACACAGGACCAAATGCCAACCGAAGAATTCGACGAAGATGTTCTTATTTGTTTTCAAGCAGAAGGTTGGGTCTCTAGTTTTTGGAAAAGATCACAAGGTTAGCAGACCAAAGAAGATGTTCAGGCTATGTATTCGTGACGAGTATGGCATGAGGGCGTTGGCTAAACCTACAGTTGTACTTAAGTCAACGGCACTGTACCACGAAATACAGCTTCGTGAGGGCAGATGGAGGCTTGTCACGTTCATTGACGTACACATGATCCATACATGGCCGATTTATAGGGAAAAATACGGACCAATTGGAAAAGCATCCTGCACAATAAACAATGCGCTTAGAAAATACAGCGAGCGTCGACTTGAAGCTGGTTTGTTTTATTTGGTCAGGGACAAGAAACGTTACTTGTCATTTACAACTAGGAGTCACCTGTACGGTGACGAATTCTTGAAGGATCTATGGAGAAAGAAAAGACTGGAGCGAACCATGCAAAAACATAATCAAGAGTTATTAACGTGTTCTGCAAGTGTCTCCGAAACCAATATACCTGAAGACAGAAACCTTTTCTCCATACTCATCACGACATTGAGAGTGTGCGGCATGAGACATGTGTTTTACATGTTGCTTGTTATCTCCTTAGCTTTGGCGATTGTATATCTGTGAAAGATCATTCATTGTATCTTGGTTGACTTAGTACTATATATGCATAAGGTGTGAATCGTATTTTTCTCTCATGGGTTCGCTAACGAATAATCGTGAAGTCATTGTGTAGTGATGTTATGATGTACTTGTACTACAGTCTGAGAATATATTTGGTGCTACCATGCTCTATACAATGATGGCACAACAAAACATTTGCCCAAAATTTCAAAAGAAGAGAGTGTGGTTGGTACAAGCCATGTACTACATCAGTAAAGCCTCTATTTCTCATATAGATAGATTTTGCTTGTTTTGGGTAGTTTAGGCTTCCGGGGAATTTTTTAGGAGGCACTAATGCAATGGCCACAATTATCGAGTTTCCAGTGTACTCGGCAAAGCACAGAAAAAACCCGGCATTTCGTTTGCTAAGTTCTGTTCTTGGCAAACAGGACTCGGCTGGACACACATCGACAATCATTTACTCCGCCGAGTTATTATCAGGCACTCGACAAACACTTAAATAGTACTCCCTCCGTTTCAAAATATAAATCTTTGTAGAAATTTCAATACGTGACTACATACGGAGCAAAATGAATGAATCTACACTCTAAAATATGTCTACATACATCCGTATGTTGTATACCATTTGAAATGTCTAAAAAAACTTATATTTTGGAATGAAGGAAGTAATTGCCAAGTTTTGGCAAATGAGAACACGGCAAACCATCATGTTAGATGGAATGACCGTTTAATGGGCATTCATGTGGCCAGACCTTTGTCGAGTCCTCGTCCTCGTCCGACCAAACTCGGCAACCCATCAACGAGTAGGGGCTCAACACGTGGCACGTCCGTTTGTTGAGTTGTTGTTTGTTGAAACTTGGCATAGCTTTGACGAGTGTGGTATTCCGCAGAGCTTTGACGAGCAACTTCTCAACGTATGCACAAGCTTATGCCAAGTTTTGGTCCGATGAAACTCTCCAATACGAGTAGATGCTAGATTTGTTAATATTACTTGTTATCTTGTTGTTTTTATTTATTCAAATTTAAAATATATTTCTACCATTCATATTATACATATCACTATAGGAATCAGGAACTTTTCCGTCCGCCACGGCTGACGGCAAAGGCACACGTAGCGGACGGCAAAGACCTTTGACGTCCGCCAGCAGACGGCAACATGTCAGGCTGAACAGGCTACGGCAAAGGCTTCTTTGTCGTCTGCTGGCGGACGGCAAAGATGCAAAGACCTTTGCCGTCCGCTGACAGACGGCAAAGAGGCTGGACGGCACACGTGCCAGCTTAGGTCAGTTAAGGGGTTAACGACGTGCTTTGCCATCTGCAGGCAGATGACAAAGACCTTTGCATATTTGTCGTCTACCAGCCGATGGCAAAGAACATTGATTGTTTGCCGTCTGCCAGCGGACGGCATAGCGTGCCACGTGGCAGGACCTGGGGGCTGGCCTATTTGGTAGCTTTGCCGTCAACTGGCAGACGGCAAAGATGCAACCTTCTTTGCCGTCAGTTGGCTGACGGCAATGCTACTAAATAGCCAGCCCACTGCCCCAGGTTGCACAGGTGGCTGACACGTGGCATGTTTGCCGTCCGTTAGCTGATGGCAAAGCTCTTTGCCGTCCGCTAGCAGACGGCAAAGAGTCTATATATACAGCCCCTGATTTTTCTGTTTTTTCTTGATTTCATTTAATTTGACAGAATTTCACACATATACCGGGGAAAATGAGGAGCCTTGCATCATAAGCTTCTTCCGATAGCTTGTGGAGGAAGACTGAGTTTCTCATATCCAAAGCTTCGTACTGTGATATGCAGACTGAAAGCCATATACACACCCATAATATTTTGTGGCTGGTTACTTGCATGAGAAAAATTGTTTGACTGTCTTCCTTGATCATAGCACATTCTACCTTTCTTTCAGAGTATAACATATTTCAAGAATCATTCATTGCTGAGCCAAAACTTTGTATATGAGCCATACCTTTGACTGAAAATATATCGTTGCTCTTGTACCTGACTTGTATTCTTGTTGGCTTGACCATTACTGTTGTGAGGATTACATACTGATGTAGGCTTGATGTGTTTAGCTGAGCTCCTTCCAAATATTTGAAATCCTTATGGCTTCTTCGAGACCGGTGTCGGTTGATGAGCAACTTTCATAAGGGGAAATAAGGTAACACCGAGGGTCCAAAAGAAAGAAGCAAAAGAAACAACTCAACTAAACCAAAGAACACAAAAAAAATCAACTCACACACAAACAAAGTCACATATTACTGCTAGTCACACAATATGTTTGCCTACTTAAGCACACAATTCTCACGGGATCTCCGGTACCATGATCTAGCATGGTATGACGGTGTGCACGAGGACGAATCAATGTGTGGAATAGTTGGTGTAAACATCGCTGCACCGCCAAGTGCTATCTTAGCAAGGTAACATCCTTGACTAACTGGGAGGCGAGGACGTACTTGGTAACCATGTAGCGGGACACGAATGTCGCGACCACATTATTATCAAGCGGGCGAAAGGGGTCCGTACTCGTCCAAGGAATAGGATAGCGGGGAAAACTGAGTCTGCTGACATTGCCCTTTCTTGATGACTAAGATCATTAAGGGTTGCCAACACGACAAGATAAAAGGCACGATCCGGGACAGAAGCATGTCTACCACCGAAATGATAGATGGGGCTGAAAGCAGGACATCGACGCGATACCTGAGCACCATTTCTGCAAACAGTGTCGGGAACACTTGGCATCATTCCGCTGGGATAGAGATGACACCAAACACCGAAGAACAGGCTCAGAGGAAACTGGAGGGATGGAAGGGCTGAGTTGTAGTGGATCCAAACCGATGCTAGCTACACTCACAAGATAAATCGTTAGCAACAAAATAATAAAGCTATATGCATGCTATGCAACAAACAAATGCAGCATCTAATGCAACAAACAAAACAGACTCTATACTACCGGTTTCTACCGCTCGCGCTGACTAGGGTGTCCTACAGCCAGACATGCCCTGATACCAAGCTATGTGGCACCCTGACTGCTACCTCTTGAGCACTGCGTTGGTTTTCCCTTGAAGAGGAAAGGGTATGCAGCAAAGTAGCATAAGTACTTCCCTCAGTTGTTGAGAACCAAGGTATCAATCCAGTAAGAGGCTCCTCAAAAGTCCCTCGTACCTACACAAACAAACAAGAGCCTCGCAACCAACGCGATAAAGGGTTGTCAATCCCTTCACGGAAACTTGCAAAAGTGAGATCTGATAGAGATAATAAGATAAGATAAATATTTTTGATACTTTATGATATAGACTGGAAATTAAAGATTGCAAATAAAAGTAGATTGGAAACTTATATGATAAAGATAGACCCGGGAGCCATAGGTTTCACTAGTGGCTTCTCTCAAGATAGCATAAGTATTACGGTGGGTGAACAAATTACTGTCGAGCAATTGATAGAAAAGTGCATAGTTATGAGAATATCTAGGCATGATCATGTATATAGGCATCACGTCCACAACAAGTAGATCGAAACGATTTTGCATCTACTACTATTACTCCACACATCAATCGACTCCTGCCTGCATCTAGAGTATTAAGTTCATAAGAACAGAGTAATGCACTAAGCAAGATGACATGATGTAGAAGGATAAACTCAAACAATATGATATAAACCCCATCTTTTTATCCTCGATGGCAACAATACAATACGTGCCTTGTTGCCCCTGCTGTCACTGGGAAAGGACACCGCAAGATTGAACCCAAAGCTAAGCACTTCTCCCATTGCAAGAAAGATCAATCTAGTAGGCCAAACCAAACTGATAATTCGAAGAGACTTGCAAAGATAACCAATCACACATAAAAGAATTCAGAGGAGATTCAATTATTTCTCATAGATAAACTTGATCATAAACTCACAATTCATCGGATCTCGACAAACACACCGCAAAAAGAGTTACATCGAATAGATCTCCAAGAAGATCGAGGAGAACTTTGTATTGAGATTCAAAGAGAGAGAAGAAGCCATCTAGCTAATAACTATGGACCCGAAGGTATGTGGTAAACTACTCACAACTCATCGGAGAGGCCTTGGAGATGATGTAGAGGCCCTCTGTGGTCAATTCCCCCTTCGGTGGAGCACCGGCGAAGGCTCCAAGATGGGATCTCGCGGATACAAAAGGTTGCGGCGGTGGAAATAGTTTATCGTGGTGCTCCTGGATGTTTTCAGGGTACGGGAGTATATATAGGCGAAGGAGGTAGGTCAGGGGAGCCACGAGGCGCCCACGATGGTGGGGCGCGCCCTCCTGCCTCGTGGCCGCCTCGGCTGCTTCTTGACGTCCACTCCAAGTCTCCTGGATTGTGTTTGTTCCAAAAAGATCGCTCCCGAAGGTTTCATTCCGTTTGAACTCCATTTGATATTCCTTTTCTTCGAAACACTGAAATAGGCAAAAAAACAGCAATTCGGGCTCGGCCTCCGGTTAGTAGGTTAGTCCCAAAAATGATATAAAAGTGTAAAGTAAAGCCCATAAACATCCAAAACGGGTAATATAATAGCATGGAACAATCAAAAATTATAGATACGTTGGAGACGTATCAAGCATCCCCAAGCTTAATTCCTGCTTGTCTTCGAGTAGGTAAATGATAAAAATAGAATTTTTGATGTGGAATGCTACCTAGCATAATTATCAATGTAATTTTTATTTATTGTGACATGAATGTTCAGATCCAAATGATTCTAAATAAAAGTTCATATTGACATAAGAGTAATAATACTTCAAGCATACTAATAAAGCAATCATGTCTTCTCAAAATAACATGGCTAAAGAAAACTATCCCTACAAAATCATATAGTCTGGCTATGCTCTATCTTCATCACACAAAGTATTTAATGATGCACAACCCCGATGACAAGCCAAGCAATTGTTTCATACTTTAGTATTCTCAAACTTTTTCAACTTTCACGCAATACATGAGCGTGAGCCATGGACATAGCACTATATATGGAATAGAATGGTGGTTGTGGAGAAGACAAAAAAGGGAGAAGATAGTC
This sequence comes from Aegilops tauschii subsp. strangulata, assembly GCF_002575655.3. Classification (NCBI taxonomy): domain Eukaryota; kingdom Viridiplantae; phylum Streptophyta; class Magnoliopsida; order Poales; family Poaceae; genus Aegilops; species Aegilops tauschii. The sequence continues at coordinate 455,879,757 of NC_053036.3, read as the reverse complement.
TCACATCAGCTAGGCATATCAGCGCACTACAAAAAAATACACTTTCGTGATGATACGTGTTTGTCACAGTAGGTCGCATTTTTTGTCATGCATGTACATCCATGACGATTTTATGACAGAATCATGATAGTCATACATGTGCTGTCGTAGAAGTGTTCCATGACATTACCAAAATTATCATCACGGAAGTGTCCACTTCCATGACGATAAATCGCGCGTCACAGAAGTGCTTTCGTCAAGGGTGACCGACGCGTGGCATCCACCGTAACGGAACGTCGTTAAGCTATTGGGTCGGGTTTTGGATCTGATAACCCATTAACAGCCCGGACCAATGGGAAATTTCCACGTGTAAAATTCTGATTGGCCGGAGGGAACACCTGTGAGCTCGTCAGTGGGCCAGATGTCGCCCGTCCATTGGAGGAGACATGCCTATGATACGTCGACACGTGGGTGGGCCCAACAGAGGCCCATATAGGTTAAAAAGGCCGGCCCAGTCAAAGGCATGTAGTACTTAATCAGGTACTAGTGGGCCAGCCCAATAACGGCCTGCTTAATAAAGGCCCATTTACGGCCCGAAGCCACATCTGGCCCGTTAATTGTTCGCCCAGTATTTGGGGCCTTTTACGGCCTGAAGCCAGATCTGGCACGTTAATTGTTCGCCGAATATTTGGGCCCAACTACTGCCCAGTGACTTTCGGCCTGTTAGAGGCCCGATGTAGACATGGGCCCATTTCAGCCCGGTGTGACTTTCGGCCTGGGAATGGCCCGTGCTGTCCATGGGCCATATATGGTCCGATGGGACATCGGGCCCACTAATGCCCCGTGCTAAAGGTGGCAACAGTTAAGCCCAACGTTACTTTGGGCCTGTTAAAGGCATGTCGCGTAATTCGGCCTGTTGATGCCTGTACTAAGCTTTCGGCCTCTTAAAGGCCCATGATATCAGTGGGCTAACTAAGGCCTGAGATATGTTTCGGCTGGTAACGGCCCATGAGCTAACTAGGCCCAAAAAGGCCCAGTCTACATTTCAGCCTGCTGAAGGCCCGTCGACGACTAGTGAAAATTGAGGCCCAACATGCATTTCGGCCTGCTAAAGGCCCGTGGTTTCATCTGGGCCGTAACAGGCCAGTACAATATTCAGCCTGTTAATGGCCCAACGCTACCTGGGCCAAACTAAGCGCTGGGTCGACAAAAGGCCCAACTAAAATATAGGCCGGTGTAAGTTGTGGGCCTGGCGCAATGTGTGAAGGCCCCAATCCTTCGGGCCCAAGAAAGACGCAGGCCAGCCCAATTGTGGCCCGCTAAAACCTGGCCCGTTAGAGTCGAATGTTTCGGCCCGGTCGACTACATCTGATTTTTCTCAGATAGCGAATGATGGCAGTAACTAGTAGGAATTAAGAACAAACCTACTCTATACAATAAAGAAATTACGGCATAGTAACTAAGAATAAACCGACACTATACAATAAAGGATTTAAGGTATATTACATCCACTGGGCATCGAAGTTCGCCACCAGTGATCATAAAGCGCAACGAAGAAGCAGATTATAAAAACTGGGCACCATTGCAGCGTAACAAAATAATACTGAACCGAGACCACTTCCAAGACAGTTCAAGAAAGGTTAGCCTTGCGGGGGAACTGCTGCGCAAGCTACTGAGCAAGGCTGTGAGACCGGCCTAGCATGTCGGTCATAGCTTCCAGGTGTAGCTGTTTAGCGATGAGGTTCTCATTGGTGTTCTCCGCAATCTTTCTTAAAGATAGGACTTCAAGTCGAAGTTGAGTTGCAGAATGCCTTTCTGCTAGAACTTGGGACTGAAGAAGTCGAACTGATTCAGACAACGAATTCTTTGAGCTTTTCTGACTACTAGTCTCAAGTAACTTGAACACTGCATCAAGACAAGACTTTGGGGTTGTCTCGCTATCTTCAAGATGTTTTGCCTTCTTTGCTGCAATATATGTTGGGTTTGTCTCACAGCCTTCAGCAGACTTGTGCATGCCATCAGGCAGATCACCCTGAAACAAAGCAGAGAGATGACAGGTTTTGCACGTGTATAAACAAAGATGATAACTGTGCTGTCAATTCCATCCAATTTCAAATTAGAAAATAAAGAGTAAGTTCAAAATATCAATAGCATAATTTGGCATTGTTCTTAATGCGGGGAGCTTCACCATACTACTGGATTACCATGTCAACATAACAAGCATAGATGAAGGGCAAAGAAAATCATTGTACCTATTTTGGTTAATGTGCATGGCATGTTGTTCATATCATCAGCCGCATCAGTAAGATAAAACAGGAGATGACAAGGTGCAAACGTGGGCTGCTTCACCACACACTGGATTATAGATCCACAAAAACAAGCATACATATAGGGAGTATTAAGTAATGTGCATGGTATGAATAAGGAATTTGGTTTTACAAGTAAAACTTAGAACTTACGGTTCTTGCGAACATGCATTTTGGTAGAAACAGCAAAGTAAACAGCAGTAAACGATAGGGAGTATGAGCAAATTAAACAGCAGTTGAGGATAAAGGCTTTAGAAGGACTGACTTACATTAATAGTTAACACCGGCTTTATAATGCCCTTCTCCATGTCAAGGGAAGGATAACTCAAGAATTTCAGCACATAATCTTCTTCATAAGCATTGCCTGTACTCTACATTTTGTAGAGAGTAATTATAGATATGATAATACTGGAAGGGATAGAGGATAATGAAGATAAGATGCAGATTGATGCTACATAATCAACTACCAATCCCTGGAAGTACAAGCGTTACAGGACAAAATGTACTGACAAGAGAAATGGGCTACACTTCTGCACTGGCATTGTCTGCGTATTCTACTTGTTGGTAAGATTAAATATATATCTGATCTTTTTTAGTAAATGGTGGGTGAGGGAGATAAGATGCAGAATGCTACACAATGAACCAATCCCTCTTCCCATAATACAAGAGTGTTTTGAACACTGGAGTACTGTACAAAACGTTCTTATATTATGGGACGGAGGGAGTAGCTGTTAATGTAAGTACAGTGATAGACCACGTTTAGTCCTTACAAGAGGACTGCAGAGCTAAACCTCTTCAAAAGCATTGGGTTGATTCTAAATTTATGTAAGAGTCCATACGGATCTTATAATGTCCACCAAATGGACGATTACGAGGCTAACATGTGCAGTGATGCTACATAATCAAACAGCTATGAAAGTAAGTATGGTCATACAGGGCAAGAGGTACTCACAAGAGCAATGCAGTGTGAAGTATAGTTGCGTGATTCTGTGGTCCCTTGAGAACGAATGTTCTTCTGCTAACAGTTTTCGTACAAGTGAGACATTAAGGAAAATGCAGAAATGTAGTTCAAATTGTGATGTGATATCATAGACAGTACCTTACGCTGCAGCCGAGACCAATGTGTAACAAGATTATTCCAGTCATTGTAGGATAAATGTAGCACCGGAGACTTTACAGAAATTTCGTTCAGAGGCTTGCCATCGAAGTGCGCTTGCCTCAGGTAGGAACGATACTTCATCAACGAGTTCTTGAAAAGCGCAACCAACCCTTGCTCATCTTCACAATCCAGTTTGCTCCTCGCCTGTTTAAAAGAATGAAATCTTGTGTCTTCTGTCAGCAGAAACATATGCAGTAATGACCATGAATAACATTAGTACATTACTTACGCGTAAGTTGCGGAGGAAGACTGGAAATTGTTCTGTGTCTGCGGTATAATCTTTCCATGAAGGAAAGATGCGCACAAAGTTCCTCACAACAACGTAAGCTTCGTCTTCTAAACTCGGAAGAAATGGAACATGGGTCCTATTTGCTGCAATTGGGGCTCTCTCTAGTTCGAAAAGGGATTTGGCAAATGGATTTGGTGTACTCTTTGCTGGAATGGGGGTTTTGCATCGTAGAGCTGGTGCTATGTCAACTGGCATAATCATACTGTTTGCTACAGTTGGGGTCTGCTGAGTTGGGGCATCAGAAATGACCAGTGTAGTAGGGCTAGAGTCTGCTAGAGTTGGGGTGTTTTGTGGGTCAGGTGATATTGCAACTACACCTAATGGGCTATTTGATTTATCAGGTGCCACTACCTTTTCCAAATACTTTGCTTGTGCTCCTCCATGATCAGCAATCGCCCTCTTCCTTTTGAATGTCTGATACACAAGAACAGCATTTGAATGGATAAATATGGTATGATGACACATGGAATATGTACTGAAAATGGATAGGCAGGGCGTATTCACATACACGATGTGTAAACTAAGCTAATGGCAGTTCAACAAAGTAGAAGCAATGCAAAGCATCAGTTGCAAGATATGTGTGACCAATGTAACCTTGCAAAGTTAGAGCAAGCACCTTGATGGGTGAATAAGATAGGGCATCTTCCTCTGACTCCTCCACTAGGGAGCTACATTAACTTAGGTCTCCCTCTAGCTCACAATCATTGTTAGGATCATATTCTGAGCATGAATCTATAGGTGGAGAGCGTTTGCATTGCATTGCATCCAGACTTGATTTCAGTCCCTCAATGCCAAGTTTGACAGCCATGGCATTGTTCTGCTTTATTGTTTTCATGTGCGCAAGCTCATAATCATTATGATGCTATTCAGAATCTGAGATTCATAAAAACATAAAAAGTAGTCAGATTATCTATGGAATGCATTGCGGATTCAACTCGAAGTGTGTCTCACTATAAACCCCTGCATATGCAAAGTTCACCCCCAACCGTGCTGACCAGACCACACACAAAAATACAAACCCCTTATGTCTCTATAACAGGCAGACACACATTTCAAAACTGAAGTAGGAACATTAGAATCATATGAAAGTCGTATTTGAACAAATAAACTAAGGAATTATGAGTGGCATAATGTTTAGCTTCAAGGGTGGAGTGTTGGTAGTGCGACACAAAGCAAGTAGGCAAATTGTATTCCATGTAAAAGATTGAAACCTATGTAAAAGCTGGAAATGACACTTTCTTTCTATACAATGCAGTGTTCGTTGCCCACACATGATGGAAGAGATCACATAGAGAAATACTATTCACTCATGTCTACGGTTCCAGTATTTAGAAACAGGGTGGTCCACCCTAAAAGAATATTGACAACAAATATGACAAGGCAAGCATAGATGTAGTGAATCAATCATTTACTTGTGAGCTTACTAGGACAAGTATGCAGAATTGTACCTGCAGTAAGAGACCGTCCAAAATCTGAATGAAGAAGTTTGTCTAGCACTTATTGTTTGCAACTAATCGACGTGAATAATTGGATATTATATCAAATCAGTAAGAAAGACAAGTAAAATTGTCAACAAACCTGGCTTGCTGTAGTAATCTGGGTCAATGTCACTACGACTAACAATCCAAAATGACTAGTGTCTGTTCCGAGGGCCGGAATTTTGAAAACTCTGTGAACTTTAGAGGTACTAAAGATTACCGAAATATATCTGAACCATTAAGTATAGGTAGCACTGATCACACAACAAACCCTAATGACAGTCATGCCTAATGAGTAATAAATCAATTAGAAAATGGGTGATGAGGAGTGGCTGCTGAGTGTTGAGGATGTATCTCAGGATAAATCGGGTTGGCTTTGTGGGTGCTGCACGCCTGAGCCCTGAATGGACTGGGAAGGTAGGCACGGCGGCGCGCCCGGGCAGCGGTGACGCTGTTGGGAGAGCGGCTCCTGACCTCCTGTTAGTCCGGCGTCTCCTCCTAGAGTCATGCTGTCCGGGGACGGCAAGTCGCCGGCGAGGCAGGCGGCTGGGGGCGAGTAGAGATCGGAAGCGCGCAGCAGAACAGAGGGGAATCGAGGCCTGGGACGACCCAAAATCCCAGGGTGGGCCGGCCCACCGAGGGCACCCTGTAGAGATACACACCCGAGCGGCGAACTTGCATTTTCAAAACTAATTTAGGAATATTTAGCTGACCAATTAAACGACTCTGTTTTAATAATATCAGATTCGTATTTGAACAACTAAGCTTGTTTAGCTTGATGGGTGGAGCAGTGTTATTATGACACGAAGCACGTATTCTGATCGTATAGTGATCATAAAAGGGGGAAACTCTAAGCATATTTTTTTTGCAAAAGAGGGCTTCCCCTCCGATTTCTATTAACGAAACCACCACGGAACCAACATGATCAATTAAACCCTAAGCATGATCAATTAAACCGTATTATGACTGTGCCATGGCAGATTTGAAGCTGCAAACCGGAGAAATGATATTTAGCATCCATTGTTTGCTTCGAACTAAGAACTAAATTCTAAGAGCTGAAAAGAAAGTAGAGTAACCAAGTTAAGATCTATTTTCTGGTTGAGATCAAAAAGTTGAGGAGATATGAAGTACCACCTCTCTTGCGGCGCCGTGTAGGCATCGGGGGTGCGATGGCTGTCGGTGGCGTTGAAGCAGATCTGCGACGGTAGACGGGTGCATCGGGGGATATGTCCCGTTGCGGTGGAAGAGAAGGTCGTGTGAGCGGCCCCGAAAAAGAGGACGACGGCGCCGATGAAGCGAGAGGACGCGATGCAAGGCTATTGGTCTGTCGCCGTGGATGAGAAACGTCCATCTCTAGTAGTGGACGACGCGGTCTTGGTAGGCGCTCCGGTATGGTGGAGGACGGTGGCGATGGATGTGGTGGAGGACGGCGGCGATGGATGGGGTGGCGGACGGAGGCTGGTGTGGGGATGGTGTTCTAGCGCGGACGGTGTATGAATGGGAAAATGGAGGGAGAGGTACGGGGAACCACGTTTTTGGGACGCGCCTGTCTGAAATATGGGAAAGTTACGAACTTAGCCATCGTTTAAAATTTGGACGTCTCGTCGGTTGGGGATAGGACGGTAATCTCGCATCTCGCCAATATTTGCCCAGAGCGATTTCGGGCGAGGAGAGGGTGGTTGGCGCCCATGGTTGGCGCCCACGGTGTATGAACGGGGCTGACAGGTAGGGCGGTTGTGTCACGTCGGAGTGAAGTTACAAACCTACCCCTATTGAAAATATTTGCCTACATCGATTTCGGCCGAGTCGAGTTTGTTTTGCCGCCCACCGTGTATGAATGGAGAATGGAGGGAGAAACAGAGGTCTTTCGGACGAGCTTGAACCAAATGTGTTTTGCCGCCCATGTTTGACGCCGACCATGTCGGAATGGGCTTAGAGGCGGTCGTGTCACATCTAATTGAAGTTACTAACCTACCCCTATTTAGAGCAGTGGAAATCGGGCCGATGGATTGTCCGTGTAATGGGTAGACAGTAATTTCCATCTCCCAAACACTTGGCTTCGGGCAGCCGATGTGGGAGTGGACATTTTGCCGCTTCTTTCTAATTTTGGGACAATAAGCATCCACGTTTACCCTGGCAACTAAATTCGAATCCATTTTGTATTCCTATATGAATCTTTATAAATCATTCTATGTGTTTTTATATATCTTCAAAAGGACGACAAAGATGTATTCCACTGTCATATATGAATATGGTTTCCAAATGCCGATACTCAAATTCAGAAGCTAGAATCCAGTTTAAGGTGAATTTGAATATTTGGAACACTTCATGTCCAACTCAAATGTCACACGCAGCATATTGTGTACTCCCATTTAGATATGTACACAAGCGATGTATCAAGATTCAAATACTGAGTCAATCAACCAAGAATGTACAGAACTAACAGACATATAAACACTTATAGAGTATATGGATCAATAATATCAACTAACATACATAAGTCAGGCTGCTGTACTTTTTTTGCTACAACGGCATCCTTTTTTTAGCCAGCATCTTGGCCCTTTCCGATGCGTGCCACTTATGGTCCATCTATACTACTATTATTGTTGAATGCACATTCAGCCCGATTGACATATTTGTAGGTCTGGCACAGCAATCCAAATGAAATGTCTCCGAGCCTTATCAATTAATACAGACTTGTGCTCAAATAAAATTACAAACCAAAAAACAAAAAAACAAAAACAATTGTTACATGATCTCTAGAACAAATGGTTTGATTGATTACATGAACAAACAACACAAAGGTTATTCAACGATGGAAAGAACATTTCACCTATGATTTACCAAGTGGGAATTTAATTTCCTTTTTTCCTTCAGGACCTTAACAATGTGGTCAGTCTCAGCTTGCTTCGTTTCGAAATCTACCAAATATTTAATGTTTGTCTTGAGTACTGCTTGCGATTGTGCTGTTTGCTTCCTCAACATGTCAACTTCATCTCTAAGTGCAGAAGCAGAATCTCTTTCTACCACTAGTTTAGCCTCTAGAGCATCAGCAGTTGGCAATTCATAAGGCACGGTTAGGCCGGTGCCACTGCTGTGGGATGATGCAACGTCCATGGGGACCTCGCTCTTTGATCTTGGGCTAACCTGTTTTGCCATTAAAGTTCTGATTGGATTCAGAAAAGTTGAAGTTAGCAAAACATCTCAACTGGGAGTTATAACAGCAAACCAGTTAAACAAACAAGGAATTAAAGAGTTTCAATTGGATGCTGAAAAGTAGTTATTAACATCATTGTAACCCGTTGTTGCAGCAGCAAAGCAGTTAAACAAACAAGTAGCTATTTAATTTAAGGCAAACAGGTAATTCTTAACAGTAAGTATCAAACACATAGATAGGCGCAATCTACAATAGGATTAACAGGCTGTGGCATTATGTAATTAGTAGCAAACTAAATTAAGCCAAGCAACGTAATTGAATTTTTTTTGCAATAAGTGGCTAACTAAAATTCCGAGAAGCAGGTAACTGAACTTACGCTAGTTCTTTGTACAGGCACACTGCAACTTCTTTTTCGATTACAAGGTTGTACGAAGGAGTCCATGGCATCAATTGCTTGGATACGCAGTCCCAATACTTCTTTCTTCCCACACTGCATTGGTAAGTCGAATGGTTAATCTGGTAAGATGGTGCGTCCTTGATATGTTATATGAGGATGTGTAGTCAGACTAGTTGTAGCCACACACATCACACTGGCTTTTACTGTATATTTCACGCGATTACTTTTGGCATATCGAGATCTACGCAATCTACAATAGGATGAAAAGACTGGCAACCTTCACATTATTGGCGAACTCAGTTCATAGTAACAAGCAATTCAACCATTATGTGGGTAAATTAAAAGTGCCACTGGAATATTTTTCACTACGCAATCATACACGCAAAAAGGGGCGACGCCGCCATAGGGGCTGGTATGGGCGGCCGCCTCAGGTGGCTAGAAAGTGTGAACCTACTTTGAGTCGTCCAGGTTGGCCCAGGCTAGTTTTGTTTGTCCCAATGCACGAGCAGGCAATGTGAAAAATGAAGAAAAATGTTTCAATTTGGATGGGCCAATAACATAAGTGCAAGGTAGGCCCTATAGCAGGCTCGCGGCCCAAACGAGGGCCTCCCATATCGATCAACAGCAGGAAAAATCCCAATTCATTCGCTCCAGCCTCCAGTCTGGTTCGCTCCTAACCTAGCCACCGCTGGACAGACCGACACAACACTTCCTTGTGCCCTCGTTGGAGGGCGGTCACTGGGCTTCAAGCGAACGGAAGGACAAGAAGATGAAGATCCAACCCTGGGTGTAGCGTGCGTGGGAGGCAGCGGCGGCAGCACGGGCATGGCATCGAGCTTGCGCAAATGGACAGTCGCAGCTTGCAAGAGTAGCATGCGCAATGAGCAGGTACATCACATCCCTGATTATATCTAATTCAACTCTTCAATTTGTGGCCAATAGTTAAACCTGACGGTGTTGTAAAACTCCTTATATGTAGGGAATCTATGAGAAAATGAAACCAATTTCTACTTCTTTTATAACTCCCCCAATCAATAGTGAACTGACTGAATCTGATGTATCTAATCAAGTTTCCGGTGCAAACATACAAGCTCATGTTGTTCTTGAGCCTGAAGTGTCTAATGAACAGACTGCTAATGAAGGATTTGATGCAAACATTTTACATGCACCTGGTGATGAACATATAGTGTCTAATGAGGGATCTAATGCAAGCATTTTGCAAGCGCATTGAAGGATTTAGTGTCTAATGATGATCTGCTATGTTGAGAGAGACAGAGATTTGCAGGCATTGATGCAAGCAAATTATAGTGCATTTTCATAGCTTGAGGAAACGTCGAGGCCATCTACCAGAAAGTCCCCGTATCATGACAACATAGCATAAATACTTTTCTAATCTATTGTTTGAAACTATTGGCATACTTGTGCAGGATAGATATATTGATATGCAGTTTGCGCACTAGTTATTGAGGGTGATGCGCTGGCGTTGGCTGGCCGCTCACAGATGCAAATCTTGAGTGGCAGCGGAGCGCTACGATGCGGTGGACGAGACCGTTGGTGAAGCCCCAACGGCCTCGGGGGGTGGAGGTGCGACGATGTGCTCGATGAAGTAGCCCCGGTGAGCTGGGAGACGGCGTCGGTGAAGCGCACCTGATGCGGTGGAAGTCGGTGTCTGTGAGGCGCGTCGATTGCGGCGGCCGATGTTGTCGGTGGACCACCCGGTGCAGTGGACGAGGGCGTAGATGAGGTAGCTCCAGTGCGGTGGTGAAGCGCGACCGTCGTCTTCATCGTCGTCGTCCAGCACAGAGGTGGGGAAAGAGATGAGATGAGGGGCGATTCGAACTTTGCTTGGGTTGGCGGCGAATTAGGGATTTGAGCAATCTGGGCGCGGAAGGGGATGGTGGAGAAGGGAGATTTTGCAGGGCTGGAATTGGGGCCGCCAGATATTTCAATCCGAAACATGGAAGTGCGAACTTATTTTTTCGTCGTCCTTTTTGGGGGGTGGAGGGAGTGGGGGAGGGGGTGGGTGGCTGGGTGCTACGCGTCCGTCCGACACACGTGACCACCCCGACATGACCCTGGTCTGCCTGGTGCGCCTACATTTGAGAATGCAAACGAATCTTCTTTCATTTGCAAACGAATCTGTAAGTATTACCATGCCCGTGTTTTCCTTGCAATAGTTAGTCATTCGAAATGAGATACTCCCTCCGTTCACTTTTGTAAGTCGTTTCAGACAACCTAAAATGAACTGTTTTGCACACTGTCTGAAATGTCTTCAAGGTCTTATAAAAATGAACAGAGCGAGTACTATAAATTAATTAGTGAGGAGTTATTTGAAAAAAATCAAAACGGTATCCACGGTATCCACGCTAACGTGGATTAGAGTGTGTGTGTCACATAATTAGTTATTTGAATTAGAGTGTGTGTCACGTAGCGATCTCCAATTCTAACGTGGATTTCGCATTTCACTGTATCCACGCTACTTTTTCAATACAAATTCATATGTATATGATGAACACCATGGTAGTGAGAAAACTTTTGGATGGATTCAAACATATGACCTAGAAAATAGCACAACAAATTGAGTCAGTGTCAACTTTTCGAAACCTAGTATGGCACGAATTCGAAATAATTACCCGTATGCATGGTCCTCAGTTCAAATCTTACAATGTACACCAAATTGAAACATCGATATTAAGTCTCGTACTATGTACATTCAAATGCTTTTTTAGCCCCCCCCCCCCGCACACACGTTACATACTTCCTGTATCGGTCAATCTTCCTCTCCTAACCACCTTAGGAAGCTATCTATTCCAACACACGTTCATTCTTTCTCTCCATGTTTCGATCTCTAAGTCTCTCAACTACACAACCCCTTTTTCCACTCTGTTAACAAATGTATTTACCTCACACACCCGCCATTGCACCCCATGCCGAGCTCTCTCTCTCCCCCTCTCCCTCTCACCCTCTCGCGCTAAATACATGCATTGCCTATCTAGCCCCCCAACCTCTCATGCGCACGCACGCATGTTGTCTATCTAGGTCACTCCCTCGAGACTGTCTCACTCTTTCTTCCGCACGGCGGGCTAGACTCGCTCAATCTCGCTCTCTTTATCTGAGTGTCGTTTAACCTCGTTTTCTTTCACACACAAATGATATATCTCCCTGTTCGGGCCTCGATCGACACACTCTATACCCTCTCACGCAGATTGTCTATCTAGGTCAGCCCATCCAAGCCGCCCCCACTCTTTCGACCTCATGGCGGGCCACGCTCACTCAGTCTCTCTCTCTCTCTCTCTCTCTCTCTCTTTGTATGTCTCGATTGACCTCGCTCTTTCTCGGACAAAAACGATATATCACCATGTTTGAGCCCAATTCGACCTATTCACATTGTATACTCTCTCACGCACATTGTCTATCTAGGTCACTCTCTCCATCCCGTCTCACTCTTTTGATCGCACGACGACCCTATGTGATCGATTGACCTTGCTTCCTCCCACGCACAAAATATATCTACACGTCTGTGACTGGATCATCACTCAAGCTCTATCTTAGAACCCTTACCCTTGCCAAAAGCTCAATCGGACAATATCTCTCCAGAGCATATATATCTATTCAATGAATGTCGGACCACACTCACTTTGTCTCTTTATCTATATGTCTCTCGATTGACCTCGCTATCTCACACCGTATCTTCCACGCATTGAAGCTACCTCACAATCCCTCACAAAGCCGGAGCTATTTACATTGCGAGGGGCACTCCAACCTTGGATTAATTTGTGTAGGCATTTATTCTGGTCGGTTTAGATTATATTTTCGTTGCATTCGGCCCACAACTACTCCAAACACCGTTGCAACCCCCGCAACTCCCCTAGTTGATTTCCCTCTGGCTCGGTCATCGCTCTCTCGCACCTCCTTTCTCTTTAATTATTATAAATGAGCTACAAAACTACACACCGATAGTCCACTTGGACTGGAACAAATGTCGACCCACAAATTAAAGTGCTACAAACTACACACCAAGGGGCCCACATGTCATAAAACAAATTTGGACCCATATACAAATTAAAAAATAAAGGACGAGGAACGAACATGCGACCAGGGCCTTCAAGCTGCACGTCAATAGGCAACATACATAGAACAGCAATGTTTGTTGTACCCCCCTTTGTTCACATAATGTTTTTATATTACCACAGCCTATTTAATGGATAACATGTAATATTATTTTTAGTACTATTCGCCTTAACTTACTGGTGGGTTCCATGTGTGCTCTCTCTCTCTCTCCTCCCCTTCTGCGTTTAGACGCACGGGCAAACACGAAGAACTCGCGGGCGATGTTGCCGTTAACCATATCTGGATGCGTTCACAAGTTATGGCACCAGTTTCACGTACTAGCAGCACTAGTCAGTGTGTACGTGCAATGCACGTTAATTTGGAAGTATATTAAGTGCATGCGGATATTAAGTAGGATATTATTTGCGTGTTATTATGTGATTAGCACTATTTTTGGCATGAAATTAACTACACGTTAAACGTCTTGAGCGCTCGACATTGAAGCAGTTTAGGTCATTGGATGATAAGGAATACATGTGGCTTGATGACGTTTTATATTTAATTTGATACGGCTCTAGCAGAACATTCAATCGATCAAACCATAGATTTCGTTCAGTCTGACTCCGACTTTAAATTATACGACGATCGATATAAAATAAAGGAAAATGATAAACGTTCAGATTTTAAGCATGCCAATCCGAATGTTTTTCATGGCAAATTTAGATTACATGGCGGCAGCGGGGGCGTCTTGCGGTGGGAAGCGGCTCCTCTGCCGTGCTCTGAGTGTCGTCGGGCCACTGACCGACGGCGACGGCGGCGTCTTGCGCCGTTGTTGACGTACTCCTGGGCGTTGGCCTAGCTTCAAGGAAGGCCAAAATGTTCTTGACTTCAGAGCGAGTCAACTGGCGAGAGGAGGCGACTGGCGTTGGTGCAAGGAAGCGGTCGACGGCGGCCATCCATGCCGCTGAGGGGGGCACTGGCACCCACGCGGGGACAGGCGCTGTCAACGGCGCGGCGGAGACATTCATGTGCACAGGCACCGGCATGGGCGCGCACGTCAGTGCATGCACAGGCGCATGCGCTGGCAGGTGCACGGGCACCGGCACGGGCGTGCGTGTCAGTGCACACACAGGTGCGTGCGCTGGCAGGTGCACGGGCGCGTGAAAGTCGGCGGGGACCTCGTGGAATCCCGTGGGATCAAGCTCGGCGATAATGTGCAGCTCCCAGCCCATCAATGCCACGGGGATGGGCGCTGGCGCAGTCGGGGCGACGGGAGCCGGAATGGGAGCGGGGACAGGCGCGGCGTCTTCCTGCAAGGCCAGTTCAAGCTCGTCCCAAAGCGCCTTATGTTCTTGAGACTCCGGCTGGGTGTCTTCCTCAGGAAACTGGAAGACTAAGGGCAGACCATCGTGATGCGGCATGGCGTACGTTTAGGTCAGGCTAGTTGGAGGTAGACGACAGGAGAATCGGAGAGGAAGAGAGAAGATTGTAGCGATACCGGGTAGTGTGGGGTTGATTTTAAACTGCAGCGCGGCGACATTAAAAGTGGGAGCAGTTGGGACAAAGGTGGGCGGCGGAGCCTGGTCAAAGGGCTCGCCACCCGGTGAGCCTGCACAGCGGTCAGCTCGCATGCCTCCCTGTCAGCCGGCGCAACGGTCTGCTCGCACGCCTCCCGTCGACTCACACGCTTGCTCGGACGGCACCTACCGATGAGAAGCGGGGACTCGTGGCAGCACGTAAACGCCCATGGTTTCAATAGTGAAAGCGTTCGCCTTAACATGACAGGTCTTTGTTCCAAAATACCTTGGCTCTTCATTTGTGCAACTTGTCATAAGCGGCTTATCTCAAACTGAAGAAAAAACTTATGAAGTAATATTTGTGCCATATCACGTGACCATGCTCAGTTTCAAGAATTTATGCTCACTTTTGGATTTTCTGAAATTTAAGATCCAGGATTGGAAACAATATCATAACCTGCATCATGCAGTAAATTGTCAAGCCGTACATCTGTCCTGTTGTATTTCTTAAGAAAGGATTTGGTCAAACATTTTGCTTAGTTAGACTTCAGACAAGTTATATATGCAGAGTAAAAGGATAATCCCTCCGTACCAGTGCATTGCCTGATATATTAACTCAAGTACTAGGCACGAACAAACGGGCTCAATTCTGTGCTCATCCTGGTGTAGTAGTAGTAGTAGTACTAGGCAATGCAGTTGACGGGTGACCTTGACGAGCGGTGACCGAGGGAATTGAACAATGCTCGGCACGGTAGGTAACGTTGTTTAGTTACTAAAGCATCCCTCTATTGTTCATCGGTAGTCATTATGGACCGGGGACATGAGGGGAATTTCCTAGGGCTGGAATTCTGGCCGCCAGATATTTCGACTCGAAACGCTGAGGCTCGACTGGTTGGGGTTGCCTAATGTGCGTACCATGCACGCCACCGAAGGACACGAGCCCGGTTTTTTTTTGTTTTTTTAGGATCAACATGAGCCAAGGTCTGGCTGGTACGCCGTTGGGTCCTACCATTCGAGAATACGAAAGGAACCTTTTAAATGGCGGAACAAATCTATGTGTATTACAATGCCCGTATTTTCCTTGCAAATACTAATCTCAACGTGGTAATTGATTTACGACGATTTGTTGAATTAGAGTGAGTTTGTGATATAGTGATCTCAATGTGGATTTCACATTTCATGGTATCCCTAGTAAGTTTTCCAATGCAAATTCAAATTTAAAAGATGAACAATATGGAGGTGAGAAAACTTTGCATGTATCAAGCATATGACCACACACACACACAGAGACACACACGAACGAACACAACAACAATCCAATAATTATGGGGCATCTATTTTTCCAAACCATGCATGTATGACACGAATTCAAAAATACTCCTTCTATTCCTAAATATTAGTCTTTTAGAGAGTTCAACAAGTGACTACATACGGAGCAAAATGAGTGAATCTAGACTCTAAAATATGTCTATATACATCCGTATGTGCCAGTCCATTTGAAATCTCTAAAAAGACTAATATTTAGGAACGAAGGGAGTAAAATGTAAGACATGCATGGTCCTCAGTTCAATATTTAAAATGAACATGAAACTGAAACATGAATATTAAGTCTAGTACTACAGTACATGCAAATGTTGTGTTTAGGTGGAGCTATGATTGTCGGGGGTCAACCCCTCGACCTTAGATAAAATTGTGGAGCTCTGTTTAGGGTTGTTTAGATTATATTTGTCCCCACCCTCCCAACCACCGATTGGTTGTGCACCCCCACCCCTCCTCCCCGGGAGAATATCATGTGCCCCCATACCTTAGATGCTATATGCCGATACGAGTTGCTTGGAACTTGTAGATCTGAGATATAGCAGCTCACATGATGTGTCTTAATATTTTTACAGGAAACCTTGATGAGTTTGAGAATTGCACACAATTTGTACAAAAACTACTCAGATGCCCTTGGATCCCATATCCAACGACCTCGAAGCTCGTGTCACTGTAGCATCTAAGATGAAGGAGGACATCATATTCTCCTGTATGTAAGAATATCATGTGCTACCACACCCTAGATGCTTTGGTGATACAAGCTCTTCGGAGCCGTTGGATTTGTGACCCAACACCTCCTCGGTGGTTCGAATGGTTTTTTGCAGAAAAGCCCCCAAAAGAGTTCGGCCACTGCTTACAAGCACAAAGATTGCTCAGATGCCATTGGATCTCAGATCAAACGACCTCGAAGCTCGTATCACCGTAGCATCCAAGCTGCGATAACACCTTATGTTTTCTCGCACGGGAGAATATGAGGTGCTCCCGCACCGTAGATTCTATGGTGATACGAGTTCACTGAGATCTAACGGCCCACAGTAGGAGGTTTGAATGTTTTTGCAATATACGGCTGAGAGAGTTTGGGAAATGCGCAGAAAGTACAAGTACTACGCATGTCCCATCTGATCACTGATCATACGACCTAGATGCTCATATCACCGTAGCGGGTAATTAAGCTACGGGCAGCACCTAATATGAGCAACGGGGAGCCGTTGGATCGAAGATGCAGCGGCACACATGAGGCTTGAATGTTTTATTTGCAAAAAAGACCTTTGGAGAGTTTGGAAATTGCGCATAATTACAAAGACTACTCCCAAGACATTGGATCTCACTTCCAACAGTGTAAAAACTCGTATCACCATAGCATCTAAACTTGCAAAATATGTGTAACTCGTGCCGTTACTTGACTAACCGCGCAAAGTGTTTTTTCAAAAAAAACCATCCTACACTGAAATATCGGAACAACACACGGGGGTCCCACTTTTCATTAATCAAATTTGGACCTAAAACTAACAAATCTGAAAGACGAGATTTGAACTGGCAACCTGGACTACAAAGCGTAAGTCGATAGCCTGAAACAACAACGGTTGTTGGCTTTGTCCCATAACATGATTTTATACAGTATTACGTTGAGTAGAGTAGAGGGAGTGCCTCGTCAACACGTGCATGACCGTGGACTCACTTACTGGTGGGTCCCAGCTCTGCGATCTCAATCTCTCTTCTCTCCATCGTCTAACCTTTGCATGGGCACACACGAAGAGCGGCGCTAGCTTGCCGTGGTGTTATTACAACTAAAAAAATCTTGGAAAATAGAAGAATCGCCTAGAACAAGAGATGTTGTGGCTGGTCGAGACGGAGCTAACCACATCTATCCTCCGTGCCACGTTTGCATGATGAAGTTGTGTGGCTAGTGGGGTGTTTCCGACTGATTGGCTGGGTCCCGAGGTCGAACCATAGGTACTACGTCTGATAAAGTATATTTTTACACGCACATTTTTCCTCCGTGCCGAGACGTGGCACACCCTACCGTGCGGTTTCGGGGTCCTCCCGGGTGGTGCACGCATATATTCTTCCTGGCGTGGTACGCCCTACTGCGCGTTTTCTGGGTCCTCCTTGGTCGTAGCGCCAAAGCAAGTAAATGATTCTTCAAATCACGAAAGACCACCTTTCCCGCCGAGTACATCAGTGAAGCACGGTGGCTAGCTAGTTGGGCTAGTTCGACCGATTAGCTAGGCCACCACCACATTTGTTTTTTCACCCCTTTTTTTATCTACTTGCCGGCAGGTAAATTTAAATATCCACCGCGGCGTTGCTCTGGTGTATGGGTGCCGCGGGATTTTTAATTTTTTGATTGACGAGAGCAGGCGCGGCAGGATTTTTAATTTTTTGATTGACGGGAGCAGGCGCGGCAGCAATTAGTCACGATGACTCCGCCTGTAAAACCCACTACTCCCTGATGTGAGAAGTCGTCGACTGGTGTTTTACCATGGTGAAAACCAAAAGATTCCCCGCTCCTCGGATGGCTCCCTCCGCCTTCCCGTAGATTGCATTGCCTTTCAGCCGTTTTGCCCCCTTTGCTTCATCTCCCCATTGCTTCTACCTGGTGCCATGGCGGTGCAGCAGATCACGGAGTCCGAGGTGAGGCGCCTGACACAGGAGCTCCATGCCAAGGATGCAGAGCTCAGGGCCAAGGACGTGGAGCTCCGTGAGCTCAAGGAGGAGAGGAGTGCCATGCTCCTCCGTTATGTGCGGAAGTTCACGGAGCTTCAAAAGCGGCAGGCGTCCACCGCAAAGATGCTCGAGGCGTCGGCGGCGTTGCTGTAGAAAGCGGGAGATACGATAGGCCGTCAGGGGAGCCGGCTCGAGCGCGAGCGGGCCGATCATGACGAGGTCCAGGATCGCCTCAGCCACTTGGTGAACCAAGTTGCCACGCACGTGTTGCGGCTGCGCGATGCCTACCGTCATGCCAGCGCGACGATGCCGGCCGTCGGGCTAAACCCGTTCGACAACCCGGTCGACTTCAACGAGCTGCGGCTTCCTGACCTGGTCTCCTTCTTCACGTATATCTCCGAGGAGCTGAGCTGTCTCCGCGCGATGGTGGGGGCTGAGCTGGACAAGGAGGGGTTGCGGGCTGCCGTTGCTGGGCGAATCCTTTCAGGGCTCCATCACCGGAATCCATTCATGCCATTGGACGCCGTCTTTGACGAGCTAGCTCCCGTCGACCGGGAGAGGGCTCTGCGGGCGGTTGCACCCTGCATCACCAATGTCATGCGCCTCGATAAGCAGAGGGACTTCGGTGGTGTTTAGGCGCCCTCTGCATGGGCATGTCCATGTCTCGGCACAACATGACCATTGGATCAAACTCAGACGGTGCAGATCAGTCACTATAGCACAAAGCGTGTGGGTGTGTTTGGTTGCATTCTCATCTCAATATAGTTGTTTCCTCTTCGTGTATTTTTGTTAACCTACTAGTGTGGACTCATGCACCCTTCAAGCACTCTGCCAAACACCCAAAAGTGGGTCGAGAAGGGAACTTTTGCTCCCATCCCGTGCACACTTCATACACCCTGCCTAACACTATTCGTGCTTCATATGGTTCATGTTTCGTGGAGTACTGTAGCACCGTACTCTCCGTGCGCTGTAGACCTAGTTCTGTTAACATTGATCTCACCGTTCATTCTCGACCGGATAGTCGAAAAAGCAGTACTACTATGTTACATATAGTTGACATGCGCACAACATCATTTGTTATCGTCATATCTTACTACACTAGCAACAAGATTATGTAGTACTGACGTATGAACCACTGCACATGCCTAGTAGTAGGAGCACTGTGTGTGTTCAAGTGGCTGCCGTGTTTCGCACTCCTCCGTCGTAAGAGTGGAAACGCTTCCTGTAATCATTTTTCTTCTTCAGAAAAACAGTGGACACGCTCTACCGTGCGGATCCTCCTCCAGCCATGCACTAAATTACTCACTTTCGCCGACGTGTGGGACAGCCAGCACCTGGGTCCACCAGCCATGCACTAAATTACTCCATAGTAGAGTGACGGTAGACTACCCCGATCGAAGCGCCGCAGTAATGCCCAATGAGCCGTCAAATCACAAAACCCTCTCCTTTCCAGCAGTAAGTTGGATGGGCGAAGCAACCATCATTTCACTCTTCTCTCTCAGCTTCCTCTCTTGGATGGACGCTGGAGCACCGGCCGACGTGATGTCTATGGCTCTGGCCAAAACTGTCGAGGCTCATGGTACGAAGAAGCGCAAGCACCCCGCCGATACTACCGCAGACAAGCTCAAAGCCATCGCCCTGTCCAAGCCCCCCTCTCCGAGATCCCTCATTAAGCAAGTCCAGGTAATGTCTCTTGTTGATGATCTTTTTCTCGATCTTGATCGTGTTTTTTCATCTAACACGTAGTACTAGTACTGGTAGTACAACTTTTTGGGTGATCTTGCATGTGATTTTAGTGTGCCAAATGACGGTTCTAAATTCCTCTTTTGACCAAAACATGCGAGAGGTTGACACTGATTTCTTATAGATTACTTTCAACTACTCCCTTTGTCCCAAATTTCTTGTCTTAGATTTGTCTAGATGCGGATGTATCTGTGACTTGATACATACGTATCTAGACAAATCTAAGACAAGAATTTTGGGACGGAGGGATTTCTTTATGAACATCAATGCTACCTTTGAAGAGGGTATATTTGCCTCAGCAACTTGTGTTATGGATATTGCAAGTAATCCCTCTGCTCTCATGCCTTTGAAGACATGTTCTAGTGTCTTTGTTCACTCATTTCTGTGCGTATATGTAGTCATATTGGAGTATAATGTCAAAAATCATATTATATTTCTTAACGGAGGTAGTAATAAAATATGGTTTTTGTTTGAATTAGAACCAGGTCCGCGGTGGACATGAAGTTCTCAAAGTCATGCCGTGTGAACTGGAAGACCTGGGCATGAGTTCTACTGCTAAACTATCCAGCTGTTGTGTCCTTGTCGCCATGTGTCCTGAACTAGTGTTTTCCTATAGTATTGTTGTCAGGCGTGTTCTTGAGGCTGTACTTGACCACAACAATTTCCTGGCTGTGCCTTCGATTACGAAGGGTGTGGTTCTTGTAAAGCTTCCCAACAAATTTGATGCGGCCTGTCTTCATCATCATGTTTATGAGTGGAAAGACCACTCTGTTAGGTTCTCCAAGGTTGACCTGATGGTGATGGTGCATGTAGACATCTCTCACGAAGTCCATGGGCTAGTCAGTTATGCAGGGTTCATCCCGTAGGTCGGTGGCAAGAAATAGTCTGCAGAGTTTAATTAGTGCAACTTTGCTTGTCTGTAGTAAGTACTATTGTTCAATACTTGATTTGTGTTTGTGAACCCTGCATTGTTTATTAGTACTGCCGCTTTTGGTGTGTGGTCGGTCCTGAGAATGGTCTATGTTAATGTCTGTCCACTCAATTCAGTGTGTATATTTTGAAGTATCCAGATCATATTTTTTGTGAGGACGGTTTATCAATTATGGTTACACTCCAATATTTGTATGCATTGCAGGGTTTATCGCACCCACCAAGTTTTCCAGTCCCATGGATGTTCGGTCCATACGATTTGTCACGACCTTTGGACTGTCCTGCTTGTGGGAGTAGGCGAGGCCCCTGCATGCCACCCGTAGTTGGATGATCAATCTTCTGTTTAGTACTTCAACATAGTGATTTCCTGGTAAGGATTCACTCGTGTCACATCAAGTAAATCTTATTGATTTACTGTCTAAATCTTATTGATTTAATGTCATGTTTTCTTTCTTTTCCTGCAATTTTACGATGCAGGTTTTGCCATGTGACATTCATCATAGAATAAATCGTTTGGTTTGCTCTATGATGGCTACTTTTACAGGTTTCACTTCTTATGTCGTGTCAGTAACGAAGGCACTGTCCATCACTTATATTACTGGAAAAAATTGGATCAGTCTGTTGTCTGAGTACAAGCTGAATCCCTATGATGAACTGCAGTTTGGTTTAACAAAAACGCCACAATTAGTCCTTCTCGCGTCTAAAAGAAATGAAGAAAAAAATTGGATCACGGTCACGGATCCTAGTCAAGTTAGAAAGCTGATCATAGCAGACCAGACACGATCGCTGCTGTCTCGCACATCGGTACCACCTTCAGCAATGGATTGAGCACCAGTAGTTGCTCTAGCACTGACAGCGGCAGCAGCTCAGTCTGATCCAGCTGAGGATTGGGCACGACCGCATCAGCGGATCAGTCTGATCTACCGGAGGATCGGGCATCGACACCGGCACCTGCTCCGACACCGGCACCAGCTCTACAAGGAGCACCATCTCCGACAGCAGCAGCGGCTTCGGCACCTGCACCAACACTTGCACTTGCATCTGCTCCGGCCCGTGCAGCGGCAACCAAACGAGCAGTTGCACCGGCAACAGACCGGGCTGCAGTTCGCACTTCATATACCAAAGTCCTTACAAAAACCGACATGTCCACCTTCTTGGTAAGCATTGGCCGCCCAAGTGCTTCATTCTTCTTTTTTTCCATGTTGTTTCACATGATTCACTGTGTTGATCTAACTGTTTGGGTATGTCTTCTTGTTTGCAAACAGAGAATTCCTAGAGCAACGAGGGAGTCGTTCAACAATCCGGGCGACCGCGGCTAAGTTTCTCTTACCATGCGCAGCCTTGGTGTGAATGAACCTGCTCAATATACCATAAGTACAAAGGATGGTCGCATGATGATTGATGCTAAAGGATGGTCAAGGTTCAAATCTAAGTCATATCTTGCGGTAGGGGATGATGTCAAAATCGAACCTTCTCGGCAAGGAGAGCTGGTCTAAATCAACTTTGAAATTCTTTAGTAGCAGCACGCAACTGCCGAACTGATCTATCCTCTGAGAGATTTTGATGTAATAATCTGGCATGGTGAAACAAGTGTCTTGTGTGTATAAGTAGTACGACAGTATTATTTATAACATGGTATATCGTTGATAGAATTGCAACTCTCATTGCTGGTTAGGAACTGTCGTTTGATTTCATTCCAACAGCTGCCGTGCTTTATTCAATTTTGTGTATTCGCCTTGCGACAGCATCTAAAACCAGCGCCGTACCGATCGCTTGCAATATGAAAAGCGCTGAGGTAGAACACATGGGCCCCCAAACATGCAGGGTGGGCCTGCGGCCCAAAGTCCAGAACCGTGAGCCTGTCTGAGTATTATATTCTCAGCTGAACCCCCATAATGCCCGTGCGTTGCACGTAACATCAAGATGCATTTGTATGAGTATTTTATCTTGTGAGAGAAAAGGATGAACGAGGGAAGGCCTTATTTGCAAATGTGGAGAGGTGTGTGGGTACCGTTTTGCAAAATTGCCATAGTTTCCTTCCTATCCATCAGATATAAATCGGACGGCCTATATTGCAGGATGGCAGGCACACCATCATCACCAACTCGTCTATACTGTGTTAAAAACAACTCTGTTTTTTATAATTATATATGTTATATATATTCCCCTTGATTTTTCTTATGTATAAAGTTGTGATATAAAAGATTTGTATATTTCTTTACAGAGGGAGTATCTCGCTGTCAAAAATATATTTATGTGTAACTAGTTACTCCTGTCTTTCTACTTCCTTTCGCTGATATGTGGGGCAACCGGCAACGGGGTCCATGTGCCATGTGCACAAATTAGAGTGCGCAACTGCACGGTAGACACACCCCGGTCGTAGCGCCGCAGTAATGACCAATGAGCCGTCAAATCACCCCGGTTCCAGCTTTAGCAGTAAGCTGGACGGACGAAGCGGCAATATTTCACTGGGCCTAAATCCCCTTCTCCCTCGTCTGCTTGTTCAGAGAAAACCCCCTCCCGGCGATTGCATAGGGTTTTCTCATGGAGAACCAGGTACGGATTCTTCATCCATCCCCGATAAATCCAAGTCCCTTGGTCGCAGGTAATCCTAGGGTGGCAGCCGCCGCCGTTGATGCATTTTTCTTCCTACTGAATCTAGTGTGTTTCATTTGCAGTGCCCAAAGTGCGAGGACCCTACAGGTTTCTGCGCCCTTGGCGAGATGCCACACTTGTTCCTTCTCATCCTAATACAGGATTTTAAAACGCGCACAGTATGTTCCTAGAAATCCTCTTTTCTATCCGGGAGGGTGGGGTTTTTTTGAACATGATGTCGACTAATTTGGAAATTTGGATTGCTATATTTGGATAAAAGGTACTACTAGTACGATGGTCAACACTGACGTGAAGGAAGAAGTTATTTCTAGATTTGGATAGGGAATACATTGTGTTCTCATATAATTTTTCCTGCAGTGCATTATTTGCTCTGCCAGAACACATGTACTCAAGATGCTCGGCCTTGCCATAACTGAATACACTAGTTTAATCGTCACAGTGAAGACAAGCCATGGATATAAGTTCCGAGTTGGGTTCATGAACCAAGAAGATCGCTGCTCTTTTTATGGCCGAACTTGGATAAACTTTCTCAAGTGTTACGGACTGAAAGTTGGCGCACGAATGTTGATGGAAATAGCAGAACCTGGTCTCATCTTCACTGCGATCTTCCACCCCGACGTCGTTCCAATTGTTCATCCATGTTAGTTTTGTATCCGGTTCTTGCTTGTTGCCTCGATTACTTCTTAATCCACCTATTCTGTCTAACTAATCACAATTTAACTTTAGAAGTAGCAGCGAATCTCTCACGAAGATGCTACTTCTAACTAATATTTTCTTATAATTGGTGGCACGTGTAGGTTTTTTCAGAGTTAAGAAGGCTGCTCGTTTGTTATTCTGTAATAACTCGGCTGTTACTGATGGCACTGAAGTTGACTGGGACGACATCCACAAGTTCCTACACTTTATTGATCGTCTTGAGGTCCTTGTGGGGCGTTGCAATGGTGGAAGGCCACGTGGGATATGTGTGCCACTGCTGCACTCGTTGAACAGGTCCAACTGTGTCGAGAAACTTATGGTACGAGCTGTTTTCTGTTATATATGTTGTTCATAAACTATTTCTTATACACAGTTTTACAGCTCTGATCTTCTTGAAACAGAAACTGCCCAGTTCTATTGTTCCTATACAGATGCCTGACCATGGTCGGGTCAGACTTGCGCTTGGTCACAACATGATGTTTATGTCGACCTACTCCATTCCCCTTGGAGGTGAAAAGATACTTATTCATGGGTGGTCTCAAATAATGAAGGCCCGTCCATCTTGGAGAATAGGACAGAAGATTATGTTCATGCTTTTCCATGGCTCTAAAGCGAATATCCTGTTTATTGACCACATTGTGAGATGAAGCCGCTTTCAGAAGGTTGTGGATGCGCGGGGTGGCGCCTGGGCCTTGTCTTGTGGCTTGGCGGCCTCACCCTTGGTTAACTGTAGGCAAAGTAGCACTATTCGAGGCGTGCTTTGTACGGTTGAACCTGTATAAGTACTCATACTGCTTTCAGCTTTGGTTGTTAAGTGCCCCTGCTGGTTTCAGTTAAGGTTGTCAAGTACTCCTGCTGCTTTTCCAGTCTGTCGTGTTTCTTCAGTCATGTCTTCTCCAGCCGCCAAAACCAAACCAGCGCTGGTGGGGCCGCCTGCTTCCGCCTCCCACGGCTGGCTGCGCCTCAGCGCACACATCGCCGCCCCACTGTCTCCTAAATCGTTAACGCCGATGTCCTCCGTGCGCTTTGGTGCGCTCGCCGCGGCACCACCCTCTCGCGTTGTCAACATGGTCGACAAACAACAGGAATCGGCAGAAGTACGTGGAGAGGATGACAGTAGGGGCCCACCATGTCAGCGTATGGAAAAATAAAATGCTTCCTCCTAGTGTTTTCCTGACATCTGGGCCACACGACATTGTGAGCGTATATAGTCAATAGACAAGAGAACAGCACAAGATCGGCTGACACCTGGGACGTAGCTGCTCGAGCAGTACTTTTTTTGTTATTGTTGAGATTTGAACTGGGCTGTGGCCCGTCTAGCCCAGGCTTATATTTTATGTTCACCATGTGACCAGCCCGGCTATTTTTTCTTTGTGAAAATGAGCCCAGTTTATTTTTTCTGAAGAATACCCAATCCAGGCCTACTTATTTTTCTACGCCCTGATGGGCTGCAACTCTTTCAAGACGCCTGCAAATCTTGAAAGTAATATGAAATGGGTTGTAAATATAAAAACAGATGACAAATTGGCAATTACTTTATAATTTCTGAATTTTTTTCACATTTTTAGATTCCTATTTCACTGGGCATTAACCTAATTTAAATATATCTTCAAAGTACTTTAAATCTGGCTCGACATTTCGGTATTAAAAATAGTTTGGAACCCACAAAAATATGCGAAATTGGCCCTGGCCAACCAAAAAAAACGACTGCAATAAATTGCATAAGAAGTTGCAATGAGCTATATATGAATTATTAAAAAAAAAGAGTGGTCTGACTTGTGGGCCTGTTAAGTTGACGCGTATGCAAGATTTTCTTAGTTATTATATACATCAACAAATGATTCTAGCAGACATAACCGTTGGATGTCAATCCAACGGCCGTCGTGTTCTTCAATCTCTAATCTTCTTGCTCCAGCCGCCAAAGCAGCGCCGGCGGGACCGCCTGCTCCCGCCTCCCGTGGCCGGCTGTGCTGCCGCGTAGGCCTCACCGCCCCCTACTACTCCCACCGCTGGCCAAGGCATCCCTCTCCTCACCCACACCCCCTGTTATTCTGCGGCGACGGCAGCCTCACACCACAGCTGAACCAGTGAAACCTCGTACTCCTCTCCGCGCGGGCTTCCACTGCTGCATCTTCCCCGACTCTGCGTCATCCCCTTCCTAGGCCTCGCCGTCGTCCACCGCCGTGGTGCTCTCGGCGCGGCGTGGTCAATGTGGTCAACGACCGACTTCCATCGGAAGAGTACTGTACGTGGAGAGGCTGACAGCTGGGTCCACGGCAGCCGCAAGGAAGTGCCTCCTTATTACGCAGAAAATAATTATTCCTCCACCTGACAGCAGGGACCCACCGGACGGGCCACCAGTATTTCGTGAAAAAAACATTTCCCCCTGACTGCTGGGACCCACTGGACGGGCCACTGTATTTCATGAAAAAGCGTTCCCCCCGCTGTCAGCTCGGACCCACCAGAAGTGCCTCCTTATTACGCACAAAAAATGAATACCCCTGCTAGCTGGGACCCACCTTGGTGGGAGGCTGACTTGTGGGCCTACTAAGTTGACTGGGACGGAGGCCTTTGTCAACTTTAGTCAATATGAACGATTCTAGCTCCAGTGACCGTATGATGTCCATCCAACGACCGTAGTGCTTCTTCAACCTCGGGTCTTCTTGCTCCAGCCACCCAAAGCAGCGCCGGTCGTGCCGCATGCTCCTGCCTCCCGTGGCCAGCTGTGATGCCGCGGAGGCCTCACCGCCCCCTACCACTCCCACCGCTAGCCAGGCCATCCCTCTACTCACCCACACCGCCTGTTATTCTGCGGCGACGGCAGCCTCACACCGCAGCCGAACCAGTGAACCCTCATACTCCTCTACGCGTGGGCATCCACTGCCGCGTCATCCCCGGCTCAGCGTCGTCCCCTTCCTAGGCCTCGCAGTCGTCCAGCGCCCTGGTGCTCTCGGTGCGGTGTGGTCAACGAGGTCAAGGAACGACTTCCATCGGACGTGGACTGTACGTGGAGAGGCTGACAGTTGGGTCCACGACCGCAGCAAGGAAGTGCATCCTTATTACGCGGAAAATAATGATTCCTCCACCTCACAGCAGGGACCCACCGCACGGGCCACCGTATTTCGTGAAAAAAACGTTTCCCCCCTGACTGCTGGGACCCACCAGCTACATCTTCGCACGCAAGGAAGTGCGCCCAGGCAAAAAAAAAGATTCGCCCCCCTAACTGCTGGGACCCACCAGCTACATCTTCGCACGCAAGGAAGTGCCTGATTGTTGGGACCCACCTGGTCGAAGCGTACGTAGCGTTGTCATTCTGGTCATGAACGTGTACGTACATATATACTGGTCGATGTAGTGGCGCGCACGTAGCATGTACACGTACGTACAGCGGCCAGTGTGCAAGAAAGAAAATACGGCCACGTACGTACATACGGGCGGGGTCTCGAACGCCTACTCGCGCATATATGCGTACGGCCAGGGCTTGTGTACATGGCTGGGTCGGAACGGAGAAACAGCGTCGTCATCGTGTTCATGGGGAGCCAACCGGCTGGGTCGGAACGGAATGCATCGCTGTGTTCATCGGGAGGGCTTGGACGGAACAGGCGATGGAAACGAGGCCTGGCGTACCGCAGAACGGAGGAAACGGCCTTGTGTTCGACCGACCAGCCATCGATCGATCGCTCGGGTTCAGTAACGCATACCCTGAAGTGCAATCGCTCGGGTTCAGTTAGGCGACGCCTCGCTCGGGTTAAGTTAGAGCCTAACGCCTCGCACACATGCCCGTACGTGTACAAGAGATATGCGCATCGGTCGGCCCCGACCACCCACCGTAACCGGGAACACCCTGATATTTTCCACGCCCTCGCTTCTACCACGGTTTTTTCCGTCATGGACGGCCCAAAGAATGTCATGCAGCTGCGTCTCCGGCCCGCCCAAGACGAAAAGCCCATTTTCTGTCATGATTTTTTGTCATAGAAATAGGAGCCCACCACATCTATGATGATACCGGGTTTTGTCACAATTATCGTCATAGAAGTGTCATAAGTATGACAGAAAAAATTTCGTTCGGCCCAAAATGTCACGGATGTGTCTTTTTTTTGTAGTGACGGGCTATGGAGATGCCCATTAATAGATATCAATGTAAGTGAGTAGGGATTTCCATGCAACGGATGCACTAGAGCTATAAGTGTATGAAAGCTCAACAAAAGAAACTAAGTGGGCGTGCATCCAACTTGCTCGCTCACGAAGACCTAGGGCATTTTGAGGAAGCCCATCATTGGAATATACAAGCCAAGTTCTATAATGAAAAATTCCCACTAGTATATGAAAGTGACAACATAGGAGACTCTCTATCATGAAGATCATGGTGCTACTTTGAAGCACAAGTGTGGAAAAAAGATAGTAACATTGTCCCTTCTCTCTTTTTCTCTCATTTTTTTCTTTCTTTGTTATTCTTTTCTTTTCTCTTTTTTTTATTTGGTGGGCTTCTTTGGCCTCTCTTTTTTATTTGGGCTTCTTTGGCCTCTTTTTTTTATTTGGTGGGCTTCTTTGGCCTCTCTTTTTTAATTTTTTTGTAAAGTCCGAAGTCCCATCCCGACTTGTGGGGGAATCATAGTCTCCATCATCCTTTCCTCACTTGGGGCAATGCTCTAATAATGAAGATCATCACACTTTTATTTACTAACAACTCAAGAATTACAACTCAATACTTAGAACAAAATATGACTCTGCGTGAATGCCTCCAGCGGTGTACCGGGATATGCAATGAATCAAGAGCGACATGTATGAAAAAATTATCAAGGTGGCTTTGCCATAAATACGATGTCAACTACATGATCATGCAAAGAGCAATAGGACAATGATAGAGCATGTCATAATGAATGGAATGGTGGAAAGTTGCATGGCAATATATCTCGGAATGGCTATGGAAATGCCATAATAGGTAGGTATGGTGGCTGTTTTGAGGAAGGTATATGGTGGGTCTATGGTACCGGCGAAAGTTGCACGGCACAAGAGAGGCTAGCAGTGAAGGGTGAGAATGCGTATAATCCATGGACTCAACATTAGTCATAAAGAACTCATATACTTATTGCAAAAATCTACAAGTCATTAAAAAGAAAGTACTACGCGCATGCTCCTAGGGGGATAGATTGGTAGGAAAAGACCATCGCTCGTCCCCGACCGCCAGTCATAAGGAAGACAATCAATAAATAAATTATGCTCCAACTTCATCACAAAGCGGTTCACCATACATGCATGCTACGGGAATCAAAAACTTCAACACAAGTATTTCTCAAATACATAATGACTCCACTAGCATGACTCTAATATCACCATCCTCATATCTCAAAACAATTATCAAGCATCAAATTGATCATAGCATCCAATTCACTTTCTATGATAGTTTTTATTATACCCAACTTGGATGCCCATCATTCTAGAACCAAATGTATAACCATAGCAAATACCATGCTGTTCTAAAAGACTCTCAAAATGATATAAGTGAATCATGAAAGATCAAAACTTTCTACAAAATTAAACCACCGCCGTGCTCTAAAAGATATAAGTGAAGCACTAGAGCAAAATTATCTAGCCCAAAAGATATAAGTGAAGCACATAGAGTATTCTAATAAATTCCAAATCAAGAGTATCTCTCCCAAAAGGTGTTGTAGCGACCAGACCTCAAACAGTCTAGTCTCTGTGCATCAGTGTCATCCCTGGATCGGTAATGCTGACACGCACAGTAGTCGAAGGATTTATAACAGAGTAGCAATCACACACTTATTACAATAAATATGGCTTAAGGCCATCTAAATACGACAACAACGGAAGGCTTGGAAGATAAGCGAGTCCATCAACTCCAATGGCATCACTGAATATAAGATAACGACCTAAGGCACCTTACTCGTTGTCTGAGAAGTCTGCAACATGAACGTTGCAGCCCGAAAACGGGTCAGCAAATGGAATATGCTGGCAATGTAACACATAGAGAGTGATGAACAGAATAATGCTATACTACATGCATATTTGGCTGGTGGAAAGCTCTATTGTTACAATTTTGCGAAAAGCCAATTTTTCCCTACTGCAAAGGAATAAATTTTATTTAACTATCATGGTGGTTGTTAAACATTGAGAAGGTTCACCCAACTCAATCCCAATTAAGTATCATCATTAACCCAACAAGATTAATTAATGTAACATGACGAGATTCACATGATAATCCAAGTACTAGATGCTCAAGATGTCCATAACCGGGGACACGGCTAATCATGATTAGTTTGTACACTCTGCAAAGGTTTGTGCACTTTTCCCCACAAGACTCGATCTCCTCCGTTGGGATTCTCGCACTACATGATGTTTGAGAAACGGATGACCGAGACATAGTCTTTCAGAAGCGTTTGCACCTTACGATCGGGTAGACAGTACCACCTACATCCCCTACATCTGCTAGTCTACCACTGTATGAGTTCACGCGACTTAATCAACTATGCTAGAGCCCATAGTAGCTTGCGGCTGCACACGGAAGTTTCTAGCATGAATAATCTCTTGATCCCTTTGAGCCTGGGTGGCGGTCCATAGGAGAATCACACGGTACCCCGGGATTTCCAAAAAAACAGGCAACACTGGGTTCCCCAGGTGCCTCAATCCACCCAGATGTGAATTTAAGTTGCCACGTTAAGTAAACCATTAATTAACAATCTCACATCTGTCATGGATACACTCACCCAATCCACGTCTACTAGCATAGCATGGCAATATAAGCAAACGTAGAGGTAACTCCCAAGGGTTTGATAATAAAACAGGTAATAGGTACTACCTCATCTACTTCCCAAAACCTACAATTTAATCAGATCCTAATCATGCAATTGTTTGAGGGTTGATCTAATGCAATAAAACTGGGTGGTAAAGAGGTATGATCAAAGTGTTACTTGCCTTGCTGATGATCCGTAAAACCTAGAGATTCGAAGTAGCAAGCGGCGCACTCCGGGTACTCTATCGCAAACAAACAAGCATACAATAAGCACTCATCTAATGCACAAGTAAAACTCAAATACGAGATCTAACCAGAAAGTTCAACTTAAGAACTCCGGTTTGCAAAAAGAATCAAATCAAACGAAGCAACGAAAGTCAAGAAACAAGCTTCGTTTACTAATCTGAATCTAAGTCAAATTTTACAGTAGAAAAAACTTGTTTAAGTTGATTAAACGTAAAGAGGTTTCGAGATGAAACTCTAGGCGCTTGAATCACCTGATTCCGATAAACGAGCGAAAAGTTATACTAGAACGAAAAACAGATCGGAAATCGCGATCAGAAATAATCGCGGAAAATCCGAGAAAAAAGAAAAACGGACGAACAGGCTAACGAACGAACTTTCGATGTCTGCAGCTAAACGACGAAATCCGTACTTTAAAATGAACGTATGAACGGGCGTTCGCTAAATAAACTAAACCGAAAAAACGAAACAAACCAATCTATTAAAAAACAGATCTAGGGTTTTTTTTAAACCGAACGAAAAACCGGGCGGTTTTCCCGCGGAAACCGGCGGCGGCGGGGCGGTCAACCTCGGGCGGCGAGTCGGCGGCGGCGGGGCGGCTCCGGCGTCGGGCGGGGCGGTGGGTCGGCGGTGGGGCTCCGGTGGGCGGCGGGTCGGCGGCGGCTCCGGTGGCGGCGGGTCGGGGCGGCGGCGTCGGCGGCGGCGGCGGGGCGGCGCTAGGGTTTGGGGCGGTGGGGCGGCTCGGCCTCCCGGCTTATAAAGGCCGGCCGGGCCAGAGTCCTAGCCGGACACGGCCCGGTAGGTCGGTTCGGTTTTTTTTAAATCATTTCGCGCAGAAAAACAAACAAAAGAAATACTAAACGGACTCCAAAAATCCCGAAATAAATTTTCCCCGACTTCTAAAATCAAGCTGGACAAGAAGAACATTTATTTGGGGCCTAAAATGCAATTTTGAAAAATGCGCATTTTTCCTTAATTCAAATAAAATAGCGAGAAACTCCAAAAATAAAATCTTATTTGATATTTTTATTAAATCCTCAATATTCCTTTGTTTTGGGAAAGTCATTTTATTCCCTCTCTCTTATTTTTATAATTGGAATAATTGAAGATAAAATAAATAAAATCAAATGATCCTATTTTCAAATTTTGGGAAAACCCAAATATGAAAATAACGAAATCCCCAACTCTCTCCGTGGGTCCTTGAGTTGCGTAGAATTTCTAGGATCGAGCCAAAATGCAATAAAAATATGATATGCAATGATGATCTAATGTATAACATTCCAAATTGAAAATTTGGGATGTTACAAACCTACCCCCCTTAAGATGAATCTCGCCCTCGAGATTCGGGTTGGCTAGAAAATAGGTGAGGGTGGTCCTTCAGTAGATCTTCCTCTCGCTCCCAGGTGGCTTCATCTTCGGTGTGGTGGCTCCACTGAACTTTGCAAAACTTGATAACCTTGCGGCGCGTGACTCGGCTGGCATATTCGAGAATCTTGACTGGTTTCTCCTCATAAGTCAAATCACTATCCAACTGAATCGCCTCTAGTGGCACTGTATCTCTTAGCGGTATATCAACCATCTCTGTGTGGCACTTCTTCAACTGGGAAACGTGGAACACATCGTGAACTCCTGACAATCCTTCGGGTAATTTCAACTTGTCAGCAACTTCTCCCATATGCTCCAAAACTTTGTATGGTCCTACAAATCGTGGCGCTAACTTTCCTTTAACTCCAAAGCGCTTAACACCTCGAAGTGGAGATACACGAAGATAAACTTGGTCTCCGACTTCGTAAACTGTCTCCTTGCGTTTAGAATCCGCATAGCTCTTCTGCCTGGACTGGGCTACCTTGAGCCTATCGCGAATCAACTTCACCTTCTGTTCAGATTCTTTAATCAAATCTGGTCCAAACAACTGGCGGTCTCCAACTTCGTCCCACAACAATGGTGTTCTACACCTCCTTCCATACAAAGCTTCGAAAGGGGCCATCTTCAAACTGGATTGATAGCTATTGTTGTAAGAGAACTCTGCATATGGCAAATTATCGTCCCAACTAGATCCATAATCTAGCGCACAAGCTCTCAACATGTCCTCCAAAATCTGATTCACTCTCTAGGTCTGCCCATCTGTCTGCGGGTGAAAGGCTGTACTGAATTCTAGCCTGGTACCCAAAGTTTCATGTAACTAATTCCAGAACTTTGAGGTAAACTGGGTTCCTCTATCTGATAGAATGCTCCTCGGAACTCCATGCAGACATACGATCCTAGTCATGTATATCTTTGCCAACTTAGCACTAGTGTAAGTGGTCTTCACTGGGATGAAATGGGCTACCTTCGTTAAGTGATCGACTACAACCCATATAGAGTCATAGCATGAACGAGTCCTGGGCAATCCCGTGATAAAATCCATGCCTAACTTGTCCCACTTCCATTCGGGCATCGGCAATGGCTGTAGCAATCCTGCTGGCTTCTGATGCTCTGCCTTCACTCTCTGACATACATCACATACTGCTACATACTCCACAATATCCTTCTTCATTCCGGTCCACCGGAAAGTGTCCTTCAAATCAAGGTACATCTTGGTATTTCCTGGGTGAATCGAGTACGGCGAATCATGGGCCTCTTGCAGAATCAACTTCCTAATCTCCGGGTCATTAGGCACATAAATGCGGTCCTCAAACCATAGGGTATCGTGCTCATCCTCACTAAATCCCTTAGCTTTTCCTTTGCTCATCTTCTCCTTTATCTCGGCAATCTCCTTGTCAGTCTTCTGAGCTTCTCTGATCTTATCTATCAAAGTAGACTGAATCTCCAATGCTACTACATAGCCTCTCGGAACTATCTCCAAACATAGCTCATGAAGATCCTCGGCTAACTCCTTTGGTAACTCTCCGGTCATGAGTGTGTTGACATGGCTCTTGCGGCTCAATGCATCGTCTACTACGTTAGCCTTTCCGGGGTGATAATGCAATCTCATATCATAATACTTAATGAGCTCCAACCATCTACTTTGCCTAAGATTCAACTCCTTCTGCGTGAAAATGTACTTCAAACTCTTGTGATCCGTGTACACCTCACAATGGTTTCCGATGAGAAAATGTCTCCACGTCTTCAACGCATGCACTACGGCTGCTAACTCCAAATCATGTGCAGCATAATTCAACTCATGAGGCTTAAGCTATCGTGAGGCATACGAAACAACTCTTCCCTCCTGCATAAGCACTGCTCCAAGTCCTCGACGAGAAGCATCACAGTAAACTTCATAATCCTTGCGCTGATCTGGCAGAATCAACACTGGTGATGTAACCAAACGTTTCTTCAACTCCTGGAAACTAGCCTCACATTCCTCAGTCCATTTAAACTTGGTGTCCTTCTTCAACAGCTCCGTCATGGGCTTTGCAATCTTCGAGAAATTCTCAATGAACCTCCGGTAGTATCCTGCGAGTCCAAGAAAACTCCGGATCTCTCCAACTGACGTGGGTGATTCCCAGTTTGTCACAGTGACAACCTTAGTGGGGTCTACTGCTATTCCTTCTCTCGATATAATGTGTCCGAGGAATCCAACTTCCTTCAACCAAAACTCACATTTGCTAAAGTTGGCGTATAACTGATGTTCTCTGAGCTTCTCAAGTACCAAACGCAAATGCTCCGTATGCTCCTCTTCATTCTTTGAGTAGACCAAAATATCATCAATGAACACCATGACGAACTTATCCAAAAACTCCATAAACACCTTGTTCATCAGGTTCATGAAATAGGCAGGTGCGTTAGTCAGACCAAATGAGATAACGGCATACTCGTACAGCCCATACCTGGTGGTAAAAGCCGTCTTAGGTATATCCTGCTCTCGAATCTTCAACTGGTGGTATCCTGATCGCAGATCGATCTTGGAAAATACCTTAGCTCCTTGCAATCGGTCAAACAGATCATTGGTCATCGGCAGTGGGTACATGTTCTTGATGGTCACTTCATTCAATCCTCGATAATCAACAACCATCCTTAACGATCGACCCTTCTTCTCCACTAGAAGCACTGGCGATCCCCAAGGTGAAGAACTTGGGAGAATATAGCCTTTATCAAGTAACTTCTTAATCTGCTTCTTAATCTCCTCCAAATCTTTTGCGGGCATCCTATACAGTCTCTTAGATATTGGCCCTGTGCCTGGCAAAAGCTCAATAAAAAACTCAATGTCTCTATCCGGTGGCATGCTTGGCAACTCCTCTGGAAATACGTGAGGAAAATCCTTCACCACTGGTACTTCCTCCTGTACAACTCCTGATAAGGAATTTACTTGAGTCCTCTTTGGCACATGCCGGGATACATACTTGATCCTTCTTCCTTCCGGCGTGGTAAGCAAAATCGACTTACTGGCGCATTCAATGTTCCCTCCATACTTTGATAACCAATCCATGCCTAATATCAAATCCAGTCCTTGCGATTCCAATACTATTAGGTCCGAGGGAAACACGTAGTTACCAATCCTTAATGGTAACCGATCACACCATAGACTAGCCATGTACTCTGCTCCTGGCGAGGTTACTAACATGGGTGACCTAAGGGCTTGGGTTGGCAATTTATAATTATCCACAAATCCAATTGACATGTATGAATGCGATGCACCAGTATCAAAAAGAACGATTGCAGTTGGTGACTTAACCAAAAACTTGCCTATTACTGCATCTGGCTGGGCTTCAACCTCCTCCACGCTAACGTGGTTCACCTGTCCTTTGCTGAAAGGATTGGGCTTCTTCCCAGAGCTTCCATTGCCATTTCCATTCTTCGCTTCAGGACATTCAATGGCATAATGTCCAGTCTTCTGGCACTTGTTGCAGGTAATGTGGCTCAGTTCCCTCTTGGCTGGGGTTGATGGGTTGGTGCGGTTTTGTCCGTTGCTTCCTCCATTCCCATTACCATTCTTGGGGACACTATGGTTGTGCGAACAACCTCCTCCATGGGTATGCTGAAAATGTCCTCCCGAGTTCGGGGTAAAATGTGGCTTCTGATGAGCTCCAGAATTGTACTTCCCTTGTCCATACTTCCTCTTGCGGCTTTCAATCTGCTGCTGATTCCCTTCAATCATGAGAGCTCTATCTACCAACTCCTGGTAGTTGTTGAAGGTTGCTACCATCAACTGCATGCTCAGCTCATCATTCAGTCCTTCCAGAAACTTCTCCTGCTTGGCTACATCTGTAGCAATGTCATCTGGGGCATAACGTGCTAGTTTACTAAAGTCCTCCATATACTGGCCTACGGTGCGTCCTCCTTGGCGTAAATTGCGAAACTCACGCTTCTTCATAGCCATAGCTCCTGCTGAAACATGGGCAGTACGGAAAGCTTGCTGAAACTGGTCCCATGTGACAGTGCCGATAGGGTGAGTGGCTGTGAAATTCTCCCACCATGATGCTGCGGGTCCATCAAGCTGATGTGCGGCAAAACGCACCTTCTCCGCATCTGTGCATCCTGCAGTGGTCAACTCCCTTCCCATCTTGCGGAGCCAATCATCTGCAACTACCGGCTCGGTGCTACTGGAAAACACCGGAGGATTCAGCCTCAAGAAAGGGGCCAAATGGTCAACAGGTGGTGGTGGTGGGTTGTTGTTGTTGTTGCCTTGGTTCTTAACACTTGCATCAGGGCATTCTGCTGCTGAATCAACTGAGTGATCTCCGGTGGGAAAACAAATCCGGTGTCGCGTCTCAGAGGCATCTGATGGGTTTAGAAAAGATGAGAATATAGAATAGAATGAGGTCTAGAGAGAAAAGACTACCCATATGCTCATGAGACAAATAAAATCAATATCACTCAAATCAATTTCAAACAAGTCATACAATCGATCTAACTATCGTTACAAAGTGCTCGGACTATACTATATACATGGGGGAATACTACTACTGATTATGGTGGTCTACTAGAAATTTTGATCGGTCGAAGACTCCATGATATCTGCTCCAGCTTCATCCTCCAAATCATCTTCACTCGGGTCCGAGTCGGTGTCGTCGATGATGATGTAGTTCTCCGGGCAAGTGCAATCATCGTCTACTCCTCTTGGCGCAGGGTCTCCCATGAAAACTCCTAGCTTCTTTGTCAGGTCGCCATTCTTCTCCAATAATGTTGCGATTTCCTCCTCATATCCATCGTGTGTAGTCTTGAGTTCTTCCTCCAACTCTATGATCTTGGTCATTGCCTTCTTCAGGTCTATCATGCCTGCGCACATCTGGTTCTCCTGGCGACGAATGTGCTGGTTTAACTCCTGGATGAAAGCTGCAATTGATCTATCCTTCCTGGTGCTGATCATCTCCCATTGCTCATCTCGGCACCCACAAATCTGGTAGATAGTATCCTTGAGATCCTTGTGGTAAACTTCTCCAATGTGTCCCATGGTGATGTGGGCTGCC
The DNA here is from genome assembly GCF_002575655.3 of Aegilops tauschii subsp. strangulata. Classification (NCBI taxonomy): domain Eukaryota; kingdom Viridiplantae; phylum Streptophyta; class Magnoliopsida; order Poales; family Poaceae; genus Aegilops; species Aegilops tauschii. Next base: position 455,842,073 of record NC_053036.3, on the reverse strand, counting down.
TGCTCTTTCCTAGACTCCAGGTTGGTGCATCAAAGGAAAACTCTATAGGCTCAGTGACGGGCAGGAACGTCCTTCCTGGAACTTGAACCTGAAACATCCAACGCTCCTCTTCGAGTAAAGTGGCGATGTAGGTCCCGGTGAAGCTTGGAATTCCGATGTTCAGGTATCTAGTGAATTCCTTCAAGTGGCGTCCAAAGGGTGTATCTTCATCCGGTTGCGTGAACTTGTTCCTTTCACCCGCCATCCTAAAAGAGTAGAAAAGATGAGGAGTCGGAAATGAGAAGAGAGAGTAGTGATCTAGGGCTTAAGCTTAGTGGTCGTGTCCTACAGTCAGCGTGTACTCTGATACCATCTTGTAGCGAACAGACCTCAAACAGTCTAGTCTCTGTGCATCAGTGTCATCCCTGGATCGGTAATGCTGACACGCACAGTACTCAAAGGATTTATAACAGAGTAGCAATCACACACTTACAATAAATATGGCTTAAGGCCATCTAAATACGACAATAGCGGAAGGCTTGGAAGATAAGCGAGTCCATCAACTCCAACGACATCACTGAGTATAAGATCACGACCTAAGGCACCTTACTCGTCGTCTGAAAAGTCTGCAACATGAACGTTGCAGCCCGAAAACGGGTCAGCACATGGAATATGCTGGCAATGTAACACATAGAGAGTACTGAACAGAATAATGCTATACTACATGCATATTTGGCTGGTGGAAAGCTCTATGGTTACAATTTTGCGAAAAGCCAATTTTTCCCTACTGCAAAGGAATAAATTTTATTTAACTATCATGGTGGTTGTTAAACATTGAGAAGGTTCACCCAACTCAATCCCAATTAAGTATCATCAGTAACCCAACAAGATTAATTAAAGTAACATGACGAGATTCACATGATAATCCAAGTACTAGATGCTCAAGATGTCCATAACCGGGAACACGCCTAATCATGATTAGTTTGTACACTCTGCAGAGGTTTGTGCACTTTTCCCCACAAGACTCGATCTCCTCCGTTGGGATTCTTGCACTACATGATGTTTGAGAAACGGATGACCGAGACATAGTCTTTCAGAAGCGTTTGCACCTTACGATCGGGTAGACAGTACCACCTACATCCCCTACATCTGCTAGTCTACCACTGTAAGAGTTCACGCGACTTAATCAACTATGCTAGAGCCCATAGTAGCTTGCGGCTGCACACGGAAGTTTCTAGCATGAATAATCTCATGATCCCTTTGAGCTTGGGTGGCGGTCCATAGGAGAATCACACGGTATCCCGGGATTTCCAAAAAACAGGCAACACTGGGTTCCCCAGGTGCCTCAATCCACCCAGATGTGAATTTAAGTTGCCACCTTAAGTAAACCATTAATTAACAATCTCACATCTGTTTTTTTTCGACCAGAAACAGTAGGAAAGGCTCCTACTGTGTAATTATATCAAAAAAGGGGTGTGTACAAGGTGAGTATTTACATCATGGGGGGGAGGGGGAGAGGGCAGACCACTTTGGGTCCCACCCAGAAGAACTAAAAAAAGAGGGGGGGGGTCTAGTGCAAAGAGTTTACAAAATTCCGAACTAGAGACCTATTTGTCTCTTTGACCCTATGCTGCAGAAGTTCAAAATCTTTCTTGAATCTATCAAGCCACGATCGGAAGGAAGGATCTATTGATCTGAAGTGTTTGTTGTTTCGTTCCTTCCAAAGGCTCCACGACGCCACAACAAATTTTTCAGACAGCATGGGCGTGGGGTGGTTTGTTTGTTGGTCTTCAATAGCTTGCACCCTATCCCCGAAAGGTTCCCAGTTGATGTCCAGGGCTTGCCAACATTGCTTACTAAATGAGCACGTGAAAATCATGTGCTCCACTGTTTCCTCGATGTTGCGCCCACACAGTAGACAGTTGTGGTCATCACCGATGTTGTAGTGGCGTCTTTTCAGCATATTCCGGGTGTTCAGCCTGTCGTGGAGGAGAAGCCATGCAAAGACTTTCAACTTCATAGTACATTTAGATCTCCACAGCCAGTGAAAAACTTTATGAGCGTGGACCTCCCGAAAGTAGAAATGGTAGTAGTCCGTTGATCTGTAAGTAGATTTGCCCCAAACATAGCTCCAGACATCTGAGGTAGAGATCATAGGTTGGAATGATGAAGCGGTCGTTTCAATTTGCCGGACTTCATCAAACGCTTGGGGGGAAAGTGGCAGGTGAAAAGTCAATCCAAGAGACGTGCTCCCCAAGAAATCACGGACAGAAATATCTTCATTAATTGCGTATGAGTAAGCCCGAGGATGAGAGTCTAGTAGCAGTTGATTAGTCCAGAGATCTTTCCAAAAGAGGGCGGTGGAGCCACACACAATATTAACATGAGAAATGCTTCGAAATGTCAGCGTGAGCTTTAGTATGTCACGCCACCAGAAAGAACCAACCGGATCCATTGCATGTGGGATTTTCTGATCATAGTATGTGTCCCAAGTAAGTTGTACCCATGGAATATCTAGTTTGTTATAAAACTTGTGTAAGAACTTCACGAGGAGAGCTTCATTCTGGATCTTGAGGTTTATGACACCAAGCCCTCCATTCTTCTTAGGTTTACAAACCATGTCCCAGGCAGCAAGCGAGTTGGATCTCTCACCTTGGTCAGGTTTTTTGATCCATAGACATCTTCTCCTGATTTTATCCAGTATCTCAATGAGTTTAGGTGGGAACTTGAGCGTACACATAGCATAAATGAGTAGGGACGTGACTATGGTGTTGAGCAACGTGAGCTTCCTAGCGTACGACATGAGTGAGAGCGTGGAGGAAAGATTTCGTTCCACAGTACTAACCAGAGGCATAAAGTCAAGAAGTGTTGGTCGGGAGGTGCCTAGGGGCAGGCCAAGGTAAGTGAAAGGCATGGATCCAATAGAGCATCCGAAGATAGAGGCAATATCTGCAGCCAATCTCGGGTCCAAGTGGATGGGTATTAATGTGGATTTATGGAAGTGGATCTTCAGGCCAATAGACTGGGCATAATCAGATAGAATGTTCTTGATGATCACAGCTTGTCTAGGGAATGCAGGCATGAGAAGTAACGTGTCATCGGCGTAATGGACGATCGGATAATCCATATTACCGTTGGAGGGGAAGGGTAGGTGAATCAGACCTCTTCTGAAGGCATCGTTAATAGCTGATTGCAGAAGATCTGCAGCGAGGACAAAAATGAGAGGTGAGAGGGGGTCTCCCTGTCTGACTCCACGTCTGCAGTGAAATTGTCGGCTGGCACACCATTGAGCAGAATAGAAGAGTGGCCTGAGGAGAAGATCGTTCTGATCCAAGATAACCATTTTTCATTGAAACCCATGTGTTTCATAATGTTAATCATTGCTTCATGCTCAATGGTGTCGAAGGCTTTAGCAAAGTCTAGCTTCAGGAGCACAATTTGTCTTTTGGAGGCTTGGCATTGATGGATATACTGAAATGTCCAAGCCAGACAATCTTGGATGGACCGCCCTTTGATGAAACCGTATTGGTTGCGATGAATAATGCGTAGGATCACATTTTCTAGACGATTTGCCAGCAGCTTAGTGATAAGTTTGAGACAATAGTTAAGCAAGGTGATTGGATGAAAGTCATTAACTATGGTTGGTGATCCATTTTTGGGAATGAGAGTAATAAGGCCATCATTAATACTTTGGAGATTAAGATCACCAGCGTGGAATTGAGCACACAGCGTATAGAAGTCTTCCTTGATAATTTGCCAACAAGCTTTAAGAAATAAACCACTAAAACCATCTGGGCCCGGGGCTCGATCCGCAGGCATTTCTTTGACAACCCCATCAATTTCATCCTTTGTAAATGGGTCGGTGAGGTGATCAAGGTTGGCAGTTGGTTGAATAAGAGCCGGAAGATCAAAGCGCATTTGTGTAGGATTGGACGTACCAAGCCTCTCCGTGTATGCATGAAACAACAGAGCTTCTTTGCCCGTATGATCCTCAACCATCAAGCCATCATCAGTTTGGAGTAAAGCCACATTGTTCCTCCTGTACCTCTCAGTGGCAATTGCTTGGAAAAACTTGGTATTTTCATCTCCGAATTTAACCCAACGAATGGTGCAACGTTTTTTCCAATACTGTTTTTGATAGTCCAATAGCCTGAGCAGGTGATGTTTGATGATCTTACGGAAGTTGCATTCAGGGTTGGTGAGAGGTCTTATGTTTTCTAGATCGTCCAACTCATTGAATGTTTTATTAGTGTTCTCAATTGCCACAGATAATCTAGAGATATTCTTGCTCCATACTTTGAGCTCTTGACGCAGGAGTTTGAATTTTCGGCAAAGAACCGTGGCCGCATTGGAGGAGTTGATAGGCCGAGACCAAACCGTCTTAACAACATCCATGAATCCAGGATGCAACAACCAATATGCTTCAAATCTGAATAGTTTGGCACGGGGGATTTTTGTCTCGATGGTTACCACGCAAGGAGTATGATCTGAAACCGGCTTGCAAAGAGGTTTGACAATTGTATTTGGATAGGTAAGCGTCCAGTGCAAAGAAGTGAGGAACCAGTCGAGTTGTTCTAGCAACGGATCTTGTTGCATATTGCTCCAAGTATACAGGCGTCCTTTGAGTGGTAATTCAATTAGATTGTGTTTACGTATATTATCATTGAAAGTGCACATGTCATTGGGGTCGCCACCAGGTTTGTTACGGTTGTCAGGGCCACGAATGAAGTTGAAATCACCAAGGAGAAGGCAATCATCATTTGATCGAATATCCATGTCATACATCCACTGAATGAAATCCTCCCGGGCCGGACCAGTGCATGGGCCATAAACATTGTATAGAGACCATGACTGTGCAGAAATGGTGCTGCTGAATTTGACACCCAACACAAAATCATTCGAGATGACCACATCACCAGAAAAAACAGAGTTGTTCCAAATAGTAAGGATGCCACCCGAGGCACCTCGAGAGGGAACAAAAGCAAACTTATCTAATCTCTTCGGGCAACAAGATTTAATAAACGCCAGATCAACAAGAGGTTTTTTAGTTTCCTGAAGGCAAACTATGGTGCAACCACTGACAGAGATAGCATTAGAGAGAGCTATAAGTTTTTTGTTTGAATTTAAACCACGAACATTCCAACAGAGTACATTCCAGTTACGCAAAAGGGGCATAGTGAAGAACCAGGAAATTACTCCAAGGAGGTAGCTTCCTCCCCGTCAGTCGCTACCTGATCGTCAGGGATTGCAGCAGCGAGCAACGCCTCTTCCGTGAGCTCAGAGGGAGGCACAGCACATCGGTTGATGCCGATCTCCTGCATCGTGCAAAGGGGTGTGGGAGGAGGGGCTTGGACAGGTAGAGGCGCAGAAGAGCTTGAAGCAGCATACGGAGCCTATCTTGGCTTGACCTTGGAAGCAGGAGCTCGAACATCAGAAATCTGTGGCACTCTGAAACCATCATATCTAGTGGAGCGAGTACTGCGCCTAACTTCAGTAGTGACCAGTGGAACCTGATACTTGGAGCGACGAGTGCGAGCCGGAGATGGGCCTGGATCTGGTAACACTTGGGCCAAGCCCAAATCAGTTACCTCACAGGCTTGAGTCATAGCAAGAGGCCCAGAGGTTGAACTTTCAGTTGGCGCCATAGCAGTATCCTCCTCCTCCGCAGCAGTAACAGACACATCTGCCAGTGGGTGTAACACAACTTCTTCAGAGGGGGCTTCTTCATCAGACAAGAGCTCAGAGATCTGAACTGAAGAAGGCCTTGGGGGCATGTTCAGGATACGTGTAGAGAGACGAACTGAAAACCTAGCATCAGCAGTGCCCACTTGGAATTCCGTGGTGGGGACAGTTGTTTGTAGAGCAAGCGGGGGTAAACCATATCCAGCGGTCCACGGGCCATAAGCAGCAACAACAAACAAAATAGAGCTAGAAAGGTATGCCGTAAATGTGTTGCGGGGAATTATGTCATTCATGAACACATTGGTCAGATCATTACCTTCCACAGAAATGCTAACACGAAGATTATCAGCAGAGACAGCAATATCAACAGCAATGACTTCATGTCTAGTAGGAAGCACCAGCATAGTATTGTCAGGCCCGTCAGCAGCTTGGACTGACCCAGTAGTGCTGCCGTGAGAACTTGACTCCCAAGCAGAGTTCAGACTGTCCGAAATGTTGTCTTCAGGCAGAATGCCATCTTGAACGCGCAAACCCTGAGCCGCTAACCAAGCTTGAAAGTTAACCAGGGCGGCAGACAGTTGAGGCGCGGGAGGTTCAGGCCAAGCATCCCACTGGGCATGTTGAGGAGCATCTGGATGTGCAGCATTGTGAGGGCCATTCTCATTGGCAACACCATTCTGAATCAGCCAGTTTTGTAACTGATGTTGGTAGAGTTGCTCGGCAGTAAGGCCGTCCCCGAACATGGGGTGAGGGACACCATTGACAGGCGGTGGTTCTTCATCTGCAACAGGATACACTCACCATTGACAATCTCACATCTGTCATGGATACACTCACCCAATCCACGTCTACTAGCATAGCATGGCAATATAAGCAAACGTAGAGGTAACTCCCAAGGGTTTGATAATAAAACAGGTAATAGGTACTACCTCATCTACTTCCCAAAACCCACAATTTAATCAGATCCTAATCATGCAATTGTCTGAGGGTCGATCTAATGCAATAAAACTGGGTGGTAAAGAGATATGATCAAAGTGTTACTTGCCTTGCTGATGATCCGTAAAACCTAGAGATTCGAAGTAGCAAGCGGCGCACTCCGGGTACTCTATCGCAAACAAACAAGCATACAATAAGCACTCATCTAATGCACAAGTAAAACTCAAATAAGAGATCTAACCAGAAATTTCAACTTAAGAACTCCGGTTTGCAAAAAGAATCAAATCAAACGAAGCAACGAAAGTCAAACGGCGAAAGAAACAAGCTTCGTTTACTAATCTGGATCTAAGACAAATTTTACAGTAGCAAAAACTTGTTTAAGTTGATTAAACGGAAAGAGGGTTTTGAGATGAAACTCTAGGCGCTTGAATCGCCTAATTCCGATAAACGAGCGAAAAGTTATACTAGAACGAAAAACAGATCGGAAATCGCGATCAGAAATAATCACGGAAAATCCGAGAAAAAAGAAAAACGGACGAACAGGCTAACGAACGAACGTTCCATGTCTGCGGCTAAACGACGAAATCCGTTCGTTAAAACGAACGTACGAATGGGCGTTCGCTAAATAAACTAAATCGGAAAAAAAATGAAACAGACCGATCTATTAAAAACAGATCTATAGGTTTTTTTTAAAATGAACGAAAAACCGGGCGGTTTTCCCGCGGAAACCGACGGCGGCGGGGCGGTCAACCTCGGGCGGCGAGTCAGCGGCGGCGGGGCGGCTCCGGCGTCGGGCGGGTCGGCGGCGGGGCTCCGGTGGCCGGAGGGTAGGGGCGGCGGCGGCGGGGCGGCGCTAGGGTTTGGGGCGGCGGGGCGGCTCGGGCTGGGCTGCGGGGCTCGTCCTCCCGGCTTATAAAGGCCCGTCGGGCCAGAGTCCTAGCCGGACACGGCCCGGTAGGTCGCTTCATTTTTTTTAAATAATTTCGCGCAGAAAAACAAACAAAAGAAATACTAAACGGACTCCAAAAATCCCGAAATAAATTTTCCCCGACTTCTAAAATCAAGCCAGACAAGAAGAACATTTATTTGGGGCATAAAATGCAATTTTGAAAAACGCACATTTTTCCTAAATTAAAATAAAATAGCGAGAAACTCCAAAATAAAATCTTATTTGATTTTTTAATTAAATCCTCAATATTCCTTTATTTTGGGAAAGTCATTTTATACCCTCTCTCTTATTTTTATAATTGGAATAATTGAAGGTAAAATAAATAAAATCAAATGATACTATTTTGAAAATTTGAGAAAACACAAATATGAAAATAACGAAATCCCCAACTCTCTCCGTGGGTCCTTAAGTTGCGTAGAATTTCTAGGATCGAGCCAAAATGCAATAAAAATATGATATGCAATGATGATCTAATGTATAACATTCCAAATTGAAAATTTGGGATGTTACAGGTGTGTACAGCAAGGATGATTGTGGTAAACTAAAAAGCAAAGACTCATATCATACAAGACGCTCCAAGCAAAACACATATCATGTGGTGAATAAAAATATAGCTCCAAGTAAAGTTACCGATAGACGAAGACGAAAGAGGGGATGCCTTCCGGGGCATCCCCAAGCTTAGGCTTTTGGTTGTCCTTGAATATCTTGGGGTGCCATGGGCATCCTCAAGCTTGGGCTCTTGCCACTCCTTATTCCATAGTCCATCAAATCTTTACCCAAAACGTGAAAACTTCACGACACAAAACTCAACAGGAAAATCTCATAAGCTTCGTTAGTGCAAGAAAGAAAAACCACCACATAAGGTACTGTAATGAACTCATTCTTTATTTATATTGTTGTTAAACCTACTGTATTCCAACTTCTCTATGGTTCATACCCCCCCCCCCCCGATACTAGCCATAGATGCATCAAAATAAGCAAACAACACACGAAAAACAGAATCTGTCAAAAACAGAATAGTCTGTAGCACTCTGTAACTTTCGAATACTTCTGGAACTCTAAAAATCCTACCAAAATAGGAAGTCCTGGGCAATTTGTCTGTTGATCTACTGCAAAACAAATCAACGCAAAAGCACATTTCTGTGATTTATTAAAATTATTCTCGTGCGTGCAAAAGTTTCTGTTTTTCAGCAGAATCAAATTAACTATCACCGTAGGTTATCCTATAGGTTCTACTTGGCACAAACACTAATTAAAACATAAAACCACATCTAAACAGAAGCTAGATGAATTATTTATTACTAAACAGAAGCAAAAAGAAAGGAACAAAAATAAAATTAGGTTGCCTCACAACAAGCGCTATCATTTAACGCCCCTAGCTAGGCATAAAAGTGAGAATAGATCTAAGTATTGCCATCTTTGGTATTCAAATCTTCAGTAGATTACTTATTACCCTTAGGACTTTTTTTATTTTTAGCAATGATTACACTCCTAGGCAAGAAATCAAGAAATTCATTTGTAGCAAAAGGTTCCTTTATGATAGAGAGACAATTGGGATAAACACTTATTTATTTGAGATCTGCATTTTCCTTATTAGAAGATTCACCCTTATGTTTAGGAACATAAATAAGTTTGGCAATTTTGGTAGGAGGAGTTGGAGTATTTTTCACGGATGAAAAGGCAGACCCTAAGTTGGTAATAATATCCTCAAGTTTACCGATTCTCGTAGAATCTAGATCTATTCTTTCGTTAACTATAGGTTCTTTCTCTTTAAAAAAATTCAAAGTAACTCCAACCCTAGATCAATATTGGGTAATTTGGTTATGGATCTTTTCATCCAAATTTTCAATCAACTCAACAGTGGCAACTTTATTTTCAATAATTTCAAGCCTTTGCATCACATGTTCTAGAGTTAAAATAGTCCCATTAACCAAGAGAGGAGGTGGACCAAACAAATCCAACATAGCATTATAAGCATCAAAGGTAGGGCTATCCAAAAAATTCCCTCCGGTAATGGTTTCAAAAATGCATCTATTCCAAGGAGTAATGCCTACATAAAAATTGCGAAGAAGAACAGAAGTAGAAAGCTTCCTAGTAGATCTATTTTGAGAATTGCAAATTCTATGCCAAGCATCTTTTAGATTTTCTCCCTCCCTTTGCTTAGAATTAAGAACTTCATGCTCGGGAGTAATAACGAGGATAGGAGGACTAGCCATAACGACGAGCACACAAGAGACAAGCGAAAAAGAGAGAGGAGAACGGGAAAGAGAGGGCGAATAAAATGGCAAGGGTGAAGTGGGGAAGAGGAAAACGAGAGGCAAATGGCAAATAATGTAATGCGAGGGAGATAAGTTTGTGATGGGTACTTGGTATGTCTTGAATTGAGCGAAAACCTCCCCGGCAACGGCGCCAAAAATCCTTCTTGCTACCTCTTGAGCACTGCGTTGGTTTTCCCTTGAAGAGGAAAGGATGATGCAGCAAAGTAGCGTAAGTATTTCCCTAGTTGTTGAGAACCAAGGTATCAATCCAGTAGGAGGCTCCTCAAAAGTCCCTCGTACCTACACAAACAAATAAGAACCTCGCAACCAACACGATAAAGGGGTTGTCAATCCCTTCACGGAAACTTGCGAAAGTGAGATCTGATAGAGATAATAAGATAAGATATATATTTTTGGTATTTTTATGATATAGATTGGAAAGTAAAGATTGCAAATAAAAGTAGACTGGAAACTTATATGATAAAAGATAGACCCGGGGGCCATAGGTTTCACTAGTGGCTTCTCTCAAGATAGCATAAGTATTACAGTGGGTGAACAAATTACTGTCGAGCAATTGATAGAAAAGTGCATAGTTATGAGAATATCTAGGCATGATCATGTATATAGGCATCACGTCCGCAACAAGTAGATCGAAACGATTCTGCATCTACTACTATTACTCCACACATCGACCGACTCCTGCATACATCAAGAGTATTAAGTTCATAAGAACAGAGTAACGCATTAAGCAAGATGACATGATGTAGAAGGATAAACTCAAATAATATGATATAAACCCCATCTTTTTATCCTCGATGGCAACAATACAATACGTGCCTTGCTGCCCCTGCTGTCACTGGGAAAGGACAGCGCAAGATTGAACCCAAAGCTAAGCACTTCTCCCATCGCAAGAAATATCAATCTAGTAGGCCAAACCAAACTGATAATTCGAAGAGGCTTGCAAAGATAACCAATCACACGTAAAAGAATTCAGAGGAGATTCAATTATTTCTCATAGATAAACTTCATCATAAACCCACAATTCATCGGATCTCGACAAACACACTGCAAAAAGAGTTACATCGAATATATCTCCAAGAAGATCGAGGAGAACTTTGTATTGAGATTCAAAGAGAGAGAAGAATCCATCTAGCTAATAACTATGGACCCGAAGGTCTGTGGTAAACTACTCACAACTCATCGGAGAGGCCTTCGAGATGATGTAGAGGCCCTCCATGGTCGATTCCCCCTCTGGCGGAGCGCCGACGAAGGCTCCAAGATGGGATCTCGCGGATACAGAAGGTTGCGGCGGTGGAAATAGTTTTTCGTGGTGCTCCTAGATGTTTTTAGGGTACGGGAGTATATATAGGTGAAGGAGGTAGGTCTGGGAGCCACGAGGGGCCCACGAGGGTGGGGCGCGCACACCCCCCTAGGGCGCGCCCTCCTGCCTCATGGCCGCCTCGGCTGCTTCTTGACGTCCACTCCAAGTCTCCTGGATTGCGTTTGTTCCAAAAATATTGCTCCCGAAGGTTTCATTCCGTTTGGACTCCATTTGATATTCCTTTTCTTCGAAACACTGAAATAGGCAAAAAAACAGCAATTCGGGCTGGGCCTCCAGTTAGTAGGTTAGTACCAAATATGATATAAAAGTGTAAAGTAAAGCCCATAAACATCCAAAACGGGTAATATAATAGCATGGAACAATCAAAAATTATAGATACGTTGGAGACGTATCACCGGCTTAGAGAAACCGGAACACCCCGTATTCTAGCCCAGATATCAAGTCTTCTAGAATACAGCACTACTTGACATAGAACAAGTCAGCTCTTATTACAAAGGATAATGGTACAAGGGTCTGATGTTACAAAGGACACATCAGCATGGCGACACTATGCTTGCTAAGGTAGCTCTATGTTAGTAGCGGAACAACTTGTAGTAGCGGAATAACTTCTAGCAGCGGAACAACGACGACAGTGGTGACCTCCACTCCGCATGGACTCTAGCTGGGACATGATCTAGCTCGCACATGCGGTAACCTTGACAAGCAATCAATCACGACATCACCTACAATCTGGCATGACACACTAGGTCAGTACATTGAATGTACTTGCAAGATCACAACAACCAAAAGCATCAAGGCAACACAATAACATAGCATCAATAGGTTAAGTTATTAACAACTACTATGAGGTGAAAGCAACTATAAAGCATGATATGAAACTACTAGAATTACTGCTGAACCATCATCTCAGGAACCATCTCACTCTGGGCCATCTAGCCAAACCATATATCACCTCGATCACCTCATGATCAATACCTCCATGTGATCACCTCATGACCACACCACAAACTGAATGATCATCCTCAAGTTCATCCCAACATCATCATCGGCATCCTGCCAAACTATCACTGGTCACGTTATCAACATATAAGTCATCTAAAAAGTCATTCCGTCATGTGAGGGTTGATTGAACGTTGTCACCTAGTACGAATTGTGCCCATGATCGAGGATGCGGCTATCAATAGATTAAACACACTTTGAAGAGGTTAGCACACTATACCCACATCACAGAATCCATGGCCTCGTGCTCCCATTCGGGTGGACCAACGATGTTCCGACAAAACCAATCTACTGCAATGACACTCTCTCGGCCACTCCGACCAACACCCCTTTGGGCTTAGTCCTGGGTGGCTCCGATGTCACCTCGTGACATCCAACGGCCACCATCGTGGCAAAACAAAACCGGTCGCAAATGGGGACAAAAAGGCGCCTACAACAACTACGGGCACACAAGGCTTATGGCCGCCTACCAGATCAGGGTAGCGCACGCACATAACCTTCCCTAGTTGGAGGCACCAGCGAGAAGCATGACAATAGATCGTATTAGGGCCTTCCCATAAAGGCAAATGTGGCTGCACTGGAAAAGCCCGGTGCAGTGGCACCTGACCAATGAAATGACGGAATTTATCCCCAAGGTAAATCTGCGATAACTGATACTCCGATATCATCTATCAACCAGTGATCCAAGTCATAGAAATATCCAACAAATAATCTAGATAATAATATAGTCAAACCTAATACTCCGAGGGTAGCATAATACTAAGATCAAGAAGAATCCAAGTACCATGATACTACTAATCCAATAGCAAGATCAAGATATTGACCTAAGATCCACATGATAACATCATGTCCAAAAAAATACTTCAAAGGATAATATCCGATACTATCATGCTGAAAATAATATAAGCCACTAATAATCCAATGGCCACATGTCATCCACCATCTATAAGCATTAGTCCTAGTCATCCAAACAGCATCATGGCAATAGCAAGATCAAAACAACTCCAAGAAACGCCATAAACAATTCATACGTAGCTAATGCAATATTTTAAGCAAGTTTAATTAATTAAACCATGGCATTGTATTGCAATCATGCAAATGGAGGGTGTGGCTTGCCTAGGAGGGGTGGAATCACCGGGAAGAAGTGCAAGAAGATCGTGAAAAGAATCGCCGGAAATCTTTCTCTCTCGGAGGGCTAAATAAGGGCAGGGGAAAATGGTCATTTTCATAATTTTATCACACGGTGAAAATGATTCCATCGGAACAGGCTCGAAGAGACAAATTAGTGGGCTTTGGAATCATCTCATTTGGAGTAGGGAGTGAAAAGATATAACTATTTTTCTGCTAGGGACCCATCTATAATTAAAATCCTCACAAACAGGCCCTCAGCTGAAAAAACAGAACGCGCCTTTCAAAGAATACGCCTTTAGATTAACAAAAATGTATTTTCATCTAAAGAACGGGAAAGTACACTTTCTAATCTAGAAAACATATTTTAGTTGATGTGTGTCCACTTATCCACGTTAGCGGTCGCGAGGTCAACGCTGAGAGCGGCTGACGGGAGGGGTCCGCAGGAGGTGGGGTCGGCCAGCTGGGTCTTCTCCTTCTTCCTTCAGCGCCCAACGGAGATAGAGCAGGGGCTCAATGTCAGTGCTTGTCCCGGTGGCTCGGGCCCACTTAGGCGAGGCCCCGGCCACCGGAGTGACTAGCGCGGTGAGGCGCACCCGCCTAGGCTCTTCACGCGCACATGTGAGCGCTGGACTTGGCAGAACCTCAGCCGCGGCGGACGGGAGCTTCAAACACCGTTGAGCTCGTGGCAAGAGGCCAGCGAAGGAGGAGCTAAAGATCAGGGGAGCTCCGCCAGCTCTGGTGGTACTATGGTGGAGAAAGAAGGGGAGGAGCTCGGGCTGGCCGAGTTTAGGCGGCCACCACCGATGACCGAAGCGGCAATGGCGAGCAGGGAGGGCTCCTGGAGCTCGTTGGAGAGGTCAAGGGGGCTAGGGGACAGAGAGGAAGCTGGTGGTGCGATCGGGAGGCCTCGGGAGCCACTTAAATAGGCGGGGGAGGGGATGGCCGAGCCATATGCCGCCATGGACGCACAGGCCAGCTCCGACGATGGCTGGGAGCGTCACGGGCGAGGAAGGGGATGGGTGAGGGAAAAGGGGAGGCACTGGAGCAGAGAGGACGCCATGGGCGCTGTCGGATATGGGGTTCCGGCAAAACCCTTAAGGTTCGAACTCTGGGGTGCGCGCGGAGATCTTCCCCCTGCCGATCCACGTCCCAACGCCTCGCTGCGAATCTAAGCTACACGATGAACAACACAAGGGACACAAGGTTTATACTGGTTTAGGCCACCGTTGTGGTGTAATACCCTAACCAGTGTGTGGTGCGGTGGATTGCCTCAGGGGCTGATGATGAACAGTACAGGGGAAGAACAGCCTCGTGAGGGGTGTTCTTGATGTGGTGTGGTGTGCTTGAGCTAGGTTAGCTCTCTCTGGATCCGATGCCTGAGGCTTCGTCCCTTCCTACTGTGGTGGCTAGCTCTATTTATAGAGGCTCTGGTCCTCTTCCCAAATATTGAGCGGGAAGGGCGCCAACAACGGCCATTTTGAAGGTGAGCATCTAGTACAAGTTATCCTGACTAAAGGTGGTCTTCGACTGCCAAAGGCACTGGCGATGACGCTGTCTTGGGCTCCACGGTGACCTCCGTCCTGCCGCTCTGCTGGTCTTGGTCTCGTTACACCGAAACGGTAACCTTTGCTTGATGCCTCGGTACTCCGCGCCTGCGCTTGCCCCCTTTGCACCAAAGAGGAAACAAGGACACTGCGCAGGTCGGCGCCCACCTGGCGCCTGCCTGGCCTCGATCGTCATGGCTTGCATTACGAGTACCTCGCGAGGTACCCCTTGCCTTGATCTCTCCGCCTCCTCGCGAGCCTGCCTGGTGAGGCCGTTCCTGAGGAAGCCTTGCGTCGTCCGCCCCGCGAGGCTTGGCCCCTCGCGAGGGTGTTGAGCTTGGGTTGATGAAGATGGGCCGTACTGGGCCACCCATTGAGCCACGCCGCAGGCCGCAGGCCGCAGGCAGGCAAGTCTGGGGACCCCCGTTCCCAGAACGCCGACAGTAGCCCCCAGGCCCAAGGCGCGCTCGGACTTGGCTTAGCAGCGAAGCGAAAGGGCAAGTGCGGAGCACCGCGGGCCCCCTCAGCCTGCGGCCTTGGTCGCCGCATGGCGGTTGATTGGACGTGGGCGTCTCCGCTTCCCCACGCTGCCTCGGCAACTGCCCAATTTGATGAGTCCTTGCATGCAAAGAGTGTCATGATTACCTGCGATCATGGAGGCCGACGGTTGGCCTCCTCTGGGCTATAAGTACGGAGGGGGCAAGCCCCTGCAGTCCATCTCATCTTGCTCCGCTCCTTCTTCCTCGCTCTTCCTCCATCTTGACGCCAATGGCGCCGATCCGTCGGTTCTCAGCCAAGGAGAAGGGCAAGGCCCTCCGAGAGGGGCCCGACCCGCTCCCGCCGAAGAAACGGCCGGTCCCCGACCGCCATGCTGGGGCTGTCCGGCCGGAGGCGGCGAGGCCTTGGTACGAGCGGCCACCCCCTGGGTTTCCGCTTCCTCTGTACGCCCGGGCCGAGGACCCCGGAGAAGGAGATGCCGAGCGGTGTCGCCCGCGCCGTCGGCAACGTCGACAAGTTGTGGCGGTGCACGCCATCGCCCCTGGAGTCCATGCCGCGGACTCCTCTCGCGAGCTCGTACTTCACGCCGCCATGCCTCCAAGCTCCTGGATACGTCTTCCTCCTTTCTTTGCCTTCGAGATGCCGCCAAGGGGGCCTCTTGAGCTCTAGCTACAGCACGCCGACCGGAGCGGAGGTCGAGGTCGTCGCTCCGAGCAAGGTCTACATGACCCAGGGCGGGGCGAGATCGCCCGGGTCTGCCGAACACGAGGTGCCCTCGTGATTCATCTTGAATATGACGGCGCCTCCCTGATGCTCTTCAAGGTCTTCGACGCGGAAGGACGCCGGCTGGAGTGCTGCTCCAGAGGAGGCGGCCAGGTCGTCGGTGGTGCAAGGGTTGGGCCCGCCCTCCGCTTCCTAAGCGGCTCCTCTGGCAGCAGCGAGGACACTGGGGAGTCCAGCGACTCTCCCGAGCTTCTCGTGACTCCGTAGACGAGCGACGGTAGCTACGAGCCCCCGAGCTCATGCCGAGCCTGGAGCAGGGCAGCATCTTCAAGCCGCCGACGCGGCTGATCTGTTTGGGGTCGGCACCGGTGCTGGGTGGCCCACTGTCGATGATGGCATCGGCCATGGCGGCACATGTAGTCAGGGCTCCTTAGGATTTGCGTCTTTTGTTCCCTGCGAGGAATCAAGGAAGTACCCCGCGGGGTTATGTAAAGCGTCTGTCATGTCTTTTGTTGATATCGTCCTTATTATGAAGCGGTGCAAGATTCTTGGCCTGCCTCGGCTCGGTTCCCCCTTTTTAACCTCGCGATGGCCTGATGCTCTACGCTGACAGGTCCCGGTCCCCAGGCAGGCTTCAGCCGTCGCTGGTATGCCAGGTCGCGATGCCGTGGTCAGGGCCAGGAGGTGAGCGGCCCAAGGTCCAGTAAGACCCCTGAGGCGCGATGCTCAGGAGGTCCCCTTTAGCGCTCAAGCAGCCGTCGCAAGGCGAGAAAGGAAGGCAACGTCGCCGTCACAGGGTCGCATTAAGTGAGAGCTTGGTGTCGTGTTAGTTAGCTGTTCCGGGAGTATGACTTATCTCGAAAGCTTGGAGCCGTTCTTCCGCGAGGTGCCGGACCTGCGTGTCGGCTGCTGGGATTTCGCCGGGTCAGACCTTCGTGAGCCTCTCCTCCCTTCCCCGCACTCTCCTTCGTGCTCTACGTCTTCAGGTCCCGGCCCTCGAGCAAGCTCAGCCGCCGCTGGTATGCCAGGTCGCGATGCCGTGGACAAGGCCAGGGGGTGAGGGCTGGAGAGCCAGTAAGAGCTCCTGAGTCGTAATGCTCAGGAGCCCCCCTTTTAACGCGCGAGCGGATCATACGGGTGAGAGAGAGAGCTCGCGACGCCCCCCACGTTACTCCTTAGGTGGACCCTGTAGACCAACATGAGAGAAGCAAGGGTTGCCATTACGATTGCCGGCCGGCCATGGGATACTCCGAGAGTGTGATGAGGGCACTGAGGGCTTGGTGAGGTAGCGCTTTGCGGGGCTGCCGCGGCCAGAGCTCGACCACTCAGATTTGTTGGTGTTGCAGGGACGGACCCATGCACAAGCACTGTGCCAGTGCGAGCGGCTCCAAGGGCAGATGTCAATCGAGCAGGCGATTATCACAGGCAGGTTAAGCATGAAGGCAGACCAACTTAGATAGATGCAGGAAAGATACATGCCACTGGGTCAGGCCCCAGCGGCTTGGGGATGATGCAGCCCAAGGGGCGCCCCCAGCAAACTGAACTAAAGACATAAGTAAAACGGATACATGCCGCAGGGATGGACCCACGCGATGTGGGAATAAGCTGACGAGGGCGCTCCCAGCTGAAACGAAACTCGAAAGATGTCACCTGGTACCATTGCACAGCAGGTGTTGGAGTAGCTGACGATGCGCGGTGAAGAAGCTGATTCTCACGAGCCGTCGGAGCCTTGAGCCTCAGGAGGCTCCGGGGGCCCAGGCGGTTCCCTGAGGACCGCCTCCATCTCCGCCAGGACCGCGTGACGCGTGGCCTCCTGAGCTTCCAGAATGCTCCACATCAGGAGCTGGTGAGCAGCAGCCGCGTTCGGCGGGCCGAAAGGCATGCGAACGTAGCTGTGAGGCGGACCCTCGCAACGTACCACGCGCGAAGTCCAGAAACGCTCCTGAGATGCGACTCGGCTGAGCCCTGGGTAGTCGATGCAGACGCGCAGCCCGCCGTCCTCGCCTGGATGGGGAGCTACGCCAGGTAGGCGGCGATCGCCGCGCATGACTCTCGATTCCTGCAGCTCCTGAGTGGCCATGGTGATGAATTCCTAAGGGTTGGCCCTCCTTGCCTCATGCCTTCCTGAGGGAAACGTGCCGCGAAGCACGCCTCCAAGTGGTTCCCTAGCGCCTCCCTCGTGAGTTTGGCAAAGTCAGAGGCCCTCCAGGAGAGAGCCCCCGGGCCTTGTCTGAGGAGGGCGTCGGGCGCGCCTTCCTATGCAATGGAGGCAGGCGCCCCTTGCATGGGCGCAGATCCTGATGCGGCGCCTCCGGAGGTGCCAACCTCCTGAGGCCTTCAGCTGGGTGATGTCTTCTTCTTCTTGAGGACTACCTCGGGAAGGTTCCCTCTTTTGTCGTCTCGGTCCTCGACTGACGCAGCTTGGAAGGCACGTTGGAGAGAACACACTGCATCTTTCTCTTCGCAGGGGACCGTGATGACTCCGCCGCTTCCCGGCATCTTGAGGAGATTGTAACCATGGTGAGTCACTGCCATGAACTTGGCCAGGTCCGGGTACCCGAGGATGGCATTGTATGGCAGGCGAATGTGGGCAACGTCGAAGTCGATGAGCTCGGTACGGTAGTTCTTGCGCTGTCCGAAAGTGACAGGGAGGCGAATCTGCCCTATCGGAGTGGTGGAGCCGTCGGTGACTCCTGAGAAGGGCTTGGTTGGCTGAAGCTGGTCATGAGGCACTTGGAGGTTGTTGAATGTCTCGACGGACAAGACGTTGAGTCATGCGCCGCCATCGATGAGGGTCCTGGTAACTTGCACATTGCTAATGACTGGGGAACAAAGCATTGGAAGGACACCGGCTGTAGCCGCACACTTGACCTGATCCGCTGAGCTGAACGTGATGGCGCACGTGGACCACCTGAGGGGCGCGTGGCCTCGAGCCTGGGGAGGGCTGCATTCACCTCATGAGCAAACTGCTTGAAGATGTGGTGAGAGGCTGGGGCCTGGGCACCGCCCAGGATGCAAGGGATAGCACGTGGCTCCTGGAAGCCCCCAGCCCCCTCGTCCTGATGATGGTCGTCATTCTTTCTTGGCGGTGGCGGCAGAGGAGGAAGGCCTGCGTTGCCCTGCAGGCGATCCTCACGAGGTTGATCCCTCCAAGCCTCCTCGCGAGGCTGGTCCTGCCAGCGGTCCTCGCGAGGTTGGTCATGCCACCCTTGGCGAGGGCCTTGGTCGTCCCATCATCCTCCACCTCTTCCTCCTCCCCGGCCGTAGACCTGATTGTTGCGCTCGGGGCGTCGACCGATATGTCCTTCTCGCACGGCCCTGAGCTCTCGGCATTCGCTGGTGTTGTGGGTGTGGAGGTCGTGGTACACGCAGTACCGGCTGCCTTTGGATGACTCCGGCCGGTCCCTGCCGCGCTTCGTGTCTGGATCCGCTGCGAGCACGGCTGCTCCCTTGCGCTTCACATCTTTGGCCTTGGCTTTCTTCTCTTCAGGGTCAGCAGCTGGGAGCTCGAGAAGGGAGAGGCATCCCTCCTCAGCCCTTGCGCACTTGGTCGCCAGATTGAACAGCTCCAGAGATGTGCACAGTTCTTCGTGGATTGCCAGCTCCTCCTTCATCTTGACGTCGCGGACGCCATCAGAGAACGCTGAGATGATGGCCTCCTCAGTCACCTTGGGAATCTTGAGGCGAGCGTGGTTGAAGCGTTGGATGTACTTTTGCAGGGTCTCTCCTGGTTGTTGCTTGATGCGGCGTAGGTCACCCATGGCCGGAGGGCGGTCGCGAGTGCCCTGGAAGTTGGCGATGAAGCGGGTGCGCATCTCGTCCCAAGAGGAGATCGTGCCAGGAGGCAGGTTCAGGAGCCAGGTGCGGGCGCCATCTTTGAGCGCCATGGGAAACCAATTCGCCATGACCTTCTCTTCTTTGTTGGCCGCTTCGATGCCCAGCTCGTAGAGCTGCAGGAACTCTGCGGGGTCGGCAGTGCCGTCGTAGTAGGGAGGCAGGTCTGGCTTGAACTTGCCGGGCCACGCGACGCTACGCAGCTCGGTGGTGAAGGCGCGGCAACCTGCCTTGGTCACCGGAGCCCCTTGCTGAAGCTGGGCTTTCTCTTGGTGGTTCCCGCGCGCTGCTACTGGGGGCAGCGCGGGGTCTTGACGTGCTGGCGCAGGGATGCGGTCTTGACGCTCTGGAGCAGGGAGCACGCGAGTGCCTTCTTGGGGACGAGGGATTTCTTGGCAGCTCCTTTCTTGTCGCGTGGGCGTCGGACGCGATGGGTCTCATCCAGGAGCCGTGCGCCTTGGAGCCAGGGCACCTTCTTGGGGAGGAGGTGGCGGAGGCGCCCCCTGAGCTGCATCACCCGTGCAGGACGGAGGGCGAGGCAGCGAGAGGGACGGCACAGGAGAGCCCCCTGCGGTGCTGACGAGCATGGTGATCCGGGCGAGCCACTCCTCGTAGAGGTCGTCGACGGGGCGGTAGTGCAGGAGCTCACATGCCAGGAGCAGCGCGGCATGTGCGTCCCAAGGGGCGCGACGTGCGTGAGACGACGAGCCGACTGGAGTCAGCGACGGAGTGGCGGTGAGGCCTTCCCGCCGCACCGAGGGATGCAGCGACGATGCCTGCTGCTTGTTCCCCGCCGGGCCGGTGGCAGCGTTGGCGGCAGGCGACGGAGAACGACGGGGAGGCCCACCGACGGGGGCCGTCTGGGCGACGCGGTCGGTGAGAGCAGCCCGACGCTCGGCACAAGCTCGGCGAGCATCAGCCATGGATGTGACGGACGATCGAACGCGGGCCGGCGGAAGAAAGATTTCGGCGCACCCCTACCTGGCGCGCCAAATGTCGGATATGGGGTTCCGAAAAAACCCTTAAGGTTCGAACTCTGGGGTGCGCGCGGAGATCTTCCCCCTACCGATCAACGTCCCAACGCCTCACTGAGAATCTAAGCTACACGATGAACAACACAAGGAACACAAGGTTTATACTGGTTCGGGCCACCTTGGTGTAATACCCTAATCTAGTGTGTGGTGTGGTGGATTGCCTCGGGGGCTGATGATGAACAGTACAGGGGAAGAACAACCGCACGAGGGGTGTTCTTGAGGTGGTGTGGTGTGCTTGAGTTAGGTTAGCTCTCTCTTTGGATCCGATGCCTGAGGCTTCGTCCCTTCCTACTGTGGTGGCTAGCTCTATTTATAGAGGCCCTGGTCCTCTTCCCAAATATTGAGCGGGAAGGGCGCCAACAACGGCCATTTTGAAGGGGAACATCTAGTACAAGTTATCCTGACTAAAGGTGGTCTTTGACTGCCAAAGGCACTGGCGATGACGCCGTCTTGGGCTCCACGGTGACCTCCGTCCTACCGCTCAGCTGGTCTTGGTCTCGTTGCACCGGAACGGTAACCTTTGCTTGATGCCTCGGTACTCCGTGCCTGCGCTTGCCCCCTTTGCACCAAAGAGGAAACAAGGACACTGCGCAGGCCGGCGCCCGCCTGGCCTCGATCGTCATGGCTTGCGTCACGAGCACCTCGCGAGGTACCCCTTGCCTTGATCTCTCCGCCTCCTCGCGAGCCTGCCTGGTGAGGCCGTTCCTGAGGAAGCCTTGCGTCGTGCGCCCCGCGAGGCTTGGCCCCTCGCGAGGGTCTTGAGCTTGGGTTGATGGAGATGGGCCGTACCGGGCCACCCCTTGAGCCACGCCGCAGGCCGTAGGCAGGCAAGTCTGGGGACCCCCATTCCCAGAACGCCGACAGGCGCGAGGAGGAAGGAGACAAACATGGACAGAGCCGGCCGGGGCACTATGCTCCCATGGGCGCGCGGCGGTGAGCGCCGACGAGGAGGATTCTGGAGGGGCAGAGGAGACGAGAGTGACGGGGGAGAGCAGAGGAGTCAGGTCGGCACTCGCAGACGCGCGAGCTTCGCCGGGAAGCCGCGGGCCGACGAGACCCGACGCGCAGAGCGTGTTCTTTGCAGCCAGAGCGCGTGCAGACGCAAGAATATCACCGCCTAGCATGGAAAATATGGGACACTAGGGGTTGTCAAATTATGTCTAGAGTGTTGTCCCTGCATCATGGGGACTGTGGGAGGTGAAGGATCAACAAAAGAAACCAAGGAGCGATGTGAGGCTTCAACGCAAGTTTGCTGTAGCAAACTTGACCATGTCACTGTGATCAACAGAGAAGACCAAAGATCCAAATGTGACGTCTGGGAGGTTTAGGGTAGGAAGGACTATGATCCTATGCACTTAGAGAAGAAATGGACCACAAATTAATATAGTTGCTTTGCAACTGCCATTATGGTCCAGAAACTTGATTTGGATGATGCACTCACATAGAGAAGCCATTTGAGCTGAAATTTGGGATGGGACGATTATTTGGACATATCAAGATGCTTTAAAATTTTCATACCATTTGGACTTGCCAAAATGGTACTTCCTTCACAGACATCCTCTCTGTCCAGAATATTGGGATAATATTGGAGAGAAAATGGCTTGCTGAAATATTCCCAAATTTGGTGGATATAAGTTTTATGGGTAGGAGCATGATCTGGTAATTTCTCAAAATTAATTAAGAAATATAAAATATACTTGCTTTACAACCTGAAAATATTGCCAGAAACAAAGAATTGAAGGTGTGATCACATAGTTGATTGGATGAGGCCAAAAATTGGTGGAGAGTCATTATATGAGCACATGAAGGAGCTCACAAAATTTCAACTCATTTGGATACTCCTAGCTAGTACTTCCTTCAACAAGGCTTCCATCTGACAGAAACTTTGGAAAATTGCTGAGGAAGATTTACTAGGCAAATGGAGCTGAATTTTGTCATGAGGCAATTATTTGGATAAGAGATGATGCCCAAAAAGTTAGGGGGCAATCAAGAAAAGATAGGTGGCACTTCCTTCACAGAAGACCACTCTGGACAGAAATAAAGAAATAATATTGATGAATTATTTTTGGGCTAGGAAAGGAAAGTTTGGACATATTTGGGGCATATATGATCTAAACAGATTATGACAATTATTTGGGACTTTTGTGAAGGACAAAAATATAGGTTTCTTTGGTTATTCCTTTAATAGAAAAGGAATATTCCTAAGAAAAAATTGGCAGTTGGGCTAGAATGGAATTGACATGATCTAGGGAAATTTTTGATGATGATGAACCACTTGAGAGGAGAAGAATTGAAGATCTCCCAGGTTGCAAGGCCACAAAACCACTCCAAAAAGAAAATCAGAGCAAAAACCAAATCAATCAAAAAGAAAAAGAAAGGGCCAAAAACGAGGGTGTTACTGATTTGGGCCTAGGGGAAGGCATTGGTAAGTAGCAAGTAGATGATGGGTTGCTAGAGTGACAGAAGCTTAAACCCTAGTTTATGTGATGCATCGTAAGGGGCTAATTTGGATCCACATGTTTAATGTTATGGTGAGATTTATCTTAATTCCTCTTTCTTAGTTGCGGATGATTGCGAGAGGGGTTAATCATAAGTGGGAGGCTTGTCCAAGTAAGGACAGTACCCAAGCACCGATCCACCCACATACCAAATTATCAAAGTAGCGAACATGAATCATATGAGCATGATGAAAACTAACTTGATGATAATTCCCATGTGTCCTTGGGAGCGCTTTGCTTTATATAAGAGTTCATCCAGGCTTGTCCTTTGCTGTAAAAAGGATTGGGCCACCTTGCTGCACTTTTGTTACACTTGTTACTTGTTACCCGTTATGAATTATCTTGCTACCAAACTATCTGTTACCGATAATTTCAGTGCTTGCAGAAAATACCTTGCTGAAAACCGCTTGTCATTTCCTTCTGCTCCTCGTTGGGTTCGACACCCTTACTTATCGAAAGGACTACGATTGATCCTCCACACTTGTGGGTCATTAGGCATGCATATATATCTTTAGTTCCTCTTCTCCTTGTTGTGCTTGGATCTCAGCCATGCTCTTTAGTTTGTGACTGAAGTGCCTACACCTGATTTTTCTAACTTAGTTTGCAAACCTGTCTGTGGCTAGGTACCCATGGTTCCTTACATCTAAAATAGATGACCTTCTATCTTGCTTGTTGGATGAGGTCTTGGTTGGAAGGTAGATTGAGTGCAGGAACTATTTTTGTTTTAGGTATGTCAAAGTTGACCTATCTTCTAACGAAGAATGATGTGAAAGCATGTTTCTTAATATTTGCTATTTGTTCTAGCCTTCTGACCATCCACATGGCATCTTGCAAGTATTTGGGCTTATTGCACTGCATGTGTGCTTGTATGTAATTAAACAACCCAACAGCAAAGCTATTTCTGTAGTAGTCATCTGGTAGACCTGGGTTGTCTCTCCTCATGAGATTGAGTGATCTTTCAAACTGTTCAATATACTGGACAACAGTACCAATTTGAGTCAGTGCATGAAATTGCTTAACATTTTCACAAATTGAGCTTTCTACAAATCTATCCCCAATATATCTGCAAAGTCTATGCCAGGGGAGTGTATTAGCATGGAAACCAGTCCCTCTCCATCATTCCACAATAGTGCGCTTGAGGTAGGATACTGCAATTTTTGTTCTCCGCTCTAGGGATGTTCTTGATGTGTCAAAGTACTGCTCAGTAGTCTGAATCCTCTCCTTGTATCATGTGTACTGCTCTTCTGTTTCTAACATGTTTGGTCCCCTGTTCACTACCCTCTTCCTCACTTAGGTTCACATGATTGTCCTGTTTCTGGGGTTGCACCACCAGTTGTTGTTGCTGGCCATAACGAGGGTGCATATATGGGTGTTGTTGTTGTTGCACCACCAGTTGTTGCGTTGTCCTTGGTTGTGTGGTCAGGAACAACTATGGTCACTAAGACATGTACTTTAGGAGATGCTTGGTTAATGTTGCCTTGTCCGGGGGAAATACCCACATCTATGTTGGCTGAAAGGATTTCAGGAGTGCCAGGTGGTCCCTCAGTCACTAGTCCCTTACCCAGATTGGGTTGCTTGGAGAAAAATCTATCCAGACTGGGCAGTGCTTTGGAGAAGCTACTCTGCAAATCAGTAAAGTTTTGGTTGATCGAGTGGGTGAACTCGATGAACTCTTAACGATCCGCCTCTCGCTGCTGTTGTAGTGTCTTTACATCTAGCTGGAGGGATTTGAGCTCGAGGAGGTCCGTATTCGATGAGTCGGAGTGTGTAGCCATGATTTCTATTAGGGTTTTTGAAAGCAGGGAGCTTGTACACCTACCAGAAAGGAAGATAAATAGGGAGAACGAGGAGGGAATTTTACAACCACAAAGTGGCAACCAGGCCTGTGCTCCTATTTCTTCTGCCGCCAACACTGCCGTCTGTGCCTGCCACCAAACTGCACCGGAAAGGGTGTTCTAGAACAACCACTCCCAGCTAAAACCTACACTTAAACAGTCTATCATCGCCTGCGCCACCACCTACACTTAAACAGTCTACCATCGCTTGCACTCCAGTGGTGGCTAGGCTTTACAACCCGATTACATCTGGTGCCTCACCCAGAGGGGATTTGACTGACGGGGAATGAAGCATGAAAATCAAAAAGAATCCTACGAACACCCAAGATCTATGTAGGAGAAGCATAGGAACGAGAGGGGAGAGTGTGTCTACGTACCCTCATAGACCGTTAAGCGAAAGCGTATATCACACGGCTGATGTAGTCATACTCATCACGATCCAATCGCAATCCAAACCGATGAAGTACTGAATGGACTGCACCTCCGCGTTCAGGACACCACTACTGTAAGATGCTGCTAATGCGACACTACGATCACAGACCCTTTGACGAAATTGTGTGCAATGAATTAATCGCAAATGGGGATGTAAACAACCATCACAAAAGATGCAAAACGTTTGCGATGGCGAAGACATCAAACACGGTTAAGATTTTAGTTACGTGTGCGATGCTGGGCATACGGTTGATCCAGCAGAACAGTTTGCGATGAGGCGGAACAACAGAAACAGGCAGCCATATCAATGTGTGAGCGATATACGACATACAGTTCGCTCCGATGAACTGTGTGCTATTAGGGAAAGCAACAGAAACGGTCAGCCAGATCAAGGTGTGTGCGATATACGGAGTATGGTTCACTCGAACAAACTATTTTCAACTAGGGAAGAGAAAATAAACGGTTCAGCTTAACAAGATGTGTATGATATGCGGCATTTGCGATGAGCCAAAAAAACACAAATGATTTGTGTAAACCAGATGTGTGTGATATGCAGCAAATAGCCCACTCGGATGAACTGTTTGCGATGATAAATTATAACTCATCCGAGAACAAGGGCCCACGTTTCGGGCTTCCGATGCGTGGCATACGGTTGATCCAAAATAACTGTTTGCGATGAGATAAAACAAAAGAAACGGGGTTTTGTAGGCCCAGAACCATCAATAAATTTTGACTTTGTTTCTCGTCACATTGCAGATTACAACGCAATAAGTAATTGCAAATTTGTTCACACAGATCAAACTAATATGTGTTCACACTGGTCAAACTAATATATGTCCACACTTAGCACCGGGCTATAAAAACTACCCACTCGAAAATTACTTCACAGTTCCTCTCCTCATCACCCACAAAACTGGTCTTTCCTGTCAATTAGCTCTGCCATGACCGATAGGAGGAGTTTCGGGTGGACATATAACTAGGCAGCAAAGACCAAGGCCGCGGAAGTACTAGAGAGGTCCCGCCGCAAAGCGGCAACCGCAGCAGAGATGTCCCAGTGCGCCGCGGAGCCCTCGAACGAGCTCTCACGGGCACGCGAGGGCTCTCACAAGCACACTCGCCGCATCGGTGATCACGACGAGCTGGCGTTGCTGAAGTCCTTGGCCGATGACCACGACATTCTTGCTGGCATCATTAAGTAGCAGAGATGGTCGACGGCTTGATGAAGCTGCTCGAGATCAGCGATGCCTTTGTTGACAAGGCGACCGGTGCTACCTCTTGAGCACTGCGTTGGTTTTCCCTTGAAGAGGAAAGGGTGATGCAGCAAAGTAGTGTAAGTATTTCCCTCAGTTTTGAGAACCAAGGTATCAATCCAGTAGGAGGCAACACGCAAGTCCCTCGTACCTACACAAACAAATAAGAACCTTGCAACCAACGCAATAAAGGGGTTGTCAATTCCTTCACGGCCACTTGCAAAAGTGAGATCGATAGAGATAATAGTAAGATAAATATTTTGGTATTTTTATGATATAGATTGGAAAGTAAAGATTGCAAAATAAAGTAGATCGGAAACTTATATGATAAAAGATAGACTCGGGGGGCATAGGTTTCACTAGTGGCTTCTCTCAAAAGAGCATAAGTATTACGCTGGGTGAACAAATTACTATCAAGCAATTGATAGAAAAGTGCATAGTTATGAGATTATCTAGGCATGATCATGTATATAGGCATCACGTCCGCAACAAATAGACCGACTCCTGCCTGCATCTACTACTATTACTCCACAGATCGACCGCTATCCAGCATGCATCTAGAGTATTAAGTTCATAAGAACAGAGTAACACATTGGGCAAGACGACATGATGTAGAGGGATAAACTCAAGCAATATGATATAAACCCCATCTTTTTATCCTCGATGGCAAAAATACAATACGTGCCTTATTGCCCCTGCTGTCACTGGGAAAGGACACCGCAAGATTGAACCCAAAGCTAAGCACTTTTCCCATTGCAAGAAAGATCAATCTAGTAGGCCAAACCAAACTAATAATTTGAAGAGACTTGCAAAGATAACCAATCATAGATAAAAGAATTCAGAGGGGATTCAAATATTTCTCATAGATAATATTGATCATAAACCCACAATTCATCGATCTCGACAAACACACCGCAAAAAGAGTTACATCAAATAGATCTCCAAGAAGATCGAGGAGAACTTTGTATTGAGATTCAAAGAGAGAGAAGAATCCATCTAGCTAATAACTATGGACCCTAAGGTCTGTGGTAAACTACTCACAATTCATCGAAGAGGCTATGGCGTTGATGTAGAAGCCCTCCGTGATCGATTCCCCCTCCGGCGGAGCGCCGGAAAAGGCCCCAAGATGGGATCTCACGGGTACAGAAGGTTGCGGCGGTGGAAATAGGGTTTGGTGGTGCTCCTGGATGTTTTCAGGGTGTATGGATATATATAGGCGAGGGAAGTCTGTCAGGGGAGCCACGAGGGGCCCACGAGGGTGGGGGCGCACCCACCCCCCTGGGGCGCGTCTCCCTGCCTCATGGCTTCCTTGTTTGTTCCTTGACGTCCACTCCAAGTCTCCTGGATTGCGTTTGTTCCAAAAATAACTCTCCTGAAGTTTTCATGCCATTTGGACTCCGTTTGATATTCCTTTTCTGCGAAACACTGAAATAGGCAAAAAAATAGCAATTTGGGCTGGGCCTCCGGTTAATAGGTTAGTCCCAAAAATAATATAAAAGTGTATAGTAAAGCCCATAAACATCCAAAACGGGTAATATAATAACATGGAACAATAAAAAATTATAGATACGTTGGAGACGTATCAAGCATCCCCAAGCTTAATTCCTGCTCGTCCTCGAGTAGGTAAATGATAAAAACAGAATTTTTGATGTGGAATGCTACCTAGCATATTACTCAATGTATTTTTCTTTATTGTGGCATGAATGTTCAGATCCAAATGATTCAAGATAAAAGTTCATATTGACATAAAAATAGTAGTACTTCAAGCATACTAACAAGTAATCATGTCTTATCAAAATAACATAGCCAAAGAAAGCTTATCCCTACAAAATCATATAGTTAGGCCATGCTTCATTTTCGTCACACAAAATACTCCCATCATGCACAACCCCGGTTTCAGCCAAGCAATTGGTTCATACTTTTTGACGCGCTTCAACTTTTTTAACCCTCACGCAATACATGAGTGTAAGCCATCGATATAGCACTATTGGTGGAATAGAATATGATGATGGAGATTGTGTGGAGAAGACAAAAAAGGAGAAAGTCTCACATTGACGCGGCTAATCAACAGGCTATGGAGATGCCCATCAATTGATGTCAATGCGAGGAGTAGGGATTGCCATGCAACGGATGCACTAGAGCTATAAATGTATGAAAGCTCAACAAAAGAAACTAAGTGGGTGTGCATCCAACTTGCTTGCTCACAAAGACCTAGAGCATTTTGAGGAAGCCCGTCATTGGAAAATACAAGCCAAGTTCTATAATGAAAAATTCTGTCGGCGTTCTGGGAACGGGGGTCCCCAGACTTGCCTGCCTGCGGCCTGCGGCGTGGCTCAAGCAGTGGCCCAGTACAGCCCGTCTACATCAACCCAAGCTCAAGACCCTCGCGAGGGGCCAAGCCTCGCGGGGCGGACGATGCAAGGCTTCCTCAGGAGCTGCCTCACCAGTCGGGCTCGCGAGGAGGCGGAGAGATCAAGGCAAGGAGTACCTCGCGAGGTGCTCATGACGCAAGCCTTGACGATCAAGACCAGGCGGGCGCCAGCCAGTGCAGTGTCCTTGTTTCCTCTTTGGTGCAAAGGGGGCAAGCGCAGGCGCGGAGTACCGAGGCATCAAGCAAAGGTTACCATATCGGTGCAACGCGACCAAGACCAGCAGAGCGGCAGGACGGAGGTCACCGTGGAGCCCAAGACGGCTTCATCACCAGTGCCTTTGGCAGTCGAAGACCAGCTTTAGTCAGGATAGCTTGTACTAGCTGTCCCCCTTCAAAATGACCGTTGTTGGCTCCCTTCCCGCTCAATATTTGGGAAGAGGACCAGGGCCTCTATATATAGAGATAGCCACCACCATAGAGGAAGGTATCACCTCATCCAGAGCGGATCGAACCCTTCCCAAGTAGAACACCGCACCACCGCAAGAACACCCCTCGCGAGGATGTTCTTCCTCTGTACTGTTCATCATCAGCCCCCGAGGCAATCCACCACACCACACACTGGATTAGGGTACTACACCACAACGGTGGCCCGAACCAGTATAAACCTTGCGTCCCTTGTGTTGTTCATCGTGTAGCTTAGATTCACGGCGAGGCGTTGGGATGTGGATCGGTAGGGAGTAGATCTTCATGCGCACCCCAGAGTTCGAACCTTAAGGGTTTTGCCGGAACCTGATATCCGACATTTGGCGCCCCAGGTAGGGGTGCGCCGGAATCTTCCATCCGCGGTTCTGCGTTCCATCGATTCGTCGCATCCATGGCGGACGCTCGCAGAGCTCGCGCCGAGCGCCGGGCTGCTCTCGCCGCCCGCGTCGCCCAGACGGCTCCCGTCGGTGGGCCTCCCCGTCGTTCTCCGTCGCCTGCCGCCAACGCTGCTACCGGCCCGGCGGGGAACGAGCAGCAAGCATCATCGCTGCATCCCTTGGTGCGGTGGGAAGGCCGCACCGCCACTCTATCGCTAACTCCAGCTGGTTCGTCGTCTCACGCTCGTTGCGCTCCCACGGACGCACAGGCTGCATTGCTCCTGGCACGTGAGCTCCTGCACTACCGCCCTACCGACGACCTCTATGAGGAGTGGCTCGCTCGCATCACCGAGCTCATCAGCGCCGCAGGGGGCTCTCCTACGCCGTCCCTCTCGCTGCCTCGCCCTCCGTCCTGCATGGGTGATGCAGCTCAGGAGGCGCCACCGCCACCTCCTCCCCAAGAAGGTGCCCTGGCTCCAAGGCGCGCGGCCCCTAGACGGGGCCTGCCGCGTCCAGCGCCCGCGCGACAAGAAAGGAGCTGCCAAGAAATCCCCCGGCCCCAACAAGGCGCTCGCGTGCTCCCTACTCCAGCACGTTAAGACCGCATCCCTACTCCAGCGCGCCAAGACCCCGCGCTGCCCCTGGCGGTAGCGCGCGGGGATCTCCAAGAGCAAGCCTCACGTCTGCAAAGGGCTCTGGTGGCCACCGCAGGCTGCTGCTACGTCTTGAGCTTGCGTTGGTTTTCCTTGAAGAGGAAAGGGTGATGCAGCATAGTAGCGTAAGTATTTCCCTCAGTTTTTGAGAACCAAGGTATCAATCCAGTAGGAGGCTCCTCAAAAGTCCCACGCACCTACACAAACAAACAAAGAACTCGCAACCAACGCAATAAAGAGGTTGTCAATCCCTTCACGGCCACTTGCGAAAGTGAGATCTGATAGAGATAATATGATAAGATAAATATATTTTTGGTATTTTATGATATATATTAGAAAAGTAAATATGCGAATAAAAGTAAAGAGCAAACTTATATGACAAAAGATAGACCCGGGGGCCATAGGTTTCACTAGTGGCTTCTCTCAAGATAGCATAAGTATTACGGTGGGTGAACAAATTACTGTCGAGCAATTGATAGAAAAGCGAATAATTATGAGATTATCTAGGCATGATCATGTATATAGGCATCACTTCCGTGACAAGTAGACCGACTCCTGCCTGCATCTACTACTATTACTCCACACATCGACCGCTATCCAGCATGCATCTAGAGTATAAAGTTCATAAGAACAGAGTAACGCATTAAGAAAGATGACAAGATGTAGAGAGATAAACTCATGCAATATGATATAAACCCCATCTTTTTATCCTCGATGGCAACAATACAATACGTGCCTTGCTGCCCCTGCTGTCACTGGGAAAGGACACCGCAAGATTGAACCCAAAGCTAAGCACTTCTCCCATTGCAAGAAAGATCAATCTAGTAGGCCAAACCAAACTGATAATTCGAAGAGACTTGCAAAGATAACTTAATCACACATAAAAGAATTCAGAGGAGATTCAAATATTTCTCATAGATAAACTTGATCATAAACCCACAATTCATCGGATCTCGACAAACACACTGCAAAAAGAGTTACATCAAATAGATCTCCAAGAAGATCGAGGAGAACTTTGTATTGAGATTCAAAGAGAGAGAAGAAGCCATCTAGCTAATAACTATGGACCCGAAGGTCTGTGTAAACTACTCACAACTCATCGAAGGGGCTATGGTGTTGATGTAGAAGCCCTCCGTGGTTGATTCCCCCTCGGCGGAGCGCCGGCGAAGGCTCCAAGATGGGATCTCGCGGATACAGAAGGTTACGGTGGCGGAAATAGTTTTTCATGGTTGCCTCTGATGTTTTCGGGGTACGTGGGTACATATAGGAGGAAGAAGTAGGTCGGTGGACGCCCGAGGGGCCCACGAGACAGGGGGGCGCGCCCTCCACCCTCGTGGCCTCCTCGATTGCTTCTTGACGTGCACTCCAAGTCCTCTGGATCACGTTCGTTCCAAAAATCACGCTCCCGAAGGTTTCATTCCGTTTGGACTCCGTTTGATATTCCTTTCCTTCGAAATACTGAAATAGGCAAAAAAACAGCAATACGGGCTGGGCCTCCGGTTAGTAGGTTAGTCCCAAAAAATGATATAAAAGTGTAAAGTAAAGCCCATAAACATCCAAAACAGGTAATATAATAGCATGGAACAATCAAAAATTATAGATACGTTGGAGACGTATCAAGCATCCCAAGCTTAATTCCTGCTCGTCCTCGAGTAGGTAAATGATAAAAACAGATTTTTTGATGTGGAATGCTACCTAGCATAATTCTCAATGTAATTTTCTTTATTGTGGTATGAATGTTCAGATCCAAATGATTCAAAATAAAAGTTCATATTGACATAAGAAATAGTAATACTTCAAGCATACTAATCAAAGTAATTATGTGTTCTCAAAATAGCATGGCTAAAGAAAGTTATCCCTACAAAATCATATAGTCTGGCTATGCTCTATCTTCGTCACACAAAGTATTAATCATGCACAACCCCGATGACAAGCCAAGCAATTGTTTCATACTTTAGTAATCTCAAACTTTTTCAATCTTTCACGCAATACATGAGCGTGAGCCATGGACATAGCACTTTATGTGGAATAGAATGGTGGTTGTGCAGAAGACAAAAAAGAAGATAGTCTCACATCAACTAGGCGTATCAACGGGCTATGGAGATGCCCATTAATAGATATCAATGTAAGTGAGTAGGGATTGCCATGCAACGGATGAACTAGAGCTATAAATGTATGAAAGCTCAACAAAAGAAACTAAGTGGGTGTGCATCCAACTCGCTTGCTCACGAAGACCTAGCGCATTTTGAGGAAGCCCGTCATTGGAATATACAAGCCAAGTTCTATAATGAAAATTCCCACTAGTATATGAAAGTGATAACATAGGAGACTCTCTATCATGAAGATCATGGTGCTACTTTGAAGCACAAGTGTGGTAAAAAGGATAGTAGCATTGTCCCTTCTCTGTTTTCTCTCATTTTTTTATTTGGCCTTTCTCCCCTTTTTTTGGCCTTTCTCTCTTTCTTTTTTTAAGTCCGAAGTCTCATCCCGACTTGTAGGGGAATCATAGTCTCCATCATCCTTTCCTCACTGGGACAATGCTCTAATAATGAAGATCATCACACTTTTATTTATTTACAACTCAATACTTAGAACAAGATATGACTCTATATGAATGCCTCCGGCGGTGTACCGGGATATGCAATGAATCAAGAGTGACATGTATGAAATTATGGAGGTGGCTTTGCTACAAATACGATGGCAACTACATGATCATGCAAAGAGCAATATGACAATGATGATACGTGTCATATAAACGGAACGGTGGAAAGTTGCATGGCAATATATCTCGGAATGGCTATGGAAATGCCATAATAGGTAGGTATGGTGGCTGTTTTGAGGAAGGTATATGGTCGGTGTATGGTACCGGAGAAAGTTGCACAGCACAAGAGAGGCTAGCAATGGTGGAAGGGTGAGAGTGCGTATAATCCATGGACTCAACATTAGTCATAAAGAAATCATATACTTATTGCAAAAATCTACAAGTCTTTGAAAACAAAGTACTACGCGCATGCTCCTAGGGGGATAGATTGGTAGGAAAAGACCATCGCTCGTCCCCGACTGCCACTCATAAGGAAGACTATCAATAAATAAATTATGCTCCGACTTCATCACAAAGCGGTTCACCATACGTGCATGCTACGGGAATCACAAACTTCAACACAAATATTCTCTAAATTCATAATCACCCAACTAGCATGACTCTAATATCACTACCTCCATATCTCAAAACAATTATCAAGTATCAAATTGATCATAGCATCCAATTCACTTCCTATGATAGTTTTTATTATACCCAACTTGGATGCCCATCATTCTAGGACCAATTTTATAACCATAGCAAATACCATGCTGTTATAAGAGACTCTCAAAATAATATAAGTGAATCATGAGAGATCAACAACTTCTACAAAATTAAGCCACCACCGTGCTCTAAAAAATATAAGTGAAGCACTCGAGCAAAAACTATTTAGCTCAAAAGATATAAGTGAAGCATATAGAGTGTTCTAATAAATTCTAATCATGTGGGTTTCGCCCAAAAGGTGTGTACAGAAAGGATGATTGTGGCAAACTAAAAATCAAGGACTAATATCATACAAGACGCTCCAAGCAAAACACATATCATGTGGTGAATAAAAATATAGCTCCAAGTAAAGTTACCGATAAACGAAGACGGAAGAGGGGATGCCTTCCCGGGGCATCCCCAAGCTTAGGCTTTTGGCTATTCTTGAATATCTTGGGGTGCCATGGGCATCCCCAAGCTTAGGCTCTTGCCACTCCTTATTCCATAGTCCATCAAATCTTTACCCAAAACTTGAAAACTTCACAACACAAAACTCAACAGAAATCTCGTAAGCTCCGTTAGCAAAAGAAAGCAAAACACCACTTCAAGGTACTGAAATGAACTCATTCTTTATTTATATTGGTGTTAAACCTACTGTATTCCAACTTCTGCATGGTTTTTAAA
Organism: Aegilops tauschii subsp. strangulata; assembly: GCF_002575655.3. Lineage (NCBI taxonomy): Eukaryota > Viridiplantae > Streptophyta > Magnoliopsida > Poales > Poaceae > Aegilops > Aegilops tauschii. The sequence continues at coordinate 455,807,298 of NC_053036.3, read as the reverse complement.
CTATTTTACTAGCCATAGATGCATCAAAATAAGCAAACAACACACGGAAAACAGAATCTGTCAAAAACAGAACACTCTGTACTAATCTGTAACTAACGCAAACTTCTGGAACTCAAAAAATTCTACGAAAATAGGACGACCTAGATAATTTATTTATTGATCTACTGCAATTGGAATCAGTATTTTATCACGTTCTGGTGAGTTTAAACAATTGTTTTCGTGAACAGAAAGTTTCTGGAATTTTCAGCAAGATCAAATAGTTATCATCCAAGAAAATCCTATAGGTTCTACTTGGTACAAACACTAATTAAAACATAAAAACACATATAAACAGAAGGTAGATGATAAATTTATTACTAAACAGAAACAAAAATAAAAAACACAAAGAAAATTGGGCTGCCTCCCAACTAGCGCTATCGTTTAACGCCCCTAGCTAGGCATAAAAACAAGGATAGATCTAAGTAGTGCCATCCTTGGCACTCAATTCATAAGTAGCTCGCATGATAGATTCATAAAGTAATTTGACTTTCTTTCTTGGAAAGTGTTCCGTGCCTTTCTTTAATGGAAATTGGAATCTAATATTCCCTTCCTTCATATCAATAATTGCACCAATCGTTCTAAGGAAAGGTCTACCAAGAATAATAGGACAACAAAGATTGCAATCTATATCAAGAACGATAAAATCTACGGGCCCCAAATTCCTATTTGCAACAATAAGAACATCATTGATTCTTCCCATAGGCTTTTTAATGGTGGAATCCTCAAGGTGCAAATTTAAAGAGCAATCATCAAGATCATGGAAACCTAGAATATCACATAAAGTTTTCGGAGTCGTGGAAACACCAGCACCCAAATCACACAAAGCATAACACTCATGATCTTTAATTCTAATCTTTATAGTAGGTTCCCATTCATCATAAAGTTTTCTAGGTATAGAAACTTCCAAATTAAGTTTTTCATCATAAGTTTGCATCAAGGCATCAACAATATGTTTGGTAAAAGCTTTATTTTGGCTATAAGCATGAGGAGAATTCACAATGGATTGCAACAAGGAAATACAATCTTTTAAAGAAAAATTATCATAATTAAACTCCTTGAAATCCAAGATAGTGGGTTCAACATTATTTAAAGTCTTGACCTCTCCAATCCCACTTTTACCAAATTTAGCATCAAGATCTAAAAACTCTGAATCATTGGGACGCCTTTTAACTAAAGTTGACTCATCTCCAGTCCCATCATTATTAAGATTAATATTGCAAAACAAAGATCTAATAGAGGACACATCAATAACTTTAAGATCTTCATCATTATTTTCATAGAAACTAGAAGAACACGCCTTTATAAAGCAATCTTTCTTAGCAAGCAATCTGGCGGTTCTTTCTTTGCACTCATCAATGGAAGTCCTCATAGCCTCGAGGGACTCATTGATATCATGCTTAGGAGGAGTAGATCTAAGTTTCAAAGAATCAACATCAAGCGAAAGTCTATCAACGTTCCTAGCCAAATCATCAACTTTAAGCAATTTTTCTTCAAGCAAGGCATTAAAATTCTTTTGAGAGATCATAAATTCTTTCACACTATTCTCAAAATCTGAGGGTATCTTATTAAAATTACCATCAGAATTATTGTAGGAATTTCCATAATTATTAGAGGAATTACTAGGGAACCGTCTAGGATTAAAGTTTCCTCTATAAGCATTGTTACCATAATTATTCCTACCAACAAAATTTACATCCATAGACTCATTATTATTCTCAATCAAAGTAGACAAAGGCATATCATTGGGATCAATAGAAACACTCTTAGTAGCAAACAATTTCATAAGTTCATCCATCTTTCCACTCAAAACATTAATTTCTTCTATAGCATGCACTTTTTCACTAGTAGATCTTTCGGTGTGCCATTGAGAATAATTAGCCATAATATTATCAAGGAGTTTGGTAGCTTCTCCTAAGGTGATTTCCATAAACGTGCCTCCCGTGGCCGAATCTAAAAGATTTCTAGAAGCAAAATTTAAGCCGGCATAAAAAATTTGTATGATCATCCATAAATTCAAACCATGAGTAGGGCAATTGCGAATCATCAATTTCATTCTTTCCCAAGATTGGGCAACATGCACATGATCAAGTTTTTTAAAATTCATAATATAGTTCCTAAGAGAGATGATCTTAGCGGGAGGAATATACTTAGAGATAAAAGCATCCTTGCACTTATTCCATGAATCAATACTATTTTTAGGCAAAGAAGAAAACCAAACTTTAGCGCGATCTCTAAGTGAAAACGGAAATAACTTCAATTTAACAATATCATTATCCATATCTCTTTTCTTTTGCATCTCACACAAATCAACAAAGTTGTTTAGATGGGTAGCGACATCTTCACTAGGAAGGCTAGAGAATTGATCTTTCATAACAAGATTCAGCAAAGCAGTATTGATTTCACAAGATTTAGCGTCATTAAGAGGAGCAATTGGAGTGCTAAGGAAATCATTATTATTGGTATTGGAAAAATCACACAACTTGGTATTATCTTGCACCATGGCGACAAGCAATCCAACACACAAGCAAACAAAAAGGCAAGCGAAAGAGAGAGGAGATTGGGAAAGAGAGGGCGAATAAAACGTCAAGGGTGAAGTGGGGGAGAGGAAAATGAGAGGCAAATGGCAAATAATGTAAATGTGAGGGAGATGAGTTTGTGATGGGTACTTGGTATGTCTTGACTTGAGCGAAGACCTCCCCGGCAACGGCGCCAGAAATCCTTCTTGCTACGTCTCGAGCTTGCGTTGGTTTTCCTTGAAGAGGAAAGGGTGATGCAACACAGTAGCGTAAGTATTTCCCTCAGTTTTTGAGAACCAAGGTATCAATCCAGTAGGAGGCTCCTCAAAAGTCACACGCACCTACACAAACAAACAAAGAACTAGCAACCAACACAATAAAGGGGTTGTCAATCCCTTCACGGCCACTTGCGAAAGTGAGATCTGATAGAGATAATATGATAAGATAAATATATTTTTGGTATTTTATGATATAGATTAGAAAAGTAAATATGCGAATAAAAGTAAATAGCAAACTTATATGATAAAAGATAGACCCGGGGGCCATAGGTTTCACTAGTGGCTTCTCTCAAGATAGCATAAGTATTACGGTGGGTGAACAAATTACTGTCGAGCAATTGATAGAAAAGCAAATAATTATGAGATTATCTAGGCATGATCATGTATATAGGCATCACGTCCGTGACAAGTAGACCGACTCCTGCCTGCATCTACGACTATTACTCCACACATCGACCGCTATCCAGCATGCATCTAGAGTATTAAGTTCATAAGAACAGAGTAATGCATTAGGAAAGATGACATGATGTAGAGGGATAAACTCATGCAATATGATATAAACCCCATCTTTTTATCCTCGATGGCAACAATACAATATGTCCTTGCTGCCCCTGCTGTCACTGGGAAAGGACACCGCAAGATTGAACCCAAAGCTAAGCACTTCTCCCATTGCAACAAAGATCAATCTAGTAGGCCAAACCAAACTGATAATTCGAAGAGACTTGCAAAGATAACTTAATCACACATAAAAGAATTCAGAGGAGACTCAAATATTTCTCATAGATAAACTTGATCATAAACCCACAATTCATCGGATCTCGACAAACACACCGCAAAAAGAGTTACATCGAATAGATCTCCAAGAAGGTCGAGGAGAACTTTGTATTGAGATTCAAAGAGAGAGAAGAAGCCATCTAGCTAATAACTATGGACCCGAAGGTCTGTGGTAAAGTACTCACAACTCATCGGAGGGGCTATGGTGTTGATGTAGAAGCCCTCCATGGTTGATTCCCCCTCGGCGGAGCGCCGCCAAAGGCTCCAAGATGGGATCTCGCGGATACAGAAGGTTACGGTGGCGGAAATAGTTTTTCATGGTTGCCTCTGATGTTTTCGGGGTACGTGGGTATATATAGGAGGAAGAAGTATGTCGTTGGACGCCCGAGGGGCCCACGAGACAGGGGGGCGCGCCCTCCACCCTCGTGGCCTCCTCGATTTCTTCTTGACGTGCACTCCAAGTCCTCTGGATCACGTTCGTTCCAAAAATCACGCTCCCGAAGGTTTCATTCTGTTTGGACTCCGTTTGATATTCCTTTTCTTCGAAATACTGAAATAGGCAAAAAAAACAGCAATACGGGCTGGGCCTCCGGTTAGTAGGTTAGTCCCAAAAATGATATAAAAGTGTAAAGTAAAGCCCATAAACATCCAAAACAGGTAATATAATAGCATGGAACAATCAAAAATTATAGATACGTTGGAGACGTATCAGCTGCCGCGCCTTCACCACCGAGCTACGCAGTGTCGCCTGGCCGGGCAAGTTCAAGCCAGATGTGCCTCCTCGGTACGACGGTACTGCCGACCCCGCGGAGTTCCTGCAGCTCTACAAGCTGGGCATCGTGGCGGCCAATGGAGACGAAAAGTTCATGGCAAACTGGTTTCCCATGGCGCTCAAGGATGGTGCCCGCACCTGGCTCCTGAACCTGCCTCCCGACTCGATCTCCTCTTGGGACAAGATGCGCAGCCGCTTCATCGCCAACTTCCAAGGCACTCGCGACCGTCGTGGGTGACCTGCGCTGCATCAAGCAGCAGCCGGGAGAGACCTTGCAGAAGTACATCCAACGCTTCAACAGCGCGCGCCTCAAGATTCCCAAGGTGACTGAGGAGGCCATCATCTCAGCGTTCTCTGACGGCGTCCGCGATGTCAAGATGAAGGAGGAGCTCGCTATCCACGAGGACCTGTGCGCATGCCTGGAGTTGTTCAACTTGGCGACCAAGTGCGCAAGAGCTGAGGAGGGGCGCCTCTCCCTCCTCAAGCTTCCAGCTACCGACCCAAAAGAGAAGAAAGCCAAGGCCAAGGACGTGAAGCACAAGGGAGCAGCCATGCTCGCAGCAGAACCAGACACGAAGCACGACAGGGACCAGCCGGAGTCGTCCAAGGGCAACTGATTCTGCGCCTACCACAACCTCTACACCCACAACACCAACGAATGCCAGGAGCTCAGAGCCGTTCGAGAAGGACGCACCGGTCGACGCCCCGAGCGCAACGACCGGGGCTATGGCTGAGGAGGAGGAAGAGGTGGAGGACGATGGGATGACCGAGGCCCTCGCCAGGAGTGGCGTGATCGACCTCGCGAGGATCGCTGGCAGGACCAGCCTCGCGAGGGGGCTTGGAGGGATCAGCCTCGCGAGGATCGCCCGCAGGGCAACGCATGCCTTCCTCCTCTGCCACCACCGCCAAGAAGAAATGGCGTCCACCACCCGGACAAAGGGGCTGGGGGCTTCCAGGAGCCACGTGCTATCGCTTGCATCTTGGGCAGCGCCCAGGCCCCAGCCTCTCAGCGCATCTTCAAGTAGTTTGCTCGCGAGGTGAACGCAGTCCTCCCCAAGCTCGAGGCCACGCGCCCTCTCAGGTGGTCCACGTGCGCCATCACGTTCAGCTCAGCGGATCAGCTCAAGTGTGCGGCTACAGCTGGCGTCCTCCCAATGCTTTGTTCCCCAGTCATCAGCAATGTGCAAGTTACCAGGACCCTCATCGATGGTGGCGCAGGACTCAATGTTCTGTCCGTCGAGAGGTTCAACAATCTCCAAGTGCCATATGATCAACTTCAGCCAACCAAGCCTTTCTCAGGGGTCACTGATGGCTCCACCACTCCGATAGGGCAGGTTCGCTTCCTTGTCACCTTCGGACAGCGCAAGAACTATCGTACCGAGCTCATTGACTTCGACGTTGCCCACATTCGCCTGCCATGCAATGCCATCCTCGGGTATCCAGCCCTGGCCAAGTTCATGGTGGTAATTCACCATGGTTACAATGTCCTCAAGATGTCGGGAAGCGGCGGAATCATCAAAGTCCCCTGCAAAGAGAAGGATGCGGTGTGCTCACTCGAGCGTGCCTTCCAAGCTGCACCAGTCGAGAACACAGACAGCAGGAGCGAGAACCCTCCCGAGGCAGTTTCCAAGAAGAAGAAGACATCACTCAGCTCAAGGCCTCAAGAGGTCGGCACCTCCGGAGGCACCGCGTCAGGATCTGCGCCCGTGCAAGGGGCGCCTCCCTCTGTCGCATAGGAAGGCGCGCCTGGCGCCTTCCTCGGGCAAGACTCGGGGGCTCTCTCCTGGAGGGCCTCAGACTTTGCCAAGATCACGAGGGAGGCGCTCGGGCACCACTTGGAGGCGTGCTTTGCAGCACGTTTCCCTCAGGAAGGCATGGGGCAAGGAGGGCCCAACCCTCAGGAGTTCATCACCAAGGCCACTCGGGAGCTGCAGGAATCAAGAGTCATACGCGGCGATCGCCGCCTGCCCGGTGTAGCTCCCCATCCAGGCGAGGATGGCGGGCTGCGCATCTGCATCGACTACCCGGGGCTCAGCCGAGTCGCCTCTCAGGAGCGCTTCTGGCCTTCATGCGTGGGACGCTGCGAGGGTCCGCCGCACAGCTACGTCTGCATGCCCTTCGGCCTGCCGAACGCGGCTGCCGCTCACCCGCGTCTTATGCGGAGCATTCTGGAAGCTCAGGAGGCCAGTCACCACCCGGTCCTGGCGGAGATGGAGATGGTCCTCGAGGAACTACCCGGACCCCCAGAGCCTCCCGAGGCTCAGGGCTCCGGTGGCTCGTGAGGATCGGCCTCTTCACTGCGTATCGTCAGCTACTTCAACACCCGCTCTACAATGGTACCAGGTGACATCTTTCGAGTTCATTTCAGTTGGGAGCGCCCTCAGGGCTGCATTATTCCCAGGTCGCGTGGGTCCGTCCCTGCGACATGTATCCTATTTGCTTATGTCTTTAGTTTACCTTGCTGGGGGCGCCCCTCGGGCTGCATCATCCCCAAGCCGCTCGGGCCTGACCCACTGGCGTGTATCCTTCCTGCATTTGTCTAAGCTGATTTGCCTTCCATGCTTAACCTGCCTATGATTATCAACTCCCACCTACCGCGGCCCCTTTTTCTCCCTCATGCAAATCGCTTGCACGTTAAAGGGAGCGCCTGAGCATCGTGACTCAGGAGCTCTTACTGGCTCTCCAGCCCTCACCCCCTGGCCTTGTCCACGACATCGCGACCTGGCATACCAGCGGCGGCTGAGCTCGCTCGAGGGCCGGGACCTGAGGACGTAGAGCATTTGTATCTAACCACCTCGCAGGAACACTCAGCCACCCAAGGCTCAAGATCAGGCGCAACCCGCCTTGAGGTAGGGCCTCGTGAGTCCCGCGCTGGCTCACGAGTGCCCAGATACACCTCGTCTAGCCCTACCGTGCCTGCCACGTGTCAGGGCGGGGCTGTACACGCCCCGGGGGCTCCTCCCGGAGGGGGGTCCCCCTCCCACGTACCAGTGGAAGCACCATGCTCCACGCTGGCTGACGACACTGCCGAGGAGCGGCTATGCCCGTACACATACGGAAGTGCTATGCTCCGCGCTGGTGATAAACAACTGAGGGCAGCCCATGGCTGTATCAACCTCAGGGAGCCTAGAGCTCAGTGTCTGGCCTCATCGCAACGCCTTCCCTCGGGAGCACCACGCGAGGGGGCTGGACACGGGGGCTGCGCCCGGGTCACGCCCGAGCGCACGCTACCCAGCCAGGTCCCTCGGACCTGGTCGTCGCGCGCCCCTCCCCGAGCGGAGCCAAGGTATGAAGATCGTTTGAGCGTCAAGGGGGACTCCTGAGCATCGCGACTCAGGAGCCTAACTGGTCACGTAGCCCCTCACTCTTTAGTTCCGCAAGGCTAACGACGGTTGAGGTATGCGTGGGGCCGGGCCCTACCGACGTAGAACGACAGATCTACTCCTACACCCCCTCCCTATTTGCTGTTTGCGCGTCAAGGGAGACTCCTGAGCATCGCGACTCAGGAGCCTAACTTGTCACGTAGCCCCTCACTCCTTGGTCCTGTCCTAGTATTCGGTCGGGGCTAACGGCTGCTGAGGTATGCGCGGGGCAGGGCCCTGCCGACGTAGAACCCAAAGCAAATAGGAAGGAAACCGCAAAATCTCGCAAATTCAGAAGCAAATATTACAAACCATAAATTTTCCTCACGATACCAAACACAAGTTTAAACGCCTCCACGAGGCACGGTGCATGTTGCAGGAGTTGAAACGGGAAAGAAGCCGCGAGGAGATCACCCTTGGGCAGCGCCGTCATTCGCGAGGAGCCCCGCCTCCCGAGGTCGCGGAACCAGCAGTACCTACCTTGGGCGCAGTGGCGAAGACGCGGAACTTTGCCAGCAGGGCTTCCGCTTGGCCCTTCACGGCTTCAGCGGCAGCGGCGGAGTGCTCGACGTCCACAGGCTCCAGAAGATCGTCAAGGTTGGCGCCGGGGTCGCGAAGGTAGACGTGGCTGAGGACCCGAGTCAGCGCCGCAGAAGAAAGGACGCGAGCTTCAACCTCGGCCATGGGGCCGATGCCGGTCACGACCTCCTCAAGCGCTTCGACCAAGAAGGGAAGTACCTTGGCGGGGCCGTCCTTGGCTCCGGCCAGCGGTTTCTCCAGACCATCATCGTAAAGCGACTTCAGCGCCTTGCAAGATCTTTTCTCAAGATCCGCGAAGGCCACGCGATCCTCGGCCAAGACCTTCGCCTTGGCGTCCAGCTCGGCCCTCTACGCCTTCAGCTTCTGCTCTAGAGTCTTCAGTCGGCTGCGATCAGCGGTCAGCTCGGTGTCGCGGTCCCCGATGGCGGCCTCCCGAGCCTTCATCTCTTCCTCCTTTGCCTAGCGGTCGCGAGCCTCCTTGGCGAGCTCATCGCGCAGGCCCCGCAGCTCATCCTCCAGCGCCTTGCAGCGGTCCTGGGCGATCGACGCGTCCTTCAGCGTTGCGTCACGAGCGGCCGCGGCCTGGGTGGCGGCTTGCTTTTCCTCCTCGGAAGCTTCTGCAGCCTGGCTCAGCGCCGCTCGGACGGAGGTCTCGGAATGAACCCAGCCAGAGATCAGCCCCAGGCGCACGGCCACCAAGCGGGGGTTGGCGCCCTGGAGGTCTTCTCGCAGCTGGCCTAGCTCAGCTGCGGCACGATCCAAGATAGCGGAGGAGGCAGAGGAGTCAGGAACCAGTGGAGCCGGAGGAGGAGACGGCAGCGTGATCATGGCTTGGGAGACTGGGAGCTCTCGAGTCTTGGCAACCTCAGCGACAGCATCAAGTGCCGGCGGCTCCAGAGCCAGCGGGGCCACGCGGGCTGGCACCCCGCCAGGGTGCTCCTCCTGGCCTCGCGAGGACGACCGGGCAGGGGAGGCACGAGCTCCACTGCCTCCCCTTCCCACAAACGAAGGCGCGGCCACAACGGATGAGCTTGCCCCAAGTGGAGCCACCGTGTCCCCCTTCAGCCTCTTCGCCGAAGGCGGAAGCCTACCCATGTGATGAAGAATGTCAAGCCTCAGCAGCAAAAGCGAGAACAAGACGGGGTTCAAGCACTTACTGGTCAATCGTGGTGTGTTCCGGCGGTCTCCTGCTGAGCTTAAAGCCCGAGAGCCTCTTGCGTGGCGCAGCCTCGGGAGGTCCAGAGGCAGAAGAAGGCGCACCAGAAGGGCTGGAGCTGGCTTCGGGCAGTGCCTGGGCCAGGGTAGCCCCTCAGGAGATCAGCCCAGACCTGTCCTTCTTTGGGATCACGGGCGGGTCCTCTCCCCCTCGCCTGGTGTCGGCCTCGGCATCGTCCGGGAGGGTGCGGAGGATGCTGGCCCTGCGCCAGGGGGAAGTCTCCCCCGTCCCCTCAGCGGTCGCCTCCGAGTCGTGCTCCTCTTCTTCCTTGTCTTCCTCCTCTCCTCCATGGGAATCATCGAAGGACAATTCCATCGGCGCTTCCGCCTCCTGGCCCTCAGGAGGCACCTCCGGCACCAGGCCGCTCCTATTGAAGGTGGGCATGGCTTCCACCACTTGCTGCCAGTCTTCGCGAAGGAACAAGGGGACAGGAGCGCCCTCCAGACCTTCCACGTCCTCTCCAACCAGGAAGCGGAGAGTTGCGGTTAGATCCTCATCAGCTAGGGCCTTCGAGCTTAGGCGAAGATCGTCGTCCGCACCTCCAAGCCTCCACAACAGGCGCGAGTGCGCCTGAAGCGGAGCCACCCGCTGTGCCAGAAACTCCCTCAGGAGCGTGGCCCCGGTCAGCTTCGCCGCCTTCATGTTGCCCGGCCTCAGGTCGGCGTTCATCTTCTCCAGCACCAGCTTTGCGCATCGGTCGTCAAGCTTCGCGCGAGACCACGCCTCGTCAGCCTAGGGCTGCTCTGTTGGCAACGCCAGCCGAGGGTGGATGCACCTGGCGTCCATCATAACCCACTTGCTTCGGAAGCCATCAACCCTCTTGCCGGCCTTCGCTATCGCGTTGGCTTTGGAGTACGCGACAAAGCCAGCGCACGCCGAGGTGTGGCCGCCGGTGACTCGGAGGGAGAAGAAGTGGCACAGCAAGGCCACGGAAGGTATCACCCCGACATGCGCCTCGCAGTAGTAGGCGAAAATCGACAGAAGGAGAACGGAGTTGGGATGGAGATGAAGGGCCTGTAACCTGTAATGGCGGAGGACGGCGTAGAAGAACTCGGAGAAGGGAGGCACCAGGCCGGCAATGACGGTGCTCATGAAGAAGGGGTAGAAGGTGCTCCCCTTAGCCTCCGGCATGGCGGAGCCGGCTCGGAGCACAATCTCCCCCATCTCGCTGCCCTGCGCCACCGTCATCAGGCGCGTAGCGATGAGATTCTTCTCCGTCATGTTGGGAGGATCCAAGGCCGGTGAGTACCAGGCCGGCGGAGCCTCGGCCACGGCCTTGCGGGGCGCCATCGCTCGCTGGAGGAGCAAGAATGGGGCAGATCTGGAGATTTCAGAAGCAAGAGAGCAAGAGCAAGAAAGGGGATCTGGAGCAAGGCGAAGGAGAGCAATGAAGGTAAATCTGACCCAGGCCAGCCTTTTGTTAGTCGGGCAGTTGCCGAGGCAGCGCGGGGGAGCGGAGACGCCCACGTCCCATCAGCCGCCACGCGTCGGCCAAGGCCGCAGGCTGTTGGGGCCCGTGGCGCTCTGCACTTGCCCTTTGGCTTCACTGCTAAGCCAAGTCCGAGCGCGCCTTGGGCCCGGGGGCTACTGTCGGAGTTCTGGGAACGGGGGTCCCCAGACTTGCCTGCCTGCGGCCTGCGGCGTGGCTCAAGCAGTGGCCCAGTACGTCCCGTCTACATCAACCCAAGCTCAAGACCCTCGCGAGGGGCCAAGCCTCGCGGGGCGGACGACGCAAGGCTTCCTCAAGAGCTGCCTCACCAGGCGGGCTCGCGAGGAGGCGGAGAGATCAAGGCAAGGAGTACCTCGGGAGGTGCTCGTGATGCAAGCCATGACGATCGAGACCAGGCGGGCGCCAGGCGGGCTCCAGCCAGTGCAGTGTCCTCGTTTCCTCTTTGGTGCAAAGGGGGCAAGCGCAGGCGCAGAGTACCGAGGCATCAAGCAAAGGTTACCATATCGGTGCTACGATACCAAGACCAGCAGAGCGGCAGGACGGAGGTCACCATGGAGCCCAAGACGGCATCATCGCCAGTGCCTTTGGCAGTCGAAGACCAGCTTTAGTCAGGATAGCTTGTACTAGATGTCCCCCTTCAAAATGGCCGTTGTTGGCTCCCTTCCCGCTCAATATTTGGGAAGAGGACCAAGGCCTCTATATATAGAGATAGCCACCACCGTAGAGGGTATCACCTCATCCAGAGCGGATCGAACCCTTCCCAAGTAGAACACCGCACCACCGCAAGAACACCCCTCGCGAGGCTGTTCTTCCTCTGTACTGTTCATCATCAGCCCCCGAGGCAATCCACCACACCACACACTGGATTAGGGTATTACACCACAACGGTGGCCCGAACCAGTATAAACCTTGCGTCCCTTGTGTTGTTCATCGTGTAGCTTAGATTCGCGGCGAGGCGTTGGGACGTGGATCGGTAGGGAGTAGATCTTCGTGCGCACCCCAGAGTTCGAACCTTAAGGGTTTTGCCGGAACCAGATATCCGACAAATTCCCACTCGTATATGAAAGTGACAACATAGGAGACTCTCTATCATGAAGATCATGGTGCTACTTTGAAGCACAAGTGTGGAAAAAGGATAGTAACATTATCCCTTCTCTCTTTTTCTCTCATTTTTTTGGTTGGCTTCTTTGGCCTCTTTTTTTTATTTGGGCTTCTTTGGCCTCTTTTATTTTTCATAAAGTCCAGAGTATCATCCTGACTTGTGGGGGAATCGTAGTCTCCTTCATCCTTTCCTCACTTGGGACAATGCTCTAATAATGAAGATCATCACACTTTTATTGATTTACAACTCAAGAATTACAACTCAATGCTTAGAACAAAATATGACTCTATGTGAATGCCTCCGACGGTGTACCGGGATATGCAATGAATCAAGAGTGACATGTATGAAAGAATTATGAAGGTGGCCTTGCCACAAATACGATGTCAACTACATGATCATGCAAAAGCAATATGACAATGATGGAGCGTGTCATAATAAACGGAATGGTGGAAAGTTGCATGGCAATATATCTCGGAATGGCTATGGAAATGCCATAATAGGTAGGTATGGTGGCTGTTTTGAGGAAGATATAAGGAGGTTTATGTGTGATAGAGCGTATCATATCACGGGGTTCGGATGCACCGGCGAAGTTTGCACCAACTCTCAAGGTGAGAAAGGGCAATGCACGGTACCGTAGAGGCTAGCAATGATGGAAGGGTAAGAGTGCGTATAATCCATGGACTCACATTAGTCATAAAGAACTCATATACTTATAGCAAAAGTTTATTAGCCCTCGAAGCAAAGTACTACTACGCATGCTCCTAGGGGAAGGGTTGGTAGGAGTTAACCATCGCGCGATCCTGACCTCCACTCATAAGGAAGGCAATCAAAAGAACACCCCATGCTACAAATTTGTCACACAACTTTTACCATACGTGCATGCTACGGGACTTGCCAACTTTAACACAAGTATTTCTCAATTTCATAATTACCCAACTAGCATGACTCTAACATTACCACCTTTATATCTCAAAACAATTATCAAGTATCAATTTTATCATAGTATTCAATGCACTCTATATGATAGTTTTTATTATACCCAACTTGGATGCCCATCATATTAGGACCAATTTTATAACCAAAGCAAATACCATGCTGTTCAAAAAGACTCTCAAAATAATATAAGTGAAGCATGAGAGATCAATAATTTCTACAAAATAAAACCACCGCCGTGCTCTAAAAAGATATAAGTGAAGCACTAGAGCAAAATTGTCTAGCTCAAAAGATATAAGCGAAGCACATAGAGTATTCTAATAAATTCCGATTCATGTGTGTCTCTCCCAAAAGGTGTGTCCAGAAGGGATGATTGTGGTAAACTAAAAAGCAAAGACTCAAATCATACAAGATGCTCCAAGCAAAACACATATCATGTGGTGAATAAAAATATAGCCTCAAGTAAAGTTACCGATAGACGAAGACGAAAGAGGGGATGCCTTCCGGGGCATCCCCAAGCTTAGGCTTTTGGTTGTCCTTGAATTTTACCTTGGGGTTCCTTGGGAATCCCCAAGCTTAGGCTCTTGCCACTCCTTATTCCATGATCCATCAAATCTTTACCCAAAACTTGAAAACTTCACAACACAAAACTCAACAGAAAATCTCATGAGCTCCGTTAGTGCAAGAAAGCAACCCACCACTTTAAGGTACTGTAATGAACTCATTCTTTATTTATATTGGTGTTAAACCTACTGTATTCCAACTTCTCTACGGTTCATACCCCCCGATACTAGCCATTGATTCATCAAAATAAGAAAACAACACACAAAAAAAGAATCTGTCAAAAACAGAACATTATGTAGCAATTTGTAACTTTCGAATACTTCTGGAACCCTAAAAATACTACAAAAATAGGAAGTCCTAGGAAATTTATCTATTAATCTTATGCAAAAATAATCAACTAAAAATCACGTTTCTGTGATTTAATAAAATTATTCTCATGCGCGCAAAAGTTTCTGTTTTTCAGCAAGATCATATTAACTAACACCGTAGGTTATCCTATAGGTTCTACTTGGAAAAAACACTAATTAAAACATAAAACCACATCTAAACAGAAGCTAGATGAATTATTTAATATTAAAAAGGAGCAAAAATTAAAGAACAAAAATAAAATTGGGTTGCCTCCCAACAAGTGCTATCGTTTAACGCCCCTAGCTAGGCATAAGATTTCAACGATGCTCACAAGATAGATAATAATTGAAACACAAAGAGAGCATCATGAAACATGTGACAAACACATCTAAGTCTAACATACTTCCTATGCATAGGCATTTTATAAGCAAACAAATTATCATAGCAAGCAAAAATTAGCATATGCAAGGAAGCGGAAAGAAACAATAGCAATCTCAACATGAAGAGGGGTAATTTAGTAAGATAAAAATTTCCACAACCATATTTTCCTCTCTCATAATAATAACATGTGGGATCATAGGCAAATTCAACAAAATAGCTATCACATAACATACTTTCAACACGATCCACATGCATGCAAAGTTGACACTCTTCCAAAATAGTGGGATTAACATTAACTAAAGTCATGACCTCTCCAAACTCACTTTTATCAAAAATTTCATAAGATTGATCAAAATCCAAATATGTGGGATCTAAAGTTGACACGCTTCCAAACCCACTTTCAATATTATTGCAAACACTATTATCAATCTCATATTCATCATGCGGCTTAAATAAGTTTTCAAGATCATAAGAAGAATCACCCCAATCATGATCATTGCAACAAGTAGTAGACATAGCAAAACTAGCATCCCCAAGCTTAGGGTTTTGCATATTATTAGCACAATTGACATCAAGAGAATTTATAATAACATCATTGCAATCATGCTTTTCATCGAAGGATCTACCAAGTATGGGAGCAATAGTAACGATCTCATGTTTAACATAAGGAACTATAGCAAATTCATCTTCATAAATATTGGCATCATGGCCACAAGAATAGCAAGCATCATGTTCATCAAGGGATACTTCAATCAAATCATCGGAATCATAATTATCTATAGATTCATGCATATCATTATTTTCTTCCAAAGCAACGGTCATTCTCTCAATAAATTCTTTGACATAGACATTATGAGCATAGTTTTCATAGCAATATTTAAGTATGTCAAAATTTTCAGATTCGTAGAGAGTAATATCATACTTTTCAATCAAAGAAGCAACTTCTTAAGCACCCTTAAAAGCAACAAATTCTTCAGTTTGTTCGATATCATAGTAACTATAAACACCCTTTGCATAAGAAGATAAGATTTCATTATCATTAAACTCACATAGGTAGGGGAGGTGTTTTTTAGGGTTCTTAGAGCAACAGTAAAATCATAAATTTCACAAAGATTCCAAGCATAACACAACAAATGGTTTAATTGATCCCATAAGAGTACCCCTTTTTGAGACACACGATGACGCACAAAATGAGCATGCTCATCTAAAGATTTACCATCAACTAGACTAGTTGGGGTTTCAGCATGAGCGCATATAGATCGAAGATGATCCAAGTAGAACACCTTAAGTGGATCCATATTAATAGATTTTTAGCAAGCAAAGATGCAAGCAAAAAGAAGGCACATGGTAACACAAGATCGAACGGAAGAGGGGCGAAGAAAAGGCAAAGGGTGAAGTGGGGGAGAGGAAAACGAGAGGCAAATGGCAAATAATGTAATGCGAGGGATAAGTGTTTGTGATGGGTACTTGGTATGTCTTGACTTGAGCGTAGACCTCCCCGGCAACGGCGCCAGAAATCCTTCTTGCTACCTCTTGAGCATGGTGTTGGCTTTCCCTTGAAGAGGAAAGGGTGATGCAGCAAAGTAGCGTAAGTATTTCCCTCAGTTTTGAGAACCAAGGTACCAATCCAGTAGGAGGCTACACACAAGTCCCTCGTACCTACACAAACAAACAAGAACCTCGCAACCAACGCGATAAAGGGGTTGTCAATCCCTTCACGGCCACTTGCAACAGTGAGATCTGATAGAGATAATAAGATAAGATAAATATTTTTGGTATTTTTATGATATAGATTGGAAAGTAAAGATTGCAAAATAAAGTAGATCGGAACTTATATGCTAAAAGATAGACCCGGGGGCCATAGGTTTCACTAGTGGATTCTCTCAAAATAGCATAAGTATTACGGTGGGTGAACAAATTACTGTCGAGCAATTGATAGAAAAGTGCATAGTTATGAGATTATCTACGCATTAAGAAAGATGACATGATGTAGAGGGATAAACTCAAGCAATATGATATAAACCCCCATCTTTTTATCCTCGATGGCAACAATACAATATGTGCCTTGCTGCCCCTGCTGTCACTGGGAAAGGACACCACAAGATTGAACCCAAAGCTAAGCACTTCTCCCATTGCAAGAAAGATCAATCTAGTAGGCCAAACCAAACTGATAATTCGAAGAGACTTGCAAAGATAACTTAATCACACATAAAAGAATTCAGAGGAGATTCAAATATTTCTCATAGATAAACTTGATCATAAACCCACAATTCATCGGATCTCGACAAACACACCGCAAAAAGAGTTACATCGAATAGATCTCCAAGAAGATCGAGGAGAACTTTGTATTGAGATTCAAAGAGAGAGAAGAAGCCATCTAGCTAATAACTATGGACACGAAGGTCTGTGGTAAACTACTCACAACTCATAAGAGAGGCCTTGGCGATGATGTAGAGGCCCTGCGTGATCGATTCCCCCTGCGGCGGAGCGCCAGAAAAGGATCCAAGATGGGATCTCACGGGTACAGAAGGTTCCGGCGGTGGAAATAGGTTTTCGTGGTGCTCCTGGATGTTTTCAGGGTATGGAGGTATATATAGGCGAAGGAAGTCGGTCAGGGGCGCCTCGAGGGGCCCACGAGGGTGGGGGCGCGCCCACCCCCCTAGGGCACGCCTTGCACCCTCTTGGCCGCCTCGGCTGCTTCTTGACGTCCACTCCAAGTCTCCTGGATTGCGTTTGTTCCAAAATGATCGCTCCCGAAGGTTTCATTCCGTTTGGACTCCGTTTGATATTCCTTTTCTTCGAAACACTGAAATAGGCAAAAAAACAACAATTCGGGCTGGGCCTCCGGTTAGTAGGTTAGTCACAAAATGATATAAAATTGTAAAGTAAAGCCCATAAACATCCAAAACGGGTAATATAATAGCATGGAGCAATCAAAAATTATAGATACGTTGGAGACGTATCAGCCACCTCTTCAGCCCTAGGTGCCGCCATCGCCTGCCAGGGGAGCCTCGTCGCCAGCCGTGTTGCCCGTCCCCTCGGCCCCAGTCGCGGGACCGACGACAAGGAACTTGCTCAGCAGGGCGTCCATGGAGCTCTTCACGGCGGGAGCAGAAGCGTTGCGGGAGTTGGATTCCACGGGCTCGAGGAAGGCGGCGAAGTTGAAGCTGGCGTCCCGGAGATAGAGATGGCTGAAGACGCGCGTAAGGGCCGAGGAAGAAAGCAAGCGAGCCTCACCTTCCACCAAAGAGCCAAACCTGTCGATGGCATCCTCGAGCACTTCCAGGACCTGAGGGAGCAGGCTGGCAGGGCTCTCCCTTGGGGCCACCACCGCTTTTTCCGAGGGATCGCCCCCAAAGAGCGACCGCTGAGCCTTGTGGAACCTCGCCTCAAGGCAGGCAAGGGTGCTGCGCTCCATGGTGGCTGCTTCTTTGGCCTCGGCAAGGGACGTCTGGGCCACCTCCGCCTCCTCCTTCAGCTTCGTCAGGCAGCCATGCTCTGCAGCCTGTTCCAGGGCTGCCTTCTTCAGTCTAGCATCGCGATCGGCAATGGCAGCCTCCTGGTCCTTCAGCCTCTCCTCTCGCTCCTGGAGCTGGCTGGCCTGGGTGGCCTGTTGATCCTAAAAAGCCTTCAGCTCAGCCTCCACCACGCGGCACCGATCCTTGTCTTCCTTGGTCTCCTTTCGCGCCAGGTCACGGTCAGCAGCAGCCACCCCGGACACCTTCTGGGCCTCCTCCACAAAGCTCCAGGCCGCTCGGATAGACGCGTCGGCCTGGAGCCATCCAAAGATTAGCCCCAGGCGCCCCAACGCTGCGCGCTGGTCCGGGCCCTAAAGTTCACCTTGGAGAAGGTTTAGCACCACTCGAGCCTCCTCCAGGGCTCCGGAGGTGGCAGGAGCGCCATGGCCCAGCTGCGCGCCGGGCGGGAGAGGAGACGTTCTCGGCACCAGGCCAGGAGAAGCTACAGCAGCAGGAAGGACTGGGGGCTTCGGAGGCCTGGCGACCTCAGCAGCCGCAGCAAGGATGGGTGCCGATGGGGTCAGCCCCGCTTAGGACGCCGGCACCTCCTGAGGACGGGCTTCTGCGCCCTGAGAAGACGACGTCGCCGCTGGAGCTGCAGGGGCCGCGTCGCTCTTCTTCGCCAGGGATGTGGCGGCCACCTCGACATGCTCGACCACGGCAACCCCAGCGCCCTCCTTCTTCTTCAATGATGAATGTTGCCTAACGACGGGCGAAGACACTGAGCATCTCATTAGGAATCAAGAACAAGGCCAAGGGAAAACACTCACTGGTCAGAGAAGACGCAGTACCTCTTCAGGCCCAACAACGGGGGCTTCGCCAGGGCAGTCAGAGCCGCGCTCGTGGCAGCAGGAGAGCACGCGGTCGGTGCCGCTCGGGATGCCGCTGGCGAAGGCGGAGTACTTCCCGGAGGGATCAGCGCGGTCCTGCCCTTCTTCACTGCCGACCGCTTGGGCTGCTTCGAGGAGGCCGCCCCGGATCTCGTGGTGATCCCGGAGGGGCAAGCTAGCTCCACCACCGGAGGCACGTCCTCATCGTCATCATCAGGGAAGTTACGGAGGAGCTCCCTGCCTTGGGGCAGAGGATTCCCCCTCGCCCTCCTCGGTGGCCTCGGAGGAGCGGTCGCCGGAGGACAGGTTCACCAAGGAGGCGGGGGGGCGGGGGAGGCCCCGTCAGCACGGGCCCGAACTCGTCGAAGACTGGCATGGCGGCGGCAATCTCCTCTCCGTTGACTCGACGGTACAGCGGGAGCCATTCCTCCGGAGGACCGCTCGGATCCTTTCCAGTTAAGGAAAGCGACACCTTGCTCAGCTCCTCCTCGGGAAGGGCGTCCTGGCGCAGGCGGATCTTGTCGTCAGCGCCCCCAAGCTTCCCCAAGGGATGGGAGCGGTCCTAGAGCGGCGCCAGGTGCTGCATTAGGAACTCCTTAACCATCATGGCCCCCATCAGCTTCTCATTCTTCAGGTCGTCCTCCATCTTCTTCATCAGCGGATTCAAGGAAGGGTCAGTTATCTTCTCAGAAAACCACCCCTTCTTGGAGGAGGGGAGCTCGGTTGGCAGCTCCAGCAGGTCACGGGAGCACTTGGCGTCCATTAGGACCCACCTCTTCAAGGCGTCCTCCACCTTCTTCCCGGTGCGGGCGATCGTGTTGCCGCCCCGTGCCGCAACAAAGCCGACGCACCCTGCGGACCGGTCGCCAGTCATGCGGAGGAAGAAGAAGTGGCGGAGCATGGCGATGGAGGGCATCACCCCCATGAATGCCTCGCAGTAGAAGGCGAAGATGGACATGAGAAGGATGGAATTGGGATGGATGTGGAGCGCATGGAGGCCGTAATGGTGGATAACGGCGTAGAAGAAGCGGAGAATGGGGGCACCAGCCCCAAGCAGACGATGTGCAGGAAGAAAGGATAGAAGGTACTGTTGGCGGGTTCTGGCATGGCGGCGGCAACCCGGAGTGCAGTCTCCCCCACTCGCTGTCCTCGCTCGCCGTCAGGAGAAGCATGGTCTGGAGCTTCTCCTCGGTAACGGAGGGCACGGTCGGCACCGGCTCATACCAGGCGGGGCCGGCAGCCGGGGCTGGAGCCTTGGTCTTCTCAGCAGCCATTGAGCGTAAGATTGGAGGAGATAATCGGCAGATCCGGTGAGTTCTTTCGGTGTTGCGAGAAGGAAATCTGGAGCAAGACGAAGGGAAGGCAATGAAAGCACGGCAGCAGATGGCAACCCTTTTGTCAGACAGAAACAATTGCCGAGGCAGCGTGGGGAAGTGGAGACGCCCACGTCCCATCAATCTCCATGCGTCATCAAGGTCGCAGGCAGTTAGGGCCTGCGGCGCCCTGCACTTGCCCTTTGGCTTCGCCTGGAAGCTAAGTCCGAGCGCGCCTTGGGCCCGGGGGCTACTGTCGGTGTTCTGGATATGGGGGTATCCAGACTTGCCTGCCTGCGGCCCATCGCGTGGCTCCATCGACGGCCTGGTACGGCCCAGCTCAGCATCAGCGACTCAAGACCCTCGCGAGGGGCCAAGCCTCGCGAGGCGGACGACACCAAGACCCCCGAGGGGATTGGCCTCCTTAGGCTGGCTCCCGAGGGGCGGAGAGTTCTATGCAAGGTGCACCTCACGAGGCTCAGCCGACGTGAGCCATGACAACCAAGGCCAAGCGGGCGCCAGCGGGCACAGAGCGCCAGTTTCCTCTTTGGTGCAAGCGAGGCAAGCCGCAGGCGCGGAGTCCTGAGGAATCAGCCAAAGGTTTCCATTCTAGTGCAACAAGACCAAGACCACCAGGACGGCAGGACGGAGGTCATCACCAAGCCCACCGCAGCGTCACGGCCAGAGGCTTTTCGCAGGCGAAGACCACTTTAGTCAGGATAGGATGTACAACTCGTCCCCTTTCAAATCTGGCCGTTGTGGGATCCCTTCCTGCCAACATTTGGGAAGAGGACCAAGGCCACTATAAATAGGACTTAGCCACCACCATCTGGGGGGATCGGATCCAATCTCACCCGACCACCTCACCAGCTCTTTAGAGCTCAAGAACACCTCACCTCCTGAGGCCAGTTCATCCACAGTATTAGTTCATCCTCAGCCCTTCGAGGCAATCCACCAATACACTGGAGTAGGGTATTACACCGCAAGGTGGCCCGAACCAGGATAAACGGTTGTGTCTCTTTGTCTCTTTGAGCCGGACGCGCTAGGCTTAGGAGGATTGCGAGTAGGCAGGCTGGGTAGGTTGAGATCTCCACACGTACCCCAGAGTTTGAACCTTTCAAGGGTTTGCAGAACCCGTAATCCGACACTGCCGGAGGGGGATTCGATCACGGAGGGCTTCTACATCAACACCATTACCTCTCCGATGAAGCATGAGTAGTTTACCATAGACCTTCGGGTCCATAGTTATTAGCTAGATGGCTTCTTCTCTCTCTTTGATTCTCAATACAAAGTTCTCCTCGATGTTCTTGGAGATCTATTCGATGTAATATTCTTTTGCGGTGTGTTAGCCGAGATCCGATGAATTGTGGATTTATGATCAAGATTATCTATGAATATTATTTGGTTCTTCTCTGAATTTTTATATGCATGATTTGATATCTTTGCAAGTCTCTTCGAATTATCGGTTTAGTTTGGCCTACTAGATTGATCTTTCTTGCCATGGGAGAAGTGCTTAGCTTTGGTTTCAATCTTGCGGTGTCCTTCCCAGTGACAGTAGGGGCAGCAAGGCACGTATTATATTGTTGCCATCGAGGATAAAAGATGGGGTTTATATCATATTGCTTGAGTTTATCCCTCTACATCATGTCATCTTGCTTAATGTGTTACTCTGTTCTTATGAACTTAATACTCTAGATGCTGGATAGCGGTCGATGTGTGGAGTAATAGTAGTAGATGCAGGCAGGAGTCGGTCTACTTGACACGGATGTGATGCCTATGTTCATGATCATTGCCTTAGATGTCATCATAATTATGCGCTTTTCTATCAATTGCTCGGCAGTAATTTGTTCACCCACCGTAATACATGCTATCTCGAGAGAAGCCACTAGTGAAACCTATGGCCCCGGGTCTCTTTCCCATTATATTAAGTCTCTTTTCCATATTATTGAATCTCATTTACTATTTTGCAATCTTTACTTTTCAATCGATACATCAAAAATACCAAAAATATTTACTTTATTATCTTTATTAGATCTCACTTTTGCGAGTGACCGTGAAGGGATTGACAACCCCTTTATCACGTTGGTTGCAAGTTCTTGATTGTTTGTGCAGGTATTCGGTGACTTGTGCATCGTCTCCTACTAGATTGATACCTTGGTTCTCAAAACTAAGGGAAATACTTAAGTTACTTTGCTGCATCACTCTTTCCTCTTCAAGGGAAAACCAACGCAAGCTCAAGAGGTAGCAAGAAGGATTTCTGGCGCCGCTGCCGGGGAGATCTACGCCAAGTCAAGCCATACCAAGTACCCATCATGAACTCTTCTCCCTTGCATTACATTATTTGCCATTCGCCTCTCGTTTTCCTCTCCCCCACTTCTAAAACAATTTTTGAAAACCTTTGCCTATTCTTTGCCCCTCTTCCATTCGTCTCTTTTCGCTTGCTTCTTGTGTGCTTGTGTGTTGGATTGATTGCCTGTCACGATGGCTCAAGATAATACTCAATTGTGTCACTTCTCCAATACCAACAACAATGATTTTATTAGCACTCTGATTGCTCCTACTACCAATGCTGAATCTTGTGAAATTAATGTCGCTTTGTTGAATCTTGTTATGAATGATCAATTCTCTGGCCTTCCTAGTGAAGATGTTGCTTCCCATCTAAACAACTTCGTTGATTTGTGTGCTATGCAAACGAAGAAAGATGTGGATAATGATATTGTTAAATTAAATCTATTTCCGTTTTCGCTTAGAGATCGTGCTAAAACTTGGTTCTCATCTTTGCCTAAAAATAGTATTGATTCATGGAATAAGTGCAAAGATGCTTTTATCTCTAAGTATTTTCCTCCCGCTAAGATCATCTCCCTTAGGAACGATATTATGAATTTTAAGCAACTTGATCATGAGCATGTTGCACAAGCTTGGGAAAGGATGAAACTGATAATACGTAATTACCCTACACATGGTTTGAATTTGTGGATGATTATACAAAAAATTTATGCCAGATTGAATTTTGCTTCTAGAAATATTTTAGATTTGGCCGCGGGAGGCACTTTTATGGAAATCACTCTAGGAGAAGCTACTAAACTCCTAGATAATATTATGGTTAATTATTCTCAATGGCACACCGAAAGATCCACTAGTAAAAAAGTTCATGCGATTGAAGAAATTAATGTTTTGAGTGGAAAGATGGATAAACTTATGAAATTTTTTGCTAATAAAAGTGTTTCTTCTGATCCTAATGATATGCCTTTGTTCACTTTGATTGAGAATAATAATGAACCTATGGATGTGAATTTTGTTGGTAGGAACAATTTTGGTAACAACGCGTATAGAGGCAATTTTAATCCTAGGCCTTTTCCTAGTAATTCCTCTAATAATTATGGTAATTCCTACAACAACTCTTATGGAAATTATAATAAGTTGCCCTCTGATTCTGAGAATAGTGTTAAAGAATTTATGAGTTCGCAAAAGAATTTTAATGCTTTGATTGAAGAAAAATTGCATAAGATTGATGAGTTTGCTAGGAACGCGGATAGAATTTCTCTTGATGTTGATTCTTCGAAACTTAGATATATCCACCTAAGCATGATATCAATGAGTCTCTCAAAGCCATGACAATTTCCAGATGAGTGCAAAGAAAGAACCGCTAGGATGCGTGCTAAAAAAGATTGGTTTGTGAAAGCGTGTTCTTCTAGTTTAGTTAAAAAAGATTGGCTTCCAATATGAATCTTGATAAAGATGGGACCGGAGATGAGTCAACTTTAGTTAAAAAGCGTCCCAATGATTTGGAGTTTTTAGATCTAGATACAAAAATTGATAAAAGTGGGATTGAAGAGATCAAAACTTTAAATATAAATGAACCCACTATTTTGGATTTCAAGGAATTTAATTATGATAATTGTTCTTTAATAGATTGTATTTCCTTGTTACAATCCATGCTAAATTCTCCTCATGCTTATAATCAAAATAAAGCTTTTACTAAACATATTGTTGATGCTTTGATGCAATCTTATGAAGAAAAGCTTGAACTAGAAGTTTCTATCCCTAGAAAACTTTATGATGAGTGGGAACCTACTATTAAGATTAAGATTAAATATTATGAATGTTATGCTTTGTGTGATTTGGGTGCTAGTGTTTCCACGATTCTGAAAACTTTATGTGGTGTGCTAGGTTTCCGTGATTTTGACGATTGTTCTTTAAATTTGCATCTTTCGGATTCCACCATTAAGAAACCTATGGGAAGGATTAATGATGTTATTATTGTTGCAAATAGGAATTATGTGCCCGTAGATTTTATTGTTCTTGATATAGATTGCAATCCTACATGTCCTATTATTCTTTGTAGACCTTTCCTTACAACGATTGGTGCAATTATTGATATGAAAGAAGGAAACATTAGATTCCACTTCCGTTAAGGAAGGGCATGGAACACTTTCCTAGGAAGAAAATTAAATTCCCTTATGAATCTATTATGAGAGCCACTTATGGATTGCCTACCAAAGATGGCAACACCTAGATCTATTCTTGTTTTTATGCCTAGCTAGGGGCGTTAAACGATAGCGCTTGTCGGGAGGCAACCCAATTTTATTTTTGTTCTTTACTTTTTGCTCCTGTTTCGTGATAAATAATTCATCTAGATTCTGTTTAGATGTGGTTTTATGTTTAATTATTGTTTGTGCCAAGTAGAACCTTTGGGAAGACTTGGGTGAAGTCTTTACGATCTTGCTGTAAAAAACAGAAACTTTTGCGCTCACGAGAATAGCTGTCATTTTTTTACAGAAGAGTGCTTTTAGGTTGATTCTTTCTGCAGAAGATTAATAGACAAATTCTTCACGTCCACCAATTTATTTCAGAACTTTTGGAGTTACAGGAGTATTCGAAAGTTACAGATTGCTACAGACTGTTCTGTTTTTGACAGATTCTCTTTTTCGTGTGTTGTTTGCTTATTTTGATGAATCTATGAGTAGTATCGGGGGGTATGAACCATAGAGAAGTTGGAATAAATTAGGTTTAACACCAATATAAATGAAGAATGAGTTCATTACAGTACCTTAAGGTGGTGGTTTATTTTCTTATACTAACGGAGCTCATGAGATTTTCTGTTGAAGTTTTGTGTTGTGAAGTTTTCAAGTTTTGGGTAAAGATTTGATGGATTTTGGAATAAGGAGTGGCAAGAGCCTAAGCTTGGGGATGCCCAAGGCACCCAAGGTAAAATTCAAGGACAACCAAAATCCTAATCTTGGGGATGCCCCGGAAGGCATCCCCTCTTTCGTCTTCCTCTATCGGTAACTTTACTTGAGGCTATATTTTTATTCACCACATGATATGTGTTTTGCTTGGAGCGTCTTGTATGATTTGAGTCTTTGTTTTTTAGTTTACCACAGTCATCCTTTCTGTACACACCTTTTGGGAGAGACACGCATGAATCTTAATTTATTAGAATACTCTATGTGCTTCACTTATATCTTTTGAACTAGACATTATTGCTCTAGTGCTTCACTTATATCTTTTTCGAGCACGGCGGTGGTTTTATTTTATCGAAATTGTTGATCTCTCATGCTTAACTTATATTATTTTGAGAGTCTTTTAGAACAGCATGGTAATTTGCTTTGGTTATAAAATTAGTCCTAATATGATGGGCATCCAAGGTGAATATAATAAAAAACTTTCATATAAAGTGCATTGAATACTATGAGAAGTTTGATTCTTTATGATTGTTTTGAGATATGAAGATGGTGATATTAGAGTCATGCTAGTAGAGTAGTTGTGAATTTGACAGATACTTGTGTTAAAGTTTGTGATTCCTGTAGCATGCACGTATGGTGAACCGTTATGTGATTAAGTTGGAGCATGATTTATTTATTGATTGTCTTCCTTATGAGTGGCGGTCGGGGACGAGCGATGGTCTTTTCCTACCAATCTATCCCCCTAGGAGCATACGCGTAGTACTTCATTTTGATAACTAACAGATTTTTGCAATAAGTATGTGAGTTCTTTATGACTAATGTTGAGTCCATGGATTATACGCACTCTCACCCTTCCACCATTGCTAGCCTCTCTAGTACCGCGCAACTTTCGCCGGTACCATACACTTACCATATACCTTCCTCAAAATAGCCACCATACCTACCTATTATGGCATTTCCATAGCCATTCCAAGATATATTGCCATGCAACTTTCCACCGTTCTATTTATTATGACACGGTCCATCATTGTCATATTGCTTTGCATGATCATGAAGTTGACATCGTATTTGTGGCAAAGCCACCGTTCGTAATTTTTCATACATGTCACTCTTGAATCATTGCACATCCTGGTACACCGCCAGAAGCATTCACATAGAGTCATATTTTGTTCTAAGTATCGAGTTGTAATTCTTGAGTTGTAAGTAAATAAAAGTGTGATGATCTTCATTATTAGAGCATTGTCCCAGTGAGGAAACGATGATGGAGACTATGATTCCCCCACAAGTCGGGATGAGACTCCGGACGAAAATAAAAAATAAAATAAAATAAGAGGCCATAAAAAAAGAAAAGGCCCAAATAAAAAAAGGAGAGAAAAGGAGAGAAGGGGCAATGCTACTATCCTTTTTCCACACTTGTTCTTCAAAGTAGCACCATGATCTTCATGATAGAGAGTCTCTTATGTTGAAACTTTCATATACTAGTGGGAATTTTTCATTATAGAACTTGGCTTGTATATTCCAATGATGGGCTTCCTCAAAATGCCCTAGGTCTTCGTGAGCAAGCAAGTTGGATGCGCACCCACTTAGTTTCTTTTTGAGCTTTCATACACTTATAGCTCTAGTGCATCCGTTGCATGGCAATACCTATTCACTCACATTGATATCTATTGATGGGCATCTCCATAGCCCGTTGATACGCCTAGTTGATGTGAGACTATCTTCTCCTTTTTGTCTTCTCCACAACCACCATTCTATTCCACCTATACTGCTATGTCCATGGCTCACGCTCATGTATTGCGTGAGATTGAAAAGGTTTGAGAACATCAAAAGTATGAAACAACTGCTTGGCTTGTCATTGGGGTTGTGCACGATTAAATACTATGTGTGATGAAGATAGAGCACAACTAGACTATATGATTTTGTAGGGATAGCTTTCTTTGGCCATGTTCTTTCGAGAAGACATGGTTGCTTTGTTAGTATGCTTGAAGTATTATTGTTTTATGTCAATACTAAACTTTTGTCTTGAATCTTTCGGATCTGAACATTCATGCCACAATAGAGAAAATTACATTGATAAATATGTTAGGTAGCATTCCACATCAAAAATTCTGTTTTTATCACTTACCTACTCGAGGACGAGCAGGAATTAAGCTTGGGGATGCTTGATACGTCTCCAATGTATCTATAATTTTTTATTGTTCCATGCTATTTATATTATCTGTTTTGGATGTTTAATGGGCTTTAATATGCTCTTCTATATTATTTTTTGGACTAACCTATTAACCGAAGGCCCAGTGCCAGTTTCTTCTTTTTTGCCTATTTTATACTTTTGCAAAAAAGGAATACCAAACGAAGTCCAAACGGAATGAAACCTTCGCGATGATCTTTCTTGGGCCGAAAGCAAACCAGTAGACTTGGAGATGAAGTCGGAGACGTAATGAGGAGGCCACGAGGTAGGAGGGCACGCTGTCGGGACCCCGATTCCAAGTCACACCAATCTAGCCTGTAACACCTCATATCACTTTGCGGCCTCACGCACGGTACTCCCACGGGTGTCGCCTTACCATGGCCTGGGACCATTTGCGCCTTTTGGCTCACGTATATGACAGTGTCGCTAGCATCCATATGACAGAGAACCCGGGCCGACATGGCTAGTCGTGAACCCAAAGCGGCACTAACGTATGGGGACAGGCATACATGAATCAACATCGAACGTGTCGGTCAGCAGCGTGCGAATCCGGGCTGTAGCACTGGGCTAACAGGACTCCGGGAATCCGGGCTGTAGCAGGCTAGGCAGGACTCCGGATGTCACCGCGTGACATTTCCCCGAAGGGACAGACACAGGAACGATGTGAAACACATGCCGGCCAGTCAAGTGTCCAGAGCAGTAGTGCTGGGCTAGCAGGACTCCGGTGAACCGGGCTGTAGCGGACTACTATGGCTCAAGGAGGCACTAGACTACATTTCCTCATAAGAGAGGCTGCTAAGGATAGACAACTAGATTGTCGGATCCCACACATACCAAGCATTTCAACCATACACACAATATGCTCGATATGTGCAAGTACAACATGGCATCACAACAAGACTCTACGACTCAGAGTATTTATTCATTAGGCTCCGAAGAGCCAGATATTACAAACATGGGTCTCATGACCCAACATTCAGAGCATACAAGTCAAAACACATGCGGAAGCTTAACATGTCTGAGTACAGACATCTACAAATGAAAAAGGCTGAGAAGCCTGACTATCTACCAGATCCTGCCGAGGGCACAAGATCGTAGCTGAGGTAACAAGCTAAACGTCGAAGTCCACACGGAACTACTAGTGAGACTGACGTCTCTCTGCAAAACATAAAATAGGCAAACGTGAGTACAAATGTACCCAGCAAGACTTACATCAGAACTAGCTACATATGCATCGGTATCAACAAAGGGGGTGGTGGAGTTTAACTGCAGCAAGCCAGCTTTGACTCGGTGGCTATCCTGAACTACGACTGCAAGCAACTCTTTTGAGGTGGCGCACACGAGTCCACATATTCACCATATCAATACACCACTATGGATTCGCTCCCGTCTCCCTACGAGAACGCCATCCATAGCACTCACGCTTATCTTGCGCATTTTAGAGTATCCACTTCCACTTGTCTATGAACTGTTATAGGCAACCCAGAAGTCCTTTACCGCGGACACGGCTATTCGAATAGATCATATTAACCCTGCAGGGGTGTACTTCGTCACACACGCTCTCGCCACTTACCACCATGTACACCTCGTGTACCTCGGCAACCTTCAAGCGGAAGCCTGGCGAGGGAGTCGGCCACGACCTGACTAACCACACAAGTCTCTCGTCCAGGTTTATCGCCTATTCGGGTTCCATCCGCAAGGAGATCCGGCCGGGGTGTCGCTCACGGCCCCAAACGATGTGTGCAGGGTTCCCGAGCCCACCATCCGGGTGCCACTCGGTACACCAGGCCACGTGTGCCTAGTCTGTCCCAAGCCCACCTGTACCGGGTGCCACTTGGTAGACTACTAACACTACCTACAAACACCAGAGACTAGTTGCAACTCCTGGACAGAGATCGAGGCGGTTAATAAGCCGAGAGGGGTCGAGTTACCGGAACCCAATGTGTGGTAGTAACTGTTCATGGATCACAAACACAGAACTCAGTTCCTGAGGACGGTTTCAATGAGATAACCCACCATGTACTCCTACATGGCCTCTCACCGCTACCTTTACCAAATCGTGTTCACACACTTAGCTCTCACACAGTAGGACATGTTCACAACTTTCCAATTCATTCCCGATGAATCAGACCTGACACAACTCTAAGCAATAGCAGGCATGACAAACAAGCATGAATGAGTAGGCACATCAGGGCTCAAACAACTCCTACTCATGCTAGTGGGTTTCATCTATTTACTGTGGCAATGACAGGTCATGCATAGGAAAGGGGTTCAACTACCGCAGCATGTAACAGTTGAAACGTTGTTGTCCTAATGCAGTAAAAGAGAGCAGGAGCGAGAGAGTGGGATTGTATCAGAATGAGCAAGGGGGTTTTGCTTGCCTGGCACTTCTGAAGATAGCATTGAGTCTTCATTAGTGTCAACGATCACAACGCCGGAACATCGTCTACCGGGGGGACAAATACCGGCAACAGAGAAGAAATCAATCAATGCAATGCACAATATGATGCATGATCATGACATGGCAATATGCTGTGAATTGACCTAATGCAGCTAGCAACAAGTGCAAGGGAGTCCATTTGAACCAAATGCAAACTCTAGTTTGAGCATTTAAAATGCCATTTGAATGGTTTCACTTATACAGCAGGTATAAGTTGGTCTTTCATGCATGAAAGTAGCATAAATGGATAGATTGGATTTTTCTGATAATTTTTCATATATAAATTATTTGATTTGGAGCTACGGTTGAATTTCTATGGGTTTTTGAAGTTTTAAACATTTTCTGGAATTTTTTGTATAAGAATAAATCCAGAAAATGATTTATAGCGTCAGCATTACGTCACAGCGACGTCAGCAGGTCAACTGGGCGGTCCAGGTCAAACCTGGACGGTGGGGTCCGCACGTCAGTGTCACTGTTAATTAACTAACCAATTTAGAGTTAATTAAAGGTAAACCCAGGTTAATTATCAGGCGGCCCCACTTGTCATTGACTCAGGGGAGGGGGTCAGCCTGGTCAAACGAGGTCAACTCACCGGCGTTTAGCCGCCGGCGAGGCCAGACGCGGCGGCGAGCCGCGGGTTTGCCCTACGGGGCGCCGTTTGGCGCGCGGAGCACAGCTACAGGATGAGGGCGGAGTTGCGCATCCAACGGTGGCGGTTGCGGGCGCTGGGGTGGCCGGGAGCAGCGCCGGCGACGAGGTTTGCGGCGGCCGGAGTTCGGGTCTCGGCGGTTTCGGTGTGGCGAAGCACGGCAGGAGCAGTGGGTGAGTGCTAGGGACTCCTGACGGCGTGCTGAGCACGGTGACACGCTCAGTTGCGGCTATAGGTGACGGTGGCCACGGCGGCGACATGGCCGGCGGCGAAGAGCTCTCGGCTCCGACGGCCATCGATGTTAGAGGAAGAAAACGAGCAAGGGGAGAGGGGGAAACGACACAGAAGCTCACAGCGGGTGCAGCGGTGGCCTCGGCGAGCTCGGGGAGGCACCGGAGCGAGTAGAGCATCGAGGGGGATCTCCGGCGGCCGGCGGTGGAAACAAAGACGGTGGTGTCGTTTCAGGCGTCCCGCGGGTGCGTCCTTCGGCTTGGTGAAGCGGTGATCGACGGCGGACCAGTGGGACACGGCAACGGGGCTCGGCGAGGGCAGTAGCTACGGCGACGGCGAGCGGCGTTCGGGCGGTGCAGGGGAGAGAATCAGAGAGGGGATGGGGACGAGGCAGTGAGCGAGGGGGGGTTCCAAGGGGTGCGGGGTGACGAGGAGGAGCTCATCCACGCGTCCAGCGGCTCGGCGGCAAGCAGGTGACGGCGTGGCTCCTCGCGCGCGCGTGCGCTGTCTCCCTCCTCTGCCTACTGGCAGAGGTAGGCGATGACTGGCACCAGGCCAGTGGGCTGGGCTGGCCAGGTAAGTGGCCCAGGTAACTCTCTTCCTCTCTTTTCTCTAATTTAGTTTCTGTTTTCTATTTTATTATTTTGTTCTGGGCTTTGTTAAAAATGCCATGGCATTTCCAAAAATCATGAAACTAATCATGGCTATTGTTTAGAATATATCCAACAGTAGACATTTTAGTTTATGATTATTTGAGCATTTAAAATATTTAATAGCATTTAAATGCCCAAATGCAAATACTATATGATTTAATTCAGAGCCCAAATATGTCATGGAAAAATGTGCAACATGTCTGGTTATTGCTTCCAGCATTTCCCAGAAATGATGAACATTTTTGAAAGCCATTTGGAGTCACTGAGAATATTTTAGTTGAACCTAGTGAATTCCTTTAATGCTAGGGTTTAGGCAATCCCCATTTCAAATTCATTTGAAACTTAAACATGATGCACACCTGACTAGCTAGCCTAGAGCAAACCAGAACTAGGGATGTGACAGCACGCCCAGGGGGGTAGGCGCGCCCCCACCCTCATGGACCCCTTGTAGCTCCACCGACCTAGTTCTTTCGCCTATATATACTCTTATACCCTAAAACATCAGGGGGGGAGCCACAAAACCACTTGTCCACCGCCGCAACCTTCTATACCCATGAGATCCCATCTTGGGGCCTTTTCCGGCGATCTGCCGGAGGGGGATTCGATCACGGAGGGCTTCTACATCAACACCATTACCTCTCCGATGAAGCGTCAGTAGCTTACCACAGACCTTCAGGGCCACAGTTATTAGCTAGATGGCTTCTTCTCTCTCTTTGATTCTCAATACAAAGTTCTCCTCGATGTTCTTGGAGATCTATTCGATGTAATATTCTTTTGCGGTGTGTTTGCCGAGATCGGATGAATTGTGGACTTATGATCAAGATTATCTATGAATATTATTTGGTTCTTCTCTGAATTCTTATATGCATGATTTGATATCTTTGCAAGTCTCTTCGAATTATCGGTTTAGTTTGGCCTACTAGATTGATCTTTCTTGCCATGGGAGAAGTGCTTAGCTTTGGGTTCAATCTTGCGGTGTCCTTTCCTAGTGACAGTAGGGGCAGCAAGGCACGTATTGTATTGTTTCCATCGAAGATAAAAAGATGGGGTTTATATCATATTGCTTGAGTTTATCCCTCTACATCATGTCATCTTGCTTAATGCGTTACTCCGTTCTTATGAACTTAATACTCTAGATGCATGCTAGATAGCGGTCAATGTGTGGAGTAATAGTAGTAGATGCAGGCAGGAGTCGGTCTACTTGACACAGACGTGATGCCTATGTTCATGATCATTGCCTTAGATGTCATCATAATTATGCGCTTTTCTATCAATTACTCGGCAGTAATTTGTTCACCCACCGTAATACATGCTATCTCGAGAGAAGCCACTAGTGAAACCTATGGCCCCCGGGTCTCTTTCCCATTATATTAAATCTCTTTTCCATATTATTGAATCTCGTTTACTATTTTGCAATCTTTACTTTTCAATCTATACATCAAAAATACCAAAAATATTTACTTTATTATCTTTATTAGATCTCACTTTTGCGAGTGACCGTGAAGGGATTGACAACCCCTTTATCGCGTTGGTTGGAAGTTCTTGATTGTTTGTGCAGGTATTCGGTGACTTGTGCGTCGTCTCCTACTAGATTGATACCTTGGTTCTCAAAACTGAGGGAAATACTTATGCTACTTTGCTGCATCACCCTTTCCTCTTCAAGGGAAAACCAACGCAAGCTCAAGAGGTAGCAAACCCTAAACAGTTTCAAATTTCAGCACGACACTCCTGTTATTCTATGTTGCCTGTAGAAAACAAAGTTCAAGGCGAGAAGAAGCAGCGATTATCGTTTCGCCCACAAGAAGGGCATGTTTCCCTACCGGAACCACAATGGTTGCGAGAAACTTCGGTTTGTAAGAGGCTTGTAATATAGCTTCGCCCAAATTGGACAATTATATGTACCATGTAGTGACACCATGCCAAGTTTCATGATTTCCTGGTGAGTTTTGGATCTACAGAGATTTAAAAACCGAGATTCGCAATGTTTGTGGCCAAGCCAGGACGGCGAGACGGTTGAATTCATTCCCATTCATTCCATGGGACCTAAACATGCACCCCAAGGACACATGTACATTTTTTCTAGCCATTTTGGTGCACTGGAGCATGTATTTGTAGTTCGGATTTGAATTATGGACATTAAATGCCTAGAAAACTCAATTAATGAATAAAAAGGTCAAACGAACCTTGAATAATTTCAAAGTTCAGTGCAAATCTCCCGTTGTTCCGTGTTGCATGTAGAAGGAAAATACGAGGCTAGAAAAGGGAGCAATTATCGTTTGGCCCACAAGGGGATACGTTTCACTATCAAAACCATGAGGGTTCTTGCGACAGGCTCCGGTTTGTAAGAGGTTTGTAATAAAGCTTGGCCAAGGCAATGTTTTTACCATGACATATATGTGCCATGACGTTACACCATGCCACCTTTGATGACTTTCTGGTGAGTTTTGGATTTATGGGGATTTAAAACCGAGATTCCAAATATTCGAGGACGAGCCAGGACGCCGATACGGTTGTAATTCATTCCCATTCCTGGCATGGGACCTAAACATGCACCCAAGGACACATGTATAATTTTTCTAGCCATTTTGGTGAACTGGAGCATGTATTTGTAGTTCAGATTTGAATTATGGACATTAAATGCCTCGGAAACTCAATTAGTGTATAAAAAGGCCAAACGAACCCTGAATAAGTTTAAATTTCAGCATGGATATCCTGTCGTTCCATGTTGCCCATAGAAGAAAATACAAGGCGAAAAGAGGCAGCGATTACGTTTCGCCACAAGGGTAACATGTTTCCCTATCAGAACCACAAGGCTTCTTTGAGGGACGCTCCGGTTTGTAAGAGGTTTGTAATAAAACTTGGCCCAAATTGGACAATATTTTTACCACGACATATATGTGCCATGACGTGACACCACGCCAACTTTCATGACTTTCTGGTGGAGTTTAGGATTAACGGGATTTAAAAACCAAGATTCCAAATGTTTGAGGACGAGCCAGGACGCCGGTACGGTTGTATTCCCATTCCTGGCATGGGACCAAAACATGCACCCAAGGACACATGTATAATTTTTCTAGCCATTTTGGTGAACTGGAGCATGTATTTGAATTTCATATTTGAATTATGGACATTAAATGCCTAGGAAACTCAATTAGTGTATAAAAAGGCCAAACGAACCCTGAATAAGTTTAAATTTCAGCACAAATATCATGTCGTTCCATGTTGCCCGTAGAAGAAAATACAAGGCGAAAAGAGGCAGTGATTACGTTTCGCCCACAAGGGGAACACGTTTCCCTATCGGAACCACGAGGCTTCTTTGAGAGAAGCTCCAGTTTGTAAGAGGTTAAAATAAAGCTTGTCCTAAATTGGATAATGTTTTTACCATGACATATATGTGCCATGACGTGACACCATGCCAACTTTCATGACTTCCTGGTGGAGTTTAGGATTAGCGGGATTTAAAAACCAACATTCCAAATGTTTGAGGACAAGCCAGGACGCCGGTATGGTTGTAATTTGTTCCCATTCCTGGCATGGGACTTAAACATGCACCCAAGGACACATGTATAATTTTGCTAGCCATTTTGGTGAAATGGAGCATGTAATTGAAGTTCCAATTTGAATTATTGACATTAAATGCCTAGGAAACTCAATTAGTGTATAAAAAGGCCAAACAAACCCTGAATAAGTTTAAATTTCAGCACAAATATCATGTCGTTCCATGTTGCCCGTAGAAGAAAATACAAGGCGAAAAGATGCAGTGATTATTGTTTCGCCCACAAGGGGGACATGTTTCCCTATCGGAACCACGAGGCTTCTTTGAGAGAAGCTCCGGTTTGTAAGAGGCTTGTAATAAAACTTGCGCCAAAATGGACAAAAAAACTTTCCTCGACATATATGCGCCATGTCGTGACACCATGCCAAGTTTCACGATTTTTAGGTGAGTTTTCAATTTACGGGATTTAAAAACCGAGATTCTTCTCACGAAATGTTTTCAAATAGCACAAGGTTCACTCAGGAAAGTCGTGTGCCTACCAAACCAAGGCCGATGCCCCCCTCCCCCCTGCTGCGCACGCAATCTGAGTCGTGCATTCTGATTGGCCAGAACCTAAACCCCACGGATCGTACATCTACATCGTTGGATGCTCCCTGATCGAGCGACAACCCTCATCCCTTTCGACAGCGCATGCAGTACATGGGTAAGCATTGTGCACATGCATTGTGCTAGCTCACGCTTCCTTCTCTACTAAGTTTTCTAAACAGGCTATCGTTTCCCGCCACTCATCTCATCGGTTTCCCGCCTCTTATCCCATCGTTTTCCCGCTACCAGTGTTAGTGCTCATTGAAGGCTAGGCGATGACACACCGGCCATGTAAATATCACACACAGTTTCTAAAAGCACAAATGTGCGTGATAGGAGGGAGTAGGTCCCATAGGGTGGCCAGCGTGAAATGCCTTAAGCAAGGATGCAATTCCTATTAGCAAGGGGCTGCTTCCCATCCTCTAGCCTAGTCGAATAGAACACAGAAGTTAAGCATGCTCGGGCTGGAGTAGTCCAAGGATGGGTGACCCAGTGGGTAAGTTGCATATCTTAAGCTTCATTTATCTCTGTAATGACCATGTCATGGCGATTATATAAACCTTGGGATCCTTGTTTTGCTAATTCATAGACTATGTTTTATTTGATTATTTTTTATATAAAATAATTAAAGAATGATTGACTCTATAGTGACCTATCATGGCTATTATACAAACCTTTTTCAGGTCGCATGCAGGGTATAGGGGCAGGGTGTTCTGATCGAGCATGTCTCCCTTGTGCGGTTTATAGACACTGCACATATACGTGGGCTCCCCGAGGTATATATATTATCCTTTACCGACAATGAGGGGGCCCACACAATCTATCCCTTTGACCCAACAACGAGAAGGGTTTGACCATGATGGTTTCCTATTGATATGTGTGCCATATTATACCAAATAAAGTTTGAGCGCATGCGTCGGACGACCCTCCCCCCTCCCGTCGCCGCCTCGAAGTTGGGAAACCGACATCGTACGTATTGAACCAAGCTTGGAGTCGGGTATTGTGTTTGGTTTGTAATGTAGTTGGTGGCCCATCGAAGTTGTGCATTCGGGATTTAAACACATCACACACCACCATACCCATACATATTTTCGGGTCGCATGTAGTGTATACGGGGTCTTCTGATCGACCACGTCTCCTTTGTGCGGTTTTTTGTGATGACACACATATCTGTGGGCTCCCCGAGTGTATATATATCATCGCTTTGACCGATAATGAGGGGTATGTGTTGGCCATGAATGGATTCCTTCTAGTTCGTGTTAGGGCCGGTCACCGTCACATGTCGTTCAACCAAAGCTCGAGCTCATGCATTGTCAGGATTCCCTCCCACATGCTCGGATTGTTGGGTTCGACCTACATCATACCCTCCGTATCTCGTCCTTAACTACCTGGCCTTCATGGTTGTTGTCTGTATCAAGAGGTAGGCACCACATCTAAATTATACATTATTCTATATTGAAAACACACATCACCCCTTCCAACGTACATCATTTTGGGCTGCATGCAAGAGGTGTTGTTTTTGTGGTCCCTCTCGTGCGATTTTTACGATGGTTCAATCTATTGGCCCAAGTGGTTTATCGCCAACAACAGTTGTCATTTGACCAAATGATAGATTCACTGGTCCGTCTTATGGTAGGTCATGGCGACATGCATGTATGACCAAACTATCATTATGTGCATTCGCCTCGCTGGCACAACGTGGGAGGTGGTGGGTCATGCATCCTAGCTAGCTACGACATTATGTCATTATAGATATATCCAAGGGTGCTTTCGGGTTTGCGAGGCAGGTGCCACCAAAGTTGTGCATTGTGTATTTAAAGTTTTAAACATCACACCCAATATTCCTACACATATTTGGCCACTTGCATGTGGTTCTTGACTTCTGGCCCCTCTCATCGATCTTCGATGACGCGCCCAACCGTGGGCCCGCGCGGTCAAAGTTGTGCATTGGAATTTTGAACACAGACCACCCTTTTCACTCATATATATTTGGGACACATGTTGGTGTGGTTGTCTTCTGACCCTCTCTAACGTTTTTTTCTACAAAGACTCTGATGACGCTCAACGGACATGGGTATAATGTCTTAACCGTGTGTGATGCAAGTGCGCTACGAATCATGACGACTGCACAAGCGCGAGCAAAGGTGGAGGTACTGGCTCAACCGTGTGCGATGCAAGTGCGCTGTAAAATCACCAAGACTGCACAGGCGCGAGCAAAGGGTGGAGGTACTGGCTTAACCGTGTGCAATGCAAGTGTGCTGTAAAATCACCACCTGTGCAAGCTAAAGGCGGGTAGTTTATTTAGAAATTAGGTCGAACCGTGTGCAATAGACCAGCTAGCTAGAAATATAAAAACAAACTACCCACATTGAGCGTTGCAAAAATCAGCGGTTCCGCCACTTTTCCTTATTATCATACACGCATATTCTTATTGGACCGTGCGCGATCTTGGGCACTCCTGCCCCGCATCAATTCATTTACCCAAATTTTAGTAGATGTCGTACTTCAACCGTCGTCCACACTCCTCCAGCACTGACCTTATAGTAAAATTGCAGTAGCCGAGGCATTTGAACCGCCGCCCTCCCTCGTCCACCACCATCTCCACCCACCATTACTAAAATTTTCAGTAGACGCGGCGTATCCTCAAACACGACCCCCCCCTCCACAGTCCCCCACCCGGCCCCTCCCTCCCTTGAACCCTAGCTCGCGGCCGCTGCCGGCGCCGCCGCCAACCCCTGCCGGTCTACCCGTTCCTCCTAGCTTAAATAATAAAGTTCAGGTTACCCAGCGATTCCCATACCGTAGGCCCACTCCCTTGAGTTTTTAGATGAGGCTTATGGTGTCCCTCCTTGCCATATCCACATCCCATGTTCCAGAATGTCGCAGCCTAAGCTCGACCACGTATCCCGGGGAGCCCGACGAGCGTTCGGCCAGGAAGAGGTTTATCATGGCCTCTCCGGCGCACGTTGGCGAGGTGGCCGCCGTTCGCCCCGACCTATCGATCCCGGAGCAACACGTTGTCGTGCAAGCTGGCGAAGATGTTGACTACGTTGCCATGCCGAAGGCTTCATGTCAGTGGGCTAGCGTATTACTGTATCTTGGGAAAGCTGTCCAGGACATCAAGCTTGTCGACAGCGACGGTTTCACGCGGGCCATGTCACAAGTTAAGTGGTCCATCCCCAACCCCTCTGGTTCAACCATCGTCGATCTCTTCGACGGCCCTGCCGCTGATCTCCTCCGCCAAGCGGTCAAGGATTTGTGATCCTTGTACGCCATCGAGCCCATTTTTCATTTCTGAAGGACATGTTCTATGGCGGCGGCTTGGGATCCTCAATTGCCAAGTTAGATCTCATCGACCACGACCACGAGGAGGGCACCCACAAAGGTTCTTCCAAGGTGAAACAGCCCATCTGTGACATCAGAGAGCGCACCATGGGTCTGTGCTCTTCCAACTGGAAGGATCCTGTCCATGAAATGTGAGGCAACATCCTATCAGCAAATCTTAGCTTTTCTAGCTTGCCAACTCGTACCCTTTGTTGTAGTAGCATTTGTCGTGTGGTGCTTTAACTGTGCCATGTTTAATTATTTCAGTTATCCAAAAATGTATCGTTCAATAGGGCTATGTGATGTTTAACTATGAATTGTCCACTTCAGTTTCACGAATGGCTATATTTGGTTGTTTATAGTGAGTAGATGCCTTGTTTATCTGTATTTGGTTGTTAGATTGGTTGTTGTGAGCATTTTTCCAGTTATCGAGCAGATGCATTATTTATATGTATTTGGTTCTTAGTTTGGTTGCAGTGAGCATTTGTCCAGTTATCAAGCAGATGCCTTGTTTATCTGTATTTGATTGTTAGGTTGCTTTTTTTAGCATTTGTCTAGTTTTCAAGCAGATGCCTTCTTTATCTGTATTTGCTTGTTAGGTTGGTTGTAGTGAGAATTTGTCCAGTTTTCAAGCATATGCCATGTTTATTTGTATTTGCTTGTTAGGTTGGTTGCACTGAGACTCTGTCCAGTTTTCAATGGCTATATTTGGTTGTTATACTGATCATTTATGCCTTGTTTATTTCAATCATTCACGGTGTGTTGTTCATTATGTGCAAGTCAGAACTGTGCCGCTCGAGTGCATCAATACCAGTTTGAACGGCTATATTTGGTTCCAGTTATGCCTGTTGTAGTTAACACATGCCCTTTATTTCAGTTTTACACATTTATCCAGTGTAATGTTTAAGCATTACCTACGTTCTATTCATTTTCAACAGTACCAGTTTGAATTGCAATATTTGATGGCTGTTAAGCCTGTTGTCGGTAACATTGCCTTCCATTTTATATCTGCTTTAACAGCATACTGAAACCAACACATTCAAGCTATCATTTGGAGATCATGTTGTTTACCTTTGCTATATTTTTTGATGTTAAGGTTGTTGTACTTATCATGCCTTTCCACTACTTATGCAGGACAACAACGGGAGTGGCCACCATTTTCCGTCGAGGTTAGTTTCATCCCTCGGCTTGTACTTCCCCCATCGTTCCATAATGTAGTGCTTATAGATCCAAGCATGGACACTTGTTAGCTTCTAATATTGACTTGTTGCTTGTAGGTACATATGCCCTTGGCAAGGATCCACACATCAACCCTTTTTGAGTATGGGGCAATGAGATATTCATGAACAAGCATCAAGTGAGGAAACTAATAAGGATTATTAGCAAAAAGATACGAATGGTGGCAAGCAAATTATTTGTTTATGCTCTATCTAACACAATAGTGAGCTGTAGGATGGTAACTACAAACTCTGCAGCCTTCTCTTTTTACTGTCCATAATGAGTTGTTAGACAACAATGTCTGAATCTTTTTCGTTCACAGTGGTTCCTGATGCAGTTCACTCAAGATTACCACGCAAAGTACAAGATTGGTGGACACGCAATGAAGGTTAAAGTATTTCATCCAGACTATAATGAGCATCGAGAAGTCGTAATGAAGACAGTGAAGGATGGACGGGCAGCCATCACAAGGGGTTGGCTTAGAGTCGTGCGCGCATTAAGCATGGAGGAGGGCACAATATGGGCATTCCGCTTCGCCTTCTCCAGCAACCAGAATGTCTTTCGCCTCTCTATTTATAGTCTTTAATACAACTGTGGTTCATCATTCTTTACTTGGTGCTTCTGTAGTTCTTCAGTATATATGCCTGTGCATCGAATTATGCATTCGTGGTTGAACCTATATATATTTGTAATAAACATGGTTGGATATGAAATAAGTGATTGCCTACTTTCAAATTCAAAACATGTGATTTTTAAATTAGGGATTAATTAGGGATTACACTGCACACGGTTAAGCGAAATGTCTGTGATAGACGTGGAGATCAGACATGTTTCTAGGATCCACTACGTGTGCGATCAATCTCCACTACACACATGATCAGCCAGGAAAAAACATGTGTGATTAACAATAGCATCGCATATAGTTCTTTCTTATTAAATGTTTGTGATAGTTACCTTATCACACACGCTTCAAAATTATGGACTGTTTGTGATGTTGTGCGCATCGCAAACTTTTGGTCATAGAAGAACGTGTGCGATAGGTACTTCTTGGATTAACTGTGTGGGATGTACATACTAACAAAAACGTATTCCTTGGATTGACTGTGTGGAATGTACATACGAACGGAAACATTTAGCGGGGACTGACTGTGTGGAATGTACTTACGACCAAAAACAATTTCGCCTGTATAATTATATTTTTTTAGCACTACTGTATGTATAACCGTATTTGAGCGCTCGCCGGTCGCACATGACCTCATTTTGCCAAGCGTGTGTTCCCGGAGGGCATATCCCCGATGGTTTCTGGGTCGTGTGGGAAAGACCCCCCTATCGCAGTCACTCACTTGGTGACAGTTCTGAACGCCGTCGCCGAAAGGGGTTAAAAACCATTTGTATAGCACCTCGTTGTACCAGTGCACGTACGGCTCGATGATGTCTCCTCCTCCTTGATCCAGCAAGCGAGGGAGGAGAAGTAGATGGTATCGCCGGCAGCACAATGGCGTGACAGTGATGGTGGTGGAGTGATTCCGGTAGGGCTACGCCGAGTGTTACCGAAACAACGAAGACAGGGGAGTTAGGAAGTAACGGGAAAGAGAAGGGAGCCAAGGGCTTATGTGTACTCTTGGGGGGCCCCTTCCCCTCTATATATAGGTGGAGGGGCATGGTGGCCAGCCCTCCAAGCCCTAGGGCTGGCGCACCAAGGGGGAGGAGTTGGACTCCTAGTCCAATTCCCTCCTTTCCATAGACAGGTGGACTTTCCACGTTTCCCGGCCACATGGGCCTTGAGGGACTTGTGCGCCTGGCCCAATAAGGATAGGGTGCCTCCCCTCGGCCCATGCTGATCCTTGGGACATGGTAGAACCCCTGGTAGACTTACGGGCTCCTCCGTAAGTTTTCGGAACCTTCTGGAAGCTTCCCGGTACAATACGAAAAAACTGAAACTTTTTCTGGAACCCTGAAAGAAACTTTCCATATATAAATATTTACCTCCAAACCATTTCAGAGCTCCTTGTGATGTCCGGGGTCTCATTCGGGACTCTGAACAACATTCGGTCACCAACATGCATGTCCTAATATTACTCTAGCGTCACCGAACGTTAAGCGCGCGGACCCTATGGGTTCGAGAATCATGTAGACATGACCGAGACACCTCTCCGATCAATAACAAATAGTGGAACCTGGATGCCCGTATTGGTTCCTACATATTCCTCGAAGATCTTTTATTGTTTGAACCACGATGTCAAGGATTCGGTGAATCCCGTATGCAATTCCCTTTGTCCGGCGATATGTTACTTGCCCAAGATTCGATCGTCGGTATCCCTATACCTAGTTCAACCTCGTTACCGACAATTCCCTTTACTCATTCCATAATACAAGATCTCATGACTAACCCATTAGCCACGTTGCTTGCAAGCTCTTTACAATGTTGTATTACCAAGAGGGCCCACATATATCTCTTCGTCACACGGAGTGACAAATCCCAGTCTTGATCCATGCCAACCCAACAGACACATTCGGGGACACCTGTAGAGCATACTTATGATCAACCAGTTATGAAGTGACGTTTGATAGCACACAAGGTATTCATCCGGTATCCCGGAGTTGTATGATCTCATGGTCTTAAGAATAGATACTTGACATGAATAAAGCTATAGCAATAAACTCAAGTGATACGATAGAATTCTAAGCTTACGGTTGGGTCTAGTCCATCACATCATTCTCCTAGTGATGTGATCTTGTTATCAAATGACAACTCATGTCTATGGTTAGGAAACCTTAACCATCTTTGATCAACGAGCTAGTCTAGTAGAGGCTCACTAGGGGCATATTATTTGTTTATGTATTCACACATGTATTTAAGTTTCCGGTCAATACAATTCTAGCATGAATAATAAACCTTTATCATGAACAAGGAAATATGATAATAACCAATTTATTACTGCCTCCAGGGCATATTTCCAACGGTCTCCCACTTGCATTAGAGTCAATAATCTAGTTACATGGTTATGAATCTAA
This sequence comes from Aegilops tauschii subsp. strangulata, assembly GCF_002575655.3. Classification (NCBI taxonomy): domain Eukaryota; kingdom Viridiplantae; phylum Streptophyta; class Magnoliopsida; order Poales; family Poaceae; genus Aegilops; species Aegilops tauschii. Next base: position 455,764,377 of record NC_053036.3, on the reverse strand, counting down.
CACCCATGGAGTCTTGGTGTTGATCATGTTTTGCCCGTGGAACAGGTTTAGTCAACGGGTCTGCCACATTCAGATCCGTATGTATTTGCAAAGTATTATGTCTCCATCGTTAACATAATTATGCATGGAGTTGAAGCGACGCTTGATGTTTCTCTTGTGAAACCATGACTCCTTGGCAATGGCAATAACTCTAGTGTTGTCACGAAAGATAGTCACTAGATCCGACGCACTAGGTACTACACCCATATCGAATATGAACTCCTTCATCCAGACTCCTTCTTGCGCTGCTTTCGAAGCATCTATATACTCCGCTTCACATCTAGATCCCTCCATAACGCTCTGCTTAGAACTACACCAACTGACCGCTCCACCAGTCAATATAAATGTGTGTACGATTTGAGACTTAGAGTCATTTGGATCTGTGTCGAAGCTAGATGTAACCCTTTACAATGAGCTCTTCGTCACTTCCATAAACGAGAAACATGTCCTTAGTCCTTCTTAGGTACTTCAGGATGTTCTTGACTGTTGTCTAGTGATCTACTCCTGGATCACTTTGGTACCTCCCTACCAGACTTATGGCAAGGCACACATCAAGTCTGGTACACAGCATGGCATACATTATAAAGCCTATGGCTAAGGCATAGGGAATGACTTTCATCATTTCTCTTTCTTCTATCCTGGTCGGGCTTTGAGTCTACTCAACTTCACACCTTGCAATATAGGCAAGTACCCTTTCTTTGACTGATCCATTTTCAACTTCTTCAAAACGTTTTCAAGGTATGTGCTTATGAAAGTCCTATTAAGCATCTTGATTTATCTCTATAGATTTTGATGCCCAATATGTAAGCTGCTTCATTGAGGTCTTTCACTGAAAAACTCTTGTTCAAATATCCTTTTATGCTTTCCAGAAATTCTATATCATTTCCAATCAACAATATGTCATCCACATATAATATTAGAAATGCTACAACGCTCCCACTCACTTTCTTGTAAATACAAGCTTCTCCGTAGTTTGTATAAAACCAAAAGCTTTGATCACCTCATCAAAGCGAATATTCCAACTCCAAGATGCTTGCACCAGTCCATAGATGGATCGCTGGAGCTTGTATACTTTGTTAGCATCCTTAGGATTGACAAAACCTTCTGGTTGCATCATATGCAACTCTTCCTTAAGAACCCCATTAAGGAATGCCTTTTTGACGTCCATTTGCCAAATCTCACAATCATAGAATGCGACAATAGCTAACATAATTCTAACATACTTAAGCAACTCTATAGGTGAGAAAGTCTCATCGTAGTCAACCCCTTGAACTTGTCGGAAACCCTTTGCAACAAGTCGAGCTTTATAGACGGTGACATTACCATTAGCGTTTGTCTTCTTCTTATCCATTTATTCTCAATGGCTTGCCGAACGTCGGGCAAGTCCACCAAAGTCCATACTTTGTTCTCATACATGGATCCTATCTCAGATTTCATGGCCTAAAATCATTTGTCAAAATTTGGGCTCATCATACCTTCTTCATAGTTCATAGGTTCACCGTTGTCTAACAACATGATTTCCAGGACTGGATTACCGTACCACTCTAGTACAGAACGTATCCCGGTCGACCTACGAAGTTCAATAGTAACTTGATCCAAAGTTTCATGATCATCATCATTAGATTCCTCTTTGGTTGGTGTAGGTATCATGGGAACTTCTTTTTTTATGTGCTACCTTCCAATTCGAGAGAAGGTACAATTACCTCATCAAGTTCTACTTTCCTCTCGCTCACTTCTTTCGAGAGAAACTCCTTCTCTATAACGGACCCATTCTTGACAACAGAGATCTTGCCCCCGGATCTGTGGTAGAAGGTATACCCAATGGTCTCTTTAGGGTATCCTATGAAAACGCACTTCTCCGCTTCAAGTTTGAGCTTATCAGGCTGAAGCCTCTTGACATAAGCATCGCATCCCCAAACTTTAATAAACGACAACTTAGGTTTCTTGCCAAACCACAACTCATATGGTGTCGCCTCAACGGATTTAGGTGGTGCCCTATTTAAAGTGAATGCGGTTGTCTCTAATGCATAACCACAAAACAATAGTGGCAAATCGGTAAGAGACATCATAGAACGCACCATATCCAATAGAGTATGATTACAATGTTCGGATACACCATTACGCCGTGGTGTTCCAAGTGGCGTGAGTTGTGAAACAATTCCACATTGTCTTAAATGCATACCAAACTCATAACTCAAATACTCACCTCCATGATCAGATTGTAGGAACTTTATTTTCTTGTTACGATGATTCTCCACTTCATTCTGAAATTCCTTGAACTTTTCAAATGTTTCAGACTTGTGTTTCATTAAGTAAATATACCCATATCTACTAAAATCATCTATTAAGGTAATAAAATAACTATATCCACCACGTGCTTCGACACTCATCGGACCGCAAACATCGGTATGTATTATTTCCAATAAGTCACTAGGTCGCTCCACTATTCCGGAGAATGGAGTTTTAGTCATCTTGCCCATGAGGCATGGTTTACATGTCTCAAATGATTCATAATCAAGAGATTCCAAAAGTCCGTCAGCATGGAGTTTCTTCATGCGCTTTACACCAATATGACCTAAGCAGCAGTGCCACAAATATGTGGTACTATCATTATTAACTCTGCATCTTTTAGCATCAATATTATGAATATGTGTATCACTACGATCGAGATTCAACAAGAATAAACCATTCACAAGGGGTGCATGACCATAAAAGATATTACTCATATAAATAGAACAACAATTATTCTCTGACTTAAATGAATAACCGTCTCACAATAAACAAGATCTAGATATAATGTTCATGCTCAACGCAGGCACCAAATAACAAGTGTTTAGGTTTAAAACTAATCCCGAAGGTAGATGTAGGGTAGTGTGCCGACGGCGATCATATCAACCTTGGAACCATTTACGACGTGCATCGTCACCTCGTCCTTAGCCAGTCTTCGTTTATTTTGTGGCACCTGTTTCGAGTTACAAATATTAGCAACCGAACTAACCCAGTCGCTACTACGAGCACTAGTAAGGTACACATCAATAACATGTATATCAAATATACCTTTGTTGACGTTGCCATCCTTCTTATCTGCCAAGTACTCGGGGCAGTTTCGCTTCCAATGACCATTCCCCTTGTAGTAGAAGCACTCAGTCTCGGGTTTGGGTCCATCCTTGGGTTTCTTCACGGAAGCGTCAATTGTCTCGCATTCTTCTTGAAGTTCATTTTCTTACCCTTGCCTTTATTGAAACTAGTGGTCTTTCTAACCATCAACACTTGTGTAGGAGATATGCCCTAGAAGCAATAATAAATGCTATTATTTATATACATGTTCCTAATTAAGTTTATATTCCGTGTTATAACTGTTATGGTTCTCGAGTCTGCAATAACCACGAGGCTCGGAGGGAAACTCATATGCATGTGTGGAATAATAAACGATAAATGTATTCCTAGTCTGGCCTCTAAGACTGGCTCAAGTGTTGCATGATGGTTCTGGTTTCCTAATCATGGGCGTGACTATGCCGGCGACTTTGAGGGCACAATGTTAGGAGAACACATGTGCTGAATCGACCCAATTGATGTTATGCTATGGGATACATTCATCACAAGTTAATGGTTAATAACACAAAGAAAGTTAATGTTTGCATGATTCCTTAGACCATGAGAGTATCGAGTTTCTTCATGCTTGCTTCATGAACTTTGGGGTTTGTTAAACGTCATCCATTATGGAGAAGAACAATTGTTGTTCGGTATCATGAATAACATAAGGGCCATGCTGCCATCATGGATGGGATGTATGTTATGAATATTGCTGGTAATATGATACATCCATAATACTGACGCTGAATATCGCAAGACTAACCACATATGTGTGGCACTGCATTTGTTCACATTGGAGAAACCCGCATGGAGAATTCCATAATGATGAATTTTGAAGTCATTTGATTATCAATCATCTGACACTTGCAAATTTCGTTCAAAAGTGAAGTGACTGAAATACCGTCCATAGGCCGTAAGGAACGAGGCAACAAACTTATTGGTGATCATACATTTTGATGTCTGTGGTTTGATAAATGTTGTTGCCAGTAGTGGATTTATCTATCTTTAGAAATGACTCAAGTAGATATATGTATATTTACTTGATGAGACGTAAGTCTGGATCTTTTGAAATCATGCAAAAGGTTTTCAAAATGAAGTAGAAATTATTGTAACAAGAAAATTATGTTTCTGCAATTTGATTGCGGAAAGGAATATTTCAGTTACAAGTTTAGCGAATGTCTAATGAGTTGTGAAAAGAGTTTCATAACTTACACCTCCCGGAACACCACAGTATGTGGAATGTCCGTGATGATGTAATCAAACCATTTATGACATGATAAGATCAAAGATGACATAAATCAATTTGTCATTATCCCTTTTAAAGTAATGCTTTAGAGACTGCGGCTTTTACACTGAAAAGAGCGCCATCAGATCTGTTGAAATGACGCCATGGTATGGTACTCCCAACCATGTATTGTCTTTTCTTAACATTTAGAATATGGGGCCTGTGTAAAATATTAAAAACCTATTCCAAATCAGACAAGTACTACTTTGTAGATTATCCCAAGTTATTGGGCATTCCTCCATCACTATACCAAGGCAAAACGTTTTCCACAAATAGCGGTAAGATTTTGAAGGAAATGGTTCTTTCAAAAAGGTGAGTGGGACGACTGCAACCACGAGATAATAGTATATTCATCATCAGGTCAAAGGAAAGAAACCTTGGAAGTAATTTCAGAGTTTCCTACTGCGACTGATACGGAAGCCTCTACATGAGATGTATGGACTTCTGTCGAACTTGCAACTGAACCATGTAGGCAAAACTCGTGCAAACCTCTTAGGTGCATAGACGAGATATTGTTGCTAGACAACAGTATACCTATGATACAAAAGGAAGCGTTGATAGGCCCTGACTCCGGAATTGGCTAAATGCCAATACAATCCGAGATAGTTTCCATATAAATTGTTCAAGATTAGATCTTGATAAAACCTCCGAAAGACTTCAAGTCTAACGGATTGTATGGAACTATAAACTCATACGGATACAAATGTTTTATCCATAAAGCACGACTTGTTGCAACAACAAATTCAAGGAATTGACTACGATGAGATTGTCTCACTGTAGCAATGCTTAAAGTCATATCGGGTTAAACTAGCAATTAATACATATTTCAATCATGAGATATGAAACATGGATGAAAAAAGGATTCCATGAAATGGGAATGCAAACTAGGACTTGTATGTGATACAGTCCAAAGTATTTTGTCGATCCAAAGGATGCTAGTAAGTGTGGAAACTTCAGAGTTCCAACAATGGACAAAAGAGAGCAAAATGGAGATGGAATCTTCGTTTTTATTGAAAGAGTCAAAAGTGTTTGATCTCATCAATGGATAACGAACATGCTTGTGGTTACAAGAAAGTAAGTGGGAGCATAATAATATTTCTGAAAACCTTGTGTGCTTGACACATTGTTGATTGGAAATAATATAAATTTCTTGACACGAATTAGGATTTCATTGAAAATAGTTTTTCGATGAAGTGCTTGGGCTAGGTAGCCTCGATATTAGGCGTAATTATCTATGGAGATAAAATTGCCTAATAGGCTAAGCCAACAATACATATTGACAAGATGCTAAAACAGTTTAGAACTAAAACGCCAAGGAGTGATTCTTGCCGAAGCCCATGGAAAGAGTTTTGCAAGACTCGGTGTCCCAAAACACTGATGAGCAAAATACAAGATGGAGATGCTTAATCATGTATTCCATGGTATGTAAAACAACCAGATATGTTCGATACTCCCAAGTTATTGCGAGTATAGATACCAAAGTGATCAAAGTACTGATCATGGGACAACGGTGAAAATGTCATTGAGTACTAAAGTAGCACTGATGACATGTTTTCTCGCAAGCAGAGATTATGAAGTGCTCGTTGTAATTAATTACATCAATATGGACTTCATCAATGCTCCATGCGATTTTCAATTTAAGTTAAGGGTTTTGTGTAATACACGGTATGGTGAAACAGTAAGTTGGAATCATTCCAAAACAGGTTACTGTGGCGAATTCTATAACAAAGGCTAAGTATGTTGATGGTTTAAGCGATAAAGAAGATGTTGAATCATATAGTTCATCATGAACTTAGTATGGTTCCAAGAGGGATTTGGTCAATGGGACACTATTGTATATAGTTGCTCCATAGCTCAGTCTGAGGAATCAAGGTTCGACTAGTGATTCACATATATACAAAGCCAAGTCCACACAAAATATGAATTTTGTGAAAGCGTGAAAATGCGAGGATATGCAAAGATACACACGGAGCTGAAGTTGTCAGATCCATTAGTCATCAGGCTATACCACAAGCGAATGTATTTTACACCGGTATGCCATAGGTGTAAAGTGCATTAGCATTGACTAGATTATTGACTCTAGTGCAAGTGGGAGTCTGTAGGAGATATGCCCTAGAGGCAATAATAAATGCTATTATTTACATCCATGTTCCTAATTAAGTTTATATTCCATGCTATAAATGATATGGTTCTCGAGTCTGCAACCACGAGGCTCGGAGGGAAACTCATATGCACGTGTGGAATAATAAACGGTAAAATGTATTCCTAGTCTGGCCTCTAAGACTATCTCAAGTGTTGCATGATGGTTCTGTTTTCCTGATCATGGACACAATGTGATTTGATCGCAGGGATGCCGGAACACGGAAACGAGAAAAGAGAACAAAACCAGTAATGAGGTAACTGATACGTCTCCCACGTATCTATAATTTTTGATTGTTCCATGCTATTATATAACCCGTTTTGGATGTTTATGGGCTTTACTTTACACTTTTATATCATTTTTGGGACTAACCTACTAACCAGAGGCCCAGCCCGAATTGCTGTTTTTTTCCCTATTTCAGTGTTTCGAAGAAAAGGAATATCAAACGGAGTCCAAACGGAATGAAACCTTCGGGAGCGATCTTTTTGGAACAAACGCAATCCAGGAGACTCGGAGTGAACGTCAAGAAGCACCCGAGGCACCCACGAGGCAGGAGGGCGCGCCCCCCACCCTCGTGGGCCCCTCGTGGCTCCCCTGACCTACCTCCTTCGCCTATATATACTCCTGTACCCTGAAAACATCCAGGAGCACCACAAAAAACTATTTCAACCGCTGCAACCTTCTGTATCTGCGAGATCCCATCTTGGAGCCTTCGACGGTGCTCTGCCGAAGGGGGAATCGACCACAGAGGGCCTCTACATCATCTCCAAGGCCTCTCCGATGAGTTGTGAGTAGTTTACCACTGACCTTCGGGTCCATAGTTATTAGCTAGATGGCTTCTTCTCTCTCTTTGAATCTCAATACAAAGTTCTCCTCGATCTTCTTGGAGATCTATTCGATGTAACTCTTTTTGCGGTGTGTTTGTCGAGATCTAATGAATTGTGGGTTTATGATCAAGTTTATCTATGAGAAATAATTGAATCTCCTCTGAATTATTTTATGTGTGATTGGTTATCTTTGCAAGTCTCTTCGAATTATCAGTTTGGTTTGGCCTAATAGATTGATCTTTCTTGCAATGGGAGAAGTGCTTAGCTTTGGGTTCAATCTTGCGGTGTCCTTTCCCAATGACAACAGGGGCAGCAAGGCACGTATTGTATTGTTGCCATCGAGGATAAAAATATGGGGTTTATATCATATTGTTTGAGTTTATCCTTCTACGTCATGTCATCTTGCTTAATGCGTTACTCTGTTCTTATGAACTTAATACTCTAGATGCAGGCAGGAGTCGGTCAATGTGTGGAGTAATAGTAGTAGATGCAGAATCGTTCCGATCTACTTGTTGCAGACGTGATGCCTATATACATGATCATGCCTAGATATTCTCATAACTATGCACTTTTCTATCAATTGCTCGACAGTAATTTGTTCACCCACAGTAATACTTATGCTATCTTGAGAGAAGCCACTAGTCAAACCTATGGCCCCCGGGTCTATCTTTTATCATATAAGTTTCCAATCTACTTTTATTTGCAATCTTTACTTTCCAATCTATATCATAAAAATACCAAAAATATTTATCTTATCTTATTATCTCTATCAGATGTCACTTTCGCAAGTTACCGTGAAGGGATTGACAACCCCTTTATCGCGTTGGTTGCGAGGTTCTTGTTTGTTTGTGTAGGTACGAGGGACTTTTGAGGAGCCTCCTACTGTATTGATACCTTGGTTCTCAAAAACTGAGGGAAATACTTACGCTACTTTGCTGCATCACCCTTTCCTCTTCAAGGGAAAGCCAACGCAGTGCTCAAGAGGTAGCAAGAAGGATTTCTGGTGCCGTTGCCGGGGAGGTCTTGGCTCAAGTCAAGACATACCAAGTACCCATCACAAACTCATCTCCCTCGCATTACATTATTTGCCATTTGCCTCTCATTTTCCTCTCCCCCACTTCACCCTTGCCGTTTTATTCGCCCTCTCTTTTCCGTTCGCCTCTCTTTTTTGCTTGTCTCTTGTGTGCTTGTGTGTTGGATTGCTTGTCACGATGGCACAAGATAATACCAAATTGTGTGACTTTTCCAATACTAATAATAATGATTTTCTTAGCACTCTGATTGCTCCTCTTAATGTTACTGAATCTTGTGAAATCAATGCTGCTTTGTTGAATCTTGTTATGAAAGATCAGTTCTCCGGCCTTCCTAGTGAAGATGCCGCTACTCATCTAAACAACTTTATTGATTTGTGTGATATGCAAAATAAGAAAGATACGGATAATGATATTGTTAAATTTAAGTTATTTCCGTTTTCACTTAGAGATCGTGCTAAAACTTGGTTTTCGTCTTTGCCTAAAAATAGTATTGATTCATGGAATAAGTGCAAAGATGCTTTTATCTCTAAGTATTTTCCTCCCGCTAAGATCATCTCTCTTAGAAATGATATTATGAATTTTAAACAACTTGATCATGAGCATGTTGCCCAATCTTGGGAAATAATGAAATTAATGATTCGCAATTGCCCTACTCATGGTTTGAATTTATGGATGATCATACAAAAATTTTATGCCGGATTGAATTTTGCTTCTAGGAATCTTTTAGATTCGGCCGCGGGAGGCACTTTTATGGAAATCACTTTAGGAGAAGCTACTAAACTCCTTGATAACATTATGGTTAATTATTCTCAATGGCACACCGAAAGGTCTACTAGTAAAAAGGTTCATGCGATAGAAGAGATTAATGTTTTGAGTGTAAAGATGGACGAACTTATGAAATTATTTGCTACTAAGAGTGCTCCTATTGATCCCAATGATATGCCTTTGTCTACTTTGATTGAGAATAATAATGAATCTATGGATGTGAATTTTGTTGGTAGGAATAATTTTGGTAACAACGCGTATAGAGGAAACTTTAATCCTAGGCCATTTCCTAGTAATTCCTCTAATAATTATGGTAATTCCTACAACAACTCTTATGGAAATTTTAATAAGATGCCCTCTGATTCTGAGAATAGTGTTAAAGAAACTCTACAAGTCAAGTTCGATGAGCTCTTAGCGGACCTGTGCCTACTATCTTAAAACCTGTAGTTTTGAAGCAAGGGATGAGCGCAAAAGCCGTTGCGCTTCCGTACACGCGCAATTCTTTCTTTCGCTGACTGACCAAGGTAATTAATTCCTTCCATTGGCCAGGCGGGTAAGCAATTGCAATGCTGTGCTTGAAGAAAAATTGCTTAAAGTTGATGAATTGGCTAGGAACGTTGATAGACTTTCGCTTGATATTGATTCTTTGAAACTTAGATCTATTCCACCTAAGCATGATATCAATGAGTCTCTCAAAGCCATGAGAATTTCCATTGATGAGTGCAAAGAAGGAACCGCTAGGATGCGTGCTAAGAAAGATTGCTTTGTAAAAGCGTGTTCTTCTAGTTTCCTTGAAAATAATGATGAAGATCTAAAAGTTATTGATGTGTCCCCTATTCAATCTTTGTTTTGCAATATGAATCTTGATAATGATAGGACTGGAGATGAGTCAACATTAGTTAAAAGGCATCCCAATGATTTGGAGTTTTTAGATCTTGATGCTAAATTTGGTAAAAGTGGCATTGGAGAGATCAAAACTTTACATAGCAATGAACCCACTATTATGGATTTCAAGGAATTTAATTATGATAATTGTTCTTTAATAGATTGTATTTCCTTGTTGCAATCCGTGTTGAATTCTCCTCATGCTTATAGTCAAAATAAAGCTTTTACCAAACATATTGTTGATGCCTTGATGCAATCTTATGAGGAAAAACTTGAGTTGGAAGTTTCTATACCTAGAAAACTTTATGATGAGTGGGAACCTACATTAAAATTAAAACTAAAGATCATGAATGCTATGCTTTGTGTGATTTGGGTGCTAGTGTTTCCACGATTCCGAAAACTTTATGTGATGTGCTAGGTTTCCATGATTTTGATGATTGCTCTTTAAACTTGCACCTTGCGGATTCCACCATTAAGAAACCTATGGGAAGGATCAATGATGTTCTTATTGTTGCAAATAGGAATTATGTGCCCGTAGATTTTATCGTTCTTGATATAGATTGCAATCTTTCATGTCCTATTATTCTTGGTAGACCTTTCCTTAGAACGATTGGTGCAATTATTGATATGAAGGAAGAGAATATTAGATTCAAATTTCCATTAAGGAAAGGCATGGAACACTTCCCTAGAAAGAAATTCAAATTACCTTATGAATCTATTATGCGAGCCACTTATGAATTGAATGCCAAAGATGGCAATACTTAGATCTATTCTCACTTTTATGCCTAGCTAGGGGCGTTAAACGATAGCGCTTGTTGGGAGGCAACCCAATTTTATTTTTGTTTATTGCTTTTTGCTTCTGTTTAGTAATAAATAATTCATCTAGCCTCTGTTTAGATGTGGTTTTATGTTTTAATTAGTCTTTGTGCCAAGTAGAACCTATAGGATAACCTACGGTGATAGTTAATTTGATTCTGCTGAAAAACAGAAACTTTTGCGTGCACGAGAATAATTTTAATAAATCACAGAAACGTGCTTTTGCGTTGATTCTTTTGAAGTAGATAAATAGACAAATTTCCCAGGACTTCCTATTTTGGCAGGATTTTTAGAGTTCCAGAAGTATTCGAAAGTTATAGATTGCTACAGACTGTTCTGTTTTTGACAGATTCTGTTTTTCGTGTGTTATTTGCTTATTTTGATGCATCTATGGCTAGTATAGGGGGGTATGAACCATAGAGAAGTTGGAATACAGTAGGTTTAACACCAATATAAATAAGTAATGAGTTCATTACAGTACCTTATGTGGTGGTTTTTCTTTCTTGCACTAACGGAGCTTATGAGATTTCCTGTTGAGTTTTGTGTTGTGAGTTTTCAAGTTTTGAGTAAAGATTTGATGGACTATGGAATAAGGAGTGGCAAGAGCCCAAGCTTGGGGATGCCCATGGCACCCCAATATATTCAAGGACAACCAAAAGCCTAAGCTTGGGGATGCCCCGGAAGGCATCCCCTCTTTCGTCTTCATCTATCGGTAACTTTACTTGGAGCTATATTTTTATCCGCCACATGATATGTGTTTTGCTTGGAGCGTCTTGTATGATATGAGTCTTTACATTTTAGTTTACCACAGTCATCCTTTCTGTACACACCTTTTGGGAGAGACACACTTGATTTGGAATTTATTAGAATACTCTATGTGCTTCACTTATATCTTTTGAGCTAGATAATTTTGCTCTAGTGCTTCACTTATATCATTTAGAGCACGGCGGTGGTTTAATTTTGTAGAAATTTTTGATCTCTCATGCTTCACTTATATCATTTTGAGAGTCTTTTAGAACAGCATGGTATTTGCTATGGTTATAAAATTGGTCCTAGAATGATGGGCATCCAAGTTGGGTATAATAAAAACTATCATAGAAAGTGAATTGGATGCTATGATCAATTTGATGCTTGATAATTGTTTTGAGATATGAGGATGGTGATATTAGAGTCATGCTAGTGGAGTAATTATGAATTTGAGGAATACTTGTGTTGAAGTTTGTTATTCCCGTAGCATGCACGTATGGTGAACCGCTTTGTGATGAAGTTGGAGCATAATTTATTTATTGATTGTCTTCCTTATGAGTGGCGGTCGGGGACGAGCGATGGTCTTTTCCTACCAATCTATCCCCCTAGGAGCATGCGCGTAGTACTTTATTTTCAATGACTTGTGGATTTTTGCAATAAGTATATGAGTTCTTTATGACTAATGTTGAGTCCATGGATTATACGCACTCTCACCCCTCCACCATTGCTAGCCTCTCTTGTGCTGCGCAACTTTCGCCAGTACCATACACCCACCATATACCTTCCTCAAAACAGCCATCATACCTACCTATTATGGCATTTCCATAGCCATTCCGAGATATATTGCCATGGAACTTTCCACCGTTCCGTTTATTATGACACGCTGCATCATTGTCATATTGCTTTTGCATGATCATGTAGTTGACATCGTATTTGTGGCAAGTACACCTTCATAATTCTTTCATACATGATTGCATATCCCGGTACACCGCCGGAGGCATCCACATAGAGTCATATGTTGTTCTAAGTATCGATTTGTAATTCTTGAGTTGTAAGTAAATAAAAGTGTGATGATCTTCATTATTAGAGCATTGTCCCAAGTGAGGAAAGGATGATGGAGACTATGATTCCCCCGCAAGTCGGGATGAGACTTCGGACTTTATAAAAATAAAAGAGGCGAAAGAAGCCCAAATAAAAAAAGGCCAAAGAAGCCCAAATAAAAATATGAGAGAAAAAGAGAGACGGGACAATGTTACTATCCTTTTACCACACTTGTTCTTCAAAGTAGCACCATGATCTTCATGATAGAGAGTCTCCTATGTTGTCACTTTCATATACTAGTGGGAATTTTTCATTATAGAACTTGGCTTGTATATTCCAATGATGGGCTTCCTCAAAATGCCCTAGGTCTTCGTGAGCAAGCAAGTTGGATGCACACCCACTTAGTTTCTTTAGTTGAGCTTTCATATACCTATAGCTCTAGTGCATCCGTTGCATGGCAATCCCTACTCACTCACATTGATATCTATTAATGGGCATCTCCATAGCCCGTTGATACGCCTAGTTGATGTGAGACTATATTCTCTTTTTGTCTTCTCCACAACCACCATTCTATTCCACATATAGTGCTATGTCCATGGCTCACGCTCATGTATTGCGTGAAAGTTGAAAAGGCTTGAGAATACTAAAGTATGAAACAATTGATTGGCTTGTCATCGGGGTTGTGCATGATTAATTACTTTGTGTGATGAAGATAGAGCATAGCCAGACTATATGACTTTGTAGGGATAGCTTTCTTTAGCCATGTTATTTTGAGAAGACATGATTGCTTTATTAGTATGCTTGAAGTATTATTACTCTTATGTCAATATGAAATTTTATTTATAATCATTTGGATCTGAACATTCATGCCACAATAAAGAAAATTACATTGAGAAATATGCTAGGTAGCATTCCACATCAAAAATTCTGTTTTTATCATTTACCTACTCGAGGACGAGCAGGAATTAAGCTTGGGGATGCTTGATACGTCTCCAACGTATCTATAATTTTTTATTGTTCCATGCTATTATATTACCTATTTTGGATGTTTATGGGATTTACTTTACACTTTTATATCATTTTTGGGACTAACCTACTAACCAGAGGCCCAGCCCAAATTGCTGTTTTTTTTGCCTATTTAAGTGTTTTGAAGAAAGGAATATCAAACGGAGTCCAAACGGAATGAAACCTTCGGGAACGATCTTTTTGGAACAAACGCAATCCAGGAGACTTGGAGTGGACGTCAAGAAGCAGCCGGGGTGGCCACGAGGCAGGAGGGCGCGCCCTAGGGGGTAGGCGCGCCCCCCACCCTCGTGGGCCCCTCGTGGCTCCCCTGACCTACCTACTTCGCCTATATATACTCCTGTACCCTGAAAACATCCAGGAGTACCACGAAAAACTATTTCCACCGCCGCAACCTTCTGTATCCGCGAGATCCCATCTTGGAGCCTTCACCAGCGCTTCGCCGGAGGGGGAATCGACAACGGAGGGCCTCTACATCATCTCCAAGGCCTCTCCGATGAGTTGCGAGTAGTTTACCACAGACCTTCGGGTCCATAGTTATTAGTTGGATGGCTTCTTCTCTCTCTTTGAATCTCCATACAAAGTTCTCCTCGATCTTCTTGGAGATCTATTCGATGTAACTCTTTTTGCGGTGTGTTTGTCGAGATCCGATGAATTGTGGGTTTATGATCAAGTTTATCTATGAGAAATAATTGAATCTCCTCTGAATTCTTTTATGTGTGATTGGTTATCTTTGCAAGTCTCTTTGAATTATCAGTTTGGTTTGGCCTACTAGATTGATCTTTCTTGCAATGGGAGAAGTGCTTAGCTTTGGGTTCAATCTTGCGGTGTCCTTTCCCAGTGACAGCAGGGGCAGCAAGGCACGTATTGTATTGTTGCCATCGAGGAAAAAAAGATGGGGTTTATATCATATTGCTTGAGTTTATCCCTCTACATCATGTCATCTTGCTTAATGCGTTACTCTGTTCTTATGAACTTAATACTCTAGATGCAGGCAGGAGTCGGTCAATGTGTGGAGTAATAGTAGTAGATGCAGAATCGTTCCGATCTACTTGTTGCGGACGTGATGCCTATATACATGATCATGCCTAGATATTCTCATAACTATGCACTTTTCTATCAATTGCTCGACAGTAATTTGTTCACCCACCGTAATACTTATGCTATCTTGAGAGAAGCCACTAGTGAAACCTATGGCCCCCGGGTCTATCTTTTATCATATAAGTTGCCAATCTACTTTTATTTGCAATCTTTACTTTCCAATCTATATCATAAAATTACCAAAAATATTCATCTTATCTTATTATCTCTATCAGATCTCACTTTTGCAAGTTACCATGAAGGGATTGACAACCCCTTTATCGCGTTGGTTGCGAGGTTCTTGTTTTTTTGTGTAGGTACGAGGGACTTTTGAGGAGCCTCCTACTGGATTGATACCTTGGTTCTCAAAAACAAAGGGAAATACTTACGCTACTTTGCTGCATCACCCTTTCCTCTTCAAGGGAAAACCAACGCAGTGCTCAAGAGGTAGTAGTAACTGTCATAGTGGACAAGTTGTTGATCCACGGGGATGTCGATAAATCTCACCTCGGGTGTTTGTAACATATCACGAAGCAACAGGAATAGCACACAACAACTGGAGGTTCACTCAATTATTTATTCGTGTGGGTATAGGGGTCAATATGGGTGTCCATGACTCAGATGTTGATCATTGATTGGTAAGTGTTCTGGTCATGTCCATACTTCACCGAACCTATAGGGTCACACGCTTAAGGGTCATCTATGTGCCGAATACTAGACAGGGAGTCTGAGAGGAAGTCACCGGAAAATTTTCGAAGACAACAGAAGAGTTCCAGAGAGAGAACACCGGAATAGTTTCGGTAAAACCGAAAGGTTGTTTCGGAGTATACCATTAAGTCAAAATGGTTTTGGCACACACCTAGAAATTCTTAGAGGCTGCCAGAATTGTTCTGGGAACTTCTAGGAGTTTTCCAGAGAAAAAACACGGAAATGTTCCGGAGCTGCCGGAACCGCTTTGGTTGCTTTTCGCAGATGAATATCACTAACCCGGAATTGTTTCAGAACGCGTCCAAAATTATTTTAGTGGGTACTAGAAATGTTCTAAGACCTACAGAAATATTTTCGGTTTTAACGACCGCGGATTTTTTCTGTGAATAGTGAAAAGCCTTTTTGGTGGCTGTTGTAAATATGCCCAAGAGGCAATAATAAAATGGTTATTATTATATTTCCTTGTTCATGATAATTGTTTGTTGTTCATACTATAATTGTATTAATCGGAAACCGTAATATATACATGTGTGCTTACATAGACCACAACATGTCCCTAGTGAGCCTCTAGTTGACTAGCTCGTTGATCAATAGATGGTTATGGTTTCCTGACCATGGACATTGGATTTCATTGATAATGGGATCACATCATTAGGAGAATGATGTGATGGAAAACACCCAATCCTAAGCATAGCACAAGATCGTGTAGTTCGTTTGCTAAGAGCTTTTCAAATGTCAAGTATCATTTCCTTAGACCATCAGATTGTGCAACTCCTGGATACCGTAGGAATGCTTTCGGTGTACCAAGCGTCACAACGTAACTGGGTGGCTATAAAGGTGCACTACATGTATCTCCGAAAGTGTCTATTGGGTTGGCACGAATCGAGACTGGGATTTGTCACTCCGTATGACGGAGAGGTATCTCTGGGCTCACTCGGTAATGCATCATCATAATGAGCTCAATGTGACTAAGGAGTTAGTCACGGGATCATGCGTTACGGAACGAGTAAAGAGACTTGCCAGTAACGAGATTGAACGAGGTATTGGGATACCGACGATCGAATCTCGGGCAAGTAACATACCGGTGGACAAAGGGAATTGTATACGGGATTGATTGAATCCCCG
Organism: Aegilops tauschii subsp. strangulata; assembly: GCF_002575655.3. Lineage (NCBI taxonomy): Eukaryota > Viridiplantae > Streptophyta > Magnoliopsida > Poales > Poaceae > Aegilops > Aegilops tauschii. Next base: position 455,747,769 of record NC_053036.3, on the reverse strand, counting down.
ACATCGTGGTTCATCCGATGAGATCATCATGGAACATGTGGGAGCCAACATGGGTATCCAGATCCTGTTGTTGGTTATTGGCCGGGGAGATGTCTTGGTCATGTCTGCATGGTTCCCGAACCCGTAGGGTCTACACACTTAAGGTTCGGTGATGCTAGAGTTCTTATGGGAATTAGTATGTGGTTACCGAATGTTGTTCGGAGTCCCGGGTGAGATCCTGGACGTCACTAGGAGTTCCGGAATGGTCCGGAGATGAAGATTTATATATGGGAAGTCCTTATTCGGTCGCCGGAAGTGTTCGGGGGTTTACCGGTATTGTACCGGGACCACCGAAAGGGTTCTGGGGGTCCACCGGGAGGGCCCACCTGCCCCGGAGGGCCCTATGGGATGAATATGGAGGGGAACCAGCCCCTAGGTGGGCTGGGCGCCAACTCCCCCTAGGGCCCATGCGCCTGGGGTTGGGGGAAACCCTAAAGGGGGCGCCCCCCTTGGCTTGGGGGGGCAAGCCTTCCCCCTTGGCCGCCCCCCCTCTAGATGCATCTGGAGGGGGTCGGCCCCCTCTCCCTTGCCACTACAAATAGTGGGGGTGGGAGGGCTGCCACACCCTTCCCCTGGCGCAGCCCTCCCCCTCTCCAACACTTCCTCCTCCTCCGTAGTGCTTGGCGAAGCCATGCCCGGAGAACTGCAAGCTCCACCACCACGCCATCGTGCTGCCGGAGCTCTCCCTCAACTTATCCTCTCCCCTTGCTGGATCAATATGGAGGAGATGTCTCCAGACTGTACGTGTGTTGAACGCGGAGGCACCGTCCGTTCGGTGCTAGATCGGATCTTTCGCGATTTGAATCGCCGCGAGTACGACTCCATCATCCGCGTTCTAGTAACGCTTCCGGTTAGCGATCTTCAAAGGTATGAAGATGCACTTCCTCTCTCTCTCTCTCTCTCTCTCTCTCTCTCTCTCTCTCTCTTGTTGCTAGAATCTCCTAGATTGATCTTGGTGATACATAGGAAAATTTTGAATTATTGCTACGTTCCCCAACAGTGGCATCATGAGCTAGGTCTATGCGTAGATTCTATGCACGAGTAGAACACAAGTAGTTGTGGGCGTTGGTTTGTTCAATTTGCTTACCGTTACTAGTCTTATCTTGGTTCGGCGAAATTGTGGGATGAAGCGGCCCGGACCGGACCTACACGTACGCTTACGTGAGATAGGTTCCACCGACTAACATGCACTTGTTGCATATGGTGGCTAGCGGGTGTCTGTCTCTCCCACTTTAGTCGGATCAGATTCGATGAAAAGGGTCCTCATAAGGGTAAATGGCAATTGGCATATCACTGTTGTGGCTTTTGCGTAGGTAAGAAACGTTCTTGCTAGAAACCCATAGCAGCCACATAAAAACATGCAACAACAATTAGAGGACGTCTAACTTGTTTTTGCAGGGTATGCTATGTGATGTGATATGGCCAAAAGAATGTGATGAATGATATATGTGATGTATGATATTGATCATGTTCTTGTAATAGGAATCATGACTTGCATGTCGATGAGTATGACAACCGGCAGGAGCCATAGGAGTTGTCTTAATTTATTGTATGACCTGCGTGTCCTTGAAAACGCCATGTAATTACTTTACTTTATTGCTAACCGTTAGCCATAGTAGTAGAAGTAATAGTTGGCGAGACAACTTCATGAAGACACGATGATGGAGATCATGGTGTCATGCCGGTGACGAAGGTGATCATGCCGCACCTCAAAGATGGAGATCAAAGGCGCAAGATGATATTGGCCATATCATGTCACTTTATGATTTGCATGTGATGTTTGTCATGTTTACACCTTATTTGCTTAGAACGATGGTAGCATAAATAAGATGATCCCTCATTAAAAAAATTCAAGAAAGTGTTCCCCCTAACTGTGCACCGTTGCGAAAGTTCGTTGTTTCGAAGCACCACGTGATGATCGGGTGTGATAGATTCTAACGTTTGCATACAACGGGTGTAAGCCAGATTTACACATGCAAAACACTTAGGTTGACTTGACGAGCCTAGCATCTACAGACGTGGCCTCGGAACACAAGAGACCGAAAGGTCGAACATGAGTCGTATAGTAGATACGATCAACATGGAGATGTTCACCGATGATGACTAGTCCGTCTCACGTGATGATCGGACACGGCCTAGTAGACTCGGATCATGTATCACTTAGATGACTAGAGGGATGTCTATCTGAGTGGGAGTTCATTAAATAATTTGATTAGATGAACTTAATTATCATGAACATAGTCTAAAATATCTTTGCAATATGTCTTGTAGATCAAATGGCCCATGCCAATGTCTCCCTCAACTTCAACGCGTTCCTAGGGAAAACCAAGCTGAAAGACGATGGTAGCAACTATACGGACTGGGTCCGAAACTTGAGGATCATCCTCATAGCTGCCAAGAAAGCATATGTCCTTGAAGCACCGCTAGGTGACGCACCCATTTTTCCAGCAACTCAAGACATTATGAACGCCTGGCAGTCGCGTAGTGATGATTACTCCCTGGTTCAGTGCGGCATGCTTTACAGCTTAGAACCGGGGCTCCAAAAGCGTTTTGAGCAGCACGGAGCATATGAGATGTTCCAAGAGCTGAAAATGGTTTTCCAAGCTCATGCCCGGGTCGAGAGATATGAAGTCTCCGATAAGTTCTACAGTTGTAAGATGGAGGAAAACAGTTCTGTCAACGAGCATATACTCAAAATGTCCGGGTTGCACAACCACTTGTCTCAGCTGGGAGTTAATCTTCCAGATGACTCGGTCATTGACAGGGTCCTCCAGTCGCTCCCACCTAGCTACAAGAGCTTTGTGATGAACTACAATATGCAGGGGATGGAGAAATCCATTCCTGAGTTATATTCAATGTTGAAATCAGCGGAGGTGGAAATCAAAAAGGAACATCAAGTGTTGATGGTGAATAAGACCACTAGTTTCAAGAAAGGCAAGGGTAAAAAGAACTTCAAGAAGGACGGCAAGGGATTTGCCGCGCCCGGTAAATCAGTTGCCGGGAAGAAGCCAAACAATGGACCCAAGCCTGAGACTCAGTGCTTTTATTGCAAGGGAAATGGTCACTGGAAGCGGAACTGCCCCATGTACTTAGCGGATAAGAAGGCCGGCAACACCAAAGGTATATGTGATATACATGTTATTGATGTGTACCTTACCAGTACTCGTAGTAGCTCCTAGGTATTTGATACCGGTGCGGTTGCTCATATTTGCAACTCAAAACAGGAGTTGCGGAATAAGCGGAGACTGGCGAAGGACGAGGTGACGATGCGCGTTGGGAATGGTTCCAAGGTCGATGTGATTGCCGTCAGCACGCTACCTCTACATTTACCTACAGGATTAGTTTTAAACCTCAATAATTGTTATTTAGTGCCAGCTTTGAGCATGGACATTGTATCTGGATCTCGTTTAATGTGAGATGGCTACTCATTTAAATTTGAGAATAATGGTTGTTCTATTTATATGAGAGATATGTTTTATAGTCATGCCCCGCTGGTCAATGGTTTATTTTTACTGAATCTCAAACGTGATGTTACACATATTCATAGTGTGAATACCAAAAGATGTAAGGTTAATAATGATAGTCCCACATACTTGTGGCACTGCCGCCTTGGTCACATTGGTGTCAAACGCATGAACAAACTCCATGCAGATGGACTTTTGGAGTCTCTTGATTATGAATCATTTGACACGTGCGAACCATGCCTCATGGGCAAAATGACCAAGACTCCATTCTCCGGAATAATGGAGCGAGCAACCAACTTGTTGGAAATAATATGTACTGATGTGTGCGGTCCAATGAGCGTTGAGGTTCGCGGTGGCTATCATTATGTTCTCACTCTCACTGATGACTTAAGTAGATATGGGTATGTCTACTTAATGAAACACAAGTCTGAGACCTTTGAAAAGTTCAAGGAATTTCAGAGTGAGGTGGAGAATCAACGTGACAGGAAAATAAAGTTCTTACGATCAGATCGTGGAGGAGAATATTTGAGTCACGAGTTTGGTACGCATTTAAGGAAATGTGGAATTGTTTCACAACTCACGCCGCCTGGAACACCTCAGTGTAATGGTGTGTCCGAACGTCGTAATCGCACTCTATTGGATATGGTGCGATCTATGATGTCTCTTACCGATTTACCGCTATCATTTTGGGGTTATGCTTTAGAGACAGCCGCATTCACTTTAAATAGGGCACCGTCTAAATCCGTTGAGACGACACCGTATGAATTATGGTTTGGGAAGAAACCTAAGCTGTCGTTTCTAAAATTTTGGGGATGCGATGCTTATGTCAAGAAACTTCAACCTGAAAAGCTCGAACCCAAGTCGGAAAATGCGTCTTCATAGGATACCCTAAGAAAACCATTGGGTACACCTTCTACCTAAGATCCGAAGGCAAGATCTTTGTTGCCAAGAATGGATCCTTTTTGGAGAAAGAGTTTCTCTCGAAAGAAGTAAGTGGGAGGAAAGTAGAACTTGATGAAGTACTGCCTCTTGAACCGGAAAATAGCGTAGCTCAGGAAGATGTTTCTATGGTGCCTGCACCGACTAGAGAGGAAGTTAATGATGATGATCAAGGAACTTCGGATCAAGTTGCTACTGAACATCGTAGGTCCACAAGGGCACGTTCCGCACCAGAGTGGTACGGCAACCCTATCCTGGAAATCATGTTGTTAGACAACGGTGAACCTTCGAACTATGAAGAAGCAATGGCGGGCCCGGATTCCAACAAATGGCTTGAAGCCATGAAATCCGAGATAGGATCCATGTATGAAAACAAAGTATGGACTTTGGCAGACTTGCCCGATGATCGGCAAGCCATAGAAAATAAATGGATCTTTAAGAAGAAGACTGATGCGGATGGTAATGTGACCGTCTATAAGGCTCGGCTTGTCACTAAGGGTTATCGACAAGTTCAAGGGGTTGACTACGATGAGACTTTCTCACCCGTAGCGAAGCTGAAGTCCATCTAAATCATGTTAGCAATTGCCGCATTTTATGATTATGAGATATGGCAAATGGACGTCAAAACAGCATTCCTTAACGGTTTCCTTAAGGAAGAATTGTATATGATGCAGCCGGAAGGTTTTGTCGATCCTAAGAATGCTGACAAGGTGTGCAAGCTCCAGCGCTCCATCTATAGGCTGGTGCAAGCATCTCGGAGTTGGAACATTTGCTTTGATGAAATGATCAAAGTGTTTGGGTTTGTGTAGACTTATGGAGAAGCCTGTGTTTACAAGAAAGTGAGTGGGAGATCTGTAGCATTTCTCATATTATATGTGGATGACATACTATTGATGGGAAATGATATAGAACTTTTGGAAAGCATAAAGGCCTACTTGAATAAGTGTTTTTCAATGAAGGACCTTGGAGAAGCTGCTTACATATTAGGCATCAAGATCTATAGAGATAGATCGAGACGCCTCATTGGTCTTTCACAAAGAACATACCTTGACAAGATATTGAAGAAGTTCAATATGGATCAGTCCAAGAAGGGGTTCTTGCCTGTATTGCAAGGTGTGAAATTGAGCACGGCTCAATGCCCGACCTCGGCAGAAGATAGAGAAAAGATGAGTGTCGTCCCCTATGCCTCAGCCATAGGGTCTATTATGCATGCCATGCTGTGTACCAGACCTGATGTGAACCTTGCCGTAAGTTTGGTAGGGAGGTACCAAAGTAATCCCGGCATGGAACACTGGACAGCGGTCAAGAATATCCTGAAGTACCTAAAAAGGACTAAGGATATGTTTCTCGTTTATGGAGGTGACGAAGAGCTCGTCGTAAAGGGTTATGTCGATGCTAGCTTCAACACAGATCTGGATGACTCCAAGTCACAAACCGGATACGTGTATATTTTGAATGGTGGGCAGTCAGCTGGTGCAGTTGCAAGCAAAGCGTCGTGGCGGGATCTACATGTGAAGCGGAGTACATGGCAGCCTCGGAGGCAGCACATGAAGCAATATGGATGAAGGAGTTCCTCACCGACCGAGGAGTTATTCCCAATGCGTCGGGCCCGATGACTCTCTTCTGTGACAACACTGGAGCTATTTCCCTTGTCAAGGAGCCCAGGTTTCACAAGAAGACCAGGCATATCAAGCGTCGCTTCAACTCCATTCGTGAAAATGTTCAAGATGGAGACATAGATATTTGTAAAGTGCATACGGATCTGAATGTCGCAGATCCGTTGACTAAACCTCTTCCACGAGCAAAACATGATCAACACCAGAACTCTATGGGTGTTTGATTCATCACAATGTAACTAGATTATTGACTCTAGCGCAAGTGAGAGACTGTTGGAAATATGCCCTAGAGGCAATAATAAAATGGTTATTATTATATTTCCTTGTTCATGATAATTGTCTGTTGTTCATACTATAATTGTATTAACCGGAAACCGTAATACATGTGTGAATACATAGACCACAACATGTCCCTAGTGAGCCTCTAGTTGACTAGCTCATTGATCAATAGATGGTTATGGTTTCCTGACCATGGACATTGGATGCCGTTGATAATGGGATCACATCATTAGGAGAATGATGTGATGGACAACACCCAATCGTAAGCATAGCACAAGATCGTGTAGTTCGTTTGCTAAGAGATTTTCAAATTTCAAGTATCATTTCCTTAGACCATGAGATTGTGTAACTCCCGGATACCGTAGGAATGCTTTGGGTGTACCAAACGTCACAACGTAATTGGGTGGCTATAAAGGTGCACTACAGGTATCTCCGAAAGTGTCTGTTGGGTTGGCACGAATCGAGACTGGGATTTGTCACTCCGTATGACGGAAAGGTATCTCTGGGCCCACTTGGTAATGCATCATCATAATGAGCTCAATGTGACTAAGGAGTTAGTTACGGAATGAGTAAAGAGACCTGCCAGTAACGATATTGAACGAGGTATTGGGATACCGACGATCGAATCTCGGGCAAGTAACATACCGGTGGACAAAGGGAATTGTATACGGGATTGATTGAGTCCCCGACATCGTGGTTCATCCGATGAGATCATCGTGGAACATGTGGGAGCCAACATGGGTATCCAGATCCCGTTGTTGGTTATTGGCCGGAGAGATGTCTCGGTCATGTCTGCATGATTCCCGAACCCGTAGGGTCTACACACTTAAGGTTCGGTGACGCTATAGTTGTTACGGGAATTAGTATGTGGTTACCAAATGTTGTTCGGAGTCCTGGATGAGATCCCGAACGTCACGAGGAGTTCCGTAATGGTCCGGAGATGAAGATTTATATATGGGAAGTCCTTATTCGGTCGCCGGAAGTGTTCGGGGGTTTACCGGTATTGTACCGGGACCACCGAAAGGGTTCCGGGGGTCCACCGGGAGGGTCCACCTGCCCCGGAGGGCCCTATGGGCTGAATATGGAGGGGAACCAGCCCCTAGGTGGGATGGGCGCCAACTCCCCCCTAGGGCCCATGCGCCTGGGGTTGGGGGAAACCCTAAAGGGGGCGCCCCCCTTGGCTTGGGGGGCAAGCCTTCCCCCTTGGCTGCCCCCACCCCCTCTAGATGCATCTGGAGGGGGCCGGCCCCCTCTCCCTTGCCCCTATAAATACTGGGAGGGTGGGAGGGCTGCCGCACCCTTCCCCTGGCGCAGCCCTCCCCCTCTCCAACACTTCCTCCTCCTCCGTAGTGCTTGGAGAAGCACTACCGGAGAACTGCAAGCTCCACCACCACGCCGTCGTTCTGACGGAGCTCTCCCTCAACTTCTCCTCTCCCCTTGTTGGATCAAGAAGGAGGAGACGTCCCCGGGCTGTACGTGTGTTGAACTCGGAGGCGCCATCCGTTCGGCGCTAGATCGGATCTTCCGCGATTTGAATCGCCGCGAGTACGACTCCATCATCCGCGTTCTAGTAACGCTTCCGCTTTGCGATCTTCAAAGGTATGAAGATGCACTTCCTCTCTCTCTCTTGTTGCTAGAATCTCCTAGATTGATCTTGGTGATACGTAGGAAAATTTTGAATTATTGCTACGTTCGCCAACAGTGGCTTCTTGGAGAAGCCACCTTGAAGGCCTTTTGGTATATTTCCCTATTGGCTTATTGGAGAAGCCACCTTGAGGGCATTTTGGTATTTCCAAGTGACCTCTACCCCTTGGGCTTGGCCTATAAATAGAGGTGGAGAGGTGCTCTCCATGGACACTCTCTTTCTCACATACAAATGCCATGCATGATCTGGCCTTCTCTCTTCATCCTCGCGAAATAGTTTCGTAGAGCCGAAAGGTTGTCTGGGTTCCGGTGGGAACTAGTTCTAGATGGTGAAGCCCTGCCGGATAGCTGACACTGTATGTGTGCAACCCCGTAGAGAGGTCATAGGTTCGATATTTTTGCCCCAGGGGCTATTTGAGAGTGCCTCCCGAAGGACTGTCCGGGTGACCATCCAAGATTTTGTGTGTGCCTCCTGAAGGGCTGTCCGTGATACCATTCGGGGGACTGTACGATCGCCTCCCGAAGGGCTGTCCGAGGGGCTGACGAGGGAGTTCATCCTCGCGGTTGGGAGGTTGTAAATCCTAGCTGCGGGATCTGCACCAACGATCTTCATCGACTCTACTTCCGCTGCGCTACGAGTCGGTAATGATCAGATCCAAACCTTGTATGCATCTCCATAGTGATCCTGAACAGGCTCACTGTACCGATTTTTTTTTGTTTTCTGTCGCGTTCCCCTACAACTTGATTCTCCTTATTGATTTCTACCTCCGCAGCCTTAAGCATCGCGAAGAGCTCGGGAATCGTTTTCTCCATCCCCTGCATATTATAGTTCATCACAAAGCCCTTATAGCTTGGTGTCAATGACTGGAGAACTCTGTTAATGACCGTGTCATCTAGAACATTAACTACCAACTGAGCCAAACGGTTGTGAAATCCAGACATTCTGAGTATATGATCACTAACAGAACTGTTCTTCTCCATCTTGCAGCTAAAGAACTTGTCAAAGGTGTCATCCCTCTCAACCCGGGCATGAGCTTGAAATACCAATTTCAGCTCCTGGAACATCTCATATGCTCCATGGTGCTCAAAACGTTTTTGGAGCCCCGGTTCTAAGCTGTAAAGCATGGCGCACTAAACTATCGAGTAGTCATCAGAACATGCCTGCCGGATGTTCACAACATCCAGAGACGACGCTGGAGGGGGTGCAGCACCTAGCAGTGCATCAAGGACATAAGCCTTCTGTGCGGCAATGAGGATGATCCTCAAGTTACGGACCCAGTCCGCATAGTTGCTTCCATCATCTTTCAACTTAGCTTTCTCTATACAGACATTAAAATTTAGGGGAACTACAGCGCGGGCCATTGATCTACAACACAACTTTTGCAAAGAAAATTAAGACTAAGTTCATGATAATTAGTTCAGTTAATAAAATTACTAATGAACTCCCACTTAAATCAACATCCCTCAAGTTTTCTAAGTGATATATAATCCAAATCAATTAACCCATGTCAAATCATCACGTGAAATGGGGTAGTCATCAATGGTGAACATCTCCATGTTGATCATATCTACTATATGACTCATGTTCGACCTTTCGGTCTCCTATGTTCTGAGGCCATGTTTGTACATGCTAGGCTCGTCAAGTTTAACCCAAGTATTCTGCATGTGTAAAACTGGCTTACACCCCCCCCCCCGTATGCGAACGTAGAGTCTATCACACCCGATCATCACGAGGTGCTTCGAAATGACGAACTTTTGCAATGGTGCATACTTAGGGAGAACACAATTTCTTGAAATTAAGTGAAGGGATCATCTCATAATGCTACCGTCGTCCTAAGCAAAATAAGATGCATAAAAAGATAAACATCACATGCAATCAATATGTGACATGATATGGCCATCATCATCTTGTGCCTTTGATCTCCATATGCAAAGCACCGGCATCATCTGCATCGTCATCGGCATGACACCATGATCTCCATCATCGTGTCGTCACATGGTCGTCTCGTCAACTATTGCTTCTACAACTATTGCGAACGCATAGCGATAAAGTAAATCAATTACATGGCGATTAAGAAATAAAAGACAACCCTATGGCTCCTGCCTGTCGCCGAACTCAGCGACATGCATGTCGTGAACCTATTACAAAACATGATCATCTCATACATCAACATATATCACATCACATTTTTGCCATACCACATCACAACATGCCCTCCAAAAACAAGTTAGACGCCCTCTACTTTGTTGTTGTTGCAAATTTTACGTGGCTGCTATGGGAAACTAGCAAGAACCGTTCTTACCTATGCAAAGCCACAACGATGATAATCAAGTTGCCTTTTAACCTTCTACAAGGACCACCTTCGTCAAATTAGATTCAACTAAAGTAGGAGAGACAGACATCCGCTAGCCACCTTATGCAAAACAAGTTGCATGTCAGTCGGTGAAACCGGTCTCATATGCGAGGACATATAAAGTTGGCCCGAGCCGCTTCATCCCACAATACTGTGAATCCAAATAAGACAAGAGAGGTAAGCAATTTGAGCATAACCGCCCACAACTCTTTGTGTTCTACTTGTGCAAATACATCTACACATAGACCTAGCTCATGATGCCACTGACGGGGAACGAAGCATGGAAATCAAAAAATTTCCTACAAACATCCAAGATCTATCTAGGAGAAGCATAGTAATGAGAGGGGAGAGTGTGTCTACGTACCCTCGTAGACCATTAAGCGGAAGCGTATATCACGCGGTTGATGTAGTCGTACTCGTCACGATCCAAACCGGTGAAGTACCGAACAGACGACACCTCCGCGTTCAACACACGTACGGCTCGATGAAGTCTACTCCTCCTTGATCCAGCAAGCGAGGAAGGGTAAGTAGATGGGATCACCGACAACACGACAGCGTGACGGTGATGGTGGTGGAGTGATTCCGGCAGGGCCACGCCGAGCGCTACCGAAATAACGAAGACGGGTGAGTTAGGAAGTAATAGGAGAGAGGGGAGCCAAGGGCTCGTGTGTACTCTTGGGGGCGCCCATTCCCCTCTATATTTAGGTAGAGGGGTACGGTGGCCAGCCCTCCGAGCCCTAGGGCTGGTGCACCAAGGGGGAGGGGGTGGACTCCTGGTCCAATTCCCTCCTTTCCATACACAGGTGGACTTTCCACATTTCCCGGCCACATGGGCCTTGAGGGACTTGTGCGCATGGCCCAATAAGGCTAGGGCGCCTCCCCTCAGCCCATGTTGACCCTTGGGACATGGTGGAACCCTTGGTGGACTTCCAGAGTCCTCTTTAAGTTTTCAGAACCTTCTGCAAGCTTCCCGGTACAATACCGAAAAAACTGAAACTTTGTTTGGAACCCTGAAAGCAACTTTCCATATATAAATCTTTACCTTCGGACCATTCCGGAGATCCTCATGACCTCCAGGTTCTCATCCGGGACTCCGAACAACATTCGATCACCAACATGCATATCCCAATATTACTCTAGCGCCACTGAACATTAAGCGTGCGGACCCTACGGGTTCGAGAATCATGTAGACATGACCGAGACACCTCTCTGGTCAATAACCAATAGCGGAACCTAGATGCCCATATTGGTTCCTACATAGTCCACGAAGATCTTTTATCGGTTGAACCACGATGTCAAGGATTCGGTAATCTCGTATGCAATTCCCTTTCTCCGGCGATATGTTACTTGCCCGAGATTCGATCATCGGTATCTCTATACCTAATTCAATCTCGTTACCAACAAGTCCCTTTACTCGTTCCGTAATACAAGATCTCGTGACTAACTCATTAGCCACATTGCTTGCAAGCTCTTTACGATGTTGTACTACCTAGAGGGCCCAAAGATATCTCTCCGTCACACGGAGTGACAAATCCCAGTCTCGATCCATGTCAACCCAACAGACACCTTCAGAGATGATCACCCAGTTATGAAGTGGCGTTTGATAGCACCTAAGGTACTCCTCTGGTATCCGGGAGTTGCATGATCTCATGGTCTTAGGAATAGATACTTGACATGAAGAAAAGTATAGCAATAAACTCAAGTGATATGATCGAATGCTAAGCTTACGGTTGGGTCCTGTCCATCACATCAATATCCTAATTATGTGATCCCGTTATCAAATGACAACTCATGTATATGGTTAGGAAATCGTAACCATATTTTATCAACGAGCTAGTCTAGTAGAGACTCACTAGGGACATAGTATTTGTTTATGTATTCGCACATGTATTTAAGTTTCCGGTCAATACAATTCTAGCATGAATAATAAACATTTATCATGAACAAGAAAATATGATAATAACCAATTTATTATTGTCCCTAGGGCATATATTTAACATCAAGGTCCTTATAAAGGGAAAAAGTTACTGAAAGGAAATTATAGTATTGACAACAGCATGAGTTGAAACATTAAAACGCGGGAGCTAGTGATTTGATCACGACCACCCGATGGAGATCAGATTTCCATCAGATGACGCCTCTTGATGACTTGAGTGACTCAGCGTACCTCTTCGAGAACGCATCCAAACAGTAAGCTGGAGATCCAATGGCTTGAAGCTATTGCCGGACGAAGAACAGTAACGGAAGAATAACAGAGGAGAGGGGAGCCTGACACGTTCGATTCGGCTTCCGGAGCGAAGAAGGTGGGGCGGTGTCCGGAGCTTGGGGAAGCGGGGCTTCGGGGTGGCGGAGGTCCTAGGAGCGGCACACTGCATGGAGAATGAGGGAGAAGCTCGGCGGCGGGGGCATGCCATCGGGATGGCCGATGAACGGCGCCGTAGTAGGACAGGATTTTTTGTTGATCTTTATTTTTATCTTTACCTAATAATAAAGCACCTATTACTGTCGCCGCATTTTTTCAAAATAGTCTCTGTTGTTTTAGGTAATTAACCCGCGGTACTTTAATAAGTCATTAAGTGGTCAACGGTGAAAAAACGTTTCGTTCGTTCGTGGGCTGGGCTGACGCACGGGGGAGCAGTTCTGTAAAAAGAAATACACCAGTACGCCGCCGCCGCCGCCACCACCACGCGCGGATGCGCGGCCGGTCTTCTTCCCAGGCCGTTTGCCGCCCTGTCTCCTTCCCCTCTCCATCTGCCCCAATCTTCTCCGGTGCCACCCTGAGCCTCCTCGGTCTCCAACCTCCTGCAATATTCAAGCCCTCCGGCACCCAATCCGAGCAACCAGCGGTCGATTCGAGTGACCCCCGCTAGGAATCCATGGGATTTGAGGTAGAGGATTTCCTGGGAGAGCGAGTAGGAAGGATGATGGTGGGGTTCATGGGGAAGATGAAGAAGCAGAAGGTGATCCACGGCCCGCACGCGACGCCGAGCCGCCACGCGCCTCCTCCCCTGCCGCTCCGCCTCCATGCCGGGACAACGTACTGGGCCTTGCCGGACGCCGAGGACCAACGGTTCAATGCCGCCGCCCACTCCGGCCTCCACCACACCAGCCCGAACCGCTACTCGCGGGCGCGCGGGGATGGAGAACCCCGACGGGCACGCGGGGGCGGGTCTGGGCAGCGACCCGTCCGGGCTCCCCCCACCCCCACCGCCGCCCTTGGATGCCGCGGGGCGGGTCTGGGCAGCGACCCGGCCGAGGTTCTCCCACCGCCACCCCCGCATCTCCCGGGGGGCGCCCCGTACGACGGGGCGCAGGCAGCCAACGGATCCGCGTACCCGGCCGAGCACGCCTCGCTGAACGGGACCTCCGGCGAGGCGGCGTGGGCCATGGAGAACGGCGCCGCCGCCGCCGAGATGGCCGAGCCCATGGTCCCCGAGCAGTTGTACGAGGATGGTAATGCTGCCGGGGCAGAAGCCTTCTCTATCTGGTTTCGTTGCCTGCCTGCTACTTTGTTGCTAATATGCTGTTGCTTTCTCTTCCGCAGCTGTGGCTTCAGTGGAATAGGCTAGGTTATGGGATGCTGTCACCGTGGATTGCTTAGACTTTGATGCTTGGACCGCACTTATTGAAGAGACGGAGAGGATTGCTGAGGTGAAATTGAAACTGTTGCCTTACCATACAGTGCATTGTTCTCCTTTTTGCAACTTGTTGTATGGATGTGTCATAATTTTCAGCAGCTTATCCTCCTTTTGTTCCCACATGTGTTACATAATCCTTTGGTCATATGCAATTGATATGTATCTTGTAGACCACAAAGTCATGCCAATCTTTGTTATGCATGGATGGTCACTCGCTCCCTTGTTTTGATTAGCACATTTTCTTTCTACATTCCTCTGTATTGTAGGATCCCAGTATATTTTCTGTTTGACTTCATGGGCCTTGTTCCCTGTAGTAGTTTCATCATTGTCCCACTGTAGTCTTGTCAATCTGTCCTTATTCGTGTTTTAGTGAACAACACTAGATATAAATTTGATCTGTTTGGCTAATAAAATAAAATGGATTTTAAATGATAAACAAGTTTATGCTAATGCCATATTTTTGTGTATTCCTGCTCAGAGCAAGATATTGAAAATGCGGAAAGTGTATGATGCATTCCTTGCGGAGTTCCCTCTGTGCTTTGGCTATTGGAAGAAATATGCAGATCATGAAGGCTGTCTAGATGGTGTCAATAAAGTTTTTGAGGTGTATGAACGGGCAGTTCTTGCAGTTACTTATTCAGTGGACATATGGTGTAATTATTGTCAGTTTGCGATTTCAACATACAATGACCCAGATGTCATCAGAAGTTAGCAATTGAATACCCAAACTATTCTGATGAAGTTTTTAACTTCTTTTTGTGTCTTGACTTTTGTTAACCACTGCATTTTAGGCTGTATAGGAATACACGACGTTGATTTTACAATACTTAGCACCTGAACAGGAATGCTTGATGAAATGCTTTATAATATAGCACTGTATATTCGCAGTCCTTGTGATAGTGTAGGTCATGGCAATGTTGCATATATTCAAATTTTGGCATAGGCAGTGTGAGACTCCATGCATCTGTTAGTTGTAATGACTAATCTCTCTCCATGAAGTACATCATCTGTTTGACCTTTTTCTTTTTGTAGCAGCTATAATCTGTACTCCCTTCATCTGGGTTTGTAGGGTGTGCGCAGGTTTTTAGGTCCTCAACGTGCTATATGCCACCGAAAGTATGTCTATAAACTTCATTCGAATAAAAATCCAGTGATATGCTTTTGGTGGCATATACACATGTTTCGTTAGTCAAATTGTCGAGGACGTAAAAAATCCGCTCATGCCCTATAAACCTGGATAGAGGGAGTATAAGTATTTTCATATAGCCAACATTAGTCATTTAGTGCATTAACTAAGTGGCCAATTTGGAGATCACATGTTTGTGCTATACAAAGTACTGAAGTATAGATCTATCAAGAAAAATAGAGTCCTCCTTTGATGCAAATGTAGCTTTCACTGTTTGATCGTACAAGCCTTCATTCATTTAGTGTTTCTGGAATTATCTAATGTATTCTTTATCTGAGGATTGATTATTTCATTCTTTCATCAGCAACTAAACCCACTGTTTTTTTCTAGAGACTGTTTGATCGGGTTTTGGCATATGTTGGAACAGATTATGGTTCCGAAACATTGTCGGATGAGTAGTACATCAAGTATGAAGAATCACTTTCAAGCATGGAGTCATCTAGCTGTGGTATACACAAGAATATTAGAGCACCCTATACAACGGCTTGATTGGTACTTTAATTGGTGAGTCATTGACATTATTTATGCATTTAAGTATTTAAGTATGTTTTCTTGTCAGTTGCCACTTCTATTTATATTATGACTTATCTACTACGTCGTCCTAAAATAGTACAGTGTGCAGGCATCCCAAAATTTCGCTCCAGATGACTCATTTATTCCACTGAAAAAACACTCGCTCTAAACAACATCACCATGAAATTATTTGATCTGGCCCGTGTTGTGTCGGCTCTGATTCAGTTGCAATTGAGTTTGTGTTGTTATTGCGGATTAATATTGTTCTCACTTATGCTGACTAGATTAGCTAAATTGTGATCAATGACTAGCTATTTATGCTAACTGCCTGCTTACTTTGGGGAGTGTGGATGACTGTCATTTTCTATGTGCTTACTCTGCTTATTATCTGCATGTATAATGTTGTTTGCACGAGCATGATTTTCTATGTTGTGATAATAAGAGAGTAAATTGTAGGTGCCTTGCACGATGGTTGGTCATACATTGATGGAGATGATTGTGTAATCAGGGTGTTGTGAATGTGATTTCTCTGAATGCAATCCTTTTGCCAATAGGCGATGTTTTAGGAAAAGATCAGAGTGCACAGTTGAACTGTACGTGGAAACAACCATTTGGGAATACATAGTGGTTTTTATTAGTAGAAGCAAGGTAAAAAAAAGATAGAGGGGACTATGGGGCCAATAACTTGTTTTCTAAAAAAATTAGCCACTGTTCTTTTTTAGCTATCATCAGTTATTCACACATTTACAAGAATTTGTTTACATAGGGACCCAGACTTGGATTGGTGACAAGCTTCGCTCACACATTTACTTGGAGTTTGTACAATACACACAACTTGGATCGATTGAACCAGCCAATAGCTGGAAACCGTAATTAGAATCAGGGCATTTCTATTAAGGTCTATAGATCACAGTTAACTACAGGGAGGTAAACTGTAGTGATATTTCACATGCTACGCTTGCATCAACAAAACATTCATGTGTATTGACTGCATTTTCCACTGTATTTCTGATGGAGCAGGAAACAAATGAGACATTCCCATTCACAACTGTTCATGGGAACCCAGACTTTTCGGACCAATCAATAAGTACCAATTATGCAAAACATGTGAAACAACCAGTAAGTATGGGTACTGATTGTAAGAAAATAAGTATCAACAGAAAGGAACGAACTGGAGCCTATAGTGCTTACAGGGAGCCAACCGTGTGTTTGTGACAACATGGAATGAACATTTAATCGATGTATCTAAATGTATATATTTTAAATGTGCAAACGAAGGGGCTGGAATAAAGTGGGTTTTCAGATCATAAATTTTCTAACTCACCGTGGTCCTCCTCCTCCAGACCCTGTTCAACCTCATGAAACCAATTTGCGCGTCGAGGAGCCTAGCTCAGCTAGCTGTTTGCATGCTCTGTAGTTCCTATTCTGAACATATGGGTTAACTTCCTGAACCCATGCTTATGGCGTCAAGTATTACATAGAGTTTTTTTGCTTAATCTACTTGTCTATAGAAGAATCTGGATGTTTCATTTGCTTCAGTTACTATCAGCAAGAACACATTGTGAGTGCCAGATCTTTAACTGTTTACCAATGAATGTATGGTCCTCCAACAGTAATTGCATTGGTCGTAGCGCACCCGTGCGTCAGGATGATGTACACAGCATGGGCATTAATACTAAAATGGTGTATGTCGATAATGAAATATCCAAAGATACACTTGCCCGAATCAATTTTCTTCTCTCTGAAATTGTTTCTTATACAGATGCTATATTTTACAATTTCAGAACACATATGCTTGCTAATGTGATTACTTATTCATTTCATTAGCTAGTGTGTTCCCATCGATCCATCCATGCACTGAACCGATAATTTTCTTACTCTGTTCAGGTCGCAATCACGAACGAGCAGCAAAATTTGCACTGAACTACTGGCATAAGGCAGTGAAATACTTTTTGCTCACGTGAGTGGAAGTTTGGAACATAAGAACAAATAACAAAGTGTATGCACTGCACGTATGCTACTACTTAGATCCTTATTGCTTGTCTTCCAAAGTACAGGTCCTTCCATATAGGACTCACAAACTAACTAAAGATCAAGTATTTCGACTAGCAGCTTATTACTTATCTTTGCAATTTTATTACTCCCTCTCTCAGTTTACAAGGCGTGCGCGTACCCCTAGGTCGTCAATTTGACCAACCTATTATAAGTAATATATTATAAAAAATATACCAATATAAACTTCAGATGTTCTATTTTCAAAAGATATAATTTTTGTGTTATATAGTTTATATTAGGGTGATCAAATTTGCAACCTAGGTATACGCGTAGGACTTGTAAACTGAGATGGAGGGAGTATCTCAGAAGCATAAAGGTAAAATGGGATAAATCACTTTCTTTTAAATGGGCTCCGTTCTGAATCTGCATTAGCATATCAAGGCCATAGACCATAGATATGAATAATTGACAGGTTGCTCTTTTCTCATATTTTAAGTTGATAGGGAAATTTTACATATCACATGCTTATAGGAATGACTCAATATTCCCATGGCAGAATGAGGATGGGGCATTCCGTGATCCAACATCTCTTCTACCATCAGGGCTGATGACATTCTTTGGCAATGCTAAGCCGCTTGATAAATCATGGCATGAGATGGGCCTTGGGTATAATCCAAGCATCAGCCCTTGGTGATCTGTGGTGATGCAGTGCTGCACCTTAATGGAAATATGAACCATGGCTTGATGTTGCTTTCAACCTGTTCAAGGCTATGTGGAGAAAGTATGTAGAGATTGAAATGGAATTCCTTTTTTTTGTGAAGTATTGAAATGGAATTCTTGACACTATATAACTTTGGTTTCTCAAGTAATTGAAGAAATGCTCCAAGAATAAGGCCACCATCAATACATTTGTTCTTTTATGGTCAAAAGAGTCTGCACGTGAATTATCACTTTTTATTTGTCGAGAAGTTTCTTACCTTTGTGCTGGTCAATTATTTTTATGTATATTTTGATAATATATTTTTACCTAAGATGCATTAGATCATTGTAGTATAGTAGAAGGGGATGTTATAGACGTACATTTGTGTACTATTTGTAGTGAACATATCTCCAATTGTATTATTGGAAATTAAGGAAAGTTTGGAAAATTTTGGCGGCGATTGCTATGTAGCGAAGCAAAGACCTTTGGATCAACGAAACCGCCTTATATACGATGTTTTCCCATACAATAGACAGGCCTGTTTCCCGAGGTTGGGCCTATAACACCAGATCAGTCTGATCTTACGAAAATCATACGAATTTTGATCGTACTTAAACTTATAGCAGCGGTCAATGTGTAATACGACGTACTATAGATATCCCTTCATTTTTGTATTGTGACGTGAAAAGTATTTACATAAATTTGTTGCTGCTGAGATAATCCACTGACTTGACTACCAGTACATTGTTCTCCAAAAAGCTCTCTGACGATATTGGTTTTTCTAAAAAATATGTTCTTTCTTTTCCCCTACTCCAAGGCTATGACCGAAACCCTAGCCGCCGCCCCATCTACTTCCCCTCTCATTGACGTTGGGGCATGTTGCTAGGCAAAGCCCGTGCAGCGCCGATGGCGGTGCTCATGGAGGAGTGAGGGTTGTTGCGGGATTGCGAAGGAGATGCCTACTCGAGGGGCACTGCTACATGGCTGATAAATTGTGGCCGATGTCTAGCCGACACAAATTGCAGCCATGTATCAATGTCTTTTAGTGGGCTACAACCCTCGATCACTAGTGTCATCTGATTTTCGTTCAGCACTCCATCGTTTGCCAAGTAGTTTCGTGTGCTCAAGTGGCGGTCTTCGTCAGGTGGTGCTCGACGGCGGCGTTGGCCATCCTACACGACAATCTTCCATGGCGGCTCGACCTGGCTAGGTCATCAGAGAAGAGGGAGTCAGTGCATGGTCCTAGCGACGGCGAGCTCGACATCAGACCCAGACTATTCGTGCGGAGGCATGGGTGTTTTTTCTAGGTTTTCTTTTGGGAGTCTTGGAGTTTGGTTTGGAGCCGTGAGCTGATGTCGCTGTTCCAGTGTAGAAATAATGTTCTCCCTACTCTTTCCCCATTTCGTTGGTGTGTTTATCACCGACAGAGTACGTGTGTAGCCGTGTCTCCGACAGGTCTTTCGGGGTCCGGTCGGCTTACGTTTCCGGTGGATCCATCTAGATTCGCCCGGCTTTCGTGGTCTTAAGAGCTTCTACATGTCGTTGTTGGCGTTTTCTTCTCCGGTGCGGTAATTTACTTCATAGATCACGGTTGGCAGCTTCTCCTAGTCTGCATTGATGACTTTTCAGCCATTGCTTCTACAAGCTCCTGGGTTTTAAAAGGTTTAGCATCGAGGCTCACGGCACGCCACCCATGGATGCAGGAGGAACAAGACTTCAACACCCCAAGAATATGAATTTTATTTTCTTTTTCTGTATGGATGTGTTTGTGAGGACTTGTGATGCTTAATATATGGCCTTAGGCCCTTTCACAAAAAAGTAAAAAGTATTGATTCTTCTCTATGAATTTGGCACAACACTATTAAGTCTAGTTCTTTTAATAATAGGATTATCAGGGAATGGTCGCTCAATTGGAGCACCAATTCCATATTGAAGGCCCTCTATTCAGGAAATTATGGTTCTTTTATCAGGTATCTTTTATCTACATTTAATTTATGATTTGCAAGCTTATCCAAGCTTACTTAGGATTTTAGTGGCAACTCGAATGCGCATCACCAAAATAGACAACATCAAATGTTCATGGACACATGTGGACGTGTCTGCGGACAACGATATGGGGCAGAGGCCACCAACCAGAGGCACCAATTGTTCATGAACATTGATTTCGGTGGGGTTTTGTGGCGGCAACCGCCGCAGCCAGAAGAGGTCCCAACCATTGTGGCAGCAGACGAGGGACAAGGGTGGGGTGGACGGTCAGCGGTTGGGTGTTGGGGAACGTTGCATGGGAAACAAAAAAAATTCCTACGCTCACCAAGATCAATCTAGGAGATGCACATCTATGAGAGGAGAGTGGTGTCTACATACCCATGTAAACCGAAAGCGTTAACGATATAGAGATCGTGGTTGGTGTAGTCATACTCGCATCGAGATCCAATTTGATCCAAGTACCGCACGTGCGACATCTCCGAGTTTAGCACACGTACGGCTCGGCGGCGTACTTTCCTTCTTGATCCAGCAAGGAAGGGAGAGGAGGTAGATGAGATCTGAACCAACACGACGGCATGGTGGTGGTGGTGGCAGCGGAACTTCGGCAGGGCTTCGCCAAGCGCGTACCGGTGAAACATGGGAGGAGTTGGGAGAGGTAACGGGCAAGGGTCGAAGGGGGCCTGCACCCAACGCCTCCCCACCTTTATATAGGCGTGGAGGGGGCTGGTGGCTTGCCCTCCAAGGCCCTAGGGTCGTTGGTCAAAGGGGGAGGAAGGAAATCCCTCCTTTCCTTCCCCACCGATCGCTATCCCCCCTTTTAGGGATCCTGATCTTATCCCTTCCTTGGTGCGCCTAGACAAGGGTTGTGGGGACATTCCCCACTACCCACGTTCATGTGGGTCCCCCATGTAGGTGGGCCCCACTCCGGAACCTTCTAGAACCTTCTTGGTATAATACTGAAAAAACTCGAACTTTTTTCCGGAACCCCGATAACAACTTTATATATATGAATCTTTACCTCCGGACTATTTCAGAGCAACTCGTGACATCCCGGATCCCATCCGGGACGCCAAACAAACTTCGGATTTTCCACTATTAATATCTCAGTGAAGGAAATATGCCCTAAAGGCAATAATAAAATTGTTATTTATATTTTCTTATATCATGATAAATGTTTATTATTCATGCTAGAATTGTATTAACCAGAAACTTAGTACATGTATGAATACATAGACAATACATAGTGTCCCTAGTATGCCTCTACTTGACTAGCTCGTTAATCAAAGATGGTTATGTTTCCTAACCATAGACATGTGTTGTCATTTGATGAACGGGATCACATCATTAGGAGAATGATGTGATGGACAAGAACCATCCGTTAGCTTAGCATTATGATCATTACAGTTTCATTGCTACTGCTTTCTTCATGACTTATACATGTTCCTCAGACTATGAGATTATGCAACTCCCGAATACCGGAGGAACACCTTGTGTGCTATCAAACGTCACAACGTAACTGGGTGATTATAAAGATGCTCTACAGGTGCCTCCGAAGGTGTTTGTTGGGTTGGCATAGATCAAGATTAGGATTTGTCACTCCGTGTATCGGAGAGGTATCTCTGGGCCCTCTCGGTAATGCTCATAACTATAAGCCTTACAAGCAATGTGACTAATGAGTTAGTTATAGGATGAAGCATTACGGAACGAGTAAAGAGACTTGCCGGTAACGAGATTGAACTAGGTATGATGATACTGATGATCGAATCTCGGGCAAGTAACATACCGATGACAAAGGGAACAACGTATGTTGTTGTGTGGTTTGACCAATAAAGATCTTCGTAGAATATGTAGGAGCCAATATGAGCATCCAGGTTCCGCTATTGGTTATTGATTGGAGATGTGTCTCGATCATGTCTACATAGTTCTCGAACCCGTAGGGTCCGCACGCTTAACGTTCGATGACGATTTGTATTATGAGTTATGTGATTTGATGACCGAAGTTTGTTCGGAGTCCCGGATGAGATCAAGTACATGACGAGGAGTCACGAAATGGTCGAGAGGTAAAGATAGATATATTGGAAGGTTATATTCGGACACCAGAATGGTTCCGAAGTGATTCGGGTTTTTTTTTGGAGTACCGGGAGGGTACCGGAACCCCCCCGGGGAAGTAGTGGGCCTTCATGGGCCTTAGTGGAAAGGAGAGGAGGGCCGCAAGGGTGGCCCCCCCATAGCAGGTCCGAATTGGACTAGGGAGGGGGCGGCGCCCTCCTCTTTCCTTCTCCCTCTCCTCCTCCTTCCCTCTCTCCCCCTCTTGGAAAAGGCAGGGGACTCCAACTAGGATTGGGAATCCTAGTTGGACTCCCCCTATGGCGCGCCCCTCCTGGCCGTCGGCCTCCTCCTCTCCCTCCTTTATATACGTGGCCAGGGGGCACCCCATAGCATAATAGACAATCTCTTAGCCGTGTGCGGTGCCCCCCTCCACAGTTTAACACCCCGGTCACATCGTTGTAGTGCTTAGGCGAAGCCCTGCGCCGAGTAACTTCATCATCACCATCGCCATGCCATCGTGCTGATGGAACTCTCCCTCGTCCTCAACTGGATCAAGAGCACGAGGGACGTCATCATGCTGGATGTGTGCTGAACACGGAGGTGCCGTACGTTCGGTACTTGGATCGGTTGGATCGTGATGACGTTCGACTACATCAACTGTGTTACTAAATGCTTCCGCTTTCGGTCTACGAGGGTACGTGGACACACTCTCCCGTCTCGTTGCTATGCATCTTCTAGATAGATCTTGCATGATCGTAGGAAAATTTTGAATTACTATGTTCCCCAACAGTGGCATCCGAGCCAGGTCTATGCGTAGATGATATATGCACGAGTAGAACACAACGAGTTGTGGGCGATAATAGTCATACTGCTTACCACCAACATCTTAGTTTGATTCGGCAGTATTGTTGGATGAAGCGGCCCGGACCGACATTACATGACTGCGTTCATGAGACTGGTTCTACCGACGTGCTTTGCACATAGGTGGCTGGCGGGTGTCTATTTCTCCAACTTTAGTTGAATCGAGTTTGACTACGGCCGATCCTTGTTGAAGGTTAAAACAACACACTTGACGAAAAATCGTTGTGGCTTTGATGCGTAGGTAAGAACGGTTCTTGCTAGAAGCCCGTAGCAGCCACGTAAAAGTTGCAACATTAAAGTAGAGGACGTCTAACTTGTTTTTGCAGGGCTTGTTGTGATGTGATATGGTCAAGACATGATGAGATATAAATTGTTGAGAGATGATCATGTTTTGTAACCGAGTTATCGGCAACTGGCAGGAGCCATATGGTTGTCAGTTTATTGTATGAAATGCAATCGCCATGTAATTGATTTACTTTATCACAAAGCGGTAGCGATAGTCGTAGTAGAAATATTTGGCGAGACGACAACGATGCTACGATGGAGATCAAGGTGTCAAGCCAGTGACGATGGAGATCATGACGATGCTTCGGTGATGGAGATCATGAGCATAAGATGATGATGGCCATATCATGTCACATATTTTGATTGCATGTGATGTTTATCTTTTATGCATCTTATTTTGCTTAGTACGGTGGTAGCATTATAAGATGATCCCTTACTAAATTTCAAGGTATAAGTGTTCTCCCTGAGTATGCACCATTGCTACAGTTCGTCGTGCCGGGACACCATGTGATGATCGGGTGTGATAAGCTCTACATTCACATACAACGGGTGCAAGCCAGTTTTGCATGTGCAGAATACTCGGGTTAAACTTGACGAGCCTAGCATATGCAGATATGGCCTCGGAACATTGAGACCGAAAGGTCAAACGTGAATCATATAGTAGATATGATCAACATAGTGATGTTCACCATTGAAAACTACTCCATCTCACGTGATGATCGGACATGGTTTAGTTGATTTGGATCACGTGAGCATTTAGATGACTAGAGGAATGTCTATCTAAGTGGGAGTTCTTAAGTAATATGATTAATTGAACTTTAATTTATCATGAACTTAGTCCTGATAGTTTTTGCATGTCTATATTATTGTAGATCAATGACCCGTGCTACCATTCCCTTGAATTTTAATGCATTCCTAAAGAAAGCTAATTTGAAAGATGATGGTAGCAATTACATGGACTGGGTCCATAACTTGAGGATTATCCTCATTGCTGCACAGAAGAATTACGTCCTGGAAGCACCGCTAGGTACAAGGCCTGCTACAGGAGCAACTGCGGACGTTATGAACATCTGGCAGAGCAAAGCTGATGACTACTCGATAGTTCAGTGTGCCATGCTTTACGGCTTAGAATCGGGACTTCAAAGACATTTTGAACGTCATGGAGCATATGAGATGTTCCAATAGTTGAAGTTAATATTTCAAGCAAATGCCCGAGTTGGGAGATATGAAGTCTCCAACAAGTTCTATAGCTGAAAAATGGAGGAGAATAGTTCTGTCAGAATGTCTGGGTACCATAACCACTTGACTCAGCTAGGAGTTAATCTTCCTGATGATAGTGTCATTGACGGAGTTCTTCAATCACTGCCACCAAGCTATAAAGGCTTCGTGATGAACTATAATATGCAAGGGATGACGAAAACGATTCCCGAGCTCTTCGCAATGCTAAAGGCTGCGGAGGTAGAAATCAAGAAGGAGCATCAAGTGTTGATGGTCAACAAGACCACTAGTTTCAAGAAAAAGGGCAAGAAGGGGAACTTCAAGAAGAATAGCAAGCAAGTTGCTACTCCCGGGAAGAAGCCCAAGTCTGGACCTAAACCTGAAACGGAGTGCTTCTACTGCAAAGGGACTGATCACTGGAAGCGGAACTGCCCCAAGTATTTGGCGGATAAGAAGGATGGCAAAGTGAAAGGTATATTTGATATACATGTTATTGATGTGTACCTTACTAATGCTCGTAGTAGCGCCTGGGTATTTGATACTGGTTTGTTGCTCATATTTGCAACTCGAAACACGGGCTACAGATTAAACGAAGATTGACTAAGGACGAGGTGACGATGCACGTCGGAAATGGTTCCAAGGTCGATGTGATCGCCGTCTGCACGCTACCTCTACATCTACCTTCGTGATTAGTTTTAGACCTGAATAATTATTATTTGGTGCCAACGTTGAGCATGAACATTATATCTGGATCTTGTTTGATGCGAGACAGTTATTCATTTAAATCAGAGAATAATGGTTGTTCTATTTATATGAGTAATATCTTTTATGGTCATGCACCCTTGTTGAGTGGTCTATTTTTGTTGAATCTCGATCGTGGTGATACACATGTTCATAATATTGAAGCCAAAAGATGAAAAGTTGATAATGATAGTGTAACTTATTTGTGGCACTGTCGTTTAGGTCATATTGGTGTAAAGCGCATGAAGAAACTCCATGCTGATGGGCTTTTGGAATCACTTGATTATGAATCACTTGGTGCTTGCGAACCATGCCTCATGGGCAAGATGACTAAAACTCCATTCTCCGAAACAATGGAACGAGCTACTGACTTATTGGAAATAATACATACCGATGTATGCGGACCAATGAGTGTTGAGGCTCGTGGCGGGTATCGTTATTTTCTGACCTTCACAGATGGTTTGAGCAGATATGGGTATATCTACTTAATGAAACATAAGTCTGAAACGTTTAAAAAGTTCATACAATTTCAGAGTGAAGTGGAAAATCATCGTAACAAGAAAATAAAGTTTCTACGATCTGATCGTGGAGGCGAATATTTGAGCTACGAGTCAGGTCTTCATTTTAAACAATGTGGAATAGTTTCGCAACTCAGGCCACATGGAACACCACAACGTAATGGTGTGTCCGAACGTCGTAACCGTACTTTATTGGATATGGTGCGATCTATGATGTCTCTTACTGATTTACCGCTATCGTTTTGGGGTTATGCTTTAGAGACGGCTGCATTCACGTTAAATAGGGCACCATCAAAATCCGTTGAGACGACACCATATGAACTGTGGTTTGGCAAGAAACCCAAGTTGTCGTTTCTTAAAGTTTGGGGCTGCGATGCTTATGTGAAAAAGCTTCAACCTGATAAGCTCAAACCCAAATTGGAGAAGTGCGTCTTCATAGGATACCCAAAGGAAACCGTTGGGTACACCTTCTATCACAGATCCGAAGGCAAGATAATCGTTGCTAAGAATGGATCCTTTATAGAGAAGGAGTTTCTCTCGAAAAAAGTGAGTGGGAGGAAAGTAGGACTTGATGAGGTAATAGTACCTTCCCCCGAATTGGAAAGTAGTTCATCACAGAAACCAGTTCCAGTGATTCCTACACCAATTAGTGAGGAAGCTAATGATGATGATCATGAAACTTCAGAAAGTTACTACCGAACCTCGTAGGTCATCCAGAGTACGGTCCGCACCAGAGTGGTACGGTAATCCTGTTCTAGAAGTCATGTTACTAGACCATGATGAACCTACGAACTATGAGGAAGCGATGATGAGCCCAGATTCCGCGAAATGGCTTGAGGCCATGAAATCTGAGATGGGGTCCATGTATGAGAACAAAGTGTGGACTTTGGTGGACTTGCTCGATGATCGGCAAGCCATAGAAAATAAATGGATCTTCAAGAAGAAGACTGACACTAACGGTAATGTTACTGTCTACAAAGCTCGACTTGTTGCGAAAGGTTTCGACAAGTTCAAGAAGTTGACTACGATGAGACCTTGTCACCCGTAGCGATACTTAAGTCTGTCCGAATCATGTTAGCAATTGCCGCATTTTATGATTATGAAATTTGGCAAATGGATGTCAAAACTGCATTCTTAATGGATTTCTTAAATAAGAGTTGTATATGATGCAACCAGAAGGTTTTGTCGATCCAAAAGGTGCTAACAAAGTGTGCAAGCTCCAACGATCCATTTATGGACTGGTGCAAGCCTCTCGGAGTTGGAATATATGTTTGATAGTGTGATCAAAGCATATGGTTTTATACAGACTTTTGGAGAAGCCTATATTTACAAGAAAGTGAGTGGGAGCTCTGTAGCATTTCTAATATTATATGTGGATGACATATTGTTGATTGGAAATGATACAAATTTTTTTGGATAGCATAAAAGGATACTTGAATAAGAATTTTTCAATGAAAGACCTCGGTGAAGCTGCTTACATATTAGGCATCAAGATCTATAGAGATAGATCAAGACACTTAATTGGACTTTCACAAAGCACATACCTTGATAAAGTTTTGAAGAAGTTCAAAATGGATCAGTTAAAGAAATGGTTCTTGCCTGTGTTACAAGGTGTGAAGTTGAGTCAAACTCAATGCCCGACCACTGCAGAAGATAGAAAGAAAATGAAAGTCATTCCCTATGCCTCAGCCATAGGTTCTATCATGTATGCAATGCTATGTACCAGACCTGATGTGTGCCTTGCTATAAGTATATCAGGGAGGTACCAAAGTAATCCAGGAGTGGAGCACTGGACAGCGGTCAAGAACATCCTGAAATACCTGAAAAGAACTAAGGATATGTTTCTCGTTTATGCAGGTGACAAAGAGCTCGTCATAAATGTTTACGTCCATGCAAGCTTTGACACTGATCCAGATGACTCTAAGTCGCAGTCCGGAAACGTATTTATATTGAATGGTGGAGCTGTCAGTTGGTGCAGTTCCAAGCAGAGCGTCGTGGCGGGATCTACGTGTGAAGCAGAGTACATAGCTGCTTCGGAAGCAGCAAATCAAGGAGTCTGGATGAAGGAGTTCATATCCAATCTAGGTGTAATACCTAGTGCATCGGGTCCAATGAAAATCTTTTGTGACAATACTGGTGCAATTGCCTTGGCAAAGGAATCAAGATTTCACAAGAGAACCAAACACATCAAGAGACGCTTCAATTCCATCCGTCATCAAGTCGTGGAGGGAGACATAGATATTTGCAAGATACATACGGATCTGAATGTTGCAAAACCGTTGACTAAGCCACTTCCACGAGTAAAACATGATCAACACCAAGACTCCATGGGTGTTAGAATCATTACTTTGTAATCTAGATTATTGACTCTAGTGCAAGTGGGAGACTGAAGGAAATATGCCCTAGAGGCAATAATAAAATTGTTATTTATATTTCCTTATCTCATGATAAATGTTTATTATTCATGCTAGAATTGTATTAACCGGAAACTTAGTACATGTGAATACATAGACAATACATAGTGTCCCTAGTATGCCTCTACTTGACTAGCTCATTAATCGAAGATGGTTATGTTTCCTAACCATAGACATGTGTTGTCATTTGATGAACGGGATCACATCATTAGGAGAATGATGTGATGGACAAGACCCATCCGTTAGCTTAGCATTATGATCGTTACAGTTTCATTGCTACTGCTTTCTTCATGACTTATACATGTTCCCCAGACTATGAGATTATGCAACTCCCAAATACCGGACGAACACCTTGTGTGTCTCCGAAGGTGTTTGTTGGGTTGGCATAGATCAAGATTAGGATTTGTCACTCCGTGTGTCGGAGAGGTATCTCTGGGCCCTCTCGGTAATGCTCATCACTATAAGCCTTACAAGCAATGTGACTAATGAGTTAGTTACGGGATGAAGCATTACGGAACGAGTAAAGAGACTTGCCGGTAACGAGATTGAACTAGGTATGATGATACCGACGATCGAATCTCGGGCAAGTAACATACCGATGACAAAGGGAACAACGTATGTTGTTATGCGGTTTGACCAATAAAGATCTCCGTAGAATATGTAGGAGCCAATATGAGCATCTAGGTTCTGCTATTGGTTATTGATCGGAGATGTGTCTCGCTCATGTCTACATAGTTCTCGAACCCGTAGGGTCCGCACGCTTAACGTTCGATGACGATTTGTATTATGAGTTATGTGATTTGATGACCGAAGTTTTTTCGGAGTCTCGGATGAGATCACGTACATGATGAGGAGTCTCGAAATGGTCGAGAGGTACATATTGATATATTGGAAGGTTATATTCAGACACCGGAATGGTTCCGGAGTGATTCGGGTATTTTTTGGAGTACCGGGAGGTTACCGACCCCCCCCCCCCCCGGGGGAAGTAGTGGGCCTTCATGGGCCTTAGTGGAAAGGAGAGGAGGTCCGCAAGGGTGGCCGCCCCCATAGCAGGTCCGAATTGGACTAGGGAGGGGGCGGCGCCCCCCTCTTTCCTTCTCCCTCTCCTCCTCCTTCCCTCTCTCCCCCTCTTGGAAAAGGAAGGGGACTCCAACTAGGATTGGGAATCCTAGTTGGGCTCCCCCTATGGCGTGCCCCTCCTGGCCGTGCCTCATCCTCTCCCTCCTTTATATACGTGGCTAGGGGGCACCCCATAGCACAACAGACAATCTCTTAGCCGTGTGTGGTGCCCCCCTCCACAGTTTAACACCTCGGTCATATCGTCGTAGTGCTTAGGCGAAGCCCTGCGCCGGTAACTTCATCACCACCGTCGCCACGCCGTCATGATGACGAAACTCTCCCTCGTCCTCAACTGGATCAAGAGCACTAGGGACGTCATCATGCTGAATGTGTGCTGAACACGGAGGTGCCGTATGTTCGGTACTTGGATCCGTTGGACCGTGAAGACGTTCAACTACATCAACCATGTTACTAAATGCTTCCGCTTTCGGTCTACGAGGGTACGTGGACACACTCTCCCGTCTCGTTGCTATGCCTCTCCTAGATAGACCTTGCATGATCGTAGGAAAATTTTGAATTACTACATTCCCCAACACTCAGTACTACCCTAGCGCTACCGAACGTTAATCATGCGACCCTAGGGTTCGGAAATATACAAACATGACCGAGACTCCTCTCTGGTCAATAACCAATAGCATGACCCGGATGCCCATATTGGTTCCTACATATTCAATGAACATCTTTATCAGTTGAACCACGATATCGAGGATTCAGCTAATCCCGAATGCAGTTCCCTTTGTCCATCGATATGTTACTTGCCCAAGATTCGATCGTCGGTATCTCCATACCTAGTTCAATCTTGTTACCGGCTAGTCTCTTTACTCGTTCCGTAATACAAGATCTCGTGGCTAACTCCTCAGTCACATTGCTTGCAAGCTCATTGTGATGCTGTATTACCGAGTGGGCCCCGAGATACCTCTTCGTCATACGAAGTTATACATCCCAGTCTTGATCCATGCCAACTCAACAGACACCCTCGGAGATACCTATAGAGAATCTTTATAGTCACCCAGTTACGTTGCGACGTTTGATACACACAAGGTACTCCTCCGATGTCAGTGAGTTGCATGATCTCATGGTCATAGGAACAGATACTTGACGTGCAGAAAATGATAGCAATAAACTTGATATGATCATATGCGACGCTTATAGTTTGGGTCTTGTCCATCACATCATTCTCCTAATGATGTGATCCCGTTATCAAATGATAACTCATGTCTATGGCTAGGAAACCATAGCCATCTTTGATCAACGAGCTAGTCCGCCAGATGCTCACTAGGGACATGTTGTTGTCTATGTATCCACACATGTATTTGAGTTTTCAATCAATACAATTATAGCATGGATAATAAACGATTATCATGAACAAGGAAATATAATAATAACCACTTTATTATTGCCTCTGGGACATATTTCCAACAGTATCCCACTTGCACTAGAGTCAATAATCTAGCATTACATGGTAATGAATCTAACACCCATAGAGTTCTGGTGTTGATCATGTTTTGCCCGTGGAAGAGGTTTAGTCAATGGATCTGCAACATTCAGATTCGTATGTACTTTGCAAACGTTTATGTCTTCCTCCTTGATCACATTGCAGATGGAATTGAAGCGTCGCTTTATGTGTCTAGTCCTCTTGTGAAACCTTGGTTCCTTGGCCAGAGCAATGGCACTAGTGCCGTCACAGAACAAAGTCATTTGGTTCAGTACATTGGGCATAACTCCAAGATCTAGCATGAACTGCTTCATCCAGACACCTTCCTTCGCTGCCTCCGAGGCAGCTATGTACTTCGCTTCGCATGTAGAATCAGCTACCACGCTTTGCTTGGAACTGCACCAGCTTACCGCTCCCCCATTTAGAATATATATATATATATATATATATATATATATATATATATATATATATATATATATATATCCGGTTTGAGACTTAGAGTCATCCAGAATAGTGTCAAAGCTTGCATCGACGTAACCCTTTACGACGAGCTCTTGATCACCTCCATAAACGTGAAACATTTCCTTAGTCCTTTTCAGGTACTTAAGGATATTCTTGACCGATGTCCAGTGTTCCACTCCTGGATCACTTTGAAACCTTTCGGCCATACTTATGGTAAGGCTGACATCTGGTCTTGTGCCTCAAAAGCATAGGGGATGACACACATCTTTTCTCTATCCTCTGTAGTCGATGGGCATTGAGTCTTACTCAACTTCACACCTTGGAAAATAGGCAAGAACCCCTTTTTGGACTGATCCATTTTGAACTTCTTCAAAATATTATCAAGGTATGTGCTTTATGAAAGTCCTATTAAGCGTCTCGATATATCTCTATAGATCTTGATGCCTAATATGAAAGCTGCTTCTCCTAGGTCCTTAATTGAAAAACTCCTGTTGAACTATTCCTTCACATTTTCCAAAAGTTCTGTATTGTTTCCAATCAACAATATGTCATCCGCATATAAAGAAACTCTATAGAGCTCCCACTCACTTTCTTGTAAATACAAGCTTCTTCGTAAACTTGTATAAGCCCAAACGCTTTGATCACCTCATCAAAGCAAAGATTCCAACTCGGAGATGCTTGCACCAGTCCATAAATGGATCGCTGGAGCTTGCACACTTTGTCAACATTCTCTGGATCGACAAAACCTTCCAGTTTCATAATATACAACTCTTACTTAAGGAAACCGTTAGGGAACACTGTTTTGACATCCATCTGCTAGATTTCATAATTGAAAAATGTAGTTATTGCCAACATGATTCTGACGGACTTAAGCATCACTACGGGTGAGAAAGTCTCATCTAGTCACCTCCTTGAACTTGTGAAAACCCCTTTGCCACAAGTCGAGCTTTATAGACGGTGACATTACCGTCCACGTCCGTCTTCTTCTTGAAGATCCATTTATTCTGAATGGCCTTTCACCCTTCAGGTAATACTTCCAAAGTCCATACTTTGTTTTCATACATGGATCCCATCTCGAATTTCATGGCCTCTAACCATTTGTCGGAATCCGGGCCCACCATCACTTCTCCATAGCTCGTAGGTTCATCGTTGTCCAACAACATGATCCCTAAGACAGGGTTACCGTACCACTCAGGAGCAGTACGTGTTCTTGTCGACCTACAAGGTTCAATCGTAACTTGATCCAAAACTTCATCATCACTAACATTAGCTTCCTCTTCAACTGACGTAGGTGCCATGGAAACATCTTTCTGCGTTGCGCAACTCTCTGGTTGAAGTGAAGGTCAACAACCTCATCAAGTTCTATCTTCCTCCCACTCAATTCTTTCAAGAGAAACTCTTTCTCGAGAAAGGACCCGTTCTTAGCGACAAACACTTTGCCCTCGGATCTGAGATAGAAGGTATACCCAATCGTCTCCTTTGGGTATCCTATGAAGACGCATTTGTCCGCTTTGGGTTCGAGCTTTTCTGGCTGAAGCCTTTTGACATAAGCATTGCAGCCCCAAACCTTAAGAAATGACAGCTTAGGTTTCTTGCCAAACCATAGTCAAACCATAGTTCATACGGTGTTGTCTCTACGGACTTAGATGGTGCCCTATTTAAAGTGAATGCAACTGTCTCTAATGCATAACCCCAAAATGAGAGTGGCAGATTGGTAAGGGACATCATAGAATGCACCATATCCAAGAAGGTACGATTATGACATTCGGACACACCATTACACTGTGGTGTTCCAGGTGGCGTCAGTTGTGAAACAATTCCACATTGTCTTAAGTGATTGCCAAACTCATAACTCAGATACTCCCCCCTCGATCAGATGGTAGGAATTTAATCTTCTTGTTATGATGATTCTCAACTTCACTTTGAAATTGCTTGAACTTTTCAAACGTTTCAGACTTATGCTTCATTTAGTAAATATACCCATATCTACTCAAATCATCGGTGAAGGTGAGAAAGTAATGATATCCATCGCGCGCATGAACACTCATCGGACTGCACACATCAGTATGTATGATCTCCAACAAGTCACTTGCCCGTTCCATTGTTCCGGAAAACAAGGTTTTAGTCATCTTGCCCATGAGGCATGGTTCGCATGTGTCAAGTGATTCAAAATCAAGTGGCTCCAAAAGTCCATCAGCATGGAGTTTCTTCATGCGCTTTACACCAATATGACCTAATCGGTAGTGCCACAAGAAAGTGGTACTATCATTATCAACTCTACATCTTTTGGCATCAATGTTATGAACATGTGTATCATCACTATCGAGATTCAATAAGAATAAACCCCTCACAATGGGTGCATGACCATAAAAGATATTACCCATATAAATAGAACAACCATTATTCTCTAATTTAAATGAGTAACCATCTCGCATTAAACAAGATCCAGATATAATGTTCATGCTCAATGCAGGCACTAAATAACAATTCTTTAGGTTCATCACGAATCCCGGTGGTAATCGAAGAGCGAGCGTGCCGACGACGATCACATCAACCTTGGAACCATTTCCCACACGCATCGTCACTTCGTCCTTCGCCAGCCTTCATTCCTATTTTGAGTTCCAAACGTGAGCAACCGAACCGGTATCAAATACCCAGACACTACAACGAGAGCTGGTAAGGTACACATCAATAACATGTATATCATATATACCTTTGTTGACATTGGCCCCCTTCTTGCCGTCCAGATACTTGGGGCAATTCTGCTTCCAGTGGCCAGTTCCCTTGCAATAGAAGCACTCAGTTTCCGGCATCGGTCCAGCCTTGGGTTTCTTCACGGCAGGAGCAACTGCTTTGCCACTCTTCTTGAAGTTTCCCTTCTTTGCCTTGCTCTTCTTGAAACTAGCGGTTTTATTGACCATCAACACTTGATGATCCTTCTGGATGTCTGCCTCCGTGATTTTCAGCATCGTGAACAGCTCTGAGACTGGCTTGTTCATCCCTTGCATGTTATAGTTCAACACAAAGCTCTTGTAGCTATGTGGTAGCGATTGAAGAACTCTATCAGTGATCGCCTCGGGCGGGAGCTCAACTCCCAACTCAGCCAGACAGTTGTAATACCAGACATTTTGAGTATGTGCTCACCGACAGAGCTATTCTCCTCCATTTTGCAGGCATAGAACTTATCGGAGGTCTCATACCTCTCGATCCTGGCATTTTTCTCAAAAATAAACTTCAACTCCTGGAACATCGCATATGCTCCATGTCGTTCAAAACTCCTTTGAAGTCCCTGTTCTAAGCCATACAACATGGCGCACTGAACTATTGAGTAGTCGTCAACATGCGACTTCCAGGCATTCACAATGTCCACAGACGCCGGAGGGGGTGGCGCACCAAGCGGCGCATCAAGGACATAAGACTTTTGGGCAGCTGTGAGGATAATCCTTAGATTACAGGCCCAGTCCACGAAGTTGCTTCCATCATCTTTCAGCTTAGCTTTATCTAAGAATGCATTGAAATTCAGGGGAGCTACTGCGCGAGCCAGTAATCTACAACATAATTTGCAAAGACAACTTAGACTATTGTTCAAGATAATGAGTTCAATTAATCATATTATCTAAGAACTCCCACTCAAATCAACATCCGTCCGGTTGTCCGAGTGTAACATGATCCAAATTCACCAACCTAAGCCCGATCATCACGTGAGATGAGGTGGTTTCAATGGTGAACATCTCCATGTTGATTATATCTACTATATGACTCATGTTCCAAGGCCATGTCTGTACATGCTAGGCTCGTCAGGTTTAACCCAAGTGTTCCGCATGTGCAAAACTGGCTTGCACCCATTGTATGCGAACGTAGAGTCTATCACACCCGATCATCACGTGGTGCTTCAAAACGACGAACTTTCGCAACGGTGTACACTTGGGGAGAAAACAATTTTATCTTGAAATTTTAGTGAGGGATCACCTTATAATGCTACCGTCATCCTAAGAAAAATAAGATGCATAAAAGGATTAACATCACATGCAAATCATAAGTGACATGATATGGCCATCATCTTGTGCTTTTGATCTCCATCTTCAAAGCACCGGCATGATCTCCATCGTCACCGGCATGACACCATAATCTCCATCATCATGATCTCCATCACCGTGTTGCCATCGGGGTTGTCACGCCAACCATGCTTCTACAACTATTTCTACCGCTTAGCGATAAAGTAAAGCATTACATAGCGTTTAATGATTGACACGCGGGTCATACAATAATTAAAGACAACCTTATGGCTCCTGCCAGTTGCCGTACTCATTGACATGCAAGTCGTGATAATCTATACAACACATGATCATCTCATACGTAAAATATATCTCATCATGTCTTTGGCCATATCATATCACAACATACCCTGCAAAAACAAGTTAGACGTCCTCTATTTTATTGTTGCATGTTTTACGTGGCTGCTATGGGTGACTAGTAAGAACCGTTCTTAGCTACGCAAAGCCACAATGGTGATATTCAAGTTGCTATTTAACCTTCTACAAGGACCGCCTTTGTTGAATCCGATTCAACTAAGGTGGGAGAGACAGGCGCACCCGCCAGCCATCTTTATGCAACAAGTTGCATGTCAGTCCATGGAACCGGTCTCATGTATGTGGACATGTAAAGTTGGTCTGGACTGCTTCATCCCACAATACCTCTCAATCAAAATAAGACTAAGGAAGGAAACAATCTGAATATCAACACCCACAAACTCTTTTGTGTTCTACTCGTGATGTCATCTACGCATAGACCTAGCTCATGATGCCACTGTTGGGAAATGTTGCATGGGAAACAAATTTTTTTCCTACGCTCACCAAGATCAATCTAGGAGATGTACATCTACGAGAGGAGAGTGGTGTCTACATACCCTTATAGACAGAAAGCGTTAATGATTTAGAGATCGTGGTTGGTGTAGTCGTACTCGCGTCGAGATCCAATCCGATCCAAATACCGCACGTGCGGCACCTCCAAGTTTAGCACATGTATGGCTCGGCGGTGTCCTCTCCTTCTTGATCCAGCAAGGGAGGGAGAGGAGGTAGATTAGATCTGAACCAACACGACGGCGTGGTGGTGGTGGTGGCAGCAGAACTCCGGCAGGGCTTCGCCAAGCACGTACCGGTGAAACGTGGGAGGAGTTGGGAGAGGTAACGGGCAAGGGTCAAAGAGGGCTGCCCCCAACGCCTCCCCACCTTTATATAGGCATGGAGGCGGCTGGTGGCTTGCCCTTGAAGGCCCTAGGGTCGTTGGTCAAAGGGGGAGGAAAGAAATCCCTCATTTTCTTCCCCACCGATCGCTATCCCCCCTTTTAGGGATCCTGCTCTTATCCCTTCGGGATATGATACTATTTATTTTAAGGGAGGATCTTGGTGCGCCTAGACTAGGGTAGTGGGGACTTTCCACACTACCCACGTTCATGTGGGCCCTCCATGTAGGTGTACCCCACATCGGAACCTTCTAGAACCTTCCCGGTACAATGCCGAAAAAATTGAACTTTTTTCCGGAACCCCGATAACAACTTTCCATATATGAATCTTTACCTCCGGACTATTCCAGAGCTCCTTGTAACGTCCCGGATCCCATCCGGGACTCTGAACAACCTTCAGATTTTCCACTATTAATATCTCAGTACTACCTTAGCGCTACCGAACGTTAAGCGTGCGACCCTACGGGTTCGGGAATATGCAGACATGACCGATCCTCTCCGGTCAATAACCAATAGCAGGACCTAGATGCCCTTATTGGTTCCTACATATTCAGCGAAGATCTTTATTGGTTGAACCACAATGCCAAGGATTCAGCTAATCCCGTATGCAGCTCCCTTTGTCCATCGGTATGTTACTTGCCCAAGATTTGGTCGTCGGTATCTGCATACCTAGTTCAATCTCATTACTGACAAATCTCTTTACTCGTTTCGTAATACAAGATCTCGTGGCTAACTCCTTAGTCACATTGCTTGCAAGCTCATTGTGATGTTGTATTACTGAGTGGGCCCTGAGATACCTCTCCGTCATACGGAGTGACAAATCGTAGTCTGGATCCATGCCAACTCAACAGACACCCTTGGAGATACCTATAGAGCATCTTTATAGTTACCCAGTTACGTTGCGACATTTGATACACACAAGGTACTCCTCCGGTGTCACTGAGTAGCATGATCTCATGGTCACAGGAACAGGTACTTGACATGCACAAAACGATAGCAATAAACTTGATATGATCCTATGCTACGCTTATAGTTTGGGTCTTGTCCATCACATCATTCTCCTAATGGTGTGATCCAGTTATCAAATGACAACTCATGTCTATGGCTAGGAAACCATAGCCATCTTTGATCAATGAGCTAGTCCAGTAGAGGCTCACTAGGGACATGTTGTTGTCTATGTATCCACACATGTATTTGAGTTTCCAATCAATACAATTATAGCATGGATAATAAACGATTATCATGAACAAGGAAATATAATGATAACCACTTTATTATTGCCTCTAGCAAATATTTCCAACACTGGGATGATGGGAGAAGGTGATCGGAGGGGGCAGGGTTTTGGGGCGTTGTCGGATGGATCTAACGAGCGCGGGCAGGCGGAGCATCAGGTTAATGCAAGCAACCGGAGTAGGTTTCTAGTGGCCGATAGTTGGCCAGCCAGCATGAATGTGGGTAGGAAGTCATCCCGTTCGATCACGCCCGCTTTGACCGGCATGAATGCAACGCAGAGAGTGAGCAAAGGTGGCGGGAGAGGTGGGAGAGGGGTTTTTGGTGGGTCTGGGGTGTTAAGATACTAAGCTTTTTTCCAGGGCATTAAGACAAGCTTCCTAGCTTAAAAACCTTGGGGTGCATCTGGGGTTGTACGGGACGTTGTGGACCCAGCCTACAAAGGTGTTGCTGGGCCAACTTTTTGTCGGTTTTGAGAAGTTATTGCCTGGTTTTTTGTTTTTCTTTCTTTTCTGTGTTTTCATCGGTTGTGATAGTTTTCTTCCTTGTTTGTTTTTCTTCTCTCTCTTTATCTTTTTTCTTCTCATTTTTGTTTTTCTTTCTTTTCTGTGTTTTTATCTGTTGTGATATTTTTTTCCTTGTTTGTTTTTCTTCTCTCTCTTTATTTTTTCCTTCTCTTTCCTATTTTTTCATTTCACTTGTTCACATGCTAATTCATGAATATTTATTAGAAGCCGTGAACATTTAAAAAGACTATGAACTTTTTTAGAATTGATGAAGATTATTTTGAATTCATGTATATTCTCAAAGTATGTGAAACATTTTTAAATTTGTGAATCTTTTTCAAATGCACAAACAACGCTTGAAATTCAGGATTATTTTCAAAATCCGTGATCATTTTTTTAATCATCATATATTCGAACTTAGACAAAGACGATGGCTGGGAGTAGTGCTGTTCGGTCCTTGCTGGAGAAGAGGACAGAGTATGCAAGTGCAGCATACCTCAGGATTTTAGAAAGGTTTGTGATGGTTTGTAACTGCCCTTATGATTCATCTTTAGACAGAGGCACCTTCTCGGTTATTTGCCATTCATAAGCGGTTAACATTTGTCTTGAAGTGGACACCTTTTTTTTTACTAGCTTATCTTTTTTTTAGAATTTAAATGCTGAGTGATGCTTAGAAAAATGACGTTTTGTGGGCTTGTTTGCTGTTGATAATAATTTGAAATTCTGATTATCATTTTAGATGGGTGTCCGAGGGTGTCATAGTCTCATATATCTATCTATCATCTATAACACTATGCCACCTAGTTTTAAAGAGGCCACGTTCAATTGAAATGTTAATGCATGTCATGAAAAGTTATATCACTGGATCGTATTTGAATATAGTTTTCGATCATATTATTTTTGCTAACTATAACTTATATTTTATTAGTTAAAATAATGGTCAAAATACGACCCAAAATACGAGGAGGCTAATAAACCAGCACAGAGGTAGTACCTGTAATATGAGTTTGTGGCCTTGTATATAAAAATGAAGAGAGTACTATACACTATGCTTCCTACTTCCTCCGTTCCTAAATATAAGTCTTTGTAGAGATTCCGCCATGAACCACATACAGATGTATATAGATGCATTGTAAGTGTAGATTCATTCATTTTGTTCCGTATGTAGTCCACCTAGTGAAATTTTTACAAAGACTTATATTTAGGAACGGAGGGAGTAATTTTCATGACCTCATAATTAATTGAGGTCTTCAATTTAGAATTAGGTCACTCGATTTTGACCTGGTCAACAATTTCACAAAGAACTCTCTCATTTAATTCTTTTAATTCTCTATGTTCCCAATTTTGAAGCTCTTTTATTGAATTGAGGTATTCAATTTTAAATTTGGTTAAAATTTTGACCGGGCCAACGATTTTTCAAATCAAACAACAACAACCGGCTTATAGAAACATATCATTCCCGCACACCCTTTCATCATCTAAAAAAAGTGCCACGATGTGATACTATAGCACAAATGTAGTACATGCAGTCACCGATTTTCACACATAAATATATGTTGGTTAGCAGCTAACACAAAACTACACCACGAAAGGCCCATCAAATCTCCGCATTGTAAATAAGAATAAAACGCACTCCATCATCTCCCCCACCCGTCAAACTAAATATTCCATCAGTTCCAAAATATAAGGGGTAATTTTCTGAATCAAATTTCTTTAGTTTTGACCAAGTTCATAGCAAAAAATATTGGCATCCATAATATTGAACAAAATAAGTAGAAAATTCATTTCATGACGAATCTAATCATACCTATTTGGATATTATCGATTTTGATATAGTTCTCTACAAATTTGATCAAACTTAAAATATTTGACTTTTCAAAAAAGTAATACACCTTATATCTTGAAATAGAGTGGGTATTTTTTTTAAAGAAATCTAACAACACCGGCGGCGCAACAAAGCCCTCACAATCAATTGAGGACACCGATTTGGATTTGGCTCACACAGTTTTGACCGGGTCAATAATTTCTCAAGGAGCTCACTCATTCAATGTTTTTAGTTCACTACGCTCCCTAACCTTAGAATTTTTTCATTCGATTGAGGTATTCAATTTTGAATTTGGTTCATGATTTGGCATTGGTCAACGATTTTTCAAATCAATCGGCAACAACCAGTCTACAAAAAACATATCAATTCCAGGCACCCTCTCACCACATAGGAAAAAGAAGCATCAATGTAGTAGATGTAGCACCATTGGTTGATCCAAGGGTTGATATGCCACCCTCAAAGTTCGACTCAGGGACAAATTGGTAATTTAATATTAGACTGATATTAATCCCTGCAACGCAGCCCACACCTTCATCCTGTTACGTCGTGGCCGTCCCTTCTCCCCGGACACCGCCAGTGCGTACGAGGCATCTCCTCCCTTCCAGCATCGGTCGGGTCCCTCGTTTCCTAGACCATGTCCATCAGCGCATCCACCATGTAGGTGAGTCGTAGACATTCACCATAGCAGGCGGCGGGCAGCCGAGACCGTCCATGTGGCGGCGGTGAGAAAGACTAAGCCGGTGCAGCTCGACGAGGCGGGCCACCGGCCCACCGCTGCTTCGGCGTGAACGACACTTCGGGAGTTCGTCACCAAGGCGCCCCAAGTGACCTCCTGCTACTGATCGGAGGGGAATGACGGGAGCTCCATCTGCCCGTACTTGTACTCGAGAAAGTGGCAGGCTGCTGGCCGGTTCTAGCCCCAGAGCCCCCGGCGTGTGCCGTGTTTGTTCCCATGGAAGATCCAAGCAGATTATCATGGAAGAATAATCGATGTTCCGTGCCACTATACACTACATAGATGATTGGTTTTTCTCTTTCTGCCATCACAGTCACAATTGAGAGCAGCAAGATTAGATACGTATATTGCCATAACTTAAGAATCAGCGATGGGTAATCGTGCTAACCGGCGTTCTGGTGGAGTGCCAACGTCGTAATTACTATGCCGCTCGCTTGGTCAACAGATTGCGCCCTATCCTAGATGACATTATTTCGCCCAAACAGAGTGCCTTTGTGACAGGGCGTTTGATCATGGATAATGCACTATTGGCCTTTGAAGGTCTTCACTACATGCAACACATAAAGAATCAGCGGAAAAATTATTGTGCATATAAGTTGGACCTATCTAAGGCATATGACCGTGTGCATTTGGGGTTCTTAGAACAAGCGATGCAAAAGATGGGCTTCGCTCATTAGTGGGTAAAGTGGATCATGGCATGTGTTACCTCGGTGAGATACTCTGTTACATTTAATGAAGCTATCTTGGATTCGTTGTACCGTCGCGTGGGCTTCGGCAAGGTGACCCCCTATCCCCATTTTTATTCTTATTTGTGGCTGATGGTCTATCTGCCTTCTGAGATTGCATGGAGATGAATGATATTGAACCAGTGAGAGTATGCCCGAATGCACCGGTATCTCCCACCTCTTATTTACGGATGACACACTCCTATTCTTCAAAGCAAACCAGGCCCAAGCCACTTACATTAGGGAGGCCATTGCTAATTATTCTAGTGCTACCGGCCAGCTAATTAATCCTCAGAAATGCTCTATTCAGTTCGGTGTTTGTTGTGAACAGGGGGGCCAACAGGAGGTTCGTGAGGTGCTCCAAATTCAGAGTGAGGCCTTTGAAGCACAATACTTGGGGCTCCCAACCCCAGATGGTCGTATGCATAAGGGAAGATTTCAGAATGTGAATGAGCAAATGTTGAAGTGAATCATGCAATGGGGGGACACCCTCTCTTAGGCGGGGAAGGAGGCGCTGATAAAGGCGGTCGGCCAGGCCCTCCCAACCTATATCATGGGTGTATTTAAGCTGCCATATTCAGTTTGTGATGATCTCACTAGTTTAGTCAGAAACTTCTGGTGGGGTAAAAAACAAGGAAGAAGTAAGGCGCACTGGATTTCTTGGGACAAGATGACAGAACCTAAATGCAGAGGAGGGCTCGGGTTCCGTGACTTTCGGCTCTTCAACCAAGCTCTTCTCGCAAGACAAGCTTGGCGCCTCATAACGAAGCCGGATTCTCTCTTTGCGAGGGTTTTAAAAGCTAAATATTATCCTAATGGTTCCCTAGAGAACACTGTTTTTGCAGGCAATGCATCATCAACATGGAATGCCATACACCACGGACTAGACCTTCTGAAAAAGGGTTTAATCTGGCATATTGGTAATGGAGAAAGGGTTCGAATCTGGAGAGATCCGTGGCTGCCACAGCCACATTCGTACCGCGTCATCACCAACAGGGCAAATTGCCGCCTTCACCGAGTCGCAGAGCTACTGGATGAACATGGACGTTGGAACCTGGATGCTATTCAGACTCACTTCATGCCGGCTGATGTGCAAGAAATTCTGAAGATCCGACCATCTCCAAGTCACCTTGAGGACGTCCTTCGTGGAAGCCGAACTCCCGTGGAATTTTCAGTGTGCGGAGTGCAAACAAATGGGTACTCGACGAAAAACACCGCGCTTCTATGTGCACAACGAGCAAGGCACCGGATGGCACCAGAGCCATCTGGGACACGGTTTGGGGGTGCCCTGCTCCCCCAAAGGTATGAGTTAGTATTATTTATTTATTTTTCATTTCACAATATTTACCCAAATTCGGGAACATTATTTTAAATCGTGAACAATTTTTATTCATCGAAATTCAAAAACAAATTATTCGAATTCAAAAAGTATTCATCAATTTCTAAAAATGTTAATGCAAATAGAAAAAAATTCATCAAATTCGATATTTGAACATCAAATATGAAAGCATCATATATTAATTTTATTTCATAAAATTCGAAAAAAATTCATTGAATTTAAAATTAGTTCATCAAATTCAAAATAGTTTATCGATTTAAAAACTACTTGGCTTGGCGTGTGGTGACAAATGCTTTAGCTACTATGGCTAATAAGGCAAAACGAAAAATTGTTGAAACTGATATTTGCCCGCTGTGTGGGGTGGAACGTGAGGACACTTTGCACGTGTTTTGCAGCTGTCCGCACGCTCGGGATCTTTGGCATGCTATGGGGAAGACCTGGAAAATGCCGAGTATGAAGACTGTCTTGAACACAGGAGCGGACTGGTTACTCCAGCTTCTGGACCGGTGCAACGAGAGTGAATAGCATAAAACTACCACTTCTCGTCCTATTGTTCCAAAAAACTA
Organism: Aegilops tauschii subsp. strangulata; assembly: GCF_002575655.3. Lineage (NCBI taxonomy): Eukaryota > Viridiplantae > Streptophyta > Magnoliopsida > Poales > Poaceae > Aegilops > Aegilops tauschii. Next base: position 455,704,142 of record NC_053036.3, on the reverse strand, counting down.
CCGGAAATTTGTTTGTGACTAATACCTATCACTGTTGGCGTCGGCTATCTCAAAAAACCCAAATCACCATGTGATTCAAAATTGATCTGGATTATGACAAGTCGGGCCCGCTCCTAAACAAACCGTTTGTTTGACTGTTTAGTTTGACCGTTAACTTACATGTGGGGCCCATATGTCAGTGACATGTCCTAAGAAAATAAAAAAGTTGACCGCCCGCTTCTTTCCACGGGCTCCCTTGATGGGTTCTCCTGAGCAGAGCTCGAGGGCGCTTCCCCGTCGGCCTCGCGTCGTGCGCCGACCTCGTCGGTTTTCTCCGGTGATGCCGCCCCGCCGCCGCCCCGGAGCACCTCACCCGCCTCGCTGCCGTCCTGTTGCACGGAGGAGCCGCTGCCATGGATGCGGATCTGGAGCTCCGCCGCCGCCCCGGAGCACCTCCCAGTCCTCGCCGCCGTCCTGTTGCACCAGGACCTCACGGGCGCGGAGGCAGCCGGCGAGCAGCCGACCACCCACGCCTCCTCCCTCCTCCCCATAGTTCGCCTCCTATGGCGCGTGCGCCGCCCGACCCCATCTCCGGCGGAGCTCGGCCAACTCCCTCCCCTCCTGCTGGCCTCCTTGCCCTCGAGCTCTGCCGCGTGCAACAGGGCAGCAACGACATCCTCGAGCTCCGGCGCGTGCAGCAGAGCAGCAGGGATGGCGCCGCTGAAGGCCGGCCAACGCCCGCATCATCTCCGGCCCAAGCTCCTGGGTGCGGCAGCCCGAGTTCCTCGGCATGGCGGCCCGAACGCAGAGAGAGGCGGCCGCTTCTCCAGCGGCTCGCGTCTGCGCTCGCCTGAGCACGCGCGGTCGGGCAAGGGGAGCGGCTGGAGGGAGCCCTTCGCCGGTCCTGCAACTTGGCCGGGCACGAGGAGCGGTCGGAGGGAGTCCGGCGAGGTTGCTGCGTGAGGGCGTGAGCTGCAGGACGACCAGGGACCCGATTGCTTTCTTCAAAAAAATACAGGGACCCGATTGCTTTTTTATTTTTTGGCAGGGACCTGATTGGTTTTATGCCACATAACGGTCAACAAACGGTCAAACGATTAGAGCTCTTACGTGCGGGCCCGACATGTCAGAATCATAATCAATTGTAAAACATACGGTCATTTGGGTTTTTTGAAACAACCGACTCCAATTCTGGTAGTTATCAGTCACAAACAAAAATGTGGTAGTTTTTAGAACAATAGGACGAAAAGTGGTAGTTTTATGCTATTTACTCGTGCAGCGAGGATGAACGTGTGCCAGTGCTTATGACATTGTGGCGTACCTGGCATGTCCATAATGAAGTAACCCATCAGAAGCCAGCGCCTCCTACAGAAGTTTCCTGACGATTTTTGTCAAGCTACATAGAGTCTCTCATGTGCATCCAGCAACATCCAACAGCAGACGTGATAAAAGGCAAGATGGTGATCACAAATGTTCATAAGCTCAAACAGAAAGAGAGCTGCTCCTTTCCAGCGGACTGCTCTCGGCCACCGGAGAAGCGAACCAAGCCCCATAAAGGCTGGTGCAAGCTGAACGTGGACGGCGCTGCTGTCGAGATAGACGGAGCCGAAGCTGCAGACCAGGTGAAGGGCAAAATGGTGATTGCTAGCGAGGTCTCTAGTAGATCATCTTCACATGATAACCAGACCAAAGGCCCAAGCCTTCAATGGTCGCCGCCGGCGTCAGGATGGACGGTTCTTAATGTCGATGGATCTTTCTGTGCGCATGATTCGACCGGCAGGCGCTGGTATGGTTTTGCGGGATTCTGCAGGTGAAATCATTTTCTCGTCATGTCGACAACTGCGGACCTGCATGTCGCCGCAGGAGGCGGAACTTGAAGCATGCCGTGAAGGAATCCATCATTCCATCTTTGCTCTCCAGTGGACGACGCTGCCCATCGTTGTTGAGATGGACTGCCTGCAGGCTATCCAGCTCATCTGAAATGTCAGTAGAGATAGATCAGTACATGCTATGCTGATTGAAGAGATCAAAACCAGTCTTTGTTCTGGACGGGAGTTTTTAATCAAGCAAGAGCAAAATAATGTAAGCCATTATATTTTTTTAAAAAATGGAGGAGGACCCCCGGCCTCTGCATCTGCACGATGCATGCAACCATGCATTTTATTAATTATTCGCACAAGACCTTACAAAGTCATACAACAGTAAGACTGAAACCACCGTCTAGGCAACAAACTATCGCTACTCCTATCAAATTGATGAAGGGATGCTGATAGTCTGGGCCTAATACCAAACAGACCTGGCAGCCAAACCTAAACATCTAATACCTGAGGTTCCAACCAGGACGTCTGTCGGGTATGGGCACCCACCAGTCCGGCGTGCTCCTCAACCAGGACGCCTGCCGGGTATGAGGCCGCTGCAGCCACCTGTCACCAATCCATCTTCAGAGCTGTACTGCTGCATCTACCTTGCCCGGTCTAGCTGCTGCCGTCGCCACCACAACGCCAGACAGCGTCGACCTCCTGCGCGTGTCCATCGCCACACATGTGACGCCAAGCCTCCGCTGCTCCATGCCGCCAAGAACCTCCGCCATGAATATGTAGAAAGAAATACCGCTCCACCGAAGAAGCCAACCGCTGGTCCCTCGAGCCTGAGTGCATCTCCAAGAATTCCGCCCCCAAGGGGGTAACCACACATGAATGCCGCCGTCATCCGATCAACCGATCTCGGATTTTCCCCGGAGGTATTGGGTGGGGTTGGGAGTTTCACCTCGATGATGCCTTCATGAAGGAAACGATGATAAGGGCATTGTCATCACTGGTTCCGGCTAACGACCGAATGCCAGGTTTTCACCCGGATCTGTCCCGAGGAATCCACCCGACAACCTGTGCATCGTCTCGACCGCCTTCAAAGCTCCAGATCTAGCCACCTAGATCCGGCGACCAACCGCAACAGCAGTGCCACCGTAGGAGCCCTGGCGCACCGGACACTGCCAGAGTGCCACCACTGGAGCCTGGGAGGAGGGATCCCACCCCCACCTCGCCAAACCGCGAGAGCCGCCGAGATGGATCCCGCGCGCTCGTCACCGTCTCTGATCCGAACCAATCCGCAATCAGATCGCCGTCACAGATCCGCCTTGGACAGAGACTGCACCACGCCATGCCGCCGCGGGAAGCCCGAGCTTCACCCGCTGCAACCATCCAGGGCTGCCGCCCCTGGATCCAGACAGAACACCGCCGCTGCCACCGGCCTTGTTCCGCTGCCGCCGACTGGCCGAGCCGCCGGCCACTTCGACCTCCGCCGCCATGCCGCCGACGGATCTGGGCGAGGATATCCATCCTCCCCGAGGGCACACGCCGCAGCCTCTTCACTGCGTGCCAGATGAGATCCGTGTCGCACGGGAAGCCACCGCGGCCGTGTCCCCATCCCTCGCCGGATGCCGCGCACGTGCCGCCCCGCCGCCGGCGAAGGCCACCGCCACGAGGAGACCCGCACGCAGCCGCCACACAGCTAGACGTCGACCCATCTGCAGCCGCGCCATCGGGCCCGCCGCCGCCAAGATTGTCGCCGCCACGGACGCGAGGAGGGGAGAAGGCCCCCGCCGCCAGCCACTGTGGGGTGCTTTGCCCCGGTGGCTCTAGCCGGCGGCGGCGGGGAAGGAGAGGAGGGGGAGGCAAACTTTGGCAGAAGGGAGGCACGAACAGCCGTTTGGCCGAGATTTGGACCTGGAGATGTATTGAACTGTGTAAGGCAGATTTACCTGATGTTTAACTTGTCACGCCCAATATGCGACCCTATCCTAAAGGAACTCGAAGGTCCCACCAAGGATAGAAGCGCATATTGAAGACGCTTTTGCAAGGTGGATATCATTACATCGTACCATTACATAATACTTGGGGATACATACAAAAGGCATACAATGCCGCATGAATAAAACAACAGCATACACAAGAGCAACATCCGACTACAGATGAAACACAAACAGAAACTCAAACGACATCCACCCTGCTAGCCCAGGCTGCCAACCAGGAACCTAACCCCTCAACGCAGAAGAAGCAGAAGAAGAACTCCAAAACAAGTAAACATCGCTCTCACGTCATGATCATAGCATCCTGTACTTGCAATTGTTGTTGTAGTAATCTGTGAGCCACGAGGACTCAGCAATCCCATTACCATGGGTATCAAGACTAGCAAAGCTTAAATGGTATGGAAAGGATAAGCGGTGAGGTTGCAGCAGCGACTAAGCATGATATGGTGGCTAACTTATGAATACGAGAACAAGATGAGAAGCTACGCAAACGGTCGCAAACTAGTAATGATCACTAAGTGATCCTGAACTACTTACGTTCAAACATAACCCCACCGTGTTCCCTTCTCGACTTACTCGAAAAGAGACCATCACGGTGACGCACATGGTTGGTGTATTTTAATTCGAATTTGGTGTCAAGTTCTCTACAACCGGATATTAAAAACTCCCATCTGCCACATAACCGCGGGCACGGCTCTCGAAAGTTTAAACCCTGCAGGGGTGTCCCAACTTAGCCCATGATAAGCTCACGATCCGCGGAGACAATCCTCCATCGCGGGACATCCGATCAGACTCGGGATCCCGGTGCACAAGACATTTCGACAATGGTAAAACAAGTCCAGCAAGACCTCCCGACGTGCCGACACCCTGATAGTAGTCGCGTGTATCTCGTCTCAGGCCACGACGGATGAGCTATGGTTACAACGACCAAAATACCCACCAACAGCACTGGTCCCCCTTGTATTATGTAGAATTACTCCTCGGGTAGCGCTAACTCCTTATGCGTCAAATTTAATATCAAGTTTAGTTGTTATGTTGGGCAAATGGTAAAACCAATGTTGGGCCTTTCTAGAAGAGTTTTATTCAAAGCGAACTGTCAAGAGGGTCCCATACCCCTCACCATGTTAGGGACGCAAAATCAAGGAATATAACACCGGTATGACGGAAAGTAGGGCGGCAGAGTGGAACAAAACACCAGGCATAAAGCCGAGCCTTCCACCCTTTACCAAGTATATAGATGCATTAATTAAATAAGAGATATTGTGATATCCCAACATATCCGCGATATCCATGTTCCAACATGGAACAACCTGCAACTTCACCTACAACTAGCAACGCTATAAGAAGGGCTGAGCAAGCGGTAAAATAGCCAAACAACGGTTTGCTAGGAAGGGTGAAAATGGTTAGAGGCTATCATGACAATTTGGGAGGGTTGATAAACAAGTGGTAGGAAGCGCGACATAGCGATAGCATCGAGATAACTAGCATAGCAATGATAGTAGTGAGATCTAGGGTAATGGTCATCTTGCCTAAAATCTCTCTAGGAAGAAGAACGAGTCCATGAAGAAGACGAACGGACGAAGATGAACCAAGCGTAATCGAAGGAATCTTCACGATCGCAACGAAACAGGAACTATCGAGAAGAAGCACAACTGGAAAGAAGCAAACAACATGGTAAACACACAACACATAAACATGGCATAATACTCAACCAAGTATGAGGCATGACAAGGCTATATGATGCTACTCATGGCAAGAGATGATGCATACAAGAACATCACATGCAAGCAAGTTTAAATGAGGCCGGAAACAACATATAACAATTCCGGTAAGTCTTCATATGCAAATTTCGAAATTGGTCCAGATCTGAACAAACATTAAGTTGAAGTTTTTAAACAGCAAGTTATGATGCATCATGATGATCTACATGAGATTCTAGTCAAGTTACATATAAAGTTCATTTGATTCGGAGCTACGACCTAGAAGATATGAGCAACACAAGTTAAACATGGTATTGATGCAAAATGCATCCAAACATCAAGCACACACCTCAAAACATGGATGCAATAGGATAATATAAAATTACATGCAATTCTAAGCAAGTTTCATATAGAGCATGCTCAAAACGGAGCAACGGTGCAACACATACACTCCAAATAAGTTTAAAGGACAAGCTGTCCAAAACAGCAAGTAGGCACTTTACAATCATCAAAACAACATGCTACAGGAATCATATGAGCACAAACTTGACATGCACTTCATGTACAGATAACAAATTCAAATATCATTAAGGTTAAGCTTCATAGGCATCAATATTAAACTAATATGATCAATGCAAAATGCAACTTTATAACACAGGAGCATATACATGAGCAGAGTTAATATGATGGCATGTTGGAGGCATGAAACAAAGATGCTACAGCAACTATACATAGCAACCAAAGGCATGGAATAAAATTAAACATAACAAAGAGAAAATAACATCCAGACATCATATACATATGGCTCATGGATTAGTGGGAACCAACAATACAAGATTGAATGTTGAAACAGTTTCAGCAAGTGTAAAACAGCAACATTATGGTAGCAAGTTTGCAAGCATGGAACAAAGGCATATGATATTCCAAATTAACAAACTTGGCATATGGACAAAGAACTCGTAGCATACTTCAAAACATGTAATTGGAAGATCTCCAAAAGAGTCATAGATTAACTAATAACAAGCTCACAACATGGCATCATGAAGTTAACAAAAAACTGAAACAGCATATAGGCATGTTCATGGCAATGAAACTATATGCTACAGGGAATATATAAGGCATAAAATGGCTTGGAATGATAGATAATAACGTGTACAACAAAACATATCAACTAAGCATCTTCAGATTATGCATGGATTAATTGGTAGCATCAAGCAAACATGGCATCATGATATGATAGAAACAGACTTGACAGCACATTAACAGCAAGTAGCCCACTTCACAAGCTTGATGCACTCACTACAGGGCATATCAAAATATATGGTTTGCACCACATAAAATATGACATAATTAGGCTACTAAAACATGTAGACATGATGCTTGTCGTGGAATTGTCACGGCAGATGTCCTCGAGCTAGGACTTAGTCGTGGAGCCATCGCAGCTAGGAAGCTTAAAGGGGTTAAACGGGACAAGGAACACGAGGGTTATACTGGTTCGGCCCCTTACGGTGAAGGTAAAAGCCTACGTCCAGTTGAGGTGGTATTGACTATGGTTTCGATGACCAGGGAGCTTGATTGCTATGCCTGGCTCTCGATGAGATCTTACTTGTCCCTAAACCGCCGCCGGGTCGTCCCTTTATATAGAGAGGTTGACGCCCAGCGGCCCTCAGAGTCCCGGCCGGCTCATAAGAGTATCCGGCTCGGACTCTCCACTATTCTTGCCTTACACTACAAGTCTTGCCATACGGCGGTTTATAACTACGGGCCTTAAGCCATCTCCGGGTCTTAGGCCCATCATTGACCCGCCGTCTTCAAGCTCGGTACTGGGCTTCGCGTGATGACCATTATGAGTAACCCGGCCCCTCCTGGCGGGTGACTCTAAAGGTTATATCCTCAACATTAGGCCCCAGATTGATTTGAACCGGTTCATGTCAATCTTCAATTCTTCTGAGAGAAAAAATCTTCTGGCTTATGGTCGTGTGAAGGCTATAACCCGCCGTGACGTCATCTTCTGGATTCCTGATAACCCGCCATGACGTCATCTTCCATTAAGTTCATTTCTTTATTCCATTAAATCCCAACGGATCTTATCTTTAATGGTCATCCCGAAAATCGAGGCGCCTCTGGGGCGAGATAATCACGCCGTGACCTCCTCGTTTCTCGCGCCCACTTATGAGCCTCGCCTTATAAATAGCCCGGCCCTTGAGGCTCCAGTTACTTGTCACCTCCATCGTCTTCCTCCTCTCGCCACTGTACTGCCGCTCGAGCTCCACTACCGCCGCCGCCGCGGGTCTCCTTGTCTTCCCCGACTCCGGCCGCTGCATCAACCTGACGTGACCAGAGAAACGGCGGCGACCTCCGCAACTCTCCAGCACCCGTAAGCCCTTGCCACTCCGTAGAATAGATCTGCATTAGGGTTCTTTCCTGTTCTTCCCGTGTTCATCGCCGTTCATCGCGAGCTTCTTGATAGATTTCATTATTACCACCCTTTCTTGATCTTTAGACTGTATAGAACTGTTGCGGTAGTTGTTTCACACCCGTTCCCAATGTGCATAGATCCCTTTTCATTGCATAAAGGCTCCGTTCGAACCTATGAACTTCTTCTGCGTCTGTTTTAGGTCTAGAAACTTTCCCTTTCCAGTCGATCGTTTGATCCAGAATAATTACTGTGATCTATGAAACTTGTTTGCGCCACACTTAGTCAAAAATTGCATCTGTTTAGCTATGGCGGATCATATCTCCGGCTTAAAAGAGGCCACACGCTGTAGAAATTTCCGGCTCATTCGTAATAAGGCTTTAGACAACCGGAATTACTGACGATGCCCTCAGCGGCTTAGATAACCCGATGCACTTAGCCATATGTCATTAGGCCCCTTCATAAGCCGCCACTTTAAACATTGAACTGTAAACTTCCTCCGGCTTATAATTGAACCGGACATTTCCTTTTATCATAGGCTTCCGTCTTTCACAATGCCACCCAAAGCTCCCAAGGCACCCATCACGTGCAACTGGATGAGATCCAATGTTACTGACGAAACCTTAGCGGACTTCGTGAAGACGGGTTACCTACCCAAGAAGGATGTCATGTCTTACCGTGCCCATGACCCGTCGGAGGAGAGACCGCAACCAAGGGATGGGGAGGTGGTGATATTTGCGGATCACATGAGCCGGGGCTTCGCACCGCCTGGCTCAAAGTTCTTTAGAGATGTGCTAAATTTCTTTGATCTGCGGCCGCAAGACATAGGACCCAATTCCGTGTCAAATATATGCAACTTCCAAGTATTCTGCGAAGTCTATCTTGGAGAAGAGCCCAGCCTGCTGCTCTTTAGAGAGCTCTTTTATCTGAACCGCCAGAACGAGTGCGCCAACGGGCCGAGCCTGGAACTTGGTGGAATCTCCATTCAACGCCGTAGAGACTGCCTCTTTCCTTACGCTGAGCCGCCCAGCCATCCAAAGGACTGGAACCAGACATGGTTCTACTGCCAGGATACTTCTCCGGCTGATGAGAGCCCTCTGCCCGGCTTTCGTGCCCTGCGTCTGGAGCCAAGCCACTCCCTGCCGGATAAGCTAACTCAAGCCGAGTGTCAACCTCTGATCCCCACCATCAACAAAATTAAGGCTCTCCTGGGAAATGGCCTCAATGGCATTGATCTGGTCCGGGTCTGGATCTCCTGGCGGGTGATCCCCTTAAGCCGCCGCCCCGGCTTAATGTGTGATTACACGGGCCGGAAAGATTACCCTCTGCGACACAGCCGCAATGATCTACCTAAAGACGTTGTTGACGACATGGCCAAGTCCCTCTTGAATGAGAGCTTGGCAGACTGCGGGAGGACCGGCTTAAGCCCCTTCTGCAAGACTAACTCGGCCCCAGCGGTAAGCCACTGATCTGAACACCTTATTTTCTCCTTAGATAGTTTTCATCTGAACCTTAAGAAGTCTTCATTGTATTTTTCAGGCTGATGATAAGTTCTGGAAGGTCAAGTATGACCATGAGGCGGCTAAAAAAGCCAAAAAGGCTAAGAAAGCCGCCAGGAGAGCCGCTCCCCGAAAAAAGGGAAGCAAGCCCACCGCCTCAGAGCTGCTTCAGCTAGATGATAGCTCCGAGTCAGAGGTAATCCTTAATTCCTTAGATTCTTCTTTTGTTTCCACTTTTCAGCTGTCTTTTGACCACCTTATTAACTTGATTATCCATAGGATGACACCGGAGCGAGTAACCCGGTAACTGAAGAGGTAATTATACGTTCCTCCGACTCGGACCCCTTGCCAAGGCTGAAAGTCCGAAGAGTAACCCGGAAAGTAAGCTTTTCGCATCCTTTGGCTTATCAAGATCCTCAATTTCTTTTGAAGCAACAGATTCATGAGAGCCGGAGGCAAACCCGGGCCAGCAAGGATGCAGACCTCTCCTCCGGCTTACCCGAGGCATCAAGAAAGCGCCGGACTGAGGTTATCTCCAACTTATACCCTTGTCATCCTTTAGCGGGTGTCACTCGTCAACCGCTCAATTCGTCTGATTCCAATTATCAGGAAACTTCACCTTCCTCTGGTGATTCTATGCAATCCACCCTGCCGGCTTTCAAGACCGCGCCCGGGTAATGATGATCATCTTATGTTGTACTTATCTTACTCATGCTTTTGTACTAACTTTTTGTCCTTTCAGTGCTCAAGCAAAGCTCAGTAAAAGAGCGAAGAAGAATAAGCCGGTCGAAGAGCCGGTTCTGACTGAACCAGAGGCTTCAGCTCAAGAGCCGCCCGCTGCCTCTACTCCCGAAGCCACCGCTCCAACCGACGAGCCAATCACAGAGACTTCTGCTAACCCGGAGATCTCCAGCCCGGCTCAGCCGGCCGATGACCCGGACGTGGTAATCACCCGGACGGAGTTTGTCGAGCCGGGGAGACCCACTGCGCTGGCTAAGTGCTCTGCCAAGGAAGAGTTGCTAGAGCGCCGCAGGGCCAGGCTGGACATCACCAACTACGCTAACTTGAGCATCGGAGATATTATCTCCGGCTATGTCAATCAGGTGCACAGCAGCCGGGACCTGGAGATTGACATGGTGAAGCAGATACAACAGAAGTCTGAGGTACCACTCTATTGCTTACCACATAGTCATCTTTACCATACTAGCCCCCAAGTCTACTACTTATGATAGAATATGTTGTAGACTTAACTTCCGGCTTATTTCCATGAACCGGTAAGTTATAGATAGAAACTTTCGACATGCATTAGCCCCCAAGTGCCAAGTGTCTTTGCTTGGAAAGTGCTTGAGACTTTAAAATTGCATAATAATTATTCATACTATAACCCGGAAATTGTACAGGCTGCTTGCAAGAAATTTGAGGCTGATATCTCTGAGCTGAAGAACCGCCTGAAGACTCCGGAAACTGAGACCCGGAAGGCCAACGCCAAATTTGAATCCAGTGTTGCTGCTCAAGAGAAGCTGAAGAAGAAGTTTGAAGCTGAAAGGAAGACTTGGGCCGAAGAGAAGGCTGCTCCGGTAAGCCGGGCCGAACAGGCGGAGAAGGCTCTGACGGAGAGAACCGCCGAACTCTCCGGCTTAAAGCGCCATGTGTCACAGATGGTCGCCGCAATCTTCGGTAAGTCATTCTGCAAACTTTGAACAAGTTTACAATCTTTATGTCTCATAACTCCCATCATTGCTAGCGGCTTATCTTACTTTGTTAAACAGGTCCCAGAAGCGCCAACCTCAATCAAAATGTGCTAACCAAGCTGAAGGCCGTGTACACTCTGGTGGAGCAACTCTACACCGGGTCACAGCGCGCCTTGGCCGTTGTGGCCCTATCCAATGAGGTTCCGACTCACCTGGCGGACGTACTTCGCCGGCTTGCCGTTCTTCCTCAGCGTTTCCAAGAGCTGCGACGGGCTTCTGCAAGAGCCGGAGCCATAGCTGCTCTGAGCCGGGCCAAGGCTTTCCTCCCGGAGCTAGACCCGGCAGAGATCGCACTTGGATATCCCAGTCTGAAGGAAGACGGCACTCCCTTTGACCAAAAAGATTTTGCTGATTGTGTGAAGAGTATCCGCCTGGTGGCTACCTTAATTAGGAATGACACCGACCTCACCAAGTATCAGCCGGGTTATGACTCGGAGAATCAGAGGATCCCCACTCCACGCTACGAAGCAATCAGCTTGATCCCTCCGACTCGTAAGCATACCTTCGCCCCGGAAGTTGACCCTGCCGGGTTAATTGACGAGGAGGCTCAATTTGAAGCTTTGAGCGGCATTGACTGGAAATCGTCAACTTTCCAGGTCATAGGAACAGCCGGAGGAGCGGAGAGGGATGAGCCGGAAGCTTTGACCCGGCAAGCATCTTGACTCTTTAGGAGGCCCATGATTATGCTTGTTAAACAATGCTTCACCCTTTTGGACTCGGGGAGTCTTTTAATAGAGTAGGACCAACATTTTAACTTTGACGTGCCATCGTGCACGTGTTGAATGCTTAACTCCATTGAAGTTGCTTCCTTATATTTCTCCGGGTCATAATTGATCATTTATTTTCCTTAAGCTCGAATAGCTATCTTTAACCATCCTGCATAGAAAAACAAGTCACAAGTCTTTAGGCGGCTTACCGCACTGAGAATTATAGTCTCATACGTATAACCCGGAATATGAATCTAAGTCACCAAAGACTGGTCCGCAATTATATCCTTGACGTAACCATAATAGCATACTTACAGGCCTTCAAGTATACTTCCGGTTTATGTAACCCGGATAATAAGGTTGGTACCTCAAGTCCGGTTTACCAGTTTTGATAATTCTTATTGTGTGTGACCAACACTGTGAATCAAAGTTAAGTCGGCGGAATAAGAGCCGCCGTGGACACTGTTGATACAACCAGAAGAACTTGTTGTAAATCAGAAAATCAAAACTTAGGGGCTTCTAGTTCGAATACGACCAGAGACCCGTCCCAAAGGGGTTAAGCTAAGATTCGAATGCGATCATATAGCCCCCAGTGGGTTTGGCGATGCCGATCAAGAGGGTACCGACAGCTATGTTCTCTTTGGTTCGAATACGACCCATGTTTGAACAGGAAGCCCCCAAATGACCTTAAAAGTTGTTTAACGACGCTGATTCGAATACGATCCACGTCAGTTCCCAAAGGGGGTTAAGCTATGATTCAAATATGATCAAGAAAACTCCCCGATGAGCTCGGCAGTGTGCCAATCAAGTGGGTATCGACAGCTATGTTCTCTTTGGTTCGAATACGACCTATGTTTGAACAGGAAGCCCCTAGGTGACTATATTGTTTAACGGCAAGATTCGAATACGATCGTAAGCCGGATCCACCTCCAAGTTACCATGTGATCTTGTAATGGAAACAACACATTTACCTTTGGAGGAGAAAAAGGACAGAGGTCCTGCTTTATTGCTTATCATAATATATACATGGCTATAGAAATATGTACATTATGAGAGCCGATGGCTCAAGTGTAATAAGGCCGAAGTTGAGCTATGTTCCACGGCCGACGGGTCTCTTCCTCCGACTTACGTGAATCTTTATGCTCCCGAACGTCAATAAGGTAGTATGACCCGTTGTGCAAGTTCTTGCTGACCACAAAGGGCCCTTCCCAAGCCGGGGATAACTTTGCGCACCTGTTTGATCTTGGATGAGCAGGAGCACCAGATGACCTTCCTGGAAGACCCGGGACTTAACCCGGCGACTGTGATAACGGCGCAGGTCTTGTTAGTAAATCGCTGAACGAGCTGCTGCCATGTCACGCTGTTCATCCAACAAGTCAAGAGCATTTTGGCGCGCCTGTTCATTATCCGCCTCAACATAAGCCGCCACTCGAGGCAAGTCGTGACGGATGTCACTGGGGAGGACTGCTTCCGCTCCATAAACCATGAAGAAGGGCGTGTAATCCGTAGACCTGTTAGGAGTAGTATTGATGCTCCATAACACGGAGGGTAGCTCCTCCACCCAACAACCCGGCGTCTGTTGCAAAGGGACCAAAAGTCGGGGCTTGATGCCTTTCAGAATCTCCTGATTAGCTCGCTCAGCTTGACCATTGGATTGAGGGTGAGCCACTGATGAAACATCAAGTCGAATATGCTCTCGCTGACAAAACTCCTCCATAGCGCCTTTAGACAGATTGGTACCATTGTCAGTTATAATGCTGTGTGGAAAGCCAAAGCGAAATATCACCCTCTTCATGAACTGAACCGCCGTGGCTGCGTCACACTTGCTAACTGGCTCTGCTTCAACCCACTTTGTGAATTTGTCAACTGCCACCAAGAGGTGGGTCTTCTTATCCTTGGACCTTTTAAAAGGCCCAACCATATCAAGCCCCCAGACCGCAAATGGCCAAGTGATTGGTATCATCCTCAACTCCTGAGCCGGCACATGAGCCCGTCGCGAGAACCTCTGGCAACCATCGCATTTACTGACTAAATCCTCCGCATCAGCATGAGCCGTCAACCAATAAAAACCATGACGAAAAGCTTTGGCCACAAGGGATTTTGAGCCGGCATGATGGCCACAATCCCCTTCGTGAATCTCACGTAAGATTTCTTGACCTTCCTCAGGGGAGACACAACGCTGGAACGCTCCCGTAACACTGCGGCGATGCAGCTCACCATTGATAACAACCATTGACTTAGACCGCCGGGTTATTTGTCTGGCCAAAGTTTCATCCTCAGGCAAATCTCCCCGGGTCATGTAAGCCAAGTATGGCACTGTCCAGTCCGGGGTGATGTGGAGAGCCGCCACCAACTGTGCCTCCGGGTCAGGGACAGCCAAGTCTTCCTCTGTAGGTACCTTAACAGAAGGGTTATGCAGGATGTCCAAGAAAGTATTAGGCGGCACCAGTTTTCGCTGAGAGCCCAGCCGGCTTAATGCATCAGCCGCCTCGTTCTTCCTGCGATCAATGTGCTCTACTTGGTAACCTTGAAAGTGTCCAGCAATGGCATCAACTTCACGGCGATAAGCCGCCATGAGAGGGTCCTTGGAGTCCCACTTGCCTGATACTTGTTGAGCCACTAAGTCTGAGTCACCGAAGCATCTTACCTGGCTCAAGCTCATCTCCTTAGCCATCCGAAGACCATGGAGCAAGGCCTCGTACTCAGCCGCATTGTTAGTACAAGGAAACATCAACCGCAGCACATAATGAAACTTGTCACCTTTAGGGGAAGCCAATACAACTCCAGCCCCCGAGCCCTCCAATTGCCTAGACCCATCAAAGTGAATAGTCCAATATGTATTATTCGGCCTTTCTTCAGGTACCTGCAACTCTGTCCAATCGTTGATGAAATCCACCAAAGCTTGAGATTTAACAGCAGTGCGTGGTACATATTTCAGACCATGAGGCCCAAGCTCTATAGCCCACTTAGCCACTCTTCCTATGGCTTCTCTGTTTTGGATGATATCTCCAAGGGGAGCAGAACTAACCACAGTGATAGGGTGACCCTGGAAATAATGCTTAAGCTTCCGGATTGCCATGAACACACCATAAACAAGCTTCTGCCAATGTGGATACCGCTGCTTTGATTCGATGAGCACTTCGCTGACGTAATAAACCGGCCGCTGAACCGGGTGCTCCTTACCCTCTTCCTTGCGCTCCACCACCACAGCCACACTGACGGCCCGTGTGTTAGCAGCTACATACAGTAATAAAGGCTCCTTGTCAACCGGAGCAGCGAAGACTGGGGGCTCGGCCAGCTGTCTCTTCAAATCCTCAAACGCAGCATTAGCAGCATCATTCCAGATAAAGTCATCAGTTTTCTTCATCAACTGGTACAGCGGCATGGCCTTCTCACCCAAACGGCTTATAAACCGGCTTAAAGCAGCGATACGACCCGCCAGGCGCTGGACGTCGTTTATGCACGCCGGCTTAGCCAGAGAGGTGATTGCCTTGATTTTTTCCGGGTTAGCTTCAATGCCTCTGTTACAAAACCAGGAAACCCAAGAGCTTGCCTGCAGGAACACCAAAAACACACTTGGCCGGGTTAAGCATCATCTTGTAGACCTGGAGATTATCAAAGGTTTCCCTCAGATCATCTATCAAGGTTTCCTTCTCCCTGGACTTAACCACAATATCATCCACATAGGCATGAACATTGCGCCCAATCTGGTTATGAAGACAGTTCTGCACGCAACGCTGATAAGTCGCCTGTGCACTCTTGAGTCCAAAAGGCATAGACACATAAGAGAAGGCTCCAAAGGGAGTGATGAACACTGTTTTCTCCTGGTCTTTAACTGCCATTTTAATCTGATGGTATCCAGAATAAGCATCCAAGAAACTTAAGCGCTCACAACCCGCCGTAGCATCAATGATTTGATCAATACGGGGGAGGGCAAAAGGATCAGCCGGACATGCCTTGTTCAAGTCCGTGTAGTCCACACACATCCGCCAGGTGCCATTCTTCTTGAGCACGAGAACCGGGTTAGCTAACCACTCTGGGTGAAAGACTTCAACAACAAAACCAGCCGCCAAGAGCCGGGCCACCTCTTCTCCAATGGCTTTCCGCCTTTCCTCATTAAACCGCCGAAGGAACTGCCTGACCGGCTTGAATTTCGGATCAACATTGAGTGTGTGCTCAGCGAGTTCTCTAGGTACACCTGGCATGTCAGAAGGTTTCCATGCAAAAATGTTCCTATTCTCACGGATGAACTTGATGAGCGCGCTTTCCTATTTTGGATCCAGATTGGCACTGATGCTAAACTGCTGAGATGAATCACCTGGAACGAAATCAACAAGCTTAGTCTCATCAGCCGACTTAAATTTCATAGCCGGCTCATGCTCCGTAGTCGGCTTTTTCAGAGAGTTCATATCTGTTGGGTCAACATTGTCCTTGTAAAACTTCAACTCCTCTGTTGCACAAACAGATTCTGCATAAGCCGCATCGCCTTCCTCACACTCCAAGGCCACCTTCCGGCTGCCATGAACCGTAATGGTCCCATTGTGACCCGGCATCTTGAGCTGCAAATACACGTAACACGGCCGTGCCATGAACTTGGCGTAAGCCGGCCGCCCAAATATGGCATGATACGGACTTCTTATCTTGACCACCTCAAAGGTCAATTTTTCCACCCTGTAGTTGTACTCGTCTCCAAAGGCCACTTCCAATTCGATCTTACCAACTGGATAAGCCGACTTATCAGGCACCACGCCATGGAAAACAGTATTGGACTGGCTGAGGTTCTTATCAATCAACCCCATACGACGGAAAGTCTCATAATAGAGGATGTTGATGCTGCTGCCTCCATCCATGAGCACCTTAGTGAACTTATATCCTCCCACCT
This sequence comes from Aegilops tauschii subsp. strangulata, assembly GCF_002575655.3. NCBI lineage: Eukaryota > Viridiplantae > Streptophyta > Magnoliopsida > Poales > Poaceae > Aegilops > Aegilops tauschii. The sequence continues at coordinate 455,687,403 of NC_053036.3, read as the reverse complement.
GAGGAGCCACTACCAGGGCCAAGTGACCCGGATTATCAACCCGGGGAGGGTGATCCTCCCTACTCCACACAATAGGCTGCTCAGACCATCTTAAATAGCGTGGAACCGCCGGCTCAACAGCATTCACAGCCCTCTTATGAAGCTTCTGATCTCGCTTACACAGACTGGTGGTAAATACGTGATACTGTCCACCGTTAAGCTGCTTTGGATTGGTCTGATAACCCCCCTGCTGCTGTTGATGACCCTGGCCAGACTGCTGATTAAAGCCCCCTTGACTGTTCTGAGGATTAGGATTTGAACCGCCGCCCGGGCCATGAAAACCGCCAGCGCCTGAGCCGCCGCCCGGGCCATTGTTGCCATTAAAGGCATTGGAATTCTTAAAGGCCTTCATGATTACGCAATCCTTCCATAGATGAGTAGCTGGCTTCTCCCTAGAGCCATGCCTTGGACAAGGCTCATTCAACAGCTGCTCCAGCGTCAGGCCTGACCCGCCGGTTCGGGGAGGTGGCCTCCCCTTGCGTCGCTGATTATTACCCTATGAGCTGGCGTTGGCCACAAACTCTAGGCTGCCGTCGGCCTTACGCTTGCCACCTCCTTGGTTCGCCGGGTTATGCTGAGGACCCTTGCCATTGCCGTTCTTCTTTCCCTTCCCTGTCCTTTCATCATCCGACACGGGGTCCTTGGTACTATCAGAATCGGCATACTTGACGAGAGCCGCCATCAGTGTACCCATATCATTACAATCACGCTTGAGCCGCCCGAGTTTCATCTTCAGGGGCAAGAAACGACAATTCTGTTCCAACATTAAGACTGCAGAGCCGGCATCCATCTTATCAGATGAATGTATTATCTCTTTGACCCGGCGAACCCAATGTGTCGTAGACTCACCCTCCTGCTGTTTACAGTTAGTCAAATCCACAATTAACATAGACTGCCTACAGGTATCTTTGAAGTTTTGGATGAACCGGGCTTTCAGCTCAGCCCAAGACCCGATGGAATTCGGTGGCAGCCCTTTCAACCAAGTGCGGGCAGTCCCATCTAACATCATGGTGAAGTACTTGGCCATCGCCGCTTCGCTGACCTCCAGCAATTCCATGGCCATCTCATAACTCTCGATCCAGGCTCCGGGTTGTAAATCAGCCGTGTAATTAGGCACCTTCCTAGGCCCTTTGAAGTCCTTGGGTAGACGCTCATTGCGGAGAGCCGGTACTAAACAAGGGACACCTCCGGTCCTCGTAGGGATACCCACGTCGACGGACGCCGTCGGATAAGCCGGGGGTGTCTGGTAAGCCGTCAACTGAGGCACCTGCTCCACCTCTTGCCGTGCTCTGTCTTGGTCTATTGCGTGAAAGGCTCCGTTATGGGTCGGGCCATGGCCAGGTGGCCAGTTATGGCGTCGGACATTACTTGAGCCAGTCGCTGAAACCATGTGTCTGCTATAACTCGGGATCCGGCCTGGACGAGGGGTTGAATGTATTCGGTCCCGGCTGTAAGAGTACGCCTCTTGCTGCGCCAGAGCTGTCTGAAGGAGCTCCCTGACCCGGCGGGTTTCAACCGCCGTTGGAGAATCGCCATCAATTGGGAGAGCCACCAGCCGTGCCGCCGCGGCGACCATGTTTTCCAGCGGGTTGGCATAATGACCCGGTGGTATTGGTACGTACTGAGGCGGGGTAGGGTTCACCCGAGGAGGCCCCATCAATTGGGGTTGAATTGGTGTTCCAGTCCCGGGTGCTATGATCTCTGGCGGGTTACTAGGCCCTGCACCAGGCGTGTTGAAGAGGTTCCTAGGATCATAAACCGGAGGGAGTCGAGATTGGGTCTTGTGGTGCCTCCTTCTCATGACCTCATTGGACGCGTTCTGATCCATCGTGAGCCGGAAGGACTGCGCCTGAATCAACTGAGTCTGGGCGTCGAGAGCCGCCCTCTCCGCAGCCATCCTGATCCCTTCTGCCGCCAGATCCTCCTTGGCCTTTACTAGATCTAACTTTAACTGTGCCACCTCCGCATCATGCTGAGCTTGATCCGTCGGGTCAACCGTAGCGGTCAACAGGGCCGTCATCTTGTCCGTGAGATCCATCAGCACCTGAGCCGGCGAGGGCACCGGGTTTCCTGACCCGGCGGCAGGGTTTTGAACAGGCTGTGCACCGGCCATGAAGATTCCAACCCGGCTCGGCGGCTCAAAGGGGTCCGGAATACTGTTGCTGTCGGAACAGCCCCCGAGCCTGCCATCCTGGAGTTGATATAACGAGTTTGACTCATCCGTAGCCGACTCGCCGTCAGAGCCGGCGGTCGCCTCATCACCAGATCCAGATCCTTCAAAGAGTCCTCCATGGACACACCCCACGAAAGCATGCTTCAAGGCAGGTAGAGCCCGGGTGGGCCGCGCACGCTGAGCCGTCTCGATGAGGTCGGTGCAGAGCTCCGGCTCAAGGCCCGGCTCACCAATTTTGCCAATGAAGACGTGGATTCCGCCAAAGGGGACCCGGTACCCGTACTCGATTGAGCCGGCGTCGGGGCCCCAGGTTGCATCGTTAATGTAGAGCTTGCCGCGACGACTCTTGGTCATCCGGCCCACGGCGTATCCCTTGAGCCCTTCGAAGCTGCCCTTCAAGAACTCAAATCCACTGTGCGCTGGCCCCATGGTGGGCGCCAACTGTCGTGGAATTGTCACGGCAGATGTCCTCGAGCTAGGACTTAGTCGTGGAGCCATCGCAGCTAGGAAGCTTAAAGGGGTTAAACGGGACAAGGAACACGAGGGTTATACTGGTTCAGCCCCTTACGGTGAAGGTAAAAGCCTACGTCCAGTTGAGGTGGTATTGACTATGGTTTCGATGACCAGGGAGCTTGATTGCTATGCCTGGCTCTCGATGAGATCTTACTTGTCCCTAAACCACCGCCGGGTCGTCCCTTTATATATAGAGGTTGACGCCCAGCGGCCCTCAGAGTCCCGGTCGGCTCATAAGAGTGTCCGGCTCGGACTCTCCACTATTCTTGCCTTACACTACAAGTCTTTGTTGGGAATCGTAGCATAATTTAAAAGTTTCCTACGCTCACCAAGATGCATCTATGGAGTCTACTAGCAACGAGGGGAAGGGAGTGCATCTACATACCCTTGTAGATCGCGAGCGGAAGCGTTCCAATGAACGTGGATGACGGAGTCGTACTCGCCGTGATCCAAATCACCGATGACCGAGTGCCGAACGTACGGCACCTCCGCGTTCAACACACGTACGGTGCAGCGACGTCTCCTCCTTCTTGATCCAGCAAGGGGGGAGGAGAGGTTGATGGAGATCCAACAGCACGACGGCGTGGTGGTGGATGTAGCGGCTCTCCGGCAGGGCTTCGCAAGCTTCTGCGAGAGAGAGAGAGAGGTGTTGCATGGGAGGAGGGAGGCGCCCAAGGATTAGATCTTGCTGCCCTCCCTTCCCCCCACTATATATAGGGCCAAGGGAGAGGGGGGGGGGCACAGCCTTGCCCCTTCCTCCAAGGAAGGGTGCGGCCAGGGGGGAGTCCTTCCCCCCCAAGGCACCTCGGAGGTGCCTTCCCCCTTTAGGACTCTCCCTTTTTTTCTTATCTCTTGCGCATGGGCCTCTTGGGGCTGGTGCCCTTGGCCCATATAGGCCAAGGCGCACCCCTTACAGCCCATGTGGCCCCCCGGGGCTGGTGGACCCCCTTGGTGGACCCCTGGACCCCTTTCGGCACTCCCGGTACAATACCGATAAAGTGCGAAACTTTTCCGGCGACCAAAATAAGACTTCCCATATATAAATCTTTACCTCCGGACCATTCCGGAACTCCTCATGACGTCCGGGATCTCATCCGGGACTCCGAACAACTTTCCGGTTTCCGCATACATATATCTCTACAACCCTAGCGTCACCGGACCTTAAGTGTGTAGACCCTACGGGTTCGGGAGACATGCAGACATGACCGAGACGCCTCTCCGGTCAATAACCAACAGCGGGATCTGGATACCCATGTTGGCTCCCACATGCTCCACGATGATCTCATCGGATGAACCACGGTGTCGAGGATTCAATCAATCCGTATGCAATTCCCTTTGTCAATCGGTTTGTTACTTGCCCGAGATTCGATCGTCGGTATCCCAATACCTTGTTCAATCTCGTTACCGGAAAGTCTCTTTACTCGTACCGCAATGCATGATCCCGTGACTAACGCCTTAGTCACATTGAGCTCATTATGATGATGCATTACCGAGTGGGCCCAGAGATACCTCTCCGTCACACGGAGTGACAAATCCCAGTCTCGATCCGTGCCAACCCAACAGACACTTTCAGAGATACCCGTAATGCACCTTTATAGTCACCCAGTTACGTTGTGACGTTTGGCACCCAAAGCACTCCTACGGTATCCGGGAGTTGCACGATCTCTTGGTCTAAGGAGAAGATACTTGACATTGGAAAAGCTCTAGCAAACGAAACTACACGATCTTTTATGCTATGCTTAAGTTGGGTCTTGTCCATCACATCATTCTCCTAATGACGTGATCCCGTTATCAATGACATCCAATGTCCATAGTCAGGAAACCATGACTATCTGTTGATCAACGAGCTAGTCAACTAGAGGCTTACTAGGGACAGGTTGTGGTCTATGTATTCACACATGTATTACGATTTCCGAACAATACAATTATAGCATGAATAATAGACAATTACCATGAACAAAGAAATATAATAATAACCATTTATTATTGCCTCTAGGGCATATTTCCAACAGTCTCCCACTTGCACTAGAGTCAATAATCTAGTTCACATCACCATGTGATTAACATTCACTGGTCACATCACCATGTGACCAACATCTATAGAGTTTACTAGAGTCAACAATCTAGTTCACATCACTATGTGATTATCACTCAATGTGTTCTGGTTTGGTCATGTTATGCTTGTGAGAGAGGTTATTAGTCAACGGGTCTGAACCTTTCAGAACCGTGTGCTTTACGAATATCTATGTCATCTTGTGGTTGCTACCACGCGCTATTTGGAGCCATTTCAAATAATTGCTCTACTATACGAATCCGGTTTACTACTCAGAGTTATCCGGATTAGTGTCAAAGTTCGCATCGACGTAACCCTTTACGATGAAATCCTTTCCACCTCCATAATCGAGAAAAATTCCTTAATCCACTAGGTACTAAGGATAAGTTCGACCGCTGTCATGAGATCCTTTCCGGATCACCATTGTACCCCCTTGACCAACTCATGGCAAGGCACACTACATGTGCGGTACACAGCATAGCATACTATAGAGCCTACGTCTAAAGCATAGGGGACGACCTTCGTCCTTTCTCTATCTTCTGCTGTGGTCAGGTCTTGAGTCTCACTCAATACTCACACCTTGTAACACAGCCAAGAACTCCTTCTTTGCTGATCTATTTTGAACTGTTTCAAAATCATGTCAAGGTGTGCTGTCTTTTTAAAGTATCATCGGGCGTCTTGATCTATCTCTATGGATCTTGATGCCCAATATGTAAGTAGCTTTATCCAGGTCTTCTTTTGAAAAACTCCTTTCAAACAACCCTTTATGCTTTCCAGAAATTTTACATCATTTCGGATCAACAATATGTCATTCACATATACTTATCAGAAATGTTGTAGCGCTCCCACTCACTTTATTGTAAATACAAGTTTCTAACAAACTTTGTATAAACCCAAAAACTTTGATCACCCCATCAAAGCGTATATTCTGACTCCGAGATGCTTGCTCTAATCCATGGAAGGATCGCTGGAGCTAGCATACCTTTTAGCATCCTTAGGATCGACAAAACCTTTCTGATTGTATCACATACAACCTTTCATTACGAAAACTGGTAAGGAAACTTGTTTTGACATCCATCTGCCAGATTTCATAAATGTAGCTAATGCTAACATGATTCCGACGGACCTAAGCATCGCTATGGATGAGAAAAACTCATCGTAGTCAACTCCTTGAACTTGTGAAAATACTCTTTGCCACAAGTCGAGCTTCATAGACGGTAACATTACCGTCCATGTCCGTCTTCTTCTTAAAGATCCATTTATCTCAATGGCTTGCCGATCATCGGGCAAGCTCACCAAAGTCCATGCTTTGTTCTGATACATGGATTCTATCTCGGATTTCATGGCCTCGAGCCATTCATCGGAATATGGGCCCACCATCGCTTCTCCATAGCTCGTAGGTTCATTGTTGTCTAGCAACATGACTTCCAAGACAGGATCACGCATTACTCTGAAGTAGTGTGCATCCTCGTCGTCCTACGAGGTTTGGTAGTGACTTGATCCGAAGTTTCATGATCACTATCATAAGCTTCCACTTCAATTGGTGTAGGTGCCACAGGAACAACTTCCTGTGCCCTGCTACACACTAGTTGAAGCGACGGTTCAACAACCTTATCAAGTCTCCACCATCCTCCCACTCAATTCTTTCGAGAGAAACTTTTCCTCGAGAAAGGACTCGTTTCTAGAAGCAATTACTTTTGCTTCCAGATCTGAAATAGGAGGTATACCCAACTGTTTTTGGGTATTCTATGAAGATGCATTTATCCGCTTTGGGTTCGAGCTTATCACCTGAAACTTTTTCACATAAGCATCGCAACCCCAAACTTTTAAGAAACGACAACTTAGGTTTCTATAAACGGTGTCGTCTCAACGGAATTGCGTGGTGCCCCTTTTAAAGTGAATGCGGTTGTCTCTAATGCCTAACCCATAAACGATAGTGGTAATTTGATAAGAAACATCATGGTATGCACCATATCCAATAGGGTGCAGTTATGATGTTCGGATACACCATCACACTATGGTGTTCCAGGCGGTATTAATTGTGAAACACTTTCCACAATGTCTCAATTGTGTGCCAAACTCGTAACTCAGATACTCATCTCTATGATCATATCACAGACATTTTATCCTCTTGTCACGATGATCTTCAACTTCACTCTGAAATTACTTGAACATTTCAATAATTCAGACTTGTGTTTCATCAAGTAAATACACTCAGCATCTACTCAAATCATCTGTGAAGTAAGAACACAACGATATCCACTGCATGCCTCAGCACTCATTGGACTGCATACATCAAAATGTATTACTTCCAATAAGTTGCTCTCTTGTTCCATCTTACTGAAAACGAGGCCTTTCAGTCATCTTGCCCATGTGGTATGATTTGCATGTCTCAAGTGATTCAAAATCAAGTGAGTCCAAACGATCCATCTACATGGAGTTTCTTCATGCACATATACCAATAGACATGGTTCGCATGTCTCAATCTTTTCAAAAACGAGTGAGTCCAAAGATCCATCTACATGGAGCTTCTTCATGCGTTCTACACCAATATTACTCAAGTTGCAGTGCCACAAGTATGTGGTACTATCATTACTATTATATATCTTTTGGCACGAACATGTGTATCACTACGATCGAGATTCATTTTAGGTGCAAGACCATTGAAGGTATTATTCAAATAAACAGAGTAACCATTATTCTCCTTAAATGAATAACCGTTTTGCGGTAAACATAATCCAATCATGTTCAACGCAAACACCAAGTCTCGATGGTAGAGGGAGCATGCGATGCTTGATCACATCAACCTTGGAAACACTCCCAACACATATCGTCATCTCACCTTTAGCTAGTCTCCATTTATTCCGCAGCTTTTATTTCGAGTTACTAACACTTAGCAACCGAACCAGTATCTAATACCCTGGTGCTGCTAGGAGTACTAGTAAAGTACACATTCATATAACGTATATCCAATATACTTCTGTCGACCTTGCCTGCCTTCTCATCTACCAAGTATCTAGGGTAGTACTGCTTCAGTGACCGTTCCTCTCATTACAGAAGCACTTAGTCTCGGGTTTGGGTTCAACCTTGGGATTCTTCACTAGAGCAGCAAACGACTTGCTGTTTCATGAAGTATCCCTTTTGCCCTTGCCCTTCTTAAACTAGTGGTTTTACTAACCATCAACAATTGATGCTCCTTCTTGATTTCTACTCTCGCGGTGTCAAACATCGCGAATAGCTCAAGGATCATCATGATTATCCTTGATATGTTATAGTTCATCACGAAGCTCTACTAGCTTGGTGGCAGTGACTATGGAGAACTATCACTATCTCATCTGGGACATTAACTCCCACCCGATTCAAGCGATTGTGGCACTCAGACAATCTGAGCACACGCTCAACGATTGAGCTTTTCTCCCATAGTTTGCAGGCTTAAGAAACTTGTCAGAGGTCTCATACCTCTTGACGTGGGCACTAGTCTGAAATCCCAATTTCAGTCTTCGAAACATCTCACATGTTCTGCGACGTTTCAACAACGTCTTTGGTGCCACAATTCTAAACCGCACCGAACTATCACGTAGTCATCAAAACGTGTATGTCAGATGTTCCGTAACATCTACAGACGACGCTGAGGTTCAGCACACCGAGCGGTGCATTAAGGACATAAGCCTTCTGTGTAGCAATGAGGACAATCCTCAGTTTACGGACCCAGTCCGCATAATTGCTACTACTAACTTTCAACTAAATTTTCTCTAGGAACATATCTTAATCAGTAGAACTAAAGCGCAAGCTATGACATAATTTGCAAATACCTTTTTGACTATGTTCATGATAATGAAGTTCATCTGATTATGAACTCCCACTCAGATAGACATCCCTCTAGTCATCTAAGTGAAACATGATCCGAGTTCAACTAGGCCGTGTCCGATCATCACGTGAGACGGACTAGTCAAGATCGGTGAACATCTCCATGTTGATCGTATCTTCTATACGACTCATGCTCGACCTTTCGGTCCTCCGTGTTCCGAGGCCATGTCTGTACATGCTAGGCTCGTCAAGTCAACCTAAGTGTATTGCGTGTGTTCCGAGGCCATGTCTGTACATGCTAGGCTCGTCAACACCCGTTGTATTCGAACGTAAGAATCTATCACACCCGATCATCACGTGGTGCTTCGAAACGACGAACCTTCGCAACGGTGCACAGTTAGGGTGAACACTTTCTTGAAATTATTATAAGGGATCATCCTACTTGCTACCGTCGTTCTAAGCAAATAAGATGCAAAAACATGATAAACATCACATGCAATCAAATAGTGACATGATATGGCCAATATCATTATGCTCCTTTGATCTCCATCTTCGGGGCACCATGATCATCTTTGTCACCGGCATGACACCATGATCTCCATCATCATGATCTCCATCATTGTGTCTTCATGAAGTCGTCACGCCAACGATTACTTCTACTTCTATGGCTAACTCGTTTAGCAACAAGTAAAGTAATTTACATGGCGTTATTCAATGACACGCAGGTCATGCAAAATAATAAAGACAACTCCTATGGCTCCTGCCGGTTGTCATACTCATCGACACGCAAGTCGTGATTCTTATTACAGGAATATGATCAATCTCATACATCACATATATCATTCATCACATGTTCTGGCCATATCATATCACATAGCACTTGCTGCAAAAACAAGTTAGACGTCCTCTAATTGTTGTTGCAAGTTTTTACGTGGTTTATAGGTTTCTAGCAAGAACGTTTCTTACCTACGTATGACCACAACGTGATTTGCCAATTTCTATTTACCCTTCATAAGGACCCTTTTCATCGAATCTGTTCCGACTAAAATAGGAGAGACAGACACCCGCTAGCCACCTTATGCATCTAGTGCATGTCAGTCGGTGGAACCTGTCTCACGTAAGAGTACGTGTAAGGTCGGTCCGGGCCGCTTCATCCTACAATGCCGCCGAAACAAGAAAAGACTAGTAGCGGCAAGAAGAATTGGCAAACTCAACGCCCACAACTGCTTTGTGTTCTACTCATGCATAGTAACTACGCATAGACCTGGCTCATGATGCCACTGTTGGGAATCGTAGCATAATTTAAAATTTTCCTACGCTCACCAAGATGCATCTATGGAGTCTACTAGCAACGAGGGGAAGGGAGTGCATCTACATACCCTTGTAGATCGCGAGCGGAAGCGTTCCAATGAACGTGGATGACGGAGTCGTACTCGCCGTGATCCAAATCACCGATGACCGAGTGCCGAACGTACGGCACCTCCGCGTTCAACACACGTACGGTGCAGCGACGTCTCCTCCTTCTTGATCCAGCAAGGGGGGAGGAGAGGTTGATGGAGGTCCAACAGCACGACGGCGTGGTGGTGGATGTAGCGGCTCTCCGGCAGGGCTTCGCAAGCTTCTGCGAGAGAGAGAGAGAGAGAGAGAGAGGTGTTGCATGGGAGGAGGGAGGCGCCCAAGGCTTAGATCTTGCTGCCCTCCCTTCCCCCCACTATATATAGGGCCAAGGGAGAGGGGGGCGCAGCCTCGCCCCTTCCTCCAAGGAAGGGTGCGGCCAGGGGGAGTCCTTCTGTAACACCCTGAGAATCATGCTACAGTAACTCCCTGTGATTAAGCTAATCATGTTGCTAAACAGGGCTTGATCACATTTGAATCACCTTCCTTTTCAAACTCCTAGTTCAAACTTCAAATATAAATAAAGTGAAAAATAAAAGTTTTCAAAAGTTTAAACAAAAATGTTCGGTGGTGCCAAATAATACACTGGTAATTATGGTGGAGAAAACACATTTTTATAAAATACCTAAATACTTTTAAATGAAATAAAACAGAAAAGAAAATAAACAAATAAAAAGAAAACAGAACAGACAAAGAAAAAAAAGGAAAAGGCCCTCCCCCCCCCCCACTGGACCCGTGGCCCAGACTGGGCCGCACCCCCGACCCCCCGGCCCAGCCCACCTCTCCCCCCCGCGTCCCCTTCCCTGTTCCGCCGACCGGGGTCGAACAGTGGCCGTCCCCGCCGCACCCCCTCGCCGGCGACGGGGAGGATAAGGGCGCCAGCTCCCCCGCCTCCTCGGGCCTCTCTCCCACTCGCCCCCGCTCGTCCCTCGGCCTCTGCGCCTTCCCCCCCCCCCCCCCCCCCCGCCAGATCCACCTCCCTCTCCCCTTCGATCCCCTCTGCCCGAGCGCGCTCGCCGCCGTTCACCGTAGTTCCCGCGGCCACCGTGCCCCAATCGCCACCTCGCCGTGTCGTACGCCGTCGCCGCCCTCGACTACGTCACCTCCGCCTCTCCGTTGGAGCTTGGAGCCACTGCACCGACCGCAACGAGCTCGTCTTCAACCTTCGGCCGCCGTCGATCGTCGCCGATTCCGGCTACCCCGCGCCCTCCCCAAGCTCACTGCCACTCCCTACGGCTCCGCTGTGAGCTCCCGCTTCTCCTCCCCCTCTCCGTTAGCTCGCCCGCGTTCCGTAGCTGCTCCCCCACGCGCGCCCGAACGCCGCGCCGCGGAGCTCGCCGCCGGCGGGTCTCCGGTGACCTTTTGGTCACGAGCTCAAGCCCGTTGCACTCCCCACCGTACGTAGGTGCCCCCCAGCCCCTCCGCTTGCTCGATAGTCCACCGTAGCCGCGTTTCCGTCGGGCACCCGTAGCACCTCGCCGCCGGCGAGCTCGTAGCGCTCGCCCCCGGCCGTTCCAGCCCCTCCGACCACCGCAGTTGGACGCGCGGCGCCGAGCCGCGTCGAACGCGCCCAGCCACGCCCCCGCAAACCCCCTGTGCGTGAAACCCGCACCCCTCCCGAGCTGCGCCGCCGCGTTTGGCTCGCCGGAGTTGCTCCGGCCGCCGTACTGACCTGCCGCCGACGTGGCTGGCCTGGGGCCACCCCAGTGCCCCTGCCAGTGGGCCCCGTGGGCCCCGTTGACTGGGTCAACGTGCTGACTGGGCAGGCCCACTCACTGACATGCGGGCCCCGCCGCAAAAATATGAAAAAAAAGAAAAAGAAAATGTTTTATAAATAAAAATAATTAGTTTAACTAAACACTCACTGACATATGGGGCCAACCCCTCTAATTAGACTGTTAGATTAGTTTAAATAAGTATTAGACTAACAGAGGCTGACATGTGGGTCCCACTGGACCCACCTGTCTGGTTTGACTGGTCAGCCGACCTGTTGACCTGCTGACGTCAGCATTGCCTCATGCTGACGTCATATTTCATTTTTGCTTAATATAAATAATTCCAGAAATTCAAATAAACTTTGAAAATTCATATCTTTTAAACCGTAACTCGGATGAAAATGTTTTCTATATGAAAGTTGCTCAGAACGACGAGACGAATCCAAATACGCAGTCCATTCGTCCACCACACCTCCCTAACCTATCGAACTAGCAACTTTCCCCCTCCGGTCCGTCTGACCGAAAACGCGAAACATCGGGAATACCTCCCGGATGTTCCCCCCTTCACCGGTACCACCTACTGTCGCGTTAGGACACCCCTAGCACCGCTCATTGTCATGTCACGCATCGTCATGCTTATGTTTGCATTGTATTTACTGTTTCCTCCCCCTCTTCTCTCCGGTAGACTACGAGACCGACACTGCTGCTGCCCAGTTCGACTACGGAGTCGACGACCCCTCCTACTTGCCAGAGCAACCAGGCAAGCCCCCCCCCCTTGATCACCAGATATCGCCTATACTTCTCTATACTGCTTGCATTAGGGTAGTGTAGCATGTTACTGCTTTCCGATATCCTATTCTGATGCATAGCCTATCCTTGCTACTATTGTTGTTACCTTACCTGCAATCCTACATGCTTAGTCCAGGATGCTAGATTTCCATCAGTGGCCCTACATTCTTGTCCGTCTGCTGTGCTATACTATCGGGCCGTGATCACCTGGGCGGTGATCACGGGTATATACTTATATACTATATACATGACACATGTGATGATTTAAGTCGGGTCGGCTCGTAGGAGTACCCGTGAGTGGATCTTTGTGGCGGAGCGACAGGGCAGGTTGAGACCGCCTAGGTAAGAGGTGGGCCTGGCCCTGGTCGGCGTTCGCGGTTACTTAACACGCTTAAGGAGATCTTGGTATTTGATCTGAGTCTGGCCATTTGGTCTATACGCACTAACCATCTACGTGGGAGTAGTTATGGGTATCCCGACGTCGTGGTATCAGCCGAAGCTCTTTTGACGTCAGCAACTGAGTGGCGCGCGCCGCATTGGACCGTAAGCTCGCGCTTGTATTAAGGGGGCTAGGTCTGCTTCCGGCCGCGTACGCAACGTGCAGGTGTGCATAGGGCGATGGGCCCAGACCCTGCGCGCATAGGTTTAGACCGGCGTGCTGACCTCTCTGTTGAGCCTAGGTGGGGCTGCGACGTGTTGATCTTACGAGGCCGGGCATGACCCAGAAAAGTGTGTCCGGCCAAATGGGATCGAGCGTGTTGGGTTATGTGGTGCACCCCTGCAGGGAAGTTTATCTATTCGAATAGCCGTGTCCCTCGGTAAAAGGACGACCCGGAGTTGTACCTTGAGCTTATGACAACTAGAACTGGATACTGAATAAAATACACCCTTCCAAGTGCCAGATACAACCCGGTGATCACTCTCTAACAGGGCGACGAGGAGGGGATCGCCGGGTAGGATTATGCTATGCGATACTACTTGGAGGACTTCAATCTACTCTCTTCTACATGCTGCAAGATGGAGATGTCCAGAAGCGTAGTCTTCGACAGGACTAGCTATCCCCCTCTTATTCCGGCATTCTGCAGTTCAGTCCACTCATATGCCCCTTTACACATATACCCATGCATATGTAGTATAGCTCCTTGCTTGCGAGTACTTTGGATGAGTACTCACGGTTGCTTCTCTCCCTCTTTTCCCCCTTTTTCCTTTCTATTTGGTTGTCGCAACCAGATGCTGGAGTCCAGGAGCCAGACGCCACCGTCGACGACGACACCCACGACACTGGAGGTGCCTACTACTACGTGCAGGCCGCTGACGACGACCAGGAGTAGTTAGGAGGTCCCAGGCAGGAGGCCTTGCCTTTTCGATTGTTGCTACTTTTGTGCTAGCCTTCTTAAGGCAAACTTGTTTAACTTATGTCTGTACTCAGATATTGTTGCTTCTGCTGACTCGTCTATGATCGAGCACTTGTATTCGAGCCCTCGAGGCCCCTGGCTTGTATTATAATGCTTGTATGACTTATTTATGTTGTAGAGTTGTGTTGTGATATCTTCCCGTGAGTCCCTGATCGTGATCGTACACATTTGCGTGCATGATTAGTGTACGGTCAAATCGGGGGCGTCACAAGTTGGTATCAGAGCCAGGTTTCGATCCTGGGACCTGTGGGTTATGGGCCCACGTCGCCATTGGGTGGTACTAGAATCTTTTACTCCTCGACCTTTACTCTGGGACTCTGAACTCTCTTCTACTTGGGTTAAACGAATTTACTAACTCTAACACTAGGATCCCGTGACCACGTTCACCCCAAAGATGGATAAGCCATAATTGTTTCTTAGAATAGTATTTTGGACAATTCACACACTGTCATTTGACTCCTTTGAAACGTCTTTGCTTTCAGATGGAACCCACGAGGCAGGTCGTTCACCACACGATGGCCATTGGTGCCTCGGAATCACCTGCGGTGCTAGCTGAGATGATGACCTATCTGGGTTATCGCTGGCACCCTGAGTACACCGTCTACGAGGAGTACTAGGACTTTAACCAGGAGCAGTACCGTGCCATCGTCCACCTCTACTCTCGGGAGTATGACTCCATTACTGTGCTGCACACCGCACATGGTGTTGGTGTGACCATCGATATGGCTGTCCACGATGCTGCCTATGCTGCTCTGACACGTCTTCGTGGAGAGTATCGGGAGTTGGACACCTCCCCTTTCAGGCACATTGCTATCGCCTCTGATGTTGGTGCGGAGGGATACTATACTGCGGCCTACTCCACTGTCACCCGAGAGCCCTTCTACCATCAGCACCTGGTTCTGCATGCTGATGGGCTGGATCGAGCTAACCGAGCTCTTCGCCACGAGATGTACACCACCCGTCAGCACCTTTACCGTGCTCTGACGCTGCTGCACCCCTTTGTCCGGTCTGGACAGGTACCGCGTACTGCGATCTACCCAGCCAGGACCGTGATGCCCCACGGTGTTGGTTGGCCAGAGGTGGGAGGCTACTCTCCCGCACTTGGTCCTCTTCTGCCACCTGAGCGTCGGGCTCTACACCTGAGTATCCGCGGCCCCCAGTCTGCTGACGTGGAGGACTATCCGTTGCCTCACTACCAGCTGTCGAGCTACGATTACCTCCACAGTACCTCTTGGGATTGATGTAGGCTTGCTTGTAGTATTAGTTGCAGTCGCCGCGAGCCTGTGTGCCGCCTATGATGTTTTAGTCCATGTACTGAACTCTATGTACTGAACTCTATGCATGACCCCTTTTGTAAGTTATGCCGACTACTGTGTAGTAGCTATCGTGCTCCTTTCGTTATGCATGTTTCATCATGAATGATTCTTGTCATTGCAAATTTTCTCAATGCTGAACTACCCCTGTTATATATTAGCAGGATGGTTAGACCAGGTGGTCGTGGTCGTGGTGGCGATGCCCCACCACCACCTGAGTACATGGCTGGTATGATCCAACAGTTTGAACTGAACCGCCAGTTCATGGAAAATATGATGGCTCAGTTTCCTCGCCCCAATATGAACCAGCAGCCAGCCCAAGTGACTCTTCAAGATTTCATACGCCTCAACCCAACCATCTACCGCAGCTCAACTCAGCCTCTGGATGCTGATGACTGGCTCCGTGACATCACCTATGAGTTGGAGTCTGCTGATGTAGCCCCTGCCAGCTATGTCAATTTTGCTTCCTTCTTTCTGAAGGGACCCGCAGCTCAATGGTGGGACAGCCACAGGCGTACTCTGCCAGCTGGAACAATCATCACCTGGCCAGACTTCCAAGCAGCTTTCCGTGCCCGCTTTATTCCTCAGGGAGTCATGGACCGGAAGAAGCGTGAGTTCCGCAACCTCACCCAAGGCAACAAATCTGTCGAAGCTTATCAGCGGGAGTTTCTGGACTTGTCCCGCTATGCTGAAGAAGACATTGCAACTGATGCACGCAGACAGGAGAAGTTCCGTGATGGACTACAAGCTGACATCAAGCTCGCACTTCTAGTGCATGACTTTGCTGATTTCGCCACCTTGGTGAACAAGGCCATCAATGTCGAAACTGGTCTGCAGGAATACCAGAGCTCTCACAGGCGCAACCGTGACACGGGCTCATCTTCGGGCTCGCCCGCACAGAAGCGTAAGATATGGATCCCGAACAGCATGTACCGTCCAAATGCTTCTGCCCCAAGGTAGACATATGCTGCACCTCGTCTGCCTCCACCACCATCTAGGCAGTCAAGACTTCCAGCTCCACCAGCCCAAGCTCCTGTTCCCACTCCCAATAACGGACTGTGCTACAAGTGTGGACAACCAGGTCACCGTGCCAGGGACTGCCATCAGAATCAGAATCAACTGGCCCTTCCAGCAACGGGCCGTGGTAACAACCAGCCCCGCAACAACAATGCTAAGCCTTATGGTCGTGCTCATGCCCACCACGTTGATCTCAACGAAGCTCAAGACCAGCCTGCTACTGTGATGGGTACACTCCTCGTAAATTCAGTACCAGCATCCGTTTTATTTGATACAGGTGCATCGCATTCATTCATGTCAGAAGATTTTGCATACAAGCACGACGTTAAATGTGAGGAGATGAACACCTCTGTATTGGTCAAAAACCCCGTGGGACAGTGTCAAACCTCCTTGGTTGGCATCGATGTCCCCGTGGAAATCGAAGGGCTGGAATTCTATGCCTCTCCCATTATCCTGAAGTCGTCTAACATCGACCTCATTTTGGGTATGGATTGGTTGAAAGCGCATACTGCTTCTATAGTTTGCGCCACTAAAACCGTCCATCTGCTACACCCTTCGGATGAAATAGTTGCTTACCAAGCTAATTTGGTGCAAAATGCCGAGGCAAGGCTCTATGCATTGAATGCATTGAACGCGGCACCACTCGAGGGCATTGAAAACATTCCCGTCGTGCGTGAATTCCTCGACGTCTTCCCTGAAGAACTTCCAGGGATTCCCCCTGCTAGAGCTGTCGAATTCATCATCGACTTGAAACCAGGCACCACTCCTATAGCCAAGCGACCCTACAAAATGCCGCCGCATGAACTCCTTGAGCTTAAGGAGGAAATCGACAAGTCTCTTCGCAAGGGATTCATTCGCCCAAGTTGCTCTCCTTGGGGAGCACCTTCTCTCTTTGTCAAGAAGAAGGATGGGACAAACCGGTTAGTTCAAGACTACCGTCCTATAAACCAAGCTACCATTCAGAATAAATACCCTCTTCCTCGGATCAATGATCTGTATGATCAAATGGCGGGTTCGTCAGTGTTCTCTAAGCTCGACTTGAGGTTGGGCTACCACCAGATCCGTGTTCGCGAAGAGGATATCCCAAAGACCGCCTTCGTGACTCGCTATGGTTCATACGAGTACACCGTCATGTCTTTCGGTTTAACCAATGCTCCAGCCACCTTCTCTCGTCTGATGAACTACATATTCATGGATTACCTCGACAAGTTCGTCGTGGTTTATCTGGATGATATCCTGATATTTTCCAAGAACGAAGAAGAACATGCGGAACATCTTCGACTTGTGCTGGAAAAGCTACGAGAACATCAACTATATGCCAAGTTCTCCAAATGTGAATTCTGGCTACTGGAAGTAACCTATCTTGGGCATGTCATCTCTAAGGATGGTATTGCCGTCAACCCTGAACGAGTTCAGGCTATTCTTGATTGGACTCCTCCCAAGAACGTTAAGCAAGTCAGAAGTTTTCTCGGTCTCGCCAGCTATTGTCGTCGATTCGTCGAGAACTTCTCTAAGATCGCCAGGCCTCTGACTAACCTGTTGCATAAGGGTGTCAAGTTCCAATGGACAGACAAATGTCAGGAAAGTTTCCAGGCACTCAAAGACAAGTTGACTTCTGCTCCAGTTCTAGCTCCACCTGATACTAAGAAGGACTTCGTCATCTACTGCGACGCTTCCCGTCAAGGATTAGGCTGTGTCCTAATGCAAGACCGCAAAGTGATTGCTTATGCCTCTCGACAATTGCGCCCTCACGAAGAGAACTACCCAGTTCACGACCTCGAACTTGGTGTTGTCATTCATGCGCTGAAGCAGTGGCGACATTACCTTCTCGGTAATCGTTGTGAGATCTTCACTGACCACCAAAGTCTGAAGTATCTGTTTACTCAGCCAGACCTGAACCTCCGTCAGCAGAGATGGATGGAGCTTGTTGCAGACTTTGACTTGGGTATTTCCTATACGCCAGGCAAGGCTAATGTAATGGCTGATGCCTTGAGCCGCAAGTCTTACTGCAACCACCTCCAGGTTCATAAAGTTCAGCCCTCGCTTGTTGAAGAATTCAGGAAGCTGAACCTCCATATTGTCCCTCCGGGTGCACTCGCTCCCCCTCCTAAGGAATTTGGCAAGGTAAACCTCCACGTTGTTGCCCAGGGTTCCCTCAATACCCTAGTTGCTAAACCAGATCTCGAGGACAGCATCAAAAGGCTACAGAAGTATGACTCTGAAGCCCACAAGATTAAGCGCTACCTCGCAGAAGGAAAGCCCTCATTCTTCACCATTGCTGAAGATGGCACCCTATACTTCAAGGGCCGCCTAGTGGTGCCATGTGCAGAGAAAAACCTGGATATGACACAGGAAGTTATGAAAGAAGCTCATGATACGCCTCTATGTATCCATCCTGGTAGTACAAAGATGTACCAAGATATCCGTCAGAGATTCTGGTGGACTAATATGAAGCAAGACATTGCTCGTTATGTTGCTGAGTGTGACGTTTGCCGTCGTATCAAAGAAGAACATCAAAGGCCTGCTGGAACTCTGCAACCTATCTCTATTCCTGAATGGAAATGGGACCATGTTGAGATGGACTTCGTCACTGGATTTCCCAAATCACAGAAAGGTAATGATGCTATTCTTGTCGTCATTGACCGGCTTTCCAAAGTTGCACATTTTCTGGCGGTCAAAGAAACGATCACTGCTAGCCAGTTGGCAACGCTCTATATGTCCAGGATTGTTTCACTCCACGGTATTCCATTGGTTATCAGTTCAGACCGTGGAAGCTTATTCACTTCAAGATTCTGGGCAAGTTTCCAAGAAGCAATGGGAACTCATCTGTCATTCAGTACTGCGTTTCATCCTCAATCGCAAGGACAAGTTGAACGCGTCAATCAAGTTCTCGAAGACATGCTTCGAGCTTGCGTTATCTCCTTCGGCAAGAAATGGGAGGAATCTCTCCCGTATGCTGAGTTCTCTTATAATAATAGCTATCAAGCTAGTCTGAAGATGGCCCCCTTCGAAGTGTTATATGGACGAAAGTGCCGAACCCCTCTGAACTGGTCAGAAACTGGGGAACGTCCACTCTTCGGTCCGGATATTATCCAAGATGCCGAAGAACAAGTCCGCATTATTCGCGAGAATCTCAAGACTGCTCAGTCACGTCAGAAGAGTCAGTATGACCGTCATCATAAAGACATGGTCTATCAACCTGGCGAAAAGGCTTATCTTCGAGTCACACCTATGAAGGGTGCTCACCGCTTCGGGATCAAGGGCAAACTAGCTCCTCGCTATATTGGCCCATTCACTATTCTCGAAAGGCGTGGAAAAGTGGCATACCAACTGGAACTACCGCCGAACCTTTCTCAGGTCCACGATGTATTCCATGTGTCACAGCTCCGCCGTTGCTTCAAGGATCCAATCCGAGCTGTGGATCATGAAGTGCTCGAATTGCAGCAAGACCTCTCCTATAAGGAGCATCCGGTCCGCATTCTCGACCAAGCTGAACGCCGCACACGTCAGAAGGCGATCAAGTTTCTCAAAGTCCAGTGGTCGCACCATTCTGAAGATGAGGCCACTTGGGAACGAGAGGATCGTCTGCGCGAAGAATACCCCGCACTGTTTCCTTCTACCTCCTAAATCTCGGGACGAGATTTCTTGTAGTGGAGGAGATTTGTAACACCCTGAGAATCATGCTACAGTAACTCCCTGTGATTAAGCTAATCATGTTGCTAAACAGGGCTTGATCACATTTGAATCACCTTCCTTTTCAAACTCCTAGTTCAAACTTCAAATATAAATAAAGTGAAAAATAAAAGTTTTCAAAAGTTTAAACAAAAATGTTCGGTGGGTGCCAAATAATACACTGGTAATTATGGTGGAGAAAACACATTTTTATAAAATACCTAAATACTTTTAAATGAAATAAAACAGAAAAGAAAATAAACAAATAAAAAGAAAACAGAAAACAGAACAGACAAAGAAAAAAAAGGAAAAGGCCCTTCCCCCCCCCCCACTGGACCCGTGGCCTAGACTGGGCCGCACCCCCGACCCCCCGCCCAGCCCACCTCTCCCCCCCGCGTCCCCTTCCCTGTTCCCCCGACCGGGGTCGAACAGTGGCCGTCCCCGCCGCACCCCCTCGCCGGCGACGGGGAGGATAAGGGCGCCAGCTCCCCCGCCTCCTCGGGCCTCTCTCCCACTCGCCCCCGCTCGTCCCTCGGCCTCTGCGCCTTCCCCCCCCCCCCCGCCAGATCCACCTCCCTCTCCCCTTCGATCCCCTCTGCCCGAGCGCGCTCGCCGCCGTTCACCGTAGTTCCCGCAGCCACCGTGCCCCAATCGCCACCTCGCCGTGTCGTACGCCGTCGCCGCCCTCGACTACGTCACCTCCGCCTCTCCGTTGGAGCTTGGAGCCACTGCACCGACCGCAACGAGCTCGTCTTCAACCTTCGGCCGCCGTCGATCGTCGCCGATTCCGGCTACCCCGCGCCCTCCCCGAGCTCACTGCCACTCCCTACGGCTCCGCTGTGAGCTCCCGCTTCTCCTCCCCCTCTCCGTTAGCTCGCCCGCGTTCCGTAGCTGCTCCCCCACGCGCGCCCGAACGCCGCGCCGCGGAGCTCGCCGCCGGCGGGTCTCCGGTGACCTTTTGGTCACGGGCTCAAGCCCGTTGCACTCCCCACCGTACGTAGGTGCCCCCCAGCCCCTCCGCTTGCTCGATAGTCCACCGTAGCCGCGTTTCCGTCGGGCACCCGTAGCACCTCGCCGCCGGCGAGCTCGTAGCGCTCGCCCCCGGCCGTTCCAGCCCCTCCGACCACCGCAGTTGGACGCGCGGCGCCGAGCCGCGTCGAACGCGCCCAGCCACGCCCCCGCAAACCCCCTGTGCGTGAAACCCGCACCCCTCCCGAGCTGCGCCGCCGCGTTTGGCTCGCCGGAGTTGCTCCGGCCGCCGTACTGACCTGCCGCCGACGTGGCTGGCCTGGGGCCACCCCAGTGCCCCTGCCAGTGGGCCCCGTGGGCCCTGTTGACTGGGTCAACGTGCTGACTGGGCAGGCCCACTCACTGACATGCGGGCCCCGCCGCAAAAATATAAAAAAAAGAAAAGAAAAAGAAAATGTTTTATAAATAAAAATAATTAGTTTAACTGAACACTCACTGACATATGGGGCCCACCCCTCTAATTAGACTGTTAGATTAGTTTAAATAAGTATTAGACTAACAGAGGCTGACATGTGGGTCCCACTGGACCCACCTGTCTGGTTTGACTGGTTAGCCGACCTGTTGACCTGCTGACGTCAGCATTGCCTCATGCTGACATCATATTTCATTTTTGCTTAATATAAATAATTTCAGAAATTCAAATAAACTTTGAAAATTCATATCTTTTAAACCGTAACTCGGATGAAAATGTTTTCTATATGAAAGTTGCTCAGAACGACGAGACGAATCCAAATACGCAGTCCGTTCGTCCACCGCACCTCCCTAAACTATCGAACTAGCAACTTTCCCCCTCCGGTCCGTCTGTCCGAAAACGCGAAACATCGGGAATACCTCCCGGATGTTCCCCCCCTTCACCGGTACCACCTACTGTCGCGTTAGGACACCCCTAGCACCGCTCATTGTCATGTCACGCATCGTCATGCTTATGTTTGCATTGTATTTACTGTTTCCTCCCCCTCTTCTCTCCGGTAGACTACGAGACCGACACTGCTGCTGCCCAGTTCGACTACGGAGTCGACGACCCCTCCTACTTGCCAGAGCAACCAGGCAAGCCCCCCCCCTTGATCACCAGATATCGCCTATACTTCTCTATACTGCTTGCATTAGGGTAGTGTAGCATGTTACTGCTTTCCGATATCCTATTCTGATGCATAGCCTATCCTTGCTACTATTGTTGTTACCTTACCTGCAATCCTACATGCTTAGTCCAGGATGCTAGATTTCCATCAGTGGCCCTACATTCTTGTCCGTCTGCTGTGCTATACTATCGGGCCGTGATCACCTGGGCGGTGATCACGGGTATATACTTATATACTATATACATGACACATGTGATGATTTAAGTCGGGTCGGCTCGTAGGAGTACCCGCGAGTGGATCTTTGTGGCGGAGCGACAGGGCAGGTTGAGACCGCCTAGGTAAGAGGTGGGCCTGGCCCTGGTCGGCGTTCGCGGTTACTTAACACGCTTAACGAGATCTTGGTATTTGATCTGAGTCTGGCCATTTGGTCTATACGCACTAACCATCTACGTGGGAGTAGTTATGGGTATCCCGACGTCGTGGTATCAGCCGAAGCTCTTTTGACGTCAGCAACTGAGTGGCGTGCGCCGCATTGGACCGTAAGCTCGCGCTTGTATTAAGGGGGCTAGGTCTGCTTCCGGCCGCGTACGCAACGTGCAGGTGTGCATAGGGCGATGGGCCCAGACCCCTGCGCGCATAGGTTTAGACCGGCGTGCTGACCTCTCTGTTGAGCCTAGGTGGGGCTGCGACGTGTTGATCTTACGAGGCCGGGCATGACCCAGAAAAGTGTGTCCGGCCAAATGGGATCGAGCGTGTTGGGTTATGTGGTGCACCCCTGCAGGGAAGTTTATCTATTCGAATAGCCGTGTCCCTCGGTAAAAGGACGACCCGGAGTTGTACCTTGAGCTTATGACAACTAGAACTGGATACTGAATAAAATACACCCTTCCAAGTGCCAGATACAACCCGGTGATCGCTCTCTAACAGGGCGACGAGGAGGGGATCGCCGGGTAGGATTATGCTATGCGATACTACTTGGAGGACTTCAATCTACTCTCTTCTACATGCTGCAAGATGGAGATGTCCAGAAGCGTAGTCTTCGACAGGACTAGCTATCCCCCTCTTATTCTGGCATTCTGCAGTTCAGTCCACTGATATGCCCCTTTACACATATACCCATGCATATGTAGTATAGCTCCTTGCTTGCGAGTACTTTGGATGAGTACTCACGGTTGCTTCTCTCCCTCTTTTCCCCCTTTTTCCTTTCTATTTGGTTGTCGCAACCAGATGCTGGAGTCCAGGAGCCAGACGCCACCGTCGACGACGACACCCACGACACTGGAGGTGCCTACTACTACGTGCAGGCCGCTGACGACGACCAGGAGTAGTTAGGAGGTCCCAGGCAGGAGGCCTTGCCTTTTCGATCGTTGCTACTTTTGTGCTAGCCTTCTTAAGGCAAACTTGTTTAACTTATGTCTGTACTCAGATATTGTTGCTTCTGCTGACTCGTCTATGATCGAGCACTTGTATTCGAGCCCTCGAGGCCCCTGGCTTGTATTATAATGCTTGTATGACTTATTTATGTTGTAGAGTTGTGTTGTGATATCTTCCCGTGAGTCCCTGATCGTGATCGTACACATTTGCGTGCATGATTAGTGTACGGTCAAATCGGGGGCGTCACACCTTCCCCCCCAAGGCACCTCGGAGGTGCCTTCCCCCTTTAGGAGTCTCCCTTTTTTTCTTATTTCTTGCGCATGGGCCTCTTGGGGCTGGTGCCCTTGGCCCATATAGGCCAAGGCGCACCCCTTACAGCCCATGTGGCTCCCCGGGGCTGGTGGACCCCCTTGGTGGACCCCCGGACCCCTTTCGGCACTCCCGGTACAATACCGATAAAGTGCGAAACTTTTCCGGCGACCAAAATAAGACTTCCCATATATAAATCTTTACCTCCGGACCATTCCGGAACTCCTCGTGACGTCCGGGATCTCATCCGGGACTCCGAACAACTTTCCGGTTTCCGCATACATATATCTCTACAACCCTAGCGTCACCGGACCTTAAGTGTGTAGACCCTACGGGTTCGGGAGACATGCAGACATGATCGAGACGCCTCTCCGGTCAATAACCAACAGCGGGATCTGGATACCCATGTTGGCTCCCACATGCTCCACGATGATCTCATCGGATGAACCACGGTGTCGAGGATTCAATCAATCCGTATGCAATTCCCTTTGTCAATCGGTTTGTTACTTGCCCGAGATTCGATCGTCGGTATCCCAATACCTTGTTCAATCTCGTTACCGGCAAGTCTCTTTACTCATACCGCAATGCATGATCCCGTGACTAACGCCTTAGTCACATTGAGCTCATTATGATGATGCATTACCGAGTGGGCCCAGAGATACCTCTCCGTCACACGGAGTGACAAATCCCAGTCTCGATCCGTGCCAACCCAACAGACACTTTCGGAGATACCCGTAATGCACCTTTATAGTCACCCAGTTACGTTGTGACGTTTGGCACACCCAAAGCACTCCTACGGTATCCGGGAGTTGCACGATCTCATGGTCTAAGGAAAAGATACTTGACATTGGAAAAGCTCTAGCAAACGAAACTACACGATCTTTTATGCTATGCTTAAGTTGGGTCTTGTCCATCACATCATTCTCCTAATGATGTGATCCCGTTATCAATGACATCCAATGTCCATAGTCAGGAAACCATGACTATCTGTTGATCAACGAGCTAGTCAACTAGAGGCTTACTAGGGACAGGTTGTGGTCTATGTATTCACACATGTATTACGATTTCCGAACAATAAAATTATAGCATGAATAATAGACAATTACCATGAACAAAGAAATATAATAATAACCATTTATTATTGCCTCTAGGGAATATTTCCAACAGTCTTGCCATACGGCGGTTTATAACTACGGGCCTTAAGCCATCTCCGGGTCTTAGGCCCATCATTGACCCGCCGTCTTCAAGCTCGGTACTGGGCTTCGCATGATGACCATTATGAGTAACCCGGCCCCTCCTGGCGGGTGACTCTAAAGATTATATCCTCAACAATGCTAAAAAAAAATCACACAAAAAGATATAAAATGACATAGGCAAGTTATAACAGTTTCAGCAGTTAACATCAGCAATCACTTTTGCAACAGAGATGATGATAGCTAGATGCACCCTAACATGAATGTAAATCACATCCACGTGTAGAGAATGAAGAGAAGAACATGTGCATAGCAAGATCATCACCATATGATTAACAAGGACAAAGTTATAGCACTCACAACTCACCTAAATGATATTAACATGCAGCAGTTTTCAGCAATTTAAATCACTTAGCACTTTTGCAACAAAGCTTAAGACATCAATATGAACAGTAACCTGAATGCAAATGCAACTATCATGGAGAGAACTCTGAGATGAACATTTTGACATATCATAGACACAAAACGGAGCAACATGCATGAAAATATGACATGGCAAAGATGGTATCATGAGATGAAAAATCCAGGGACTTACAAGATTGATCATCTCGAGCCATCCGTTAGGGTGGAAATTTAAGAATAAATAAGTTTTAAGCAAACTTGTTTAGTCGTACCCTTTGTCAAGGATAGCCATTTGACAAGAAGGCAGAGGTTGAATCGATCATCAGAAGAAGAATTAGGCCAAAAATTAGGATTTCTTCTTTATTCGGGTCTGTCTCTTGGACCTCTTTTTCTTCTTAGGTTTAGCCGAGGTATTGGACAAACAGAAGAAATCCAATCAATGGGTAGGTAGTCAATTTCTGGCGTTCTTTACATGAACCCTCTTAACTAAGATTTTCTCTTATTTATACCTGTTCTACTTTTTTTTCTGTTCTGGCTCGGAGGAAGATTCCATCTTAAAAAAAGAGGGTTTGATTGAGCATCGAGGAGAAGGGGTGCCCCCTCACAAAAGGGGGCCGCAGTGACCAGGCCCGGGCGACTGTTTACCAAAAACACAGGTCTCCGCAAAGTCGTCGGAATACTATATGATTTCACCGTTTGTTTCATCAGAAATAATCTGGGACGGAAGGATTCGAACCCCAAAATTCCTAAAATAAAAGGAAAAAACTTTCCACTTTCCTAAACTAAGGACGGGAAATAAGAAGGTGAGCATATCTTCTAAATCAAAAAAAAAAACTACCTCGCGGAAAACTCCTTCTCCATTGCAAAAAGAAAAATTACTATGCCGCTCAGGACATGAAAAATTGAGCAATGAAATATGAAATGGAACTGCCTAAAGTCCCCCTGACGCCTAAATATACTACCAGAATTCTGGTGTAGTATTACCATATCTAGGCCATTGAATCACAAAAATAAACCGTCCAAAATCACTTGATGTACTGTAAAAGGTCTCATCATCATTGCATAGATCAATCCTTACATACAGGTAGCTAATTTGCTATTCACTCTCGCCTTCTGTTCAGAAACACAAAACCTGACGAGCATAACTTGGGCACCGATCACTAGCAGACATTCATCATCGATCAAATTACAGGAGAGAGCCCGATAACTGAGCAACCTGCGCACCTACAGGATGATGCAGGGGCACACCCAGCCAGACACCTCGCCACCATCCTCGGCCGGCAGGATGCCAATGGCCGCCACCGGCTCGATGTCAACGGGTGCTTGCAGTGGAGCGCGGAACTTGTTTTTCTTCGTGGAGGCGGCAGACTTCTTGTTTTTCTTGGCTGCAACGGGCGTCGCTGGTGGAGCTACGCACGGGCGGCCGGCCAGCCGCATCGTCATCTTCCGCCAGGTGCTCGCGAACTCGCTCCCGCTAGCCTTGATGCTGCCCACCGCCCCAGGCACATTGCGAGCCTTACCCTCGTGAGCCATTGATCTGCAACAGGAAGTAATTATGATGAATTAGAGTGAGCCGTAGGAACGAACAACAATGTAATCCACAAACTGGGCAAAGCAAGTCACAATTCGAAAACGGAATGAGATCCAAATCCAATCACAAGGAGGAGTAAGGTTCTGGCTCCGGATGCGCATGCGTTGCTCCTGGCGCAGTGGGTGACGGCGACGCTGGGGCACGCGGAGCACTACAGGTACAGGCATGCACCTCGTCGCCGCCGGGGTGGACTACGCCATCGCCTGCTGCCAGGCCGCCCGCGTGACGCTCCTCGAGGTCGCGGCGGTGCTGCTCCAGGAGCCTATGGACGCAGCGAAGACAATCTACACTGACTTGCTGGAGGCCGCGTCCCGCGGCATGGATTCGCTCCTCCTCGGGCTCGCCGCGCAGATCGTCGACAGCCTCTTCAACTGGCCCGGGCCTCTCGCCGGCGCCATCGACGCCGCCACGGTGCTCGTCCACGACACCTTCTACGACACGGAGCCGGAGGGCGGGCCACTCGACGACGCCCGTCGCGAACCCGGGTACCTCGTCGATGTCGTCCACGCTGACGCCGGGCACCTCTTCAGGCTCTTGGCCGCGACTCTCGGTCTCGATGCCCTCCCCGGCGGCCAAGTCGCGTACCATCTCTGGGTACTCGACCACCTCCACGCCGACGCCCTGGCAAGGGAGGCGCTGCAGACGCTGAACGTCGCCGTCGCGGGTGCGGCCCGGCCCTCGTGCCATCGGCGGCGCATAGGCTGCAGCAGACCGTCACCGCGGTCGACGACGCGCTGACGGCGCTGCACGACTTGCGACTTCACAACAAAGTACAAGAGAAAAACAAAAAAGCGATGAACGAACTCGCGAACGCGAGGTCCAACGCCTCCTCGTCCAGCAGACGGATCTCAGGGAACACTTCGAACAAGACGAAGACCTGGGAGGAGGTGGAGGGGCACAACACACGCCGATCGAACAAAATCTCGGCAAGCACAAATCAAACGCGCACCCACAAGCAGCAACTGGGTCGATCCGGTTCAAACCAATCACTAGAACGGCGAAACCCCCCTGGCATCCATCGACGGGACATTGGGATCACGCATGCTCAAACGAAATAGTCGACAACGATATCAACACCAAGAGCAAACGGAGCGACAGCACGGCTAGTCTAGGCACGCATGAATGAGCAACAGATTTGACCAACCCGCGACGGGATCAAGGCACGAATTCGCATATGCATTTGATTTGAACTTGAACAAGGACGGGAGATGGGAGAGAAGAGGAAGCGGTGATCTCTCACCTGCTCCTCGGTGGTGCTGCTTGCCCTTGCTCGCCTTGCGATGGCGGAGAGGAGGGCCAAGGCGCCGTGGGAGAGCGGGGTGGCGGAGAGAGAGCGAGGGCGCCGTGGGAGAGTGGAATGGGGAGAGGAGAGCCAGTCGGCTTTCTCTTATATGGGCAGGCCGCCCGGGTCGGAGGAAGGAAAGGGCTGGCTGAGGTGGCCTATCCAACGGACCAGACGCGCCTAGAAGGTTCGCTGCACCGTCGATTCGACCCGGCCCGAGGGCCCACTGGTCAGAGGTTGACCAGGTCCTCGCACTGCACAGAGGCGTCGCCGCCGGTCGGCGGCCGCCTCTCCCCGGACCCCCGCACCCGCCGCCGAGCTGCATTGCCCCACGGAGCCCTGCAACCTCCGCCGCCGTCTACGCCTCGCGGCCCCCTCATCTGCTCCGGCTGAATTCCACCCTCCCTCGAAACCCTTGCTCGCCGGCGACCAGCCCAACCGAGACCTCACCTCCCTCTGCTCTTCATCCACAGCGCGGGGGCGACAGAGACGCCGGAGATGCGCCGCGTCGGGCTCCCCGGGAGCCCTTTGCACGCCGTCGCCGCCGGTCACCCCCGACTGCACTCGCTGCTCCGCGCGGCCACCCCAAGCCCCCACCCCCGTACACGACGCCGGCGCAACCTAGCGGTACGGCGCATGGCGCTCCTCTCCCCCAATTCCTCCCTCTTAGCGAAGGCGGTCGGAATCCACTCGCCCAGCCAGTAACCCTCCACCCGTCGCCGCCTCGCCGGAGACGGCGGCTCCCGCTAAACGACAGAGCTTCGTCCCAACCCCCCGTTTCCGTGAGACGAGACCCGCAATGCCAACGCAGATTGGGCTTCAGAACTAAAATGCAACGCGCACGACGGCCTGTAGCGAAGCGCTCGCTCTGCCACAAAGGGAGGCACTGGCAAAATCTAAATAGAAAAGAGATGTTAGATGGGCTGGCTGTGTATATGTACAAAAACAACTTCCTTTTTATATAAGTATAAAACAATTTAGAAAAAAATGATTCACTACTTTTGTTTTTGTTTTGCAAAAATATCGAAGACCACATATTAAAGTAGGCCATCCTTACAAGGTCATCTTTACAAAAATTAAAATTTACACACATGTCTTTGAGGAAATTGACAATGCCTTCTTCCTACAATAGCTGGCGACGGGCCCTAAGCAAAGCCCGAGGCCACCTATGGACCTCCGAAACACCATTAAAGCGAAAAAAACATTGTCGATGCAGCAGCTGAGAAGTTACGGGTCAGATCCAGAAGAGGTCGGTGATAGCAATCCGGAAACAGAACGTCGTCACACAAAAGAAGAAGACGGATAGGGCTAGATGACCATCTGAATCACATGGATCCGAGGCGACTTAACCTCACAAGCTCCCCGATGTCACCGAAGTTGGACGAACATCACTGGTCAAAGAAGGAGCCAGAGGACCATGACACTAAGAGGCGGCGTCCACCCCGCAAGGAGACACCTTCGAAGATCACCTGCATAACACTAAGGCATAACAAGATCCGCCACCCCATAGGAGCGGTGACTACATGATTCTCCACCCTCCTCTATGTCGCTAACAAGACCACTATCGATGAGGTGGACGAAGAGTCAGGGAAACCATATTCTTAATCCGCACGATGGAGCCATCACCATAACACCGTTGATGTCGAAAACGAAACACTAATCCTAAGATACCTAACTATAGCACCGCAAGGCAGATATACGTCGCAACGGCAAGTGGAGGAGGAGGAGACATGTGGCCTAGCTGACATGGAGCGGCGGCGGCTAGAGTTTCTTGAAAGGAGGGCTTGGACAATAACTACTATATGTTTTGATTCCTTATTTTTACAAAAATGTAAAAAGTGTAAACAACCAATATTCTAATAAAATCATTCACCTTTTTTAAGTGTTCGTGTATTTACAGAAAGGGTCCATGACTTTTAGAGAAAATGATGAAGCAATTATAACAATGTCTCACATATTTGAAAACAGTTCATGCAACTGAAAAATCGTTCACATGTTTTCAAAAATTATGGTTTTTAAAAATGCTTGTGTATTTAAAAAACCATGTAATTTCAAAAAAGTGTCCAACCTTTCAAAAATATTCATGCAGGTTAGAAAACATTTCGTGCAATTAAAAAATACTTAGAAAATATTCTTTAAATTATAAATTTTTTTGCCCATTTTAAATGTTTATGTAACAAAAAAGTGTTTGTATAATTTTTGGAAAATATTCATGTAATTATAAAAATGTTCACATGTTTAACAAATAATCATGCAATGGTTAAAAGTGGTCACATATTTTACACTGTTTATGTTTTCAATCGAAAAGGTTCATAAAATGTTAAAATAAAAAATATTTAATAAACAATAAATTAACCAAGAAAAATATAAGAAAGACATAAGGAGAAATTAGGAAAATAAAATTATGAAAAAAAAAAAGAAAAGTGAGAAGGGAAAAGATGAAAATAAAATAAGATAATAACAACAAACAGTAAACAAAGAAAAATTGTATGAATGGAAAAGTGAGAAAGAAAAATGAAAACTATCAAAGGGGGATAACCGAAGATAAATCATTGAAAATGAAACAAAGAGGTTCCCAAAAAGCAACCGAGACAGAAATTGCCCACAAAATCAAGACCAAGAAAACTAGGTGATGCATTGTTAACGCTCACAATAGGCAATAAATAGCCTTTGTGCAACAACTCATGCCGCCAAATAGTGGACTCAGAATAGTTGGGATGTTATGATGCCGGGCACTGGAGTCGAACTCCACTTGGACTCATGACCCATGACAAGCTCATTGTCAAGCACTAAACAAACACTTGGGCCCATGAGAAGAGCACATGTGAAGGCGACAACACGAAATGACTCTACTGCTTGAGACCCGGCGAGGGTAATTCTCGAGGTACCTAGTTATGATACATAGTTGCTATAGATTTGTTTGGCAGTAGGACGTAACCTCCAGCTATCAAACATACATGATATACAAATTTAGATGTGTTATGTGTGGAACCGTGTTGCATGTTTAAAATGCTTTAAATCGTTCTATAGTGTGAAATGTAACAATTGTTTGGAGTGGATAAGCACAACACACACACACACACACACACACACACAGAGAGAGAGAGAGAGAGATCTAGTTTTAGGCATAGATAACAAATTCAGTTGTGCTATTGGAGATGCTTGTAGGTACTGCTGGTATGTTATATTAATACTACACCATAACATATAGTAACTCCTTTAGAGCATCTCCAACAAATCCATATAAAAACTTTGCCTGAAAGTGGTTATACGTGATCTTCATAAATTTTAGGGGAGTTTTGCGCGTGAGATGCTTTAGCAGATCCCCTATACATCTTCCCCTATAACTTTTGTTTTTCCTATTTCTCTATGTACTAACATACAAATGGCATATACATGTCTATTATATCAGCATAATATAACACACATATTGAACATCATTTCAAAACAAATTTATGAAATTTGATTCAAAATTTATATTCAAATTGAAATTGAAACATAACAAATGGTCCAAACTATTCAAAGTAAACATAACAAATGGCCCAAATCATTCGAAGTACAACATATCATGACGAAGTTTATTCACCAAGGAGCATCCACAAATGCTTAACAAGATCATTATGAAGTTGTTCACACCCGCGCGGTTTTTGATTTATCGATGCATTTAAAGAAATTTCTGGAGTCATTGTGTATCCTTTCGTGGCTCAACAGGTAACATATAAATGTTGTCCCCTCATTCTCATAGTGAAAGTCTTGCGGTTGTCCTCTACGGCCATGTTATGCAGGATGCCAGGATCACACATGCGGTCATGATGCGTCAAAAATCCTTTTGGTGCCAGAATCTTGTATAGCCATGAACATGGCAAAGAGAGCTTGAAGAACCCCGAATGCCCACTCGATATTCTTTCTACATGCTTCTTGATGCCTTGCAAAGTGAATATTTCCGTTACTTTTAGGGTTTCATATTGTTTTTCACGAAAGTAGCCCATGAAGGATATGCCATTAGGAAGATAGTGGCACATGTGGATGGTCCCGGTGAGCCTGGGAAGCGCAGTTGAGAGACGAGGCTAGGAGAGGCGGTCGGCATGAGGCGGCGATGGGCCGAGGCGGGCAGGGTGGCACGGCAATGGAGCGAGGCGGTGGCAGGGTAGCGGGCATCGCCAATGGTGGCATGGGTAGCCATAGGACATGGAGGCGAGCGTGAAAATTCACTGGTTGCCTCCCGCCCATTTTAGGGAAATTATGGGAAGGCTTTTTTTCCTGGATAAAGCGTGGTTGGACTAATTATATCTGGGTCCCTAAAAAAACGCGTGTATGAGAACTGGTAAACCAGTTTTTTTTTCAACTCCTCCTATACCAATTTTTTAATAGGAGAAAGGGGACATTTTTGGAGATGCTCTTATCTGGGTGGTGTTTGATGGCATATCACAACAAAAACCTTCTGTAGAAATAGCGTTAGTTGTAAAATGGAGTTTGCAAGTGAAATTTCACAATGGCAATAACTCAGCATTTTGTTTTATTTCTCCCGATTAGGAAGGTGCATGCACACGTTTCTTCTTTTTACTAGTACTACGAGGGATGCACATAATTAATGAGCGGTGCATTGGAGGAACTAGTATACACATGCTCTTCATTAATCCTGGACTTTGTCGACGAGGGTCCAAAAAACTCGTGACCTACCCTAAATGTTTTTTTATAACCACGGATCCAAACTGGTAATTAGTCATGCAACGTCCCATCCACTCTAATACAAGACGCATCACCGTGGTCATCTACGGATCGCCTCCTCTTTGATGATATATATTGAACTTGACGACGTCTGCTCGGTGGCGGTATACCAAATGCCTGCAGGCTGCTCATTGCTCTTCGTTCGTGATGGTTAGACAGGATACACGATGAGAAAGGTGGGCGGTGAAAATGGTTAACTTATCGGCTCACACACCTTAGTCGTATCACAATATTTATGGCATGGCACGGCACGTCCCCAAGGTAGCCATGGATAGAAGAGCGGGTTTAGTTTTGCCTCCTCGTGTGCTAGACAGAGCCTGCAAACGCTGTCTGGCTCTGCCACATTTGATTCTGCGGGCGTACGTCACTTTCTGTTTGAGGAGAGAGAATATCCAACAAACTCCTCCTGCCGCTAATGGATAGCGACGGGAACGGCGCGATCAGGATTTTTCCAAGTGTGTCTACGCGGGTCAAGTGAAATTTCGCGAGTTTTTTCCTCTCGCGTTGCATGGGCCATTTCTTATCTCTCTCTCTCTCTCTCTCTCTAACACCTAGCCTAATTTCCAGCAAATCAAAAAAGAAAATCTGGCTTGTTGAGCTCCGGTGCACAGTTTGCGCCTTTGTTGCCGCGCCATTTCCCTGTCATTTGTGTGCTCTCCTTCCGTTGCTGTTGCGTTTTAGTGGGTTAAGCTTGGAGAAGAAATATGCAATATCAAGACGTATTTTGATTTATGCCATGCCCATAAGGAAGCCGGCCATCTAACACTATATCTCAAATGCCCGCCTCTACTATCAGATTAGAAAGGAGAATGTTTATTTTCCACCGGACGATCTTTCTCTCGCTTAAACCGCGCGCTACGACTGTCACCCGTCCTGGTGGGGCCAGCCCACCTGCCCGGCCTTATCTCTTCATCTCGAGCGAGAACCAGTCAAAATCCACCGAGCTCAATCCCCTTTTCCATGGCCTGCCCCGAAGCTGCACCTGCTGCTGCTCAAGGTCCTCCCGTCCAAGTCCCGTCTGCCAT
This sequence comes from Aegilops tauschii subsp. strangulata, assembly GCF_002575655.3. NCBI lineage: Eukaryota > Viridiplantae > Streptophyta > Magnoliopsida > Poales > Poaceae > Aegilops > Aegilops tauschii. The sequence continues at coordinate 455,653,490 of NC_053036.3, read as the reverse complement.
GGCTTGTCCCCAAACTCCACCTGCTCCTGCTCAAGGTCTCCCGTCCAAGTCTTGTTCGCCATGGCCTGCCCCCAAGCTCTACCACCTGCTGCTCAAGGCCCTCCCGTCCAAGCCCCGTTCGCCATGGCCTGCGCCCAAGCTCCACCACCTGCTGCTCAAGGTCCACACGACGGCACCATGACGAGGTGATTTTTGTCGACGAGAGCAAGTGCTGCAATGCAGCCTCGTCGTTGACTCAGATGCTGCCGGTGCTGCGACCCGACAACTCGACAGTCCCGCCGGCGTCTGGTGTTGCGACCGACGACTCGATGGTGCTGCAGGCGTTGCGATGCGACGCTCGTCGTCGTCGGTGCTGCGCAGGCGCTCGCCGGTGGTGCAAGGCAGCACGCATGGGAGGTTGGGCTGCTCGCTGCCAGTGTTGCGACGCAACACGGAGGCCAGAGTGCAGTCGAGCGCCGCTCGTCGCCGGTGATGCAGCGCAACACGCGAGGGAGGAGGCCGAGCTACGCATCGGTGCTGCATTGGAGCATTTTCCGCGCCGACGAAGTTGCATTGGAGCTCCGCCCCAGGCCTGCAATGGAGCGCCGCCGGAGTTGCACTGAAACCGCCGGAGGCGTCGTACGTGCCGCGTTTGATGTTTTTTTGCGGCGCTCGGTATTGCAACGGAGCAACATCCCGGTGGCTCCTGGTGCTGTGTTGCAGCGGCAGTCTTGGAGCTGCGCTGTAGCAGGGGAGGCTATGGGGACTCTGCCGAATCTCTCGCCGGAGCTCACCGCCGTCAGGGTCTTTTCCGCGTGCCCGTGGTGGAAGCGAGCTGCAAGGGGATTTCTCTGCTGTTTTGGTCGCGGGGCAAGGAGGACAAAGCATCCGTCCGATGTGTTGGCGTATCCAACGGTTGAACGCGAGAAGACCAAAACAGAACGAGCGGCCAGCAAGCCGACTGATGATTTGTAGCAGCCGCCATTGTTTTAATCAATGGTCTTTTGCGAAATAGCAATAGCTTTCGCCAAATAGCTGCAGTCAGTCAAATATAAACATGGAGTTGGATAAGAGGCAAACATGAAGGTGCGTGATTATCTCTACTACTATAGTACAGCAAATTTTAAACTTGGGATTAGCCATCCATCCTAAGCAGAGGCACTTCTTAGCCGTTGATTTCTTCTATAGACTGAATCCCTATCGTTTATTATTGCAAACTCCAGTGATCCGACGGCTGTAGTTACTGGGATTCGCTCCATCCAGTCGCCCGCCAAAACGAGGTGGACGGGATTTTTCTGGACGGATCGAGACACTGCACGGCTACCTGCACACCTTGCATCCCATCACGTGATGGTGACTAGAAATTTTCTCATTCAAGATCTTCTGTGGCTGGCTTTTGCAGTACCTATCGTGTAAAGATAGATTTTTTTATGAAGGAACATATATCTTATTTGCAGTTCAACCAGGACACCACGTGCACTGCACGTGCCTCCTACTAGCAGAGTAAGGGCATCTTCAACGACAACCCGCAAAAACCCACCCGTATCCGTTCACGAACAGAGGGGACAAATATGTGAACACGGATGTGGGAGACAGCCATTCAACGCTAGCCGTATACTGTCCGCCAGCAAATTCAAATTCAATTATAAATTGATTCACACAACGCGCCAAATCGCACCCGCGCCAGATTGCATCCCCGATCACAACCAATATAAGGCAAATATGCTTAGGTTTTACATGCTCGCATCAAAAAGAACATCAGTCTGACAATCCTTGCATTTCTGCCCTGCCGGACCGGCCATCGCAGCAAGATGCTTCCCGATCAAGGAAGTGTCGTCGTTGCCGCGTAGGCAGACTCCGCCTCCGCGTCCAGCTCTGCCTCCGTCGCGTCCTCATCTTGCGCCACGGCCAACTCATCTTTATGCCGTTCCAGCATCTGATAGCGGACGGATTGCTCTAGTGTCGGCATTCAAAGAGTCGATATTTAAGGTCAACATCTTGGCGTCCTCTGCATTGGCGGCAATCTTTACCCTCTTTTCCTCGAGCGCGGCCTTCTTCTCCTCAAGCACTGCCTTCCTCTCCTCGATCATGGTCCTCCCGTCGTGGATCATATCGAGCATCTCCCTGTCCTTGTCGTACGTCGGCTCCCCCCTCTCGGCATTGCAGCAAACAGCGTGCGGGCACCCATCTGCTCTTCGCCGGCCGTCCTCGCCCGGACGAGCGACGGCGAAGAATACTCGGATAAGAGCGGCGCCGCGTTAACAACGACGATGTAAGGAACCGTACCCGCGGGGTTTGCGAGCTGCTTGGCGGCGTAGTAGTACGGATGCTTGTAAGGGCCACAACGTCGTCAGTACTATGGGTGCGCCCATCTGGCGGCGTCCACCACGGCCTCGCCGTCCGCCCCGTCCACCATGACCATCGCCACCACCAGGCCCGCCGGCGGCCAGACGCTTCCTCATGTTCTCCTCCTTTGCGGCCTTCGCTTTGACACGACGATTCTGCCGTGTCTCCGAGCTGATCTTCCGGGCGAGCGTGATGCTCGGATCCTCCGGCACCTCCGACGTCTCCATCTCCGACAGGTTCTTCGATGATTCCATGCGTCGGCGGCAGAGGGAAGGAGAGGGTGGGAGAAAAGAGTAGGAATCGGGCGAAGAGTAGAAGAAGAGAGTGGGGAATTTTGGCGCGGAAACTGTGCGGGATGCTACAAAAGCGCGGGCTGGGCCCTCCTTTTGGATGGGCGGGGGGGGGGGGGGGGGGGGGCGGAGAGAGACGTTTCGCGTGTCCGGACTCCTACACCGCCCGCTCGTTTGTCTCTGCTTTGCAGGAGAAATCGCGCCCGGACCGCTCCGATGACCGATACAGGTCAATGTTGGATGGCTTCCGCTGTCCGGACAGTTGCAGGAGGTTTGTGGATCGGCGTTGGAGATGCTCTAATACATGCAGGTAGGCTTCCGCCAAAACATGCATACATAAGTATTATTACTAGATTACCCGCAAAAAAGAATATTATTTAGGAAGTAATGAACGTCATAAAAACATGCGTGCAGCTAGCCTTTCGCCAAACGAAGCATGCTGATAATCACTTAATCATTCTTATTTTGACAAATAGCAAGAACATTCCGCCAAATCCCGTAGAAGGGGAGAGGAGAAGAGCATGTGATGGCTTTTTATTTGTCATGTGGATGTTAGGAATCCCGCAAAGCCCTCTGGTTTGTGGAATTTCGGACAGCCGGACGCGTCGATGGACCGACAGGTACCGTGCTGGATGGCAAACTATGTTCGGACTGACTGGACGCTTGCGGTCAAGCAGCAGCATTACAACTCCTTGCGCCCTGCTAGCGCTCCCACCTCGCCCCTGCCGTCGGCCACTCCAGCCCCGACGTCCACGCCCCCTGCCGGCGGCCACTCCAGCCACGGCGTCCACGCGACCTCGCCGGTGGCCACGTGGGCCCCGGATCTCCCGCCCCTCGTCCTCCTTCCCCCCTTTTTGCGCGGTCTCATCGATGCCGTCTGACAGATCGCGCAGCCCTCCCTCGGTCGCATCGGCCTTCCCGCGCGACAGGCCGGTGGTGTCCGGTCTCGGCCTCTCTGGCTCGCCGGGGTCGGCGGGCTCCTCCTCGATGGGCGCTGCGGTGGTTGGTCCTGCAGCCCCGGCTGCCCCGACACTTGATGCTGGGTGGCACAAGCCAGGGCCTTCTCGCAAGGCGATGTGGTGTCACCGGCGTGCGCTGCGGCGCCAGCAGGGGGCTGGCGCGCAGGATGGTCGGGCCTCTCCTACCTCGTCCGAGCGGCGTCAGATCCCGCCGGACCTTTGGGGCCTCTGTTTCAGATGTTTCGGGGATGGTCACCGTCGGCAGGATTGCACGAACGACCCCATGTGCATTTGCTGCGGTCTTTCTGGTCATGTCTCCTCCCAGTGCAAGAAGCCGCGCAGCCCCATCTCGGCAGATGAACTTCGTCGCGAGGTAATCTCCAAGGTCGCCAGGACAGGGCCGTTGCCGGCGTTGCTGCCCAGTATGGGGGGGTTTGCTGATGGAGCCTAGGCAGGACGCACCGCAGGTGCCGTCCTTGCCAGTTGCGCCCAGCTTCCCTCCCATCGTGCCCGCCTACGCGCCCGCGGTCCCGGCGGCGGAGGTCTGCATCTTGCCGCGCTCGGAGGGGATGGATGACCTCGAGCGCAGGCTGCAGTTGGCCGTGGTTGCATATGTTGGGGGGCCGCGGCCGCCGGTTTCCTGTGTGGATGCGGCCATCGCCATCTCGGAGCAGCTTAACATCCCGCGTCATCGTTTCTCGGTTCACAAGTTTCACCCGGAGGACTTCCTTATCGTGTTCGCCTCGCGCGATCTCCGGAACAGGGCGTTGGCGGTTCCGTCCGTGGAGCATCAGGGCTTCAAGCTTTTCATCAAGCCATGGTTGAGGCAGGCACAGGCCAAGTCTAGACTGATGCGTGTTCAGGTCGACCTGATGATCGAGGGTGTCCCTTCCCATGCTTGGGCCAGATCAATGGCGGCGGAGCTGCTGGGCAGTTCTTGCCTGATTGAGAGCCTAGCGCCGGGGACTAAAAGTAGAGAAGATCTCTCTCTGTTCAAGCTGCGCTGTGACGCCCGGATAATCAAGCTACAGTAAACCTCTGCTAATGGTGCCACGTCACCTCGGTTACTGTTGATAAACTCGAGTTAGTTCAAAAACGATTCAAATTAAAATTCAAAATCAAGCAAACAATAAAATATTTTCGAATATTAAAACTAAAATGTTCGGGTTGTGTCAAATAAATCGTAAGTAATTATGGTGGAGAAACCAAGCTTTGACAAAATGTTTAAAGGCTCTAAAACAATTAAAACAATAGTGAAAACAATTAAACAAATGCCTATTGAATTTATAAAATGCTAAAACTATTTTATTATGGGTTAAGGATTAATCTCATAGTAGTTTGTTGATAAATAAAAATTTAGGCACTAGTGGTAATTATTGTAAAACAAAAAAATAAAAGAAACTACAAATAAATAAAAAAAAGAAGAAAAATAAAGAAAAGAAAAGAAAAGAAAAGGACCCCCCCTCACTGGACCAGGCGGCCCAGCTCACAGGCCCACCCGGCCCAGCTGTCCAACTACCAGCCCACAGCCCCTCCCCGGGTCGCCTCCCCCCTGTTCCCCCGACCGGGGTCGCAACAGGGGCACGTCCCCGCTCGACCACCTCGCCGGCGCCGACGCCGGGAGGGGATAAGGCTGCCCCGACGCCTCGAGCCCTCCCCTCCACTCACCCGCTCTCCCTCTCGGCCCCTGCGCCTTTCCCCCCTAAGCTCCACCTCGTTCCCCACCGCAACCGAGCGCCGCCGTCGCCATGGCTGCGCCATAGCCGCGGCCACCGAGCCCCGTTCTCCTCCCCGACGTGTCCACGAGCTCCACCGCGTCGAGCCCGTCCTCCTCGACCACGGGCCCGAGCCCCGGGAACCCTGCATCGACCCCGCGCCATCTTCTTCCTCGTCGGATCCCCGCCGCCGTTCGCCGTCGGTTCCGACTGCACCACGCCTTCCCCGCGCCCGCTCTAAACGGCTACGCCCGGCTGTGAGCTCTTGCTCCTCCTCCCCCTCTCCATTAGCTCGCTAGCTTGCCATAGCCACCGCGCCACGTTAGGCCGCACCCTCCGCCGCCTGGCCTCGTCGCCGGCATGGCCACGACGACCTTTTGGTCCCGTTCGTGCCTCCGTTGCCTTGGCCGCATCGTGTAGGCCTCGCCCCGCTCTTCGGTTTGCCCCAGTTCGCACCGTAGCCCCGCCTCTGCCACACGCCCGAACCACCCCGCCGCCGGCGAGCTCCTGGCACTCCGCTCCGACCTCCCCAGCACCCCGCACCGCCACCGTTCGACGCGCGGCGTCGAGCCGCGTCGAACGCAAGCAACCGCGGCCCCTGGGACCCCCTATGCGCTAAACCCGAGCCGAGCCCGCCGCGCGCCACCGCGATTTGGCTCGCCGGAGCTGTTCCGGCGCCGTCCGCCGACGTGGCTGGCCTGGGGCCACCCCAGAGCCACTGCCAGTGGGCCCCGTGGGTCCCAGTTGACAGGGTTGACCCAGTCAACTGCTGACCAGGCAGCACAGTGCCACTGACACATGGCCCCGCCGCCTATATTAATTAATTAAAATGTTTTAATAATTAAAACCTAATTAGTTACTAATCAGAGACTGACATGTGGGGCCCAGTAACTATTTAACCTCAGATTAGTTTAATTTAAACTCTGTTAATTAGCAGTGGCTGACATGTGGGCGCCACCTGTCTGGTTGACTGGTCAGCCGACCTGTTGACCTGTTGACGTCAGCATTGCATCATGCTGATGTCATATTTCCCTTTTCTGTTAATTTAAATAAATTCCAGAAAATGTTTAAATCTTTAGAAAATCATATAAAATAATCCGTAACTCGGATGAAAATACATTCTACATGAAAGTTGCTTAGAATGACGAGACGAATCCGAACACGCAATCCGTTCGTCCGCCACGCATCCCTAGCATAGTGAACCTGCAACATTTCACCTCCGGTTCATCTGTCCGAAAACGCGAAACAGCGGGAATACTTTCCCGGATGTTCCCCCCCTTTGCCGGTACCACCTACTGTCGCGTTAGGACACACCTAGCACCGCTCATTGTCATGTCACGCATCATCATGCTTATGTTTGCATTATATTTACTGTTTCTTCCCCCCCTCTTCTCTCCGGTAGACTACGAGACCGACACTGCTGCTGCCCAGTTCGACTACGGAGTTGACGACCCCTCCTACTTGCCAGAGCAACCAGGCAAGCCCCCCCCTTGACCACCAGATATCGCCTATTCTTCTCTATACTGCTTGCATTAGAGTAGTGTAGCATGTTACTGCTTTCCGATATCCTATCCTGATGCATAGCCTATCTTTGCTACTACTGTTGTTACCTTTACCTGCAATCCTACATGCTTAGTATAGGATGCTAGTTTTCCATCAGTGGCCCTACATTCTTGTCCGTCTGCTGTGCTATACTATCGGGCCGTGATCACTTGGGCGGTGATCACGGGTATATACTTATATACTATATACATGACACATGTGATGACTAAAGTCGGGTCGGCTCGTAGGAGTACCCGCAAGTGGATCTTGGTGGCGGAGCGACAGGGCAGGTTGAGACCGCCTAGGTGAGAGGTGGGCCTGGCCCTGGACGGCGTCCGCGGTTACTTCGACATAACACGCATAACGAGTTCTTGGTATTTGATCTGAGTCTGGCCATTTGGTCTATACGCACTAGCCATCTACGCGGGAGTAGTTATGGGTATCCCGGTGTTGTGGTATCAGCCGAAGCCTTCGTGACGTCAGCGACTGAGTGGCGTGCGCCGGATTGGACTGGAACGCCACTAGGCTAGGTCTGCTTCCGGCCGCGTACGCAACGTGCAGGTGTGCATAGGGCGATGGGCCCAGACCCCTGCGCGCATAGGGTTAGACCGGCGTGCTGACCTCTCGGTTGTGCTTAGGTGGGGCTGCGACGTGTTGATCTTCCGAGGCCGGGCATGACCCAGAAAAGTGTGTCCGGCCAAATGGGATCGAGCGTGTTGGGTTATGTGGTGCACCCCTGCAGGGAAGTTTATCTATTCGAATAGCCGTGTCCCTCGGTAAAAGGACGACACGGAGTTGTACCTTGACCTTATGACAACTAGAACCGGATACTGAATAAAATACACCCTTCCAAGTGCCAGATACAACCCGGTGATCGCTCTCTAACAGGGCGACGAGGAGGGGATCGCCGGGTAGGATTATGCTATGCGATGCTACTTGGAGGACTTCAATCTACTCTCTTCTACATGCTGCAAGATGGAGGCTGCCAGAAGCGTAGTCTTCGACAGGATTAGCTATCCCCCTCTTATTCTGGCATTCTGCAGTTCAGCCCACTGATATGCCCCTTTACACATATACCCTTTCATATGTAGTGTAGCTCCTTGCTTGCGAGTACTTTGGATGAGTACTCACGGTTGCTTCTCTCCCTCTTTTCCCCCTTTCCTTTCTACCTGGTTGTCGCAACCAGATGCTGGAGTCCAGGAGCCAGACGCCACCGTCAACGACGACACCTACGACGCTGGAGGTGCCTACTACTACGTGCAGCCCGCTGACGACGACCAGGGGTAGTTAGGAGGATCCCAGGCAGGAGGCCTGCGCCTCGTTCGATCTGTATCCCAGTTTGTGCTAACCTTCTTAAGGCAAACTTGTTTAACTTATGTCTGTACTCAGATATTGTTGCTTCCGCTGACTCGTCTGTGATCGAGCACTTGTATTCGAGCCCTCGAGGCCCCTGGCTTGTATTATGATGCTTGTATGACGTAATTTTGTTTTAGAGTTGTGTTGTGATATCTTCTCGTGAGTCCCTGACCTTGATCGTACACATTTGCGTGCATGATTAGTGTACAGTCAAATCGGGGGCGTCACATGCGCGCTTGGTGCGTTGACCCGGATGTGATTCCTGCGAGCCGCAGGCTGTGGGTGCCTGAGCCGCCTGTGATTGGGAGCAACCCGGCAGAGCGCCACCCGTCTTTTCGCGAGCTGCTGGAGTACCCGATTTTGGTTCACATCGGCAGGCTACGTGACTTCTCACCTCCGGAGCTCTGGCATCGCTCGCCTAGCTCGAACAGTGGCAGTGGACAGAGCGGGTTGCCGGATAGCACTCCGGCTTCGCAGGGCAGAGAATGATCGGTGCTGAACTGGAAGCGCGGCATTTGTGACAACTGTGGTTCTGGCCGGAATTCCTCTGGTCAGGGCGGTGGTGGCGGAGTGGGCAGATCCTATCGCAAGGCTCTCGAAGGACGTGTGGGGCCCTCCAACCGGCGTATTCCACCAATGAGCAGGCCGAGTCCGGTGGTGGAGACCATCACCTGTGGGCTCCACGAAGACTGCAGGGAACCGACGCTCAACGAGGAGGAGGCACGGATTTCAAATTTGCCTCCAGCGGATGGTGTGGTGACAGATGGGCAGCAGGGCGCTCCGAGCCAATCCGGTGGCTTGGATGCCGTGATCAAAGTTTTAGATAAAGCGGTCGTGGGCAGCATCGAGACCGCTCTGGATCCCGAGAGGAACCGACAGTCTGGCCTCTCGAAGGATCAGGTTGTGCAGAATCCCGAGAAGAATTTGGCCGCAAGCGCGTCTCATCCTGACGATATCCCCCTAGCTGTCCCACAGGCCGTAGCTGTCGATGGACAGTCCTTGGAGTTGGTGCCGCTGGGTGACACTGATTCGCTGCGGTAGGATGGACCAGTGCAATCGATCTCGGATCATGGTGTGGCAGCCCCGCAGGCACAAACGATCCTGCCGCCTTTAGCTGATCCCCTGTCGTTGTCCTTAGGCTGGGACCCGGTGGCTGAGATGCCGGCCAATAATAAAGCACTGGGCTCTGTTTTGGTGGATGCTCCCGCACCAACATCGGTTGCGGTGCTGGTGGATGATAACCCACAAGTATAGGGGATCGCAACAGTTTTCGAGGGTAGAGTATTCAACCCAAATTTATTGATTCGACACAAGGGGAACCAAAGAATATTCTCAAGTATTAGCAGTTGATTTATCAATTCAACCACACCTGAAAGACTTAATATCTGCAGCAAAGTATTTAGTAGCAAAGTAGTATGGAAGTAACGGTAACGGTGGCAAAGGTAACAGTAGCAGTTTTGTAGTAATTGTAACAGTGGCAACAGAAAAGTAACTAAGCAAAGATCAATATGTGAAAAGCTCGGAGGCAATGGATCAGTGATGGATAATTATGTCGGATGCGATTCCTCATGCAACAGTTATAACATAGGGTGACACAGAACTAGCTCCAGTTCATCAATATAATGTAGGCATGTATTCCGAATATAGTCATACATGCTTATGGAAAAGAACTTGCATGACATCTTTTGTCCTACCCTCCCGTGACAGCGGGGTCCTATTGGAAACTAAGGGATATTAAGGTCTCCTTTTAATAGAGTACCGGACCAAAGCAATAACACTTAGTGAATACATGAACTCCTCAAACTACTGTCATCACCGGGAGTGGTCCCGATTATTGTCACTTCGGGGTTGCCGGATCTAACACATAGTAGGTGACTATTGACTCGCAGAATAGGACCAAGAACTCACATATATTCATGAAAACATAATAGGTTCAGATCTGAAATCATGGCACTCGGGCCCTGCTGACAAGCATTAAGCATAGCAAAGTCATAGCAACATCAATCTTAGAACATAATGGATACTAGGGATCAAACCCTAACAAAACTAACTCGATTACATGATAAATCTCATCCAACCCATCACCGTCCAGCAAGCCTACGATGGAATTACTCACGCACGGTGGTGAGCATCATGAAATTGGTGATGGAGCATGGTTGATGATGACAACGATGATGGATTCCCCTCTCCGGAACCCCGAACGGACTCCAGATCAGCCCTCCCGAGAGAGATTAGGGCTTGGCGGCGGCTCCGTATCGTAAAACGCGATGCATCTTTCTCTCTGATTTTTTTCTCCCAGAACATGAATATATAGAGTTGGAGTTGAGGTCGGTGGAGCCTGAGGGGGCCCACGAGGCAGGGGGCGCGCCCCCACCCTCGTGGACAGGGTGTGGGCCCCCTGGTGTTGATTCTTTGGCCAATATTTTTTATTTATTCCAAAATATTCTCCGTGAAGTTTCAGGTCATTCCGAGAACTTTTATTTCTGCACAAAAATAACACCATGGCAATTCTGCTGAAAACAGCGTCAGTTCGGGTTAGTTCCATTCAAATCATGGAAGTTAGAGTCCAAAACAAGGGCAAAAGTGTTTGGAAAAGTAGATACGTTGGAGACGTATCCACTCCCCCAAGCTTAAACATTTGCTTGTCCTGAAGCAATTCAGTTGACAAACTGAAAGTGATAAAGAAAAAAATTTACAAACTCTGTTTGCTCTTGTTGTTGTAAATATGTAAAGCCAGCATTCAAGTTTTCAGCAAAGATTATGAACCAACCATATTCACAATAACACTTAGGTCTCATGTTTACTCATATCAATGACATAATCAACTAGCGAGCAATAATAATAAATCTCGGATGACAACACTTTCTCAAAACAATCATAATATGATATAACAAGATGGTATGTCGCTAGCCCTTTCTGAGACCGCAAAACATAAATGCAGAGCACCTCTGAAGATCAAGGACTGACTAAACATTGTAATTCATGGTAAAAGAGATCCAGTCATAGTCATACTCAATGTAAACTAATAGTAATGCATGCAAATGACAGCGGTGCTCTCCAACTGGTGCTTTTTAATAAGAGGATGATGACTCAACATAAAAGTAAATAGATAGGCCCTTCACAGAGGGAAGCAGGGATTTGTAGAGGTGCCAGAGCTCGATTTTGAAATAGAGATAAATAATATTTTGAGTGACATACTTTCATTTTCAACATAAAAACCGAGAGATCTCGATATCTTCCATGCTACACACATTATAGGCGGTTCCCAAACATAATGGTAAAGTTTATACTCCCCCACCACCAACAAGTATCAATCCATGGCTTGCCCGAAACAATGGGTGCCTCCAACTAACAACAATCCCAGGGGAGTTTTGTTTGAAATTATTTTGATTTGGGCAAGGGACTGGGCATCCCGATGAGCAGCCATTTTCTCGTGAGTGAGGAGCGGAGTCCACTCCTCTTGAGAATAACCCGTCTAGCATGGAAGATACAGACAACCCTAGTTGATACATGAGCTATTCGAGCATACAAAACAGAATTTCATTTGAAGGTTTAGAGTTTGGCACATACAAATTTACTTGGAACGACAGGTAGATACCGCATATAGGAAGGTATGGTCGACTCATATGGAATAACTTTTGGGGTTTTATGGAAGTGGATGCACAAACAACATTCCCGCTTAGTACAAGTGAAGGCTAGAAAGAGACTGGGAAGCGACCAACTAGAGAGCGACAACATCATGAACATGCATTAAAATTAATCAACACTGAGTGCAAGCATGAGTAGGATATAATTCACCATGAACATAAATATCATGGAGCCTATGTTGATTTTGTTCAACTACATGCGTGAACATGTGCCAAGTCAAGCCACTCGAATCATTCAAAGGAGGATACCACCCTATTATACCACATCACAACCCTTTTAATAGCATGTTGGCACGCAAGGTAAACCATTATAAACTCCTAGCTAATTAAGCATGGCATGAGCAACTATAATCTCTAATTGTCAATGCAAACATGTTTCATTCATAATAGGCTGAATCAGGAACGATGAACTAATCATATTTACAAAAACAAGATAGGTCGAGTTCGTACCGGCTTCTCTCATCTCAATCAGTCCATCATATATCATCATTATTGCCTTTCACTTGCACGACCGAACGGTGTGGATAATAATAATAGTGCACGTGCATTGGACTAAGCTGGAATCTGCAAGCATTCAATACAAGGGAGAAGACAAGGTAATATGGGCTCTTTGTTAAATCAACAATAAAGCATATAAGAGTCACTTCAACATTTTCATCATGGTCTTCTGCTCTCGACCCCCAACGAAAGGGAAATAAAACTATTTACACGGGAAAGCTCCCAACAAGCAAAAGAAGAACGAGAAATCTTTTTGGGTTTTCTTTTAATTATTACTACTACAGGCATGGAAAGTAAACTAGCTAAAAGCTATAACTATTTTTTTGGTTTTTCTTAAGGTTTTTCAAACACACAAGAAGAAGGCTTAAAACAGAAAATAAACTAGCATGGATAGTACAATGAAAAAGTATGAGCACCGACTACTAGCATGAGTGTGTGAACATGAATGTACTGTCGGTGAGAAATACGTACTCCCCCAAGCTTAGGCTTTTGGCCTAAGTTGGTCTATGCACATGGATCAAAGTGGTCCTCTCCAGTGTACTGAGGAGGATCCTCGGGGTGCCACTGGTTAGCGAGCTCTTGCGGATCCCACTGATAAATAGACTCCTGATATGGATCAGGAGATGGCTCTCGCTCTGGGGATCGTGTTCGCTCCTATGCATAAATGTCATCGGGCAGGATGATGTATGTGCCTGAATAAATGTTAAACAAAGAAGGTGCAGGCAGGGTAATAATCTGACAAGTCTTTTCACTGAATACCAAGTTATAAATGAGTCTCTTCTCCTTATCATCGCAAATAAAATCATGTGCTACCATACTTTTATAGTCTAAGAAAATAGAGGGCAGCACCTTTTCTTCTTTCTCAAAGTGTCTAATAGGTATCTCAAAATATTTAGCAAGATGCGAAGCAAAGATACCTCCAAAAATGGGGCCTTTTGTACGGTTTAGACTCAACCGTTTAGCAACCATAGCGCCTAAACTGAAAGTTCTGTCATGGAGTAAAGCATGGCGCAAAATGGCGAGGTCAGGAGCACTGAGGCCCCCACTGTTCTCGCGACCAATTAAACATGTACTAGCAAATATTGCATAGTAACGTAGAACAGGAAAATGTATACTAGTACTTCTTGCATCTGACACTTTTCTCTTTTCATCTACAGCAGTTTCATTAATAAATTCTGCTACGTCACTAGGATGTGGTTCCTCAACGCTGCCCTCAAAAGGCAACTTGCAAGCCACACAAAAATCATAGACTGACATCTCCTTAAACTCATCATATAAATGAAAATCTACCGAAGGTGGTGATCTCCTAGCATGGAAATGAAAATTTTGCACTATTAGTGAGTAGGAGATACTGTTCGAGCTGGTCATGGAGGAAGTCGGTGAGGCCTGCATTTTCAGCCAAGTAATAAAAATCATCATAAATTCTGGCGGCTCTCAAGAACTCATCACAAGGCCATTCACACGGCCGAACCTCCGCAGAGTGAGGGAGATTATATTTGGGCTTCTTATTCTCTTCACTTTGCTTATCCTTCGAGCTTCGGCTCGAAGAGCCTCTCAATAATATCTTCAACATTTTCTCCCTCTGAAAAATTTCTGAAATTTTTAGTGACTCAAAATAAAAGTGAACCAAACTCAACAAGATTGATAGCAACTACTCCCATAAGTGCCTAGAGGCTATATCATGCATTAAAACTACTTTGGACCATATAAATTTGACATGCAAGCTCAAGAACAGGGTCACCTAAGAAGCAAAAATTTGCAATAAATAAAGCACTAGAACAAAAACTAATTGGACCATTGGAGGAGTCACATACCGAAGAGCAATCCCCCAAAGCAGTTTTGTGAATGGAGCTTTGAGCAAGGAGATCGAAAAGCGCAGCAAGAAGAGCTAGAACACGGGTTTGAGCCATGTGGGGATTTTTTCTGAAGGAAGAAGTGTGTGGGCGCATGAATAAGTGGAGGGGGCCACGTGGGGTCCACGAGGCAGGGAGGGCGCCCCAGGGGGTGGGCGCGCCCTATGCCCTCGTGGCCAGGTGGTGGCTCCCCCTGGTGTGTTCTCAGTGCCAAATATTCTTAAATATTCTACAAAGAATCATATTTCATTTTCAGGACATTTGGAGAACTTTTATTTTCGGGGTATTTTTTATTGCAAGGATAATTCAGAAAACAGACAGAAAATACTATTTTTGCCTTATTTAATCTAAGAAAACAGAAAGTAAAAGGAGGGTACAGAGAGTTGTGCTTTCTAACTTCATCCATCTCATGCTCATCAAAAGGAATCCACTAACAAGGTTGATCAAGTCTTGTTAACAAACTCATTCCGAATCGCATGAAACCGGAGAATTTTAAAATAGCACTAGGTCAACGGGGATATGCACGTCCCCAACAATAAGAATATCATATTTCTTCTTGACTGTAGGAAGAGGAAATTCAAAACCTCCAATAGTAATCGTTGGAATTTTTCCAATAGAATTGATACTGTGGACTTGAGGTTGTTTCCTCGGAAAGTGTACCATATGCTCATTACCATTAACATGAAAAGTGACATTTCCTTTGTCGCAATCAATAACAGCCCCTGCAGTATTCAGAAAGGGTCTACCAAGAATAATAGACATACTATCGTCCTCGGGAATATCAAGAATAACAAAGACTGTCAAAATAGTAACGTTTGCAGCCACAACAGGCACATCCTCGCAAATACCGACAGGTATAGCAGTTGATTTATCGGCCATTTTCAAAGATATTTTAGTAGGTGTCAACTTATTCAAATCAAGTCTACGATATAAAGAGAGAGTCATAACACTAACACCAGCTCCAAGATCACATAAAGCAGTTTTAACATAGTTTCTTTTAATGGAGAATGGTATAGTTGGTACTCCTGGATCTCCAAGCTTCTTTGGTATTCCACACTTAAAAGTATAATTATCAAGCATGGTGCAAATTTTAGCTTCCGGTATCTTTCTTTTATTTGTAACAATATCTTTCATGTACTTAGCATAAGGATTCATTTTAAGCATATCAGTCAAACGCATACAAAAAAAGATAGGTCTAATCATTTCAGCAAAGCGCTCAAAATCCTCATCATCCTTTTTCTTGGATGGTTTAGGAGGAAAAGGCATGGGTTTCTGAACCCAGGGTTCTCTTTCTTTACCGTGCTTCCTAGCAACAAAGTCTCGCTTATCATAACGTTGATTCTTTGATTGTGGGTTATTAAGATCAACAACAGGTTCAGTCTCTACATCATTGTCATTGCTAGGTTGAGCATAAACATGAACATCATCATTAACATTATCACTAGGTTCATGTTCATTACCAGATTGTGTTTCAGCATTAGAAATAGAAATATCATTGGGATTCTCAGGTGTGTCAACAATAGGTTCCCTAGAAGCATGCAAAGTCCTATCATTTTTCTTTTTCTTCTTCTTAGAAGAACTAGGTGCATCAACATTAGTTCTCTGAGAATCTTGCTCAATTCTCTTGGGGTGGCCCTCAGGATACAAAGGTTCCTGAGTCATTCTACCCCCTCTAGTCACAACTCTAACATCATTATCATTTTCTTATTATTTAATTCATTGAGCAAATCATTTTGAGCTTTAAGCACTTGTTCTACTTGAGTGGTAACCATAGAAGCATGTTTACTAATAAGTTTAAGTTCACCTTTAACTCTAGACATATAATCACTCAATTGTTCAATCATATAAGCATTACGTTTCAATTGTCTACCAACATAAGCATTGAAGTTTTCTTGTTTAACAATAAAATTATCAAACTCATCTAAGCATTGGCTAGTAGACTTATAAAGAGGGATATCACCTTCATCAAATCTATAGAGAGAATTTACCTTTACTACCTGTGTCGGGTTATCTAGAGCATGTATCTCTTCAATAGGTGGTAAATTCTTAACATCTTCAGCTTTAATACCCTTTTCTTTCATAGATTTCTTTGCCTCTTGCATATCTTCAGGACTGAGAAATAGAATACCCCTTTTCTTCGGAGTTGGCTTAGAAATTGGTTCAGGAAGTGTCTAGTCATTTTCATTACTCAACATATTATTCAATAGCAATTCAGCTTGATCAACAGTTCTTTCCCTGAAAACACAACCAGCACAACTATCCAGGTGGTCTCTGGAAGCATCGGTTAGTCCATTATAAAAGATACCAATTATTTCATTTTTCTTGAGAGGATGATCAGCCAAAGCATTAAGTAATTGGAGAAGCCTCCCCCAAGCTTGTGGGAGACTCTCTTCTTCAATTTGCACAAAATTATATATTTCCCTTAAGGCAGCTTGTTTCTTATGAGCGGGGAAATATTTAGCAGAGAAGTAATAAATCATATCCTGGGGACTACGCACACAACCAGGATCAAGAGAATTAAACCACGTTTTAGCATCACCCTTTAATGAGAACGGAAATAATTTAAGGATATAGTAGTAACGAATTTTTTCCTCATGAGTTAATAGGGTGGCTATATCATTCAATTTAGTAAGATGTGCCACAACAGTTTCAGATTCATAGCCATAGAAAGGATCAGATTCAACCAAAGTAATTATCTCAGGATCGACAGAGAAATCATAATCCTTATCAGCAATAAGATAGGTGAAGTAGCAAAAGCAGGGTCATATTTCATTCTAGCATTCAAAGACTTTTCTTTCAGCTTAACTAACAGTTTCTTAAGATCATATATATCATTGCAGGCAAGAAAATCTCTAGCAGTTTCTTCATCCATAACATAACCCTCAGGCACATCAGGCAATTCATATCTAGGGGAAGAATCTTCATCATCACTTTCATCAATATTATCAGTTTCAATAATTTCATTCTCTCTAACCCTAGCAAGTTGTTCATCAAGAAATTCACCTAATGGCACAATATTATCAAGCATAGAAGTAGTTTCACCATAAGTATCATGCATGGCAGAAGTGGCATCATCAATAACATGCGACATATCAGAATCAATAGCAGAAGCAGGTTTAGGTGTCGCAAGTTTACTCATAACAGAAGGTGAATCAAGTGCAGAGCTAAATGGCAGATTCTTACCTCCCCTCGTAGTTGAGGGATAAATCTTGGTTTTTTCGTCTTTCAAGTTCCTCATAGTGATCAACAGATATAAACCCCAAGTGACTCAAAGAATAGAGCTATGCTCCCCAGCAACGGTGCCAGAAAATAGTCTTGATAACCCACAAGTATAGGGGATCGCAACAATTTTTGAGGGTAGAGTATTCAACCCAAATTTATTGATTCGACACTAGGGGAGCCAAAGAATATTCTCAAGTATTAGCAGTTGATTTATCAATTCAACCACACCTGAAAGACTTAATATCTGCAGCAAAGTATTTAGTAGCAAAGTAGTATGGAAGTAACGGTAACGGTGGCAAAGGTAACAGTAGCAGTTTTGTAGTAATTGTAACAGTGGCAACGGAAAAGTAACTAAGCAAATATCAATATGTGAAAAGCTCGTAGGCAATGGATCAGTGATAGATAATTATGTCAGATGCGATTCCTCATGCAACAGTTATAACATAGGGTGACACAGAACTAGCTCCAGTTCATCAATGTAATGTAGACATGTATTCCGAATATAGTCATACGTGCTTATGGAAAAGAACTTGAATGACATCTTTTGTCCTACCCTCCCGTGGTAGCGGGGTCCTATTGGAAACTATCGGATATTAAGGCCTCCTTTTAATAGAGTACTGGACCAAAGCATTAACTCTAAGTGAATACATGAACTCCTCAAACTACGGTCATCACCGGGAGTGGTCCCGATTATTGTCACTTCGGGGTTGCCGGATCATAACACATAGTAGGTGACTATTGACTTGCAAAATAGGATCAAGAACTCACATATATTCATGAAAACATAATAGGTTCAGATCTCAATTCATGGCACTCGGGCCCTAGTGACAAGCATTAAGCATAGCAAAGTCATAGCAACATCAATCTTAGAACATAATGGATACTAGGGATCAAACCCTAAAAAACTAACTTGATTACATGATAAATCTCATCCAACCCATCACCGTCTAGCAAGGCACGGCGGTGAGCATCATGAAATTGGTGATGGAGGATGGTTGATGATGACGACAGTGACAGATTCCCCTCTCCGGAGCCCTGAACGGACTCCAGATTAGCCCTCCCGAGAGAGATTAGGCCTTGGCGGCGGCTCCATATCGTAAAACGCGATGAATCTTTCTCTCTGATTTTTTTCTCCCCGAACGTGAATATATAGAGTTTGAGTTGAGGTCGGTGGAGCCTCAGGGGGCCCACGAGGCAGGGGGCGCACCCCCACCCTTGTGGACAGGGTGTGGGCCCCTTGGTGTTGATTCTTTCACCAATATTTTTTATTTATTCCGAAAATATTCTCCGTGAAGTTTCAGGTCATTCTGAGAACTTTTATTTCTGCACAAAAATAACACCATGGCAATTCTGCTGAAAACAACGTCCGTCCGGGTTAGTTCCATTCAAATCATGCAAGTTAGAGTCCAAAACAAGGGCAAAAGTGTTTGGAAAAGTAGATACGTTGGAGACATATCAGTGGACCCCGTGCATGTTGCATGCGAGAGGGCTGATATGACTACGTTGCATGTTCCTGCATGCATCGCACCCACGTCCATGGAGGCTAACACGGGAGTGGCTGGTTTGGACGTGATGCAAGCTACAGAGGCTACTACTCTCTCTTCCAAGGAGCAAGCGGCGCTCACCAACATCAAAGCGTTCTGCTCTGGACTACTCAAGAAGCTGGTTCCACCTCTGTTAAGATAGATTGAAGTTGCAAATGGATTTCGCCCTAGCCAGGATCCATTCACACCGCGGAGGAACACGCGATCCATCAGCTCATCAAGCTCCAAAAGATCGAAGGCCTCTACCGCTGAAACGGTGCTGCTTAAAGGATTGGGTATTGCTCCGGATGATTTGGCGATATTGGAGGACTCTCTTGATCAGTTGCGTGGTTTGTTCAACTCCCTGCTGCAGGAGCGGCATCTACGCACCATTGCAGCTATCTTTGGGAAGTCACTGCCTTTGGACTTCGGAGCGGACGGCACTGCAGAGGCCATTGCCATGGCCTAGTCGTTCCGAGGGTTGGGAGTGCTTCTTGCTCCCAATGTCGAGCGTCAAAGTGGAGTTGGTGAGCTGGAATGTTCGTGGCTTGAACAGTCCAGCTAAACGGAAGGCGTTGCGGGAATTCATAGACTCTAGTAGACCGGCGATCCTTTGTATCCAAGAATCAAAACTCGATGTAGTTGACCAATTTATCATTTTGCAATGTTGTGGCCCAACTTATGATGG
Organism: Aegilops tauschii subsp. strangulata; assembly: GCF_002575655.3. Classification (NCBI taxonomy): domain Eukaryota; kingdom Viridiplantae; phylum Streptophyta; class Magnoliopsida; order Poales; family Poaceae; genus Aegilops; species Aegilops tauschii. Next base: position 455,633,872 of record NC_053036.3, on the reverse strand, counting down.
GTTTGCATACTTGCCGGTGGTTGGGACTAGAGGTGGTATCATTCTGGCGTGGGACTCTTCGGTGGTCATTATCTCTAACTATGTGTGTGACACCAACTTCATAACGGCTCACGTAGCACCGTTGGAGGGGGCACCATGGTGGCTTTCCGTAGTCTACGGGCCTCAAGAAGATAACAAGAAAATCCAATTCTTGGAGGAATTATCAGCGCGACATCTGCTATGCCCTGGTCCATGGTTAGCAGTTGGTGATTTCAACTTAATCCTTAAGGCACCAACAAAAGCAACTCGCTTCTAGATAGACGAATGATGAGTAAATTCAGGAGGTTCATCGATGACAATGGACTAAAGGAGCTCTTTCTCCACGACAGACTGTTCACTTGGAGCAACGAGAGAGAAGTGCCCACCCTGACCAAGATTGATCGCGCGTTCGTGTCGGTTGACTGGGAGCTAGATCATCCGGATTGCCTGCTATAGGCTTTGTCCATGGCGACATCTTATCACTGCCCACTCCATCTGGCTTTAGATGACCATCTACAACCACACAGAAGATTCCGCTTTGAGTCTTTCAGGACCAAGTTGGAGGGCTTTGAGGAGGCGGTCAAGGAAGCATGGATCTGTGATCCGGGCATTACGGAGCCTTTCCATCATTTGGATGTGTTGCTTCGCAACACGACTCAGCATCTCATGGCGTGGGGCCAGAAAAAAGTAGGGAATGTCAAGTTACAGATTGCGATCACCAATTGGGTGATACTGCAGTTTGACAGAGCCCTGGACCATCGAGTGCTTTCTGTTGGTGAACGGTGGCTGCGCAACAATCTGAAACTTGCCTCCTTAGGGCTGGCTTCGCTCGAGCGCATGATTGCCCGACAGCGCTCCAGGATACGTTGGCTTAGTGAAGGGGATCCTAACACCAAATTGTTCCATCTTATGGCCAATGGCAGGAAGCTTAGAAACTTCATCCCGACGCTGCATCTTGCCGACCAGATCATCACAGAGCAAGAGGGCAAGGAGGACGCGTTCTATAACGCGTACAAGGAGTTGCTGGGCACTTATCAATCCAGGGATCAGACCCTTAATCTGGATTTCTTGGACGTGGAGCCTTTAGATCTGCACAAACTAGAAAACATCTATACCGAGGAGGAGATCTGGACTGTTATCAAGGGGATGCCATCGGATCGCGCTCCTGGTCCGGATGGGTTCATTGGTCTCTTCTTCTGCAGAGCTTGGAAGATTATCAAGGGGGATGTTATGGCGGCGATCCACAAATTTCAGTTGGGCAACGACAAAGGTTTCGGCAGACTCAACCAGGCTATCATCACTCTCATCCCCAAAAAGGCTGATGCTTGCCGAATCGGAGACTTCCGACCGATCAGCCTTCTTCACAGTATACCCAAGATCAACTCCAAGCTGATGGCATCTAGGCTATGCCCACGTATGGGAGAATTGTTTAACGTGAATTAGTCTGCGTATATCTGTGGGAGGAACATACACGACAAATTCCTCCTCGTGAGATAGGTTGCCCGAAATCTACATAAAAGGAAGGCCAAAGGTGTCATGATCAAACTTGATATTTCACGAGCCTTCGACTCCATCTCCTGGTCTTTCTTATTTGAGGTGCTGCGAGCAAAAGGTTTCTCAGAGCTTTGGGTTTCGAGGCTGGCTACTCTTCTTACCACAGCTAGCTCAAGGGTGATTGTCAACAGCTTCCAGGGTAGAAAGTTTCGACATGCAAAAGGGCTACGCCAAGGGGACCCAGTCTCCCCTCTCCTGTTTGTCATTGCCATGGACACACTCTCCTCTATGATGATCAAAGCTCAACAGATGGAGGCGATGAGTGCGATGCCAGGATGCACCCCTCTTCAGAGGCTACCAGTTTACGCGGATGATGTAATACTATTCATCAGGCCTACAATCAGTGACTTATGCTTTGTCAGAGAAGCTTTGCAAATCTTCGGCAGAGCATCAGGTTTACATGTTAACTTTGCCAAGTCCTCGGCGATTATGATCCGATCGGAGGAAGCAGACATGCTGCGAGTCTCACAAGCTTTACCTTGGCGTATGGATTCTTTCCCATGTAAGTATATTGGGCTGCAACTTTCGATCAAACAGCTCACAAGAGCAGATTGGCAGCCAATTGTTGATCAAGTACTCAACTTTCTTCCGGGATGGCAAAGGGGGCTGGTTACGCGGCCAGGTAGACTGATCCTGGTGAACAGCGTTGTTCGTGCGAGGCCTACACATCATCTCATGATCGCAGATGCTCCCAAGTGGGCTCTGAATCGGGTGGACAAGGCCTGCCGAGCTTTCTTTTGGGCTGGTTCGGATCAAATCCACGGAGGGAAATGCTTAGTGGCATGGCAGAGAGTTTGCCGTCCCAAACAACTCGGAGGGCTTGGAGTACTCGACCTCAATAGGCAGGGGCTGGCACTTAGACTGCGCTGGGAATGGTTGAAGCGCATGGACCAGGGAAGGCCATGGCAGGGTCTCTCGCTTGTGATGGACAAACAGACACAGGCGGTCTTCACCAGTCTTGTGCAATGGAACGTGGGAGATGGGCGGCACATACTATTCTGGGAAGATAGATGGCTCAATGGATCCACCGTTGCCGAGCTTGCGCCAATGGTTCGTGCTCGGGTGCACAAGCAAGTAGCAAATCGGAGGACTGTCTCGGAGGCTTTACAACTCCATCGCTGGGCCAACGATGTGTGCGGAGATATGTCGGCTGATGCAATGGTGCAGATTGTTCGCCTATGGGAAATTATGATCAACATTCAGCTCCATCCACCACATTTAGATATCCCAACTTGGAAGTGGAACAATCTAGGGGTTTACTCCTCGGCATCTACCTATGCGACGCTGTGGGAAGGGAGTATCGGCTTCGCACCGGCAAAGGCGATCTGGAAGTGTTGGGCGCCTCTTCCTTGTAAGCTGTTTATGTGGCTAGCCACGCAATATCGACTCTAGACGGCGGATCGTAGAGTTTAGCTTCAGGAGTGGAGTTGGGGGTCCCGGGCAACGGTCTTGTCGTGTGCTAGGACATACCTCCTTATTGTAAAACTTCTTGTAAATACTTCTACCTTCTATAAAGCTAAGGTACGCGATTGCGTACTCTCAAAAAAAAAGATGCCATAAGTAAACTATCACATGTTATTCACTTCAGAATACATTGCGAGAGACACCTCGATCTATGCACAACTTACTGATACTAATTTACTCTATAACCCGTCATTATTTGAGAGAGAAAATGATATAGATAAAATCGACATCATCCATTACAATTACATGGACATACTATGCAAATAAATATCATGTCCCCTCATAATAATGTCCAAGATCTAACATTTCATATCAACAAGGATATTACATCATAAACTAAGTGTTTCATTTAATAGGTTGTGAGCTATCCTTTCATGGGCCTAGAGTCTGGTGAATATGGGGTGAATGCCCGCCGCCACCACCGAAGGCTGGCTTCGCTGGCGATGTTTCCATGCGTGCCCCTCAGATGCACCATGGACCATGGATCGATTGGGCCATGTCGGAGCCCTTGTCACTTGGTTTCAGAACCCTTGGCGGCCACATTGTAGATCGACATGTGAGTGTCTTGGAAGAAGTTCAGGACTTGTTGCACGGCGGCGGGACTCCATCTCCGTGTCCAACCCAATCCCCTCATCCATGGTATGGGGCAAGCAGAGCATGGTCCTTACAATGGAAGCTAGGGCTTTGGAAGGATTTCATGGCAACACACGTGCTCCTCCAGATCGGATAGTCTAGACAACAACGAGACTCGCGACGCATGTGATCTTGATGATGACTGTGCCGGAGGTGCCCAAGGCGAACCCACAAACTGGTGGGCGATCATGCGGTTCCCCCTGCGATTGTTGCCCGCCCGAAGCCTGCAAAAGATGGGACTATGACTACCGAGGCTTGATAACCCACAAGTATAGGGGATCGCAACCATTTTCGAGGGTAGAGTATTCAACCCAAATTTATTGATTCGACACAAGGGGAGCCAAAGAATATTCTCAAGTGTTAGCAGTTGAGTTGTCAATTCAACCACACTTGAAAGACTTAATATCTGCAGCAAAATATTTAGTAGCAAAGTAGTATGGAAATAACAGTAACGGTGGCAAAAGTAACAATAGTAGTTTTTGTAGCAATCGTAACAGTGGCAACGGAAAAGTAACTAAGCAAAGATCAATATGTGAAAAAGTCATAGGCAATGGATCAATGATGGATAATTATTTCGGATGCGATTCCTCATGCAACAGTTATAACATAGGGTGACACAGAACTAGCTCCAGTTCATCAATATAATGTAGGCATGTATTTCGAATATAGTCATACGTGCTTATGGAAAAGAACTTGCATGACATCTTTTGTCCTACCCTCTCGTGGCAGCGGGGTCCTATTGGAAACTAAGGGATATTAAGGCCTCCTTCTAATAGAGTACCGGACAAAAGCATTAACACTTAGTGAATACATGAACTCCTCAAACTACTGTCATCACCGAGAGTGGTCCCGATTATTGTCACTTCGGGGTTGCCGGATCATAACACATAGTAGGTGACTATTGACTTGCAAGATAGGATCAAGAACTCACATATATTCATGAAAACATAATAGGTTCAGATCTGAAATCATGGCACTCAGGCCCTACTGACAAGCATTAAGCATAGCAAAGTCATAGCAACATCAATCTTAGAACATAATGGATACTAGGTATCAAACTTTAAGAAAACTAACTCGATTACATGGTAAATCTCATCCAACCCATCACCTTCCAGCAAGCCTACGATGGGATTTGTCGTGGAATTGTCACGGCAGATGTCCTAGTGAAAGGACTTAAGCGTGGAGCCATCGCAACTAGGAAGCTTAAAGGGGTTAAAACGGGACAAAGGACATGAGGGTTTATACTGGTTCGGCCCCTTGCGGTGAAGGTAAAGGCCTAATCCAATTGATGTGGAATTGCTTATGTTTCGATCACCAGGGAGCGAATCCGCTTGACCTTGCTTTCGATCTGATCTTACTTGTCCTGAACCGCCGCCGGGTCGTCCCTTTATATACAGAGGTCGACGCCCAGCGAATCACAGAATCCTGGCCGGCTCATAAACAGTGTCCGGCTCGGTCTCTAACTATCCCTGCCTTACAATACGAATTATGTACATATGGCGGTTTATCTCTTCGGGCCTTAAGTCACCTTTGGGCTTTGGGCCCTTATCTTGAACCATTGTCTTCCAGAGCTGTCTTGGGCTTCATGAATCGCCATAGGTATAACCCGGCCCTCCTGGGCGGGTCATACCTAATAGTTATATTCCCAACATTTGGCCCCAGATTGATTTGAACTGGTTCATGTCAATCTTCAACACTTACAGAAAATCTTCGGCTCTTCATCGTACGAAAATTTGTAACCCGCCGTGACGTCATCTTCTGAATTTATGACAACTCGCCATGACGTCATCTACCATTACTTCACACTTTATCCAACGTATCTCAATGGATCCTTATCTTAATGACCATCCAGAAAATCGAGGCGTCCTGGTAGCTGGATAACCATATTTTTGGCCTCCTCATTTCTCGCGCCCACTTAAGAGTCCTTCCTTATAAATAGGCACGACCTGTCTTTCCTCATTCCCCCCCTTTCCAGCGTCTCCTTCCTCTCGCACTCTTCTGCCGCTCGAGCTCCGCCGCCGCTGCAGAGCACCTCATCTTCCTCAACCTCGGTCGCTGCATCAACCTGAATCGATCCAGAGAACGGCGGCGACCCTCCGCAGTAGATCTGCAGCTATAAGTTTCTGCTTTCCCAAACCTCAGATCCGCATTAGGGTTTGCAAGCTTCTCTTGTGTTCTTCGTAGTTCATCGTAGTTCATCTTCCAGGTTGTACCGCGAACTTCTTTGATCTGTAAACGGTGCTACACCAATGCGGTAGTTGTTGTACTCCCACTTTTGATATCAGTAGATCCCCTTTCCTGAAAGAAAATCTTGTGAAAGCTCATGAACTCATATGTACTGGTTTTTAGGTCTAGATTTATTTTTCTTTTCCTGAACAGCAGTTGATCTAAAATATTAGCTACAGCCTGTGAAACTTGTTTATGTACGACTTAGGCAAAAACTGCATTTGTTATATCCACCTAGCCATGGCGGCTCAAACTGCTGGCTTAACTTGAAATGCTCAACATACATCATCTGACTTATCATAGCGGCTTAAATAATTTGCACTGCTCATGGCGGTTTACGTAATCTGACATAATTTAGTCATATACCATTAGGCCCCTTTGTAAGCCGCCATCTTGAATATGCACTATAATATTTTTTTTTCTCCGGTTTAAGTTTGAGCCGTCAATTTCACTCCTTGTTAGGCTTTCGTCTTCATAATGCCGCCCAGAACACCCACTTCATGCAATTGGGTCAAGTCCATTGTCACAGATAAAACGTTTGATGACTTTGTGAAGACTGGTTATCTGCCAAAGAAGGAAATCATGTCCTACCGCGCATCCAATCCAACCGAGGAAAAGCCTCAGCCCAAAGAGGGGGAAGTCATCGTCTTCACTGATCACATGAACTGGGGCTTTTCCCCACCCGGCTCAAAGTTTTTTAGAGACGTCCTTAACTTTTTTGACCTCCGTCCTCAAGACATCGGACCCAATTTCGTGTCTAATATTTGCAACTTTCAAGTGTTCTGTGAAGTGTATCTTGGAGAAGAACCCAACTTGCTGCTCTTCAGAGAGTTATTTTATTTGAACCGCCAGAATGAACGTGCTAACGGGCCTAGCTTGGAACTTGGTGGGGTCTCAATCCAACGACGGAGAGACGCCATTTTCCCTTATGCGAACCCACCAAGTCACCCCAAAGACTGGAACCGGAGATGGTTCTTTTGTCAAGACACTTCTCCGGCTGATGAGAACCCTCTGCCCGGCTTTCGCGCCCTGCGCCTCGAGTCTACTCATCCTCTACCAGACAAGCTATCCGCCGCTGAACGCCAGAAACTCGCCCCTACCATGGCTAAAGTCAAGGCTCTTTTGGGGAATGGCTTAAGTGGCATCGACTTGGTCCGGGTTTGGCTTGCCTGGCGGATCATCCCATTGAGCTGTCGTCCTGGTTTGATGTGCACCTACACCGGCGAGAAGAATGACCCTTTGCGGCACAGCCCTGACGATTTACATGATGACGTCATTGATGATATGACAAAGTCGCTCTTGAACAAAAGCCTAGCAGACTGTGGCAAGTTGGGCTTAAGCCGTTTCTGCAAAGCCAACCCGGCTCCAGCGGTAAGCCGCTACATTGAACATTTTTACCTTCATCCTTGATGTTTTGTCTTTACTCAAACCTTTGCCGCTCACAGGCTAATGACCAATTTTGGAAAGCAAAATATGATCATGAAGCTGCAAAGAAAGCCAGGAAGGCCAAGAGAGCCGCCAGGAAAGCCGTCGCCAAGAAGAAAGGAAGCAAAAGCAGCACTTCAGACTTGCTTCGACTAGAAGATACCTCTGAGTCAGAGGTAGCCCTTGACTCTCTAGGCTCCTTTTTTAACCACCTTATTGACATTGATTATCAGTAGGAGGACACGGGAACGAGTCACGGAGTGGATGAAGAGGTAACTATTATTTCCTCCGACTTCGAGCCTTTGCCAAGACAGGAAGTCCGAAGAGTAACCCGAAAAGTAAGATTTTCACATCCTTTAGCTTATCAAGATCCTCAATTTCTTTTGAAGCGACAGATTCATGAGAGCCGGAGGCAGACCCGGACCAGCAAGGATGCCGAACTCTCCTCCGGCTTACCAAATACACCATGGAAGCGCCGGAACGAGGTCACCTCCGACTTAACCCCTTTTTATCATTTGGCGGGTCTCACTCGTCAACCACTCAACTCTTCTGACTCGAATTATCAGGACACTTCGCCTTCCTCCGGTGACTCGCTCCAGTCCAACATGCTGGCTTTTAAAACCGCTCCAGGGTAATGATAAATTACTTATCCTGTATTCATTTCAATTTTGATATTTGTACTGACATTTTGATCTTTATGCAGCGGAAAAGCGAAGCCTGGCAAGAAGGTGAAGAAAAATAAGCCGGCCGAAGAGCCATCTTTCAAAGAGCCGGAACTCCAGACGACCGCTTCTGAGGCCTCTGTTCCTGAGCCGCCGCTTGAACCGGCACATGACACACCAATGTCAACTACTGACCCGCCTGCCGATCAAACCGCCGATGGCTCTGAAAACCTTGAAGTCTCTAGGCCGACCAAGACAGACGACCCACAAGATACTGATGTTGTAATCACCAAAACTGGTTACACTGAGCCGGGGAGACCTATTGTGCTAGCCAAGTGTTCTGCCAAAGAAGAGCACCTGGAACGCCGTAAGGTCAGATTTGACATTGCTGATTATACTCACATGAGCATTGGGGAAGTTTTTTCTGGATATCTTAACCAAGTGCATAGCAACCGTGACCTCGAAGTTGATATGGTGAAGCAAATGCACCAGAAATTTGAGGTGTAAATTCTTTCCCTTCACTGAATTATCCTTACTATGCCAGCCCCCAAGTCTATTGCCTATGATGAATATGTTGTAGACTTAGAACAGACGTATAAGCTTTAGTAATATCCTTTGGTCAAACCTGTAAAAAATCCGGCTTATTCCGTAGTCCCCAAGGGCCGGCTTAATCAACATGAATGAGCCGGTCCTTCACATGCTTGTGCAGAATATAGGCCTTGTGTAGATTTAGCAGCAATATGCATTAGCCCTCAAGTGCCAAGCACTCTTGCTTGCAAAGTGTTTGGGACTTACTCTCATGAACCGCCACTTAAATAAAACCTTCGTTAGACATTAGCCCCCAAGTGCCAAGTACTCTTGCTTGCAAAGTGTTTGGGACTTGATATTGTATGCTAATATTCTTGATTTTTGACCCGGCATTTGTGCGGGCCACCACTACTCAACTTCAATCAAAACTGCATGATTTGAAGAACCGTCTGGAGGCTCAGGAGACTGAAACTCAAAAAGCCAATTCCAAATTTGAATTCAGCGTGGCTGAACAAGAGAAATTGAAATCCGAGTTTGAAGCTGAGAAGAAGGCCTGGAATGAAGAAAAAATTGCCTTAACCCAACAAGCCGAAACAGCAGAAAAGGCTCTTGAAGAGGTGACCGCTGAATTATGTGGCTTAAAACACCATGTATCTCAGATGGTCTCAGCAATCTTTGGTAAGTGGCCATGCAAGTGTCAAATATGGAATCGTTCTAATGATCATATGAATTGTGATTAACTCACCTGATATTGCTATGCAGGCCCCAGGAGCTCCAACCTTAACCAAGACATGCTGGTGAAGCGAAAGGCGGTTTACACGCTCGTGGAACAACTTTACACTGGATCTCAGCGTGCCTTGGCCGCAGTGGCCCTGTCAAACGAAGTCCCCACACTCTAGGTGGATGTGCTAAAGCGGCTTTCTGTGCTGCCCCAGCGGTTCAATGAATTAAGGCGATCATCTGCAAGAGCTGGAGCCGTGGCTGCTTTAAGCCGGGCCAAGGCATGGTTACCGAAGTTAGACCCGGCCGACATCGCCATTGGATATCCAAGCCTTAAGGAGGATGGCACATCGTTTGAATAGGAGGACTTCACCGCTTGTGTGAAGGAAATACGCCCTATGGCCACCCTGATTGCTGATGACACGGATCTCACCAAGTACCAGCCGGGTTACGATGCGGAAAATTGGAGGATTCCAATGCCGCATTATAAAGTGACCAGCCTGGTCCCTCCAATCCGTAAGCATACCTTCGGCCCTGAAGTTGACCTGGCCGGACTAATTGATGATGAAGCTGAATTTGAAGCTTCGAATGGCATTGACTGGTCATCATCAACCTTCCAGGACAGGGAACAGGACGGAGGAGCGGAAAGGGTTGATCCGGAAGCTTCAGGCCAACAAGAGAATTGACCCGCCGGGCGACTCATATTTATACCTTGCTGGAAAACAATTTAATCATTTGGACTCGGCGAGTCATGTAATAGGGTAGAAATGACTTTGCTTTGTCGTGCCATCGGGCATGTTTTGGTGCTCAATACTGTTAAGCCGTCGCCTTATACTTTCCCCTTTTTAAACTTATCATCTGTTTTCTTTATGCATAAGAATGTCTTTGAACTGTCCTGTACACAAAAATAAATCACAAGAGCCCTTGGCGGCTTGCCGCAGGGCGGGTCATAATATCTTACATACGACCATTAATATTGAATGAATAAACACATATAAGCCTGTTATGAATTATAGCTTTGAAACACAACTATCAGGTGGGTCCCTGCTGTCAGGTGGAGGAATAATTATTTTGCGCGTAATAAGGAGGCACTTCCTTGCTGCGGCCGTGGACCCAGCTGTCAGCCTCTCCACGTACAGTCCACGTCCGATGGAAGCCATTCCTTGACCACGTTGACCACGCCGCGCCGAGAGCACCAGGGCGATGGACGACGGCGAGGCCTAGGAAGGGGACGACGGGGAGCTGGGGAAGACGCGGCAGTGGATGCCCACGCGTAGAGGAGTATGAGGGTTCACTGGTTCGCTGCGGTGTGAGGCTGCCGTCGTCGCAGAATAACAGGGGGTGTGGGTGAGTAGAGGGATGGCCTGGCCAGCGGTGGGAGTAGTAGGGGGCGGTGAGGCCTCTGCCGCATCGCAGCCGACCACGAGAGGCAGGAGCACGAGGCACGACCGGTGCTGGTTTGGGCGGCTGGAGCAAGAAGACCAGAGGTTGAAGAAGCACTACGGTCGTTGGATGGACATCATACGGTCACTGGGGCTAGAATCGTGCATATTGACTAAGTTGACAAAGCCCTCCGTCCCCGTCAACTTAGTAGGCCCACAAGTCAGCCTGCCACTATACTGGCTCCCAGCTAGCAGGGGGATTATTCATTTTTTTGTGCGTAATAAGGAGGCACTTCCTTGCGTGCAAAGATATAGCTGGTGGGTCCAAGCTGTCAGCGGTGGTAATGTTTTTTCGCGAAATACTGAGGCCCTTTCGGTGGGTCCCAGATGTCAGGTGGAGGAATCATTATTTTGCGTGTAATAAGGAGGCATTTCCTTGCGTGCGGCCGTGGACCCAGCTGTCAGCCTCTCCACGTACAGTCCACTTCAGATGCATGTCGGTCGTTGATCACGTTGACCAGGCCGCGCCGAGAGCACAAGGGCGATGGACGACGGCGAGGCCTAGGAAGGGAACGACACGGAGGCAGGGAAGACTCGGCAGTTGTTTCCCACGGAGAGGGGAGTATGACTGTACGAGAGTTTACTGGTTCGTCTGCCGTCGCCGGAGAATAACAGCAGGTGTGGGTGAGTAGAGGGATGGCTAGGCCAGCGATGGGAGTACGGTGGGGCGGTGAGGCCTGCACGGCAGCACAGCCGACCGCGGGGAGGAGGGAGCAGGCAGTCCCGCCGACGCTTGTTTGAACGGCTGGAGCAGGAGAGCAGAGATTGAAGAAGCACGACGGCCGTTGGATGGAAATCCAACAGTCACTGCTTGTGCGTCAACCTTTTTTAGGAAAGCCTCAAATCTGTGGAAAACATCATACAACCCATCTGCCATTATTTTTAATAATTTACAGCCAATTTGCTAATTCTTAAGTTTTTTTTGGAGCCCATATTCTTTTTGTTAGCATTACAGCCCATATTGTGGCCACGGTTAAAAAATTATACGAAATTTTGCATATTTCGGTGCGGTCCGAACTGTTTTTAATCCCGAAATTTTGAGTCACATTCAAACTGATTTTAAAAATAAATGTATATCAATATAAAATCCAACAAATTGTCCACGCATAAAAATCAATGCAATTTAAAATCTCAAAATGAAAAAAAAGAAATTTGAAACTAATTGCCGGTTTGATGTGTTTTAAAAATGTACAGCCCATTTCTCATTACTGATAGGCCATTTTCTCGGCCAGCCGAATGAAGCTCTCCTCGTCTTGAAAGATTTGCAGCCCAACAGGCCTGACAAAGCGACTTACTTGGCAAATCACAAAAAAACTGGGCTGTGGCCGTGGACCCAGCTGCGGCCGTGGACCCAGCTGTCAGCCTCTCCACGTACAGTACTCTTTCGATGGAAGTCGGTTGTTGACCACATTGACCACGCCGCGCCGAGAGCACCAAGCCGGTGGACGACGGCGAGGCCTAGGAAGGGGGCGACGCGGAGCCGGGGAAGACGCGGTAGTGGATGCCCACGCGGAGAGGAGTACGAGGGTTCAGTGGTTCGGCTGCGGCATGAGGCTGCCGTCGCCGCAGAATAACAGGGGGTGTGGGTGAGTAGAGGGATGCCCTGGGCCAGCGGTGGGAGTAGTAGGGGGCGGTGAGGCCTCCGCGGCATCACAGCCGGCCACGAGAGGCAGGAGCACGCGGCACGACCGGCGCTGCTTTGGGCGGCTGGAGCAAGAAGACCAGAGGTTGAAGAAGCACTATGGCCGTTGGATGGACATCGTACGGTCACTGGAGCTAGAATCGTTCATATTGACTAAGTTGACAAAGCCCTCCGTCGCTGTCAACTTAGTAGGCCCACTAGTCAGCCACCCACTATGGTGGGTCCCAGCTAGCAGGGGTATTCATTTTTTTGTGCGTAATAAGGAGGCACTTCCTTGCGTGCGAAGATATAGCTGGTGGGTCCGACCTGTCAGCGGGGGGAACATTTTTTTCGCGAAATACAGAAGCCCTTCCCACGTACAGTCCACGTATAGTGTGTAATAAGGAGGAACTTTCCTTGCGTGCGACCATGGACCTCATGGGTCCCAGCCGTCAGGCTCTCCACGTACAGTCCTCTTCCGATGACTCTCGTATGTTCACCACGCCGCGCCGAGCGCACCGAGGCGGTGGACGATGGCGAGGCCCCAGACTGGAATGACTCGGAGATGGGGAAGACGCAGCAGTGGAGTCGCAGACGGAGAGGAGTGGGAAACTTGACTGGTTCGGGTGCGGGGTGGGCCTACACTCGGTAGAGAATAACTGGAGGTGTGGAGTGGAGGGATGGCCTGGCCGTCGGCGGGGTAGCGTTTCGCTGAGGAGCGCAAAACAACGCCGCTGGACGCCGAAGGCTGGAGCAGGCGGTCCCGACAACGCTGGGGGAAGAAGATGAGAGATTGAAGAAGAATGCCGGCCGTTGGATGTAAATCCAACGCCTTCTTAGGCTTTGACCTACTGGCCCACATGTCAGCCAGTCCATTTGTTTTTCTAGTCCATTTGGTGGGCTGGGTGAAACAATGATGTAGCATTTATACAGCCCGTTTATATATATGCTAGAATTTAAATCCCATTTGCATTTTTATCAAAATCCACAGACTTGCTGGGCTGGGTGAAAATATCATGTTGAGCTAGACGGAGAAATGTTATAAAAACATAAACACATGATTGCACGTCTATTACTGCATTGGTCAGTAAAATCTAGTCTAGTCACTTGTTGAAATCTCTAGAAGGGCAAATACTCCTTTCTGGTTTACAGGGCTATACTAGCAAGTAGTTGTACGTACTAGTACAATAGTGGGCTCACATAGCAATTTTGTCTCATGGAAGAGCCTGGCTATATGCGTGCTCCAATGTTCGCAACTGCTACGTTTGGGTTGCGCTTGGCTCTTCGCCTCTTCGAGAAGACGAACAATGATGTTACTACTACTGCTTCTACAGTGTCGAATCCACTGCTGCATGTCCGTCCACCGCGAGCGGGAGGGATAGCTTGTTGTAGAAGTACTATAAGCAAAAGCCTATCCTCGTTTGCGAGCAACCGCGCGCATGGGTGAGGGAGAAGGCGTGTAGTAGTAAAATCAAGCTTCTCCTCGTTGTACGAGTTGACGCGACACATCATAGCACTGGCCCCACATGCTTGCCTCTAAACTTGGCTGAAAGACCCGTAGTGTACAATATATTTGCTGCAACCTCTAACATTTACCCACCACAAATTAAAATATATATTCCTGTCTTGACCATATGAGCGTGCAAACTACAATCACCAGGGTGACAAGTAGGGCCAGAAGACTATTTTAATTTTTTTTAAAAACTTCGAGACGGCCACATAGCATGGAGCCGACTCCAAAGATTTTAAGCTTACAGGCACGGTACACGCTATCCTAGACTACTCTACACATGAAACTGCCACACGAGCGTCCGGGCTGCGCTTGGCTCTTCGCCTCTTCGGGAAGTCGAACAATGATGGAGTACTACTGCACTGGAGGAGTACTACAGTATGCTTCTGGCCATCTGACACCGATTGAACTGCTGCATGTCCACCGCGTGCGGGAGGGAGAGCGTGTAGCGAAAGCTTCTCGTAGTCTTGCCAGCCACCACGCTCATGGGCGAGGGAGGGACGCTCTTGCCTTTGCGTGAATGGAAGGTGGGCCCGACAGGTGGGTGGCCAACCTGTCATACAGCCAAAGGCAGGTGCAGTTAAGTCCGCGAGTTGATGTACGAGTTGACGCGACACATCAAAGCACTGCACTCGATATATTTCAATAATTTGCGTTTACCGATGCATTAATTACAACGCATGCATGCATGCCGTGACTCTCCTTTTGATACTTGCATGTGTTGATTTAATGCACCTTGAAGTAGTATAAAATATGTGACGGTAAAGCTTTGTAATGCCCCGGCCCAAGCGAGAGATGGTTGTGCACGAGGAGGGCGAGATCATGCAGACGGAACAGGACCCGACGATGGAGCTCTCTAAGGTCTCGATGGACCTCACCGTGCTCCACTGCCCCTTGTGCCTCCGCCCCTTGACGCCTCCAGTGTATGAGGTTTGAATACACCTCGTCGGTTTGGCTGATTGAGCAAGGTGCAGGTTTCTTGATTGATGTGCTGTTTGATTGATTTCTGTAGTGCAAGGGAGGGCACCTGGCCTGCATGGACTGCCGCGTCGAGCGCCCCGGGAACCAGCGGCAGTGCCAGAAGTGCGAGCGTGGCGGTGACTTCGACATGCGGAACACAGTGGTGGACGCCGTCCTTTCGACGCTGAGGGTGGAATGCCCGCACGAAGGCTGTGGGCTCTACGCCACTTACCACAAGCTCGCCGATCACCAGAGCGTGTGTGCGCTCGCGCCCTACAAATGCCCCGTGCCCGTCTGCGGCTATGAAGGCCCGCCGCTGGCGCTCTACCACCACATCAGCACCGTGCATCCCATGTCCGTGCACAGGATCCAGTACGGCAAGCTGCTCCAGCTGCAAGTGCCACTGTCGGAGCCACGGCTCTTGCTGTTCGCGGAGGAGGACGGCCGCACGTTTTTCTTGGTCGGCGGCGTGCTCGACATCGGCGCGCCTATCGCCGTGTTGGTCGTCTATATCAGAGCGGGGGCGTCCCCACTGCCGCACTACGTGGCCAAGCTATGGGCGAACGGCCCGCCGGGGGAACCCAAAGGCACGACCGACGCTGTCAAGGTGGAAATGAAGGTGACAAGCAGCAAGGATCCCGGTGACATCGACGTGCAGGAGCTGACCTTCTTCACAGTTCCGCCCAAGCTGCTGGCCGGGGCTAAGCTGGTGTCCCTCCACATTCAGATTGACAAGGTCACGTCCTAAATGTTTCTACAGTGCCTTCTATTTATCTTAGTAATATGCTAATATAGGGATTACCTCGATCTACTTTAGATTAAGAAATGGTGGGTTTTGGTCGCGATGCAGCAATTACTTCGACATCAGATCAGTAATTTCCAACAGTCGAACGGATATTTTGTGTCTGTTGGATATAAAGTTCCTTTGGGTAAGAAGTACTACTCCCTCCGTCCGAAAATACTTGTCATCAAAATGGATAAAAAGAGATGTATCGAGAACTAAAATACATCTAGATACATCCCCTTTTATCCATTTTGATGATAAGTATTTCCGGACGGAGGGAGTACTTGCCATCAAAATGGATAAAAGGAGATGTATGTAGACGTATTTTAGTTCTAGATACGTCCCTTTTTATCCATTTTGATGACAAGCACTCCCTTCGTTCCACAATAAATGCCTTCCATTTGTCAAAATATAGATGTATCTAGACATGTTTTAGTATATAGGTGCATCCATGATAGAGCCAATCGGATGGCTGAGAACACTACAATTCGTATCTACAGATGCGTGTGTGACTCCCAGATGCAGAGGCCGGGGGTCATCATCCTCCTTTTCGAGAGAAAACAGACGCGTGCGTGAGAGGACGAGTGCGTGCGTGCACCTCTTCTCTTCCTGTATAACGTACTCCCTCTGTCTAGGTGAGTAAGTCATCTTAGGTTGTGCACCGTGACCAAGGAGGAGGGGAAAACGAGAGACCTTAATGTTTATTTTATAATTAATAGCATTGCATGCAATGAACTAACCACTGCATGTCGTGTTTGGTAGTCTGAAGTCATTAAAAGCATGCACACCCCTCATCTCTTATTGGTTGATATGCCAAGAAACAAGAAACGAGGTAGAAGTTAATGCACCGCGCCTAAGTGTTTTGGGATTATTTGGTTTTCGTAAGATGACTTACACACCTAGACGGAGGGAGTACTAAATTCAGAGTACAAGTTTTTTTGGGTGGCACGATGGTGCGTGCGAGAAGTTCCGAGAGATAGGTTTAATGCGTCTGAAAAAAAGACTAGCCTATAGGTCGCCACGCGGCTATTCCTGTCGAATGCCCCATTAACCGTAAGATATGTATACGACGGTGCCAGTTATTGCACGTACACAGCAGTAGAAAAAGAACTACCATGGCATATGCAACACCACGGCCGAGAACACGTGGCCACGTAACGCCATCCGGGAATAGTGCCGCAGTTCAAAACTAGAACCGTCAATAAATTTTGAGCTTGTGTCTCGTCACATTCCAAATTACTCCACGCTATATTGAATTGCAAACCTGTTCACACCGATCACAACCTAAACGCTTTCCCACTTAGGAGCGTATTAGTACCACGCTATATTGAATTGCAAACTGTTCACACCAATCACAACCTAAACGGTTTCCCACTTAGGAGCGTATTAGTACTCGGTTATAAATACTAGTATGCCAAGATGACTGCACATTCCTCCTCAACTCCTCATCCACAAAAACAAACAAGTCATTCAGCATCCTTCCCTTGCGTCTGCCATGGCTAGCGTGAGTTCTGGGTCGAGAGATTGCCACCAGGGAGAGGCGAGCATGGAAGCGGAAGCACGAGAGATGTCCTGCCTCGCTGCGAAAGCAGCCGACATGTCCCGCCACACGGAAGTAGCAGCACAGAGGTCCCGCCGCGCCGCTGAAGCAGCACGGAGGTCCCGCTGCGCCGTCGATGCAGCAGACTGGTCCGGCCGCGCCGCGGAAGCAGCAGAGATGCCCTGCCGCGCCGCAAATGCAGCAGAGATGTCCCGCCATGCCGCGGCGGCCTGAGAAAATTTCTCACGGGCAGGCGACGACTGTTACAGGCACATGCATGCGATCGTCCATAGCCAGATGGATCAGATCTCCGGCTGGGCGAGGTTGCAGGACGACATGAAAGCCTCGTTTGAACAGGCTACCGGCATCATTCGGCAACTAAGGGAGGGCAATGAGAGGCTCCGGGCCGAGCGTGACCTGCTGAGGGCGAAGATCGTCCGAAGTGCAGACCAGTAGGAGGAGACCAGTGCCTTGTTGAAGAGGACCGGCGTCATCGTCAAGAAACTTATGGACGAGAATGACATGCTCCGCATCGAGCGCCAAAGGCTGGTGGAGGAATCCGTGGATGTTCTCAAGCAGCGTCTTGAGGACACGAAAGAGCTCATCGCCGCTCGCCGCGGAGACTAGTTCCCGCGGCCTGCAGGAACGCATCAAGAAAGTAGAGATCAGCGAGCCAAATCCTTGTCTTCCTTCTTCTTTTGCCCTTGTGTATTTCGGGCGTAGTCGCATGTGGCTTTTTTAATTATCTTTCTAATTATGTAAGACAATTAATCGTCCTTATATATTCATCAGTCTTGCTATAAGTCGCTGTAGATGCTATATAGGTCCGTCGGATCTTACATTAAGATCCGTGCTTTCAGATTTTCTTTTTTCTCTCTTAAATCTCAGTCGAGTGAGACATAGCCACGCCATTAAACAGAGGCTCGGGCGCCATTAATGGAGACCTTGGGAGAGAGGTGGACGGTAGATGGAGGTCAAAGGGCTCTCCTCCCGATAAGCACGCGCAGGGGTCTGATCGCACGCCTCTTGTACTCAAATAGCTACCCTGCACGACACCTCCTAGCTAATAAAAAATGGGTACGCGTGGCAGCACATAAATGGTAGTAAATAGAACGCCCACGGTTTCAATAATACTTGTGTTTCCGATTGTAACGTGACAACACTTGTTCCAAAATGACTTTGTTGATTGTTAATGTGTGCGCCTTCGCAAATCGGACATGGCACCAAGCCAAGTTTCATTATTTTCATGCGTGTTTTGGATTTACAGGAATTAAAAAAATAAGTTTCTCAATGTTTCCAGCCCAGCCACGACACCCAGAATTTTGAATTTCATTCCCATTTCTTGCATGGAACCTAGAAATTTACCCGAGGAGACACATGTGATTTTTCAACCAACTTTGGTGCACTGGAACATGTGCTTGTATTTCAAATTTGAATTACGCACACAAAGGTGACACGTTCCCTCTCAGAACCACGAGCCTTCTTGAGAGAAGCTCCGATTTGCAAGAAGCTTATACCAAAATTTGTTCCTATTCAGCCAATTGTTTTTACCACGGCATGGTACTACCATGACATGACACCATGCCAAGTATCATGATTTTAAAACCAAGTTTCTCAATGTTCTTGACCGAGCCACGATGCCCAGATGTTTGAATTTCATTTTGTTTTTTGAATGGGACCTAGAAATTCACCCGAGGACACAAATGTGATTTTTTGACCAACTTTGGTGCACGGGAGCATGTGCTTGTAGTTCAAATTTGAATTATGCACATTAAATTACCAAAAACTCAATTAATGTGTAAAAAAGTCCAAACGAAGCCGGAATAATTCCAAAATTTAACAGGGCACTCATGTAGTTCTATGTTGCCTTTGTAAATAAACTCAAGGGGGACAACGTATATCGTTTCGCACTCAAAGGTGGCACGTTCCGTCTCAAAACCACGAGCCTTCTTGAGAGAAGCTTTGGTTTGCAAGAAGCTTATACCAAAATCTGTTCCTATTCGGCCAATTTTTTTACCACAGCATGGTAGTACCATGACATGACACCCATGCCAAGTTTCATGATTTTCAGACGTGTTTTGGATTTACAAGAATTTTAAAACCAAGTTTCTCAATGTTCTCGGCCGAGCCACGATGCCTAGATGTTTGAATTTTATTATCATTTCTTGCATGGGACTTAGAAATTCACCCGAGGACACAAATGTGATTTTGCAACCAACTTTGGTGCACGAGAGCATGTGCTTGTAGTTCAATTTGACTTATGCACATTAATTGACCAAAAACTCAATTAATGTATAAAAAACGACAAACGAACCCGGAATAATTCCAAAATTTAACATGGCACTCATGTAGTTCTATGTTGCCTTTGTTAAGAAACTCAAGGGGGGTAGCGTATATCGTTTCACACTCAAAGGTGGCACGTTCCCACTTAGAACCGCGAGCTTCCAAATCGGCCCAATTATTTACCACAACATGTTAGTGCCATGACATGACACCATGCCAAGTTTCATGATTTCCAGGCGAGTTTTGGATTTACATGAATTTAAAATCTAAGTTTCTCGATGTTCTCAGCCGAGTCACGATGCCCAGATGTTTGAATTTCATTCTCATTTCTTCCATGGGACCTAGAAATTCAACCAAGGACACACATGTGATTTTCAACCAACTTTGGTGCACCGGAGCATGTGCATGCAGTTCATATTTAGATTATGCACTTTAAAAGTCCAGAAATTCAATTAATGTATAAAAAGGCCAAACGAACCCGAAATAATTCCAAAATTTAACAGGGCACTCATATAGTTCTATGTTGCCTCTGTAAAGAAAATCAGGGGGAGGCAGCGTATATCGTTTCGCACACAAAGTTGACACGTTCCCTCTTGGAACCACGAGGCTTGTTGAGAGAATCTCCGGTTTTGCAAGAAGCTTATACCAAAACTTGTCCCAATTCAGGCAAAAATTATACATATGAAAACAGGGTTTAGATTATCCCGAATATCTCGCTACCTAGACCAATAATGTACTATGATTTGAATTCAACATAAAATGGATACAAATATTTGAATTGGAGAGCGTATGGTACATGTAGTTCATAGTGAAATATGATTACTGCTATATGCATGTTTTTTGTTATCAAGATAATATTTAAATTATTGTATAACTTGACAACAATCGTATTCAAATAAGTAAAATTGATTCAAATTTAGTCCATATGGTAGACGACAATATACATGTTCACATGGTGGAGTAAAATGTTCATATATGATGGAAGATCAAAATGTATGACTACATCAATTATAAACCACAAGGTCACCTAACGATATATTCGAATTCAACATAACGTGGATTCAAAAATTGAAATTTGAGATCCTGGCATTTGTAATCATATAAAAAGGGACATTGCTCTTTCTTTTGGTGGGAATTGATTTGTTTTTTTGTTGTTGTTGAGGGAAGTGCGAATCGATTTGGTACTGTGCAGGGTAATCTTGTTCTCCCATTTTTTTACATTTTTCTTGTAGTTTTTTCAATGGCATCTATAGCAATATAGTAAAAGGGGACATGACTCTCTTGTGTCTTGTATGAATTGTTTTTTTACACGTTAAGTTTGTTCTGTCGAACAAAGAATCCGCACCTTGTTATCCCGAAATTTTCAAGCTCGAGTATCTTTTGTCTCACCTGCTTTGAAACTCCCGCCTCTTCAACCCGCGCCGCGTCTTGTTATCCCGAAATTTCGACGCGCGTGAAAACTCCCTCCTCATCCGAAATCGGTCCCGCAGCCCAGACACGCAAAATCCCCCTTCTACCCCTAAGCCGGAAATGAAGCTCCACGTCACGGTGTCAAAATCGGTGGGGGTACGCTGGTAACTTACCCTACATTTCAGAAAGAGCCTCCCTAAGCTTGGCTCCCCCTTCTCCTTCGCCCCCCATTCATACACCGAGGCCGCCAAAACCCGCGAAACCCGACGCTCCTCCGTCGGCCTCCCGACCGCCGCCCAGCCGGAGACTCTTCCCCGACTACGTCGTCCACCGCAACAGCTCGTCGTCCCTCATCCACCGCACCTGATGAGGATCCGTCGTCGATCTCGTCGTCCCGCCGGATCAGTCGCCCCGTCCTCCACCTCCAAGGAGCTGCCCCAACATTCGCGTCGCCTATCGCGCCACCTCAATCCCCATAGCACCGTCTTGACCTGCCCCACCGGAACCACAGAACCCTCACGAATTCATCCGATGAAGCCGAGGCCAACTCGGCGCCACCAAGGAGGTTCTGCACTCATCGCTGCATTTTATCTTTATTCGATCTCACGGGGTTGCCGGTGCTCGATACCGAGCAGACATGGCGGGTCTCCATCGACGGCGCCATCGCCGGCCACATCATCCACGGCGTCTCTCCCCCATGTCGTTGCTTCCTTGGCGGCGACTTCCACAACGGCACTAGCTGCAGCTGCTCCGGCTCTCGCTCGTGCTGCGGCTCTGTTCTTGCTGTCGGTCGCGCTGCTGCACTGCTCTTGCTTTCGTTCGTGCTGCTGCTCTGCTCTTGCTCTCGCTTGCGCTGCTGCTGCACGACCTCCGACAGCTACAGGAGTTGCTGCTTTAGCACTCGCTCATGGTGCTACTGCACGACTTGCTCTCTACTAGTGCGTTCCCTGCTCGAGCGTCTGCTGATTTAGATCACTGCTTCTTTGCTACTAGTGCTCGAACGCCCTAAACATCTATTGCAATGCTCTGCTACTAGTTCAATCAGTTTCGACAGTAAAATTCAGTTTCGACTGTAAAGTTCATTTTCTTCAGTTAAGTTCAGAGTCAACTGTACTTACAGCATCTGTCGGAGCGGCCGTGGCGCGGCTGATGCGTTTTACATCTAGCACTGTTTGGTGATGTATTTTACATCATCTATTGCTGATGATATTAGGGTCCCACTTCAGATTAACGTTGTCTGTCTTGTCCTGCTTCAGCCTCGTTGCCGTACACCTCACCGGAGCTGCTCCAACGACGGAACCGTCCATCACAGCGGAGCAGTACCTCGGCGCCGTTTCTAGAGGCCTCGGATCTTCTTCCCCGCCTCCGACAGTCACACCAGCATCACCATCCTCCACGTCCAACCCAATGATGCTGAGGTCCACAAGGCTATGCCAAAGAGGTTGTACACTCGTCGCATCACTTTGTTACTCTGCATTCATGTCGATCCCTCAGGGATCCTTTGCTATGGAACTACTATTCATGCAAATCTGTTAGAAGTAGTGGAGAAAAGCAAAACTGGAGGATTTTTTTCCTTTGGTGTCTCTTACGAAGAAAAAACATAGGAATTTTATTCACTTGGACATCCTTTTCAAATTAATATGCATGAAGAACAGAACTAATTGCATTACTGGCATAATAAGATTCTTATTTTTTCATTTTCACGTGGTTTGACTTTAATTTGACCATGTTTCTCCATTCTTGTGTTCTTCCAATTCATGTGAACCAAACACCCAGGTTGACTGAAACCCTATGTTTCCAAATGCTCTGTTTTGCACGTGTATTCCTATCCTATTCCTGTGTTTTTCCTGTCCCTGCGTTTATAGAATCCTCCAATTCTAAGGAGCCCTTACAGATTTACTGCATTTTCAGATAGGCGTCAAAGAAAACTCTGTGTGTTATGTCCTGCTCCTGCCGTGCCGTCATCCACCCCACCTGAGGTGCACCATCGACAGAAGCGTTCACTGCAGTAGAGATCCCCCTGCAGACTTTCTTTCGCTGCCTCAGATCATCTTCCCCGTTGCCGGCAGCCACACCAACTGCATTACCATCATCGACTGAGCAGATGAACCTGAGGACTACACAGTTCCGGAAGAGAGGTCACAGTCTTCCGTGTTTGCTTACGTTATACATCGGTTATTATTACCTGCTACTTTATCGTTCAAACTTGAGTTTTGAAATGCCCATGGGTCTCATATCGAGCCATCAACGAATAGTATCTGTCTACTATCTGGTTCATCTAGGGTCTTCTATGTGGTTCATGTTGGGTGGGCAACAAACGATAGATGATCCATTGTCTATCTTTTTAAACTGAAGCTATAATCTACTTGCTATCATTAGTTTTGGATCCATCCACTTGTTTGCTACCATCAGTCTTGATTTTTGCATGCACCCCTTAGGCCTTACAAAATCTAACTATTTTTTTATTATGCATGTTAGATATTGTACACAATCGTACTGAACATGTAGAGAAAAAGAGAAGAACGTTGCGTGGGAATATAATGTCA
Source organism: Aegilops tauschii subsp. strangulata (assembly GCF_002575655.3). NCBI lineage: Eukaryota > Viridiplantae > Streptophyta > Magnoliopsida > Poales > Poaceae > Aegilops > Aegilops tauschii. The sequence goes on along the minus strand of NC_053036.3, from coordinate 455,610,546 downwards.
TGCAGACACCGCTCCATGGTGGGCGAAGTGGGCCCCCCTCCTGCATTTCCAGATTGTATTCCAGAGGAAGATAACTGTTCAGATGGGGATTCAGAAGGAGCCGACCATGCCTGTTTACCACCTGAGGTGTTTGCTCTAACCTGGCATGCTGATGTTGGTCATATCATGCATATGGCACCTTGCATTGCTTACATTATACATCTTATATGTCATCAGCTTAGTTTAGATTTTCTTTGTGTGAATGCCACCTGTTTGGTTTCTATATCATATTCCCACCATTCCTAAATATTTGTCTTTTTAGGGATTTCAACAAGTGACTACATACGGAACAAAATGAGTGAATCTACACTCTAAAATATGTCTATATACATCCGTATGTGGTAGTCCATTTGAAATCTCTAAAAAGACAAATATTTAGGAACAGAGGGAGTATATGGGAATTATGCAATGCCATCTTCTTTAGCCAGGCATCATATACGTGAATCATGCAATGCCATCCTGTTTAGCCAGTCATCGTATATGTGAATTGTATCGTGCCATATTTTTTTTCCATAATTTATTCCATTTGTCAACAATGTTTATACATTCATCTAATCTTCCTATGCATCAGCCATTTGAGTCGGTCATGGGAAAATCTGGAGTGAAAACAAGGTCTTCTGAGCAGTCAATGCTACCTGTCGATGCAGATTTCTTGCTGGTTACAGATAGCTCCTCAGAGGAGGATTCAGAGACAGATGACCAGTCGTATTCCCCCCCGAGGTGCATGCTCTAACTTGGCTGGGTTATATTGCTCATATCATGTATATGGTGTCTTGCATTGCCATGCCATCTACTTAGATTAGACATGCTTTGTGTGAATGCCTCCTGTTTGCTTTCTATATCACATATGTGAATTATGCAATGCCATGTTTTTCAGCCAGTTATCATATATGTGAATTATGCACCGCCATGTAGCCAGGCATCATATATGTGAATTATCTCATGCCATCTTTTTTTTCATTACGTATTCCATTTGTCGACAATCTGTGTATATTGAACTACTCTTCATGTGTATCAGCCATTTGAGCCGTCTATGGAAAAATCTGGAGTGAAAACAAGGTCTTCAGAGCAGGCAATGGTACCTGTTGAAGCATATATCTCGATGGTTACAGGGAGATCCTCAGAGGAGGATTCAGAGACAGATGACCAGTCCTATATCCCACCTGAGGTGTATGCTCTAAGTTACAATGTTTATATTTCTCATATGATGCATATGGTGTCTTGCATTGCTTAGTTTAGACATCATATGCACAATATTGAATTCCATCTGCTTAGTTTAGAGATCATACATGCGAGTGCCAGCTGCTTAGTATATGAATCAATTATGTCAATTATATCATGCTATCCTGTATACTTAGACAACATGTATGTGAATTATTTCATCCCAACCTATTTTAGAAAGACATCATATAGTTTTGTCATGCATCCTGTTTAGGTTCTCATCATATGTTGAATTATGCCATTATATCTTGTTAAGTTATCCATTATATATCTGAAACTGTGTCATGCTATCCTGTTTAGTTAGGCATCATATATGTGAAATTGTGTCATGCTGTCCTGTTTGGTTAGACAACATATATGTGAATTACCACATCTGTCTATCATACAATGTCTGTACATTCAATTTCTTTTCTTGTTTATCAGCCATTTGAATTGGAGGGGGTGATGGCAGTATCTAAGGGAGCAAAAACCCGTTCTTCACAAAAGACAGTGCTACCCGTCGATGCAGATAGAACCATGTTGTACTGGCCCACAAATTAGCCCACCACACATAATCGAGACTCTTCCAGATTGCAAACTTACACCATCGGGCAGAGAACCAGCTACAACCCATCTAACCGCAACCCCAGCGGATAGTAACCCACTTCTAGTTGACAAAGCACCATGTCCACCACAGAGTACCCCCACACGAGCAGTTTGTAAAGCTACTGCGGTGCCCAAATCACGAAGACCACCACAACTAACCCAAACTCCACGTTTAAAGCAGAAGAGCAACTGTTCTCAGGTCAGATTCCGTAGCTATGGTCCATACTCCTTTGCTGATGCATCACTATATTTACTCATACAAACTACTTCCGAATTTGAAGGATCCAATTGAAACTCCAATGGCGCAACAGGTATGTTTTAAACCTATCTCTTTAACTGGATTGTTGTTCTAACTTATTGCTCTATGTTGATTTCAGTTTAAGTTGTATAAACAGTTATGTTCTCATGTGATGCAAATTACAAGTGCTGCCAATGCTGTGTAGTTTCTCACACTTATATTCTGTCTATGCTGCCGTGTCTTAAAAATATATGAGTTGAACTGTGTCTCTATCTTGATTAGGCAACATAAACTAGAACGATATGGACAATACATTGACCATAGTACATAGATATATGTTTGTTTCATGCTGTTATCCTGTCCACCTTACTACTGAACCGAATTACCAAAATGAGTTTTGTATACTACAAGCTAACCTGTGATGTGTCTGCTTGTTTCTCTTGTAGTATGCAAACAGAATATTGGAGAAGAGCACCCCACTATGGAATGGTAGAGAAAGTAATGCAGATAAGGTTCAAGATAGTGAGACAACCCTGTTGGTCTCCAAGAAAGGTGATAAAAATGATCTTGTAGACAGTGAGAAAACCCCACAGTCATGCGTTGATGTAGTGTTCGACTTACTGGCCAGTACCGCTGGCACAAGCTCTTCGAACTCGCTGCCTGAATCACTTTGGCTTCTTTAGTGTCAGCTACAAGCTGAAAGGCATCAGTCAGCTATGCTGCGACAAGAAGCCGAAGGACTGAGGAAGTCCCTGTAGAATTCAGATGCATACTTTCTTGTGCAACAGCAAGCGCTGGAGGATTTAAGCGCCAAACAAGAGAAAGTTAATAAGCTTGATAAGCATCTTGCCAACATTATGGGTACCCAGGATATTGTTTCTTGAGCTCTTCTGAAGTGGTTTCAGTTCTGGACTTGTTTTGCTGCAGCGTTTATATGCTACTTTGTTCCCTATATTTGCACTGGTGGCGAACTTTCATGCCCAGTGGATGTAATATGTGTAATAGCCGTGATAGCCTAGCATAAGTTGCTTGCTTATTTATTTCCTTGTTGTCTTGTTTATTTGTTTGCTTGTAGTCAGTTCAGTTCTTTTTCCGTGGTTTGCTAGTGGCCGCAATAACCTATTTTTTTAAAACTAGGCCACAATAACCATGGGCTATATATTTACTGTAGTGGCACTGGGCCTCCTACCAGCCGTAGAAACACAATGGGCCTTCTACGGGCCATAGAAACAATGGGCCTTCTTCGGGCCGTAGACACAATGTGCCTTCTACGGGTCGTATCATCAATGGGCCTTATATGGGCCGGACGATCGATCGACCAAACATGGGCCAATAACAGACCGCATTATGGCCGTAAACGGGCTAGAGTTGGAATCGTCCGTTCATGGGCCGACCATAACGTGCCGTCGTTAATAGGCCGTATTTGATGACGCTATGAAAATGGCCCAACGTATTAACAGGCCACAAACGGGCCGACTGTAACAACGGGCTGAATTTGGCCCACAAGCAGAAAATGACAGTAACGGCCGTAAGTAACCGAATGGTGGAAATGGGCCGAAGAATAAATGGGCCCTGAGAAGGCCGAAAGATAACATGGGCTGGAAACGGCCCAATGGAATAATGGGCTGTTAATGGGTATAAAGTGATACACTGTTCATTACGGGCCAGTTTCAGCACGGGCCATTAATGGGCCAAGAGTTACAAAGGGCCTCATATGGGCCAAAAGACATCATGGGCCATACATGGGCCGGAAGTTAAAACGGGCTGGAATCATATTGGACGGCCCATATGACGCTATTGGGCCTAATTCGGATAGGCCGTAACGGGCCCTGTGTTTGCGGGCTGTAAATAGGCTATATGTGAACATGCCATTAAGAGGCTTTCCGTGGGCCAGCCCGCCACCTTTTGACCAAGTAAAACGGGCCGGCCTTTTCACAGGAAAGGGCCTCTGTTGGGGCGTGCCACGTGTCGACGTATCATAGGCGCCTTCTGTCCAATGAGTGGATGACATTTGTCCCAACGATGAGCCGACACATGTTTCCTCCAGCCAATGATGATTTTACACGTGGAAAATCCCCATTGGTCGGGGCTGTACGGGTTATCAGATCCAAAACTCGACCCGATAGATTAACGGCGTTGCGTTACGATGGATGCCACGTGTCGGTCACCCTTGACGAAAGCACTTCTGTGACGCGCGATTTATCATCATGGAAGTGGATACTTCTGTGATGATAATTTTGGTAATGTCATGGAACACTTCTACGACAGAACAGGTATGACTATCTTGATTCTGTCATAAATTTGTCATGGATGTACATGCATGACAGAAAACGTGACCTACTGTGACAAACACGTATCATCACGGCAGTGTATTTTTTTGTAGTGCATCTAGTGTATTAAGTTCATGAAAAAACGGAGTAATGCAATAAGAACGATGACATGATGTAGACAAGATCCGTCTATCTATGGCGGTAGATACAGGATATCGTCTTTTTATCCTTAGTATCAACGATATATACGTGTCAGTTCCCTTTCTGTCACTGCGATCAAGCACCGTAAGATCGAACCCACTACCGGGCACCTCTTCCCATTGCAAGATAAATAGATCAAGTTGGCCAAACAAAACCCAAATATCGGAAATACGAGGCTATAAGAGATCATGCATATAAGAGACCAAAGAAACTCAAATAACTTTCATGGATATAAAAATATATGACTGATCATAAACTCAAAGTTCATCAGATCCCAACAAACACACCACAAAAAGAGTTACATCATATGGATCTCCAAGAGACCATTGTATTGAGAATCCAGCGAGAGAGAGAAAGCCATCTAGCTACTAACTATGGACCCAAACGTCTACAAAGAACTACTCACACATCATTGGAGAGGCACCAATGGAGGTGGTGAACCCCATCCGAGATGGTGTCTAGATTGGATCTGGTGGTTCTGGACTCTGCGGCAGCTGGATGAATATTTCATCGACGCTTCTAGGGTTCTGGTATTTTGGGGGTATTTATAGTGCAAAGAGGCGGTCCAGGGGGCACCCGAGGTGGGCACAACCCACCAGGGCGCGCCTGGGCCTCCTGGCGCACCCTGGTGGGTTGTCCCCTCCTCGGGACTCCCCCAGTTGCAACCAGGGCCCAACTTCTTCCTTCTGGTCCATAAAAAATCTTCGTAAAGGTTCGTGGCATTTGGACTCCGTTTGATAAGGATTTTCTGCGATGTAAGAAACATGGAAAAAACAACAACTGGCACCTGGCACTATGTCAATAGGTTAGTACCAAAAAATGATATAAAATGATTATAAAACATCCAAGATTGATAATAAAACAGCATGGAACAATCAAAAATTATAGATACGTTGGAGACATATCAGCATCCCTAAGCTTAACTCCTGCTCATCCTCGAATAGGTAAGTGATAAAAACAGAATTTTTGATGTGGAGTGTTGTCTATCATGTCATATCATGTTCTTTTCTTTATAGCATGGACATTTTGACTTTTATGTGATTCAAAGCAATAGTCTTGTTTTGACATAATAACTTAGATACTCAAGCATATCAACAAGCAACCATGTCTTTCAAAATATCAACGCTAAAATAAGTTATCCCTAGCCCATCATGCTCAAACATTGATCCATTCATGAAACACACTCGAATATTAGCTACACCCAATACTTAAGTACGATCATATTGCCTCCTAGTTGGTGCTTTTTTATAAGAGAATATGGTGGCTCAAATTTCAAAATAGAAAATGCATAAAGTAAAAGAAAGGCCCTTCGTAGAGGGAAGTAGGGATTTGTAGAGGTGCCAGAGCTCAAAGCGAAATACTTAGAGATAAAAACATTTTGGGTGGTGTATCCATCCCACCAACGAAAACAACTTAGAGTTCCCAACACTTTGCATGCTAGATATGCCATAAGCGGTTCCCAAACAGAAAAAAAAGTTTATTCATTTTTCCACCATACTTTCACTTTCCATGGCTAACCGTATCCACGGGTGCCCTCCATACGAACACTTTACAAGGAATTTATTATTTGACAACATAATGTAAATTCAAATTTTTTTGCATTTCGGTACTGGGCATCCCTAATACCTTTGCCTTACTCTCGTGCAATGAGAAGTGAATAAACACTCATCTTGAGAATAACACATCTAGCATGGAAATTATTAGCCACCCGTTACCGTTTCGCGAGCGAAACAAACACACAAAAGAGAAGTTTATTTTGAAAATTAGAGATGGCATATGCAAATTTGCTTAGAACATCAAAAGAATACCACATATAGGTAGATATAGTGGACTCATGTGGCAAAACAGGTTTAAAGGATTTTGGATGCACAAGTAGAGGTCATACTTAGTGCAAAATGAAGGCTAGCAAAAGATTGGGAAGCGACCAACCAAGAAACGAATAATCTCATAAGCAAGCATTAAGCATAATTAACACCGAATAATGCACCACAAGTAGGATATAATTTTCATCGCATGATTATTGACTTTCGTGCATGCATAGGGAATCACAAACCTTAACACCAATATTCTTACTAGAGCACAATTACTCACCAACATAACTCACATATCACATCATCATATCTCAAAACTATTACTAAGAATCAAGTTTATTTCGTCCAATGATCTTCATGACATATTTTTCTTTATCTTTGTCCTTCTTGGATATCTATCACTTTGGAACTAATTTTCATGTGTTGCTTTTCATAAGCTCAAACAAATATAAGTGAAGATCATGAGCATAACAAATTTTCTTTCTCTCAAAATAATTTTAAGTGAAGCAAGAGAGAATTTCTTCAAAATTTTACTAACTCCCAAATAAATCTAAGGGAAGCAAGAGAGCATTTTCTTCAAAAATACTAAGCACACTGTGCTCAAAAATATATAAGTGAAGCACTAGAGCAAGTCCATTGCTCATAAAAATTTAAGTGAAGCATAGAGAGCAATTCTAACAAGTCATGGCATAATTTTGGCTCTCTCAAATAGGTGTGTCCAGCAAGGATTGATGACTTAAAACACAAAATAAAACAATCAAAGACTCATATCATACAAGACGCTCCAAGTAAAACACATATCATGTGACGAATAAAAATATAGCCTCGAGTAAAATACCGATGGTCGTTAGAAGAAAGAGGGGATGCCATTCGGGGGCATCCCCAAGCTTAGTTGGTTGCTCATTCTTGGATAATAGCTTGGGATGCCGGGGCATCCCCAAGCTTAGGCTCTTCTATCCTTCATTCATCCATCGTAAGATAACCCAAAACTTGAAAACTTCAATCACACAAAACTCAACAAAACCTCCGTGAGATCCGTTAGTGTAAGAAAGTAAACCGCTACTATAAGTGCTGTATAAAACCTATTCATATTTTGTTTTTGTATTATATCTACTGTATTCCAACTTTTCTATGGCAAAAACTCATCAAAGAAACCCATAGAGCCATCAAAATAAGCACACAACACAAAGAAAACAGAATCTGTCAAAACAGAACAGTCTGTAGCAATCTGACTTAAACGAAAACTTCTGGAACTCCAAAAATTATGAATAAATAGGAAGACCTGAGAGATTTGTATATTAATCTTCTGCAAAAGTAATCAGGGGAAAATCTCTTTCTTATAAAAAATGATAATTAATTTCGTGAGCGCAAAGTTTCTGTCTTTTTCAGCAAGATCAAACAACTATCACCCAAGAAGATCCTATTGGTTCTACTTGGAACAAGCACTAATTAAAACACAAAAAACATAATCATAAAAGTAGAATAATTGTGTTAACACTCAAGAACAGAAAGAAAAAAGCAAAAATAAATTTCTTTCATTGGGTTGCCTCCCAACAAGCGCTATAGTTTTACGCCCTTAGCTTGGCATAAAGCAAGGATCTAAGTTTTGTCATCCTTATTCTCCTTAGTTTTCTTAGAGATGTTTTCATCATAGGGTTTTGTAAACACAACATAAAACATATTATCCGTGGAAACTTTAGCAATCCTTAGTTTGTTTTCATCATAACCCCTTTGATTTCCTGCAACAATCCAAGAGTAGTGTTGATTAACATTATTAAAAACTTGTTGGATTATGTCCAGAACAGGGACTTCCTTCTTAAGATTCTCATCAAAGATTTTATTATCCCCAAGCAAATGTCTCAAAGCATAGTCACTATTGTAAAGAATTTCATCTATCACAGGTTTCTCACGATCCATACCATAAAAGTCAAAGATTTCTCTAGCTTCCCGAATTATGTAGTCAAACTCATCCATAAGAATGAGAGTGGACAACCTTTTAGCCCTAGGATTCTTTATATCGGGGAGCTCAAAAAACAATCTTTGCAAAGTAGGATGGGTATGAATAAATTTACTTTCAAGTTTTAGAACTAGTGCTGAAATAGCATCCGCATAAGATCTAGTAGTTTTAAGTATAGGATCATCATCAAGACTTAGATTCCCAACACAATTGAAAAATTCTTGGATACGTTCTTTTCCCATACCGTTCCTTGCCCCAAGATAAAAGTTTTGGCATCCAGATTGCCTGTACGTCCAATCTTAGGAGTCAGGCCATCATGTATTGGTGCCATACCGAAATCACTCACGATTGCAAGCAAAGGGGAGATCTGACGAGAAAATGGCGATCGGAAAAAGAGAGGCGAATAAAACGGCAAATTTTTGTGAAGTCGAGAGGAAAATGGCAAATAATTTAAATTGCGAGGAGATGAGATTTGTGATTAGGAACTTGGTATATGTTGAAGATCCTCCCCGGCAACGGCGCCAGAAATTCCCTTTGATGTCGCTTGAAGCTACGTCGGTATTTCCCCAAAGAGGAAGGGATGATGCAGCACAACGGCGGTAGGTATTTCCCTTAGATATGAAACCAAGGTTATCGAACCAGTAGGAGAACCAAGCAACACAACGTAAACAGCCCCTGCACACAAATAACAACCACTCGCAACCCCGACGTGTTATAAGGGTTGTCAATCCCTTTCGGGTAACGGTGCCAGAAAACGGTGCGTGGATGGGAGAAAATTGTAATAGATTAAACTAATAGATCGCAAATAAATAAAAGTGCAGCAAGGTATTTTTGTATTTTTGGTTTAATAGATCTGAAAATAAAAGTAAGGAAAAAGTAGATCGCAAGCAAATATATGAGAAAGAAGACCCGGGGGCCGTAGGTTTCACTAGTGGCTTCTCTCGAGAAAGATAGCAAACAGTGGGTAAACAAATTGCTGTTGGGCAATTGATAGAACCTCAAAAAATTATGACGATATCCAGGAAATGATCAATACATAGGCATCACGTCCAAGATTAGTAGACCGACTCCTGCCTGCATCTACTACTAGTACTCCACACATCGACCGCTATCCAACATGCATCTAGTGTATTAAGTTCATGAAAAAACGGAGTAATGCAATAAGAATGATGACATGATGTAGACAATATCATTTTATGTATGGCGGTAGATATAGGATATCGTCTTTTTATCCTTAGTAGCAATGATACATACGTGTCAGTTCCCTTTCTGTCACTGCGATCAAGCACCGTAAGATCGAAACCACTACCTGGCACCTCTTCCCATTGCAAGATAAATAGATCAAGTTGGCCAAACAAAACGCAAATATCAGAGAAGAAATATGAGGCTATAAGAGATCATGCATATAAGAGACCAAAGAAACTCAAATAACTTTCATGGATATAAAAAGATATGACTGATCATAAACTCAAAGTTCATCAGATCCCAACAAACACACCGCAAAAAGAGTTACATCATATGGATCTCCAAGAGACCATTGTATTGAGAATTCAGCGAGAGAGAGAAAACCATCTAGCTACTAACTACGGACCCGAAGGTCTACAAAGAACTACTCACGCATCATCGGAGAGGCACCAATGGAGGTGGTGAACCCCATCCGAGATGGTGTCTAGATTGGATCTGGTGGTTCTGGACTCTACGGCGGCTGGATGAATATTTCGTCGATGCTTCTAGGGTTATGGTATTTTGGGGGTATTTATAGTGCAAAGAGGCGGTCCAGGGGGCACCCGAGGTGGGCACAACCCACCAGGGCGCGTCTGGGCCTCCTGGCGCGCCCTAGTGGGTTGTCCCCTCCTCGGGACTCCCCCAGTTGCAACCAGGGCTCAACTTATTCCTTCTGGTCCATAAAAAATCTCCGTAAAGTTTCGTGGCATTTGGACTCCGTTTGATAAGTATTTTCTGCGATGTAAAAAACATGGAAAACACAACAACTGGCACTTGGCACTATGTCAATAGGTTAGTACCAAAAAATGATATAAAATGACTATAAAATGATTATAAAACATCCAAGGTTGATAAAAAAACAGGATGGAACAATCAAAAATTATAGATACGTTGGAGACGTATCAGTTACTTACTATTCATACATGAGTAGGTACTAAACTTCATAGTTCAGATGTCATATATATGTTATCATGGTTCAATTGTTTGTCTTGATATTATTTTGTAGTTTGCGCCAATGAGTTCCTACAACAGCCACTACCGGTCTTCTTGCAACTTCGCAGCATATGCCGATGGAGGCGAAGGGAGCACCAACCAGGTTATTGCAACCACATGCATATACCATGATTATTGCAACCACACATGCATATCTAACGATTTCAAACATTTGACTTCATAGGGATACTACTAGATCTGACACCCGTCCAGGAGGAGGTATATGATGTGGACATGCTCAACCGCCAGCTCAGAGTCGCATGAGCATACCATCAAGGCCCTAAATGAGGTGAATGCATATATAGCTGAAGGCGGAGAGGGATCAGCTAATCGACAATAAGGTTGATCTCTTCGACAAGATGATTAGGCACCCGGATCAGCTGATCGAGGAGAATGATAAGCTGAAGATTGAGAGAAAGCTCCTCAGGGCCAAGAGGAATGAGCTCAAGATTGAGAAAGCTCATCTCAAAAAAATAGGGAGAGCACAATAGACACAAGATTTGATATATGAAGTTAAGCCTTGATCAAGAAATGTGATCAACCACCTAGGCTAGCTATGGATGATGTAGTTTGGTTGTTGAAATGTGAAGTTGAACTAGCTAGTTTAGTTCTTGAACTACTAACTTTTGTGAAGTTCAAATAGCTAAGTTTATAAATACCTATCTTGTTTCTGGAGTTGAACTAGTTGATGCAGTATATCTTAAATTAGTTGATGGCTTACATAGCTGCATATAAAGAAAATTGTAAGCAAAATTCAATTTGCTGGCATTGGGCCAACAAGGCATGCCAGTGGTAACAAACTCATACTGTTGTCGTTGGCCACGTGACATGCCATCAGTATCTAAAATAGTGCTGACGTGTGCTCCAATGCTAGTATGCTACCAGTAAATTTTTTCACTGGCGTCGTATTGGTGGCGTTGGGACCCAACGCCACCAAGGCCAATTTTGCGACAAAATAACTAGGCTTTTCTACACTAGTGTACTGAGTCAAAGTTTCCTTTTTATGTGAAACTTGACAAAGTGCAGAAAAGGATGACGACCCACAAGTATAGGGGATCTCTCGTAGCCTTTTTGATAAGTAAGAGTGTCGAACCCAACGAGGAGCAAAAGGAATTGACACATAGTATTCAGATAGGTTTCACTGTTAATGTTGTAAGCATAGTTTGATAGCAAGCTAATTTGTAACAAGATAAATAGTAGCAACAGTAATAAAGGGCAAAAAGTGGTCCAATCCTTATGTATTCTAAGGACAAGTCAGTGGTGTTTCTTATAGTAGCTACAACGCTCCTGGGGACACACGAGAATATCGTCAAATTACTTTCACCATGATTCATTAAGTTACGGTTCATTGATTCGCTAAGTTTTGTGTGGTGGACTGATAACCCACAAGTATAGGGGATCGCAACAGTTTTCAAGGGTAGAGTATTCAACCCAAATTTATAGATTCGACACAAAGGGAGCCAAAGAATATTTGTAAGTATTAGCAGCTGAGTTGTCAATTCAACCACACCTGGAGATTAAATATCAGCAGGAAAGTAGTTTGATAGTTTTGATAGTAGTGGTAACAACAATAGTAACTGTAACAGTGATAGCAATGATTTTGTAGGAAGTGTAACAGTAACGACAACAATAGTAACTTAGCAAGAAAAATATATGGAATATTCATAGGCATTTGATCGATGGATTCGTTGGATGATATTCATCTTATAACAGTCATGAACTAGGGCGATGCAAAACTAGCTCCAGTTCATAAATATAATGTAGGCACGCATTCCGTAAATAGTCATACGTGCTTATGGAAAGTACTTGTATGGCATCTATTGTCCTACCCTCCCGTGGCAGCGGGGTCCATAAGGAATCTAAGGGATATTAAGGAATTTTAATAGAGAATGGGAACAAAGCATTAACACATAGTGAATACATGAACTCCTCAAACTACGGTCATCACCGGAAAGTATCTCGGTTATTGTCACCCCGGGGTTTACAGATCATAACACGTAATAGGTGAATATGACTTGCAAGATCGGATCTAGAACATAGATATAATGGTGAAAACATAAACGGTTCAGATCTAAAATCATGGCACCCGGGCCCAAACTGACAAGCATTAAGCATGGCAAAGTCATAACAACATCAATCTAAGAACATAGTGGATACTAGGGATCAAGCCCTAACAAAACTAACTCGATTACATGATGAATCTCATCCAACTCTTCACCGACCAGCGAGCCTACGAAGGAATTACTCACTCCCGGTGGGGAGCATCATGGAATTGGCGATGAAGGAGGGTTGGTGATGACGAAGATCGAAGATCCCCCTCTCCGGAGCCCTGATCGGACTCCAGATCTGGCCTCCCAATGAAGAACAGGAGGTGGCGGCGGCTCCGTATCGTGAAACGCGATGAAATTTCCTCCCTCATTTTTTCTCCAAAAATAGGTATTTAAGGAGTTGGAATTAGGGGCTGCGGGGCCACCAGGTGGGCACAACCCAACTGGGCGCACTTGGAGGGGGTGGCGCGCCCTGGTTGGTTGTGCTCAACCAGGGGGCCCCCTCCGGTGGGTTTTGGCTCCAGTATTTTTCTTTTATTGCAAAATAATTCTCCAAAAAGTTTTGTTCCATTCTGAGAACTTTTATTTTTGCACAAAAACAACACCACGGTAGTTCTGCTGAAAACAGCGTCAGTTTGGGTTAGTTTCATTCAAATCATGCAAATTAGAGTCCAAAATAAGAGCAAAAGCGTTAGGAAAAGTAGATACGATGGAGACGTATCATGGACGAGAGGTAAGGTACCGTCCTTACTTTAGGAAATATGATGATACCCTCCATGCAAGCATCTGCACGTACAAGAGAAGTAACTAAGATAAATATAACCATAGTATTAAATAATAGGATCCAAAATAGCCCCTCACGAAATAATTGATAAATTGGGGTTTGGGTTTCTACCACTCCCGCAACCCACCATCTACAAAATAATTTCACAATGTATTTGCCTAGGTCTAAAGATGGAGTGTCATCTAGTCGACGTTCACATGACATCAATAGAGGAAGAATAACACAACATATAATCAAAACATTAAATGGTGGTCAACTTCACATGATTACTAATAAGTCCCAATTGTATCTACTTTTACAAACACTTTTGCTCTTGTTTTGGACTCTAATTTCAATGATTTGAATTGAACTAACCCGGACGGACGCTGTTTTCAGCAGAATTGCCATGGTGTTGTTTTTGTGCGGAAATAGAAGTCCTCGGATTGAGCTGAAAATTTATGAAGAATTATTTTAGAATATATAAAAAATACTGGAGCAAGAAATTACCAGAGGAGGGCCACAAAGGCGCCACAAGCCCAGGGGGCGCGCCCTCAGGCTTGTGGGCCCCTGCCAGCCCCCGCAGCCCTAACTCCAATTTCATAATTACCTATTCGCCAAGAAAAAGATAAAGGAGAAGGAATCATCGCATTTTATGATACAAAGCCACCGCCACCTCTTGTTCTTCATCGGGACGCCAGATCTGGAGTCCGTTCTGGGCTCCGTAGAGGGGAATTCGACACCGTCATCATCATCAACCTTCCTCCATCACCAATTTCATGATGCTCACCATCGGGAGTGAGTAATTCCTTCGTAGGCTTGCTGGACAGTGATGGGTTGGATGATATTTATCATGTAATCGATATAGTTTTGTTAGGGCTTGATCCCTAGTATCCACTATGTTCTGAGATTGATGTTGTTATGACTTTGCTATGCTTAATGCTTGTCACTAGGGCCTGAGTGCCATAATTTCAGATCTGAACCCTTTATGTTTTCATTATTATATTTGTGTTCTTGATCCGGTCTTGCAAGTTATACGCACCTATTACGTGTTATGATTCGCATACCCCAAGGTGACAATAATTGGGACTCTTTCCGGTGATTACCGTAGTTTGAGGAGTTCATATATCCACTATGTGCTAATGCTTTGTTCTGGTCCTCTATTAAAAGGAGCCATTAATATCCTTTAGTTTCCTTATGGACCCCACTGCCACGGGAGGGTAGGACAAAAGATGTCATTCAAGTTCTTATTATAAGTGCGTATGACTATGTACGGAATACATGCCTATATTACATTGATGAATTGGAGCTAGTTCTATGTCGCCCTAGGTTATAACTATTACGTGATGAATATTATCGAACAATATCACCGATCCAATGCCTACGAGCTTTTCACATATTGATCTTTGCTAAGTTACTATCACTACTGCTGCTGTTGCTACTGTCACAATTGCTACAAAACTATTGCTACTGCTGTTACTGTTACCATTGCTATCATTACTACTATCAAACTACCATACTACTGTGCTACTGATCACTCTGCTGTAGATATTTAATCTCCATGTGTGGTTGAATTGACAACTCAACTGCTAACACTTACAAATATTCTTTGGCTTCCCTTGTGTCGAATCAATAAATTTGGGTTGAATACTCTACCCTCGAAAACTGTTGCGATCCCCTATTCTTGTGGGTTACCAAGACCTTTTTCTAGCGCTGTTGCTGGGGAGCATAGCTATATTTGTTGAGTCACTTGGGGTTTATATCTGTTGATCACTATGAAGAATCTTAAGGATGATAGAACCAAGATCGTTCCCTCTAAGACGAGCGGAGGTATGGAACTGTTTGAGTAAGCTTGCAACACCACCACCTGATAATAATCCTAATATGTCGCAAGTAATTGATAATGCTACTTATCTACACTACAAAAAAAGACACTTCCGTGATGATACGTGCTTCTCACAGTAGGTCACATTTTCTGTCATGCATGTACATCCATGATAATTTTATGACAGAATCAAGATAGTCATACCTGTGCTGTCGTAGAAGTGTTCCATGACATTACCAAAATTACATCACGGAAGTGTCCACTTCCATGACGATAAATCGCACGTCACAGAAGTGCTTTCGTCAAGGGTGACCGACACGTGGCATCCATCATAACGGGTCGCCGTTAAGCTACTGGGTCCGGTTTTGGATCCGATAACCCGTTAACAGCCCGGACCAATGGGAAATTTCCACGTGTAAAATTCTGATTGGCCGGAGGAAACACGTGTCAGCTCGTCAGTGGGTTAGATAGGCGCCTATGATATGTCGACACATGCGACGACCCACCAGTGGCCCATTTAGCTTACAAAGGCCGGCCCATTTGACTCGGTCAAAAGTTACCGGCTGGCCCATGAAAAGCCTGCTAACGGTCTCTTCGCAAATAGCCCATTTTACGGCCCGGTAACTCACAGCCCGTCAGGGCCTACATGAAATCGGCCCAACAACATCATGTGGGCCGTCGAATATAACAACAGCCCGTTTCACTTTCGACCCATGTATGACCCACGACGTCTTTCGGCCCATATGAGGCCTTCATATCTTTAGGCCCTTTAGAGGCCCACGGTGACTCTAGCCCATAACAAACAGTAAATTTCTTTGTACCCGTTAACGACCCATGATTCACATGGGCCGTTTCCAGCCCGTGTTAGCTTTCGGCCTACTGACGGCCCATACGTTCTTGGGCTCCTTTCCAGCCCTTTACTAGCCTGTTCCCCTAATGGGCCAAATTCGGCCCGTGGCAAGAGTCGGCCCTTTTTGGCCTGTTAACCCGTTGCGCCGTTTCCAGCCCGTCCTATATTCTGGCCCATTAATGACCCGTTATGCCTGTGACAGAATTAAGCCTTTGCTGTCCTCCGGCCTGTTAACGGCCCGTTACCGTGCTGGGCCGATACCAATTACACCCGTTTACGACCCATGTAGACCCATTTATCCGACGGCCCGAGGCCCACCGATTCTACGGCCGCGTTGGAGGCCCATTTAAAGACGGCCCGTAGGAGGCCCATGGATCCTACGGCCCGTAGCAGGGTTAAGGTTACCACGGTCCGTATATGGCCCATGGTTGTTGCGGCCACTAGCAAACCAGGGAAAAAGAAGACTAGGAAATAAATAAGCCCGAAACTAACGCTAGGCTATTAAGGCGATTGCACAGATTACATCCACTGGGCATCAAAGATCGACACCAGTGCAAATATAGGGAACACCCTACACTACACAAAAATGGCTTGCTGTTTTCTTCAGCCGGTGGTTGTACGTTAAGAACAAATTTTGTATCGCAACAAAACAAATTACAACTATAAAACAAAAGGAAGGTTGGCATAGAAGTTAACAGTCTGGCAGATTACTGCACCACCAGAAGTCCAGAAGCTCAGTTCATTTGACCCGACTGTTACGTTTTCATGCTGCATTGTTCGATGGAGCACCATAACATTCGGCTTCATTTCTCCTAAGCTCCTGAACAACATAGCAAATGTCTGATAGTCTAGTTTCAAAACCATGCATATCTTGACGACATCAAACAATGTATGTCCTTGTTTCACAAAGGGTCTCTGTTAGGGAATGCAGTTGTGTCTGGAGCGCAGATATAACATTGTTTCGAGCTTGCCTATCTTGATCATGAGGCAGTTTGGACGAGATTGCCTTAACAACCAACCCAGTATTACCCAAGAGCGTGCTTTTGGCACTGTTAGTGGACAGGTACTGACCCACTGCAGCAAGAGCTGACATTGCGGTTATAGTTGCCTCGCCGCCTTCAGAAGGTGGCGGTTCCACCATTTTTTGCATAGCTTGTTGAAAATTTGAGTTTTTACATTATTAGTACCAGAACAGAAGATATTAAGGAGGCAGCAAAAACAAAATAGCTTTGGTCTATATACAGAACTTATTCTGGTGAACCCATGTAAAATATTAGTTGTATTTTACTGCAAAGTACATAATAAAACCAGGTTCCAAACATATGACCATGTACCATGGCTAATGTATTGTCTATTTCTTCACATTGTATTGACAGCTAAGGATAAAGAGACAAAGTTTATAATACGTTAAGCATAGTATGACATCATTCATATCACAAAACAACTGAGAATAGACAAACAGGCAATTGTAACGTTGTCTGGGCAAGTGCAGCACGGAACTAGATTACAGGTCAAGATCAAAGGAACATCACTCCTCTCTTTTAAACCTTGTAAGGTGCAATGATACGCTAAGACAATTGTGTATAAAATCAAAAACAGTAATAGACATTGGCTGCAAACCATGCAGTTGAATGCACAAGTTAGAGTAAGTAGTAGTTAAAAGGCATGAGGATTAAGGACTTACAACAACGGCTTTGACTGGTGTAGTCATGCCCTTCGTCTTGCTGGTGTGACAGTCCTTGAAGATTTCCACAGCATTTGGTTCGGGTACTTTTTGGTCCTTGCGGGCTTTTCTCTGCATTTGGAACAAGTCAATATAGATCTGATAATATGGTACAATGAAAAGAGTGAAATAGCAGCTAATTACAAGAGCCTCGCAGTGTGTAATATAGCTACAAGATCCTGTCGTCTGTTGGAATTTCACTTTCGTATGGTTGGCCTTGTTCTTTGAACAGTTCACATACAAAAAGATAGATTTGTGTGGCACATGCGTAAATAGGACTTAAACATGTGATCTGATCACATATATATATAATGTACCTGATACTTCAGATCATACCAGTCTTTAACGAGGCCTCTCCAGTCTTCATCCGATATATTTTCCACTGGAGATGTTTGGGCAAGTTCACTTTTAGCCTTGCCTTCAAAGTGAGTTTTCCTCGAGTTATACCGATACTGCCACAGAGCAGACTTGAAAACATGGGTGCAAGCTTGTCTGATTGCATCAGCTTGGCTATCCAACTTGAACATCATCTGTTGAAAATTATGAGAGTCTCATTATCAGCAACCTAGAAAGTATTGGACAGAGCAAGGTGATATTACTAGTTTCCATACATAACCATACTTACAGATAAATGGTCGAGGAAGGTGTTGAACTGGGTTTCGTATTTGTCATTCCTGTACTGAATCCATGTTGGGAGGATACGTACATGACACTTAACGGCAACCGCTGCCTCTGATACTAACTTGGCTGACTCTGTAGCATCACGTGGCCTTTTTAAACCTGCCTTAAAACGGATCTCCATTCTTCCTCCTCTAGATTTAGTTAACCTATCGAGCATTATCCCTGATGTTTGTTTCCTCTTGCGCCTAGGTGCTAGTCCAACAATGAATATAGGAAGTGTTAGTGTACATCAAACTGTGAGACTACATATAAAGAAGCATGCAACTGTAACTTGACTCCAGCAACTACCTTCTTGCTGTTGAAGCTCACAAAGTTCATCTGATCTTGCCAACTCATCTTGTGTCAAGAGTGCTTCGGAAGTAGTGTCAGGTGGCAAGGGAGCTCGGGAACGTGCTTCTAGCTGAGTTGACCAACGAGTAAATCGTGCAGCTGGTGGTAATGTGGAAGGTGTTGCAACAACTAGGGCTGTCTCTGCTTGTTTGGTGGCAGCTATTTGTTTCTGTTTGGCTTGTTCTGCAGCTCGTGTAGCACGGGATACCCTGTCGGTACAATTTTCCACTGGACTTTGACCTTCTATTGCACCATCAGTACCAGCAGAATCTGCCGGATTCTTCTGCTTCCCTTTCCCTGTCGTTCTGTGTTGCTTCCTCTTTCTCTGTGCCATGTTAAGTCAAGCCGACAAGAAAAACGAATAACAATTTAGTTCTTCAGAACAAGTTGATGCGTGATACAGACGAACTGAACTTTGATGTTAGACAACCACATGATAGGAGGATGAAATATGTACAAAAAATAGGATGGCATGAGATACCAGAACTATGTTGTGTAAACTAAGCAGAAGACATTTCACTAAATTAGAAGCAATGCAATGGTAGGTAGACACCATATGAAAGATGCTACAAATATCGCTCTGCCAAGTTAATAGTGTCTCATCATAAATGCCGTTTAAACAAATGTGAAGCAGTACAAGAAATAAATCATATGCAAGATGCAAACAACATCACACTACCAAGTTAAAGGTCTCTCGTCATTAGTGCCATTGCATATTCACAGCATTACATATTCACAGCTTATGATGTGTAAACTAAGGAGAAGGCATTTCAACAAATTAGAAGCAATGAAAGCTAGACACCATATGAAAGATGCAACGAATATCAATCTACCAAGTTAAAGTTGTCTCGTCATAAGTGCCATTTCAACAAATTAGAAGTAGTACAGCTACAAAAGAATGCGATATGTAACCTATATCACACTCCCAAGTCAAATGTGTCTTATGATAAGTGATTTTTGCAGGTTACACAACAGTAGTACATTGATGTAAGAACATGGTGTGATAGACAAATATTGTATGTTCTAGAAACATGAACACGAGTCTTAGTCACAAGTACAATGTGTAAAGTAAGCAGATGAAATTCAAAAAAATTAGAAGCAATACAAGCTAGACATCATACATAACATGCAACCACATATAACAGTGCCAAGTTATAGGGAGCACCTGTGATGGTGCACTAGGGGAGACGTGCTCATCACCAACACAGCTACGTTGAGTGTCTATGCATGTGTTGTCTTGGAAATCATCTCGGGGGGATGAAGGAGGAGAATCTGTAGAGGCCCTCCGTTTGGAAGGAGCACCTTCATCCGCTGCCTTGCTAACTTCCTTCCGCTTTATTGATTTTGAATTGTCAAGTAAAACCGACAAGAAAAAGCAATAAAAATCACTCTTCAGAACTCATTCGTGCATGATACTGACAATCACTACTTTGATGTAAGGAAAACACATGATTCCAGGATGGAATAATATGAAAAATATGACGACATGGCATATTCACAACTGTTTGTGTAAACTAAGCAGAAACCATTTCAACAAATAAGAAGCAATGCAAGCTAGACACCACATGAAAGATGCAACCAATATGACTCTGCCAAGTTAAAAGCGTCCCATCATAAATGGCATTTGAACAAATTAGAAGCAGCGCATGCTATAAATCATATGAAAGATGCAACTAATATCACACTGCATATACTAAAGGGGTCTCGTCATATTGATTTATGCGGGATACAAAAAAACAATATTTTATGTAAGGACATGCTTAATAGACAGATGTACTATGTACTAAAAATAGGAAGGCATGTCACATTAACAGGTATAATGTATAAACTAAGCAGAATAGCACATGCAATTTAACCTGATTGGAAGAATTACAATCTAGATACCATATGCAAAATGCAACCACATATCATGCTGCCAAGTTAGAGCAAGCACCTGCGATGCTAGTGTAGGGGAAATGCGGTAATCAACTATAGAGCTACTTTCACTATCTTCATCTAGCCTTGCTGTTTCTTGAGAATCATGTGGGAAGGCTGATGCTGCATTTTTTAAATGAGGATCTTTTACCACAGTAGTCCACTGGCCTGACTGCCTCATCATAAGTGATTGATGAGGGATACACAAGAACATTAGTTTGATGTAAGAACATGGTTAATAGACATATGTACTAGTATGTACCAAAAACAGGAAGGCATGTCATATTCAAAGGTATAGTGTGTAAGCTAAGCAGATGCAATTTAACCAAATTGGAAGCAATACAAGCTAGACATCCGGCTGGAGTGGTGAGCATGATCATCTAGGACCTGAGAGCGTGGTGGGAGGCGGGCTGCTTCGCCACCATCGTGGTTTTTTAGTTGGATTCCAGGTGATGCATGTCTGTGCTGGGCTTGTCACTGGCTCGGCCAGTGCCCTGACTAGCTATTTGACTTCTGGTGCTCCCGGGATGGTGGTTCATGTAAAAATATCTTTCCTTATCTTAATAAAGACCGACTTCGGCCTTTTGAATACAAGCTAGACACCATATGCAACATGCAACCACATATGACACCGCGAAGTTAAAGCAGGCACCTGGGATGGTGGTTCACTGGGAGCGAGATTGTCAACTCCAGAGCTACATTTACCATCTCCATCTGCTGACACTGCACCTATTATAAGGCTGAAACGTGTCTGGCCTATCCGCGTACGACGCTGGAGCGACTTCTCTTTTTTTTTTGCTTCTCTCATAGCAGCAGAGTCTGAAATACCCTTGCATAAAAACACAATAGTGAGAGTATGGGTGAAGTGTGTGCAGAACTAGTGCATTGTAAAAGTAGCAGATAATAGGTGGCTG
This sequence comes from Aegilops tauschii subsp. strangulata, assembly GCF_002575655.3. NCBI lineage: Eukaryota > Viridiplantae > Streptophyta > Magnoliopsida > Poales > Poaceae > Aegilops > Aegilops tauschii. The sequence continues at coordinate 455,588,962 of NC_053036.3, read as the reverse complement.
AAAAATAAATGACAGGAGACATATGATAGCTCTACAACATTGCATGGAAAACAAAATTAGATTCTACTTCGTATGATTTTGTAATATATGAGCACAGGAAATGCAGGCACTCCTCCAGCACACCACCACATGTGGTCCTATCAAGATAACAGTCGACTGAAAATAAATAGGTCAGTTGATTTCTTTATGAACCGTCCGATCTATAAGGAACGGGTAGATGGCCTTCGTCTACCTCCCGCCAGTCACTGTTGACGATCTTTCTCGAACCGCCAGCGACCACCGGCCCAGACCCCTGCCTCCGCCACCCCGCCCTCCCCTCGACCTCACACCACTATCGTGCTTGGCAGCGCCCCCAGGCCATCCCTTTAATCCCGGCCGACCTCTAGATCGGGCGCCAGCAGCTCTAGGCCCCACACGCCCCTAAGATAAACACCGAGGCGCTGCTTCCCCGGCGTAATAGGCGGACTAGCGCCTGTTACGCCTGGGAATGCTTCTGTTAATTGGGAATCAACAGACCAGGAATTGAAATCCAGGGGGCGACGAACCTTTAGCTAAGGTGAAATAGTATTTGAGGAGAAACCTTGTGCATCGCGAGTTACTAGGAACATCTAGTATCAAGAAGAAGCGGTCAACAAGTGTGTTCTGTGGGATGAATACCGTGCAAGAAGACACGTAAGATTTGCACGAATAAGGGAAGAGGAGTACCATTTCCGGTTGGCAGTGTGGTCGCCTCCCTATGTCGCGCCGATCTTCTTCTTTTTGCCGGGGAAACCGATGTTTTGGAGGAGGGTGTAGGCTTGGACGAACTGATATGTCTCCAACGTATCTATAATTTTTGATTGTTCCATGCTATTATATTACCTGTTTTGGATGTTTATGGGCTTTACTTTACACATTTATATCATTTTTGGGACTAACCTACAAATTGGAGGCCCAGCCCGTATTGCTGTTTTTTTGCCTATTTCAGTATTTCGAAGAAAAGGAATATCAAACGGAGTCCAAACGGAATGAAACCTTCGGGAGCGTGATTTTTGGAACGAACGTGATCCAAAGGACTTGGAGTGCACGTCAAGAAGCAATCGAGGAGGCCACGAGGGTGGAGGGCGCGCCCTTCCCTAGTGGGCGCGCCCCCTGTCTCGTGGGCCCCTCGGGCGTCCACCGACCTACTTCTTCCTCCTATATATACCCACGTACCCCGAAAACATCAAAGGTGACCACGAAAAACTATTTCCACCATCGTAACCTTCTGTATCCGCGAGATCCCATCTTGGAGCCTTCGCCGGCGCTTCGCCGGAGGGGGAATCGACCATGGAAGGCTTCTACATCAACACCATAGCCCCTCCGATGAGTTGTGAGTAGTTTACCACAGACCTTCGGGTCCATAGTAATTAGCTAGATGGCTTATTCTCTCTCTTTGAATCTCAATACAAAGTTCTCCTCGATCTTCTTGGAGATCTATTTGATGTAACTCTTTTTGCGGTGTGTTTGTCGTGATCCGATGAATTGTGGGTTTATGATCAAGTTTATCTATGAGAAATATTTGAATCTCCTCTGAATTCTTTTATGTGTGATTAAGTTATCTTTGCAAGTCTCTTCGAATTATCAGTTTGGTTTGGCCTACTAGATTGATCTTTCTTGCAATGGGAGAAGTGCTTAGCTTTGGGTTCAATCTTGCGGTGTCCTTTCCCAGTGACAGCAGGGGCAGCAAGGCACGTATTGTATTGTTGCCATCGAGGATAAAAAGATGGGGTTTATATCATATTGCATGAGTTTATCCCTCTACATCATGTCATCTTTCTTAATGCGTTACTCTGTTCTTTATGAACTTAATACTCTAGATGCATGCTGGATAGCGGTTGATGTGCAGAGTAATAGTAGTAGATGCAGGCAGGAGTCGGTCTACTTGTTACGGACATGATGCCTATATACATGATAATGCCTAGATAATCTCATAATTATTCGCTTTTCTATCAATTGCTCGACAGTAATTTGTTCACCCACCGTAATACTTATACTATCTTGAGAGAAGCCACTAGTCAAACCTATGGCCCCGGGTCTATCTTTTATCATATAAGTTTGCTATTTACTTTTATTCGCATCTTTATTTTTCCAATCTATATTATACAATACCAAAAATATATTTATCTTATCATATTATGTCTATCAGATCTCACTTTCGCAAGTGGACATGAAGGGATTGACAACCCCTTTATTGCATTGGTTGCGAGTTCTTTGTTTGTTTGTGTAGGTGCGTGGGACTTTTGAGGAGCCTCCTACTGGATTGATACCTTGGTTCTCAAAAACTGAGGGAAATACTTACGCTATTGTGCTGCATCACCCTTTCCTCTTCAAGGAAAACCAATGCAAGCTCAAGACGTAGCAAGAAGGATTTCTGGCGCCGTTGCCGGGGAGGTCTTCGCTCAAGTCAAGACATACGAAGTACCCATCACAAACTCATCTCCCTCGCATTACATTATTTGCCATTTGCCTCTCATTTTCCTCTGCCCCACTTCACCCTGCCGTTTTTGCCCTATCTTTTTATGTTCTCCTCTTTTTAGCCTGCCTATTGTTTGCTTGTGTTACCATGTGCCTTCTATTTGCTTTCTAAAAATCTATTGATATGGATCCATTTAAAGTGTTCTACTTGGATCATCTTCGATCCTTATGCGCTCGTGCTGAAACCCCAACTAGCCTAGTTGATGGGAAAACTTTAGATGAGCATGCTCATTTTGTGCGTCACCGTTTGTCTGAAAAAGGGAAACTCTTATGGGGTCAAATAAACAGATTGCTATGTTATGCTTGGAATCTTTGTGAAATTTGTGATTTTACTTGTTGCTCTAAGAACCCTAAAAAACAACTTCCCTACCTATGTGATTTTAATGATAATGAAATCTTATCTTCTTATGCAAAGGGTGTTTATAGTTACTATGATATCGAACAAATTGAAGAATTTGTTGCTTTTAAGGGTGCTTATGAAGTTGCTTCTTTGATTGAAAAGTATGATATTACTCTCTACGAATCTGAAAATTTTGACATACTTAAATATTTCTATGAAAACTATGCTCATAATGTCTATGTCAAAGAATTTATTGAGAGAATGACCGTCGCTTTGGAAGAAAGTAATGATATGCATGAATCTATAGATAATGATGATTCCGATGATTTGATTGAAATATCCCTTGATGACCATGATGCTTGCTATTCTTGTGGCCATGATGCCAATCTTTATGAAGATGAATTTGCTATAGTTCCTTATGTTAAACATGAGATCGTTGCTATCACACCCTTACTTGATAGTTACTTAGATGAAAAGCATGATTGCAATGATGTTATTATAAATTCTCTTGATGTCAATTGTGCTAATAATATGCAAAACCCTAAGCTTGGGGATGCTAGTTTTGCTATGTCCACTACTTATTGCAATGATCATGATTGGGGTGACTCTTCTTTTGATCTTGAAAATTTATTTAAGCCCCATGATGAATATGAGATTGATTATAATGTTTGCAATAATATTGAAAGTGTGTTTGGAAGAGTGTCAACTTTAGATCCCACATATTTGGAGAATGTTCAATCTTATGGTATTTTTGATAAAAGTGGGTTTGGAGAGGTCATGACTTTAGTTAATGATAAACCCACTATTTTGGAAGAGTGTCAACTTCACATGCATGTGGATCATGTTGAGAATATGTTATGTGATAGCTATTTTGTTGAATTTGCCTATGATCCTACATGTAATTATTATGAGAGAGGAAAATATGGTCGTAGAAATTTTTATCTTACTAAATTACCTCTCGTCGTGTTGAGATTGTTATCGTCTTTTTCTTCTTCCTTGCATGTGCTAGTTTTTTCTTGCCTTGCAAATTTGTTTTCTTATAATATGCCTATGCATAGGAATTATGTTAGACTTAGATGTGTTTGTCACGTGTTTCATGATGCTCTCTTTGCGCTTCAATTCTTGTCTTTCATGTGAGCATCATTAAAATTATCAATGCCTAGCTAAAAGGCTTTAAAGAAAAGCGCTTGTTGGGAGACAACCCAATATTTTTCCTTGTTGTTATTTAATAAATTTATCATCTACCTTCTGTTTAGATGTGTTTTTATGTTTTAATTAGTGTTTGTGCCAAGTAGAACCTATAGGATTTTCTTGGATGATAACTATTTGATCTTGCTGAAAATTCCAGAAACTTTCTGTCCACGAAAACAATTGTTTAAAATCACCAGAAGGTGATAAAATACTGATTCCAATTGCAGTAGATCAATAAACAAATTATCTAGGTCTTCCTATTTTGGTAGAATTTTTGGAGTTCCAGAAGTTTGCGTTAGTTACAGATTACTACAGACTGTTCTGTTTTTCACAGATTCTGTTTTCCGTGTGTTGTTTGCTTATTTTGATGCATCTATGGCTAGTAAAATAGTTTATAAACCATAGAGAAGTTGTTATACAGTAGGTTTAACACCAATATAAATAAAGAATGAGTTCATTACCGTACCTTGAAGTGGTGTTTTGCTTTCTTTCGCTAACGGAGCTTACGAGATTTCTGTTGAGTTTTGTGTTGTGAAGTTTTCAAGTGTTGGGTAAAGATTTGATGGACTATGGAATAAGGAGTGGCAAGAGCCTAAGCTTGGGGATGCCCATGGCACCCCAAGATATTCAAGAATATCCAAAAGCCTAAGCTTGGGGATGCCCCGGGAAGGCATCCCCTCTTTCGTCTTCGTTTATCGGTAACTTTACTTGGAGCTATATTTTTATTCACCACATGATATGTGTTTTGCTTGGAGCGTCTTGTATGATATTAGTCTTTGCTTTTTAGTTTGACACAATAATCCTTGCTGTACACACCTTTTGGGATAAACCCACATGATTCGAATTTATTAGAATACTCTATGAGCTTCACTTATATCTTTTGAGTTAAGTAGTTTTTGCTCTAGTGCTTCACTTATATTTCTTTGAGCATGGTGGTGGATTAATTTTGTAGAAATTTTTGATCTCTCATTCTTCACTTATATTATTTTGAGAGTCTCTTAGAACAGCATGGTATTTTCTATGGTTAAATAAAATTGGTCCTTGAATGATGGGCATCCAAGTTGGGTATAATAAAAACTATCATAGGAAGTGAATTGGATGCTATGATCAATTTGATACTTGATAATTGTTTTGAGATATGGAGGTAGTGATATTAAAGTTATGCTAGTTGGGTGATTATGAATTTAAAGAATGCTTGTGTTGAAGTTAGCACGTCCCGTAGCATGCACGTATGGTAAAAGTTGTGTAACAAATTTGAAACATGAGGTGTTCTTAGATTTAGCATCCTTATGAGTGGCGGTCGGGGACGAGCGATGGTCTTTTCCTACCAATCTATCCCCCTAGGAGCATGCGCGTAGTGCTTAGGTTTTTGATGACTTGTAGATTTTTGCAATAAGTATATGAGTTCTTTTTGACTAATGTTGAGTCCACGGATTATACACACTCTTACCCTTCCATCATTGCTAGCCTCTTCGGTACCGTGCATTGCCCTTTCTCACCTTGAGAGTTGGTGCAAACTTCGCCGGTGCATCCAAACCCCGTGATACGATACACTCTATCACACATAAACCTCCTTATATCTTCCTCAAAACAGCCACCATACCTACCTATTATGGCATTTCCATAGCCATTCCGAGATATATTGCCATGCAACTTTCCATCGTTCCGTTTATCATCATGACACGCATCACCATTGTCATATTGCCTTGCATGATCATGTAGTTGACATCGTATTTGTGGCAAAGCCACCACACATATTTTTTTTATACATGTCACTCTTGATTCATTGCCCATCCCAGTACACCGCCGGAGGCATTCATATAGAGTCATATCTTGTTCTAGTTTGGAGTTGTAATCCATAAGTTGGAAATAAATAGAAATGTGATGATCATCATTATAGAGCATTGTCCCAAATAAAAAAAGAGAAAGGCCAAATAAAAAAGGCCCAAAATATATATATATAAAGGGGACAATGTTACTATCTTTTTTTCCACACTTGTGCTTCAAGGTAGCACCATGTTCTTCATATAGAGTCTCATATGTTGTCACTTTTATATACTAGTGGGAATTTTTCATTATAGAACTTGGCTTGTATATTACTACGATGGGCTTCCTAAAATGCCCTAGGTCTTCGTGAGCAAGCAAGTTGGATGCACACCCACTTAGTTTCTTTTGTTGAGCTTTCATACATTTTTAGCTCTAGTGCATCCGTTGCATTGCAATACCTACTCCTCTTGTTGACATCAATTGATGGGCATCTCCATAGCCCGTTGATTATCCTCGTCAATGTGAGACTTTCTCTCTCTTTTGTCTTCTCCACACAATCTCCATCATTATATTCTATTCCACCCATAGTGCTATATCCATGGCTCACGCTCATGTATTGCGTGAAGGTTGAAAAGTTTGAGATTATTTAAGTACGAAACAATTGCTTGGCTTGTCATCGGGGGTGTACAAGATGGGAGCATTTTTGTGTGACGAAAATGAAGCATGACCAGCCATGCTATTTTGAGAAGACATGATTACTTTGATTAGTATGCTTGAAGTATTATTATTTCTTATGTCAATATGAACTTTTATTTTGAATCATTTGGATCTGAACATTCATGCCACAATAAAGAAAATTACATTGAGAATTATGCTAGGTAGCATTCCACATCAAAAATTCTGTTTTTATCATTTACCTACTCGAGGACGAGCAGGAATTAAGCTTGGGGATGCTTGATACACTCCAACATATCTATAATTTTTGATTGTTCCATGCTATTATATTACTTGTTTTGGATGTTTATGGGCTTTACTTTACACATTTATACCATTTTTGGGACTAACCTACTAGCCGGAGGCCCAGCCCGTATTGCTGTTTTTTTGCCTATTTCAGTATTTCGAAGAAAAGGGATATCAAACGGAGTCCAAACGGAATGAAACCTTTAGGAGCGTGATTTTTGGAACGAACGTGATCCAGAGGACTTGAAGTGCACGTCAAGAAGCAATCGAGGAGGCCACGAGGGTGGAGGGCGTGTCCTTCCCTGGTGGGCGCGCCCCCTGTCTCGTGGGCCCCTCGGGCATCCACCGACCTACTTCTTCCTCCTATATATACCCACGTACCCCGAAAACATCACAGGCGACCACGAAAAACTATTTCCACCACCGTAACCTTCTGTATCCGCGAGATCCCATCTTGGAGCCTTCGCCGGCGCTTCGCCGGAGGGGGAATCGATCACGGAGGGCTTCTACATCAACACCATAACCCCTCCGATGAGTTATGAGTAGTTTACCACAGACCTTTGGGTCCATAGTTATTAGCTAGATGGCTTCTTCTGTCTCTTTGAATCTCAATACAAAGTTCTCCTCGATCTTCTTGGAGATCTATTCGATGTAACTCTTTTTGCGGTGTGTTTGTCGAGATCCGATGATTTGTGGGTTTATGATCAAGTTTATCTATGAGAAATATTTGAATCTCCTTTGAATTCTTTTATGTGTGATTAAGTTATCTTTGCAAATCTCTTCGAATTATCAGTTTGGTTTGGCCTACTAGATTGATCTTTCTTGCAATGGGAGAAGTGCTTAGCTTTGGGTTCAATCTTGCGGTGTCCTTTCCCAGTGACAGCAGGGGCAGCAAGGCACGTATTGTATTGTTGCCATCAAAGGATAAAAAGATGGGGTTTATATCATATTGCATGAGTTTATCCATCTACAGCATGTCATCTTTCTTAATGCGTTACTCTGTTCTTTATGAACTTAATACTCTAGATGCATGCTGGATAGCAGTCGATGTGTGGAGTAATAGTAGTAGATGCAGGCAGGAGTCGGTCTACTTGTCATGGACGTGATGCCTATATACATGGTCATGCCTAGATAATCTCATAATTATTCGCTTTTATATCAATTGCTCGACAGTAATTTGTTCACCCACCGTAATACTTATGCTATCTTGAGAGAAGCCACTAGTGAAACCTATGGACCCCGGGTCTATCTTTTATCATATAAGTTTGCTATTTACTTTTATTCGCATCTTTATTTTTCCAATCTATATTATAAAATACCAAAAATATATTTATATTATCATATTATCTCTATCAGATCTCACTTCCGCAAGTGGCCGTGAAGGGATTGACAACCCCTTTATTGCATTGGTTGCGAGTTCTTTGTTTGTTTGTGTAGGTGCGTGGGACTTTTGAGGAGCCTCCTACTAGATTGATACCTTGGTTCTCAAAAACTGAGGGAAATACTTACGCTACTGTGCTGCATCACCCTTTCCTCTTCAAGGAAAACCAACACAAGCTCAAGACGTAGCACAAACCCATGGACAAATTGTTGACTGAGTTGCCGTGGCCGTATGTCGGCGGAAGGGAAGCAGATCCGAGGTAGCGAAGGACGGCATAGCAGGAACAACTCCGGTGCGGTGGATGGTGGCGAAGTTGGAGTGGCAGCGGTGAGGCCCAGGACGGCGTCGTTGAACTGGCTCGGGTACGGACGGCTTGGCCTCGGCTTCAACTACTAGCCTTGGAGGGTGTTGCGGTTGAGGTTGCGGTGGACGATGATGTCGGGGTATCGGCTCCGGCGTGATGGAGGAGGGCGGCGGTTGATTGGTGCGATGGGCTGGTGGAGAGGTAGTTTTGGCGCCCGTGGAGTACGAATGGGGAATCGGATGGGGGGGCTAAGGGAGAACCATGTTTCGGTCTGGGACGCGCTTGTTTTTGGCTTTTTTGAAAAGATGGGATGCGCTTGTTTGAAATTTGGGGAAAGTACAAACTTTGCCCCCCTCTTAAATTTCGGACCTACTATGGGTCGGGGGTAGGGTGGTAATCCCAGGTGTCCCAAATAGTGGGCGGGAGCGATTTCGGCCGCGCGCATGTGTGCTTATGCGGCCGTTGTGTATGAATGTTTTTCGAAGGCGGTTGCGTGGCGTCTAGATGAAGCTACAAACCTACCCAGGTTTAGACCTTTGGACGTCGGGCCGGTAGGTTTCACGGGTCGGAGTTAGAAAAGTAATTTCCTTCTACTACCAAACATTGGTCTCACGCGGTTTCGGGCGAGTAGAGGCTCTTTTGGTGCTTCGTTCGAAATTTTGAAATAGAAGCATTCACGTTTAGAGTACTCTTTGAACTTTGAGGATTGACCTGAATAGACAACGTTAAATTTGACCTTCTATGTTTGAAAACCTCATTAAATTATCCGCTTCTTTTTAAAATTTTGACACTTGAAAATCCTATAACTACGATTATTTTGGAATGGAGGAGCTAAATCTGAATCTATTTCGTACACGACTATATATGCTATTATGTACAAAATCAGAGCAAAGATTGGTGCCCCCATAATTTAGGTATGATAAACAAATGCCATGATATCGAATACAAATAATTGAATGGACTTCATGTTGAATTCAATTTTTTAAACCACCTTAAGTTGAATTCAAATGTATGCTAGTTCATAGCTAGCTATTTATAATGTTCATTGTGTAACTTTCGTATGTATAACGTGCTTTACACACACAACATGAACTATACTCACATTTATATTCGATTGCTAAAGCGATGCATTGTATGGACTTCAAAATACTAACTATGTGGATCAGTTATGTCGAATAATAACATAGACATTCTCAATTCGATGGAATCTAGATGTCTGATGGATCAATGATCGTTCCTTACGCGAATTGCAAATATCATGATCCCATCCTAATATTTGGATACAATTTATATCTTTAATCAATGTGTACGTCAGTCTTTTACGTGTAGTTTCACTCTCCATCGGTGGTCTCTCACACATGCTCACACACTCTCTCCTGAGGTGTCTTTCTCGCAGACATGCTCTCGATATAACCCTCCCTCCCTCTCGTAACCATTTACGACTATTTTCACTGACCTTTATCATAAGCACTCTTCCTCTCACAAGTATACACACGCACAATCCCCATCGACCCTTTCTATATACATAGACATGCCTACGTGTCTCCTGTACGCACATTATCTTTAGGCCTATCTCTCACGTATTGTCTCACACCTCTCTTCCTAATCGACGAGTATGATACTAGCAGAGCATTCTGTAGGATGCCCCTTAAAGTTAGGTTAGATGAATAGTAATATCAGAGATAAGGGGTTACCTTAGTCCGCAAACCTAGGGTTACAAATCCTAGCCGGCTTTGTCAGTGGACACAGAGTCCTTCACAATTCATCTATCTTTGTCTTGTGCGACTAGTCATCCATGGGTCTCCCTAAATGTGTCACGGGCCGACCAATGTGGCGCAGGACGGAACCGAACCAAGGGCCTCACCTCGACCCACCGGACCTCTCGCAGTGACACACCCTCTGCCCCCAGGTCTCGTTATCTTCTCACACCCACACATACCAACACAGACACCACACAAAAAAATTCTCCTCGTGCCTCTGTCCCCTCCCTCCTTGCATATACACAATCAAGGGAATCTCCCGCCGTGACATCATATTCGTCTCTCTCTCTAGACCTCTCTCATTTCTCGTGCTATCTCTCCCACGCCCCTCCCCCCGCCGGCCCCTCTATCCATGCCTCTCTCGAATACGTAATACACACACATACCTCTCTAGGCCCTGCCTAATACATCAACTACACATTCAGACATGTTACATCACGTACCCCATTGATCTAAAAAGCCCTCTCTTCACGTTTACTTCGCATACAACATTCCTTTTGAATAAGTGTGGCCAATTTTTTTTAGAATTTCTAAATATATACAACATTACAAAGTTATATGGAGGAGTATGAACGTTTATTTGCATTGCATGGTGCCCACAATGATATTTATTCCGCACTGTGAATTTTTATATTTTTATACTATATATAAAATTTAGTCATAATAAAGAGAAACGAAGAGCACCTCTCTCTCCATCGCATACACCCCCTCTACGCCCCTTTCACGTATGCACACAAACTATCTCCAGGTCCTCTAAAAGTAAGCCCCCAGCACATTCACGCATGTTTCATCTTTCTCTCGCAATATATACAGTGACGATCATTGTATTTGGAGCGAAAGCACGATACGTACATTGGACTTCAGAATCCACTCATTACGGTCACCATTTACGTTTTGTGGTTATTATACAGTCATGGGCTCACCGTACAGCTCTGTATTTGCTCAGGACACGACTAGTTGACCAGTTAAATGCTCCACGTGGCACCTCTAGTGTTGCATCACATTATCTCACAACCATTGGGCCCACCTGTAGGCTTGTATCTACTCTACATCTACATCTACACTCTTATAATAACTACACTCTTATAAAAAACAGAGTTGGTGATGATGGTGTGCCTGCCATCCTGCAATATAGGCCGTCCGATTTATATCTGACGGATAGGAAGGAAACTATGGCAATTTTGCAAAAAGGTACCCACACACCTCTCCACATTTTCAAATAAGGCCTTCCCTCGTTCATCCTTTTCTCTCCCAAGATAAACTAGTCATACAAATGCATCTTGATGATACGTGCAATGCACGGGCATCTTGCTAGTAAGAATGAAAACAAACGACAAAAGAATATTGGACGGTGGTTCGAAGTCATGACCGTGGGCACATCGGACAAGGTGGCCTTGTATTGGTATGCTGAGCCGTCTGTTTTAACACCCAGGAGCTGGTGTGGTGATTATACACACACGCACGCATGCACACGAACTGCATGCACACAACACTCACATGAACACATGCAGCCATGCACGCACGCAACACTCACACATACACACACGCAGCCACGCACGCACGCAACACTCACACGCACACACGCATGCATGCATGCACACACCACACGACAAACACACACTCTCACGCTAAAGTGCTCAACCTACACGTGCATGCGCACACATCAGGCCCTGACAGACACATACACAACCAGGTGATTCCCACGCAGGGGTTGGAGTCTTGTCGCACCTACGTAAATCTGTGTTTATCTGACCTTTTTCCTATGCGAACTGACAGGTGGGACCCACAAGGAACATGGTCAGTTTCACTAGTCAACATGGTGCCATGCAGACTATTTGGCCGGTCAACAAAGTGCAATCCGATGCTGAACGGTGAGCAAGTGACCGTATAATCACCGCAAAACGTATATAGTGCCGTAATGAGCGTATTCTGAAGTTCGGTGACTGTATTATGCTTTCTCTCTATAGGCCCTCCAAAACTACATCCCTACACGTTCTCGCATGTTACATCTAACAACTATGCAATACATCACTACTACTACACTCTAACACAACAAATCATATGTGTTTTTAGTTTTACTAGATATCATATTGTTACTTAATTATTCAGTTTGCATACATTAAAATTGCCTTTGAAATGTATGGCCAGTATCATCTACCGCGTGGGAAAAATCCCGCCCTTTCATGTTTAATCAGGTTTGTATCGATGGATCGTGCGAAACAGCAAAACTATAGTACTATACAGTACAAGTGACAGTTCACTGGGCCACCGTGTCGTGTACTCCTCCGTCATAAGAGTGGAGCGCTCGCTTTCATAAATGTTCTAGTCCCTTTCGCCGACATGTGGGACATCAAGCTACCGGGTCCACGTGCCATACCGAAATACAGTGGAGAGCAGCAGGGGTGAAGCACCCCAGTCATAGCGCTGGCGTAGTAATGAGCAATGAGGCGTCAAATCACAAATCTGAACCTTTCCCGCAGTTAAGTTGGAGGGACGAGATAATGCTAGTAGAAAAAATAAGTTGGAGTGACGAAGCAACCATCATTTCACTCATTGCTGAATCCGCTTCTCCCTCATCTTCTTCAAGTTAACCACGTGTTTCTTCTGCCGTTGTTCTGCCTCATGTGGGACACGGATCGGCTTGGTAAAGCACTGACACGTGGGACCGCATGCTAGCAAACCGCCAGGCCAACATCCTCTAAAAATAAGAAACCTCCCCCGCCATTCATGCGGCAAAATCACCTCCTTTTTACTAATCTTGATTCTATAATTTTTTAGATCAATATAATTGAGATTTGTATAGATAGCACACAGGAGCAAAACCAAGTGGTATGGTTAAGGGCATCCACAATGTGTATCCAAATGTGAAAATAGCTTTTGTCATCGATGGGAACCATTGTGGACAGTGCTGCCAAAGCCAAAAAGATGGAACCGAAGCTCCTTGATTGATTGATTGAAGGAATAGAAAAATGCAACGTCACTCCTCTTTCTCCCGTGCTTGGACGCATGTACAATATAGAGCACAGAGTCTACTCCCCTGTCTCTTCGCTGATTCTGCTTCTCCATCGTCTTCTTCGAGAAACCACCTTACCGCACTAAGCTGGACGGACGACGCTATTGTGTACTAGTAGTACTAGTACATTTACGCGTTCTTTGGTTCAAGGGACTACCTGGATGCAAATAAGGCGGTTGTCTCTGCTTGCATGCGGCACTTCCGAATGACTTACCGTGGTCTCCCTCAATGGTGTTCTCCATCGAACGCACTTCGCCAAACCACAACGTTCGAGATATCATCAACGTCACCGCAATGGGGAAGGAAGTCAAATAGTTACTACCTCCATTTTTTTTGTACACAAGGCCAGTATATCAAAATTACAATTTGCAAAAGGCCACTAACACTAATCGAGGCAAAATTGATGGGGTTTTCCTCGTACTAGCAACCAAGGACATTAATATACCCTTGCATGCATGCAGAAGTGAGAAGGTTTGTTTACATGGTGCTGCATTAATCAAGCGATGATGAGTGAGATGGTTAGCTCTTTGGACTTTGGAGAAAAGAATACGCATTAATTGACACGTCAAACGAGGATTTGTATCGATTAATCCTGCCAAGGAAAACCCCTCCTTTCTTTTTTAACACTAGTACTCCTAGTACGTACGTACTTATCCTGTTTGGGTCTAGGCCTTGCATTGCCATACATCGCCACACATTTTTCCAAGCTTGCCTAAAGTTTTCAAAATGAAAAGGGGGTACACTTGCGCACAGCTATCGCGGTCGCACCGCACCCTCACACGGTCGCTCCTGCACACCGCACCCTCACACAGTCGCTCCTGCACGCCGCAAACCCAACACAGGGAACACACCCTCACTGACACGTGCTACCGCTGACAGATAATTTTTGTTCATACATTATGTTTATCCAACCGCATGTTGTGGTGGATCCGTACGACCCCTGCGGTGGTCTGTTGGGGAAGAAGAAGAGGTGAGGAAGAAGGGTTAGGAGATGCAGGATATTCATCCAACCGCCTGAAATGGTAGACTAACTCAAATGATGAAAGTCAGGCGACTTGCATAACAATATATGACTTTACACAGCAAAAGATCCCTAAAAACAACAACATAAAGAAAAACTATCACTGCTCGCGGAATGAGACGGCCTCGTCGTCTTTGGCTGCCGGCGCGAACTAGCCGTAGCTGCCGACGTGTGTCTCTGCACCGTGGTTGTCCTCGGCCTCTAGCTACTCGTTCACGCGGAGCGTGCGGGCGCTCTGCACGGACGAGAGCACCGCCCGGTTCAAGTCGAAGATGTTCGGTTCCGCCTGCAGGAGGGCATCGATGGCAGCGGCATTCGCGCGCTCCGTGTCGAGTTGAGCCTCCGCCGCCCGGTTCAAGTCCAGGACATCCGGTTCCGCCTGCAGGAGGGTCTCGATGGCAGCAGCATCCACGCGCTCCGCGTCGAGTTGAGCCTCCGCCGCCCGGTTCAAGTCCAGGACGTCCGGTTCCGCCTGCAGGAGGGCCTCGATGGTAGCGGCATCCGCGCGCTCCGCGTCGAGTTGAGCCTCCGCCGCCCGGTTCAAGTCCAGGACGTCCGGTTCCGCCTGCAGGAGGGCCTCGATGGCAGTGGCATCCGCGCGCTTTGCGTCGAGTTGAGCCTCCGCCGCCCGGTTCACATCCACGACATCCGGTTCCGCCTGCAGGAGAGCCTCGATGGCAGCGGCATGCGCGCGCTCTGCGTCAAGTTGAGCCTCTACCTCCCGGTCCTCTAGTATCGCCAGGTTGAACCGCTAGTCCGCCTGCACCATGGGGGACCCAGACGCCGGCACGAAGTCGACGTCCATCATCTCATACCCATCGGGGGCCTTCTGCGCCGTGACCTCTGCCATGAACATTGGAACGGCTTCCTCCTCCTCGTAGCTTGGCTCCAGAGAACTCGGGGATTGGCTCTCCGCAAAGCGAGCTTGGGAACGAAGGTCTGTGGCACCGACCGCTGCCGCGATTTCTGCGCGACGCTCCGGCGTCAGCATCTTGTAGTACGTGATCTTGTGGCGCACCATGGCTTTCCGACAAACTAGGGGACGCTTGATGCGGGCTAGGGGATCGAAAGGTGGGGGAATGGGTTGGAGAGGAGGTGTGGTTTTTGGGCAGTGGTTGGCGTAGGCCGAGCAGCGAAGGTTCTGGTGTGAATAGTGGTTCCAGCCGAGCAGCGAAGGTCAATCGGTTTTGACTGTACATCGCTCTTGTCGCGTTCGCGTTGCACCCCGGCACGCTGGACCCTCCACGTCGTCCACCAAATGGAACTTGCTTCGTCTTGCGTTTTCGCTCGCTTGTGGGACCGCAGTTGAGAGCAAATCAACGTCCCTCCCCCTCCCCCGCCCGCGTCATCTATACTACCACTCCCTTCGTTTTATGCGGAGTAAATAAAAACAGAGGGAGTATACTATGGATGAGGATCCCCTAACGTGGCCGAACCCATTGAGTATCTGACATGCGGGGCCTAGCAAGCATGGGGTCCGCCAGTAAGTGACCGAAAGGGAGGGTAAGGCAGGGATACCTACGTCAGAGGATCCACTTCCACTACTACTCCCTCCTTCCATCTACAGAGCCTAATGCGTTTTTCGAGGCTAACTTTGACAAAATGTTAGAGTAATAATATATGACATGCAACTTACACAAAGCATACGGTCAAATTCATATGTGAAAGGAGCTTCCAATGATATAATTTTCACATTGTACATCTCATGTACTATTAATCTCGTCAATAGTCAAAGGCGGTTTTGAAAAATGCATTAGAGCATGTTAATAATATAGCCAGCCGATAGCTATAAGGAACTGCCATGTCATCTATAGCCATCATCTATATGCACTCATACAATAGTGTGGGCTATAAGGTTGGCTATTTCCCACAAAAAATAGTATAAAAGGTTGGCTATTGTATTAGTACTTTTTCCCATCTCCTCTCCATCTCTTTCTTCATATTTATTGTATTTACCTAGGAATGCGTATATAGCTAGGCTCTTGCATGAGGCTGCTCGTAATGGTAGTATCATAGGTAGTATCATGCATGCCAACTAAGAAATTTTGATGAAATGGCATAGAATTAAATGAAGAAAGAGATGCTTGGGTATCATATCATGATACTGTATCATATTAAATGATGTGCTACTTTGTGTCATGCATGGCAATAAATGTAATACTCTATGATACCAACAAATGATACTTACGGATGTAGTATCATACACTAGTATCATATGTATGATACTAGTATATGATACTCTCCGTTACAACCAGCCTGAGAGCTCACTCCCCTTACTTTTTCACATCTCTCTCCTTCACATAGGCAAAAGTGCCATGTAAGTTGGCTCTTAGAATGGCTATTAGGTTGGCTCTAAACATTTAATATTTGCATGAGCAAGGTATATGATTGGAAGAGAGTTGCATGCATACTATTTTTTTTGATCTATGTGTTATGCCCGGGCTGTAGAATATAAGAGCCGGCCCGCTTCACTCTCTCTCCTCTCTTCTCACTCCTCCAAGTAGGATTTTAATGACATGACAAGTCTTATAGCCTGCTGACTAGGCCTTATTAGACTTGCTCTTAGGCCCTATATAAATGGAAGGAGGGAGTACTATGAGCACTGCATACTCTACTACGGATGTTGTCAGTACTCCCACTACAAAAAAAATACACTTCCGTGATGATACGTGTTTGTCACAGTAGGTCACGTTTGCTGTCATGCATGTACATCCATGACGATTTTATGACAGAATCAAGATAGTCATACCTGTGGTATCGTAGAAGTGTTCCATGACATTACCAAAATTATCATCACGGAAGTGTCCACTTCCATGACGATAAATCGCGCGTCATAGAAGTGTTCCGTCAAGGGTGACCGACACGTGGCATCCACCGTAACAGGTCGCCGTTAAGCTATTGGGTCTAGTTTTGGATCCGATAACCCGTTAACAGCCCGGACCAATGGGGATTTTCCACGTGTAAAATTCTCATTGGCTAGAGGAAACACGTGTTGGCTCACCGTTGGGACAGATGTCATCCACTCATTGGACAAGCAGCACCTATGATACGTCGACACGTGGCACGGCCCAACAGAGGCCCATTCCGGTGAAAAGGCCGACCCGTTTGACTTGGTCAAAAGGTAACGGGTCGGCCCAGGGAAAGCCTGTTAATGATCTGTTCGTATATCGCCCATTTACGGCCCACTTACTCCCGGCCCGTTATGGCCTATCGGAATTAAGCCCAGTAGCTTCATCTGGGCCGTCCAATATGATTCCAGCCCGTTGTTACTTCCGGCCCATGTGTGACGCCCGGATAATTAAGCTACAGTAAACCTCTGTTATTGATGCCATGTCACCACGGTTACTATTGATCACGCCAGTTCGAAACCCAGTTCAAATTTCAAATTTTAGAGTAAAACCAAACAACAAAAGTTTTCAAACAATAAAACAAAAATGTTCGGGTTGTGGCAAATATTCCATACTAAATATTGGTGAAGAAACCACACTTCTGTAAAGTATATAAGTGCACTATATTAAGTAAAACAGTAGCAAAAACGATTATTTAAATACCTTTTATAATTAATAAAATGTCAAACTAAGTTATTTGGGTCTAGACTTTTTGTGACTGTGGACTAAGTTGAAATACTAATTTAGATGCTAAGTGTATATTTTACTAAAATAAAATGCAACTAAAATAAAACATGAAAGAATAAATGAAAAGAAAATAAATAAAACAAAGCAAAACAAAAAGGACCCCCCCGCGCGCTGGGCCTTAGCCCAGCTGGCCACTAGGCCCAACTAACTAAGCCGGCCCAACCCCCCACTGGTTCCTACCTCTGTTCATCAGGGGAGAGGTGGACGACGACCAACCGTCCGTGGCCGCGGATGGCCACGGGGCGACTATCCAGGTCCCCTGGCGCCCTACTTGGTTGCCCCCGCACGCCCCTGCTAACCCTAGAATCCCAGGGCCCCTTTCCCCTCGCTCTCCTCCCCAATTTGAAGAGCCACCCGACGCGGTCGTCACCATCGCATCGATCCCGTGGGCACCGGCCGCCTCTCGCCTCGCCGACTTGTCCTCGATCTTTGCCGCCGTCTCCTACGCCCTCTGGTGCCACTAGACTGATCCGGGAGCCACTGCGTCGAGCCCCGCACCGCCTTCTTCTTCCTCGGCCCCGTCGAGCTTCGCCGTCGATTCCGGCACCTCCGAGCCTTCCCCGAGCCCACTAAGCACATCTGCAGGCTCTATGTGAGCTCCCCTTTCGATTCCCCTTCTCCCCCACTCGAATCTCCTTTGTTTCGCCGTTGTTCCACCGTGGCCGAAGCTCACCATGGCCGGACCGCCGGAGCTCCGCTCCTGTGCGCACTCGCCCGCTCCCGTCGCGACCTTGGCCTCCCTGTGCGCGCCCACTGCTGCGCCCTGCCATACGCCCCGCTCCCTGGCCGTGCTCGTTGCACCCCTGGCCGCACCCGAGGAGACCCGCACTTGCTGCTGCTCGTCGCGCGCTCGGCCTCCATGGATGGGAGCTCGAGCTCTTGTGTGTGTGAGCGTACTACTGCCGTGTAGCTGCTGTTGGTGCTCCTCCGACGTCGCTGCCTCCTACTGCTCTACTGCGCCGCCGCTACCGGCCATGCCCCGACCACAGCCCCGCTCTCCCGCCGCTCGTCCACACGCGCCCGCGACCCCTGGCCTCTCTGGCCCACGCCAACCTCTCCCAGCCGAGCCCCGCCGTGGCTCGCCGAGGCCACCCTACTCCCTCTGCAGCGCCCCACCGCCACTCGCCGGCGGCTGCGCGCGCCCCGCCGCTGCCTCGGTGGGCGCCTTGCCTCGCAGCGCCTTATCGGGCGGGCTGGCGCTCGTCGCCTGGCTCCACCCGTTCGCTAGCACCCGATGCCCGCACCGGCTATGGCCCTCTAGGCCACTGACTAGGGGCCCCATGTCACAGAAACTAAAAAAAGAAAGAATTAAATAAAAATAATATAATTAATTAATTAAGATAATTAATTAACTTAATTAATCATGTTAATTAATCTAATTAAGCCTAATTAATTAACCTAATCACTTTAATTAAATTAACTAATCCTCTTTAGTTAATTAAGTCAATGACCAATGGGACCCACACGTCAGCGACCCAGTCAACACCTCTGTTGACTGCTGATGTCATGCTGACATCATGATGACGTCAGCATGCACTATTCTGGATAATGTTGAATCAAATTAATTAAATATATTCTAAAAATGATTTAAAACTTTAAAAATTAAAATAAAATAATCCGTAACTCGGATGGAAAAACTTTGTACATGAAAGTTGCTCAGAACGACGAGACGAATCCTGATACGCAGCCCGTTCGTCCGCCACACATCCCTAGCATAGCGAACACACAACTTTTCCCCTCCGGTTCATCTGTCTGAAAACGCGAAACACTTGGGATACTTTCCCGGATGTTTCCCCCCTTCGCCGGTATCACCTCCTACCGCGTTAGGGCACATCTAGCACCGCGTTTGTCATGTTATGCTTTGTGATGCTTTGATTGCTATGTTATTTATTGTGTTCCCCCTTCGTTACTTCTTTCCGGTAGACCCTGAGACTGATGCCGGTACCCCTGTGATCGACTACATCGACGACGGACCCTTCTTGCCAGAGCAACCAGGCAAGCCCCCCCTTGATCACAAGATCTCGCCTATTCTTCTCTATACTGCTTGCACTAGAAGAGTGTAGCATGTTACTGCTTTCGGTTAATCCTATTCTGCTGCATAGACTGTCATTGTTGCTACAGTTGTTACCCTTACCTGCTATCCTACTGCTTAGTATAGGATGCTAGTGTTCCATCAGTGGCCCTACACTCTTGTCCGTCTGCCATGCTATACTACTGGGCCATGATCACTTCGGGAGGTGATCACGGGTATATACTATATACTTTATATACATGACACATGTGATGACTAAAGTCGGGTCAGCTCGTTGAGTACCCGCAAGTGATTCTGATGAGGGGGCTGAAAGGACAGGTGGCTCCATCCCGGTAGAGGTGGGCCTGGGTTCCTGACGGCCCCCGACTATTACTTTGTGGCGGAGCGACAGGGCAGGTTGAGACCACCTAGGGGAGAGGTGGGCCTGGCCCTGGTCGGTGTTCGCGGATACTTAACACGCTTAACGAGATCTTGGTATTTAATCTGAGTCTGGCCATTTAGTCTATACGCACTAACCAACTACGCGGGAACAGTTATGGGCACTCGGCGTCGTGGTATCAGCCGAAGCTCTTTTTGACGTCAACGCCTCAGTGGCGCGCACCGCATTGGACCGTAAGCTCACGCTTGTATTAAGGGGGCTAGGTCTGCTTCCGGCCGCGTACGCAACATGCAGGTGTGCAATGGGCGATGGGCCCAGACCCCTGCGCGCATAGGATTTAGACCGGCGTGCTAACCTCTCTGTTGAGCCTAGGTGGGGCTGCGACGTGTTGATCTTCCGAGGCCGGGCATGACCCAGGAAAGTGTGTCCGGCCAAATGGGATCGAGCGTGTTGGGTTATGTGGTGCACCCCTGCAGGGAAGTTTATCTATTCGAATAGCCGTGTCCCTCGGTAAAAGGACGACCCGGAGTTTTACCTTGACCTTATGACAACTAGAACTGGATACTTAATAAAACACACCCTTCCAAGTGCCAGATATAACCCAGTGATCGCTCTCTAACAGGGCGACGAGGAGGGGATCGCCGGGTAGGATTATGCTATGCGATGCTACTTGGAGGACTTCAATCTACTCTCTTCTACATGCTACAAGATGGAGGCTGCCAGAAGCGTAGTCTTCGACAGGACTAGTTATCCCCCCCTTATTCTGGCATTGTGCAGTTCAGTCCACCGATATGGCCCTTTACACATATACCCATGCATATGTAGTGTAGCTCCTTGCTTTCGAGTACTTTGGATGAGTACTCACGGTTGCTTTTCTCCCTGTTTTCCCCATTTCCCCTTCTACCTGGTTGTCGCAACCAGATGCCGGAGCCCAGGAGCCAGACGCCACCATCGACGATGACTCCTACTACACCGGAGGTGCCTACTACTACGTGGAGCCCGCTGACGACGACCAGGAGTAGTTAGGAGGATCCCAGGCAGGAGGCCTGCGCCTCTTTCGATCTGTATCCCAGTTTGTGCTAGCCTTCTTAAGGCATACTTGTTTAACTAATGTCTGTACTCAGATATTGTTGCTTCCGCTGACTCGTCTATGATCGAGCACTTGTATTCGAGCCCTCGAGGCCCCTGGCTTGTATTATGATGCTTGTATGACTTATTTATGTTTTAGAGTTATGTTGTGATATCTTCCCGTGAGTCCCTGATCTTGATCGTACACGTTTGCGTGTATGATTAGTCTACGGTCAAATCGGGGGCGTCACACCATGTATGGCCCATGATGTCTTTTGGCCCATATGAGGCCCTTCGTAACTCTGGGCCCAATAAAGGCCCGAGATGAAACTGACCCATAATGAACAGTGTATCGCTTTATACCCATTAACGGCCCATTATTCCGTCGGTCGTTTCCAGCCCGTGTTAACTTTCGGCCTTCTAAGGGCCCATTTATTCTTGGGCTCATTTCTAGAATTCGGTTAGTTACGGTCCATTACTGGCCTGTTCCGTTTGTGGGCCAAATTCAGCCCGTGGTTACATTGGGCCCGTTTGTGGCCCGTTAACCCATTGGGCTATTTTCATAGCGTTATCAAATACGGCCTATTAACGACCCGTTATGGTCCATGAATAGTACGGCCCATGTTTGGCGAAATGATTATACGCCCCGTAGAAGGCCCATGGATCCTACGGCCTGTAGAAGACCAATGGACCCTACGACCCGTAGAAGGCCCGTAGAAAGTCCATGGATCCTACAGCCCGTAGAAGGCCCATGGATCCTACGGCCGCAGGAGGCCCATGGTTACAACAGTCCGTGTGTTGCCATGATTATTGTGGCCTAGTTACCAAAATAGGTTATTGTGGCCACTAGAAAAACGCAGAAAAAGAACTGCAGTGACTACAAGCAAACAACTAAACAAGACAATAAGGAAATAAATAAGCAAGCAACTAACGCTAGCCTATTACAACTATTACTCATATTACATCCACTGTGCATCAAAGTTTGCCACCAGTGCAAATATAGGGAACAAAGCAGCATATTACATACACTGGCCGTCAAAATTGGCCACAAGTGCAAATAAACGCGGCAGCAAAACAAGAGCATAACTGAAACAAGTTTAGAAGAGCTCAGGAAACGTTATCCTGGGTATCCACCATGCTGGAAATAAGTTTAGCAAGCTTATTAGCTTTGTCCTGTTTGGCGCTAAAATCCTCCAACGCTTGCTGTTGCACCAAAAAGTATGCATCTAAATGCTCCAGGGACTTCCGCAGTCCTTCCGCTTCTTGTCGCAGCACAGCTGATCGATGTATTTCAGCTTGTAGTTGAGACTCAAGAAACCGAACTGATTTAGATAGTGAGTTTGAATAGCTTGTGCAAGCGGTAGTGGCCAGTAACTCGAACACTAAACCAAGACAGGACTTTGGGGTTGTCTCACTGCCTTCAAGATAATCTTCCTTAGCTGTTTTATCAGCTTTGTTGGAGAACAACAAGGATATCTCACTATCCTGAACCTTATCTACATTACTTCCTTTACCATTGCTTAATTAGGCACTCTTCCCCAATATTCTGTCAGCATTCTAAAAGAAGAAACAAGCACACACATAACAGGTTTAGCATGTACTAGTATATGAAACTCATTTCGGTGAACCAGTTCATTAGGAAGGTGGATAGGATTAAACTACTAAGTCTTCTATTGCCAAGTACTAGTACATAATAAAAGCATCAAACAAACATATATCTATGTCCTATGGTCACTGCATTGTCTTACCAAATCAAAATAGAGACACGGTTCAAATCATATCAGTTCAAGACAAAGCAGCATTCAAAGAATACAAAGCGTGGGAAACTACACGACACAACAAGATTTCAGATGGGTACGACGGGTCTACATGTACAACAACACTATTCGCTCTATTGTGATGCTAGTAATGTGCATGATATGAGAAGTCAACTGTATACACAATTGAAATTGAAATCAACAGAGCTATTGATAAGAGCAAACCTGTTAAAGAAACATGCGTGAACATACCTGCTGTGCCATTGGAGTTTCGATTGGATCCTTCAATTTAAAAATAAGTTTGTATGAGTAAATACAGTGATACAAGAGCAAAGCAGTATGCACGATAGCAATGGAATCTTAAATTAGAACAGTTGTTCTTCAGGTTTAAGCACTTGTTCTACATGAATAGAGTACAACAAGTCACAAGAATACAGTACTTAAAAAAATGAGCTCATAGACCTTACCACATTCTTGGTTCGGGACCAGTACAGAACAAGGCGTTCCCAGTCATCGTCCAGTAAATGTGTCTCAGGAGAACGTAAGGGAATTTGATGAGTTTCTTTGCCAGTGAAGTATGTTTTCTTCAGGTAATTCCGATACTGGCACCAAGCGTTCTTGAAGATAGCAGAGGTATTAGCACATGTTACCTCATCCTGAGTTTCCAAGTCGGTCCTTCTCTATAGAGAAAAATGGGAAAATTTGCTGTATTATAACCATCATGGAGGTAGAATGTATGGGACAAAGCAAAGTTATTGCCATGAATAACATTACTTACACATAACTCCTGGAAAAACACCTGCAACTGGCATTTTCCTTCATCTTCAGTATAATATTTCCAAGATGGGAAGATTCGCACATAGGATTTAACAACATCAAATGCGATAGATGTTAAACTATGACTAGCTGGTTGTGCTTCCTCCATAGGAGTAGGCGTACTAACTAGTGGAGTTGGGGTTCGTCGTGGTAGTACTGGCCCTTTGGGCACAGGAGCTGCCTTACTAACTGCTCTTGTTTGGGAGCTCTATGGTGGAGATGGTGCTGTGTCAACAGGAACTGGGTTACTATCTGCTGGGGTTGGGGTTAGATTGGGTGAAGCTGGTTCTCTGACCATCGCAGTAGGGGTACAATCTGAGAGAGTCTGGGTTATGTGTGGTAGGGCTGGTTCTCGTGCATGTATACTGGGGTGCTATCTCCACCAAGAGGTAGCACTGTTTTATTTGAAGACCGTGTTTTTACTCCGCTAGATACTGCCATCACCCGCTCCAATTCAAATGGCTGATAAACAGGAAACATAGTTGAATGTACAGGCATTGTATGAGAGACAGATGCAATAGATAGTGTGGAAAAAAGAGGGCATGAAATAGTTGACATGTATATTGTTTAACTAAAATGGATAGCATGACATAATTTCACATATATGATGTCTATCTAAACTAGATGGCATAGCATAACATAATTCAAAGATATGATGATTAACTAAACAGGATCGCATGACATAATTCACATACATGTTATCTAAGTAATCAGGATCGCATGATTTAATTCACATATGTGATTTATATGCTAAACAGAGGGCATTCGATATGATGTCTGAACTAAGAACATGGTGTTGAATATTGTGTATACGATGTCTAAACTATGCAATGCAAGACACCATATGCATGATATGAGCAGTATAACCGTGCCAAGTTAGAGCATGCACCTCGGTGGGGGGAATAGGACTGGTCATCTGTCTCTGAATCCATCTCTGAGGAGCTATCGGGACCCAACAAGAGATCTGCTTCGACAGGTAGCACTGTCTGCTCTGAAGGCCTTGTTTTCACTCCAGATTTTTCCATCTCCCACCCAAATGGCTGATTCACGGGAAGAGTAGTTTAATGTACAAACATTGTCTACAAATGGAAATGTAATGAAGAAAAGGATGGGCAAGATATCATTCAAATATATGATGCCTGGTTAAACAGGATGGCATTGCACATTTCACATATATTATGGCTGGCTAAAAGACATGAGACTGCATAATTCCCATATATGATATAGAAACTAAACAGGTGGCATTACAGAACATGTCTAAACTAAGCAGTGCAAGGCAACATATGCATGATATGTCTAACATCATCATGCCAAGGTAGAGCAATTACCTTGGGGGTAAATAGGAGTGGTCAGCTACGTCTGAATCCACCTCAGTACAGATATCTTCCTCTGGATTACAATCTGGAGGGGGGTGATGACCCACAAGTATAGGGGATCTATCATAGTCCTTTCGATAAGTAAGAGTGTCGAACCCAAAGAGGAGCAGAAGGAAATGACAAGCGGTTTTCAGTAAGGTATTCTCTGCAAGCACTGAAATTATCGGGAACAGATAGTTTTGTGATAAGGTAATTTGTAACGGGTAACAAGTAACAAAAGTAAAGGTGTAGCAAGGTGGCCCAATCCTTTTTGTAGCAAAGGACAAGCCTGGACAAACTCTTATATAAAGGAAAGTGCTCCCGAGGACACATGAGAATTATCGTCAAGCTAGTTTTCATCATGCTCATATGATTCGCGTTCGTTACTTCGATAATTTGATATGTGGGTGGACCGGTGCTTGGGTACTGCCCTTCCTTGGACAAGCATCCCACTTATTATTAACCCCTCTTGCAAGCATCCGCAACTACAAAATAAGTATTAAGGTAAACCTAACCATAGCATGAAACATATGGATCCAAATCAGCCCCTTACGAAACAACGCATAAACTAGGGTTTAAGCTTCTGTCACTCTAGCAACCCATCATCTACTTATTACTTCCCAATGCATTCCCCTAGGCCCAAATAATGGTGAAGTGTCATGTAGTCGACGTTCACATAACACCACTAGAGGAAAGACAACATACATCTCATCAAAATATCGAACGAATACCAAATTCACATGACTACTTATAGCAAGACTTCTCCCATGTCCTCGGGAACAAACATAACTACTCACAAATCATATTCATGTTCATAATCAGAGGGGTATTAATATGCATAAAGGATCTGAACATATGATCTTCCACCAAATAAACCAACTAGCATCAACTACAAGGACCAATCAACACTACTAGCAACCTGTAGGTACCAATCTGAGGTTTTGAGACAAAGATCGGATACAAGAGATGAACTAGGGTTTGAGATGAGATGGTGCCGATGTTGATGGAGATTGACCCCCTCCTGCTGAGAGGATCGATGGTGATGATGATGGTGATGATTTGCCCCTCCCGGAGGGATGTTTCCCCGGCAGGACAGCTCCGCCGGAGCCCTAGATTGGTTTCGCCAGGTTCCGCCTCGAGACGGCGGCGCTTCGTCCCGAAAGCTTCCTCCTTATTTTTTTTCCAGGGCGAAAGACTTCAGATAGCAAAAGATGGGCACCGGAGGCCTTCCAGGGGGGCCACGAGGCAGGGGGCGCGCCCAGGGGGTAGGGCGCGCCCCCACCCTCGTGGACAGGGTGTGGCCCCCCTCTGGTGCTTTCTTCGCCCAATATTTTTAATATATTCCAAAACTGACTTTCGTGGAGTTTCAGGACTTTTGGAGTTGTGTAGAATAGGTCTATAATATTTGCTCCTTTTCCAGCCCAGAATTCCAGCTGCCGGCATTCTCCCTGTTCGTGTAAACCTTGTGAAATAAGAGAGAATAGGCATAAGTATTATGACATAATGTGTAACAACAGCCCATAATGCAATAAATATCGCTATAAAAGCATGATGCAAAATGGACGTATCAACTCCCCCAAGCTTAGACCTCGCTTGTCCACAGGCGGAAGCCGATAACAAAAAATATGTCCACATGTTTAAAGATAGAGGTGTCGATAAAATAAAATTCGGGCATGAGGGAATCATGATCATTCTTATAACATCAACATATATATATATATATATATATATATTTGCATATGATTTCTTATGCTAAAGTAAGAATCTATTCACAATGTAAAGTATGAATCAGAAACTTCATTGAAAACTAACAAACTATAATGTCAGTCATTGAAGCAATTGCAATTTATCATAACATCGAAAAGAGTCAATATAAGAGCTTTTTAGCAAGTCCACATACTCAACTATCATTTAGTCTTTCACAATTGCTAACACTCACACAATACTTATGGGTATGGAGTTTTAATCCGACACAGAGAAAGATAGGGGCTTATAGTGTTGCCTCCCAACCTTTTACCTCAAGGGTAATGTCAACAATAATAGTTTATGATAACTTACATCCAATTGGATATATATATTGGTGAACTCCGCGATCATCATGTAGTTGGCATTGAGTCCACGTTCCACCATCCCCTGGCACTTGAAAACTTGTTGCTCCATTGCTTCGAGTCTTGTCTCCATGCTTCTGGTCCTCCTTGGTCCCTCAACATCGCGGATGTGCAGCACCCCCTCACGCATCTCAATGGTTTGAGGGGGTTGCAGCACCTCCGCGAGGTAGGGGTTGATGACCTTCTCAAGAAAATTGTCCTTGGGGGCGCTTGAAGACGTCATGGTGATCTAGATCTGTCAGAAAAACAGCTTGAAACAAAAGCAGAGGATATTTGCGTGGTGCATTGGTCACAACCTTCGGGAGATTATATAATGAATTTTTACCGACCAAAAGAAGTATCGTGCAAGAAAACGGAGTCCGGAGAGCACACGAGGCAGGGGGCGCGCCCAGGGGGTAGGGCGCGCCCTCCACGCTCGTGGATGCCTCGTGTCCTTCCCGGACTACTTCTTATTTTCCTATTTTCTTAAATATTCCAAAATGGAGAAAAATTGCTATTAGAACTGTTTTGGAGTCAGTTTACTTACCGTAGCACATACCTATTCCTTTTCGGAGTCTGAAACGTTCTAGAAAGTCTCCCTTATGTACTCCTCCGGGGTTACGGTGTCAATAACATTGGTTTCAACATTTATGGGATTACCTGAGATATAATGTTTGATTCTTTGACCATTCACCACCTTTGGATTTGTGCCTTTGAAGTTTTTGATTTTGATGCCACCGAAACGATAGACCTCCTTGATAACGTAATACCTTCCCATTTAGAGAGGAGTTTTCCTGCAAAAAATCTTAGACGAGAGTTGTATAGCAAAACATAATCACCTACATTAAACTCACCCTTTTGTATCCTTTTGTCATGCCATCTTTTAACTTTTTCTTTAAACAGTTTGGCATTCTCATAGGCTTGGGTTCTCCACTCATCAAGTGAGCTAATGTCAAATAGTCCCTTCTCACCGGCAAGTTTGAAATCATAATTGAGCTCTTTAATGGCCCAATATGCCTTATGTTCTAGTTCGAGAGGTAAGTGACATGCTTTTCCATAAACCATTTTATACGAAGACATACCCATATTATTTTTATATGCAGTTCTATAGGCCCATAATGCATCATCGAGTTTCTTGGACCAATTCCTTCTAGATCTATTAACAGTCTTTTGCAAAATTAATTTGATCTCTCTATTACTCAGTTCTACTTGACCACTAGACTGTGGGTGGTATGGAGATGCAATTCTATGATTAACATCATACTTAGCAAGCATTTTATGAAAAGCACCATGAATAAAATGTGAACCACCATCGGTCATTAAGTATCTAGGGATTCCAAACCTCGGAAAAATAACTTCTTTAAGCATCTTAATAGAGGTGTTATGATCAGCACTACTAGTTGGAGTAGCTTCTACCCACTTAGTAACATAATCAACAGCAACTAAAATATGTGTATACCCATTAGAGGAAGGAAACGGTCCCGTATAATGAAAGCCCCAAACATTAGATGGTTCAATAACAAGTGAATAGTTCATAGGGATTTCTTGACGTCTACTAATATTACCAATTCTTTGAGATTCATCACAAGACAATTCAAACTTACGGGAATCTTTGAAGAGAGTAGGCCAATAAAAACCGGATTGCAATACCTTATGTGCAGTTCTATCTCCAGCGTGGTGTCCTCCATAAGCCTTAGACTGACACTTGCGTAGGATCTGTTCCTGTCCATGCTTAGGTACACAATGTCTAATAACACCATCTACTCCTTCTTTATAAAGGTGTGGGTCATCCCAGAAGTAATGTCTTAAATCATAGAAAAACTTTTTCTTTTGCTGGTATGTGAAACTAGGTGGTATAAATTTAGCAACAATGTAATTAGCCTAATCAGCATACCATGGAGCAGTACGAGAAGCATTTATGGCAGCTAATTGTTCATCACGAAAGCTATCATCAATAGGTAGTGGGTCATCAAGAACATTCTCTAACCTAGATAAGTTGTCTGCTACGAGGTTCTCAGCTCCCTT
This sequence comes from Aegilops tauschii subsp. strangulata, assembly GCF_002575655.3. NCBI lineage: Eukaryota > Viridiplantae > Streptophyta > Magnoliopsida > Poales > Poaceae > Aegilops > Aegilops tauschii. Next base: position 455,559,575 of record NC_053036.3, on the reverse strand, counting down.
TCTATCAATAATATGCAAATCAAATTCTTGTAGTAGGAGAACCTGTCACATCCCTAGCTTTACCTTGCACTAGGCTAGCACTTGTCTGTTGCATCATGTTTAAATTTTATGTAAAGCTGAAATGGGGATTGATCAAACCCTAGCACCAGAAAGAATTCAAATAGGTTCAAATAAAATCTTTTTCAAAGAACCCAAAATGCCTTTGAAAATGTTCATGATTTCTGATAAAGGTCAAAACCTCTGCCAAAACTGATGAGCATATTTCTTGGCCATTTATGGATTTTTGAGTTAAATCATATTGTATTTGAACTGGAGCATTTAATGCCTATAAATATTTTAAATGCTTCAATACTTCTGAAAGAAATTGGGGGCTATTGGAAATAATTCAAATAGTGCCCACAATTATTTTCAGGATTTTACAAAATGAGTTAGTATTTCTACTAATTCAAAACAAATCAAAATAATTAGAAAAACAAAAGGAAAATAAAATAGAACAGAAAGTTACCTGCAGCTTACATGGCCCAGCCCACCTAGCCTGGCACTGTTGGCCAGCCCACCAGGAGCCCCACCGTCTTCAACCTCTGCCAGTAGGCAGAGGCGTGCCAATGCGCGCGCCCGAGCTCCACCTCCTGCTTCCACCTCGACCTGTCTCCGCGCCACAGGAACGGCCTCGACCCCCTCTGCCTCTCCCCTCATTCTGGAGCTCTGTCCCTCTTCTCTAGCTCCCTCTCCGCAGCCCACCGAACACGCTGTCGTCGCCGCTCACCGTTACCCGCGGCCACCGGCAACCACACGCCTCACCAACGAGTCTCCGAGCTTCTACGTGTCGTCCTAGACCTCCTCGCTGAGATACGCAACGTCGGGCGCCCCCGAACGCTGTCGACGCCGTCGTCTTCAACCCTCGGCTCCCCAGATCGCCGGCAACGCCCCGATGTTGTCCGACCTCCTACGAGCCCGTTGAGATGCATGCTGCAACCACTGTGAGATCCGCCGTCGTTTGCCCCTCCTACCCTTTCCTCTCAATCACCGTAGCCACCATTTCGACCGAAGCCGAAGCTCACCGCTGCCCACCCATGTCGCCACCGTGGCCACCGTCACCTAGTGCCGCAACCGAGCGCGCCACCGTGCTCAGCACGTTCCCAGGAGTCGACCGCGACCACCCGCGGCTCCTGCCGTTCCCTGCAATGTCGATTCGCTCGACGCCCGAACGCCGGCCGCCGCACTTGCCATCACCGCCGTCGTTTTAGGCCAGCTCCGGCGAAGCTGAGGGCACCACCCAACGCGCGCGACCTCCAGCTACTCGTGGATGGGCCCTGCCGTTGGTTTGGTCGCCAGAGAAGCACTCCCAAGCACCATCGTCGCGTATGACCTCGCCGGCGACCAGTCGCCGGTGGGTTTGACCCCAGTTGACCGGGGGTTTGACTCCCATGACTCCCTGACGTATGGGCCCAGGCCCCTAATTAATCTAGATTTAGGATTAAGTTAGTGCTAACTAACTCTGTTAATTAGCCTAGAAACTGACGTGCGTGTCCCACCGGTGAGTTTTGACCTGGAGCTCCCCGTTGACTGGTGATGTCACCCTGATGCAGAGCTGACATCATTAATCATTTTCTGGTTTAAAAATAATCCAAAAAATGTTTAAAACTTCAAAAAATCATAGAAATTAATCTATAAGTCCAAATGAAATAATTTATATATGAAAAATGATAAGAAAAATCCAATCTATCAATCTATACCATTTTCATACATGTTAGAACAACTTTTGACTACTGTTTAGGACAAATCAAATGAATGGCATTTAAATAACCACATGTGGAGTTTGAATTTGAACCTTGGGTTCAAACCAACTCCATTTAAATTGTTGCTAGTTGCATTAGCTCAAACCACAGCATATTGCCATGTCATGATCATGCATCATATTGTTGCATTGCATTGATTGTGTTCTTTCTCTGTTTGATGGTATTTGTCCCCTCTCGGTGGACGTAGTTTCGACGATGAGTTCGATGACACTAATGAAGAACTATACTATCTTCAGAAGTGCCAGGCAAGCAAAACCCCCTTGTTCATTCCAATACAATCCCAGTCTCTCGCTTCTGCTCTCTTTTACTGCATTAGGTCAAAAACGATACAACTGTTACTCGCTGCGGTAGTTGAACCCATTCTCCCTTGCATGACCTGTCATTGCCACAGTAAATAGATGAAACCCACTAGCATGAGTAGGAGTTGTTTGAGCCCTGATGTGCCTACTCATTCATGCTTGTTTGTCATCCCTGCTACTGCTTAGAGTTGAGTCATGTCTGATTCATCGGGGATGAATTGAAAAGTGGTGAACATGTCCTACTGTGTATGAGCTAAGTAGGGGTGGGCATAAAGACCGACAAACCGAATACCGAACCGATACCTAAAGCGAATAAACCGAATTTTTAGTTTTTTATGTTCTCACAATTAAATTTGGTTTTTTTGTTTAATAACCGAATTTAAATCGGTCGGTTCGGTATTAAACCTATAACCGAAACAAAAACCGAACAAGCCTCCCGCCCGCGTATCGCCAAAAAGCTGCGACCGTCGAACATGTACGCATGTTCGGCCACGCATCATACGAACGAACTAATTGTTTAATTCCTTTGGGGGTGCGCGTACAACCACTCAACTTTGTCCCACGTTCTGGACTAATGCATGCATGTGGAAGCCTAGTAGCTAGAGCCCGTGGTGTATAGGTCTGGGCCGTCCACTAAGTACTAGCCCGCGTGTGACCGTGTGTTGACTGGGTGGAGTCTGCAGTGGTTAGCGCCATATGCGTTTAGTCCCACATCGCTTGCTATGCTCAATCGGACAAGTCGCTGGTCTATATAAGACTGTGGGGTGTGCACTCCTCAGAGTAGAAGCCTTCGCTGCTAAGCAGCGTTCGGTATAAACCGAACACTGAACCGAATTAATCAGCTAACCGAATATTCAGTTAGCAATTTTTACTTCCTAATTCCAGTTTTTAGTTTTGCTAACCGAATTTCAAAATTAACCGAACGGTAAAAACCGAATTTTTGGTTTCTACCGAATGCCCGCCCCTAGAGCTAAGTGTGTGAACACGATTTGGTAAAGGTAGCGGTGAGAGGCTATGTAGGAGTACATGGTGGGTTGTCTCATTGAAACCATCCACAGGAACTGAGTTCTGTGTTTGTGATCCATGAATAGCTACTACCACATGTTGGGCCATGAAATATGACCCCGCTCGACTTATTAACCGCCCCTGTCCTCAGTCTAGGAGTTGCAACTAGTTTCTGGTGTTTGTAGTATGCTGGAGGCCGTGCGCAGCGCTGACCCGAGGGGTGGGCTATGATGTGGTAGGCACGTGGCCGGGTATGCCGAGCGCCCATTAGGTGTCACGGAACCCTGTACATATCGTTCGGGGCCGTATGTGGAAACCTCGGTCAGACTCCCTGCGGATGGAAACTGAATAGGCGATAAACCTGGACTAGAGACTTGTGTGGTTAGTCAGGTCATGGTCTGCACCCACGTCGGCTTTCGCTTGAAGTCTGCCGAGCACATGTCGTGTGCAGACGCTAAGTGGTGGAAACATGTGTGAAGAACACCCCTGCAGGGTTATAAATGATCTATTTGAATAGCCGCGTCCGCGGTAAAGGACCTCAGGGTTGCCTATATAGTTCATAGACAAGTGAAAGTGGATACTCTAAAATGCGCAAGATAAGTGTGAGTGATATGGATGGCGTTCTCGTAGGGAGACGGGAGCAGATCCATAGTGGTGTATTGATTGGTGAATATGTGGACTTGTGTGCGCCACCTCAAAAGGGTTACTTGCAGACGTAGTTCAGGATAGCCACTGAGTCAAAGCTGGCTTGCTGCAGTTAAAGTCCACCACCCCCTTTGTTGATACTGATGCATATGTAGATAGTTCTGATGTAAGTCTTGCTGGGTACATTTGTAGTCACGTTTGCTTAATTTATGTTTTGCAGAGAGACTTCAGTCTCACTAGTAGTTCCGCGTGGACTTCAATGTTTAGCTTGTTACGCGTGGACTTCTCAGCCTTTTCATTTGTAGTATTCTGTACTTTGACAAGTTAAGCTTCCGCATGTGCTTATTGCTTGTATGACTTGAATGCTGGGTCATCAGACCCATGTTTGTAATATCTGGCTCCTCGGACCCTAATGAATAAATACTTTGAGTCATAGAGTTTTGTTGTGATGCCCTGTTGTATTTGCACATATCGAGCATATTGTGTGTATGTTATTGAAATGCTTGGTGTGTGTGGGATCCGACAACCTAGTTGATTATTCTTGGTAGCCTCTCTTATCGGGAAATGTCTCCTAGTACTTCCACTGAGCCATGGTAGCTTGCTACTGCTCCGGAACACTTAGGCTGGCCGGCATGTGTGCTTCGTTCCTGTGTCTGTCCCTTCGGGGAAATGTCACGCGTTGTTCCTTTAAGTCCTTGTAGCTTGCTACGACTTGGGTTCATACGTTGATGATCGATACGTTCGTTGTTGGGTCATGTTTGCCTGTCCCTGTAAGTTAGTGCCACTTTGGATTCATGACTAGTCATGTCGGCCCGGGTTCTTTGTCATATGTATGCTAGCGGCACTATCATATACGTGAGCCAAAAGGCGCAAGCAGTCCCGGGCCAGGTAAGGTGGCACCCGTGGGAATACCGTGCGTGAGGCCGCAAAGTGATATGATGTGTTACATGCTAGGTCGGTGTGACTTAGGATCGGGGTCCTGATAGAACCCATCTAATAAGTCTAGGTTTAGCATCTTTCTTTTTCATAAGATATTTAATAGCAGCATGATGAGTGTGAACAGTCAATTTAGAATCAACAATATAAGGTCTGAACTTACCACAAGCAAATACAACTGCTAAAAATTCTTTTTGAGTAGTAGCATAATTTCTCTGGGCACTGTCTAGAGTTTTACTAGCATATTGGATAACATTTAATTTCTTATCAACTCTTTGTCCTAGAACAACGCCTACAGGATAATCACTAGCATCACACATAATTTCAAAAGGTAAATTCCAATCAAGAGGCTGAACAAATAGGTGCAGAAATCAAGGCTTTCTTAAGTATTTCAAATGCTTCTACAAAATCATCATCAAAGACAAACGGAACATCTTTTGGTAAAAGATTAGTCAAAGGCCTAGAAATTTTTGAGAAGTCTTCAATGAACCTCCTATAAAAACCGGCATGACCAAGAAAACTTCTTATACCTTTGGTGTCCTTAGGACACGACATCTTTTCAATAGCATCAACTTTAGCTTTATCAACTTCAATACCTCTTTCAGAAATTTTATGCCCCAAGACAATACCTTCATTAACCATAAAGTGACACTTTTCTCAATTCAAGACAAGATTAGTTTCTTCACATCTCTGCAAAACTTGATTAAGGTTGCTTAAGCAATCATCAAAAGAAGTTCCATATACGGAAAAATCATCCATGAAAACCTCAACAATACTTTCACAAAAGTCAGAGAATATAGCAGTCATACATCTTTGAAAGGTAGCAGGTGCATTGCATATACCAAAAGGCATACGTCTATAAGCAAAGGTACCGAAAGGGCAAGTAAAAGTGGTCTTTTCTTGATCCTCTTTTGACACAGGTATTTGAGAGAAACCAGAATAACCGTCTAGAAAGAAAAAATATGTATGTTTGGATAATGTTTCTAGCATTTGGTCAATAAAAGGTAAAGGGTAATGATCCTTTTTAGTAGCTTTATTTTGTTTGCGGAAATCAATTACCATACTATAACCTGTAACAATTCTTTGTGGAATCAATTCATCTTTATCATTAGGAACAACAGTAATACCTCCCTTCTTAGGGACACAATGGACAGGACTTACCCACTAACTATCAGCAACAGGATAAATTATACCTGCCTCCAGAAGCTTTAGTATTTCTTTTCTTACCACTTATGTCATCTTGGGATTTAACCATTGTTGGTGATCAACAACCGTTTAGCGTCTTTCTCCTATTTTATTTTGTGCTGGCATAGAGTGGGACTAATGCCCTTAAGATCATCAAGAGTATATCCAATAGCAGCATGGTGCTTCTTCAGAGTTTTCAATAATTTTTCTTCTTCCTGCTCTAAAAGGTTAGCACTAATAATAACAGGATATATCTTCTTTTCATCAAGATAAGCATATTTAAGAGTATCAGGTAATGGTTTAAGCTCAAACACGGGATCACCCTTGGGTGGAGGAGGATCCCCTAGAATTTCAACAGGCAGATTGTGTTTCAAAATAGGTCCCTGCTTGAAGAATACTTCATCTATTTCCCTTCTTTCATTCATAAACATATCATTTTCATGGTCTAGAAAATATTGTTCTAAAGGATCGTTAGGAGGCATGGCAATAGAAGCAAGACCAATAATTTCATCTTTACTAGGCAATTCTTTATCATGGGGTTGTCTATGAAATTTAGCAAAATTAAAATCATGAGACATATCCCCTAAACCAATAGTAACAACATCTTTTTGCAATTTATCATAGCATTAACAGTACTCAAGAAGGGTCTACCAAATATGATGGGATAAAAGTCATCTTGTGGGGAACCAAGAGCAAGAAAATCGGTAGGATATTTAACTTTCCCACACAAAACTTCAACAGCTCTAACAATCCCCAACTGGTGAAATAGTATCTCTATTAGCAAGCTTAATTGTAACATCAATACCTTCTAACTCAGCAGGTGCAATATCATGCATAATTTCTTCATATAAAGAATGAGGTATTGCACTCGCACTAGCACCAATATCACATAAGCCATGATAGCAATGATCTCCTATTTTAACAGAAATAATAGGCATGCCTACAACAGGTCTATGTTTATTTTTAGTATCGGTCTAGCAATTCTAGCAGCTTCATCACAGAAGTAAATAACATGCCCATCAATATTATCGACCAAGAGATCTTTAACCATAGCAATACTAGGTTCAACTTTAATTTGCTCAGGGGGTGTAGGTGTTCTAGTATTACTCTTACGAACCACAGTTAAAGCTTTAGCATGATCCTTTATTCTAGCAGGGAAAGGTGGTTTCTCAATATAAGCGGTAGGAACAATAGGATCAACATTATAAATGATAGTCTTTTCTTCAACCTTAATAGGTTCAACTACTTTTACTTCAATGGGAGGATGATATTTAAACCACTTCTCCTAAGGGAGATCAACATGAGTAGCAAAGGATTCACAAAAACAAGCTACTATCTCAGAGTCAAGTCCATATTTAGTGCTAAATTCATGAGAAGCATCGGTATCCATAAAAGATTTAACACAATCAAACTTAGGTGTTATACCTGACTCCTTACCTTCGTCGAGTTCCCAATCTTCAGAGTTGCATTTAATTCTTTCCAATAAATCCCATTTGAATTCAATAGTCTTCATCATAAAAGAACCAGTACAAGAAGTATCAAGCATGGAGCGATTATTGAGAGAAAGCCGAGCACTAAAATTTTGAATAGTAATTTCTCTTGAGAGCTCATGATTGGGGCATGAATATAACATTGACTTAAGCCTCCCCCAAGTTTGAGCGATACTTTCTCTTTCGCGAGGCCAAAAATTATATATATAATTTCGATCATGATGAACCAGATGCATAGGATAAAACTTCTGATGAAATTCCAATTTCAATCGGTTGTAGTTCCATGATCCAATATCATCGCATAGCCTAAACCATGTCAATGCCTTTCCCTTCAATGATAAAGGGAAGACCTTCTTCTTGATAACATCCTTGGGCATACCTGCAAGCTTAAATAATCCACAAACTTCATCCACATAGATTAGGTGCAAATCGGGATGTAATGTTCCATCTCCTGTAAAAGGATTAGGTAGCAGTTTCCCTATCATACCCGAAGGAATTTCAAAGTAAACATTTTCAGTAGGTTCCGTAGGTTGAGGAGCAACTCTTTGCTTTACTGGTCAGGGTGAAGATACCCCAAACAAGCCCCTCAAAGGATTATTTTCCATAGTAACAAGCGACAGTAAATTTCAGCACACTATATAATTTTTTTCTTACCAAAGGCGCTTCACTCCCCGGCAACGGCATCAGAAAAGAGTCTTGATGACCCACAAGTATAGGGGATCTATCATAGTCCTTTCAATAAGTAAGAGTGTCGAACCCAACGAGGAGCAGAAGGAAATGACAAGCGGTTTTCAGTAAGGTATTCTCTACAAGCACTGAAATTATCAGTAACAGATAGTTTTGTGATAAGGTAATTTGTAACGGGTAACAAGTAACAAAAGTAAACAAGGTGCAAAAAGGTGGCCCAATCCTTTTTGTAGCAAAGGACAAGCTTGTACAAACTCTTATATAAAGGAAAGAAATCCCGAGGACACATGGGAATTATCGTCAAGCTAGTTTTCATCAGCCCCTTACGAAGCAACACATAAACTAGGGTTTAAGCTTCTGTCACTCTAGGAACCCATCATCTACTTATTACTTCCCAATGCCTTCCCCTAGGCCCAAATAATGGTGAAGTGTCATGTAGTCGACGTTCACATAACACCACTAGAGGAAAGACAACATACATCTCATCAAAATATCGAACGAATACCAAATTCACATGACTACTTATAGCAAGACTTCTCCCATGTCCTCAGGAACAAACGTAACTACTCACAAATCATATTCATGTTCATAATCAGTGGGGTATTAATATGCATAAAGGATCTGAACATATGATCTTCCACCAAATAAACCAACTAGCATCAACTACAAGGAGTAATCAACACTACTAGCAACCCACAGGTACCAATCTGAGGTTTTGAGACAAATCTCGGATACAAGAGATGAACTAGGGTTTGAGATGAGATGGTGCTGGTGAAGATGTTGATGGAGATTGACCCCCTCCCGATGAGAGGATCGATGGTGATGACGATGGTGATGATTTCCCCCTCCCGGAGGGATGTTTCCCTGGCAGAACAGCTCTGCCGGAGCCCTAGATTGGTTTCGCCAGGTTCCGCCTCGAGACGGCGGCGCTTCGTCCCGAAAGATTCCTCCTTATTTTTTCCAGGGCGAAAGACTTCATATAGCAAAAGATGGGCACCGGAGGCCTGCCAGGGGGCCCACGAGGAAGGGGCCGCGCCCAGGGGGTAGGGCGTGCCCCCCACCCTTGTGGATAGGGTGTGGCCCCCTCTGGTGCTTTCTTCGCCCAATATTTTTAATATATTCCAAAACTAACATTCGTCGAGTTTCAGGACTTTTGGAGTTGTGCAGAATAGGTCTATAATATTTGCTCCTTTTCCAGCCCAGAATTCCAGCTGCCGGCATTCTCCCTCTTCGTGTAAACCTTGTAAAATAAGAGAGAATAGGCATAAGTATTGTGACATAATGTGTAATAACAGCCCATAATGCAATAAATATCGATATAAAAGCATGATGCAAAATGGACGTATCAGAGGGTTTGCCATTGAACCCACCATGGAGCGATGTCTGCATGACATTGTATTGCTGCGCAAAACTCTTCTCTTTTTCTCTACATGTTTAGCATGACTGTGTACAATATTTGACATGAATATGAAAAAAATATGGTGAGATTATGTAATGAGAGCATGCAGAAATCTAGCATGATGGTAACAACTAGTGGATGGATCCAAAAATAATTATAGCAGGCTGATGATAGCTTTAATTTAATAAAAAGATAGATGATGATTGCTTTACTATTTGTTTCCCACCCAAGGTGAACAACATAGGCATACCCTAGGTGAACCAGATATTAGACAGAGATATTATTCATTGCTGCCTCGACATGTGCCCCACAACTAATTTAGAGCACAAGTTTGAACATTAATTTGGACCTGACTTGGAGTCTAAGAGGTGAAAAGGACGATAAAGTAGCTGGTAATTTTAAGCAATGCATAACATAAGTATAAACAAAAGAGTGAGACCTCTCTTGTGGACCCGTGTACTCCTCAGGTTTATCTGCTGAGTCGATGATGGTGATGCCATTGCGATGGGTGCCGGCGGCAGGGAAGGAGATCTGAGGTAGCGAAAGACGGTCAGGAGTCGTGATGTCTGGTTTGGTGGATGCTTCTGTTGATGGAGCAACTTAGGTGAGGTGGACGACGTCGCGGCAGGAGCAGGACAAACCACACAAAGTTTCCTTTGACACCTACCTGTAACTGAAGTAATTCTGTAAGGGCTCATTTGGCTTGCATGATTCTAAAAACACAGGGATAGGAAAAACACTGGAATAGGATAGGAATGCACATGGTAAACAGAGCATTTGTAAACACAGGATTTCTGTCAACTTGGTGTTTGGTTCACAGGAATTGGAAGAGCAGAGGAATGCAAAGAAACATGGCCAAAATGAAGTGAAACCTTATGAAAGCATGTACAGTTAGAATGCTATTTTGTCACTAATGCACTTGGTCTTGTTTTCATGCATAGGATTTTGAAAAGTAGGTCCACGTGGATGTTTTGCTCCATTCCTTTCAACAAAACGCATGAATAATTGAATAGTAGAGTGCCATAGGAAAATTTCCTATTGCTATGTTTTTCCAATGAACCAAAATAGCCCTAATGGATCGACATGAATGTAGAGTAATAAGTGATGCAACAAGTGTACAACCTCTTTGCCGTAGCCGTGTTGACCTCAACATCATTGGGTTGGTCGTTGAAGAAGTTGAGGTAGAGGTGGCTGTCGGAGGTGTGGAGGAAGATCTGAGGAATCTGTAGACGGCGTCCAGGGCACTGCTCTGTTGTGATGGATCGTTCCGTCATTGGAGCAGCTCCGGTGAGCCATAAGACGTCAAGGCTGAAGCAGCACAAGATAGACATCGTAAATCTCAAGTGGGATTCTAATAGCATCTCCAATAGATGATGTAAAATGCATTACCAAAATGTGATAGATGTAAAATTTACATCACCAAAAACAACCTGACTACAACAGATGAGGTAAAAACTGTTGACTCTTAACTTAACTGTCAAAACTGAAATTTACTATGGAATCTGAATGTTACTGTCGAAACTGAACACAATGGTAGCAGAGAGGCACTTCACATGGGATAGTTTAGGGAAGGCCTGCAGTTCATCTTCAACCTGCACCCCCCTGAGCCGCCAGCCACCACCGGCCAAACCCAGTGTCGCCCCGCCGCCCTGAAACAACTCCCCACCGCCGGCCCGCCGCCGCCTCGCCGCCCCAAAACAACTCCCCACCGCCGGTCCGCCGCCGCCTCGCCGCCCCGAAACAACTCCCCACTGTCGGTCCGCCGCCGCCTTGGCCAGCCCTCTAGCCCCCCCCCCCCCCCCCGCTCCAAGCTTTTTCTCCGGCCATCCCGACGCCACCACCCCACCACCGCGCCCCCCATCGCCGGCGAGCAACACCCCACCCAGAACCCTAAGATAGATAGTGGGGTACCTATCTGGCAAGCCCCCCTCCCCGCTACGGGTGGTTCTTCCTTAACTCTGGCGAGCCCCCCCCACCCCCTGAAAATTGACTGATCCAAAAGTCGATTGAGTCGATTGAAGTGTAGCTAAATCGGAGCAGAGCAGCAGCACGAGCGAGGGGGAGCAGTAGCAGCAGCGCGAGCAAGCGAGAGCCGAAGCAGCAACAGCTGGGCGAGCGAGCGAGCGAGCGAGAGCCGGAGCAGCAACAGCTGGGCGAGCGAGCGAGTGAGCGAGAGCCGGAGCAGCAGTAGCAGATCCGGCTAGTATGGACGCCGCTGCCAAAGGGGCCTCGCACTGGGGGAGAGCCGGCATGGAGATGTCGCCTGCGGCGCTGGCTTCGAGGTAGCCGCTCCATGGGGGTGCGGGATGGAGCACCGTCGGCGCCGAGAGGTTGAGTTAAGGAGAAGGTGCGATGCGATGAGTGTACAACCTCTTTGGTGGCGCCGAGTAGGCCTCGGCTTCGTCCGAGGAGTCAGTGAGGATGATGTGATTCCGGTGGAGCAGGTTAAGGCGGCGTTGTGGGGATGGAGACCCCGTGATAGACGAGGCGATCGTCGGAGCAGCTCCTTGAAGGTGGAGGACGGGGCGGCTGAACCTGCCGGACGACGAGATGGACGACGGATCCTCATCTGGGGAGGTGGATCAGGGACCTCGAGCTATTGCGGTGGACGACATCGTCGGGGAAGAGGCTCCAGGTGGGCAGCGGTGAGGCCGCGGACGGAGGAGGGTGGGGTTTCGCGGCTAGAGCGTAGAGGTTATGGCAGCCAGATTTTGAATGGCGAAAAGGAGGCCATGGGAGGGGGGAACCATGACTTCGGGACGCTGAAAGGATGGAGAAGAGGTGTCTAGAGGGGGGTGAATAGACTCTTAATAAGAAAAAGTTGCAGTTTTTATTTTCTTCAAGTTAAGGTGGCGTTTTAGCACAAGATTAAACATTTAGAATACATATCAAGCAAGCATGATAAGATTATATGAGCAGCGAAAAGTAAATCATGCAATTTGCAAGAATGTAAAGGGATGGGATTGGAGTGTGCAAACGCAATTGGAGACACGGAGATTTTTTGCGTGGTTCCGATAGGTGGTGCTATCGTACATCCATGTTGGTGGAGACTTCAACCCACGAAAGGTAACGGTTGCGCGAGTCCACGAAGGCTCCACGAAGAAGCAACCTTGTCTATCCCACCATGGCCATCGCCCACGAAGGACTAGCCTCACTAGGGTAGATCTTCATGAAGTAGGCGATCTCCTTGCCCGTACAAACTCCTTGGTTCAACTGCACAATCTTGACTGTGGCTCCCAAGTAACACCTAATCAATCTAGGAGACACCACTCTCCAAAATGTAATAGATGGTGTGTTAATGATGAACTCCTTGCTCTTGTGCTTCAAATGATAGTCTCCCCAACACTCAACTCTCTCTCACAGATTTGGATTTGGTGGAAAGATGATTTGAGTGGAAAGCAAGTTGGAGAAGGCTAGAGATCAAGATTCATATGGCTGGAATGGAATATCTTGACCTCAACACATGAGTAGGTGGTTCTCTCTCAGAAAATGTATGATGGAAGTGTAGGCATGTTCTGATAGCTCTCCTCAACAGTGAAGAGTGGTTGGAGGGGTATATATAGCCTCCACACAAAATCTAACCGTTACACACAAATCACCAAACTCGGTGGGACCGAATCAGAAAACTCGTTCGGACCGACTCAGTTCATAATATGACCGTTAGGCATTTCGGTCGGACCGATATGATCAACTCGGTGGGACCGATGTGCTAGGGTTAGGGTAAAACCTCATCTCGGTGAGACCAATTACACAAACTCGGTGGGACCGATTTTGGTAATAGGCTAACCAGAGAGTTGGTCAGGCAAACTCGGTGGGACCGATTACACAACTCGGTAAGACCGAACTTAATGCAACAGGATCCATTGAGTTTGCAAGCCCATCTCGTTGAGACCGAGATCCCATCGGTGAGACTGAATTGATTAGGGTTTCTGGCAGTGGCTATGTCAACTGAACTCGGTGGCGCCGGATAGAAAGTTTCGGTGGGGCCGAGTTTGACTTTTGGTTTGGGACATATGTGGATATGAGAAAGTGGTTGAGGGTTTTGGAGCATATCACTAAGCACTTTCAGCAAGCAAGCCATTAAGCAACACCTCATCCCCTTTTAATAGTATTGGCTTTCCTATGGACTCAATGTGATCTTGGATCACTAAAATTGAAATGTATTATCTTAAGCTTTGGAGCCTGAGCCAATCTTTTGTCCTTAGCATTTTGAAGGGGTTCCATATCCTCTTGTCCACGCCACTCCATCTGTTGAACTTGTCTGAAATATACTAGATGAAAACATTAGTCCAACAAGAGATACGTTGACATTAATTACCAAAACCACCCACAGAGCACTTGTGCTTTCAATCTCCCCCTTTATGTTAATTGATGACAACATAGATCAAAGCTTTAGGTAAAGATAAAGAAAATAGCAAGTAAAGCTTTGGAGGGACATGTAACATGCATAGGCTCCCCCTACATGTATGCAATCATGTCAATATGGAATGTAAGAGTATGTGAATGCATAATCATGGTAGAGCAAGCAATGTGTTACATGTGTCTTGGCTATATGCATCAGAGCAAATGATATGATTATATGAAGTGTAACCTCATGTTCATGATTCCTTCTTGCAAACATTATGTACATCAGCAAGAAATCATCATGCACATGAGTGTCATGCATATACTTACCTTGTGGTCTTGAGCTGGCTTAGGAAGGGATGGACCTGAGTAAACAAAGTTAGATAAAACAGATACATCTACTAGACATAGCAAACAAAAGAAGCCACAAGACTACCAAGATTGGGATCACATGTAGAGAGTGAGTACTGGGTACTCTATTGGATATAGACATGTTCACAAAGGTAAAAGATATGCAATGAATTCAAAGATTTCCTTCCCTAGCAGTCTTTCTCCCCCTGAATCTTATATTGGATAATGGGAGAAAATAGGGAAACAAAATCAGAGCAAAAACAGATCAGATCACAGAAACATAACATAGACATGTCTTTCCCCTCTTAAAGACATGTGACTTCTCTCCTCTTGAACACCAAGCATCTGGGGCATGTGATTCCTCTCTCCCCCTGTTTGAAGTATACTCTCCCCCTTTTGAAGGATTAAGCTTCGATGTGATCTCTCTCTCCCCCTTTGACATCAATTTCCAGGAAGGGATCTTCTGGAGTGTGAGCCAAAATAGGTACGGTCCTTGAGTCACAGAGCAAAGCAGCATGTAAAGTGTGATGCTAGTAGAGGACAAGAATCATTGAGTGGAGCTGGAGCAAAAATGTAGGAACAAGTGGCAAATTGTCTTTTCTGCAGTGAAATCGGTGGCACCGAGTTGTGTTCTTCGGTTGCACCGAAAGGATTCGGTTGGACCAAAAATAGCAAACCGGTGTGACCGAGTTCAACACAGAAAAAGAGCAATAGTCACCTCAGCTCACTAGGCAAATAAGATCTCACAAGGATTTACAAGGAATTAACTGAAGGATTTGCAATGAATTGGATGCAAAGAAATGCAGAACAAAATTAGAGAAAAGAAAATCTAGATGAAGTTTTTTTTGATAAAGGGAAGGGGAACAAAAATGCAGGAACAAATGCAAGAACTCAGAGAAACACTAGAGAACTTCATCTAGAATTGGGCGGTGACAAAGTCACCTATGTTATAGTATATTGACTATGGAGACAAGTGAGAACACTTGATCATAAGTCATACTCATCGTTTAAGCTCAAAATGGGGTTACCATTTTTCATTTAAGCTTTTGATGTATTCGCATCTTGTTGAGCTGCTTTGACCCATGACTTGGAGTAAAACTTCTCTAAGATGGAATAACATACCTTGGGTGGTGGTGTTGAACTTGATCATGTAGTTGAACTTGCGTGGAATGCTCAAGGTTGATGTAGCGCATCAATGGTTGGGAGCACCACTTGGAGTTGAGTTCATCTACCTACATGGGCTAGTTTTGCAAGGAAAAGCACTTGTGTATCCAACATGACAATCATGAAATTTGATACCAAATGAAATTTGATATATAGGATTTGTCAAAGGATATATTGAAGAGTTTCATGCTTCCTTGTCTTCAACCACCATGGTGTAGAGACTTGGTGATGTAGAGATTGCTCAATGTGTGAGTGAGTTGCAATCCCATGGATTTAGATTCATCCAAGTACCTACAAGGGTTAGATAG
Source organism: Aegilops tauschii subsp. strangulata (assembly GCF_002575655.3). Lineage (NCBI taxonomy): Eukaryota > Viridiplantae > Streptophyta > Magnoliopsida > Poales > Poaceae > Aegilops > Aegilops tauschii. The sequence goes on along the minus strand of NC_053036.3, from coordinate 455,543,963 downwards.
CATGCAAGGGTACAAATGTATCCAAGACATATGATTATCATCATAAGAGAAAAAGTCAAGGATTAGTCGTAGGCTCATGCCTTGCATGTATCCACAAGGAGTTCCTACTCCAAGTTTGAAGCATCGATGATGTTCAATTCACCTCTCAAACGGCAAAATACTTTCTCATCAAGCGATTTGGTGAATATATCTGCCAATTGCTTATCGCTATGGACATGCTTAAGATCAATGTCCCCTTTAGCAACATGATCTCGAATGAAATGATGACGAACTTCAATATGCTTAGTTCGAGAATGTTGCACTGGATTGTGATTAATCTTAATATCACTCTCATTGTCACAAAGCAATGGAACATGTTTCACATAGATCCCATAATCCTTATGAGTTTGGGTCATCCAAAGTAATTGAGCACAACATGAACTGGCGGCAATGTATTCCGCTTCGGCGGTGGATAAGGATACCGAGTTTTGTTTCTTGGAGGACCAAGATACAAGAGATCTACCAAGAAATTGACAAGTACCCAAAGTGGATTTTCTATCAACCTTGTCTCCGACATAGTCCGAGTCAGAATAGCCAACAAGATCAAAATATGACCTCTTAGGATACCAAATGCCAAAATTTTGTGTATGTATTAAGTATCTCACTATCCTTTTCACAGCCTTAAGATGACATTCTTTGGGGGCTGCTTGATATCGTGCACACATGCACAGACTTAGCATAATGTCGGGACGGGAGGCACATAGATATAACAATGAACCAATCATAGATCGGTAAACCTTTTGGTCAACCGATTTGCCATCCTTGGTCAAGTCAAGATGTCCACTAGTAGGCATGGGAGTTTTCATACCTTTCCTTTCTTGCATGTTGAACTTCTGGAATAAGTCCTTGGTGTACTTTGTTTGAGAAACAAAGGTGCCTTCCTTAGTTTGCTTGATTTGCAAACCAAGAAAGAACTTGAGTTCACTCATCATAGACATCTCGAACTTCTTCGACATTAGCTTTCCAAACTTTTCACTAAAATGAGGCTTAGTCGAACCAAATATGATATCATCAACATAAATTTGGCACACAAATAATTCACCATTAACCTTTTTAGTAAAAAGAGTAGAATCTATTTTTCCAATCTCAAAGCCTTTCTCAATAAGGAACTTGGTCAAGCATTTATACCACGCTCTAGGAGCTTGTTTAAGACCATAAAGAGCTTTGTGAAGTTTATAAACATGATCCGTGTTGGTGTACCAAAAAAGGGGCGCTCTTTTGTACCCCTTATTTGTGCACGGGCAGTCAGAGCCACGCCCACGACCACACTTAAGCAGGGCAGAGACAGGAAATCAGAGACACAACACAGTATCAAAGCAACGCCAAGACAGAGGCATGAAGAGCAAGAAGGCGGAGTGGTTTCCCCCGGCAAGACCCTTGCCGGGGCGGCCTCCACGACCCCGGCAAGAGCCTTGCCGGGGCAGCCCACCTAACGCCAGCGGGGCGCGCCGCCCTTGAGCCCCAGTTCCTCCAAACACCGCCAACCGCGTTGGGACCAAAGCTTGGGAGGCGCCTCCGTGATGGCATGCAGATCTTTGTGAAGACAAGAACAACACTCTTAATCAGAAGAGTGGAAGACGGCAAGCCTCGGCGACATCCTTGCCGAGGAAGCCCACAAGACTCCCCAGCAAGATCCTTGCCGGGGACGACCGCAACGCCGCGGCAAGACCCTTGCCGGGGCCCCGACAAGGCCCTTGCTGAGGGCGTCTGCGAGGCCGTAGCCAGGCCTGCACCCATCAAGCTTTTGCCACCAATCCCATGCAGCTGCCAGCCCACCAGCCAGGCAGGAACCTGCGTGTCGACGCAAGGCTCCTCCGCCAACCCAGCAACTTCTTACGTGGTGGCATGCAAATCTTCATGAAGGCCCCGCCATCACGCCACCTCAGCTGCCTGCCAGCCTACATGGCACCACCGCCTCGCTGGCCCAGGCGCGTGTCGAGGTGGGGCGAAGCGGCGGTAAAGTGGAGGGGACACGTCGGGGCGCATTAAATGCATCTTGTCCCGTAATAGCTAGCGATAAGCTTAACCACAGTACCCCGATGCCACCTCCTGGTGACACTGTGGCGATCCCTTTGCCTATAAAAGGAGACGCAAAGCGTCCAGGAGAAGGATTTGGACTCTTGGACAAGTTACGTCCCTTGTAGCTAGTTCCAGAACCCCAAGAACACAGATATACACATCCAAGCAGGACTAAGGTATTACGCATCTCTGTGGCCCGAACTTGGGTACACGATCCATGTGCTCGTACTGACTACTGATCCTGCTCTCCTCACCACCCAGCGCCTCGCAACCGCAGAAAGGATCCTCGTGATCCCATAGGTGTCATTTTCCACCGACATCTTTGGCACGCCAGGTAGGGGGCGCAGTAGTGAGCATCTGGTTTTGCAGGCAGTGGCACAGTTCTTCATTGCCATGGCTCCCAAGAAGAAGAAGACCACGGTGATCGGTTCGTCCGGGACCGGACTGCCTATACCAACGCAGACCAGTAGCGGGCCAGTCGCGGAGAGAACCCGTGGCACGACCCGCGAACATATGCATCACCCTCGCAGTCCGGGCCTGGTGAGCGGCGTCGTTCGTGCCCCAGGCGACGAGCCACACGTCGCGAGCTCCAGAAACGGAGTTGGGCCCCCCCGCAGGCGGCGCGGGGCCCTCCAGGGGCGTCGTCGTGCCACCAGGCGGCGCTGCGGCGACCTCCAAGATACCAACACCGGCGCCCATGGTGCGTTCTTCTCAGGTCGTGCGCGATGAGCAGCACCAGCCCGCTAGTGACCCTGGGCGCCGCCCTGGGAAGAGCCCCGCGCGCCCTTCACATGTCGAGGAGGGCCAGCATGCGCGCCGAGGAGTTGGCGGAGGTGGCGGACAGCCGCATGGCCGTGATGGTGCTCCTTCTAACACGGTTAGAAGTCGAAGCACATCGCGGTCCACGCAGCTTTCGCCGCCGCCCATGCCAGCAGAAGCCCTAGCACGCGCGCAGCTGTTCCTCGACTTTCCTCCCGCTGCGGAGAATCTCGACGAATGGAGGGCCACCGTACGGAGCCTCGTCGGCATCGCTAACAATGACGAGTTGCGACCAGCGGGGCCCGTAGGCCGCCGCTCCGTCGGGCCATCGCATGCCAGCGGTGGATGGGCCGGAGGCGATGCGGCCACGGTGCACTCCCCTCCTCCATACCGGCCACCGCGGGTGTCAGTCCGTCGCGACGACGCTCATGATGATATGTCCATAGCATCATCCGACCCGCGAACCCACCGCGACCAACGTCAAGTTCTTCGAGAGCGAGCTCATGAAGACGCTCGAACCACCATCGAGCGTCGGCGTGACGCGGGCCACCAGTCGGACAGGCGGGCAGGGCCCGCTATGGACCACCCAGCACCAGAAGGCTACGGTGGCCTACCCTACGAGGTGGGTTGTCCGGCCTTCAGCCGTGAGCTGCGGCAGTTCCAGTGGCCCTCCCACCGCATGTTCAAGCCTGACATTGGCGAGAAGTACAACGGCAAGACTCACCCATCGGAGTTCCTCACCATCTACACCATCGCGATGCAAGCTGCTGGGGCCCACGAGGATAAGGTGCTTGCCAATTACTTCCCGTTGGCACTCAAGCCCAATGTTATGTCATGGTTGATGCACTTGCCGGTGGACTCCATTTCTTCTTGGGAGGATCTGTGTCATGAGTTTGTTGGCGCCTTTACTGGAGGCCACGAAGCTCATGGCCAGGCGAGCGACTTGCATATCATCCCCCAGAAAGAAGGAGAAAACTTGCGCAAGTACATCCAAAGGTTCAGCCGAGTGCAGTACAACATTCCCGACGTTCATCCTGCCACCGTGATCAGTGCATTCCATCAGAATGTGCACAATCGCAAGATGCATGAGGAGTTGGCGATGAACAAGGTCAAGGATGTGGCCAAGCTTTATATTCTAGCCGATCGGTGCGCTCACGCTGAAGAGGGAAGGAAGTACCCCCGCGAAGACGCCGGTGCGGAAACCGAATCCACGGATGATACCGCCACCCCGGCGAAGAAGGGCCGGCACCGTAACAGGAAGTGCAAGGGCAAGACTGTGCTTGCCGTCGAGGGGTCCGACGACACCGGCGCCACCAAGAAGGCCAAGGCGAGTGACCCCGGCAAGGAGGTTGCCGGGTGTGTCGCTTGCCGGGCCTTGGCGGCTGCCGACAAGCCAGGGGGCTCTGACAAGCAGTATTGCAAGATCCACCCCACCAAGCGCCATGACCTCCAGAACTACCGGCAAGTGGAGCTGCTCGCTGAGAAGCAGAAAGTCGAGTATGAGCGGCGGGACAAGGAGAGGGACAAGAGGGTGCCGAGGGATCCGGCAAGAAGTGTGGCGGCCAAGGAGGCCGCCGCGGCAAAGATAATCAGCAGGAGAGGCCCGCCCGAGGCCGCGACAAGAAGCAGGAAGACATGACGAGGACGATGAGTCCGACGACCACGAGTTCCAGAAAGCCACATAGGCCATGTGCGTCGATGGTGGCGCCTCGCTGCATACATCCCACAGCCAGCTCAAGAAGTGGGCGCGTGAGATCACTGCGGCGGAGCCATCGTTCGATGCACGGAAGCCGCTGAAGTTGTCTAGCACGCCTATCATCTTCGACACCGAGGACCACCCTGACCGCACTACTGCGGTCGGGTGCTTGCCATTGTTGGTCTGACCAACAATCCGCAATCTCAAGGTGACGAAGATGCTAGTTGACGGCGGGGCCGGTCTGAACATGATCTAGCCTGTTGTGATCAAGAGGCTGCAGATCCCTGATGGAGACCTCGAGGAGACGGGCACGTTCCAAGGGGTCAATCCGGGGAGGAGCCAGCCGAAGGGAAAGGTCACGCTGCCCGTGACGTTCGGAGGCGAGCTGAACTACAGGACGGAGAGGATTGTCTTTGACGTAGCCGAGATCCCCTTGCCCTACAACGGGATCCTCGGCCGCCCGGCACTAGCCAAGTTCATGGCGGTTTCTCACTACACCTACAACACGCTGGAGATGCCCGGACCGATGAACATCATCACCGTCCCCTCCGACAAGAAAGACACGTTGATTTGCGCCGACCAACTCTACCGGGAAGCAGTTGCAGCAGCTACCACCAAGGCACCTGCTCCTGCCAACGGAGTCCCGGGAGGAAGAAAGACCGGCGAGACCCCTCGCGCCCACTCCGGCAAGCGCACCTCTTCGGGGTGTTGCGCTCCCGTTGGGGACGTGCCAGAGAGCTCCACCGGCAAGAGGAGAAGTCCAGAGCTGCACCACCAGAGACCAAGAAGGTGTCCGTCAAGGAGGACGACACGGGGGGAGTTTTTACCATAAGCTCCACCCTCGACGACAAATAGGAAAGCGAGCTCGTCACTTTCATGCGGACGAATGTCGATGTGTTTGCATGGCAAGCCTCCGACATCCTTGGCGTGCCCAGGGAAGTGATTGAGCACCATCTTGCTGTTTGTCCTCATGCACGGCCCGTCAAGCAGAAGGTCAGGAAGCAAGCTCTGGAGAGGCAGGATTTCATCACAGAGGAGATCAGAAAACTAGAGGTGGCAGGCTTGGTAAGGGGAGTGCTCCATCCGATGTGGTTGGCCAACCCGGTAGTGGTGCGCAAGGCAAACGGGAAGTGGAGACTGTGTATTGATTACACAGACATCAATAAAGCTTGTCCAAAAGATCCCTTCCCATTACCGCGCATCGACCAGATTGTTGACTCCATCGCCGGATGTGACCTGTTATCATTCCTCGACGCCTACTCGGGGTACCACCAGATCTTCATGACAAAAGAAGACGAGGAGAAGACAACATTCATCACCCCATGTGGTACGTATTGCTTTTTCCGGATGCCTTTCGGGTTGAAGAGTGCTGGCTCAACCTTTGCAAGAGCGGTCCAAATTGGTTTTGAGCCCCAACTACATAGAAATATGGAAGCTTATATGGATGACATAGTGGTCAAAACCAAGGACAAAGCAACACTTGTGCAAGATCTGGAGGAAACATTTGCAAACCTCCGCAAGATCAACCTCAAGTTGAACCCTGAGAAGTGTGTCTTCGGCGTCCCGTCCGTCAAGATTCTCGGATTCTTTGTGTCGTAGCGCGGGATTGACGCACACCCAAATAAGATCAAGGCCATCGAGCATATTGAGGCACCTAAGCGGATCAAAGACGTGCGTCGGCTCACTGGCTGCGTTGCCGCCATGAGCAGATTCATCTCCAAGTCCGCAGACCGTGCCCTTCCCTTTTTCAAGATCTTGAAGAAGGCGGGCCCAATGGAGTGGACCCCGGAGGATGAGGCAGCGCTGCAGGATTTGAAGAGATACCTCTCCTCTACCCCAGTGCTGGTTGCACCCAAACCACAAGAACCGTTGTTGCTGTACCTAGCGGCAACGAATCAGGTGGTTAGCGCCGCACTGGTGGCGCAGAGAGAGGTCGACGAAGAGGCAGCGGCAGAATCAATGGATGGCGAGCCAGAACCCTCCCCGACAGGGCTCGGTCCCGGCAAGACTGAGTCCCCGGCAGAGGCTGACGCTAGTGCGGCAGGGCCCGCGCGACTAGGTGAAGTGGCGCAGAAGAAGAAAATGGTGCAGCACCCAGTTTACTTCATCAGCTCCCTCTTGCAAGGGGCTAGGTCGAGGTACCCAGGTGTGCAAAAATTGCTCTTGGGCCTCCTTATGGCCTCGAGGAAGCAGCGTCATTACTTCCAAGCGCACAAGATTACCGTGGTCACCCGCCTCCCGTTGCAACGGATACTGCATAACCCAGATGCAACGGGGAGGATCGGTGTATGGGCCCTAGAGCTGTCGAGTTTTGGTTTAAAGTTTGAGAGCACCTCCATGATTCAGAGCAGAGTCTTGGCAGAGTTCGTTGTAGAATGGACTCGACGCCCGACGAAGAGGTATAGGAGACCGCTCTCCCCGGCAAGGAAATGAGCCGCAACTAGATCATGTACTTTGATGGGGCTTTCTCGCTGCAAGGCGCTGGTGCTGGTGTGCTGCTTGTCGCACCCACCGGAGAGCACCTCAAGTATGTCATCCAAATGCACTTTCCCCGGGAGATGTCAACTAACAACACTGCCAAGTACGAGGGCTTGCTTGCCGGTCTCAGGATCGCAGCGGACCTCGGAGTCAAAAAGCTCATCGTCAGGGGTGATTCGCAGCTCGTCGTCAGGCAGATCAACAAAGATTATCATAGCCCATTGATGGAAGCTTACGTGGATGAAGTGAGGAAACTGGAGGAGCACTTTGACGGTATACAAGCAGAACATGTCCCTCGGACGGAGAACGACATCGCCGACTACCTCTCAAAGTGTGCTGCCCTCAAGCTACCTGTGGAACCAGGTACTTTTGTGCTTCGGTTAACTCAACCATCCGTCGAACCATCAACAGGGCAGAACAAGCGAAGGAAGCTAGGCCCCGGCAAGTACTTCCCCACCGAGCTCCCCGGAGCCACTGGCGAAGATGTTGCCATGGATGCCGATCCTGCCGCGGGGCAACCGACTCCGGCACGGCCTCAGGCCATGGCCGTAGAGATGGCCGCTCCCGTGGTAGAAGAGATGCCTTTGGTCCTTGCCGTCGAGCCACAGGCTCCTGCATGGGTGCAGCACACCGTCCGATTCCTCCAAGTAGGAGAGCTTCCTTAGGAGCAGGAGGAGGCAGAGAGAGTAGCCCGTCGGTCTGCTCCGTACCAATTCATTGACAACGTCTTATACAGAAAAAGACCAAATGGGGTGAAGTTGAAGTGCATCTCCTGGGAGGAAGGACTGGAGCTGTTGGCAGAGATACATGGAGGCGTATGTGGCTCCCACATAGGGTCGAGGGCCCTTGCTGGCAAGGCTTTCCGGCAAGGTTTCTTCTGGCCCACTGCCCTCCAGGATGCGACGGCACTAGTAACCAAGTGTGAAGCGTGCCAGTTCCATTCGAAGAAGCTTCATCAACCAGCTCAAGCCCTTCAAACCACCCCTCTCTCCTGGCCCTTCTCGGTCTAGGAGCTCGACATATTGGGCCCTTTCCCTCGTGCCATCGGGGGCTTTGAATACTTGTACGTTGCAATCGACAAGTTCACAAAGTGGCCAGAGGTGGAAGCGGTGAGGAAGGTGACAGCGCAGTCAGCCATCAAGTTCTTCAAGGGGCTAGTTTGCCGTTTTGGTGTACCCAACAGGATCATCACCAATAATGGCACACAGTTCACATGCCGCGCCTTCATGCAGTACATTGAGGATCTCGGCAGCAAGGTCTGTTTTGCTTCCGTGGCACACCCACGGAGCAACGGCCAAGCGAAGAGAGCAAATGCTGAAGTTCTACGAGGCTTAAGAACGAAGACTTTTGACAGGCTGCGCAAGAGTGGAAGGCGCTGGATTGACGAGTTGCCGGCGGTTCTTTGGTTGATCAGAACGACGCCAAATCGAGCCACTGGCCAGACACCCTTTGTCCTGGTCTACAGGGAAGAAGTAGTTCTCCCCACGGAACTCATATATGGGTCACCTTGAGTGCTCGCTTATTATGAGCTTGAGCAAGAGCGATTGCGGCAAGATGACGCAACGTTCCTTGAGGAAGATCATCTCTGGGTGGCTGTGAGAGCAGCATGGTACCAGCAAGCCTTGCGCCGCTACCATAGCTGCAAGGTTCATGCCCGGAGCTTTGAGGAAGGCGACCTTCTTCTTCGGCACGTTCAGTCGGCCAAGAATTCCAACAAGTTGACGCCAAAGTGGGAAGGCCCTTATTGGGTAACGCGAGTCACCAGGCCCTGCGCAGTCCGCCTGGAGACCGAAGATGCCATTCCAGTGAGCAACTCCTGGAACATCGAGCACCTTCGCAAGTTTTACCCATAAGGCGCGGCTGCCGGGCCTCCCGGCAAGCCACCTTTTGTACAAGCCTTGCCGGCAAGGCATGTAACCCTCTGTACAAAGCCAGGCGCAGACCCTGAGCATAAATAAATGAAGCGCTGGTGCCCTAAGTCATAGCATGCATGCTAGATTGAGTCTCTCCCTCGGTTAGGGTTGATAGTGCTTAGCAGAGACTAACCCCTAGCATAGAGGTCGAGTTTGTGTCATTTTGTTCCTATCCATCCTCTTTGGTACGCAGGGTACATGATTTTGTTTCCGCCAAGCCAAGTGGAAGGAAAAGAACAAAACGGCGCTCCAGACCCGGCAAGCCAAGCTTACCAAGGGCTAAAGACATGAGGGTCCACCCACGGCAAGTCAGGGTGGCCGGGGGCTGCAGATTCAGATAAGTTTTCTCATTCCCTGTCATGCATTTCCGTATGAAACTTGGAATGTACGGAACCACGTTTTGTTCCAAAGCAGCCGTGCTCCCCTCATTCCTATCACCCAAGAGCTTCTCAGTTCGGAATATGGTTGTAGCCGCGGCGGCAAGGAAGCAAGCGTAGGGCCCACCTCTACTTCGTCCCTGCCTCTGCCAAAAGCGTGAGTATGGATGAACGGAATGGGGGAACGGCAAGGCCTGCTGCAGGGCAGTGGTGTTTATATTAAAAATAACAAGGATTCGTTCCTTGGTATGAGCTTCACTCACACGCACACACAAGACCCGGCAAGCCCCCTTTTCCGTTAATACGTTCCATACAGGCACAGTTGTACGGAATGTAAACATGAACAGGAAGATTACAGGTTTTAGATCTAAATAAGGCCCGAAGGCTTACAAACTAAAAAGATATAAGGTGCCCGTAATCCCTTTCTTGTCCCTCTCCTTAGGAAATGAAACAAGAAGGCAAAAGCGCAAAAGGGGCGCCTATATGAGATATGAGCACCAGAGGGCGCCAAGAGAACATCCCGGTGGCCATCCCGAAGGGAGGCGGGTGATGATGATGACGGGAGAAGAGCTGGAAGACGAGGCGGCAGGACCGGCAACACGCGACAAAGGGGTCGGCGCCCGCGTACTCCGACTTGACGGCCCGCCACCCGCCCTCTTCGTCTTCTCCGGCCTCCCAAGCCAGCTGCCCGAGGAGACGACCCCGAGAAGTTCAAGGAGCCGGCGACACGGATGATGGTGTCGCCGGTGCCGCCCCGAAGCGGTGCGCCGGACGCTTAGTCGGACCCGTCATCCTGCCGCCCGTTACTCTCGTCGTCACTGTTGCTGTACTCCTCGTCACTCTCTCTCGAGGAGGAGTCTTCGTCATCAGAGGAGCTCTCCACGCAGCACCTTACGCTAGTCCCGAAGTGCCCGAAGGCCTTGATGGAGAGGAGGCCGCTCTCCATTAATTTGAAATGGAGAGTGAGCCCCTCCGTCAGGCTGTGGATGCGAGCAAAAGTCTTCCACCCTCGGCGAAGGTACATGACGTGAGGGGCGGGGAACTCTACATCGGCCCATGTGCCGCTGTTCCCACAACCCCTGATATGCAGCCGCGGCGCCTGCGGCGGATCCAGCTCCATATCCAGCGCAAATGGCGTTGGGAGGCGAAGACGATGACGCGGCGGCTGGCACAGCCTGATGAAGAACTCGTAGGGGTTGTCCCCGACGTGGCCCTCCACTGGGGGAGGGGCCGATGGCGGAGGCGAGGCCGATCTGCCGCCCCGTCCTCCTCTTCCCCGAACGCCGCGACGGCCTCGACCTCGCCCCCTCCCCTCCCTCTAACGGCCGGCTCCGCCACCACGAGCTCTTGGGGAGGAGCGACGCATTGTCTAGCAGAAACCCTCGCCGCCACCGATGAAGCGTCACCGCGCCCTCTCGCCATGGCAGAAGGAACGAAAGAGCAAGAATGGGGAGAGGCAGATGGCGAAGGATTGAGAGGCGCCGTTCCTCCCGCTCCCCTCTTTATAAAGAGAGGGAGGCGGGGCTCGGCCGCCCCTCTCGGCCAATCCGGCTTATTAAAGTGACAGCGGCTGAGGCCGTCGACCGCCCTCCCTGCCCAATTGAAGGCACGTGGGAATCGACCCACGCGCACACAACTTCTCGTATCCCATGCGCCTGTCGTTCGCTCTGCATCGTGCATGCAGCGTACGTGGCGCAAGAGATAGGCGTAATGGGACGCGTGGAACGACGGTTCCCAGGTAAGGGCAGTAAATGAGCGGCGGCCCTGCGGTCTCGAAGAGACACGCAAGCCGCCTCTTTACTGTTCATCGCAAGATGACACCAGCATGCTTCCGTCACGCGCGCACGCGCAACCCCCACTTCACGCACGACCCCACGCCGCGCGTTCAACGGTCGTGAGGAAGCGCAGTGGACGGAAAATTACCGCGGTAAAAACCGCCCCGCCTGCCCGCGCACTGTTCTGGGCCTGGCCCAACAACGCGTCGCGCTTATTTGTGGACCAGGCCCGGGGGCTCCTGTCGGTGTACCAAAATAGGGGCGCTCTTTTGTACCCCTTATTTGTGCACGGGCAGTCAGAGCCACGCCCACGACCACACTTAAGCAGAGCAGAGACAGGAAATCAGAGACACAACAAAGTATCAAAGCAACGCCAAGACAGAGGCATGAAGGGCAAGAAGGCGGAGTGGTTTCCCCCGGCAAGACCCTTGCCGGGGCGGCCTCCACAACCCCGGCAAGAGCCTTGCCAGGGCAGCCCACCTAACACCAGCGGGGCGCGCCGCCCTTGAGCCCCAGTCCCTCCAAACGCCGCCAACCGCGTTGGGACCAAAGCTCGGGAGGCGCCTCCGTGATGGCATGTAGATCTTTGTGAACATAAGAACAACACTCTTAATGAGAAGAGTGGAAGACGGCGAGCCTCGGCGAGATCCTTGCCGAGGAAGCCCACAAGACTCCCCGGCAAGATCCTTGCCGGGGATGACCGCAACGCCGCGGCAAGACCCTTGCCGGGGCCCCGGCAAGGCCCTTGCCGAGGGCGTCCGCGAGGCCGCAGCCAGGCCCGCACCCATCAAGATTTTGCCACCAATCCCATGCAGCTGCCAGCCCACCAGTCGGGCGGGCACCTGCGTGTCGACGCAAGGTTCCTCCGCCAACCCAGCACCTGCCTACGTGGTGGCATGCAAATCTTCGTGCTGGCCCCGCCATCATGCCACCTCAGCTGCCTGCCAGCCTACATGGCACCACCGCCTCGCTGGCCCAGGCGCGTGTCGAGGCGGGGCGAAGCGGCGGTAAAGTGGAGGGGACACGTCAGGGGCGCATTAAATGCGTCTTGTCCCATAATAGCTAGCGATCAGCTTAACCACAGTACCCCGATGCAACCTCCTGGTGCCACCGTGGCGATCCCTTGGCCTATAAAAGGAGACCCACGGCGTCCAGGAGAAGGATTCAGACTCTTGGACACGTTGTGCCCCTTGTAGCTAGTTCATGAACCCCAAGAACACAGATATACACATCCAAGCAGGACTAGGGTATTACGCATCTCTGCGGCCCGAACCTGGGTAAACGATCTGTGTGCTCGTACTGACTGCTGATCCTGCTCTCCTCACCACCCAGTGCCCCGCAACCGCAGAATGGATCCTCGTGATCCCATAGGTGTCGTTTCCCGCCGACAATCGGGTTTCTTATGATTGACAAAACCGGGAGGTTGTTTGACATAAACTTCCTCCTTAATTCACCATTTAGAAAAGCACTTTTAATATCCATTTGGTACAAGGTTATATCATGGTGATTAGCGTAGGCAAGCAAGATGCGGATGGACTCAAGTCTAGCAACGGGGGCATATGTCTCACCGTAGTCCATACCTTCGACTTGAGTGTAGCCTTGGGCGATGAGACGTGCTTTGTTGCGAACGACTTGACCATCTTTGTCTTGCTTGTTGCGAAACACCCATTTGGTACCGATGATGTTGTGGTTGTTGTCGGGCTTCTCGACCAATGTCCACACTTGATTTCTCTCAAAGTTGTGTAGCTCTTCATGCATAGCATTTATCCAATTCGGATCTTCCAATGCTTCTTCAACCTTCATAGGTTCAATGCTAGAGATGAATGAATAATGTTCACAAAGATTAGCCAAACGAGTTTTAGAGCGAGTGATTCTCCCGGTTTGGATATCATTGAAGATTTGTTCGACGGGATGGTCTTTTGAGACTCTTGCTTGAACTCGTGAGAGCTTTTGCTTGGGTCGGGGTGGAACATCTTTTTCATCATCTTGTTCTTCTTCTTGGCCTTCTTCATTGTTGACGTTATCGTTCTCTCGTCGTGGTGGAGAAGGAGGTTGATGAGGTTCATCTTGGTGTACTTCCTCGTATTCTTCATCTTGATGTGTCCCACTTGTGGATGCTTCCGTGTCAACTCTTGGTTCACCTTGTCGCGAGGTAGAAGCTTCCACTTGGACGGACGAGGTACTCTCCTTCACCTCCGTTGGACGAATCTTGCCAATAGACAAGTCTTGGGTTGCTTCCGAAGGGTCTTTGTCTGCTACATCAATTGGCAATTGCTCTACTTGCGAGCCATTAGATTCATCAAACTTCACATCTACCGTCTCTTCAACTTTTCGGGTGAAATTGTTGTAGACACGGTAAGTGTGAGAGTTTGAGCCATAACCAAGTAGGAAACCCTCATGAGATTTAGGAGCAAATTTAGAGTGACGATGCGTATTAAGAATGTATCAAGAAGATCTTTTGGACCTGCGATTTATCATCAAGAAAGAACACCCACGTAAATCTTGAAAAATCATCGACTATGACTAGACCAAATGAGTTGCCACCGACACTTTTGTAGGCATTGGGACCAAAAAGATCCATATGAAGTAGCTCGAGCGGTCTTCTCGTGGTCATGATGTTCTTCACTGAGTGACTTCCTCCTACTTGTTTTCCCGCTTGACAAGCACTGCACAATCTATCCTTGTCAAATATAACATCTTTTACTCCAAGGATATGATCACCTTTCATAAGCTTATCAAGATTTTGCATGCCCACGTGACCTAACATTCTATGCCACAACCAACCTTTTGAAGATTTAGCAATTAAACAAGTTCTAGTTTGAGCCTTTTTAGTGAAGTCAACAATGTAAAGATCTCCTCTACATATACTTGTAAAGACCATTTTATGATTATCTATACGAAACACTTGGCAATCTACTTCAGTGAATAGGACATTGAAGACAAAGTCAGCAAGTCTAGATATGGAAAGTAAATTTTAGCCAAGAGATTCAATGATCATAACATTTTGTATGGAGCTATCTTGTGAGATGGCCACCTTACCAAGGCCAGCCACCTTACCCTTTGAGTTATCACCAAAAGTGACATACCTCCGAGGGTCGTCGTTTTCAGCAAACTCACGAAACATATCCTTATCTCCATTCATATGATCAGTACATCCACTATCAAGGACCCATTCCTTTCCTCCAGCCATGTAGCCGCGAAGATTTGCCATAAGACCAAAGTGTCTCATAGATTCATCGAGATCAAAGTCACTATCATCATCATAGTATCCATGTTCAACATCGTCTTGTGATGGATCAATTCCTAGAGAGAGTGATTCATTAGATTTATGACCATGTAAATGTACATCTTTATGGATTCTAATGACTTCGGAGATGATGTTGCTAATGATTCCAACATCTCCTTTGGCACGCATGAGGTTAGTAAGCTCAAATAGACAATCACCAAACTTAGGATCATTGGAATTCATCTTGCTCAAGGCAATAGACTTATGGAGAATCTCATATAGATTTTTCAAGTAATAATTTGGAATCGTTCCTCAAGAAATCTCCATATAGTATAGGCACAGTCAAGAGTAGGCAAGCTAGCAATGAAATTTTTGGGCAATCCTCTAATGATAACATTGATAGTTCTAAGATTGCAAGTCATGTCAAGATCCTCATCGGGAGTGGGAGGCAAAGGATCAGTAGGGGGAATGCAAGAACTAGTAATGTACTTGTTCAAATGATATTCATTGAAAATCTCAAGCATCTCATTTTTCCACTCATGAAAGTACTCTCCATCAAGAATAGGCACTCTATGTCTAAGACTCCCCAAGGTAGACACATCCATCTTCTTCCAAAGGTGTTTAAACCAAAGCAATGGAGACCAAAGCTCTGATACCAATTGAAAGGACCGAGAAGAGGTGTCTAGAGGGGGGTGAATAGACTCTTAACAAGAAAAAGTTGCAGTTTTTGTTTTCTTCAAGTTAAGGTGGAGTTTTAGCACAAGATTAAACATTCACAATACATATCAAGCAAGCATGACAAGAGTTTATGAGCAGCGGAAAGTAAATCATGCAATTTGCAAGAATGTAAAGGGATGTGATTGGAGTGTGCAAACGCAATTGGAGACACGGAGATTTTTGGCGGGGTTCCGATAGGTGGTGCTATCGTACATCCACGATGGTGGAGACTTCAACCCACGAAGGGTAACGGTTGCGCGAGTCCACGGAGGGCTCCACCCATGAAGGGTCCATGAAGAAGCAACCTTGTCTATCCCACCATGGCCATCGCTCACGAAGGACTTGCCTCACTAGGGTAGATCTTCACGAAGTAGGCGATCTCCTTGCCCGTACAAACTCCTTGGTTCAACTCCACAATCTTGACGGAGGCTCCCTAGTAACACCTAACCAATCTAGGAGACACCACTCTCCAAAAGGTAATAGATGGTGTGTTGATGATGAACTCCTTGCTCTTGTGCTTCAAATGATAGTCTCCCCAACACTCAACTCTCTCTCACAGATTTGGATTTGGTGGAAAGATGATTTGAGTGGAAAGCAACTTGGAGAAGGCTAGAGATCAACATTCATATGGTTGGAATGGAATATCTTGACCTCAACACATGAGTAGGTGGCTCTTTCTCAGAAAATGTATGATGGAAGTGTAGGCATGTTCTGATGGTTCTACTCAACAGTGAAGAGTGGGTGGAGGGGTATATATAGCCTCCACACAAAACCTAACTGTTACACACAAATCACCAAACTCGGTGGGACCGAATCAGAAAACTTGGTCGGACCGATTCAGTTCATAATGTGACCGTTAGGCATTTCGGTGGGACTGATATGATCAACTCGCTGGGACCAATGTGCTAGGGTTAGGGTAAACCTCATCTCAGTGAGACCGATTACACAAACTCGGTGGGAACGATTTTGGTAATAGGCTAACCAGAGAGTTGGTCAGGCAAACTCGGTGGGACCGATTACACAACTCGGTAAGACCAAACTTAATGCAACAGGATCCAGAGAGTTTGCAAGCCCATCTCGGTGAGACCAAGATCCCATCGGTGATACCGAATTGATTAGGATTTCTGGCAGTGGCTATGTGAGCAGAACTCGGTGGCGCCGGATAGAAAGTTTCGGTGGGGCCGAGTTTGACTTTTGGTTAGGGACATATGTGGATATGAGAAAGTGGTTGAGGGTTTTGGAGCATATCACTAAGCACTTTGAGCAAGCAAGCCATTCAGCAACACCTCATCCCCTTTTAATAGTATTGGCTTTCCTATGGACTCAATGTGATCTTGGATCACTAAAAGTAAAATGTAGAGTCTTGAGCTTTGGAGCCTGAGCCAATCTTTTGTCCTTAGCATTTTGAAGGGGTTCCATATCCTCTTGTCCATGCCACTCCATCTGTTGAACTTGTCTGAAATATACTAGATGAAAACGTTAGTCCAACAAGAGATATGTTGACATTAATTACCAAAACCACCCAGGGAGCACTTGTGCTTTCAGACGTGCTTGTCCAAAATGTAGGGTGTGTTACAAAAGTACCCCCACCGATTTGAACTAGCAGCCCTTTCGGCTCAGGGTTAGAAGGGGGATTTCACGTGTCGGGATTTGGCAGCTGGAGGGAGTTTTCGCGCGCGTTGTAATTTCGGGATAGCAAGGCGCGGGTTGTGAAGGCGCCAGTTTTGGGAGCACGATATCTGAATTTTCGGGATATATCAAGGCACGGGTTGAATTTTAGGGAGAAGCCTAACGTGTAATATTGTACTTGTACGTACCAAATAAATTCACACTTCCCTCAACGAAAATTACGAAAGAAATAAAACTATTCACACCACACAAACAGAGAGTCTTGTCCCGTCTTACTATACAAATGCTATTCAAAGCTACTCATACCAACATGTTATGTGCAATTAAATTTTTTCGCTGGCTGTATAATGCATGTAACCTACTCGTACCAACATTTTAGTGCATTCCAAATGTTTATACTACCGCTGTAATTCAAACTAAATTTGAATTCGTTTCTCTATTTCAATAAGAATCTACAGTCATGATTGTTGCCAACTTCAACCATCATTCGTGTATTACGTTAACAACACACCACATGATTACTATAGAGATAGATATGAAATTTGTGTACTATATGAACTCGAATTCAATATTTTGAATACACTTGATGTTGATTCCAAATAATAGTACATTTGATGTACTAACTATATATTCCTAATCTAAACCATGTTCCATACGTACATCATGTTTATCACACAAAGTATAGTGCCCCGCCCCCTACATTATGACAAGTATTTAGCCCTGAGCTGCAAAAGACACACATTAGCCCAAATTATAATCAATGTTCTATATATTATATGTAGTACTAGCAAGATGCCCATGCGTTCCACGGAACATCAACATGATCAAGGGGAGACCTTATATGCAAATATGGAGAGGGGTGTGGGTATCTTTTTTCAAAATTGCCATAGTTTCCTTCCTATCTGTCAGATATAAATCGGACGACCTATACTGCTGGATGGCAGGCACACCATCATCAACAACTCTGTTTTTATAAGAGTAGAGATAAAATATATTATATGTAGTATAACATGTTCATAACCACACCATGCGTATCACAGTTAAATATATTCACGCATGCGTCGGTTTAAAACACTATGATAAATTCTTCAAATATCTGAATTCACTTTTTATAATGAATCATGATCTCTATTCGTCTTTTACACCCACACAATCCTCTTATCTCTGTAGCTAGCGCTAACTTTCTCTCGTGCATGCACACGCCCGCATCCCTCTCACCCTCCCTCGGCATTCTCTAGCTCCATCACGCAAATTCGTCTTTTCACTTTAGGTCGTTCACCCATGGTGTGTGGTGCCCCCGGCTCCTTCTTTACAGCACACATCGATCGATATGCCTCTCTAGCGAGGTGTGTCTACCACAAACACAAGCTTACCCTCTTCTCTTCTCACTGTCCACGCCTCACTCCCATCACTCTTTTCATCAATCTCGTACTCGCACACTCCTTCCCCCTCGATATAGTATGACTCTCGCACCACCTCCTAGATGCATCCCTCTCTCTCTCTATCCTTCTCCCCGGGCCTTATTTCCTTCTAACACATACATGCATGTATACCGATCGATCTCCCTACATATAACTAGGCCGACTTTAACTATTTTTCCCCCACCCGTCGATCGACGTACCTCACAAGTTATGTCTCTCCTTTCTCTGACAAAGGACGATTGATCTTCCTATGTAATTACGTCTTCTTACCACAGCCATATTGTCCCCCTCATCATTCATGCATGCCTCCTGACCCGTCTCTCGCACGCACGTGCACAGACAGGGCAGACATCCTCTCTCTTATTGATATTGCAGGCGTGCCCTCCGTTTGTCTAGCAAGCCTCTCTGAGATTCCCACCATTTGTTAGAAGCAACTCCACTACCACCCCCTCCAACACTCTAGCTCTTTCTCTCTCCCAACCTTATTCCTCTCCTACAAATATGCATGGATGCCGATCAATCTCCCTTAATACATAAGGTAGGCCCCTCTCCTCCTCAACACATATACCAATCATTGTACCTCTATAATTAATTAGGCCTCCCCCCACAACACACCGGTAGTCGAGCGCTGTAGGTAGGTATCCATGCCACAGAGACAAACTGCACATGTCCACTCTCATGTTCCAGTAGGCCAGCCACTCTATATCTTTGAAGTGGGCACACACAAATTCGATGGCACTCTTTATCGATCACACGCGCGCACACACACACACACATCATCCCTCTCTTTGATTCTATGGATACCTCAAGCCGATGATACCTCCACTCTCTTCTCGTGGATCGCCCCTCTATATATATGATATATCCAGGACTCTATTTTACACACATTGCATATGTTACATTTTTTTATTGACCCTCCCCCACCCCCAAAAAAAACACTCACGAACCCACGCACTATATCTCTCTACATTTGTATCTCTCTCACACAAACCCATGTAGGTGGTGTACGTACACGAAGAGAATAGGGGCACGTACTCACGCTTCGTGCCAAGTCACACCCGCGCGGGTACACGGTGGAGCTCATTTATGTACGAAAATGGCAGCCCACGTGCTAATTTGAACGCGTGTAGCGGTAGTTTACCTACGAAGGTCGTGTACCACACGTGCACGAAACAAAGTTCGACTTGATGCATTGGCACGTTATTTTTAAATAAAGTTATATCGCTCAATGGCACGTACACAGAATATAAAACAATTTTTATGGAGAAAAAGGTAGTCCTCTCCACTATATACAATGGAGCCTGCCTGCCTGGGTTTGTCTCTCTTCAGAGTATCTCACACAAGGCGGCAGTGGCCTCTCTCTCTCCCACCGTTGGTCACTGATCCAGCCGCATCCCGTCTACCGGCGGAAAGGGAGGATGTGCATCATTTCTCCGTTCGACGGTGCCGAGGCAGCACCTCCCGATCTGCGGTACCCGCCGTTCTCTCTGACCAAGCTCCGGCGCGGTAGGGCCTACACCACCTGCTCGCTGCCGCAGTATGGGCAGACCCTGCCCGCCACCGCTCACCTAGTTACATCCCGACGACCCCCAGGTATCCCCTCCGGCCTTGCTCCACTGCCCGTCTTCCCACGTCGCTGCATGTGGAAAATCTTGCATGTGGATCTTCCATAGTTCTTTGGCCAAAACGTAGCTCGTCCGGCGTACTTTCCATATTGCAATCTCGTCCTCACACCGTTTTAGACAAACACAACCGTGTTGTTATCTTCCCTTAGGACAAGGAATATGCTTCTTTTTTGTCGTCGTATGTGTCATCAACTATTATTGGCCAGTAATTGTTTCCTTTCTACCTTTTTTTTTGCAAACAGGGCTATCCATTTCACCTCGTTGCTATTGCGACCTTTTGGTGAACTGCACAAATCACTTTTTTCTTAAGAGTGTTTTGTGCAGTTGTACTAAAATGTCACACGGGCAACGTCTCTACATTTCGGTGCGACTGCAAAAAGGGAGATTGGTTTTGCTCTATCCTCCTCATCCAACTCCGAGCCTAATCTTCTCCAACTATTTGCTTAATCTTCTCCAACTAGTTAGTCTTAAGAGAGACTGCAAAGGTGACCGGCTTCTATTTGTGTGTTTATTGTTTCATCAACGGTCCTCTATTATTGTAATCACACTTAATATCTTTGGAACAGGGACGCTCAGCTCTATTTTAGTGGAACTGCACAAAATGATCGGAATGTTGCATGCTCCAGACAAGTACTTTTTTCCCAACATGCCTTGTTGATTTAGACAGAGCTAGGGGGACGTTGCTGCCAATGAAAGCATGGATCAGTTTAATTTAACACCTTCTCACAACTTTGTCTTTAGTTGTGATGTAAATATTATCTCTGATCTGCTAATCATTGAGATGCATTAGCAAGGAAGTTAGTTTTTTATTGTTTCCGAAAGAGCATCGATGGCAAGACACACGAAACAAAAGCTGAAAGCTCAGAGCATTGTACAATTTCTTGTCGCTGGAAAATTATTTGTATAGTACGTCAATTATGTAAACAAAATGCTGGAAGCTTGATAGCATTGCCAGATGCCTCTTCAGCATCCGGGTCCATGTGCCATGCACAAAATTATAGTCCTCCGTTCCTAAATATTTGTCTTTTTACAAATTTCAAATGGGCATATTTTAGAGTGTAGATTCACTCATTTTGCTTCATATGTAGTCACTTGTTGAAATCTCTAGAAAGACAAATACTCCGGAGTATATTTAAGAACTGAGGGAGTAGTGCACAACCGCATGGGAGACTTAGCCCGGTCGTTGCGCCGCATTAATAGTGAGTAATGAGCAGTCAAATCATAAGCCCCACCTTTCCCACTGTAAGTTGCTCGGAAGAAGCAACCATCAATACGCTCTTCCTTGAAACCTCTCATACTACTCCATCCGTCACTGTTTATAGAGCGCGCTTCAAAAAAAATCTCTGGGACCAAGGCGACTAGCGATCGGCCTGAAAAATAGCATTGGTAGTTATAGCATGGCGTCTATTACTAGAGGAAATAATGCGTACACACATGCATGCAGTGCTTCCACCCTGGGTACACACATGCACTTACTCCACTCCGTAGTACATCGAGAGAAAATTGTGGTCTTGATTGCGGTTACCACGCCCTAATTAATTGAGCATTAAACTAAACGCGTCTAAAGTCTCTCTGGTGGTGCAAATGCATTGAGAGAAATGCATCAGAATGAAGCGCGCCCTGTAAACTGTGACAGAGGGAGTAGTAGTATGAAGGTGCAAAACCAAGTACGCGTATGGCCAGTCGGTCAACGCACCTCCTCTTGGCATATCACTGACATGTGGGACCGGAGTGTGAGCAACCCGATCTCAATTGATGGCAAAATGGCCTACCCGCCATTCCTTGAGAGAGACGAGGAGCAAGAACACACAGACGGGCTCGCACGGAGGCCAAGATATATTCGAGCATGGTTGATCGATATCATCATTACATGTTCGATGTTTTTTAATACTATACTATTGGGCTGCCGTTTTCCGTCCTTCTCCCGAATAAATGTGTACTTTATCAGAGATTAAAATAAAATAAGAGTACAGACGCTCCAGCATGCAGTTCTAGTAGTACTACTACTCGTACTACTAAACCTTGCGCTTGGCTCTTCGCCTCTTCATGAAGTCGAACAATAATGGTACTCCGCATGTTGGGTACTACAGTGTATGCCTCTAGCAATCTGACACCGAATGAAATGATGCATGTCCACCGCCTAGGCGAGGGTCGGTTGCATTAGTCAAAAGGCGTATGCGAGCTTCACCTTGTCCTGCAAGCTTGTCCTCGTTCCGCGAGTTGACGGGACACACCAAAAAGTAGTGCTAGTCCATACTCCCCCCTTTTCGGTTAATATGGCTTAATCTATTTTGCCGGTAAATGAGAGAGCTTTATTCATATATAAGCATTCTTAGGACGATCAGCCAAGAGACTGGTCACTAGGAAGCGAGGTACCCCGCAAAAAAAGAAGGAAGCGAGGTGCATCAAGCCAGCTCTCGGCCACATTGAAAGTGCAGCAAGCACGGTTCGCACAAAGATGCGCCGCAAGGTTTGGTGACCTGTTTACATGCTGAATAACAAAAAAAGAGGAAATATTACCGAGCGCTCCTATTTGTAACAGGATATGAGCCAGAATTAAGCGAGAATTGTGGCGAGTCTTCCATGCAATCAACTTCCATTATCACATGCGAGAACCCTCGAAGAGAACCAAATGTGTTGAAGATTGCTTTATCACATTTTTAAAATATAATAAGAGTGCAGACGCTCCTCCATCCGGTTCCTAGTAGTATAGTACATACCTCTATAGTAGTAGTACTAGTACTAGTAAACTTTGTGCTTGGCTGTTCGCCTCTTCGGGAAGTCGAACAATAATAGTACTAGTATAGTGTATGCTTTTGGCAATCTGACACCGAATTAACTGTTGCACGTCCACCGCCTGAGCGAGGGAAAGCTTGCATTAGTCAAAAGTTTCTCCTTGTCCCGCGATCCACCGCGCGCAAGCTTCTCCCGTCATGCAAGCTTCTCCTCGTTCGGCAAGTTGACGAGACACAGCAAAGTAATGCTAGTCCATACTGCCTCCTTTCCGGTTAATATGGCTTAATTTCAAACAAGATATATACAATGTCTGTCACTATATATTTTAAAAATACGGTCAGTGGACTTCATAATATGCTCATTGCACTCAATATATACATTTTCCGGTGTTTATACGGTCACTAGCTCACCCTGGCTGAGTATGTGTCTGCATGCACGTGTAGGTTGAGCACTTGAGCATGAACATGTGTGTTCCGTCGTGTGCTCGGACATGCATGCATGCATTAGGGCGTCGCGTGCGTTTTTGCGTCCATGTGTACGTGTGACTGTTGCATGCATGCACGAGGTTGTAGTCCCTCACATTCACATGTTCATAAGTCAATGCTTTATCAAAATGTTGCATGCAAGGTTTAATCATTCGTTGTTCACGCATGCATTCCCGATATTAATACGTTGGTAAAGACAATTTCTTGAGGAAAACGAGCCCATGAATTGAGTACAAAGGGGACCAATAAGCCAGGACGGAGGGAGTACCAGTAGTGAACCGGAAGGAGGGAGTAGGTACTAGTAGTACAGTACTACGTAACAACGTGCAGTAAAATTCCTCTCTGCACATCCTGTCTACGTGTCATACAAGAAAATAGAGATAAGTACAAGTGAGACGCAGGAACGGTCATACACATAGGGGGAGTACGTGTAGGGGCCACTAAGGAGCAGTCAAATCACACAGTAAGTTAGTTGGAAGAAGCAACCATCATTTCACTCTTCAATGACACGTACGCAATATTAAATGGTTGATATGGAGAGAAAAAGTAAACCACTATATATACACTAGTAGGAGCCTAAGCTACAAGCCTGCTTGCTTGGGTTGTTCTCTTCACAAGCATAGAACGACAGTGGCCACACCGCTGGTCACATATCCGGCCTGATCCCGCCGCTTGGGGAAGGGAACAATGTTCTGCATAGACGCGATCGGCATCGGCCAGGGAGAAAACCCAGAGTTGGTGCATCCCAATCAGGGGTCCCCGCGGTATGGGCTGATGCCGCGTCCCAACCGCCCTTCTAGCTACAGCCCGACGTCCTAGGTATTAGTACATCTTCCTTTTGGAGCCGGCTTGCTCCACTGCCGCAGCTCCCCACGTAGCTCTATCTCCATGTCAATCTTTCTCTTCTACCGGCTTCTATTTGTGATGAGTTTATGTCTCATGAACTAGTGCCAGTACTATTATTCTAATCGCACTTCTTCAATATCTTTGCCATCAAGGATGCTCAGCTCGATTTTAGTGGAACTGCACAAAAGCTTCGTATGATCCGAGGGTGACAGCCGTCTTTCCTTCGACAGGTTCTACCTAGCCAGGAAATTAAATCCTGTTTAGGGTTTATGGTTTAAGTCGTAGTGACCCCATCAGTAGTTTTTCTTTTGTACACGCTCTCACAACTTTTGTCTTTAGTTGTGAAGTAAAAATTGGTTATGATCTGTGAATCATTGAGATGCATCAGCATGCGTATTAGTTTTCCTTTATATTTGATGGAATGTTGTAACGGGCCAACCTTGGAGTAGGAATGAAAATGGAGTGGAAAGTTTCCGTTTTTCCGGAGAAAAAATGGAAACGGAGAGAAACCAATGTTTCATTTCATTGGATCGCGCCATCGAGCAAAACCAACGTTTAAATCACGTTTGTCGCGTTCGTGTCTCACCCTCCTCCACGGCTCCACCCCACACGGTCGCTCGGCATGCCACTCACCGCAAACCGAGTATATGATAACTTTCCCGCCTGCTTGTTGATGGATCGCGCCATGGAGTACTAGCACTACTGGAAGAGATTGACGAGTTGGGGGAGGACAGCTAGCTATAGCACGGACTCGCAAGAACTTTTTATGTGCATGTTGTGGCCGGCTATTGTGACCTTTGAACACGGAGCAGTCGCGTGCACCGGGAAGCGGTTCGGGCGACGCTCTCTCGGCCGGCGCACCGCTTCAATGCCGGCGCCAGTGAGAGGTCGCGTCCGCTCTGGCCAGGCATGAATGCGGCACTGACCATTTCGGGTGGGAAGCACGCGCGGGGGATGAAGAGGGTTCGGGTTGGTCAGGAGCGGGTGTGGCAGCGGTCCGGACGCCTGCAAACAAGAGATGTTGTACGTTAATATTGCTGCGTATATAATTAACAACGTAAATAATGTGCGAGTTGGACAAATATGATTGGAGATGGAGATCGAGATGGAATTTTACGTAAACACGGATATGCATGTCTATGTCTATGTGTGTGTGCGCGACGACTCTCGCAACCTGGAAGCGGGGGCATGTTTTTGATCGAGTTTTCTTTCTTGGTCAGTTTTCGTTTCTTTTTTCCGGGAACACGCGTATTCTATTTAAAACCACTGCTATGGAGAGATTTTTTTACTCCATTGTATATATAGCCTCTTGTTTGATGGGGTTTCTCGCGTATCGCTCTCTCACCCTCTCCATATCAAAACAAGATGACAGTGTCCACTCTATCTCTCTCCTCACCAGTGGTCACAGATCCAGCCGAATCCCATCTGCTGCGGGAGGTGAGGAGGTACAGCGTTGACGTTGTCGCCGTCGGCGATGGAGGAAGCCGATGTGCACCGTCCTCTCGGAGCCGGCGCTGGCACGGACGAAGGTCCTCCACGCCCTTGTTCGCTGCCATCGTGTGGGCAGATCCCGCTTGCCCGCCTAAGCGACATCTCGCCCACCTGAGGTATAACTTCTTGTACTGGTCCAGCTCCCCACGTCGCTGCATGCGGGTTTTCTTGTATGCGACTACTCCCTAGCCCCCCGTGTATAGTAGCTAGGGTTCGTCGGCTGGTCCAACATCACATACTATTATAGAGGAAATTCCACTCGAAAAGTTGTCCTGATTTATGCCTCGGTGGAGGTATACATGTTGTTTCGACAAAAAGTACATGGTGGTTGTGTGGTCATTGTCCATATGCTCGTATTGTTGCTGCTAATCTAATACTATCACTGGTTAAATGAAGAAATGCTTTTTTTCTCGGGTATCCTAGTTTAGTTCTCATCAAGATAATCATGATGCTTCTGTTTGTTGGTGTACTTTTCATTAATTCTTATTGACAATTCAGATGTCGTTGTTAATCTTGTACCACTGCCAAAACAAAGTAACAACACTATATCCCTTTTTTATATTTTTGCAAACAGCAATGTGTATCTCCATACCCGGGCATGTCTTCCTCAATTTTAGTGGAACTGCACAAAATTGGATGGCCATTGTTGTTCCACCTCACTGTCCTCTACCACGTGGTTCTTCCTTCCTCGAGCTTGATTAATGAGAAGAAACAGACCACAGTGAGGATTTGTCGAACTTCATAGGCGCCTCACCCAAACTTGATGCCAAATGGATGATGCATCACCACGATGACCTATCGATACTCATGGTTGCGCCTCATGGTTGCGTCGGCTGGTGAAGCTGATCAATTTTCGACAAAAACAAGCTGTCTTCCATCAGTGCTCTTTGCTTGGTTGCGTTGGAGACGCAGTCGTCTTTCACGTTGGTGCAATTTTATCACACAATTGGCTATGAACCAAATGTTTCCTCGAAGAAGGATCGACGTTGGTACTAAGAGCATAAGTTTCGTATTGATTTCTAAGCCTTCTCACAACTTTGTCTTCAGCTCCCCTGTAATTTTATTTGTCCAGCTATAAACTTTGATTAAAAAAATGGTGTGGACTAAAAACCGGGATGGACGTAGTAGCCCTCTATTTTTATTTACTCCGTATATTAGATTTGACTGAAGTCAAACTTTGTAAAGTTTGACCAAGTTTAGGCCGAACACAACAAACGATAATTATTGAGAGAGGGCAAACTGTACATACTCCCAAACCTTTTCGATAATTGAAATTAAAGTTCTTTATTTGTACACACTCTCACACGTTTCCGATAATTTGGCGCATGTGTGGTTGTTCCCTTAAGGGAGGGTAGTGTACCACACGTGAAGGACAGGAAGTGCGACCAGGACGCGTGGATTGTTAGTTCGTCGGAAGTAGTAGTTTTCTTCACTAGTACGTTAAATAAAGAGTTTCGTTTCGTACTTACACAACTTAAAACGATTGTTATGGAGAGAATAAGAAAACCACTCCACTATATATTAGTAGTATACACGAGTACTATATGGACGCAGCTTCATTGACTTAGTGCACCTGCCTTTGGGTGTATGACAGGTGGGCCCAAAATGTGGCTGGCCCACCTGTCATACAGCCAAAGGCAGGTGCAGTTAAGGCACTGGAGCTCAGTCCGTAATACAGTATATATGTAATACACTATATAAGCTGGAGCCTCAGCGCTTGTTCGCTAGAGTTTGCACTCTCCACACTCTCGTCGCACTACATATATATATATATATATATATATAGACACGTTGGAGGCTCAGCGTTTCTTTGCTAGGGTTTGCTATATTCACAGTCTCTCACCCTCTTCACCAGATCTAAACAAGACTGCGTTGGCCTATGTCTCTCTCTCCCCCCTCACAGCTGGTGAAGGAGGCGTCCGGATCCTGTCACACCGGGAAGGGGAGGAGGTGCAGCATTCACTCTATCGCCTTCGGTGAGGGAGGCAATCCACTACCGGCTGCGCTGTTCTCTTTCACCCAACGCCTATGCGGGAGGGCCACCCACCCCTTCTTCCTCGTTGCCGTACGTAGTGTGGGCAGATCCGGCCTCCCGCCGCACGCCTTGTCACATCCCGACGACCCTAAGGTATAAGTTTTTTTAAAACCGTCAGTGCTCTAGCTGCATGCGGATCTTTGTCGATTCTGTAGTCGAATCTAGGTCTTGGTTCAAAGAGGAAAGAAGGGTGCGGTGGGGTGGAGCATGAATCTAGGACGTGGTTCAATGAGGAAAGGAGGGAGGGAAAGTAGTATAGACTGGCTATCCAGCTGCTTTGTTGGTCGAAAAGGCAAAAAGGGGGTAACCCAGTACACACATCTGTAAGAAACCGATCTCTTTGTTGAAAAGGGAAAGAAACCGGGGGGTCGGGTAGTTTGTGCAGGACTAGATTTGCTGCCCTCACATAGGAAAAAGTTTCAAAGAGAACAAATATGGGACCAACGCAGATATGCTGCTTGGCTACATACTCTGCATCACCCATTTATATGCGTGGACGCACATGGTGCTGGCATGTCCCATGTCCCATGTCCCATACAACTATTTTGCTGTTGTTAATCTAAGAATGCTGCTGGAAAATTGAAGCAATGCCACTGTTAAAAGTAAATTACATTCTTAACGAATGTTGTTTTCAGAGAATGTGATTGTTAATATGAATCAATGCAACCGTTTTAGAAATGCTACTGTCCTACTTTGTTTTCCATCAAGATAAGTTAGATGCTTCTTTTTGTTGCCGTTTGTTTCATCCTCCGTTATTGGCCAGTAATTGTTTCCTTTTTTGCCTCTGTTAAAACAAGGGTATCTATTCAACTTGTTGCTATACCAAACTTAAACGTCACACCAGCGACTTTGCTTGATTTCAGTGCAACTGCACAAAACAAGATTGGATTTCCTATTCGTGTTGGCAGATTCGTAGGTGATCTTGTGTGCATCATGATAGGTTGGTACTTGCCTTCATCCAAATGATCGTGTAGTGTGTTTTGAGATGTTGTGCTACTTGTATTGGTACTGTTTTAAATAAATGTTGAATTGAAGCTATTGTATTGCTCTCTTTTCCCATTAAGTAGTGAATAAAAATGGTACCAACCCAGACATGATGCTTGTTGCTTTGTTACAACAAACTCTGCATCACCCCCTTTATAAGTAGATGGAAGCACATGGTGTTGTTGCGCCCACTCTCCCCTGGAACTTTTTATGCTTTTTCTTAATCTAATGCCGCTGGTAAAATTAAGCAATGCCACTCTCAGAATTAACTACTGAACTGTTTTAAGAGAATTTATGTGTTAATATGAATCAATGCCCTCCTGCGCCACTTCTTCTCCTTGCGCCTGACCGATCCGCTGCAGTGTGTGAGCTTCCAGGCCATGCCAGAGACAGCCACCTCGGGGATCGATTTTGGCCTTCCGCCTTCCGTGAGTGGGTTCCGGGAGCGGTGGCTGTACGTGGATGTCGGGGTGCCCAGCCCCCTGCTTGCGCACCCGACATTGCCTGCTATCCCCAATCTTGGCTAGGGTCACGAGGAGCTCACGAGCCCCCAGCTTGCCTTCATCTGGCGCCGATTCGAGAGGTTGAGGACGCTTGGCGTGACAGCGCCTAAGGTGGTGAAGGAGTTCCTCCAGTGTCGCATCGCCCCTCTTCAGCGCCACTCTCGACCGATGTGGACCCTGACCGGGCATCAAGATTGCATGAGGCTTCAGGAGAGGGATCTTGCGCCTGAAACGCTGAGGAAGGTGCTGAAGGTCCTGACTAGCGATCCTTCTCCGGGCGACATTCGGCAAGGGGGCGGCCTCCTGTATCTTTGCTCGAGCAGGGCCGAGTTCGCGAGGCAGATGCCCTGCTTTGACGATTGGGGGTAGCACCCAGCTGGCCTCGTGGGGTCCCATGAGAATCCAGTTGCCGTGGCCCCTCTCCCCGCTGCTCGCGTCGATCTTGCCTCAGGAGGTGGTGCAGGGAGGCAAGCATCGCTGGAGGTTGGGGGATCCGGTGTTGGGATGCTGGTGTCGCACGGGGCTCCCGAGGTGCCGGCCTCCGGAGCTTGCGAGACCCATCCTGAGGCGGTAGTTGATGTGGAGACGCAACCCGCGGCCCTCGGAGCAGAAACCCTCGAGGCCTTGGGAGATCACCGAGGGGTGATACCTGATCGCTCTTCCCAGCCTGGCGCCCCTGAAGCAGGTCGCCTTGGCGCTTCTTCATCCGTGCCGCGTGCCGGCCCTCACGTCGAGAGCTTGGGCCGGCTCCGCATAGACTTCGACGCCCTCCGCAAGGGGAAGGAGTCTTCGGGTGGTGGCGACTGCCCACGCCGCCCATTGAAGCACCGGAAGTAGTTTGCCATGGACGAGTAAGTTCCTCCTTCTTGTAATTCCGCATTCCCTGCTCCCTTTGCTGACTATGGCCCTTCAGGATCCCTCTTGCCGAGCCTGCGGAGACAACCAAGGAGCCACCTCCTTAGGCTGCATCTTCATCGCTGACCTTGACCATCGCAAACCTGCGCGCTACCCCCAACGCGAGTTCGGCTGGGGAGGCGGGCCGATCTGCGGTGCGCCTCGAGCCTGCGCGTTTGCCGTCCTTCCTTCGCGAGCTCGCCCGGGGCACAACCTGCCTGCCCCGGGCTCCTCCCCTAATCATGGACGGCGAGTGGTTGAAGTCGATCTTCGACTCCTCTTCTGGGGATGGACCTGCGCTGGGCTGGGTCCCCCGCGGGGCCCGTCCGGCGATTGTGGGGGCGCCAGCCCCCAGCCCCTGCCGAGAGGGGGTGAACCACTCCAGGGGCCTCCGCCGAAGCCGTCGGTGGAGAACAATGTTGACGATATGCTCAAGCGGGCGCGGGAGCGCAGCACCATCCGCCGAGAGTTTCTTCGGAAGGCGACGGACGCGATGGGCCAGCTCGTCGGAGAGCTTGCTGACGCAGACGCGTGTCTTGAAGCTGAAGGCCTGCGGTTGGTTGAGGAGCGATGCAAGTTGAAGGTGGCCGTCAGCCTTGCACGCCACCAACGTGATCTTGACAACGCAAAGGCCGAAGCATCTCTTGCGGCCTCGTGAAAGGCCTGCTCCCGAGCCATTGAGGAGGCCCAAGAGGCAGACAGACGGTGCGAGATCGCGGAGGAGCGGGCGTGGGAGCTTCAGGCCTGGTGCAATTCCCTGGAGCAGCAAGTGGAGCTGCGCCAAGCTGCCCTTGCGTCGCTGAAGGGAACACCCGTCGAAGAGGAGGAGCTCCGGAGGCGCGAGGAAGCGCTGACGCTGGAGGCTGCCGAGCGCAACCTCGATCTTGAACAGCTGGAGACGAGGGAGCGCCAAGTTACACTGGCGGAGGATGATGTTGGCGCGCGGGAGGCCCTAATCTAGGAGGAGATCGACCGCCGCGTGGCGGAAGCTTGTGCGGATTTTGAGCGCGAGTACGAAGAGAGGTTGGAGCTGATCAAGGCCGAAGCTGAGGGCAGGACTGCCGCCCTCAGGACCAGACTGACCGAGGCAACACAGCACGTTGAGGCCACCGCAACCGCCCTAGGCGCGGCGCAGGCCGAATTGGCCTCTTCCCGCGCTGAGCTGCTCCTCCTCCAACGGAGGGTCGATGACGCCGAGTCCATTGCGCGGCGAAACGAAGACGAGATTCGTCAGCGGCAGACGCTGGAGCATATGCATGGTCCCATGCTCCGAACGCTCAGGGAAAGGGCCAACACGGCCCTGGGCAATATCTGTGACGCGGCCGTTGAGGAGCCTCACGTGACCAACTATGCCGGTAATCTCCGGTTCTTCACTGATGTGGTGACGCATCTAGAGAGTCGCTCTGAGAGGGCTCGCCAGCTTGTCGAGGAGAGGAGTCGTGGCTTGCTCGCATGGGCATTCTCCCGCGTCTTCAGCCATCTTCAGGACATCGACCCTCACTTTGACTTCGACGCCGCCATCGCCCCGGTGCCTGAGGCCATCCGAGGCGACCTGGCGCGATGGGTGGAGGATAATGTTGATGCACTCGTCCGGGCCTTCACCTCTGACGATGATGGGGTGGTGGTTGCTGTGGATGAAGGCGATGTGGTGAATGGCGGTGAAGGTGGCGCCAATGACGGCGGTGGTGAAGCCGACGACAGCGACAGTGATGCCAGCGACGCTTCCGGAGATGACCAAGGGGATGCGGTGAGCGATATGTCTGATTGATCCTATGCCCCCCTGCTGTTTATCCTGCGCAGAAAAAGACTTAGGCGTGGCGCTGAAGGTTGGGAGGGGGAGCCCCTCGTGTAAAAAGGATTGTCGTTCATGCGTTGCTAAGGACGGCGCCGAACGGGCGCTCCACGATAAGTGGGTTGCTGTGGTTTTACCTTTTTCCTGGGCGGGCCTTGAGTAGGCTTGCGGTGATTCTCCGAGGGCCCCTTGGGGATCTGTTGACCATGTGGCGAGAGCCTCGCGAGAACGAGTGCCGGCCGTGGGACGGCATGCGCGCACGTGCTGAGCCCAGTCCTGCCCGCAAAGGGCTCGCGAGGGAGAAGCAGCTAGTGCGAATTCCAACTTGAGCGAAAACCAGAACACGAGAAAGCACGCGAGCAAGACAAATCACCCCTCCCCACATACGCAAACACAAATCCAACTTCAACTTAAATCCGAGGCGAGAAAGTTCGGCAACACAAAAGGAAGCAAAAACAAAAGGCCACGTTCGGCATCTAGTCTAGTCTTCGACGTCTTCTCACCAGCGCGGAGCTAAGTGCTGCCACTGGGCGTGGGAGGGAGCCCCCGAGGCCCGAGGGCGGCTCTCCGGAGACTCCGGGGCGTGTACAGCCCCAACTCATTATTACGTGAGAGTGTCACGGGCGGCGAGCTTCACAGGCACTGGGCCTTCTTCACAGGTACTGGCCTTGCTTCATATCGCCTAATGAGGGCCCCACCTTGCGCCGCCCCTGACCACCATTGATGGCGACCGGAAACCAAGGATGACGCCAATGGGGAAAAGGGGACACCAGCGGTTCCCCCGACGACCACGGGTCCTCTGCCGGGGGCAGGCCTCACGGCACCTCCCCAGCAGAGGGCCTACCTCTGAGGAACACCTTGCTCTGCGCACCGTGGGGAGGGGACTGGCTCCCGGCCCCTCTCCTGCAGCCCCCAGTGCCCTCCTCCCGAGGGGAGGGAGGCCGCTGCACTGGGGCATCCTTCCACCACGGTGACCTGGACTTCCTGCGACCCATGGTTAGCGTAAGCTTGATCCTGAGGAATTAGCGGTACGTGATAGCTGTTGCCGCCGGCGCGGTCGGCGAGACTTCCTTTAGGCCCCTGAAAGGGCTCGGCTTCTGGCGTCTCTTCCTCCCAGCCTTGCCCGAGGAACGAGCCGTGGTCTTCTTCCATCGCGTATCCTCGATCCACCATGTGGGGAACATAAGCCTCCGGGGGCGCCGCCCCAAAGGCCTCGCCGCAGTGCCCCACGCTCCACGCGGTTTGGCTTGAAGCACCATCTTGGGGTTGATAGGGCGGCGGCCCGTCCGGGCCGTAGGCAGCGACGGGCATGCCCTCGCTCACCAGAAGAGGTGCTGGTGCAGCCCGTCGCCCGGCGCTGACGGCCAAGCTGGTGCTGATGAAACCTTGAGGTATGCCGGAGGGCGCGCGGGTGCGGATGGGACCGCCATGTGATCCGCCCGGGCCCTGGGGTGGAAGCTGGACGCAGAAAGGGGGCGCCCCTGAAGCAGTGGTGTCCAGGAGCTCAGAGACACGGTCCAACAGCACGTCATGGCCGCCTTCTTGGAGCCTGCACCGTAGCAGTTCTCGAGCCACTATGAGCGCGGCCTTCGTGTTCGCCTGCTCCCGTCGGTATGCGGTGATGTGGCCGCGGCGTGGTTTGATGCCCTTGCTGCTGACCGCACCTGCCGCGGGGTGAGGGCAAGCGGCATTTGACCACGTCGCCCGCGCGCCGCAGCGTTTTGCGGAGCACGGGCTGCCTGAGGCACGGGGTCGAGGGCACCTCAGGCAGGCGGCGCGTCATGGGCAGGCCATGCCGCCCCGTGATCGGCGTCGGTCGTCTCGTCGCCGGACATGGAGGCGACGAAGCGGCGGAACGCGGGATGGCGGAAGAAAGACTCCGGCACACCCCTACCTGGCGCGCCAAATGTCGGATATGGGGTTCCGGCAAAACCCTTAAGGTTCGAACTCTGGGGTGCGCGCGGAGATCTTCCCCCTATTGATCCACGTCCCAACGCCTCGCTGAGAATCTATGCTACCTGATGAACAACACAAGGGACACAAGGTTTATACTGGTTCAGGCTACCGTTGTGGTGTATTACCCTAATCCAGTGTGTGGTGTGGTGGATTGCCTCAGGGGCTGAGGATGAACAGTATAGAGGAAGAACAGCCTCGCGAGGGGTGTTCTTGAGCTGGTGTCTGGGGTTTGTTCTTCCCCTCTCCCTACTGTGGTGGCTAGCTCTATTTATAGAGGCCCTGGTCCTGTTCCCAAATATTGAGCGGGAAGGGAGCCAACAACGGCCATTTTGAAGGGGGACAGCTAGTACAAGTTATCCTGACTAAAGGTGGTCTTCGGCTGCCGAAGGCACTCGCGATGACGCTGTCTTGGGCTCCACGGTGACCTCCGTCCTGCCGCTCTGCTGGTCTTGGTCTCGTTGCACCGGAATGGTAACCTTTGCTTGATGCCTCGGTACTCCGTGCCTGCGCTTGCCCCCTTTGCACCAAAGAGGAAACAAGGACACTGCGCAGGCCGGCGCCCGCCTGGCCTCGATCGTCATGGCTTGCGTCACGAGCACCTCGCGAGGTACCCCTGCCTTGATCTCTCCGCCTCCTCGCGAGCCTGCCTGGTGAGGCCGATCCTGAGGAAGCCTTGCGTCATCCGCCCCGCGAGGCTTGGCCCCTTGAGAGGGTCTTGAGCTTGAGTCGATGAAGATGGGCCATACTGGGCCACCCCTTGAGCCACGCCGCAGGCCGCAGGCAGGCAACTCTGGGGACCCCCGTTCCTAGAACGCCGACACCGCCAGATACGAATCCTTCCTCGAATTCCACCCCATGGATGAATCCAACGAAGGCGCGCTTCATGGTGGGTTGAACCCGGGCGGGTCGTGCACGCTGAGCCGTCTCGATGATGTCGGTGCAGATGTCCGGCTTAGGGCCCGGTCCACCGATCTTGCCGATGAAGACATGGATTCCGCCGAAGGGGACCCGGTACCCGTAATCGATTGAGCTGGCCTCGGGGCCCCAGCCTGCATCGTCGATGTAGAGCTTGCCGCGATGAATCTTGGTCATCCGGCCAATAGCGTACCCTTTGATCCCTTCAAAGTTGCCCTGTAAGAACTCGAAACCACCGTGCGCTGGCCCCATGATGGGCGCCAACTGTCGTGGAATTGTCGCGGCAGATGTCCTAGCAGAAGGACTTAATCATGGAGCCATCGCAATAGGGTTAGCTTAAAGGGTTTAAACGGGACAAAGGACACAAGGAGTTTATACTTGTTCGGCCCCTTGCGGTGTAGGTAAAGGCCTAATCCAATTTGAGGTGGTATTGCTTATGTCTCGATTACCAGGGAGCGAATACGCTTGACCTAGCTCTCGATCTGTTCTTTCTTGCCCTAAGTCGCCGCCCGGTCGTCCCTTTATATACACAGGTTGATGCCCTGCGGCTTACAGAGTCTAAGCCAGTTCATAAACAACGTGTCCAGCTCCGTGACTAACTACACTTGCCTTACAATACAAGTCACACATATATGGCGGTTTACACTTATGGGCTTTAAGCCGCCTCTAGGCTTTAGGCCCTTTAGTATGTCTTCATCCTGAACTTCCATCTTCGACGTCTTCATGAGCGTTATGATGATGAATCACCATTGGTATAACCCGGCCCCTCCTGGGCGGGTCATACCCAATAGTTATATCCCCAACACATATTACACCAGGAAACCAACCTTTTAATGGTAGTGGGAAAAGGAAGCATGGCAGGGCAGAAGAGAGATTATTGTTTACCCGTAGGTCCACTTTGTGGGACTTGGAGTATTGGAAAGATTTGGATCTGCGGCATAATCTTGATGTGATGCACATCGAGAAAAATATATGTGACAGCATTATCTGCACACTTCTTAATATTGAAGGCAAGACGAAAGATACCTTAAAATCTAGGATTGATTTGACACACCTGGGTATCAGAAAGGATTTGCAGGTGGAAGATGAAGGTAAACCACGGGATATGGCACCAGCTGTGTATGTCTTGGACAAGGTAAAAAGAAAAGAATTCTGCGAGATCCTGTCACGTGTGAGATTCCCACATGGATTTGCTTCCAGCCCTGAAAGGAGAGTCAGTGCAGATGGAAACAAGGTACAAGGTCGAAACCTCATGACTGCCACGTCCTACTTGAAAGGGTTTTACCTGTTATCCTTAGAGGATTGGGCCGCCCTGACTTATACAGAGCAGTTGCGGAGTTGGGACAATTCTTCAGGGAACTCTGCAGTAGAAATATCAGGGTAGATGCTTTGGAGCGTCTTAGAGACAAGATACCAACTATCCTATGCGACCTTGAGAAGATATATCCTCCAGCCTTCTTTGATGTATAAGATTCCACATATGTTCCTAATATCTTTGAGAACCATCACGTTAATGACACTGGCGAAAAGATTGCCTGTCATGCTGTGGACATACAAGAGTTGATCAAGAAGAAGCCAACGTTCGAGGACATTGAGGATGAAGAAGAAGATGACACTCTGGGGAATTATGATTCAGACTGATACACATGGCGAAGATGTTGACGCTGTTGCTACGGATGATGATTAAATTGCTTTTGTCGTATTTGCCTGTCAGAAGACGTTTTTTATCTACTATGTGAAATTGTGTTTGCTATGACAACTGAAACCTGATGAACGTGTTGTTTAGTATTTTGCTGTGAGAACATCACTTGTTATGTATGTTCATTTGTGTTTGGTGATTGTATGACGCCTAAAACATGTTGACATTGTTGTTTAGTTGTACTCATATTTGGCTGTGAAACTTGAATTTGATGGCATAGTTTGTTGTTGGACTGCAATTTGCTCGATGTCTTCGAATGGGAACAAAGCTGACCCGACAGGGCCTCTGCTAATTTATTTATTTATTACCAAAAGGGTCTATGCTTTTTATTTATTTATGAGCAAAAGGGGATACCCCCCGATTTCTGTTAATAGAAATCATTAGATTTTCACAACACTACGCCCAGCCTGCTACACAGGTTTCATTCATTACTAGTTTCAGCAAAGTGCTCATGTCATAGCCACTGAATACATCACGAGTCCTACATACACTGCAAATAAAGAGACAATCATCCTACAGAGCACATTGATTTTGCCCATTATCTTCACAAGCTCTTTCATCTCCTCGTTGCTGTCAAGGCCGTTCAGCAGCTGTTGCTTGGCCATGATCATAGGAACTGCATCTTTAACCTTCTGCTCTGCATCTTCCTCTTCTGCCGTTCCTTCAATTACTTATCCAACACCCCAACCTGCTGGTATTAGGATTCCTCGGCTAACCAAATAATCAGCGTAGTTGCTTTCCCCCACATCAGCAACTTCCCAGAAATACAAATCACAGGTATCTTCCCTTTTCTCCATGAATCAAATTGGAAGATCATCAATCAAACTATTAAAAAAAATCAGCAACTGAAAGCAGCAGAACAACACTTAAACATATTATTACCCCATAATTCGGGCATTTGTAGAAGACTCGGCCAGGGTTGAGGATTGTGGTTGAGACGAGACGGATGACTCTACGTGATTTGCAGCAGTGGCACCACACCAACGGCAGCGGGTTGCGATGAGCAACCGGCTGCGGTGCGTGTGCTGGCGGGGTTGTGATGAGACCCACAGGAGATGGTACGGGTGGCGACGTGGCGCATATCTGGTTGTTGCCTGCTGAAGAGCAGGTGGACGAGCAGCCAGCGGACATGGTTGCTGCGGCCAGAGCTTCTGATGCTAGGAAGAGTAAGTAGAGAAGAGGAGAAGCGAACGTTGGATATGTCAGTTTCATTACTTGTAGAGTAGCATGGCACCATATATAGTCATAGTCTAGGTTTGGATTCGAACCAGCTACAGGAGCATGTCTCTCCTTTTTCTAAAACTCAGCAACGTCTCTTTACTAGTACACTAGCTTGTTCTGTACGCCTTCTCAAGTCTTTGATTTTCTTTCTTTTTTTTGCGAGGAAGGAAGGAGGACAAAATTGAGAGTTCCTGGGACTTGAACCCAAGACCTCTCGGTTGAAAACCAAGGGTGCTAGTCACTTATGTGGTGAATATTCCCTAGGAGGAGGATGGCAGACGAACGCATTTTCCTCATAGTTTTAGTTGCGACGCAAGATCGAACGGTCGCAGTTTCGGTAATGTTATCAGGCGAACGAGCCCAGTTTTTCTTTTCTTCCTATATATAAAAATGCTACTTGGTGCCAGCTTAGTCAACAAACGATTGTGCCAACCTTGACCGTTGGATTGACATTCAACGTCTGTCGTGTTTCTTCAGTCTCTTCTTCCTCCAGCCACCAAAGCCAAACCAGCGCCGGCGGGACCGCCTGCTCCCGCCTCCCACGGCAGGCTGTGCTGCCGCGCACGCATCATGGCCACATCGCACCCTAATACTCTGCGCATCTTCCCCGGCTCCTATTAGATCCCGTCCGAGGCCTCGCCATTGTCCTCCGCCTTGGTTCGCTCACCGCGGCGCCACCCTCCGGTGTTGTCAACATGGTCAACAACCGAGAGGAATAAGGGGATGACTGTACATGGTGAGGATGACAGTACGGACCCAGCAGCGCGCACAGTAATTTTGTTTTTTCAGGACGGAGAAGGGTATCAACTGGGTTGTTTGGGAGCTGTGGCCCGTCTAGCACATGACCAGCCCAGTTTGTTTTTTTCCTTTCTGAAAATGGCTAGCCCAGCTATTTTGTTTTTTCAGAATAACCAATGTAGGCATACTTGTTTTTCTACGCCCTGCTGGGCCGGAAATCTTTCAAGACGAGGAGGGATGAATTTTGCCCAGAAAATGGGCTATAGGTAATAAGAAATGGGCTATAAGTAATATTAAATGGGCTATAAAATGAAAAAATACAGCAAACAGGCAATTAGTTCCAAAATCCTTTTTTCTTTCGGATTTTGATATTTTAAATTTCATTTTTTTGTGCGGGTAAAATTTCATTGGATTTAAATTAAGGTATGTTTAGTTTTTAAATTAATTTGAATCTGGCTAGAAATTTCAGGATGTATGCTGTTTGGGACAGATTTGGAGGCTGACTTGTGGGTCTACTAGGTTGACGTGTACGAAAGGCTTTGTCAACTTAGTCCACAAATGATTCTAGCAGTAGCGACCGTTGGATGTTAATCCAACGGCCGTGCTGCTTCTTCAATATTTGATATTCTTGCTCCAGCCGCCCAAACCAGCGCCGATGGGACTGCCTGCTCCTGCCTCCCGTGGTCGGCTGTGCTGCCGCACAGGCCGCACCGCCCCACCCTACTCCATTGGTGGCCAGGCCATTCCTC
Organism: Aegilops tauschii subsp. strangulata; assembly: GCF_002575655.3. Classification (NCBI taxonomy): domain Eukaryota; kingdom Viridiplantae; phylum Streptophyta; class Magnoliopsida; order Poales; family Poaceae; genus Aegilops; species Aegilops tauschii. Next base: position 455,505,245 of record NC_053036.3, on the reverse strand, counting down.
TACTCACCCGCACCTCCTATTATTTTCCGGCGACGGCAGCCTGATGAGTAAACCCTCGTACTCCCCACCGCGTGGGCAACCACTTCCGAGTCTTCCCCGGCTCCGTGTCGTTCCCTTCCTAGGCCTCGCCGTCGTCCACCGCCCTGGTGCTCTCGGTGCGCCGTAGTCAACGTGGTCAACGAACGACATCCATCGGACGTGGACTGTACGTGGAGAGGCTGACAGCTGGGTCCACGGACGCACGCAAGGAAATGCCTCCTTATTACGTGCAAAATAATGGTTCCTCCACCTGACATCTGGGACCCATCGGAAGGGCCTCTGTATTTCACGAAAAAAAACGTTCCCCCCGCTAACAGGTCGGACCCACCAGCTATATCTTCGCACGCAAGGAAGTGCCTCCTTATTACGCACAAAAAAAATGAATACTCCCGCTGCTAGCTGGGACCCAACATAGTGGGAGGCTCACATGTGGGCCTACTAAGTTGACGGGGACGAAGGGCTTTGTCAACTTAGTCAATATGAACGATTCTAGCTCCAGTGACCGTACGATGTGCATCCAACGGCCGTAGTGCTTCTTCAACCTCTGGACTTCTTGCTCCAGCCGCCCAAAACAGCACCGCTCGTGCCGCCTGCTCCTGCCTCCCGTGGTCGGCTGTGCTGCCGCGGAGGCCTCACCGCCCCCTACTACTCCCACCGCTGGCCAGGCCCTACGCCGACGGCAGCCTCACACCGCAGCCGAAGCAGTCAACCCACGCACTCCCCTCCGCGTGGGCATCCACTGCCGCGTCTTCCTCGGTTCCGCGTCGTCCCCTTCCTAGGCCTCGCCGTCGTCCACCGCCCTGGTGCTCTAGGCGCGGCGTGGTCAATGTGGTCAACGACCGACTTCCATCGGAAGAGTACTGTACATGGAGAGGCTGACAGCTGGGTCCACGGCAGCAGCAAGGAAGTGCCTCCTTATTACGCGCAAAATAATTATTCCTCCACCTGACAGTAGGGACCCACCGGACGGGCCACTGTATTTCATGAAAAAATGTTTCCCCCCTAACTGCTGGGACCCACCAGCTACATCTTCGCACGCAAGGAAGTGCCTGACAGTCGGGACCCACCTGGTCGAAGCATACGTAGTGTTGTCATTCTGGTGGCGAACGTGTACGTACATACTGGTCGATCGATCTGTCTGCAGGCTGCAGCGATAAACTGTGGATGAGTAAGGAAGGGCACGTGTCGTAGTAGAGGTGTGCATGTAGCATGTACACGTACGTACAGCGGCCAGGGTGCAAGAAAGAAAATATGGCCACGTACGTACATACGGGCAGGGTCTCGAACGCCTACTCGTGCATACGTACGGCCAGGGCTCGTGTACATGGCTGGGTCAGAATGGAGAAGCTGCGCAGTCGTCGTGATCATGGGGAGGCAACCGGCTGGGTCAGAACGGAATGCGTCGTAGTGTTCATCAGGAGCCAACCGGCTTGGACGGAACAGCCGATGGAAACGAGGCCTGGCGTACCGCAGAACGGAGGAAACTGCCTTGTGTTCGACTGGCCATGCTCGAAACGGGATCCTGTTCATCGGGAGGGGTCTGGCGTACCACAAAACGGTCGAAACGGGGTCCTATTGATCGGGAGGGGTGTGGCGTACCGGAAAACGGAGGAAACGGACTTGTGTTGGAGCGCTACGGTCGAAACAGGGGTCCTGTTCATCGGGAGGGGTGTGGCGTACCGCAAAACGGGACTCCACGGGAAACTGTTCATCTCCACCGTCGACTGCCTCCACGGGCTACTGTTCATCCACCGTCGACTGCCTCCACGGGCTCCTGTTCATCCACCATCGGCCTCCTCCAGCCTCCACCTACGACTATTCATCCACGAGCTCCTGTTCATCCAGCCTCCACCGCTCCTCCACCGGCTACTGTTCAACCAACCCTCTCCACGGGGTCCTGTTCAACCACCCCTCCACGGACTATTGTTCATCCAGCCCTCCACCGGCTACTGTTCAACCAGCCCTCCACCGGCTACTATTCATCCAGCCCTCCACGGGGTCCTGTTCATCCAGCCCTCCACGGGGTCCTGTTCATCCACTGGCTCGATCGATCGGGGTACTGTTCATCTAGCAGCAATGGCCTCTACTACCACGGGGTCCTGTTCATCCAACCCCCACTGGGAACTGTTCATCCAAACCCCCCACCAACGCTCACTGTTCATCCAGAGGCAGCATCGATCGGCTTCAGTTAGAAGCAGTAGTGAAGGAATCACTCGGGTTCAGTAACGCGTAGCCTGCAGTGCAATCGCTCGGGTTCAGTTAGAGCCCAACGCCTCGCTCGGGTTCAGTTAGAGCGCAACGCCTCGCACACACGCGCGTACGTACGAGAGAAACGTGCATCGCTCGGCCCCTGACCACCCACCGTAACCGGGAACTCCCCGATATTTTCCTCGCCCTCGCTTCTACCACTGTTTTTTCCATCATGGACGGCCCAAAGAATGTCATGCAGCTGCGTTTCGGCCCGCTCAGGACGAAAATCCCATTTTGTGTCATGATTTTTTTTCATAGAAGTAGGACCCCACCACATCTATGATGATACCGGGTTTTGGCACAATTATCGTCATAGAAGTGTCATAAGTATGACAGAAAAAAAATCCGTTCGGCCCAAAATGTCACGGATGTGTCTTTTTTTTGTAGTGATATGAAGGATGCTATGAATGATGCTAGTACTTTTCTTGATGATAATGTGCCACTAGGTGGATTTCTTGAGAATGCTGAAACTGATGAAGCTATTGAAACTAAAAATGATGAAACACCTACTAGACCCGATCATCCCATATATGAATTGCCTAAGATACCTGAGGGTTATGTTATGGATGGAGAGGTAGCTAGGGATTTTATTGCTTGTAAGGATAGGGATGATCTTAAGAAATTACTATGTAAGCTGATAGAAAAATCTCTAAATGCTAGAATTAAATATGATCCTAAGTTTGCTCCTCCACCTATCTTTGTGACTGATAAGGATTATGAATTCTCTATCGATCCTGGGTTAATTACTTTGGTTGAATTTGATCCTTTCCATGGTTATGAAACTGAACCCGTTGTGCAACATCTTAGTAAATTAAATGATATAGCCACCCTATTTGCTCATGAGGAAAAAATTCGCTACTAATATATTCTTAAATTATTTTCTCGTTAAAGGGTGATGCTAAGATATGGTATAATACTCTTGCTCATGGTTGTGTGCATAGTCCCCAGGACATGATTTATTACTTTTCTAAAAAATATTTTCCTGCTCATAAGAAACAGGCTGCCTTACATGAAATATTTAACATTGTGCAAATTTAAGAAGAAAATCTCCCTCAAGCTTGGGGGAGGCTTCTCCAATCACTTAATGCTTTGCCTGATCATCCTCTTAAGAAAAATGAAATACTTGATATCTTCTATAATGGACTAATCGATGCTTCTAGGGATTACCTAGATAGTTGTGCTAGTTACGTTTTCAGGGAACGAACTGTTGAACCAGCTGAAGATCTATTGAATAATATATTGAGGAGCGATAATGGACACTTCACTTGTGCACGTAGGTCCTAAGCAAACGGTTTTTAACCCCTTTCCGCGATGGCATGTGGAACCGTCGCCAAGTGAGTGTGTGCGATAGGATGTCCTTCCCACACGACCCAAAAATCGTCGGGGATAGGCCCTCCCGGGACCCAGGCTGGGGCCGTGTGCGATCGGGCGAGGCATCGAAACCCAATCATTTCCGTAGATACGTACATCCCACACGGTAATCCGAGAAAATCATTTCCGTAGGTATGTACATCCCACATGGTAATCCGAGAAAATCATTTCCGTAGGTATGTATATCCCACACGGTGAATCCCTGGAAAACATTTACGTTCGTATGTATATCACACACAGTCAATCCAAGGAATATGTTTCTGTTCTTATGTACATTCCACACAGTCAATCCAGGGAAAATGTTTCCGTTCGGACGTACATCCCACACAGTTTTATGTGTAGGCTTGTGTGTGAAAGGTGTAACTATCACACACGGTCTTCCTTGGTTAACTATTTGCTTTTATCAACTATATCACACACGATTTGATGAAGAAAACGGTGTGGCATTGGGCTATCCATCGCAAGCGCTTTTACTGCTAGAACCGTTTGCAAAGGTCCATGACACATTTAGCAGGTTTATTAGTTTACAATTAATAATTCCAGTATTACGCAAATTCACATTTCATATTGAACAGCTGTTTGCCAATTTCATATCAGGCACATAAGTATATTATAACATCATAGTACGGTAGCTACATGAAAACAACACAGTACAACATATAGCTAGTTCAACTTCACAAGAACAATATATTCATTTCCCTAATCGAGATCATCTAGGCTCGTCTTATCCACCTCTGCTTTCAGTTCAATAAGAACCTGTTTTGCACGGGCCAACTGGGAAAGTGCCTCCTCCTTCGCAACACCATCTTAGCAAAGTCTGTTTTAAAAAATTTGAGCTCATTCTCCACCTTCAACTTTTTATCCTGCATCTTGAAATATGCTTTAGCGTTGAAAAGACTTTCTCTAAGCCTACGTGTGTTGTCTTCCTCATACATGCTCCAGAGCTTTTTTAGGCACATCTTCAAAGACTGTGGCCACTCTTGATCAACCCACTCCAAGTAAGAACACTTCCGTTCATCCTATAATATTTAAAACTGGATCAGTAACAATTGTAGGGGAAATGGGTTACAGCAACATAGAAAATCACCAATGCCTATTTTGAAAAACTGAAGAAACATGTTAATTATGACATATCTTCTCAAAAAGATCAATGTGCAAATGAAATAATTGGTACTGAGACAACAACCAAATTCTGGAACATCAGAAGCTATAATTAACTACAACGACGCTACAAGTTCTTACTCACGTACAATAAATAACAAATTGAACATTTTATGAGGAAGGTAAATATAACTGCAACAGCATAGCGACAGTGTTTGGATGACAGCAAATTGATAATAATAGGTGTGTACATGCACAAATTTAGTAACATAGAACTAATAGCACTAAGGCCGTCCACTATGTATGCCAAAACTCGGGTAAAGACAACTGTTGCTGCATCTCGCACCGGTGCCCTGCACTGGCGAGCCGATGCAGCAGAAAAAAATCAGGGACCCGAACTCCGGAGCACGTAGTTGCTCCGATGCCCGGTTCCTTCGTGCCATAAAGATTTATTATTTTACTGCTTGGCTGCTCGGATGTGTGGACCAAAGTTGGCTGCACAAACTGCTGAAGCGGTTCCAAATAATTTTCTAATGGCACCGCTGATGAGATGGCAACAATTTAAGATACTAGGTACAAACTGTGACACTGTCGTAGGATGCGTTTGGTTGAAGGTGTGGTATGAATGGGTTGGCACCGTGACAGTGTCTGAATCACATCTAACAAATGATTTGTAACAATGAAAGAGGATCTAACCTTCTCTGCACATGCCAGAAATTTCCTCCCACTGTCCACGGAATCAAACGCAACTAGGTTCACGCATGGAGATTGATGGTGACAATGAGCTGATAGATCTTCAGCCACCCCGCTCCATTCGTTGCCACTGCTGGTCTTAGGGAACTACAAGAGGAAGAAACGACTCAAATTGACCTCCGGGTAAAAATCCTTCATTCCAAGTCATAGCCCGAGACATAGAAGAGCGGCATACCCAGGTGGTGAAGGAGTAGTCGCCGGAGGAGGAACTGCTGGAGATGTCTTTGAAGAAGACCATGGCGACCCTGGCGGTAGGATGCGAGACGGCGAGAGCGAGGAAGCGGCTATAGCTTAGCAAGGAAGGAAGGAAGGAGGAAACAGGGGAAATGTGACTTGTGGTCGGGTAGAAAAGGGGATGGGGAAGGGGAGAAGGGGGCGGGGGTAGATATTTTGGCGGTAGGCCAAAATTTTGGAAATGTGAAGGGAAACTTTGCGTGCGGTGTCGCCGGACCATTCACTTTGAACGATTGTGTGCATCGCAAACGATTCTTCTACTTTACGTGCATGGGATGAGTTTGATAATTCAAATTTTGGTCTCAAGGCATGGGCACATTCACTTTGAACGCGTGCGGTGCCGCCGGACCATTCACTTTGAACGATTGTGTATATCGCAAACAATTCTTCTGCTTTACGCGCATGGGATGAGTTTGATAATTCAAATTTTTGGTGGAAATTTCCCCGGGTACGTCTTTGCATAATTTAACATCGCTTGCGAATTTGGGCACACAAAAGAGCGTATAGCAGACAGACCACACGTACTGAATCAAGCAATTTTAGTAATTACACAGAGCCAGTTGACCTAAACATTGCTCTAACAAAAGACTAGCATTAAAAACAAAGCCTAAGTACGCATAATTAAAATTCCGCCGCCGCGCCGGCCTATGCATCGCCAGTGTGAGATGAGACGTCGATGACTTGTCCTGGAGACATGCCGCCGTTGGTGGACTCCGCGTCCCCCCTGCTGAAGTCCACCACGTCCTTGTCCTCGTCCTCAGCGCCGCCGTCAAGGTTGTAGTACTCGTAGTAGTGGTTGCGCCAGAGCTCGCGTTGGTACTCCCCGCCGATTCCTCGACGAACAGACTCTTATCTAGCTCGACCTTGGCCACGCACAACTCCTCCTCCCGGTGCTCCTCGATCTCCGCCGCCTCCTGCTTCTCCAGCTCCTGCTCGGCGACCTCATGAGGAAGCAGGTGCTCCATGGCCACCGCCACCTTATCAGACGTGGGTTGCATGCTGGAGTCCGAGGTGGCCTGGAATATCTTGGCGTGTGCATCCTTGATCCTGGCATGGATGGCCTCGACCCGGGCTAGGGCGACATCAGCGGCACAGACGGCAGCTCGAGTGCTCTCGGCGTTTGCAGCAGCAGTTGCAGCCGTCTCGGCTGCTGCAGCTGCCCTGTCGGCTGCCGCAGACGCCCTCTCGGCGGAAGCGGCCACACTCAATGCGGATGTGGCGGCACTCTCGGCGTAGGCGGCCGCGTTCTCGGCGCAGGCGGCGGCGCTCGGGGGGACGCGGCCATCGTACGGGCCTTCATGAAGCGTTTCCACGGCGTCATGTTTGCAAGAATGGGGTGCGGGAATGGGGATCATGATTCGTGGATTCGGGGGTTGCCGGCACTAGAGCATACGAGCCGGCAAAGCTTAAGGAGGGAGACTTAAATAGACCCAGATATTTTCATCGCAAACGGTTCCTAGAAAACAACTGTGTGTGATCTTGTAGATATTTTTATTAGCTGTGAAAGAAGTAAAGTGCCAACGGATTGTGTTTTAAATGAACGAGAAATTTTGTAGTACTAATACAACTATCATGTCAAATTTTGGAAAATTTCAGGGGTCATTTGACCTTCTAAGACATTTAAGTGATTTTCTAGACATTTAATGACCGTAATTGAAATTTGAACTACATGTACATGCAACAGCTAACCATAACGGTTTGAAAACTCTTATTTTGTGTACTTGTGTGCGATTTAATTCCATGTGCAGTAAATTGGAAGGAATTTTCAAACATATTGGTCTAACGGCTATGACACAATTAAGCATAGAGTGACATGGCATTTTAATTCCAAAAAATTAAAAAAAAATCAGAGACACATGAAGCCTTGGTGGATGTAATGTCATGCCACCAAGATGATGTGGTAAAATATTGGCATGTTTGACCAAAGTTTGGACACACACCCCTCACAAACCGAAGCAACTCACTAGAAGGCTCGTGGTTCCGAGAGGAAACAATGCATGTTTGATGAGGAACGAGAGATAGCTTCCTCTTACGGCCTTCAAATTTTTTTTCTACGTCTAACATGCACTACTACAACTGTAATGTGAATTTTTTGAAAAATCTAGGGGTCATTTGACCTTTTAAATACATTTAAGTGATTTTCTAGCCACTTAATGACCGTAATTCAAATTTGAACTACATCTACATGCAACGCCTAACCAAAACGGTTTGAAAAATCATATATGTGTACTTGTGTGCGAGTTAATTCCATGTGCAGTAAACTAGAAGGAATTTTCAGACATATTTGTATCACGACATGGACACATATGCATGAATACATATGCATGGAGTGGCATGGCATTTTTATTCCAAAAAAATCAAAAACACATGAAACCTTGGTTGATGTAATGTCATGCCACCAAGATGATGTGGTAAAGAAATTGGCATGTTTGACAAAAGTTTGGACACCCCCCCCTCACAAACCAGAGCAACTCGCTAGAAGGTTCGTGGTTTCGAGAGGGAACAATGCATGTTTGATTACGAATGGGAGATAGCTTCCTCTTACGGCCTTCAAATTTTTTCTACATCTAACGTGCACTACGACAACTGTAATGTGAAATTTTGGAAAATTCTAGGGGTCATTTGATCTTTTAAAGACATTTAGGTGATTTTCTAACCATTTAATGACCGTAATTCAAAATTGAACTGCATCTACATGCGATGCCTAACCAAAACGGTTTGAAAAATCATATCTGTGTACTTGTGTGCGAGTTAATTCCATGTGCAGTAAATTAGAAGGAATTTTCAAACATATTGGTCTCATGACATGGACACATGCATACGTATGCATGGAGTGACATGGCATTTTAATTCAAAAAACAGAAAAATGGTCAGAAACACATGAAACCTTGGTTGATGTAATGTCATGCCACCAAGATGATGTGATAAAGAAATTGGCATGTTTGACGAACATTTGGACACACACCCCTCACAAACTGGAGCAACTCGTTAGAAGGTTCGTGGTTCCGAGAGGGAACAATGCATGTTTGATGATGAACGGAAGATAGCTTCCTCTTACGGCCTTCAAATTTTTTCCTACATTTAACGTGCACTAATACTACTGTCATGTGAAAATTTTGTAAATTTCAAGGGTCATTTGACCTTTTAAAGACATTTAAGTGATTTTCTAACCATTTAATAACCGTAATTCAAATTTGAACTACATCTACATCCAACGCCTAACTATAACGGTTTGAAAAATCATATTTTTGTGTACTTGTGTGCGAGTTAATTCCATGTGCAGTAAATTAGAAGGAATTTTCAAACATATTGGTGTCAAGGCATGGGCAGATGCATGGAGTGCATGCCATGGCATTTTAATTCCAAAAAATTAGAAAATGATCAGTAAAACATGAAACCTTGCTTGATTTAATGTCATGCCACCAAGATGATGTGGTAAAGAAATTGGCATGTTTGACGAAAGTTTGGACACACACCCCTCACAAACCGGAGCAACTCGCTAGAAGGTTCGTGGTTCCGAGAGGGAACAATGCATGTTTCATGAAGAACGGGAGATAGCTTCCTCTTACGGCCTTCAATTTTTTTTACGTCTAACGTGCACTACTACAACTGTAATGTGAAGTTTTGGAAAATTCTAGGGGTCATTTGACCTTTTAAAGACATTTAAGTGATTTTCTAACCATTTAATGAACGTAATTCTAATTTTAACTACATCTACATGCAACGCCTAACCAAAACGGTTTGAAAAATCATATATGTGTACTTGTGTGCGAGTTAATTCCATGTGCAGTAAATTAGAAGGAATTTTCAAACATATTGGTCTCACGACATGGGCACATGAATACGTATGCATGGAGTGACATGGTATTTTAATTCAAAAAAATATAAAATGATCACAAACACATGAAACCTTGGTTGATGTAATGTCATGCCACCAAGATAATGTGGTAAAGAAATTGGCATGTTTGACGAACGTTTGGACACACGCCCCTCACAAACCGGAGCAACTCGCCAGAAGGTTTGTGGTTCCGAGAGGGAACAATGCATGTTTGATGACGAACGGGAGATAGCTTCCTCTGACGGCCTTAAAAAAATTTCCTACGTTTAACGTGCATTTGTCATGTGAAAATTTGGTAAATTTCAGGGTTCATTTGACCTTCTAAAGACATTTATGTGATTTTCTAACCATTTAATGACCATAATTCAAATTTGAACTACATCTACATGCAATACCTAACCAAACGGTTTGAAAAATCATATTTTTGTGTACTTGTGTGCGAGTTAAAAAATCATCGGACGATGTAAATATCTGGTGTTCAAAAAAGAAAATGTAAAGATGTGGCAAGACAACTAGCCCCCACACGATTGGCACTCTATCTCGCGGATCGAGGTTTGGTAGGTGATTGGCAGGGATCATTAATCAGACACGGTTCTGTATTGGAAACCGTCAGCTATTATGTTCACACACGGATTTGCTGCGGGAATTGTGTGTAATTCAAACTACATTACTCGTAAATTTCGGCGACCAGTGTGTGTACTGTCCCCGTCGATCTAGATTCCGGCCGCCAATAAATACTACCTTGCTCATGTTGTCCCGCCTGCATTCTCATCTACATCCTCCCCTCGCTCGCCCTCTCTCTCTCTCAAATCTCTGCCATGGTGCTGCCGGTCTGCCCACGCGCCGACGAGGTGTCGCCGCCCCCCGAGGACTCTCACTCGATTAGCAGAAACGAGGACGCCTACGCGCCGCCTGACGAGGTTGCGCCGAACCCCCCAACTTTGGATTGGCTTTGGGGCCAGTACAATCTTTGTCTGTGGAAGTCGCTGCCGCCGGCTGAGAAAGCCTGGCAAGTGGCATTCAAGAAGGAGATGGCGGAGGAGGAAGCCAGGTACCAGGCGGCCTGTGAAGCCTGTGATGCCGCCTGGAAAAAGGAGGCAGCGGAGCTTTGGGGGCAGGCGCGTCGTCGTGCTGAGGAGGTGTACGAAGACGGGTACTTCGCGAGGAAGGTCATAGGCGGTGGGCGCCTCGTCGCTGTGTGGAGGTGGGCCGATAAGCTCTAGCGTGCCACCGATGAGGAGCTCCGGTGGCCGCCCAACGAAATGGCAAGATCGGCCGCGCGTGTCCGCCAGCAAGAGGCAGATCGGTACGTCAAGCACTACGAGGCGGAGGAGTCGGAATACTGCCTCCGCATTGGGAAGACGCCGCGCACCAGGGAGCTGCTGGCGAGGGGCTGCCGGAATACTCGCCCTAGGAGAGATTATTAGTTTTAGTATTGTTCGTTTTCAATTTTATGCATTGTACCTAGTAGTTAAGTATCATCACGTATATGTGATGATATTATATATATATATATATATATTCTGTGATGATCTAATGAACAATTAATATATATATATATATATCATGAATTCCATTTTCTATCTGTTTTTGTATACTAATTTGAATCTAGCTGTTATCATCCACATATACAGAATGGAAAGCATATATACACACATTGAAACAGAACATATAAGAATGGAAAACAGAGTACACACATTGAAACAGAGCAATAAACAGAGCAATGCTATGATTGCTGTGAATACATAGCTATCCACGTTGAAACGACTTTTCAAAATAAAACGCATCCATGAGACCATGACCAGCAGCCCTTGCCTAGGGTAGCTCTTGGCTCTGCCTGAACTCGTGGAGGCGTTCGTCCAAGCGGTCGACACGCTCGCGGTAGATCTAGAGCACGATCTCGAGCTCCAAGTTGGCTATTTCATTGGAGATCACCAGCTCGAGGATGCGACGGCCAGGTTCCTCTACTGCGCCCAGGTGGACACCTGGGCCAATGAGGCGGTCGAGCCTACGGACCAGTGCGTTGGCATCCAGCGGGCCGCGGCCAAGGCGAACGGCGGCACCCATGCGAATGGCGCAGCAGGCGTCCGGTGCAAGTATGACGCGGCCGGCCTCTGGTGCAAGTACGGCGCTGACGGCCACTGCCCACTCCTGGCGAGGAATGGGGGTACTGACAGGACTTGTACCCAGTTGCGACGTCGTGTAGACAATAGGCAAGCGCCGATGGATCCGCTCTTGCTATGCGGCGCTGCGCCTTCGCTCTGCGGCGCTTCGACGGTCTAACCGTGCGGCGAGCCGCAGCCTATCGGCGCGGACGCGCCTAGCTTGCTCTGCGGCGCGCCATCGATCATGTTGTGCGGCGAGCTGCAGCCTGTCGGCGTTGACATGCCCATCTTGATCTGTGGCGCTCAAGCGCCATGCGCCAAAGGTCTGCTCAACCCTGGCGATGACGCGCATCACAGCGTCGTCCATCTTGTTGCCGGGGAGCACCTCGGCCTTGACGGGCTGTGGCGCCTGCTCGTTTTCCTCGTCGAGGAGGTTGATGGCAGAGGCGACGCTTTGGTGGGTTGGCATGCTTGGAAAAGGTGGATGTGCTACAGGCTGCGCTTGTTGCCTCCGTGTGTCGCGCGCCCCTATGCGCAATATAGTAGGGTGGCAGGAAACAGGTGAGGAAATGGCGGGACACGGTGGCGTGTTCATAAAACGCCATCAATTAATGGAAATTGATCATCGAGCTAGCACAAGAGGTAGATGATGATCAGATGAACACGGACCACACTAGGGAACCCGTCGGTGATGAATTCATCAATCCCAAACGATTGAATACTAGCAAGCATTTGCCCACAACACACACGGCCTATTCCATCACAAATAGGTCAGATGGATCAACTGTATGCCACGTATCGCACATTGTCAAAAAGTAATGCGGTAGACCTTCTTTAACATGTGTTAAAAATAAAAAACAAGGACCTCGAGGTTAAATTAGCTGAGGGAATGGGGTATTTTGGTCATTTGACCGAAATGACCCATCCCATCAGCTAATTTAACATCGACACAACTTCCCATCCAGTCACCCATCCGATAGCTGCTCCAGCCTGAGCACACTTAACTTGATAGTTTTCTTACATGAGCTACTGGTGGAACAGCTAGTCCTTGCTGATAGGAATGCCTCTTCACATCCTTATGGCGTATCCAGATGACCGCCCATCCCACAATGGCCAATAGATGTTGTGTAGACAGAGCATATCACATACGTCTTATTAGAAGTAATCGTCTGCGTTATTATCGGTCTTCGCACACATTTCTGATTACAGACCTATTTGCCGCGTATCACACACATCTTGTTATATTGAACCGTTTCTGTTCTCTTGCCTCATCACAAACTGTTCATCCAACTGAACCGTATGCTGTACATCGCACACACCTTGATCGGGCTGACCATTTCTTTTGTGTTGCCTAATCACAAATAGTTCATCCGAGTGAACCGTATGTTGTACATTGCACACACCTTCATCTGGCTGCCCGTTTCTTTTGTTCCTCCTCATCGCAAACAGTTAATTAAGCTGAACTGTATGCCCTGCATCGCACACGCAACTAAAATCTGAACCGTGTTTGATGCATCCTCCATCGCAAACATTTTGCACCTTTTTTGACGGTTATTTTAGACCACCATTTGCGATTATGGCGTCACACACAGTTTTGTCGAGGGGTCTCTGATCGTAGTATCGCGTTAGCAGCATCCTGTAGTAGTGCTTCCTGAACCACCGCCTAAACCTACTCCGAAGAAGAGGGGTATTTTATTTCTTAGTCCTGAAGATATGCAAGAGCCAAAGAAATTTATGAATGAAAAAGGTATTAAAGTTGAACATGTTATGAATTTACCACCTATTGAAGAAATACATGGTCTTGACACACCACCACAAGTGGTAGAGGTAAATTATCTTATAAAGTTTGATGAAGGTAATATTACTTATAATAAATCTCTTAGCCAATGCTTGTATGAATTTGACAACTACATTATCAAGCAAGATCATTTCAATGCTTATGTTATGAAACAACTAAAACATAATGCCTATATGGTTGATCGCTTGAGTGACTTGTTGTTTAGAATTACAAATGATGTTAAAGGTGTAGGAAAACATGCTACCATGTTTAAAACTCAATTAGGACAAGTTACTAAGTCACAAAATGATTTTCTCAATGAAATGAAATGAAATATGAATGACCATGTTGTTAGAGTAATGACTAGAGGATGTGCTATGACTCAAGAACCATTATATCCCGAAGGTCACCCTGAAAGATTTGAACAAGAATCTCAAAGAACTAATGCTGATGCACCTAGTCCTTCTAAAAGGAAAAAGAAAAATAAGAATCATAGGACTTTGCCTACCTCTAGTGAACCTGAGGTAGAAAAACCTTCTAAAAATAGTAATGGTGTTTCTATTTCTGATGCTGAAACAAAATCTGGTAATGAACATTCACCTGGTGATAATGAAAATGATAATGATGATGCTCATGTTGACGTTCAACCAGATAAGGATAAAGAACCTGATAATCATGTTGAAACAAAACCTGTTATTGACCTCGATAACCCACCTCCTAAAAATAAACGTTATGATAAGAGAGATTTTGTTGCTAGAAAACATGGTAAAGAAAGAGAACCATGGGTTTAGAAACCCATACCCTTTCCACCTAAACCATCTAAGAATAAGGACGAAGAAGAATTTGAACGCTTTTCTTAAATGCTTAGGCCAGTCTTTTTGCGTACCTGCTTGACTGATATTTATAAATGGCCCCTTATGCTAAGTATATGAAATATATTGTCACTAATAAAAAAATACCTGAAACTGAAATTTCAACCATGCTTGCAAACTATTCTTTTAAAGATGGTTACCTAAGAAACTAGGAGATCCAGGAATACCAACTTTACCATGCTCCATTAAAAGAAACTATGTTAAAACTGCTTTATGTGATTTAGGAGTCGGTGTTAGTGTTATGCATTTCTCTTTATATAAAAGATTTGATTTGAATAAACTCACACCCACTAAAATAGCATTGCATATGGCAGGTAAATCTACCGCTAGACCTATCGGTGTTTGTGAGGATGTGCCCGTTGTTGTTGCAAATGTTACTATCTTGACAGATTTTGTTATACTTGATATGCTTGAGGACGACAACATGTTGATTATCCTTGGTAGACCCTTCTTGAATACTACATGAGTTGTTATTGATTACAACAAAAGCAAGGTCACTTTTCATATTAATGGTAATGAGCATACGATACACTTTCCGAAGAAGCAATTTCAAGTGAATGGTATTAATGTTATTGAAAAAGGTCTGACAATTACTATTGAAAGTTTTGCACTCCCTCTTCCTACTGTCAAAAAGAAATATGAAACTCTTATTATTGGGGACATGCATATCCCGGTTGAGGTAACCTAGTGTTATACGAAGGTTCTTTGGTTTCATCTCACTCGAAAGTAGTTTGTTAATAAGACTTGATCAACCTTATTAATGGATTCTTTTTTAGGGGCATGTGGTCGATGAATTTAGTAAGCACAATGTATCCCTTATTTATTCTCTGTTATTTAAAGTTAATAAAGTAGAAATGCCATGATTTTCCTGTTTTCTGGTATTCTTCGTGCAATAAAAAATGACCAGAAAATAGAAGTTCTCAAAGTTCCCTGAAAATTTAGTATGATTTTTTGTGGAATATATAAGAATTTTTGCAACAAAACACAACACAAGAGGATGCATTTGTGAGCCACAAGCTCACAGGCCACGCCACCCCCCTGGGGCGCGCCATATGGGCTTGTGGGGCCCACTAGGACCCACTCACTTATCCCAGCCACCCATTCCCTTCTTCTCCATCCAGAAAAAATCACTTCCTTGCTCAAACTCGGGTTCTTGCTCATTTGGCTGCAATTTTTGATATCCTTGCTCGGAACTCCATTTCCAAACTGTTTTGGGAGATTGTTCTTCGGTATGTGACTCCTCCCATGGTCCAGTTAGTTTTTTATTCTAGTGCTTTATATATTGCAAATTTTTGCTGCTATGGTGACTGAGGGAGTCCTGGACTCAGGGGTCCTCGGGCGTCCGGCCTGTTAGCCATGGGCCGGGCAGATGGGCTATGAAGATATGAAGACCGAAGACTCTCAACGTGTTCGGATGGGACTCTCCTTGGCGTCGAAGGCAAGCTTGGCGACCAAATATGAAGATTCCTTTCTCTGTAACCGACCTTGTGTAACCCAAGATCCCTCCGGTGTTTATATAAACCGAAGGGCTTAGTCCGAATCGATATACTCATTACAGTAGTCATACAGGCTAGACTTCTAGGGTTTAGCCATTACGATCTCGTGGTAGATCAACTCTTGTAATACTCATATTCATCAAGATCAATCAAGCAGGAAGTAGGGTATTACCTCCATAGAGAGGGCCCGTACCTGGGTAAACATTGTGCCCCCCGTCTCCTGTTACCATCGATCCTAGACGCACAGTTCAGGACCCCCTACCCGAGATCCGCCGGTTTTGACACCGACATTGGTGCTTTCATTGAGAGTTCCATTGTGCCGTCGTCGAAAGGGGTTGATGGCTCGCCTTGTTGTCAAGGAAAATATTACCTCCGGAGGAACCCTGGCCCCAGGCCAAACCCTCCGGCTAGGCGGCTTCGTCATGACCGCCTGTCCGGCCCTTAAGCCGGCGATGACCTCTCGAGTCATCGAAAATTGCCTCTGCGTTGATCCTGAACACTCCAAATGGATGGATTCGACAGAGCTATCGTCCTTAAACAAACTCCTAGATCACATCGCCACCTTGGGAGTCGCTACCGACTACGATCGGATTGGGCTTAAACCCGACCAGAGAGAGATTAAAACTCCACCGATCACCCACCAGATAGCAGTAGTCGAGGAGCAAGACAACTCTTCCTCTATGTTGAGGACGAACTATGTTCAGATCTCCGATCTCGAAGAGCCGGACACCCACCGGTAGAAAGACACATCTTGTTCTCCGAACTCAAAATCGGATGGCAAGCCTGAAAATCAGTTGATGTCGCAGAGCCCGAACTGTTAAGTCCTGAAGATCTTCAGACTCCGGATCCAAAGTTGGGTCAGGGTTCGGATTTAAATCCACCCACACACCCGAACATAAGCGCTCTCATGAGCATACAATGGCAATCTCAGGAAATGGTCCATCACTTCTGGGCTAGATTCCTCCTTGTCAAAGACAAGATAAAAGATTGCCGTGACGAAGACGCGATCTCAGCGTTCCGCAACAACTGCACAGACGAAGGAATCCTTAATGCCATCAATCGTCGCAGCATTTTACACTTCGCTAACTTTGCAACTATCATACAAAAGTACAGCACAATGGAAAGCGCCTGGGGATCATCGGTCCCCACTCAACCCCTCGTTCAGGCGGCCTGCTGGGGATCATCGGTCCCCACTCAACCCCTCGTTCAGGCGAGAAGGGCGCTCCCTCGTGGCACGCCCGGTCCAATAGTAAAGAAATACAAACCCATCATGGGGCGCGGAACCATTCTGGAAGGATGGCTCCATGGGCCATGCAGAATACATACAACACCGAGTAGCATGCCAGCCCACAGCCTTAGAGCATGTTGGGTACTCCGGCAAGTGACCAAGAGCGGCGAGGATATCCTCACCAAGAACACCCCAGAACAACACCCCCAAGAAGACAACAGCCTCAAAGTATTAACGGTCTTCGAGACATTTGCCTCAAACAATAGGCGCAAAAGGGCACTCCGCGAACTTGCCGAAGTCTGCCAAATCACAGCAATAAACCCTTGGAACGACACGGCTATAACTTTTAATGTCGGTGACGAACCAAAGTACAGGACAGTCCGAGCACCAGCCGCCTTGGTCCTTAGTCCAATTGTGGACAGCTTTCAGCTCACCAAGGTCCTCATGGACGGTGACAGCGGACTAAACCTCATCTACGAGGATACACTCCGCAAAATGGAAATAGACAGGAGCCGCATCGAGCAAAGCAGCACGACCTTCCGTGGAATTATTCCCAGTCGGGAGGCTCGGTGTGCGGAAAAATCACACTTGACGTGGTATTCGGCACGCTGGAGAATTACCGGTGAGAAGAGATAACCTTCCAAGTGGCCCTTTTCAACAGCGGATATCACGCTCTCTTGGGGCGAGATGCATTTACACGCTTCCAAGCTATACCTCATTACGGGTACATGAAGCTTAAGATGCCCGGGCCCAACGGCATAATCACTCTCACCAGTGATCCAGACATAGCACTCCGCGCCGAAAACAAAACCGCAGCCTTAGCCCTTGAGAGGCATTATCTAAGGCCCTCGCGGCCGAAGAATTAACCACACTACGCTCCACGATGGACAGGGACGAGGTAATCCTAGAAAAACGACCCAAATCCACCACCTTCAAACCGGCAGAAGAAATAGTCAAATTCCAAGTCCATCCAACGGACCCCAAGAAGACAGCATCCATTAGTGCACAATTAGACCCAACGGTTGACGCCGCGCTATGGGAGTTCCTGCGCGAGAACAGGGATATATTCGCTTGGCACCCTTCTGATATGCCAGGCATCCCACGCAAGTTGGCGGAACACAGCCTCAATATATTGAAGGGATATAAACTGGTCAAGCAAACACTGCGGCGCTTTTCAGAACCTAAACATCAAGCTATGGGGGAGGAGCTAGCCAAGCTAATCGAGGTCGGATTCATTAGAGAAATAAAACACCCGGACTGGCTAGCAAACCTGGTGATGGTGCCAAAGAAGGATAAATCATGGCGCCTGTGCGTCGATTTCAAAGACCTCAACAAGGCCTGCCCTAAGGATCCCTCCCCCCTCCCACGCATCGACCAGATCATTGATGCTACAGCAGGGCATGACTCACTATGCTTCCTCGACACATATTCCGGATACCATCAAATCAAAATGAAGGAGTCCGATCAAGCCGCAACGGCATTCATTACCCCATATGGGCCTTTCAGCTTCAACACTATGCCTTTCGGGCTCAAAAACACTGGCGCCACTTACCAACGCATGATTCAAACATGCTTGGAGAAACAGATCGGCAAGACAGTTGAAGCATACGTGGATGACGTCGTCATCAAAACTAGGCACATCGAGTCACTAATAGACATCTACGTCTCACGGTCGACAACCTCCGTGCATATGACATCAAGCTCAATCCGGAAAATTGTGTTTTCGGCATCCCCGCCAGAAAATTGCTGGGCTTCATCGTTTCCAATAGGGGAATTGAGGCAAATCCAGCCAAAATCCGAGCTTTGTCACAATTGGCTACGCCAACTGACCTTAAACAGGTACAAAAGCTTGCGGGATGTGTGGCAGCTTTAAGCCGCTTTATCTCCAGATTGGGAGAAAAAGCCATGCCACTCTACCGCCTTCTCTGACGCACCGACCACTTTGAGTGGACGGACGCGGCAACGGCCGGACTGGAGGAAATAAAGGCCCTTTTGGCAAGCAACCCAATCCTGGCCGCGCCGAACGTCGGTGAACCCATGTTATTATACATATCGGCAACACGCCAGGTGGTGAGCGCCGTGCTCGCTGTCGAGCGAGAAAGGATGGACACAAATTCCCGCTTCAGAAGCCAATATATTACGTGTCCACTATCTTCACACCATGCAAATCCCGGTACCCTCATTACCAAAAGATAGCATACACGGTCTTCATGGCATCCCGGAAGCTACGACACTACTTTCAGGAGTGTTCGATCACGGTGGCCTCCGAAGTACCACTCAACGACATAATAAACAACTGCGATGCTACGGGCCAGATTGACAAATGGGCCATTGAGCTCCTTCCATTTGACATAACATACAAACCGCGTCGAGCCATTAAATCCCAAGTACTGGCTGACTTTGTCGCCGAATGGACAGAGGCCAAACTCCCTAAAGAGTACGACACGTATTCCAAATGGGTCATGTATTTCTATGGTTCCAAAATGCTGGCAGGGTTAGGAGCGGGTGTCGTGTTAACGTCGCCAATCGGAGACGTAGTTCAGTACGTGCTCCAAATATTATATACAGAATCCAACAACGCGGCCGAATATGAGGCCTTATTACATGGACTTCGGATGGCCGTCTCCATGGGCATACAACGCCTAGAAGTGCGCGGGGACTCAAACCTCGCAATATCTCAAATAAATGGAGACTGACGCCAAAGATCCAAAGATGGCAGCTTATCGTAATGCCATTCTTAAAATGTCAGCTCGATTCGAGGGGCTTGAGTTCCATCATGTGGCTCGAGAAAGCAATCAAGCGGCGGACGTCCTTGCTCGCATCGGCGCCAAGCGCGACCCTGTCCCACCTAATATCTTTCTGGAAAGGCTTTTTAAACCTTCCATGGTGTGGCAAGGGGAGAGCGGCAACACCAGTCCAGATCCGACCACATCCCCAGATCCCGAATACACTGACATCATCGGGGGCTCAGCCACCGAAATAACACCATCGGCCCATCTTATCATGGCAGTCATTTCCCCATGGACCAAACCCTTCTTGTCCTACCTTAATAGGCGAGAACTCCCCGAGGACCAGAATGAGGCCCGCCGCATTGTTCGGCATTCGAAAGCCTACAAATTTCACGACGGAGAACTCTACAAGAAAAGCGCTACCGGAGTGCTTCAAAGATGTATCTCCGAGGACGAAGGGCGGCAGCTCTTGGCTGAAATTCATGCTGGTCTTGGCGGTCACCATGCCGCGGCTCGGGCCCTCGTAAGCAAAGCCTTTCGTACAGGTTTCTATTGGCCAACGGCCCGAGCAGATGCACATGACCTTGTCCAACATTGCATCGGATGTCAGCTTTTCGCCAACCAAAGCCATGTGCCACCCACCGCCCTACAAACGATCCCCATCACTTGGCCCTTCGCGGTCTGGGGGCTCGATATGGTCGGACCCCTTAAAGGGGGAAGCCATAAGAAAAAGTATCTGCTGGTTATGGTGGATAAATTCACTAAGTGGATAGAGGTCAAACCAGTTAAAACAGCCGAGGCCGGGCCAGTGATAGAATTCATATCCGGCGTTGTGCACCGTTATGGTGTTCCACACAGCATCATCACCGGCAACGGCTCCAATTTCACAGCCGACAAAGTGAAAAATTGGTGTGCTAATCTGGGCATTAAGCTCGATTACGCCTCTGTCTATCACCCGCAAACAAATGGTCAAAGTCGAAAGGGCCAATGGTCTCATTATGAGCGGCATTAAACCCAGACTACTCCGGTCTTTGAAAGTATTAGACAAGCACTGGGTTGAGGAGCTCGACTCTGTACTCTGGGGGCTGCGGACCACGCCCAACCGCACTACCGGATATACACCTTTTTTCATGGTGTATGGCGCAGAGGCTGTGCTACCCTGCGACATTATTCATGACTCACCTCGAGTGCGCATGTATGAAGAGAGAGAGGCGAGCTTGATCGGCAAGACGGCCTAGATGCCCTGGAGGAGGAGCGCGACATTGCAAAAGCCCGTTCCGCATTTTATCAACAACAGGCTTGCAGGTATCAAAGGAGAGAAGTGCGGACCAAGACTTATAACATTGGTGAACTGGTTCTACGCCTACCGGAGAAGAAAAAGGACAAACTCAAGCCCAAGTGGGAGGGTCCCTTCATCATTGACGAAGTTCTCACCGGAGGAGCGTACCGCCTGCGGGATGCGTCAGACAATCGCCTAGAGCCGAACCCATGGAACGCGGCCAGACTCCAAAGATTCTACGCCTAAGCGCCGAACTCTTTGTTCATTTCCTTCTCCCCATTGTTTCTATTATTTTTTCCTCTCTTTTCGCCCTTTTTTAGCCTTCAAGCTTTTTCGTGTGGCTCGACCGTACACCCGCAAAAAATACATACTCAACTATGTACGTCCACTATACCTGGGGGCTTCTTTAACAGAAGCTTATCAATGTTATTTTTCGAGCATCAAGCTCATCACATATGCGTTTTTCTTTCCATATGTGCCTTTTCTTCGCCATTATATGCATCGATATGACTTAAATTTTGGCCAAGCTGGGTTGCCTGGCTCCTGTGCTTATGCCCTACGTTCCCGTTAGTTCGGCTAGGGCATAAAGGGAGTAGCTCTGCGATTCTTACTGCCGGGTCATCCGGATGTGTACCTCAGACTGGGTGAAGCCGAAATATAGCATTCTTAAGGGAATATTCGGTCAGTGAACTAAAGATGTTCTTGTACTCACTCCATCGTGAACCCCCAAAAGTTACATATATTGCGATTTTTCAATCACAGTTCGGACATGCACGTTAACGCATGTACACCCAGGGAAAGGAACCCTTAACGGAACTATTCTCTCTGGAAGATGTTTCTTACAATTTTAATGTAATATAACATAACTAGCCAGATCTTGTCTATTCAAGCAACTATGACCCCTACACCTGGTTTCCACGCATACCTCGGTCTACTCGGCCGCTCTGGTATTCGGAAACACTCCACACCCTCGGGTCCGGAGGTCGAAGCGAAAAGGTCGGCCATGACAAGCATTTTACAATTCAGCTAGAGTTACGTAGGCCAAGGAAAGTACATAGTCATTTAAGACTCAAAAACTTCCTGTTCTATGCCGTCTAGCAGGCTGTCCAATTTGCAATCCTGTTGGGAATACTTGGCGGCTACTTCTACTTGGTTATACACCAAACTCACAGGAATTTCCTTCCCATCTGACCCTAGAGGCCTGACCTGGGCCATATGATTCGGATCAAGCTTGGTATACCGTGTTTTCACCATGGCCCAGGCTTCTCTTGCACCTTCCCGGCAGGCTGATATTTTCCATAACCGGAAACGCCGCCGCGCTCCCTTGAATAGTTGTATAAGCTCTCTCATACTTCCTGGAAGGGAGGTGGACGGCCATAAGGCCTTGGAAACACTTCGCATCGCCTGCCGCGCTTGCTCGGCATTTGCAACAGCTCTTGTAGTAGATCGCCCGAAGATCCGGACACCTCCTCCTCGGGACGGCCAATCAGCATACCTACAAACATAGTTCTGTCAGTTCCTTTCCTTGCCAAATTACACGGTGGTAAGTTTGAACACATACTAAATATGCCGCCTCGCAGCCTCTTATTTTCCTTCACGGAGTCAGCTAGCTGGGCCTGCACATCCTTCAGCTCTTCGCCCAGATGGGTCTGGGAATCCTGGAGTTGATTTTTCTCATCAATGACCTGTTTCAGCACATGTTCGCTCGCAGCACGTAGCCTTTTGGCTTCTTGTTCATTCGCCTGCGCGACTTCCAGTGCCTCCTTGAATTCCTCTGACAATTATGTCACGGTATATGCAATACTATTAGCATTACTGACATATAATTATATTTTCTCGATGGAGGGGAATATTACCAGGTGACGCCTTCTCGGATTTCTCCAGTTCGGCGGCAGCAGTAGTTAGCTGTGTCTGACACCTTTCTAGCCCTTGAGCTAGTAGGTCATTCTTCTTCGTAAGAACCTGGTTATACAGCGATCCTCAAATCAGTTGTACCAACTACTTTAAGTCTCGGGGGCTACTGGCATATGGTTATCATATTCCGAACACAGTAAATTTACCTGCACATCTTTTAAATGTTGCTCTGTGGCTCTGCCAAGCCCATTTCGAGTAGCTCGGATGTATGCATCAGCCGAGCTGAAGGCATTGAACGCCTCTTCCGAGAAGCGGGGGTCGCGTAAAACGGTCCTTCGGTGCCGATGATTCATGGCACTCTCCACTTCCGAGTTGGTGACGGACATATCTTCAGAGTCCTCAGCCGAAGGACAGTCCGGTGCTGTTCCCATATCGGTCCTTGTCTCTTCGGTCGGGACCGGATCCCGGTTGTCAGGAGTATATCCGGTCGTATCCCTGGACACAGTCCGGTGAACTCTTTTCCTAATATAGGACGAGCACCCAAGTCTCAGTTGGATGCAACTGCTAAAAACATATTTACAAACCCATACCTCTCTGATGAAGGCCCAACCGTGTCTTCGTTTGCCTTCCTCTTTGAAGTCTTGCCCGGTGTAGGAGCCGTTCTCTTTGGCTTCGCTCCCGGGGTAACGCGGCACGTCGAATGCCTCCCCTTTGGAGCACGAGATAGTGCGGTGGGTGAGGCGGAATGAGGAAACCCCTTCGGGGAAGATGTCTCCTGATTAGTTACATGGGAGGCGGGAAGAAGACCAGGGTAGTCGGCGATGATGGCCACTTCCGTGCCGTCTTAGCTCGCCTGGTAAAACGTCCCGTCCACGAGCATCACGAATATATCCAGATCCTCCTCAAATCCAGGGTCAAGATCCCGGTTGTGGTCCTTGGGCTGGGGGGCGGGGCTGTAGAGCCCCTCGGAGACCTTTCGCAAGTGCTATAATAAACAGGCGGATTACAAATTCATTAAAAGATGACTTGTGGAGGGGAGTAAGCAGGACAGAGCAAAGGGGTTAAGACTTACCCATCTAGGTGGATTGTACATGGAATATCCATCTTTGCACTTGATATGAAGAAACTCCTCCTCCTCCCCTTTGTACAGTTCGGCCAATATTTTGGCCAGAGCGGCGGGGGTGTCTGGACCCTTCCTGCCACAGCGGGAGGCGTCATCTTCCCCGTTGTAGTGCCACATGGGAAGCCCTCAATACTGGAGTGGCTGAACCCCCCGCACTATTTAACTCGCCATTACTTCGGCTATTGATAAGCCAGACTGGGCGAGCGTCTTTATCTTGCCCATGAGTTGACAAACTTCCGCGCTATCGTCTTCCTCAAGACTCCTGGGGTGCCAGCTGTGGCGTTTCTTCAAAGGAACTCTCGCGAACTCAGGGAGTCCCCTCCGAACTGGCTCTGAAAGCTCGACGTCTTCAATATAAAACCATTAGTAGGGCCACTCTTTGGATGCCTTCTTTGGTGTGCCGGATAGGTATCCGGTCTCGGCGATGCGCCATATTTCGGCTCCGCCCACTTCAAATATTGATCCCTCATGGTTGCGCGGGACGAGATAGAATAACTTTCTCCACAATTCAAAATGGGCCTCACAACCCAGGAATAGCTCGCAAAGGGACACATAGCCAGCGATATGCAGGATGGAGGCCGGAGTAAAGTTGTGCAATTGGAGGCCATAATACTCCAAAAGCCTGTGGAGGAATGGATGAATTGGAAATCCAACACCTCTTAGCAGATAAGGGACAAAGCACACCCGTTCCCCCCGGATGGATTGGGAAAATCCTCAGCCTGAGGCCCGCCATTGAAGACGGACAATCCTGCTCGAACAGGGACTAGATCTACGGGGGGAAGAAATCCCTGTGTTTGTAGCTTCTCCAGCTGACCGTGGGATGCGGAGCACCTCTCTCACTCGCCTTTTTCTGGGCTGCAGGGACGGGAGGAAGAGCTGGGTGTGCTTGCCATGTTGGGATGGACTTTTCTGGCAGTCTCTGAGGATTTCTTCTGTATGGTGCCAAATGGATCTAGGATCCAATCTCTTTAAATAGAGGCTCTTTTTCATGGCTAGGGTGTTATATGCAAAAATACTCTAACCTCTCGCATTTGCTCGACACATGGAAGCTGAAGCTGTTGACGCACAGAAGTCGACGGGTACGACATTGAATGGAAGGCCGGATACATCATTTTGAGGTCATCGGAGGAGGAACCCGCCTTGCAATGCCAAAGACAATCTGCGCGCCGGACACCTCGTCATTGAAGCCTGGTTCGGGGGCTACTGAGTGAGTCCTGGACTCAGGGGTCCTCGGGCGTCCGGCCTGTTAGCCATGGGCCGGACTGATGGGCTATGAAGATATGAAGACCGAAGACTCTCAACGTGTCCGGATGGGACTCTCCTTGGTGTGGAAGGCAAGCTTGGCGACGAAATATGATGATTCCTTTCTCTGTAACGGACCTTGTGTAACCCTAGATCCCTCTGGTGTCTATATAAATTGGAGGGCTTAGTCCGGATCGATATACTCATTACAGCAGTCATACAGGCTAGACTTCTAGGGTTTAGCCATTACAATCTCGTGGTAGATCAACTCTTGTAATACTCATATTCATCAAGATCAATCAAGCAGGAAGTAGGGTATTACCTCCATAGAGAGGGCCCGAACTTGGGTAAACATTGTGTCCCCCGTCTCCTGTTACCATCGATCCTAGACGCACAGTTCGGGACCCCCTACCCGAGATCCGCCAGTTTTGACACCGACAGTGACCATGTTCTTGAGCTTGCATGTCAAAATTATATGGTCCAAAGTAGTTTTGATGTATGATACAATCTCTAGATGCTTATGGGAGTAGTTGCTACCAATTTTGTTGAGTTTGGTTCACTTTTATTTTGAGTCACTAAAAATTTCAGAAATCTTTTAGAGGGAGAAAATGTTTAGGAAAATGTTCCAAGGTGGTTCCTCAAGCAAGAGCTCTCCGAGGCTTGCTACATGCGAGCCGGACCTTGAACCTCCGCGGGAAGCCCTTGTGCGATCGTGTGAATGGCCGTTGGATTCTTTCATGATCCAAGCCAACATTAAGGAAGAGTTGGACATGTACATGCATAATGTTGGATTAACGGAATTTGTATCAGATAAGTGCTCGCAATACTAGAATCTTACTGGTTCTTTTTTGCGGAAATTTGCTTATGTGCCACATCAAAATTCTCATATTGTCTTCGTTAACCCATATGAAAATCCTTTTCGCTTAGACCTTGAGGATTTTTGTGAAGCACGTGAAATTTCCTTTTGTGGGATATGCACTGAACCTCGTAAATCTGATTGCAATGAATTCTTGTTGAATATTACTAGGGACAAACTAGAGGTATAACACAAGCTACTACAGGGGCATCCATTTTCCTGCTATACATTATTTTGCTCTATTCATAGGAAGATGCATAAATGGTAAATAGGAACCTAGCCATCTTTGTGCCCCTAATTTGAGAAATCTTAAGAATGTTGTGTTGAGAGATAGACAATTTAACATGGGGGTTGCTATTATACGCCGTTCACACAACAATGCCTTAGTGGGTGATTACCTTGGTGGAATTTATGCCACTCTCTTAGCTGCTCACCTAGGGCTACCTATTAAAGAAAATGACAACATGTTGCCACCTAGTTTTCTAGATTATGATGCTATGGTACACCACCAGTTCCTTGAGAGGGATGACCCTCCGCTTAGATACAGGCTAATCTTTAATAGCAGTCATGTCTTCCATATTACTTTGTCTGCTCCTTCCTTCTTTAATTTCCAGGAAAAATGTAGACACTTCATATTAGAAGGGGAGGCCGAGGAGTACGAGAGGGCGGTAGAGACTGCCTGCCTTGAGGAGGCAGCACGCCAAGCAGTGGCGGCTGCATATCAATACAACCCAAACTTCAACTACGGGTATTACCCCGACAAGCAGGGACTATAGAACCACTCAGGCTAAAAGCCTAAGCTTGGGGGAGTACGTATCTCTCACTGACATTACATTCATGTATTGCACTTTTCATTCCAGTTCTCGGTGTTCATCCTTTTTCGTTGTATATCCATGTTAGTTTTATTTTTGCTTTCTTCTTGTGTGTTTGAAAATTTCTAAAACCCAAAATAGTTCTCATTTCTTTTTTATTTTATTTCTTGTTTAGTAGTTTGTAGTATTAAAAGAAAACACAAAAAGATTTCGCGTTCTTCTTTTACTTGTTGGGAGCTTTCCCATGAAAATAGTTTTTCCTCGTTTTCGTTTTCCTTCAATTTACTTCCCTTGAGAAAAACAAAAACTCCCAAAAAATATTTCAGTGTGTTTCTCTTAATTTCTTTTCTTTCCTTTGGGTTGTTGAGAGGAGAAGACCACGATGAACATGTTGAGTCCACGGCAGCTTCCAGCTTAGTCCACGGCACACTTGCACTATTATTATTTTCATATCATTCGGTCATGCAAGTGAAACGCAGTAATGACGATGATTCGATGAAGTGATTGAGGTGAAGAAAAGCTGGTATGAACTCTTTTTTTTGTTACTATAAATATGTTAGCTCATCGCTCTTGATTCAGTATTATTATGAGTAAACATGTTTGTGATGATAATTAGAGATGATAGTTGCTCATGGCTTGCTTAATTAGCTAGGAGTGGATAATGATTTATCTTGTGTGTCAACATGCATTAAAATGGTTATGATGTAGTATAATAGTATGGTATCCTCCTATGAATGATTCAAGTGGCTTGACTTGGCACATTTTCACGCATGTAGTTGATTGAAAACCAACATAGCCTTCACGATATTTATGTTCATGGTGTTTGATATCCTACTCATGTTTGTATTTAATGTTAATTATTCTCAATGCATGTTTATGATCATTTTCGCTCTCTAGCTGCTCGCTTCTCAATCTATTTGCTAGCCTTCGCCTATACTAATAGGGAATACTCCTTGTGCATGCAAACCCTTAAACCCAAAGTTGTTCCAGATGAGTCCATTGTATCTACCTATATGTGGCATTACCCTACCGTTCCAAGTAAATTTGCATGTGCCACCTCTAAATATTCAAATGAACATCTGTTTTGTGTGCCCGTACCGCTCATGGAGAGACAGGGGCGGTCAGTATCTTCCATGCTAAGCAGGTTATTCTCATGATGAGTGTTTATTCACCCGTCCTTGCACGAGAGGGGCTGGTAATCGGGATGCCCAATCCCATAATAAAAATTGTAAAAAAAATAAAACAAACTCCCCCTGAAAGTTGTTGGTATGGAGGGCACCCAACAATTCGGCTAGCCATGGCTTGTGTTTGTTGGTGGAGGGGGAGTAAACTTTAGTTTTACCGCTTTGGAACCGCCGCTAATTTGTTTAGCATGGAAGATATTGAAAACTCTTGGTCGTGACGTTGACAGGAAAGGCATACCTCCCAAAATTATATTTATCTCTATTTTAAGCTTTGAGCTCTAGCACCTCTACAAATCCCTGCTTCCCTGTGCGAAGGGCCTATCCATTTACTTTTATTGTTGAGTCTTCACCATCTAAATTAAGCACCAGCTAGGGAGCACTATTGTCATTCTTATGCATTGTGTATAGTAAATATTGAGTGTTAGCATGACTGGATCTTTTGTACCATGAATTACAATGTTTAGTCGCTGCTTGAACTTCAGAGGTGCTCTCCATTTATGTTTTGTGGTTCCAGAAAGGGCTAGCGAGATACCATGTTATCATATTACATCATGATTGTTATAATATAAACTTGATTCTTTGTAAAAGTTTTGAGATATGATGATAGTAATATGCGAGTCATGTTGGTGAGTAATTATGCTTTAGTAAGAATATTGGTGTTAATGTTTGTGATTCCCTATGCAAGCATGAAACTCAATAGTTATGCAATGAAATTACATCCTACTTGTGGTGCATTATTCGGTGTTAGTGAGAGTTTTCGTTTCTTTGTTGGTTGCTTCTCAATCTATTTGCTAGCCTCCATTTGCACTAAGTGGGAATACTACTTCTGCATCCAAAATCCTTATACACGTCATGCCATATGAGTCCACCATACCTACCTGTATGCGGTATTTCCGTGCCGTTCCAAGTAAATTTGTATGTGCCAACTCAAATTTTCAAAATGAATTTCATTTTTGTGTGCCTGTACCGCTCATGAAGCGGCAGGGGGTGGCAAATATTTTTCCATGCTAGATGTTTTATTCTCAAGATGAGTGTTTACTCACTTGTCATTGCACGAGAGTGTGGCGGTAATAGGGATGCCCAGCCCTGAAATGAAAAACAAATTTACTTTATGTTGTCAAATAATAAATTCCTTGGAAAGTGTTTGTATGGAAGGCACCCGTGGATACCGCAGGCCATGGATTGTGAAAGAATGGTGGAAAAAGGAATAAACTTTATTTTATGTTTGGGAACCGCCTATGATATATCTAGCATGGAAAGTATCGGGAATTACTCGGTCATTTTTGTTGACGGGAAAAGCATGCCTCTCAAAATATTTTTATCTCTCAATTTAAGCTTTGAGCTCTGGCACCTCTACAAATATCTGCTTCCCTCTACGAAGGGCCTATCTATTTACTTTTATGCAAATTTTATTTTTATTTGAGTCTCCATCTTCTCTTATAAAGCACCAACTAGGGAGCACTACGATCATACTTGTGCGTTGGATGTAGCTAATATTCGAGTGTGTTTCATGAATGGATCAACGATTGAGCATGATGGGCTAGGATAACTTTCTTTACTGTTGATATTTTGAAAGACATGGTTGCTTGTTGATATGCTTGAGTTTACATACTCGAGGACGAGCAGGAATTAAGCTTGGGGATGCTGATATGTCTCCAACATATATATAATTTTTGATTGTTCCATGCTGTTATGTTATCATTCTTGGATGTTTTACAATCATTTTATAGCAACTTTATATCATTTTTGGGACTAACGTGTTGACATAGTGCCCAGTGTCAGTTGTTGTTTTTGGGACTAACTTTATATCAGTACCAAATGAAGCCCAAATGCCATGAAACTTTTGGGATATTTTTTTCTGCCCAGAAGACAACTTGGGAGCCAAGGAAGTGCCAGAGGGGAGGCCTATGGGCCCACAACCCACTAGGGCGCGCCAAAGGCCCCTGGCGCGCCCAGGTGGGTGGTCGGGCCCACGAGAGTCCTTTCCACCACCTCTCGGCTCTATAAATACCCAAATATTCCAGAAACCCTAGGGGAGTCGACGAAACACAATTCCAGCGGCCGCAAGTTCCCGAACCACGAGATCCAACCTAGAGCCCTTTTCCGGCACCTTGCCCGAGGGGAACACGATCACGGAGGGGTTCATCATCCTCATTGGTGCTCCTCTGATGATGCGTGAGTAGTTTACCACAGAGCTACGGGTCCGTAGGCAGAAGCTAGATGGCTTCTTCTCTCTTTTTGATTCTCAATACAATGTTCTCCTCGATGTTCTTGGATATCTATTCGATGTAAGGACTTTTGCGGTGTGTTTGTTGGGATCCGATGAATTGTGATTTTATGATCAGATCTATCTATGATTATTATTTGAGTCTTTTTTGATCTCTTATATGTGTGATTATTATAGCCTCGTATTTCTTCTCTAAAACTTTGGTTTGGTTTGGCCAACTAGATTGATTTTTCTTGCAATGGGAAGAGGTGCTTTGTGATGGGTTTGATCTTGCGGTGCTCAATCTCAGTGAAAGAAGGAGACACGACGCACATATATCGTTGTCACTAAGGATAAAAAGATGGAGTCTAATTCCTATATGAATAGATCTAGTCTACATCATGTCATCGTTCTTATTGCATTACTCCGTTTCTCCATGAACTTAATACACTAGATGCATGGTGGATAGCGGTCGATGTGTGGAGTAATAGCAGTAGATGCAGGCAGGAGTCGGTCTGCTAATCTTGGATGTGATGCCTACATACATGATCATTGCCTTGGATATCGTCATAATTATTTGCTCTTCTATCAACTGTTCAACAGTAGTTTGTTTACCCACCGTATGCTATTTTCTCGAGAGAAACCACTAGTGAAATCTACGGCCCCCGAGTCTATTTTCTATCATATTGTTTTCAGATCTATTATTCCAAAAACCCAAAAATACCTTACTGCACTTTTTCTTTATTTATTTCATTTTGTGTTTTCTCTAGATCTATTTATCCAATCTCATACAATTTAATCTATCTCCATACCGAGGAGGGATTGACAACCCCTCTTACGCGTTGGGTTGCAAGTATTTCTTCTTTGTGCGCAGGTACCATTTACATAGTGTTGCTTGGTTCTCCTACTGGATTGATAATCTTGGTTTCATAACTGAGGGAAATACTTATCGTTGTTGTACTGCATCATCCTCTCCTCTTCGGGGAAATACCAACGCAGATACAAGCAATAATTGCTACTGTCACAATTGCTACAAAACTGTTGCTACTGCTATTACTGTTACCATTGCTATCGTTACTACTATCAAACTAGCATACTACTGTGCTACTGATCACTCTGCTGCAGATATTTAATCTCCAGGTGTGGTTCAATTGACAACTCAGCTGCTAACTCACTCTGTGCGTTCGGTTTATTGAGTTTATACGGTTTGTACGGTATTAATGCTTCGGTAAATACAGTATGAAATTTAGATTCGGTTCAGTTTCGATATATACCAAATTATTTTGGTATGGTTTCGGTATATACCGTATAAACCAAAGTTGACGCGAATTTGAAAATGACTTATAATAGTTTGCAAATTTATGACTCAAAACACATATCTTTTTATACAAGGAGTATATAACTATATGCAAGTGTATATGCATGCATGGATTCGATGGTTATGGACATGCTTAGAATTCTTTTTAAGAGAAGTATGACTACGGTTACAAGAAAAATGGATGCACTTAACAGAAAATCTTGCTTATATACAAAAATGACTACTTGTATGGTTGTTCACTCAAGATTTACAAATATATTTTTTTTACTTCGGTTTATTCGGTGAACCGTTCGGTTTTTGGTGTATACCATAAAAACCAAAATTTGAAACGGTATGAAAAGTTCATACCATACCGAAACCATAAACCATAAAAACTGTAAAATTGGTTCAGTTCGGTTTATTTTCGGTATGGTTTTTTGATTCGGTTTTAAATGCACAGGGTGACTGCTAACACTTACAAATATTCTTTGGCTCCCTTGTGTCGAATCAATAAATTTGGGTTGAATACTCTACCCTCGAAAACTGTTGCGATCCCCTATACTTGTGGGTTGTCAACTACTAGCAGCAAGACTTCTCCCATGTCCTTAGGAACTAATGGATCTGATGACTTGCAAGTGCACTGGGCTACTGTAGCACTTTCGTGGTGAATAGAGTGCCGAGCCCATAGGGAGCGAGTAGGAAGGCACCATAAACCCCGTAGCTACGCTGTCACTTAACGAGCTACATACGCACCAAAACCGTAGTCTGGAAAATAGCCTACTTTAGTAAGTTGCTAGGAACAAAAATAAAAGGGATAGTGTTGGGGATATAACTATTGAGTATAAACCACCCAGGAGGGGTCGGATCATACTCATGATGATTTACCAGTATTGAAGCCCATGAAGACATAGAAGATGGCGACTTATGAAGGAGACTTAATAAGAAGGCCCAAATCCCAGAGGCGGGTTAGGGCCCATAGACATAAACCTCCATAGGCATGTGACTTGTATTGTAAGATAGGAAAGAGTAGATACCGAGCCGGACACGTTTATGAGCCGGCCAGGATTCTGTGAACCGCGGGGCGTCAACCTCTGTATATAAAGGGACGACCCAGCGGCAGTTTAGGGACAAGAAACAACAGATCGAGAGCCAGGTTAAGTGTATCCGCTCCCTGGTCGTCGAAACCCTAGCAATACCACCTCAAACTGGATTAGGCCTTTACCTTCACCGCAAGGGGCCGAACCAGTATAAACTCCTCGTGTCCTTTGTCCCATTTAACCCCTTTAAGGTAACCTCGATGTGATGGCTCCACGACTAAGTCCTCACACTAGGACATCTGCCGTGACAATTTCACGACAGTTGGCGCCCACCGTGGGGCTATCGCACGATGGTTTCAAGTTCTTGGAGGGCAACTTCGAAGGGATCAAGGGATGCGCTGTGGGCCGGATGACCAAGAGTCGTCGCGGCAAGCTCTACATCGACGATGCAGGCTGGGGCCCCGAGGCCGGCTCAATCAAGTACGGGTACCGGGTCCCCTTCGGCGGAATCCACGTCTTCATCGGCAAGATCGGCGAACCGGGCCCTGAACCGGACATCTGCACCGACATCATCGAGACGGCTCAGCATGCAAGACCCGCCCGAGTCCAGCCTGCCATGAAGCGTGCCTTCATGGGATTCAGCCATGGAGCGGAACCTGAGGATAGTTTGCAATCTGGTGATGAGACGGTCGTCTATTCCGACGGCGAGTCATCCATCGGTGAGACCGAGTCATTGTACGAACTGCAAGACGGACGGCTTGGGGGCTGTTCCGATGGCGACAGTATTCCGGACCCCTATGAACCGCCGAACAGGGTCGCGATCTTCATGGCGGGAACACAGACAGTGCCGCATTCATCAACTGCAGCAGAGATGTCCGAATCAGCAGCGGCAACAGCTGCCGGGGCAGGAGGCCCTATGTGCCCGCCGGCTCAGGCTTTAACCGAGTTGTTGGATAAGCTGACAGCATTGTTAACAACGGTGGTTAATCTGGCAGATCAGGATCAGCATAACACGGCGGTTGCAAAGTTGAGGGATGAGATAGCACAGGCCAAGGAAGAGTTGAACGCAGAAAACACTAGGATGGCCGCGGAGCGGGCCGCTTTGGATGCTCAGGCGCAGCGGATTCAATCAAAGTCTTTCCGGCTTATGCTAGATCAGAATGCGTCAAATGATGTCATGAGGAGAAGGCATCAGACTCGCCTGCCGCCGGTTTACGAGGCGAGAAATCTCTTTAACACGCCCGGAGCAGGGACCAGTAACCAACCAGTGGCAAACCTGGTCGAAGCACCTGGAACGGGAGCGCCGGTTCAGCCACGCACGACGGACCCGCCTCGTCAAGACAATATCCCACCGCAGCACGTGCTGACGCCACCGGGTCATTATTCTAACCCCTTTGATAACATGATCGTTGCCGCATCACGACTGGCGGCTCTCTCGGTTGAAGGCGAGTCTCCCACAGCGGTGGAGACGCGAAGGGCTAGAGAGCTTCTTCAGACAGCTTTGGTTCAGCAGCAAGCTTATTCTTACAGTCGTGATAGGATTCACTCAACCCCTCGCCCAAGCCGGTGTTATAGCAAGCATATGGAGGAAGCAGCCGTGTCAAGCAGTGGACGGAACCATAACCCGCCCCATGGACATAACCCGGCAAGTGGTGGGTTTAATGCTCAGAACATCGTGGGTCAAGGAAGAGTGCATCGGGGGGCCGAGCTAGCGGCTCAGTATGCGGCTCATCAGCACTCCCCGGTTCGTCCGACAACTTTAGTGGAGACAGGCGTGAATTTCAGGACTTTGGGTGTACCGTGTTTGTCTCCGGCTCTACGTAACGTACGATTGCCCAAGGATTTCAAGGGTCTCCGTAAGGTGCCCAATTACACTGCCGATTTACCTCCTGAGGCATGGGTTGAGAGTTATGAGATGGTGATGGAACTGCTGGATGTTGGTGATGCTGCATGTGCTAAGTATTTCACCATGATGTTGGAAGGGACAGCCCGTACTTGGTTGAAGGGGTTGCCAACCAATTTTATTGGGTCGTGGGCCGAGTTAAAAGCCCGGTTTATCCAGAATTTTAAAGATACGTGCAAGCAGCCCATGTCAATCGTGGATTTGGCCTCCTGTGTCCAAGAAGAAGGTGAATCGACAACCCATTGGGTACGCCGGGTTTCAACAATCCTGCACTCGTCTGATCGCATCAATGCCGATTCAGCAGTCTTAATGTTGGAAAACAATTGTCAGTTTATACCCCTAAAGCAGAAGTTGGGACGGCTCAAACGTCACTGCAATGACATGGGAACACTTATGGTGGATCTGGTCAAGTATGCTGACTCTGATGGTACCAAGGACCCCGAGTCTGACGATGAAAAGCCAGGAAAGGGAAATAAGAGCAGCAGCACCAGAGGACAGCAGCATAACCCGGCGAATCAGGGAGGCAACAGTAAGCGCAAGGCTAATAATAGCCTGGACTTTGTGGCTAACACCAATACGCAAAATAATGGCTAGCATCGTAAGGGTAAACCACCGCCCCGGACTGGAGGGTCAGGCATCAATCTTGAGCAACTGCTAAATCAGCCCTGCCCAAGACATGGGACGCGAGAAAGGCCGTTTGGGCACCTCTGGAAGGATTGCTTCATTATGAAGGAGTTCAAAAATTCAAATCTTTTTCAAGACAGTCATGGGCCGGGTGGTGGCTCAGGATCCGGCTCTCATGGACCGGGTTATGGCGGTGGCGGTTCTAGCTCTGGATTCCAAGGCAATCAAGGTCATCAGGGTGGCTACCATCAGCAATCAGGTCAGGGAAATCAAGAGCAGCAATCTGGGTATCAGAGTAACCCAAAGCAGTTGAATAGTGGGCAGTACCACGTTTTCACCACAAGTTTATGCAAACGATATCAGAAGCTTCATAAAAGGGCGGTGAACGCCATTGAACCGGCAGTTCCCCGTTACTTGCGCTGGTCTGAGCAGCCTATTGTGTGGAGTCAGGAAGATCACCCGTCCCGGGTTGATAATCCGGGTCACTTAGCGCTGGTGGTCGCACCTCAGGTTGGAGGGTATAAGTTCACCAAGGTACTCATGGACGGAGGGAGCGGAATCAAAATCCTTTATTATGAAACTTTCCATCGCATGGGGTTGACTAATAAAAATCTTAAACCGTTGAACGCTGTTTTCCATGAGGTGGTGCTTGGTAAATCGGCGTACCCAGTTGGTAAGAGAGCGTTGGAAGTTGCTTTTGGAGATGATCATGACTCTAGGTCGGAGACGTTGACCTTTGAAGTGTTGAAAATCAAGACCCCTTATCATGCCCTGTTTGGACGGAGGCTTATGCTAAGTTCATGGACAGGCCTTGTTATGTTTACCTACAGCTCAAATGTCATGTTACTAGGGAACTATCACTGTGCACGGAAGCCGGAAGATCAGTTTGGAGTGCGGGGAAGGTGATGCAGCCTATGCTGAGGTGGTTTGTGCTAAAGAGGAGTTAAAACTTTACAAAGATAATGTTGAGCCGGCTGACATGACATCTTTGAAAAAGCCAACCACAGAGCATGACCCGGCCTTGAAGTTTAAGTCGGCAGATGATACTAAGATGGTGGATTTCGTTCCTGGCGATTCATCCAAGCAGTTCAGCATCAATGCTAATCTGGATCCGAAATAGGAAAGCGCGCTCATCGAGTTCATCCGTGAGAACCGGAACATCTTCGCATGGAAACCTTCTAACATGCCAGGTGTACCGAGGGAACTCGCTGAGCACACTCTTAATGTTGATCCCAAGTTTAAACCGGTCAAGCAATTTCTTCGTTGTTTCAATGAAGAGAGGCGTAAGGCCATTGGTGAAGAGGTAGCCCGGCTTTTAGCGGCTGGGTTTATTGTTGAGGTGTTTCATCCTGAGTGGTTAGCTAACCCGGTGTTGGTACTTAAGAAGAACGACACTTGGCGTATGTGTGTGGACTACACAGATTTAAACAAGGCTTGTCCGGCTGATCCTTTTGCTCTCCCTCGTATTGATCAGATTATTGATGCTACGGCGGGTTGTGAGCGGTTGAGTTTTTTGGATGCTTATTCTGGTTATCATCAGATCAAGAGGGCAGTTAAGGACTAGGAGAAGACAGCTTTTATAACTCCCTTTGGAGCCTTCTGCTATGTATCTATGCCTTTTGGGCTCAACAGTGCCCAGGGAACTTACCAGCGATGTGTGCAGAATTGTCTTCATAATCAGATTGGGCGTAATGTTCATGCTTATGTAGATGACATTGTGGTGAAGTCAAGAGAGAAGGAGACCCTGATTGTTGATTTGAAGGAGACGTTTGACAATCTTCGGGTTTACAAGATGATGCTTAACCCGGCCAAATGTGTCTTTGGAGTGCCAGCAGGCAAGCTTTTGGGTTTCCTGGTATCCAACAGAGGGATTGAAGCTAACCCGGAGAAAATCAAGGCCATTACTTCATTGGCTAAACCGGCATGTGTTAACGATGTTCAGCGTCTGGCGGGTCGTATTGCGGCTCTGAGCCGGTTCATAAGCCGGCTAGGTGAGAAGGCTATTCCTCTTTATCAGATGATGAAGAAAACAGATCACTTTATTTGGAGTGATGCTGCTAATCAAGCATTTGAGGATCTGAAGAAACAGTTGGCTGAGCCGCCCGTTCTTGCTGCTCCCATTGATAAGGAGTCGTTGTTGTTATATATGGCTGCTAATGCCCGGGCAGTCAATGTAGCCATTGTGGTGGAACGGAAGGAGGCAGGCAAAGAGTACCCGGTTCAGAGGCCGGTTTACTACATCAGTGAGGTGTTGATCAAGTCCAAGCTGAGGTATCCGCATTGGCAGAAGCTGGTGTATGGGGTGTTTATGGCCAGTCGGAAGCTTAAGCAATATTTTCTGGGTCATCCCATCACTGTGGTTAGTTCTGCTCCCTTAGGGGATATTATTCAAAACAGAGAAGCCACAGGTCGGATAGCCAAGTGTGTCGGATATCGGGTTCCGGCAAAACCCTTAAGGTTCGAACTCTGGGGTGCGCGCGAAGATGCTTCTCCCTACCGATCCACGCCCCAAAGCCTCGCCGCGATTCTAAGCAACACGATGAACAGCACAAGAGACACGAGGTTTATACTGGTTCGGGCCACCGTTGTGGTGTAATACCTTACTCTAGTGTGTGGTGTGGTGGATTGCCTCTTGGGCTGGTGATGAATAGTACAGAGGAAGAACACCCTCGCGAGGGGTGTTCTTGTGCTTGGTGGTTGCTCTACTTGGGAGGGATTTGATCCGGGTTGGATCCCCTTTTCCCTACTGTGGTGGCTAGCTCTATTTATAGAGGCCCTGGTCCTCTTCCCAAATATTGAGTGGGAAGGTAGCCAACAATGGCCATTTTGAAGGGGGACAGCTAGTACAAGCTATCCTGACTAAAGGTGGTCTTCGGCTACCAAAAGCACTGGCGATGACGCCGTCTTGGGCTCCATGGTGACCTCCGTCCTGCCACTCTGCTAGTCTTGGTCTTGTTGCACCGATATGGTAACCTTTGCTTGATGCCACGGTACTCCGCGCCTGCACTTGCCCCCTTTGCACCAAAGAGGAAACGAGGACATTGCGCGGGCTGGCGCCCGCCTGGTCTTGATCGTTATGACTTACGTCAAGAGCACCTCGCGAGGTACCCCTTGCCTTGATCTCTCCGCCTCCTCGTGAGCCTGCCTGGTGAGGCCGCCCCTGAGGAAGCCTTGCATCATCTGCCCCGCAAGGCTTGGCCCCTCGAGAGGGTCTTGAGCTTGGGTTGATGAAGACGGGCCGTACTGGGCCGCTGGTGAGCCACGCCGTAGGCAGCAGGCAGGCAAGTCTGGGGACCCCCGTTCACGGAACACCGACAGTAGCCCCCGGGCCCAAGGCGCGCTCGGACTTGGCTTAGCAGCAAAGCCAAAGGGCAAGTGCGGAGCACCGCGGGCCCCCAAACGCATGTGGCCTTGGTCGACGCGTGGCGACTTCACTAGACGTGGGCGTCTCTGCTTCCCCACGCTGCCTCGGCAACTGCTCGATTTGACGAGTCCCTGCTGCATGCAAAAAGAGTCATCATTACCTGTGATCGTGGAGGTCGACGGTTGGCCTCCCTGGGATTATAAGTATGGAGGGGCGAGAGCCCCTGTTGTTCATCTCTTCTTGCTCTGCCTGCTTCTTCCTCCTCGCTC
This sequence comes from Aegilops tauschii subsp. strangulata, assembly GCF_002575655.3. Lineage (NCBI taxonomy): Eukaryota > Viridiplantae > Streptophyta > Magnoliopsida > Poales > Poaceae > Aegilops > Aegilops tauschii. The sequence goes on along the minus strand of NC_053036.3, from coordinate 455,466,402 downwards.
CGCCCCCGTCCTTGACGTTGATGGCCCCGATCCGCCGGTTCTCAGCCGCAGAGAAAGGAAAGGCTCCCCGGGAGGGGCCTGACCCGCTCCCGCCGATGAAACGGGCGGTCCAGTGCCGCCACGACGAGGTTGCGAGGCCGGAGATGACGAGGCCTTGGTACGAGCGGCCACCTCCTGGGTTCCCGCTACCCTTGTACGCCTGGGCTGAGGGCCCTGGGGAAGGAGGCGATGAGCAACGCCGTTCTCGCCGCCGGCGAGGCCGACGAGCCGTGGAGGTGCGCGCCATCGCTCCTGGAGTCCATGATGCGGACTCCTCTCGTGAGCCCGTGCTCCACGCTGCAATGCCTCCAAGCACCTGGATTCGCTTCCCTGCATTCTTCGCCTCCGAGATGCCGCCGAGGGGGCCTCTCGAGCTTTGGCTGCAGCACGCCGACTGCGGTGCTCCAACGACCGGAGCGGAGGTTGAAGTCGTCGCTCCGGGCAAGGTCTTCATGACCCGAGGCTGGGACCAGATTGCCCGGGTCTGCCGGATAGGGGGTGCCCTCATGATTCATCTCAAATACGATGGCGCCTCCTTGATGCTCTTCAAGGTCTTCGACGCTGAAGGTCGCCGCCTGGAGTGCTGCCCCAGAGGAGGCGGCCGGGACGTCGACGTGGTAGGGGCCGGGCCTGCCATCCGCTTCCCCAACGGCTCCTCTAGCAGCAGCGGTGATGCTTGGGAGTCCACTGACTCTCCTGAGCTCTTCGTGACTTCAGAGGCAAGCGACGACAGCTACGTGCCCTCGAGCTCGCGCCGTGCCCGGAGCAAGGCGGTTGCATCAGGCCGTCGACGCAGCTGATCTGGATGGGGTTGGCGTCGGCCTCCCGTGGCCCACTGTTGATGATGGCGTCGGCCACGGAGGTGCATGTAGTTAGGGCTCCCTAGGATTCGCGTCTTTTGTTCCCTGCGAGGAATCGAGAAAATACCCCGTGGGGGCATGTAAAGGGGTCGCGATGCCTTTTGTTGATATCATCCTTACTATGAAGTAGTGTGAATGCTTGTCCTACCCCGGCTCGGTTCCCCCTTTCTAACCTCGCGATGACTTGGTGCTCTACGCTGACAGGTCCCGGTCCGCAAGCGAGCTTCAGCCGTCACTAGTATGCCAGGTCGCGATGCCGTGGTCAAGGCCAGGAGGTGAGCGGCCCGAGGTCCAGTAAGAGCCCTTGAGGCGCGATGCTCAGGAGGTCCCCTTTAGCACTCAAGCAGCCGCCGAAAGGTGAGAAAGGAAGGCAACGTCGCCGTCACAGAGCCGCATTAAGTGGAGACTGGGGCTGCATCGAGTAACTGTTCCAGGCGCGAAACTTATCTCGAAAACATGGAGTCGTTCCTTCGCTTCGCGCCGGACTTGCACGTCGGCGGCTGGGATGTAGCTGGGTTAGGCCCTCTCGAGCTTCACCTCTCTTCCTCGCACCCTCCTTTGTGCTCTACGTCCTCAGGTCCCGGCCCTCGAGCGAGCTCAGCTGCCGCTGGTATGCCAGGTCGCGATGCCGTGGGCAAGGCCAGGGGGTGAGGGCTGGAGAACCAGTAAGAGCTCCTGAGTCGCGATGCTCAGGAGCCCCCTTTTAACACGCATGCGGATCGCGGGGCAAAGGAAGAGAGAGCTCGTGGTGCCGCCCGCTATTGACCTCAGGAGGTTCCTGTAAACCAACACGAGAGAAGCAGGGGCTGCCATTATGATTGCCGACCGGCCATTGGTTGCTCCAAAAGAATGGTGAGGGCACTGAGGGCCTCGTGAGGTGACGCTTGTGGGGCTGCCGCGGGCCAGAGCTCGACCACTCAATTTTGTCGACGTTGCAGGGACGGACCCATGCGCAAGCGCCGTGCCAGCGCGAGCGGCTCCATAGGTAGGTGTCAATCAGGCAGGTGATAATCGTAGGCAGGTTAAGCCTTAAAGGCAAATCAACCTAGATAAAAGCAGGCAGGATACATGCCACTGGGCCAGGCCCGAGCAGCTTGGGGATGATGCAGCCCGAGGGGCGCCCCCAGCAAAGTGAACTAAAGACATAAGCAAAAGGGATACACGCCACAGGGACGGACCCACGTGGCCTGGGAATGATGCAGCCCTATGGGCACTCCCAGCTGAAATGAACTCGAAAGATGTCACCTGGTATCGTTGTACAAGGAGTGTTGGGGTAGCTGATGACGCGCGGTGAATAAGCCGGTCCTCACGAGCCACCGGAGCCCTAAGCCTCGGGAGGCTCTGGGGGTCCAGGCAGTTCCTCGTGGACCATCTCCATTTCTGCCAGGACCGCGTGGTGCCTGGCCTCCTGAGCTGCCAGAATGCTCCACAGATGGCGTTGGTGAGTAGCAGCCGCATTCGGCAGGCCGAAAAGCATGCGAACACAGCTGCGCGGTGGACCTTCGCAACGTCCCACGCGCGAAGGCCAGAAGCGCTCCTGAGACGCAGCTCAGTTGAGCCCTGGGAAGTCGATGCAGACGCGCAGCCCGCCATCCTCGCCCGGATGGGGAGCTACGCCGGGCAGGAGGTGATCGCCGCGCATGACTCTTGATTCCTGAAGCTCCTGAGTGGTCTTGGTGATGAACTCCTGAGGGTTGGGCCTTCCTTTCCTCATGCCTTCCTGAGGGAAACGCGCTGCGAAGCACGCCTCCAAATTGTGCGTGAGCACCTCCCTCGTGATCCTGGCAAGGTCTGAGGCCCTCCAGAAGAGAGCCCCCAAGCCCTGCCCGAGGAGGGCGCCGGGCGCGCCTTCCTATGCGGTGGAGGGAGGCGCCCCTTGCGCGGATGCAGATCCTGATGCGGCTCCACCTGAGATGCGAACCTCCTGAGGCCTTGAGCTGGGCGATGTCTTCTTCTTCTTGGGGACTGCCTCAGGAGGGTTCTTGCCCTTGCTGTCCGGGTCCTCGATTGATGCAGCTTGGAAGGCGCGCTCAAGGGAGCACATGAGCGCCTTCTTGAGGCCGAGGGATTTCTTGGCAGCTTCTTTCTTACTACGCGGGCACCGGATGTGGCGGATCGCACCCGGGGGCCGCGCGCCTTGGAGCCAGGGCGCCTTCTTGGGGACGAGGCGGCGGAGGCGCTCCCCGAGCAGTGTCGCCCATGCATGACGGAGGGCGAGGCAGCGAGACGGACGGCGCGGGAGAGCCCCCTGTGGCGCTGACGAGCTCGGTGATGGGAGCGAGCTATTCTTCATAGAGGTTGTAGAGGTCGTCGACGGGGCGGTAGTGCAGAAGCTCACGTGCCAGGAGCAACGCGGCCTGCGCGTCCGTGGGGGCGCGACGAGCGTGAGACAACGAACCAGCTGGGGTCAGCGACAGAGTGGCGGTGCGGCCTTCCCACTGCATCGAGGGGTGCAGTGAAGATGCTTGCTGCTCGTTCCCCGCCAGGCCGGTGGCAGCGTTGGGGGCTGGCGACGGAGAACGACGAGGAGGCCCATCGACGGGAGCCATCTGGGCGACGCGGGCGGCGAGAGCAGCCCGGCGCTCGGCACGAGCTCGGCGAGCGTCTGCCATGGATGCGATGAAGCGACGGGACGCAGAACAGCGGAAAGAGGATTCCGGCGCACCCCTACCTGGCGCGCCAAATTTTGGATATCGGGTTCCGGCAAAACCCTTAAGGTTCGAACTCTGGGGTGCGCGCGAAGATGCTTCTCCCTACCGATCCACGCCCCAAAGCCTCGCCGTGATTCTAAGCTACATGATGAACAGCATAAGAGACACGAGGTTTATACTGGTTCGGGCCACCGTTGTGGTGTAATAACCTACTCCAGTGTGTGGTGTGGTGGATTGCCTCTTGGGCTGGTGATGAACAGTACAGAGGAAGAACAGCCTCGCGAGGGGTGTTCTTGTGCTTGGTGGTTGCTCTACTCGGGAGGGATTTGATCCGGGTTGGATCCCCTTTTTGCCCTACTGTGGTGGCTAGCTCTATTTATAGAGGCCCTGGTCCTCTTCCCAAATATTGAGCGGGAAGGGAGCCAACAACGGCCATTTTGAAGGGGGACAACTAGTACAAGCTATCCTAACTAAAGGTGGTCTTCGGCTGCCAAAAGCACTGGCGATGACGCCGTCTTGGGCTCCATGGTGACCTCCGTCCTGCCGCTCTGCTGGTCTTGGTATTGTTGCACCGATATGGTAACCTTTGCTTGATGCCTCGGTACTCTGGGCCTGCGCTTGCCCCCTTTGCACCAAAGAGGAAACGAGGAGACTACGCGGGCTGGCGCCCGCCTGGTCTTGATCGTCATGGCTTATGTCACGAGCACCTCGCGAGGTACCCCTTGCCTTGATCTCTCCACCTCCTTGCAAGCCTGCCTGGTGAGGCCGCCCCTGAGGAAGCCTTGCGTCGTCCGCCCCGTGAGGTTTGGCCCCTCGCGAGGGTCTTGAGCTTGGGTTGATGAAGACGGGCCGTACTGGGCCGCTGGTGAGCCACGCCGTAGGCCGTAGGCAGGCAAGTCTGGGGACGCCCGTTCCCAGAACGCCGACAAAGTGGGCCATTGAGCTTGGACCCCATGTATTGAAATATGTGCCCCGCACAGCCATCAAGTCTCAAGCACTGGTAGATTTCATCAATGATTTGACAGAGCTGAAGATGCCCGAAGAAAAGCCAGATAACACGTATTGGACTATTCACTTTGATGGGTCCAGGCAATTGGAGGGCTCGGGGGCTGGAGTCGTGCTCACTTCCTCTCGAGGTGATAAATTTTGTTATGCTCTCCGTTTGATGTTCCCTTGCACTAACAATGCAGCTGAGTATGAGGCCTTGCTCCACGGTCTTCGGATGGCTAAGGAGATGAACTTAAGCCGGGTAAGGTGCTTTGGTGATTCAGATTTGGTGGCTCGACAAGTCTCTGGTACTTGGGATTCTAAGGATCCACTCATGGCAGCTTATCGATGGGAGGTGGACGTTATTGCTGGTCACTTCAAAGGTTATCAAGTTGAGCATGTTGATCGGAGAAAAAATGAAGCGGCTGATGCCTTAAGCCGGTTGGGTTCTCAACGTAAACCGGTGCCGCCTAATGTTTTTCTTGACGTTTTGCATAACCCGTCGGTCAAGTTACCTATAGAGGAGGATTTGGCTATTCCCGACCCGGAAGCTCAGTTGGTGGCGGCTATTCATGCTATTCCTGATTGGACAGTCCCTTATTTGGCTTATATGACCCGGGGCGAGTTACCTGAGGATGAAACTTTAGCCAGGCAGGTAACCCGGCGGTCTAAGTCAATGACAATTGTCAATGGAGATCTGCATCACTGCAGTGTTACATGGGCTTTTCAACATTGTGTTTCTCCAGAAGAGGGCCGAGAGATCTTGCGTGAGATTCATGAAGGGGACTGTGGTCATCATGCCGGTTCAAAGTCTCTCGTGGCTAAAGCTTTTCGTCATGGATTTTATTGGCTGATGGCTCACGCTGATGCTGAGGATCTGGTTAGTAAATGTGATGGTTGTCAGAAGTTTTCACGACGAGCCCATGTGCCGGCTCAAGAATTGAGGATGATTCCAATCACTTGGCCGTTTGCAGTCTGGGGGCTAGATATGGTTGGACCTTTCAAAAGGTCCAAAGACAAAAAGACACACCTCCTGGTGGCGGTTGACAAATTTACAAAGTGGGTTGAGGCAGAGCCGGTCAGTAAATGTGACGCGACGACGGCGGTTCGGTTCATGAAAAAGGTGATTTTCCGTGTTGGCTTTCCCCACAGTATCATAACTGATAATGGCACTAATCTGTCCAAGGGTGCTATGAAAGAATTTTGTCAACGCGAGCACATCCGGCTTGACGTGTCATCAGTGGCTCACCCCCAATCTAATGGTCAAGCTGAGAGAGCCAATTAAGAGATTCTGCGAGGTGTCAAGCCCCGGCTTATGGTTCCTTTGAAGAGAACGCCGGGTTGTTGGGTGGAGGAGTTACCCTCCATGTTATGGAGCCTTAATACCACCCCCAACAGGTCTACGGGTTACATGCCTTTCTTCATGGTTTACGGGGCAGAGGCGGTTCTCCCTAGTGACATCCGTCATGACTCGCACCGCATGGCGGCTTATGTTGAAGCTGATAATGAAAAAGCACGTCAGGAAGCACTTGACCTGTTAGATGAGGAGCGTGACATCGCAGCGGCTCGTTCGGCGATTTACCAGCAAGATCTGCGCCGTTACCATAGCCCCCGGGTTAAAACCAAAACTTTCCAAGAAGGCGATCTAGTGCTCCGGCTCATCCAGGATCAAACTGATATGCACAAGTTATCCCCGCCTTGGGAAGGACCCTTTGTGGTTAGCAAGAATCTGAACAATGGGTCATACTACATTATCGATGTTCGAGAGCACAAAGACTCACGTAAGTCGGAGGAGGAGACCTACCGGCCCTGGAATATTGCTCATCTTCGGCCTTAGTACACCTGAGCCACCGGCTCTTCTGATGTACATATTTTGACAATGTATATATTATGATCAATATAATAAAGTCGGCATCCCTGTTAAAGCAGGGCCTCTGTCGTTTCCTCTTTAAGCAACGAGTTTTTGGTCACATGGGGGCTTCTGCTTTATAGAGCAAAGTTATGGTTACCCTTTGATCCGGCTTATAGGCCACACATAAAAAAAACTTGGGGGCTTGCTACCAAGGTTAAAGGGATCAAAGAGAGTCTGTTGCAAAAGCACAACTCAAACATAGGTGCCCATTGAGCATAGCTTAGACATATCGCTTTGGGGCTCTTTTGTTCTAAAGAACAAGAGTTGCTATAACCCTTGTGATAGGCTTAAAAGCCAGGCTTGGAAGCCAGGTGTATTCACCTAAAACCCCGGGTTATCCTGCCTTTTTGTGTAAGCCACTCCGCCCGGGTATTCCTGGAATGACCTGCCGAACGTTTGACAAGTCAATCTTATACAGACCCTGAACTCGTCAAAGTTAAAATGACGATTGGTTATGTGAGGTCCATCTTATAAGGTTTGTAAAACGGTTAACTCAGTGGCCTGTGCAGCCCATGAAAGCACTCGATTTTTGGCCTGGCAGCCCTAGAAAAGCCTCGTTTCTCGTTTGTTTCTTATTTGAGGAATTTTTTGAGGTTTATCAAATGAGGCTTTTAAAGTTTTTATTATCACGAGGAGCTTGTGTTTATTAACCCGGCTTGGCTTTCGACTATAAGTCGTCAGTACATGATAAGTTAAGATCCGGTGTTTATTAACCCGGCCTGGTTTTTGACTATAAGTCACCAAGTATGATATAAGATAATATCCGGTGTTTATTAACCCGGCTTAGTTTTGTTCATAAAGCCAGCAATATACGATAATTACCAGTACTCAAATTTGGGTTATCACCCTTATTCTACTGGTTTGGTAAACCAACAGTGTGATCAAATATCACAGGTATGGTATATTTTCAGTTATATATGGTTATAATTAAAGCCAGCCTTGGTTATAGACTATTTTAGTTTCCCATGGCTTTATATTGGGTGTTATGATCCGTCCGGCGGTAAACCGCCAGGACACTTTTAAATCTGTTGTATGCAGGAACAGATTCAATATCATAAGCATACATGGCATATCTTAACATGGCGGTTCATTAGTGTCATGCAAAGCAAAATATGTGCGATGGCATAGCATATCAAGAGTTTAAACTGGCCTATTACAAGGCGTTCGGTGCCCAAAAGAATAATTGTTTTCAACAAGTCTTGCAGAAAGCAGATGCTAAACCGGCCCCTGGATTATGAATCTTGGCTGGGCTGACTTGACGGTTGCGGATCATCCAGCGCCGGCTCATCTTCCTCTTCTCTACCCAGTGGCTGGAAGTCAGTGGTTGTCCAATCGATCCCAGTTAAGGCTTTGAATACAGCTTCATCACTTATAAGAGTGGAGGGATCAACATCAGGGGCATAGGTACGCTTACGGATTGGAGGAATAAGATTTGGAGCGTCATAAGTTGGCGCGTTAACTCTCTTGTTGTTGGCATCATAAATCGACTGATAATGTGAAAGATCGGTCTCTTTAGCCAATTTGCTAGCCAATGGGCGCATTTCCCTCGTCAAGGCTCTGAGGTCGTCATTATCAAAGTCTGACCCATCCTCTTTTATGCTCGGATAGCCATTTCCCACATCAACCGGATCAAGAATAGATATCCATGCTTTGGCACGAGTTAGTGCAGTAAGAGCACCCGCCCTGGCGGCTGATTTCTTCAGTTCTTCAAACCGGGTAGGCATCATCGCCAGTATTTCCAATTTTTCCTTGATCAAGGTCGGGGGCGGTTTATTATGGGAAGCTGTGCAGATAACCCGTTGTACGCCGGTATATAACTGCTCTATAAGTGTATAGGCGGCTTTTAGTTTTTGCCACATATCTGAGCCAAGATGAGCGACGCGTGTTCCTGCATCATAAAGAACATCTGTAAACCGCCAGTTTCCTAGATAATACATGTTTAAAGCTTATGAAGAAGCTATTTACCAAAACAGCAGTAGTCATGGCATTTATTTGCCGTTTCAAGCCAGTCAGCTCCTCTACTACCGGATTAAGGGCTGCTTCAGCGTCCTCAGCCCTTTTCAGTAGAGTTGACTTTTCGGTATCCCAACCTACCCGCTCGTTCTTGAAGCTCTCCTTCAGTTTTTCCATTGCTAATAAGGCACTGGTCAGTTCCTCCTTGGCCTTGGAAGTCTCGGTTTGTTGAGATTTGATATTTTCTTGAAGGTCAGCGATTTGGGATTCCTTCTTGATAAGCTCAGCCTGCAAGTCCCAAGCACATAACAAGTATTATTCTTTGCACTTGGGGGCTAATGTCCGTTGCTTCTTATCAAATTTTTTACAAGTCCCGAGCTCAATACAAGTATTATTCTTGGCACTTGGGGGCTAATGCATGTTTGCTCCAGCTAAAAGCTAGGGATTTTTTCTTTCACTATCAGCTTGGAAGTTAACCGGTTTACAAAGGTTCTAAACAAGCAGTTTTGAGCCTTACAGCATAATTAGTCCGAACTTAACATATTTGTTAAGTCGGCCCTTGGGGGCTACACAGGCGAAATTGAAGAGTTATTATACTAATGTTCTGGTTTATCTTAAAAGCATAAACCGGCCCTTGGGGGCTACACAGGCATATTGACAATATAAACCGGCCCTTGGGGGCACTACAAAATAAAGACACATCCGTGACATTTTGGGCCGAACGAAAAAAAATTCTGTCATACATATGACACTTCTATGACGATAATTGTGCATCATAGATGTGGTGGGCTCCTACTTCTATGACAAAAAATCATGACAGAAAATGGGCTTTTCGTCCTGGGCGGGCCGAAGACGCAGCAGCATGACATTCTTTGGGCCATCCATGATGGAAAAAACCGTGGTAGAAGCGGGGGCGAGGAAAATTTCGGGGAGTTCCCGGTTACGGTGGGAGGTTGGGGGCCGAGCGATGCGCGTTTCTCTCGTACACGTACGCGCATGTGCGTTGGCTCTAACTGAACCCGAGCGAGGCGTTGGGCTCTAACTGAACCCGAGCGATTGCACTGCAGGCTACGCGTTACTGAATCCGAGCGATCGATCGATGGCTGTTAACTGAACCCGATCGAGCGATTCCTTCGCTACTGCTGCTAACTGAAGCCGATCGATGCTGCCTCTGGATGAACAGTGAGCGTTGCTGGGGGGTTTGGATGAACAGTTCCTGGTGGGGGTGGATGAACAGGACCCCGTGGTGTTGCCTCTGGATGAACAGGACCCCGATCGATCGAGCCGGTTGGGGCTGGATGAACAGGACCCCGTGGAGGGCAGGATGAATAGTACCACCCCGTGGAGGGCAGAATGAACAGTAGACGGTGGAGGGCTGGATGAACAGTAGCCCATGGAGCGGTGGTTGAACAGGAGCCCGTGGAGAGGGCTGGTTGAACAGTAGCCGGTGGAGTAGCGCGTGGTGGAGGCTGGATGAACAGGAGCCCGTGGATGAACAGTCGCAGGTGGAGGCTGGAGGAGGTTGACGGTGGATGAACAGTAGCCCGTGGAGGCGGGAGGGGGTCGACGGTGGAGATGAACAGTGTCCCGTGGAGCCCCGTTTTGCGGTACGCCACACCCCTCCCGATGAACAGGACCCCTGTTTCGACCGTAGCGCTCCAACACAAGTCTGTTTCCTTCGTTTTGCGGTACGCCACACCCCTCCCGATCAACAGGACCCCCGTTTCGACCGTAGGAGGTCCGTTTCCTCCGTTTTGTGGTACACCAGACCCCTCCCGATGAACAGGATCCCGTTTCAAACGTGGCCGGTCAAACACAAGGCCGTTTCCTCCGTTCTGCGGTACGCCAGGCCTCGTTTCCATCGGCTGTTCCGTCCAAGCCCTCCCGAAACACGACGACGCATTCCGTTCCGAGCCAGCTGGTTGGCTCCCACGCGTTCCATTGCCTCCCGATGAACACGACGCATTCCATTGCGTCCCCATGAACACGACGCATTCCGTTGCCTCCCATGAAGACGACGACGACGTTGTTTCTCCGTTCCGACCCAGCCATGTACACGAGCCCTGGCCATACGTATGCGCGAGTAGGCGTTCGAGACCCCGCCCGTATGTACACATACGTGGCCATATTTTCTTTCTTGCACCATGGCCGCTGTACGTACGTGTACATGCTATGTGCGCGCCTCTACTACGACACATACGCGCCTCTACTACGACACGTGCGCGCCTCTACATCCACCAGTATATATGTACGTACACGTTCGCGACCAGAATGCCAACGCTACGTACGCTTCGACCAGGTGGGTCCCGACTGTCAGGCACTTCCTTGCCTGCGAAGATGTAGCTGGTGGGTCCCAGCAGTCAGGGGGGCGAATCATTTTTTTTGCCCGGACGCACTTCCTTGCGTGTGAAGATGTAGCTGGTGGGTCCCAGTAGTCAGGGGCAAACGTTTTTTTCGCGAAATACGGTGGCCCGTCTGGTGGGTCCCAGCTGTCAGGTGGAGGAATAATTATTTAGCACGTAATAAGGAGGCACTTCCTTGCTGCGGCCATGGACCCAGCTGTCAGCCTCTCCACGTACAGTCCATGTCCGATGGAAGCCGTTCCTTGACCACGTTGACCACGCCGCGCCAAGAGCACCAGGGCGTTGGACGACGGCGAGGCCTAGGAAGGGGACGATGCGGAGCCGGGGAAGACGCGGAAATGGATGCCCACGCGTAGAGGAGTACGAGGGTTCACTAGTTCGCTGTGGTGTGAGGCTGCCGTCCCCGCAGAATAACAAGGGGTGTGGGTGAGTATAGAGATGGCCGCGGTGGGAGTAGTAGGGGCGGTGAGGCCTCCGCCGCATCGCAGCCGGCCACGGGAGGCAGGAGCACGAGGCACGACCGGCGCTGGTTTGGGCGGCTGGAGCAAGAAGACCAGAGGTTGAAGAAGCACTACGGCCGTTGGATGGACATCGTACGGTCACTGGAGCTAGAATCGTGCATATTGACTAAGTTGACAAAGCCCTCCGTCCCGGTCAACTTAGTAGGCCCACAAGTCAGCCTGCCACTATACTGGGTCCCAGCTAACAGGGGGAGTATTCATTTTTTTGTGCGTAATAAGGAGGCACTTCCTTGCGTGCGAAGATATAGCTGGTGGGTCCGAGCTGTCAGCGGCGGTAATGTTTTTTCACAAAATACAGAGGCCCTTTCGGTGGGTCCCTGATGTCAGGTGGAGGAATCATTATTTTGCGCATAATAAGGAGGCATTTCCTTGCGTGCGGTCGTGGACCCAGCTGTCGGCCTCTCCATGTACAATCCACTTCAGATGCATGTCGGTCGTTGACCACGTTGACCAGGCCGCGCCGAGAGCACCAGGGCGGTGGACGACAGCGAGGCCTAGGAAGGGAATGACATGGAGGCAGGGAAGACTCGGCAGTTGTTTCCCACGCGGAGGGGAGTACGACTGTACGAGGGTTTACTGGTTCGTCTGCCATCGCCGGAGAATAACATCAGGTGTGGTTGAGTAGAGGGATGGCTAGGCCAGCGATGGGAGTACGGTGGGGCGGTCAGGCCTGCGCGGCAGCACAGCCGGCCGCGGAGAGGAGGGAGCAGGCAGTCCCGCCGGCGCTTGTTTGAGCGGCTGGAGCAGGAAGAGCAGAGATTGAAGAAGCACGACGGCCGTTCGATGGACATCCAACAGTCACTGCTTGTGCGTCAACCTTTTTTTTTAGGAAAGCCTCCAATCTGTGGAAAATAGCATACAGCCCATCTGCCATTATTTCTAATAACTTACAGCCCATTTGCTAATTCTTAAGGTTTTTTTTGGAGCCCATATTCTTTTTGTTAGCATTACAGCCCATATTGTGGCCACGGTTAAAAAATTATACGAAATTTTGCATATTTCGGTGCGGTCCGAACTGTTTTTAATCCCGAAATTTCGACTCACATTCAAACTGATTTTAAAAATAAATGTATATCAATATAAAATCCAACAAATTATCCACGCATAAAAATTAATGTAATTTAAAATCTTGAAATGAAAAAAAAAGATATTTGAAACTAATTGCCGGTTTGATGTGTTTTAAAAATGTACAGCCCATTTCTCATTACTGATAGGCCATTTTCTCGGCTAGTCGAATGAAGCTCTCCTCGTCTTGAAAGATTTGCAGCCCAACAGGCCTGACAAAGCGACTTACTTGGCAAATCACAAAAAAATTGGGCCGTGGACCCAACTGTCAGCCTCTTCACGTACAGTACTCTTCCGATGGAAGTCGGTCATTGACCACATTGACCATGCCACGCCGAGAGCACCAAGGCGGTGGACGACGGCGAGGCCTATGAAGGGGACGACACGGAGCCGGGGAAGACGCGGCAGTGGATGCCCACGCGGAGAGGAGTACGAGGGTTCACTGGTTCGGCTGCGGTGTGAGGCTGCCGTCGCCGCAGAATAACAGGGGGTGTGGGTGAGTAGAGGGATACCCTGGGCCAGCGATGGGAGTAGTAGGGGGCGGTGAGGCCTCCGCGGCATCACAGCCGGCCACGAGAGGCAGGAGCAGGCGGCACGACCGGCGCTGCTTTCGGTGGCTGGAGCAACAAGACCAGAGGTTGAACAAGCACTATGGCCGTTGGATGGACATCGTACGGTCACTGGAGCTAGAATCGTTCATATTGACTAAGTTGACAAAGCCCTCCGTCCTCGTCAACTTAGTAGGCCCACAAGTCAGCCACCCACTATGGTGGGTCCCAGCTAGCAGGGGGTATTCATTTTTTGGTGCGTAATAAGGAGGCACTTCCTTGCGTGCGAAGATATAGCTGGTGGGTCCGACCTGTCAGAGGGGGAACGTTTTTTTCGCGAAATACAGAAGCCCTTCCCACGTACAGTGCACGTACAGTGCGTAATAAGGAGGAACTTTCCTTGCGTGCGACCATGGACCTCGTGGGTCCCAGCCGTCAGGCTCTCCACGTAAAGTCCTCTTCCGATGACTCTCGTATGTTGACCACGCCGCGCCAAGCACACCGAGGCGGTGGACGACGGCGAGGCCCCAGACTGGAATGACCCGGAGATGGGGAAGACGCGGCAGTGGAGTCGTAGACGGAGAGGAGTGGGAAACTTGACTGGTTCGGGTGCGGGGTGGGTCTACACTCGGCAGAGAATAACAGGAGGTGCGGAGTGGAGGCATGGCCTGGCCGTCGGCAGGGTAGCGTTTCGCTGAGGAGCGCAAAACAACGCCGCTGGACGCCGAAGGCTGGAGCAGGCGGTTCTGGCAGCGCTGGGGGAAGAAGACGAGAGATTGAAGAAGAATGCCGGCCGTTGGCGAAGGAAATATGCCCTAGAGGCAATAATAAAGTATTATTTATTTCCTTATATCATGATAAATGTTTATTATTCATGCTAGAATTGTATTAACCGGAAACATAATACATGTGTGAATACATAGACAAACAGTGTGTCACTAGTATGCCTCTACTTGACTAGCTCGTTAATCAAAGATGGTTATGTTTCCTAGACATAGACATGAGTTGTCATTTGATTAACGGGATCACCTCATTAGGAGAATGACGTGATTGACTTGACCCATTCCGTTAGCTTAGCACCCCGATCGTTTAGTATGTTGCTATTGCTTTCTTCATGACTTATACATGTTCCTATAACTATGAGATTATGCAACTCCCGTTTACCGGAGGAACACTTTGTGTGCTACCAAACGTCACAACATAAATGGGTGATTATAAAGGTGCTCTACAGGTGTCTCCAAAGGTACTTGTTGGGTTGGCGTATTTCGAGATTAGGATTTGTCACTCCGATTGTCGGAGAGGTATCTCTGGGCCCACTCAGTAATGCACATCACTATAAGCCTTGCAAGCATTGTGACTAATGATTTAGTTGCGGGATGATGTATTACGGAATGAGTAAAGAGACTTGCCGGTAACGAGATTGAACTAGGTATCGAGATACCGACGATCGAATCTCGGGCAAGTAACATACCGATGACAAAGGGAACAACGTATGTTGTTATGCGGTCTGACCGATAAAGATCTTCGTAGAATATGTAGGAACCAATATGAGCATCTAGGTTCCGCTATTGGTTATTGACCGGAGAGGTGTCTCGGTCATGTCTACATAGTTCTCGAACCCGTAGGGTCCGCACGCTTAAAGTTACGATGACAGTTATATTATGAGTTTATATGTTTTGATGTACCGAAGGTTGTTCGGAGTCCCGGATGTGATCACGGACATGACGAGGAGTCTCGAAATGGTCGAGACATAAAGATTGATATATTGGACGACTATATTCGGACACCGGAAGTGTTCCGGAGAAGTTTCGGATAAAACCGGAGTGCCGGAGGGGTTACCGGAACCCCCCGGGGAAGTATTGGGCCTTAGTGGGCCTTGAGGGGAGAGAGAGGGCAGCAGCCAGGAGGTGGCGCGCCCCCTCCCATGAGGAGTCCGAATTGGACTAGGGGAGGAGGGCGCAGCCCCTCTTTCCCTCTCCCTCTCCCTCTCTTTCCTTCCCCCCTCTCTTCCTAGTTGGACTAGGAAAGGGGAGTCCTACTCCTACTAGGAGGAGGACTCCCCCCCTCTCCTTGGCCCGCCCAAAGGCAGCCGGCCTCCCCCTTGCTCCTTTATACACGGGGGCAGGGGGGCACCTCTAGACACACTTGATATACGATATTTTAGCCGTGTGCGGTGCCCCCCTCCACCATATTACACCTCGATAATATCGTTGCGGAGCTTAGGTGAAGCCCTACGTCGGTGGAGCATCATCATCGTCACCACGCCGTCGTGCTGACGAAACTCTCCCTCAACACTCGGCTGGCTCGGAGTTCGAGGGACGTCATCGAGCTGAACGTGTGCTGAACTCGGAGGTGCCGTGCGTTCGTTACTTGATCGGTCGGATCGTGAAGACGTACGACTACATCAACCACGTTGTGATAACGCCTCCGCTGTCGGTCTACGAGGGTACGTGGACAACACTCTCCCCTCTCGTTGCTATGCATCATCATGATCTTGCGTGTGCGTAGGAATTTTTTTTAAATTACTACGTTCCCCAACAGTGGCATCCGAGCCTGGTTTTATGTGTTGATGCTATGCACGAGTAGAACACAAGTGAGTTGTGGGCGATATAAGTCATACTGCTTACCAGCATGTCATAGTTTGGTTCAGCGGTATTGTGAGATGAAGCGGCCCGGACCGACATTACGCCTACGCTTACGCGAGACTGGTTTCACCGTTGCGAGCACTCGTTGCTTAAAGGTGACTGGCGGGTGTCTGTCTCTCTCACTTTAGTTGAACCGAGTGTGGCTACGCCCAGTCCTAGCGAAGGTTAAAACAACACCAACTTGACAAACTATCGTTGTGGTTTTGATGCGTAGGTAAGAACGGTTCTTGCTAAGCCCGTAGCAGCCACGTAAAACTTGCAACAACAAAGTAGAGGACGTCTAACTTGTTTTTGCAGGGCATGTTGTGATGTGATATGGTCAAGACATGATGCTATATTTTATTGTATGAGATGATCATGTTTTGTAACCGAGTTATCGGCAACTGGCAGGAGCCATATGGTTGTCGCTTTATTGTATGCAATGCAATCGCCATGTAATTGTTTTACTTTATCACTAAGCGGTAGCAATAGTCGTAAAAGCAACAAGTTGGCGAGACGACAATGATACTATGATGGAGATCAAGGTGTCGAGCCAGTGACGATGGTGATCATGACGGTGCTTCGGAGATGGAGATCACAAGCACAAGATGATGATGGCCATATCATATCACTTATATTAATTGCATGTGATGTTAATCTTTTATGCATCTTATCTTGCTTTGGTTGACGGTAGCATTATAAGATGATCTCTCACTAAAATTTCAAGATAAAAGTGTTCTCCCTGAGTATGCACCGTTGCAAAAGTTCTTCGTGCTGAGACACCACGTGCTGATCGGGTGTGATAGGCTCTACGTTCAAATACAACGGGTGCAAAACAGTTGCACACGCGGAATACTCAGGTTAAACTTGACGAGCCTAGCATATGCAGATATGGCCTCGGAACACGGAGACCGAAAGGTCGAGCGTGAATCATATAGCAGATATGATCAACATAGTGATGTTCACCATTGAAACTACTCCATCTCACGTGATGATCGGACATGGTTTAGTTGATTTGGATCACGTAATCACTTAGATGATGAGAGGGATGTCTATCTAAGTGGGAGTTCTTAAGTAATATGATTAATTGAACTTGAATTTATCATGAACTTAGTACCTGATAGTATCTTGCTTGTCTATGTTAATTGTAGATAAATGGCTCGTGCTGTTGTTCCGTTGAATTTTAATGCGTTCCTTGAGAAAGCAAAGTTGAAAGATGATGGTAGAAATTACACGGACTGGGTCCGTAACTTGAGGATTATCCTCATTGCTGCACAGAAGAATTACGTCCTGGAAGCACAGCTAGGTGCCAGGCCTCCTGCAAGAGCAACACCAGAAGTTATGAACATCTGGCAGAGCAAAGCTGATGACTACTCAATAGTTCAATGTGCCATGCTTTATGGCTTAGAACCGGGTCTTCAACGACGTTTTGAACGTCATGGAGCATATGAGATATTCCAGGAGTTGAAGTTAATATTTCAAGCAAATGCCCGGATTGAGAGATATGAAGTCTCCAATAAGTTCCATAGCTGCAAGATGGAAGAGAATAGTTCTGTCAGTGAGCATATACTCAAAATGTCTGGGTATAATAATCACTTGATTCAACTGGGAGTTAATCTTCCGGATGATAGCGTCATTGACAGAATTCTTCAATCACTGCCACCAAGCTACAAGAGCTTCGTGATGAACTATAACATGCAAGGGATGAATAAGACAATTCCCGAGCTCTTCGCAATGCTAAAGGCAGTGGAGGTAGAAATTAAAAAGGAGCATCAAGTGTTGATGGTCAGTAAAACCACTAGTTTCAAGAAAAAGGGCAAAGGGAAGAAGAAGGGGAACTTCAAGAAGAACACCAAGCAAGTTGATGTTCAGGAGAAGAAACCCAAGTCTGGACCTAAGCCTGAAATTGAGTGCTTCTACTGCAAGCAGACTGGTCACTGGAAGCGGAACTGCCCCAAGTATTTGGCGGATAAGAAGGATGGCAAGGTTGACAAAGGTATATGTGATATACATGTTATTGATGTGTGCCTTACTAATGCTCGCAGTAGCACCTGGGTATTTGATACTGGTCCTGTTGCTAATATTTGCAACTCGAAACAGGGGCTACGGATTGAGCGAAGATTGGCTAAGGACGAGGTGACGATGCGCATGGGAAATGGTTCCAAAGTCGATGTGATCGCCGTCGGCACGCTACCTCTACATCTACCTTCGGGATTAGTATTAGACCTAAATAATTGTTATTTGGTGACATCGTTGAGCATGAACATTATATCTGGATCTTGTTTGATGCGAGACGGTTATTCATTTAAATCAGAGAATAATGGTTGTTCTATTTATATGAATAATATCTTTTATGGTCATGCACCCTTGAAGAGTGGTCTATTTTTAATGAATCTCGATAGTAGTGACACACATATTCATAATGTTGAAGCCAAAAGATGCAGAGTTGATAATGACAGTGCAACTTATTTGTGGCACTGCCGTTTAGGTCATATCGGTGTAAAGCGCATGAAGAAACTCCATACTGATGGACTTTTGGAATCACTTGATTATGAATCACTTGGTACTTGCGAACCGTGCCTCATGGGCAAGATGACTAAAACACCGTTCTCCGGAACTATGGAGAGAGCAACAGATTTATTGGAAATCATACATACAGATGTATGTGGTCCGATGAATATTGAGGCTCGTGGCGGATATCGTTATTTTCTCACCTTCACAGATGATTTGAGCAGATATGGGTATATCTACTTAATGAAACATAAGTCTGAAACGTTTGAAAAGTTCAAAGAATTTCAGAGTGAAGTTGAAAATCATCGTAACAAGAAACTAAAGTTTCTACGATCAGATCGTGGAGGAGAACATTTGAGTTGCGAGTTTGGCCTACATTTGAAACAATGCGGAATAGTTTCGCAACTCACGCCACCCAGAACACCACAGCGTAATGGTGTGTCCGAACGTCGTAATCGTACTTTATTAGATATGGTGCGATCTATGATGTCTCTTACTGATTTACCGCTATCGTTTTGGGGTTATGCTTTAGAGACGGATGCATTCACTCTAAATAGGACACCATCGAAATCCATTGAGACAACGCCTTATGAACTATGGTTTGGCAAGAAACCAAAGTTGTCGTATCTTAAAGTTTGGGGTTGCGATACTTATGTGAAGAAACTTCAACCTGATAAGCTCGAACCTAAATCGGAGAAATGTGTCTTCATAGGATACCCAAAGGAGACTGTTGGGTACACCTTCTATCACAGATCCGAAGGCAAGATATTCATTGCTAAGAATGGATCCTTTCTAGAGAAGGAGTTTCTCTCAAAAGAAGTGACTGGGAGGAAAGTAGAACTTGATGAGCTAACTATACCTACTCCCTTACTGGAAAGTAGATCATCACAGAAATCAGTTTCTGCGACACCTACACCAATTAGTGAGGAAGATAATGATAATGATCATGAAACTTCAAATCAAGTTATTACTGAACCTCGTAGGTCAACTAGATCAAGATCCGCACCAGAGTGGTACGGTAATCCTGTTCTAGAGGTTATGTTACTAGACCATGACGAACCTACGAACTATGAAGAAGCGATGGTGAGCCCAGATTCCGCAAAATGGCTTGAAGCCATGAAATCCGAGATGGGATCCATGTATGAGAACAAAGTATGGACTTTGGTTGACTTGCCCGATGGTCGGCAAGCCATTGAAAATAAATGGATCTTCAAGAAGAAGACTGACGCTGATGGTAATGTTACTGTCTTTAAAGCTCGACTTGTTGCGAAAGGTTTTCGACAAGTTCAAGGGATTGACTACGATGAGACCTTCTCACCCGTAGCGATGCTTAAGTCTGTCCGAATCATGTTAGCAATTGCCGCATTTTATGATTATGAAATTTGGCAAATGGATGTCAAAACTGCATTCCTGAATGGATTTCTGGAAGAAGAGTTGTATATGATGCAACCGGAAGGTTTTGTCGATCCAAAGGGAGCTAACAAAGTGTGCAAGCTCCAGCGATCCATTTATGGACTGGTGCAAGCTTCTCGGAGTTGGAATAAACGCTTTGATAGTGTGATCAAAGCATTTGGTTTTATACAGACTTTTGGAGAAGCCTGTATTTACAAGAAAGTGAGTGGGAGCTCAGTAGCATTTCTGATATTATATGTGGATGACATATTGCTGATTGGAAATGATATAGAATTTCCGGATAGCATAAAGGGATACTTGAATAAGAGTTTTCAATGAAAGACCTCGGTGAAGCTGCATATATATTAGGCATTAAGATCTATAGAGATAGATCAAGACGCTTAATTGGACTTTCACAAAGCACATACCTTGACAAAGTTTTGAAGAAGTTCAAAATGGATCAAGCAAAGAAAGGGTTCTTGCCTGTACTACAAGGTGTGAGATTGAGTAAGACTCAATGCCCGACCACTGCAGAAGATAGAGAGAAGATGAAAGATGTTCCCTATGCTTCAGCCATAGGCTCTATCATGTATGCAATGCTGTGTACCAGACCTGATGTATGCCTTGCTATAAGTCTAGCAGGAAGGTACCAAAGTAATCCAGGAGTGGATCACTGGACAGCGGTCAAGAACATCCTGAAATACCTGAAAAGGACTAAGGATATGTTTCTCGTTTATGGAGGTGACAAACAGCTCATCGTAAGTGGTTACGTTGATGCAAGCTTTGACACTGATCCGGACGATTCTAAATCGCAAACCGGATACGTATTTACATTGAACGGTGGAGCTGTCAGTTGGTGCAGTTCTAAGGAAAGTGTCGTGGCGGGATCTACGTGTGAAGCGGAGTACATAGCTGCTTCGGAAGCAGCAAATGAAGGAGTCTGGATGAAGGAGTTCATATCCGATCTAGGTGTCATACCTAGTGCATCGGGACCAATGAAAATCTTTTGTGACAATACTGGTGCAATTGCCTTAGCAAAGGAATCCAGATTTCACAAGAGAACCAAGCACATCAAAAGACGCTTCAATTCCATCCGGGATTTAATCCAGGTGGGAGACATAGAAATTTGCAAGATACATACGGATCTGAATGTTGCAGACCCGTTGACTAAGCCTCTTCCACGAGCAAAACATGATCAGCACCAAGACTCCATGGGTGTAAGAATCATTACTGTGTAATCTAGATTATTGACTCTAGTGCAAGTGGGAGACTGAAGGAAATATGCCCTAGAGGCAATAATAAAGTATTATTTATTTCCTTATATCATGATAAATGTTTATTATTCATGCTAGAATTGTATTAACCGGAAACATAATACATGTGTGAATACATAGACAAACAGTGTGTCACTAGTATGCCTTTACTTGACTAGCTCGTTAATCAAAGATGGTTATGTTTCCTAGACATAGACATGAGTTGTCATTTGATTAACGGGATCACCTCATTAGGAGAATGACGTGATTGACTTGACCCATTCCGTTAGCTTAGCACCCCGATCGTTTAGTATGTTGCTATTGCTTTCTTCATGACTTATACATGTTCCTATAACTATGAGATTATGCAACTCCCGTTTACCGGAGGAACACTTTGTGTGCTACCAAACATCACAACATAAATGGGTGATTATAAAGGTGCTCTACAGGTGTCTCCAAAGGTACTAGTTGGGTTGGCGTATTTCGAGATTAGGATTTGTCACTCCGATTGTCGGAGAGGTATCTCTGGGCCCACTCAGTAATGCACATCACTATAAGCCTTGCAAGCATTGTGACTAATGAGTTAGTTGCGGGATGATGTATTACGGAACGAGTAAAGAGACTTGCCGGTAACGAGATTGAACTAGGTATCGAGATACCGACGATCGAATCTCGGGCAAGTAACATACCGATGACAAAGGGAACAACGTATGTTGTTATGCGGTCTGACTGATAAAGATCTTCGTAGAATATGTAGGAACCAATATGAGCATCCAGGTTCTGCTATTGGTTATTGACCGGAGAGGTGTCTCGGTCATGTCTACATAGTTCTCGAACCCGTAGGGTCCGCACGCTTAAAGTTACGATGACAGTTATATTATGAGTTTATATGTTTTGATGTACCGAAGGTTGTTCAGAGTCCCGGATGTGATCACGGACATGACGAGGAGTCTCGAAATGGTCGAGACATAAAGATTGATATATTGGACGACTATATTCGGACACCGGAAGTGTTCTGGAGATGTTTCGGATAAAACCGGAGTGCCAGAGGGGTTACCGGAACCCCCCGGGGAAGTATTGGGCCTTAGTGGGCCTTGAGGGGAGAGAGAGGGCAGCAGCCAGGAGGTGGCGCGCCCCCTCCCATGAGGAGTCTGAATTGGACTAGGGGAGGGGGGCGCAGCCCCTCTTTCCCTCTCCCTCTCCCTCTCTTTCCTTCCCCCCCTCTCTTCCTAGTTGGACTAGGAAAGGGGAGTCCTACTCCTACTAGGAGGAGGACTCCCCCCTCTTCTTGGCGCGCCCAAAGGCAGCCGCCCCCTTGCTCCTTTATATACGGGGACAGGGGGGCACCTCTAGACACACTTGATATACGATATTTTAGCCGTGTGCGGTGCCCCCCTCCACCATATTACAACTCGATAATACCGTTGCGGAGCTTAGGCGAAGCCCTGCGTCGGTGGAGCATCATCATCGTCACCACGCCGTCGTGCTGACGAAACTCTCCCTCAACACTCGGCTGGATCGGAGTTCGAGGGACGTCATCGAGCTGAACGTGTGCTGAACTCGGAGGTGTCGTGCGTTCGGTACTTGATCGGTCGGATCGTGAAGACGTACGACTACATCAACCGCGTTGTGATAACGCTTCCGCTGTCGGTCTACGAGGGTACGTGGACAACACTCTCCCCTCTCGTTGCTATGCATCATCATGATCTTGCGTGTGCGTAGGATTTTTTTTAAATTACTACGTTCCCCAACAGTTGGATGTAAATCCAACGCCTTCTTAGGCTTCGACCTACTGGCCCACATGTCAGCCAGTCCATTTGTTTTTTCATCCATTTGGTGGGCTGGGTGAAACAATGATGTAGCATCTATGCAGCCCGTTTAAATCCCATTTGCATTTTTCTCGAAATCCGCGGACTTGCTGGGCTGGGTGAAAATATCATGTTGGGCTAGACAAAGAAATGTTATAAAAACATAAATACATGATTGCACGTTAGTAAAATCTTTGCAAGCTTATGTACGCAATCACTAGGAGTTAACTTGCCAAGTTATATATAAACAATTATTATTATTATTTTGTAAGAACTTTCAACTTATGAAATAAAATATCATTTTAATTTGATGAGTTAATAGTACGTGGGGTATTATTATTTTTTCGGCTAGACGTGGGACAGTTGAGTTGGTTCTAGGGGAAAGTACTGGGAGAAAACTCAGTTTACATCGAAAAAGAAAGTGGGAGAAAATTCAAAGACCTGCTGGGTCCACCTGAGGAGGGGAATATGTTGGGAGGAAGGAGATT
Source organism: Aegilops tauschii subsp. strangulata (assembly GCF_002575655.3). Taxonomy (NCBI): domain Eukaryota; kingdom Viridiplantae; phylum Streptophyta; class Magnoliopsida; order Poales; family Poaceae; genus Aegilops; species Aegilops tauschii. The sequence continues at coordinate 455,443,427 of NC_053036.3, read as the reverse complement.
CAAAGCACGGCAGCCGAGTGAACTAGTTTTTTTACGGACAAGTGAACTAGTTTACATACATAAGCAAATAGCCACTGAAAAAGCAATCAGGTTAATGGGTTCTTAAAAGAAATATTTCGGACAGAACAGATAATTACGACACATAGGCTAATGCATGAAACACTCAGATGATAAAGGTGCTTATAAACAGATAAAGTACAACATCTAGACCTTCCTGGCACGCTTGATCATGACGCTGCGGCTGTCCGTGTACTCGTCGGTTACGGGAATCAGACACGCCCTCATGTCCAAGATCTGCCTGTACATGTCGTAGCATGCGTATGCGTCCTTGGCCGCGTAGGTTATGTAGGCTAGATTCAGAGGTACCTCCCACGTGTTCAGGTCGTCTTCTTTCATGTTGGCGTATCAGGGGTCGATGATGGTCTCAGCGAGGTCAACCACGGAGTCCTTCTCCTGCCCGTTGCTGATGATCTTGTATTGCTTCTGGATGTCGACAAGCTTGTTGCACCAGATGGCCGAATCGTCTCATTCTTCCTTCTCTCCATCGTAGCGAAGGTGCAGTCGGCGGTGCCGATGAAACGGGCGAATGCTCAAGAACCTAGTGCAGCCATAGGACTGAGGCGAGGCAGAGCTTCACCGAGTCCGTATCGTTGGTGTACATCACATTCAACTTGGTGCAGCCATAGGACTGAACAGCGAACTCAAAGGGGAACTCCTTGCTGAAGTCCATATCCAGGCGGCGGCGGCAGTTCGTTTTTCAGCTCTTGGGGAACTGGATTCAATAGTAAGCTGAGTGTGTACAGGCGACAACAGTTACTACCCCTCCCTCATCCGCTGCACGCCCGGCAGAAGATGCACCCTCGGCCACACGTCGGTTCACGAGCAGATCTGTATTGGTATTGTAATAACAGGAGTTAGTGGTCACTTTACTTAAATTTAATTAGCTTTAATAGAAATTTATACTTAAAACAAGCAATGCATTCGCTCGTTCTATCAGTGCCACAGGATCAACATGCACAACAATTATAATTATTATTCTCAGGACGCTCACGATCAGCACATTTGTCGCACTTTCACAAAGATAATACTACCAAGTTTGAACTATTTGTTATGGTTGTTGTCCTCTGCATCGTCATGCCGTGTTTCCCAGCTTGCAAGATTCAGAACCAACAAATAAGATCCAAATAATAAGTACAACAAAGATGCCTACACATCTCATTGATTCCCAACTTGCAAGATTCAGAACCAACAAATAAGATCCAAATAATAAGTACAACAAAGATGCCTACACATCTCATTGATTCCCAGCTTGCAAGATTTAGAACCAACAAATAAGATTCAAATAATAAGTACAACAAAGATGCCTACACATCTCACTAATTCCCAGCTTGCAAGATTCAGAACCAACCCATTAGAGCCTTTTGATAAAGTGAATATCGGGATTAAATCCATCTTGGCTAGCCATGTCATACAATCGAAGAACTTGGTGAATGCTCTTGACCGTCACAACATCTGTAGTTGAGTATTCCTGTTTGCACAGCGCAGATAATAAAGAGCATGATTACTATAATAGTGGCACTAGTGAAAGTCAACCTGCAGCTCCACCCGATGATTCAATTCATGCCACTTTTTCTGCAGTTCGCCTGAAATGAAGCAAAGATTGCATCATTCAGCTACAGCTCATCTTGCAAAGGCTAATAAAATGTTGCACGAGATTACCAGCAGAATTTGACGGAGATTTTGGAAACTCCAATCACCATTTTGTGCAGTTCCACCAAAATTGAGAGATGTTGCCCATGTAACATTTTAGTTGAACTGCACAAGACACTCATTCCCAAAAAGTGTTTTGTGCAGTTCACCAAAACGTCACAATAGCAACAAGGTGAAATGGATATCCCTATCTGCACGAAAAGATAGAAAGTAAATAGTTGCTGGTCAATAAGAATATACGAAACATATACAAAATGAAAAGAAGCATCTTAATTATGTTCATGGCAATCATGCAAGGACAGTAGAAATTTTAAAACGTCAGCAATGCTTCATGTTACTAGAAGCATTACGATGAACAATGAGATTCGTCAAATATGAGATTACTTTAATGGTTGCATTGCTTGTTTACCAGACACAGTAAATCAACAACAGCTAAAGAGTTGGTTTAAGGGCATGGGACCGTGGGGACACCAGGACACTCAGCAGCGTAAAGGAGCAACTTACTTATCATACTGGGGAAAACAGCAGGAGTGCCATTTGTAACACAGTTTAATTGCATCTTATCACTGGAGGCATTAGATTAACAATAACACTGGTTAGACATGTCCCTAAGGTAACAGTGTGATCGCTTCATTTTACACGCGCCCTTACATTAACAACAGCAAAAGGTTGGTATAAGGACATGCGACAGTGGACGCATCAGCACAATGTACCTACAAGGAGGCATAAAGTGGTGATGCCGAGTTTGTTCATGCTATGTGAGGGCAGCAAACCTAATCCTGGAGACCTTGTACTATGTGAGGGCAGCAAATCTAATCCTAGAGACCTTTTACTATGTGAGGGCAGCAAATCTATTCCTGGAGACCTTTTACTATGTGAGGGCAGCAAATCTAATCCTGGAGACCTTTTACTATGTGAGGGCAGCAAATCTAATCTTGAGACCTTTTACTATGTGAGGGCAGCAAATCTAATCCTGAGACCTTTTACTATGTGAGGGCAGCAAATCTAATCCTGGAGACCTTTTACTATGTGATGGCAGCAAATCTAATCCTGGACATACTCTGTTGACTTGTCCACCAGCCGCCACTTTCTATCCTTTTTTCAACCAATAATAGATCTGTTCCTTATCCAGTTTGTACTGCGTTTTCCAATTATTTCCCTTTTCAACCAAGAGACCGGTTGGGTATCCGGTCTCTACTACTTTCAACATATTATTTCCTCTTTGAATCAAGTCCTAGATTCATGCTACAACTTCCCCCCTTTCTTCGTTGTTTGAACAAAGCCCTAGATTCGAATGCATGAAGTAGCTTTACCTCTAATAATACTAAAAATTTAGGTGGCTTTGGAAGAGCTGATGGGAGTAGAAAAATATGCACATGCAGACACATGGGGAGCTGGGGCAGTAGAGCAAGGCCGCTTTCGAAGAACTTATACCTGAGGGTCGCCGGGATGTCGGCGGCGGCAGGTCGGATCTGCGGACAATATGGCAGGGAGGAAGAAGGGTCAGAGGACCTCCCGAGCCGGCGCTGTGTCGGAGAGAACGGCACGGGCAGAGGATCGGGCCCCTCCGGCAGCTGTGGGTTTCCTCCCTCGGCGGCGATGACCGCGTGAACGATGCATCTTTTAGTCCTCTACACACACCGGCTGAAGGGATCTGGCCGGATCTGTGACCAGCGGTGAGCAGAGAGAAAATGTCGCTACCACTGTCTTGTTTATATCTGGAGAGGATGAGAGAATGTAGAGAGCAACCCTAGTAAAGCAAGCGCTCAGGCCCCTGCGTCCATATATAGTGGAGTGATTATCTTTTTTCTCTCCACAACAAGCGTTTCAATTTGTGTACGTGGCATTAAAGAAAAGAAATTCTCTATTTAAGGTGACTACTGTACGACTCCTACTTACTACTAGTAGTACTACAGTATTGTTCACTTGTGCTCCCCGCCCCTCCATTCATTGAACAACCCCATGGGTGAATAAACATACAGTAAGTACTGTATTTATATAGAACGAACAAGCTCGAACTATTTTCGCGTAGTTAAAAGTTGAGGGCGGGGCTTTTCCCGGGCAGTACGCGCGGCAGTTTTCGGGTAGGCGGTTTGACAGAGAGGCGAGGAGGGTGAGCGAGTGGGGCTGTGCGATTTGACGGCGCGTTACTACTGGAAAGACTTGTGATATGACCACTCACTATAGTCATGAATTACTGGTGCTCCGACCGGGGTGATGCCCCCCTTCTGTTCCGCGCTCTAATCTGGTGCATGACACGTCGACCCGGATGCTGGCTCTCCCACATGTCAAAGTAGTAAGAAGGAGCAAAGAATGATGCGGTATATACTAGTACATTACTAGAGTACTACTCAGGTCGGAGGAGTGCGAACCACGGCAGCCCAGTGAACCAGCAGTGCGAACCACGGTAGCCCAGTGAACCAGCAGTAGAAAACAATGTGATGATATGGCCATAAAAAACAATGTGCTACGGTCCACACTGTAGCATGTACAGTAACACTCCTCTTTGTTTGGATCCCTGAGTTACAGCTAGTTTGGGTTGAAATAGCCTCAAATTATCGAAACAAGAGGGGTTAGTTGAGCTAGTTTGCTCTAACCCAGCTAAAAAAACTAGCCTGGTGGAGAGGTTCTAATTGGGTTAGTTATCCTCAGGCCCACTAAAAGAGAACTAAAAAATCTCCCATGCCCGCACCAGATTGCTCCCCTCCCTCTCGCACGACTCCTCTCTGTTCCCCATAGGGCTGCTCGCCCTCTCTCTCCTCCGGCCGCCCTCTCCTTCCGGCCTCCGCCGCCCTACTCCGGCCGCCCTCTCCCTCCGGCCTTCGAAGGTCGCCCCGCTCCCCCTTCACCAGTCGTTTTTCTCCCTCTGTCGTGCGCGGCGGCGGCGCATCTACCAGGGAGGTCGCGAGAGGGGTGAGTTTGTTCATTCCTTCTCTGTCTCATGGCCATATCATTGGTCTTGCTTGCTCTAGTGCTAATTCTGATTTGGAAAAGTAGATCCTGATCAAACTTGGTATAGATTTGTGGTGCACGCATGGAATTGTTTGATGCTGCTTGAGGAGGTAATAAATCTTTCTAGAGGCCCAAAGATTCAGGTCACCTTTCTAGGTGTTTCTATTTCAGGCTAGCATTATTTCTAGAGGCCCAAAGATTCAGTTCACCTTTCTAGGTATTTCAATTTCAGGCTTGCATTATTTCTAGAGGCCCAAAGATTCAATTCACCTTTCTAGGTATTTCAGTTTCAGGCTTGCACTATTTCTAGAGGCCCAATGATTCAGTTCACCTTTCTAGGTATTTCACTTTCAGGCTTGCATTATTTCTAGTGGCCCAAAGATTCAGTTCACCTTTCTAGGTATTTCAGTTTCAGGCTTGCATTATCTCTAGAGGCCCAAAGATTCAGTTCACCTTTCTAGGTATTTTAGTTACAGGCTTGCATTATTTCTAGAGGCCCAAAGATTAAGTTCCCAGTCGGCGGCAAGTGGCCCTGCTACCCATGCCGGTGTCGACCTCAACTCGCAAGGGCCGGCGTCGGAGGGGTTCCCGGGGCTTGGGCTCTACAGAGCCTTCCTCCAGAGCGACGATGGCGAGCTCCTCCCTCGGTGCGTGAGGGGCTCCGGGCTCCCTCCCTATCGTGAATGACTTCCGTGATGAGTTAGCTCATTCTTTGTTTCATGAAGTGTTTTTTTATTTTGTGAAGCTTGATTGACGACTTGTATGTTTAAGTGGGCTCATTTGTATGGACAAAGTAAAAATTATCATGTTTTGCATGCTTGATTTGTATAGATGGTTCGTTTATGTCAATTGTGAGCGGGAGGAGGCCACAGAAGAGCCGGCCACACCAAGAGGGTGCTTGGATCCAAGGGACTTATTTTAGTCTGACTAAAAATGGTCTCTTTAAGAGGCTAAAGTTCCAAGCACCCCTGACTAAAGAGGGGCTAAAACTAGTCTTGAGACTAAAAAAATTTAGTCAGGGGTACCCCTACTAAAATGTGGATTAGTCCTCTCTCTCCTCATTTAACTCCTCGCCTTTAACACAGGCGAGTTCTGGATTGGAGGATTTGGAGGATAATAAATGCTCATTAACTTGATTTTAGTCTCTTTAGTATTTGGATCCAAGCATGGGTGAGGCTAGCAAGTTTTAGTCCCACTACTTTTAGTCATGGAACTAAAACGTATCCGAGCACCCTCCAAATCCGGCAGGAAATAGGGTCCAAAGTAGTCAAATGATTGAGATAGAGCATTTATTATCAATCTAACCCTGCCATCCATACACCTCTTTGGTTTAGAGTTAGTTCAGGGTCAGAATCTAACTCTAACCTCTAACTGAGTTAGAGTTCTCCTCGTCTCGGTTCATCGCCATCATACTTTCCCCATTCCTGTGTTTTCAGTATCCTGCAAATCAAAGAGGCCCCTTTTTTGCGGGAAAAATCAAAGAGGCCCTTAGACTGGTTTCGGTCCGGTCATTTTTTATAAACGTGTTATGTCCAAAATTTAATGAACGTGCTCCGGTTTCCACGAAAATAATATGGTTTCATGTAGTAATTCATTCATTTATTTATTCTTCTGCGGGGGGTTTGCATGTAATTCGTGAGGTCTGAAATATAAAGTACCCTGGCATATGCTCCGAGTCGTGCATGCACTACGACCCAGATGCTCTATGTCCCACATGTCGGCGAATGGGAGCACGTGGAAATAGCCTAGGAGTACATATAGGAGGATAAATGCGTGAAATAATATGTGCTGTGAAGCGTAGCCGCGGTTCGAAAAGGAGACCTAAAGTGATGACAGCTATAGGTCGCACGCACCCAACTAGTGGTACTAGACATACGACTAATTTTTCCCTCAAAAAAAAAGAGGCACGAGTGCTCAGTACTCCTATTCTATAAACACGAGTCCCATCTGACAACAGCGTCCGTGCTACAGCTAGCTCTCCTCCCTCGTTTCTCTCTTCTAATTCTAAACTCGGCCGACGCCCGGTGGGCGGGGTGGGTTTGCTCAACTGCAGCCCCACCTCACAGTGAAAACGTTACGACTGGAATAAAAATGCCATATACTCCCTCCGTTCATAAATATAAGCCTTTTTAGATACTATTTCAAATGGAATACAGCATACAGATGTATGTAGACATAGTTTAGAGTGTAGATTCACTCATTTTGCTCCGTATGTAGTAGTCACTTGCTGGAATCTTTAGAAAGACTTATATTTGGGAACGGAGGGAGTACTATACTAATAAAACATTAAGGCCACGAGGCGATGCAGTGCTGGTTACAGGAGGCAAGAAGAGATGCATCCATCGACGACGTCCACCTCCTCGACTCAGGGCGCCGGCCCACCGAACGGTGCCCTAGTAGCAGCGACTTTCGTGTCCAGGTCGACGTGCTTCTGAACAATGGTGTCCAAAGATTCCAGCCGCTGGAAGAAGGCCAACGTCTTTTTGTCCTCGCTTGCCTTGTAGTGGCCTATGTAGACGATTTCCTCATAGACGTGGATGTGCAGGTCGACGGTTTCTTGCATGGCGAGGCGCTGCGCGGCGAGCGCGGCCTCGAGGTGCACATTCTTCGTCGCGACCTCCGGCACCTGCAGGGCCACCAGGGCTTGAAAGAGTTCGTCACCATGGAGGCCGATGAGGGTGGCAGGCAATGAGGAGCCTGGGCGCGCGGGCTGGAGCAGTAGGGCAAGGTCATCCGCGCGCTTCTTGACGGCGGTGAACTTGTGGATGGAGTTGACCATCATGTCGTCCATGCGAGAGGCGAAGCCGGCGTCGGTGAGGGCTACGATGCCTGCGGTCGCCAGCACCGTCTGGAAACGCTGCGCGGTGCGGGGCTGCAGGCCGGCTCTTTGGATGATTTGGCATAGCCGACTGCCGCTCGCGTCCATCGCCTCCATAGGTGCTTGTGGCTTCTGGTCACTTGGTCATGGATTGGAGTGAGCAGTGTTGCGCAGAGACTTGGGAGTAGATGGATTGGAGTGGTGGGGCGCCTTTATTATATGAGAGTCCAAACTGTGTTGCATTCACATCGTGCTAGCTCTATTCTGCTTCTCCAATTAATTCCCTCTGCATGTAATTGAGGATGCATCATTGACCGTTCAATGTCTCGGGAAGCGCTACCCTCTCCCTCCTTGGCATTCAAGCACCTATGGACCCGTCGACGACGAGGTGCCTATGGTGACTTCGTAAATTTCTAGATGATAGTGTCGTGCGTGTGTGCGTTCATAGGGGTGAGTGTATGCGCGTGTATATGAGCGCTTGCGTCTGTACTGTGTAAAAAAATGTAAATGCGTCTCAAAAAGAGACTAGTCAATATACTCAATATTGTGCACCTCGGAGAGGAAAACGATAGAACTAGTACGTATTTATTTACGGTGCAGATTCACTCGTTTTGCTCCATATGTACTCCATCTCGGTGTAGTCTAGTCACTTGTTGAAATCTCTAGAAGGGAAAATACTCCTTTCTGGTTTACAGGGCTATACTAGCAAGTAGTTGTACGTACTAGTACAATAGTGGGCTCACATAGCAATTTTGTCTCATGCAAGAGCCTGGCTATATGCGTGCTCCAATGTTCACAACTGCAACGTTCGGTTTGCGCTTGGCTCTTCGCTTCTTCGAGAAGATGAACAATGATGTTACTACTACTGCTTCTACAGTGTCGAATCCACTGCTGCATGTCCGTCCACCACGAGCGGGGCGGATAGCTTGTTGTAGAAGTACTACTAAGCAAAAGCCTGTCCTCATTTGCGAGCAACCGCGCGCATGGGTGAGGGAGAAGGCGTGTAGTAAAATCAAGCTTCTCCTCGTTGTACGAGTTGACGCGACACATCATAGCACTGGCCCCACATGCTTGCCTCTAAACTTGGCTGAAAGACCCGCAGTGTACAATATATTTGCTGCAACCTCTAACATTTACCCACCACAAATTAAAATATATGTGGCCGTATGCATTGTTCTGATGCAGAGGCCGGGGAGTCCCCCCTTTTCGAAAAAAAACAAATTAAAATATATATTCCTGTCTTGACCCGATGAGCGTGCAAACTACAATCACCAGGGTGTCAGGTAGGGCCAGAAGACTATTTTATTTTATTTTTAAACTTCAAGACGGCCACATAGCATGGAGCCGACCCCAACGATTTTAAGCTTACAGGCACGGTACACGCTATCCTAGACTACTCTACACATGAAACTGCCACACGAGCGTCCGGGCTGCGCTTGGCTTTTCGCCTCTTCGGGAAGTCGAACAATGATGGAGTACTACTGCACTGGAGGAGTACTACAGTACGCTTCTGGCCATCTGACACCGATTGAACTGCTGCATGTCCACCGCATGCGGGAGGGAGAGCGTGTAGCGAAAGCTTCTCCTAGTCTTGCCAGCCACCACGCTCATGGGCGAGGGAGGGACGCTCCTGCCTTTGCGTGTATGACAGGTGGGCCCGACAGGTGTGTGGCCAACCTGTCATACAGCCAAAGGCAGGTGCAGTTAAGTCCGCGAGGGAGAGGATAATCAAACTTCTCGTTGATGTCGAGTTGACGCGACACATCAAAGCATTGCACTCGATATATTTCAATAATTTGCGTTTACCGATGCATTAATTACAATGCATGCATGCCGTGACTCTCCGTGTTTGTTTAATGCACCTTGAAGTAGTATAAAATATGTGACGGTAAAGCTTTGTAATACCCCAGCCCAAGTCAAGAGATGGTTGTGCACGAGGAGGGCGAGATCATGCAGACCGAACAGGACCCAACGATGGAGCTCTCTAAGGTCTCGATGGACCTCACTGTGCTCCACTGCCCCTTGTGCCTCCGCCCCTTGACGCCTCCAGTGTATGAGGTTCGAATACACCTCGTCCGTTTGGCTGATTGAGCAAGCTGCAGGTTTCTTGATTGATGTGTTGTTTGATTGATTTCTGCAGTGCAAGGGAGGGCACCTGGCCTGCGCGGACTGCCGCGTCGAGCGCCCTGGGAACCAGCGGCAGTGCCAGAAGTGCGAGCGCGGTGGTGGCTTCGACGTGCGGAACACGGCGGTGGACTCCATCCTTTCGTCGGTGAGGGTGGAGTGCCCGCACGAAGGCTGTGGGCTCTACGTCACTTACCACAAGCTCGCCGATCACCAGAGCGTGTGTTCGCTCGCGCCCTGCAAATGCCCCGTGCCCGTCTACGGCTACGAAGGCCCGCCGCCGGCGCTCTACCACCACATCAGCACCGCGCATCCCATGCCCGTGCACAGGATCCAGTACGGCAAGGTGCTCCAGCTGCAAGTGCCACTGTCGGAGCCACGCCTCTTGCTGTTCTCGGAGGAGGACCGCCGTGCGTTTTTCTTGGTCGGCGGCGTGCTCGACATCGGCGCGCCTATCGCCGTGTCGGTCGTCTGCATCAGAGCGGGGGCGTCCCCACTGCCGCACGGCCCGCCGTGGGATCCCAAAGGCACGACCGACGCTGTCAAGGTGGAAATGGAGGTGACAAGCAGCAAGGATCCCGACGACGTCGACGTGCAGGAGCTGACCTTCTTGACAGTTCCGCCCAAGCTGCTAGCCGGGGCTAAGCTTGTGTCCCTCCACATTCAGATTGACAAGCTCACGTCCTAAATGTTTCTACAATGCCTTCTGTTTATCTTAGTAATATGCTAATATAGGGATTACCTTGGTCTACTTTAGCTTATGAAATTGTGGGTTTTGGTGGCGATGCAGCAATTACTTCGACATCAGATCAGTAAATTCCAACAGTCGAACGGATATTTTGTGTCTGTTGGATATAAAGTTCCTTTGGGTAAGAAGTAATACTTGTCATCAAAATGGATAAAAGGAGATGTATGTAGACGTATTTTAGTTCTAGATACGTCCCTTTTTATCCATTTTGATGACAAGCACTCCCTCCGTTCCACAATACATGCCTTCCATTTGTCAAAATATAGATGTATCTAGACATGTTTTAGTATATAGGTACATCCATGATAGAGCCAATCGGATGGTTGAGAACACTACAATTCATAGCTACAGATGCGTGTGTGACTCCTAGATGCAGAGGCCGGGGGTCACAATCCTCCTTTTCGAGAAAAAACAGACGCGTGTGTGAGAGCTCGCCACGCGGCTATTCCTGTCGAATGCCCCATTAACCGTAAGATATGTATACGACGGTGCCAGTTATTGCACGTACACAGCAGTAATCCCTCCTTTCCGGTTTATAGGGCTTAATTCAAAAATCTCACCAACCAAGAAGGTGAGTGGTGGAATATTTTTTGTAGTTTGCAAAAGCACCTAATTAATGCTCTTGTTTTTCTCAAAAAATTATGTTTATCAATGCATTAATTGCAATGCATGCATGCATAAAGTACATGCATTGGTCAATTTTCTCTTAATACTTGCATGCAATGATTTAATGCACCTTGGAATCTGAACATGTGTTGGGGAACAACCAAATTGAGCCTTATAAAATGAAAAAACAAAAATTTTGAGATAAGCCCTATAAAACCGGAAAGGAGGGAGTAGAAAAAGAAGTACTCCATCCGGGAATAGTGTCGCACTTCGAAACTAGAACCGTCAATAAATTTTGAGCTTGTGTCTCGTCACATTCCAATTTACTCCACGCTATATTGAATTGCAAACCTGTTCACACCGATCACAACCTAAACGGTTCCCCACTTAGGAGCGTATTAGTACCACGCTATATTGAATTGCAAACCTGTTCACACTGATCACAACCTAAACGGTATCCCACTTAGGAGCGTATTACTACTCGGTTATAAATACTAGTATGCCAAGATGAGTGCACATTCCTCCTCAACTCCTCATCCACAAAAACAAACAAGTCATTCAGCATCCTTCCCTTGCGTCTGCCATGGCCAGCGTGAGTTCTGGGTCGAGAGATTGCCACCAGGGAGAGGCGAGCATGGAAGTGGAAGCACGAGAGATGTCCCGCCTCGCTGCGAGAGCAGCCGACATGTCCCGCCGCGCGGAAGTAGCAGCACAGAGGTCCCGCCGCGCCGCTGAAGCAGCATGGAGGTCCCGCCGCACCGTCGATGCAGCAGACTGGTCCGGCCGCGCCACGGCAGCAGCAGAGATGTCCCGCCACGCCACGAATGCAGCAGAGATGTCCCGCCGCGCTGCGGCGGCCTGGGAAAATTTCTCACGGGCAGGCGACGACTGTTACAGGCGCATGCATGCGATCGTCCATAGCCAGATGGATCAGATCTCCGGCTGGGCGAGGTTGCAGGACGACATGAAAGCCTCGTTTGAATAGGCTACCGGCGTCATCCGGTAACTAAGGGAGGGCAATGAGAGGCTCCGGGCCGAGCGCGACCTGCTGAGGGAGAAGATCGTCCGAAGTGCAGACCAGCAGGAGGAGACCAGTGCCTTGTTGAAGAGGACCGGCGTCATCGTCAAGAAACTTATGGACGAGAATGACATGCTCCGCAACGAGCGCCAAAGGCTGGTGGAGGAATCCGTGGATGTTCTCAAGCAGCGTCTTGAGGACACGAAAGAGCTCATCGCCGCTCGCCGCGGAGACTAGTTCCCGCGGCCTGCAGCAACGCATCAAGAAAGTAGAGATCAACGAGCTAGATCCTTGTCTTCCTTCTTCTTTTACCCTTGTGTATTTCGGGCATAGCCGCATGTGGATTTTTTAATTATCTTTCTAATTATGTAAGACAATTAATCGTCCTTATCTTTCTGTGGAGGATCAATGTTGCGAGGCTGGAATGAAGAAAACTCTTGCTGTGGCGATCCTGGCATTGATGTTCTTCTAGTTGTTGCTGGGCTTCCTTCAGTTTCCTGGTTTCTTTTGATGTAATAATCGGTTTAGGATGTGGATTGTGTCGTCGGTTGTGAAATGTTTGGTTGTAGTGCGGATGTTTGGCCTTTGTTGGCCTCTTGGGATGTTGCAATTTCAATCTGGTAGCTTTTAGTCCTTCGTGTTAGGCTGGAGTTGTGCTGAACTTCTTGTGAATTGTGGTGGTTTTCAGTAATGAAGATCGGAAGGGGCAAGCCCTTCTTTGATCAAAAAAATTAATCGTCCTTATATATTCATCAGTCTTGCTATAAGTCGCAGTAGATGCTATATAGGTCCATCGGATCTTACATCAAGATCCGTGCTTTCAGATTTTCTTTTTTCTCTCTTAAATCTCAGTCGAGTGAGACATAGCCACGCCATTAAACAGAGGCTTGGGCGCCATTAATGGAGACCTTGGGAGAGAGGTGGACGGCAGATGGAGGTCAAAGGGCTCTCCTCCCGGTAAGCACGCGCAGGGGTCTGATTGCACGCCTCTCGTACTCAAATAGCTACCCTGCATGGCGCCTCCTAGCTAATAAAAAATGGGGACGCATGGCGGCACGTAAATGGTACTAGTAAGTAGAACGCCCACGGTTTCAATAATACTTGTGTTTCCGATTGTAACGTGACAGCACTTGTTCCAAAATGACTTTGTTGATTGTTAATGTGTGTGCCTTCGCAAATCGGACTGCAAATTTACCACAACATGTTGGTGTCATGTCATGGCACCAAGCCAAGTTTCATTATTTTCATGCGTGTTTTGGATTTACAGGAATTAAAAAACTAAGTTTCTCAATGTTTCCAACCCAGCCACGACGCCCAGAATTTTGAATTTCATTCCCATTTCTTGCATGGAATCTAGAAATTTACCCGAGGACACACATGTGATTTTTCAACCAACTTTGGTGCACTGGAACATGTGCTTGTATTTCAAATTTGAATTATGCACACAAAGGTGACACGTTCCCTCCCAGAACCACGAGCCTTCTTGAGAGAAGCTCCGATTTGCAAGAAACTTATACCAAAATTTGTTCCTATTCGGCCAATTTTTTTTACCACGGCATGGTACTACCATGACATCACACCATGCCAAGTTTCATGATTTTAAAACCAAGTTTCTCAATGTTCTCGACCGAGCCACGATGCCCAGATGTTTGAATTTTATTCTCATTTTTTGCATGGGACCTACTCCCTCCTTCCATCTATATAGGGCCTAATGTGTTTTTCAAGACAGCCTTTGACTATTGACAAGATTAATAGAACATGAGATGTATACTATGAAAATCATATTATTGGAAGCTCCTTTGACATACAAATTTGAAGGTATGCTTTGTGTAAGTTGCATGTCATATATTATTGCTCTAACGTTTGGTCAAAGTTAGCCTCGAAAAACGCATTAGGACCTATATAGATGGAAGGAGGGAGTAGAAATTCACCCGAGGACACAAATGTGATTTTTCAACCAACTTTGGTGCACGGAAGCATGTGCTTGTAGTTCAAATTTGAATTATGCACATTAAGTGACCAAAAACTCAATTAATGTGTAAATAAGGCCAAACGAAGCCGGAATAATTCCAAAATTTTACAGGGCACTCATGTAGTTCTATGTTGCCTTTGTAAATAAACTCAAGGGGGACAGCGTATATCGTTTCGCACTCAAAGGTGGCACGTTCCCTCTCAGAACCAAGAGCCTTCTTGAGAGAAGCTTCGGTTTGCAAGAAGCTTATACGAAAATCTGTTCCTATTCGGCCAATTTTTTTACCACAACATGGTAGTACCATGACATGACATCCATGCCAAGTTTCATGATTTTCAGACGTGTTTTGGATTTACAAGAATTCTAAAACCAAGTTTCTCAATGTTCTCGGCCGAGCCACGATGCCCAGATGTTTTAATTTTATTCTCATTTCTTGCATGGGACCTAGAAATTCACCTGAGGACACAAATGTGATTTTTCAACCAACTTTGGTGCACGAGAGCATGTGTTTGTAGTTCAAATTTGACTTATGCACATTAAATGACCAGAAACTCAATTAATGTATAAAAAACGACAAACGAACCCGGAATAATTCCAAAATTTAAGAGGGCACTAATGTAGTTCTATGTTGCCTTTGTTAAGAAACTCAAGGGGGCAGCGTATATCGTTTCACACTCAAAGGTGGCACGTTCCCTCTTAGAACCACGAGCTTCCAAATCGGCCCAATTTTTTACCACAACATGTTAGTGCCATGACATGACACCATGCCAAGTTTCATTATTTCCAGGCGAGTTTTGGATTTACATGAATTTAAAATCAAAGTTTCTCGATGTTCTCGGCCGAGTCATGACGCCAAGATGTTTGAATTTCATTCTCATTTCTTCCATGGGACCTAGAAATTCAACCAAGGACACACATGTGATTTTTCAACCCACTTTGGTGCACCGGAGCATGTGCATGCAATTCATATTTAGATTATGCACATTAAAAGTGCAGAAACTCAATTAATGTATAAAAAGGCCAAATTAACCCGAAATAATTCCAAAATTTAATAGGGCACTCATATAGTACTATGTTGCCTCTGTAAATAAAATCAGGGGGGAGGCAGCTTATATCGTTTCGCACACAAAGGTGACATGTTCCCTCTCGGAACCACGAGGCTTGTTGAGAGAATCTCCAGTTTTGCAAGAGGCTTACACCAAAACTTGTCCCAATTCAGCCAAAAATTATACGTATGAAAACAGGGTTTTGATTATCCCAAACATCTCGCTACCTAGACCAATAATGTACTATGATTTGAATTCAACATAAAATGGATACAAATATTTGAATTGGAGAGCGTATGGTACATGTAGTTCATAGTGAAATATGATTACTACTATATGTATGTTTTTTGTTACCAAGATAATATTTAAATTATTGTATAACTTGACAACATCGTATTCAAATAAGGAAAATTGATTCAAATTTAGTCCATATAGTAGACGACAATATGTATGTTCACATGGTGGAGTAAAATGTTCATATATGATGGAAGATCAAAATATACGACTACATTAATTATAAACCGCAAGGTCACCTAATGATATATTTGAATTCAACATAACATGGATTCAAAAATTGAAATTCGAGATCATGGCATCTGTAATCATATAAAAAGGGACATTACTCTTTCTTTGGTGGGAATTGATTTGTTTTTTGTTGTTGTTGAGGGAAGTGCGAATCGATTTGGTACTATGCAGGGTAATCTTGTTCTCCCGATTTTTTTTACATTTTTCTTGTAGTTTTTTCAATGGCATCTATAGCAATATAGTAAAAGGGGACATGACTCTCTTGTGTCTTGTATGAATTGTTTTTTTTACACGTTAAGGTTGTTCTGCCGAACAAGGAATCCGCACCTTGTTATCCTGAAATTTTCAAGCTCGAGTATCTTTTGTCTCACCTACTTTGAAACTCCCGCTTCTTCAACCCGCGCCACGCCTTGTTATCCCGAAATTTGGACGCGCGCGAGAACTCCCTCCTCATATGAAATCGCTCCCGCAGCCCAGACACGCGAAATACCCCTTCTACCCCTCAGCCAAAAATGAAGCTCCACGTCGCGGTGTCAAAACCGGTGAGGGTACGCTGGTAACTTACCCTACATTTCGGACAAGCGCGTCCCTAAGCTTGGCTCCCCCCTCCCCCTTCGCCCCCCCCCCCCATTCGTACACCGAGGCCGGCAAAACCCGCGAAACCCCACGCTCCCCCGTCGGCCTCCCGACCGCCGCCCAACCGGAGACTCTTCCCCGACTACGTCGTCCACCGCAACAGCTCGTCGTCCCTCATCCACCGCACCGGATGAGGATCCGTTGTCAATCTCGTCGTCCCACCGGATCAGCCGCCCCGTCCTCCACCTCCAAGGAGCTTCCCCGACGTTCGCCTCGTCTATCGCGCCACCTCAATCCCCACAGCGCTGTCTTGACCTGCCCCACCAGAACCGCAGCACCCTCGCCAATTCCTCCGATGAAGCCGAGGCCAACTCGGCGCCACCAAAGAGGTTCTGCACTCACCGCTGCATTTTATCTTTTATTCGATCTCACGGGGCTGCCGGTGCTCGATACCGAGCAGACATGGCGTGCCTCCATCGACGGCGCCGTCGCCGGCCACATCATCCATGGCGTCTCCCCCCATGTCATTGCTTCGTCTGCGGCGACTTCCACAACGGCACTAGCTGCAGCTGCTCCGGCTCTCGCTCGCGCTGCGGCTCTGTTCTTGCTGTCGGTCGCGCTGCTGCACTGCTCCTGCTTTCGTTCGTGCTGCTGCTCTGCTCTTGCTCTTGCTTGCACTGCTGCTGCTGCTGCACGACCTCCGGCAACTACAGGAGTTACTGCTTTAGCACTCGCTCACGGTGCTACTGCACGACTTGCTCTCTGCTAGTGTGTTCCCTGCTCGAGCGTCTGCTGATTTAGATCACTGCTTCTCTGCTACTAGTGCTCGAACGCCCTAAACATCTATTGCAATGCTCTGTTACTAGTTCAATCAGTTTCGACAGTAAAATTCAGTTTCGAATGTGAAGTTCATTTTCTTCAGTTAAGTTCAGAGTGAACAGTACTTACAGCATCTGTCGGAGCGGCCGTGGCGCGGCTGATGCGTTTTACATCTAGCACTTTTTGGTGATGTATTTTACATCATCTATTGCAGATGATATTAGGGTCCTACTTCAGATTAACGTTGTCTGTCTTGTCATGCTTCAGCCTCGTCGCCGTACACCTTAGCGGAGCTGCTCCAACAACAAAACTGTCCATCACAGTGGAGCAGTACCCTCGGCGCCGTTTCCAGAGGCCTCGGATCTTCTTCCCCGCCTCCGACAGTCACACCAGCATCATCACCATCCTCCACGTCCAAACCAATGATGCTGAGGTCCACAAGGCTATGCCAAAGAGGTTGTACACTCGTCGCATCAGTTTGTTTCTCCATTCCTCTGTTCTTCCAATTCATGTGAGCCAAACACCCAGGTTGACTGAAATCCTATGTTTCCAAATGCTCTGTTTTGCATGTGCATTCCTATCCTATTCCTGTGTTTTTCCTGTCCCTGCGTTTATAGAATCCTCCAATTCTAAGGAGCCCTTACAGATTTACTTCATTTTCATATAGGCGTCAAAGAAAACTCTATGTGTTATGTCCTGCTCCTGCCGTGCCGTCATCCACCCCACCTGAGTTGCACCATCGACAGAAGCGTTCACTGCAGCAGAGATCCCCCCTGCGGACTTCCTTTCACCGCCTCAGATCATCTTCCCCGTTGTCGGCAGCCACGCCAACTGCATTACCATCATCGACTGAGCAGATGAACCT
Organism: Aegilops tauschii subsp. strangulata; assembly: GCF_002575655.3. Classification (NCBI taxonomy): domain Eukaryota; kingdom Viridiplantae; phylum Streptophyta; class Magnoliopsida; order Poales; family Poaceae; genus Aegilops; species Aegilops tauschii. The sequence goes on along the minus strand of NC_053036.3, from coordinate 455,425,648 downwards.
GAGGACTACACAGTTCCGGAAGAGAGGTCGCGGTCTTTCGTGTTTGCTTACGTTATACATCGGTTATTATTACCTGCTACTTTATCGTTCAATCTTGAGTTTTGAATTGCCAATGGGTCTCATATCGAGCCAGCAACGAATAGTATCTGTCTACTATCTGGTTCATCTGGGGTCTTCTATGTGGTTCATGTTGGGTGGGCAACAAACAATAGATGATCCATTGTCTATCTTTTTAAACTGAAGCTATAATATACCTGCTATCATTAGTTTTGGATCCATCCACTTGTTTGCTACCATCAGTCTTGATTTTTGCATGCACCCCTTAGGCCTTACAAAATGTAACTATTTTTTATTATGCATGTTAGATATTGTACACAATCGTACTAAACATGTAGAGAAAAAGAGAAGACCGTTACGTGCGAATATAATGTCATGCAGACGCCGCTCCATGGTGGGCAAAGTGCCCCCCCCTCCTGCATTTCCAGATTGTTCCAGAGGAAGATAACTGTTCAGATGGAGATTCAAAAGGAGCCGACCACGCCTGTTTACCACCTGAGGTGTTTGCTCTAACCTGGCATGCTGATGTTGGTCATATCATGCATATGGCGCCTTGCATTGCTTACATTATACATCTTATATGTCATCAGCTTAGTTTAGATTTGCTTCGTGTGAATGCCACCTGTTTGGTTTCTATATCATACTCCCACCATTCCTAAATATTTGTCTTTTTAGAGATTTCAACAAGTGACTACATACGGAACAGAATGAGTGAATCTACACTCTAAAATATGTCTATATACATCCGTATGTGGTAGTCCATTTGAAACCTCCAAAAAGACAAATATTTAGGAATGGAGGGAGTATATGGGAATTATGCAATGCCATCTTCTTTAGCAAGGCATCATATACGTGAACCATGCAATGCCATCCTGTTTAGCCAGTCATCATATATGTGAATTGTATTGTGCCATATTTTTTTCCATAATGTATTCCATTTGTCAACAATGTTTATACATTCATCTACTCTTCCTGTGCATCAGCCATTTGAGTCGGTCATGGGAAAATCTGGAGTGAAAACAAGGTCTTCTGAGCAGTCAGTGCTACCTATCGATGCAGATTTCTTGCTGGTTACAGATAGCTCCTCAGAGGAGGATTCAGAGAGAGATCACCAGTCGTATTCCCCCCCCCCCCCCCGAGGTGCATGCTCTAACTTGGCTGGGTTATATTGCTCATATCATGCATATGGTGTCTTGCATTGCCATGCCATCTGCTTAGATTATACATGCTTCGTGTGAATGCCTCCTGTTTGCTTTCTATATCAGATATGTGAATTATGCAATGCCATGTTTTTCAGCCAGTTATCATATATGTGAATTATGCACCGCCATGGAGCCAGGCATCATATATGTGAATTATCTCATGCCATCTTTTTTTTCATTACGTATTCCATTTGTCGACAATCTGTGTATATTGAACTACTCTTCATGTGTATCAGACATTTGAGCCGGTTATGGAAAAATCTGGAGTGAAAACAAGGTCTTCAGAGCAGGCAATGGTACCTGTTGAAGCATATATCTCGATGGTTACAGGGAGCTCCTCAGAGGAGGATTCAGAGACAGATGACCAGTCCTATATCCCACCTGAGGTGTATGCTCTAAGTTGCAATGTTTATATTTCTCATATGATGCATATGGTGTCTTGCATTGCTTAGTTTAGACATCATATGCACAATATTGAATTCTATCTGCTTAGTTTAGATATCATACATGCGAGTGCTAGCTGCTTAGTATATGAATCAATTATGTCAATTATATCATGCCATCCTGTATACTTAGACAACATGTATGTGAATTATTTCATCCCAACCTATTTTAGAAAGACATCATATAGTTTTGTCATGTCATCCTGTTTAGGTACTCATCAAATGTTGATTATGCCATTATATCCTGTTAAGTTATCCATCATATATCTGAAACTGTGTCATGCTATCCTGTTTAGTTAGGCATCATATATGTGAAATTGTGTCATGTTGTCCTGTTTGGTTAGACAACATATATGTGAATTACCACATCTGTCTATCATACAATGTCTGTACGTTCAATTTCTTTTCTTGTTTATCAGCCATTTGAATTGGAGGGGGTGATGGCAGTATCTAAGGGAGCAAAAACCCGTTCTTCACAAAAGACAGTGCTACTCGTTGATGCAGATAGAACCATGGTTGTACTAGCCCACAAACTAGCCCCACCACACATAATCGAGACTCTTCCAGATTGCACACTTACACCGTTGGGCAGAGAACCAGCTACAACCCATCTAACCGTAACCCCAGCGGATAGTAACCCACTTATAGTTGATAAAGCACCATGTCCACCACAGAGTACCCCCACACGAGCAGTTTGTAAAGCTACTGCAGTGCACAAAGCACGAAGACCACCACAGCTAACCCAAACTCCACGTTTAAAGCAGAAGAGCAACTGTTCTCAGGTCAGATTCCGTAGCTATGGTCCATACTCCTTTGCTGTTGCATCACTGTATTTACTCATACCAACTACTTTCGAATTTGAAGGATCCAATTGAAACTCCAATGGCGCAACAGGTATGTTTTAAACCTATTTCTTTAACTGGATTGTTGTTCTAACTTCTTGCTCTATGTTGATTTCAGTTTAAGTTGTATAAACAGTTATGTTCTCATGTGATGCACATTACAAGTGCTGCCAACGTTGTGTAGTTTCTCACACTTATATTCTGTCTATGCTGTTGTGTCTTAAAAATATATGAGTTGAACTGTGTCTCTATCTTGATTAGGGAACATAAACTAGAATGATATGGACAATACAGTGACCATAGTACATAGATATTTGTTTGTTTCATGCTGTTATCCTATCCACCTTACTACTGAACCGGTTTACCAAAATGAGTTTCGTATACTACAAGCTAAACCTGTGATGTGTCTGCTTGTTTCTCTTGTAGTATGCAAACAGAATATTGGAGAAGAGCACCCCACTATGCAATGGTAGAGAAAGTAATGCAGATAAGGTTCAAGATAGTGAGACAACCCTGTTGGTCTCCAAGAAAGGTGATAAAAGCGATCTTGTAGACAGTGAGAAAACCCCATAGTCTTGTGTTGATGTAGTGTTCGAGTTACTGGCCAGTACCGATGGCACAAGCTCTTCGAACTCGCTGCCTGAATCACTTCGGCTTCTTCAGTCTCAGCTACAAGCTGAAAGGCATCAGTCAGCTGTGCTGCGGCAAGAAGCCGAAGGACTGAGGAAGTCCCTGCAGAATTCAGATGCGTACTTTCTTGTGCAACAGCAAGCGTTGGAGGATTTAAGCGCCAAACAAGAGAAAGTTAATAAGCTTGCTAAGCATCTTGCCAGCATTATGGGTACCTAGGATATTGTTTCTTGAACTCTTCTGAAGTGGTTTCAGTTCTGGACTTGTTTTGCTGCGGCGTTTATATGCTGCTTTGTTCCCTATATTTGCACTGGTGGCGAACTTTGATGCCCAATGCATGTAATATGTGTAATAGCCGTGATAGCCTAGCATAAGTTGCTTGCTTATTTATTTCCTTGTTGTCTTGTTTATTTGTTTGCTTGTAGTCAGTGCAGTTCTTTTTCCGCGGTTTGCTAGTGGCTGCAATAACCTATTTTTTAAAACTAGGCCACAATAACCATGGGCTAATATTTACTGTAGTGACACTGGGCCTCCTACGGGCCGTAGAAATAGTGGGCCTTCTACGGGCCGTAGAAACAATGGGCCTTCTACGGGCCGTAGAAACAATGGGCCTTCTACGGGCCGTAGAAACAATGGGCCTTCTACGGGCCGTAGAAACAATGGGCCTTCTACGGGCCGTAGAAACAATGGGCCTTCTACGGGCCGTATCATCAATGGGCCTTATACGGGCCGTATGATCGATTGGCCAAACATGGGCCAATAACAGGCCGCATTATGGGCGTAAACGGGCTAGAGTTGGAATCGTCCCTTCATGGGCCGACCATAACGGGCCATCGTTAATAGGCCGTATTTGATGACGCTATGAAAACGGTCCAACGTATTAACGGACCACAAACGGGCCGACTGTAACCACGGGCTGAATTTGGCCCACAAGCAGAAAATGATAGTAATGGGCCGTAAGTAAACGAATGCTGGAAATGAGGCCAAGAATAAATAGGCTCTGAGAAGGCCGAAAGAAAACATGGGTTGGAAACGGCCCAACGGAATAACGGGCCGTTAATGGGTATAAAGTGATACGTTGTTCATTACGGGCCGGTTTCACCACGGGCCGTTAATGGGTGTAACACTACAGGAAACAGCTACTTTGTCGTCTGCCACGGCGGACGGCAAAGGCTCGAAAGGCGGACGGCAAAGACCTTTGCCGTCAGCCGCGGACGGCAAAAGGCTCCGGCAAAGAAGGCTACGGCAAAGACCTACTTTGCCGTCTGCTTCCAGGCGGCGGACGGCAAAGGCTCTTTGCCATCTGCGGCGGACGGCAAAGAAGCGGACGGCAAAATGAGTAGTGTTAGTGTCCGTTAGGTGGCTAACGGCAGCCTTTGCCGTCCGCCAGCTGACGGCAAAGGCTGCAGGCTCTTTGCCATCTGTTGGCAGATGGCAAAGAGACCAAATAGGCATTAATTCTGTTTCTTCTTATATCAATTCATTTTCACAGAAAATCAAACACATATATATATATGACCAATATAGCATATCCAACACATATTACCAATACTCATGAACACATATATATCCAACACATGTTACCAATATATAGTCATGAACACATATATATCCAACACATATCCATGAACACATATCCAACAAATATTACAAGGAATGATCTAAAACTAAATATCTATTTTCCTAAAAGACTATCTTATTACTAAGATCTTCTCCGGATCTTCTTCTTTTCTTCCAACCTGCATAACAAAAACACTAAGAAAGAGAGAATGGGTTAGGAGTAGAAATGTAGCATTTCACTTGGTGAAATGCAATGCCCTAGGAGCCAGTACTTGAGATCAAGATAATCAGCCAACCAGACCAAGTCCCAACACATCCAACCACCAGCAGCTTAGAAGAGATAACTATTAAGGAGAGCTACAGAAGACCTCAAGGTATACTTGAGGGATTATGTGCTCAGACAGCCTCGAAGTGCCAGGGCTAGTTCATCACAGCACAGGGATAGTCACATGTAAATTAAGCCTAAGAGAGGGGGGCTCAGACCAGCATCACTGCCCAAATCAGATGTAGTATCTGTCTTATCAGTAGAAAACTAGGAAAGTAACAGCCAAAACCAAGTATAGCATCTGTTCATAGGCTATTAGAAAGAGACAAATAGGAATAGCCAAACCAAGTGGTATCTGTTCATATCAGTATTAGAAGTAAAATAACTAAGAACAAGTGAGTATCCGTTCATGAGTAAAGTAACTGACCAAAGTAACAACTCCAGGATCAACTAAATAGAACAGAGCAGTACAGGAGTATATATACTTCACAAATACACATAGATGGTCACTGACCAAAACCCTGACACAGCAAGAATCATCACAGAGAGCTCCAATACAAGTTGATGCTCATCTACAGCAGCTAACCACAGCTAATAGAGCCTCACATCCCACAAGATCAAGATCTAGAGCTATGCATTAGAGAGATCAGGAGGGGAGCAAGGAGAAGCTCACCAAAAGGAGTTGTAGCCGAAGTAGGATGCAGCCACACCATCACTATGGTGTGACCAGCATCACAACCAACACCACCACAACAAGCCGGAGCTTGCCAAAGAGCACCACAACGGCGGCACCAGTGAGAGCACGGGCACGAAGGCGCCAACCAGGGGCACCGCAGCACGGAGGCGCCACCCAGGGGCACCACCGCGCCACGGCACATCCAGCACCGCCGGCGACGTGGGCACATCCAGCACCACCGCGCCACGGCACATCCAGCACCGCCGGCGACGTGGGCACATCCAGCACCACCGCGCCACGGCGCATCCCACAACCACAACCACGGCACATTCAAGTTGTGAAGTGCCATTCATGTGTCACTAACATGTGGCCCCAGGGCACTTTTTAGGTATACATCTTTCTGTGGTACCAAGTTAAAAAAAATCTTGGTACTAGTTGGCCCCAGACGCACAGAGGTCAGGTTTCTGAATATAGCAATGAGCTGCTTCGGAGGTTCTGGCTGAATCCAAATCTGCAGCAAGAACATACATGCACAACTGAAACTGGTAGAGAAGACATGGTATGACGATGCAGAAGATTTATATTTAAGTGGTGCGCAGAAATTAAGTATACCATTTGGTACCCAAAACACAGAGTCAGTGTTGACAGGTTCCTGGCACCAACACTCGTTGACAGGCATTCGCTAAGCGCGAATGGCTCTTGCCATGCCTTGGCTTTAGAAGCGGGTACTAAACCGCGAAGCTCAGGAACGTAGCTAAAGCGCACTGGAGGGTTATTGAAGAGCCAACATTTGCACTCCACTTGTCTAAGCTTGGGGACAGAGACGAGCTCGATCCGTGTGCACAAAAGGCCGATGAACTCAAGCTCCTGGAGCTCAGAGCACGGCACATCGATCTTGAGCGTGGAGTGCAGATCAAGCAGTCTGCAGAATCTCAAGCTGAGGTGCCTGAGCCTACTGCAAGTGCTAATGAGGTCAGGTGAGGGGAAGACGTGTAGAAGCTGAGGACGAGCACCTTGAGGGCACCACTCTCGCACACTCCCTCGGCGGGAGGCACCCGGGTGAGCAAGGCCCGCGCCGCGCCCGTGAACGCGTCCATGACCTGGAGCGATGTGGCGCCGCGGAAGTGACCGGCGTCGAGGTGCACGAGCGAGAGGTGGCTGGGGAGGTGCCGCCACCGCGTGGAGAGCGCGCCGGCGCGGACCGCCTCGCGCAGGTGGAGGCGCTCGAGGATGTCGAGGAGGAGGTGGTCGGGGAGGGCGCTGATTCCGTCCTCGCCGACGTGGCCGGCGTTGCGCTTGGGCGGCGGCGACTCCATGGTCCCGACCGATTGACTGAAACCCTAGCTCGAATAAATGCGCCCCAGGCGGCGGCCTTCTGTTCGAGGTCGCGGCTCCCCCACCTTGTGCCTGCCGCGCGATCCGGTGGCGAGGCCCGCCGGGAGGTCAGTGGCGCCGCCCGCGGCATCCCCGGGGCGCCGGTCCCAGGCGACGGAGACGGAGAGCGGGTGCGAGGAGTCCGGGCAGCGGCCTCGCGGGGCCTCGGCGGGCGCCCGGGAGAGGGAGACCGCGGCGGCGAGGAACCCGGCGAGGCCGAAGAGGAGGCAGGCCGCGGAGACGGCCGGCGAGGAGAGGAGGCGGCGGAGCGAGGAGCGGCGGGGGCGGCGGTGGGTGCGGATCTGGTGGGCCTCAGGGAGGGGAGAGAGGGAGAGAAGAGATAACGGCGGGGGGGAGAGAGGGAGAGAAGAGATAACGTGCGGTGGGGGTGTGGATCTGGTTTGCCGTCCGCTGTTTTGTCTCTTTGCCGTCTGCTAGCAGACGGCAAAGTGGGGGCGTTTTTTTCCGTAAACGGCTCATTAGTGGGGGGCCACCTCTCTCTTTGCCGTCCGCCAGCTGACGGCAAAGATTCTTTGTCGTCCGCCAGCTGACGGCAAAGAACTGACTGATGGCAAAGGCCTGTTTTGCTGTCTGCCATTTTCTTTGCCGTCTGCTTTTGGGTAGCTGATGGCAAAGACCTTCTTTGCAATCCGCTAGCAGACGGCAAAGAGCTGGCAGATGGCAAATTAGCTGATTCCAGTAGTGTAAAGTGATACACTGTTCATTACGGGCCAGTTTCACCACGGGCCGTTAATAGGCCAAGAGTTACATAGGGCCTCATATGGGCCGAAAGACGTCATGGGCCATACATGGGCCAGAAGTGAAAACGGGCTGGAATCATATTGGATGGCCCAGATGACGCTACTGGGCCTAATTCGGATAGGCGTAACGGGCCTTGGGTTAGCGGGCTGTAAATGGGCTATATGCGAACAGGCCGTTAACAGGCTTTCCATGGGCCGGCCCACCACCTTTTAACCAAGTCAAATGGGCCGGCCTTTTCACAGGAATGGGCCTCTGTTGGGCCGTGCCACATGTCGATGTATCATAGGCGCCTTCCGTCCAATGAGTGGATGACATCTGTCCCAACGATGAGCCGACACGTGTTTGCTCCAGCCAATGATGATTTTACACGTGGAAAATCCCCATTGGTCGGGGCTGTTAACGGATTATCGGATCCAAAACCCGACCCGATAACTTAATGGCGTTCCGTTACGGTGGATGCCACGTGTCGGTCACCCTTGACGAAAGCACTTCTATGACGCGCGATTTATCGTCATGGAAGTGGACACTTCCGTGATGATAATTTTGGCAATGTCATGGAACACTTCTACGACAGCACATGTATGACTATCTTGATTATGTCATAAATTTGTCATGGATGTACATGCATGACAGAAAACGCGACCTACTGTGACAAACACTTACCATCACGGAAGTGTATTTTTTTGTAGTGGGGCTACTGGAGTTGATCTATATGGTTTTTGGAAATTTACAGAACATTCTATTATGTCCAATAAATTTGGCGGCTAAGGGAAGAATATTTATGCAGAGTTAACAGCAGTTAGCTCATACCGCTCCTTCATCATGTTAACTAAACCGGCTTCATAGTCACGCTTGTGTACAAACAGTTTAAAAACCCAGAATAGATATCTTGGGCGCTAAGGTGGGCATAGCTTTCCAGGTCCGCCTTCCACTTGCCCTTATCAATAGCAGAGATTTCTTCTTTGGCATTGTGTTTTGACAGAGCAATGGGGTTGCCAGGAGTTGTGTAACCAAAGCCAGTAACCACAATGTCGTCAGCTTTGTCATCTACAGCTTTAGTTGGGCTTGGCGGTTTATCAGCTTGAATCATCGGATCAACTTCCATACGTTCAACTTCAGTTTCATGATCTTGCGGGGGCGGGTCATCAGGAATGTTTTCAGCATTTGGATTAGACGGTTCAGGGGTCCTTTCTGGTTCAGATGGAATGGGGTCTTCAGCCGGTTTATTCACTTTGGCCCTTTTACTGGCTCTGGCTTGGGCCTTGAAAATAATAAGTATAGATTAGGTCAATATGAAGATCAAGTATAAGATATGAAGGTCACTTAAATATGCTCACCCAGGAACTGTTTTGAGGGTTGGAATTTGCATTCCTGTTGATTCGCCAGAGGAAGAATGGGAAGTTCCCTGATAGTTTGAATCAGACGGATTAAGAGGATGTCGGAAATAACCCGCCTTGGGATAACATGTGTCAGAAGTATAAGAGACCTCTGGGCGGCGTTTACGAACCAGTGTGTTCGGTAAACCGGAGGAAGTTACCACCTGGCCGCTATGCCAGGTTGTGCGGCGAGCTTCGTGTTGCTGTTTCTTCAAAAGAAAGTTTGGATCCAAGTGAGCTAGAGGGTGAGAAAATCTTACTTTCCGGTTTGCTTGACGGGTTTTCTGTGTTGGCAGAGGATCTGAGCCGGAGGAAAGAATAATTACCTCTACGTCACCAGCATGGCTAGCCTCAGCGTCACCCTGATAAGGATCATTGTCAATGAGATGTATGAAAAAAGAGCCAAGTGAATCAAGTTCTACCTCTGACTCATGATTGTCATCGTCATCATCAATGTTTAACTCGGTGGACTCGGCGGTTTTCTTCTTGGCAGTCTTCTTGGTGACCTTGGTTTTGGGGCGAGTTGTCTTGGCCGGTTTATCCTGCGGTTTCCTCTTCCAGAATGGATCATCACCCTGTAAAAAGTTGAAAAGATCATAAGGGAATATTAAAAATATGGATTAAGCAGAAATTAGGCAATTCTTATAGATGGCGGTTTGTTGGAGGCGCAGAAAGGACTAAGCCCTGTTTTGCTGCATTCGGCCACCGGTATATCCAACATCTTCTTGACGGCTTCAGTAACTTCAGCGTCGGTCAGCTGAATATCAATGTGGCGTTGAGGGTCTTTCATATCCCCTGTGTATTCACACATTAAACCGGGGCGACGGCTTAAAGGTAAAATACTCCAAGACACCCAGCAACGGACGAGATCGACGCCTGTTAAACCGTTTGCCACAAAGCTCTGAGCTTTGAAAGTTGTGGTGCATACTTGGCCCGTTCCTTTGCAGTGAGTCTTTGGGGGAGTGGATGTGTACTGCTAAGCCGGTGAGCACGATAACCCGGCAGAGGATTTTCATCATCTGGAGATGTATCTCGGCAATAGAACCAAGTTTGATTCTAGTCTTTGGGATGGCTATGCTGGTTAGCGTGAGGGAAGCTAACATCTTTCCTTTTTTGGATTGACACCCCTCCAAGTTCAGTATTGGGCCCGTCCACAAATTATGTGCGGCGGTTTAAATAGTAGAAGCTCTGAACAGTTCGACCGTGGGCTCCTCTTGCAGATAAGCTTCACAGAATACTTGAAAGTTGCAAATATTGGATATGGAATTAGGTCCAATATCTTGAGGGTGAAGTTGGAGGAAATGGAGCACATCACGGAAATTTTTTGATCCGGGAGGGCTGAATCCTCAACTCAGATGGTCAGCAAAAACAATCACTTCCCCTTCCTTGTGTTCAGGAGGACATTCAGGACCAGGGACTCTCCAGTGGATGACTTCCTTTTTGGCTAAAGCGCCAGTAGCAACACACCCATTCAGTTTTCTTCTGTAACCCGGGGTTGAACCCAGTTGCAGGAATAAAAGGACTTGGCCATTTATTTGAAAACCTGGAAGAAGGTTTGTGCCGGTTTAAGATTCATGTTTAATCCGTTAAAGGTTAACGGGCAGAAAGTATTGAAGCATGCAAAAGTGTTAAACCGGAGATTGGCATTATCAAAGTTGCAGAGATGAGCAATTGGCGGTTTAAGAGGGGACTAATGGTACCTGGCGGGTTATTATTTTCTGAGTTAAACCGCCTACACAGGTATTGAAAGTATATATCTGAAGTTGGAAAATGACTAAGTGATGAAAAACAGTTTTCACAGGTTGATATCACAGTTTCGGATCTACTGCGTGTCAGAAAAAGAAAATATATTCAAACCTAAATATTGGTACTTGAACAGTTTATGAAGTTCCAGATTGGGTTTTCTACATAAAAGAGATGATCTGATAGAAAAAGAAGGATTATTGGTACTACCGCACAGGAAAATATCCAGTTTGAATCCGCCGTTTATGCTAAGGTGAAGAACAGGTGAAGAACAGCACCGAACCTCCATGAGCTCGTGCGAACCCTAATCAGATCTACGGAGGGGAGGAGGAAGAACTTACTTAGGTTGTTGAATGGCGGAGGCGCATGAGTGGAATCCGGTCCGAACAGGTTGATGCAGCGGCCAACGTTGAAGCAGAGGTGAAGCTTGACAGCGGCGGCTGAGCTCAAGCGCTAGGGCGTCGCAAGGAAGACGGCGAGACGAAGAGGCGCGGGGGGGAGTGAAAGGGACCCCCGGTTCTATTTATAAGGCGAATGGATAAGTGGCAGGCGCGGGAATCGAGGAGGTCAAAAAACAAATCTGTAAACGTGCAGACACCTCGATTTTCGGAGATCCATTAAAGATAAGGAAATACATTAAAAGATTTTGGCTTTGTATAAAATTAATGACAGGTGACGTCATGGCGAGTTATCAGGATCTCAGAAGATGACGTCACGGCGAGTTACAAGACTTCGCAAAGGTAATCAAGAAGGAATTTTTCTAAGTGTTGAAGATTGACATGAACAAGTTCAAATCAACCTGGGGCCTAATGTTGGGGATATAACTATTGAGTATAAACCACCCAGGAGGGGCCGGATCATACTCATGATGATTTACCAGTATTGAAGCCCATGAAGACATAGAAGATGGCGACTTATGAAGGAGACTTAATAAGAAGGCCCAAAGCCCAGAGGCGGGTTAGGGCCCATAGACATAAACCGCCATATGCGTGTGACTTGTATTGTAAGATAGGAAAGAGTAGATACCGAGCCAGACAAGTTTATGAGCCGGCCGGTATTCTGTGAACCGCGGGGCGTCAACCTGTGTATATAAAGGGACGACCTGGCGGCGGTTTAGGGACAAGAAACAACAGATCGAGAGCCAGGTTAAGCGTATCCGCTCCCTGGTCATCGAAACCCTAGCAATACCACCTCAAACTGGATTAGGCCTTTACCTTCACCGCAAGGGGCCGAACCAATATAAACTCCTTGTGTCCTTTGTCCTGTTTAACCCCTTTAAGCTAACCTCGCTGTGATGGCTCCACGACTAAGTCCTCACACTAGGACATCTGCCATGACAATTCCACGACAGATAGTGTTTATTAAACTACGGACAAGAAATAAAAGACAGAAAAGTAAAGAGACTAAATTACGTGAAACGATGCTTCAGTAGTAAACATTCTCGAGAGAGTCGGAGTCATCACCACAAGTATGATGACAACACATGATAAACATGGATCTCTAATTGTATCACTAAGCCACTTGTATATGATCTCGCATGGCTGGAGCCATATAAAGTATGCATCCCCACTAAGGTTACCGCGTACACTCGTGCCACCACTGTGCTTCCCCACTCCGGTTATCACCACGATGATAAAGGGGAGTGAACTCCCCGTGGTCACGGCCTTAAGTTCTATGGTTCTCCACTAATCCCTATTGCAATGATCAAGGAGGAAGTGAGAATAGGTCCTGTCACCACCTACCCTCAACAACTACCCTTCTCACCAACATAAATCACCTCAAGTCCATTAGTGGCTAATGTTGTGTGGGCGCCCTTCACAACACCATGAGACAATCAACGCAATATATATAAAGAAAATATTGGATCGCTTATTCAACAAAGTACCAATCATGCAAGGGTTCATCCAATTCATCAAGAACTAACACAACTACTCAAACATCATAGAGGGAGAGGGCAACTTATAAGCTGGCCTGAAGCCGGTGGAGGAGAGGGGCATGGCGGAGCTGGTGGTGGTGACGATGGCGCACCGGCGGTGAAGACCGCACCGGCACGAAGGCCGGTGTGCGTGGTGGAGGCACCCCTTTTTCTTCCTCTTGGCTTGGACCTTCTCTTATCTATGGAGGTGGTCTTGGAGCAACAATGGAGATGGATGAAGGCTGCGTGGATGAATGACTGTGGATGTGTGATGACCGCGGCCATGGTTGAGGGAGACATATAGAGAGTGTCTCCCTAGCCTCCTCTCTCGATGGGCTTCGTCCAAGGGCTCTAGATGAGCCAAATTCTCTCTCAGTCTCTTCTTAACAAGCCAAGGATTCCATGGGGTCAAATGGGGATGAAATCGGTGAAGAATCCCATCTGGAGAGGCAACTTTCGGTGTTGTCTGCCTGTCAAAACAACCGCTCAAACGACCATGTGCGGTCGTTCGGAACGTCGTCTTTTGGTCTGGACTCCTCCGGTAAAACGGCCACCATTTCTTCATACGAACTCAGAATTTGACTTTCTTGGGCTCGTTGGATTCATATGAACGACTTTGATCCATTTCTGGTCTTATATATTGATTTGGAGCACTTTGTAAATATAACTTTTTTACCTTCGAAATGGCTAAGTCTGACCCCTAGCTGACTCCGTATTGAACCCATCCTTGCTCCTTTCATCGTGCTCGGTGCTAGGTTGCTCCAATACACCTATGGACACAAGAAAAGAAGGAAAACTAAGAAAAACAAATAAATACACAAATGTGAAATGCTCACAATGAAAAGTGCAAAAGCCGGTAATCATAACGGACATATATTTGGTTCAGTGGGACATAATATATGAACAGAACATGCAACATATGAGCTCTAAAAATGCGTAAAATATAGAGCCATCAACCTCCCCACGCTTATGCCTTTCTCATCCTCGAGTAAGTAGGTTGACTACCAAAATCTCATTGCTACCAACTCTAAACCATACATTGGACCAAACCCCAAGAGTGATATCCATGTTTATCGTGCAAGGATGCAAAAGTTAACTAGCAAGGAGTAATACAAGCTATCCCCTTAGTTCCATTGCCATAGAGGTTGAGAAAGAGGAAAATATTTTTGTGGAGTCCAAATTCCCATTGCCAAAGGTTCAGAGAGGAGGTCAATATTATGTTAGGAACACATCAATAACTTTCATGGACAAAAGAAATCAAGCGTTAGCGATCGCTTCAAAAACACCAACGACCTGAAGCATACCAGGTACAATAGAAAAGATCGTATGTCTGCGTTATTAAACCACTCGACTACTTATGCAGCACTGAGTGCAAGTCTATGCCTTGCACTTAAGGGAATGATAGAAAATGGTTGTGGTTTTTGAGAAGTCGAAAACAAAGAAAATCTTGCATCAACGCATCTGACCATTAAGCAATGGAGAAGGCCATATGATCATTGTAAACGCAAGGAGTAGTGATCACCATGCAACTAGGATGCACATAAAGCTATGAATATGTGAAATCTCTCCTATGGACTAAGTGGGGTGCATCCGACTTGCTTGCTCATGAAGACCTAGAGCTTTTGAGGATGCTCATCATCGGAATATACAACCCAAATTATTTAGTGTAGGTTTCCCGCTAGTATGAAACATGAAGCTCATGAAAATTTCTATTTGACAATGCATGAAGTGGTGCTACTTTGAAGCACAAGTGTGGTAAAAGGATAGTAGCATGCCCCTTCTCTCTTTTTTCTCAAAAAAATGTCTTACTTTTTTTTCTTTTATAACAGTCTCATGGACCTCATCCCCACTTTCTCGGGGACTCATGAGTCTCCACCATTCTTTCTCTCTTTTTTTAAGAACAGTTTCATGGACCTCATCCTCACTTTTTCAAGGACTCATGAGTCTCCATCGTTCTTTTCCCCACAGGGGCTTGCTCTAATAATGATGATCATCACACTTTTATAATTAATGACTCGCTTCAACTGAATGTTATCATAACTCAAAACTGCTAACATGAGAGAAACTCTATATGATGAATGCCTATGGCAGCGTGCCAGTATGTCCAATGATTCGGTGTAGCATAGACATCAAAGAACGGACAAGCCATGAAAATGTCGAGCTAGCCATACTATGATCATGCAAGGCAAATGAAAACATGTCTCTAGTCATGTAATTAAAATGATGGTAGTTCATGGAGATATTCTCGGAATGGCTATGAAAATGCCATGTAGGTAGGTATGGTGGATGTTTTGTGGAGACGGGGTGTCTTATGTGTAAGAGAACAAGAGAAAGTCCTCCCACGTGTTTGGTGTACCTATGAAGTTTTCTCCAAGTCCCAATGTGAGAGTGGGCAATGCAAGGTACAGTAGAGACTAGCAATAAAGGATGAACGGAAGTGCAAAAAGTTTTGAACTTTCCTTAGTCATAAAGAACTCAAACACTACACAAGAGTATCGCAGTGTCATGTTGCATAAGACTCAAAAGTTAAGTACCCCGAGGGGATAGTTTGGTGGAGATAAACCCGTTGCGCGTCCCGGATCAACCAAAGATGTTGGGTTCATCAGCAAAAAGCCTCTACAATCGTTCAATCGCTAATCAAGCCACTACTCAAGCCCTCAACTTATGTAATTAGGTGAAAGAAAGGCATCAGTTCAAAGGACTCCTTTATTGGGTTTTTGATAAAAGAACATGGCATTGGTTTTCAGAAGATAACAAGATTCCCACAAGCTAAATTAGACAAGTGCAAAGCAAGCATGTCAAAACAGCGGGACACACTAATGCACGCAAACCATATAATGAAGAGCATTACACATGACACTACACATGCAAAAGTAACCTCCCCATGCTTAGAACTAAACTACAGAAAAATACAAAAGTGGAAAGAAGATGCAGTTATTAAAAGATAGAGTGAGAAGTGGTTACCTCCCCTAAGCTTAGTTAAGCAAAGGGTTAGACACTTTTACCATTGAGGTGCATATGACCTCTTTTCTAATAGACATGGACCTTGCTTCATGTGATCTCCTTGTTGTGGTCCAGCGTCTGCCCTCCGATAGAACCTGCTAGAACGAACTAAAAAGAAAAAAGTATTTTTGTGCATTTCAGGGTTTTCATTTTTTGTAGCACAAAGGATTAGCAACACGGGTGATAAAGCATAAGCCTCACAATACTCGGTTCATTAACCTAAGCACCTCACTTAAGTCAACAAACTAAGTCTAAGAGTGTATTGGCCTTAGGTGTGGATGTAGTGCAAGTGAGACAAAATATAGACACAAGGCCTAATTAAAAAAGGAGATCTTCACATAAGGTGAGAAACTCAACAATAAGAAACTTTTATTTGAGCAAGGTTTGTATTGGAAAACGTTGTCGGGCACTTGTTGTTGAAGTTTGTCATGATAAAGCAACCAAGCGGCTTGTGTGGGTCTTTCATACGGTTGGCACCATACCATACATGTCACCACATAAGGTCCAAGCCCTGCGAAAATAAAACACGAAATAAAAACATCGGTTCGGTATACGAACGGAGTTCGTATGCCCAACCGGCAAAAAGAAATAAAAGAAAACATAGTTGCTACGGAGATCATTGGCTATGGAGTTTCAGAGGTAATTGTCATTTATTAGAAAGCAAATAATCGGTTTAAAAATACCTCGGCGACCTCATACATTTAAAATAAATCAAATGGAGGTATATTTGCCCTCATGCGAGCACACATACAACCAGGAGCGGTCATAAAATACGCCGTCGTTTGCTCTGCCGATCTATGTCCAGCGTCAGCCTTTGATACGGGCGCTCGTACGAGCGCAAGCGCTCGTACGGAACACCGTCATTTGCTCTGTAATTTCTGCTTCTTGGGGTGGACTTGGCATACGGGTGCACGTACGAGCCCTCGTGCTCGCACGGTATGTCATCTTTTGCTTTGTGGAGGTGCTCTTCGTGGCTGCCAGATGATACGACCATCTATACGAGTGTGTCTGCTTGTACGATAGGCCGTCTTTTGCTCTTCTCTTCTCATTTCTTGCGGCCACGAGCTCATATGGGTGCTCAAACGACCAAGATGGTCGTATGGAACATCGTCTTTTCCCTGGGAGCCGCAGAACTTCACGAAATTTTGTGTGCTTCCTCCTCATGTTAAGCCCATAGCAATATTGCAATAAAATTAGTAGGAGGTATGCAAAAAATATAGGTTACCGACATGCTACAATTTTTACCAATGAAAACTATATGAAGCCAACTCAGATAGCAACTACTCAAAATAAATCAAAAGTGCCAATGCAAACATGAATGCAACTAGACTGAAGACACAAAACTAAGAAAGACACCTATGGACTTCCGGGTTACCTCCCAGACCGTGCTTTATTTATAGCCATATAGCTAGGCTTCGGTGCTCCGTAAGGTCATCCACCCGGATCCCAAGGGATATCAACCCCGAGCGTGAGATCAAACTCCGACTGGGGTTTGGAGCACCTCATAGCAGGGCTCGGTCGGAGTCGTACTCTCTTCCGGTGCATCAGCATCATATAAGAAAATTCATACTCGCTCCTTGGCGAGCACCGATGCATCCGTTTTAGTGGAGATATCTGCAAGGTTAGTAGCTACTATTTGACAATATTTTTATAACTGAGAGGATAGGCAGCTACTAGGAAATCATAAACCTCTTCTTCTTCTTCTTCAGTGTACGTGGGAATTTTAGTATCCAAATTTGCAAATTCAATACCAAGGCTATTATCATCTATAAGACTTTGCAATTTACTCTCCAAAGGAGGTCCATGGAGAGCCTGCAGAAAATCATCCCATATATCTTCAAGATCAATTTTAGAATATGCAATTTGGGGTTTGTCCAATATTGATAAATCCATAGGTACAAAGGAGTGATCGGCACTATGGTAGTTGCATATCTCTTTGATAACTCTCTTTATGCAAGCAACTCACCCTCCTTTTGTGCTATCTCATCCTTAAGATGAATGTCAATTGGTGTTTCATCAAAAGGAGTCATCGGAGGCACATTAGGAACAATGCCAATATCTAGTTCATCTCTAACAATAGACTTAGAAACATCATCCCTCACTATATCGTCTGAGGGCAATATTCAAGCATTGTTTCAATAAGTTCCATGAAAGCTCTAATAGAACATAGATATGATAAATGATCATCGAGTTGTGCATTAATGATGTCTAGAAATTTATCATGATTGGTAGGAGTTGTTGGAAGGGGGCCTATTGTGGTTTTGTCATGGCAGATGCCCTCGTGAAAGGTCTTAGGTGTGAGTCCATGGCTACGGTGATTAGCTTAAAGGGGTTGAACGGGACGACAGACACACAAGTTTACCCAGGTTCGGCCCCTCACCAACGAGTGAGGTAAAAGCCTACGTCCTGCTTTGTGTTGTATTGATTGAGTATTGATTACAAGGGAGCGGAATCGCTTAACCTAGCTATCGATTGATCGTAACATAACTTTCACCCACCGCAGGGTCTCGCCTTAACATACATAGGTCAATGCCCTGGGCTTACAAGAGTCCAGGTCGGATCATACTCAGTGACCGACTCCAGTTCTAAGTCACCTTGTCTTGCTAGGCAAGTCGCCGGCGGGCGGCTTACACCTCCGGGTCTCACGCCACCTTTGGGTCTTGGGCCTTCAGTCAGCCCGCTTCGTAAGCCGCCTCCAGGCTTTATATCTTGGCTTCTTGGGCCTGCTTATGCTTCATCATTGAGTCGCCAACAGTGTAAACCGGCCCCTCCTGGGCAGGTCACACTGTGGGGTTATATCCCCAACATTAGGCCCTAGATTGATTTGAACCTATTCATGTCAATCTTCACTCCTCGATTGGCAAGTCTTCATT
This sequence comes from Aegilops tauschii subsp. strangulata, assembly GCF_002575655.3. NCBI lineage: Eukaryota > Viridiplantae > Streptophyta > Magnoliopsida > Poales > Poaceae > Aegilops > Aegilops tauschii. Next base: position 455,406,927 of record NC_053036.3, on the reverse strand, counting down.
GATTCTTATAGAACTTCAATCTTGAATAAATATTCATGACCCACCATACAAAAAAGGGATGACGTCATCTTCATAATTTCAGAAAAAACCTCATGACGTCAGAACGGATCTTTGCATTAAACAACCGTTTCGAAAATCAAGGCGCCCCTCACGCTATAGTAATTATTATGCCTCCTCGATCTTCGTGCATGTCGTTTCACTGTTCCCTTATAAATAGGGATGGGGGCCTACCTTTTCACTTTTTACCCCCGTCACCTTCTCTTCTTCTTCTTCCTCACATCGTCAGCCGCAACCGGAGCTCCGCCGCCCCAGCCAAGCTTCGCCAGCAACTCCGTCAAGGCCGCTGCATCAACCTGTTGGGACCAGAGATTTGTGGCGCTCGTCCTCTCTTCAACAACACCATGAAGTATCGTTCTTCCCCTTGCTCAGATCCACATTAGGGCACCCGATCGAGTTCATGGAGTTCATCGGTGTTTATCCAAGTTCATCCAGCCCGCACATAGAACCAATACTTGAATCCAAAAATGGTATAGGAACAACGAGGTAGCGGTTTTGGCCTTCATCTTGTATCTAGAAAAGATCCCTTCTTTTTTAGAATCAACACGCACCTTGCTAGTTCTTCCACTATTGCGTTCTAGGTTTAGCAATTATTCACCTTTTCTAAACTGTTGTAGATTCATGAATATAGTTGTAGATTGTGAAATCTGTTTGTTCCACACTTAGTAAAATCCAGCAACCTTAGATCCATAGACAATTGACCTGCCCTTCACCTTTCGGGCGGCTTAACACTGAATTTATAACTCGCCAATGAATTCCAAGAATTGCTTCTTTCAATTAACCTGCCAATATGTTGTCGGCTTATATTTTCATAACTTAACCCTCCATGCTCTCATAGCTTGATAGTCACTTCAACCAATGGCTAGAGCGGCTTATAATTTTTTAACTATTCAGTGTAACACATAGTCTCTAATCATAATTAGCTTATTATTGTTGAAACACCATGTAACCACTTGGGCGGCTTAGAACTGTAATTTTGACCCGCCATATCTTTTATGCCTTGATCACAGCTCTTTAACCCGGCCAACCATGACAAACCCCCCCCCCCCACTTCCTGTGATTGGGAAGCCTCCCAAGTCTCAGAGCTCATGCTCAATGAGTTTGTGGATATGGGCGTCTTACCTCCCAAAGAAGTCGTTCACTAGCGGGTTCCAGGTCCTAAAGTTACTCCACAACCCGGAGAAGGTGAAGTGGTAATCTTAGTAGACCACCTTCTCCATGGTTTTTCACCGCCCGAGTCAAAGTTTTTCCGGGACGTTTTGAACTTTTATAACATTCATCCTCAAGACATCGACCCCAACTCCGTCTCCAACATATGCCAGTTCCAAGTTTTTTGTGAGGTGTATCTACGATAAGAGCCTACCATTAATCTCTTCAAGGATTTCTTTTATATCAACCGCCAGACTGAGATGACAGATGGACCCAGTCTAGAACTTGGAGGTGTTTCCATCCAGCGGCGAAGAGAAGTGACCTTCCCCGTAGCTATCCTACCAAGCCACCCCAAAGGTTGGAACCATACTTGGTTTTACTGTAGAAATACTACCCCAGCTGAAGAGAACCCCCTGCCGGGTCATCGCCCCTACCGGCTCAACACCAACACCGAGCTCCCAAGCCGACTCACTGTCGCAGAGTGCACCCAATATGTGCCAACTTTTTCAAAGATAAGGGCTTTAATTGCCAATGGCTTATCTGGAGTCGATTTGACTCGTTGTTGGGTGCCATGGAGGATCTTGCCTTTGAGCCGGCGCGGCGGCTTAATGTGTGAATATACTGGTGATGTAAAGGACCCGCAATGTTGCAACCAGAAACCTTTGACTGACAAAGAGGTTAATGAAATGGTCAAATCGTTGCTTGGAGAGCCTTAAGAGAACTACAATAAGGCAGGGTTGAACCCCTTCTGCACTCTTAACCCGGTGATGTTTGCTTGAACTACGTCGGTATTTCCCCAAAGAGGAAGGGATGATGCAACACAGCAACGGTAGGTATTTCCCTCAGTTATGAGACCAAGGTTATCGAACCAGTAGGAGAACCACACAACACCACGTAAACAGCTCCTGCACACAAAGAACAAATACTTGCACCCGACGTAAGAGAGGGGTTGTCAATCCCTCACGGGTAAAAAGATAGATAAAATTGTAGTAGATTGGATAAATAGATCTCACGGGAACGCGAGATAAAATAAATAACAATAAATTACAGCAAGGTATTTTTGTCTTTTTGGTTTAATAGATCTGGAAATAAAAGCAAATAAAAATAGATCGCAAAGGCAAATATAATAAAGAAGAGACATGGGGACCACTAGTGGGTAAACGAATTACTGTTGGGCAATTGATAGAACTTCAAATAATCATGACGATATCAAGGCAATGATCATTATATAGGCATCATGTCCAAGATTAATAGACCGACTCATGCCTGCATCTACTACTATTACTCCACACATCGACCGCTATCCAGCATGCATCTAGTGTATTAAGTTCATGGAAAATGGAGTAATGCAATAAGAACAATGACATGATGTAGACAAGATCTATTTATGTAGAAATAGACCCCATCTTGTTATCCTTAATAGAAACAATACATACGTGTCGGTTCCCCTTCTGTCACTGGGATCAAGCACCATAAGATCAAACCCATCACAAAGCACCTCTTCCCATTGCAAGATAAATAGATCAAGTTGGCCAAACAAAACCCAAATATCAGAGAAGAAATAAGAGGCTATAAGCAATCATGCATATAAGAGATTAAAGAAGACTCAAATAACTTTCATGAATAAAAACATAGATCTGATCACAAACTCAAAGTTCATCTAATCCCAACAAACACACCACAAAAAGAGTTACATCATATGGATCTCCAAGAGACCATTGTATTGAGAATCAAAAGAGAGAGAGGAAGCCATCTAGCTACTAACTACGGACCCGTAGGTCTACAATGAACTACTCACGCATCGTCGGAGAGGCACCAATGAGGATGATGAACCCCTCCGTGATGGTGTCTAGATTGGATCTGGTGTTTCTGGAACTTGCAGCGGCTGGAATTGATTTTCGCCGACTCCCCTAGGGTTTTTGGAATATTGGGGTATTTATAGAGCAAAGAGGCGGTGCGGGAGCCACCGAGGTGGGCACAACCCACCTAGGTGTGCCTGGGGGCCCAGGCGCGCCCTGGTGGGTTGTGCCCCCCTCGGGGCACCCCCCCCCCCAGGTGCTTCTCCGGCCCATTGGGTGTCTTCTGGTCCATAAAAATTCCACAAAAAGTTTCGTTGCATTTGGACTCCGTTTGGTATTGATTTCCTGCGATGTAAAAAAACAAGCAGAAAACAGCAACTGGCACTGGGCACTATGTCAATAGGTTAGTACCAAAAAATGATATAAAATGATTATAAAATAATTGTAAAACATCCAAGAATGAGAATATAACAGCATGGAACAATCAAAAATTATAGATACATTGGAGACGTATCAGCATCCCTAATGCTGCCTAACATGTTCATCGCATATTCTTTTCTTTGTAGCATGGACATTTGGACTTTTATATGGTTCAAAGCAATAGTCTAGTTTTGACGTGAGGACTTTAATACTCAAGCATATCAACAAGCAACCATGTCTTTCAAAATATCAACGCTAAAGCAAGTTATCCCTAGCCCATTATGCTCAATCATTGATCCATTCATGAAACACACTCGCACATTAGCTACACCCAATGCTCAAGTACGATCATAATGCCCCTTAGTCGGTGCTTTATAAGAGAAGATGGAGACTCACCGGTACGTGTCGGTGCTATACAAACGGTGTTTAACCCCTTTCCACGACGGCATTTCGAACCGTTGCCTAGTGAGCGACGGCGATAGGGGGGTCCTTCCCACACGACCCAGAAACCGTCGGGGATATGCCCTCCTGGCACACACGCTCGGCGAAATGAGTTCATGTGTGACCGGCGAGAGCTCAAATACGGAAATACATACAGTAGAGCTAAAAATACAATTATACAGGTGAAATTGTTTCCAATCGCAGGTACATCCCACACAGTCAGTCCCCGCTAAACGTTTCCGCTCGTATGTACATCCCACACAGAATATCCAAGGAAAACGTTTCCGTTCACAGGTACATCACACACAATTTTCCCCGTTAGATCATTTGTGATAGTGTTGCCATTGCACACGATATTGACAATTTTATCGTTTGCGTTATTATGCATCACACACGGTGCGTAGAAGAAACTGTGTGGCAAAGGCTGTCCATCACACACAGTTTTTATGTGGTAAACGTTTCAGCAAGGTGGCCTAATGCAAACAGTTTTCAAGAGGATGTCGTGTGTGCATTGGAGATTGATCGCACACGTAGTGGATCCTAGAAACGTTTCTGATATCCACGTCTATCGCAGACGTTTCGCTTTCACAAACCGTGTGCAGTGTAATCCCTAATTTAAAAATCACATGCTTTGAATTTGAAAGTAGGCAATCACTTATTTCATATCCAACCATGTTTATTACAAATATAGGTTCAACCACCAATGCACAAGTACAGATACTAAAGTACTACAGAAGAACCAAGTAAAGAATGATGAACCACGGTTGTACTAAAGACTGTAAAGAGAGAGGCGAAAGACATTATGGTTGCTGGAGAAGGTGAAGCGGAATGCCCATATTGTGCCCTCCTCCATGCGTAATGCGTGCATGACTGTAGGCCAACCCCTTGTGATGGCTGCCCGACCATCCTTCACTATCTTCATTACGACTTCTCGATGCTCATTGTAGTCTGGATGAAATACTTTAACCTTCATTGCGTGTCCACCAATCATGTACTTTGCGAGGTAATCTTGAGTGAACTCCTTTAGGAACCACTGGGAACGAAAAAGATTCAGACATTGTTGTCTAACAACTCATTATGGGCAGTAAAAAGAGAAGGCTGCAGAGTTTGCAGTTACCATCCTACAGCTCACTGTTGTGTTGGATAGAGCATAAACAAATAATTTGCTTGCCACCATTCGTATCTTTTTGCTAATAATCCTTATCAGTTTCCTCACTTGATGTTTGTTCATGAATATCTCATTGCCCCATATGCAAAAAGGGTCGATGCGTGGATCCTTGCCAAGGGCATATGTACCTACAAGCAACAAGTCAATATTAGAAGCTAACAAGTGTCCAGGCCTGGATCTATATGCACTACATTATGGAACGACGGGGGGAGTACAAGCCGAGGGATGAAGCTAACCTCGGCGGAAAATGGTGGCCACTCCCGTTGTTGTCCTGCATAAGTAGCAGAAAGGCATGATAAGTACAGCAACCTTAACATCAAACAAATATAGCAAAGGTAAACAACATCATCTCCAAATGATAGCTTGAATGTGTTGGTTTCAGCATGATGTTAAAGGAGATATAAAATGGAAGGCAATGTTACCGACAGCAGGCTTAACAGCCATCAAATATTGCAATTCAAATTGGTATTGTTGAAAATGAATAGAACGTAGGTAATGCTTAAACATCACACTGGATAAATGTGTAAAACTAAAATAAACGGCATGTGTTAACTACACCGGGAATAACTAGAACCAAATATAGCCGTTCAAACTAGTATTGATGTAGTCGAGCGGCATAGTTCCAACTTGCACATAATGAACAACACATTGTGAATGACTGAAATAAACAAGGCATAAATGACCAGTATAACAACCAAATATAGCCATTGAAAACTGGACAGAGTCTCACTGCAACCAACCTAATAAGCAAATACAGATAAACAGGGCATATGCTTGAAAACTTGACAAATGCTCACTGCAACCAACCTAACAAGTAGATACAGATAAACAAGGCATCTGCTTGATAACTGGACAAATGCTAAAAAAGCAACCTAACAACCAAATACAGATAAACAAGGCATCTGCTTGATAACTGGACAAATGCTCACTGCAACCAAACTAAGAACCACATACATATAAACAAGGCATCTGCTCGATAACTAGAAAAATGCTCACTCCAACCAACCTAACAACCAAATACAGATAAACAAGGCATCTACTCACTATAAACAACCAAATATAGCCATTCGTGAAACTGAAGTGGACAATTCATGCTTAAACATCACATAGCCCTATTGAACAATACATTTTTGCATAACTGAAATAATTAAACACGGCACAGTTAAAGCACCACACGGCAAATGCTACTACAACAAAGGGTACGGGTTGGCAAGGTAGAAAACGTAAGATTTGCTGATAGAATGTTGCCTCACATTTCATGGAGGTGATCCTTCGAGTTGGAAGAGCACAGACCCATGGTGCGCTCTCTGATGTCACGGATGGGTTGTTTCACCTTGGAAGAACCTTCGTGGGTGCCCTCCTCGTGGTCGTGGCCGTGGTCGATGAGATCTTACTTGGCAATTGAGGATCCCAAGCCGCCGCCATAGAACGTGTCCTTCAGAAATGACAAAATGGGCTCGATGGTGTATAAAGCTCGCAAATCCTTGACCGCTTGGCGGAGGAGATCAGCGGCAGGGCCGTCGAAGAGATCGACGGCGGTTGAACCAGAGGGGTTGGGGATGGACCATGTAACCTGTGACATGGCCCGCGTGAAGCCATCACTATGGACGAGCTTGATGTCGTAGCCATCTTTCCCGAGATACAGTAATACGCTAGCCCGCTGACATGAAGCCTTCGGCATGGCAACGTAGTCAACATCTTCGCCGGCTTCCCTGGCGACGTGTTGCTCCGGGATCGACAGGTCAGGGCAAACGGCGGCCACCTCGCCAACGTCTGCCGGAGTGGCCATGATAAACCTCTTCTTGGTCGAATGCTCGTCGGGCTCCCCGGTATACGTGGTCGAGCTTAGGCTGCGACATTCTGGAGCAGGGGATGTGGATCTGGTGGGCAGGGACACCGCAGGCCTCATCTAAAAACTCAGGGGAGTGGGGCGACGGTATGGGAATCGCTGGGTAACCTGACATTTATTGTCTAAGCTAAGAGGAATGGCCAGACCGGCAAGGGTTGGCGGCGGTGTTGGCAGCGCCGGCGGTGGGCGCGAGCTAGGGTTCAAGGGGGGAGGGGGCGGGTGGGGACTGTGGAGGGGGGGTGTTTGAGGATACGCCGCGGCTACTAATTTTTTTAGTAATGGTGGGTGGAGATGGTGGTGGATGAGGGAGGGCGACGGTTCAAATGCCTCGGATACTGCAATTTTACTATAAGGTCGATGTTGGGGGAGTGTGGGCGACGGTTGAAGTACGGCGGATACTAAAATTTGGGTAAAGGAATTGATGCGGGGCGGGAGTGCCCAAGATCGTGCACGGTCCAATAACAATATGCGTGTATGATAATAAGGAAAAGTGGCGCGGAACCGCCGATTTTTGCAACGCTCAAGGCGAGTAGTTTGTTTTTATATTTCTAGCTAGCTGGTCTATCGCACATGGTTCGTCCTAATTTCCAAATAAACTTACCCGCCTTTAGCTTGCACAGGTGGTGGTTTTACAGCGCACTTGCATCGCACACGGTTAAGCCAGTACCTCCACCCTTTGCTCGCGCTTGCGTGGTCGTGGTGATTTTACAGCACACTTGCATCGCACACGGTTGAGCCAGTACCTCCACCCTTTGCTCGCGCTTGCGCGGTCGTGGTGATTTTACATCGCACTTGCATTGCACACGGTTGAGCCAGTACCTCCACCTTAATTTGCTCGCGCTTGCGTAGGCGTGGTGATTCACAGCGCACTTGTATCGCACACGGTTAAGATATTATACCCGCGTCCGTTGAGCGTCATCAGAGTCTTTGCAGAAAAAATAACGTTAGAGAGGGTCAGAAGACAGCCACACGAACATGTGGCCCAAATATATATGAGTGAAAAGGGTGGTCTATGATGTTCAAAATTTCAATGCACAACTTTGACCGTGCGGGCCCACGGTTGGGCGCGTCGTCGAAGATCGATGAGAGGGGCCAGATGTCAAGAACCACCTGGAAGTGGCCAAATATATGTAGGAATATTGGGGATGTTTAAAACTTTAAATACACAATGCATAACTTTGGTGGCACCTGCCTCGCAAACCCGAAAGCACCCTTGGATATATATCTATAATGACATAATGTCGTACCTAGCTAGGATGCTTGGCCCACCACCTCCCACTTCGTGTCAGCGGGGCGGATGCACATAATGATCGATACTTTGGTCATACATGCATGTCGCCATGACCTACCATAAGACGGACCAATGAATCTATCATTTGGTCAAACGACAGCTGTTGTTGTCGATAAACCGCTTGGGCCAATAGATTGAACCATCATAAAAATCACACGAGAGGGACCACAAAACCAGCACCTCTTGCATGCGGCCCAAAATAATGTACGTTGGGAAGGGGTGATGTGTGTTTTCAATATAGAATAATGTACAATTTAGATGTGGTGCCTACCTCTCGATACAGACAACAACCATGAAGGCAAGGTAGTTAAGGACGAGATACGCAGGGTATGATGTAGGCATACCCAACAATCCGAGCATGTGGGAGGGAATCCTAACAACGCATGAGCTCGAGCTTTGGTTGAGCGACATGTGATGGTGACCGGCCCTAAGACGAACTAGGAGGAATCCATTCATGGCCAACACATACCCCTCATTATCGGTCAAAGGGATGATATATATATACACTCAGAGAGCCCACAGATATGTGTGTCATCACAAAAAACTGCACAAGGGAGACGTGGTCGATCAGAAGACCCCGTATACACTGCATGCGGCCCGAAAATATGTATGGGTACGGTGGTGTGTGATGTGTTTAAATTCCAAATGCACAACTTCGATGGGCCACCAACTACATTACAAACCGAACACCATACCCGACTCCAAGCCTGGTTCAATACGTATGATGTCAGTTTCCCAACTTCGAGGCGGCGGGGGGGAGGGGGTCGTCTCACGCTTGCGTCATTTGAACCTCGCGAGGTTCGCCTTGCCTTGATCTCTCCGCCCCTCGCGAGCTAGCCTGGTGAGGCCGCTCCTGAGGAGGTCTTGTGTCGTCCGCCTCGTGAGGCTTGGCCCCTCGCGAGGGTCTTGAGTGTTTGCTGGTGAAGACGGGCTGTACTGGGCCGCGAGTGGAGCCGCGTCGTGGGCCGCAGGCAGGCAAGTCTGGGGACCCCCATTCCCAGAACGCCGACAAAAAGAGAGAGAGGAAGCCATCTAGCTACTAACTACGGACCCGTAGGTCTACAATGAACTACTCACGCATCATGGAGAGGCACCAATGAGGATGATGAACCCCTCTGTGATTGTGTCTAGATTGGATCTGGTGTTTCTGGAACTGGCGGCGGTTGGAATTGATTTTCGTCGACTCCCCTAGGGTTTCTGGAATATTGGGGTATTTATAGAGCAAAGAGGCAGTGCGGGAGGCCACCGAGGTGGGCACAACCGACCTGGGCGCGCCTGGGCTGGTGGGTTGTGCCCCCCTCGGGGCACCCCCAGGTGCTTCTCCCGCCCATTGGGTGTCTTCTGGTCCATAAAAAATTCATAAAAAGTTTTGTTGCATTTGGACTCCGTTTGGTATTGATTTCTTGCGATGTAAAAAACAAGCAGAAAACAGCAACTGACACTGGGCACTATGTCAATAGGTTAGTACCAAAAAATGATATAAAATGATTGTAAAACATCCAAGAATGATAATATAACAGCATGGAATAATCAAAAATTATAGATACCTTGGAGACGTATCACCTGGCTCCTCCTGTAAGTACTCTTATTAAACTTTCTTCTCACTCCTTCATCCTTTATACTCTTACTCCTTTTTAAACCATTGTCAACATGTATATGTATATGCAGGCTAGTCACGCCTTGTGGAAGAGGAAGATAGCAGCCGCTATACCGCTTAAGAAACGAAGGCAGTAAAGACTCGAGTTTCGAGTCGCCCCAAGAAGCAGACAGCCAAAGAGTTACTCGAGCTAGATGTGTCGGAGGTAGAACTTGACTCTCTTGGTCTTCTTTTCATGCAACTTGTTGACGTTGATTCTTCTCAGGACGAAGTGGAGACGAGCCATGCCGACGAAGCAGAGGTAACTACTATCTCCTCCGACTCAGAACCTTTGCCAAGAAAGAAAACACGGCGGGTCATCCAGAAAGTAAGATTTTCACACCCTCTTGCTTATTTGGACCCCAACTTTCTTTTGAAGAAACAGTAGCACGAATCAAGGCACCAGACTAGGAGTGGCAGCACTGAAGATCTTGTGGCCGGCTTATCCAACACACCGGCTCCTCGCAGACGTCGTAATGAGGTGCCTCATAGTCCGAATCTATCCCTTCCAAAGGCCGGTCTCATGCGTCAACCTCTTACTCCTTCTGATTCAAACTATCAGGGAATGCCACCATCATCTAGCGACTCAAGTGGAACCCAGATGCATGTCTTCATTGTTGCCCAGGGGTAAGTGTTTTCACTTGTTGATAAAGAACTTGTGGTGATATACTCATAAACTTTCATATCTTTGTCATAGCGCCAAGGCCAAGACTGGCAAGAAACAGAAGGTGGGCGGCTCTTCCAAAGCCCCCGAAGTTTCTGAGCCGGAGAAGCAAGTGATGGAAACCCCTGAGGCCCCCATACAAGACCCCGAAGAGCCTATTAATCAAAATGATCTACCTCCGCAAACTGACGCTGCAGCCCTTGATCCCATGGACACTGAGGTTAACCCGGTCACTAGCTATGACCCGCCAAGTCCTAAGCCACCCTCTCCTGCCAAGTCCACTAAGAAGAGCCCTGCTGCTGCTGATGTCAATGACATTGCTGTTACCGGGTCAGCCTTTAAGGCGCCCGAGGTCTCCAGAGTGCTAACCAAGCACTCCACTAAGGAAGAAATACCCTCATGGGAGAAGGGCAAGGCCAAATTGGATCTGGAGAGCTACTCCTCATTCAATGCAAATGAGATATACTCGGGCTATTTAAGCCGCCTTCACACAAGCCAGGACATGGCGGCCAGGTTAGTCCAGTTGATGAAGCAAAAATATGAGCTATGATGATATCCAACTCCTCTTTAACCTATATATATATATGTCATACCAGCCCCCAAGTCTTAAGTATAGGAATGATAATGGGTATGCTTTAGACTTTGTGAAAGTTTCCAATATGTAGCCCCCAAGGGCCGGCTTATCTTGATAAAATGAGTCGGGTCTTTAAATCATTGTTAAGAACCAAATAGGTAGCCTCCAAGGGCCGGCTTATCTTGATAAGATGAATCGGTTCTTGCAACCATTGCTTCAGAACAAAATCTGTAGCCCCTAAGGGACGGCTTATGTTGATAAGATGAGCCAGGTCTTATAAATTGAAATGACCTACATTAGTCCCCAAGTGCCAAGTATATTCCTTGCAATGTGCTTGGGACTTGAATACCATGGTTGAATATGAACTTAACCATCTTAATCATTGCTTGTCACCCTTGGCAGGAGGCATTGAATGTGGGCGAGTCAAACACCGCCGAGCTGAAAAAGAATCTGGAAACTCAGCAAAGTGAACGCGCCAAGGCTGAATTAAGCCTAAAATCATCATTGGAAGATATTGAGAAGATCAAAGCCAAATTCGATGAAGAAAGAGCTGCCTTGGAAACTGAGAAGGCTAATCTTCTAAAGAGAGCAAAAGATGCTGAGGCTCAGCTTAAGCCGGTGATTGAAGAGCTATCCGGCTTAAAGCAACATATCCCTCAAATGACAGACGCCATCTTTGGTAAGTTTAACATGCGACTCATCATCTCCTTTAAAGTTCTGTAACCCGCCTGGCAACTCATAATATGATTTCTAACTCGCCTAGCGACTCTTGTGCAAAAACTTAACAGGCGCCAGAAGTGCAAGTCTTGGTCAAAACATGTTGTTGAAGCTGAAGGCGGTTTATTCATTGACTGAGCAATTATACACTGGAACTCTGCGCAGTCTTGTAGCCTTATCAAGTGGCAAAAAACCACCAACCCTCCTCAAGACTGTGCTGGATCATCTTTCAATAGTGCCAAGTCAAGTTGAGGAGCTTAAATTTTTGGCCGCCCGTGCAGGAGCCATTGTCTCTCTAAGCCGGTCCAACGCTTGGCAATCAGAGTTAGACCCAGAAGAAATGGCTGACGGGTGTCCAGAATTCAACGATGACAGGTCGATATTTGAAGAGGAGGACTTCAACAGATGCGTCAGAGAGATGCGGCCCTTGGCATGTAAACTTGTGCAGGAGCTGGATCTGAACAAGTACTAGCCAGCTTATGATAGCAATAATGCTAAGATTAAGCCGCCATCCCATGATGTTATATACCTTACTCCGCCAAGGCGTAAGCATATCTTCCCTCCTGATCTTGATCCTTTTGTTATACTTAAAGATGAAGCAACATTTGAAACTTTAACCGGCATCGACTGGACCTCGTCCAATCTCCAGATGGCCATCGACGAAGAGCCGACATGGGATGACCTGGGGGCTTCAAGATCAAGATGCCATGAAGACACAGACCCATCCAGTTCTAACCCAGACGGCACAAAGGCCGGCTTAGAGGAGTGAACAAATAGTTAAGAAAAAAACTCGCAGGCACAGCTTTAGCCTTGTAATTAATAGGTAGCTGAAAAACAATTATCTTCTCTGCCAGGCCTTCGTGCATGTTCTTATCAACTTATGCTTCAACAGCTTGAACTTCTGTGATCTTATCATACATAGTTATTCTTGCAACATTGCCAAAAGACTTTGGCAGCTTATATAATCCGTCAAAGAGCCGTTAATCCTTGAACTGACGGCTTATAATTATAATCCAGGGCGAGTTAGATAACTCAACAATCCAGGGTGATTTATAATCATCTCTAGTCTTTGAAAAGATTACTTTGGCGGCTTATAGCCCCAGTAAAACCAATATAGAGCGATATAACCCGGATCTATATGACCCGGCAGCTTCTCATCTGTAAGAACTTCTGCAAAGCATAAACATAGAGTATGTATAACTCGAGTTTTGTTAAGCCGGCTTGTAAGGCACGACCAAAATAGATTGATTTTTGAAAAAACTCAATTTTTTGCTTCAAAGAAGCTTGGCATGATAGCTTGTAATCCCGTAAGCCGGCTCTCACGTGACATAAATCCATCATTTAAACCTTAATCAATTCAGGGTCTTATTAAAATGATTGTCTGTTAAGAGTACAAACATGCCACATAACTGAAAGACTATAGCAGACGGGTGATTTTATCCTAGCTCACTGTAAGCCGGCTCTCACGTGACATAAGCCGCCGTTTTAACCTTGACGAGTTCAGGGTCTTATTAAAAGATTAACTGTCAAGAGTACGGCGAGTCACCTAGCGGAGTAGCAAGTTGCAAACAGGCAGGTTTAACCCAGTTATGGCATGAAAGCCGGCCAAGTGGGTTATAAAGCTATACTCATAGAGTAGGAAGCCCCCAAGCGACCTATCACATGAAAGCCGATCAAGAGGAATATGAAGCTATGCTCATAGAGAAGGAAGCCCCCAAATGGCCTATAACATGGCATAAAAGCCGATCAAGAGGGTTATGAAGCTATGCTCATAGAGCAGGAAGCCCCCAAATGACATATAACATGGCATAAAAGCCAATCAAGTGGGTTATGAAGCTATGCTCATAGAGCAGGAAGCCCCCAAATGACCTTATGATGTAATCAATAATGACTCTTGCTCATAAAATTTGAGATGAAATGACAAAGGCCCTGAAATTGGGGATGCCGGGCTTATTATACTGATCATAAAAAGGTATGTACATCAATGAAGGTATATACAATGATGAGAGCCAATGACTCATGTGTAGTAAGGCCGAAGATGAGCACTGTTCCACGGCATGTTGGTCTCCTGCTCAGAAGTATGTGATTTCTTGCGCTCACGTATATCAATGAGATAGTACGTGCCATTGTTGAGATTCTTGCTAACCACAAAAGGTCCTTCCCAAGGCGGGGACAGCTTATGCATGCCTGTCTGATCTTGAATCAGTCGGAGCACTAAGTTGCCCTCTTGAAACGCCCGAGTTCTGACTCTGCAGCTATGATAGAGATGCAGGTCTTGTTGATAAATCACCGACCGGGCTGCTGCAAGATTACGTTCTTCATCCAAAGCATCAAGTGCATTGTGACGTACCGTCTCGTTATCAGCTTCAACGTAAGCCGCCACCCGAGCGAGTCATGACGGATATCTATTGGGAGAACCGCCTTTGTGCCATAAACCATGAAGAAAGGCGTATAGCCTGTTGATCTGTTGGGGTGGTTCTAATACTCCAAAGGACTGAAGGAAGCTCTTCAACCCAACAACCCGGCGTCCGCTCCAAAGGAACCATAAGCTGGGGCTTAATGCCTCTCAGAAATTTCTTGGTTAGCCCGTTCTGCTTGACCATTAGACTGTGGATGAGCCACTGAGGAAACATCAATACGGATATGCCCTCTTTCACAGAACTCCTTCATAGCACATTTGGACATATTAGCGCCATTATCAGTGATAATACTATGAGGGTAACCCAAACGGAAGATCAGTTTTTTAACAAACTAAACTGTAGTCTCCGCATCACACTTGCTAACTGGCTCCGCCTCAATCCACTTGGTAAACTTGTCAACCGCCACCAGAAGGTGGGTCTTCTTATCCTTAGACCTCTTGAATGGTCCAACCATATCAAGCCCCCAAACCACAAACGGCCAAATTATTGGGATCATACGCAATTCTTGAGCCGGCAAATGAGCTTGTCTGGAAAAAATTTGACACCCATCACACTTGCTAACAATATCCTCTGCATCAGCATGAGCCATCAACTAGTAAAACCCATGACGAAAAGCTTTAGCCACCAAAGACTTTGAGCCGGCATGATGACCACAATCACCTTCATGAATCTCTCGTAAAATTTCACAACCCTTCTTGGGAGAAACACAGTGTTGAAACACGCCTGTCACACTGCATCGGTGTAACTCGCCATTGGCAATAGTCATAGGCTTAGACCTCCTGGTGATCTGTCGTGCTAAAGTTCATCCTCAGGTAACTCACCCTGAGTCATATAGGCCAGATAAGGCAATGTCCAGTCAGGAATAGCTTGAAGAGCCGCCACCAACTACGCCTCTGGGTTAGGGATAGAAAGGTCTTCTTTAAACGGTAATTTGACCGAAGGATTGGGTAACACATCGAGAATATATTAGGGGGCACCGGCTTACATTGAGACCCAAGCCGGGACAGTGCAGCAGCTGCCTCGTTCTTCCGTCAATCAAGGTGATCCACCTAATAACCCTTAAAATTTCCTGCAATATTATCAACCGCTCGGCGATAAGCCGCCATGAGCGGGTCTTTAGAGTCCCATTTGCCGAAGACTTGCTGCACCACGAGATCTGAGTCACCCACGCACCTGACCCGGCTTAAATTCATTTCTTTAGCCATACGAAGGCTATGAAGCAGAGCTTCATACTCACTTGCATTGTTAGTACAAGGAAACATTAGCCTTAAAACATAGTAGAATTTGTCACCTCGTGGGGAAGTCAAAATAACTCCAGCCCCCGAGCCCTCCAACTGCCTGGAACCATCAAAGTGGATTGTCCAATATGTGTTCTCAGGTTTCTCCCCCGAGGTCTGCAACTCTGTCCAGTCATTGATGAAATCCACCACAGCTTGAGACTTGATGGTTGTTCTTGGCACATACTTCAAATTATGAGGTCCAAGCTCGATTGCCCACTTAGCAACCTGGCCAGTGGCTTCTCTGTTTTGAATAATATCCCCCAAAGGGGCAAAACTGACCACCATAATAGGATGCCCAAGGAAATAATGTCTCAACTTGCGACTCGCCATGAACACCCCAAACACCAACTTCTGCCAGTGTGGGTACCTTTGCTTGGATTTAGTCAAGACCTCACTGACACAGTAAGATGGCCACTGGACTGGGTACTCTTTTCCTGTCTCCTTGCGCTTGTGACACCCAAAAAATTTATTTTTGGTTTTATCAAAACTTTTATTTGATTTGAGGGAGGTTATTTAAAATTTTCTTCTAAAGAACTCTCCCTCTCAAAGATTTCCTTTTATGACAAGTATTTTGTTTGGATTCACCAAAGACTTGATTTTGGTCTTGGAGGTTTTTCTCCATCTTATGTTGACTCATCACAAATGTTTTTCATTTGGGAAAAAAAATTGACAATCTTTTTAAATAGCCCTATGGCATTTGCAGTGATCTTTTCCCCTTTCAAAAATCCCCTCTTGCCATGACATGAGTGGAAATCCCCTCCCAAAAGTCATCTCCCATCTTTGTGTCAAGTTATACTTCAAATCCAGCAAGTTGAACTTCCCCATGTTTTTCCTTCCATTTATTTCTTATCAAAAATATTTTCTGCCTTCTACTTTGGCTCTTGGAGATTTACAAAGGAACTACCTTTTCTCCTTTGAGTTTTGCCTCCAAACCATTTTCCCTGGCTAGTCCTTAGAGCCCTCAACCAAGATCCATGATGATCCACTGGTCTCCAGTTCAAAATTTTCAAATTGTGCTTGCTGCAAGTTTGGACCACATTTGCCAAATTTGATGAAATTAAATTGTTTTCCGCTCCTAAAAATCTGAGAAAATTCAGGCAGCCTCTGGATGCATTGAGAGGTCACCTCACCAAGTCCCAGCTCCAGAAAAAAATTTCTTCATGCCAAATCATTTCGTCGAACACCTGAAGGGCACTGTTACTGTCAAGTTCAGAAGTTCAGTGATACAGTTTCAGTGAGCCACTGTCGTTTTCTTCAGAACCCCTTCTCGATCTCGCCAGTAGCCGCGGTGGCGCCATGCGCCCTGTGCTTCCTTCTTATCCCCTGCGCCGCACGATCGCCTGGAGGCTTGCGGGCATCGGCGACGAGCAGGAGGAGGTGCGCCACCCCGTGAGCGACGGTAGCAGCGCCCTTTGCGGCTGCCAGAGAGAGGCGCAGCGTTGGACGGCGCCGTCCAGCGCCGCCCAAGCCACCAGAGGCCACCGCGTGGCCATCCACTCACCCGTGCACGCTGCAGTCCGTCGTCGTGAAATGGTAGGCGCGGAGCGCGCTCTCTGCCGCCGCCGTGCCCGTACGGCCGTTCCGTCGAGGGCCAGTGCATTACGCAAGCCCGACCGAGGTTTGAGCAGAGAAACGGCGCCAGTGATCCTCCCTGATGGTGCCTAGCCTCCTAAACCCCCTGCCCAACCCCTACCTCGCCGTAATTGCTCGCCGGAGCTATCCCGTTCACGGCCACCCCCTCGGATCGCCTATAAAAGGAGGTCCCGAGCTCGAACTCGAACCCGCACCACCTCTACACACCACCAGTACCACGCCAAGCCACTGGGAGAGCCCCGAGGGAGCCTTCTTCCCCAACTCTGGCCGCCTCGACCCGTTTCGGGATCCAGCGCGATTCACTCCCGTGCGTGCACCCCTACCCATTAGCTCTTGCCAGTAGCCTCCTAGTACATCCACATCTCTGACCCGCGCATCAATTTGACACTTGCAGCACCCACCGGAGTACTCCACCATCGCCCGAACCACTGTCCGCCGGAGATAGTGTCGCCGTCGATGTGGTGCTCTCTGACAGCCAAGTCCACCACCCACCGACGCGGAAGAACACCCTGAACCTGTTGGTACCCTCCGATCTCTCTGCCTCGCCGTCACCGCAGCCTTCGGGCGCCGGCGAGCTCCGTTGGGAGTTTTGAACCCGACGGGTGGGACCCCCCAGTCAGCCTCTCTTCTTTTCCCCCTTCGAACCGTTTTCTGAAAGCGCCTTCGGGCAAAATGTGTTTTCTCTTTGGGCTGACGTATTCCTTACCGAACCGTTTTCTGGTTTTTCAAACAAGTCCCTGGTTCTTTTTTGTTTCATCACAGATCAGTCCTTGGACTAAAACCCTTATATCTTTTTAATAAAGGATGCTTTTTGATTGATTCTTTTTCTGTCAGTCTTATATTTTTGTCTAGTTTTTTATAGTATTTATTTGTAAAAAAATTGGAACAATTTTTATGCATGCAACGATTTTCACGTTAGTGTACGATTTCGTTATACCGTAGGTTCCGGAGGAGGTGACGGAGCCGCGAACTTCGCCGAGCTAGACTCCGACTTCTCCGAACCAGGCAAGCATGTTTGAACCTCTGATATGATAGGTGTTTTGCATGTTTGCTTGAATGGTTTGTGCATGGCATATGAGTATCGGTGAGTATTACGTTGCATGCAAGGCAACTAACCGTGTGTTTCGAAGTTACTGTGATCTCTGATGAGAGATGACCTGATCATGTGGTGACATGAAAGGTAGTAAGATGGTATTGTTGTAGCATGCCAGTCTTACATCATCCGATAAACTCCGACGTTAACGTGGGCTGAGCCACGTTACCGTTTCTCCCCTTTCGTGCTGCCACATGTTTTCTGCAAAGAATACGGTTTAGTAAGTTGCTAACCTCTTTCCTTGTACACACCAAATAGAGGGGCCGGGATGAGGGTTCCATGGCCCTGGATTAAAGCCAGTCATCCGGTCAGGGGGCATGGGTGTTTCCGGTTGGGACCGAGAGGGGGGCACCCCTTAGAGCGCGCGGTATAAATTTGATCCCATGCTATGCGAGGTTGTAGCCTCCCCGTCTCAAAGTTTTTCTTGAACGTTGCCGAGGGTGATTCCTGGCATCGGAATGTTGAATGGTGTGTACTGGTTAGATGTGTTTCTCCTAAAACACCGTAAACGGAACTAGTCCCTTGTGACTACTGAAATCCGTTGGTTGTCGTTAAATAGTACAAACTCTGCAGAGTCAAATCCTTCCGAGTCATCGTGTCCATGGTCAAGGACCATGGCCAGTATATCCATATCCATGTCAGTCCCTATGACAGTCCCCGTGGTAAATCCCCGGTGAACAAGCTTGAGTGGTAAACCCGGTTGAATTGTTATTCCTGTGGATGGACTAACCTTTTATTTATCTCGTACCTGAATATCCCCTTGAAATGATTTAAATTCATGAGCTGCTGAAATATCAAGTTATGAAATATAAGCCCTTTATGTGATGTCGCTCAGACGTCCGACTGTGGCACTCTTGTCATTTACTTTCGATATAAGCCCTTTATGTGATGTCGCTCAGACGTCCGACTGTGGCACTCTTGTCATTTACTTTCGATATAAGCCCTTTATGTGATGTCGCTGTGACGCCCCCGATTTGGCCGTACACTAATCATGCATGCAAATGTGTACGATCAAGATCAGGGACTCACGGGAAGATATCACAACACAACTCTAAAACATAAATAAGTCATACAAGCATCATAATACAAGCCAGGGGCCTCGAGGGCTCGAATACAATTGCTCGATCATAGACGAGTCAGCGGAAGCAACAATATCTGAGTACAGACATAAGTTAAACAAGTTTGCCTTAAGAAGGCTAGCACAAAAGTAGCAACGATCGAAAAGGCAAGGCCTCCTGCCTGGGACCTCCTAACTACTCCTCGAAGCCGAACTCCATGTAGAATCATCCTCGGGATCTCTAGCTCCTGGACTCCAGCATCTGGTTGCGACAATCAGGTACAGAAAGGGAAAAAAAAGGGAGAAAAGCAACCGTGAGTACTCATCCAAAGTAGTCGCAAGCAAGGAGCTACACTACATATGCATGGGTATATGTGTAAAGGGGCATATCAGTGGACTGAACTGCAGAATGCCAGAATAAGAGGGGGATAGCTAGTCCTGTCGAAGACTACGCTTCAGGCCACCTCCATCTTGCAGCATGTAGAAGAGAGTAGATTGTAGTCCTCCAAGTAGCATCGCATAGCATAATCCTACCCGGCGATCCCCTCCTCGTCGCCCTGTTAGAGAGCGATCACCGGGTTGTATCTGGCACTTGGAAGGGTGTATTTTATTCAGTATCTGGTTCTAGTTGTCATAAGGTCAACGTACAACTCCGGGTCGTCCTTTTACCGAGTGACACGGCTATTCGAATAGATAAACTTCCCTGCAGGGGTGCACCACATAACCCAACACGCTCGATCCCATTTGGTCGGACACACTTTTCTGGGCCATGCCCGGCCTCGTAAGATCAACACGTCGCAGCCCCACCTAGGCTCAACAGAGAGGTCAGCACGCCGGTCTAAACCTATGCGCGCAGGGGTCTGGGCCCATCGCCCTATGCACACCTGCACGTTGCGTACGCGGCCGGAAGCAGACCTAGCCCCCTTAATACAAGCGCGAGCTTACGGTCCAATGCGGCGCGCGCCACTCAGTCGCTGACGTCAAAAGAGCTTCGGCTGATACCACGATACCGGGATACCCATAACTACTCCCGCGTAGATGGTTAGTGCGTATAGACCAAATGGCCAGACTCAGATCAAATACCAAGATCTCGTTAAGCGTATTAAGCATCCGCGAACGCCGACCAGGGCCAGGCCCACCTCTCACCTAGGCGGTCTCAACCTGCCCTGTCGCTTCGCCATAAAGTAACAGTCGGGGGCCGTCAGGAACCCAGGCCCACCCCTACCGGGGTGGAGCCACCTGTCCTTTCAGCCCCCTCATCAGAATCACTTGCGGGTACTCAACGAGCCGACCCGACTTTAATCACCATATGTCATGTATATAAAGTGTATAGTATATACCCGTGATCACCTCCCGAAGTGATCACGGCCCAGTAGTATAGCATAGCAAACGGACAAGAGTGTAGGGCCACTGATGGAACACTAGCATCCTATACTAAGCAGTAGGATAGCAGGTAAGGGTAACAACTGTAGCAACAATGTCAGGCTATGCATCAGGATAGGATTAACGGAAAGCAGTAACATGCTACACTACTCTAATGCAAGCAGTATAGAGAAGACTAGGCGATATCTGGTGATCAAGGGGGGGGGCTTGCCTGGTTGCTCAGACAAGAGAGAGGGGTCGTCGGTGACGTAGTCGACCACAGGGGCATCAGCATCGTCACGGGGTCTACCGAAGAGAAGAGGGGGGAGAAACAGTAAATACATAGGAAGCAAGTACATAACAGGACAACAGGCAGAGCTAGACGTGTTCTAACGCGGTATGAGGTGATACCGGTGAAGGGGGGAGACATCCGGGAAAATATCCTCGGTGTTTCGCGTTTTCGGGCAAATGAATCGGAGGGGAAAAGTTGCGTGTTCGATAGGTTAGGGAGGTGTGGTGGACGAACGGACTGCGTATTCGGATTCGTCTCGTCGTTCTGAGCAACTTTCATGTTGAAAATATTTTAACCCGAGTTACGGATTAAAAGATATGATTTTCTAAAGATTTTATTACTTTCTGGAATTTAATTAATTATTTAAATTAATTTGAAAATGGATTTATGACATCAGCATGATGTCATGCTGACATCAGCAGTCAACTGGGGTTGACTAAGTCAAACTGACATGTGGGTCCAGTGGGACCCACCTGTCATTCTCTGTTTAGTTTAATTAGGGTCTAGCTAAATAATTACTGTTTAATTAATTAATTATCTAATTAGATTAATTTAAACAGGATTAATTAACTTAATTAATTTAGTTAATTAATTAATTAATTAATTAAAATTATTTTTATTTTTATTTTATTTATTTATTTATTCATTAATTTTTTTATTAATTAATCTATTATTATTATTATTTTATTTATTATTTTTATTTTTATTATTATTTTTTATTTTTTTTATTTTTTTACAATCATTTTTTTTTGTTTTTTTGTTCTGTGGGCTGGGGCCCGTCGTCATAGGCCCTGGGCCAACTCGGGGCGGTTAGCGGGCGAACGGGCACTGGGGTTCAGGCGCTGGCCCCGTGCGGTTGCTCGCCCAGCAGGGCTGCCAAGGCCATGGCCACGACCGGCCACAGTGGGAGTTGGCCGGCGAAGGCAACGCAGGGGCGAAAGGGGCGGGCCAGAACGGGCGCAGCGGCGGGGCGCAGCAGGCGCCGCGCGGCCACGAGCGGCAGCAGGTGGCGCGAGCAGGGGAGGCCCGATGCGTGGTCTGGCTAGCAGGGACGCGCGGGATCGATGGCCGGGACCATGTCCGACGGCGACGAAGCTACGGGCACGAGCGGGTACGGCGCGGGGAAGGGAGAAGGGACTGGAGGCCGGAGGTGGCCTCACCGGCGTTGGAGAGAAG
The DNA here is from genome assembly GCF_002575655.3 of Aegilops tauschii subsp. strangulata. Taxonomy (NCBI): domain Eukaryota; kingdom Viridiplantae; phylum Streptophyta; class Magnoliopsida; order Poales; family Poaceae; genus Aegilops; species Aegilops tauschii. Next base: position 455,384,889 of record NC_053036.3, on the reverse strand, counting down.
CGGGGCGGCGAGGCTCGGGGGCGACCGTTGTGGAGGAGGATGGGGACGAGACGTCGTCGCCGTGTCGGGGAGGCGGACGCAGTCCGGCGGGGAGGAGGACGGGGACGCGGCGACGGCGGGGCAGCGTCAGGCGAGGTCAGCTCCGGGCGGCGGCGGTCCGGTGATGGGGTCACGGGTGGTGGCTTGGGCCGGGGTGGTCGAGGCCGACGCGGGGAGGCGAGGTGGCGGAGGAGGTGGTCGAGGTCCGGCGAAGGGCATCGGGACGGCGATGAGGCATGGCCGCGGCTTCTGGTGGTGTCGCGCGAGGGAGAGGAGGGCAAGGAGGCAACGGCGACGGCGATCCGGGTGACGGCGTCGACGGGGTCGGGGCGGCACCGGGCGGCGGCAGCGGGGGCGAGGTGAGGCAGCAGCGGCGGGGTCGAGCCCTGGGGCGAGGTGAGGCAGCGGCGGCGGGGTCGAGCCCTCCCCGATCCAGATCGAGGGAAGAGGGGAGTGAACGTGGGGGAGGGCGAGTGGGGAGTGGGGGACGTGGCTTTAGGTCAAGGGGGGTGCGGGGATAAGGCGACGGGGTGGGCTGGCCTGGTGGCTGACTGGGCCGACCTGTTGGGTCGGTTGGCCCGGGGGTCTTTCTTTTTTTCTTTTCTTTTTTTTATTGGTTTGGTTTTCTTTTATCTATTTCCTTTTTACTGTTTTATCTCACTTTCTATTTACTATAGTTTTATAAAATGCTAAATTAGTTCCTAAAATAGTGTTACTACTTATTCTATTGTCACAATAACTTGGGCTCCCAAATAAATTAGTTTAATATTTTATATATTATAAAAAGCATTTAATTATTGGTTTTAGCTGCTGTTTTGCTCATTTTAGAGTATTTACACATTTTATAAAAGTGTGGTTTCTCCTCCATTATTACTTAGGATTTATTTGTTCCAATTTGAACATTTTAGTTTTAATGTTTGAAAACTTTTATCGTTTGCCTTGATTTTGAATTTTGAATTTGAACGGGATTGAATCATCGGGAGAATAACAACAGTGATCGTGGTGATGTGGCCCCATTAGTAGGGAATTACTGTAGCCTAATTATCCGGGCGTCACAGTCGCTCAGACGTCCGACTGTGGCACTCTTGTCATTTACTTTCGATATAAGCCCTTTATGTGATGTCGCTCAGACGTCCGACTGTGGCACTCTTGTCATTTACTTTCGATATAAGCCCTTTATATGATGTCGCTCAGACGTCCGACTGTGGCACGCCCGTTATTTACTTTTGATATAAGCCCTTGACGTGATATCGCTCAGACGTCCGACTGTGGCACGCACTATCCTTTATATTCCATTATAAGCCATTTATGTGGTGTCACCTTGACGCCCGACTGCGGCATTGTTATTTCATTTGTATCCTTTCGAGGAGTCATTCAGACACTCGAATATGGCCTTCATCTTCACATTGGGATTTCGGGAGGACTACCGCCCGACTTCCCTTTATTTTCCATCCATCGCTATCTCATTGTGTGAGTGCGCTCTGTTAATGTGTTCATATGCATCATGTTTACATTTGTTATATCTTATGTCCAAACTGTCTTGCGAGTACTTTCATAGTACTCACCTGGCTTGTTGATTTGGCCAGATGTTGACGAAGGCGATCTCATGGATGAAGAGTTTGATAGTGAGTCCGACGCCTAGAGGAGTCCCAGTCAGTCCCGTGCGATCCTGGATATTGGTCACTTGTGTTATATATGCTTCCGCCACCCGCAATAAGAATCCTCGAGCCTCACTCCGACGCTCGATGAGTTGTAAGATTTAGGAGTCATGTCACCCACTTCACTGTGACATATCCACCACCGCTTTTATTTTGAGTCAGTAGTTATGCCACCCTATCCGCCTTTATGTGTAATATCGGCGCGCTTGTAATAAATTGTTGAGCAGCCTCCGCTCAACCTTGTATTATATTTAGTACTCCTGGTTTTTCTTCTGTGATCAAGAAATTGTCTACCAGTGAGAAGGATTCTTCTCTACTGGTCCGAATAAGGGATCGGTTTCTCAATAAATATTTTTATTGGAAAACCGGTCGTGACAAGCTTGGTATCAGAGCCAGGCTGACTGTAGGAAGCCACTAGGTGCGATCGCTAATTGGTTATTAGCGTCTTTAGTGCTTTTTCAGCATTCTGCAAATGTAGCTATTTTCTGTTGGTCATCATAAATTTATGATTTGACTACTCAGAATTTTTGCCTACTTTTGTAGATGGCTGGCAGCGACTGCGAGACTCGGGTGTTCACGAATGTGCCCGAGGGGTTTATCAAACTCCTCGTCTCCATCACCAAGCTCACGATCGGGCCAGCGACTCGTCCGGAGTTCACGCTTTACCAGCACAAGCTCAGCGACGACGTGTCTATGCACCAGGCCGTGGTGCAATTCAAGGGAGGACGTTCTGCGTCTCGCCACTTCCGTTTTGTGGGAAGGGCCATGCCTACGGAGAGGCATGCCATGAAGATGGCCGCCCGTGAGGCCATAGCCCGCCTTCGGGATATTCTTCCTTCGATGAAGACTCGTCGCTACCGCTACCTCCCATGCCATGTGCCATATACTTGTCACTATGCATTCGCCTGCCATAGGGGAGAGCGAGATGAAGCTATCGAGATGCTTGTTGAGTATCTCAAAGCTCTGGAGGAAGCTTTCGACAACCTCGTGGACGATCTTGTGGTTGCCCGCATGGACTTAGTCCGGGGCTGTTCTTCCAACAGGAGGGAGCTTCTCCACATGGCACCACCACTGACATTCGTCTCGTCCTCAGCATCCTATTCACCTGCCATTTTGGCCACCGCTCGCCGTCTGCCTACCACTGAGGAGTTCGACCAGGTCATTGCTCCTACCCCAGTCAAAGCTGCACCGCCTGCCGCGCCCACACTACCGCCTGTCGCACCCGCGCCATCTCCTCAGCGCAGTGCTACGCGCCTGGAGCCTATTAGGGAGGAGGTGGAGGTTGAGTCTCCTGCACCGCTGGGTCTTGCCCTCGGCAGGGGGAAGGACATCTTCACCATCTCCGACTAAGTGCGCCTAGTCGCCGCGCGTTGTGTCTGCATGTATGATATGTTTTATATGTTCATAAGTTTGTAGTAATTGTATGCGCATCATGTAGGATGCCGGAGGAGTGTGCTAGCCTTAATAACATGTCAGGAGTGTGTACGCACATCCTGAGTGATGTATAGTGTGTTTGCGTGTCGCGTGTAAGATATGTATTGAGCAGTCCTTCTCCGTGCGCAATCAATTATGTTCTTGAAAAATCTTGAGGTCTTTTAAAGTTTTTGCCTTTGCAAAATTTTCCTTGTGCCACACAGCTCTTCTCAAGAGTTTTGCAAAATAATACCCCAGAGTGGAAAATGTCTCGTCCGTGGACTCGTTCCATGCCGAATCCACCCGAAGAAGTTTATGGAACACAGACAAGCAACAACTTCACTCAGGGGCAGTCTAGTCAACAGGACAGCGAGGCAGCCTTATCTCAAGTATGCCGCCTTTTCGAACAAAGCCAACAGCAACACCAAGAAATGATGAATCACGTCATCAATATGGGAAATCACCGTGAGCCATACCAACCACACTCCAAGTTGTCTGAACTACAGAAGACACGCCCTCCAACATTTGCTCACACTGATAGGCCACTTGAAGCCGATGATTGGCTTCGAGACATCGAAAGAAAATTGATTATTGCTCAATGTTCAGATCATGAGAAGGTGCTTTATGCACCTCACTACCTCACTGGAGCAGCTGCAGCATGGTGGGAGAACTTCCTACACATGCATCCAAGTGAACATAATATCACCTGGGAAGAGTTTAAGGAAGGTTTTCGTGGGGCACACATCCCCAGGAGCATCATAAAAATCAAGAAAAGGGAGTTCGATGATCTCAAGCAGAGAGGCATGACAGTGACGGAATACAACAGTCAGTTTACCCAGCTATCTCGCTATGCCTACGATGAGCATATGACCGAGAACAAAAGGATGGAAAAAAATTGGACGGCCTGGCGCCGGCACTAAAATGCCAACTGGTCGTACACACTTTCCCAGATTTCAAAACTCTGGTCGACAAGGCCATTACGTTGGAGAATGAGCGCCGCAGTCTGGAGGATATTCGTAAGCGAAAAAGGGACAAGACGACTCTTGCCCGCAGCATCCGGAGCAAGACTGATGTTCAGAGGAATGAAGCAAGAAAATCCATGACTACTACTCTAAGGCCAACCAGACAATTTCATTCAAGGGACAAGGACTTTACATACCATCCAGGGGTCACTTGCTATGCTTGTGGAGAGGAAGGGCACTATGCCAAACAGTGCCCAAAACCAAGGAACTCGGCCCCCAAGCCGAACAATGGTGGGAACAATCCAGCCCCCAAGCCTAACAATTTCAATCCCAACAACAATCACAGGAAGGGTCATCTGAACCATGTGACCAAGGAAGAAGCACAGAATGCCCCAGACATCGTACTCGGTACGTTCCCTGTCAACACAGTACCTGCCATGGTTTTGTTTGATTCTGGAGCTTCTCACTCGTTCATTTTGAAGAGTTTTGTTTTGCAACACGGTTTTCTGATACTTCCTTTGGAAAAATCTATGATTATCAAGTCCCCCGGGAATAAGCAGATCACTCAGAGTTACTGCCAAGGAGTGATTATTGAATTCGAAGGACTAAAGTTTCAAGCAAATCTCATCGTGTTGGAAAATAAAGGACTGGATGTTATCCTAGGGATGGACTGGTTGACCACCAACAAGGGATTTATTGATTGTTTCAATCGGGCTGTGATTCTCACTCATCATCACGGCAAGACAATAAAAGTTACAGCTCAAGAGAGACCACGGTCACGGCAACCAAAGTTGAACAAAGTGGACATTTCAGAACTGAGAAAAGTTCCAGTGGTGTGCGAGTTTCCCGACGTATTTCCTGAAGAACTACCAGGCATGCCACCAGACCGAGAGATAGAGTTCAGCATCGAACTAGCACCTGGCACCACCCCCATCTACAAGAATACTTATAGAATGGCACCATCCGAGTTGGTAGAATTGAAGAAGCAAATAAAGGAATTACTGGACAAAGGATTTATTCGAGCCAGCTCCTCACCATGGGGTTCACCGGTATTATTCGCCAAGAAAAAGGATGGGACACTGAGATTGTGTATAGACTATCGAGCTCTCAATATGGTCACCATCAAAAACAAATATCCGATGCCACGGATAAACGATTTGTTTGACCAGCTCGCACAAGCCAAGGTGTTCTCAAAAATCGATTTAAGATCGGGATATCATCAATTAAAAGTACGGACAGAAGATATCCCTAAGACAGCATTCACCTCCAGATACGGATTATATGAGTTCACAGTAATGCCGTTTGGACTGACGAACGCCCCCGCATATTTCGTCCACCTCATGAACAAAGTGTTTATGAAATTTATGGACAAATTTGTCGTGGTGTTCATTGATGATATTCTGGTATACTCAAAGACACCAGAGGAACATGCTGAACATCTCAGAATTGTATTGGGAGAATTAAGGAAACATCAATTATACGCCAAATTTAGCAAGTGTGAATTTTGGCTAAGACAAGTTGGTTTTCTAGGCCATATATTGACCCAAGAAGGCGTGGCCGTAGACCCAGAAAAGGTCAAAGCCATACTTGACTGGAAACCACCAGCCAACGTAACTGATGTACGGAGTTTCCTAGGAATGGTTGGATATTACCGAAGATTTATTGAAGGATTCTCCACTGTGGAAAACCAATGACACAGTTGCTCAAGAAAGACAAGAAATTTGTATGGACTGAAGCGTGCGAGAAAAGCTTCCAAGAGCTCAAGAAGAAACTAACAACAGCACCGGTTTTGATTGTGCCAGACATACACAAGAGTTTTGAAGTGTATTGTGACGCATCCCGGAAGGGCCTCGGGTGCGTATTGATGCAGGACGGCAAAGTTGTCGCGTATGCTTCCAGGCAACTACGGAAGCATGAGGAAAATTATCCTACTCATGACTTGGAGCTAGCAGCAGTCATCCATGCACTCAAAGAGTGGAGGCACTTTCTGTTGGGAAATCGTTGTGAAATATATACGGATCATAAGAGCCTTAAATATATTTTCACACAACCAGAGCTAAATTTACGACAACGACGCTGGTTGGAATTGGTCAAGGACTATGATGTCGGCATTCACTACCATCCAGGGAAAGCAAATGTAGTGGCAGATGCTCTTAGTCGGAACCCCAGCCCGGGCAACGACAGTCCACAGAACATGAGGCCTGAGTTTCAGCAGGAGTTTGCTAGACTCAACATGGTGTTAGTCCCTGAGGGCAACGTATCAAATCTGGAGATACATCCCACCCTAATGGAACAAATTAAGGAGGCTCAGCAGGGACATCCCAGCATCGAAGGTATAAAGAGAAAAATGAGCCTTGGCAAGGTTTCAGAGTTCGTCACAGACAATGAGGGAATATTATGGTACGGGGACAGACTTTGCGTACCAAACATTGAGGAACTCAAGCAACAAATCCTAACCGAACGCCACACCGCCCCATATTCGATCCACCCTGGAGGAACCAAAATGTACAAAGACATTCAGGAAAGATTTTGGTGGCACGGTATGAAAAGGGATATAGCCGCATTCATTGCTTGTTGCGATTCATGTCAGCGCATAAAAGCCGAGCATCAAAAGCCAGCAGGGCTACTACAGCCAAACAGGATACCTGAGTGGAAATGGGATGAAATTGGAATGGACTTCATCGTCGGACTACCTCGATCACAACGCGGAAATGATGCCATATGGGTCATCACAAATAGGCTAACCAAGGTAGCACATTTCATTCCCATGAAGACGACCTACTCCACTCAAAGGCTAGCTAAGCTTTATCTCTCCCGTATAGTTTGCCTGCATGGAGTCCCAAAGACTATAATATCCGACCGAGGCACTCAATTTGTCTCTAAATTCTGGGATCACTTACAACAAGCTCTGGGCACGCAACTAGCATTCAGTACAGCGTACCACCCACAGACTGATGGACAAACGGAACGCGTGAACCAAATCCTAGAGGACATGCTGAGAGCCTGTGTGCTCACCTATGGATCCAGTTGGGAAGAAAGTTTGCCGTATGCCGAGTTTGCTTACAACAACAGTTACCAAGCCAGCCTACAAATGGCACCTTTTGAAGCATTGTACGGACGGAGATGTCGTACCCCACTAAATTGGTCAATAACAGGTGATAGTCATATCTTCGGCCCAGACATGCTCAAGGAAGCCGAGGAGAAAGTTAAACAGATCAGGGACAGACTCAAGACAGCTCAAAGCCGACAAAAGAGCTATTACGATCGAAAACATCGTGAGGTCAGCTTTGAACCCGGTGATTACGTATACCTACGAGTGTCTCCTATGCGAGGCCTGCAACTGTTCAAAATTAAAGGGAAGCTAGCCCCGAGATTTATTGGACCCTTCTGTATAGTTGCGCGAAGAGGCACAGTAGCCTACCAGCTAGATCTACCCAAAGAGCTGTCAGACGTCCACGACGTATTCCACGTCTCACAATTGAGGAAATGTGTGAGCAACCCGGAAAAGCATGTATCTCATGAGAGCATTGATGTGCAACCAGACCTCACCTACAGAGAGCGGCCAGTAAAGATATTGGAAGAGTCTGAAAGGAGGACCCGTCAGAAAACAACTAAATTTTTCAAGGTTCAGTGGAGCAATCACACCGAGGACGAAGCAACATGGGAAAGAGAGGATTTTCTTCAGGCAGAGTACCCACATCTATTTGAGGATCAGCTGAAATCTCGGGGACGAGATTTTTCCTAAGGGGGTAGGTGTTGTGACACCCAAAAATTTTATTTTTGGTTTTATCAAAACTTTTATTTGATTTGAGGGACGTTATTTAAAATTTTCTTCTAAAGAACTCTCCCTCTCAAAAATTTCCTTTTATGACAAGTATTTTGTTTGGATTCACCCAAGACTTGATTTTGGTCTTGGAGGTTTTTCTCCATCTTATGTTGACTCATCACAAATGTTTTTCATTTGGGAAAATTTTTTTGAAAATCTTTTTAAATAGCCCTATGGCATTTGGAGTGATCTTTTTCCCTTTCAAAAATCCCCTCTTGCCATGACATGAGTGGAAATCCCCTCCCAAAAGTCATCTCCCATCTTTGTGTCAAGTTATACTTCAAATCCAGCAAGTTGAACTTCCCCATGTTTTTCCTTCCATTTATTTCTTATCAAAAATATTTTCTGCCTTCTAGTTTGGCTCTTGGAGATTTACAAAGGAACTACCTTTTCTCCTTTGAGTTTTGCCTCCAAACCATTTTCCCTGGCTAGTCCTTAGAGCCCTCAACCAAGATCCATGATGATCCACTGGTCTCCAGTTCAAAATTTTCAAATTGTGCTTGCTGCAAGTTTAAACCATATTTGCCAAATTTGATGAAATTCAATTGTTTTCCCCTCCTAAAAGTCTAAGAAAATTCAGGCAGCCTCTGGATGCATTGAGAGGTCACCTCACCAAGTCCCAGCTCCAGAAAATTTTTCTTCATGCCAAATCATTTCGTCGAACACCTGAAGGGCACTGTTACTGTCAAGTTCAGAAGTTCAGTGATACAGTTTCAGTGAGCCACTGTCGTTTTCTTCAGAACCCCTTCTCGATCTCGCCAGTAGCCGTGGTGGCGCCGTGCGCCCTGTGCTTCCTTCTTATCCCCTGCGCCGCACGATCGCCTGGAGGCTTGCGGGCGTCGGCGACGAGCAGGAGGAGGTGCGCCACCCCGTGAGCGACGGCAGCAGCGCCCTTTGCGGCTGCCAGACAGAGGCGCAGCGTTGGACGGCGCCATCCAGCGCCGCCCAAGCCACCAGAGGCCACCGCGTGGCCATCCACTCACCCGTGCACGCTGCAGTCCGTCGTCGTGAACTGGTAGGCGCGGAGCGCGCTCTCTGCCGCCGCCGTGCCCGTACGGCCGTTCCGTCGAGGACCAATGCATTACGCAAGCCCGACCGAGGTTTGAGCAGAGAAACGGCGCCAGTGATCCTCCCTGATGGTGCCTAGCCTCCTAAACCCCCTGCCCAACCCCTACCTCGCCGTAATAGCTCGCCGGAGCTATCCCGTTCACGGCCACCCCCTCGGATCGCCTATAAAAGGAGGTCCCGAGCTCGAACTCGAACCCGCACCACCTCTACACACCACCAGTACCACGCCAAGCCACTGGGAGAGCCCCGAGGGAGCCTTCTTCCCCAACTCCGGCCGCCTCGACCCGCTTCGGGATCCAGCGCGATTCACTCCCGTGCATGCACCCCAACCCCTCAGCTCTTGCCAGTAGCCTCCTAGTACATCCACATCTCTGACCCGCGCATCAATTTGACACTTGCAGCACCCACCGGAGTACTCCACCATCGCCCAAACCACCGTCCGCCGGAGATAGTGTCGTCGTCGACGTGGTGCTCTCCGACAGCCAAGTCCACCACCCACCGACGCAGAAGAACACCCTGAACCTGTTGGTACCCTCCGATCTCTCTGCCTCGCCGTGGTTCAACGCCGGCGACCACCGCAGCCTTCGGGCGCCGGCGAGCTCCGTTGGGAGTTTTGAACCTGACGGGTGGGACCCCCCGTCAGCCTCTCTTCTTTTCCCCCTTCGAACCGTTTTTTGAAAGCGCCTTCGGGCAAAATGTGTTTTCTCTTTGGGCTGACGTATTCCTTACCGAACTATTTTCTGGTTTTTCAAACAAGTCCCTGGTTCTTTTCTGTTTCATCACAGATCAGTCCTTCGACTAAAACCCTTATATCTTTTTAATAAAGGATGATTTTTGATTGATTCTTTTTCTGTCAGTCTTATATTTTTGTCTAGTTTTTTATAGTATTTATTTGGAAAAAATTTGGAACAATTTTTATGCACGCAACGATTTTCACGTTAGTGTACGGTTTCGTTATACCGTAGGTTCCGGAGGAGGTGACGGAGCCGCGAACTTGGACGAGCTAGACTCCGACTTCTCCGAACCAGGCAAGCATGTTTGAACCTCTGATATGATAGGTGTTTTGCATGTTTGCTTGAATGGTTTGTGCATGGCATATGAGTATCGGTGAGTATTACGTTGCATGCAAGGCAACTAACCGTGTGTTTCGAAGTTACTGTGATCTCTGATGAGAGATGACCTGATCATGTGGTGACATGAAAGGTAGTAAGATGGTATTGTTGTAGCATGCCAGTCTTACATCATCCGATAAACTCCGACGTTAACGTGGGCTGAGCCACGTTACCGTTTCTCCCCTTTCGTGCTGCCACATGTTTTCTGCAAAGAATACGGTTTAGTAAGTTGCTAACCTCTTTCCTTGTACACACCAAATAGAGGGGCCGGGATGAGGGTTCCATGGCCCTGGATTAAAGCCAGTCATCCGGTCAGGGGGCATGGGTGTTTCCGGTTGGGACCGAGAGGGGGGCACCCCTTAGAGCGCGCGGTATAAATTTGATCCCATGCTACGCGAGGTTGTAGCCTCCCCGTCTCAAAGTTTTTCTTGAACGTTGCCGAGGGTGATTCCTGGCATCGGTGAATATAAGCCCTTTATGTGATGTCGCTTAGACGTCCGACTGTGGCACTCTTGTCATTTACTTTCGATATAAGCCCTTTATGTGATATCGCTCAGACGTCCGACTGTGGCACGCCCGTTATTTACTTTTGATATAAGCCCTTTACGTGATATCGCTCAGACGTCCGACCGTGGCACGCACTGTCCTTTATATTCCATTATAAGCCCTTTATGTGGTGTCGCCTTGATGCCCGACTGCGGCATTGTTATTTCATTTGTATCCTTTCGAGGAGTCATTCAGACACTCGATTGGCCTTCAGCTTCACATTGGGATTTCGGGAGGACTACCGCCCGACTTCCCTTTATTATCCATGCACCGCTATCTCATTGTCTGAGTGCGCTCTGTTAATCTGGTCATATGCATCATGTTTACATTTGTTATATCTTATGTCCGAACTGTCTTGCGAGTACTTTCATAGTACTCACCTGGCTTGTTGATTTGGCCAGATGTTGACGAAGGCGATCTCATGGATGAAGAGTTTGATAGTGAGTCCGACGCCTAGAGGAGTCCCAGTCAGTCCCGTGCGATCCTGGAGATTGGTCACTTGTGTTATATACGCTTCCGCCACCCGCAATAAGAATCCTCGAGCCTCACTCCAACGCTCGATGAGCTGTAAGATTTAGGAGTCATGTCACCCACTTCACTGTGACATATCCACCACCGCTTTTATTTTGAGTCAGTAGTTATGCCACCCTATCCGCCTTTATGTGTAATATCGGCGCGCTTGTAATAAATTGTTGAGCAGCCTCCGCTCAACCTTGTATTATATTTAGTACTCCTGGTTTTTCTTCTGTGATCAAGAAATTGTCTACCAGTGAGAAGGATTCTTCTCTACTGGTCCGAATAAGGGATCGGTTTCTCAATAAATATTTTTATTGGAAAACCAGTCGTGACAGCGCTCTACAACAACTACCACGCTAACCGCCTTGTTATTAGCAGCCACGTACAGGAGCAAAGGCTCTTTGTGGATAGGAGCAGCTAGGACGGGCGGCTCAGCCAACTGTTTCTTAAGATCCTCAAACGCTTGATCAGCAGCATCACTCCAGACAAAGTGGTATGTCTTCTTCATCATCTGATATAGTGGAATTGTCTTCTCTCCTAGGCGACTTATAAACCACCTCAAATCCGCAATACGACCCGCCAGACGCTGGACGTCATTAACACACTCCGGCTTAGAAAGCGAAGTGATGGCTTTAATCTTTTCCGGGTTAGCTTCGATGCCCCGTTCTAAAACCAGAAACCCTAGCAGTTTACCCGTAGGCACACCAAAGACACACTTAGTCGGGTTAAGCATCATTTCATAGACCCGGAGATTGTCAAAAGTTTCCTTCAAATCATCAAGAAGAGTCTCCTTCTTCCTTGACTCGACCACAATATCATCCACATAAGCATGAACGCTGCGCCCAATCTGTTTGTGAAAACAATTCTGAACACAGCGCTGATAAGTCGCCTGGGCACTCTTGAGCCCAAAAGGCATAGAAACATAGCAGAAAGCCCCAAAAGGTGTGATGAAGGACGTCTTCTCTTGGTCTTTAACTGCCATCTTGATCTGATGATAACCAGAATAAGCATCCAAGAATCATAAACTCTCACAACCCGCCGTTGCATCAATGATCTGGTCGATGCGGGGGGGGAGCAAACGGATCAGCTGGACAAGCTTTGTTGAGATCTGTGTAGTCAACACACATATGCCATGTGCCGTTCTTCTTGAGTACAAGCACAGGGTTAGCCAACCACTCAGGGTGAAAAACTTCCACGATAAACCCAACTGCCAAGAGCCGAGTTACTCTTCTCCAATAGACTTACATCGCTCTTCATCGAAATGACGGAGGAACTGTTTGACCGGCTTAAACTTGGGATCCACATTAAGAGTGTGCTCAGCGAATTCTCTTGGTATACCCAGCATGTCAGAAGGTTTCCATGCAAAGATGTCCCGATTCTCATGGATGAACTCGATGAGCGCGCTTTCCTATTTAGGATCCATATTAGCCCCCACAGTGAACTGCTTAGATGAGTCGCCAGGGACAAAATCAACTTGCTTGGTATCATCAACGGACTTAAGCTTCAACAAAGGTTCTTGCTCAGAGGTGGGCTTCTTCAGAGGGGTCATATCAGCCGGGTCAGCATTATCCTTGTTAAACTTAAGCTCCTCAGTAGCACAAGCCGATTCTGCATAGGCCGCATCTCCTTCCTCACATTCCAAAGTGACTTTCCGATCACCATGGACCATAATTGTACCCTTTCACCCTGGCATCTTGAGCTGTAAATAAACATAGCAAGGGCGAGCCATGAACTTAGCATAAGTCAGCCGGCCGAATAAAGCATGATACGGACTCTTGATTTTGACCACTTTGAACCACAGTGTCTCTGCTCTGTAATCATAGTCATCACCAAAGGCTACTTCCAGGGCAATTTTTTCGACAGGATACGCCGACTTACCAGGCACCATGCCATGGAAGACTATGGAAGACGGCTTAAGATCCTTGTCAGTTAAATTCATCCAGCGAAAAGTGTCATAGTACAAGATGTTGATGCTGCTGCCACCGTCCATAAGCACCTTAGTAAATTTATAGCCACCAACCTGGGGGGCTACCACAAGGGCTAAATGACCTGGGTTATCAACCCGAGGCGGGTGATCCGCACTACTCCATGATATCGTGTGCTCAGACCATCTCAAATACTGCGGAACAGCTGGCTCTACAGTATGAACCGCCCTCTTATGAACCTTCTAATCTAGTTTGCAAAGACTTGTGATGAAAATAGGGTATTGGCCACCATTGAGCTGCTTTGGATTACTTTGATATCCTGGCTGATTACCTTGCTGTTGGTACCGTGACAAGACTGCTGCTTATAACTACCTTGGTTACCTTGACCTTGATAGCCAGAATTTGAGTCGCCGCCACCAAAGCCGGACCCTGTGAATCGGTTCCTGACCCGCCGGGCGGCCCATTATTATTCCCATGATTCTGATTGAGGCTATAATTCCTGAACTCTCGCATAACCCAACAATCCTTCCAAGCATGAGTGGATGGCTTGTTAGGAAGACTGTGCTTCGAGCACAGGGTCATTAAGCGCCGCCTCAAGATTAAAAGGCTTTGCACCGCCAAAGGGCGGCTTACCATTACCATTGCGGCGCTGGTTCTTATACCCAGTGTTGGGTTAGCCACCAGATCTGACCCGCCGTCGGGGTGTCTGTGCTTACCATCGTTACCCTGGTTATTGCCATTATGCCCTGCCATGTTATGCTACTGACCCTTACATTGCCACTCTTTTTACCCTTGTTGGAGTTCTCATCATCAGATCCAGGGTCCTTGGTATTATCAGAGTCTGAATACTTAATGAGAGCCGCCATGAGCTCACCCATGTCAGTGCAATAACGCTTGAGCCGCCCTAGCTTCTGCTTAAGGGGGTGAAGTGATAGTTCTTCTCTAAGACCAGAACCGCCTGACCCGCCGCAATACTATCCGACGAGTGAATAATAGCAGAGATCCGCCGGACCCAATGGTGGGCCGACTCATCCTCACGCTGCACACAGTTATCCAGATCGATAATCGTCAGAGGCTGCTTGCATGTCCCTTGAAATTTTTTTGATGAAACATGCCTTCAGTTCTGCCCATGAGCTGACAGAATCAGCAGGCAACTTTTTAACCATGTACGAGCTGGCTCATCCAACATCCTAGTAAAGTACTTGGCACAGACCGCATCATTGACATCCAACATCTCCGGCTAACTCATAACTTTCAATCCAACCCTCTAGAGGAAGATCAGCCACATAATTAGGCACTTTACGAGGACCCTTGAAATCCTTAGGGTGCCGTTCATTACGCAAAGCTGGTACTAAACACGGCACTCCAACCGTCCTGGAAATCGTCCCAACTGCTACCAAAGCTGAAGGAGTCACCAAAGGCTTCTGATAAGCCCCCTGCTAGGCCGCCGCTTCCGCCTCACAACGAGCTCTAGCTTGATCTACAGTAGCTTGAGCATTAACCAGTAGGTTATCATCGCGGAGCGGGTTATCGTCACGGGGCGGGTTACGACGCCGTTCGCTGCTGGAAACTGCAGGCGACTCAACACGCCGACTGTAACTTTGACTTGGACGAGGGGTCGAGTGAACACGATCATGACTATATGAGTAAGCCGCCTGCTGTGCAACAACCGTTTGAAGGAGTTCAACTACGTTCCAGGTCTCCACCGCAACTAGTGACTCGTCGACGATTGGAATAGCCGCCAACCGGGTTGCCGCTGCTAACATGTTATCCACCGGGTTAGAAAAGTGCCCTGGTGGTGGCGTCAGAGAACGCTGTGGTGGCGTCAGAGAACGCTGCGGTGGCGTCTGATTGGGGGCGGGTTAGGCGCCCGATCCTCCCACCGTGCTGGCTCAGGCTGACAAGGCTGAGCCGCCGCACGACTACCACTCACTTCCGGGTTTAACTAAGGATTCACCCTCGTATCTCGAGTGTTTGGCCCTGCCCCTGGTGTGTTAAACAGATTCATGGGCTCATAATGCAAAGGCAAGTGAGTCTGGTGCCTCCTATGAAGAACTGCATTAGAGGCGTTCTAATCCAGACTTAAACGCTGATACGTATCCAACGTATCTATAATTTTTTATTGTTCCATGCTGTTTTATTATCAATCTTGGATGTTTTATAATCATTTTGTACTCATTTTATATCATTTTTTGGTACTAACCTATTGACATATTGCCAAGTGCCAGTTGCTGTTTTTTCCATGTTTTTTACATCGCAGGAAATCAATATCAAACGGTGTCCAAATGCCACGAAACTTCACGATGATTTTTTATGGGCAGAAGAAAGGCAATGGGCCCTGGTTGCACTTGGGGGGTGCCCCGAGGGGAGCACAACCCACCAGGGCGTGCCAGGAGGGCCAGGCGCGCCCTGGTGGGTTGTGCCCACCTCGGGTGCCCCCTGCACCGCCTCTTTGCTCTATAAATACCACAATATTCCAGAAACCCTAGAACAAGCGTCGAAATATTCATCCAGCCGTCGTAGAGTCCAGAACCACCAGATCCAATCTAGACACCATCACGGAGGTGTTCACCACTTCCATTGGTGCCTCTCCGATGATGCGTGAGTAGTTCTTTGTAGACCTTCGGGTCCCTAGTTAGTAGCTAGATGGCTTTCTCTCTCTCTCTAGTTGGATTCTCAATACAGTGGTCTCTTGCAGATCCATATGATGTAACTCTTTTGCGGTGTGTTTGTTGGGATCTGATGAACTTTGAGTTTATGATCAGTCATATCTTTTTATATCGACGAAAGTTATTTGAGTTTCTTTGTTCTTTTATATGCATGATCTCTTATAGCCTCGTATTTCTTCTCCGATATTTGGGTTTTGTTTGGCCAACTTGATCTATTTATCTTGCAATGGGAAGAGGTGCCCGGTAGTGGGTTCGATCTTACGTTGCTCGATCCCAGTGACAGAAGGGAAAATGACACGTATGTATCCTTGCTACTAAGGATAAAAAGACGAGATCTATATCTACCGCCATATAGATAAACGGATCTTGTCTACATCATGTCATCGTTCTTATTGCATTACTCCGTTTTTCCATGAACTTAATACACTAGATGCATGCTGGATAGCGGTCGATGTGTGGAGTAATAATAGTAGATGCAGGCAGGAGTCGGTCTACTAATCTTGGACGTGATGCCTATGTAATGATCATTGCCTGGATATCGTCATAATTATTTGAAGTTCTATCAATTTCCCAACAGTAATTTTTTTACCCACCGTTTGCTATTTTTCTCGAGAGAAGCCACTAGTGAAACCTACGGCCCCCGGGTATATTTCTCATATATTTGCCTTGCGATCTACTTTTCCTTTGCATTTTTATTCAGATCTATTAAACCAAAAAAATACAAAAATACCTTGTTGCACTTTATTCATTTCCGATCTATTATTTCAATCTATTACTATTTACCTCACGTCTGCTTGCCAATTTCTAGGGCCGTTACCCGAAAGGGATTGACAACCCCTTTAACATGTCGGGTTGCGAGGTGTTGTTATTTGTGTGCAGGTGCTGTTTATGTTGTGTTGCTTGGTTCTCCTACTGGTTTGATACCTTGGTTTCATAACTGAGGGGAATACTCTACCGTCGCTGTGCTACATCATCCCTCCCTCTCCGGGAAATACCGACGTAGTTCTAGCTACCATCAAGGAGAATTTCTGGCGCCGTTGCCGGGGAGGATCTTCAACATAACCAGGTTCCTAATCACAAATCTCGTCTCCTTGCCATTTACATTATTCGCCATTTGCCTCTCGTTTTCCTCTCCCCCACTTCACAAAAATTTGCCATTTTATTCGCCTCTCTTTCCCCGTTCGTCGTTTTCTTGCCAGATCTGTTTTTAAGTGCAATCTTGTTGTGTTGTCATCATGACTCAAGAGAACACCAAGTTATGTGATTTCTCAAATACCAACAACAATGATTTGATTGGCACTCCGCTTGCTCCTCCCGCCACTAGTGCAGAGACTTGTGATATTAATACCGCTTTGCTGAATCTTGTTATGAAAGATCAATTTTCCGGTACTCCTAATGAGGATGCCGCGTCCCATCTTAATACCTTCGTGGAATTATGTGATATGCAAAAGAAAAAGGATGTGGAAAATGATGTGGTCAAGATGAAATTATTTCCGTTCTTTTTGCGTGATTCTGCAAAAAATTGGTTCTCTTCTTTGCCTCGCAATAGTATCGATTCTTGGAACAAGTGCAAAGAGTCTTTTATCACTAAGTATTTTCCTCCCGCAAAAATTATTTCCCTTAGAACCCAGATCATGAATTTCAAGCAACATGAACATGAGCATGTTGCACAATCTTGGGAAAGGATGAAAATGATGCTAAGGAATTGCCCAACTCATGGGTTAAATCTTTGGATGATCATACAAAAATTTTATGTGGGATTGAATTTTGTTTCTCGTAATCTTTTAAATTCCGCCGCAGGTGGTACTTTTATGGAAATTACTTTGGGTGAAGCCACCAAATTGCTTGATAATATCATGGTAAATTATTCACAATGGCATACCGAAAGAGCTCCTACTAGTAAAAGAGTTAATTCGGTTGAAGAAATTTCTTCTTTGAGTGGAAAAGTTGATTCTCTTATGAAATTGGTTGCTAGTAAAAGTGCTCCTATTGATTTTAATGATATGCCTTTGTCTACTTTGATTGAGAAAAATAGTGATGCCATTGATGTGAATTTTATCTCTAGAAATAATCTCAACAACAATGCTTGTTGAGGTAATTTTAATCCTAGGCCTTTTCCTAGTAATTCCTCTAATAACTATGGTAATTACTATGGAAATCAATCTTATAATAATAATAGGAACCCCTATGATCTTGAGAATATTATGACAGAATTTATCAACACGCAAAAAAAATTCAACACTTTGATGGAAGAAAAGTTCAATAAAGTTGATGATTTGTCTAGAAGTGTTGATAGAATTGCTCATGATGTGGAAAATCTCAAGATGAAAATTTTTGTTCCTAAATTGGATGAATCAATTAAATCTCTTTATGTTTCTATGGAGGAAAGTAAGAAAAGAACTGCTATGCTTAGAGCTAAAAGAGAATTTTTAGAGAAAGCTTTTTCTAGTGATTTTTCTTACAAAAGTGATGAAGATCTTAAAATGATTGGTGTTTCTTCTATTGATTCCTTGTTTAGTAAAGTTAAGAAATATGAAAAGGGACTGGAGAAGAGTCAACTTTAGGTAGAAGGCGTCCCAATATTTCGGAGGGTGAAAATCTTGTTGAGAAAATTGATAAAAGTGGGTTTGGAGAGGTCAAAACTTTAGCTAGTGATGTACCCACTCTTTTGGATTACAAAAACTTTAATTATGATAGTTGCTCTTTGATTGATTGTATTTCTTTGTTGCAATCCATGAGAAATTCACCCCATGCTTATGAACAAAACAAAGCTTTTACTAAACATATTGTTGATGTTATGATGAAAGCTTTGGAACAAAAGTTGGAATTAGAAGTTTCAATTCCCAGAAAATTGCATGATGAATGGGAACCTACCATAAAAGTCAAGATAAAAAATTATGAGTGTTTTGCTTTGTGTGACTTGGGTGCTAGTGTTTCTACAATTCCGAAATCTTTATGTGATGTGCTTGGTCTTACTAATCTTGAAGAATGTTCTTTGAATTTGCACTTGGCGGATTCTACTATTAAAAAGCCCATGGGAAGGATTAATGATGTTATTATTCTTGCAAATAGGAATTATGTACCCATAGATTTTATTGTTCTTGATATTAATTGCAATCCGTCTTGTCCAATTATTCTTGGTAGACCGTTTTTACGCACTATCGGTGCCGTGATTGATATGAAAGAAGGAAATATTAAGTTCCAATTTCCTTTGAGGAAGGGTATGGAACACTTTCCTAGAACTAGAATTAAGCCACCTTATAAATCAATCATGAGGGCATCTTATGGATCTCGAACCAAAGATGACAAAACTTCGATCCTTGCTTTATGCCTAGCTAAGGGCGTAAAACTATAGCGCTTGTTGGGAGGCAACCCAATGAATAAAATTATTTTTGCTTTTTGCTTTATGTTTTTGAGTGTTATCACAATTATGCTACTGTTAATATTGTGTCTTTTATGTTTTAATTAGTGTGTGTGCCAAGTAGAACCAATAGGATCTTCTTGGGTGATAGTTGTTTGATCTTGCTCAAAAACACAGAAACTTTGTGCTCACGAAAATAATTCTCATTTTTGTTCAGAAAGAGATTTTGCCCTGACTCTTTTTGCACAAGATTAATATACAAATTACCCTGGTCGTCCTATTTTGGTAGAATTTTTGGAGTTCCAGAAGTATTCGTTTAAATCAGAATCCTACAGACTGTTCTGTTTTGACAGATTCTGTTTTCTTTGTGTTGTGTGCTTATTTTGATGGCTCTATGGTTTTCTTTGATGAGTTTTTGCCATAGAAAAGTTGGAATACTGTAGATATAATACAAAAACAAAATATGAATTGGTTTGATACAGCACTTATAGTAGTGGTTTATTTTCTTACACTAACTGATCTCACGAAGGTTTTGTTGAGTTTTGTGTGATTGAAGTTTTCAAGTTTTGGGTTTTTTTATCCACTACAAAAAAAGACACTTCCGTGATGATACGTGTTTGTCACAGTAGGTCACGTTTTCTGTCATGCATGTACATCCATGACGATTTTATGACAGAATCAAGATAGTCATACCTGTGCTGTCGTAGAAGTGTTCCATGACATTACCAAAATTATCATCACGGAAGTGTCCACTTCCATGACGATAAATCGCGCGTCACAGAAGTGCTTTCGTCAAGGGTGACCGACACGTGGCATCCACCATAACGGGTCGCCGTTAAGCTATCGGGTCCAGTTTTGGATCTGGTAACTCGTTAACATCCCGGACCAATGGGAAATTTCCACGTGTAAAATTCTGATTGACCGGAGGAAACACGTGTCAGCTCGTCAGTGGGTCAGATAGGCGCCTATGATATGTCGACACGTGCGACAGCCCACCACTGGCCCATTTAGCTTACAAAGGTCGGCCCGTTTGACTTGGTCAAAAGTTAGCAGGCTGGCCCATGAAAAGCATGTTAACGGTCTCTTCGCAAATAGCCCATTTTACGGCCTGGTAACTCACGGCCCGTCAGGGCCTACACAAAATCGGCCCAACAACGTCATGTGGGCCGTCGAATATAACACCAGCCCATTTCACTTTCAGCCCATGTATGGCCCACGACGTCTTTCGGCCCATATGAGGCCTTCGTATCTTTAGGCCCTTTAGAGGCCCATGGTGACTCTAGCCCATAATGAACAGTAAATTTCTTTGTACGCGTTAACGGCCCATGATTCACATGGGGCGTTTCCAGCCCGTGTTAGCTTTCGGCCTACTGATGGCCCATACATTCTTGGGCTCCTTTCCGGCCCTCGATTACTTCCGGCCCTTTACTGGCCTGTTCCCCTAATGGGCCAAGTTCGGCCCATGGCAAGAGTCGGCCCGTTTCTGGCCTGTTAACCGGTTGCGCCATTTCCAGCCCGTCCTATATTCTGGCCCATTAACAACCCGTTATCCCTGTGACAGAATTAAGCCTTTGCTGTCCTCCGGCCTATTAACGGCCTGTTACCATGCTGGGCCGATACCAATTATGCCCGTTTACAGCCCATGTAGACCCATTTATCCGACGGCCCGAGGCCCACCGATTCTACGGCCGTGTTGGAGGCCCATTTAAATACGGCCCGTAGGAGGCCCATGGATCCTACGGCCCATAACAGGGTCAAGGTTACCACGGTCCGTATATGGCCCATGGTTGCTGCGGCCACTAGCAAACCAGGGAAAAAGAAGACTAGGAAATAAATAAGCCAGAAACTAACGCTAGGCTATTAACGCGATTGCACAGATTACATCCACTGGGCATCAAAGATCGACACCAGTGCAAATATAGGGAACACCCTACACTGTACAAAAATGGCTTGCTGTTTTCTTCAGCCGGTGGCTGCATGTTAAGAACAAATTTTGTATCGCAACAAAACAAATTACAACTATAAAACAAAAGGAAGGTTGGCATAAAAGTTAACAGTCTGGCAGATAAATGCACCACCAGAAGTTCAGAAGCTCAGTTCATTTGACCTGACTGTTACGTTTTCATGTTGTATTGTCCGATGGAGCACCATAACCTTCGCCTTCATTTCTCCTAGGCTCCTGAACAACATAGCAAATGTCTGATAGTCTGGTTTCAAAACCATGCATATCTTGACGACATCGAACAATGTCTGTCCTTGTTTCACAAAGGGTCTCTGTTAGGGAATGGACTTGTGTCTAGAGCGCAGATATAACATTGTTTTGAGCTTGCCTATCTTGATCATGAGGCAGTTTGGACGAGATTGCCTTAACAACCAACCCAGTATTACGCAGGAACATGCTTTTGGCACTGTTAGTGGACAGGTACTGACCCACTGCAGCAAGAGCTGACATTGCGGTTATAGTTGCCTCGCCAACTTCAGAAGGTGGCGGTTCCACCATTTTTCCATAGCTTGCTGAAAAGTTGAGTTTTTACATTAGTAGTACGAGAACAGAAGATATTAAGGAGGCAGCAAAACCAAACAAAATAGCATTGGTCTATATATAGAACTTATTCTCGTGAACCCATGTAAAATATTAGTTGTATTTTACTGCAAAGTACATAATAAAACCAGGTTCCAAACATATGACCATGTACCATGGCTAATGTATTGTCTATTTCTTCACATTGTATTGACAGCTAAGGATAAAGAGACAAAGTTTACAATACGGTAAGCATAGTATGACATCATTCATATCACAAAACAACTGAGAATAGACAAACAGGCAATTGTAATGTTGTGTGGGCAAGTCCAGCACGGAACTAGATTACAGGTCAAGATCAAAGGAACATCACTCCTCTCTTTTAAACCTTGTAAGGTGCAATGATACGCTAAGACAATTGTGTATAAGATTGAAAAGAGTAATAGACATTGGCTGCAAACCATGCAGTTCAAGGCACAAGTCAGAGTAAGTAGTAGTTAAAAGGCATGAGGATTAAGGACTTACAACAGCGGCTTCGACTGGTGTAGTCATGCCCTTCGTCTTGCTGGTGTGACAGTCCCTGAAGATTTCCACAACATTTGGTTCAGGTACTTTTGGTCCTCGCGGGCTTTCCTCTGCATTTGGAATAAGTCAATATAGATCTGATAATATGGTACAGCAAAAAGAGTGAAACAACAGCTAATTACAAGAGCCTCGCAGTGTGCAATATAGCTACGAGATCCTGTCGTCAGTTGGAATTTCACTTTCGTACAGTTGGCCTTGTTCTTTGAATAGTTCACCTACAAGAAGATAGATTTGTGTGGCACATGCGTAAATAGGACTTCAACATGTGATCTGATCACATATATATAATGTACCTGATACTTCGGATCAGACCAGTGTTTAACGAGGCCTCTCCAGTCTTCATCCGATATATTTACCACTGGAGATGTTTGGGCAAGTTCACTGTTAGCCTTGCCTTCAAAGTGAGTTTTCCTCAAGTTATACTGATACTGTCGTAGAGCAGACTTGAAAACAGAGGTGCAAGCTTGTCTGGTTGCATCATCTTGGCTATCCAACTTGAACCTCATTTGTTGAAAATTATGGGAGTCTCATTATCAGCAACCTACAAAGTATTGGACAGAGCAAGACGATATTACTAGTTTCCATACATAACCATACTTAAAGATAAATGGTCGAGGAAGGTGTTGAACTTGGTTTCGTCTTTGCCATTCCTGTACTGAATCCATGTTGAGAGGATACGTACATGACACCTAACAACAACCGCTGCCTCTGATACTAACTTGGCTGACTCTATAGCATCACGTGGCCTTTTTAAACCTGCCTCAAAACGGATCTCCATTCTTCCTCCTCTAGATTTAGTTAACCTATCGAGCATTATCCCTGATGTTTGTTTCCTCTTGCGCCTAGGTGCTACTCCAACAACGAACATAGGAAGTGTTAGTGTACATCAAATTGTGAGACTACATATAAAGAAGCATGCAACTGTAACTTGACTCCAGCAACTACCTTCTTGTTGTTGAAGCTCACAAAGTTCATCTGATCTTGCCAACTCATCTTGTGTCAGGAGTGCTTCGGAAGTAGTGTCACGTGGCAAGGCAGCTTGCGAACGTGCTGCTAGCTGAGTTGACCAACGAGTAAATGGTGTAGCTGGTGGTACTATGGAAGGTGTTGCAACAACTAGGGTTGTCTCTGCTTGTTTGGTAGCAGCTATTTGTTTTTGTTTGGCTTGTTCTGCAGCTCGTGTAGCATGGGATACCCTGTCGGTACAATTTTCCGCTGGACTTTGACCTTCTGTTGCACCATCAGTACTAGCAGAATCTGCAGGATTCTTCCGCTTCCCTTTCCCTGTCGTACTGTGTTGCTTCCTCTTTCTCTGTGCCATGTTAAGTCAAGCCGACAAGAAAAACGAATAACAATTTAGTTCTTCAGAACAAATTGATGCGTGATACAGACGAACTGAACTTTGATGTTAGACAACCACATGATAGGAGGATGTAATATGTACAAAAAACAGGACGGCATGAGATAACCAGAACTATGATGTGTAAACTAAGCAGAAGGCATTTCACTAAATTAGAAGCAATGCAACGGAACGTAGACACCATATGAAAGATGCTACAAATATCGCTCTGCTAAGTTAACAGTGTCTCATCATAAATGTCGTTTAAACAAATGTGAAGCAGTACAAGAAATAAATCATATGCAAGATGCAAACAACATCACACTACCAAGTTAAAGGTCTCTCGTCATTAGTGCCATTGCATATTCACAGCTTATGATGTGTAAACTAAGGAGAAGGCATTTCAACAAATTAGAAGCAATGAAATCTAGACACCATATGAAAGATGCACCGAATATCACTCTACAAAGTTAAAATTGTCTCGTTATAAGTGCCATTTCAACAAATTAGAAGAAGTACAAACTAGAAAGGAATGCGAGATGTAACCTATATCACACTCCCAAGTCAAATGTGTCTTATGATAAGTGATTGTTGTAGGTTACACAACAGTAGTACTTTGATGTAAGAACATGGTGTGATAGACAGATATTATAAGTTCTAGAAACAGGAACACGTGTCTTAGTCACAAGTATAATGTGTAAAGTAAGCAGATGAAATTCAACAAAATTAGAAGCAATACAAGCTAGACATCATACATAACATGCAACCACATATAACAGTGCCAAGTTAGAGGGAGCACCTGTGATGGTGCACTAGGGGATACGTGCTCATCACCAACACGGCTACGTTGAGTGTCTATGCATGTGTTGTCTTGGAAATCATCTTGGGGGGATGGAGGAGTAGAATCTATAGAGGCCCTCCATTTAGAAGGAGCACCTTCATCCGCCGCCTTGCTAACTTCCTTCCGCTTTATTGATTTGAATTGTCAAGTAAAACCGACAAGAAAAAGCAATAAAATTCACTCTTCAGAACTCATTTGTGCATGATACTGACAATCACTACTTTGATGTAAGGCAAACACATGATTCCAGGATGGAATAATACGAAAAACAGGATGGCATGGCATATTCACAACTGTTTGTGTAAACTAAGCAGAAACCATTTCAACAAATAAGAAGCAATGCAAGCTAGACACCACATGAAAGATGCAACCAATATGACTCTGCCAAGTTAAAAGCGTCCCATCATAAATGGCATTTCAACAAATTAGAAGCAGCGCATGCTATAAATCATATGAAAGATGCAACTAATATCACACTGCATATACTAAAGGTGTCTCGTCATATTGATTTATGCGGGATACAAAAAAACAATAGTTTTATGTAAGGACATGCTTAATAGACAGATGTACTATGTACTAAAAACAGGAAGGCATGTCACATTAACAGGTATAATGTATAAACTAAGCAGAATAGCACATGCAATTTAACCAGATTGGAAGAATTACAATCTAGATGCCATATGCAACATGCAACCACATATCACGCTGCCAAGTTAGAGCAAGCACCTGCGATGCTAGTGTAGGGGAAATGCGGTAATCAACTATAGAGCTACGTTCACTATCTTCATCTAGCCTTGCTGTTTCTTGAGAATCATGTGGGGAGGCTGACGCTGCATTCTTTAAATGAGGATCTTTTATCACATTAGTCCACTGGCCTGACTGCCTCATCATAAGTGATTGATGAGGGATACACAAGAACATTAGTTTGATGTAAGAACATGGTTAATAGACAAATGTACTAGTATGTACCAAAAACAGGAAGGCATGTCATATTCAAAGGTATAGTGTGTAAGCTAAGCAGATGCAATTTAACCAAATTGGAAGCAATACAAGCTAGACATCCGGCTGGAGTGGTGAGCATGATCATCTAGGACCTGAGAGCCTGTGGGAGGTGGGCTGCTTCACCACTATCGTGGCTTTTTAGTTGGCTTCCAGGTGATGCATGTCTGTGCTGGGCTTGTCACTGGCTCGGCCAGTGCCCTGACTAGCTATTTGACTTCTGGTGCTCCCGGGATGGTGGTTCATGTGAAAAATATCTTTCCTTATCTTAATAAAGACCGACTTCGGCCTTTCGAATACAAGCTAGACACCATATGCAACATGCAACCACATATGACACCGCGAAGTTAAATCAGGCACCTGGGATGGTGGTTCATTGGGAGCAGGATTGTCAACTCCAGAGCTACATTTACCATCTCCATCTGCTGACACTGCACCTATTATAAGGCTGAAACGTGTCTGGCCTATCCACGTACGACGCTGGAGCGACTTCTCTCTTTTTTTGCTTCTCTCATAGCAGCAGAGTCTGAAATACCCTTGCATAAAAACACAATAGTGAGAGTATGGGTGAAGTGTGTGCAGAACTAGTGCATTGTAAAAGTAGCAGATAACAGGTGGCTGAAAAATAAAAGACAGGAGACATATGATAGCTCTACAACATTGCATGGCAAACAAAATTAGATTCTACTCCGTATGATTTTGTAATATATGAGCACAGGAAATGCAGGCACTCCTCCAGCACACCACCACATGTGGTCCTATCAAGATAACAGTCGACTGAAAATAAATAGGTCAGTCGATTTTTTTATGAACCGTCCGATCTATAAGGAATGGGCAGATGGCCTTTGTCTACCTCCCGCCAGTCACTGTTGACGATCTTTCTCGAACCGCCGGCGACCACTGGCCCAGACCCCTGCCTCCGCCGCCCCGCCCTCCCCTCGATCTCACACCACCGCCGTGCTTGGCAGCACCCCCGGACCATCCCTTTAATCCCCGCCGACCTCTAGATCAGGCGCCAGCAGCTCTAGGCCCCACACGCCCCTAAGATAAACACCGAGGCGCTGCTTCCCTAGCGTAACAGGCGGACTAGCGCCTGTTACGCCGAGGAATGCTTCCGTTAATTGGGAATCAACTGACCAGGAATTGAAATCCAGGGGGGCGACGGACCTCTAGCTAAGGTGAAATAGTATATGAGGAGAAACCTTGTGCATCGCGAGTTACTAGGAACATCTAGTATCAAGAAGAAGCGGTCAACTAGTGACACGTAAGATTTGCACGAATAAGGGAAGAGGAGTACCATTTCCGGTTGCCAGTGTGGTCGCCTCTATATGTCGCGCCGATCTTCTTCTTTTTGCCGGGGAAACCGATGTTTTGGAGGAGGGTGCAGGCTTGGACAAACCCATGGCCAAATTGTTGATTGTGTTGCCGTGGCCGTATGTCGGCGGAGGGGAAGCAGATCCAAGGCGGCGAAGGACAGCATAGCAGGAACAGCTCTGGAGCGGTGGACGGTGGTGAAGTTGGAGCGGCAGCGGTGAGGCGTAGGACGACGTGGTTGAACTAGCTCGGGTACGTATGGCTCGGCCTCGTCTTCAACTACTAGCCTTGGAGGGCGTTGCGGTTGAGGTTGCGATGGACGACGACGTCGGGGTATCGGCTCCGGCGTGATGGAGGAGGGCGGTGGTTGATGGGTGGGATGGGGTGGCGGACGGAGGACGCCTGGGTTTCGCGGCTGGTGGAGAGGTAGTTTTGGCGCCCACGGAGTACGAATGGGGAATCAGAGTGGGGGGCGGGGGGAGCTAAGGGAGAACCATGTTTCGGTCTGGGACGCACTTGTTTTTGGTTTTTTGAACAGATGGGACGCACTTGTTTGAAATTTGGGGAAAGTACAAACTTTGCCCCCCTCTTAAATTTCGGACCTACTGCGGGTCGGGGGTAGGATGGTAATCCCAGGTGTCCCAAATAGTGGGCGGGAGCGATTTTGGCCACGCGCATGTGTGCTTAGGCGGCCATTGTGTATGAATGTTTTTTGGAGGCGGTTGTGTGGCGTCTAGATGAAGCTACAAACTTACCGCGGTTTAGACCTTTGGACGTCGGGCTGGTAGGTTTTACGGGTCGGAGTTAGAAAAGTAATTTCCTTCTACTACCAAACATTGGTCTCACACGGTTTCGGGCGAGTAGAGGCTCTTTTGGCGCTTCGTTCGAAATTTTGAAACAGAAGCATTCACGTTTAGAGTACTTTTGAACTTTGAGGATTGACCTAAATAGACAACATTAAATTTGACCTTGTATGTTTGAACACCTCATTAAATTATCCGCTTCTTTTTGAAATTTCGACACTTGAAAATCCTATAACTACGATTATTTTGGAATGGAGGAGCTAAATTTGAATCTATTTTGTACAGGACTATATATGGTATTATGTACAAGATCGGAGCAAAGATTGGTGCCCCCATAATTTTGGTATGATTTACAAATGCCATGATATCGAATTCAAATAATTGAATGGACTTCATGTTGAATTCGATTTTTTTAAACCACCTTAAGTTGAATTCAAATGTATGCTAGTTCACGGCTAGCTATTTATAATTTTCATTGTGTAAATTTCGTATGTATAATGTGCTTTACACACACAACATGAACTATACTCCCGTTTATATTCGATTGCTAAAGCGATGCATTGTCTGGAGTTCAAAATACTAACTATGTGGACCAATTATGTCGAATAATAACATAGACATGCTCAAATTCGATAGAATCTAGATGTCTGATGGATCAATGACCGTTCCTTACGCGAATTGCAAATATCATGATCCCATCCTAATATTTAGATACAATTTATATATTTAATCAATGTGTACATCAGTCTTTTACGTGTAGTTTCACTCTCCATCGGTGGTCTCTCACACATGCTCACACACTCTCCCGAGGTGTCTTTTCTCGCAGACATGCTCTCGATATAACCCTCCCTCCCTCTCGTAACCATTTACGACTGTTTTCACTAACCTTTATCATAAGCACTCTTCCTCTCACAAGCATACACACTCACAATCCCCATCGACCCTTTCTATATACATAGACATGCCTATTTGTCTCTTGTACGCTTATTATCTTTAGGCCTGTCTCTCACGCATTGTCTCACACCTCTCTTCCTAATCGACGAGTATGATTCTAGCGGAGCATTCTGTAGGATGCCCCTTAAAGTTAGGTTGGATGAATAGTAATATCAGAGATAAGGGGTTACCTTAGTCCGAGAACCTAGGGTTACAAATCCTAGCCGGCTTTGTCAATGGACACAGAGTCCTTCACAATTCTGCTATCTTTGTCTTGTACGACTAGTCATCCATGGGTCTCCCTAAATGCGTCACGGTCCGACCAATGTGGCACGGGACGGAACCGAACCAAGGGCCTTACCTCGACCCACCGGACCTCACGCGGTGACACACCCTCTGCACCCAGGTCTCGTTATCTTCTCACACCCACACATACCAACACAGACACCACACACAAAAAATTCTCCTCGTGCCTCTATCCCCTCCCCACTTGCATATACACACTCAAGGGAATCTCTCACTGTGACATCATATTCGTCTCTCTCTCTCTAGACCTCTCTCATTTCTCGTGCTATCTCTCCCACACGCCCCCTCCCCCCGCCGACCCCTCTATCCATGCCTCTCTCGAATACGTAATACACACACATACCTCTCTAGGCCCTGCCAAATACATCAACTACACATTCACACATGTTACATCACGTACCCCATTGATCTAAAAAGGCCTCTCTTCACGTTTATTTCGCATACAACATTCCTTTTGAATAAAGTGTGGCCAAATTTTTTTTAGAATTTCTAAATATATACAACATTACAAAGTTATATGGAGGAGTATGAACGTTTATTTGCATTGCGTGGTGCCCACAATGATATTTATTCCGCACTGTTATTTTTTATATTTTTATACTATATATAAAGTTAGTCATAATAAAGAGAAACGAAGAGCATCTGTCTCCATCACATACACCTCCTCTATGCCCCTTTCACGTACGCACACAAACTATCTCCAGGTCCTCTAAAAGTAAGCCCCCAGCACATTCACACATGTTTGAAGCGAAAGCATGATACGTACATTGGACTTCAGAATCCACTCATTACAGCCACCGTTTACGTTTTGTGGTTATTATACAGTCATGGGCTCACCGTACAGCTCTGTATTTGCTCAAGACATGACTAGTTGACCAGTTAAACGCTCCACGTGGCACCTCTAGTGTTGCATCACATTATCTCACTACCATTGGGCCCACCTGTCGGCTTGTATCTACTCTACATCTACATCTACACTCTTATAATAACTACACTCTTATAAAAAACAGAGTTGGTGATGATGGTGTGCCTGCCATCCTGCAATATAGGCCGTCCGATTTATATCTGACGGATAGGAAGGAAACTATGGCAATTTTGCAAAAAGGTACCCACACACCTCTCCACATTTGCAAATAAGGCCTTCCCTCGTTCATCCTTTTCTCTCACAAGATAAACTAGTCATACAAATGCATCTTGATGTTACGTGCAACGCACTGGCATCTTGCTAGTAAGAATGAAAACAAACGACAAAAAAATATTGGACGGTGGTTCGAAGTCATGACCGCAGGCACAACGGACAAGGTGGCCTTGTATTGGTATGCTGAGCCATCTGTTTTAACACACAGGAGCTGGTGTGGTGATTATACACACACGCACGCATGCACACGAACTGAATGCATGCAACACTCACACGAACACATGCAGCCACGCGCACACGCAACACTCACACATACACACACAGCCATGCACACACGCACGCATGCATGCACACACCACATGACCAACACACACTCTCACGCTAAAGTGGTCAACCTACACGTGCATGCCCACACATCAGGCCCTGACAGACACATACACAACCAGGTGATTCCCGCGCACGGGTTGGAGTCTTGTCGCGCCTGCGTAAATTTGTGTTTATCTGACCTTTTTCCTATGTGAACTGACAGGTGGGACCCACAAGGAACGTGGTCAATTTAACTAGCCAACATGGTGCCACGCGGACTATTTGGCCGGTCAATAGAGTGCAATCCGATGCTGAACGGTGAGCAAGTGACCGTATAATCACCGCAAAACGTATATAGTGACCGTAATGAGCGTATTCTAAAGTTCGGTGACCGTATTATACTTTCTCTCTGTAGGCCCTCCAAAACTACATCTCTACACGTTCTCGCATGTTACATCTAACAACTATGCAATACATCACTACTACTACACTCTAACGCAATAAATCATATGTGTTTTTAGTTTTACTAGATATCATATTGTTACTTAATTATTCAGTTTGCATACATTAAAATTGCCTTTGAAATGTATGGCCATCATCTACGCGCGGGAAAAATCCCGCCCTTTCCTGTTTAATCGGGTCTGTATCGATGGATCGTGCGAAACAGCAAAACTATAGTACTATACAGTACAAGTGACAGTTCATTGCGCCGTCGTGTCGTGTACTCCTCCGTCGTAAGAGTGTAGCGCTCGCTTTCATAAATGTTCTAGTCCCTTTCGCCGACATGTGGGACATCAAGCTATTGGGTCCACGTGCCATACCGAAATACAGTGCAGAGCAGCAGGGGTGAAGCACCCCAATCATGGCGCCGGCGTAGTAATGAGCAATGAGGCGTCAGATCACAAAGCTGCACCTTTCCTGCAGTTAAGTTGGAGGGACGAGTAATAATAATGCTAGTAAAAAAAGAAGTTGGAGGGACGAAGCAACCATCATTTCACTCGTTGTTGAATCCGCTTCTCCCTCATCTTCTTCAAGTTAACCACGTGTTGCTTCTGCCGTTGTTCTGCCTCATGTGGGATGCGGATCGGCTTGGTAAAGCACTGACACGTGGGACCGCATGTTAGCAAACCGCCAGGCCAACGTCCTCTAAAAATAAGAAACCTCCCCCGCCATCCGCGCTACAAAATAACCTCCTTTTTACTAATCTTGATTCTATAATTTTTTAGATCAATATAATTGAGATTTGTATAGATAGCACACAGGAGAAAAACCAAGTGGTACGGTTAAGGGCATCCACAATGTGTAGCCAAATGTGAAAATAGCTTTTGTCATCAATGGGAACCATTGTGGACGGTGCTGCCAAAGCCAAAAAGATGGAACCGAAGCTCCCTGATTGATTGATTGAAGGAATAGGAAAATGCAACGTCTCTCCCCTTTCTCCCGTGCTTGGACGCATGTACAGTGTAGAGCATAGATTCTACTCCCCTGTCCCTTCTATCACAAATCACAAAGCAGTGAGGCGTCAAATCACAAAGCACGGACGAAGCAACCATCATTTCACTCTTCGCTAACTCTGCTTCTCCATCGTCTTCTTCGAGAAACCACCTCACCGCACTAAGCTGGACGGACGACGCTATTGTGTACTAGTAGTACTAGTACATTTACGCGTCCCTTGGTTCAACGGACTTCCTGGATGCAAATAAGGTGGTTGTCTCGGCTTGCAGGCGGCACTTGCGAACGACTTACCGTGGTCTCCCTCAATGGTGTTCTCCGTCGAACGCACTTCGCCAAACCACAACGTTCGAGATATCATTGACGTCACCGCAATGGGGAAGGAAGTCAAATAGTTACTACCTCCATTTTTTTGTACACAAGGCCAGTATATCAAATTACAATTTACAAAAGGCCACTAACACTAATCGAGGCAAAATTGATGGGGTTTGCCTCATACTAGCAACCAAGGACATTAATATACTCTTGCATGCATGCGAAAGTGAGAAGGTTTGTTTGCATGGCGCTGCATTAATCAAGCGATGAGGAGTGAGATGGTTAGCTCTTTGGGCTTTGGAGAAAAAATACGCATTAATTGACACGTCAAACGAGGATTTGTATCGATTAATCCCGCCAAGGAAAACCCCGCCTTTCTTTTTTAACACTAGTACTCCTAGTACGTACGTACTTATCCTGTTTGGGTCTAGGCCTTGCATTGCCATACTTCACCAAACATTTTTGCCAAGCTTGCCTAAAGTTTTCAAAATGAAAAGGAGGTACAGTTGCGCACGGCTGTCGCGGTCACACCGCACCCTCACACGGTCGCTCCTGCACGTCGCGGTCGCACTGCACCCTCACACAGTCGCTCATGCACGCCGCAAACCCAACCAAGGGAACGCACCCTCACTGACACATGCTACCGCTGACAGATAATTTTCGTTTATACATTATGTTTATCCAACCGCGTGTTGGGGTGGATCTGTACGGCCCATGCGGTGGTCTGTTGGGGAAGAAGAAGAGGTGAGGAAGAAGGGTTAGGAGACGTAGTATATTCATCCAACCGCCTGAAATGGTGGACTGACCCAAATGATGAAAGTCATGCGACTTGCATAACAATATATGTTTTTACACAGCAAAAGATCCCTAAAAACAACAACATAAAGAAAAACTATGACTGCTCGTGGAACGAGACGGCCTTATCGTCTTTGGCTGCCTCCGCGAACCAGTCGTAGCTGCCGACGTGTGTCTCCGCACCGTGGTTGTCCTCGGCCTCCAGCTACTCGTTCACACGGAGCGTGCGGGCGCTCTGCACGGACAAGAGCACCGCCCGGTTCAAGTCCAGGACGTCCGGTTCCGCCTTGCAGGAGGGCCTCGATGGCAGCGGCATCCGCGCGCTCCGCGTCGAGTTGAGCCTCCGCCGCCCGGTTCAAGTCCAGGATGTCCGGTTCCGCCTTGCAGGAGGGCCTCGATGGCAGCGGCATCCGCGCGCTCCGCGTCGAGTTGAGCCTTCGCCGCCCGGTTCACATCCACGACATCCGGTTCCGCCTGTAGGAGAGCCTCAATGGCAGCGGCATGCGCGCGCTCTGTGCCGAGTTGAGCCTCTGCCTCCCGGTCCTCCTTAGTATCGCCAGGTTGAACCGCTGGTCCGCCTGCACCATGGGGGACCCGAACGCCGGCACGAAGTCGACGTCCATCGTCTCATATCCATCGGGGGCCTTCTGCGCCGTGACCTCCACCATGAACATTGGATCTGCTTCCTCCTCCTCGTAGCTTGGCTCCAGAGAACTCGGGGATTGGCCCGCCGAAAAGCAAGCTTGGGAACGGAGGTCTGTGGCGCCGACCACCGACGCGATTTCTGCATGGCGCTCCAGCGTCAGCATCTTGTAGTATGTGATCTTGCGGCGCACCATGGCTTTCCGGCGAACTAGGGGACGCTTGATGCGGTCTAGGGGATCGAAAGGTGGGGGAATGGGCTGGAGAGGACGTGTGGTTTTTGGGCAATGGCTGGCGTAGGTCGAGCAGCGAAGGTTCTTGTGTGAATAGTGGTTCCAGCCGAGCGGCGAAGGTCAATCGGTTTTGACTATACATCGATCTTGTCGCGTTCGCGTTGCACCCCGGCACGCTGGACCCTCCACGTCGTTCACCGAATGGAACGCGCTTCGTCTTGCGTTTTCGCTCGCTTGTGGGACCGCAGTTGAGAGCAAACCGACGTCCCTCCCCCTCCCCCGCCCGCGTCATTTATACTACCACTCCCTCCGTTTTATGCGGAGTAAATAAAAACAGAGGGAGTATACTACGGATGAGGATCCCCTGACGTGGCCAAACCCATTGAGTAACTGGCATGCAGGGCCTAGCAAGCATGGGGTCCACCAGTAAGTGACCGAAAGGGAGGGTAAGGTAGGGATACCTACGTCAGAGGATCCACTTCCACTACTACTCCCTCCTTCCATCTATAGGGCCTAATGCGTTTTTCGAGGCTAATTTTGACCAAATGTTAGAGTAATAATATATGACCTGCAACTTACACAAAGCATACGGTCAAATTCGTATGTGAAAGGAGCTTACAATGATATAATTTCCACATTATACATCTCATGTACTATTAATCTTGTCAATAGTCAAAGGCGGTTTTGAAAAACGCATTAGAGCATGGTTAATAATATAGCCAGCCGATGGCTATAAGAACTGTCATGTCATCTATAGCCATCATCTATATGCATCATACAATAGTGTGGGCTATAAGGTTGGCTATTTCCCGCAAAAAAATAATATAAAAGGTTGGCTATTGTATTAGTACTTTTTCCCATCTCCTCTCTATCTCTTTCTTCATATTTATTGTATTTACCTAGGAATGCGTATAGAGCTCACTCCCCTTACTTTTTCACATCTCTCTCCTTCACATAGGCAAAAGTGCCATGTAAGTTGGCTCTTAGAATGGCTATTAGGTTGGCTCTAAGCATTTAATATTTGCATGAGCAAGGTATATGATTGGAAGAGAGTTGCATGCATACTATTTTTTCTTGATCTATGTGTTATGGTCGGGCTGTAGAATATAAGAGCCCGCTTCACTCTCTCTCCTCTCTTCTCACTCCTCCAAGTAGGATTTTAATGACATGACAAGTCTTATAGCCTGCTGACTAGACCTTATTAGACTTGCTCTTAGGCCCTATATAAATGGAAGGAGGGAGTACTATATGAGCACTTCATACTCTACTACAGATGTTGTCAGTACTCCACTAGTACTATTGGACAGGGAGCTTAAAAAAGGTTACTATTGGACTGGCTATACGTGGCAAAATCCTAGTAGGAATAGCATGCGCGAGAACAAGCACATTCACGTGGTTGAAAACAAATTGAAACCATCTTTGTTTGAATACAAATCTAGGAGTACGTATGAATCTAATAATATTGATTGGGCGTTGTTGAATGCTGATACTTCTTTCTGTAAGTTTGATCAAAGTAGAGATACTTTGACTGCACATAAAACTTATATGTAAACTAGAAAGGATCGGAGGGAGTATATTGTACGTTCAAAAGAGAAACGAACATTGAATACCCTTTATATATGATTTGCGGATGCTATGATCACCGGTTCAAAATTTTGAATCCGCCTTAGGTATCACACATGCATCCACTCGTTTTCTCTCGATTTCATCTCGGGGTCTGGAGATCGATTGAAAGAGGGCTAGGGTGGGTACAATACGTTCGTTTCGCTTATACGCATGAACCAGGGCACAAAAACCACTTGTTCTGCGCCTAATGCACAACGCGGAGAACTGACGCTCGAATATGGCCGGGAAAACAGGGAAACCAACATGTGGGGCACTCCTGTCGGGACGATGTGGCGTAGACTAGTCCAATGGAGGAGCTGGCCCACGACCTCCTCGCCACCGGCAACCGTTCATGTGGGTCGTGGGGGCCAACAACGTGGCGCAGCTCCAGCACCGCCTCTGGACAGGGCGACCACGGTGAGCGACACGCTCATCGTCGCTGGACACGGTCGGTTTCAATGTGCAGAGGGTGGCGTTAGCACTATGGCACGACCAGCAGATCAACACCCGGCTCGTCGACGATGCACGGGACGCCGAAGTGCGCGCGCGCCGCGATGCGTCCGCGGAGTGGTGTAGCACAGCCAACTGCATCCCCAGGACCTGAGACCATGCCGGGTCGTCTTGCTTTTTCAATGACATGTGGGGTCGAATGTGAGCAAAGGGCATCTCCAACGTTGCCACGACCGCAGCTGACTACCCTAGCACACCAAAAACCCTCGTCCCTCGCACCGTCGCGTGGTGTGTTCCCAGCCGGCGCCAGCTGCACGCATTCATGTCGACCGTCGGTATGCCGTCGTTAAGAGGCTCGGTGCTCGAGGAACAAACTTCGGCGACTTAATGACGCGCCCGGACGCTTTGGCCTCACCGGAATGCGCTACTTAAAGCGACAATGCCCAGCTAACCTCCACACCCTAGTGCATAGTCCTGCTACCTGGCACCACATCCGCCATGACTGCGAGCGCGAACGCTCTGCTGGAGAGCTTTGTCTTTGGGGATGAAGCTCGAGGTCGCCGCCCTCACTCAAGTCGCCGCTCGCGACGCAATAGCGGCGTAGCCGGATGCGGACGCGACCGCACAAGCGGTGGCCACGATGGCGGCCGACGACGGGAGCACCGTCAGCCACGCATCCTACTTGTCGCCATCCAACATCCGGCACCGCCGAGGTCGAGGACTCCTCCGAGGATGAGTAGGGCATGGGAGGCGGCAGGGCATGGTGTGCCAACTGGCCGGTCCGTCTCCCGTGTTCTACTCTTCCTCGTCGGAGACCGCACCTTCGTCTTGAACCCCGCCCCCGTATATGGAGATCGCAGATGGAGGACGTCGGTCGCCGCCGTAGAATAGGTTTAGGGTCGGGTTTCTTTTATTTTTCTGTCCTATAAAAGTTCGAAATGTAATGAAAATCTGTTGTGTTTGCATTAATCTCGGCCGGTGTATATGAACTTTCACAATAATATAGTACATTGTAGGAGTACTAGCAAGATGCCCGTGCGTTGCACGGAATATCAAGATCTTGTGGGAGAAAAGGATGAACGAGGGAAGGCCTTATCTGCAAATGTGGAGAGGAGTGCGGGTAAATTGTCATAGTTTCCTTCCTATCCATTAGATATAGATCGGACGGCCTATATTGCAGGATGGCAGGCACACCATCATCACCAACTCTGCTTTTTATTGAACTGAGACAAAGCTAACATGCGA
The DNA here is from genome assembly GCF_002575655.3 of Aegilops tauschii subsp. strangulata. Classification (NCBI taxonomy): domain Eukaryota; kingdom Viridiplantae; phylum Streptophyta; class Magnoliopsida; order Poales; family Poaceae; genus Aegilops; species Aegilops tauschii. Next base: position 455,347,972 of record NC_053036.3, on the reverse strand, counting down.
AGTAAATAAACACATAGGGTCTACATACACAATTTATCTTAGGCACTCCAATAGTACGTCCACTACACATTCACACATTTCACATCTTTCTACATCTACGGGAACCTACGAAAGGGTTAGCGTAAATTGCCTCTCTCTCTCCTCCCTGATTTTCATGGTGGTGGGCCCCTCCCTCCCCCAATCTACAATCAACAGCTCACACATTTGGTCCTGCACACGGAACGCGCTTCGGCTTGCCTCTTCACTGACACGTGGGACTGCACTTGGAGAAACTGGCCATGCGCCAAACTCCCCCCGCCCACCACGCGAAACCCCCCCCCCCCCAAAAAAAATTCCCCCCAAATCCCAAATTCAACTGCCCTTCGGCCAACTAGCCAATAATATTCCCCAAACCCCCCTCCCCCCATCCCCCTCCACTCCATTCACTCCGCCAAAGCCGCCCTCCCCGCCACGCTGATACGTTGGCGCCGCGGTTCGTCGAGGGGACGCACGGCGATCCTCTCGCTCCCACAGTACGCTCTCGTAGACTAACGTCCTCGAGCCGCGCCGCCACCGCTGGCGACGTTCTTGTGGAGGCGCACGGCGGTCAGCGCCGCCACCGCTGGCGACGTTTGTATGGAGACGCACGGCGGTCAGCTTCTCCCATGGTACACGCATTCTAGACTGAGGCCCCGTGCATGTCGGTGTAGCATTGAATGTTAGCTAATAGACGCTGTTAGTCTCACTGTTTGCCGAAGTAGTTTACAGTCAATATGCTCTGCTTAAGAAGCTTCCTTGCCCTGTTCTGCACTCAATCTGCTTAGCTGAGATGGCATGCCAAGCCTGATTAGTTGCTAAAATATCCTGCCATATATTTATTGTGACGTAGATTGCCATGGTCTAGTAGCCAATCTGTTAGGTGAAATAGCTCTACATTGTTTTATACTCGATCTTTGTTGCTGCGATGGCCTTTGATAGTTCGATGGTTGTGTGCTCGGCCTCATTGACTGCTGAAACGGCCTGCCATAATTTAGCACTCAAATCTGTTTGCTGAATTAGCTTTAAATATATTTTGTTACTTAGATCTCCTCGTCCAAATATCTTGCCATAGCTTTAGACATCGACCTAGGTATTTTTTCTGGACTTCATAAAAAAGCATATATGTTTTTCCTGTAATATCTAGTAGAAGAACTAATTTGTATGTCTAACAGATGGACATGACTTGGATAACTTCTGCTCGAAGATTCTCCGCTGCATATGTCGAGGGGGTTGAAAACTTCATGAACTTTATCAGAGCTGAGTACAGTGATCCGAAATCAGATGTGCTCTGCCCGTGTAGCAGTTGTAGGAATTTAGTTACAAGACCCCAGTCATCTGTGCAAAATCATCTACACTTGTATGGGATATCGGTCACATATACTAGGTGGGTTCATCATGGTGAAGCTGTGAACGTCAATGTTACTGACTACGTGGAAGCAGCAGATCACCATTTTGATCTGCCTGATGCTCAGGTGGAAGAGGAGGAGGAGGTGGTGGTCGCGGAGCCAGTGAGTTTGACCAACATTGAAACAATGCTACGAAATGCTCGTGCATTTCATGAACTTTCACCTGCAGAAGAAAAACGGTGGGCCCGCATGTTGGAACAATGCAACGTGGTTGTCACCCCAGGAAATAAGATGTCAGTATTCTCAGCTATGGTCACCTTTCTTCAGGTGAAGACATCTAAGCGGATGACCAACAAATCATTTGATGTGATGTTGGCTGCTTTCCGCAAAGCTTTCCCAGATGTGTCTGAGCTGCCACACACCTACAGTAAAATGAAGAATTTCCTTCATGCAGTTGGAATTGGATATGATATGATCCATGTTTGTAAGAATAATTGTGTTCTGTTCCGGAAGGATTATGCGAACTTAAGTGAATGCCCGAAATGCAAATCATCAAGATGGAAAGATGGCGATGCTGTGAAGAGGATTCCTCATAATGTTCTGACACATTTTCCAATTACACCAAGATTGCAGAGGTTGTTTCATGACGCTGAAACAAGAGAGGATGTATTGTGGCATTCTAGGAACCAGGATTACAGAGATCAGAATGTAATGAGCCATCCATCACATGGTAGTGAGTGGAAAAGCTTCAATCAGAAACACAAAAAGTTTGCTGCTGACCCGAGAAACATTAGACTTGGCTTAGCTTCAGATGGATTTAACCCATTTGGCCACCAGAGCGCCACATATAGCATGTGGCCAGTGCTTGTTATCCCTTACAACATGCCTCCAAATGTCTACACCAAAGAATCAAACTACATGATGGCCTTGCTCATCCCAGGTCCAAAAAGTCCTGAAAAGGATTTTGATTTATTCATGGAGCCTCTTGTGGAGGAACTTCAACAGCTATGGAGGGGTGTTCTCACTCGAGACCTATATAGCAGCCCACCAGCTGATTTCTTTCTGCGTGCGGTTATAATTTGATGCATCCATGATTATCCAGCTTTGGGCACTATGTCAGGGCGAATGACACATGGTTACAATGCATGTGTTCCCTGTGACAGGAATCCGATGTCATATGCAATACTTAGCAAGATCTGTTACATTGGACACCACCGTTTCCTTGCCAAGGACAAGCCGCGTCCTACAAAATACCGAAGACATGTGTTCAATGCAAAGCATGAAAACCGCGATGCGCCAAAGAGGCTCACCGCCGATGATTTGCAAGTGGAATTAGAGAAGGTCAGGCATATTACACCAGGAAACCATCCTTTTAATGGTAGCGGTAAAAGGAAGCGTGGCAGGGCAGAAGAGAGATTATTGTTTACCCGCAGGTCCACTTTGTGGGACTTGGAGTATTGGAAAGATTTGGATCTGCGGCATAATCTTGATGTGATGCACATCGAGAAAAATATATGTGACAGCATTATCGGCACACTTCTTAATATTGAAGGCAAGACGAAAGATACCTTAAAATCTAGGATTGATTTGACACACCTGGGTATCAGAAAGGATTTGCAGGTGGAAGATGAAGGTAAACCACGGGATATGGCACCAGCTGTGTACGTCTTGGACAAGGTAAAAAGAAAAGAATTCTGCGAGGTCCTGTCACGTGTGAGATTCCCACATGGATTTGCTTCCAACCCTGAAAGGAGAGTCAGTGCAGATGGAAACAAGGTACAAGGGTTGAAAACTCATGACTGCCACGTCCTACTTCAAAGGGTTTTACCTGTTATCCTTAGAGGATTGGGCCGCCCTGACTTATACAGAGCAGTTGCAGAGTTGGGACAATTCTTCAGGGAACTCTGCAGTAGAAATATCAGGGTAGATGCTTTGGAGCGTCTTTGAGACAAGATACCAACTATCCTATGCGACCTTGAGAAGATATATCCTCCAGCCTTTTTTGATGTGATGGTGCATTTGGCTGTTCATCTACCTGATGAGGCACTACTTAAAGGTCCAGTATAGTATGGCTGGATGTACCCTATTGAAAGGCGGCTAGGCACTTTCAAGGGCTATGTTAGGAATAGATCTAGACCCGAGGGTTCCATTGTAGAGGCCTACATTGCTACAGAAGCGTTGACATTCTTCTCAAAATACATTGAAATAGCTGATCAGCTTAGCAAAGAGGTGGGTGAAGACAATCCCGGGCTCAATGTTTTCGATTATTCTATTCGAGTTACAGGGAAGAGTCAACAAGAGAACAAACCTAAAGATTTGGACAAAATGGTTTGGTATGTGTCCTGAGATACTACCTTATATCAAGTAAGTGCTAAGTACTACAGCTTATACATTGTAATCTACTAAACTTGCAGCACATTCTTATATACTTAGATGTTTGACGCGATCACTATGTTGTGCAGTATCTACAAAAAGGAGTTACTGCCGCAAAATCGAAGAAACATTGACAAAATGGTTATGGCAGGATTTGCGAAATGGTTCAAGAGCCATGTAAGCTTTTGAATTACACTGTCAGTTTTTTTAATATATTGAGTACATAAGATGATCAGCTTGTCTATTTTCTAACCATAGGTTAAGAAGATGCGGGAGGATGGGCAGGCAGTTGATGATGCCCTTTATGCACTAGCAATGGGTCTTGATACTCGGGTAAGACATTATGAATCTTGCGTTGTTGGAGATGTGCGCTACAACACCCTTGCACGCGACGAAGGCAGGAAGACACAAAACAGTGCCATCATGAGCATGGATACGTACGACAGAGAGACAACTGAAATGTATGCTAACATAACAGACATTGTTCAGTTGCATTATATCTCCAGTTTCGAGGATCATCGGTGTGTGGTTCTGTTGTGCTGTCGTTGGTATAACCTGTTTTCCAGGATTGCAAAACCCAGAGCTGATGATTATTTCAAATCCATCAATGTCAAGGCGGCGTACCAGACCAACGAGCCTATTATTTTGGCAAATCAAGCAACACAGATATTTTTCTTGGAAGACACATTTGCACGTAGCGATGACTGGAGAGTATTGCAAAGGTTTGAGCAGAGGAATTCGCTTAATGAAGTTGCACAACAAGATGATGCTTACACTGCTCCTGATGTACAAGATTCCACAGATGTTCCTAATATCTTTGAGAACCATCACGTCAATGACGCTGGCGAAAAGATTGCCTGTCGTGTTGTGGACATACAAGAGTTGATCAAGAAGAAGCCAACGTTCGAGGACACTGAGGATGAAGAAGAAGATGACACTCTGGGGAATTATGATTTAGACTGATACACATGGCGAAGATGTTGACGCTGCTACTGCGGATGATGATTAGATTGCTTTTGTCGTATTTGCCTGTCAGAAGACGTTTTTTTATCTACTATGTGAAATTGTGTTTGCTATGACAACTGGAACCTGATGAACGTGTTGTTTAGTATTTTGCTGTGAGAACATCACTTGTTATGTATGTTCATTTGTGTTTGGTGATTGTATAACGAGTAAAACATGATGGCATTGTTGTTTAGTTGTACTCATATTTGGCTGTGACTTGAATTTGATGACATAGTTTGTTGTTGGACTGCAATTTGCTCGACGTCTTCGAATGGGAACGAAGCTGACCCAACAGGGCCTCTGCTAATTTAGTTATTTATTTATTACCAAAAGGGCCTATGCTATTTATTTATTTATGAGCAAAAGGGGATACCCCCCGATTTCTGTTAATAGAAATCATTAGATGTTCACAACACTACGCCCAGCCTGCTACACAGGTTTGATTCATTACTAGTTTCAGCAAAGTGCTCATGTCATAGCCACTGAATACATCACGAGTGCTGCATACACTGCAAATAAAGAGACAATCATCCTACAGAGCACATCGATTTTGCCCATTATCTTCACAAGCTCTTTCATCTCCTCATTGCTGTCAAGGTCGTTCAGCAGCTGTTGCTTGGGCATGATCAGAGGAACTGCATCTTTAACCTTCTGCTCTCCATCTTCCTCTTCTATCGTTCCTTCAGTTACTTGTCCAACACCCCAACCTGCTGGTATTGGGATTCCTCGGCTAACCAAATAATCAGCGTAGTTGCATTCCCCCACATCAACAACTTCCTAGAAATACAAATCACACGGATCTTCCCTTTTCTACACGAATCAAATTGGAAGATCATCAACCAAACTATTAAAAAAATCAGCAACTGAAGCAACAGAACAACACTTAAACATATTATTACCCCATGATTCGGGCATTTGTAGAAGACTCGGCCAGGGTTGAGGATTGTGGTTGAGACGCGATGGATGACTCTGCGTGATTTGCAACAGTGGCACCACACCAACGGCAGCGGGTTGCGATGAGCAACCGGCTACGATGCGTGTGTCGGCGGGGGTGTGATGAGACCCACAGGCGATGGTACGGGTGGTGACTTGGCGCATATCTGGTTGTTGCCTGCTGAAGAGCAGGTGGACGAGCAGCCAGTGGACATGGGTGTTGTGGCCAGAGCTTTTGATGCTAGGCAGAGTAAGTAGAGAAGAGGAGAAGCGAACGTTGGATATGTCAGTTTCATTACTTGTAGAGTAGCATAGCACCATATATAGTCATAGTCTAGGTATGGATTTGAACCAGCTACAGGAGCACGCCTCTCTTTTTTCTAAAACTCGGCAACGTCTCTTTACTGGTACACTAGCTTGTTCTGTACGCCTTCTCAAGTCTTCGATTTTCTTTCTTTCTTTTTTGCGAGGAAGGAAGGAGGACAAAATTGAGAGTTCCTGGGACTCGAACCCAAGACCTCTTGGTTGAAAACCAAGGGTGCTAGTCACTTATGTGGCGAACGTTCCCTGGGAGGAGGACGGCAGACGGGCGCATTTTCCTCGCAGTTTTAGTTGTGACGCAAGATCGAACGGTTGCAGTTTTGGGAATGTTATCAGGCGAACGAGCCCAGTTTTTCTTTTCTTCCTATATATAAAAAGTATGCTACTTGGTGTCAGCTTAGTCAACAAACGATTGTGCCAACCTTGATCGTTGTATTGACATTCAACGTCTGTCGTGTTTCTTCAGTCTCTTCTTCCTCCATTCGCCAAAGCCAAACCAGCGCCGGCGGGACTGCCTGCTCCCGCCTCCCATGGCTGGCTGTGCTGCAGCGCACGCATCGTGGCCACATCGCACCCTAAAACTCTGCGCATCTTCCTCGGCTCCTGTTCGTTCCCGTCCGAGGCCTCACCAACGTCCTCCGCCTTGGTTCGCTCGCCGCGGCGCCGCCCTCCGGTGTTGTCAACATGGTCAACAACCGAGAGGAATAAGGGGATGACTGTACATGGTGAGGATGACAGTAGGGACCCAGCAGCGCGCGTAGTAATTTTGTTTTTTCGGGACGGAGAAGGGTATCAACTGGGTTGTTCGGGAGCTGTGGCCCGTCTAGCACATGACCAGCCCAGTTTGTTTTTTTCCTTTCTAAAAATGGCTAGCCCAGCTATTTTGTTTTTTTGCAGAATAACCAGCGTAGGCCTACTTCTTTTTCTACTCCCTGCTGGGCCGGAAATCTTTCAAGACGAGGAGGGATGAATTTTGCCCAGAAAATGGGCTATAAGTAATATTAAATGGGCTGTAAAATGAAAAAATACAACAAACAGGCAATTAGTTCCAAAATACTTTTTTATTTTGGATTTTGATATTTTAAATTTCATTGTTTTTGTGTGGGTAAAATTTCATTGGATTTAAATTAAGGTATGTTTAGTTTTAAATTAATTTGAATCTGTCTAGAAATTTCAGGTTGTATGCTATTTGGGACAGATTTGGAGGCTGACTTGTGGGTCTACTAGGTTGACGTGTACGAAAGGCTTTGTCAACTTAGTCCACAAATGATTCTAGCAGCAGTGATCGTTGGATGTTAATCCAACGGCCGTGCTGCTTCTTCAATATCTGATCTTCTAGCTCCAGCCGCCCAAACCAGCGCCGGTGGGACTGCCTACTCCCGCCTCCCGTGGCCGGCTGTGCTGCCGCACAGGCCGCACCGCCCCACCCTACTCCATTGCTGGCCAGGCCATTCCTCTACTCACCCATACCTCCTGTTATTTTTGGCGACGGCAAACGGACCAGTAAACCCTCGTACTCCCCACCGCGTGGGCAACCACTGTCGAGTCTTCCCCGGCTCCATGTTGTTCCCTTCCTAGGCCTCGCCGTCGTCCACCGCCCTGATGCTCTTGGCGCGCCGTGGTCAACGTGGTCAATGAACGACATCCATCGGACGTGGACTGTACATGGAGAGGCTGACAGCTGGGTCCACGGCCGCACACAAGGAAATGCCTCCTTATTACGCGCAAAATAATGATTCCTCCACCTGACATTTGGGACCCACGGGAAGGGCCTCTGTATTTCGCGAAAAAAACGTTCCCCCCGCTGACAGGTCGGACCCACCAGCTATATCTTCGCAAGCAAGGAAGTGCCTCCTTATTTTTTTGAGGGTGAATGACAGTGGGAGAGGCTCCCACTGACTTTGTATTACTCACAAAGGAACAATTACATATGTGTTACAAAGGGTTTTTGTGGCCCCCCGGCCATGCAAACTATCCACAACCCTAGTGACCCAAATTTACAATGTAATTAGACAGGAAGGGGCGAAGTTCCTCTCTGTAGTTATGTGTTAGCAACTCCAAGAGATGCTTGAATCTAGCCAGCCATGCTCCAAAGGAATGCTGAATCCCTCTGAAGTGTTGGTTGTTTCTCTCCATCCATAGACTCCAAGCAGCCAAAAGAAATATATCCATGAAAAGAGGTTGCCTCCAGTTATCCCTACCCCCACGCAGCAGAGCCAACCTGTTGGCATCTATCGGCCACGCCAATCCAACTTTACTCCAGCAGTGTTGGCTAAAGGGGCAATTGAAGAACAGATGTTCCACAGTTTCCTCGGGAGGGTTTTGACAGAACATGCATGTGTAGTTGCCCCCCGCGACAGCAAAATGTCTGCGTTTGAGCATATTCCTGGTATTCAGACGATCAACTAGGAGTAGCCACCCAAACATCTTGAATTTGATCGGGCTTTTGGCTTTCCAGAGCCATCCGAACGCCTCATCTGCCACAACCTGCTTATAGCAATGGTTATAGAATTTCTTGGACGAGAAGCACCCGAGCGTGCATTCCCAGATGTCACAACGGTCGTTGGCCACACGATTTTGTGTCAACCCCTCCTGGATCTCTTTGATTTCCTCCCTCGCCTGGATCGAGAGAGGTAGACTAAAGATCATGGCTGGGTCAGTTGCAGTAAGAACCTTAGCAATGGAGTCGTCTTCATTCAAGCAAAATGAGAAAGCCCGTGGGTACATGTCCATGAGGGGGGAATCCTGACTATTATCAGACCAAACATCTTTCCAGAATAAAGCGCTAGAGCCATCCCCCGGGGTGACTTTGGTGATCCCTCGGAAGATCCCACTGAGTTGCATCACGTCCTTCCACCAGAAAGAGCCCACTGCCTCAGTTGCATGCGGTATTCTGTTTCTGTAGTAGGCGTCCCAAACTAGCTCCACCCAGGGGACATCTTCATGATTATAGAATTTGAATAGATGTTTTAGGAGAAGGGCAACGTTCTGTGTTTTGATATCAATAACACCAAGGCCTCTGCATTGTTTTGGGCGGCAGACAAGTTCCCAGGCCGCAAGGGAGTTATTCTTGACCCCATCATCAGAGTTTTTTGCCAAGAGGCAATATCTACGCAGTTTGTCCAGATGCTCGATCACCTTTGGGTGCAGTTTGATTGTGCACATTGCATATATCAGCATCGAAGTCACAACAGAATTGACCAAGGTCAGTTTGGTCCCGGATGACATCAGCGACAACGCAGTGGACGTCTTCCTCTCGACTGCATTTACTAGCGGCATAAGATCGAGAACACTTGGCCTCGTCGTGCCCATTGGCAGGCCGAGGTAGGTGAAGGGCATGGAACCAACAGAACAACCAAAAAACCCAGCCAGTTCACAAGCACGCTGGTGATCAATGTTATAAGAGTTGATTTCTGAAAATTGATCTTCAGCCCAATCGAAATAGCATAATCCTCCAAGATAGTTTTCATACGGGCAGCCTGTTCGGGACATGCCTGCATAACCAAAATCGTGTCGTCAGCGTATTGGACAACGGGGAAGTCACCCGCCCTGTCACGAGGGAGAGGAAGCTCAACTAGTCCTCGAGCAAAAGCATCATTAATTGCTGCTTGGAGAAGGTCTGCCGCAAGGACGAAGATCAACGGTGAGAGAGGTTCCCCCTGTCGCACACCACATTTACAGTTGAATTTCCGACCAGGAACTCCATTAAGGAGTACAGAAGAAACCCCCTAGCCAAAGATCGTTTTCATCCATCCAAGCCATTTGTCATCAAAACCCATGTGCTTCATGATCTCCATCATGGGGGCGTGCTCAATCCTGTCAAACGCCTTAGCAAAGTCTAACTTGAGGAGGATGTTTTCCCTCGCTGAGGTATGGCATTGATGGATATATTCAAACGACCACGCCAGGCAATCTTGGATTGTCCTCCCTTTGATGAAACCGTACTGGTTTTTGTGGATGATTTTGAGGATGACTTTCCATAGCCGGTTAGCCAAGATCTTTGTGATGATTTTCAGACAACAATTCAGTAAGGTAATTGGTCTATAATCATTTGCAGTTTCTGGAGAAGAGTTCTTAGGGATCAAGGTGATATACCCCTCACTAATGCTGGTGATATCTAGCCCTCCAGCATGAAAGGCATGGCACAGCTCATAGAAGTCCGACTTGATGATCTGCCAGCAGCTCTTAAGGAAACAAGCATTAAAACCATCAGGACCCGGAGCCCGGTCACTTGGCATTTCCTTAATAACAGTATCAATCTCTTCATTGGAAAAAGGTGCCGACAATTGATCCAGTCCCTCGATCCGACGAATGATTCTAGAAAGATCAAAACGCATGTTAGTGGGTTTAGAAGAACCCACACGATCCTTATAGGAAGTGCCTCCTTATTACGCACAAAAAATGAATACTCCCCCTCCTAGCTGGGACCCAGCATAGTGGGAGGCTGACATGTGGGCCTACTAAGTTGACGGGGACGGAGGGCTTTGTCAACTTAGTCAATATGAACGATTCTAGCTCTAGTGACCGTACGATGTCCATCCAACAGCCGTAGTGCTTCTTCAACCTCTGGTCTTCTTACTCCAGCCGCCCAAAGCAGCGCCGGTCGTGCCACCTGCTCCTGCCTCCCGTGGCCAGCTGTGCTGCCGCACAGGCCTCACCGCCCCCTACTACTCCCACCGCTGGCCAGGCCCTGCGGCGACGGCAGCCTCACACCGCAGCCGAAGCAGTCAACCCACGTACTCCCCTCCGCGTGGGCATCTACTATCGCGTCTTTCCCGGCTCCGCGTCGTCCCCTTCCTAGGCCTCGCCGTTGTCCACCGCCCTGGTGCTCTCAGCGCAGCATAGTCAATGTGGCCAACGAATGACTTTCATCAGAAGAGTACTGTACGTGGAGAGGCTGACAGCTAGGTCCATGGTCGCAGCAAGGAAATGCCTCCATATTACGCGCAAAATAATGATTCCTCCACCTGACAACAGGGACCCACCTGTAACACCCCGGATGTAACTTTCCATATTTGTAACTCCAACTCTTGCCATTTTCGGCTATGTGTTATGATATTCCCTCCGTGGTTGGGTTTCGTCTTCGTTTTGCATTTTGTTCATGTCATGCATTGCATATCATGTCATCATGTGCATCTCATTTGCATACGTGTTCGTCTCATGCATCCGAGCATTCTCCCCGTTTGTCCGTTTTGCAATCCGACACTCCCACATGCACCGGAGCACCCCTCTTGTCTCTTTTCGTGAGTGGGTGTTAAACGTTCTCGAAATGGACCGAGTCTTGCCAAGTGGCCTTGGTACACCACCGGTAGACCACCTGTCAAGTTTCGTTCCATTTGTAGGTCGTTTGACGCTCCAACGGTTAACCGGGTAACCGCTAAGGCCTTTTGTGTGTTGCAGCCAAACACCCCTCCAAACAGCCCAATAACCCATCTAAGCCCCCTCCATGCTCTCGGTCGTTCGATCACGATCGTGTGGGCGAAAACCGCACTCCATTTGGAGTCTCCTAGCTCCCTCTACCTATAAATAGGTGATCCCCCCGGAATTTTCGCGCAGATCAACCCTAACCCCTTCCCCTCTCCGCAGCCGGACGTGTCCGGTCCGGCCGGATAAACCCGCGCCGCCGCCCGCAGCCAATCGGGTCTTCCCGGGAGAAGGTTTATCCTTCGTTGACCATGAGAGCTTATAATGGGCTAAGTTGGGACACCCCTGCAAGGTATTATCTTTCGAAAGCCGTGCCCGCGGTTATGAGGCAGATGGGAATTTGTTAATGTCCGGTTGTAGAGAACTTGACACTTGACTTAATTAAAATACATCAACCGTGTGTGTAACCGTGATGGTCTCTTTTCGGCGGAGTCCGGGAAGTGAACACGGTTTGGGTTATGAATGAACGTAAGTAGTTTCAGGATCATTTCTAGCTTCGCGACCGTTGCGTTGCTTCTCTTCTCGCTCTCTTTTGCGTATGTTAGCCACCATATGCTTAGTGCTTGCTGCAGCTCTACCTCATTACCCCATCCTTTCCTATAAGCTTAAATAGTCTTGATCTCGCGGGTGTGAGATTGCTGAGTCTTCGTGACCCACAGATTCTACCAAAACAGTTGCAGGTGCCGACGATACCAGTGCAGATGACACAACCGAGCTCAAGTGGGAGCTCGACGAGGAACGTGGTCGTTACTATGTTCCGTTTCCTGATGATCAGTAGTGGAGCCCAGTTGGGACGATCGGGAATCTAGCATTTGGGGTTATCTTATTTTCATTTGGATTTGACCATAGTCGGTCTATGTGTGGATTTTGGATGATGTATGAATTAATTTATGTATTGTGTGAAGTGGCGATTGTAAGCCAACTCTCGTTATCTCATTCTTGTTCATTACATGGGATTGTGTGAAGATGACCCTTCTTGCGACAATACCTACAATGCGGTTATGCCTCTAAGTCGTGCCTTGACACGTGGGAGATATAGCCGCATCGTGGGCGTTACACCACCGTACAGGCCATCGTATTTCGCAAAAAAAATGTTTCCCCCCTGACTGCTCGGACCCACCAGCTACATATTCGCACACAAGGAAGTGCCTGACAGTCGGGACCCACCTTGTCGAAGCATATGTAGCGGGTTCATTCTGGTCGCGAATGTGTACGTACATACTAGTCAATGTAGAGGCACGCACGTGTCGTAGTAGAGGCGCGCACGTAGCATGTACACGTACGTACAGCGGCCAGGGTGCAAGAAAGAAAATACGACCACGTACGTACATACGGGTGGGGTCTCGAACGCCTACTCGCGCATACGTACGGCCAGGGACGGTGTACATGGCTGGTCGGAACGGAGAAGCTGCGTCATCGTCATGTTCATGGGGAGGCAACCGGCTGGGTCAGAATAGAATGCGTCGTCGTGTTCATCGGGAGCCAACCGGCTTGGACGGAACAGCCGATGGAAACGAGGCCTGGCGTACCGCAGAACGGAGGAAACGGCCTTGTGTTCGACCGGCCACGGTCGAAACGGGATCCTGTTCATCGGGAGGGGTCTGGCGTACCGCAAAACGGTCGAAACGGGGTCCTGTTGATCGGGAGGGGTGTGGCGTACCGCAAAACGGAGGAAACGGACTTGTGTTGGAGCGCGACGGTCGAAACGGGGGTCCTGTTCATCGGGAGGGGTGTGGCGTACCGCAAAACGGGACTCCACGGGATACTGTTCATCTCCTCCGTCGACCTCCTCCAGCCTCCACAGGCTACTGTTCATCCACCGTCCACCTCCTCCAGCCTCCACCTGCGACTGTTCATCCATGGGCTCCTGTTCATCCAGCCTCCATCGTGCGCTCCTCCACCGGCTACTGTTCAACCAGCCCTCTCCACGGGGTCCTGTTCAACCACCCCTCCACGGGCTACTGTTCATCCAGCCCTCCACCAGCTACTGTTCAACCAGCCCTCCACCGGCTACTGTTCATCCAACCCTCCACGGGCTCCTGTTCATCCACCCCTCAACGGGGTCCTGTTCATCCACCGGCTCGATCGATCGGGGTACTGTTCATCCAGCGACAACGGCCTCTACTACCACGGGGTCCTGTTCATCCAACCCCCACCGGGAACTGTTCATCCAAACCCCCCAACAACGCTCATTGTTCATCCAGAGGCAGCATTGATCGGCTTCAGTTAGCAGCAGTAGCGAAGGAATCACTCGGGTTCAGTTAACAGCAAGGGATCGATTGATCGCTCGGGTTCAGTAACGCGTAGCCTGCAATGCAATCGCTCCGGTTCAGTTAGAGCCCAACGCCTCGCACACACGCACGTACGTACGAGAGAAACGTGCATCGCTCGACCCCCGACCACCCACCGTAACTAGGAACTCCTCGATATTTTCCTCATCCTCGCTTCTACCACGGTTTTTTCCGTCGTGGACGGCCCAAAGAATGTCATGCAGCTACGTCTCCGGCCCGCCTACGACGAAAAGCCCATTTTTTGTCATGATTTTTTTGTCATAGAAGTAGGAGCCCACCACATCTATGATGATACCGGGTTTTGTCACAATTATCGTCATAGAAGTGTCATAAGTATGACAGAAAAAAATTCGTTCGGCCCAAAATGCCACGGATGTGTCTTTTTTTTGTAGTGATCTTACGATGGATGAAGGAAGGATGTAAGAGCCTAAGCTTGGGGATGCCCCGGCATCCCAAGCTATTATCCAAGAATGAGCACCCAACTAAGCTTGGGGATGTCCCCGAGTGGCATCCCCGCTTGCTTCCAACAACTATTGGTCTTTTACTCGAGGCTATATTTTTATTCGTCACATGATATGTGTTTTCTTGGAGCGTCTTGTATGATATGTGTCTTGCTTGTTTTATTTTGTGTTTTAAGTCATCAATCCTTGCTGGACACACCTTTTTGAGAGAGCCAAAATTATATCATGACTTGTTAGAATTGCTCTCTATGCTTCACTTAAATCTTTTATGAGCTAGGACTTGCTCTAGTGCTTCACTTATATCTTTTTTAGCACGGTGTGCTTTGTTATTTTTGAAGAAATGCTCTCTTGCTTCACTTAGATTTATTTGAGAGTTAGTAATTTTTGTGAAGAAATTCTCTCTTGCTTCACTTAAATAATTTTGAGAGAAAGAATATTTGTTATGCTCATGATCTTCACTTATATTTGTTTGAAACTATGAAAAGCAACACGTGAAAATTAGTTCCAAAGTGATAGATATCCAAGAAGGATAAAAGAAATAAAAATGTCATGAAGATCATTGGACAAAATAAACATGATTCCTAGTAATAGTTTTGAGATATGATGATGTGATATGTGAGTTATGTTGATGAGAAATTGTGCTCTAATAAGAATATTGGTGTTAATGTTTGTGATTCCCTATGCATGCACGAAAGTCAATAATCATGCAATGAAAATTATATCATACTTGTGGTGCATTATTTGGTGTTAATTATGCTTAATGCTTGCTTATGAGATTATTCGTTTCTTGGTTGGTCGCTTCCCAATCTTTTGCTAGCCTTCATTTTGCACTAAGTATGATCTCTACTTGTGCATCCAAAATCCTTTAAACCAGTTTTGCCACATGAGTCCACTATATCTACCTATATGCGGTATTCTTTTGCCGTTCTAAGCAAATTTGCATGTGCCATCTCTAACTTTCAAAAATAAACTTCTCTTTTGTGTGTTTGTTTCGCTCGCGGAACGGTAACGGGTGGCTAATGTTTTCCATGCTAGATGTGTTATTCTCAAGATAAGTGTTTACTCACTTGTCATTGCACGAGAGTAAGGCAAAGGTTTTAGGGATGCCCAGTCCCGAAATGCAAAAAAATATTTACTTTATGTTGTCAAATAATAAATTCCTTGGAAAGTGTTGGTATGGAGGGCGCCCGTGGATACGGTTAGCCATGGAAAGTGAAAGAATGGTGGAAAAGGAATAAACTTTATTTTCTGTTTGGGAACCGCCTATGGCATATCTAGCATGGAAAGTGTTCGTAGCTCTGAGTCGTTTTTGTTGGTGGGATGGATACACCTCCCAAAATGTTTTTATCTCTAATTTTTCACCTTGAGCTCTGGCACCTCTACAAATCCCTACTTCCCTCGCGATGGGCCTTTATTTTACTTTATGCAATTTTTATTTTGAAATTTGAGTCTCCATCTTCTCTCATAGAAAGCACCAACTAGGAGGCAATATGATCGTGCTCAAGTATTGGGTGTAGTTAATATTCGAGTGTGTTTCATGAATGGATCAATGTTTGAGCATGATGGGCTAGGGATAACTTATTTTAGCGTTGATATTTTGAAAGACTTGGTTGCTTGTTGATATGCTTGAGTATCTAAATTATTATGTCAAAACTAGACTATTGATTTGAATCACATAAAAGTCCAAATGTCCATGCTATAAAGAAAAGAATATGATATGACTTGATGAACAGCACTCCACATCAAAAATTATGTTTTTATCACTTACCTACTCGAGGACGAGTAGGAGTTAAGCTTGGGGATGCTGATACGTCTCCAACGTATCTATAATTTTTTATTGTTCCATGTTGTTTTATTATCAATCTTGGATGTTTTATAATCATTTTATAGTCATTTTATATCATTTTTTTATACTAACCTATTGACATAGTGCCAAGTGCCAGTTGTTGTTTTTTCCATGTTTTTCACATCGCAGGAAATCAATATCAAACGGTGTCCAAATGCCATGAAACTTCACGATGATTTTTTATGGGCCAGAAGAAAGGCAATGGGCCCTGGTTGCAGCTGGGAGTCCCAGGCGCGCCCTGGTGGGTTGTGCCCACCTCAGGTGCCCCCCGGACCGCCTCTTTGCTCTATAAATACCACAATATTCCAGAAACCCTAAAACAAGTGTCGAAATATTCATCCAGCCGCCGCAGAGTCCAGAACCACCAAATCCAATCTAGACACCATCACGGAGGGGTTCACCACTTCCATTGGTGCCTCTCCGATGATGCGTGAGTAGTTCTTTGTAGACCTTCGGGTCCATAGTTAGTAGCTAGATGGCTTTCTCTCTCTCTCACTGGATTCTCAATACAATGGTCTCTTGGAGATCCATATGATGTAACTCTTTTGCGATGTGTTTATTGGGATCTGATGAACTTTGAGTTTATGATCAGTCATATCTTTTTATATCCATGAAAGTTATTTGAGTTTCTTTGATCTCTTATATGCATGATATCTTATAGCCTCGTATTTCTTCTCCGATATTTGGGTTTTGTTTGGCCAACTTGATATATTTATCTTGCAATGGGAAGAGGTGCCCGATAGTGGGTTTGATCTTACGGTGCTCGATCCCAGTGATAGAAGGGGAAACGACACGTACGTATCGTTGCTACTAAGGATAAAAAGACGAGATCTATATATACCGCCATATAGATAAACGGATCTTGTCTACATCATGTCATCGTTCTTATTGCATTACTTCGTTTTTCCATGAACTTAATACACTAGATGCATGCTGGATAGCGGTCGATGTGTGGAGTAATAGTAGTATATGCAGGCAGGAGTCGGTCTACTAATCTTGGACGTGATGCCTATGTAATGATCATTGCCTAGATATCGTCATAATTATTTGAAGTTCTATCAATTACCCAACAGTAATTTGTTTACCCACCGTTTGCTATTTTTCTCGAGAGAAGCCACCAGTGAAACCTACGGGCCCCGGTCTTATTTCTCATATATTTGCCTTGTGATCTACTTTTCCTTTGCATTTTTATTCAGATCTATTAAACCAAAAAATACAAAAATACCTTGCTGCACTTTATTCATTTGCGATCTATTATTTCAATCTATTACAACTTACCTCACGTCCGCTTGCCAATTTCTGGCGCCGTTACCCGAAAGGGATTGACAACCCTTTAACACGTTGGGTTGCGAGGTGTTGTTATTTGTGTGCAGGTGCTATTTACGTTGTGTTGCTTGGTTCTCCTACTGGTTTGATACCTTGGTTTCATAACTGAGGGAAATACTCTACCGTCACTGTGCTACATCATCCCTACCTCTCCAGGGAAATACCGACGTAGTTCTAGCTACCATCAAACGCCAAGCTTGTGTCCTCACACGCTCTGATTCAGCCACGATTTGAGCATGTTCCTCTGCCATCCTGGTATTCTCTGCATTGATATCCTCCTGGGCCTTGGTGATCTCCGCCTAAATCTTTACAATTTCTACATTGCACTCTACTTGATTCGCTGCAGTCACCTCTGTCGCCAGCAAAGTTGTCAGAGTGCCCAAGAGATTTGATAAGACATGAGCTGGCGGCCTAGCTGAGCCGCCAGCCCTAGCTGTCATAGCAGCAATCGATCCAGATGTCATAGCTGCAGCTGTTGATGAATTTAGAGCCGGGCCTGTGTCAGCCATGAAGATAGCAGCCCGACACGGCGGCTCATAGAGGTCCGGAATACTATCACCATCGGAATAGCCCCCGAGCCTACCGTCTGGAAGATGATAAATTGACTCTGTCTCTCCGGTCAAGGACTCATCACCTGAGTAAACGAGAGTCTCTCCTCCGGATACAGAATCCTCCGCAAGATCCATGCCATGCACGAAACCGACGAAAGCACGTTTCCGAACGGGTTGAATCCGGGCGGGTTGCATGCGCCGAGCCAGCTTGATGATGTCGGTGTAGATGTCCGGCTAAGGCTCTGATCCACCAATCTTGTCGATGAAGACATGAATCCCGCGGAAGGGGACCTGGTGCCCGTACTCGATTGAGTCGGCCTCAGGGCCCCAGCCAATGTCGTCGATGTAGAGCTTGCCGCGGTGACTCTTAGTCAGCCTGCCAACGGCGTATCCCTCGATCCCTGGGAAAGTGCCCTTCAAGAACTCGAAACCACCATGCACTGGCACCACAGTGGGCGCCAACTGTCATGGTTTTGTCACGGCAGATGCCCTTGTGAAAGGACTTAGGTGCGAGGCCATGGCTACGGTGATTAGCTTAAAGGGGTTGAACGGGATGAGAGACACATGAGGTTACCAGGTTCGGCCCCTCAGCAACGAGGCAAAAGCCTACATCCTGCTTTGTGTTGTATTGGTTGAGTATCGATTACAAGGGAGCGGAATCACTTAACCATTGATCGTAACTTAACTTTCACTCGCCACAGGGTCTCACCTTTATATACACAGGTCGAGGCCCTGGGCTTACAAGAGTCCAGGTCGGATCATGCTCCGTGACCGACTCTGGTTCTAAGTCGACTTGCCTTGCTAGTCAAGTTGCCATCGGTCGGCTTACACCTCCGGGTCTTGGGCCTTCAGTCAGCCCACTTCGTAAGTCGCCTCCAGGCTTTACATCTTGGCTTCTTAGGCCTACTTATGCTTCATCACTGAGTCGCCAACAGTGTAACCCGGCCCCTCCTGGGCGGGTCACACTGTGGGGTTATATCCCCAACAGGGCCCTTTCCTCCTTCATCTCCATGTTCCTTCTCCGGCTTTTCTCCTAGACACACTTCGTGGAAAGTGGTTCCCTTGTTTTTCTCCCATCGCTCGATTATCTCCTCAGATTCTTTTACGAGGTTATGTTCCTGCAACATAGAGGCCTGAGAAACAGCAATCCACTTCTCATAATCTTTAATTAAAAGGGGCATTATGGAGGTTGTTAGTAGTACACCATTTATAAATACTCTCCACCAACACCATATATTTCTAGACCTCTTTATGTTGTAGAGTGATACGTCTCCGTCGTATCTATAATTTTTGATTGTTCCATGCCAATATTCTACAACTTTTACATAATTTTGGCAACTTTTTATACTATTTTTGGGACTAACATATTGATCCAGTGCCCAGTGCCAGTTCCTGTTTGTTGCATGTTTTTTGTTTCGCAGAAAATCCATATCAAACGGAGTCCAAACGGGATAAAAAATGACGGAGTTTTTTGGAATATATGTGATTTTTGGGAAGAAGAATCAACGCGATACGATGCCCGAGGGGGCCACGAGGCAGCGGGCGCGCCCTGGGCCCTCGTGGCCACCCTGTAAGGCGGTTGGTGCCCTTCTTTCGCCGCAAGAAAGCTAATATCCGGATAGAGATCGTGTCCAAAATTCAGCCCAATCGGAGTTTCGGATCTCTAGGAATATAAGAAACGGTGAAAGGCCAGATCTGGGAACGCAGAAGCAGAGAGAGACAGAAAGACAGGTCCAATCTCAGAGGGGCTCTCCCACGCCATGGAGACCAAGGACCAGAGGGAGAACCCTTCTCCCACCTAGGGAGAAGGCCAAGGAAGAAGAAGAAGAAGAAGAAGAAGGGGGGCTCTCTCCCCCTCGCTTCCGGTGGCACCGGAGTGCCGCTGGGGCCATCATCGTCACCGCAATCTACACCAACAACTTCACCGCCGTCATCACCAACTCTTCCCCCCTCTATGCAGCGGTGTAACCCCTCTTTTACCTGCTGTAATCTCTACTTAAACATGGTGCTCAACGCTATATATTATTTCCCAATGATGTATGGCTATCCTATGATGTTTGAGTAGATCTGTTTTGTCCTATGGGTTAATTGATGATCGTGATTGGTTTGAGTTGCATGTTTTATTATTGGTGCTGTCCTATGGTGCTCTCCATGTAGCGCAAGCGTGAGGGATCCCCGCTCTAGGGTTTGCAATATGTTCATGGTTTGCTTATTGTCTGCGTTGTGTGAGTGACTGAAACACAAACACGGATAAGTGGGTCATGGCGTATGGGAATAAAGAGGACTTGATACTTTAATGCTATGGTTGGGTTTTACCTTAATGATCTTTAGTAGTTGCGGATGCTTGCTAGAGTTCCAATCATAAGTGCATATGATCCAAGAAGAGAAAGTATGTTAGCTTATTCCTCTCCCTCAAATAAAATTGCAAATAGTGATTACCGGTCTAGTTATCGATTGCCTAGGGACAAATAACTTTCTTGTGTGACAACAAGTTCTCTACTAAAACTAATTTAGTTGTGTCTTTATCTAAACAGCCCCTACTTTTTATTTACACGCTCTTTATTATCTTGCAAACCTATCCAACAACACTTCTAGTTTCATACTTGTTCTAGGTAAAGCGAACGTTAAGCATGCGTTGAGTTGTATCGGTGGTCGGTAGAACTTGAGGGAATATTTGTTCTACCTTTAGCTCCTCGTTGGGTTCGACACTCTTACTTATCGAAAGAGGCTACAATTGATCCCCTATACTTGTGGGTTATCAAGACCTTTTTCTGGCGCCGTTGCCGGGGAGCAATAGCGTGGGGTGAATATTCTCGTGTGTGCTTGTTTGCTTTATCACTAAGTAATTTTTATTAGTTGTTCTAAGTTGTTCTCTATCTTTAGTTATGGATATGGAACACGAAATACCAAAAAAATTAGGTGTACTTGCTACTCATGGAGATGGGGAACCTCCTAAAACCCTCGATGCTCATTATGTGAAAGATATTATGTACTACTTTGATAATCCTGAGAAAACGCCATTCAACTTTGTAATGGGAGACACGTTGGATCAACGTGAATACTTTAGGGATTATCGCTTGACTCAAAAAGGGAAACTATTATGGGATCAAATTTATTTGTTGCATTGGTATGCTCGGCAACTATGCTTGAGATATGATTATACTTGTTGCTCTAGGATGAAGGCTCCACACCTTCCCTTTTCATGTGAATTTAATGATAATGAAACCTTAGCTTCTTATGCTAATGGTATATATGATTACTATGATGTGGAACAAATAGAAGAGTTCGTTGCTTTTATGGGTGCTTACGAAAGTGAATCTTTGTTTGAAGAGTTTAAAGATTGATGTAGGGTGGAACCCTAGAGGGCCGATCTTTCACGACAGGAGCGGATCCCAACTAAAGAACACGAAGAACACGAGGGAAAAACGAGGGGAAACACGAGAGAAACACTCAAGCCAACAAGATTCGATTACACATGTGCTAGATCCTCGAAACACAAGGGGAGATACAGGATCCAAAGTCAACAACGGATGATACAAAGGGTAACCGGTTCTTCTCCGTGAGGAGGTCTTGATGGGGCCACCCAAGAGGGGGTCTTGAATCCAAGGGGATCTTCTCCGTAGAGGGGCCGCGGTCTCTCTCGTGGAGTAGATCCGTAATGGATGAGCAAAGCTCTATCTCACATATGAGCTAATCCTTTGCTAACCCTAGAAAGAGGGAGGAAGGGAGTATATATAGTCTAGGGGGCGAAAGGGTACATGGGCCTCGGCCCTTTACTGTGCGCAGACAGACGGAGCCGGATGTCTGGGCGATGGGCCGGATGTCCGGGCCTTCCCAAAGGGCCGGATGTCCGGGCTTGGAGGCCAGATGTCCGGGCTGGTGGAGTCAGCTTCTGTAGGTTCTGGTGCGTGGCGCCGGATGTCCGGGCTTCTGGCCGGATTTCCGGGATCGGTCCGGATGTCCGGGCTGGGGCCGGATGTCCGGGGCCTGTAAATGTTGGGCGGCTGGGCTGCTGCTGTGGTGGACGCTCCAGGGGCCGGATGTCCAGGGTCTTGGCCGGATGTCCGGGGCCTGGGAGGTGCTCTTGCCTCTTTCCGTTGGTTCTCTTCATTCATGTACTTGGCGGCTTGTCCGTCTTCACATGCATCCTCGGGAGGGTCCTCTTGACACCTAATCATGCATAGCATATCGGACTTAGGTAGTAGCCATGTCTCGAGTGGATCATATGTGATATCACTAAGGAAGGAAGTCACCTCGTTCTCAAGAGCTCTAGCTCGTGCTCGTGTCATGGGTCCTCTTGGCTCTTGATGAGACGATGGTAGGTCCATGGGGATGACCGTAGGATGCTCCGCATCATCTCCCCTTCCTTGGGAAAGATCTGACCTCGGATCGAAATCCTCATCACCATGGTACGGGGAGAGATCTTTGATGTTGAAGATGTCGCTCACGGAGTACTTGTCGCGTGGGATGTCGATCCTGTATGCGTTGTTGTTGTAGCGTGAAAGCACCTTGAAGGGTCCATCGGCTCGTGGTAGAAGTTTGGACTTGCGTTCGTTGGGGAAGCGGTCCTTGCGAAGGTGTAGCCACACAAGATCTCCAACATTGAATATGATGGGTTGCTTGTTGACGTTGAGCTTGGACGTGAGTCGTTGTACTTGGCGCTCGATGGTGTGCCTAGTATCTTCATGCATCTTCTTGAGGTAGTTGACTCGGGCACTCGCATCCATGTTTGTGCGCTCTTGTAGTGGTAGAGGTAGAATGTCCAATGGGGACAACGGGTTGAAGCCGTAGACGACCTCGAAGGGGGACTTGCCGGTAGTCGAATGTCTTGCCCGGTTGTAGGCGTACTCGGCGATAGGTAGGCACTCCTCCCACTCCTTGATGTTCTTCTTTATCAACACGCATAGTAGAGTGGAGAGCGTGCGGTTCGTCATCTCCGTTTGGCCGTCGGTTTGTGGATGGTATGCCAAAGAGAACAAAAGCTTGATTCCGAGCTTGGCGCACAAGGTCTTCCAAAAGTAACTCAAGAACTTGACGTCGCGGTCCGAGACAATCGTCTTTGGCACTCCAAGAAGGCGCAAGATTTCCCTAGAAAACAAATTTGCAACATGTGAAGCATCATCTATCTTGTTGCAAGGAATGAAATGAGCCATTTTGGAGAATCGGTCCACAACAACAAAAACGGAATCCTTGCCATTTCTAGTTCTAGGGAAACCAAGCACAAAATCCATGCTAATATCTTCCCATGGTTGATACAGGATTGGAAGAGGCATACATAGGCCATGAGATTGAGCGTTAGACTTAGCTTTGCGACATGTAGAGCATCGGTTGGTGAAGCGGTTGACGTCGCGGAACATCTTAGGCCAAAAATAGTTCTTGGAGAGCGTAGCGAGGGTCTTATCGCGTCCAAAATGTCCCATTAGTCCTCCTGCATGAGATTCTTGCAAAAGCAACAAACGAAGAGAAGACTCGAGGATGCAAAGTTTGTTAGCTCTCATAAGATAACCATCTTTGATATAATAGCGTTCCCAAGATGGATGCGTCAAGCACTTTGCATAAGGGATAGCAAAAGTAGGGTCATGCGCATATAAGTCTTTTATGTGCTCAAAGCCAATGACATTCAATTCAAGTTGAGTAACAAGCATGCATATATGGGAAAGCGCATCCGCCACAACATTTTCCTTGCCTTTAATATACTTGATGACGTAAGGAAAAGACTCAATAAATTCACTCCACTTAGCATGACGCTTGTTCAAGTTAGTTTGACCCTTAAGGTATTTAAGTGTTTCATGATCGGTATGGATGATAAATTCATGAGGGCGTAGATAATGTTCCCATTCACGCAAAACTCGCACTAAAGCATATAGCTCTTTATCATAGATGGGGTAATTGAGTTGCGCTCCGGGAAGTTTCTCACTAAAATATGCTATGGGGCGCTTCTCTTGCGTTAACACACCTCCTATGCCATTACCACTAGCATCGCAATGAATTTCAAAAGGTTTGTCAAAGTTGGGTAATGCAAGCACGGGAGCATGAGTAAGCAAATTCTTAAGCTCATTGAATGCGCTATCTTGAGATGGTCCCTAAACAAAGGGTGCATTCTTCTTGCTCAAAGCATGTAAAGGTGAAGCAATGGTGCTAAAATCCTTCACAAATCTACGGTAGAAATCGGCTAAACCAAGGAAACTACGCACTTGTTGCAAATTGGTTGGTTGGGGTCAAGCTTTAATAGCATTGATCTTAGATTCATCAACATGAACACCCTTAGAAGATACTACAAAACCCAAGAAAACAAGCTTATCAACACCGAAAAGGCATTTTTCCATATTAGCATAGAGACATTCTTTTCGAAGAGTTTGTAGCACGGTTTGAAGGTGGGTGACATGCTCTTTGAGAGATTTGCTAAACACAAGGATATCGTCAAAGTAGACAACAACAAATTCACCATTATAAGGGCGAAACACATTATGCATAAGACGCATGAAAGTGCCGGGTGCTTCCGATAAACCCATAGGCATGACTAACCACTCATACAAACCAAACTTTGTTTTGAAAGCGGTTTTCCATTCATCACCCTCTTGTATGCGGATTTGATAGTAACCACTTTTAAGATCAATTTTGGAAAAAATAGTGGCACCTCTAAGCTCATCAAGCATATCATCAATGCGTGGAATGGGGTACCTATAGCGAACGGTGATAGCATTCATGGATCTACAATCGGGACACATGCGAAAGCTACCGTCTCTCTTTGGCACAAGAATGACCGGTACGGCACAAGGACTCAAACTTTCACGCACATGTCCATGATCTATGAGATGCTTTACTTGCCTTTGTATTTCTTTGGTTTCTTCGAGGTTGACTCAGTAGGGAGCTTTGTTTGGAAGTGGCACTCTGGGGATGAGGTCGATGCGGTGCTCGATGCCTCATAGGGGAGGTAGACCCGGAGGTAGCTCATCGGGGAAAACGTCTTGGAATTCCTGCAAAAGAGAAGATAAAACTAGAGGAAGATTGTGAGAGGTGTTAGCTTTTGGTGCCTCATCTTTGCACAAAAGGACATAGTGTAGGACACTTGAGGGGTTCTCACACACTTCTCTCATCTCACGTTTGGTGGCAGATAGAACTAAGTTTGTCTTGTCGCTCATCATGGAGGCACTCAATTTGGGCTTGTGGCACTCACTCTCTTTTTGGTGGTTCGCTCGCTCACGATTCTCTCCACGATGGGTGGCTTGCTTGTCGGCGATCACTTGGCTTGGAGACATGGGTCGTAGCACAAACTCCTTCCCTTTCATCTTAAAGCTATAGTGATTTGTACGCCCATTGTGGATGACACCTCGGTCAAATTGCCATGGCCGTCCAAGAAGGAGGTGGCAAACGGTCATCGGAAGGACATCACACTCCAAAGTGTCTTCATAAGCTCCGATCTTGAAAGAGACTTGCACTCTATGGTCGACTTGGATGGTGCCGTTGTCGCTTAGCCATTGAACTTTGTAAGGGTGTGGGTGCTTCATCTTGACCAATTGGAGCTTGGAGCATAGTTCTTCACTTGCTAAGTTGGCAACTCCCTCCATCGATGATGACCTTGACGGACCTTTCGTTGATGTCGGCTTTAGTGTGAAAGATATGGCATCTTTGGTCTTCTTCTTGTTGATGTTGAAGAGTCAAGACCTTGGAGACAACAAGAGCGGGGCTCGAATCTTCGTCACAAAAGACTTGATCATCTTCATCGTCGTTGTTCACTTGGTGATGCATGGCCACTTGCTCAAGGGCTTCCATTTCTCCTTCACTCATGGAGTCATAGGTTCCATCGTTGTTGAGGATCATGGTGCGCTTGTTTGTGCACTCAAAGGACTTGTGGCCTCGGCCGCCGCATGTGAAGCATTTGAAGGAACTCGTCTTGATGGTCTCATCATTTGGGGTAGATGATGATGAAGCTTTTGACTTGAAGTTGCTTGTAGTAGGAGGACGACTTGAGCTTGTCGAAGTTTTCTTGTAACTTGACTTGTCGCCGTTGCTCGTAGATGGCTTGGTTGAGGTAGAAGGTGTTGGAGTCGTTGAAGCTTGATTGTTGGAGAAGCCGTAGGACTTGGATGAGTACTTGGCGTACTTGAAGTCATCTTGCACTTGACGTTCCGCCTTTGTAGCTTGATGCACTAGCTCGATGAGGTTCGAGTATGGTTGGAAGTCGGTGATCTTCTTGATAGGATGATTGAGTCCATTCAACAAACGTGCCATAGTTTGCTCATCACCTTCCATGACATTGGCTCTTATCATGGCAATCTCCATTTCCTTGTAGTACTCTTCAACGCTCTTGGTTCCTTGCTTGAGTAGTTGGAGTTTCTTGAAGAGGTCGCGGTTGTAGTAGTTAGGCACGAAATGTGCTCTCATGACATCCTTCATTTGCGTCCAAGTGGTGATGGGTGGTTCACCTCTTGCCGCTCGTCACTCAATGACTTGTTCCCACCAAATGAGGACGTAGTCTTGGAACTCAAGGGATGCCATCGCGATCTTCTTATCTTCGTAGTTGTGCAAGCGAAAGATTTTGTCAACCTTCAATGCCCATGAGATGTACTCTTCGGGGTCATTGCTTCCGGTGAACTTGGGCATGGTGAACTTTAGCTTGCCATATCGTTGCTATTCATTGTGTTGGGGTCGGGGATGATGACGCCCATGTCAGTGAGGATTGACAATCTCATGTTGCTCTTGGCGAGGAGGATTGTCGTTCTCATGTTGTTCTTGTCTTGGAGAAGGTCCATTGTCTTGATGCTCTCGATGGACTTGATGTTCTTGTCTTGCTGGAGGAGGAGCTTGTGGAGGAGCTTGTCGAGCTTGTGGAGGATCTTGGCGATGCACACGCGCTTGGAAAATCCTCTCTTGAACTTCATCACGAAGCGCTTCTTGGTGTAGACGAGCTTGTCGGCCTCGGTTGGCTACGGCTCGACTTGAGTCTCGAAGGGCACGTTCCGCCTCAAGTGCTTGAGCTTTGCATAGTTGTTGTTCTTGACGTTGTGCCTCGGCGTCTTCTGCATCTTGATGTTATCGCGCACGCTCCTCTTAATCTTGTTGCCGTTGGCGTTGTCGTTCCTGTGCTTGCACGAATGCAGCTTGGGCTTGATGGTGTCGATGCTCTTGAGAGTCGGTGTCATGTAGAGGGTTGCGGTTTGCTTGACGATCTTGATGCATGGCACGACGAAGAGTGTTCGATGTCGGGGTACTTGAGCCGGAGATAGTGTTGTCGGAGTGTCGACTCGAGCGACTCCTTCTTGAGTAGGACGAAGTGGTAGAAGAGCGGTTGACCAACAAGGCACGAATCTCGTCCATTCTAGCGTCATTCTCGTGCTTGTGTTCGTCGAGCTTGTTGTCGAAGTAGTCTCTTGTATGTTGCTCGGAGAGTCGCAAGTCGGTGGCGAGGTTGTCGATGCGGTCGCTCATTGCTTGTTGTTCTTGATGCAAAGCTCGTTGTGCACCAAAGAGGTGGCTCTTGGTGACGTAGGATGACATGTCGTCGTCCTGCTCCAAGAAAAGTGGGTTGGTAGAAGTACTTGGCCTATCCATCATTCCAAACAAAGATATGTGAGTTGGAGAAAAAGAAGAACCAATACCAAATGTACCTTGACCGATGTTGAAAATGGATCAAAGATCACTCCAATGTATAACAAGCAAATAGCACAATTGGTACCAATTCTTGTCGGTTTCTCACACCTACACACAAGTGAAAGCTTATGGTGGAGCTTGGTTAGGATGGTGGCACAAAATTTGATGCAATTGTTAGTGAGTTTCAATAATGTTGGAAAAGATTCGCAAATTGCAAATGCAACAAGTAGACCAAGCAAGATAAGGTACACGGAAACACACACGCAAATAGATAAGTGGGGTCGTGCAACCAAGGGTGAGCCAAAATGTGGAAACCACAAAGATGCTCGTGTTGTACAACACTAGAGAGATGCTAGCACGATTGCACAATAGGCGGATACGAACTTGTGCACAACCTACTAGGCAAAAATGCAACGACTTCTATCCCAAGTATGCTATATGTATGGTATTCCAATGGTATGATCCAAGATGATCGAGTGTGACAATCTTAATGTAGTATGATGCTATGGTTCTTGCGTATAAGCTCTTTGCTTATCTTTCCTCTTTTGCTTAAAAGCTTGTTTGGCTCGTCGTTGTTTGAGCTCTTTTCTCATGCAATGCTTCACGAACCAAGGTAGCAATTGTGTATGCGTTGATAACTTTGTGACACAAGAGATGATACCAAGATATGCAACACGATAATATGGTATACTATGGGAAGTATGATCACTAATGTGCACAAGTCATGTTGCCGGCAATACTCAAAGGCTAGTCTCGATGGGTAAGTGACGCAAAAGTAAGGCTATGGGGTTATCAATGCAAATGCAAGCAAGTATGATGATATCACGATACCAAGATGATACCAAGGTGAGGTTGATACCAAAGTGATGTAGTCGTTCGTAGTATTCCTTGGCGAAGATGAGCGGTGGTGATGTTGATGTTGAACCGTACCTAGATAGCCGAAACACAATAGGACACGGAAACCACAACTCGAATTCTCAAAACAAAACGGGTCAAAAATTGTCGCAGTTGGTAGCGGGAAAGGCTATGGTGGCGCTATGCGGAAGTGGTGGTGGTATGCGGAAGTGTATGTGGGCACCAGAACAAAATTGGGTGAAAGTTAGGTGGGAAACGGAGCGGTGGATGGAAGTGTTGCTGCCAGGGGCCGGATGTCCGGGCTGATGGCTGGATGTCCGGGTGGGGCCGGATGTCCGGGCTTTGGATCCATGGACGAATTTGATGAACACCGCATGGAGAGGTCAAATCCGGGGCAAAAATCGGAAGATTTTGTGGATGGAAATTGGGGAAAAGATGGGGGAAAGCTAGATCTACCTGCAACACACGAAATCCACGGATCGAATCCAACAAAACTTCATCACACCAACAAATCACAAAAAAAAATTGGGGCTATTTTTGTGGGGCAATTTTCGAATTTGGGACAAAATCAACAAAACTAGGCTAGAAAACACAACGGGGAGGCTCCGAAATCGTGATCAACGTGGCTCATGATACCAAGATGATGTAGGGTGGAACCCTAGAGGGCCGATCTTTCACGATAGGAGCGGATCCCAACTAAAGAACACGAAGAACACGAGGGAAAAACGAGGGGAAACACGAGAGAAACACTCAAGCCAACAAGATTCGATTACACATGTGCTAGATCCTCGAAACACAAGGGGAGATACAGGATCCAAAGTCAACAACGAACGATACAAAGGGTAACCGGTTCTTCTCCGTGAGGAGGTCTTGATGGGGCCACCCAAGAGGGGGTCTTGAATCCAAGGGGATCTTCTCCGTAGAGGGGCCGCGGTCTCTCTCGTGGAGTAGATCCGTAATGGATGAGCAAAGCTCTATCTCACATATGAGCTAATCCTTTTCTAACCCTAGAAAGAGGGAGGAATAGGAGTATATATAGTCTAGGGGGGCGAAAGGGTACATGGGCCTCGGCCCTTTACTGTGCGCAGACAGACGGAGCCGGATGTCCGGGCGACGGGCCGGATGTCCGGGCTTGGAGGCCGGATGTCCGGGCTGGTGGAGTCAGCTTTGTTGGGGATCGTAGCAGAATTTTAAAATTTTCTACGCATCACCAAGATCCATCTATGGAGTATACTAGCAACGAGGGGAAAGGAGTGCATCTACATACCCTTGTAGATCGCGAGCGGAAGCGTTCTAGTGAACGGGGTTGATGGAGTCGTACTCGTCGTGATCCGAATCACCGATGACCGAGCGCCGAACGGGCGGCACCTCCGTGTTCAACACACGTACGGAGCAGCGACGTCTCCTCCTTCTTGATCCAACAAGGGGGAAGGAGAGGTTGATGGAGATCCAGCAGCACGACGGCGTGGTGGTGGAAGTAGCGGGGATCCCGGCAGGGCTTCGCCAAGCGCAAGCGGGAGGGAGAGGTGTTGCAGGGGGAGAGGGAGGCGCCAGGGGCTGTGTTGTTGCTGCCCTCCCTCCCCCCCACTATTTATAGGGGTCCTAGGGGGCGCCGGCCACCCTGGAGATCCCATCTGAGGGGGAGCAGCGGCCAAGGGGGTGGCTTGCCCCCCAAGGCAAGTGGGGCGCCCCCCACCCCTAGGGTTTCCAACCCTAGGCGCAGGGGGAGGCCCAAGGGGGGGCGCCCCAGCCCACTAAGGGCTGGTTCCCTTCCCACTTCAGCCCATGGGGCCCTCCGGGATAGGTGGCCCCACCCGTTGGACCCCCGGGACCCTTCCGGTGGTCCCGGTACAATACCGATAACCCCCGAAACTTTCCCGGTGGCCGAAAGTGGACTTCCTATATATAATTCTTCACCTCCGGACCATTCCGGAACTCCTCAAGATGTCCGGGATCTCATCCGGGACTCCGAACAACTTTCGGGTTTCCGCATACTAATATCTCTACAACCCTAGCGTCACCGAACCTTAAGTGTGTAGACCCTACGGGTTCGGGAGACATGCAGACATGACCGAGATGCCTCTCTGGTCACTAACCAACAGCGGGATCTGGATACCCATGTTGGCTCCCACATGTTCCATGATGATCTCATCGGATGAACCACGATGTCGAGGATTCAATCAATCCCGTATACAATTCCCTTTGTCAATCGGTATGTTACTTGCCCGAGATTCGATCGTCGGTATCCCAATACCTTGTTCAATCTCATTACCGGCAAGTCACTTTACTCGTACCGTAATGCATGATCCCGTGGATAACTCCTTAGTCACATTGAGCTCATTATGATGATGCATTACCGAGTGGGCCCAGAGATACCTCTCCGTCATACGGAGTGACAAATCCCAGTCTCGATCCGTGCCAACTCAACAGACACTTTCGGAGATACCCGTAGTGTACCTTTATAGTCACCCAGTTATGTTGTGACGTTTGGTACACCCAAAGCACTCCTACGGTATCCGGGAGTTGCACGATCTCATGGTCTAAGGAAATGATACTTTACATTGGAAAAGCTCTAGCAAACGAACTACACGATCTTTTGTGCTATTCTTAGGATTGGGTCTTGTCCATCACATCATTCTCCTAATGATGTGATCCCGTTATCAATGACATCCAATGTCCATAGTCAGGAAACCATGACTATATGTTGATCAACGAGCTAGTCAACTAGAGGCTTACTAGGGACACGTTATGGTCTATGTATTCACACATGTATTACGATTTCCGGATAACACAATTATAGCATGAACAATAGACAATTATCATGAACAAGGAAATATAATAATAACCATTTATTATTGCCTCTAGGGCATATTTCCAATAGTCTCCCACTTGCACTAGAGTCAATAATCTAGTTACATTGTGATGAATCGAACACCCATAGAGTTCTGGTGTTGATCATGTTTTGCTCTAGGGAGAGGTTTAGTCAACGGATCTGCTACATTCAGGTCCGTATGTACTTTACAAATATCTATGTCTCCATTTTGAACACTTTCACGAATGGAGTTGAAGCGACGCTTGATATGCCTGGTCTTCCTATGAAGCCTGGGCTCCTTGGCAAGGGCAATAGCTCCAGTGTTGTCACAGAAGAGAGTCATCGGGTCCGACGCATTGGGAATCACCCCTAGGTCGGTAATGAACTCCTTCATCCAGATTGCTTCTTGCGCTGCCTCTGAGGCTGCCATGTACTCCGCTTCACATGTAGATCCCGCCACGATGCTTTGCTTGCAACTGCACCAGCTTACTGCCCCTCCATTCAAAATATACACGTATCCGGTTTGTGACTTCGAGTCATCCAGACCTGTGTCGAAGCTAGCATCGACGTAACCCTTTACGACGAGCTCTTCGTCACCTCCATAAACGAGAAACATATCCTTAGTCCTCTTCAGGTACTTCAGGATATTCTTGACCGCTGTCCAGTGTTCCATGTCGGGATTACTTTGGTACCTTCCTACCAAACTTACGGCAAGGTTTACATCAGGTCTGGTACACAACATGGCATACATAATAGACCCTATGGCCGAGGCATAGGGGATGACACTCATCTTTTCTCTATCTTCTGCCATGGTCGGGCATTGAGCCGTGCTCAATTGCACACCTTGCAATACAGGCAAGAACCCCTTCTTGGACTGATCCATATTGAACTTCTTCAATATATTGTCAAGGTATGTACTCTACGAAAGACCTATGAGGCGTCTTGATCTATCTCTATAGATCTTGATGCCTAATATATAAGCAGCTTCTCCAAGGTCCTTCATTGAAAAACACTTATTCAAATAGGCCTTTATACTTTCCAAGAATTCTATATCATTTCCCATCAATAGTATGTCATCCACATATAATAAGAGAAATGCTACAGAGCTCCCACTCACTTTCTTGTAAACACAGGTTTCTCCATAAGTCTGTGTAAACCCAAACGCTTTGATCATCTCATCAAAGCGAATGTTCCAACTCCGAGATGCTTGCACCAGCCCATAGATAGAGCGCTGGAGCTTGCATACCTTTTTAGCATTCTTAGGATTGACAAAACCTTTCGGCTGCATCATATACAATTCTTCCTTAAGAAAGCCGTTAAGGAATGCCGTTTTGACGTCCATTTGCCATATCTCATAATCATAGAATGTGGCAATTGCTAACATGATTCGGACGGACTTCAGCTTCGCTACGGGTGAGAAAGTCTCATCGTAGTCAACCCCTTGAACTTGTCAATAACCCTTAGCGACAAGTCGAGCCTTATAGATGGTCACGTTACCATCCGCGTCTGTCTTCTTCTTAAAGATCCATTTATTTTCTATGGCTCGCCGATCATCGGGCAAGTCAGTCAAAGTCCATACTTCGTTTTCATACATGGATCCTATCTCGGATTTCATGGCTTCTAGCCATTTGTCGGAATCCGGGCCCGCCATCGCTTCTTCATAGTTCGAAGGTTCACCGTTGTCTAACAACATGATTTCCAGGACAGGGTTGTCGTACCACTCTGGTGCAGAACGTGTCCTTGTGGACCTACGAAGTTCAGCAGTAACTTGATCCGAAGCTTCATGATCATCATCATTAACTTCCTCCCCAGTCGGTGTAGGCACCACAGGAACATCTTCCCACGCTGCGCTACTTTCTGGTTCGGAAGGGGTGACTATCACCTCATCAAGTTCCACTTTCCTCCCACTTAATTCTTTCGAGAGAAACTCTTTCTCCAGAAACGACCCGTTCTTGGCAACAAAGATCTTGCCTTCGGATC
The DNA here is from genome assembly GCF_002575655.3 of Aegilops tauschii subsp. strangulata. Taxonomy (NCBI): domain Eukaryota; kingdom Viridiplantae; phylum Streptophyta; class Magnoliopsida; order Poales; family Poaceae; genus Aegilops; species Aegilops tauschii. The sequence goes on along the minus strand of NC_053036.3, from coordinate 455,314,839 downwards.
TGAGGTAGAAGGTATACCCAATGGTTTCCTTAGGGTATCCTATGAAGACGCATTTTTCCGACTTGGGTTCGAGCTTTTCAGGTTGAAGTTTCTTGACATAAGCATCGCATCCCCAAACTTTTAGAAACGACAGCTTAGGTTTCTTCCCAAACCATAATTCATACGGTGTCGTCTCAACGGATTTCGACGGAGCCCTATTTAAAGTGAATGTGGCAGTCTCTAAAGCATAGCCCCAAAATGAGAGCGGTAGATCGGTAAGAGACATCATAGATCGCACCATATCCAATAGAGTGCGATTACGACGTTCGGACACACCGTTTCGCTGAGGTGTTCCAGGCGGCGTGAGTTGTGAAACGATTCCACATTTCCTTAAGTGCGTACCAAATTTGTGACTTAAATATTCTCCACCACGATCTGATCGTAAGAACTTTATTTTCCTGTCACGTTGATTCTCAACCTCACTCTGAAATTCCTTGAACTTTTCAAAGGTTTCAGACTTGTGTTTCATTAGGTAGACATACCCATATCTACTTAAATCATCAGTGAGAGTAAGAACATAACGTTAGCCACCGCGAGCCTCAACACTCATTGGACCGCACACATCAGTATGTATGATTTCCAATAAGTTGGTTGCTCACTCCATTGTTCCGGAGAACGGAGTCTTGGTCATCTTACCCATGAGGCATGGTTCGCACGTGTCAAATGATTCGTAATCAAGAGACTCCAAAAGTCCATCTGCATGGAGCTTCTTCATGCGTTTGACACCAATGTGACCAAGGCGGCAGTGCCACAAGTATGTGGGACTATCGTTATCAACTTTACATCTTTTGGTATTCACACTATGAATATGTGTAACATCACGTTCGAGATTCATCAAGAATAAACCATTGACCAGCGGGGCATGACCATAAAACATATCTCTCATATAAATAGAACAACCATTATTCTCGGATTTAAATGAGTAGCCATCTCGAATTAAACGAGATCCAAATACAATGTTCATGCTCAAATCTGGCACTAAATAACAATTATTGAGGTTTAAAACTAATCCCGTAGGTAAATGCAGAGGTAGCATGCCGACGGCGATCACATCGACCTTGGAACCATTCCCGACGTGCATCGTCACCTCGTCCTTCGCCAGTCTCCGCTTATTCCGCAGCTCCTGTTTTGAGTTACAAATATGAGCAACCGCACCGGTATCAAATACCCAGGAGCTACTACGAGTACTGGTAAGGTACACATCAATTACATGTATATCACATATACCTTTGGTGTTGCCGGCCTTCTTGTCCGCTAAGTATTTTGGGCAGTTCCGCTTCCAGTGACCACTTCCCTTGCAATAAAAGCACTCAGTCTCAGGCTTGGGTCCATTCCTTGGCTTCTTCCCGGCAACTGGTTTACCGGGCGCGGCAACTCCCTTGCCGTCTTTCTTTAAGTTCTTCTTACCCTTGCCTTTCTTGAACTTAGTGGTTTTATTCACCATCAACACTTGATGTTCCTTTTTGATCTCCACCTCCGCTGATTTCAGCATTGAATATACCTCAGGAATGGTCTTTTCCATCCCCTGCATATTGAAGTTCATCACAAAGCTCTTGTAGCTTGGTGGAAGCGACTGAAGGATTCTGTCAATGACCGCGTCATCCGGGAGATTCACTCCCAGCTGAGACAAGCGGTTGTGTAACCCAGACATTCTGAGTATGTGCTCACTGACAGAACTATTTTCCTCCATTTTACAACTGAAGAACTTGTCGGAGACTTCATATCTCTCGACCCGGGCATGAGCTTGGAAAACCATTTTCAGCTCTTCGAACATCTCATATGCTCCATGTTTCTCAAAACGCTTTTGGAGCCCCGGTTCTAAGCTGTAAAGCATGCTGCACTGAACGAGGGAGTAATCATCAGCACGTGATTGCCAAGCGTTCATAACGTCTTGGTTCTCTGGGATGGGTGCTTCACCTAGCGGTGCTTCTAGGACATAATCTTTCTTGGCAGCTATGAGGATGATCCTCAGGTTCCGGACCCAGTCCGTATAGTTGCTGCCATCATCTTTCAGCTTGGTTTTCTCTAGGAACGCGTTGAAGTTGAGGACAACGTGGGCCATTTGATCTACAAGACATATTGTAAAGATTTTAGACTAAGTTCATGATAATTAAGTTCATCTAATCAAATTATTCAATGAACTCCCACTCAGATAGACATCCCTCCAGTCATCTAAGTGAAACATGATCCGAGTTAACTAGGCCGTGTCCGATCATCACGTGAGACGGACTAGTCAAGATCGGTGAACATCTCCATGTTGATCGTATCTTCTATACGACTCATGCTCGACCTTTCGGTCTTCCGTGTTCCGAGGCCATGTCTGTACATGCTAGGCTTGTCAAGTCAACCTAAGTGTATTGTGTGTGTTCCGAGGCCATGTCTGTACATGCTAGGCTCGTCAACACCCGTTGTATGCGAATGTTAGAATCTATCACACCCGATCATCACGTGGTGCTTCAAAACAACGAACCTTCGCAACGGTGCACAGTTAGGGGGGACACTTTCTTGAAATTATTATAAGGGATCATCTTACTTACTACCGTCGTTCTAAGCAAATAAGATGCAAAACATGATAAACATCACATGCAATCAAATAGTGACATGATATGGCCATCATCATTTTGCTCCTTTGATCTCCATCTTCGGGGCGCCATGATCATCTTCGTCACTGGCATGACACCATGATCTCCATCATCATGATCTCCATCATTGTGTCTTCATGAAGTTGTCACGCCAACGATTACTTCTACTTCTATGGCTAACGCGTTTAGCAATAAAGTAAAGTAATTTACATGGCGTTATTCAATGACACGCAGGTCATACAAAAAATAAAGACAACTCCTATGGCTCCTGCCGGTTGTCATACTCATCGACATGCAAGTCGTGATTCCTATTACAAGAATATGATCAATCTCATACATCACATATATCATTCATCACATCTTCTGGCCATATCACATCACAAGGCACATGCTGCAAAAACAAGTTAGACGTCCTCTAATTGTTGTTGCAAGTTTTTTACGTGGCTTCTATAGGTTTTTAGCAAGAACGTTTCTTACCTACGTAAAACCACAACGTGATATGCCAATTTCTATTTACCCTTCATAAGGACCCTTTTCATCGAATCCGTTCCGACTAAAGTGGGAGAGACAGACACCCGCTAGCCACCTTATGCAACCAGTGCATGTCAGTCGGTGGAACCTGTCTCACGTAAGCGTACGTGTAAGGTCGGTCCGGGCCGCTTCATCCCACAATACCGCCGAAACAAGATAAGACTAGTAGTGGCAAGAAAAATTGACAACATCTACGCCCACAACTGCTTTGTGTTCTACTCGTGCATAGTAACTACGCATAGGCCTGGCTCTGATACCACTGTTGGGGATCGTAGCAGAATTTTAAAATTTTCTACGCATCACCAAGATCCATCTATGGAGTATACTAGCAACGAGGGGAAAGGAGTGCATCTACATACCCTTGTAGATCGCGAGCGGAAGCGTTCTAGTGAACGGGGTTGATGGAGTCGTACTCGTCGTGATCCAAATCACCGATGACCGAGCGCCGAACGGACGGCACCTCCGCGTTCAACACACGTACGGAGCAGCGACGTCTCCTCCTTCTTGATCCAGCAAGGGGGAAGGAGAGGTTGATAGAGATCCAGCAGCACGACGGCGTGGTGGTGGAAGTAGCGGGGATCCCGTCAAGGCTTCGCCAAGCGCAAGCGGGAGGGAGAGGTGTTGCAGGGGGAGAGGGAGGCGCCAGGGGCTGTGTTGTTGCTGCCCTCCCTCCCCCCCACTATTTATAGGGGTCCTGGGGGGCGCCGGCCACCCTGGAGATCCCATCTGAGGGGGGGCGGCGGCCAAGGGGGTGGCTTGCCCCCCAAGGCAAGTGGGGCGCCCCCCACCCCTAGGGTTTCCAACCCTAGGCGCAGGGGGAGGCCCAAGGGGGGGCGCCCCAGCCCACTAAGGGCTGGTTCGCTTCCCACTTCAGCCCATGGGGCCCTCCGGGATAGGTGGCCCCACCCGGTGGACCCCCGGGACCCTTCCGGTGGTCCCGGTACAATACCGATAACCCCCGAAACTTTCCCGGTGGCCGAAACTGGACTTCCTATATATAATTCTTCACCTCCGGACCATTCCGGAACTCCTCGTGATGTCCGGGATCTCATCCGGGACTCCGAACAACTTTCGGGTTTCCGCATACTAATATCTCTACAACCCTAGCGTCACCGAACCTTAAGTGTGTAGACCCTACGGGTTCGGGAGACATGCAGACATGACCGAGATGCCTCTCCGGTCACTAACCAACAGCGGGATCTGGATACCCATGTTGGCTCCCACATGTTCCACAATGATCTCATCGGATGAACCACGATGTCGAGGATTCAATCAATCCCGTATACAATTCCCTTTGTCAATCGGTATGTTACTTGCCCGAGATTCGGTCGTCGGTATCCCAATACCTTGTTCAATCTCGTTACCGGCAAGTCACTTTACTCGTACCGTAATGCATGATCCCGTGGCTAACTCCTTAGTCACATTGAGCTCATTATGATGATGCATTACCGAGTGGGCCCAGAGATACCTCTCCGTCATACGGAGTGACAAATCCCAGTCTCGATCCGTGCCAACTCAACAGACACTTTCGGAGATACCCGTAGTGTACCTTTATAGTCACCCAGTTACATTGTGATGTTTGGTACACCCAAAGCACTCCTACGGTATCCGGGAGTTGCATGATCTCATGGTCTAAGGAAATGATACTTGACATTGGAAAAGCTCTAGCAAACGAACTACACGATCTTTTGTGCTATGCTTAGGATTGGGTCTTGTCCATCACATCATTCTCCTAATGATGTGATCCCGTTATCAATGACATCCAATGTCCATAGTCAGGAAACCATGACTATTTGTTGATCAACGAGCTAGTCAACTAGAGGCTTACTAGGGACACGTTATGGTCTATGTATTCACACATGTATTACGATTTCCGGATAACACAATTATAGCATGAACAATAGACAATTATCATGAACAAGGAAATATAATAATAACCATTTATTATTGCCTCTAGGGCATATTTCCAACAAGCTTCTGTAGGTTCTGGTGCATGGCGCCGGATGTCCGGGCTTCTGGCCGGATTTCCGGGATCGGTCCGGATGTCCGGGGCCTGTAGATGTTGGGCAGCTGGGCTGCTGCTGTGGTGGACGCTCCAGGGGCCGGATGTCCGGGGTCTTGGCCGGATGTCCGAGGCCTGGGAGGTGCTCTTTCCTCTTTCCGTTGGTTCTCTTCATTCATGGACTTGGCAGCTTGTCCGTCTTCACATGCATCCTCGGGAGGGTCCTCTTGACACCTAATCATGCATAGCATATCGGACTTAGGTAGTAGCCATGTCTCGAGTGGATCATATGTGATATCACTAAGGAAGGAAGTCACCTCGTTCTCGAGAGCTCTAGCTCGTGCTCGTGTCATGGGTCCTCTTGGTTCTTGATGAGACGATGGTAGGTCCATGGGGATGATCGTAGGATGCTCCGCATCAAAGATTTTGATGATTCGGTTTATAGACCTGAAAATTTTAGTATACTTAAATATTGCTATGAGAATTATGAATTCAATTCCGATATTGATGATTTTATTGAGAGAGTCTCCGTTGTCCAAGAAGAGACTAATATTTTGCAGGAGTCTATGGAAGAAGAAATTAATGACATTGTGAGTTCATTGGATGAAAAAGATGAGGAGGAGAGCGAAGAACAAAAGGAGGAAGAGCGGATTGATCACCCGTGCCCAGCTTCTAATGAGAGTAACTTTCAACTCATACATTGTTTAATTTCCCTTCGTGCTTACCGAAGGATGAATGCTATGATAATTGTTATGATCCCGTTGATTCTTTTGAAATATCCCTTTTTGATGATGCTTGCTATGCTTGTGGCCAAGATGCCAATATGAATTATGCTTATGGAGATGAACTTGCTATAGTTCCTTATGTTAAACATGAAATTGTTGCTATTGCACCCACGCATGATAGTCCTATTATCTTTTTGAATTCTCCCGACTACACTATATCGGAGAAGTCTGCCCTTATTAAGGATTATATTGATGGGTTGCGTTTTACTATTACACATGATGATTTTGATAGATATAATATGCATGTGCTTGCTGCTCCTACTTGCAATTATTATGAGAGAGGAACTACATCTCCGCCTCTCCATGTTTCCAACATGATAAAATTGCAAGAAACTGTTTATACTATGCATTGGCCTTTACTTTTTGTGCATGAATTGTTCTTTTATGACATGCCGATGCATAGGAAGAGAGTTAGACTTCGTCATTACATGATATATGTTACTTTGTGCTCACTATTAAATTACAAATCATTGTTAATTAAAATTGGCTTTGATATACCTTGGGATTCGGGTGGATCCATTACTTGAGCACTATATGCCTAGCTTAATGTCTTTAAAGAAAGCGCTGCTAGGGAGACAACCCAGAAGTTTTAGAGAGTCATTTATTTCTGTTGTGTGATTTTATAAAGTTTAAAAATAAAAATAATGTGCCAAGGTTTGCCTTTAGGATGTTTTAGATTACTTGTTGGTTTGTGCGGTGCAGAACAGAAACTTTGGCTGTAGTGTGCGATTTTACATTTTTTACTGGAATGTCAAACGGTTCTGAAACCTTTTTGCACTGTCTTTCTATACAAATTGTTTATTTTTCCTAATTTTGGCAGAATTTTTGGGGTATCAGAAGTATGGTGAATGTTCAGATTACTACAGACTGTCCTGTTTAAGACAGATTCTGTTTTTGATGCATAGTTTGCTTGTTTTAATGAAACTATCGATTTCTATCAGTGGATTAAGCCATGGAAAAGTTATATTACAGTAGCTACAATGCAAAAACAAAATATGAATTGGTTTGCACAGTACTTAGAGTAGTGATTTGCTTTATTATACTAACGGATCTTACCAAACTTCCTGTTGAGTTTTGTGTGGATGAAGTGTTCGAAGATCGAGGAAGTCTGGATGTGAGGAGAAGGAGGAGAGGAAAGAGCTCAAGCTTGGGGATGCCCAAGGCACCCCAAGTAAATATTCAGGGAGACTCAAGCGCCTAAGCTTGGGGATGCCCCGGAAGGCATCCCATCTTTCTTCAACAAGTATCGGTATGTTTTCGGATTCGTTTCATTCATGCGATATGTGCAAATCTTGGAGCGTCTTTTGCATTTAGTTTTCACTTTTCTTTTATGCACCATGCTGGTATGAGATAGTCCATGGTTGATTTATAGAATGCTCATTGCACTTCACTTATATCTTTTGAGTATGGATTTATAGAATGCTTCATGTGCTTCGCTTATATCATTTGAAGTTTGGATTGCCTGTTTCTCTTCACATAGAAAACCGCCATTTGTAAAATGCTCTTGTGCTTCACTTATATTTGTTAGAGCGTGGGCATATCTTTTGTAGAAAAAATTAAACTCTCTTGCTTCACTTATATCTATTTAGAGAGATGACAGGAATTGGTCATTCACATGGTTAGTCATAAAATCCTACATAAAACTTGTAGATCACTGAATATGATATGTTTGATTCCTTGCAATAGTTTTGCAATATAAAGATGGTGATATTAGAGTCATGCTAGTGGGTAGTTGTGGATCGTAGAAATACTTCTGTTGAAGTTTATGATTCCCGTAGCATGCACGTATGGTGAACCGTTATGTAACGAAGTTGGAGCATGAGGTATTTATTGATTGTCTTCCTTATGAGTGGCGGTCGGGGACGAGCGATGGTCTTTTCCTACCAATCTATCCCCCTAGGAGCATGCGCGTAGTACTTTGTTTCAATGACTAATAGATTTTTGCAATAAGTATGTGAGTTCTTTATGACTAATGTTGAGTCCATGGATTATACGCACTCTCACCCTTCCATCATTGCTAGCCTCTTAGGTACCGTGCATTGCCCTTTCTCACCTCGAGAGTTGGTGCAAACTTCGCCGGTGCATCCAAACCCCGTGATACGATACGCTCTATCACACATAAGCCTCCTTATATCTTCCTCAAAACAGCCACCATACCTACCTATTATGGCATTTCCATAGCCATTCCGAGATATATTGCCATGCAACTTCCATCATCATCATATACATGACTTGGGCATTTATTGTCATATTGCTTTGCATGATCGTAAGATAGCTACCATGATGTTTTCATGGCTTGTCTGTTTTTTGATGTCATTGCTACGCTAGATCATTGCACATCCCGGTACACCACCAGAGGCATTCATATAGAGTCTATCTTTGTTCTAGTATCGAGTTGTAATATTGAGTTGTAAGTAAATAAAAGTGTGATGATCATCATTATTAGAACATTGTCCCATGTGAGGTTATCAAAATAAAAGTGGCCAAAGAAGCCCCCCAAAAAATAGAGAGGCCAAAGAAGCCTACAAAAAAAGAGAGAGAAGGGACAATGTTACTATCCTTTTACCACACTTGTGCTTCAGAGTAGCACCATGTTCTTCATATATAGAGTCTCTTGAGTTATCACTTTCATATACTAGTGGGAATTTTCATTATATAACTTGGCTTGTATATTCCAACGATGGGCTTCCTCAAATGCCCTAGGTCTTCATAAGCAAGCAAGTTGGATGCACACCCACTTAGTTCAGTTTGAGCTTTCATACACTTATAGCTCTAGTGCATCCGTTGCATGGCAATCCCTACTCCTCACATTGACATCAATTGATGGGCATCTCCATAGCCCGTTGATTAGCCGCGTCGATGTGAGACTTTCTCCTTTTTGTCTTCTCCACTCAACCTCCATCATCATATTCTATTCCACCTATAGTGCTATGTCCATGGCTCACTCTCATGTATTGCGTGAAAGTTGAAAAGGTTTGAGAACATCAAAAGTATGAAACAATTGCTTGGCTTGTCATCGGGGTTGTGCATGATTTGAATATTTTGTGTGGTGAAGATGGAGCATAGCCAGACCATATGATTTTGTAGGGATAACTTTCTTTGGCCATGTTATTTTGAAAAGACATGATTGCTTTATTAGTATGCTTGAAGTATTGTTGTCTTAATGTCAAATGATAGACATGATTAGATTATATGATCAAGATTAGTATGCTTTGAATCACTCGTGTCTTAATATTCATGCCATGATTAGATTATATGATCAAGATTATGCTAGGTAGCATTCCACATCAAAAATTATCTTTTTTATCATTTACCTACTCGAGGACGAGCAGGAATTAAGCTTGGGGATGCTGATACGTATCCATCGTATCTATAATTTTTTGATTGTTCCATGCCAATATTCTACAACTTTTACATACTTTTGGCAACTTTTTATACTATTTTTGGGACTAACATATTGATCCAGTGCCCAGTGCCAGTTCCTGTTTGTTGCATGTTTTTTGTTTCGCAGAAAATCCATATCAAACGGAGTCCAAACGGGATAAAAACTGACGGAGTTTTTTTTTGGAATATATGAGATTTTTGGGAAGAAGAATCAACGCGATACGATGCCCGAGGGGGCCACGAGGCAGGGGGCGCCCCCCAGGGGGTCAGGCGCGCCCTGGGCCCTCGTGGCCACCCCGTAAGGCGGTTGGTGCCCTTCTTTCGCCGCAAGAAATCTAATATCCGGATAGAGATCGTGTCCAAAATTCAGCCCAATCGGAATTACGGATCTCCGGGAATATAAGAAATGGTGAAAGGCCAGATCTGGGAACGCAGAAACAGAGAGAGACAGATCCAATCTCGGAGGGGCTCTCGCCCCTCCCACGCCATGGAGACCAAGGACCAGAGGGAGAACCCTTCTCCCACCTAGGGAAAAGGCCAAGGAAGAAGAAGAAGGGGGGCTCTCTCCCCCTCGCTTCCGGTGGCACCGGAGTGCCGCCGGGGCCATCATCGTCATCGCAATCTACACCAACAACTTTACCGCCGTCATCACCAACTCTTCCCCCCTCTATGCAGCGGTGTAACCCCTCTTTTACCCGCTGTAATCTCTACTTAAACATGGTGCTCGGCACTATATATTATTTCCCAATGATGTATGGCTATCCTATGATGTTTGACTAGATCCGTTTTGTCCTATGGGTTAATTGATGATCGTGATTGGTTTGAGTTGCATGTGTTTATTATTGGTGCTGTCCTATGGTGCTCTCCGTGTCGCGCAAGCGTGAGGGATCCCCGCTGTAGGGTTTGCAATATGTTCATGGTTTGCTTATTGTCTGTGTTGCGTGAGTGACTGAAACACAAACACGGATAAGTGGGTCATGGCGTATGGGAATAAAGAGGACTTGATACTTTAATGCTATGGTTGGGTTTTACCTTAATGATCTTTAGTAGTTACGGATGCTTGCTAGAGTTCCAATCATAAGTGCATATGATCCAAGAAGAGAAAGTATGTTAGCTTATGCCTCTCCCTCAAATAAAATTGCAATAGTGATTACCGGTCTAGTTATCGATTGCCTAGGGACAAATAACTTTCTTGTGTGACAACAAGTTATCTACTAAAACTAATTTAGTTGTATCTTTATCTAAACAACCCCTACTTTTTATTTACGCGCTCTTTATTATCTTGCAAACCTATCCAACAACACTTCTAGGTTTGTACTTGTTCTAGGTAAAGCGAACGTTAAGCGTGCGTAGAGTTGTATCAGTGGTCGATAGAACTTGAGGGAATATTTGTTCTACCTTTAGATCCTCGTTGGGTTCGACACTCTTACTTATCGAAAGAGGCTACAATTGATCCCCTATACTTGTGGGTTATCATATAGAGAGCTCCTTCACCCTATTCATCAATTCTAATGTTCTGTAATAGAGCATTAGTTCCTCAATAATTGCAACATGATCAAATATGTACCAGTCACTGTTATATGCTACTACAACAGGGTTACGTTAAATTTACAGCTGAATCTCATATGGCATTTGGACTTACAATGCTCACAAGATGATGGATATGCAAATATACCTTTAGCGTAAATATACAATGCCTCCAATTTATCACCCATTTCAATACCTTTAAATGAATATTGATATTGAGCATATATCATTCCTCTCTTTTCGTTTTGTTTCCTTGTAGCATTCTAATTCCTGCAGAAGACATCTCAAAGCCAGACATTTTTTGATGTTTTTTGTTAAGTAGAAACAAACATAAATAAACTATATGCGAGCGGGTAAGTAATAATCAAGCGTTATGCTCCCCAGCAACGGCGCCAGAAAAGGCTTGATGACCTACAAGTGCACATGGCTGTTGTAGCACTTTCGTGATAAATAGAGTGTCGAACCCACAGGGAGCAAATAGGAAGGCACCACAAACCCCGTAGCTACACTGTCACTTAACGAGCTACGTACGCACCCAAACCGTAGTTTGGAAATAGCCTACTTTAGTAAGTTGCTAGGAACACGAATAAAAGGGATAGTGTTTAGTAAACTATGAACAAGAAATAAAAGACAGAAAAGTAAAGAGACTAAACTACGTGAAATGGTGCTTGAGTAGTAAACGTTCTCTTGGGAGCTGGAGTCATCAACACAAGTATGATGCTGACAAAACATGATAAACATGGCTCTCTAATTGTATCATTAAGCCACTTTTATATGATCTCGCGTGGGCGGAGCCATGTAAAGTACGCATCCCCACTAAGGTTACCACATACACTCGTGCCATCACCATGCTTCCCCACTCCGGTTATCACAACGATGATTAAGGGGAGTAAACTCCCCGTGGTCACGGCCTTAAATTCTAGGGTTCTCCACCAATCCCTATTGCAATGATCAGAGAGGAAGCGGGAATAGGTCCTGTCACCACCTACCCTCTACAACTACCCTTCTCAACATAAATCACCTCAAGTCCATAATTGGCCAATACTGTGTGGGCGCCCTTCACAACACCATGAGACAATCGATGCAATACATATAAAGAGAATATTGGATCACTTATTCAACAAAGTACCAAACATGTAAGGGTTATCCAATTCTTCAAAAACTAACACAACTACTCAAACATCATAGAGGGAGAGAGCAACTTACAAGCCGACATGTAGCCGGTGGAGGAGAGGGGCAAGGCGGCGCCGGTGGTGGTGACGATGGCGCGCCACGGTGAAGACTGCACCGGCCCAAAGGCCGATGCGCGTGGTGGAGGCACCCCTTCTTCTTCCTCTTGGCTTGGCCCTTCTCTTATCTATGGAGGTGGTCTTGGGGAAACAATGGAGATGGAAGACAGTTGCGTGGGTGAATGAATGTGGATGTGTGATGACCACGGCTAGGGTTGAGGGAGACATATATAGAGAGTCTCCCTAGCCTCCTCTCTAGATGGGCTTCATCCAAGGGCTCTAGGTGAGCCAAATACTCTCCCAATCTCTTCTTTACGAGCCAAGGATTCCATGGGATCGAACGGGGGCGAAATCAGTGAAGAATCCCATCTAGAGAGGCAACTTTCGGAGCTGTCTGCACGTCAAACAACCGCTCAAACGACCGTGTGCGGTCGTTCGAAATGCCGTCTTTTGGTATGGACTCCCCCGGTAAAACGACCGCCATTTCTACATACAAACTCGGAATTTGACGTTCTTGTGCTCATTGGATTCGTATGAATGACGTTGATCCATTTGTGGTATTAGATCTTGATTTGGAGCACTTTGGAAAAAATGACCTTTTCCAGCCTTCGAAATGGCTAAGTCTGACCCGTGGCTGACTCCGTATTGAACCCATCCTTGCTCCTTTCATCGTGATTGGTCCTAGGTTGCTCCAATACACCTATAGACACAAGAAAAGAAGGAAACTAACAAAAAAATACACGAATGTGCAATGCTCACAATGAAAAGTGCAAAGCGGGTAATCATGCATAATGGACAATATTTGGTTCAATGGGACATAATATATGAAGAACACATGCAACATATGAGCTCTAAAATTGCGTAAAATACAGAGCCATCGGGATCTACTGACAAGACATCATATGGATCATGATAAGTGGGTATAAATATTTTGTAAACAATCTGAACACAAGAATCTTTCACCAATAAATCTCCTTTGCATCAACTAGAAGGTGTAATCAACACATACAAGTACTCCTAGTTACGAATATGAGGTTTGATACAGAGATTGAACAAAAGGGATAAACTAGGGTTTGGAGATGAGATGGTGTTGGTGAAGATGATGATCTCAACGATGAACAAAGTGTTGGTGATGATGGTGACTTTGATTTTCCCCTCCCGAAAGGAAGTTTTCCTAGCAGAATCACTCCACGGAGAGCAAAAGTGCTCCGCCTAGGTTCAGCCTCGCAGATGACGCCAAAAATTCCAGAGGATCTATTTTTCTAGGGCAAATGGGAATTTATGAACAAAGGGCATCAGAGGCGAGCCACTAGGGGCCCAAGCGTCCATGCACACGGCCTAAGGCACACCAGCGTGGGTTGCCCGCGCGGCGTCCTGGCCCTCTGGCCCATCTTTTGGCATGTGGCTTCATAGTTTTTATAAACAACTCGGTAAAATCCCCGCTGCTTTTGGATCTCCGAAAAATTGCTTTTTCTTATGTTGAATTTTGGTCCGAATTTCCAAATGTCCAGCAATCCCCTCTCTGTGTATACCTTGCATTTTAAGAGATGAAAGACATTAGAATTGCATTACAATGTAAAATATATCATGGAAATAAGATAAATTATAGTAGGGAATAGTGATACAGAATGGACTATCAAAGGTTCATCGTCTTCGGGTCGACTATGACTTACAAGTTTTGCTGGTGTTGACAGTGTTGGTCTTAGTGGATGTCTTACTCTGTTTTGGTGTGACCAGTTGAGCGTCAATGTCCAAGATTTGAATGAAAGATTAATGCACTCGTGCGTGTGTCTCCTTCTGTTCCCATGTGGCGTCTGACTTGTGTGTATGGCGAACCGCGTAGAGAGAATATGCATCTAATGTGGTCAAAGCTGCAAAACTTTAAAGTAGAATCAGATTTGCCTTGGTGTGTTATGGGAGATTGTAATGAAGCTCTTTGGTCTTTTGAGCATCTATCAGGCACTCCAATAAATGAAAATCAAATGATGGCTTTTCATGATGTTCTTGAAACTTGTTAGTTGGTGGATTTGGGATTTCAGGGGTGTCCATTTACATTTGATAATAAACAACGCGGTTGTCGAAATGTCAAAGTCCAGTTAGACCGGGCTATTGCGGATAACAGACGGAGGGATATTTTCACAATAGCAAAGTTGATACATGAAGTCTCGCCATGTTCTGACAATCTCCCCTTTGTGTTGACATGTGAAGTAGATGGGGAGAAGATATTCAAACCGAAAATAAGATGTTGTGAAATCCTATGGGAGCGGGATGCTAGTCTCCCTGAATGGATTGCCATGGAATGGGAAAAGGCAGGAGACCATTTCAGCTTGGGGGATATAAGAGCAGGACTACGCAACTTACTATGTGACCTGCACACATGGGAATGTAAGAGATTTGGCAACGTGAGTAGGGAACTTGAGAAGTCTAGAAGCCGCCTTGAGGAATTACTGAATATGAATGCAGGCCGAGGGATGAAGTGAAGTGCGTTACAGACCACACGAATGAATCGATTGGCTTAAGGAAGGAGACCGTAACACCAACATTTTCGCTAGTAAAGCTATTTGGTAGGCAAGGAAAAATAGAGTCAAATATTTGTTGGATGCATATGGGTTGGAATAGAGGAAACATGTAGCGATGGGTCAACTTGTGTAGATCTACTTCCAGGGAATTTTTACTGGTGACAATGGCATTGCTCGAACACTGTGGTAATTGTTTGAACCGTTTATTACTGATGATATAAACATGAAATTGTGTGCATTTTTCAGAGAAAGAAATACGGGATGCATTGTTTCAAATAGCCCCCCTAAAGGCACCTGGTACTAATGATGGATACCGACACGTTTCTTTTAGTGGAATTGGAGCATTTTTTAAGGAGAAAATTGTGAGGGTAGTAAGAATTTTTGTCCAAACCGGGGTAATGCATGAGGGAGTAAATGAGGCGATCATTGTTCTAATCCCAAAAGCGACGACCATAAGTTTATGCAATGTCATCTATAAGATTGTGGCAAAGTGTCTCGTTAACCGGCTTCGAAGAATCTTAGACGAGATTATATCACCTTTTTAGATTGCTTTTGTTCCAGGCCGCTTGATTACAGATAATGCTTTAGTGGCCTTTGAGTGAATACATGCCATGCATCACGAGAAGAAATAAGAAGATAGCTATTGTGACTATAAGCCGGACCTGTCCAAAGCATTTGATCGAGTCGATTGAGGATTCTTGAAGCAAGTGATAGAAAATTTGGGTTTCACTCACCGGTGGGTGCACTGGATTATGATGTGTGTCATCGCGGTGAGATATCCAGTCAAATTCAACAAGACCCTCTTGGATCTGTTCGCACCGTAGTGTGACCTCCGGCAAGGTGATCCCTTGTCTCCCTTTTTGTTTCTCTTTGTTGCCGATTGTCTTTCTATGCTACTTAAGCATGGTGTGAAATCACATGCTATTGAACCTCTGAAAATTTGTCGCAGTGCGCCGTGTATCTCAAACCTTTTTGTGGATGATGCACTTTTCTTCTTCCACGCAGATCAATAACAAGTAAAGACGGATAAGGAAATTATGAAGGTTCCATTGGGCAGTTAATAAATCCTACCGGGTGGTCGATTCTCTTTGTCCAAGCATGCCTCGTGCCCACCCCAAGACCAAGTCAGATCTGAACTTGGCCTGTAACGAGGAAAATTTGAGGATAAACACTTGGGTTTCCCACTCCGACTGGTCGCATGCACCAGGGAAAAATTTAAATTTTACAAGGAAGACTGATGAAGCACATATGTGTGTGGGGAGATGGTCATCTAGTGCAAAAGTGGAAAGAAAGTATTGATAAAGGCAATAGCGCAAGCCATCCTAACCTATGTTATGGGAGTCTTCAAGTTATTATGCTTGGTGTGCGAGGACCTGGCAAGGGTGGCTAAGAGTTGTTGGTGGGTTCACGGAAAGCACACCGGAAAGACGGGACCGAATTGTTCGGCCAAGGGCGAGAGGTGCCCTTGGATTCTGGGATTACCGCTTGTTTAACCAAGCCTTAACTCGCATGACAGGCATGGAGGCTGCTGCTTGCTTTCTCATAAGAGTGGTTGGGTGACCCCAAGTATAAGGGTGAAATAACCTAGCAATAAATATTTCCCTTGATTTGAGAACCAAGGTTTATCGATCAAGAAAGAGTTCTCACAGCAAACAAAGTCACAAGGTACACAATGCACACAAAAACAACACACTCTTCCCCCAACGTTTCAAGAAGGTTATCAAGCTTCCTGTCCAACTAGTTACAAATGTAAATTGCACGGTACGATAGGAATTGATAGATAAATAAAATAAAATAAATGATACAACAGAAAAAGTAGTTTTGTTGAAGTTTTCAATAATGGAAACAACTACTTACCATATGTATACCACAAATCTGCCAATTATACCGCAAAATGGACCTAATCAAGTAGTTGCAAGCTGTGCGGTTCCTCGGAGGCTAGAATGATTAGAAAACGCGAAAATTCCCGCAATGTTTAGAAATCAAAGTGAATCTCAAGGCAAACTAAGTTGCAAAAGTAGCTACTTCTCTATTTATTCAACGAAATTTGCATGGCTCACAACAACCTATTGGTGAATAAGGAACAAAACCAAAGTGAATCTTGTTGGTGTAAAACAAAAACATAAATATAGACATATGTACACATGCTAACGAGACACATATGTTCATTTTTCTTCATACCTGATTCGTGTATGATCTAATACCATGGTGTATTAACTTGACATGTCATCATACATAATGAGGTATATACACCATTGATCGTTGCATCCGATTTTGTAATGCGTTGCATCCAATTTTGTAACGACCATATTATACACATACTCTTACGTATTAAATATTAGAAGTATGTTCTATATATTGGAAAATACAAATGAAATACCCGTCCAAAGTCACATGTCCTGGGGGTCCATTACAGCCTGCGAGTGGCGAGATAGCATCGCGCTCCAGCAGGACCCCGGGCACCGCATCCGTAAATCCTCCAGCCTCTCCTGCCCAAAATCGTAACTATCCACCACCGTCACGCTGCAGGGCGTACCGACATGCGGGCCCCGAGCCCCGGACACCACGCACCTGCCCTTGTGAAAGTACGAGACTGCCCCGCGGTGGCAGCAGAAACAACGAGGATTTGCCCCACAGCCCTAATGCTCCCGGGATAAAACCCCACCTCCTCCCGTCACCGCGCCTCCACTAGGAGAGAGGTCGCAGACGGAACCCAACCCTCCCCTCCCCCCCAAAGAAGAAGAAAAAAGCTCGGATTCCTCCGCGATTTCCTCCTCGGCCGCCCGCCGATTCCCTGTCGATCGAGCTGTCGCGGTGCCTTGGTCGGATTCG
This sequence comes from Aegilops tauschii subsp. strangulata, assembly GCF_002575655.3. Classification (NCBI taxonomy): domain Eukaryota; kingdom Viridiplantae; phylum Streptophyta; class Magnoliopsida; order Poales; family Poaceae; genus Aegilops; species Aegilops tauschii. The sequence continues at coordinate 455,297,409 of NC_053036.3, read as the reverse complement.
GGACCCTCAGCCATGACGACAGACCAGCCAGTGATCAGCCTGCGCCCCGGCGGCGGCGGCGGCGGGCCCCGCGGCGGCCGCCTCTTCGCCCCCGCCTTCGCGGTCGCCGCCTCCGGCTCCGGCGACTTCCTCCGCCCGCACGGCGGCGGCGCCTCCGGCGTCTCCAGGGTGAGAGCTCCCGCCGCCCGATCTGGGGGGAGGTGTTACTGTTCGATGCGGGTTCGATTGGTTCGCGGATGGGCGGGAGGGGGGAGATCCAGAGGGGAAATATCGGATCTTGGCTCTAGGCCCTGCGCTAGTCTGGATGGAGCGTTTATTGGTTGAGGACGCTGTCTAATTAATCGATACGCCGGGATTTATTAGTCAGTACGCTGCTTAACGAGGTTTTAGACCGCGATAATGCGCAAGAAGGATGTGTTTAGCTGCGTGCGGATTGACGTTGGCTGCTTCTGTAGGCTACAATTTAGATTTCAGAGTATTCACTTCTGGGGTGACGGTGTGAGGGCTGTGCTCTCGACCGGGTTTCAGCTCTCATGGCTGAGCTTTTGTGTAGGATGAGGTGGGCTGTTGGCAGAACCAGTGACTTCAAGCAGATTCCTGGGTTTATCGCTACTTGTGCATATACCATGTTCGATACTCAACACAATACTTACATGCCTAGGCAGACCAAATAAGCTGTTATACATTGGCAGATTTTGGGTATATTCTGATTTAATTTATAGACCTATTTTCGCTATGCTGACATGGATGCTACTGTGGTGCAGATTGGTGACTTGCATTCTGAGTCACGTGAGCGTGTTCGTTATTCAAGAGATCAACTTCTTGACCTGCGCAAGGTACATCTCTGACACTTCCCACAAAGTCGGTTTCTTCATAGAATTTTTGTTGTAAATATCTTCCTTCAATATGCTATGGTTAGTATACCTTGTTATCTGATTTTGCTGAAAGATGCCAGTAGTGTGTGGTTCAACAGGTTTGAGATGTATCGGAGAAGAACTATCAAGTTTGAGTAACCCTGGATACTTTCGGCCAAGCCATGAATAGCGCATAGGCTGTGAAGTACCTTCCCCCACCCACCTGCCCACCCACTTAGTTCACTGATGTATGCTGTTGCCGTGTATACAGCCAAACTTAACCAATAATGAATTGTGTAGATTGTCAGTAGAAGACTCCTGTTTTGTATGTTTGAATGTGTGTGCTGGTATATTGGAAATAGTCTGTCACTGTGAAAGTTATATCTAGAAAGGCAGTGCTATTTTGTAAGTAGCATCATGAACTGGGGGAGTATGGCTCAAGGATGGAAGTAAATACCAGAGGCATTCCCATGAAACAGAGGTGGAAGTGCACCTGTCGTTGTCAATTTGAGGAGGCAGAATACTCTGTAGCGTGCTTAACTTATCCCTGAGCAGTAGCAGTTTGATTAGTCATGTTTTATTTTGAGCCTGCGGGAAAAAGGCTGAATTGGAAGCCAAGTTTCTAACCTATTAGGATGTTTCTCCTTTATAAGGGTGGAAACTGATAAGCAACATGCCAGCTATGATGTGGTAAAAATAGTTCTAGACAGGGATGGGCTATCTTTCTTTGTGGACATAATTGTGCTTTCATCTTTGGTCCAGCGAACTTAAGTAAATATGTGTTATAGTTCTATCTGCACAACCTAACCACCCCATGGGACATATGTTGAATGAAATATCTAATAAGTTGTTCCTGGCAATGCAGACGCATTATTTGCATGCACTGATATAATATCCTTGCAGATTACTGATGTAACCGAGCAAATCTTGAGGCTTCAGCAAGAAATTGAAGCAGAGCTTAATGGTGACGATCAGAGCTGGGTTCGCAACGATTCAAATGTGAGTTCTTCATTTCCATGTGCATTGTATGTAGTTTACCTATTTTTACAATCTGTACTATAATGTTTTGCATTCTTATTAAATGACCTTCATGCTACCATATCACTAAATTTATTACAGTTCTATGCTAATTTGCACATGTGGAAGATGGAACCCTTATTGTTGTCCTTTTTGTTATTTAGGTGCAATTGCAGACACAGGCACAGCCACAAGTACAAGCTCAAAACAGGTTTACTGAGACAGATAACCGTGACTGGCGTGCACGCACAGAGAAACCTCCAGCATCAGCAGTTCAGGAAGAGAAGTCTTGGGACAACATTCGTGAGGTTAAAGAACAGTACAATGCAAGTGGCAGGCAGCAAGAGCAGTTTAACAGGCAAGATCAATCGAGCTCCCAGAAAGCTCAGGTACCTTCAAGATGAGCATCAGTCGTTTACTCTTTTGCTCCCTTTGACCTTTTTGTAGTAAATTTTGAATAAGCTCGTGTTACCAATCATCTGTTTTGTTTGCTGGTTGCTTCCTTTTTGGATTGAATGCCGATTTGCATCGACTAATCAATGTTGATGTGACACGACTCCATTCATCAAATCTCAGTACAGTTGCTTGGTTCTACTGATCTGTCATACAGTCAATGTTGGGGTTGTTGATATAACTCAACAGTGTAGTCTGATCATGGTTCTGTTGAGCTATTATATAATTTGCTTAATTAAATATCATTCTATGCAACTATGAACATACCTTTCTAGCAACCTATAGGAAACTACATGAAGAAGTTGTGTGTTTGAATAGAAGTAAACAAGTAGTACTCCCTCCGTCCCAAAATAAGTGTCTCAACCTTAGTACAAAGTTGAGACACTTATTTTGGGACGGAGGGAGTAATATATTCGGCGGTGATTGATTTCATGTGTTGTTATGCTTTGTTCTATTTTTCATTACTTATTTTTCCCTACCAAGGTAGTGTTTGGCCGTATGTATATCCCTCCTTATTTTGTTCTCCAAATGTCAGGTTGGCCCCCCTCCTGCTCTTATCAAGGCTGATGTACCTTGGTCAGCCCGAAGAGGCAATCTCTCGGAGAAAGACAGAGTCCTGAAAACAGTGAAAGGGTAATATTATGTTTTTCTTCCTTCTTGTTTGTTCCTGTTGAAGTGGCAATTTTCATTCCTTGTTTACTAAGCATATATTACCTAGTTTGTATTTGTCGTCTGCATGCTGTTTATCTGCTCTTGCTTGTGCAGTATACTGAACAAACTGACGCCAGAGAAATTTGATCTACTCAAGGGCCAACTGCTAGATTCTGGAATTACCACTGCTGATATTTTGAAGGTTTGATTTGTTTCTAGCTGTGTATTATAATCCCATGTCATCTTGACTGTTCCTGGTGATTTATCTATCTTCTGCTTTTCATTCAGGATGTTATCTCTCTCATATTTGAGAAGGCTGTTTTTGAACCGACATTCTGTCCGATGTATGCCCAACTTTGTTCTGAACTCAATGACAACCTTCCGACATTCCCTTCTGAAGAACCAGGCGGTAAAGAGATTACCTTCAAACGTGTGCTGTTGAACAATTGTCAGGAAGCTTTTGAAGGTGCTGACAGCCTGAGGGTTGAGATTGCAAGTTTGACTGGCCCTGACCAAGAGATGGAGAAAAGAGACAAAGAAAGGATCTTCAAACTTAGAACACTTGGAAATATTCGTCTAATTGGTGAGCTACTCAAGCAAAAGATGGTTCCTGAGAAGATAGTTCATCACATTGTCAAGGTACACCTTGGGAAATCGACGGTACAATTATTATTCCATGAAAACGTGCCTAATCCGTTTGTTGTATGCACTATGTAGGAGCTACTGGGGTCTGATAAAAAGGCTTGCCCTGACGAGGAACACGTCGAAGCAATTTGCCAGTTCTTCAATACGATTGGTAAACAGCTTGATGAGAACCCAAAGTCTCGCCGAATCAATGATACCTACTTCGTTCAGATTAGGGAGCTAGTAGCGAACCCTCAGTTGACCCCACGTTCCAAGTTCATGGTCCGGGATTTGATTGATCTCCGTTCTAACAACTGGGTGCCTCGACGTGCTGAGGTAAATAAAATCAACCAAGTGCATGGACTGTTTACTCTACATGCAGTTGCTCATAGCGATTTAATGGATCGATATTACTGTTTTGCTGCTATTATGTTGAACTATATTACCTTTTTATGTATAACCAGTTAATGACTGTTGCTGGGTACTGGCTCATCTCATTTTAGTAGTTTGTTGCATATTGCCAGAAGAGGCATATCAACTTCATAGGAAAACTGTTAGTTCTAAGATCCTAAAGGTTAACGTATTAGAAGAACACACATGCATTGTGTGTACTGGCGAACCAAAAATGATTAGCATATTGAATCGCACATTTCTTGGAAATCAGTCAGACGTGCACTTTGCTTTGTACACTCAACATGCACATGCTTATAGTCAGTCAGTTAAAACCACCACATTACCTGATTATACTGAAGTGCGTATAGTCTGTTCTCAAAACTAGAATGACACTTAAGCCTTCAAACAGTTTTTCCCACTTCTTTGACTGTTCTTATAGCAACTGAGTCCAGCTGGATTTGTGAATCCATCCATTGTAAACTTTTTGTGCTTGTAACTTTCAGATCAAGGCGAAGACAATCAGCGAGATCCACACAGAGGCTGAAAAGAACCTTGGATTACGTCCAGGGGCCACAGCGAACATGAGGAATGGCCGTAATGCACCAGGTGGGCCTCTTTCGCCTGGAGGTTTTTCAGTGAACCGGCCAGGAACAGGAGGTATGATGCCTGGGATGCCTGGATCTAGAAAAATGCCTGGGATGCCTGGGTTAGATAATGATAACTGGGAAGTTCAGCGTTCTAGATCAATGCCAAGAGGCGATCCGCTTCGCAACCAGGGTCCGTTGATCAATAAGGTTCCAGCTATTAACAAGCCATCACCCATCAACCCCAGGCTTCTTCCTCAAGGCACTGGAGCACTGATTGGCAAGAGTGCACTCTTGGGCACCGGTGGTCCACCATCCCGCCCTTCCAGCCTTACGGCTAGCCCCACTCCTTTACCAGCTCAAACTACAGCATCACCAAAACCATCAAGTGCAACTCCAGCTTCTGTACCTATTCCTGACAAAGCAGCCAGTTCTGCCAAGGTGATCCCTGCAGGGCTTCAGAAGAAGACAGCATCTCTTCTTGAGGAGTATTTTGGTATTCGTATTTTGGATGAAGCACAACAATGTATTGAGGAGCTGCAGAGTCCTGATTACCACCCTGAGATTGTTAAAGAAGCTATCAATCTTGCTCTGGATAAAGGTGCCAGTTTTGTTGACCCTCTTGTTAAGCTTCTGGAGCATCTGTACACCAAGAAAACTTTCAAGACCGAAGATCTGGAAAATGGTTGCTTGTTATATGGGTCGCTGTTGGAAGATATTGGTATTGACCTTCCTAAAGCTCCAACGCAATTTGGTGAAGTGGTTGCTCGTTTGATTCTGTCGTGTGGCCTGAGATTTGAAGCCGCAGAGGGGATTCTAAAGGCAATGGAGGATACCTTCTTCCGCAAAGCAATATTCACCTCCGTGACGAAAACCCTAGGAGCAGACCCAGCAGGCCAGGCCATATTGAGCTCACATGCTGCCGTAGTCGACGCGTGCAACAGCCTCTCGATATAACAGCTCTTGGCAGCTCAACTTCTCAGGTGCTGTGTCTAGTGAAAAACAGCGTATGGTGTATTCTCTATAGCTTAGGTGTTTCACCGCAGAGGAACTGGGATGTGAGCAACAGCCAGTTTTGAGCTGTATATTTTTGCGAGGTCACATGAGTGTTGATTATTGTTTCGAGGAAAGGAAGAAGCCATGGATTTTGGTCTCTCGGCGACGGCGGCCTAACTCTCGCTGGAGCCTGGGAATGAACAAGGCTTTTTTGTTTTCAAAATGGGATGTTTTTGTGTCTCCTCCAATGTTATTATTTCTTTTCAGTTCTTACACAATTTGTAACAATGTACTGTGGTTTTGGAGTATTCTGTCGGTTACAATATATCGTGTCAGCATTGTAGGAGTCGAAAACTGAATCTAAGATTATTTTTGGCTTATTACTGTCAGCCTCAGTTCTTGGTTCTGATCGTTTGATTTTTTTTTCGTGTTGCTTTGATCATTAGATGCTCTTCGAATAGATTTTTGAATGCCCTTCGATGAGGTTTTGAATCTATTTGAAAGTTCGATGTGTGTGTGAATAGATCGTTAGATTTTTGAATGCCCTTCGAAGAAATTGTAAGGTTAGTTTGCTTCATGTTTCTCTGTTTGTATTCCATTTCCAGTAGCCAAAAACATCAACCAGACGTAAATTAAACCTGTTTGCTTGCCAAGTGCACACGAAATGTTTTTTTTGTTGTTTTTGATAAAGACGAATTGAACGTTACACATGAAGTTTTGAATCCCTTGTGGCAAAAATAACGCAAATGTAACAATCTGGTACGAAAGTAGTACTACCTCCATACCAAAATACACAAGACGTTTTTTTATTAAATTTTCCTAAAAAAGTCTTATATTTGGACGTGGCTAGCAGGCGCGCGAGCGCCCTTTGGTGGGATCGAGCGCTCTTTCAAATATGGAAAGACCTACTGGTGCGCCTGACGTAGCCCACTAAAAAAGGAATCTTGTCTCACATGCATTTATTTGGAGGTCCAAAAAGTTTAAAAAGCTATAACTTTTGATTTAAGCATCGAAATCTAATTTCGCTTTCACAGCTGGATTTCTCACGACGATTTCTTCAAAACTAGATCTCATATAGATAGGTTTCGTCGAACTTTTTTTTGAGGCAATTTCGGGTACGATAGAGGCAACTTTAGTGCTACAGGAAAGCAACTTCATTTTTTTGCCTAGAGGACTGTTTATTAGGTTTGTTTGTGTAAAAATGCTAAAATTATCACAACTGGCCTACCATGGTTGTTCAGTTGCCTACCATGGATATTCAGTTGCCTATCAGTGATGCCCACTTGCCTACAATACTATAAAATTGACCTACCATTGATGTCCAGTTACCTGCTATTGATAATTAGTTACCTATCATTACTGCTTAATTGTCTAACTTGGCAAATTAGTTGCCTACAATTATCTGCTTATCATTGTGTTTTTCCTAAGTTGCCTAAAACACTATGAAGTTACCTATCGGTGATGCTCAGATGACTGGCATTTTAAGATCGTTATGAAACCCGAGTATCACACAAAAAAGTTAGCTACTTTTGGGGTGTTTTTGTGCAACTTCAGTGCATTCAACAAGCAACTCATGTGTGTTTTCCATCATTATATCTGGAGATTTCAATAATTTTCACGAGCAACTCATGCAAAAATTATGAACAACTTGTGTAGGCTTGTGGGCAACTGTCTGATCCGCCCCCTATGAAACTTCTCATCACCCCCTATGCAACTTATCATCTGTCCCTACTTATGCAACCAGTCAACACCCATGACATTGCTAGCTAACACCCACGTGCTCGGTAGCGTTGGCCGATAGACTCCCCCAGAAAAGGAAAGAATAATGCTATCACACCATCCATCTTCACATAGTTTCGAAATTTGAAATCATGATAGACAACTTATATCCCACAAAAACTTTTCAGCATTGTAGGCAAGTTAGGTCCCTTGATGGACAACTTTCATACTATTTTAGGCAATTGGGGTGTGTAGGCAACTTCGTAGCAATATAGGCAACCTGGTTTCTGAGGCAGGCAACTTAGAAGCCGTGTTAGACAACTTTCCACTCTACGGTAAGCAACTTTCACAGTATCGTAGGCAACTAAACTATCGACAACTTAGTTTTTGATGTATGCAACTCAACAACCATGATAACCATCCATTAGACTATTGCACACAACTATTCGTAGGCTAGTAGGTGAATCACTAACACACACAATGCACTTCATCTAGCATTAAAGTTGCTCCAGTTTAGCACTAGAGTTGCCTCATCTAGCATCAAAGTTGCTTTAAAAAAGCATCAACATATTCATATGGGATCTAGTTTTGAAGAGTTCATCACGAGGAACCCAATGATGAAAACGGGTCATAATTCCAACACGCAGTTTGAAAGTTATATTTTGAAATTTTCTTGTACTGAAATTAATGCATGTTATGTCATCGTTGGGTTCATATGGTTGGTCAGACGAGTTTATGAAAGATCAACATACTATAGTAGATGAATCTTTCCATATATGGGCAACTTAGGATGATGTCAAGCTACTCGTTAGTCATGACACGTAAATATTGTGCCCTTGCTTATTATTGTTTTCCTAAGTTGCCTACAAACACTCTGAAGTTGCCTAACAGTGGTGCTTAGTTGCCTGACATTACTTTTTCAGTTGCCTACAATACATTGAAAAGTTGTCTATAAGTGTTACTAAGTTGCATATCTATGAAACTAAGTTGCTTAGCATACCAAAAAGTATTTTATGCAACTAAGGATGATGTTAAACTATTCGCTAGTCATGGCAGGCAGCTGATAAATATTAGCCTAGCTCGAAAACTAAGTTGCCTACAATACTATCGACTTAGAGGCAAAACTAAACTAGTTATGGTAGGTAACTTAGAGGTGAAGCTAGCTAACTTCAAAGGAATTTTCGATGATACTAAGTCATCCTACGCAGACTGGTAGTAAGTTGCTTTCCTATAGCACTGAAGTTGCTTCCGTTTCATCCGAAGTTGCTCATAAAAAAAGTTAGTGAAACCTAGCCGTGAAAACAAATTTGAGTTTCGATGATCGGTTCAAAAGTTATAGCTTTTTGAAATTTTGAAAACGCAAATTAAATGCATGCAACGTGGGATCTTGTTGGGAAATCACGATATGAATGGGCGCACTGAGACACGGTGGACCAGCTCCTTTTTCTGTGCGTTAGTTCCTTTCTGTGGGCTGTGTATTGGAACCACGTGCGAGAAAGAGGCGGGAGACAGGAGCATAGAATTTCTTATCGTGTAGCGCGTGCGCCCGCCATGACGAACGAGCGCAGCTGCGCGTTTAAGATTTCAGGCTTATATTTTGATATGGATATGGAGGTAGTACCTGGTAAAAATGGATCTCCTCCTCCTGGGGTATTTTTTAAAACAATTTCTGGGGTATTTTGGAAGGACTTATTTCGATCGGGCTTTCCCTAGTCTAGTGTTCCGAAAGGATTCCATTTTCGTTCGGAAGGATCTCTCACTCTCAGGGTCGGGCTTCTCTTCACTGCAACTTTTTCTTGGCAAGCCTTCCTCCTCGCAGGCTCGCCCACACCACACCATCCACCGGCTCCGCCTCCGCCTTCACCCGCCATTCCGGTAACAATTTTTTTTCTGGTCTCCTCTTCACTTTCCCCCTACCGGCGAGCAGTATTTCTTCTCGGCTCCACCCACGCAGTTCGCTTTCTCTCGTTTCCCACAGGAAAGGCGCGGCTGCTGGTCTCTCTAGGGTTCGTCGGCCCGGCGCGGGGGTGCGGCGGGGGACCCGTGCTTCTGCTTCCGCACCGAGAGTATGGTACGGCGATCTAACCCTACAGCTACATTATTCCCGCTTCCTCTGTTGATGCTTTGCCTCGCGTCGCGGCTCGCTGGCTGTTGTGGGGAATTTTGTTCCCCATTTCCTCCTGCCTTTGGCGGGGTTAACTAATTTCCCTGGCTCGAAGGACCCGTGGTGGTTTTGCCATTGGGCAGAGTCCAATGGCTCGTTTCTCTCATTTTTTAGAAGCAATCGATGGTGCTTACTCTTTCCAATGTCGCTGCAAATCTTGATGTGAAATTGATTGATCCTGGAAGTGAAACTGCCTTTGGGGGACATGTCACTTGTGCATGGTGTTCAGTCTGTAGACCCCTGTTTAGGGCGCATCGATCCCGAAGTGTCTTCTGTATATATGCTCTGAGTAGCTTGGATTTGCATGTGAGATGCCAATCGCGGCTTGATTGCTTTCGTAGGAACTTCGATTCATCTCATCTATGTTTGGAGTGTATGATACCTTGCTGGATGGTTATCTAGTGTTCTGATGTCCTGTGACCTGGTTGAACCTGACTATCTGAGTGTGCTCGCTGTGGCGCTTGGCAAATTTTGTTCAATTCGATTAGGAAGACTCTGGGTGGCTTTGCTGGTCGCAAGGCCCAAAGGCGCTTATATGTTACTCCCTCCGTCCCAAAATTCTTGTCTTGGATTTGTCTAGATACGGATGTATATAACACTAAAATGTCACTAGATACATCCGTATCTAGACAAATCTAAGACAAGAATTTGGGACGGAGGGAGTACTTGGAAGCAATTAACAGTGCTCTTTAGGGCTCACTCTTTCTTTCAACTGGAAATAATTTCTATCTGAGAACTGGTGGAAAATAAACAATAAAGTGGTACCTGCCATGATATTTGGTCTGTAAACCCTTTGTTGAAGTACATTGGTTCACAGGTGTTCTGGGTGCCTGGACAATAATTATGCTTATGCCGTTTCAAAACCAACTTGCTTACCAGCATTTCTTTATGCAAAGTTTAGCACACCCCAGATCTTACTTATGGGCTGTGTGCACTTAGCTATGCAGAGGCCAGCTGTCAACTCTTTCTGCTTTTATTGCCTTGATGCGGCATTTTGAGTCAATACAATCTCCCTTTATACTAGAAAATAAAAGATCTTATTTGTGACATTATCACAGGCTGGAAGGCACACCATTGTTCTCGTGCAACCATCTCCAAACAAAGCGTCCAGAACTTTTATGGACTTCAGTTCACTCAACCAAGCACTGGATGGTCAGTGTTTTCTCTCATGCTCAGCTCTTGAATTATTAATGCAGTTATATGAATAAATTTTACTTTGCTGTCTGATTGTGCATGTGTTGTTTACTATGAGGTTATCATGGGATTCTAAAGATATGCTACTGTTTTGCATATGTCTCATTAGTTCATCTATTCCTTGCTTCAACTCTATAGAAGTAGTCATCAGCCATCATCGTTTAGTAGAACTTGGACTGAACGTTCAGGAATTCAATTTCTAATGTTGTTTACTGTCTTAATTTTTTGGTACCAGTAACCTTCGTGGTTGGCTTCTTACAGTGTGCACTGTGCCAAATGTTTCAGAAAACTGAAGTGATATCTGTGTAATGTTTAGGCGAGACAGATCATTAGTATGCTTAAATGTTTAATGAGACAAGATCTCAGTGTTCAAAATGTTCAACAACAGTTGAAATGACCACTGATGTATGTAAATTATCACATGGTTTGGGAGTCACATAACAGCAAATCACAGGATTTTGCTGGTCCTTTTAGATAATTGTGGGGTTGTGTACCTATTCGGCTATTCGTGCATGCAGTGACCTGGATGGCAGTTTTTTTTAGACAAAAGACATCTCAATTATGATGCCCGGTCTATAGAAGACCAAAGGTTCAAAATCTTACAATCCAACAGAAAGGTAAAGGGCTGGGGTTACCAGCTTACAGAGACAAACACACTAGCAGAAGCACTAGAACAGGGCCTGAAAACCCAAGAACCAACACATCAGGAAACAAAAACCACTTCAGATCACATCTATCATGCCGCTTGGGTCCTGGTGAGGTGTCGATTCCTGCTTCAGCTTGGTAATCTGTGCCTGAATACACAACCCTGTCTTCTTGATCTCCTCCTGTGTCCTCCCCTTCCACAGAGGCATCCACTTCTGCAGGTGAATTATCGAAACAAACAAGTAGTCAGAAGGATGAATAGTAGACTTCTTCTCAAAGATAATCTTATTTCTCATTTTCCAGAGCGCCCAAAATTGGACAGGAAGAACGATCCAGATAATCCTAAAACTATCCCCTCCCCCTCAGTGAAGCTAATAAGCTCTCCTCTATTACTAGGCCACCACCAGTTAAACATCTCTTTCAAACAACTCCAGACAAACCCGCAGTAATGCACTGTAAAAACATGTGGTCTGCGTCCGCAGGTGCTCCAAAAGCGCGCACATCCCATTTCCTGGGCATCTCCTTTTTTGCAATTGGATCCTTGAAGGAAGTTTATCCAACAAAGAGTTTACGCATGAGATTTTCGTAGGAAGTTTTAACTTCCCCAAAACTCCTTTTGAAATTAATGTACCCCTTTTCCTGCAGGACAAGCTTTTGTGCATAGAACTAGTTGAATAATTTTGTGCAAATTAATGTACCCCTTTTCATAGGAAGTTTAACTCCCCAAAACTCCTTTTTGTGTAAGACACCAGCTAACCTCATCCTCTCCTCTGAAATCAGTACCAGCAATCTCAGCTAACAAAGTAAGCCATAGATTTGAGTTCACCTCATCCAAGTTAGTCCTAAAGGGGGCAAACTATTCCCCTGAGGCTTGAGCTTTAGATACCTTGAGATCTGGGTCACATCATTTGCTGAAAAGAGCTGGAAAATGTTTGCAGTAGGGGTCATTTTCTAACCACAGATCATTCCAAAAGGAAGTTCTCTCCCCATTTCTCACATGATTGTAGTTCCCATGTTTGGAAATAAGTTGGGGTAGGCTAGAGGTGAAACCCATAAGATCTTGCGACCAACTCATGGCTCTGGCACATGGATAGCAAGCCTCCACGCACCCCTGTCCATAGCTAGTTCTTTGGTGATACTCCAATCCTTCAGGTCTCTCTTAACGGACTCCTTCCATGTCAAATTCGGTCTACCCCGACCTCTCTTGACATTCTCCGCACGCTTTAGCCGTCCGCTATGCACTGGAGCTTCTGGTGGCCTGTGCTGAATATGCCCAAACCATCTCAGACATGCCCAAACCATCTCAGACGATGTTGGACAAGCTTCTCTTCAATTGGTGCTACCCCAACTCTATCTCGTATATCATCCTTCCGGACATGATCCTTCCTCGTGTGGCCACACATCCATCTCAACATACGCATCTCTGCCACACCTAATTGTTGAACATGTCGCCTTTTATTCGGCCAACACTCAGCGCCATACAACATTGCGGGTCGAACCACCGTCCTGCAGAACTTGCCTTTTAGCCTTTGCGGCACTCTTGTCACAGAGAATGCCAGAAGCTTGGCGCCACTTCATCCATCTGGCTTTGATTCCATGGTTCACATCTTCATCAATTACTCCCATCCTCCTGCAGCATTGACCCTAAATATCGAAAGGTGTCCTTCTGAGGCACCATCTGCCCATCAAGGCTAACCTCCTCCTCCTCACACCTAGTAGTACTGGAACCGCACATCATGTTCTCGGTTTTAGTTCTACTAAGCCTAAACCCTTCTAATTCCAAGGTTTGTCTCCATAACTCTAACTTCCTATTTACCCCCGTCCGACTATCGTCAACTAGCACCACATCATCCGCAAAGAGCATACACCATGGGATATCTCCTTCTATATCCCTTGTGACCTCATCCATCACCAAGGCAAAAAGATAAGGGCTCAAAGCTGACCCCTGATGCGGTCCATCGCTTGTTCGAACACTTGTCACAACATTATCGTACATGTCCTTGATGAGGGTAATGTACTTTGCTGGGACTTTGTGTTTCTCCAAGGCCCACCACATGACATTCTGTGGTATCTTATCATAGGCCTTCTCCAAGTCAATGAACACCATATGCTAGTCCTTCTTTTGCTCCCTATATCTCTCCATAAGTTGTCGTACCAAGAAAGTGGCTTCCATGGTTGACCTCCCAGGCATGAAACCAAACTGATTGTTGGTCTCTCTTGTCATTCTTCTTAAGCGGTGCTCAATGACTCTCTCCCATAGCTTCATTGTATGGCTCATCAGCTTAATTCCACGGTAATTAGTACAACTCCGAACACCCCCCTTGTTCTTGAAGATTGGTACTAATATACCCCGTCTCCATTCTTCTGGCATCTTGTTTGCCCGAAAAATGAGGTTGAAAAGCTTGGTTAGCCATACTATCGCTATGCCCCCGAGGCCTTTCCACACCTCAATGGGGATACAATTAGGGCCCATCGCCTTGCCTCCTTTCATCCTTTTTAAAGCCTCTTTGACCTCAGACTCCTGGATTTGCCACACAAAACGCATACTGGTCTCATCAAAGGAGTTATCCAGTTCAATGGTAGAACTCTCATTCTCCCCATTGAACAACTTGTCGAAGTACTCCCGCCATCTATGCTTAATCTCCTCGTCCTTCACCAGGAGTTGGTCTGCTCCGTCCTTGATGCATTTGACTTGGCCAATATCGCTCGTTGTCCTCTCTCGGATCTTGGCCATCTTATAGACGTCCCTTTCGCCTTCCTTCGTGCCTAACTGTTGGTAGAGGTCCTCATATGCCCGACTCCCGTGCTTCACTGACAGCTCGCTTTGCGGCCTCCTTCACCATCTTTGTACTTCTCTATGTTGTCTACACTCCTATTCAGGTATAGGTGTCTGAAACAATCTTTCTTCTCTTTAATCGCCTTCTGGACATCATCATCATTTTGGGAAAGTGTGAGTCCGCCTATGTTGTCTCAACATAGCCGGTCCCAAGCCCCGTAAAGGAGGAGGGTTGTGATAGGCTTGGCGAGCCAACGTAAAAACTCAGCCACTCTCATATTTTCTCCCCATGCATCGGCAGCCAATGACATGCTGCCTCTAGGTTCAGCCCCAAACTGTCTCTTGTAGAAGTCAGATATGCTCAGAGAGCTCCTGTTTAGCACTAATCACCTTTTCCCCATCAATGAATTAAAGAAAAGATAGAACACTTTCTTCTCCTTTCGTTAGCCACCGCATGAAAGTAAGCTGTCTTACAGTCACCCTGAGTTGAACAATCCATTTCCCTCTCCCCCTCTGCTGCCAATAAGCTTCTTCTGCTTTATAAATACCGATCAACTCCTGTTGCAAGCTGCCATTCCCCAGCAGTGCCCAGAACTATCAAGAACACTATCTTTCCTAACTCTTACTTCTCTCCCAAAATTAGCTTCCAATCCGTCAGAACTTTTCTAAGCTCAATAGAACAGAAGTTCCAGTCACCCAACGCATTACACCTCCTATGTTGCCAGATTTAGGAATTCTCCCCATTTATAAATAACTCGATCTTTAAATCCCTCCTCTGGTAGCCATTGTTTTTCAAAGAACATTTTGTGACCATCTAACTCAGAGGATAGAGGTAAAGGGAACCAATTCTGGTCACAGCTTGCAAGTTACAAAGGGTAAACATGGCTCCTAATCACAAGATATCAGCACTCTATTCAACACACATCTAACATAATCTAATTGCTTGTTAGTCCAAGTAAATCTAGCTTCTCCCCTAGATAACTATCAGATTCAAATTAGCAATAGAAGAGTTAAACAGATCAATCAATATCTGATTGATATTATCCGAGTTTTTTCATGCGCCCCCCTAATAAGATTGAACCCCCTCCTCACCCCAATAACAATGAGCACATTGGAACCTCTGATTTATTTTCAAGCCCCTCTACAAACTGATCAGCAGGACCATACACCACAATTAGCTCCCATTTTCTTCAGGCCCTGTTTGGATTACCGTTTTTCTTTTAAATACACCTGTAAAAAATACACGTCTGCTCCCACCGGTTTTGTTTCCAGCCGGAAAACACTTGTGTCCGGTAAGATACACTTATAAATTTAGTACTTCCGTATTAAATTACACCAATACCAAGCGCGGCCTCAGGTCCCTTTGGAATAGTTACATGCTAAGGAAATATCTCCGCTTTGAAATGTTACCTACTTCAAAAAGATCATCATTACCTCCAGCTAGGATTCCTCCCCGGATCACCCATGAACTAAGCACCACACAAACTGGTGGGTTCCTGGAATGCAGTAGGTACAGCAAAACCGTATCTGCACTGCAACTGCACTTATTTACGTTCATTTCTTTAGCTACCGTCATTGTAGATCTCCATATGGACAACCAGATGCTTTTCTTTGATTGAAGCAAGTCCCGCGTATTTGTTCATTTCTTCAGCCACTGTCTTTGTAGATCTTAATATGGTTAACAGGGCTCTTTTGTAAACGACAGGTATCTGTGCCCGTTATGAAAAGAAAATCATGGATATCAACCCGATGGCCAGGAACTTCACTTATGACATCACCGACCTCTACAATTTCATCGATGGCCTAGCGGACATCAGCGCGCTAGTGTGAGTACAACTTCACGTTAAACTTTCAAAGCATTGAATCACAAAAGCAAAACGACTAACCATGATGTGGCCTGCCCCTGCAGGTATGATCATCAACTCCAAGCTTTTTTGCCGTATGACAGGCAGTGGATAAAACAGAAGATGTTCCAGCACCTCAAGAACCAGGCACGGCAGTAGCCAGCCGCTGGTTCTGATTAACAAAAGCAAGTGTACAAGGTGGTATGTCTGTTGTCTGTAGTTTCAGATGGTGTGAGAGACCTAGGGTTCATGTGCTAATTGTAAGAGAAGATGATCGATTTGCTTGGCTATCTGCCATTTCTGATGCGACACCGACACACCGTAGTACTCCCTCCGTTCCTAAATACTTGTCTTTCTAGGCATTTCAACAAGTGACTACATACGGAGTAAAATGAGTGAATCTAAACTCTAAAATATGTCTACATACATCCGTATGTGATATTCATTTGAAATGTCTAGAAAGACAAGTATTTAGGAACGGAGGGAGTATAAATGAAAGGCTTCTGCCTGTGTGTGTCTGACCATGAATGGATGAGCAATTACTATGATAATAAATCGATCACTTTGTCTTCAAATTTGGCAACACTCGGTCCTCATTCAAATTTCAGTTATTCAATGAGCTTGGGAAATGAACTTATGTGTCAAGATAGAAGCTCTTATGCAAAGTCAATTCTTCCACATAACATACGCTAGATCTGTACTTCGTTTTTTTACCGTCAACTCTGCCATCCAAAAATGAGGTAAAGAGGAGACGGTTTTCACCACCAAATTCTGCCAGTGCCTGTGATATACAGGGTTGGTAAATGCACAGGCACCACGTCTACCTGTAGAGCACCACGTGTACTGAAATACTAGCACTTCACACCTACAAAGAACAATATTCTCAAAACGCCAAACTTTCAACCACAACCTTGGTGAAAGTTACAGGAAAAGAATATGCTAACCAGGGATGGTTCTGTGATAGAGAAGGAGATGAAGTTACTGTTTTAACTCAACTGAAGAGAGCAGGAAAGAAACAATGGATAGGAAAAAAAAAACTGCTCAATACAATAATTGAATGGACTGATATTTGTATTATTCTATCTTGTTTTACATTAAGAAAAGAAAGAAGAAGAATCTCGCAAAAAAGAAAGAAAGAAGAAAATGTATGCTTCACTTGCTACTCAGCTGCTTTTACCTATACAAAATACAGATAAACAGGCGGTAAGAAATTGTGTACATTCCTAGCAACAGCTACCGAAGCGTATAATCAGATGGTCGGGGCGTAAATGAATCATGAATCAACCCTCTTACGAAAAAGATGATCACCCAACTGTTCTGTTCGTGTTCATCAGTGGGATCAACTCTACATCCCCTCCTACATCATCAGTCACTTTGATTCTCTCATCTTGAACATCCTCAACGGAAGGATGACAACCTGAACCATCCGCAACAAGGACGGAAAACTCAACACTGCCTGATCCATCCTTGACAGCTTCTGTAGATTCGTCATCATGGAGCATCTCCGCAGGAAGGAGCGTCGAGTTCTGGTCGCTTTGAGGAACAAGAAACAGTAGCATCAGCGGAAGTAGCCTCGAGACGTTTCTGATCAATACAACTGCCCAAAGGTTAGTGAACTCCGATCGAGTCACATTCAGCGTGTGCAGCAGCAGGCCACCCCACCAGGCAGACATAAGCAGCCCCACATTTTGTATCGACATGAGCAGGGCATAGAAGGTTCCTTCGATGCCCGGAGGACAAAGCTTGGAGCAAAGCACGAGAACCGGCATCCACTGAAGCTTGCCGACCATTACAGAAACGCCGCAGTCGATCACCGCGAAAACGTAGTCTGGTATGCCGACCTTCGTGTTTAGTCGGGTCACCAGCGCTAGATCAAGCATCCCTGTCAGGCTTGACAGCACCTGACCCCATAAAAGCATGCTGCGGAAATCATAGTCCTTTAGAGCACTTTGGTATAGGACAACCCCGAGTAGTGAACCCACTGCACCGACTGCATAGATCACACCAATAAATTCCTGTCACAATGAAAATGTTCCGTAAGTTTCTTCGGCAACAAATGAGTATCGTAAATCTCAATGTAACCAATATAGCACATCCATGCACATTTTTACCATATACTATTACTCCCTCCGTTCCACAATACATGCCTTCCATTTGTCAAAATATAGATGTATCTAGACATGTTTTAGTATATAGGTACATCCATTTTTGAACAAATGGAAGTCAAGTATTTTGGAACAGAGGGAGTACACGATAAAGGGTTAGGATCTGATTGAGACTGCTATTTTGGAACATTTGAGCAGATTGGCAGATCATCTTCAGAAGCTTATTAGTCGGATTTGAACGTACATTGCTTTAGCTATATTAAGATAGTACACAAATACCATGTTCATCTACTTATGGAAGCTACATAAATCAATTAGGTTGCATCAAAGTGGTATCTGGTTGTCTTCCAGCCAGAGAGTTCTGGCCAGATAACCAGATTGGCTTCTAACTGAAACACCACCTGCTTATAGAGATTTAACCATTAGTATCATGCTATTCTTTTTCAGACTCCTAGTCTGTGACGATGATATCTAGGGTATGTGCACACCTCAGAAAATCCTGGTCCATTTAATCGATCTGTGTACCAGTAGAACATCCCTCCTTGGATGTCCAGGCTTAGATTGAGCGAAACATATATGTACAAACACGGCCGCCAGACTTCAGGGCACTTCAGTGTTGTCCCCGTTGACCGAATTGCTTTGTAGAACTTCTTATGAACCTGATTCAGCAGAGGCCTTAGTGTGCAAAGACTGCATTCAGCAATTCAACCCAACAAAAAGTGGAGTGTGCTGTCTGAGGCTGACCTGCTTGTAATTGAAGTTTGTCACTCTGCTCTCCTTCAGGAGAATCCCAGCTGAGAACACCAGTGCTGAGGGGATGCTCAACAAGCCAAGAGCCCCCTTCAAACAACAAGCACAAGACATATCATCCGCCGAGAACATCGAATTCGCATGTCGCGGCATGTGAGAAACAAGAATTGATAGCATATATATTAGCTTAACAGGGGGCTCAACGGACCTGAGCGCCCATGGAGTGGACAAGAAGGCCGCTGATGGAGTACCCAATCAATGACCCAAATGAGGAGCAAAACCCGCACAGGCTCTGCATGTCGGCGGCGAGCGGCGGATGTGTTATGCTGTTCTGCGCAACCAGCGCGTCCAGCGTCACGTCGGCTATCGCCGCGCCTGCGCTCTGCGCCGTGAGGGCTAGGACCGCCGGTATGAGCCCCAGATTGCTTTGCAGGGAGATCATAAGCATGGATGTGGCGCCAATCACGCCTGCATTAGCCTCAGAACACGGAGCATCAGGATACCAACCGTGAAATGATGTTCAGTGTGGTGGAATCAAGAAGAGATCCCCAAATATTTTCACCTGCGAGAAGGAAGTAGGGGCGGCGGCGGTACCCGGCGACGGGCACGACGTCGGTGAGCAGGCCCCAGATGGGCTTGACGACCCACGGCGAGTCGACGATGCCCTGGTAGAACTGTGCCGCGGACGGCTGGAGGCGCAGCACGTCCTTGCTGTAGTACGAGGCGGCGACCACCCCGACGGCGTTGCCCACGCCCTGGCAGGCCCCGTAGACGGCGAAGACGGCGAGCACGAAGCTCCAGTGCAGCTCGCGGGAGAGCCGCCGCAGCCAGCGGAAGGGGGAGGCGACGCCGCATTCGGCGCTGCCGTCGCAGGGACCACTCTCGGCGCCGGCGCCGCCAGCTTCTTCGAGTGGCCCGCCCTCCTTGGCGTCGGGATCCATCATAGGAACAGCAGCCCTCGAGGAACAATTTCTTCCGAGGCTTCTTGGGGATCTGCGGCGAAGCCACCGGAAACCGCGCGGCAGGAATGCGAGCCGCGGCGACCGGGCGGTTGGCCGCCGGGAGAGGCCGACGAGCACGAGAAGCGTATATTTTCTTGGTGAGCTGACTGGCTAGCGGTAGCTGAGCACGAGGCGTAGTGTTCGATGGGTTTACCCGAGTTCGCGGTGTTTGGTTTGACTTCGGCTCGCAACTAGTTTCTACACTAGAGAAGAAACGCTCGTGTCGTCGAAAAATCAGGGCGTTCTGCAGACACAGTCGCCGGAGTTCATCAGAGATTGGGAATCAACGAGAGGGAGAGGAAGTGAAAGACCGTGGTGATTTTTCTGATTTGATTTGCCGGCGGTTAGCGACGGTGATATTGAAAGGCATTCACTCGCTATCAACAGATGATCCAGGAAATGGAATCACACGTGATGTCACATTCTTTGCTATTGCTTTTTTTTTTCTTTTGCTAGGAAAAGGGAGTTTTATTCCAAAATAATAGGGTTATAATTCAGAGGTAACAATTTCTCGATACATGGAGGACCTCTGTTCATCCAAATAGCCGTGCAAGATTCAATACGACTGTAAACGTCCAATTGATCTGCTACCCTATTTTGCTCTTTTCTAATTTTCTGTGGAACAAACTCCTTGTTCGGGGAACGAAGCATGAAAATCAAAAATTTCCTACGAACAATCAAGATCTATCTAGGAGAAGCATAACAATGAGCAGGGAGAGTGTGTCTACGTACCCTCGTAGACCGAAAGCGAAACCGTATATAACGCGGTTGATGTAGTCGCACTCTTCGCGATCCGATCACGGTCCAACCGATCTAGTGCCGAACGAATGACACATCCGAGTTCAGCACACGTGCGGCTCGATGACGTCTCCTCTTTCTTGATCCAGTCAGAGAAGGCAAATAAGTAGATGGGATCACAACCAGCATGACGGCGTGGTGGTGATGGTGGCGGTGGAGTCGAAATACCGGTAGGGCTTCGCTAAGAGAAAAACCGTGGACGAGAACTATGCCGAGAGGGAGCAACGGGGCAGCACCAAGGCCAATGTATTGGGGTGCCTTGCTGCGCCCCCTCCTCTATATTTATATGCGTGGGAGGGCTGAGAGTCTAGCCCTACTCCTAGTAGGAGTTGGCGCCAAAGGGGGTGAGGACTTGGACTCCCAAGTCCAATTCTATTCTTGCTAGGACTCCCCTTCCCCCCCCCCTTCCCTAACCGCATGGGCTTTTGAGGACTTGGTGCGCCTGGCCCAACAAGGTCAGGGCGCCTCCCCTCAACCCATGCCAGCCCTTGGGGCGTGGTGGACCCATTTGTGGACTTCCGGACCCCTCCGGAATCCTTCGGAACCTTCTGTAAGCTTCCCAGTACAATACCGAAAAAACCACACCTTTTTTCGGAACCCAAAATATGACTTCTCATATATAAATCTTTACCTCTACACCATTCCGAGACACCTCGTGATGTCTGGATCTCATCCGGGACTCCGAACAACATTCGGTTACCAATCATCAAATATCCCAATACTACTCTAGCGTTAACGAACGTTAAGCGTGCGACCCTGCGTGTTCGGGAATCATGTAGTCATGACCGGGAAACCTCTCCGGTCAATAACCAATAGCGGGATCTGGATGCCCATATTGGTTCTTAAATATTCCACGAAGATCTTTTATCGGTTGAACCACGATGCCAAGGATTCGGTAATCCCGTATGCAATTCCCTTTGTCCGGCGATATGTTACTTGCCCGAGATTCGATCGTTGGTATCTCCTTACCTAGTTCAATCTCGTTACCGGCAAGTCTCTTTACTCGTTCCGTAATACAAGATCTTGTGACTAACTCATTAGGCACATTGCTTGCAAGCTCTTTACGATGTTGTATTACTGAGAGGGCCCAGAGATATCTCTCCGTCACACGGAGTGACAAATCCCAGTCTCGATCCGTGCCAACTCAACAAACACCTTCGGTGATACCTGTAGAGTACCTTTATGATCACCCAGTTACGAAGTGATGTTTGGATACACATTAAGTATTCCTCTGGTGTCAGGGAGTTGCACGTTCTCATGGTCTTACGAATAGATACTTGACATGAAAAAAGTTATAACAATAAACTGATACGATCAACTGCCACACTTACGGTTGGGTCTTGCCCATCACACCATTCTCCTAATGATGTGATCCCGTTATCAAATGACAACTCATGTCTATGGTTAGGAAACCTTAGCCATCTTTGATCAACGAGCTAGTCTAGTAGAGGCTCACTAGGGACATAGTGTTTGTTTATGTATTCACACATGTATTTAAGTTACACATGTATTTAAGTTTCTGGTCAATACAATTCTAGTATAAATAATAAACCTTTATCATGAATAAAGAAATATGATAATAACCAATTTATTATTGCCTCTAGGGCATATTTCCAACAGTCTCCCACTTGCACTAGAGTCAATAATCTAGTTCACATCGCTATGTGATTAACCCCCAATGAGTTCTGGGATTTGATCATGTTTTGCTTGTGAGAGAGGTTTTAGTCAACGGGTCCGCAACATTCAGATCCGTGTGTACTTTGTAAATCTCAATGTCTCCATCCTTGATCCAATCATGGATGGAGTTGAAAAGGGCATTAAATATGCACTTCATATGTAAATCCCGCCTCAACACTCGGTTTGGAACTACTTCAGACGTTTGCTCCACTTGACGTATCCGGTTCGAGACTCAGGGTCATTCAGATCGGCGTCAAAACTTGCATCAACGTAAACCTTTACGACGAACTCTTTGTTACCACCATAAACGAGAAACACGTCCTTAGTTCTTTTCAGGTACTTTAGGATATTCTTGACCGCTGTCCAGTGATCTACTCCTGGATCACTTTGGTACCTCCTTACCGGACTTATGGCAGGGCACACATTAGGTTTGGTACACATCATGACCTACATTATGGAGCCTATGGCTGAGATAGGGAATGACTTTCATCCTTTCTCTTTCTTCTGCGGTGGTCGGGCTTTGAGTCTTACTCAACTTCTCACCTTGCACTATAGGCAAGAACCCTTTCTTTGACTAATCCATTTTGAACTTCTTCAAAACTTTGTCAAGGTATGTGCTTTGTGAAAGTCCTATTAAGCGTCTTGATCTATCTCTATAGATTTTGATGCCCAATATGTAAGCAGCTTCACCGAGGTCTTTCATTGAAAAACTCTTGTTCAAATATACTTTTATCCTTTCTAGAAATTCTATATCATTTCCAATCAACAATATGTCATCCACATATAATATTAGAAATGCTACAGAGCTCCCACTCACTTTCTTGTAAATATAAGCTTCTCCGTAAGTTTGTATAAAACCAAAAGCTTTGATCACCTCATCAAAGCATATATTCCAACTCCGAGATGCTTGCACCAGTCCATAGATGGATCGCTGGAGCTTGCATACTTTGTTAGCATCCTTAGGATCGACAAAACCTTCTGGTTGCATCATATACAACTCTTCCTTAAGAAACCCATTAAGGAATGCCGTTTTGACGTCCATTTGCCAGATCTCATTATCATGAAATGCGGCAGTTGCTAACATAATTCTAACAGACTTAAGCATCACTACGGGTGAGAAAGTATCATCATAGTCAACCCCTTGAACTTGTCGAAAACCCTTTGCGACAAGTCGAGTTTTATAGACGGTGACATTACCATCAGCGTCGGTCTTCTTCTTAAAGATCCATTTATTCTCAATGGCTTGCCGATCATCGGGCAAGTCCACCAAAGTCCATACTTTTGTTCTCATACATGGATCCTATCTCGGATTTCATGGCCAGAAGGCATTTGTCGAAATCCGGGCTCATTATAGCTTCTTCATAGTTCGTAGGTTCGCCGTTGTCTAACAACATGACTTCTAGGACAGGATTACCGTACCACTCTAGTGCGGAACGTACCCTGTCGACCTATGAAGTGATGGAAATATGCCCTAGAGACAATAATAAAATAGTTATTATTATATTTCCTTAATCATGATAAAGGTTTATTATTCATGCTAGAATTGTATTGATCGGAAACCTAAATACATGTGTGAATACATAAACAAATAGCATGTCCCTAGTAAGTCTCTACTAGAATAGCTCGTTGATCAAAGATGGTTAAGGTTTCCTAACCATAGACATGTGTTGTCATTTGATAACGTGATCACATCATTAGGAGAATGATGTGATGGACAAGACCCATCCGTTAGCTTAGCATAATGATCGTTCAGTTTATTGCTATTGCTTTCTTCATGTCAAATACATATTCCTTCGACTATGAGATTATGCAACTCCCGGATACCGGAGGAATACCTTGTGTGCTATCAAACGTCACAACATAACTGGGTAATCATAAAAATGCTCTACAGGTATCTCCGAACGTGTTTTTTGAGTTGGCATAGATCGAGGTTAGGATTTGTCACTCCGAGTATCGGAGAGGTATCTCTGGGCCCTCTCGGTAATACACATCATAAGCTTGCAAGCAAATGACTAAGGAGTTAGTCACAAGGTGATGTATTACGGAACGAGTAAAGAGACTTGCCGGTAACGAGATTGAACTGGGTATGAAGATACCGACGATCGAATCTCGGGCAAGTAACATACCGATGGACAAAGGGAATTACGTATGTTGTCATAACAGTTCGACCGATAAAGATCTTCGTAGAATATGTAGGAGCCAATATGGGCATCCAGGTTCCGCTGTTGGTTATTGACCGGAGAGGTGTCTCGGTCATGTCTACATAGTTCTCGAAACCGTAGGGTCCGCACGCTTAACGTTCGTTGACGATATAGTGTTATATGAGTTGTATGTTTTGGTGACCGAATGTTGTTCGGAGTCCCGGATGAGATCACGAACATGACGAGGAGTCTCGAAATGGTCGAGAGGTAAATATTGATATATATAGGACGATGGTATTTGGACACTGGAAGTGTTTCGGGACGTATCGGGAAGGAATTGGGTCACCGGAAGGGGTTTCAGGCACCCCCCGACAAGTTATGGGCCTTATGGGCCAAAGGAGGGGATAGACAAGCCCACAAGGGGGCTGGTGCGCCCCCTCCCTTGTTGGCCGGCCCTAGGGAAGGAAAAGGGGGAGGGCTAGCCCCTCCTACCTTTCCCTCTCATGAGAGAAAGGAAGGGGGGGCGTCCTCTCCTGCCTTTCCCTGCACTCCAAATAAGGAAAGGAGGGGGCGCGGCTTGGGAGGGACCCCAAGTAGGATTCCTCCTACTTTGGCGCCTCCCCTTGGCCGCTACTCCCTCCCTCCCACCTATATATATGTGGGAGGGGGGCGCCTAGCACACAATAGACAATTGCCTAGCCGTGTGCGGCGCCCCCTCCACCGTTTACACCCCCGGTCATATTTTCGTAGTGTTTAGGCGAAGCCCTGCGGAGACCACTTCGCCATCACCGTCACCATGCCGTCGTGCTGCCGGAACTCATCTACTACCTTGTCGTCTTGCTGGATCAAGAAGGCGGGGGACGTCATCGAGCTGACCGTGTGCAGAACGAGGAGGTGCCGTGCGTTCGGTACTAGATCGGTTGGAGCGCGAAGAAAGTTCAACTACATCAACCGCATTGTGAAACGCTTCCGCTTACGGCCTACAAGGGTACGTAGACACACTCTCCCCTCTCATTGCTATGCATCTCCATGGATAGATCATTGCGTGTGCGTAGATTTTTTTTGTTTTCCCTGCAACGATTCCTAATAGTGGCATCTGAGCCAGGTCTATGTGTAGATGATATGCACGAGTAGAACACAAAGAGTTGTGGGCGGTGATAGTCATACTGCTTACCACCAACATCTTATTTTGATTCGGCGGTATTGTGGGATGAAGCGGTCCGGACCAACCTTACATGTCCATGCACGTGAGACTGGTTCCACCGACTGACATGCAACTAGTTTTGCATAAAGGTGGCTGGCGCGTGTCTGTTTCTCCTACTTTAGTTGAATCGAATTTGACTACGTCCGGTCCTTGAAGAAGGTTAAAACAGCAAACATGATGAATCACCGTTGTGGTTTTTGCGTAGTTAAGAACGGTTCTTTCTAGATGCCCGTAGCAACCACGTAAAACTTGCAACAACAAAGTAGAGGACGTCCAACTTGATTTTGCAGGGCATGTTGTGATGTGATATGGTCAAGATATGATGTGATATATGTTGATGTATGAGATGATCATGTTTTGTAATATTGATAACCCGCAGGAGCCTTAGGGTTGTCTCTTTGTATGAAATGTAAACGCCATGTAATTGCTTTACTTTATCACTATGCGTTAGCAAGAGTTGTAGACGCAATAGTTGGCGAGACGACCCGGACGCTACGATGGAGATCAAGGTGCCGAGCCGGTTACGATGGAGATCATGATGATGCTTTGGAGATGGAGATCAAAAGCACAAGATGATGATGGCCATATCATGTCTTATTTTGCTTAGAACGGAAGTAGCATTATAAGATGATCCCTTCACTTAATTTCGAGATAAAAGTGTTCTCCCTGAGTATGCACCGTTGCTACAGTTCGTCGTTCCAAGACACCACGTGATGATCGGGTGTGATAGACTCTTTGTTCACATACAACGGGTGTAAGACACTTTTGCACATGCAGAATACTTAGGTTAAACTTGACGAGCCTAGCATGTACATACATGGTCTCGGAACACTAGAGACCGAAAGGTCGAACATGAGTCATATAGTAGATATGATCAACATAGAGATGTTCACCATTGATGACTACCCCATCTCACATGATGATCGGACATGGGTTAGTTCATTTGGGTCATGTATCACTTAGATAACTTGAGGGATGTTTATTTAAGTGAGAGTTCATTAGTAATTTGATTAATTGAACTTAATTTATCATGAACTTAGTCTTGATAGTTTTGCATATCTATGTTGTAGATCAATAGCTCACGATATATACCTCCTATATATTTTTTGATATGTTCCTAGAGAAAAGTAAGTTGAAAGATGATAGTAGCAATGATGCGGACTGGGTTCGTGATCTGAGGATTACCCTCACTGCTGCATAGAAGAATTATGTCCTTGATGCACCGCTAGGTGACAAACCTGTTGCAGGAGCAGATGCAGACATTATGAACGTTTTGCAAGCTCGATATTTTGACTACTTGATAGTTTAGTGCGCCATGCTTTACGTCTTAGAACCGGGACTTCAAAAACGTTTTGAACGCCACAGAGCATATGAGATGTTCCAAGAGCTGAAAATTGGTATTTTAGATTCATGCCCGTGTCGTGAGGTACGAGACCTCTAACAGGAACTTTGCCTACAAGATGGAGGAGAATAGCTCAACCAGTGAGCATGTGCTCAGAATGTCTGGGGTACTACAATCGCTTGAATCAAGTGGGAGTTAATCTTCCAGATAAGACGGTGATTGACAGAGTTCTCCAGTCACTATGACCAAGCTACTAGAACTTCGTGATGAACTATAATATGCAAGGGATGACGAAAACGATTCCCGAGCTCTTCGCGACGCTAAAATCGGCGAAGGTAGAACTCAAGAAAGAGCATCAAAAGTGTTGATGGTTAACAAAACCACTAGTTTCAAGGGCGAAGGAAAGAAAGGGAACTTCAAGAAGAATGGCAAGCAAGTTGTCGCTCCCATGAAGAAGCCCAAAGCTGGACCCAAGCCTGAAACTGGGTGCTCCTACTGCAAAGGAAATGGTCACTAGAAGCGGAACTGCCCCAAATACTTGGCGGAAAAAAAGGGATGGCAAAGTGAACAAAAGTATATTTGATATACATGTTATTGATGTGTACCTTACTAGTGTTCGTAGTAGCACCTGGGTATTCGATACTGGTTCAGTTGCTAAGATTGGTAACTCGAAATAGGAGTTGCAGAATAAACAGAGACTAGTTAAGTGCGAGGTGACGATGTGTGTTGGAAGTGATTCCAGGGTTGATACGATCACCATCGCACACTCCCTCTACCTTCGGGATTAGTGTTGAACCTAAATAAATGTTATTTGGTGTTTGCGTTGAGTATGAATATGATTAGATCATGTTTATTGCAACGATTATTCATTTAAGTCAGAGAATAATTGTTGTTCTACTTACATGAATAAAACCTTCTATGGTCATACACCCAGTGTGAATGGTTTATTGAATCTCGATCGTAGTGATACACATATTCATAATATTGATGCCAAAAGATGCAAAGTTGATAGTAATAGTGCAACATACTTGTGGCATTGCCGTTTAGGTCATATTGGTGTAAAGCGCATGAAGAAACTCCATGCAGATGGAGTTTTGGAATCACTTGATTATGAACCATTTGATAGTTGCGAACCGTGCCTCATGGGCAAGTTGACTAAAACTCCGTTCTCCACAACAATGGAGCGAGCTAATGACTTATTGGAAATAATACATACTGATGTATGCGGTCCTATGAGTGTTGAAGCACGCGGCGGGCATCGTTATTTTCTGACCTTCACAGATGATTTGGGTAGGTATGGCTATATCTACTTGATGAAATACAAGTCTAAAACATTTGAAAAGTTCAAAGAATTTCAGAGTGAAGTGGAGAATCATCGTAACAAGAAAATAAACTTTCTACGATCTGATCGCAGAGGCGAATATTTGAGTTACGAGTTTGGCCTTCATTTAAAACGATGTGGAATTGTTTCACAAATCACGCCACCTGGAACACCACAACATAATGGTGTGTCCGAACGTCGTAACCATACTTTATTGGATATGGTGCGTTCTATGATGTCTCTTACTGATTTACCACTATCCTTATGGGGTTATGCATTAGAGACAGCCGCATTCACGTTAAATAGGGCACCATCTAAATCCGTTGAGACGACACCGTATGAACTATGTGTTGGGGAACGTAGTAATTTCAAAAATTTTCCTACGCACACGCAAGATCATGGTGATGCATAGCAACGAGAGGGGAGAGTGTTGTCCACGTACCCTCGTAGACCGACAGCGGAAGCGTTATCACAACGCGGTTGATGTAGTCGTACGTCTTCACGATCCGACCGATCAAGTACCGAACGCACGGCACCTCCGAGTTCTACACACGTTCAGCTCGATGACGTCCCTCGAACTCCGATCCAGCCGAGTGTTGAGGGAGAGTTTCGTCAGCACGACGGCGTGGTGACGATGATGATGTTCCACCGACGCAGGGCTTCGCCTAAGCTCCGCAACGGTATTATCGAGGTGTAATATGGTGGAGGGGGGCACCGCACACGGCTAAGAGATCTCAAGGATCAATTGTTGTGTCTCTGGGGTGCCCCCCTGCCCCCGTATATAAAGGAGCAAGGGGGAGGCAGCCGGCCAAGGGGAGAGGCGCGCCATAGGGGGGAGTCCTACTCCCACCGGGAGTAGGACTCCTCCTTTCCTTGTGGGAGTAGGAGAAGGGAAGGGGGAAGGAGAAAGAAGGAAGGGTGCGCCCCCCTTCCCTAGTCCAATTCGGACCAGACCATGGGAAGGGGTGCGGCCACCTTTTGAGGCCTTTCTCTCCTTTCCCGTATGGCCCATTAAGGCCCAATACGAATTCCCGTAACTCTCCGGTACTCCGAAAAATACCCGAATCACTTGGAACCTTTCCGAAGTCCGAATATAGTCGTCCAATATATCGATTTTTACGTCTCGACCATTTCGAGACTCCTCGTCATATTCCCGATCTCATCCGGGACTCCGAACTCCTTCGGTACATCAAAACTCAATAAAACTGTCATCGTAACGTTAAGCGTGCGGACCCTACGGGTTCGAGAACT
Organism: Aegilops tauschii subsp. strangulata; assembly: GCF_002575655.3. Taxonomy (NCBI): domain Eukaryota; kingdom Viridiplantae; phylum Streptophyta; class Magnoliopsida; order Poales; family Poaceae; genus Aegilops; species Aegilops tauschii. Next base: position 455,267,905 of record NC_053036.3, on the reverse strand, counting down.
ATGTAGACATGACCGAGACAGGTCTCCGGTCAATAACCAATAGCGGGACCTGGATGCCCATATTGGCTCCCACATATTCTACGAAGATCTTTATCGGTCAGACCGCATAACAACATACGTTGTTCCCTTTGTCATCGGTATGTTACTTGCCCGAGATTCGATCGTCGGTATCTCGATACCTAGTTCAATCTCGTTACCGGCAAGTCTCTTTACTCATTCCGTAATACATCATCCCGCAACTAACTCATTAGTCATAATGCTTGCAAGGCTTATAGTGATGTGTATTACCGAGTGGGCCCAGAGATACCTCTCCGACAATTGGAGTGACAAATCCTAATCTCGAAATACGCCAACCCAACAAGTACCTTTGGAGACACCTGTAGAGCACCTTTATAATCACCCATTTACGTTGTGACGTTTGGTAGCACACAAAGTGTAACTCCGGTAAACGGGAGTTGCATAATCTCATAGTCATAGGAACATGTATAAGTCATGAAGAAAGCAATAGCAACATACTAAACGATCGGGTGCTAAGCTAACGGAATGGGTCATGTCAATCACGTCATTCTCCTAATGAGGTGATCTCGTTAATCAAATGACAACTCATGTCTATGGCTACGAAACAGAACCATCTTTGATTAACGAGCTAGTCAAGTAGAGGCATACTAGTGACACTCTGTTTGTCTATGTATTCACACATGTATTATGTTTCCGGTTAATACAATTCTAGCATGAATAATAAACATTTATCATGATATAAGGAAATATATAATACTTTATTATTGCCTCTAGGGCATATTTCCTTCACTATGGTTTGGTAAGAAACCTAAGCTGTCGTTTCTTAAAGTTTGGGTTTGCGACACTTATGTCAAAAGGCTTCAACCTGATAAGCTCGAACCCAAATCGGAGAAGTTCTTCTTCATAGGATACCCTAAGGAAACAATTGGGTACACCTTCTACCACAGATCCGAAGGCAAGATCTTTGTTGCAAAGAATTGAACATTTCTAGAGGAGTTTCTCTCGAAAGAAGTGAGTGGGAGGAAAGTAGAACTTGATGAGGTAATTGTACCTTCTCTCAATTTGGAAAGTAGCACATCAGAGAAATCCGTTCCCGTGATGCCTACACCGACTAGAGAGGAAGCTAATAATGATGATCAAAACTTCAGATCAAGTTACTACTAGACCTCATAGGTCGAACAGAGCACGTTCCACACCAGAGTGGTACGGTAATCCTGTCCTAGAAGTCATGTTACTAGACCATGGTGAACCTACGAACTATGAAGAAGCTATGATGAGCCCAGATTCCGATAAATGGCTTGAGGCCATGAAATCTGAGAAAGGATCCATGTATGAGAACAAAGTGTGGACTTTGGTGGACTTGCCCGATGATCGGCAAGCCATTGAGAATAAATGGATCTTCAAGAAGAAGACATACGCTGATGGTAATATCACCATCTACAAAGCTTGACTTGTCACAAAAGGTTTTCGACAAGTTCAAGGGGTTGACTACGATGAGACCTTCTCACCCGTAGCGATGCTTAAGTCAGTACGAATCATGTTAGCAATTGCCGCATTTTATAATTATGAAATCTGGCAAATGGACGTCAAAACTGCATTCTTAATGAATTTCTTAAAGAAGAGTTGTATATGATGCAACCAGAAGTTTTGTCGATCATAAAGGTGCTAACAAAGTGTGTAAACTCTAGCGATCCATCTATGGACTGGTGCAAGCATCTCGGAGTTGGAAGATACGCTTTGATGAGGTGAGCAAAGCATATGGTTTTATACGGACTTACGGTGAAGCCTGTATTTACAAGAAAGTGAGTGGGAGCTCTGTAGCATTTCTAATATTATATGTGGATGACATATTGTTGATTGGAAATGATATATGTCGGATTTCGGGTTCTGGCAAAACCCTCGAGGTTCGAACACTGGGGTGCGCACGAAGATCTCTCCCTCCCCCTAGCTCGCTCTCGCAATGATCGTCAGGCCTAATGTGTCGAACCCAAAGAGTAAGGAGACACAAGAGTTATACTGGTTCGGGCCACCGATGTGGTGTAATACCCTACTCCAGTGTGGTGTGGTGGATTGCCTCTTTAGCTGAGGGTGAAAAGTTACAAGGGAAGAACAGCCTCCTAAGGAGGGGTGTTCTTGTGCTTGGTGGACTTGTGTGAGGCTATGGACAGAATGGCTCCGATCCAAGATGAGCTGCCTCCTATGGTGGTGGCTAGTCCTATTTATAGAGGCCCTGGTCCTCTTCCCAAATATTGAGCGGGAAGGGATCCCACAACGGCCAAATTCGAAGGAAGACAACTAGTACATGTTATCCTGACTAAAGGTGGTCTTCGCCTGCCAAAGGCTCTAGTGGTGACGCCGTCTTGGGCTCCACGGTGACCTCCGTCCTGCCGTCCTGCTGGTCTCGGTCTCGTTGCACCGATATGGAAACCTTTGCCTGATGCCTCGGGACTCCTCGCCTGCGCTTGCCTCTTTAGCACCAAAGAGGAAACGAGGACACTGCACACGCTGGCGCCCGCCTGGTCATGGTCGTCATGGCTTGCGTCACGGGAACCTCGCGAGGTGTCCCTTGCCTTGATCTCTCTGCCCGCCCCTGAGGAGGTCTTGCGTCGTCCGCCTCGCGAGGTTTGACCCCTCGCGAGGGTCTTGAGTGTTTGCTAGTGAAGATGGGCCATACGGGGCCACTGGTGGAGCCACGCCATGGGCCGCAGGCAGGCAAGTCTAGGGACCCCTGTTCCCAGAACACCGACAGTAGCCCCCGGGCCCAAGGCGCGCTCGAACTTGGCTTCGAGGCGAAGCCAAGGGGCAAGTGCGGAGCGCCGCGGGCCCCAACAGCCTGCGACCCTGCTTGACGCGTGGTGATTGATTGGACGTGGGCGTCTCCGCTTCCCCACGCTGCCTCGGCAACTGCCCGACTTGACGAGTCCTTGCTGCATGCAGAGAAAAGTCATTATTACCTGTGATCGTGGGGATCGCCGGTTGGTCTTCTCCCGCTATAAATGAGGAGGGGGCAGAGCCCCCGTTGCTCATCTCTTCCTGCTCCGCTTGCTCCTCCTCCCTTGCCCCATTGCTAGAAGCGACACCCATGGCGCCGATTCAGAGGTTCTCGAGTGCGGAGAAGGAAAAAAAAACCCCGCTACAAGCCCGGACCACTTTCGCCGAAGAAGAGGCCGGTCCACCGCCGCGATGTAGTCGTGAGGCCGGAGGTGTCGAGGCCTTGGTGCGAGCGGCCTCCTCCCGGGTACCCGCTGCCCCTGTACGCCCAAGTTGAGGGCTCTGGAGGCAGAGGCGGCGAGCGCCGCGTTCCGCGCCATGGCCGTGGTCGCCGCGCAGCGGTGACGCACGCCGTTGCTCCAGGAGCCCACGCCGCGGACTCCTTGCGCGAACTCGTGATGTGGGCGGCGATGCCTCCGCGCACTTGGATTCTCTTCCCGCAGTTCTTCTTCGTCGAGATGTTGCCGAGGGGCCCCCTCGAGCTTTGGCTGCAGCACGCTGACTGCGACGCCCCGGCGACTGGAGCGGAGGTTGAAGCCGTTTTCCCAGGCAAGGTCTTCATGACCCGCGGCTGGGGCGAGGTGGCTCGAGTTCGCCGCGTGGAAGGCGCCCTCGCCATCCACTTTGAGTACGACGACGCCTCCACCATGTTCTTCAAGGTATTCGATGAGGAAGGCTGCCGCCTGGAGTGCTGCCCTGGAGGGGGTCGTCGGGACGGCGCAGCTACCAACGCCGAGCTTGCGGTCGGCTTCGGCAGCGGCTCTCCCAGCAACAGCGGCGATGCTTGGGAGTCCAGCGACTCTCCCGAGCCCTACGAGACCCCGGAGACGAGCGACGACAGCTACGTACCCCGAGCTCTCGCCGGGCTCGGAGCAAGGCCGCAGCATCTGGCCGCCGCCGTCGCTGATCTGGATGGGGTTGGCGTCGGCCTCCCGTGACCCACTATTGATGATGGCATCAGCCGCACCAGCGCGTGTAGATAGAACTCCTAGGAACTCCCTTCTTTTTGTTCCTCACGAGGAATCGAAATGGTCCCCATGGGGGCATGTAAAGGGTCTGTAATGTCTTCTGTTCATTTTATCCCTATTATGAAAATTTGCGAACGCATGTCTTGTTTTGGCCCGGTCTCCCCTTTCCAACCCCACGGCAGCTTGGTGCTCTACGCCGACAGGTCCCGGTCCCCAGGCAGGCTGCAGCCGTCGCTGGTATGCCAGGTCGCGATGCCGTGGTCAAGGCCAGGAGGTGAGCGGCCCGTGGTCCAGTAAGAGCTCCTGAGGCGCGATGCTCAAGAGGTCCCCTTTAGCGCTCAAGCAACTACCGAGAGGCAGGAAAGGGTGGCGATGTTTCCGTAACAAGGCTGCCACATGTGAGGATCCTATGCTGTAGTGCTTGGTCGACCCGGGCGTGAAAACTTATCTTGGCAGTCCGGAGCTGGTTCCGTGTGTTGCGCCAGACTTGTGCGTCGACTGATGTAGTGCAGCTAGGTTGGGCCCATGCAAGTCTCCTCCTCCCCTCCACGCTCTTCGGTGTGCTCTGCGTCCTCAAGTCCCGGCCCTCAAGCGAGCTCAGCCGCCGCTGGTATGCCAGGTCGTGATGCCGTGTTCAAGGCTAGGGGGTGAGGGCTGGAGAGCCAGTAAGAGCTCCTGAGGCGCGATGCTCAGGAGCCCCCCTTTCAACGCGCAAGCGAATCGCATGGGAGAAGAAGGAGCGCGTGGTACCGCCCGCTGTCGTCCTCAGGAGGTCCCTGCAGGTTAGCACGAGGAGGGACATAGATCGCCACAATGATTGTCGGTCTACCGCAGGTCCCTCTGCAAGAAGATGAGGGCACTTAGGGCCTGGTGAGGTGGCGTGCGCGAGGCGTGCCGCGAGCCAGAGCTCGACCGCTCAGATTTGTCGACATTGCAGGGACGGACCCGAGCACAAGCGCCGTGCCAGCATGTGTTGCTCCCGTGGTGGGTGACAACCAAGCAGGTGATAACCATAGATAGATTATGCATGAAAAGCAAACTAGCTTAGGTAAATGCAAGAACAATTCATGCCACCGGGACGGACCCGAGCAGCCTGGGGATAATGCAGCCCGAGGGGCGCCCCCAACAGAGTAAGCTAAAGATGCAAAGGATACATGCCGCAGGGACGGGCCCACGTGGCCTGAGAATGATGCAGCCCGAGGGGCGCTCCCAGCTAAATAAATTTGGAAAATGTCACCTAGTTTCGTTGTCGAAGGGATGTTGGGGTAGCTGAAGATGCGTGGCGAAGGGGTTGCTCGTCATGAGCTACCGGAGCCCTGAGCCTCGGGAGGCTCTGGGGTCCGGGTGGTTCCTTGAGGACCGTCTCCATCTCCTCCAGAACTGAGTGATGCCTGGCCTCCTGAGCTGCCAGGACGCTCCGCAGGTTGCGCTGATAGGCGTCCACCATGCTCGGCAGGCCGAATGGCATGCGAACATAGCTGTGAGGTGGGCCCTCACAATGTCCCACGCGCGAAGGCCAGAAGAGCTCCTGAGATGCGGCCCTGTTGAGCCCTGGGATGTCGATGTAGACGCACAGCCGCCATCCTCGCCTGGATGGGGAGCTGCGCCAGGTGGGCGGCGGTCGCCGCGCATGGCTCTTGCTTCTTGAAACTCTTGGGTAGTCTGGGTGATGAACTCCTGAGCACCAGGCGCTCCTCGCCCGGTGCCCTCCTGAGGGAAACGTGCCGCCAAGCACGCCTCCATGTGGTGCCCGAGCGCCTCCCTCGTGATGTTGGCCAGGTCTGAGGCCCTCCAGAAGAGAGCCCTCGAGCCCTGCTCGAGGAGGGCGCCGGGCACGCCTTCCTATGTGAGGGAGGGAGGCGCCCCAGGCGCGGGCGCCGATCCGGATGTGGCATCGCTAGAGGCGCCGCTCCCCTGAGGCCCTGTACGGAGTAGCTTCTTCTTCTTCTTGGGGATGGCCTCAGGAGGGTACGGTGCTCCATTGTTGTCTGGGTCTTCGATTGCTGCGGCCTGGAAGGTGCGCTCCAGGGCACATCGCATCTCTTTCTTCGCAAGGGACTGTGATGATCCCACCGCTCCCTGGCATCTTGAGGATGTTGTAGCAGTGGTGGGTCACTGCCATGAACTTTGCCAGTGCTGGGTACCCGAGGATAACATTGTACGGCAGACGGATGTGGGCAACATCGAAGTCGATGAGCTTGGTGCGGTAGTTGTCGCGCTGTCCGAAGGTGACAGGGAGGCGGACTTGCCCTATCGGGGTGGTGGAGCCGTCGGTCACTCATGAGAAGGGCTTGGTGGGCTGAAGCTGATCGTATGGCACTTGGAGGCTGTCGAATGTCTCGACGGACAGGATGTTAAGCCCTGCTCCACCATCGATGAGGGTCTTGGTGACTTGTACGTTGCTGATGACGGGTGAACAAAGCATCGGGAGGGCGCTAGCGGTGGCCGCGCACTTGAGCTGGTCCGCCGAGCTGAAAGTGATGGCGCACTTGGACCACCTGAGCGAGCGTGCAACCTCAAGCCTGGGATGGGCTGCGTTCACCTCGCGAGCGAACTGCTTGAAGATACGCTGAGAGGCTGGGGCCTGAGCTCCGCCCAAGATGCAGGCGATGGCGCGCGGTTCCTGGAAGCCCCCAGCCCCCTCGTCCTGAAGGTGGTCGTCATTCCTTCTTGGTGGTGGCGGCAGCGGAGGAAGACCGGCGTTGCCCTGAGGGCGATCCTCGCGAGGCTGATCCCTCCAGGCGCCCTCACGAGGCTGGTCCTGCCAGCGGTCCTCGCGAGGCCGGTCGCGCCACTCCTGACAAGGGCCGCAATCGTCCCAGTAGCCCCGGTCGTTGCACTCGGGGTGTCGACCGAAGCGTCCATCTCGAATGGCCCTGATCTCTTGACAGTCGTTGGTGTTGTGGCGGTGTACGTTGTGGAAGGCGCAGAACGGCCGGCTGCTCTTGGACAACTCGGGATGGTCCCGGCCGCGCTTCGTATCTGGCTCCGCCGCGAGCACGGCCACTCCGTTGCGCTTCACGTCCTTGGCCTTGGCTTTCTTCTCCTCCCGGGTCGGTAGCTGGGAGCTCGAGGAGGGAGAGGCGCTCCTCCTCAGCTCTTGCACACTTGGTTGCTAGGTTGAACAGCTCCAAAGCCGTGCATAGCTCCTCGTGGATGGCGAGCTCCTCCTTCATCTTGACGTCGCGGACGCCATCAGAAAACACTGAAATGATGGCCTCGTCCGTGACCTTGGGGATCTTGAGGCGAACGTTGTTGAAGCGCCAGATGTACTTTTGTAGGGTCTCTCCTAGCTGCTGCCTGACGCGGCGTAGGTCGCCCACGGCTGGGGGGCGGTCGCGAGTGCCCTGGAAGTTGGCGATGAAGCGGCCGCGCATCTCGTCCTAGGAGGAGATCGAGCCCGGGGGCAGGTTTAGGAGCCACGAGCGAGCGCCATCCTTGAGAGCCATGGGGAACCAGTTCGCCATGACTTTTTCGTCACCGTTGGCCGCCTCGATGCTCAGCTCGTAGAGCTGCAGGAACTTCGCAGGGTCGGGGGTGCCGTCGTAGCGAGGAGGCAGGTCTGGCTTGAACTTGCCCGGCCAGGCGATGCTACGCAGCTCCGGAGTGAAGGCACGACAGCCTGCCGTGGCCACCGGGGCCCTTTGCAGAGGTGGGGCCTGCCCTTGGTGCCCGCGCACCGCCACAATAGGCGGAACGCGGTCTTGTCGTGGTGGCGCTGGGAGCGCGGGAGCATTCTCTTGCGGCCAGGGAACTTCTTGGCAGCTTCCTTCTTCTCGCGCGGGCGCCCGACGCGGTGGGTCACGCCTGGGGGCCGCGCGCCTTGGCGCCAGGGCGCCGTCTTGGTGTGGAGACGGTGGAGGCGCTCCATGAGCCACGTCGCCTGCGGCTGGCGGCGGGCGAGGCAGCGAGGGGGATGGCGCGGGGAAGCCCCCTGCGGCGCTGACGAGCTCGGCGGTGCGGTCCAACCAGTCCTCGTAGAGGTCGTCGACTGGGCGATAGCGCAAGAGCTCTCGTGCCATGAGCAGCGCGGCCTGCGCGTCTGTGGGAGCGCGACGAGCGTGAGACGATGAGCCGGCTGGGGTTAGCGACGAAGTTGTGGTGCGGCCGTCCCGCCGCACCGAGGGGTGCAACGAGGACGCTTACTGCTCATTTCCAGCCGGGCCGGTGGCGGCGTTGGCGGCGGGTGCGGAGAATTACGGGGAGGCCCGCCGATGGGGGCAGTCTGAGTGACACGGGCGGCGAGGGCGGCCCGGTGATCAGCGCGGGCTCGGCGCGCGTCTGACATGGTCGTGGTGGAACGGTGGAACACGGATTGGCGGAAGGAAAGCTTCGGCGTACCCCTACCTGGCGCGCCAAATGTCGGATTTCGGGTTCCGGCAAAACCCTTGAGGTTCGAACACTGGGGTGCGCACGAAGATCTCTCCCTCCCCCTAGCTCGCTCTCGCAACGATCGTCAGGCCTAACGCGTCGAACCCAAAGAGTAAGGAGACACAAGAGTTATACTGGTTCGGGCCACCGATGTGGTGTAATACCCTACTCCAGTGTGGTATGGTGGATTGCCTCTTGGGCTGAGGGTGAACAGTTACAAGGGAAGAACAGCCTCCTGAGGAGAGGTGTTCTTGTGCTTGGTGGACTTGTGTGAGGCTATAGATGGAATGGCTCCGATCCAAGATGAGCTGCCTCCTATGGTGGTGGCTAGTCCTATTTATAGAGGCCCTGGTCCTCTTCCCAAATATTGAGTGGGAAGGGATCCCACAACGGCCAAATTCGAAGGGAGAGAACTAGTACAAGTTATCCTGACTAAAGGTGGTCTTCGCCTGCCAAAGGCTCTGGTGGTGACGCCGTCTTGGGCTCCTCTGTGACCTCCGTCCTGCCGTCCTGCTGGTCTCGGTCTCGTTGCACCGATATGGAAACCTTTGCCTGATGCCTCGGGACTCCTCGCCTGCGCTTGCCTCTTTAGCACCAAAGAGGAAACGAGGACACTGCGCACGCTGGCGCCCGCCTGGTCATGGTCATCATGGCTTGCGTCATGGGAACCTCGCGAGGTGTCCCTTGCCTTGATCTCTCCGCCCCTCGCGAGCCAGCCTGGTGAGGCCGCCCCTGAGGAGGTCTTGCGTCGTCCGCCTCGCGAGGCTTGGCCCCTCGCGAGGGTCTTGAGTGTTTGCTGGTGAAGATGGGCCATATGGGGCCGCATGCAGGCAAGTCTGAGGACCCCCGTTCCCAGAACGCCGACAATATAAAATTTCTGTATAGCATAAATGGATACTTGAATAAGAATTTTTCAATAAAAGACGTCAGTGAAGCTACTTACATATTAGGCACCAAGATCTATAGAGATAGATCAAGATGCTAGATAAGATTTTCAATGAGTACATATCTTGACAAGATTTTGAAGGAGTTCAAAATGGATTAGTCAAAGAAGGAGTTCTAGCCTGTATTGTAAGGTGTGAAGTTTGAGTAAGACTCAAAACCTGACCACAGCAGAAGATAGAGAGAGAATGAAAGTCATTCCCTATGCCTCAGCCATAGGTTCTATAAAGTATGCCATGCTATGTACCAGACCTATTGTGTACCTTGCCATGAGTTTGGCAAGGGGGTACAATAGTGATCCTGGAGTAGATCACTTGACAGCGATCAAAATTATACTTAGAGGACTAAGAAAATATTTCTCGGTTATGGAGGTGATAATGAGTTTGTTGTAAAGAGTTACGTCGATGCAAGCTTTGACACCGATTCATATGACTATGAGTCTCAATTTGGATACATATTGAAAGTGGGAGCAATTAGCTAAAGTAGCTCCATGCATAGCATTGTAGACATAGAAATTTGCAAAATACATACAGATCTGAATGTGATAGACCCGTTGACCAAACCTCTCTCACAAGCAAAACATGATCACACCTTAGTACTCTTTGGGTGTTAATTACATGGCGATGTGAAATAGATTATTGACTCTAGTAAATTCTTTGGGTGTTGGTCACATAGCGATGTGAACTATGGGTTTTAATCACATGGCGATGTGAATTAGATTATTGACTCTAGTACAAGTGGGATACTGATGGAAATATGCCCTAGAGGCAACAATAAAATAGTTATTATTATATTTCCTTAATCATGATAAAGGATTATTATTCATGCTAGAATTATATTGATTGGAAACTTAAATACATGTGTGAATACATAAACAAATACCATGTCCCTAGTAAGCCTCTACTAGACTAGCTCGTTGATCAAAGATGGTTAAGGTTTCCTAACCATAGACATGTGTTATCATTTGATAACGGGATCACATCATTAGGAGAATGATGTGATGGACAAGACCCATCCGTTAGCTTAGCATAATGATCGTCAGTTTATTGCTATTGCTTTCTCCATGTCAAATACATATTCCTTCGACTATGAGATTATGCAACTCCCGGATACCGGAGGAATACCTTGTGTGCTATCAAACATCACAATGTAACTGGGTGATCATAAAAATGCTCTAAAGGTATCTCTGAAGGTGTTTGTTGAGTTGGCATAGATCGAGATTAGGATTTGTCACTCCGAGTATCGGAGAGGTATCCCTGGGCCCTCTCGATAATACACATCATAAGCTTGCAAGAAAATGACTAAGGAGTTAGTGACAAGGTGATGTATTATGGAACGAGTAAAGAGACTTGCCGGTAACGAGATTGAACTAGGTATGAAGATACCGATGATCGAATCTCGGCCAAGTAACATACCGATGGACAAAGGGAATTACGTATGTTGTCATAACGGTTCGACCAATAAAGATCTTCGTAGAATATGTAGGAGCCAATATGGGAATCTAGGTTCTGCTATTGGTTATTGACCGAAGAGGTGTCTCGGTCATGTCTACATAGTTCTCGAACCCGTAGGGTCCGCACGCTTAATGTTCGTTGACGATATAGTGTTATATGAGTTATATGTTTTGGTGACAGAATATTGTTCGGAGTCCCGAATGAGATCACAGACATGACGAGGAGTCTTGAAATGGTCGAGAGGTAAAGATTGATATATAGGACGACGGTATTTGGACACCAAAAGTGTTTCGGGACGTACCGGGAAGGAATCGGGTCACCGGATGGGGTTCCGGGCACCCCCCGGGAAGTTATGGGTCTTATGGGGCAAAGGAGGTGACAGACCAGCCCACGAGGGGGCTGGTGCGCCCCTCCCTTGTTTGGCCAGCCCTAGGGAAGAATAAGGGGGAGGGCTAGCCCCTCCTACCTTTCCCTCTCATGGGAGAAAGGAAGGGGGGGGGGCGCTACCCTCCCCTGCCTTTCCCCGCACTCCAAATAAGGAAAGGACGAGGCGCGGCTTGGGAGGGACCCCAAGTAGGATTCCTCCTACTTGGGCGCCTCCTTTGGCTGCTCCTCCCTCTCTCCCACGTATATATATGTGCGAGGGGGGCGCCTAGCACACAACAGACAATTGCCTAGCCGTGTGTGGCGCCCCCTCCACCCTTTACACCCCCGGTCATATTTTCGTAGTGCTTAGGCGAAGCCCTGCGGAGATCATTTCACCATCACTGTCACCACGCCGTCGTGCTGCCGGAACTCATCTACTACCTTGCTGTCTTGCTGGATCAAGAAGGCGGAGGACGTCACCGAGCTGAATGTGTGCAGAACACGGAGGTGCCATGCGTTCGGTACTAGATCGGTTGGAGCGCGAAGAAAGTTCAACTACATCAACCACGTTGTGAAACGCTTCCGCTTACGGTCTATGAGGGTACGTAGACGCACTCTCCCCTCTCGTTGCTATGCATCTCCAAGGATAGATCATTGCGTGTGCGTAGAATTTTTTTCCATGCAACGATTCCCAACATGAAGTTCAGTAGTAACTTGATCCGAAGTTTTACGATCATCATCATTAGCTTCCTCTTCGGTTGGTCTAGGCATCATGGGAACTGATTTCTATGATGTGCTACATTCCAATTCGAGAGAAGGCACAATTACCTCATCAAGTTCTACTTTCCTCCCACTCACTTCTTTCGAGAGAAACTTCTTCTCTAGAAAGGACCCATTCTTGGCAACAAAGATCTTGCCCTCGGATCTGTGTTAGAAGGTATACCCAATGGTCTGTTTAGGGTATCATATGAAGACACACTTCTCCGCTTTGGGTTCGAGCTTATTAGGCTGAAGCCTTTTGACCTAAGCGTCGCATCCCCAAACCTTAAGAAACGACAGCTTAGGTTTCTTGCCAAACCATAGCTCATACGGTGTCGTCTCAACGGATTTAGACGGTGCCCTATTTAAATTGAATGCGTCTGTCTCTAATGCATAACCCCAAAACGATAGTGGCAAATCGTAAGAGACATCATAGAACGCACCATATCTAATAGAGTACGATTACGACGTTCGGACACACCATTACGCTGTGGTGTCCCAGGTGGCGTGAGCTGTGAAACAATTCCACATTGTCTTAAATGCATACCAAACTCGTAACTCATATATTCACCTCCACGATCAGGTCGTAGAAACTTTATTTTCTTGTTACGATGATTCTCCACTTCACTCTGAAATTCCTTGAACTTTTCAATGTTTCAGACTTGTGTTTTATAAAATACATATACCCATATCTACTCAAATCATCTGTGAAAGTAAGAAAATAACGATATCCACCGCGTGCTTCAATACTCAATGGACCGCATAAATCGGTATGTATTATTTCCAGTAAGTCACTAGCTCACTCCAGTGTTCCGGAGAATGGAGTTTTAGTCATCTTGCCCATAAGGCATGGTTCACATGTCTCAAATGATTCATAATCAAGAGATTCCAAAAGTCCATTAGTATGGAGTTTCTTTATGCGCTTTATACCAATATGACCTAAGCGGTAGTGCCACAAAATATGTGGTATTACCTTTATTAACTTTGCATCTTTTGACAATAATATTATGAATATGTGTATCACTATGATCGAGATTTAATAAGAATAAACCATTCACAAGGGGTGCATGACCATAAAAGATATTACTTATATAAATAGAACAACCATTATTCTTTGACTTAAATGAATAACCGTCTCGCAATAAACAAGAACCGGATATAATATTCATGCTCAATGTAGGCACCAAATAACAATTATTTAGGTTTAAAACTAATCCTGAAGGTTGATGTATAGGTAGCATGCCGACGGCGATCACATCAACCTTGGAAACATTTCCGACGCGCATCGTCACCTTGTCCTTAGACAATCTTCGTTTATTCCGCAACTCCTGTTTTGAGTTACAAATATTAGCAACCGAACCAGTATCAAATACCCAGACGCTACTACGAGCACTAGTAAGGTACACATCAATAACATGTATATGAGTATATCACATATACCTTTGTTGACGTTGCCAGCCTTCTTATCTGCCAAGTACTTGGGGCAGTTCTGTTTCCAGTGACCATTCCCCTTGCAGTAGAAACACTCAGTCTCAGGTTTAGGTCCAGCCTTGGGTTTCTTCACGGGAGCGGCAACACTTTGTCCTGATTCAAATTTCAGTTATTCAATGAACTTGGAATGGAACTTATGTGTCAAGAGAGTGCAAAGTCAATTGTTCCACATATAACATACGCTAGATCTGTACTTCGTTTTTTCACTATCAACTTACCATCCAAAAACGAGTTAAACAAAAGACAGTTTTCACCACCAAATTCTTTTTTTCTCTCGAATACGCTACGGTTAGCGTATCATTGCATTGATAGAAAGGGAAGAAACGTACAGGTTAGGCATCAGGGGCACGTACACTACAAGGCGTGCCCGAGATGCACAATGAGCTTGGAGTGGGTTGCTCAGCCCAGATATTAGTCTATGTTACAGGGATGATACTACTCAGTCCTTTGGCTCCTGCGTAGGTCCAGGAGCGGGCGTCATCCTGGATCGCAGCCAGGAGGGAGGCGGGGGAGGGTATGATCTTGTCGAAGATGATCGCATTGCGGTGGCGCCAGACGGACCAAACCGTCAGGGCGGCAATGGTGGAGAGCCCTCGACGCTTTTCCTGGATCACTGTAGTAAGGGCTGCGCTGAGCCAGTCTAGGAAGCCAAGGGAGCCATCAGGTATGGTGATATCGGGGCAACACCAAGAGAGGATGCCATGCCAATCATGTGGGAGAATACACACTCCACCAGGAGATGGTGTAAGGTCTCGGCATGCTGAGAACACAACACACATGCAGGCTCATGCGGGAGGCCACGCCGCTCCAGTCGGTCGGCCGTCCAACACCGGTTGACGGAGGCGAGGTAGATGAAGAACTTGACTGAGAGGGGGGCACCCGATTTCCACACGAGGCGCCAGTGCTCGGACATTGTAGATCCGGTGAATAGGGCATTATAGCAGGAAGAGGCGGAGTAAACCCCGTTTTCAGTCCACTTCCATAGAATGGTATCGGGTTCCTGGGATAGAGTGATAGCCTGCAGCCGACACCAAAGGTCAAAATACTCAAGCGCAGCCGCCGGGCCAAGGTGGCCATGGATGTCACCGATCCACGCTCGATCCTGAAGGGCAGCAACGACTGTACGTGATTGGCGGGGCCGGCTTGGGACAAGAGCAATAACTCTCAGGGCGAAGTCACTGATAGAGCAGCCCTGGAGCCATTTGTCAGTCCAAAAGCGACAAGATGTGTGATTGCCAATGGACCAGGTCGTCGAGGCATGGAAGAACTGGAGAGCCTCGGGTTCAGAGGGCGGCTGGAGATGTGACCATGGGCGAGAGTCATTAGAAGCACGAAGCCAAAGCCATCAGACGCGAAGGGAGATGCCGGTGCGGTGGAGATCACGAATTCCGAGCCCGCCAAGCTCGATAGGATGGCAAACTATTGCCCAGCTAACAAGACAAGATCCAGCACGGGCATCTCTGCGGCCGTGCCATAGGAAGTCGCGGATGATCCGGTTCGCCTTCTTGAGGATGGGTGGGGATAGCAACATGGCCAGAAGGATGTGCATGGGCATAGCCATAAGAACTTGCCAGACCAAGGCGAGGCGTTCCCCTCGCGAGAGAAGCGCGGCCTTCCAGGTTGCCAACTTGCGGAGTAGCTTGTCGATGAGGGGAAGCAGGTGAGAGGCAGGCACCTTGCGGAGGGAGAGGGGGAGGCCTAGGTATTGGATGGGGAAGGCCACTACCGGACAGGTCAGAGAAGAGCCAACCGCGTCAGAGACCTCGGGGGTGCACTGGATTGGCGCCGCCGAGCACTTGGCGACATTGGTGCGTAGCCCTGACACAGCCCCAAAGTAGTCGAGGAGCCCGCTAACGACGGCGAGCTCGGAGGGATCGGGGTGGCAGAAAATGACCACGTCATCTGCAAAGAGGGAGATGCTGGAAGCAGCCAGGCGGTCGGTGAGTCGCCGGATGATGCCCTTGGTCACCGCAAACTGTAGGAGCGAGTTCAGCGCACCAATGACTAGGGTGAAGAGCATTGGTGAAACAGGGTCACCCTACCGAAGGCCTTGATGATGAGCAATGGGAGGGCCCGGAGTGCCATTGATCATCACCCGAGTAGATGCCGTGGATATGAGTATGGATACCCACTCGCGCTATCTAGGTACGAACCCTATATGCTTGAGGATCTGAAGGAGAAACGGCCAAGATACTGAGTCAAAGGCGCGGGCTATATCCAGCTTGAGCAGAACGCGAGGTAGTCAGAGCCGGTGAAGTTGCCATGTCGTTTGTTGGACAAGAATGAAGTTGTCGTGTACGCTCCTGCCCACAATGAAGGCACTTTGATTGGAGGAGACCAACTCGCCGAGTCTAGGCGCCAACCGCAAGGAGAGAACCTTGGCGAAGAGTTTAGCGACGATGTGAATGAGGCTGATGGGGCGGTAATCGAACAAGGTGGCGGCGTCCGGCCTCTTGGGGATTAGAGTGACCAGGGCCTCGTTGAGCCTCTGGAAAGCTTGCCCGTTGAGAGCGTATAACTTGTCGAAGCACAGCACAGAGGTCGTTCTTGATGACGTCCCAGCATGATCGAAGGAAATCGGCGGTGAACCCATCCGGGCCTGGTGCCTTGCCGGAAGGGAGCTTTTTGATAGCATCCCAAATCTCGTCTGAGGTGAATGGAACTTCAAGCTCAGAAAGGTCAAAGGATCGGTGCTCAATGGCCTGGAGATCCATCGTGATAGCGCGCCCATCTTGGGACCCAAGGATGGTGGTGAAGTGATTGAACGCAGCACGGGCAAGGTCGGCCTCTCGAGAAACTCGCTGGCCACTGACGGTGAGGTCAATGATCTTGTTCTTCTGCGCCCGGTGAGAAGCATGAATCTTAGAGAAGGCCGAGGAGGCCTCGCCCTCCTTGAGCCACCGAAGACGGAGGCGCCGGCGTGTAATGGAGTGCTGGAGGGACGTGAGGCCTAGATACTTTTGTTTAAGCTCTCGTCAGAGCCACGCTTCGGCAGTGGAAAGGGGTCTCATGTCTTGGGCAGCGTCAAATCACGCAATGAGCTCGCGGGCGACGCCGAGTTGGGTGCTGATGCTGTTGGTAACTCACGCGCTCCACCGCTGGAGACCCTTGGCTGTGGCTTTCAGGCGCGCAAAGAAGCGCCGAAAGGCGTCCGGATCAGGAGCCACAGAATTCCAGGCCTTCGCCACCGTATGTTGAAAACCATCAAGACTCGGCCAGTACTTTTGGAAGTGGAAACGTCGGCCTCCAGGAGAGTGGGCGGCGCAATCGATGAGCAATGGACAGTGATCAGAAGCCACAGAAGAAAGGCATCGCAAGAGGCACTCAGGGTGTGACGTCTCCTAGGAGGGGGTGCAGAGGACGCGGTCGTTCCGAACAAGGGTGGGGTTCGCTTGCTCGTTGGACCAAGTATAGCACCGGCCATGCATGTAAATGTCGTAAAGGCCATGATCGGAGATGAAGCGGCGAAAACGGTTCATCGTGTGACGAGAAACGCGATCATTATTCTTGTCGGCCAACGAGGTGATCATGTTAAAATCGCCTCCTAGAAGCCAGGGGCCCGAGACGCTGGATCGGAGGTCTTGGAGCTCATTTAGGAAAGCAAGCTTTGCGTCATCGCCCTGAGGGCCGTAGACGCCGGTGAGCCACCAGTGAGGTCCGCCCGTGGTGGGGCTCACAACCGCGGAGACATGATGATCGCCAATCATGGGATTAGATAGGGAGATCTGGCAGCTTTGCCATGCGAGGATGATGCCTCCCCGGGTGTCGATTGCCGGGAGGAAGAAGAACCCATCGAAGGTGCTACCAAGAGTCTCGGATACCAGAGCTGGCGTAACCGACGAGAGTTTGGTTTCTTGCAAGCACACCACCAAATTCTAGCTCGTGCCTGTGATACACACTTACACATGAGGCACTGGGAGTGGGGTGTCTACAATATGCAGAGCACCACGTGCACTAAGATACTAGCACTTCAAACCCACAAAGAACAGTCTTCTCAAAATGCAAACATCTCAACCATAACCTTGGTGGAAGTCACAGGTTTCATTCTCCTCCCCCCTTGACCTCCTCCCCCCGTGCGGCGGCGCCGCGCCGCACCGGGGCCTCTCCGCCGGGCCTCCCTCTCCTCCCCACCGGGCCTCCCTCTCCTCCCGCCGCCGCCGCCGAGGGCATCGCAGGCTAAGCCTGCGGGCCGCAGCGGCGGCGGCGGCAATCTTCCTCGGCCGGTGATCGGATCTGGGTGGCGGCGACCCACTCCGGCCGATCCAAGGGCGATGGCGCAGGCCGGTGGCGACCAGGGTTGTCGTGCTGGTGGCGGCGACGAAGAGATCACGTCGGCGGCTAGGGTGTCCGATTTGGATCCCATTCGGATCTTGATGGTGGTTCCTCGAGCCGTCGTGCGCATCCTTTGTTCCGGCGCGGCAAGCGGCCTCTGGACTAGGCATGCGACACGAGGACGTCAGGGGCTCTGGCCCTCGGCGTGGAGGTGGTGGCCATCTTCTTCGCCGGAGGTGGTTGGCTAGATGGTTGTGGATTCTCGCATCCAGTCTCGGCGTACAGTGGGGAGACGGGGCTGCCGGTGAAAACCATGCTATGACTCGGGTCATGGCGGGCGATGGCGGCGCTTTTCGCGTCGTTATCTTGTTGAAGACATCGCCTCTGCAGCTTCTGTCGACTTGCTTGCGCTGCTCTGGGTGAAAACCTTGATCCGGAGTTTCCGGATCAGACGATGGCGGTGCTTTTGGGGCGCCGTTTTCCCTCATGGGGGCATCATTTTTTTGAGCAGCGGCTGGATGCAGGACCAGAGGACGGATTCTTTGGTGGAGCGGTGCGGCATCTCACTCATTGATGGCGGCGGGTCTCGGTGGCATGGCGCTGTGGTGACTCTGCGTCCGATGCGCGGAGATGGACTCGCGCAGGAGGGTGACGCGGTCTGGCGTCGTGGTGGCATCGACGGCAGCTAGACCGGGCAAGGTAGATGCAGCAGTACAGCTCTGAAGATGGATTGGTGGCAGGTGGCTGCGGCGGCCTCAGACCCGGCAGGCGTCCTGGTTGAGGAGTGCGCCGGACTGGTAGGTGACCCATACCCTGCAGGCGTCCTGGATGGGACCTCAGGTCTTAGATGTTAGGTTTGGCTGCGAGGTCTGTTTGGTACTAGGCCCAGACTATCAGCATCCCTTCATCACTTGGATAGGAGTAGCGACACTTTTGTTGCCTAGACGATGGCTTCAGTCTTACTGTTGTATGACTTTGTAAGGTTTTGTGTGAATAATTAATAAAGTGGTTGCATGCATCGTCCAGATGCAGAGGCCGGGGGTCCTCCTCCATTTCTAAAAAAAAGGAAAAGACTATGCTAACCAGGGACGATTCTCTGATACAGAAGGAAATGAAATCACTGCTTCAACTCAACTGAGAACAGGAAATGAGAACTGCTCAATACAATGGCTGAGTGGACTGATATTTGTATTATTCTATCTTGTTTTACATTAAGAAAAGAAAGAAGAAAACGTATGCTTCACTTGCTACTCAGCTGCTTTTACCTATGCAAAATACAGATAAACATGCGGTAAGAAATTGTGTGCGTTCCTAGCAACAGCTGCCGAAGCGTATAATCAGAAGGTCGTGCGTAAATGGATCATGAATCAACCCTCTTATGAATGAGATGATCACCCAACTGTTCTGTTCTTGTTCATCAGTGGGATCAGCTCTACATCATCAGTCACTTTGATTCTCTCATCTTGAACATCCTCAATGCAAGGATGACAACTTGAATCATCTGTAACAAGGACGGAAAACTGGGCACTGCCCGATCCATCCTTGACAGCTTCTGTAGACTCGTCATCGTGGAGCATCTCCGCAGGAAGGAGCGTCGAGTTCTGGTCGCTTTGAGGAACAAGAAACAGTAGCGTCAGCGGAAGCAGCCTTGAGACGTTTCTGATCAACACAACTGCCCAAAGGTTACTGAACTCCGATCGAGTCACATTCAGCGTGTGCAGCAGTAGGCCACCCCACCACGCAGACATAAGCGCCCCCACATTTTGTATAGACATGAGCAGCGCATAGAAGGTTCCTTCGATGCCCGGAGGACAAAGCTTGGAGCAAAGTACTAGAACCGGCATCCACAGAAACGCCGCAGTCGATCACCGCGAAAACGTAGTCCGGCATGCCGACCTTCGTGTTTAGTCGGGTCACCAGCGCTAGATCAAGCATCCCTGTCAGGCTTGACAGCACCTGACCCCATAAAAGCATGCTGCGGAAATCATAGTCCTTTAGAGCACTTTGGTATAGGACAACCCCGAGTAGTGAACCCACTGCACCGACCGCATAGATCACACCGATAAATTCCTGTCACAATGCAAATGTTCCGTAAGTTTCTTCGGCAACAAATGAGTATCATAAATGTCAATGTAACCTATAGCACACCATGCAAATTTGTACTATATATCACACGATAAAGGGTTAAGATCTGACTGAGACTGCTATTTTGGAACATTTGAGCAGACTGGCAGGCCATCTTCAGAAGCTTATTAGTCGGATTTGAATGTAGATTGCTTTAGCTATATTAAGACAGTACACAAAACCATGTTCATCTACTTATGGTTATGGAAGCTACATATATACATAAATAAATTATGTTGCATCAAAGTGGCATGCATCTAGCTGTCTTCCAGCCAGAGAGTTCTGGCCAGATAACCAGATTGGCTTCTAACTGAAATACCAGCTCCCTATGCAGATTTAACCATTAACGGCATGTATATTTTTTCAGACTCCTAGTCTGTGATGATGATATCTAGGCATGTGCACACCTCAGAAAACCCTGGTCCAGTTAGTTGATCTGTGTACCAGTAGAACATTCCTCCTTGGATGTTCAGGCTTAGATTGAGGGAAACAAATATGTACAAACACGGCCGCCAGACTTCAGGGCACTTGAGTGTTGTCCCCATTGACTGAATTGCTTTGTAGAACTTCTTATGAACCTGATTCAGCAAAGGCTTTAAATGGCATCAGTGTGCAAAGACTGCATTCAGTAATTCAACCCGACAAAAAAAAGGGGAGTGTGCCGTCTGACCTGCTTGTAATCGAAGTCTGTCACTCTGCTCTCCTTCAGGAGAATCCCAGCTGAGAACACCAGTGCCGAGGGGATGCTCAACAAGCCAATAGCCACCTTCAAACAGCAAGCACAAGGCATATCATTCGCCCAGAACATCGAATTCACATGTCGCGGCATGTGAGGGAAAGAATTGATAGCTTAACAGGAGACTCAACGGACCTGGGCGCCCATGGAGTGGACAAGAAGGCCGCTCATGGAGAACCCGATCAATGACCCAAATGAGGAGCAAAACCCACACAGGCTTTGCATGTCGGCGGCGAGTGACGGGTGTGTTATGCTGTTCTGCGCAACCAGGGCGTCCAGCGTCACGTCGGCTATCGCCGCGCCTGCGCTCTGCGCCGTCAAGGCTAGGACCGCCGGTATGAGCCCCAGATTGCTTTGCACGGAAACCATAAGCATAGATGTTGCGCCAATCACGCCTGCATTAACCTCAGAGCACAGAGCATCAGGATACCAACCGTGAAATGATGTTCAGTGTGGTGGAATCAAGAAGAAGTCCCCAAATATTTTCACCAGCGAGAAGGAAGTAGGGGCGGCGGCGGTACCCGGCGACGGGCACGACGTCGGCGAGCAGGCCCCAGATGGGCTTGACGACCCACGGCGAGTCCACGATGCCCTGGTAGAGCTGCGCCGCGGACGGCTGCAGGCGCAGCACGTCCTTGCTGTAGTACGAGGCGGCGACCACCCCGATGGCGCTGCCCACGCCCTGGCAGGCCCCGTAGACGGCGAAGACGGCGAGCATGTTGGTGTTAACCATTGTTGTTTACTAGTTCATCTAGTTTATTTCTGTTTGGGTCTGTTTAGTCTAAGTCTAGTACAGCAATGCATGGCATCATGGTAAAGTGGACTGATGGATCGGTAATGGTGCGAGCTGGTCATCGGTCAAGTGAAGCCAGGAGTTGTGAGTACATGCATAAGTACTAGGTAGATTTGATCGGTACATGCATGCAGCCGAGAGCGAGATGGATCTATACGTTGCCGTGCCAAGAGACTAGCTCAAAGTGAGCTGAGTTAGTTGAGGCAAAGATGTTGAGTTGATCCATCAGAGTGACTGGATGTGCATGCACTTGTTTAGTGGAGTACGTGTGTGTGGAGCGTGAGTTTAGGATCAGGCCGGTGTGTAACTTGGCCTCTGCGTTTGCTTCTTTTTTAAATACCCTGTAATCACTTTGGTTAATCAAGAGAAAGAGAGTCAGAAAAGGCACAAGTTGTGCGGTGCCAAAACTCCTGTGTGCTCTTCTTCTATCTTGTGTGCGTGAGTTCATCTCCTACCCTGGGCAGAGACAACACTTGGTATTCAGAGCCATGGTGACTGAAGGTTCGCGCACTCCGTCGCCGGGTCGCCGCCGTGTCTCGGCCTCGCCGGTGGTGCGCCGAGGCCGGAGCCCGACACGGCGTGGCTGCCGTGAGGTGGTGGTGCAGCAGGAGGTCGTCCACTAGGCCAGCAGCACCGTCGTCTACCCGCCGCTGACGGCGACGAACTACTTCGAGTGGTCGCTGATCATGAAGGTGAACATGGAGGCCCAACGCGTGTGGGACGCCATCGAGGGAGGCGGGAGCTTCAGCCAGGACAGGGCGGCGCTTGCGGCAATTCTGCGAGCCGTGCCGGAGGAGATGCACTCCACGCTTGCCGTGAAGGCGACGGCAAAGGAGGCATGGGATGCCATCAAGATCATGCGGGTCGGCGATGCCCGCGTCCGTGAGGCCAAGGCGCAGACTCTCCTCAAGGAGTTTGATGCCGTCCGCATGAGGAGCGGCGAGACCCTCGATGAGCTCGCCATGCGCATGAACGGGATCGCCAACAAGCTGCGCACGCTCGGCGAGAACCTCGACGAGGTGAAGGTCGTGAAGAAGCTTCTCCGCATCGTGCCGTCCAAGTATACCCAGGTAGCTATTGCCATTGAGCAGCTTCTTGATCTTAAAACCATGTCCATGGAAGAGCTTGTGGGAAGGCTCAAAACGGCGGAGGACCGGAGCGACTTGGACGAGGGCGCCAACAACTACGACCAGGGTGGTGGGAGTCGCCTGCTCCTCACGGAGGAGGAGTGGCTTGCTCGCTACCGCAGCCGCGCCGGCAAGAAGAAGAGAAACTTCGACATACGGAAGGTCCGCTGCTACACTTGCCAAGAGTATGGGCATTACTCGAGGGACTGCACCGAGCCGAAGAAGGAGCGGGCGCTTCTCGCCGACGCGACCGCCGACAACAACCTGGGGCTGTACTGAAGGTCTCCATGGAGTTCTCACTAAAGCACAACAAGGTTAAGGGGGTGATTGTTGGTGTTAACCATTGTTGTTTAGTAGTTCATCTAGTTTATTTCTGTTTGGGTCTGTTTAGTCTAAGTCTAGTACAGCGATGCATGGCATCATGGTAAAGTGGACTGATGGATCGGCAATGGTGCGAGCTGGTCATCGGTCAAGTGAAGCCAGGAGTTGTGAGTACATGCATAAGTACTAGGTAGATTTGATCGGTACATGCATACAGCCGAGAGCGAGATGGATCTATACGTTGCCGTGCCAAGAGACTAGCTCAAAGTGAGCTGAGTTAGTTGAGGCAAAGACGTTGAGTTGATCCATCAGAGTGGCTGGATGTGCATGCACTTGTTTAGTGGAGTACGTGTGTGTGTGGAGCGTGAGTTTATGATCAGGCCGGTGTGTGACTTGGCCTGTGCGTTTGCTTCTTTTTTAAATACCCCGTAATCACTTTGGTTAATCAAGAGAAAGAGAGTCAGAAAAGGCACAAGTTGTGCGGTGCCAAAACTCCTGTGTGCTCTTCTTCTATCTTGTGTGCGTGAGTTCATCTCCTACCCTGGGCAGAGATAACAAAGCACAAAGCTCCAGTGCAGCTCGCGGGAGAGCCGCCGCAGCCAACGGAAGGGGGAGGCGACGCCGCATTCGGCGCTGCCGTTGCGGCCAGCTTCTTGTAGTGGCCCGCCCTCCTTGGCGTCGGGATCCATCATAGATAGCAGCCCGCGAGGAACAATTTCTTCTGAGGCTTCTTGGGGATCTGCAGCGAAGCCACCGGAAACCGCGCAGCAGGAATGCGAGCTGCGACGACAGGGCGATTGTCTGACGAGCACAAGATGCGTCGTATATTTTCTTGATGAGCTGACTGGCTAGCAGTACTGCAGTGGCTGAGCACGAGGTGAAGTTTTCGATGAGTTTACCTGAGGTCGGTCGGCGTCGGTGTTTCGTTTGACTTCGACTCGTAGAGAATCTCCGAATCATGGTGGTTCGGTTATCAGTCGTCAAAAATTATGGAGGGACATGATCAATGCCCACAATAGATTGATGAGGTACTATTTTGTGAAGGATCTCATATATCACGAGTCCTACTTTCGGCATTGTTTTAGGATGAGCATCGAGTTGTTCAAACACATTGCGGAGAAACTGACGAGTCATGATCGGTTTTTTCAGTAAAGGAGGAATGCCGCCGGAAAACTCGGACATATCACCTTTCAAATGGTGACAGCCGCTTTGAGTATGTTAGCATACGGTATTCCGACGGACCTAGTTGATGATCATTTGTCCATGGGTGAGAGTCAAGCCATCATGTGTGTCAAGCACTTCGCAGTTGGAAATGTACAAGCGTTTGATCCGGAATATTTGAGAGCTCCCAATGCTGAAGACACCGCAAGGCTTTTGAAGATAAACAAAGCTCGCCGGTTCCCAGGTATGCTTGGCTCAATAGATTACCTGCATTGGAGTTGGAAGAACTGTCCTTACTAATAGAAAACAAGGCTTTGGTCCAGGCCTGGCCAACCCATTAGTCCCGGTTCAGTCACGAACCGGGACCCATGGGGGCATAGGTCCCGGTTCGTGAGTCCAAGGGGCCGGCCGCGCCTCGTGGGGCATTGGTCCCGGTTCGTCTGGCCCCTTTGGTCCCGGTTCCAGACACGAACCGGGACCAATGGGCCTCGCTCCTGGCCCACAACAATTGGTCCCGGTTCGTGGCTGGAACCGGGACCAAAGGGCCTTTAGTCCCGGTTCCAGCCACGAATGGGACCAATGAGATGCCTATATATACCCCCTCGCCAGCGAGCAGAGCACTTCACTGCTTTGTTTTTCTGGCCGGCGAGGGGAGAGCTTTGTGGTGCTCTAGCTCACCTCCTATGCACATGAGGTGTTCGACGAAATGCCCGAGCCACACTTAAGCTTTCTCCTCTCAAAGCTCCTTGTCCAAACTCCATTTTCCTCGAGATTTGTCTAGGTTTGGCGGTCTGTCCTGTCCCGTCCCCGTCCTCACCGCCGTCGATCGCCCGTGCCGATCTCGTCACCGGCACCACCGTGGTGAACCTCTTGATCTTATCTTCTTTCTAAAAGAAAAAAAGTTCTTATGTGTATGATTTAGATAGATACTTGTGTAATTTTCTTACTTTTATTATTGTTTGTTATTATATAGTGCGATGGTTTTGGTATCCGCCTCCGTCGGCCCTCGTACTGTCTATGATTCGGATGTGGTATATATTATCTTTTATAACTATTTGGTTCATTTATTGTTTATGAAAATTATGCCGACCAACGTGACATAGATTTTTTTATCTAGGAGGTATGTGAACCGGAAATTCCAACTGACCCTATTGTCGAGAGGTCAAATTTAGTTGAAAAACAAAACAATTACTTGAAGAAAAAATTAAAAAAAATTGAGGAGAAGAAGATGATATTGGAGTTGCATGTTGCGGATGTCGTCGATGATCACAAGATCAAGATGGTTGCAATGCGCTTGAAGATTAGAAAGATTAGAAAATATGACACTCATACTGAGGCCTGGTATCATTATGCCGTTGGATCAATTGTTACCTTGGTTGCGATTATGATCGCATTTGTTGTTGCATTGAAATGTTTTACATAGTTTCAATGTATGGTTTAATTAGATGCTCTGGAGAGCTATATGTTGTTCAATGAGAACTATGTATGTACTTTGGTTTTAATGTGATAATGAACTTCTATTAATTTGGTCACTTATCTATTCATGATGTTCTGTAATAGTTTTTGACACACTTAATTATATATAATGCACGCAGATGAACCGACAATGGATGTACGGTGACAGACGCACCTCCGAGTACATTGAGGGCCTGCATAATTTTCTCGCTGTGGCTGAGGCAAACAAGTAGAATGGTTTTATGTGTTGTCCATGCCCTAGCTGTGGGAATACGAGGTCTTACTCTGACATGAAAACCCTTCACACCCACCTGCTTTATAAGGGTTTCATGCCACACTATAATGTTTGGACAAAGTATGGAGAAATAGAGGTTATGATGGAAGACAGCGAAGAAGAAGAGGATGATGACAACTATGTGCCCCTTGAATACGGTGATGCTGCAACAGGGGAAGCTGAAGATCAAGAGGAACCAGACGATGTGCCCGATGATGATCTCCGCCGGGTCATTGTTGATGCAAAGAGACAGTGCGAAAGTGAAAAGGAGAAGCTGAAGTTCGATCGCATGTTAGAGGATCACAAAAAATGGTTGTACCCCAATTGCGAAGATGGCAACACAAAGCTCGGTAACGTACTGAAATTGCTGCAGTGAAGACAGAGAATGGCGTGCCTGCCAAAGGATTTGAGAAGCTACTGAAAATATTGAAGAAGCTTCTTCCAAAGGATAACGAATTGCCTGATAGTACGTACGCAACAAAGAAGGTTGTATGCCCTCTAGGATTGGAGGTGCAGAAGGTACATGCATGCCCTAATGACTGCATCCTCTACCGTGGTGCGTACAAGGATTTGAACGCATGCATGGTATGCGGTGCATTGCGGTATAAGATCAGACGAGATGACCCTGGTGATGTTAACAGCGAGCGCCCCAGGAAGAGGGTTCCTGCCAAGGTGATGTGGTATGCTCCTATACTACCACGGTTGAAACGTCTGTTCAGAAACAAAGAGCATGCCAAGTTGATGCGATGGCACAAAGAGGACCGTAAGAAAGACGGGAAGTTGAGAGCACCCACTGATGGGTCGCAGTGGAGAAAAATCAAGAGAAAGCACTGGGAGGAGTTTGCAGGTGACACAAGGAACATATGGTTTGGTTTAAGCGCGGATGACATTAATCCTTTTGGGGAGCAGAGCAGCAATCACAGCACCTGCCCGTGACTCTATGTATCTATAACCTTCCTCCTTGGCTGTGCATGAAGCGAAAGTTCATTATGATGCCAGTTCTCATCCAAGGCCCTAAGCAACCCGGCAACGACATTGATGTGTACCTAAGGCCATCAGTTGAAGAACTTTTACAACTATGGAATGGAAACAGTGTACGTGTGTGGGATGAGCACAAACAAGAGGAATTTGACCTACATGCGTTGTTGTTTGTAACCATCAATGATTGGCCTGCTCTCAGTAACCTTTCAGGACAGACAAACAAGGGATACCACGCATGCACACACTGTTTAGATGACACCGAAAGTATATACCTGGACAAATGCAGGAAGAATGTGTACCTGGGGCATCGTCGATTTCTTCTGACCAACCATCAATGTCGAAAGAAAGGCAAGCATTTCAAAGGCGAGGCAGATCACCGGAAGAAGCCCGCCATGCGTACTGGTGATCACGTACTTGCTATGGTCAATGAATTACAAGTAATCTTTGGAAAGGGTCCCGGCGGACTATCTGTTCCGAAGACGCTGAGGGACGTGCACCCATGTGGAAGAAGAAATCTATATTTTGGGACCTACCCTACTGGAAAGACCTAGAGGTCCGCTCTTCAATCAATGTGATGCACGTGACGAAGAACCTTTGCGTGAACCTGCTAGGCTTCTTGGGCGTGTATGGGAAGACAAAAGATACACCGAAGGCACGGGAGGACCTGCAACGTTTGCACGAAAAAGACGGCATGCCTCCAAAGCAATATGTAGGTCCTGCTAGCTATGCTCTTACCAAAGAAGAGAAGGAAATCTTCTTTGAATGCTTGCTCAGTATGAAGGTCCCGTCTGGCTTCTCGTCGAATATAAAGGGAATAATAAATATGGCAGAGAAAAAGTTCCAGAACCTAAAGTCTCATGACTGCCACGTGATTATGACGCAAGTGCTTCCGGTTGCATTGAGGGGGCTTCTATCAGAAAATGTTCGATTAGCCATTGTGAAGCTATGTGCATCCCTCAATGCAATCTCTCAGAAGGTGATCGATCCAAAAACCCTACCAAGGTTAAGGAGTGATGTGGCGCAATGTCTTGTCAGTTTCGAGCTAGTGTTCCCACCATCCACCTTCAATATCATGACGCACGTCGTAGTTCATCTAGTCGACGAGATTGTCGTTCTGGGCCCTGTATTTCTACACAATATGTTCCCCTTCGAGAGGTTCATGGGAGTCCTAAAGAAATATGTCCGTAACCGTGCCAGGCCAGAAGGAAGCATCTCCATGGGCCATCAAATAGAGGACGTCATTGGGTTTTGTGTTGACTTCATTCCTGACCTTAAGAAGATTGGTCTCCCTCAATAGCGGTATGAGGGGAGACTGACTGGAAAAGGCATGCTAGGAGGGGACTCAATAATATGTAGGGACGGGCATTCTTGGTCTCAAGCACACTACATAGTTCTACAGAACTCTACCTTGGTGACCGTGTATGTCGATGAACACAAGAACATTCTGTCAGGACCGGAATTTTTGGGATAATAATTTCCCAGAAAAACGGCCTTTGTGCTCACCAGCCCCAGGATTACTGTTAGCTGATGAGGCACCAACTTGATACAAGAATTCCAAGCAAGGTACAAAAATATGTAGTACAAGACCATTGAGGCCTAGGAGTACAACACTTGGTTTCTAATGGTTGAGGGCGGAAGCGGTTGGGTACATCTGCGTCTATGGGACTCCATTTCCCACAAGAACAGCTGACCAAGATAACTCCTATCTTCGCGAGGCTGCTATCGTCAACACGTAGGCTCCGAGGTTGTCACCGCGATGCTTATCTCCATGCGCGAAAATCTGGCCAAGACAATAGCCAGGGACAAGCCAGTGAGTACGTTTGAATGTACTCGCAAACATTAAGAACACGGGTATAATATAATAAGGGATAATCCTGCTCCGAAATAATTATGATCACAACGTCTGCCCCGAAAGTCTGCGTTGCTTGCATGCAGAGATAATATGAACATGCAGTACATGGGTGAGTACCATGAAAGTACTCGCAAGATAGTTCGAACATAAGATATAACAAATGTAAACACGATGCATGAGAACAGATTAACAAGTGCAATCAGACATAGAGAAAATGATGCATGGGAAACAAAAGAGAAGTCGGGCGGTAGTCCTCCCGAAATCCCAAAGTAAAATACTGAGGGCCAAGCGAGTGTCTGAATGACTCCTCGAGAGGAAAATGCAAGAGTGGCCATGCCGCAGTCGGGCGTCTGAGCGACACCACATAAAGGGCTTATAAAAGATAAATAAAAAAACAAGCATGCCGCAGTCGGGCGTCTGAGCGACACCACATAAAGGGCTTATAAAAGATAAATAAAACAACAAGCATGCCGCAGTCGGGCGTCTGAGCGACACCACATAAAGGGCTTATAAAAGAATAATCACAGTGAGTATCCAGGAGGTAGAACCATCCCAGGGATACTCAATAAAATACATAATGTAAATGGTTAGTCCACAATAATAACAAAATTAAAACACGATCCCCAGATGTCACAGGTCATAAACACAAATCTAGTCTAGCCGTTTCTCCATCCGAATACCGTCACTGAGTTCTAGCTAATTCGTTCTCCATCCGAATACCGTTACTAGATTCAACTCAGACTGTGGTCCTTACTCAAGAACATGGTTATCCAACAGGATATATCCTCTGCAGAGGGAGCACTATTTTCCCACGAGTAACGGATTTACTTAGTCCATCGGGACTAATCCGCCTACGGCCTTTTAATTGAAAACACGCCTGACCTGCACACACCAGCTTAACTCACCGATGTCTGGAATCACCCACGACACCTGCCAAGCAAAACTCTAAGTGGGGAGGCTACAACCTCGACGTAGCATGGGATCAAATTTCTATATGCGCGCTCTAAGGGGTGCCCCCCTCTCGGTCCCAACCGGAAACACCCATGCCCCGGACCAAGTGGCATGCCTACCGGAGGCCTCCGGTATCTTCCACTACGGCCTCTCTGTACGGTGTGTGCTTTGGTAAGGGGTTGACAACTTACTGAACCATACCCCGTCTGCGACAGGGACAAGTGGTGGTACCAACAAATAAGGAAGTTACTGATCAAGACTCGATCTACGACCGACTCAGGTGGTACAAGTATCCTCCAACAATATTACCATTAGTGGAATAATCCACCACTCATCAAGCCTCTCCATGCCATACCGGACATACTCGTCTCGACGAGGGACTAGGGACAAGCTCGTGTCTACCCAAGACCACGACTTTCCCGGCTTCCTTCCGGTATGCATGAGGAGCTTACGAGGATGATCCAAATCACTAGTGTATCCATTGCTGACCACAAAATATCTCCAAAAAGCACTCATGCACGAGACTTTATCGTTACATAAAGATAACACATACTCCAAGCCAAATGGTGTTGTAATCGTATCAAAACACCACAACAAAATATTATGCCAGAGTTCAGAAATGCTTGCCTTCAAGAGTATGCAAGGGATGCACTTTTTGAAAGCTTTCTCTTCTCTCCATTATCCCTATTTTGCAAAATATCCAAATAACAAATATTTCAAACACAGTACAAAAATTTGT
The DNA here is from genome assembly GCF_002575655.3 of Aegilops tauschii subsp. strangulata. Lineage (NCBI taxonomy): Eukaryota > Viridiplantae > Streptophyta > Magnoliopsida > Poales > Poaceae > Aegilops > Aegilops tauschii. The sequence goes on along the minus strand of NC_053036.3, from coordinate 455,237,759 downwards.
CTCAAATATTTTTGAAATAAATCTTAAAATAAACTAGATGAAATTTGAAAGAGGTAGGAAAAAGAATCAACTCATTTGGAGTTTTATTTTAAAAGTTATAGCCAGTCAAAGATCAGTCAAAGTTCTGTTTTATAAAAATCAGAAAAAGGAAAACGCTTCGGGGGAGAATACGCTTTCGAAGAAGAGACGACGTACTCGGGACTCTGCGCTTTCACTTAAACAGAGAGAACGGCCGCGCGGGTCACTGACAGTGGGTCCGGGGGGCCCACTGGTCAGGTTTGACCGTTCTTCCTCTCCTTCCTTTTTCTCTGCCCGAACAGGGCGGGGCTCCGGCGATCGCCGTCGGCGAACGGCAGCTCCCCACGGGGTCCTGAGGGCAGGGATGGATCCGTCAGACCGAGGCGGTTCTCCTGGTGGGTGCTAGGCAGGCAGGGACGGAGGAGGTCACCGGCGGCGAGCTTCGCGGCGGACGATGGTTCGGGGGCAGAGTGGGTTTTGGGCTCCAGGGGTCCTTGGTCGAGGCCGAGGCGCTAGGCAGCTCCGCACGACTATGGGGAAACTCTTGGTGGCGTTGGATTGGCGGGGGAAGCTCCGGTTGCGACGAATGGCACTGGATTGCGGCGGCGACCGAGCTGGCCGGAGACGAGGAAGAAAGGTCTTTCCCCGACGATTGCTGGCTGCGGGAGCACTACGGGGGTGGACTGGGGTTGCCTGAGTGCTCGGAGGATCACGGGGCCTCCTTTTATAGCACGACGGGGCTGGCTCCGCGGCGGTGGATAAGATCGACGACGGGTCTCCGTTGCTGTAGCTGCAGGGCGTTGTGGCGGCAACGAACGCGTGTCGACGAGCATGAGGATAAGCACGGGCTGTTCCCTGGGGCAGCTGGCGTGCGCGGGTGGCTTGGGCGGCGCCGTCCACGGCAGAGCCCGCTGCCGACGCCGGCGTGCCGCCAAGGGAGCTCTGGCGGCGGCGCTGTAGGGCGCTAGTGCGGCTTGGAGCGTACTGGTGAGAGGGCGAGTGTGTGGCGCGGTTCTGCAGGCGAGCTGGGTCCAGTGACGGGACGCGTCGACCCGAGCGCACGCACGTGCAAAACGCGCGCTCTGGCCGCGCCCAGAGCACGCACAGCAGGTGTTCGACGAAATGCCAGTGCGCGCTAGGGAGCTTGGGTGAGGCTGGCAGTCAACAAGCCAGGGTTAGGGACATCTGGGAGGTTAGTGGACATGCTGGATGGGTGAGGGGCTCAAGTCCACAATGCAAACCAGAGGACATGCCAAACTTGTTCCTGCACACAGGGTGTTCGACAGAATGCCATGGGCAACTAGGCAATTCTTGGGGTGGCCAAACTCTCCAGATCCTAGTCTCTTTAGGAGCTAAAGAAGGTGGTAAGGCTAGTTTGGCAAAAACAGAAACTTGATAGTGCAAGATTTTGAGAAAACCAGTTTTGGGCAGAAACTAAAGGCTGACATTGCATGCACCCAAAAATACTCCAATGGGTCCAATCTCCTGGACTTAAGAGTTTGGTAGGGAGGACTATAGGTAGGAAAAAGCTCAAAGGTACTAGAGCAAAATAAAATGGGGTTGCAGTACAAATCACCAAACTGGACCAGAATAGAAATGAAGATGATTCACTCGAATTTTTCAAAGAACATCACTGGGTTTTTGCATGAAGATGAATTGTATGCATCCACTGACATCTTCAAACACTTGGAAGAATTTTTAAAGAAACATTTAAATGGGTTGTAGTGCAAAAGTGCCTACTGGACCAGATTGGAGAAGTTAGTGTAGAGCTCAAAATCTCCAATGGCCAGAAGGTATTTTTGCATAAAAGTGATGTGGAAACATCACATGACATCCCCAAATTTTGGTGGAAATTTTAAATGCATTTGTCAAATGGTTGTAGTGCAAAACAGGCTCCAAGTTCAAAAGAAATCATTTTAAAAGGATAAGGCTCTGAGAAAACAAATCTAGCAAATTTAAATCCATTGATGAAGAATTGTTTTATCATAGAGAGTATTCAAGTCCAACAATACCTTTTGAAAGTTTTCCACTTGAAGTAAAAATCCACAATAACAAAAGGGTAAATCTTGACAAATGGAAAAGTTTTATTTCCTGGAAAAATTTTAAATCAATAAAACAAGGCCAAAATTTTGGGGTGTCACAACACTACCCCCCTTAAGAAGAATCTCGTCCTCGAGATTTGTTAAAAGCTGTTTTGAAAAAAAAAACTGTTTTTATCAAAAGAAAACATTCAATTGCACAAAAACAAAACGGCTACAGTGAGAGGGCAATAAGTGGTGTAAAACCATAGTGTGGTACACTCGCGTAGTGTGGAAAAATCCACGGTTAGGGAAAATGAGATATTTCTACGCAGATACAGTAATTTAGAATAAATTCTAAATTACCAAAATACGCTGGTCGCACCCGAGAGCACAGTGCTCTCTTTGGCTGACAGGTGGACCCAGGGCCCACTGTCGGCCTCTTCTCCTATCTCTGGCTCTCTCTTCTCTCTTGCGCGCTCTCCCGCGCTTCCTCCATCGGTGATGCCTAGCTTGTAGGTCATCAAGGCCGTACCGCGGTAGTGCGCGACGTGCTAGCTGCCGGTGCAGCGTGCACTCACCTCGCGGGCCAGTGCGCTGTCGGCACTGCTCGCGGACTCGCCTCCGAACACCGACGGTCGAGCGACGAGTGGCGCTGGTGGACCTCGCCCACCGTACACCGATCTCGAGCTATAAAATGATCGCGGTGCTCCTCTCTTCTTCTTCACACCTGGCCTCGCTTCTACTTCTCCTCTCCCCTCTCCACCATTGCTGTTAGTTGGAGCTCGAGGCGAGGCTCTAATGGCGGAGGCGATGCCGGACTGGTACGTGGTCCTGGTGTGTGGAGGCTAGGCGGTGCTGCTGGGGTTCTCCATGCTCCTGTGCGCGATGATCCTGGATGATCGTCGTGATGCTGCCGCTCGAGTGTTAGCTCTTCGCGGTGGCGGCGATCACGTGGATTAGGCGCGGCCTCGAGGGCTAACTGCTGTCGGTGTGCTGGGGCAACTCGTGCCTGAATGATCACTTACAAATCTCTCTCACTGAGACTGTGGTGTCCTCGGGTGTGATCAGCTAGGCGCAAAAAGGTGCTCAAGGATTTGTAATAGTGCTCGAGGTCGAGTGGTTGCTGCTGTGAGTCTGCTGTTACGGTGCTGCGCGAATAAAATCTATGTCGAAGAGATACATACGCTGTAGTAACTCGGGGAAAGAAAACATCGCGAGTGAAAATTTGTTAAAACAAAAATAACAGCAGTAAAACTGCACAAATGATATCGCAATCGGATCCATCGCACAAATTACAGTACGTAAATTAAGTACTGGGATAATAAATACAGCGGATATGTTTACAAGGAAAACGGCAAAAAGACAGGGTCCTGAGAAAACGCCTCTGGTACTGGGGCACACTCCTCTTCTATCGGGGGAAGCGGGTTGACCAGCCGATGAATGCGCCCTTCTTGGTCAGCCCTCAGTGGTCTTCCAATAGCGATCCGAGGATTTAAATCAGCGAGGCTCTGGAGATAACCCATTACTCGCTGAGTTAAACGCTCCTGGGCAATAACGTACTGGGCAAGGTTGGCCAGTACTGGATCTCTCTCAATACGTCCACCGGGGAAAGATGCAACTTCTCCGGGTGCTGCACGACTCGGAAAATAATAATATCCTCGCTCGCTGGCATAGGGTACCGCAAATCGAAGACGAGTGAGCGCCTCGTATGCAGCAGCTTCTATGGCCATATGCGGAGTCGGCATGGATTTCCCCACGAAGGAGACTTCCGTTGGGTCTTGGTTTGGGTATGCGGGAGGGATGTGCACCACTGCCCAATATTTTGAGGTGGAAGGGGTGATCCTCGATTTGAGCAACTCGTATTGGGGTGGACGGGTGGCACTCATGGTACTGCAGGTAAAGTCCCACAATAATTTAACAAAACTGCCTGGGGTTGCGTCTGGGGTCCTCAGATAAATACTGGGGGTCGGCATGGCAAGGAATGGCTGTGAGTGCTGCGCACAAAGGCGAGGGGCACTCGGCAAGGTCACGAGGTGGCCTTTATATAGCACCGGGGCTGGGTTATCTACCGGGGTGAAGGGCAACTGGTTGTCGATCCTGTTCTCGGGTCAAGGCCACAGATATGCATATCACATAAATGTGACGCATTACTGTGGGTGCCGTCGAGGTTGGTCTTGGTAGCTGCGCCCGAAATTTAAAAATGCAACTGTACGCTAACGTACACATGCATAGTTACTACTCCAAAAATAGGAGCGTTCAAGCAGACATCAATTAATAAAAGCGATACAAGATCACACCATTACAAAGCGTGGGAAAACTAAGGCTCGATACAATTCGAGCGACTTAGTCTACTTCGTTAATGTCTAGGTGGGCTGGCCTGGCGGATGCCGAGGTTTCTCCACGGGTTTCGCCGTCGGGATTTGCCGGCTGAGGTTGAGGGGCTGCAGGGTCGGGGTAGTGGTGATGACCATCGCGGGGGTTGTTGGCCACAATCCCGTTGGAATGGGTTCCCAAAAGGCGACGAAGCGCTTCTGGGGTCACGAAAGCACTCTGGTTGATGGCTGGGGCGGACCTCAAGGGATCGATCGGGTGTCCGAACAGCACGACTGGGTTGTCGGTGTCGGGCTCCGCGTCTCTTCTCGCCGGGGCTTGGCGAACTAGTTCTCCACGAGCTGCGATCAGATCAAGGGTGACCTGATCGAACAGTTGCTCTAGTGCGCTTACATAGCGCACCAGATGTAACAGTGCCGGATCCGTCTCGTGATCTCCGTTGGCAACCTGGGGCGGCCTACCATACCCGTCACGACTGGGGTAGTAGTAGAACGAGCAACAGTTAACTCTGGGCGACAAGTGCCGGAGTTGAACTATAGCTTCTCGGGCTGCCAGTTGGATGGCCTGTGGCTCAAAGGAAGTTGTCCTTCCAGTGAACCTGTAGGGGCGTTCTGGCGACAGACCCCTACCGTAGATGTGTACAGTGGCCCAGTACTGACGGCTCTCACCGTACATGGGTCCCTGGTACACAACATACTCAGGAGGCTCTTCTAACGCATAGGCACGGCGGGTGAGGTTTGCGAGCACGGTCACAAAACCTCCCAGGTTGGTCGCTGTGGTCTCATTGTGAACAATGGGACCAGGCATCGTGGCTTGGTTTTGGGGGAAAGAGGCTGTGCTTTGCTCTGGCTGGCGTGCCCTTTTTATAGGAAAAGGAGACGGAGTCTTCCTCCGCACGCTTGCGATAGAGACGGGTTGGGTGTCGGTCACTGGCGCGTGATCAACGGGCTAGGCTGATAGGTTGGGCACCGTCCGCCGAAAGGCGTCGGGTCACTGTGGAGCTATCTTACGCGGGAAGCTTGACCGGGGTTTTGGCTAAGGTCTGGTGGTTTGGTTGACTTAAGTTTATTGACCTGGCTAAGATAGGATTAGCCAATGGTCAGCCTGGCTCTGATACCAAGTCTGTCAGGACCGGAATTTTTGGGATAATAATTTCCAAGAAAAACGGCCTTTGTGCTCACCAGCCCCAGGATTACTGTTAGCTGATGAGGCACCAACTTGATACAAGAATTCCAAGCAAGGTGCAAAAATATGTAGTACAAGACCATTGAGGCCTAGGAGTACAACACTTGGTTTCAAATGGTTGAGGGCGGAAGCGGTTGGGTACATCTGCGTCTATGGGACTCCATTTCCCACAAGAACAGCTGACCAGGATAACTCCTATCTTCGCGAGGCTGCTATCGTCAACACGTAGGCTCCGAGGTTGTCACCGCGATGCGTATCTCCATGCGCGAAAATCTGGCCAAGACAATAGCCGGGGACAAGCCAGTGAGTACGTTTGAATGTACTCGCAACCATTAAGAACACGGGTATAATATAATAAGGGATAATCCTGCTCCGAAATAATTATGATCACAACGTCTGCCCCGAAAGTCTGCGTTGCTTGCATGTAGAGATAATATGAACATGCAGTACATGGGTGAGTACCATGAAAGTACTCGCAAGATAGTTCGAACATAAGATATAACAAATGTAAACACGATGCATGAGAACAGATTAACAAGTGCAATCAGACATAGAGAAAATGATGCATGGGAAACAAAAGAGAAGTCGGGCGGTAGTCCTCCCGAAATCCCAAAGTAAAATACTGAGGGCCAAGCGAGTGTCTGAATGACTCCTCGAGAGGAAAATGCAAGAGTGGCCATGCCGCAGTCGGGCGTCTGAGCGACACCACATAAAGGGCTTATAAAAGATAAATAAAACAACAAGCATGCCGCAGTCGGGCGTCTGAGCGACACCACATAAAGGGCTTATAAAAGATAAATAAAACAACAAGCATGCCGCAGTCGGGCGTCTGAGCGACACCACATAAAGGGCTTATAAAAGAATAATCACAGTGAGTATCCAGGAGGTAGAACCATCCCAGGGATACTCAATAAAATACATAATGTAAATGGTTAGTCCACAATAATAACAAAATTAAAACACGATCCCCAGATGTCACAGGTCATAAACACAAATCTAGTCTAGCCGTTTCTCCATCCGAAGACCGTCACTGAGTTCTAGCTAATTCGTTCTCCATCCGAATACCGTTACTAGATTCAACTCAGACTGTGGTCCTTACTCAAGAACATGGTTATCCAACAGGATATATCCTCTGCAGAGGGAGCACTATTTTCCCACGAGTAACGGATTTACTTAGTCCATCGAGACTAATTCCGCCTACGGCCTTTTAATTGAAAACACGCCTGACCTGCACACACCAGCTTAACTCACCGATGTCTGGAATCACCCACGACACCTGCCAAGCAAAACTCTAAGTGGGGAGGCTACAACCTCGACGTAGCATGGGATCAAATTTCTATATGCGCGCTCAAAGGGGTGCCCCCCTCTCGGTCCCAACCGGAAACACCCATGCCCCCGGACCAAGTGGCATGCCTACCGGAGGCCTCTGGTATCTTCCACTATGGCCTCTCTATACGGTGTGTGCTTTGGTAAGGGGTTGACAACTTACTGAACCATACCCCGTCTGCGACAGGGACAAGTGGTGGTACCAACAAATAAGGAAGTTACTGATCAAGACTCGATCTACGACCGACTCAGGTGGTACAAGTATCCTCCAACAATATTACCATTAGTGGAATAATCCACCACTCATCAAGCCTCTCCATGCCATACCGGACATACTCGTCTCGACGAGGGACTAGGGACAAGCTCGTGTCTACCCAAGACCACGACTTTCCCGGCTTCCTTCCGGTATGCATGAGGAGCTAACGAGGATGATCCAAAACACTAGTGTATCCATTGCTGACCACAAAATATCTCCAAAAAGCACTCATGCACGAGACTTTCTCGTTACATAAAGATAACGCATACTCCAAGCCAAATGTTGTTGTAATCGTATCAAAACACCACAACAAAATATTATGCCAGAGTTCAGAAATGCTTGCCTTCAAGAGTATGCAAGGGATGCACTTTTTGAAAGCTTTCTCTTCTCTCCATTATCCCTATTTTGCAAAATATCCAAATAACAAATATTTCAAACACAGTACAAAAAGTTGTCTCAAATATTTTTGAAATAAATCTTAAAATAAACTAGATGAAATTTGAAAGAGGTAGGAAAAAGAATCAACTCATTTGGAGTTTTATTTTAAAAGTTATAGCCAGTCAAAGATCAGTCAAAGTTCTGTTTTATAAAAATCAGAAAAAGGAAAATGCTTCGGGGGAGAATACGCTTTCGAAGCAGAGAAGACGTACTCGGGACTCTGCGCTTTCACTTAAACAGAGAGAACGGCCGCGCGGGTCACTGACAGTGGGTCCGGGGGGCCCACTGGTCAGGTTTGACCGTTCTTCCTCTCCCTCGTTTCTCTCTGCCCGAACAGGGCGGGGCTCCGGCGATCGCCGTCGGCGAACGGCAGCTCCCCACGGGGTCCCGAGGGCAGGGATGGATCTGTCAGACCGAGGCGGTTCTCCCGGTGGGTGCTAGGCAGGCGGGGACGGAGGAGGTCACCGGCGGCGAGCTTCGCGGCGGACGATGGTTCGGGGGCAGAGTGGGTTTTGGGCTCCAGGGGTCCTTGGTCGAGGCCGAGGCGCTAGGCAGCTCCGCACGACTATGGGGAAACTCTTGGTGGCGTTGGATTGGCGGGGGAAGCTCCGGTTGCGACGAATGGCACTGGATTGCGGCGGCGACCGAGCTGGCCGGAGACGAGGAAGAAAGGTCTTTCCCCGACGATTGCTAGCTGCGGGAGCACTACGGGGGTGGACTGGGGTTGCCTGAGTGCTCGGAGGAGCACGGGGCCTCCTTTTATAGCACGACGGGGCTGGCTCCGCGGCGGTGGATAAGATCGACGACGGGTCGCCGTTGCTGTAGCTGCAGGGCGTTGTGGCGGCGACGAACGCGTGCCGACGAGCATGAGGATAAGCACGGGCTGTTCCCTGGGGCAGCTGGCGTGCGCGGGTGGCTTGGGCGGCGCCGTCCACGGCAGAGCCCGCTGCCAACGCCGGCGTGCCGCCAAGGGAGCTCTGGCGGCGGCGCTGTAGGGCGCCAGTGCGGCTTGGAGCGTACTGGTGAGAGGGCGAGTGTGTGGCGCGGTTCTGCAGGCGAGCTGAGTCTAGTGACGGGACGCGTCGACCCGAGCGCACGCACGTGCAAAACGCGTGCTCTGGCCGCGCCCAGAGCACACACAGCAGGTGTTCGACGAAATGCTAGTGCACGCTAGGGAGCTTGGGTGAGGCTGGCAGTCAACAGGCCAGGGTTAGGGACATCTGGGAGGTTAGTGGACATGCTGGATGGGTGAGGGGCTCAAGTCCACAATGCAAACCAGAGGACATGCCAAACTTGTTCCTGCACACAGGGTGTTCGACAGAATGCCATGGGCAACTAGGCAATTCTTGGGGTGGCCAAACTCTCCAGATCCTAGTCTCTTTAGGAGCTAAAGAAGGTGGTAAGGCTAGTTTGGCAAAAACAGAAACTTGATAGTGCAAGATTTTGAGAAAACCAGTTTTGGGCAGAAACTAAAGGCTGACATTGCATGCACCCAAAAATACTCCAATGGGTCCAATCTCCTGGACTTAAGAGTTTTGTAGGGAGGACTATAGGTAGGAAAAAGCTCAAAGGTACTAGAGCAAAATAAAATGGGGTTGCAGTACAAATCACCAAACTGGACCAGAATAGAAATGAAGATGATTCACTCGAATTTTTCAAAGAACATCACTGGGTTTTTGCATGAAGATGAATTGTATGCATCCACTGACATCTCCAAAGACTTGGAAGAATTTTTAAAGAAACATTTAAATGGGTTGTAGTGCAAAAGTGCCTACTGGACCAGATTGGAAAAGTTAGTGTAGAGCTCAAAATCTCCAATGGCTAGAAGGTATTTTTGCATAAAAGTGATGTGGAAACATCACATGACATCCCCAAATTTTGGTGGAAATTTTAAATGCATTTTTCAAATGGTTGTAGTGCAAAACAGGCTCCAAGTTCAAAAGAAATCATTTTAAAAGGATAAGGCTCTGAGAAAACAAATCTAGCAAATTTAAATCCACTGATGAAGAATTGTTTTATCGTAGAGAGTATTCAAGTCCAACAATACCTTTTGAAAGTTTTCCACTTGAAGTAAAAATCCACAATAACAAAAGGGTAAATCTTGACAAATGGAAAAGTTTTATTTCCTGGAAATTTTTTAAATCAATAAAACAAGGCCAAAATTTTGGGGTGTCACACATTCTGCACTCCAAACACCCGGAGCAGTGTGACGACTGGATTACATGTGAACACATCAGGACTTTCGGCAGTTTGTTGGAAACACGTCTTAGAGGTGACAACACTGTTTCTGATGAGCTGTACTCGTTGGCCAGGGGACCATCTTCAACTGTATTTGTCGGCGTTCTGGGAACGGGGGTCCCCAGACTTGCCTGCCTGCGGCCCACGGCGTGGCTCTGCGAGCGGGCCCGTACGACCCATCTTCACCAACAAGCTTTCAAGACCCTCGCGAGGCGGAGGACACAAGATTTCCTCGGGAGCGGCCTCACCAGGCTGGCTCACGAGGGGCGGAGAGATCAAGGCAAGGCAAACCTCGCGAGGTTCTCGTGACGTGAGCCATGACGATCGAGACCAGGTGGGCGCTAGGCGGGCGCCAGCACGCGCAGTGTCCTTGTTTCCTCTTTGGTGCTAAGGGGGCAAGTGCAGGCGAGGAGTACCGAGGCGGCAAGCAAAGGTTTCCCTATCGATGCAACGAGACCAAGACCGGCAGGACGGCAGGACGGAGGTCACCGTGGAGCCCAAGGCGGCATCACCACCAGAGCCTTTGGCAGGCGAAGACTACTTTTGTCAGGATAAGTTGTATTAGCTGTCCCCTTTCAAATTGGCCGTTGTGGGATCCCTTCCCGCTCAATATTTGGGAAGAGGACCCGGGCCTCTATAAATAGGACTAGCCACCACAGTAGGAGGGGACGGGAAGAGAGCAATCCCCACACCCCCTCAAGTTTACCAAGCACAAGAGCACCTCCCCTCAGGAGGCTGTTCTTCCCATTGTACTGTTCATCCTCAGCCCAAGAGGCAATCCACCACCACCACACTGGAGTAGGGTATTACACCACAGCGGTGGCCCGAACCAGTATAAATCTTGTGTCCCTTGTGTTGCAAGTTCGTCGAGCTAGCCTAGAGATCGCGAAGCGCGTGAGGGCGTAACTTGTGAGGGAGAGATCTTCGCGTGCACCCCAGAGTTCGAACCTTAAGGGTTTTGCCGGAACCCGAGATCCGACATTTGGCGCGCCAGGTAGGGGTGTGCTGGAGTTTTCCTTCCGTGATCCGCGTCCCATCGCTTCGTCGCATCGATGGCGGACGCCCGCCGAGCCCGCGCTAAGCGCGGGGCCACCCGCATCGCCCAGATGGCTCCCGTCGGCGGGCCACCCCGTCGTTCTCCGTCGCCTGCCGTCAACGCCGCCACCGGCCCGGCGGGGAACGAGCAGCAAGCCTCCTTGCTGCACCCCATGGTGCGGCGGGACAGCCGCACCGCCACTCCATCGCTGACCCCGGCCGGCTTGCCATCTCATGCCCGTCGCGCTCCCGTGGATGCGCAAGCCGCGCTGTGCATGGCGCGTGAACTCCTGCGCTACCGCCCCATCAACGACCTCTATGAGGACTCGCTGGACCGCATCGCCGAGCTTGTCAGCGCCGTAGGGGGCTCCCCCGCGCCGTCCCTCTCGCTGCCTCGTCCGCCGCCAGCTACGGGCGACGTAGCTCTCAGAGCACCTCCACCACCTCTGCACCAAGACGGCGCCCTGGCGCCAAGGCGCGCGGCTCCGCGGCGCGACCCACCGCGTCCGGTGCCCGTGCGCGAAGAAGGAAGCTGCCAAGAAGTCCCTCGCCCGCGAGAGAACGCTCCAACGCTCCCCGCACCGCCATGTCAGGATCGCTTGCTGCGACAGGGCCCTGCGCCGCTTGCCGTGGCGGCATGCGGGCGCCAAGACCAAGCTCCACCTCCAAGACGGGCCCCGGTGACCACGGCCGGTTGCCGCGCCTTCACCCCTGAGCTGTGTAGCGTCACCTGGCCGAGAAAGTTCAAGCCAGACCTGCCTCCGCACTACGACGGCACCCCCGACCCCGCGGAGTTCCTGCAGCTCTACGAGCTGAGCATCGAAGCGGCCAACGGCGATGAGAAAGTCATGGTGAACTGGTTCCCCATGGCGCTCAAAGACGGCGCTCGTTCGTGGCTCCTGAACCTGCCTCCAGGCTCGATCTTCTCCTGGGACGAGATGCGCGACCGCTTCGTCGCCAACTTCCAGGGCACTCGCGACCGCCCTCGTCCGCGGGTGATCTGCGCCGCGTCAAGCAACAACCAGGAGAGACCCTTCAGAAGTACATCCAACGCTTCGACAACGTTCGTCTCAAGATCCCCAAGGTGACGGACGAGGCCATCATCTTGGCGTTCTCCGACGGCGTCCGTGACGTCAAGATGAAGGAGGAGCTCGCCATCCACGAGGAGCTGTGCACATCCCTAGAGCTGTTCAACCTGGCGACCAAGTGCGCAAGGGCTGAGGAAGGGTGCCTTTCCCTTCTCGAGCTCCCAGCTGCCGACTTGGAGGAGAAGAAAGCCAAGACCAAGGACGTGAAGCGCAAGGGAGCAGCCGTGCTCGCGGCAGAGCCAGACTCGAAGCGCGGCAGGGACTAACCCGAGTCATCCAAGAGCAGTCGACCATTCTGCGCCTTCCACAACGTGCACGGCCACAACACCAACGATTGTCAGGAGCTCAGGGCCATTCTCGATGGACGCTTCGGTCGACGCCCCGAGCGCAACTACCGGGGCTACGGCCGAGGAGGAGGACGTGGCGGAGAACGCTGGGACGACCATGGCCCACGCCAGGAGTGGCGCGATCGGCCTCGTGAGGACCGCTGGCAGGATCAGCCTCGCGAGGGCACCTAGAGGGATCAGCCTCGCGAGGGCACCTGGAGGGATCAGCCTCGCGAGGACCGTCCTCAGGGCAATGCTGGGCTTCCTCCGCTGCCGCCACCGCCAAGAAGGAATGACGACCACCATCAAGATGAGGGAGCTGGGGGATTCAAGGAGCCATGTGCTATCGCCTGCATCTTGGGTAGGGCTCAAGCCCCACCCTCACAGCGAATCTTCAAGCAGTTTGCCCGCGAGGTGAACGCAGTCCTCCCCAAGCTCGAGGCCACACGCCCGCTCAGGTGGTCCAAGTGCACCATCACTTTCAGTTCGGCAGATCAGCTTAAGTGTGCGGCCACTGCTGGTGTTCTCCTGATGCTTTGTTCGCCCGTCATCAGCAACATACAAGTCACCAAGACCCTCATCGACGGCGGCGCAGGACTCAACGTCTTGTCCGTCGACACATTCGACAACCTGCAAGTCCCCTACGACCAGCTTCAGCCTACCAAGCCTTTCTCAGGAGTGACCGACGGTTCCACCACACCGATAGGGCAGGTCCGCCTCCCTGTCACCTTCGGAGAACGCAACAACTACCGCACTGAGCTCATCGACTTCGACGTCGTGCACATCCGTCTGCCATACAATGCCATCCTCGGGTATCTAGCCCTGGCAAAGTTCGTGGCGGTGACGCACCACGGCTACAACGTCCTCAAGATGCTAGGGAGCGGCGGGATCATCATAGTCCTCTGCGAAGAAAGAGATGCGGTGTGCTCCCTCGAGTGCGCCTTCCAAGCTGCGTCAATCGAAGACCCCGACAACAACGCAGCTCGATACCCTCCTGAGGCTGTCCCCAAGAGGAAGAATCAACTACTCCGTGCAGGACCTCAGGAGGGTGGCTTCGCGAAAGGTACCTCGTCAGGATCAGCGCCCGCGCCTGGGGCGCCTCCCTCCCTTGCATAGGAAGGCGCGCCCAACGCCCTCCTTGGGCAGGGCTCGGGGGCTCTCTTCTGGAGGGCCTCAGACCTCGCCAACGCCACGAGGGAGGCGCTCGGGCACCACTTGGAGGCGTGCTTCGCGGCACGTCTCCCTCAGGTGGACACCAGGCGAGGAGCGCCCACTGCTCAGGATTTCATTACCAAGACCACTCAGGAACTGCAGGATGCAAGAGCCATGCGCGGCGACCGCCGCTCACCGGGCGCAACTCCCCATCCAGGCGAGGATGCTGGGCTGCGTCTGCATCGACGTCCCAGGGCTCAACCGGGCCGCGTCTCAGGAGCTCTTCTGGCCTTCGCACGTGGGACGCTACGAGGGCCCACCGCACAACTATGTTCGCATGCCCTTCGGCCTGCCGAGCGTGGCATCCGCTTATCAGCGCAACCTGCGGCGTGTCCTGGCATCCCAGGAGGCCAGGCACCACGCCGTCCTGACGGAGACGGTCCTCAAGGAACCGCCTGGACCCCCAGAGCCTCCCGAGGCTCAGGGCCCCGGCGGCTCGTGAGGAGCAACCCCTTCGCCGCGTACCTTCAGCTGCCTCAGCATCCCTTCATCAACAGAACCAGGTGACATTTTCCATGTTTATTTAGCTGGGAGCGCCCCTCGGTCTGCATCATTCCCAGGCCGCGTGGGTCCGTCCCTGTGGCATGTATCCATTTTTACGTCTTTAGCTTACCTTGTTGGGGGCGCCCCTCGGGCTGCATCATCCCCAAGCCGCTCGGGCCTGACCCAGTGGCATGTATCTTCCCTGCATTCACTTGAGCCAGTTTGTTTCCATGCTTAATCTATCTATGACTATCACCTGCTTGATTGTCACCCACCACGGGAGCTGCTCACGCTGGCACGACGCTTGTGCTCGGGTCCGTCCCTGCAACGTCGACAAACCTGAGCGGTCGAGCTCTGGCTCGCGGCACGCCCCGCGCACGTCACCTCACCAGGCCCTCAGTGCCTTCGTCTCCTCGCGGAGCAACCGGTAGCAGACCGGCAACCATAATGGTGAGCTGTGTTTCTCCTTGTGCTGGCTTGCAGGAATTCCCTGAGGACGACGGCAGGCGGCACCGCGAGCTCCCTCTTCTCCCATGCAATCTGCTTGCGTGTTAAAAGGGGGGCTCCTGAGCATCGCGACTCAGGAGCTCTTACTGGCACTCCAGCCCTCACCCCCTGGCCTTGACCACGGCATCGCGACCTGGCATACCAGTGGCGGCTGAGCTCGCTCGAGGGCCGGGACCTGAGGACATAGAGCACAGAGGTGAACATGGAGAAGAGGAGGCTCGTATGGGCCCAGGCTAGCTGTGCTACAGACACCTACGCACGAATCTGGCGCATCGCGAGGAATCGACCCCGGACCGTCAAGATAAGTCTCGCGCCCGGGTTGGCTAAAACCGCTAAGGCCTAGGAATCACACTAGCCGCAGCCCTGCCGCGGTAACATCACCCCCCTTTCTTACCTCCTGATGTCTGCTTGAGCACTAAAGGGGACCTCCTGAGCATCGCGCCTCAGGAACTCTTACTGGACCTCGGGCCGCTCACCTCCTGGCCTTGACCACGGCACGCAACCTAGCATACCAGCGACGGCTGCAGCCTGCCTGGGGACCGGGACCTGTCACCGTAGAGCACCAAGTCATCACGAGGATAGAAAGGGGAGACCAAGCCGAACCAGGACTCGCGCCCGCGCAAGTTCATAATAAGGATGATATCGACAAAAGACATTACATACCCTTTACACGCCCCCACGGGGTACCTCTCGATTCTTCGCAGGAAACAAAAGGGAAAAGCTTCAAGGAGTCATATCTACACGCGCCCCTGCAGCTGACGCCATCATCAACAGTGGGCCACCAGAGGCCGGCGCCAACCTGATCCAGATCAGCGGCGGCGGCCGGCCGCTGCAGCCCTCCTTCGGGCTCGGCGAGAGCTTGGAGGCACGTAGCTGTCGTCGCTCGTCTCCAGAGTCTCGTAGAGCTCGGGAGAATCGCTGGACTCCCAAGCGTCGCTGCGGCCTCCGGAGGAGCCGCTGGAGACGGGGACAGTAGGCCCTGCCCCTGCTGCAGCGTCAACCTGCCGACCCCTCCCAGAGCAGCACTCCAGACGACGGCCTTCTGCGTCAAAGACCCTGAAGAGCAGCGTGGAAGCGCCGTCATACTCGAAGTGGATCGCGAGGGCGCCCTCCGCACGGCACACTCGGGCGACCTCACCCCAGCCTCGGGTCATGAAGATCTTGCCCGAGGAGATGGCTTCAACCTCCGCTCCAGTCGTTGGCGCGTCGCAGTCGGCGTGCTGCAGCCAAAGCGCGAGGGGCCCCCTCGGCGACATCTCGGCAGAGAAGAAGGAGGGGAAGCGGATCCAGGTGCTCAGGGGCATCGCTGCCCACAGGACCAGCTCGTGCGAAGAGTCCGCAGCATGGACTCCAGGGGCAGCAATGCGCGCCACCGCGGTACGACGACCATGGCCGCGGGACGCGCGCCGCCGCTCGCCGCTTCTTCCTCCTGAGCCTTCGGCTTGGGTGTACAAGGGCAACGGGTACCCAGGAGGAGGCCTCTCGCACCAAGGCCTCGTCACCACCTGCATCGCCGCTGTGTCGCTGCGGTGGACCGGCCTCTTCTTCGGCGGGAGTGGCCCCACCCGTCGAGGGGGGTCTTTCCTTTCTCCGCAGCAGAAAACCTTCGGATGGGCACCATTGGTGTCACTGCTGGCAATGGAGCAAGGGGGAGAAGCGAGCGGAATGGGAAGAGATGGGCGACGGGGGCTCTGCCCCCTTCCCCATTTATAGCAGGAGAAGGCCAACCAGCGCCCCCATGATCACAGGCAATGATGGTTTTTCCTTACATGTCGCAGGGACTTGTCAAGTCAGGCAGTTGCCGAGGCAGCGTGGGGAAGCGGAGACGCCCACGTCCAATCAACCGCCACGCGTCGACCAAGGCCGCAGGCTATTGGGGCCCGCAGCGCTCCGCACTTGCCCGTTGGTTTTGCCTCGAAGCCAAGTCCGAGCGCGCCTTGGGCCCGGGGGCTACTGTCGGCGTTCTGGGAACGGGGGTCCCCAGACTTGCCTGCCTACGGCCCACGGCGTGGCTCTGCGAGCGGGCCCCTACGACCCATCTTCACCAACAAGCTTTCAAGGGCCCCTCGCGAGGCGGACGACACAAGACCTCCTCGGGAGCGGTCTCACCAGGCTGGCTCGCGAGGGGCGGAGAGATCAAGGCAAGGCAAACCTCGCGAGGTTCTCGTGACGTGAGCCATGACGATCGAGACCAGGCGGTCGCTAGGCGGGCGCCAGCACGCGCAGTGTCCTTGTTTCCTCTTTGGTGTTAAGGGGGCAAGCGCAGGCGAGGAGTACCGAGGCGCCAAGCAAAGGTTTCCCTATCGGTGCAACGAGACCAAGACCGGCAGGACGGCAGGACGGAGGTCACCGTGGAGCCCAAGGCGGCGTCACCACCAGAGCCTTTGGCAGGTGAAGACTACTTTTGTCAGGACAAGCTGTACTAGCTGTCCCCTTTCAAATTGGCCGTTGTGGGATCCCTTGGGATCCCTTTCCACTCAATATTTGGGAAGAGGACCGGGGCCTCTATAAATAGGACTAGCCACCACAGTAGGAGGGGACGGGAAGAGAGCAATCCCCACACACCCTCAAGTTTACCAAGCACAAGAGCACCTCCCCTCAGGAGGCTGTTCTTCCCATTGTACTGTTCATCCTCAGCCCAAGAGGCAATCCACCACCACCACACTGGAGTAGGGTATTACACCACAACGGTGGCCCGAACCAGTATAAATCTTGTGTCCCTTGTGTTGCAAGTTCGTCGAGCTAGCCCAGAGACCGCGAAGCGTGTGAGGGCGTAACTTGTGAGGGAGAGATCTTTGCGTGCACCCCAGAGTTCGAACCTTAAGGGTTTTGCCGGAACCCGAGATCCGACAGTATTGACTTACAAAGGGTACGAGATAAAGGGGAATACATTTTACATGATCGCCCAAGATCAAAAGAGCACCAACCAAAAGCGGTGTCCGCTTTGATGCAGCAACCAAGAGGGGAAATGACACATATTATGGTTACATAGTGGACATATGGGAACTTGACTACGGACATGATTTTAAGGGCCCTTTGTTTCAGTGCAAATGGGTCAATCTGTCAGGAGGCGGGGTACAGGTAGACCCACAGTACGGAATGGCAACAATGGATCTGAACAATCTTGGATACACAGACGAACCATTCATCCTAGCCAATGATGTGGCGCATGTTTTCTATGTGAAGGACATGTCTACTAAACCGAGAAAAAGAAAAGATAAGGAAGCGAATACATCATACGATGAGCCAAAGCGCCACATAGTTCTTTCAGGAAAAAGAGACATCATGGGATTGGAGGGCAAGACAGACATGTCTAAAGATTATGAAAAGTTTCATGAAATTTCTCCCTTCAAAGTCAAGGCTAACCCAAGCACCCTGTTAAAAGATGAAGATTATCCATGGTTACGAATGAGTTTTCGTCCGAAAACCCTGATACTTCGAAAGAGATTGTCCATTTTGTACATGAAGTGCATCCAGTTTTTGCCGTAACCCTCTCAACTTTTTAGCACATGCTATGTGGGTGAAATAATGATACCATGCCAACTTTCAACCTTGCAGAGTTCATTTGTAGCGCTTTTCAATTTCAGGGTCATATAGCTAAAAAATCAGTAAATGCATGAAAATAAACAAATGAAGTCAGAAAGGGTTGAAAATTGATGATGTGGCTTTGAATGGTGCATTTTGAACACACAAAAAGTCTGGAGTTCAAATAAGTTCAAAAAAATGAAACCCCTTTGTAAGAGATGAGTTTTTGTTCGAAACCCTGATACTTCAAAAGAGATTGTCCATTTTGTACACGAAGTGCATCCAGTTTTTGCCGTAACCCTCTCAACTTTTCAGCACATGCTATGTGGGTGAAATGATGATACCATGCCAACTTTCAACCTTTTCATAGTTCATTTGAAGTGCTTTTCAATTTCAGGGTCATTTAGCTCCAAGAATGAACTAATAGCAAAAAGAATGAACTAGAAAACTTTTATGAAACTCTAATAGCAAAAAGAATGAATTAAAAATAATCAATTAAAATATTCTGTTATGATCAACTAAAACAAAACTATAATACTCTTCAATAGCAAAAAGAATCAACTAAAAAGCTTTTATAAAACTCTAATAGTAAAAGGAATCAACTAAAGAGATTTTATAAACCTCTCGTACTTTTTAAACTATTTTTTTATAAAATTTATGCAACTTAAATTATCAAAGTATTTTTTAAAACATTAATAGCAAAAAGAATTTTCATAAAGATTTTTTTGTTAGAAACTTTAATAGCAAACTAAAATAACAAAATCTGTTTTTGATTAGAACAGACATTTAAAATAACCTAAAAATTATCTAAAGCAAAGTGAATCACTCAAAAACTCTATAAATTTAAGTAAAGCATAAAACAAAAAAAGTACAGAAAAAAATAAAAAATGCCGCCTACAGGGCCACCACGGCCTGCATACGACTAGAAACCCAACTAGCATGTTGGGCCAGGATGCAGGCCCGCAGCGGGCCTAGTAGGCCCATATGCATAGTAGTGTTGGATTAGGCCCGTAGGCCTGCAGTTCATAGGAGTTCGAGAGGGATGAGGCATCAGAGCTTATAAACCGGTGCGGGGCTCTCTCAAGTAGCGAGGTGGGAGTAAACTCCCACCACGCCGCTGTGCAAGGCAATTGGTCCCGGTTCGTGGCACGAACCGGGACCAATGCCCCCCTTTGGTCCCGGTTCATGCCACCAACCGAGACCAAAGGGTTGTGCTTCCGCCCTTTCACCTGGCCAAAAGAGACCTTTGGTAGCGGTTGGTGGCACGAACCGGGACCAAAGGGGGGTATTGGTCGCGGTTGGTGCCACCAACCGGGACTAAGGCCTTTGCTATATAAGCCAAGACTTAGCAGTTTCTCCTCATTCTCTCCCCCGACGCCAAAACGCACTCGACGCCGCCAGGCTGCTGCCCTCGACGCCGACGCCCTCGCCCTCATCGGGCCTCCTCGCCGTCGCTGCCCGTGATCCGGCGCCGTCGTCGTCGCCGCCAAGCTGCCCCGACGCCGTCCCCGCTCCCACTATGAGCCACCGCGCCGTTCCTCTCCTCTTCCCCCCTGCCCTGCGCTACCGCCGCGCGCCGCCCCTGCCCTGCGCTGCCGCCCCTGCCCTTTGCTGCTGCTGCGCGCCGCCTCTGCCCTGCGCGGCCGCCATGCCGCCGCCCCTGCCCTGCGCTGCCGCCGCGCGCCGCCCCTGCAAATTTGACAAAAAATACATAAAAGTTAGAATTTTTTCTGTGTGTGTATGTTATATGCATATATGTATGTGTGTCTATGTATATATGTATGTGTATATATGTGTGTATATGTTCATAGCATTTTTTTTCATATATGTATTTTTTTGTCAATTTATGTATATGTTCATATATATGTGCATATTTAGAAAAAAATTGTGTATGTATAGGAAAATTGTGTATGTATAGGAAAATTGTGTATGTATAGGAAAATTGTGTATGATCAAAGTCATTTATGTATATGTTCATATTTAGAAGAAAAAGAAGGAGAGGAAAAAGGAAAAAAAGAAGAGGAAGAAGGAGATGAAGAGGAGAGGAAGAAGAGGAGAAATAAATAAGAAGAGGAAACAAAAGAAAAACAAAAGAGGAGAAGAAGAAGGAATAGAGGAGAAGAAGAAAAAATAGAATAATATTATTCTATTTTTTTCTTTTTCTCCTCTATTCCTTCTCCCTCTCCTCTTTTTTTCCTTATTCTCCTCTATTCCTTCTTCTTCTCCTCTTTTTTCTTCTTCTTCTTCCTCTGTCGAGGATTTAACTGACATGCTCGACTATGCCTCCGAAGACATCTGTGGTATGGACGACGATGCCGGAGACGAGCAAGGCCAAAACCCACCATTCACCGGACGCTGGACGGCCACCTCCACATATGATGTGTATATGGTGGACACACCCAAAGAGGACGACGACGACGGCGAGAAGGATCCGGTTGAGGACAAGCCCGCTGAAGCACCTCCGAAGCGTCAACGTCAGCGGCGCCGCTCAAAATCACGTCGCGACAAAGATGGAAATGCTGGCACCGGAGACAATAATTCTCCGGAGATTGCCGAAGACCCTGAAGCCCCTGTCGAACCAACATCCGAACCGGATGATTGGGAGGATGGGCAAGTTAACCCCGAAGATCCTGCCGGGAACGAGGGCTCGGAGGACAGTAACTACCTACCGATTTCCGAAGGCGATGTGAGCCTCGGCGACGAAGATTTCATCGCGCCGGAGGAACCCCTCGAACAGGAGCTCTTTAAGCACCGGCTAATCGTCACAGCAAGAAGCCTGAAAAAGAAGCAGCAGCAGCTTCAAGCTGATCAGGATTTACTCAATGACAGATGGACTAATGTCCTGGCAGCCGAGGAATACGGCCTCGAACACCTAGCCAAGAGTTACCCGAAGCGCAAGCTACTACCACAATTTGACGACGAAGCCCGAGAGCCCATACCGCCAACGCGTGATGCTGCTAACAGACCTGACCGACCACCACGTGGCCGGGACAAAGCGACAACTCAAGCCGAACACCAGCCCGCACCACCTCGCTGTAGAGGCAGAGAAACAACGGCTCCAGGATACACCTACGACCTACGACAGGACCTGGACAATAGAGCCGGCCAGACTAGATCAATCTACGGATCAAGGGGCGTGCCCCAGCACGAGAAGACGGCCATCAGGCCTGGCGCGACAAGCACAACCTAACCCGGGCAGAAAATCGCATACAGACTTCATCCGAACTGCGTCGAGACATTGCCCGGTACAGAAGCACCACACACCCCCTATGCTTCACCGATGAAGTAATGGAGCACCAGTTCCCAGAAGGGTTTAAACCCGTGAACATCGAATCATACGATGGTACGACGGATCCCGTAGTCTGGATTGAAGATTTTCTTCTCCACATTCACATGGCTCGCGGCGACGATCTACATGCCATCAAATATCTCCCCCTTAAACTTAAGGGACCAGCACAACACTGGCTAAATAGCCTTCCAGAAAACTCCATTGGCAGCTGGGAAGATTTGGAAGATGCCTTTAGGGACAACTTCCAGGGTACCTATGTACGGCCCCCAGATGCCGATGACCTCAGTAACATAGTCCAGTAACCCGGAGAGTCATCCCGAAAACTCCGGACCAGGTTCTTAATTAAAAAGAACCAAATTGTAGATTGTCCGGACGCCGAAGCCCTCGCGGCCTTTAAACACAGCGTCTGCGACGAATGGCTCGCCAGACACCTCGGCCAAGAAAAGCCGAAGTCCATGGCAGCCCTTACCGCACTCATGACCCGCTTTTGCGCGGGAGAAGACAGCTAGCTTGCCCGTAGAAGCAATAGCACCAGCGACCCCGGCACCTCCGAAGCCAGGGACGGCAATGGCAAGCCATGACGCAACAAGCACAAGCGTCGAATCAATAATGACGGTACCGAAGATACGGCGGTCAACGCCGGATTCAGTGGCCCTAAATCCGGCCAACGGAAGAAGCCTTTCAAAGGAAACAGAGATGGTCCATCCAGTTTGGACAGAATACTCGATCGGCCTTGCCAGATTCACGGCACCCCCGATAAGCCTGCCAATCATACCAACAGAAATTGTTGGATTTTTAAACAGGCCGGCAAACTCAATGCCGAACACAAGGGGAAAGGGCCGCCCAGCAAGGATGACGACGAAGAGCCTCGTCAACCGAACACAGGGGGACAAAAGAAATTTCCCCCCGAGGTGAAAATGGTGAATATGATATATGTCACACATATCCCTAAGCGGGAGCGCAAGCGCGCATTACGGGACGTCTACGCCATCGAGCCGGTCGCCGCAAAATTCAATCCATGGTCGGCTTGTCCGATCACCTTCGATCGAAAGGACCACCCAACCAGTATCCATCATGGAGGTTCGGAAACTTTGGTCCTCGATCCAATCATCGACGGATTCCACTTACGCGAGTCCTTATGGACGGTAGCAGCAGTCTCAATTTGCTTTACCAGGACACTGTCCGCAAATTGGGCATTGATCTGTTAAGAATCAAGCCCACTAAAACTACCTTTAAAGGAGTAATACCTGGTGTAGAGGCCCATTGCATGGGCTCAATAACATTGGAAGTCGTCTTCGGTTCGCCAGACAAGTTCTAAAGCGAAGACTTGATCTTCGACATCGTCCCCTTCCGCAGTGGCTATCACGCACAGCTCGGACGCACCGCTTTTGCCCGTTTTAATGCAGTCCCACACTATGCCTATCTAAAGCTCAAGATGCCCGGTCCACATGGCGTCATTACAATCAATGGAAACATGGAACGCTCCCTCCATACTGAGGAGCATACCGCAACCATCACGACTGAAGTACAGAGCGGCCCTGTCAAGGCGCACACCTCATCGGCTATCAAGCTGCCAGACTTTATTACACAAGTCCGG
Source organism: Aegilops tauschii subsp. strangulata (assembly GCF_002575655.3). Classification (NCBI taxonomy): domain Eukaryota; kingdom Viridiplantae; phylum Streptophyta; class Magnoliopsida; order Poales; family Poaceae; genus Aegilops; species Aegilops tauschii. The sequence goes on along the minus strand of NC_053036.3, from coordinate 455,214,884 downwards.
TCAATTCCGCACGCTGACAGCTCGGCAATTCTAGAGCTGGCTTAGCAGTTTCGCCTCCATCGATCGCCACGTACGTCCGCGAAATTCGTACCACGTGTGCATAATTATGCACTCAAAATACCTCGGGCATCAGCGGAGGCACAATACGGACAGGCCTACAGTACGGTTCAACCCTATATGGCCTTCCCCTTTTCTTTAAATTTTTTTTCTCTTTTACCACAGGTGAATCAAAACCTATTCATCCTAAGGACCTACAAGGACTCTCTCCGAGCCCGGTTTCGTACAAATAGTCGAAGACCAATCCTCTCAAGGAATGTTTCTCTCTAAGGCGAAAGCGGCACAGATGTGCGGCAGGAGGTCCAAAGGATTTTGTAGACCAAAACCTTATGCAAGAACCTGTATAGAGCTTTTCCCCTTAGTCTTAGACCCCCAGCATGTAAAATGGCCTTGGTGATTATGGTACCCTCTGTAAGATTACGTTTTGACGTATCAATCAGATTCTAGTGAACACAATTTTTATTCGGTATCGCTTTTATTCATAGACTGAAACCGTCTCTTCAGTTGTGTCACGCACACACCTCGGCACAAATTGCCAGGGGCTCTATATGGCAACATATGTGTTGCCAAACAAAAGCCCGAACAGCTTTATAGCACAATTCGGCGTCCCGAGCTTGGCATTATATGCATCGGCTCTGAATCACGTCTTTGGTCAATAGTTGGGTTGCCCGGCTCCTGTGTTTGCTATCTTATGTTCCGTCTGACCGGCTAGGGTAGTAAAGGGAGAACTACTGTGATTGTGTTTCCGGTTCGTCCGGTTAAGCACCTCAGTAGAGAAAGCTCAAAACTGATTGTCATGATGCGGCGAGAGCTGGTCAGCCACTCGGCGACTTATTAAAATCTTTAGCAATTTTTTCCGTATTACACGAAGGACTATTTTCCAGTCACATATGTAACGCATCTGCATCCGGATAGCCGCGTACATACTAGGGGTACCTCGTAGACCCATCGTCAAACTCCTATGGCTAAGTGAGAATGGTAAAGCCTCATAGTCCGATTACCTGGTTCGCCGCACTGACACCTCCTTTACGGACCAAGACGTTGGATCAAGTGTGATCATGTGCTATTCTGAACACCCCCGTAGTATCTACGTGGGGGCTAAAGCCGACGACTAGAAAACTCAGGAATAGAAAAATGGCCGCACAGGAGGATAGAACTTTCCGATAAAGGCACAAATATATCGCAAAGCCTTAATACATAATGAAAACATCCAGGCAGATCAGGTACATCCATTGGAACATAATGTCCTTTGAGCACTGACCCTCTATCAAGCGGGCACCCTCTAGGACGTCGTCTAAGTAGCGCTCCAGCGTGCAGTGGTCCTTGCCTCTGGGAGGGCCCTTAATTGCAACATCGGTGGCCTTCATCTTCGCCTAGTACATCTTGACGCGGGCGAAGGCCATCCACGCACCTTCTATGCACACTGACCGCTTGACTGCGTCAATTCGCGGCACTGCATCGACAAATCGCCGCATCAAGCCGAAATAGCTGCTCGGAAGGGGTTCGGTTGGCCATAGCCAAACTATGACGTCCTTCATGGCCGCTCCGGACATCTTATGCAGCTCGGCCCACTGCGCCATTTGGTCGTTCAGCAGCGCCGGGCGCTCCTGCGCTGCGAACTGTGACCAGAACAACTTCTCCATCGCATGTCCCTCCTGAGCCTGGAAGAATTGCGCGGCGTCGGCGACACTCTTCGAAAGATCCGCAAAAGCATCTGGAGAACTCCAAAGTTGATTAAGCAAGGCATATCTCTGATCGCCAATTTTAGTTTGTAAAAGAAAGGGTTTACCAGCCGCTATCTGTCCGGCCTGCCGGATCTCCTCGCGAGCCGCTCTGGATTCGGACTGCGCGTCTTAGGCCTCCTGAAGGGCTTTGTCGAGTTCGGTTGCCTTGGCTTTATTCTCCTTCTCGAGGGACTCACACTTGCAGGCGGCATCCTTGAGCTCTTGCTCTATGATGGATATCTGCTCCTCGAACTGGCGCCGGGTGGCCTGTTCGGCCTTCAAATATGTAGCCGCTTTATCAGCGGCCGCATTGCTTACCTTGGCCTTCTCCTTGGCCCAGGCAAGTTCACCCCTGAGGGTCTCGACCTCGGCAGCGCCATCTGCAATTATGCAAATAACGATGTCTGATTTTCAACCTAGTGTTCGCACATTCATATAGGCACAAAAGGGATGTTCGAAGCATACCTTGCGCCTCGTCGAGTCACTTGTTAATGAGGACAATATCCTCATTGGCCAGCTTCAGTTTCTGCTTTAGTTCGGAAACCTCCGCGGCCTGGGCGGTTGCCGCTAACTGTGAAGCCTGTTTTTCCAATCAAATAAGTATGTTACTTCCCGCAGATATCTATAGATCCTCTGTTCGCCCTTCTTCATGGGCCGACCAGAGTCTCAGGGGCTACTATCTATATACAGGCGTATAGTTCATATGGAAAGCGGCTAAAGACATTACATCGCATACCTCGAAGCCTGTTAGTAGGCTCGTGAAGGGTTCATTCAGCCCACTTTTGGCGGACTGAATCTTCTCAACCACCGTACCCATCAAAGGTACGGTGCTCCTCCAAGACGGACGCACTCTGCAGTACGTCCATCAGGGTGTTCGGCACCTCCGGGTTCATGGAGGTCACCGCAGTATTAGGCGCTCCCCCTCCCTTGAAGGGGGCCGCTCACCCGACTCCGGATCCGTCTCCGGAGCGGTATTCGGCTGGGGGCCGAACAACCCAGGGCCCCCATCGTTGGTCTTCACGGGGACCGCACCCCCTATGCCCTCGACGACCGAGGTATTGCCCTCTGGTGCCGTGTTGATGGTCCCCTGTACCTCTTGGTGATTTGGAGAAGTCCTCTGGGATGATACCTCGATATCATCCACCCTAGGGGGCAAGGAAGCTTGTGGTGGCGTCTCACTCTCCATCATCTCCGGCGGTAGATCCCCCAATGACGATGACACTTGAGGGAGATCGTGGGCCGGACTGAAACACGTAATTTAACATGATTATCTCAATTCACAAAGGATTGGAAGTATGTGAAGCATCCTTAGGTACTTACGATGCGGCAATAGTCTTGGTCCGGGGGCGGTTCTTGGGGATTGCTTTGGTGTCCGAATCTGAGTCGTCCGAAAAGGATATCCTTCCCCTCTTGGACGCTCCCTCCTCCGGATCTGCGGAGGCCTCCCTCTTTTTTCCTTTGAGAGGAGGGTTCTCTTCTTCCTCCTCCCCCTCCTCCTCGTCTTTGTCTTGGGAGGAAGGAGCCTCGGTCCCTCCGAACGTAGCGCCCGGAGTACCTTTGTGGTGGAGGCCATCTTCGGCCTCCTTGCCCTTCTTCTTCTTGTCTTTCTTTGCCGGCGCCTGATAGGGCGCCGGGACTAGCATCCTCATTAACAGAGGTTCGACTGAGGCTTCGGGGAGCGGAGCCGGACATCTGATCCGTTCCGCCTTCTTTATCCAGCCCTGTTCAAGGGGTGGAATTTCAGTACCCCTCCCTAAATATTGACGAACTAGGTAATGTTCAGAAATTTAACACTTACTAGGGAGGCCGGATTGTTGCAGTCGAGGCCGGTGTCGTCAGACGTCCTTGGCCACGTCTTCTGACTCTTGAAAATCAGCTTCGAGATCCCTTTGTGCGTCGTGCCAAAGAATCACTGCAGGGTCCGTGGCCCTTCCGGATTAAACTCCCACATGTTGAGAGGCCGTCGTTGGCAGGGAAGAGCTCGGCGGATAAGCATCACTTGGACCACGTCGGCAAGGGTGATGTCCTTTTCTATCATACTCTTGATGCGCTTTTGCAGCATCAACACCTCGTCAGAGGATCCCTAGTCTAGACCTTTATTGGTCCAAGATGCGAGCCGCAGCGGAGGACCGGATCTGAAAGCAGGAGCGGCCACCCACTTGGTGCCGCGGGGTTCGGTGATGTAGAACCACTCCTGCTGCCATACCTTTAAAGTGTCCACAAATGTCCCTTTAGCCAGGTAACATGGCGGAGCTTGCTCACCATAGCGCCGCCGCACTCGGCGTGTTGACCGTCGACCACCTTTGGCTTCACATTGAAGACCTTGAGCCACAAGCCGAAGCGTGGGGGGATGCGGAGGAATGCCTCACACACGACGATGAACGCCGAGATGTGAAGGAAGGAATTCGGGGCCAGATCGTGGAAGTTCAGCCCATAGTAAAACATGAGACCTCGGACGAAGGGATGGAGGGCAAACCCGAGTCCTCGGAGGAAGCGGGGGATAAATACCACCCTTTCGCCGGGCTTTGGGGTAGGAATGACTTGCCCGGGATAGGAAGCTTGTGTGTAATCTCCGCTGTCAAGTACCTCGCTTCCCGTAGATCCTTGATGTCCTTCTCCGTTACGGAGGAGGCCATCCACTTGCCCTGGGAACCGGATCCAGCCATGGCTGGAGGAGTGGGGGTGAAGGGAAAGATTGGGATTGGGGCGCTTGAGCTCGAGGATGTAGAGGCAAGAAGGAGGAAGGTGCGGGGAAGAGGGATAGATCCTTATCCTTTTATAAAGGCAGTGAATGTCAAGCGCCCCCTCCCCGGCCTTAAAATTTTCCTACTCCCAAGGGGTCGTGCGGATGGCACGGTTGGATTACCCAAGCCCTCATTTATGTGAATCCCGTAATAAGGGGGCCCGATCTCTGCTTTGACAAGACGTGTGTCGGATGTGGGGTTCCGGCAAACCCTTAAGGTTCGAACACTAGGGTGCGCGCGGAGTCTTTTCCTCCTACCGATCTGTGCCCTAGCTCGCTAAGATCTCGTGGACGAACTCGACGAACTCGCAACACAGAAAGACACGAGATTTATACTAGTTTGGGCCACCGTTGTGGTGTAATACCCTACTCCAGTGTGGTGGTGGTGGATTGCCTCTTGGGCTGGTGATGAATAGTACAGAGGGAAGAACAGCCTCCTGAGGTTGAGGTGTTCTTGTGCTTGGTGTCTTAGCGGGTGAGAGCTGGGTGAACTGCTCGATCGGATCAGATGGGATCCAGCCGAGATGAGGTGTGATCAGATGCCCCTACTGTGGCGGCTAGCTCTACTTATATAGGCCCTGGTCCTCTTCCCAAATATTGAGCAGGAAGGGAGCCAACAACGGCGGGCAAATTTGAGGGGGACAGCTAGTACAAGCTATCCTGACAAAAGTGGTCTTCGCCTGCAAAAGGCTCTGGTGGTGACGCCGTCTTGGGCTCCACGATGACCTCCGTCTTGCCGTCCTCCTGGTCTTGGTCTCGTTGCACCGATATAGCAACCTTTGCCTGATGCCTCCGTACTCCTCGCCTGCGCTGGCCTTGTTAGCACCAAAGAGGAAACAAGGATGCTGCGCGCGCTGGCGCCCACCTGGTGTCGATCGTCACGGCTCACGTCACGAGGGCCTTGTGAGGTTTGCCCCGCCTTGATATCTCCGCTCCTCGTGAGCCTGCCTGACTAGGCCACTCTTGAGGAGGTCTTGTGTTGTCCGCCTCACGAGGCTTGGCCCCTCGTGAGGGTCTTGGATGCCTTGTTGATGAAGATGGGCCGTACGACCTGCTGGCTTAGCCACGCCGCGGGCCGCAGGCAGGCAAGTCTGGGGACCCCCGTTCCCAGAACGCCGACAGTAGCTCCCGGGCCCAAGGTGCGCTCGGGCTTGGCTTCGCGGCGAAGCCAAGGGTCAAATACAGAGCACCGCGGGCCCCAAAAGCCGGCGGCCCCGGTTGACGCATGGCGGTTGATTGGACGTGGGCGTCTCCGCTTCCCCATGCTGCCTCGGCAACTGCACGACTTGACAAGTCCCCGCGACATGCATGGAAATCCATCATTACCTGCGATCGTGGGAGGCGCCGGTTGGCCTTCTTCCGCTATAAATGGGGAGGGTGGCGGAGCCCCCGTCGCCCATCTCTTCCTCGCTTGCTTGCTTCTTCCTCCTTGCTCCACTGCTAACAACAATGGCGCCTATCAGAAGGTTTTCTGCCGAAGAGAAGGGAAAGGCTCCCCGGGACGACCCGGGGCCACTTCCGCCGAAGAAGAGGTCGGTCCACCGTCGTGATGAAGAGGCGATGCAGGTGGTGACGAGGCCTTGGTGCGAGCGGCCTCCTCCGGGATACCCGCTACCCTTGTACGCCCAAGCCGAGGGCTCAGGAGGACGGAGCGACGAGCAGCGCCACCCACACCGCATCCGGGGTCACCACGCCTCAGCGACGCGCGTCGTCACCCCCGCAATCCATGCCACGAACTCCTCGCGCGAGCTGGTGCTGTGGGCGCCGATGCCTCCAAGCTCCTGGATCCGCTTCCCGCGGTTCTTCTCCGACGTGATGCCATCGAGGGGGCCGCTCGAGCTTTGGTTGCAGCACGCTAACTGCAGCGCTCCGGCGACCGGAGGAGATATCAAAGCGGTCCCCACCGGCAAGATCTTCATGACTCGCGGCTGGGGCGAGATCGCGCGGGTCTACCGTGCGAGGGGTGCCCTCGCGATCCACTTTGAGTTCGATGGTGTCTCCCGCTCTTCTTCAAGGTCTTCAATGTTGAGGGCCACCGCCTGGAGTGCTGCTCCGGAGAGGGGCGTCAAGCTGACGCGCGCTTCGCTCGCGGCCACTCCAGCAGCAGCATCCCTTGGGAGTCCAGCAGCTCTCCTGAGCTCTATGAGACTCCGGAGATGAGCGATGATAGCTACGTGCCCCCGAGCTCTCGCCGCGCTCGAAGCAGAGCCGCAGCGTCTGGCCGTCGCCGCCGCTGATCTAGATGGGGTTGGCGCCGGCCTCCCGTGGCCCACTGTTGATGATGGCGTCTGCCACGGGAGGGTGTAGATAGGATCCCCCTTAGTTTTAGCTTTTGTTCCCTGCGAAGAATCATGAAGTGCCCCGTGGGGGCATGTAAGGGTCTGTAATGTCTTTTGTGCCTATCTTCCCTGTTATGGGAATTTGGTGAAGGCATGTCCCGTTAAGGCTCGGTCCCCCCTTTCTTTCCTCGCGATGGCTTGTTGCTCTATGTTGATAGGTCCCGGTCCCCAGGAAGGCTACAGCCGTCGCTGGTATGCCAGGTCGCGTGCCGTGGTCAAGGCCAGGAGGTGTGCGGCCTGAGGTCCAGTAAGAGCCCCTGAGGCGCGATGCTCAGGAGGTCCCCCTTAGCGCTTAAGCAGCCATGGTAAGGCGATAAAGGGGGTTGACGTGGGCGCAACGGGGTTGTGGCAAGGCGTGAATGACCATTAGGCCCGAACATTTAGCCGATCCGAGGGCGGGACTTATCTTGTTGACTTCGTGGCGACTCCTGACGTTGCGCTAGGGCTGCGCGCCTACTTGTGCGGCATAGCTAGGCCGGCCCATACGAGTTTCCCTCCCCCCATGCTCTCCTTAGTGCTCTACGTCCTCAGGTCCCGGCCCTCAAGCGAGCTCAGCCGCCACTGGTATGCCAGGTCGCGATGCCATGGTCAAGGCCAGGGGGTGAGGGCTGGAGAGCCAGTAAGAGCTCCTGAGTCGTGATGCTAAGGAGCCCCCCTTTTAACGCGTAAGCGAATTGCACGAGAGAAAAGGAGACTCGCGGTGCCGCCTGCTATCCTTCCCATGGGATCCCTATGAACAGGCACAAGAAGAAACATGGTTTGTTGTTATAACTACCAGCCTGCCGCTGGTTGCTCTGGATGAAGTGAAGGCACTGAGGGCCTGGTGAGGTGACGTGCGCGGGGCGTGCCGCGAGCCAGAGCTCGGCCGCTCAGATTTGTCGACGTGGCAGGGACAGACCCATGCACCAGCGCCGTGCCTGTGAGGAGGCCCCCGTGGGAGGCGATGGTCGAGCAGGTGATAGCAGTTGGCAGGTTAAGTATCGAAAGCAGATCAGCTTAGGTAAATGCAGGAAGATACATGCCACTGGGTCCGGCCCGAGCGGCTTGGGGATGATGCAGCCCGAGGGGCGCCCCCAGCAAGGTAAGCTAAAGAGATAAGCAAAGGGATACATGCCACAGGGACGAACCCATGTGGCCTGGGAATGATGCAGCCCGAGGGGTGCTCACAGCTAAACGAGCTTGGAAGATGTCACATGGTTCTGTAGACGAAGTAGAATTGGTGCAGCTGAAGACGTGCGTCGAAGGAGTGACTCTTCATGAGCCACCGGAGCCCTGAGCCTCGGGAGGTTCCCTGAAGACCATCTCCATTTCCTCCAGGACGGCGTGGTACCTGGCCTCCCAAGCCGCCAGGACACGCCGCATGTTGCGGAGATAGGCTGACGCCACGCTCGGTAAGCCGAAGGGCATGCGAACATAGCTGTGTGGCGGGCCCTCGCAGCGGCCCACACGCGAAGGCCAGAAGCGCTCCTGAGATGCAGCCCTATTGAACCCTGGGACGTCGATGCAGGCACGCAGCCCAGCATCCTCGCCAGGATGGGGAGCTGCGCCTTGTGAGCGGCTGTCGCCTCGCATGGCTCTTGCATCTTGCAGTTCCTGAGTGGTCTTGGCGATGAACTCCTGAGTGGTGGGCACTCCTTGCCCTGTGCTCTCCTGAAGGAAACGTGCTGCAAAACACGCCTCCAAGTGGTGCCCAAGCGCTTCCCTCATGAGGTTGGCGAGGTCCGAGGCCCTCCAGAAGAGAGCCCCCGGGCCCTGCCCGAGGAGGGCGCTGGGCGCGCCTTCCTATGCGATGGAGGGAGGCACCCCTCGGACGGACGCTGATCCTGATGAGGCTCCTGCCACGACGCCATCCTCCTGAGGTCCTGCGCGGCGCAACTGCTTCTTCTTGGGGATGGCCTCTGGAGGGCCCTCACTTCTGCTGTCGGGATCGTTGATTGCTGCAGCTCGGAAGGCGCCCTCGAGGGAGCACACCGCATCTCTCTCTTCACATGGGACCGTGATGATTCCTCCTCTTCCCGGCATCTTGAGGACGTTGTAGCCGTGGTGGGTGACTGCCATGAACTTGGCCAAGGCCGGATACCCGAGGATGGAGTTGTACGACAGGCGGATGTGCACGACGTCGAAGTCGATGAGCTCGGTGCGGTAGTTCTTGCGCTCCCCGAAGGTGACAGGCAGGCGGACCTGCCCTATCGGTGTGGTGGAACCGTCGGTCACTCCTGAGAAGGGTTTGGTTGGCTGGAGCTGCTCATACAGCACTTGGAGGTTGTCAAACGTGTTGACGGACATGACGTTGAGCCCTGCGCCGCAGTCGATGAGGGTCTTGGTAACCTGCACATTGCTGATGATTGGGGAACACAACATCGGGAGGGCGCTGGCGGTGGCCGCGCACTTCAGCTGATCTGCCGAGTTGAAAGTGATGGCGCATTGGGACCACTTGAGCGGGCGCGTTGCTTCGAGCTTGGGGAGCACCGCGTTCACCTCGCGAGCGAACTGTTTGAAGATGCGCTGAGAGGCTGGGGCCTGGGCGCCGCCCAAGATGCATGCAATTGCACGCGGCTCCTGGAAGCCCCCAGCCCCCTCGTTCTGATGGTGGTCGTCGTTCCTTCTTGGTGGCGGCAGCGGGGGAAGACCGGTGTTGCCTTGGGGGCGATCCTCACGAGGCTGGTCCCTCCAGGCCCCCTCGCGAGGATGGTCCTGCCAGCGGTCCTCACGAGGCCTGTCGCGCCACTCCTGGCACGGGCCACGGTCGTCCCAGCGTCCGCCTCCACGTCCTCCTCCACGGCCGTAGCCCCGGTCGCTACGCTTGGGGCGTCGACCAAAGCGTCCTTCTCGTATGGCTCTGAGCTCTTGACAGTCGCTGGTGTTGTGGGTGTTCAGGTTGTGGAAGGCGCAGAACGGTCGGCTGTTCTTGGATGACTCGGGCTAATCTCTACCCCGCTTGGTGTCGGGCTCTGCTGCTAGCACTGCTGCTTCCTTGCGCTTCACATCCTTGGCCTTGGCTTTCTTCTCCTCTGTGCCCGCAGCTGGCAGCTCGACGAGGGAGAGGCGCCCCTCCTCAGCTCTTGCACACTTGGTCGCCAGGTTGAACAGCTCCTGGGATGTGCACAGCTCCTCATGGATAGCGAGCTCTTCCTTCATCTTGACATCGCGGACGCCGTCAGAGAACGCGGAGATGATGGCCTCGTCCGTGACCTTGGGGATCTTGAGGCGGGTGTTGTTGAAGCGCTGGATGTACTTCTGGAGGGTCTGTCCTGGTTGTTGCTTGACGCGGCGCAGGTCACCCGCGGCCGGAGGGCGGTCGCGAGTGCCCTGGAAGTTAGCGATGATGCGGTCGCGCATCTCGTCCCAGGAGGAGATCGAGCCGTGCTGCAGGTTCAGGAGCCAGGAGCGGGCTCCATCCTTGAGAGCCATGGGAAACCAGTTCGCCATGACTTTCTCATCACCGTTGGCTGCTTCGATGCTCAGCTCGTAGAGCTGCAGGAACTCCGCGGGGTCGGCGGTGCCGTCGTAGCGAGGAGGCAGATCCGGCTTGAACTTGCCTGGCCAGGCGATGCTACGCAGCTCGGGGGTGAAGGCGCGACAGCCAGCCGTGGTTGCTGGGGCCCGCTTTGGAGGTGGAGCTTGGCCTTGGCGAGGTCCGTGCGGCGCTGCTGCGGGCGGCCTGCGGTCTTGACGAGGCGGCGCGGGGAGCGCAGGTGTAGCTTCTCGCAGCCACGGGATTTCTTGGCAGCTTCTCTCTTCACGCGCGGGCACCGGGCGTGGTGGATCGCGCCGCAGAACCGCGCGCCTTGGTGCCAAGGCACCGTCTTGTGGCAGTGGTGGTGGAGGCGCGCCATGGGTCTCGTTGCCCATGGCTGGCTGAGGGTGAGGCAGAGAGAGGGACGACGCCGGGGAGCCCCCTGCGGCGCGGACGAGCTCGGCGACGCGATCGAGCCACTCCTCGTAGAGGTCGTCGACTGGGTGGTAGCGTAGCAGTTCGTTCGCCGCGAGGAGCGTGGCCCGCGCCTCCATGGGAACACGGCGCGCGTGCGACGAAGAACCGGCCGGGGTCAGCGATGGAGTGGCGGTGTGGCCGTCCTGCCGTACCGATGGATGCAGCGAGGACGCCTGCTGCTCGTTCCCCGCCGGGCCGGTGGCTGCGTTGGCGGCGGGAGACGGAGAACGACGAGGTGGCCCGCCGACGGGAGCCGTCTGAGCAACACGGGCGGTGAGGGCAGCCCGACGCTCAACTCGAGCACGGCGAGCGTTTGCCATGGAGACGACGGAGCGACTGATCGACGAGAGGGAGGCTACGGCGCACCCCTACCTGGCGCGCCAAATGTCGGATGTGGGGTTCCGGCAAACCCTTAAGGTTCGAACACTGGGGTGCGCGCGAAGTCTTTTCCTCCTACCGATCTGCGCCCTAGCTCGCTAAGATCTCGTGAACGAACTCGACGAACTCGCAACACAGAAAGACACGAGATTTATACTAGTTCGGGCCACCGTTGTGGTGTAATACCCTACTCCAGTGTGGTGGTGGTGGATTGCCTCTTGGGCTGGTGATGAACAATACAGAGGGAAGAACAGCCTCCTGAGGTTTAGGTGTTCTTGTGCTTGGTGTCTTAGCGGGTGAGAGCTGGGTGAACTGCTCGATCGGATCAGATGGGATCCAGCCGAGATGAGGTGTGATCAGATGCCCCTACTGTGGCGGCTAGCTCTACTTATATAGGCCCTGGTCCTCTTCCCAAATATTGAGCGGGAAGGGAGCCAACAACGGCGGGCAAATTTGAAGGGGGACATCTAGTACAAGCTATCCTGACAAAAGTGGTCTTCGCCTGAGAAAGGCTCTGGTGGTGACGCTATCTTGGGCTCCACGATGACCTCCATCTTGCCGTCCTCCTGGTCTTGGTCTCGTTGCACCGATATAGCAACCTTTGCCTGATGCCTCGGTACTCCTCGCCTGCGCTGGCCTTCTTAGCACCAAAGAGGAAACAAGGACGATGCGCACACTGGCGCCCGCCTGGCGCCCGCCTGGTGTCGATCGTCACGGCTCACATCACGAGGGCCTCATGAGGTTTGCCCCGCCTTGATATCTCCGCTCCTCGTGAGCCTTCCTGACTAGGCCACTCTTGAGGAGGTCTTGCGGTGTCCGCCTCGCGAGGCTTGGCCCCTCGCGAGGGTCTTGGATGGCTTGTTGATGAAGATGGGCCGTACGGCCTGCTGGCTTAGCCACGCCGCGGGCCGCAGGCAGGCAAGTCTGGGGACCCCCGTTCCCAGAACGCCAATAACGTGTCACCGAAGGTTGCATCTCGAAATGCGAAGCGAGAGGACAAAAAGCAATTCGAAACAATGAAGTGGCCAGACATAACGTCTCGCCAGTAAAACTGTCAGGAAAGACATATCGTGTTCTTTGATTTAGTATTATGCCCTTGCGATAGTGGGTTGTAACTGTTAAACAGAGCCAGATATAGTTCTTGATTGATCAACTACTTTGAAGTGTTCGGAGGAGGAACCCGCCTTGCAATGCCGAAGACAATCTGCGCGCCGGACGTATCGTCATTGAAGCCTGGTTCAGGGGCTACTGAGGGAGTCCTGGATTAGGGGGTCCCCGGATGTCTGGGCTATGAGACGTGGGCCGGACTCGTGGGCCGTGAAGATACAAGATGGAAGCCTTTCCCCCGTGTTCGGATGGGACTCTCCTTGGCGTGGAAGGCAAGCTTGGCATTCGGATATGAAGATCCCTTTCTCTGTAAACCGAGTCTGTATAACCCTAGCCCCCTCCGGTGTCTATATAAACCGAAGGGTTTAGTCCATAGAGGCAATCATAATCATACAGGCTAGGCATCTAGGGTTTAGCCATTACGATCTCGAGGTAGATCAACTCTTGTAACCCCTATACTCATCAAAGTCAATCAAGCAGGAAGTAGGGTATTACCTCCATTAAGAGGGCCCGAACCTGGGTAAACATCGTGTCCCTGTTTCCTATTACCCTCGATCCTCAAACGCATAGTTCGGGACCCCCTACCCGAGATCTGCCGGTTTTGACACCGACAATCGCCAACCGATTGAACCCAGGCGGACCAAGGAAGCATTTTTTGCTCAGTGCGGGGCTATTGTTAGGGACATGATCCCGATCAGCATCCAGCAATGGAATAAGCCTAAGAACAAAGACCCTCAAGTTCCTTATGTCAAGGATAGATAGAAAGATGATCTTTGGGCCGCGCTGAAGGAAAATTTCAGCCTACCACCAGAGGAGGATCCGGATAAGCCAGTTATAGAGCCATTGGTCAAGGCTCATGCTCTTAAGAAGATGGCAGATCTATTCAGGAGGTGGAAGAATGAGTTGAAATCAATGTATGTCGACAAAGGGAAGACTCCAGAATTCACTTGCCAATTTGAGAAGATAAGAGATCACTGGCCCGCATTTGTGGCCTACAAGACATCGGAAAGGAGTAAGAAGATGTCAGAGACAAACAAGAACAATGTTGCAAAGAAGTTGTATCACCATCGCACGAGGTCAGGTGGCTACCTCAAAGCCCGGCCGTTGTGGGACATGGCCGAGAATGACCTGCTTGCTAAAGGGGTCGAACCAGAGACATTGAACTGGCCAGACCGTTCAAGGACTTGGTTCTTCGGGGTTGGGGGAACCTTGGACCCTGCAACAGGGAAGTGCGTTTGGACGAATGAGCAACTTGAAATACCCGTCAAGAAGCTTCAGAATGTATTGCCGCAATGCAGCAAGGGACGTTCGTTCCCAACAGAGAGAATGACAAGCTCACCGAGGCCCTCGGGAATCCTGAGCACACTGGATGAACACGAGGCACGCCAGGCTCCGTTGCATGGAAGGTTGGGTTTCCCGACGTAGGCGGTTACAAAACCCGGGAGAGGAGGAGGAAACTGGAGCAGTGTGAACTGCAGAAGCTGAATGCAAGAGTACGAAAGCTAGAGGAACAAGTTGAGAGCCAGCGAGGTGTCGGAGCTACCCCAGAAGGTACCCCGCCATCTCAACGGAGAAGCAGCGGGCTTCCACCCAACTCGTTCAGCAGCCTAACTTCACGGATCCTAGCTACCCCGTGGATGCGATCACGGAGGCTCAACATTGCCAGCTTATGACGCAATGGCAGAACCTCAAAGTCAAGGCGGCTGTCGGCTCTGTTGCACCTCCTGAACCCGACGCAACTTTTCACTGTCGTCCGATTACACAAGGCTATGTTGTTGTGATGGTGGATGAAGTAACAGAGGGATTTGAGGAGCTCGAGCTTGACCACCCTATAGGTGAAGGGGAGACTTAGCTGGGTCTTGCTCTTAAGACTCCATGTCTATGGCGGAAGGAGCACATCAAGCTTCCGAACTGGATGCCTCCGCCTCTCCTCCTCCTCCGGCGAGTCAGGGCACTCCGCCTCCTCCTCCGCGAGTGATCAGGGCACTCCGCCTCCTTCTCTGGTTGCTCCGGCGCGTGAGGGAGGCACTCCGCCTCCTTCTCCGCCTGCTTCGGCGCGTCCGAGCAGCCCGCCTCCTCCTCCGACTCGTCATCAACGGCGGAAGACAGAAGCCGCCACTCCGGCTGCTCCGACGCGTCGGAGCACTCGGCCTCCTTCTACTACTCGTCAGCAGCAACGGAAGAGAGACGCTGCCGCTCCGTCGTCTAGCAGTACAGCCAGAGGCGGGAGGCAATACAGATTCGGTCCATCTCTCAAGCCTCTAGAGAAGTTACCATACGAGATGACCATGGAGGAAAACGCGAAGATCTGTGAAGCCCAAGTGAAGGACTTCTTTGAAACGCGAAGAGCTATGAAACATCCACCTCCGGAGGAGAAGATAGATCCGGTGAAAGCGAAGCACACTATCAATGCCTTGAAGCGATCACCACCGCCTTCGCCGGATGACAACCATGTCCGCTGTCTTATTAAGACACTTCGAGATGCGCGGGACTTGGGAACTACTTCAAGTGATAAAATGTTAGCAGAACAAAGAAGTGGGAAAAAATTCCCCAACTCGGAGAACATGAGAACCAATCATGCCCCCCGCTCAAGGTGTCTAGCGATATCGTCGCAAATCTGCCACGGATGCTGCCGAGTACCAATCATGGTGATTACCTGCCCAACGATGTACATTTTGATACAATGGAGGTGGATGAATTCAGATACCAATACGGGAAGCCTCTCGTCAAAGATGGAAGTCCTCCTCTAACAACGATGATGCGAAGATTCCATCAATGGTACATGAAAACCTGCAGCGAGTCTGGGAAGGATGCTTTGACGATGAGAATTAAAGAGGACCATGACTTCATTGGACAAGAACTATTAACTGTCGATTTCCATGATTTTTTCCAGTTCTACAATCAAAAGGCCCTCGACAAATCATTCGTGGCTTGCTACTGTCTGTAAGTACTACTTTCTGTAATCAAGTCTCTACTAGCACAAATGCCCGTGCGTTGCAACGGGAAAAAATTTCTGTTCTTATAAACCATGTCTGGTCGGGTCGAGGAACTATATCACGGGATAAGTTGCTTATGATAAAAAAATGTATAATTTGAGGATCACGAGTTCATGACATGGAGCTTAGGACATGGGTGCGATTCAGAGTAAATTGATCTGCTGACAACATTTTCTTTTCGTAAAACTTTTGATCTATTCTTAACATCATGGTAACATAAAGAACATCAAAAATAATAAAATGTAGTAAGTAATAACAATTACGTCGAGCATTTCAATGGAAAATAAAATTGTTGCAAATTTATTTCTAATATTAATGCCCATGACAACGTCTGGGAAAGAAATCTAGTTCCTATGAACTTGGGGTACGATTCGAGTAAATTGATCTGATTAACAATATTTTCTTATGGAAAAAGTTCTGTTTTATTCATAGCATCATTGTGATAATATAAAGCACATTAAAAGTAATTAAATTTAATGAGTATTCGAAACTACATCATATGTTTCAACGAAAAATAAAATTAACACAAATTTAGTAAGGAATATTAATGCCGATGGCAACGTCCTCCTCTACCATGCATTATAAACCAATGTGCAACATCCTCTCCAATCATTGTGCAATGTCTTCCTTTCATTATTTTGTTGTTACTTGTGCGCCCAATCCCAATGGATGGTACTTTCTTTCTACCTTGCATGTATGTGAAGCCCCATAATTACCCCACAATTCTGGGAATTATTTCCTACCCAATCGATGATGCATCTTTTTTTTAGATGCATGGCAAGCCCCCATGGTTGCGATGGTCAAGACTCGAGACTGCACTTGGTAATTCTACACAAATATGGCAGTGGAAAAGAAAGATAAGGGTACCTGTCCACGTAATTGAAGCTTGGTAGTGGTCATGGCATGCTGGTTCAATTAGCTTGGAGCAATCCCAGGTCAAGGTCACAACAACGGTGATTTGGATGCATGCATGGTTGTAAAGCTACATCGACAGCACTCGGTCCTTCAGCCTCTGCCGCTTTTTTTATCTGATGAATTTTGCTGCTCTACTCCTGCTGCTATTGTATCACACAACATAATTTGATCGAAAGACGAAATCTGCGTCCACTGCGACCACAAGGCTGGGTACGAATCCTTTTATGACTGTGATTGAGACGTGTGTTCTCAACGAGTTCATTTTAACTGCGTCACCTGCATAAGAGAACTCGGCAAGGATGGTCCTTGTCGTCGGCAGCGGCGAGGCCGCAAACAGAGGAGTTGAGCCGGAGAAGCTGCAAGACGCTCTTGTAGAATGCTGGCTCAGGTATGCGGCTCGACGACTGCTTTCGGAGACGCCGAGTACAAACGCCACGCTTGAACGATTCTCTTTGGAGAGATACACGTACAAGGCCGAGATACACGTACAAGGCCAATGCTAGCTAGCCAACGCTAGCGCCTTGATTAGAACATATAAGTTGAGCGGATCGATTTCGCCGGCTACGGACGCACACACGATGAGATGGTAGTCGACGATAACAGGCTTGCCGACGGCGCGCGGTGATCAGTACGTGCGCCAACGCTGAGGACGTGGAGGCGGAGCAGAACTGATTTCTTCCAGCGGAGGTATCCATCCTCTCCGTCCAGAGCAAAGGCAACGGCGGCGACGATATTGATCCCTTCACATCTGCCGTGTTGTGATTCTTCCTACAATCTCACGATTTGAGCAACGACTTCGATCCCGATCTAGCATCGAGGTGAGAAGCGGCGGCGGTGGCGGCTTCGTGCGTGTGGAGGACGAAGGGATTGTGTTCGTGATGTCTTTGTTTGCTCGTAATATGTAACCTGGTGGAGGCCCTATGCTTTCAGGAGGAGTCATGCCCGTGCTCTCTCCTTCGAGGCCCAATACAATCCTGGTGGCCCAATCGATCGAATCGTCATCTTTCTGCGACACTTATTATTATTATTAGAACCACCTCACGTATTAGTACCACCTCACGTATATGTTTTAAATTCAAACTGAAAGCGTAAATTCATAAAAAGAAAGCGTATTGTGACGGTGAACCCAAGGATTCAATCCGTGCTTTATTATATTATTTATATATATATATATATATATATATATATATATATATATATATATATATATATATATATATAATATCACATGTCCTCTTTCTGTGATGTCTCAAGACCCCTCTTCTCTCTCACACACATACACACACATGCATGTGCCTTGTATTTTGACATGACACCTGAACCCACATCGGCCGTTCATCACCTGATCACAATGTATCCGGACATGGTCGATACCAAGGCGACGAGCTCATCCACGACAGCTGCTAGGTTCAGGTGTCACAATGTATCCGGACATGGCTTTAATCTCTTTAGTGACCGGTCCAACAGCTGCTAGGTTCTTCTCCCTAGCATTCAGCGTGCCCACCACCGTTCTATTATCCAGCTCAACATGCAGCTTCTGCACATGCGACTCCGCAGCTAGTTGAACTCTCATTCTGCATGCAAGGATTTCTGAAAACTCTGACTGGAAACGGTGGCAGACCGCCCCTCTGAATGCACCTGTGCGATCCCTGAGCAGCTTGCAATTTGCACGTACATGCATGACATATCTCAGTAATTTGAAATGAGCCCAGTTTCATTGAACCGATGCTTGGCGCAAGGGACGCAGGAAGCAACGAATACCGATACGACTTCCCTACTTCCAGATCAAGAGAACACGCAAGAACATAAAAAATAGCACGAAGTTCATGGCATATAGAAAATTAACAGGTCGATATGGAGGAGGCGGAGCTTGGCCTGGCACTATGCTCGAGCTAGCAGGGATGGCCGAGCCGCCGAGGTCAAACCACCATGGCACCACCGTCGTGGGCATCCTTTTGCAGCCTTAGCTGACGCTCCACCCCTGCCTCTCGTCCGCTCCTTTCTCTCCTTCCTCACATCTCTCCCTGTCCAAACTCTCTCTTCTCTCCCTCGACAGGAACCGGAGAACGCCGCCGCCATGGGCGACCATGGAGCTCAGTGCCCCGCCTTCCTCCACCTCGCTCGTGACCCCCTCTACACCGGATCCACCTAGAGCCAAGCCTTGTGTCGCGTCTTCCCCGCTGAAACTGGCGTTATCCGGATGAGAACTCCAGCGCCGCCCGCTTCGATCCCGAGCACCGTCGTCTTCGATCCCTGCACCGAGCGAGACGACCTCCGCGTTGACCACGCCCTCGATCTGGCAGCCCAGCCGCTCGCCCGCGTCTGAGCCGCGCCACCCCCCAACCAGCTCTTGCAGCGCCCAGCCGGCCCACACCAAAAAAAGTCAGTTCTATGCAGGCCCAAGCCCAGCAACGAAACTAACGAATCTAGGAGCTACGTAAGTGATTTTTGTGCGATGTAACGACAGAACGACCGCGGAGCAATAGTACCACCTCGGATGTAGAAAATAATATAGGTGAAAAAACTGAAAGCGTAAATTCACGGGAAGAAGCGTATTGTGACGGTGAACCCGACAAAGTCAATCCGTGATTTATTATTAGGGATATATATATATATATATATATATATATATATATATATATATATATATATATATATATATATATATATATATATATATATAGGGATAGATATATAGCTCAGCTCTTTCATTACATGTATATATAATTATCCTCACTATATTATGCAGATTGAAGATCGTCGAATGGAGAAAAGCACAAATTTATGACATTGGGTTCATTAACCCAAATGTCATACATGAATATACGGTTAAACACAGCATCTCAGAAACCGAGGACAACTTGCTCAAACCGTTGCTCAAAAATCAAAGCAAAGATAAAATACTCTTTCCTTAGAACTTCAAGTGAGTGTTACTATCTCGTCCACATTCGGTACTCGAGGTTATAGTAATGTAACTGATGAGTTATGCATGCGTGCACAATTTCCACTTTATTCTCCTAGCGGTTAAGCTTGCGCGGGGAGAAGTAACCGTCTTACACTCCAGACGAAAAGATCGCGAGGAGTATGCGAACATGACTCGAATGCTCGAGAAGTAAGTTCAATCGATCATTATACCACCATATCGGCAACTTTGTTCATTTCCTGATATCAAGTAATTATTTTCTTTGCCTGGCAGGGTTTGGAAAGAGATCACCACAATTTCTCCGGGACAGCCGACCGAGCTGCAATTTAAACACCCGAAAGTAAGTACTACTACCTAGTTCCACGCATCTCCCATTGATTCTAGCTAGTTTCATCAATACCATTTAGCATGCTTGCTTATTAGTTTGATTGACCTCTATTTCTCGTAAAGTGCTTGTGGCAGGAAGCCGGGAATGATTTCTGTGGATAGTATGTTTGTGAGTTCATCTACAACGTGGCGGCCTCTAATAAGCGGGGCTACTCTGAAAAACAATATGAAGTGCGTAAGAAAAAATATTCACAATTTTATTTTATTACCTTCATTTGTGTTGAGTTTCATTCATACACATGTACTGACCCTCTTCTTCAATTTAGATCTGGCAGATGCGGGATGAACTCCTATCACATGATCGCATAAAAGCAATTCAAGAGGAAAATCACGGGATTCTTTCTTGACCACGTCATCAATAAATCCGGAGAATACCATGTGGCACTTGACTTCAGATGTTAGGGATTGTAAGAGATCCTATATTGTATATATGTAGCTATTAGCATCGGATAGATATACGAAAACTTGTTGTTCGATCAATCTCTCGGAGAAGGAGGAGGTCGATCACTTCTCTCTGTATATGTTCATGACGATCTTGTGTACTTAATAGTTTCCTTCATTTGCTTACTAGCTAGCATGTCGCGAGTTCTCTCTCTATGTATAGTACGTCGCATCGACCAAGCATGGAGATAAGAGAGGTCACTTCACTCTATTAGCTAGCTAACACAATATATGAAACCCCTAATTAACCCTCCAAACCCCCCAACCCCCCCTTTCAAAAAGAAACAAAAACCCCAGTCCCTGAGCTGCTGACGCGTGGATGCTTTTTGGTCTCGGTTGGTGTTACCAACCGGAACCAAAGGCCCTCCTACCTGGGCTCGCCGCAGCGGCCACGTGGAGCCCCACCTGTCCCGGTTTGTAAGAGAACTGGGACTAAAGGTCATGGGCTTTAGTCCCGACCCTTTAGTCCCGGTTCCAGAACCGGGACAAATGGGCCTCTGGAACCGGGACAAATGGGCGTTTTTCTACTAGTGCCTAAGGCATGACATGGACAATTCCACGACTAGAAAAAGGGTTCCACTATAATCTTTGAAGCGGTGGCCGATCAGGAGACTTGGATTTGGCATGCTTTTTTCAGAATGGTTGGATCTTGCAATGACATCAATGTTCTTCAATGGTAGTCACCACTCATGGATAGGATTGCAAATGGTGAAATTCCATCGGTGGAGTTTGTAGCAAATTGTCATACATACAACTATGGCTACTATCTTGTGGATGGCATCTACCCAAGGTGGCAAACATTTGTGAAGCGTTGACAAAACCACAAGGTAAGAAAAATCTTGATTTCCACAATGCTCAGGCGGCGGCTAGGAAAGATGTGGAGAGAGCTTTTGGGGTTTTGCAATCCCAATTTGCTATTGTGAGAGGACCGGCTAGATTTTGGGATCAAAATATCCTTTGGTACATCATGAACGCTTGTGTGATCATGCATAACATGACCATTGAGAATGTGCATGGGCGAGATTTAGACTATTCTCAGTATGAGTTATTGGGACATCCCGTGCGAGTCCGGAGGAGGGTTGCGAGGGTGGCCCACTTTATTGCCTCCTATCATGCCATTCGACGTGCCGAAACACATGATGACCTTCAAAAGGATCTAGTCGAGGAGTGGTGGTCATGGGCTGGGCGACAAAACTAGTTTGATGTTGTATGTTTGTTGTACTGTTGACTATTTGTTGCATTGTTCATGAACTATTTGTTTTATTGGAAAATAAACTATTTGTTTGGGTTGTAATAATAATGCAACTATTTATTGTTGATTTATTTTATGTGTGTTTGATCTTGTTGGTTCTATGTTGAATGGGAAATGTTGTTTGTGCTAGGCGCGCGCTGTAATTTAGCGCCCCTGTTGGACGCTTCCTGCGGCGCGCAATATATAGCGCCTCTGCTAAAGCAAAACACCTGCCGAGCGCGCTAAAAGCTATTTCGGTGCTGCAAAAAAGTTTAGCGCGCCGCGCGACCGCGCGTCTATTAGAGATGCTCTTAGGGCATCTCCAAAGTGAACCCTCAAACCTTTCCTAAGAGCAACTTCAACCGGGCGATTCAAACGGACACGCGCTTTGCCCACTTCTCGTCTGTTTGGGCGGCTTAGCAGATGCCCATGCCTGGTTTCGCGTTTGGGTTGACGCTTGCGCCCAACACTGATCCGGCCCTTTTTTTGCGCACGTGAAAATAAAAAAAATAAAAATATTTTGAAACTAAAAATGTTAATTAAACATAATGCCAGCCATAAAGGCCGGCGAGAGTCCACATTACATTAAACATTAATAAACAAAACAAAAAACGAGGCGCGCTGCCCTAGGCGTCCTCATTGGCGTCGGGCCGGTGAGTTCGATGAGCGTCGGCGGCAGGCCGACCCAGGGGAACACCGTCTCCCATACTTTGGCGACGTCCTCCGCTGCTGGCTGGATGAAAGTGCAACTAATCCCTGGGTGGTTTTGGTAATTCTTCACAACATATAGCTCATTGAACGAATATCCATTCAATATAATCTTTTCAGAAAGTTCAATGATTGACATGGCATGGACTAGAGACGTGGACCCCTCAAAATGCCAAGGACACATATTGGCTCAAGCTCAAGACTCTACATTTTAATTTTACTGATCCAAAATCACATTGAGTCCATAGGAAAAGCCAATACTATTAAAAGGGGATGAGGTGTTGCTTAATGGCTTGCTTGCTCAAAATGCTTAGTGATATGCTCCAAAAGCCCTCAACCACTTTCTCATATCCACATATGTCCAAAACCAAAAGTCAAACGCGGCCCCACCGATTTGATCTATCCGGCGCCACCGAGTTCATTTGACATAGCCACTGCCAAAAACCCTAATCAGTTCGGTCTCACCGATAGGGATATCGGTCTCACCGAGATGGGATTGCAAACTCTCTGTTTTCCTTTGTAACATTTTGGTCTAACCAAAATGAGCGATCGATCCCACCGAGTTCGCAATGCAAACTCTCTGTTTCCTTTTCGTAACATTTCGGACTCACCGAAATGAGCAATCGGTCCCACCGAGTTTTCCTGACCAACTCTCTGTTTTCCTACTACAGAAATCGGTCTCACCGAGTTCATGTGATCGGTCTCACCGAGATTACATTATGCCCTAACCCTAACACAATCGGTTCCACCGAGTTGACATGTCGGTCCCACCGAAAAGCCTAAGGTTCAGATTTTGAACTAAATCGGTTTGACCGAGTTTCACTATTCGGTCCCACCTAGTTTGGTAAATTGTGTGTAACGGTTAGATTTTGTGTGGAGGCTATATATACCCCTCCACCCTTCCTCCATTCGTGGAGAGAGCCATCAGAACGTGCCTACACTTCCAGCATTCATTTTCTGAAAGAGAACCACCTACTCATGTGTTGAGACCAAGATATTCCAATCCAACCACAAGAATCTTGATCTCTAGCCTTCCCCAAGTTGCTTTCCACTCAAATCATCTTTCCACCAAATCCAAATCTGTGAGAGAGAGAGAGTTGAGTGTTGGGGAGACTATCATTTGAAGCACAAGAGCAAGGAGTTCATCATCAACACACCATCTATTACCTTTTGGAGAGTGGTGTCTCCTAGATTGGTTAGGTGTTACTTGGGAGCCTCCGTCAAGATTGTGGAGTTGAACCAAGGAGTTTGTACGGGCAAGGAGATCGCCTACTTCGTGAAGATCTACCCTAGTGAGGCAAGTCCTTCATGGGCGATGGCCATGGTGGGATAGACAAGGTTGCTTCTTCGTGGACCCTTCATTGGGTGGAGCCCTCCGTGGACTCGCGCAACCGTTACCCTTCGTGGGTTTTGAAGTATCCATCAACGTGGATGTACGATAGCACCACCTATCGAAACCACGCCAAAAATCTCCGTGTCTACATTACGTTTGCTCCCTCTAAACTCCTTCCCTTTACCTTCATATGCAATGATTTACATTCCGCTGCTATACTCTTAGAATTGCATGTGTAGGTTGATTTCTTGACTTGTGATAAGTTGCTAAAATCTGCCAAGACTTAAAATTGGGAAAAGGCAAGATTTTTATTTGGTCAAGTAGTCTAATCACCCCCTTCTAGACATACTTTCGATCCTACAAGTGGTATCTGAGCTTTGGTCTCCATTTGCCTTGATTTCCATAGCTTTGTTGATCATAGCCTTGGTTTCACAACCTAGGAGAGTATGGCGTCTAGCGAGGGAAATTACCACCGTAGAGGTCCTTACTTCGATGGTACTAATTTTGCTAGTTGGAAGCATAAGATGAAAATGCATATTCCTGGACATAACACTGCCGTTTGGGCTATTGCGTGTATTGGCTTGCAAGGTGAATTCTTTGATGGGACAGAACCAAATCGTGAAGCTACCGCGGAAGAATTGAAGATGCTGCAATACAATGCTAAAGCTTGCGATATCCTCTTCAACGGATTGTGCCCCGAAGAATTCAACAAAATCAGCCGTCTTGAGAATGCAAAGGAAATTTGGGATACTTTGATTGATATGCACGAAGGTACCGACTCCATCAAGGAATCCAAATTGGATGTGCTTCAAAGTCAGCTTGACAAGTTCAAAATGAGGGATGGTGAATGTGTCGCTGAAATGTACTCTAGGCTTGCTCTCATCACAAATGAGATTGCCGGCTGATACGTCTCCAACGTATCTACTTTTTCTCACGCTTTTCCTCTTGTTTTGGACTCTAATTTGCATGATTTGAATGAAACTAACCCCGGACTGACGTTGTTTTCAGCAAAACTACCATGGTGTTGTTTTTTGTGCAGAAATAAAAGTTCTCGGAATGGAACAAAACATTGCGAGGATTTTTTATATCAATAATAAGAATTTCTGAGCCAAGACCTACCGGAGAGGGGCACCTGGGTGGGCACAACCCACCAGGGTACGCCCCCCTCTCCTGGCGCATCCAGGTGGGTTGTACCAACCTGGTGGCCCCACAGACGACCCCCCTGATACTATAAAATCACATTATTCCAGAAAAATCAAGGAGAAAGAATTATCGCGTTCCGCGAGACGGAGCCGCCGCCAAGCCCCGTTCTTCCTCGGGAGGGCAGATCTGGAGTCCGTTTGGGGCTTCGGAGAGGGGGATCTTCGTTCTTCGTCATCAACAACCCATGTCCATCGCCAAATCCATGATGCTCCCCACCGGGAGTGAGTAGTTCCTTCGTAGGCTCGCTAGTCAGTGAGGAGTTGGATGAGATACATCATGTAATCGAGTTAGTTTTGTTAGGGCTTGATCCCTAGTATCCACTATGTTCTTAGATTGATGTTGCTATGACTTTGCTATGCTTAATGCTTGTCACTTTGCACCCGGGTGCCATGAACTCAGATTTGAACCATTTATGAATTCATCATTATATCCATGTGTTAGATCCGATCTTGCAAGTTATAGTCACCTACAACGTGTTATGATCCGGTAACCCCGGAGTGACAGAAACCGGGACTTCTTCCAGTGATTACCGTAGTTTGAGGAGTTCATGTATTCACTATGTGTTAATGGTTTGTTCCAGTTCTCTATTAAAAGGAGGCCTTAATATCCCTTAGTTTCCAATATGGACCCCGCTGCCACGGGAGGGTAGGACAAAAGATGTCATGCAAGGTCTTTTAATAAAGCACATATGACTATTTACGGAATACATGCCTACATTATATCGATGAACTGGAGCTAGTGCCGTATCGCCCTAGGTTATAACTGTATCATGATGAATATCATCCAACAAGTCACCGATCCAATGCCTACGAGTTTATCTTATATTGTTTCTGCTAAGTTACTACTACTATCATCACTGTTACACTTGCTACAAAATTACTGTTATCACTGTTACTGTTGCCGTTGCTGCTGTTACTATTATCAAAACTATCAAACTACTTTGCTACTGATTACTTGCTGCAGATAATTAATCTCCAGGTGTGGTTGAATTGACAACTCAGCTACTAATATCAAATATTCTTTGGCTCCCCTTGTGTCGAATCTATAAATTTGGGTTGAATACTCTACCCTCGAAAACTGTTGCGATCCCCTATACTTGTGGGTTATCAAGACCTTTTTCTGGCGCTGTAGCCGGGGAGCATAGCAATATTTGTTGAGTCACTTGGGATTATTATCATATTATCACTATGAAGAATCTGAAGGATCCAAAGACTAAGATATTTCCCTCAAAGACGAGGGGAGGTAAGGAACTGCCATCCAGTTCTGCTTTAGATTCACCTTCTGTTTTGAGTAAACTTGCAACACCACCACATGCTATCAATTCTAATATGTCGCAAGTTATTGATGATGCTACTTCTGCATGAATGATGCTTATGATGATGCTAGTACCACTACAAAAAAAAGACACATTCGTGACATTTTGGGCCGAACGAAAATCTTTTCTGTCATACTTATGACACTTCTATGATGATAATTGTGACAAAACCCGGTATCATCATAGATGTGGTGGGGTCCTACTTCTATGACAAAAAATCATGACAGAAAATGGGCTTTTCGTCCTGGGCGGGCCGGAGACGCAGCTGCATGACATTCTTTGGGCCGTCCATGACAGAAAAAACCGTGGTAGAAGCGAGGGCGCGGAAAATATCGGGGAGTCCCCGGTTACGGTGGGTGGTCGGGGGCCGAGCGATGCGCGTTTCTCTCGTACATACGCGCGTGTGTGCGAGGCGTTGGGGTCTAACTGAACCCGAGCGATTGCACTGCAGGCTACGTGTTACTGAACCCGAGCGATCGATCGATGGCTGTTAACTGAACCTGATCGAGCGATTCCTTCGCTACTGCTGCTAACTGAAGCCGATCGATGCTGCCTCTGGATGAACAGTGAGCGTTGCACGGGGGGGGGGGGGTGGATGAACAGTTCCCGGTGGGGGTGGATGAACAGGACCCCGTGGCGTTGCCCCTGGATGAACAGTGAGCGTTGCTGGGGGGTTTGGATGAACAGTTCCCGATGGGGGTGGGTGAATAGGACCCCGATCGTTCGAGCCGGTTGGGGCTGGATGAACAGGACCCCGTGGAGGGCAGGATGAACAGGACCACCCTGTGGAGGGCAGGATGAACAGTAGACGGTGGAGGGCAGGATGAACAGTAGCCTGTGAAGGGGTGGTTGAACAGGAGCCCGTGGAGAGGGCTGCTTGAACAGTAGCCGGTGGAGTAGCGCGCGGTGGAGGCTGGTTGAACAGGAGCCCGTGGATGAACAGTCGCAGGTGGAGGCTGGAGGAGGTCGACGGTGGATGAACAATAGCCTGTGGAGGCTAGAGGGGGTCGACGGTGGAGATGAATAGTATCCCGTGGAGTCCCGTTTTGCGGTACGCCACACCCCTCCTGATGAACAAGACCCCCGTTTCGACCGTAGGAGGTCCGTTTCCTCCGTTTTGCAGTACGCCAGACCCCTCCCGATGAACAGGATCCCATTTCGAACGTGGCCGGTCAAACACAAGGCCGTTTCCTCTGTTCTGCAGTACGCCAGGCCTCGTTTCCATCGGCTGTTCCATCCAAGCCCTCCCGATGAACACGACGATGCATTCCGTTCTGACCCAGCCGGTTGGCTCCCCATGAACACGACGACGATGTTGTTTCTCCGTTCCGACTTAGCCATGTACACGAGCCCTGGCCGTACGTATGCGCGAGTAGGCGTTCGAGACCCTGCCCGTATGTACGTACGTGGCCGTATTTTCTTTCTTGCACACTGGCCGCTGTACGTACCTGTACATGCTACGTGCGCGCCTCTACATCGACCAGTATGTACGTACACGTTCGTGACCAGAATGACAACGCTATGTACGCTTCGACTAGGTGGGTCCCGACTGTCAGGCACTTCCTTGCCTGCGAAGATGTAGCTAGTGGGTCCCAGCAGTCAGGGGGTGAATCAATTTTTTTGCCGGATGCACTTCCTTGCGTGCGAAGATGTAGCTGGTGGGTCCCAGCAGTCAGGGGGAAACGTTTTTTTCACGACATACGGTGGCCCGTCTGGTGGGTCCCCGCTGTCAGGTGGAGGAATAATTATTTTGCATGTAATAAGGAGGCACTTCCTTGCTGCGGCCGTGGACCCAGCTGTCAGCCTCTCCACGTATAGTCCACGTCCGATGGAAGCCGTTCCTTGACCACGTTGACCACGCCGCGCAGAGAGCACCAGGGCGGTGGACGACGGCGAGGCCTAGGAAGGGGACGACGTGGAGCCGGGGAAGACGCGGCAGTGGATGCCCACGCGTAGAGGAGTACGAGGGTTCACTGGTTCGCTGCGGTGTGAGGCTGCCGTCGCCGGAGAATAACAGGGGGTGTGGGTGAGTAGAGGGATGGCCTGGCCAGCGGTAGGAATAGTAGGGGGCGGTGAGGCCTCCGCGGCAGCACAGTCGACCACAGGAGATAGGAGCATGCGGCACGACCGGCGCTGCTTTGGGCGGCTGGAGCAACAAGACCAGAGGTTGAAGAAGCACTACGGCCGTTGGATGGACATCGTACGGTCACTGGAGCTAGAATCGTTCATATTGACTAAGTTGACAAATCACTCCGTCCCCGTCAACTTAGTAGGCCCACAAGTCAGCCTCCCACCAAGGTGGGTCCCAACTAGCAGGGGGAGTATTCATTTTTTTGTGCGTAATAAGGAGGCACCTCTGGTGGGTTCGAGCTGACAGCGGGGGGAACGTTTTTTTCGCGAAATATGTTGGCCCGTCCGGTGGGTCCCAGTAGTCACGGGGGAAACAATTTTTTCGCCAAATATGGTGGCCCGTCCGGTGGGTCCCTGCTGTCAGGTGGAGGAATAATTTTTTTCCGCGTAATAAGGAGGCACTTCCTTGCGGCTGCCGTGGACCCAGCTGTCAGCCTCTCCACGTACAGTACTCTTTCGGTGGAAGTCGTTCCTTGACCACGTTGACCATGCCGCGCCGAGAGCGCCAGGGCGGTGGACGACGGCGAGGCCTTGGAAGGGAACGACACAGAGGCAGGGAAGACTCGGCAGTTGTTTCCCACGCGAAGGGGAGTACGACTGTACGAGGGTTTACTGGTTCGTCTGCTGGCGCCGGAGAATAATAGCAGGTGTGGGTGAGTAGAGGGATGGCTAGGCCAGCGATGGGAGTACGATGGGGCGGTGAGGCCTGCGCGGCAGCACAGCCGGCCGCAGGGAGGAGGGAGCAGGCAGTCCCGCCGACGCTTGTTTGAGCGGCTGGAGCAGGAAGAGCAGAGATTGAAGAAGCATGATGGCCATTGGATGGACATCCAACAGTCACTGCTTGTGCGTCAACCTTTTTTTAAGGAAAGCCTCAAATCTGTGGAAAACAGCATACAACCCATCTGCCATTATTTCTTATAATTTACAGTCCATTTGCTAATTCTTAAGGTTTTTTCGGAGCCCATATTCTTTTTGTTAGCATTACAACCCATATTGTGGCCGCAGTTAAAAAATTATACAAAATTTTGCATATTTCGGTGCAGTCCGAACTATTTTTAATCCCGAAATTTCGAGTCACATTCAAACTGATTTTAAAAATAAATGTATATCAATATAAAATCCAACAAATTGTCCACGCGTAAAAATTAATGCAATTTAAAATCTCGAAATGAAAAAAAGAAATTTGAAACTAATTGCCGGTTTGATGTGTTTTAAAAATGTACAGCCCATTTCTCATTACTGATAGGCCATTTTCTCGGCCAGCTGAATGAAGCTCTCCTCGTCTTGAAAGATTTGCAGCCCAACAGGCCTGACAAAGCGACTTACTTGGCAAATCACAAAAAGACTGGGCCGTGGCCGTGGACCCAGCAGCGGCCGTGGACCCAGCTGTCAGCCTCTCCACGTACAGTTCTCTTCTGATAGAAGTCAGTCGTTGACCACATTGACCACGCCGCGCCGAGAGCACCAAGGCGGTGGACAACGGCGAGGCCTAGGAAGGGGACGACGCAGAGCCGGGGAAGACGCGGCAGTGGATGCCTAGGCGGAGAGGAGTACGAGGGTTCACTGGTTCGGCTGCGGTGTGAGGCTACCGTCGCCGCAGAATAACAGGGGGTGTGGGTGAGTAGAAGGATGGCCTGGCGAGCGGTGGGAGTAGTAGGGGGCGGTGAGGCCTCCGCGGCATCACAGCCGGCCACGGGAGGCAGGAGCACGCGGCACGACCGGCGCTGGTTTGGGCGGCTGGAGCAAGAAGACCAGAGGCTGAAGAAGCACTACTGCCGTTGGATGAACATCGTACGGTAACTGGAGCTAGAATCGTTCATATTGACTAAGTTGACAAAGCCCTCCATCCCCATCAACTTGGTAGGCCCACAAGTCAGCCTCCCATGATGCTGGGTTCCAGCTGGCAGGGGGAGTACTCATTTTTTTGTGCGTAATAAGGAGGCACTTCCTTGCGTGCGAAGATAGCTGGTGGGTCCGACCTGTCAGCGGGGGGCATGTTTTTTCGCGAAATACAGAGACCCTTCCGGTGGGTCCCAGATGTCAGGTGGAGGAATCAAAGACTTGAGAAGGCGTACAGAACAAGCTAGTGTACCAGTAAAGAGACGTTGCCGAGTTTTAGAAAAAAGAGAGACGTGCTCCTGTAGCTGGTTCGAATCCAAACCTAGACTATGACTATATATGGTGCTATGCTACTCTGCAAGTAATGAAACTGACATGTCCGCTGGCTGCTCGTCCACCTGCTCTTCAGCAGGCAACAATCAAATATGCGCCAAGTCCCCACCCGTACCATCGCCTGTGGGTCTCATCACACCCCCGCCGGCACGCGCACCGCAGCCGGTTGCTCATCGCAACCCGCTGCCGTTGGTGTGGTGCCACTGCTGCAAATCACGCAGAGTCATCCGTCGCGTCTCAACCACAATCCTCAACCCTGGCCGAGTCTTCTACAAATGCCCGAATCATGGGGTAATAATATGTTTAAGTGTTGTTCTGCTGCTTTCAGTTGCTAATTTTTTTAATAGTTTGGTTGATGATCTTCCAATTTGATTCGTGCATAAAAGGGAAGATTCGTATGATTTGTATTTCTGGGAAGTTGCTGATGTGGGGGACTGCAACTACGCTGATTATTTGGTTAGCCGAGGAATCCCAATACCAGCAGGTTGGGGTGTTGGACAAGTAACTGAAGGAACGGTAGAAGAGGAAGATGCAGAGCAGAAGGTTAAAGATGCAGTTCCTCTGATCATGGCCAAGCAACAGCTGTTGAACGGCCTTCACAGCAATGAGGAGATGAAAGAGCTTGTGAAGATAATGGGAAAAATCGATGTGCTCTGTAGGATGATTGTCTCTTTATTTGCAGTGTATGTAGCACTCGTGATGTATTCAGTGGCTATGACATGAGCACTTTGCTGAAACTAGTAATGAATGAAACCTGTGTAGCAGGCTGGGCGTCGTGTTGTGAGCATCTAATGATTTCTATTAACGGAAATCAGGGGGTATCCCCTTTTGCTCATAAATAAATAAATAACAGAGCCCCTTTTGGTAATAAATAAATAAATTAGCAGAGGACCTGTCGGGTCAGCTTTGTTCTCATTCGAAGACGTCGAGCAAATTGCAGTCCAACCGCAAACTATGTCATCAAATTCAAGTTTCACAGCCAAATATGAGTACAACTAAACAACAATGTCATCATGTTTTAGTCGTCATACAATCACCAAACAGAAATCAGCATACATAACAAGTGATGTTCTCACAAGAAAAATACTAAACAACATGTTCATCAGGTTTCAGTTGTCATAGCAAACACAATTTCACATAGTACATAAAAAAAGTCTTCTGACAGGCAAATACGACAAAAGCAATGTAATCATCATCCGCAGCAGCAGCGTCAACATCTTCGCCATGTGTATCAGTCTGAATCGTAATTCCCCATGGTGTCATCTTCTTCTTTGTCCTCAACGTCCTCGAACGTTGGCTTCTTCTTGATCAACTCTTGTATGTCCACAGCATGATAGGCAATCTTTTCGCCGGCGTCATTAACGTGATGGTTCTCAAAGATATTAGGAACATCTGTGTTATCTTGTACATCAGGAGCAGTGTAAGCATCATCTTGTTGTGCAACTTCATTAAACGAATTCCTCTGCTCAAACCTTTGCACTACTCTCCAGTCATCGCTATGTGCAAATGTGTCTTCCAAGAAAAATATCTGTGTTGCTTGATTTTCCAAAATAAAAGGCTCGTTGGTCTGGTACGCCGCCTTGACATTGATGGATTTGAAATAATCATCAGCTCTGGGTTTTGCGATCCTGGAAAACATGTTATACCAACGACAGCACAACAGAACCACACACCGATGATCCTCGAAACTGGAGATATACTGCAACTGAACAATGTCTGTTATGTTAGCATACATTTCAGTTGTCTCTTTGTCATACGTATCCGTGCTCATGATGGCACTGTTTTGTGTCTTCCTGCCTTCGTCTCGTGCAAGGGTGTTGTAGCGCACATCTCCAACAATGCAAGATTCATAATGTCTTACCCGAGTATCAGGACCCATTGCTAGTGAGTAAAGGGCATCATCAACTGCCTGCCCATCCTCCCGCATCTTCTTAACCTATGGTTAGAAAATAGACAAGCTGATCATCTTATGTACTCAATATATTAAAAAACTGACAGTGCAATTCAAAAGCTTACATGGCTCTTGAACCATTTCGCAAATCCTGCCATAACCAGTTTGTCAATGTTTCTTGGATTTTGCGGCAGTAACTCCTTTTTGTAGATGCTGCACAACATAGTGATCGCATCAAACATCTAAATATATAAGAACAAGCATTAGTATTTTTGAACTGCCCGTGATGGAGCACCTGGCCGTCAACAGCATCACGGGCTGTAGCTTGGCACTGCTCCCTCGGCCCGGCTGCATAGCACTTGGGCGGAACAGTTAGTAGGCAAATAAACAGAGCAGAGAATCATATGCTTATGAACTTCTGTTTTAACTAACAACGTGAGAGATGGTGAATAATTTAAGACCAAAAAAACCTAGGACAACAGCAGCAACTAATCAATTACAAAAAGAGAAGCACTAGTAGCTCCGCATGGGATGTGCTGCAAGTTTAGTAGATTACGATGTATAAGCTGCAGTACTTAGCACTTACTTGATATAAGGTAGTATCTCAGGACAGTTATTCAACACATACCAAACCATTTTGTCCAAATCTTTAGGTTTGTCCTCTTGTCAACTCTTCCCTGTAACTCAAACAGAATAATCGAAAACATTGAGCCCAGGATTGTCTTCATCCATGTCTTTGCTAAGCTGATAAGCTATTTCAATGTATTTTGAGCAGAATGTCAACGCTTCTGTAGCAATATAGGCCTCTGCAATGGAACCCTCGGGTCTAGCTCTATTCCTAACACATCCCTTGAAAGTGCCTAGCCGCCTTTCAATAGGGTACATCCAACCATACTGTACTGGACCTCTAAGTAGTGCCTCATCAGGTAGATGAACAACCAAATGCACCATCACATCAAAGAAGGCTGGAGGATATATCTTCTCAAGGTCGCATAGGATAGTTGGTATCTTGTCTCTAAGATGCTCCAAAGCATCTATCCTGATATTTCTACTGCAGAGTTCCCTGAAGAATTGTCCCAACTCTGCAACTGCTCTGTATAAGTCAGGGCGGGCCAATCCTCTAAGGATAACAGGTAAAACCCTTTGAAGTAGGACTTGTCAGTCATGAGTTTTCAACCCTTGTAACTTGTCTCCATCTACACCGACTCTCCTTTCAGGGTTGGAAGCAAATCCATGTGGGAATCTCACACGTGACAGGACCTTGCAGAATTCTTTTCTTTTTACCTTGTCCAAGACGTACACAGCTGGTGCAATATCCCGTGGTTTACCTTCATCTTGCACCTGCAAATCCTTTCCGATACCCAGGTGTGTCAAATCAATCCTAGATTTTAAGGTATCTTTTGTCTTTCGTTCA
The DNA here is from genome assembly GCF_002575655.3 of Aegilops tauschii subsp. strangulata. Taxonomy (NCBI): domain Eukaryota; kingdom Viridiplantae; phylum Streptophyta; class Magnoliopsida; order Poales; family Poaceae; genus Aegilops; species Aegilops tauschii. Next base: position 455,181,543 of record NC_053036.3, on the reverse strand, counting down.
ATATTAAGAAGTGTGCCAATAATGCTGTCACATATATTTTTCTCGATGTGCATCACATCAAGATTATGCCGCAGATCCAAATCTTTGCAATACTCCAAGTCCCACAAAGTGGACCTGCGGGTAAACAATAATCTCTCTTCTGCCCTGCCACGCTTCCTTTTCCCGCTACCATTATCAGGATGGTTTCCTGGTGTAATATGCCTGACCTTCTCTAATTCCACTTGCAACTCATCGGCGGTGAGCCTCTTTGGCGCATCACGGTTTTCATGCTTTGCATTGAACACATGTCTTCGGTATTTTCTAGGATGCGGCTTGTCCTTGGCAAGGAAACGACGGTGTCCAATGTAACAGATCTTGCTAAGTATTGCGTATGACAGTGGATTCCTATCACAGCGAACACATGCATTGTAACCATGTGTCGTTCGCCCTGACATAGTGCCCAAAGCCGGATAATCATGGATGCACCAAATTATTACAGCACGCAGAAAGAAATCAGCTGGTGGGCTTCTATATAGGTCTCGAGTGAGAACACCCCTCCATAGCTGTTGAAGTTCCTCCACAAGAGGCTCCATGAACAAATCAAAATCCTTTCCAGTACTTTTTGGACCTGGGATGAGCAAGGCCATCATGTAGTTTGATTCTTTGGTGCAGACATTTGGAGGCATGCTGTAAGGGATAACAAGCACTGGCCACATGCTATATGTGGCACTCTGGTGGCCAAATGGGTTAAATCCATCTGAAGCTAAGCCAAGTCTAATGTTTCTCGGGTCAGCAGCAAACATTTTGTGCTTCTGATTGAAGCTTTTCCACTCACTACCATGAGATGTATGGCTCATTACATTTTGATCTCTGAAATCCTGGTTCCTAGAATGCCACAGTACATCCTCTCTTGTTTCAGCATCATGAAACAACCTCTGCAATCTTGGTGTAATTGGAAAAATGTCTCAGAACATTATGAGGAATCCTCTTCACAGCATCGCCATCTTTCCATCTTGATGATTTGCATTTCGGGCATTCACTTAAGTTGGCATAATCCTTCCGGAACAGAACACAATTATTCTTACAAACATGGATCATATCATATCCAATTCCAACTGCACGAAGGAAAATCTTCATTTTACTGTAGGTGTGTGGCAGCTCAGACACATCTGGGAAAGCTTTGTGGAAAGCAGCCAACATTGCATCGAATGATTTGTTGGTCATCCGCTCAGATGTCTTAACCTGAAGAAAGGTGGTCATAGCTGAGAATACTGACAACTTATTTCCTGGGGTGACAGCCACGTTGCATTGTTCCAACATGCGGGCCCACCGTTTTTCTTCTGCAGGTGAAAGTTCACGGAATGCACGAGCATTTCATAGCATTGTTTCAATGTTGGTCAAACTCACTGGCTCCGCCACCACCACCTCCTCCTCCTCTTCCACCTGAGCACCAGGCAGATCAAGATGGTGATCTGCTGCTTCCACGTAGTCAATAACATTGACGTTCACAGCTTCACCATGATGAACCCACCTAGTATATGTGACTAACATCCCATACAAGTGTAGATGATTTTGCACAGTTGACTGGGGTCTTGTAACTGAGTTTATACAACTGCTACACGGGCAGAGCACATCTGATTTCGGACCACCGTACTCAGCTCTGATAAAGTTCATGAAGTTTTCAACCCCCTCGACATATGTAGCGGAGAATCTTCGAGCAGAAGTTATCCAAGTCCTGTCCATCTGTTAGACATACAAATTAGTTCTTCTACTAGATATTACAGGAAAAACATATATGCTTTTTTATGAAGTCTAGAAGAAAATACCTAGGTCGATGTCTAAAGCTATGGCAAGATATTTGGATGAGCAGATCTAAGTAACGAAATATATGTAAAGCTAATTCAGCAAACAGATTTGAGTGCTAAATTATGGCAGGCTGTTTCAGCAGTCAATGAGGCCGAGCACACAGCCATCGAACTATCGAAGGCCATCGCAGCAACAAAGATCGAGTATAAAACGGTGTAGAGCTATTTCACCTAACAGATTGGCTACTAGACCATGGCAATCTACGTCACAATAAATATATGGCAGGATATTTTAGCAACTAATCGGCCTTGGCATGCCATCTCAACTAAGCAGATTGAGTGCAGAACAGGGCAAGGAAGCTTCTTAAGCAGAGCATATTGACTGTAAACTACTTCGGCAAACAGTGAGATTAACAACGTCTATTAGCTAACATTCAGCGCTACACCGACATGCACGGGGTCTCAGTCTAAAATGCACGTACCGTGGGAGAAGCTGACCGCCGTGCGTCTCCACACGAACATCGCTAGCGGTGGCGGCGCTGACCGCCGTGCGCCTCCACAAGAATGTCGCCAGCGGTGGCGGCACGGCTAGGGGACAGCAGTCTACGATAGCATACTGTGGGAGTGAGAGGATCGCCGTGCGTCTCCTCGACGAACCGCGGCGCCAACGTATCAGCGTGGCGGGGAGGGCGGCTTTGGCAGAGCGAATGGAGTGGAGGGGGACGGGGGGAGGGGGGTTTGGGGAATATTATTGGCTAGTTGGCTGAAGGGCGGTTGAATCTAGGATTTGGGGGGAATTTTTGGGTGGGGGGGGGAGGATTTTCGCGCGGTGGGCGGGGGGAGTTTGGCGCATGGTAGGTTTCTCCAAGTGCAGTCCCACGTGTGAGTGAAGAGGCAAGCCGAAGCGCGTTCCGTTTGCATGAGCCTTGTGCAGGACCGAACGTGTGTGGGGTGCAATGCGACCGCGACAGGGGTGCTGTGAGTGTACCACCTTTTTTCCTTTTAAACTAGGTGCTTCGCCCCCTAAAAAAAACTTGTTGCTTCGCGCGATCCATGGATACTACTACTAGAAATCCGGTAATCCTGACTAAAACGGCGCGGCCGGGTCTTTTCCCGCGCGATATGCTGGGAGGTTGGCTTAGTTGGGTTTTTTAGGACGAGTAATGCTACACCTACATAGTCCCAGTTACGTAATTAACATAATGTGAAACGTGTGAGCTGTTGATTGTAGATTGGGGGAGGGAGGGGCCCACCACCATGAAAATCAGGGGAGGAGAGAGAGAGGCAATTTACGTTAACCCTTTCATAGGTTCCCGTAGATGTAGAAAAATGTGAAATGCGTGAATGTGCATTTGCAGATAAGGCCTTCCCTCGTTCATCCTTTTCTCCGACAAGATCTTGATCTTCCGTGCAACGCACGGGCATCTTGCTAGTACTCCTACAATATACTATATTATTGTGAAAGTTCATATACACCGACCGAGATTAATGCAAACACGGTAGATTTTCATTACATTTCAAACTTCTATAGGACAGAAAAATAAAAGAAACCCGACCCTAAACCTATTCTACGGTGGCGACCGACGTCCTTTTTATGCATCTGCGATCTCCATGTACGGGGGCGGGGTTCAAGACCCGTGAAGTGAAGGTGCGGTCTCCGGCAAGGAAAAGTAGAACACGGGAGACGGACCAGCCAGTTGGCACACCATGCCCTGCCACCTCCCATGCCCTACTCATCCTCGGAGGAGTCCCCGACCTCGGCGGTGCCGGACGTTGGACGGCGGCAAGTAGGATGCGTAGCTGACGGTGCTCCCGTCGTCGGCCGCCGGCGTGGCCACCGCTTGTGTGGCGACTTGAGCGAGGGCGGCGACCTCGAGCTCCATCCCCGAAGACAAGCTCTCCCGCAGAGCGTTTGCGCTTGCGGTCATGGCGGATGTGGTGCCAGGTAGGAGGACGATGCGCTATGGTGTGGAGGTTAGCTGGGCGTTGCCACTTTAAGTAGCGCATTCCGGTGAGGCCAAGCGTCCTGGTGCATCATTAAGTCATCGGAGTTGGTTCCTCGGGCACCGAGCCTCTTAACGAGGGCATACAGACGGACGGCATGAATGCGGGCAGCTGGCGCCGGCTGGGAACGCACCGCGCGACGGTGCGAGGGACGAGGGTTTTTGGTGTGCCAAGGTAGTCAGCTGCGGTCGTGGCAACGTTGGAGATGCCCTTTGCTCACATGCGATCGATGCATGTCGTTGAAAAAGCAAGACGACCCGGCATGGTCTCAGGTCCTGAGGATGCAGTTGGCCGCGCTACACCACTCCGCGGACGCGTCCCGGCGCCCCGTGCATCCTCAACGAGCCGGGTGTTGGGGTGTGTTTGGATTGTGGCCAAAGTACACCTTACCAAAATTTTGGTCATGACCCAAAGATTGGTCTTTGTTTGGATGGTTGCCCTTTTTTGAGGTTTTGGTCATGACCCAAAAATGGATGGTTGCCATTTTTTTGGCATGCCAATGACCTCTAGCCAACTCTAGTTCATTTTTCTTGCCGATGTCGGCCAAATCATGGGCAACCAAAACCTCAACCAAAATTTTGGCTACCCAATGCTTTGATGGGGCAACCTTGGGCACAAACCAAACATACTAGCTGTTGGTCGTGCCACAGCACTAACGCCACCCTCGACACACTGAAACCGACCGTGTCTAGCGACGATGAGCGTGTCGCTCACCGCGGTCGCCGTGTCCAGAGGCGATGCTGGAGCTACACCACGTTGTTGGCCCCCACGACCCACATGAACGGTTGCCGGTGGCGAGGAGGTCGTGGGCCAGCTCCTCCATTGGACTAGTTTGCACTACGTCATCCCGACAGGTGTGCCCCACATGTCGGTTTCCCTGTTTTCCCGGCCATATTCGAGCGTCAGTGCTCCGCGTTGCGCATTAGGCCTTTCACTATGTAGGCCAAGCAAGACAACTTATTGTTTATTTGAGCCGGTCAAGTATAATCATGTGGCGTTTGCTTATTTCTCATTCATCCCCAACCCTCTTCTCCATCGATCATGTCGCCCTCCGGTCGAGTCCATCCTCCCGCATGCCTCATTTGAACATTCTGCCGAGTATCATTCGCATGTGGGCCTAGACCATGCTTGTATTTCTAATGTTTATTTGTAATTTGTCCGACATGCATACAAACAAACGGTTCGTTTGAAGTTTCACTTTGCTTCCACTACGTGTCGCTTCGCGTCTTAGTTTTGGCATCCCATTCGGTTCATGCATGCCCCGACACATGTTGATGAGATCGATTGATGTTCAGAGATCAATTGCGTGTCGTGCAAGGAGATAAAGGTTTGGTCTGTTTCTATGATAGAAATGACCCGCGCGGGGGGGGGGGGGTCTGTGTGGATCAGAGGGAGTATATTGTACGTTCATAAGCGAAACGAACGTATTGTACCCACCCTAGTCCTCTTTCAATCGATCTCCGAACCCCGAGATGAAAGCAAGAGAGAACGAGTGGGGGCATGTGTGATACCTAAGGCGGATTCAAAATTTTGAACCGGTGATCATAGCATCCGCAAATCATATATAAATGGTATTCAATTTTCTTTTCGTTTTTGAACGTACAATATACTCCCTCCTATCCTTTCTAGTTTACATATAAGTTTTATGTGTAGTCAAAGTATCTCTACTTTGATAAAAAAAGTATCAACATTCAACAACGCCCAATCAATATTGTTAGATTCGTATGTACTCCTAGATTTGTACTCGAGATGGTTTCCAATTTGTTTTCAACCACATGAATGTGCTTGTTCCCGCGCATGCTCTTCCTACTAGGATTTCGCCGCGTATAGCCAGTCCAATAGTAACTTTTTTAAGCTCCCTGTCCAATAGTACTAGTGGAGTACTGACAACATGTGTACTAGAGTATGCAGTGCTCATAGTTGTACTCCCTCCTTCCATTTATATAGGGCCTATGTGGAGGAGAGAGATGTGAAAAAGTAAGGGGAGTGAGATCTCATGCAAGAGCCTAGCTATATACGCATTCCTGGTTAAATACGTACAATAAATATGAAGAAAGAGATGGAGAGGAGATGGAAAAAGTACTAATACAATAGCCAACCTTATATTTTTTTGCGGGAAATAGCCAACCTTATAGCCCACACTACTGTATGAGTGCATATAATAGATGATGGCTATAAATGACATGGCAGTTCCTTATAGCCATCGACTGGCTATATTATTAACCATGCTCTAATGCGTTTTTCAAAACCGCATTTGACTGTTGAAAAGATTAATAGTACATGAGATGTATAATGTGAAAATTATATCATTGGAAGCTCCTTTCACATACGTATCCCTGCCTTACCCTCCCTTTCGGTCACTTACTGGCGGACCCCATGCTTGCTAGGCCCCACATGTCAGTTACTCAATGGGTTCGGCCACGTTAGGGGATCCTCCTCCGTAGTATACTCCCTCTGTTTTTATTTACTCCGCATAAAATGACGCGGGCGGGGGAGGGGGAAGGACGTCGGTTTGCTCTCAACTGCGGTCCCACAAGCGAGCGAAAATGCAAGACGAAGCGCGTTCCATTCGGTGAGCGATGTGGAGGGTCCAGCGTGCTGGGCTGCAACGCGAAGGCGACAAGAGCGATGTACAGTCAAAACCGATTGACCGGTCGTCACCGGAACCACTATTCACACCAGAACCTTCGCTGCTCGGCCTACGCCAGCCACTGCCCTAAAACCACACCTAATCTCCAGCCCCTTCCTCCACCTTTCGATCCCCTAGCCCGCATCAAGCATCCCCTAGTTCGCCGGAAAGCCATGGTGCGCCGCAAGATCACGTACTACAAGATGCTGACGCCGGAGCGCAGCGCAGAAATCGCGGCGGCGGTCGGCGCCAGAGACCTCCGTTCCCAAGCTCACTTTGCGGCGGGCCAATCCTCGAGTTCTCTGGAGCCAAGCTACGAGGAGGAGGAAGTCGATCCAATGTTCATGGCAGAGGTCGCGGCGCAGAAGGCCCCCGATGGGTATGAGACGATGGACGTCGACTTCGTGCCGGCGTCCGAGTCCCCCATGGTGCAGGCAGACCAGCGGTTCAACCTGGCGATACTAAAGGAGGACCGGGAGGTAGAGGCTCAACTCGACGCGGAGCGCGCGCATGCCGCTGCCATCGAGGCCCTCCTGCAGGCGGAACCAGATGTCGTGGATGTGAACCGGGCGGCAAAGGCTCAACTTGAGGCGGAGCGCGCGAATGCCGCTGCCATCAAGGCCCTCCTGCAGGCGGAACCGGACGTCCTGGACTTAAACCGGGCGGCAGAGGCTCAACTCGACGCGGAGCGCGCGGATGCCGCTCTCATCGAGGCCCTCCTGCAGGCGGAACCGGATGTCTTGGAATTGAACCGGGCGGTGGAGGCTCGATTCGACGCGGAGCGCGCGGATGCCGCTGCCATCGAGGCCCTCCTGCAGGCGGAACCAGACGTCCTCGACTTGAACCGGGCGATGCTCTCGTCCGTGTAGAGCGCCCGCACGCTCCGCGTGAATGAGTAGCTGGAGGCCGAGGACAACCACAGTGCGGAGACACACGTTGGCAGCTACGGCTGGTTCGCGCCGGCAACCAAAGACGATGAGGCCGTCTCGTTTCACGAGCAGTGATAGTTTTTATTTATGTTGTTGTTTTTATGGATCTTTTGCTGTGTAAAAACATATATTGTTATGCAAGTCACCTGACTTGGGTTAGTCTACCATTTTAGGCGGTTGGATGAATATCCTACGTCTCCTAACCCTTCTTCCTCACCTCTTCTTCTTCCCCAATAGACCACCGCACGGGCCGTACGGATACTCCCCAACATGCGGTTGGATAAACATACTCTATGAACGAAAATTATGTGTCAGCGGTAGGATGGCTGGGTTTGGTTTGTTCACATGCGACAACACGTGTCAGTGAGGGTGCGTTCCCTTGGTTGGGCTTGCGGCGTGTAGGAGCGACTGTGCATGTGAGGGTGCGGTGCGACCGCGGCGTGCAGGAGCGACCGTGTGAGGGTGCGGTGCGACCGCGACAGCCGTGCGCAAGTGTACCTCCTTTTCATTTTGAAAACTTTAGGCAAGCTTGGCAAAAATGTGTGGCGAAGTATGGCAATGCAAGGCCTAGACCCAAACAGGATAAGTACGTAGTACTACATACTAGGAGTACTAGTGTTAAAAAAGAAAGGCGGGGTTTTCCTTCGCGGGATTAATCGATACAAATCCTCATTTCACGTGTCAATTAATGCGTATTTTTTTCTCCAAAGCCCAAAGAGCTAACCATCTCACTCCTCATCGCTTGATTAATGCAGCGCCATGCAAACCAACCTTCTCACTTCCGCATGCATGCATGGGATATTAATGTCCTTGGTTGCTAGTACGAGGCTAACCCCATCAATTTTGCCTCGATTAGTGTTAGTGGCCTTTTGCAAATTGTAATTTTGATATACTGGCCTTCTGTACAAAAAATGGAGGTAGTAACTATATTTGACTTCCTTCCCCATTGCGGTGACGTCGACGATATCTCGAACGTTGTGGTTTGGCGAAGTGCGTTCGACGGAGAACACCATTGAGGGAGGCCACGGTAAGTCGTTCGCAAGTGCCGCGTGCAAGCCGAGACAACCGCCTTATTTGCATCCAGGAAGTCCGTTGAACCAAAGGACGCGTAAATGTACTAGTACTATTCGTACACAATAGCGTCGTCCATACAGCTTAGTGCGGTGAGATGGTTTCTCGAAGAAGACGATGGAGAAGCGGAGTCAGCGAAGAGTGAAATGATGGTTGCTTCGTCCGTGCTTTGTGATTTGACGCCTCACTGCTTTGTGATTTATGATAGAAGGGACAGGGGAGTAGACTCTGTCCTCTATACTGTACATGCGTCCAAGCACGGGAGAAAGAGGAGAGACGTTGCATTTTCTATTCCTTCAATCAATCAATCAATCAATCAATCAATCAGGGAGCTTCGGTTCCATCCTTTTGGCTTTGGCAACACCGTCCATAATGGTTCCCACGATGCCAAAAGCTATTTTCACATTTGGCTACACATTGTGGATGCCCTTAACCGTACCACTTGGTTTTGCTCCTGTGTGCTATCTATACAAATCTCAATTATGTTGATCTAAAAAATTATAGAATCAAGATTAGTAAAAAGGAGGTGATTTTGCCGCGCGGATGGCGGGGAGGTTTATTATTTTTAGAGGACGTTGTCCTGGCGGTTTGCTAACATGCGGTCCCACGTGTCAGTGCTTTACCAAGCCGATCCGCTTCCCACATGAGGTAGAATAACGGCAGAAGCAACACGAGGTTAACTTGAAGAAGATGAGGGAGAAGCGGATTCAGCAACGAGTGAAATGATGGTTGCTTCGTCCCTCCAACTTCTTTTTTTAGCATTATTACTTCGTCCCTCCAACTTAACTGCGGGAAAGGTGCAGCTTTGTGATTGATGCCTCATTGCTCATTACTACGCCGGTGCCATGACTGGGCGCTTCACCCCGGCTGCTCTGCACTGTATTCCGGTATGGCACGTGGACCCGGTAGCTTGATGCCCCACATGTCGGCGAAAGGGACTAGAAGATTTATGAAAGCGAGCGCTCCACTCTTACGACGGAGGAGTACACGACTTGTACTGTATATAGTACTGTAGTTTTGCTGTTTCGCACGATCCATCGATACAAACCCGATTAAACAGGAAAGGGCGGGATTTTTCCCGCGCGGTATATGATACAGGCCATACATTTCAAAGGCAATTTTAATGTATGCAAACTGAATAATTAAGTAACAATATGATATCTAGTAAAACTAAAAACACATATGATTTATTGTGTTAGAGTGTAGTAGTAGTGCTATATTGCATAGTTGTTAGATGTAACATGCGAGAGCGTGTAGAGATGTAGTTTTGGAGGGCCTATAGAGAGAAAAGCGTAATACGTTCACCGAACTTCAGAATAAGCTGATTACAATCACTATATACGTTTTGCGGTGATTATACGGTCACTTGCTCACGGTTCAGCATCGGATTGCACTCTGTTGACTGTCCAAATAGTCTGCGTGGCACCATGTTGACTAGTTAAATTGACCACGTACCTTGTGGGTCCCACCTATCAGTTCGCATAGGGAAAAGTTCAGATAAACACAAATTTACGTAGGCGCGACAAGACTCCACCCCGTGCGCGGGAATCACCTGGTTGTGTATGTGTTTGTCAGGGCCTGATGTGTGCGCATGCACGTGTAGGTTGAGCACTTGAGCGTGAGAGTGTGTGTTGGTTGTGTGGTGTACTGGTGTGTGCATGCATGCGTGCGTGTGTGCGTGTGAGTGTTGCGTGCGTGCGTGGCTGCGTGTGTACGTGTGAGTGTTGCGTGCGTGCGTGGGTGCATGTGTTCGTGTGAGTGTTGCGTGCATGCAGTTCGTGTGCATGCGTGCGTGTGTGTATAATCACCACACCAGCTCCTGTGTGTTAGAACAGACGGCTCAGCATACCAATACAAGGCCACCTTGTCCGCTGTGCCCGCGGTCATGACTTCGAACCACCGTCCAATATTTTTTTGTCGCTTGTTTTCATTCTTACTAGCAAGATGCCCGTGCGTTGCACGTAACATCAAGATGCATTTGTATGACTAGTTTATCTTGTGAGAGAAAAGGATGAACGAGGGAAGTGAAGGAAATATGCCCTAGAGGCAATAATAAAGTTATTATTTATTTCCTTATATCATGATAAATGTTTATTATTCATGCTAGAATTGTATTAACCGGAAACATAATACATGTGTGAATACATAGACAAACAGAGTGTCACTAGTATGCCTCTACTTGACTAGCTCGTTAATCAAAGATGGTTATGTTTCCTAGCCATAGACATGAGTTGTCATTTGATTAATGGGATCACTTCATTAGGAGAATGACGTGATTGACTTGACCCATTCCATTAGCTTAGCACTCGATCGTTTAGTATGTTGCTATTGCTTTCTTCATGACTTATACATGTTCCTATGACTATGAGATTATGCAACTCCCATTTACCGGAGGAACACTTTGTGTGCTACCAAACGTCACAACGTAAATGGGTGATTATAAAGGTGCTCTACAGGTGTCTCCAAAGGTACTAGTTGGGTTGGCGTATTTCGAGATTAGGATTTGTCACTCTAATTGTCGGAGAGGTATCTCTGGGCCCACTCGGTAATGCACATCACTATAAGCCTTGCAAGCATTGTGACTAATGAGTTAGTTGCGTGATGATGTATTACGGAACGAGTAAAGAGACTTGCCGGTAACGAGATTGAACTAGGTATCGAGATACTGACGATCGAATCTCGGGCAAGTAACATACCGATGACAAAGGGAACAACGTATGTTGTTATGCGGTCTGACCGATAAAGATCTTCGTAGAATATGTGGGAGCCAATATGAGCATCCATGTCCCGCTATTGGTTATTGACCGGAGACGTGTCTCGGTCATGTCTACATAGTTCTCGAACCCGTAGGGTCCGCACGCTTAAAGTTACGATGACAGTTTTATTATGAGTTTATGTATGTTGATGTACCGAAGGAGTTCGGAGTCCCGGATGAGATCGGGGACATGACGAGGAGTCTTGAAATGGTCGAGACGTAAAGATCGATATATTGGACGACTATATTCGGACTTCGGAAAGGTTTCGAGTGATTCGGGTATTTTTCGGAGTACCGGAGAGTTACGGGAATACGTATTGGGCCTTATTGGGCCATACGGGAAAGAAGGAAAAGGGCCTCAAGGGTGGCCGCACCCCTCCCCTTGGTCTGGTCCGAATTGGACTAGGGAAGGGTGGCGCCCCCTTCCTTCCTTCTCTTTTTCCCTTCCTCTTTTCCTATTCCATATGGGAGGTGGAATCCTACTAGGACTAGGGAGTCCTAGTAGGACTCCACACTTGGTGCGCCCCCTCCTAGGGCCGGCCTCCTCCTCCCTTGCTCCTTTATATACGGGGGTAGGGAGGCACCCCATAGACACAACAATTGATCCTTGAGATCTCTTAGCCGTGTGCGGTGCCCCCCTCCACCATATTACACCTCGATAATACCGTTGCAGAGCTTAGGCGAAGCCCTGCGTCGGTGGAACATCATCATCGTCACCACGCCGTCGTGCTGACGAAACTCTCCCTCAACACTCGGCTGGATCGGAGTTTGAGGGACGTCATCGAGCTGAACGTGTGTAGAACTCAGAGGTGCCGTACGTTCGGTACTTGATCGGTCGGATCGTGAAGACGTACGACTACATCAAACCGCGTTGTGATAACGCTTCCGGTGTCGGTCTACGAGGGTACGTGGACAACACTTTCCCATCTCGTTGCTATGCATCACCATGATCTTGCGTGTGCGTAGGAATTTTTTTGAAATTACTACGTTACCCAACAGTGGCATCCGAGCCTGGTTTTATGCGTTGATGCTATGCACGAGTAGAACACAAGTGAGTTGTGGGCGATATAAGTCATACTGCTTACCAGCATGTCATACTTTGGTTCAGCGGTATTGTGAGATGAAGCGGCCCGGACCGACATTACGCGTACGCTTACGCGAGACTGGTTTCACCGTTGCGAGCACTCGTTGCTTAAAGGTGGCCGGCGGGTGTCTGTCTCTCTCACTTTAGTTGAACCGAGTGTGGTTATGCCCGGTCCTTGCGAAGGTTAAAGCAACACCAACTTGACAAACTATCGTTGTGGTTTTGATGCGTAGGTAAGAACGGTTCTTGCTAAGCCCGTAGCAGCCACGTAAAATATGCAACAACAAAGTAGAGGACGTCTAACTTGTTTTTGCAGGGCATGTTGTGATGTGATATGGTCAAGACATGATGTGATATAATGTGTTGTATGAGATGATCATGTTTTGTAACCGAGTTATCGGCAATTGGCAGGAGCCATATGGTTGTCGCTTTATTGTATGAGATGCAATCGCCATGTAATAGTTTTACTTTATCACTAAGCGGTAGCGATAGTCGTAAAAGAAATAAGTTGGCGAGACGACAACGATGCTATGATGGAGATCAAGGTGTCGCGCCGGTGACGATGGTGATCATGACGGTGCTTCGGAGATGGAGATCACAAGCACGGTGCTTCGGAGATGGAGATCACAAGCACAAGATGATGATGGCCATATCATATCACTTATATTGATTGCATGTGATGTTAATCCTTTATGCATCTTATCTTGCTTTGTTTGACGGTAGCATTATAAGTTGATCCTTCACTAAATTATCAAAGTATAAGTGTTCTCCCTGAGTATGCACCGTTGCAAAAGTTCTTCGTGCTGAGACACCACGTGATGATCGGGTGTGATAGGCTCTACGTTCAAATACAACGGGTGCAAAACAGTTGCACACGCGGAATACTCAGGTTAAACTTGACGAGCCTAGCATATAACAGATATGGCCTCGGAACACGGAGACCGAAAGGTCGAGCGTGAATCATATAGTAGATATGATCAACATAGTGATGTTCACCATTGAAACTACTCCATCTCACGTGATGATCGGACATGGTTTAGTTGATATGGATCACGTGATCACTTAGAGGATTAGAGGGATGTCTATCTAAGTGGGAGTTCTTAAGTAATATGATTAATTGAACTAGAATTTATCATGAACTTAGTCCTGATAGTATTTTGCAAATTATGTTGTAGATCAATAGCTCGCGTTGTTGCTTCCCTGTGTTTATTTTTGATATGTTCCTAGAGAAAAATTATGTTGAAAGATGTTATTAGCAAAGATGCGGATTGGATCCGTGATCTGAGGATTATCCTCATTGCTGCACAGAAAAATTATGTCCTTAATGCACCGCTAGGTGACAGACCTATTGCAGGAGCAGATGCAGACGTTATGAACGTTTGGCTAGCTCAATATGATGACTACTTGATAGTTTAGTGCACCATGCTTAACGGCTTAGAATCGGGACTTCAAAGACGTTTTGAACGTCATGGACCATATAAGATGTTCCAGGAGTTGAAGTTAATATTTCAAGCAAATACCCGAGTTGAGAGATATGAAGTCTCCAACAAGTTCTATAGCTAAAAGATGGAGGAGAATCGCTCAACTAGTGAGCATGTGCTCAGATTGTCTGGGTACTACAATCGCTTGAATCAAGTGGGAGTTAATCTTCCAGATAAAATAGTGATTGACAGAATTCTCTAGTCACCATCACCAAGTTAGTAGAACTTCGTGATGAACTATAGTATGCAAGGGATGACGAAAGTAATTCCCGAGCTCTTCATGATGCTGAAATCGACGAAGGTAGAAATCAAGAAAAACATCAAGTGTTGATGGTTGACGAGACCACTAGTTTCAAGAAAAGGGCAAAGGGAAGAAGGGGAACTTCAAAAAGAACGGCAAGCAAGTTGCTACTCAAGTGAAGAAGCCCAAGTCTGTACCTAAGCCTGAGACTAAGTGCTTCTACTGCAAAGGGACTGGTCACTGGCGGCGGAACTGCCCCAAGTATTTGGTGGATAAGAAGGATGGCAAAGTGAACAAAGGTATATTGGATATACATGTTATTGATGTGTACTTACTTGTATTTATAGCAACCCCTCAGTATTTGATACTGGTTCAGTTGCTAAAGAGTAGTAACTCGAAAACAGGAGTTGCAGAATAAACAGAGACTAATAAAAGGCGAGGTGACGATGTGTGTTGGAAGTAGTTCCAAGATTGATATGATCATCATCGCACACTCCCTGTACTTTCGGGATTAGTGTTGATACTAAATAAGTGTTATTTGGGGTTTGCGTTGAGCATGAATATGATTTGATCATGTTTATTGCAATACGGTTATTCATTTAAGTTAAGAGAACAATTGTTGTTCTGTTTACATGAATAAAAACCTTCTATGGTCATACACACCAACGAAAATGGTTTGTTGGATCTCGATCGTAGTGATACACATATTCATAATATTGAAGCCAAAAGATGCAAAGTTAATAATGATAGTGCAACTTATTTGTGGCACTGCCGTTTAGGTCATATTGGTGTAAAGCGCATGAAGAAACTCCATACTGATGGGATTTTGGAACCACTTGATCATGAATCACTTGGTACTTGCGAACCGTGCCTCATGGGCAAGATGACTAAAACACCATTCTCCGGAACTATGGAGAGAGCAACAGATTTGTTGAAAATCATACATACAGATGTATGTGGTCCGATGAATGTTGAGGCTCGTGGCGGATATCGTTATTTTCTCACCTTCACAGATGATTTAAGCAGATATGGGTATATCTACTTAATGAAACATAAGTCTGAAACATTTGAAAAGTTCAAAGAATTTCAGAGTGAAGTTGAAAATCATCGTAACAAGAAAATAAAGTTTCTACGATCAGATCGTGGAGGAGAATATTTGAGTTACGAGTTTGGCCTTCAGTTAAAACAAATGTGAAATAGTTTCACTACTCACGCCACCTGGAACAACACAGCATAATGGTGTGTCCGAACGTCATAACCGTACTTTATTGGATATAGTGCAATCTATGATGTCTCTTACCGATTTACAACTATCGTTCTGGGGTTATGCATTAGAGACAGCTGCATTCACATTAAATAGGGCACCATCTAAATCCGTTGAGATGACGCCTTATGAACTGTGGTTTGGCAAGAAACCAAAGTTGTCGTTTCTTAAAGTTTGGGGTTGCGATGATTATGTGAAAAAGTTTCATCCTGATAAGCTCAAACCCAAATCGGAGAAATATGTCTTCATAGGATACCCAAAGGAGACAGTTGGGGACACCTTCCATCACAGATCCGAAGGCAAGACATTCGTTGCTTAGTATGGATCCTTTCTAGAGAAGGAGTTTCTCTCGAAAGAAGTGAGTGGGAGGAAAGTAGAACTTGATGAGGTAACTGTACCTGCTCCCTTATTGGAAAGTAGTTCATCACAGAAATCTGTTCCTGTGACTCCTACACCAATTAGTGAGGAAGTTAATGATGATGATCATGGAACTTCAGATCAAGTTATTACTGAACCTCGTAGGTCAACCAGAGTAAGATCCGCACCAGAGTGGTACGGTAATCCTGTTCTGGAGGTTATGTTACTAGACCATGACGAACCTACGAACTATGAAGAAGCGATGGTGAGCCCAGATTCCACGAAATGGCTTGAGGCCATGAAATCTGATATAAGATCCATATATGAGAACAAAGTATGGACTTTGATTGACTTGCCCAATGATCGGCGAGCCATTGAGATTAAATGGATCTTCAAGAGGAAGACGGACGCTGATAGTAGTGTCACTATCTACAAAGCTAGAATTGTCGCAAAAGGTTTTCGACAAGTTCAAGATGTTGACTACGATGAGAGTTTCTCACTCGTATCTATGCTTAAGTCTGTCCGAAT
The DNA here is from genome assembly GCF_002575655.3 of Aegilops tauschii subsp. strangulata. Taxonomy (NCBI): domain Eukaryota; kingdom Viridiplantae; phylum Streptophyta; class Magnoliopsida; order Poales; family Poaceae; genus Aegilops; species Aegilops tauschii. Next base: position 455,165,416 of record NC_053036.3, on the reverse strand, counting down.
CATGTTAGCAATTGCCGCATTTTATGAAATATGGCAAAGGGATAAACAAAACTACATTCCTTAATGGATTTATTAAAGAACAGTTGTATATGATGCAACCAGAAGGTTTTGTCAATTCTAAAGGTGCTCACAAAATATGCAAGCTCCAGCGATCCATCTATGGACTGGTGCAAGCATCTCGGAGTTGGAATATACACTTTGATAAGTTGATCAAAGGATATAGTTTTATACAGACTTGCGGTGAAGCCTGTATTTACAAAAGGTGAGTGGGAGCACTACAACATTTCTGATAAGTATATGTGAATGACATATTGTTGATCGGAAATAATGTAGAATTTTTTTGCAAAGCATAAAGGAGTTTTTGAAAGGAGTTTTTCAAAAAAAAAAAGACCTCGGTGAAATTGCTTACATATTGAGCATCAAGATCTATAGAGATAGATCAAGATGCTTGATAAGTTTTTCCAATGAGTACATACCTTAACAAGATTTTGAAGTGGTTCAAAATGGAACAGTCAAAGAAAGAGTTTCTTGCCTATTGTACAAGGTGTGAAATTGAGTAAGACTCAAAGCCCGACCACGACAAAAAATAGAAAAAGAATGAAAGTCATTCCCTATGCCTCGGCCATAGGTTCTATAAAGTATGCCATGCTGTGTACCAGATCTATTGTATACCCTACACTGATTTTGGCAAGGGAGTACAATAGTGATCTAGGAGTATGTAACACCCCGCATGTAACTTGCCATATTTGTAACTCCGACTCTTGCCATTTCCGGCTATGTGTTATGTTTTTCCCTCCGTTGTCGGGTTTTGTCTTTCGTTTTGTATTTTGTCTTGTTATGCATTTTTATATCATGTCATCATGTGCATTGCTTTTGCATACGTATTCGTCTCATGCATCCGAGCATTTTCCCCGTTGTCCGTATTCCAATCCGGCGCTCCTATCTCCTCCGGTGCACCCCTCTTGTTTTCTTTCGTGTGCGTGTGTCAAACGTTCTTGGAATGGACCGAGGCTTGTCATGTGGCCCTAGTATACCACCCGGAGACTACCGGTCAAGTTTCGTTCCATTTGGAGGTCGTTTGGTACTCCAACGGTTAACCGGGCATCCGCAAAGTCCATTTGAGTGTCCAGCAAAACCCCCCTCTAAAACCAGCCCAAAACCCACCAAACTCTTTTTCATGCTCTAGGTCGTTCGATCACGATCGTGTGGGCGAAAACCGCACCTCATTTGGAGTCTCCTAGCTCCCTCTACCTATAAAACTACATCCCCTCCCGAAAACGCTCGCAGTCCAACCCTAGACCCGCTCCTCGCGCCGCGCCGGACGCGTCCGCCGCCGGCCGGACAAAACCGCCTCCGCCCGCAGCCAATAGGCGTGCGCCACGTCACCCCTCGGGCGCCCCACATCGCCGCCCGCGCCGGCCCGTGAGCCCGCCGCAGGCCCGCCGGCCCGTTCACCGCCGCCCGCGCCTGCCGCCTCCACCGCGCCCGCGCCGCCGCCGCCTTGCTCGCCGCCGCGGCCATCGCCGGCCGGCCCCGCCACGGCTCGCCGCGCCCGCCGGCGCCCCTCGCCGCCTCTCCCCCGCGCCCTCCGGCGCCCTCCTCCGTCGCCGGCCCGCCGCCTCCACTCCGACTCCGGCGGCCGGAGCCCCGAGCCCGAGCACGAGCATCGCCAGATCCGATCGATCCTGTACGCGTTGACTTCCTCTTCGTCCCCGTTTATTTCTCTAAGTCCTTAAATTTTCTCAGCATGTGCACTTGTTCGTGATGCTATAACTCCTTGCATGTAGCTCCGATTCGCGCGTGTAATATGTCAAATTGTTCCTCTCGTGATGCTCTTCACTTTGTTCAATTGCACCATGTTCATTAGAGGTCATCTTGATGCCCAAATCTCTGTGAACCTGTTTTCTTTTGCACTTTTGCCATGCTTGTTTGAGCTTGATATATTATGATCTAGCCGTAGCTCAGTGTTCATGTTTTGTCAAGCATCTCCTGTAGATTACTGCCATATGCTTTGTTGCTATGTTGGAGTGCTGTAGCATTGTTGCTTGTTGCATTTTAAGTGCTATCTTGCTGTTAATCGCAGATTCGTGTCATTCTTGTTTTGCTTGCCATTTGCAAACCGTGCATCCGATTCCGGTGATCTTTATATCGATTTGGACCGAAATCATCTCATCTTTCCAGTGGCATGCTTGGTTTGCCAAGTTACTGCCATGTTCATCATTTTCCTTCCGGAGCACGCATATGCATCGCATATCATATCTTGCATACCATACATGTTTTGCATCATGTTGCTTGCGCATTCCTCGTTGTTGATTGTGGTTCCGTTTGTTTGTGTTCTTGTCTTGGGTAGAGCCGGGAGACGAGTTCGTGAACCAGGAACCCGTCGAGTACGCTTACGAGGATCAAGCTTTCGACAACCCTGAGAACCTTGCAGGCAAGATGACCACCCCTCGAAATCACTTCTATCCTTGGTATTCTAGTTGTTCGCTCCATTGCCATGCTCCACTACCTATCACTTGCTATATCATGTCTCCCATTTTAGCCATGTCAGCCCCTAACCATCCTTTCCTAGCAAACCGTTGTTTGGCTAAGTTACCGCTTTTGCTCAGCCCTTCTTATAGCGTTGCTAGTTGCAGGTGAAGTTGAAGTTTGTTCCATGTCGGAACATGGATATGTTGAGATATCACAATATCTCTTATTTAATTAATGCATCTATATATATTTGGTAAAGGGTGGAAGGCTCGGCTTTATGCCTGGTGTTTTGTTCCACTCTTGCCGCCCTAGTTACTGATATACCGGGATTATGTTCCTTGAGTTTGCGTTCCTTACGCGGTCGGGTGATTTACGGGACCCCCTTGACAGTTCGCCTTGAATAAAACTCCTCCAGCAAGGCCCAACTTTGGTTTTACCATTTGCCGCCTAAGCCTTTTCCTCCGGGTTTTCGCGAGCCCGAGGGTCATCTTTATTTAAACCCCCGGGCCAGTGTTCCTTTGAGTGTTGGTCCAAACTAGAGCCACTTGCAGCGCCACCTTGGGGAAACTCGAGGATTGGTTTTAGCTGTACGTAGTGTTCATCCGGTGTGCCCTGAGAACGAGATATGTGCAGCTCCTATCGGGATTTGTCGGCACATTCGGGCGGTTTTGCTGGTCTTGTTTTACCATTGTCGAAATGTCTTGTAAACCGGGATTCCGAGACTGATCGGGTCTTTCCGGGAGAAGGTTTATCCTTCGTTGACCATGAGAGCTTATGATGGGCTAAGTTGGGACACCCCTGCAGGGTATTATTTTTCGAAAGCCGTGCCCGTGGTTATGAGGCAGATGGGAATTTGTTAATGTCCGGTTGTAGAGAACTTGTCATTTGACCCAATTAAAATATATCAACTGCGTGTGTAGCCGTGATGGTCTCTTCTCGGCGGAGTCCGGGAAGTGAACACGGTCTGAGTTATGTTTGACGTAAGTAGGTGTTCAGGATCACTTCTTGGTCATTGCTAGATGACGTCCGTTCCGTTGCTTCTCTTCTCGCTCTCATTTGCGCTAGTTAGCCACCATATATGCTTTTGCCGATGCAGCTCCACCTCATTACTCCATCCTTTCCTACAAGCTTAAATAGTCTTGATCTCGTGGGTGTGAGATTGCTGAGTCCCCGTGACTCACAGATTCTACCAAAACAGTTGCAGGTGCCGACGATGCCAGTGTAGATGATGGCGTCGATCTCAAGTGGGAGTTCGACGAGGAACGTGGTCGTTACTATGTGTCTTTTCCTGATGATCAGGAGTGGAGCCCAGTTGGGACGATCGGGGATCTAGCATTTGGGGTTGTCTTATTTTCATCTGGATTTTGACCGTAGTCGGTCTATATGCTTGTATTTTGGATGATGTATGAATAATATTTATGTATTGTGTGAAGTGGCGATTGTAAGCCAACTCTTTATCCCATTCTTGTTCATTACATGGGATTGTGTGAAGATGACCCTTCTTGCGACAAAACCACTATGCGGTTATGCCTCTAAGTCGTGCCTCGACACGTGGGAGATATAGCCACATCGTGGGCGTTACAGAGTAGATCACTAGACAGCGGTCAAAATTATCCTTAGTGGAATAAGGATATGTTTCTCGATTATGGAAGTGACAAAAGGTTCGTCGTAAAGGGTTACGTCGATGCAAGTTTTGACACTAATCTAGATGACTCTAAGTCTCGGTCTAGCTACATATTGAAAGTGGGAGCAATTAGCTAGAGTAGCTCCGTGCAGAGCATTGTAGACATAGAAATTTGCAAAATACTTACGGATCTGAATGTGACAGACCCGTTGACTAAAATTATCTCACAAGCAAAACATGATCACACCTTAGTACTCTTTGGGTGTTAATCACATAGCGATGTGAACTAGATTATTGACTCTAGTAAACCCTTTGGGTGTTGGTCACATGACAATGTGAACTATGGGTGTTAATCACATGGTGATGTGAATTATTGATGTTAAATCACATGGCAATGTGAACTAGATTATTGACTCTAGTGCAAGTGGGAGACTGAAGGAAATATGCCCTAGAGGCAATAATAAAGTTATTATTTATTTCCTTATATCATGATAAATGTTTATTATTCATGCTAGAATTGTATTAACCGGAAACATAATACATGTGTGAATACATAGACAAACAGAGTGTCACTAGTATGCCTCTATTTGACTAGCTCGTTGATCAAAGATGGTTATGTTTCCTAGCCATAGACATGAGTTGTCATTTGATTAACGGGATCACCTCATTAGGAGAATGACGTGATTGACTTGACCCATTCCGTTAGCTTAGCACTCGATCGTTTAGTATGTTGCTATTGCTTTCTTCATGACTTATACATGTTCCTATGACTATGAGATTATGCAACTCCCGTTTACCGGAGGAACACTTTGTGTGCTACCAAACGTCACAACGTAAATGGGTGATTATAAAGGTGCTCTACAGGTGTCTCCAAAGGTACTTGTTGGGTTGGCGTATTTCGAGATTAGGATTTGTCACTCTAATTGTCGGAGAGGTATCTCTGGGCCCACTCGGTAATGCACATCACTATAAGCCTTGCAAGCATTGTGACTAATGAGTTAGTTGCGGGATGATGTATTACGGAACGAGTAAAGAGACTTGCTTGTAACGAGATTGAACTAGGTATCGAGATACCGACGATCGAATCTCGGGCAAGTAACATACCGATGACAAAGGGAACAACGTATGTTGTTATGCGGTCTGACCGATAAAGATCTTCGTAGAATATGTGGGAGCCAATATGGGCATCCATGTCCCGCTATTGGTTATTGACCGGAGACGTGTCTCGGTCATGTCTACATAGTTCTCGAACCCGTAGGGTCCGCACGCTTAAAGTTACGATGACAGTTTTATTATGACTTTATGTATGTTGATGTACCGAAGGAGTTCGGAGTCCCGGATGAGATCGGGGACATGACGAGGAGTCTCGAAATGGTCGAGACGTAAAGATCGATATATTGGACGACTATATTCGGACTTCGGAAAGGTTCCGAGTGATTCGGGTATTTTTCGGAGTACCGGAGAGTTACGGGAATACGTATTGGGCCTTATTGGGCCATACGGGACAGAAGGAAAAGGGCCTCAAGGGTGGCCGCACCCCTCCCCTTGGTCTGGTCCGAATTGGACTAGGGAAGGGGGGCGCCCCCTTCCTTCCTTCTCTTTTTCCCTTCCTCTTTTCCTATTCCATATGGGAGGTGGAATCCTACTAGGACTAGGGAGTCCTAGTAGGACTCCACACTTGGTGCGCCCCCTCCTAGGGCCGGCCTCCTCCTCCCTTGCTCCTTTATATACGGGGGCAGGGGGCACCCCATAGACACAACAATTGATCCTTGAGATCTCTTAGCCGTGTGCGGTGCCCCCCTCCACCATATTACACCTCGATAATACCGTTGCAGAGCTTAGGCGAAGCCCTGCGTCGGTGGAACATCATCATCGTCACCACGCCGTCGTGCTGACGAAACTCTCCCTCAACACTCGGCTGGATCGGAGTTCGAGGGACGTCATCGAGCTGAACGTGTGTAGAACTTGGAGGTGCCGTACGTTCGGTACTTGATCGGTCAGATCGTGAAGACGTACGACTACATCAAACCGCGTTGTGATAACACTTCCGCTTTCGGTCTACGAGGGTACGTGGACAACACTCTCCCATCTCGTTGCTATGCATCACCATGATCTTGCGTGTGCGTAGGAATTTTTTTGAAATTACTACGTTACCCAACAGGAAGGCCTTATTTGCAAATGTGGAGAGGTGTGTGGGTACATCTTAGGCAAAATTGTCATAGTTTCTTTCCTATCCGTCAGATATAAATCGGGCGGCCTATATTGCAGGATGGCAGGCACACCATCATCACCAACTCTGTTTGTTATAAGAGTGTATTTTATCCCTACTCTTATAAAAAGCATAGCCGGTGATGATCGTGTGCCTGCCATCCTGCAATATAGGCCGTCCGATCTATATCTGACAGATAGGAAGGAAACTATGGCAATTTTGCAAAAATATACCCACACCCCTCTCCACACTTGCAAATAAGGCCTTCCCTTGTTCATCCTTTGCTCCCACAAGATAAACTACTCATACAAATGCATCTTGATGTTCCGTGCAACGCATGGGCATCTTGCTAGTATTTTATAAGAGTGTAGATGTAGAGTAGATACAAGCCGACAGGTGGGCCCGATGGTAGTGAGATAATGTGATGCAACACTAGAGGTGCCACGTGGAGCGTTTAACTGGTCAACTAGTCGTGTATTGAGCAAATACAGAGTTGTACGGTGAGCCCGTGACTGTATAATAACCACAAAACGTAAATGGTGACCGTAATGAGTGGATTCTGAAGTCCAATGCATGTATCGTGTTTCGCTTCAAATACAATGATCGTCACTGTATATATTGCGAGAGAAAGATGAAACATGCGTGAATGTCCTGGGGGCTTACTTTTGGAGGACCTGGAGATAGTTTGTGTGCGTACCTGAAAGGGGCGTAGAGGGGGGTATGCGATGGAGAGAGAGATGCTCTTTGTTTCTCTTTATTATGACTACCTTTATATATAGTATAAAAATATACAAATTCACAGTGCGGAATAAATATCATTGTGGGCACCATGCAATGCAAGCGTTCATACTCCTCCATATAACTTTGTAATATTGTATATATGTAGAAATTCTAAAATATTTTTTTGGCCACACTTTATTCAAAAGGAATGTTGTATGCGAAATAAACGTGAAGAGAGGGCTTTTTAGATCAATGGGGTACGTGATGTAACATGTGTGAATGTGTAGTTGATGCATTTGGCAGGGCCTAGAGAAGTATGTGTGTGTATTACATATTCGAGAGAGGCATGGATAGAGGGGCCGACAGGGGGCGTGGGAGAGATAGCACGAGAATGAGAGTGGTCTAGAGAGAGAGACGAATATGACGTCACAGCGAGAGATTCCCTTGAGTGTGTATATGCAAGGGGGAGTGGATAGAGGCACCAGGAGAATATATTTTTTGTGTGTGGTGTCTGTGTTGGTATGTGTGGGTGTGAGAAGATAACGAGACATGGGGGCAGAGGGTGTGTCACCGCGTGAGGTCCGGTGGGTCGAGGTGAGGCCCTTCGTTCGGTTCCGTCCCGCGCCACATTGGTCGGCCCGTGACGCATTTAGGGAGACCCATGGATGACTAGTCGTATAAGACAAAGATAGCATAATTGTGAAGGACTCTATGTCCACTGACAAAGCCGGCTAGGATTTGTAACCCTGGGTTCTCGGACTAAGGTAACCCCTTTATCTCTGATATTACTATTCATCCAACCTAACTTTAAGGGGCATCCTACAGAATGCTCTGCTAGAATCATACTCGTCGATTAGGAAGAGTGGTGTGAGACAATGCGTGAGAGACATGCCTAAAGATAATGTGCATACAGGAGACACGTATGCATGTCTATGTATATAGAAAGGGTCGATGGGGATTGTGCGTGTGTATGCTTGCGAGAGGAAGAGTGCTTGTGATAAAGGTTAGTGAAAACAGTCGTAAATGGTTACGAGAGGGAGGGAGGGTTATATTGAGAGCATGTGTGCGAGAAAGACACCTCGGGAGAGAGTGTGTGAGCATGTGTGAGAGACCACCGATGGAGAGTGAAACTACACGTACAAGACTGCTGTACACATTGATTAAAGATATAAATTGTATCCAAATATTAGGATGGGATCATGATATTTGCAATTCGCATAAGGAACGGTCATTGATCCATCAGACATCTAGATTCTATCGAATTTGAGCATGTCTATGTTATTATTCGACACAATTGATCCACATAGTTAGTATTTTGAACTCCAGACAATGCATCGCTTTAGCAATTGAATATAAATGTGAGTATAGTTCATGTTGTGTGTGTAAAGCACATTATACATACGAAAGTTACACAATGAACATTATAAATAGCTACCTATGAACTAGCATACATTTGAATTCAACTTAAGTTGGTTTTAAAAAATCGAATTCAACATGAAGTCCATCCAATTATTTGAATTTGATATCATGGCGTTTGTAAATCATACCTGAATTATGGGGGCACAAATCTTTGCTCTGATTTTGTACATAATAGCATATGTAGTAGTGTACAAAATAGATTCTAATTTAGCTCCTCCATTCCAAAATAATCATAGTTATAGGATTTTCAAGTGTCAAAATTTCAAAAAGAAGCGGATAATTTAATGAGGTTTTCAAACATACAAGGTCAAATTTAACGTTGTCTATTTAGGTCAATCCTCAAAGTTCAAGAGTACTCTAAACGTGAATGCTTGTGTTTCAAAATTTCGAACGAAGCGCCAAAAGAGCTACTCGCCCGAAACTGCGTGAGACCAATGTTTGGTAGTACAAGGAAATTACTTTTCTAATAACTCCGACCCGTGAAACCTACCGGCCCGACATCCAAAGGTCTAAACCGGGGTAGTTTTGTAGCTTCATCTAGACGCCACGCAACCGCCTCCGAAAAACATTCATACACAATGGCCGCCTAAGCACACATGCGCGCAGCCGAAATCGCTCCTGCCCACTATTTGGGACACCTGGGATTACCATCCTAACCCCGACCCGCAGTAGGGCCGAAATTTAAGAGGGGGGCAAAGTTTGTACTTTCCCCAAATTTCAAACAAGTGCGTCCCATCTTCTGTTCAAAAAAGCCAAAAACAAGAGCGTCCCAGACCGAGATATGGTTCTCCCCCTCCCCCCCGCCCACCCGTCCGATTCCCCATTCGTACTCCGTGGGCGCAAAAACTACCTCTTCACCAGCCACGAAACCCCGGCGTCCTCCGTCCGCCACCCCATTCCACCCATCAACCGCCGCCCTCCTCCATCATGCCGGAGCCGATATCCCAACGTCGTCGTCCACCGCAACCTCAACCGCAACGCCCTCCATGGCTAGTAGTTGAAGCCGAGGCCGAGCCGTCCGTACCCGAGCCAGTTCAACCACACCGTCCTGCGTCTCACCACTGCCGCTCCAACTTCGCCACTCTCCACCGCACCAGAGCTGTGCCTGCTACGCCGTCCTTCCGCCTCAGATCTGCTTCCCCTCCGCCGACATACGACCACGGCAACACAGTAAACAATTTGGCCATGGGTTCGTCCAAGAATCCACGGTTCTCCAAAACATTGGTTCCCCCGGGAGAAAAAAGAAGATCGCCGCGACATAAGGAGGAGACCACACTAGCAACCGATAAGGGTACTCCTCTTCCCTTATTCATGCAAATCTTACGTGTCCGCTTGCACGGTATTCATCCAACAGAAGACACTAGTTGACCGCTTCTTCTTGATACTAGATGTTCCTAGAAACTCGCGATGCACAAGGTTTCTCCTCATATACTCTTTCACCTTAGCTAGAGGTCCGTCGCCCCCCTGTATTTCAATTCCTGGTCACTTGATTCCCAATTAACGGAAGCATTCCCCGGCGTAACAGGCGCTAGTCCGCCTATTAAGCCGGGGAAGCAGCACCTCGGTGTTTATCAGCGCCTCGGTGTTTATCTTAGGGGCGTGTGGGGCCTAGAGCTAGTGGCGCCCGATCTGGAGGTCGGCCGGGATTAAAGGGATGGCCTGGGGGCGCTGCCAAGCACGGAGGTGGTGTGAGGTCGAGGGGAGGGCGGGGCGGTGGAGGCAGGGGTCTGGGCTGGTGGTCACTGGCGGTTCGAGAAAGATCGTCAACAGTGACTGGCGGGAGGTAGACGAAGGCCATCTGCCCGTTCCTTATAGATCGGACGGTTCATTAAAAAAACCGACTGACCTATTTATTTTCAGTCGACTGTTATCTTGACATGACCACATCTGGTGGTGTGCTGGAGGAGTACCTGCATTTCCTGTGCTCATATATTAGAAAATCATACGGAGTAGAATCTAATTTTGTTTGCCATGCAATGTTGTAGAGCTATCATATGTCTCCTGTCATTTATTTTTCAGCCACCTGCTATCTGCTACTTTTACAGTGCACTAGTTCTGCACACACTTCACCCATACTCTCACTATTGTGTTTTTATGCAAGGGTATTTCAGACCCTGCCTTGACAGAAGCAGAAAATACAAGAGATAAGTCGCTCCTGCGTGGTACGCGGCTAAGCCAGACATGTTTCAAGACTATAAAGGGTGTAGTGTCAGCAGATGGAGACGGGGAACGTAGCTCTGGAGTTGATGATCTCGCTCGCCATGAACCACCATCCCAGGTGCTTGCTTTAACTTCACGGTGTCATATGTGGTTGCATGTTCCATATGGTGTCTAGCTTGTATTCGAAAGTCCAAAGTCGGTCTTTATTAAGATAAGGAAGGATATTTTTTACATGAACCACCATCGCGTGAGCACCAGAAGACAAATAGCTAGTCAGGGCACTGGCCGAGCCAGTGACAACCCCAGCAAAGAGAGGCATCACCTGGAAGCCAACTAAAAAGCCGCGATGGTGGCGAAGCAGCCCACCTCCCACCAGGCTCTCAGGTCCTAGATGATCATGCTTACCACTCCAGCCGGATGTCTAGCTTGTATTACTTCCAATTTGGTTAAATTGCATCTGCTTAGCTTACACATTATACCTTTGAATATGACATGCCTTTCCGTTTTTGGTACATACTAGTACATCTGTGTATTAACCATGTTCTTACATCAAACTAATTTTCTTGTGTATCCCTCATCAATCTCTTATGATGAGGCAATCAGGCAAGCGGAATACTCCTCATTTAAAGAATGCAGCGTCAGCCTCCCGACATGATTCTCAAGAAACAGCAAGGCTAGATGAAGATAGTGAACGTAGCTCTATAGTTGATTACCGCATTTCCCCTACACTAGCATCACAGGTGCTTGCTCTAACTTGCAGCATGATATGTGGTTGCATGTTGCATATTTTGTCTAGATTGTAATTCTTCCAATCTAGTTAAACTGCATGTGCTATTCTGCTTAGCTTATACATTATACCTGTTAATGTGACATGCCTTCCTATATTTAGTACATAGTACATCTGTCTATTAAGCATGTCCTCACATAAAACTATTGTTTTTTTGTATCCCGCATAAATCAATATGACGAGACACCTTCAGTATATGCAGTGTGATATTAGTTGCATCTTTGATATGATTTATAGCATGCGCTGCTTCTAATTTGTTGAAATGCCATTTATGATGGGACACTTTTAACTTGGCAGAGTCATATTGGTTGCATCTTTCACGTGGTGTCTAGCTTGCATTGCTTCTTATTTGGTGAAATGGTTTCTGCTTAGTTTACACAAACAGTTGTGAATATGCCATGCCGTCCTGTTTTTCATATTATTCCATCCCGGAATCATGTGTTTGCCTTACATCAAAGTAGTGATTGTCAGTATCATGCAAGAATGAGATCTGAAGAGTGAATTTTATTGCTTTTTCTTGCCGGTTTTACTTGACAATTCAGAATCAATAAAGCGGAAGGAAGTTAGCAAGGCAGCGGATGAAGGTGCTCCTTCCAAATGGAGGGCCTCTACATATTCTACTCCTCCATGCCCCCAAGATGATTTCCAAGACAACACATGCATAGACACTCAACGTAGCTGTGTTGGTGATGAGCACGTCTCCCCTAGTGCACCATCACAGGTGCTCCCTCTAACTTGGCACTGTTATATGTGGTTGCATGTTATGTATGATGTCTAGCTTGTATTGCTTCTAATTTTGTTGAATTGCATCTGCTTACTGTACACATTATACTTGTGACTAAGACATGTGTTCCTGTTTCTAGAACATACAATATCTGTCTATCAAACCATGTTCTTACATCAAAGTACATTTGTGCTGAAGAACTAAATTGTTATTCTTTTTTCTTGTCGGCTTGACTTAACATGGCACTGAGAAAGAGGAAGCAAGACAGAACGACAGGGAAAGGGAAGCGGAACACTCTTGCAGATTCTGCTGGTACTGATGGTGCAATAGAAGGTCAAAGTCCAGCGGAAAATTGTACCGACAGGGTATCCCATGCTACACGAGCTGCAGAACAAGCCAAACAAAAACAAATAGCTGCCACCAAACAAGCAGAGACAACCCTAGTTGTTGCAACACCTTCCACAGTACACCAGCTGCACGATTTACTCGTTCGTCAACTCAACTAGCAGCACGTTCCCAAGCTCCCTTGCCACCTGACACTACTTTCGAAGCACTCTTGACACAAGATGAGTTGGCAAGATCAGATGAACTTTGTGAGCTTCAACAGCAAGAAGGTAGTTGCTGGAGTCAAGTTACAGTTGCATGCTTCTTTATATGTAGTCTCACAGTTTGATGTACACTAACACTTCCTATGTTTGTTGTTGGACTAGCACCTAGGCGCAAGAGGAGACAAACATCAGGGATAATGCTCGATAGGTTAACTAAATCTAGAGGAGGAAGAATGGAGATCCGTTTTGAGGCAGGTTTAAAAAGGCCACGTGATGCTACAGAGTCATCCAAGTTAGTATCAGAGGCAGCGGTTGTTGTTAGGTGTCATGTACGTATCCTCCCAACATGGATTCAGTATAGGAATGACAAAGACGAAACCCAGTTCAACACCTTCCTCGACCATTTATCTGTAAGTATGGTTATGTATGGAAACTAGTAATATCAGCTCGCTCTGTCCAATACTTTCTAGGTTGCTGATAATGAGACTCCCATAATTTTCAACAGATGAGGTTCAAGTTGGATAGCCAAGATGATGCAACCAGACAAGCTTGCACCCATGTTTTCAAGTCTGCTCTGCGACAGTATCGGTATAACTTGAAGAAAACTCACTTTGAAGGCAAGGCTAACAGTGAACTTGCCCAAACATCTCCAGTGGAAAATATATCTCATGAAGACTGGAGAGGCCTTGTTAAACACTGGTCCGATCCGAAGTATTAGGTACATTATATATATGTGATCAGATCACATGTTGAAGTCCTATTTACGCATGTGCCACACAAATCTATCTTCTTGTAGGTGAACTGTTCAAAGAACAAGGCCAACCGTACGAAAGTGAAATTCCAACAGACGACAAGATCTTGTAGCTATATTGCACACTGCGAGGCTCTTGTAATTAGCTGCTGTTTCACTCTTTCCGTTGTACCATATTATCATATCTATATTGACTTGTTCCAAATGCAGAGGAAAGCCCGCAAGGACCAAAAAGTACCTGAACCAAATGTTGTGGAAATCTTCAAGGACTGTCACACCAGCAAGAAGAAGGGCATGACTACACCAGTCAAAGCCGCTGTTGTAAGTCCTTAATCCTCATGCCTTTTAACTACTACTTACTCTGACTTGTGCCTTGAACTGCATGGTTTGCAGCCAATGTCTATTACTCTTTTCAATTTTATACACAATTGTCTTAGCGTATCATTGCACCTTACAAGGTTTAAAAGAGAGGAGTGATGTTCCTTTGATCTTGACCTGTAATCTAGTTCCGTGCTGGACTTGCCCACACAACGTTACAATTGCCTGTTTGTTTGTTCTCAGTTGTTTTGTGATATGAATGATGTCATACTATGCTTACCGTATTATAAACTTCGTCTCTTTATCCTTAGCCCTCAATACAATGTGAAGAAATAGACAATACATTAGCGATGGTACATGGTCATATGTTTGGAACCTGGTTTTATTATGTACTTTGCAATAAAATACAACTATTATTTTACATGGGTTCACCAGAATAAGTTTTGTATATAGACCAAAGCTATTTTGTTTGGTTTTGCTGCCTCCTTAATATCTTCTGTTTTGGTACTACTAATGTAAAACCACAACTTTTTAGTGAGCTATGGAAAAAATGGTGGAACCGCCACCTTCTGAAGGTGGCGAGGCAACTATAACCGCAATGTCAGCTCTTGCTGCAGTGGGTCAGTACCTGTCCACTAACAGTGCCAAAAGCACGTTCCTGCATAATACTGGGTTGGTTGTTAAGGCAATCTCGTCCAAACTGCCTCATGATCAAGATATGCAAGCTCAAAACAATGTTGTATCTGCGCTCCAGACACAAGTCCATTCCCTAACAGAAACCCTTTGTGAAACAAGGAGAGACATTGTTCGATGTTGTCAAGATATGCATGGTTTTGAAACCAGACTATCAGACATTTGCTATGTTGTTCAGGAGCCTAGGAGAACTGAAGGCCAAGGTTATGGTGCTCCATCGGATAATACAACATGAAAACATAACAGTCAGGTCAAATGAACTGAGCTTCTGAACTTCTGGTGGTGCATTTATCTGCTAGGCTGTTAACTTTTATGCCAACCTTCCTTTTGTTTTATAGTTGTAATTTGTTTTGGTGCGATACAAAATTTGTTCTTAACGTGCAGCCACCGGCTGAAGGAAACATCAAGCCATTTTTGTATAGTGTAGGGTGTTCCCTATATTTGCACTGGTGGCGAACTTTGATGCCCACCGGCTGTAGTTTACATGGGTCTCCTACGGGCCGTAGAAACAATGGGCCTTCTACGTGGCGTAGAAACAATGGGCCTTATATGGGCCGTAGACACAATGGGCCTTCTATGGGCCGTATCATCAATGGGCCTTATACGGGCTTATGATCGGTTCGCCAAACATGGGCCAATAACAGACCACATTATGGCCGTAAATGGGCTAGAGTTGAAATCGTCCGTTCATGGGCCGACCATAACGGGCCATCGTTAATCGGCCGTATTTTGATGACGCTATCAAAACGGCCCAACGTATTAACGGGCCACAAACGGGCCAACTGTAACCACGGGCTGAATTTGGCCCACAAGCAGAAAATGACAGTAACGGGCCGTAAGTAAACGAATGTGGAAATGAGCCCAAGAATAAATGGGCCCCGAGAAGGCCGAAAGATAACATGGGCTGGAAATGGTCCAACTGAATAATGGGTCGTTAATGGGTATAAAGTGATACACTGTTCATTACGGGCCAGTTTCACCATGGGCCGTTAATGGGTATAAAGTGATACACTGTTCATTACGAGCCAGTTTTAGCATGGGCCGTTAATGGGCCGAGAGTAATAAGGGCCTCATATGGGCCGAAAAACGTCATGGGCCATACATGGGCCGGAAGTTAAAACGGGCTGGAATTATATTGGGCGGCCCAGATGACGCTACTGGGCCTAATTCGGTTAGGCCGTAAACGGGCCCTGGGTTAGCGGGCTGTAAATGGGCTATATGCGAACAGGCCGTTAATAGGCTTGCCGTGGGCCAGCGCGCCACCTTTTGACCAAGTCAAACGGGCCGGCCTTTTCACAGGAATGGGCCTCTGTTGGGCCGTGCCACGTGTCGACGTATCATAGGCGCTTTGTGTCCAATGAGTGGATGACATCTGTCCCAACGGTGAGCTGACACGTGTTTCCTCCAGCCAATGATGATTTTACACGTGGAAAATCCCCATTGGTCGGGGCTGTTAACGGGTTATCGGATCCAAAACCGGACCTGATAGCTTAACGACGTTCCATTATGGTGGATGCCACATGTCGGTCACCCTTGACGAAAGCACTTCTGTGGCGCGCGATTTATCGTCATGGAAGTGGACACTTCCGTGATGATAATTTTGGTAATGTCATGGAACACTTCTACGACAGCACAGGTATGACTATCTTGATTCTGTCATAAAATTGTCATGGATGTACATGCATGACAAAAAATGCGGCCTACTGTGACAAACACGTATCATCGCAGAAGTGTATTTTTTTGTAGTGTACCTTGCTTGATAATGATGATGTGCCACTTGGTGATTTTCTTGATGCACAAATTGCTAGAGTAATACAACATGATGTTGTTGAATCTGATGATGAGCTTGAAACTGAATCCCCTGAAACACCTGCTAGAACTAGCCCTCCTAGATATGAATTGCCTAAGGTACCGGAAGGTTATGTTATGAATGAGGAGACAACTAGAGATATTCTTGCTTGTAAGGATAGAGATGATCTAGAGAAATTACTATGCAAGTATAAAGAAAATTCTCTGAATGCTAGAATGAAATGTGATCCTAAGTTCACTACTTCACCTATCTTTATTGATGACAAGGATTATGAATTCTCTGTCGACCCAGAGTTAATTACTTTGGTTGAATATGATCCTTTCCATGGTTATGAAACTAAAACTGTTGTGGCACATCTTACTAAGTTGAATGATATAGCCACCCTTTTTACTCATGATGAGAAAACTCGCTATTACTTTATTCTCAAATTATTTCCTTTCTCATTAAACGGTGATGCTAAAGCTTGGTACAATACTCTTGCTCCTGGTTGTGTGCGTAGTCCCCAGGATATGATTTATTACTTCTCTGAAAAATATTTTCTTGCTCATAAGAAACAAGCTGCCTTACAGGAAATATTTAACTTTGTGCAAACTAAAGAAGAGAGTCTCCTAGATAAGAAACAAGCTGCCTTACAGGAAATATTTAGCTTGGGGGA
The DNA here is from genome assembly GCF_002575655.3 of Aegilops tauschii subsp. strangulata. Classification (NCBI taxonomy): domain Eukaryota; kingdom Viridiplantae; phylum Streptophyta; class Magnoliopsida; order Poales; family Poaceae; genus Aegilops; species Aegilops tauschii. Next base: position 455,148,526 of record NC_053036.3, on the reverse strand, counting down.
GGCTTTGCCAGTTACTTAATGCTTTGCCTGATCATCCTCTTAAGAAAAATGAAATACTTGATATCTTCTATAATGGACTAACCGATGCTTCTAGGGACTTCCTAGATAGTTGTGCTGGTTGTGTTTTCAGGGAACGAACTGTTGGACAAGCTGAAGAATTATTGAATAACATATTGAAAAATTATGATGATTGGACTCTTCCTGAACCACCGGCCAAACCCACTCCGAAGAAGAGGGGTATATTATATCTCAGTCCTGAAGATATGCAAGAGGCAAAGAAATCTATGAAGGAAAAAGGTATTAAAGCTAAGGATGTTAAAAATTTACCTCCTATTGAAGAAATACATGGGCTTGATACACCACCACTGCCTAAGGTGGTAGAGGTAAATTCTCTTATGAAGTTCAATGAAAATGACAATCCTCACAATATGCATCCTAGTCAATGCCTTTATGAGTTTGAATACTACATTAGAAAACAAGATCACTTCAATGCAAATGTTATGAAACAGTTGAAATATAATTCTGATATGAGTGCTCGCTTGAGTGACTTGTTATTTAGAATTTCAAATGATGTTAGAGGTGTTGGAAAACATGCTTCTATGGTTCAAACTCAACTAGAAAAAGTTGCTAAATCTCAAAGAGAATTGCTTGATGAAATGAATAATAATATGCATGACTTTGCTGTTAGAGTTGCAACTAGAGGAGGTAAAATGACAGGAACCACTTTATCCTGAGGGACACCCAAAAAGAATTGAACAAGACTCACAAAGAAATAACACTAGTGCACCTAGTTCCTCGAGAAAGAAAAAGAAGAAGAAAAATGATAGGACTTTGCATGCTTCGAGTGAACCTGAAATAGAAAAACCTCCTGATAATAAAAATGAAACTTCTATCTCAGATGCTGAAACTCAATCTGGTAATGAACACTCACCTAGTGATAATGAAAAGGATAATGCTGATGTTCATGAAGACACTCAACCAAATAATGAAAAAGAACCAGATAATTATGTTCAAATAGAACCACCTGTTGATCTTGATAACCCACAACCTAAGAATAAAACATATGATAAACGAGACTTCATTGCTAGAAAACACGGTAAAGAAAGAGAACCGTGGGTTCAAAAACCTATGCCTTTTCCACGCAAGACAACTAAAAAGAATGATGATGAAGAATTTGAACGCTTTGCTGAAATGCTGAGGCCAGTCTTTTTGCGTACTCGCTTGACTGATATCTTGAAAATGACTCCTTATGCAAAGTATATGAAAGACATCATCACAAATAAGAGAAAAATACCGGAAGCTGAAATCTCCACTATGCTTGCTAATTATACTTTCAAAGATGAAGTGCCTACAAAACTTGGAGATCCGCGAATACCAACTATACCTTGCTCCATCAAAAAGAATTATGTGAAAATTGCTTTGTGTGATTTAGGAGCTGGTGTTAGTGTTATGCCTTTCTCTTTATACAAAAGACTTTATTTGAATAAACTCACACCTACTGAAATATCTTTGCAAATGGCTGACAAATCAACTGCCATACCTATCGGTATCTGTGAGGATGTGCCCGTTGTTGTTGCTAATGTTACTATTTTGACTGACTTTGTTATACTTGAGATGCCCGAGGACGACAACATGTCGATTATCCTCGGTAGACCCTTCTTGAATACTGCAGGCGCTGTTATTGATTGCAATAAAAGCAAGATCACTTTTCATATTAATGGTAATGAGCATACAGTGCACTTTCCGAAGAAACAATTCCAAGGGAATAGTATTAATGTTATTGAAAAATCTCTGACAATCACTATTGGAAGTTTTCAAAGACCTCTACCTATTGTCAAAAAGAAATATGAAATGCTTATTGTCGGGGACATCCATATCCCCATTGAGGTAACTTAGTGATTTACGTAAGTTCTTCGGTTTCATGCTAATCAGAAGTGGTTGTTAAGAAGACCTGATCAACCTTATTAATGAATCATTTTTGAGAGGTATGAAGTTGATGAATTTAGTAAGCACTACCTTTGTCCTTAGTTTTTATTAGTTAAATAAAATAAAATGTCATGTTTTGTCTGTTTTCTGAATTCCCCGTGCAATAAAAAAATGACCCAAAAATAAAAGTTCTCAGAATGCCCTGAAAATTGAACATGATTTTTTTTGAATATTTCTGAATTTTTGGTGCAAATAATACCAGAGGGAGCCGCACCAGCTGGGCACAACCCACCTGGACGCGCCAGGACCCCCAGGCGCGCCCTGGTGGGTTGTGGTCCCCATGTGGGCCCCCTCACTTATCTCTTTAGCCCACATGTCGGGGGTGTCATGTGACATATGCCAGAGGATGGCTTATCATGGTGGGGGAGAGTAAGACAACGCCGGTGCCTGGAAACGGGATAAGGCGTAGACATGTACGCCGACGCTTCTTACCCAGGTTCGGGGCTCTCCTAGGAGATAATGAAGGAAATATGCCCTAGAGGCAATAATAAAGTTATTATTTATTTCCTTATATCATGATAAATGTTTATTATTCATGCTAGAATTGTATTAACTGGAAACTTGATACATGTGTGAATACATAGACAAACAGAGTGTCACTAGTATGCCTCTACTTGACTAGCTCGTTGATCAAAGATGGTTATGTTTCCTAGCCATAGACATGAGTTGTCATTTGATTAACGGGATTACATCATTAGGAGAATGATGTGATTGACTTGACCCATTCCGTTAGCTTAGCACTTGATCGTTTAGTATGTTGCTATTGCTTTCTTCATGACTTATACATGTTCCTATGACTATGAGATTATACAACTCCCGTTTACCGGAGGAACACTTTGTGTGCTACCAAACGTCACAACGTAACTGGGTGATTATAAAGGTGCTCTACAGGTGCTTCCAAAGGTACTTGTTGGGTTGGCGTATTTCGAGATTAGGATTTGTCACTCCGATTGTCGGAGAGGTATCTCTGGGCCCACTCAGTAATGCACATCACTATAAGCCTTGCAAGCATTGTAACTAATGAGTTAGTTGCGGGATGATGTATTACGGAACAAGTAAAGAGACTTGCCAGTAACGAGATTGAACTAGGTATTAAGATACCGACGATCGAATCTCGGGCAAGTAACATACCGATGACAAAGGGAACAACGTATGTTGTTATGCGGTCTGACCGATAAAGATCTTCGTAGAATATGTGGGAGCCAATATGAGCATCCAGGTTCCGCTATTGGTTATTGACCGGAGACGTGTCTCGGTCATGTCTACATAGTTCTCGAACCCGTAGGGTCCGCACGCTTAAAGTTAGATGACGGTTATATTATGAGTTTATGTGTTTTGATGTACCGAAGGAGTTCGGAGTCCCGTATGAGATCAGGGACTTGACGAGGAGTCTCAAAATAGTCGAGACGTAAAGATCGATATATTGGACGACTATATTCGGACATCGGAAAGGTTCCGAGTGATTCGGGTATTTTTCGGAGTACCGGAGAGTTACGGGAATTCGTATTGGGCCTTAATGGGCCATACGGGAAAGGAGAGAAAGGACCCAAAGGGTGGCCGCACCCCTCCCCATGGACTAGTCCGAATTGGACTAGGGAGGGGGGGCGCCCCCTTCCTTCTTTCTCCTTCTCCCTTCCCTTTTCCTACTCCAACATGGAAAGGAGGAGTCCTACTCCCGGTGGGAGTAGGACTCCCCCCTTGGCGCGCCCTCCTCCTAGGCCGACCGCCTCCCCCCTTGCTCCTTTATATACGGGGGCAGGGGGCACCCCATAGACACAACAATTGATCATTGATCTCTTAGCCGTATGCGGTGCCCCCCTCCACCATATTACACCTCGATAATATCGTAGCGGTGCTTAGGCAAAGCCCTGCGTCGGTAGAACATCATCATCGTCACCACACCGTCGTGCTGACAAAACTCTCCCTCAACACTCGGCTGGATCGGAGTTCGAGGGACGTCATCAAGCTGAACTTGTGCTGAACTCGGAGGTGCCGTGCGTTCGGTACTTGATCGGTCGGATCGTGAAGACGTATTTGTTGGAAATCATACATACAGATGTATGTGGTCGGATGAATATTGAGGCTCGTAGCAGGTATCATTATTTTCTGACCTTCACAGATGATTTGAGCAGATATGGGTATATCTACTTAATGAAACAGAAGTCTGAAACATTTGAAAAGTTCATATAATTTCAGAGTGAAGCGGAAAATCATCGTAACAAGAAAATAAAGTTTCTACGATCTGATCGTGGAGAAGAGTATTTGAGTTACGAGTTTGGTCTTCAGTTAAAACAATGTGAAATAGTTTCACTACTCACGCCACCTGGAACACCACGATGTAATGGTGTGTCCGAACATCGTAATCGTACTTTATTAGATATGGTGCGATATATGATGTCTCTTACCGATCTACCACTATCATTTTGGGGTTATGCATTAGAGACAGCTGTATTCACGTTAAATAGGGTACCATCTAAATCTGTTGAGACGACATCTTATGAACTGTGGTTTGGCAAGAAACCAAAGTTGTCATTTCTTAAAGTTTGGGCTTGCGATGCTTATGTGAAAAGGTTTCATCCTGATAAGCTCAAACCCAAATCGGAGAAATGTGTCTTCATAGGATACCCAAAGGAGACAGTTCGGTACACCTTCTATCACAGATCCGAAGGCAAGACATTCGTTGCTAAGAATGGATCCTTTCTAGAGAAGGAGTTTCTCTCGAAAGAAGTGACAGGGAGGAAAGTAGAACTTGATGAGGTAACTGTACCTCATCGCTTATTGGAAAGTAGTTCATCACAGAAACCGGTTCCTGTGACACCTACACCAATTAGTGAGGAAGTTAATGATGATGATCATGAAACTTCAAATCAAGTTGTTACTGAACCTCGTAGGTCAACCAGAGTAAGATCCGCACCAGAGTGGTACGGTAATCTTGTTCTGGAGGTTATGTTACTAGACCATGATGAACCTACGAACTATGAAGAAGCGATGGTGAGCCCAGATTCCGCAAAATGGCTTGAGGCCATGAAATCTGAGATGGGATCCATGTATGAGAACAAAGTATGGACTTTGATTGACTTGCCCAATGATCGGCGAGCCATAAAAAATAAATGGATCTTCAAGAGGAAGACGGACGCTGATAGTAGTGTTACTATCTACAAAGCTAGACTTGTCGGAAAAAGGTTTTTGACAAAGTTCAAAGTGTTGAATACGATGAGATTTTCTCACTAGCAGCGATGCTTAAGTCTGTCCGAATCATGTTAGCAATTGCCGCATTTTATGAAATCTGGCAAATGGATAAACAAAACTGCATTCCTTAATGGATTCATTAAAGAAGAGTTGTATATGATGCAACCAGAAGGTTTTGTCAATCCTAAAGGTGCTAACAAAATATGCAAACTCCAGCGATCCATCTATGGACTGGTGCAAGCATCTCGGAGTTGGAATATACGCTTTGATAAGTTGATCAAAGCATATAGTTTTATACAGACTTGTGGTGAAGCCTGTATTTACATGAAAGTGAGTGGGAGCACTACAACATTTCTGATAAGTATATGTGAATGACGTATTGTTGATCGGAAATAATGTAGAATTATTCTGCAAAGCATAAAGGAGTGTTTGAAAGGAGTTTTTCAAAAAAAGACCACAGTGAAGCTGCTTACATATTGAGCATAAAGATCTATAGAGATAGATCAAGACGCTTGATAAGTTTTTTCAATGAGTACATACCTTAACAAGATTTTGAAGTAGTTCAAAATGGAACAGTCAAAGAAAGAGTTTCTTGCCTGTGTTACAAGGTGTGAAATTGAGTAAGACTCAAAGCCCGACCACGGCAGAAGATAGAAAAAGAATGAAAGTCATTCCCTATGCCTCGGCCATAGGTTCTATAAAGTATGCCATGCTGTGTACCAGATCTATTGTATACCCTACACTGATTTTGGCAAGGGAGTAGATCTAGGAGTAGATCACTGGACAGCGGTCAAAATTATCCTTACTGGAATAAGGATATGTTTCTCGATTATGGAAGTGACAAAAGGTTCGTCGTAAATGGTTACGTCGATGCAAGTTTTGACACTAATCTAGATGACTCTAAGTCTCGGTCTAGATACATATTGAAAGAGGGAGCAATTAGCTAGAGTAGCTCCGTCCAGAGCATTGTAGACATAGAAATTTGCAAAATACTTACGGATCTGAATGTGACAGACCCGTTGACTAAAATTATCTCACAAGCAAAACATGATCACACCTTAGTACTCTTTGGGTGTTAATCACATAAGCGATGTGAACTAGATTACTGACTCTAGTAAACCCTTTGGGTGTTGGCCACATGACGATGTGAACTATGGGTGTTAATCACATGGTGATGTGAACTATTGATGTTAAATCACATGGCGATGTGAACTAGATTATTGACTCTAGTGCAAGTGGGAGACTGAAGGAAATATGCCCTAGAGGCAATAATAAAGTTATTATTTATTTCCTTATATCATGATAAATGTTTATTATTCATGCTAGAATTGTATTAACTGGAAACTTGATACATGTGTGAATACATAGACAAACAGAGTGTCACTAGTATGCCTCTACATGACTAGCTCGTTGATCAAAGATGGTTATGTTTCCTAGCCATAGACATGAGTTGTCATTTGATTAACGGGATCACATCATTAGGAGAATGATGTGATTGACTTGACCCATTCCGTTAGCTTAGCACTTGATCGTTTAGTATGTTGCTATTGCTTTCTTCATGACTTATACATGTTCCTATGACTATGAGATTATACAACTCCCGTTTACCGGAGGAACACTTTGTGTGCTACCAAACGTCACAACGTAACTAGGTGATTATAAAGGTGCTCTACAGGTGCTTCCAAAGGTACTTGTTGGGTTGGCGTATTTCGGGATTAGGATTTGTCACTCCGATTGTCAGAGAGGTATCTCTGGGCCCACTCAGTAATGCACATCACTATAAGCCTTGCAAGCATTGTAACTAATGAGTTAGTTGCGGGATGATGTATTACGGAACGAGTAAAGAGACTTGCCGGTAACGAGATTGAACTAGGTATTAAGATACCGACGATCGAATCTCGGGCAAGTAACATACCGATGACAAAGGGAACAACGTATGTTGTTATGCGGTCTGACCGATAAAGATCTTCGTAGAATATGTGGGAGCCAATATGAGCATCCAGGTTCCGCTATTGGTTATTGACTGGAGACGTTTCTCGGTCATGTCTACATAGTTCTCGAACCCGTAGGGTCCGCACGCTTAAAGTTAGATGACGGTTATATTATGAGTTTATGTGTTTTGATGTACCGAAGGAGTTCGGAGTCCCGGATGAGATCAGGGACTTGACAAGGAGTCTCGAAATAGTCGAGACGTAAAGATCGATATATTGGACGACTATATTCGGACATCGAAAAGGTTCCGAGTGATTCGGGTATTTTTCGGAGTACCGGAGAGTTACGGGAATTCGTATTGGGCCTTAATGGGCCATACGGGAAAGGAGAGAAAGGCCCCAAAGGGTGGCCGCACCCCTCCCCATGGACTAGTCCGAATTGGACTAGGGAGGGGGGCGCCCCCTGCCTTCTTTCTCCTTCTCCCTTCCCTTTTCCTACTCCAATAAGGAAAGGAGGAGTCCTACTCCCGGTGGGAGTAGGACTCCCCCTTGGCGCGCCCTCCTCCTAGGCCGACCGCCTCCCCCCTTGCTCCTTTATATACGGGGGCAGGGGGGCACCCCATAGACACAACAATTGATCATTGATCTCTTAGCCGTGTGCGGTGCCCCCCTCCACCATATTACACCTCGATAATATTGTATCGGTGCTTAGGCGAAGCCCTGCGTCGGTAGAACATCATCATCGTCACCACGCCGTCGTGCTGACGAAACTCTCCCTCAACACTCGGCTGGATCGGAGTTCGAGGGACGTCATCGAGCTGATCGTGTGCTGAACTCGTAGGTGCCGTGCGTTCGGTACTTGATCGGTCGGATCGTGAAGACGTACGACTACATCAACCGCGTTATGTTAACGCTTCCGCTTTCGGTCTACGAGGGTACGTGGACAAAACTCTCCCCTCTCGTTGCTATGCATCTGTCGGGACCCCGATTCCAAGTCACACCGATCTAGCCTGTAACACCTCATATCACTTTGCGGCCTCACGCACGGTACTCCCACGGGTGTCGCCTTACCATGGCCCGGGACCGTTTGCGCCTTTTGGCTCACGTATATGACAATGTCGCTAGCATCCATATGACAGAGAACCCGGGCCGACATGGCTAGTCATGAACCCAAAGCGGCACTAACGTATGGGGACAGGCATACATGAATCAACACCGAACGTGTCGGTCAACAGCGTGCGAATCCAGGCTGTAGCACTGGGCTAACAGGACTCCGGGAACCCGGGCTGTAGCAGGCTAGGCAGGACTCCGGATGTCACCGCGTGACATTTCCCCGAAGGGACAGACACATGAGCGATATGAAACACATGCCGGCCAGTCAAGTGTTCCGGAGCAGTAGTGCTGGGCTAGCAGGACTCCGGTGAACCGGGCTGTAGCGGACTACTATGGCTCATGGGAGCACAAGACTACATTTCCCCATAGGAGAGGCTACCAAGGATAAACAACCAGGTTGTCGGATCCCACACATACCAAGCATTTCAATCATACACACAATATGCTCGATATGTGCAAATACAACATGGCATCACAACAAGACTCTACGACTCAGAGTATTTATTCATTAGGCCCCGAAGAGCCAGATATTACAAACATGGGTCTCATGACCCAACATTCAGAGCATACAAGTCAAAGCACATGCGGAAGCTTAACATGTCTGAGTACAGACATCTATAAATGAAAAAGGCTGAGAAGCCTGACTATCTACCAGATCCTGCCGAGGGCACAAGATCGTAGCTGAGGTATCAAGCTAAACGTCGAAGTCCACACGGAACTACTAGCGAGACTGACGTCTCTCTGCAAAACATAAAATAGGCAAACGTGAGTACAAATGTACCCAGCAAGACTTACATCAGAACTAGCTACATATGCATCGGTATCAACAAAGGGGGGTGGTGGAGTTTGACTGCAGCAAGCCAGCTTTGACTCGGTGGCTATCCTAAACTATGACTGCAAGTAACTCTTTGAGGTGGCACACACGAGTCCACATAATCACCATACCAATACACCACTATGGATCCGCTCCCGTCTCCCTACGAGAACGCCATCCATAGCACTCACGCTTATCTTGCGTATTTTAGAGTATCCACTTTCACTTGTCTATGAACTGTTATAGGCAACCCAGAAGTCCATTTCCGCGGACACGGCTATTCGAATAGATGATGTTAACCCTGCAGGGGTGTACTTCGTCACACACGCTCTCGCCACTTACCACCATGTACACGTCGTGTACCTCGGCAACCTTCAAGCGGAAGCCTGGCGAGGGAGTCGGCCACAGCCTACCTAAACACTCAAGTCTCTAGTCCAGGTTTATCGCCTATTCAGGTTCCATCCGCAGGGAGTCCGGCCGAGGTTTCCACATACGGCCCCGAACGATGTGTGCAGGGTTCCCGAGACACCAAACGGGCGCTCGGTACACCGTGCCACGTGCCTACCGCATCACAGCCCACCCCTCGGTCAGCGCTGTCCACGGCCTCCAGCATACTACTAACACCAGAAACTACTTGCAACTCCTGGACAGAGGACAAGGGTGATTAAGAAGCCGAGAGGGTCCATTGGTTTCGGGCCCAATGCGTGGTAGTAACTGTATCATGGATCACAAACACAGAACTCAGTTCCTGAGGACGGCTGCAATGAGACAACCCACCATGTACTCCTACATGGCCTCTCACCGCTACCTTTACCAAATCGTGTTCACACACTTAGCTCACACACAGTAGGACAGGTTCATCACCATTCCAATTCATCCCCGACGAATCAGACCCGACTCAACTCTAAGCAGTAGCAGGCATGACAAACAGGCATGAATGAGTAGGCACATCAGGGCTCAAACAACTCCTACTCATGCTAGTGGGTTTCATCTATTTACTGTGGCAATGACAGGTCATGCAGAGGATAAGGGGTTCAACTACCGCAGCATGTACAGTTGAGTCGTTGTTGTCCTAATGCAGTAAAGAGAGCAGGAGCGAGAGAGTGGGATTGTATCGGAATGAACAAGGGGTTATGCTTGCCTGACACTTCCGAAGATAGTATAGCTCTTCATCGGTGTCATCGATCTCATCGTCGGAATCACGGCTATCGAGAGGGGACAATCACCGGCAAACAAGGAAGAACACAATCAATGCAATGCACAATATGATGCATGATCATGACATGGCAATATGACGTGATTTGGCCTAATGCAACTAGCAACAGTAAGGTTTGGGTTGATTTGAACTCAAGGTTCAAATTCAAATTCAAACTATGAATTCAAATAGTGCATTATCATGTTTTCACCTATACAGCAGGTATAACTTAGTTTGACATGCATGAAAATGATACAGATGGATAGATTGCATTTTTCTGATTATTTTTCATATATAAATTATTTCATTCTGAGCTACGGTTGATTTTATATGATTTTTAGAAGTTTATACTATTTTCTGAAATTTCCTGATTAAAAATAAATCCAGAAAATGTAATACTGCGTCAGCCTGACGTCATCACTGCGTCAGTGAGTCAACGGCTGGCCAGGGTCAAACCTGACCCGTGGGACCTGCCTGTCAGTCTCTCAGTGCCTAATTAAGTTTAGGTTTTAAACTAAACTAACTTTTAACAGGGGCTGGCCCCACACGTCAGTGGGTCAGGGGGGAAGTCAAACCCCGGTCAAGCAGGGTCAAACCCACCGGCGTCGTGACGCCGGCGAGGCCAGACGCGGCGGGGCACTCGGGCGCGGGCTGTGGTGCCCCGTTCGCAGCGTGGCTGGGCTCGTTCGAGAGCCCAGACCAGCGCGCGTCGGGCGGTGGCGCCAGTCGGGCCTGGGGTGGCCGGAGGCGATGGCGAGGAGCTCGACCGCGGCGGCCGGAGCTCGGGCGCACTCGGGAACGGGGCTGCGGTGGGCGTGGAGTGGCGTGCTTAGCTCCTACGGCACCTACGCGGCGCGGTGAGTACGTGGGTGTGCTCGGTTGGGAGCTATGACGACTGTGGCCACGGCGGCGAGAAGCTCGGGCGGCGGCGTGGTTCGGTGCTCGTGGGGAACGGTGCTACGGCAACCAAACGGGGAGCAGGGTTAGGAGGGAAATGACCGGGTGCTCACCGCGGTCACGGAGAGGTTCTCGGCGAGCTCGGGGAGGCACGGACGGCGTCGGAATTTGGCGGCGGCGATGCACGGCTGTGCGCGGAGACGACAGGTCGATGGCGAGGCGACAGGGCGTCCGGCGATGCTCGCGTTGAGGGGAAGCTTCAAGGCGTCGAGGCGGAGCTCGTGGACTCATCGGCGGGGCGAGGGGTGGCCGGTGGCCACGGCAACGGCGACGGTGGCGACGGCTCCGTTCGGTGGTGCTGCGGGGAGAGAGACAGGGGAGGGGAGGAAGTGCAGCGAGTGAGGGAGAAGTGAGAGGGGGTCGGGGAGGTGCCGTGGCACTCGTGGAGGCGTCCAGAAGCGGCGGAAGCAGGAGGTGGCCTCGCGCGCGGCGACCACACGCCCGGCGTCCCTCTGGCGTCCTTCTGGCGCGAGGTGGGAGACGGTGGCGGCTCTGGTGGGCTGGGCCAGCTCCTGGGCCGTGGTGGGGCGCCAGGTATGTCCAGGTGAGGGGCCCAGTGGCCTTCTCTCTCTCTCTCTAACTTAATTGTTTCTGTTTCTAGTTTAATTTGTTTTGTTTTGATTTAGTAAAATACTAAACCATTTTATAAAATCCTGGAAATAATTAGGGGTGCTGTCTGAATTATTCCAGTGACCCATAACAATTTCCAACATTTTTGGAGCACCTAAAATGTATATAGCATTTAAATAGCTCCAATTCAAATATGTTTGAATTAATTTCAAAGACCATAAATGCCTTGGAAAAATGTGCATGACCTCTGGAAAGGTTTTAACCTTTTTCCATAAATAATGAACATTTTTGAAGGGCATTTTGGGTTTAATGAAAATATTTTTATTTTGAACCTAGTTGAATTCATTTGGTGCTAGGGTTTGGTCATCCCCAATTCAAATTCATTTGAATTAGACATGATGACATGAATGCTTTCATGCAACTAACTACAAGCAATTCTAGGGCTGTGACAGCATCACCATGATCTTGCGTGTGCGTAGGAATTTTTTTGAAATTACTACGTTCCCCAACAGATAACACCCCTAGTCCTGCTCTGCGGGGTCTCTGCATGATCACTAAATCAACAATGGTGGCTACAAGCTTGCTCCTTGAGCTGTTTCTCTAGAGGAGGAAGAAGAACAAGGGTAGCCCTAGCTTCACTCTCTCTATGTGTGTGTGGGTGGTCTCTATGAGGCTAAACCATTTGCATGGGTGCCCTGGGGGGTTTATATAGGCCTACCCCCCAGGGGTACAATGGTAATCTGGCCGGGTGTAGGACTCGACTGTCAGTGTCTATGGTCGCCGGCTTCTCCGTCGGCCGCTGGGGCCCGCCGCCTGGTGGGTCCCGCCGGCTGTCTCGTACTCGACCGACAAGCCGCGCCCGCCGTTGGCGGGTCCTGCCGGCTGCTTAGTACTGTGGTAGTGCCACTGATGATGCACGTTTTGTCGGGGAGAGCGTGGCTACAGTACCGCCGCCTGGCGGGTGTTCACTGTAGCCATACCCCGTCTCTTCTGATTAATGGAGCACAGACTTTGAGGGAGGGGGAGGGCCACCTGGTGGGGAGTCGGCCTCCCCGTGAGCCGACTGGTCAGGGCTCGCCGCCCGCTGGCTTCTCACGGACAGGTAGGGCCCGCCGCCTGCAGGCCGTACCGACAGCCCATCGTGGGAGCATGGCCTTCTCTGCCATGGATGATATCATGGGCTGCGTGGCAACAGTGCCGCGCCGAGCGAGGGATGTGCGCCCAACGCGCTGCACTGTGGCCACGCTCCGCCCTGGATTCGGGGGTGGCAGGCCGGGCTGTAGCCACCCCACGTCTCGTCGTAATTATGTGGGTGCTAACTTTGAGGGCACAAGGGGCCGCCTGCTAGAAGTCAGCCCACTCCGTGGCCGTCTTCTAGATTCCACCGCCTCCTGGCAGCCGACCGCTTGGACCAGCTGGCCCCAAGAGGGCAGTCGTTTATCTTTGATGTTTGAGGAGCGCGACCAGCCCCGATGTCTTGAAATACCAAGGGAGCCGGATGAGGCTACCCGTGGTCATTTACTCTCACAGTAGTCCCCGAAGTTGATGGGGCGCTGCGGCTGAAAAGGCAAGGAGCCTCAGCGGCTTCCTACTCCGAGTGGTTCATTGATCTTGCTTCGTCCATCTGCCAGAGCGCGGACTGTGAGGAGTCGGTCATGACCAGGCAGGTCGCCTAGTGATTTCTTGAAACGTCGTGGCGGGAGGCAAGTGGCACGCCAGCCGAGCGCCAGGCTTGCCGCCTGCTGCCCGCACGCCATGCGGCGTCAGCCAGCCGAACCGGCCTGCCAGCCCACGCGAGCGACGGGACGTTGCCGCATGCCGGGGCCCACCACTACTGGGCCTCAGCACGCGCGCAGATCCGCTGCGGCCGAGGCAGACAGTTGGGATTCCGTGGCAAAGTAAATGCATGCCGTTACCGCGCAGTAAAAGTGGGGTCGTGGGGTCGTGGGGGCAGTTAATCCCGTGATCCCCATGTCCCACCCCCTCGGCTCCGCCGCCAGGGGCTATAAGTAGGGGGAGGAGGGGTGTCGGTGTCAAAACCGACGGATCTCGGGTAGGGGGCCCGAACTATGCGTCTAGGATCGATGGTAACAGGAGACGCGGGACACGATGTTTACCCAGGTTCGGGCCCTCTCTATGGAGGTCATACCCTACTTCCTGCTTGATTGATCTTGATGAATATGAGTGTTACAAGAGTTGATCTACCACGAGATCGTAATGGCTTAACCCTAGAAGTCTAGCCTATGTGTATATGGTAATGAATATCTGCCTTCCGGACTAACCCCTCTGGTTTATATAGACACCGCGGGGATCTAGGGTTTACATGGAGTCGGTTACATAAGAAGGAATCTTCATAGTTGGTCACCAAGCTTGCCCTCCACGCCAAGTAGAGTCCAATCCAGACAAGGTGCAGTCTTCGGCCTTCATGTCTTCACAGCCCATCAGTCCGGCCCATGGATAACAGGCCGCACGCCCGAGGACCCCTTAGTCCAGGACTCCAACAGTAGCCCCCGAACCAGTCTTCAATAGCAAGGTGCTCGGCACACATATTGTCTTCGGCATTGCAAGGCGGGTCCCCCCTTCAATAATCTCCAAGTAATGTATTCGGCCATTGATCCAATGTCGCCTACTTGGCTTCCGCACATTAAATAATCTTCATCCTCCACGTGTTGAGCGAATGTGGAAAGTCAGGGTATTTTTGTGAATAACACCCCATCCAGGCGAGGAAGAGCGCCTATTTAAAGAGATTGGATCCCAGATCCATTCAGCGCTACGCAGAAGAAATCCCCAGAGACTGCTTAGGAGAAACCATTCCAGCATGGCTAGTGTTCCCAGCTCCTCCGCTCGTCCCGGCCTAGAGAAAGGCAAGTGGGAGAGGTGTTCTGTGTCTCATAGCCGATTGACGAAGTTGCAAACGCAGGGATTCCTTCCTCATGCAGATCTAGTCCCTGTTTGATCGGGGGTCGCTTCCTTCAATGAGGGGACTCAGGCAGAGGACTTCCCCAATCCGTCCGGGGGAGAGCGAGTGTGCTTTGTCCCCTACCTGCTAAGAGGCGTTAGATTTCCAATCCATCCGTTCCTCCGAGGGCTTCTGGAGTACTACGGCCTCGAGCTGCACAACTTCACTCCGGCCTCTATTCTGCACATTGCGGGTTATGTCGCTTTATGCGAACTATTCCTGGGCGCCGAGGCTCATTTCGAGTTGTGGAGGAAGCTGTTCTGTCTCGTCCCGCGCAATCACGAAGGGTCAATATTTGAAGTGGGCGGAGCCAAAGTATGGCGCGTCGCCGATACCGGATATCCATCCGGCACACCAAGGAAGGCACCTGATGAATGGCCCTCCGAATGGTTTTATATAGAGGACGTTGCACTTCCCGACCCGGTTCGAAAGGGTCTTCCTGAATTTGTGCACGTCCCGCTGAAGAAACGCCACAGTTGGCGTCCCCGGAGTCTTGAAGAGGAAGATGGCGCGGAGGTTCGTCAGCTGATGAGCAAGATAAAAGAGCTAACTTAGTCCGGACTCACAGTGATCGAGGTTATGGCGATCTCCATAGCGCGAAGGGTTCAGCCGCTCCAATACAGAGGGCTTCCAATGTGGCACTAAAATGGGGACGACGACGCTTCTCGCTGCTTTGGCTAAGATATTAGCCAAACTGTTCAAAGGGGAGGAAAAGGAATTTCTTCGCATCAAACTCAGAGACGGGTACTCTATGTATAACCATCCCAGTTGGGTAAGGCCCGACCCCTCTGTTTTTACTCCTTCCATCTCCGAATTGCCTTTGATAAATTTCTAGTTTGTTTGCTTATGACAGCACTGGCGAAGGTCACCGAGGGATTTTATAGTCCCTCACCACAGCCGGAGGACCACAACTGGGAGCTTGATCCCGGGTTTGAAAAGGATCCGGATATATTTGTGGTGCTCGCGGAGGGGGTGTTTTACCAGACGAGCTCTGATGGCACAGAAGTGGCCATCATTGCCGACTACCCTGGTCATCTTCCTGCTTCACAGGTAAGTGATCAAGAAACACCTTCTCTGAGAGGGTGCTCTTACTCTGCCTCATCCACCGCATTGTCGCGCGTTCTACAGGGGAGGCGTTTGACGACACCGAGGAAATCGGTTCCTGCGCCGGGCAGGCCTTCGAAGAGGAGGGCCGGTGAAGGCACCGCGGGCCCTCATCGAGGAGGTACGGATGAATATATTTTTCAGTGTCCGTGTCCAACTGTGACCTATGCGCCTGTTTGATTACAGGAAAAAGGTTCGCCAAACTATGTCCAGGGATCCGGCTGGCCGAGCTCCCAACAACCAAGATTTAGATCTAGTCGGGGAGACGGGGGCCGATGTAGGAACAAAGCCAGACTGCCCTTCGGTCGAGGGTTCGGACAATATGTCTGTTACCAACTCGGAAGTAGAGAGCGCCATGAATCATCGGCGCTGCAGAGCTGTTTTGCGAGACCCAAAGTTCTCGGATGAGGAATTTAATGCCTTTAGCTCTGGTGACGCATACATCCGAGCTGCTCGATATAGGCTTAGAAAAGCCATGAGGCAATATGTGACAGATGTGCAGGTAAGTTTTCTTTGTTAAAAAAGCATAGCCATATACCCGTAGCCCCCAAGACTGAAAGCATTTGGCACAACTGATTTAAGGATTGTTGAACAACCAGGTCGTCGCAGAGAGGAATAGTCTGCTAGCCCAAGAGCTAGAGCAGTGTCAGGCGCAGCTAAAAGCTGCTATCGCCGAACTGGGAGACTTGAAGAAGTCGTCCACTGGTAACATTCCCTCCATCGAGGAACAGTAAGTGTATACCAACTGTGCTAATACTGCCACTGATCGCATAATAGGGTTGCCTGATCAACTTGAGAACAAGTTGAAGATCGCCCAAGAGGGAGAAAAAGAGGCAAAGAGGCAACACGCTGCAGGCGAGCGTGTGTTGACCCGCGTTAGGGATGAGAAAAACAAGCTACATGATTCCAACACTAAGTTGGGTGAAGAGTTGAAAGATGTGCGGTCCCAGCTAGCCGACTCCGTAAAGGAGAACAAGAAGCTGCGGGGCGGAATGTTCAGTATGTTTCCGAACTTGTTGTTTTTTAGTAGTTCGGAGATAAATGGAACTGATATAGGTATGCTTGCAGGTATATTGATGGGGCCGTCCTCAAGAGGAGGTGTCCGGATCAGCAAGTGATCTGCTGCAAAGATTGTCGCAGGTGCACGAGCATGCTCAGCTGGCCATGCGGAGTGTTGCCAAGGCCTTATGGCCATCTGCCTCCCCTCCGGGAAGTATGGAGGAGCTTGTAGAGCTTTCAAGGGAGCACGGCGGCGTATCCGGCTATGGAAGATATCGGACTGCCGAGAGGGTGTGCGGGAAGGCTGGGCCATGGTGAAAATGCGATATACCAAGCTGGACCCGAATCATATGGCCAGGGTCGGACCACTAGGGTCAGATGGGGAAGAAATTCCCGTAAGTTTAGTATATGACCAAGTAGAGGTGGCCACAAAATATTCCCAACAGGATTGTAAGCTAGACTGCCTATTGGATGGTATAGAGGAGGAAATGTTTGAGTCCAAGTGACTATGTACTTTCTCACCATGTGAAATTCTAGCTGAATTGTATATCATTTGTCATGGCAGACCTTTTCGCTTCAACCTCCGGACCCGAAGGTGCGGAGTGTTTCCGAATACCGTTACGGCCGAACATGCTGGGATATGCATGGAAAACTAAGCGTAGGGGCCATAGTTGCTTGAACAGACAAGTTGTATCCGGCTAGTTATGTTATATTACATTGAGATTGTAAGAAACATCTTCCAGGGAGAATAGTTCTGTTAAGGGTTCCTTTCCCTGGGTGTGCATGCATTAGTAGACATGTACGAATTGTGATGTAAAAATCACAGTGTGTATAGCTTCTGGGGGTTCACAATAGAGTGAGTACAAAGAATATTTTTCATCCACCGACCGAATATTCCCTTAAGAACGCTAGCTTTCGGCTTCACCCAGTCTGAGGTACACATCCGGATGACCCGACAGTAACAATCGCAAAGGTGCTCCCTTTACCACCTGGCCGAACAATCGGGAAAGTAGGGGTAAGCACAGGAGCCAGGCAACCCAGCTTGGCCAAAACTTAAGTCATATCGATGCATATAATGGTGAAGAAAAGACACACGGGAAAAACGCGTATGTATAATGAGCTTGACGCTCGGCAAATAATGTTAACAAGCTTCTGTTCAAGAAGCCCCCAGGTATAGTGGATGTACATATGTAAAGATGTGTACGTCAGCGGTGTTCGGTCGAGCCGAATGAGAGTTTTAAAGCGAGAAAAAAAGAATTGTGTAAAAGGGAGAAAAAATTAGTGGAAACTATAGGGGAGAAGGAGACTAACAGAGAGTTCGGCGCTTAGGCATTGAACCTTCAGAGTCTGGCCGCGTTCCAGGGGTTCGGCTCTAGGCGATTGTCTGATGCGTCACGAAGACGGTACGCTCCTCCAGTAAGAACTTCGTCAATTATGAAGGGACCCTCCCATTTGGGCTTGAGTTTGTCCTTTTTCTTCTCTGGCAAGCGTAGAACGAGTTCGCCAACATTGTAAGTCTTGGCCCCTACTTCTCTGCTTTGATATCTTCGAGCCTGCTGCTGATAAAATGCTGAATGGGCTTTGGCGACGTCGCGCTCCTCCTCCAGGGCATCTAGGCTATCCTGCCGATCCAACTCGGCCTCTTTCTCTTCATACATACACACTCGAGGTGAGTCATGTATAATATCGCAGGGCAATACAGCCTCTGCACCGTACACCATGAAGAAAGGTGTGTATCCGGTAGTACGGTTGGGCGTGGTCCGCAGCCCCCAGAGTACGAAGTCAAGCTCCTCGACCCAGTGTTTGTCTGATTCTTTCAAAGACCGCACTAGCCTGGGTTTGATGCCGCTCATAATAAGACCATTAGCTCGCTCGACTTGACCGTTTGTTTGCGGGTGGTAGACAGAGGCGTAATCGAGCTTAATGCCCAGATTAGCACACCAGGTTTTCACCTCATCAGCTGTGAAATTGGAACCATTATCAGTGATGATGCTGTGCGGTACACCATAACGGCGCACCACATCGGATATAAATGCGATCACCGGTGCGGACTCGGCCGTTTTAACTGGTCTAGCCTCTATCCACTTGGTGAATTTATCCACCATGACCAGCAGATATTTTTTCTTATGGCTTCCCCCTTTAAGGGGTCCAACCATGTCCAAGCCTTAGACTGCAAAGGGCCATGTAATGGGGATTGTTTGTAGGGCGGTTGGGGGCATATGCCTTTCGTTGGCGAAGAGTTGGCATCCAACGCAGCGCTGGACGAGGTCCTGTGTGTCTGCCCGGGCCGTCGGCCAATAAAATCCTGTCCGGAAGGCCTTGCTGACAAGTGCTCGGGCTGCGGCGTGGTGCCCACCGAGACCGGGTGAATTTCTGCCAAGAGTTGCCGCCCCTCCTCCTCAGAGATACACCTTTGAAGGACTCCGGTAGTGCTTTTCTTGTAGAGCTCTCCCTCATGAACTTTATAGGCCTTCGAACACCGGACGATGCGGCGAGCCTCATTCTGATCTTCTGGGAGCTCCTTCCTATTAAAGTAGGCCAAGAATGGTTCGGTCCACGGGGCAATTACTGCCATGATAAGGTGGGCCAATGGTGTTATTTCGGTGGCTGAGCCTCCGATGATATCGGCGTGTTCGCTATCTGTGTTTGTGTTCGGAACGGGACTGTCGTTGCTGTCTTCCCCTTGCCACACCACGGATGGCTTAAAGAGCCTTTTGAGGAAGATGTTAGGTGGGACGGGGTCGCGCTTAGCGCCGATGCGAGCAAGGACGTCTGCTGCCTGATTGCTTTCGCGGGCGATGTGATGAAATTTGAGCCCCTCGAACCGAGCCGACATCTTCATGACGGCATTGCGATAAGCTGCCATCTTTGGATCTTTGGCATCAAAGTCTCCATTAATTTGGGATATTGCGAGGTTTGAGTCCCCGCGCACCTCCAGGCGTTGTATGCCCATTGATACGGCCATCCGAAGGCCATGTAGCAAGGCCTCATATTCGGCTGCGTTGTTGGGGTCTGTGTATAATATTTGGAGTACGTACTGGATGATATCTCCTGTGGGGGACGTTAATACGACGCCCGCCCTAGCCCTGCCAACATTTAGGAGCCGTCAAAATGCATAACCCAGTTGGAATATGCACCATACTCTTTAGGGAGTTCAGCCTCTGTCCATTCGGCGACGAAGTCAGCCAGTACCTGGGATTTGATGGCTCGACGTGGTCTGTACGTGATGTCGAATGGCAGGAGCTCAATGGCCCATTTGGCAATCCGGCCCGTTGCATCCCGGTTGTTGATTATATCATTGAGGGGCACTTCGGAAGCCACCGTGATCGAACACTCCTGAAAGTAGTGTCGCAATTTTCGAGATGCCATGAAGACTGCATATGCTATCTTTTGATAGTGAAGGTACCGGGATTTGCATGGTGTGAGGGCGGAGGATACGTAGTATACCGGCTTTTGGAGCGGAAATTTGTGTCCGTCCTGTTCTCGTTCGATGACGAGTACGGCGCTCACCACCTGGTGTGTTGCCGATATATATAGGAGCATTGGTTCGCCGACGTTTGGCGCGGCCAGGATTGGGTTGCTTGCCAAAAGGACTTTTATTTCCTCCAGTCCGGCTGTCGCTGCGTCTGTCCATTTGAAGTTATCGGTGCGCCGCAGAAGGCGATAAAGGGGCAGCGCCTTTTCCCCCAACCTGGAGATAAAAGCGGCTTAAAGTTGCCACGCACCCGGCGAGTTTTTGGACCTGTTTGAGTTCGGTTGGCGTGGCAAACTGCGACATAGCTCGGATTTTCGCTGGATTTGCTTCAATTCCTCTATTGGAAACGATGAAGCCCAGTAGTTTACCGGCGGGGACGCCGAAGATGCATTTTTCCGGGTTAAGCTTGATGTCGTATGTGCGGAGGTTGTCGAATGTTAGACGCAAGTCGTTTATTAGTGTTTCGACGTGTCTAGTTTTGATGACGACGTCGTCCATGTAGGCCTCCACTGTCTTGACGATCTGTTTCTCGAGGCATGTTTGGATCATGCGCTGGTAGGTGGCGCCGGCGTTCTTGAGCCCGAAAGGCATGGTGTTGAAGCAAAACGGCCTGTATGGTGTAATGAATGCTGTTGCAGCTTGATCGGACTCCTTCATTTTGATTTGATGGTACCTGGAATATGCATCGAGGAAACATAGCGAGTCGTGTCCTGCGGTAGCATCAATGATTTGATCAATGTGAGGAAGGGGGAAGGGATCTTTAGGGCGCCAGGATTTATCCTTCTTTGGTACCATTACCAAGTTTGCCAGCTAGTCCGGATGTTTAATATCTTTGATGAATCTGGCCTCGATGAGTTTGGCTAGCTCCTCCCCCATAGCTTGTCGTTTGGGTTCGGAAAAGCGCCGCAGGGTTTGTTTGACCGGCTTATATCCCTTTAGTATGTTGAGGCTGTGTTCGGCCAACTCATGTGGGATTCCTGGCATATCTGATGGGTTCCAGGCGAATATATCCCAGTTTACGCAGGAAGTCTCGCAGTGCTGCGTCTACTGAGGGGCTGAGTTGCGCTCCGATAGAGGCTGTCTTCTTCGGGTCTGTTGGATGGACCTGAAATTTGACCGTTTCTTCTGCTGGCTTGAAGGAGGTAGATTTGGGTCGTTTGTCCAGGATAACATCATTTCTGTCCACAGTGGAGCGTAGTGCGGTTAGTTCTTCAGCCACAAGGGCCTCAGATAATGCCTCGAGGGCCAAGGATGCAATTTTGTTCTCGGCGCGGAGTGCTATATCCGGATCGCTGACGAGGGTGATTATTCCATTAGGCTCGGGCATTTTTAGCTTCATATACCCATAAGGGGGTATGGCTTGAAAGCGCATGAAGGCCTCTCTCCCTAACAGGGCGTGGTATCCGTTGTTGAAAGGGGCCACCTGGAAGGTTATTTCTTCGGATCGATAATTCTCCGGCGTGCCAAATACCACATCGAGTGTAATTTTTCCCGCACACCACGCTTCCCGACTAGGAATGATACCACGAAAGGTCGTGCTGCTTTTCTCGATGTGGCTCCTATCTATTTCCATCTTGTGGAGCGTGTCCTCGTAGATGAGGTTTAGTCCGCTGCCGCCGTCCATGAGGACCTTTGTAAGTCAAAAACCGTCCACGATGGGACTGAGGACTAATGCAGCTAGCGCTCAGACTGTTCTGTATTTGGGTTCATCACTGGCGTTAAAGGTTATGGCCGTGTCGTTCCAGAGGTCAATTGTGGCGACCTGGCAAACATCAGCGAGATCGCGCAGTGCCCTTTTACGCTTATTGTTTGAAGCGAATATCTTGAAGACTGTCAATACTCTAGTGTCGTCGTTTGCTGGAGGGTGCTGTTCTGGGGTGTCCTTGATAAGGATGTCTTCGCCGCTCTTGGTTACCTGCCGAAGTATCCAACATGCTCTAAGGCTATGGGTTGCAGCGGTATCCGGCGTCGTGTGTATTTTGCACGGGCCATTAAGCCATCCCTCCAGAACGGTGTCGTTCCGTATAGCGGCTTTGTGCTTTTTGACTGTTGGACTGGGCATGCCCCGAGGGTACGCCCTTTTCGCCTGTAGGGGAAGTTGGGTTGGGGCTGGTGGTTCCCAGCGAGCTGCCCGAGTTTCCCAGGCGCTTTCCATCGCGCAGTATTTTTGTATGATGGTTGCTAAGTCAGCAAATTTTAGTATGCGGCGGCGATTGATGGCGTTGAGGATTCCTTCATCCGCGCAATTTTTGCGGAACGCTGATATTGCGTCCTCGTCACGGCAATCTTTTACCTTGTCCTTGACAAGGAGGAATCTGGCCCAGAAGTGGTGGACCTTTTTCTGATACTGTTGTTTTATGCTCATGAGAGCCTCTGTATCTGGGTGGGTGGGTGGAATGAAATCCGAACCCTGACCCGATTTTGGATCCGGAGTTTGAAGATCTACCGGCCCTGGCAGTTCGGGTTCCGGGATATCGACTGTTTTTTTAGGCTCATCGTCCAACTCCATGTTCGGGGGACGGGACATGCCTTTTTGCCTGAGAATATCCGGCCCTTCAAGATCGGAGATCCGAACATAGTTCGTCCTCAATATAGTAGAAGAGTTGCTCCGCTCCTCGACTACCGCTATCTGGTGGGTGATCGGCGGAGTTTTAATTTCTCTCTGGTCAGGTTTAAGCCCAACCCAATCATAGTCTGTAGCGACCCCCAAGGCGGCCATGCGATCCAGGAGTTCGTTCAACGATGATAACTCCGTTGGATCCATCCGGGCGGAGTATTCGGGATCAACACGGAGGCGATTTTCGATGACTTGAGAGGTCATCGTTGGCTTAAGGGCCGACCTGGCGGCCATGACGAAGCCGCCCAGCTAGAGGGTTTGGCCTGGGGCCAGGGCTCCTCCGGAGATGATATTATCCTTGAAAACAAGGCGAGCCATCAACCCTCTTGGCGACGGCACAGTGGAACTCCCAATGAAAGCACCAATGTCGGTGTCAAAACCGGCGGATCTCGGGTAGGGGGTCCCGAACTGTGCGTCTAGGATCGATGGTAACAGGAGACGGGGGACACGATGTTTACCTAGGTTCGGGCCCTCTCTATGGAGGTAATACCCTACTTCCTGCTTGATTGATCTTGATGAATATGAGTGTTACAAGAGTTGATCTACCACGAGATCGTAATGGCTTAACCCTAGAAGTCTAGCCTATGTGTATATGGTAATGAATATCTGCCTTCCGGACTAACCCCTCTGGTTTATATAGACACCGGGGGGATCTAGGGTTTACATGGAGTCGGTTACATAAGAAGGAAACTTCATAGTTGGCCGCCAAGCTTGCCCTCCACGCCAAGTAGAGTCCAATCCGGACAAGGTGATGTCTTCGGCCTTCATGTCTTCACAGCCCATCAGTCCGACCCATGGATAACAGGCCGGACGCCCGAGGACCCCTTAGTCCAGGACTCCCTTAAGGGGGTGGCAGAGGCACGCGCACCCTCCTCTCCCTTCACCATTCTTCCTCTTCTTGCTGCCACTCCACTCCCGCACTTTGCCGAAGTGCTGCCGCAGCCCATCATCACGAAGCCTGTACTCCCCGCGGCATCGCAGCTCCGCCGCGGGCTCGCGCATTTGTCGTCGCGCCGCCCTCCGTCGAGCTCATGCTCTCATGGCGCGCGAGCGGGCCGATGACTGGGACAGCTCGAACATCCACGATGATCACCTCTCCTTCTTCCGCCAAACGCGGAGGCTGCCCGGCGAGGGCTACGTACAGGTACGCGCTCCGCCCGAGAAGGAGATCTTGCCGGCGCAGGAGGAAGGCGAACACGTCGTCTTCCGGTCGCATTTCCTCCGCGGCTTCGGCCTACCGGCAAGTGGCTTCCTCCGGTCCTTCCTCCAGTTCTATCGCCTCCAGCCGCACCACCTCACACCGAACATGGTGGTGCTGCTGTCCGCCTTCGTTACTCTCTGCGAGGGTTACCTCGGCGTTCTCCCCACCCTCGAGCTCTAGGGGGAGTTCTTCTACACCAAGCTCGGCACTGCCGCCAAGGGGGAGGCGGCCCAGTGCGGAGCCTTCATTGCGGTGCTGCGTCCGGGCGCCGGGAATTGCTTCCCGGCTATCAGCTTGACACAGTCGGTCAAGCTGTGGCAAAAATCATATTTCTACATCAAGAACGTCCACCGATGCTGGATTTCGTGAACCAGCCGGCTTATACAACTGCCCCACCGGCTGAACCCCACACCAACTGGACTTTCAAGCCGAGGACGCTGTCGGCCGCCCCCACCGCTGCCATCGCTCGGCTCAATGTGATGACAGAGTCGGAGGGCCTCAAGGGGTCGGACCTGCTGACCGCCTTCGTGGTGCGCCGGGTGCTCCCTCTTCAAGGTCGGCCTTATCTGATCAGCCGGATGAGCGGGCATCGAGAC
Organism: Aegilops tauschii subsp. strangulata; assembly: GCF_002575655.3. Lineage (NCBI taxonomy): Eukaryota > Viridiplantae > Streptophyta > Magnoliopsida > Poales > Poaceae > Aegilops > Aegilops tauschii. The sequence goes on along the minus strand of NC_053036.3, from coordinate 455,123,820 downwards.
CCATGCCGGATGTGCACCAAGGAGATGCCGGACATGGAAGTGGCCCGGCTGGTGAACTATATCTAGAACTGCAAGCTCTCGGAGGCAGAGTGGCAGTTCGGAAGCGACCATACTCCCACGCAGCCCGCAGCCCGCGGTGAGTCCTCAACTCTTTTATCTTTATTTGCCGGGTTCTGTTTAGCGCCTGATCAGTCGGTCACGATGCAGGTCTTCACAACCCAGCGGGCAGCCAACACCCTAGAGAAGGGTCAGGAGTACCTGCCGGACCGGTCAGTGAGTGATGCGGACGACCCCGACTTCAGGGCGGCCGCCCTGGAAGAAGACGATGCCACATGTGGCGGTGGCGGAGCAGGCGGCTCCGGAGGAGGCGGTGTCGAGGACTAGCCGGACAACGACGAGGAGGAGGCCAAACCGCGCCGCCCGCAGGGCATCGACAAGGCGGGCACGAGCTCCTTAGCGGCGCCGACCGCACCAGGCGGCGCGCCGAAGCGCTGAGCCAGCCCGCCGCTGTTCGGCAGCCGACCGAAGAAGCCCCAGAACACGGCCGCCGCGACCAGGCGGCCGGAGGCTGCTGCCAAGGCGGCCCAGTTTTAGAAAGCCCCAAAACAGCCCCCGATGGTGTCGGCGTAAGTGCTCGATTTTCTTGTGTTTCATTTTCTTCTTTCTTGTAGACTCTTTCTGAGTTTGTTCTTTTTCTTGTTTGAACAGGCCCCACTCTCTCTTGAGCGGTCGGCCTCTGCTTCCGTGATTGAGGCGACGGAAGGTTCCACCAACACCCGCCGTGTTGACCCATGCGCCGAGCTCCAGGCAGCAACGGAGCAGAACACGCAGGAGGCGTGCGAGGAGTGGGAGGAGGCGGAGCGGCAGAAGGCAGCGGCAACCAAGGCGGCGTAGGATGAAGCGGATGCGACCACCAAGGCTCAGGCCGACGCCGCGGCCAAGGAGCAGGCGGACGCGGCCGCCAAGTTGCAGGAGGTGGAGGTGGCCCACAGCCAGTCTCTGCGACTCGTCATCCCACTGCGCTCCGCGCCACCCGCGCCCGAGATCCCAGCGCCGACTGGGGGAGCCAGCAATGACCAGCCGGTCATGGAGAGGGGAGGGGGCGACGTCATCATCTTGGGGGCGGAGGTGCCCCCACAAGTGCCGACTGCTGATGCATAGAGCAGTCGGCCTGAAGTACCACCGGCGCCACCAGCTGGCAATGAGTTAGTGGTGGGCTCGACTCCGGTGGTCCGCACTCCGGGGCGCCGTCGTTCGGAGAAGGCGGCATCAGCGCCAAGGCCGCTGGACTTTGGGGCCCCGAGTTCTTCGACCCCTGACGCCGAGGCCAGCAGCGCCGCCCCATGAGAATGGACTCCTGGGGGTGGGACGGGCGTGCTGAATCGGGCGGTGAATGACGTCCAGGCCCATATTCAGGCCCAAGGCGCCGCCCTCCAGCAATACACAAAGGAGATCTTGGCGACGCATACAGCCATCTGGGTATGTCTCTTGATTGCTTGTTTTTGATTCTTGCGATCTTCTTGAAACCTTCCGTGGGGGCGCGCCAGCGCACCCACTGGGTGTAGCCCCCGAGTTCCAGGCCGGCTGCTGAGCAGGTAGCTCAGAACTTAAAAGTAAGTTCCGAGTGCTAACCTTTTTCTTTTCTCTTATGTTGTCTTCGTTGCAGGACTACCACAACATCCGCGCGGCCGCCTTCAACTCCCATGTCCGGCAGCTGGCCAAACGGATCGCCGACCTGTCCGACAGCCGGAGTAAGCACTCCACCCTTATTCTCACGGGGGCGCGCCAGCGCACCCGCGGGGTGTAGCCCCCGAGATTCGGGTTGACTGCTGAGCAATCGGGCCGGATCTTCCAGCAACTACTTTTTTCTTTTGTTGATTTGCTGACTATCTTTTCTTTCTTGTCTTCTGCAGGAGCCAATGGCACATTGCAGCATCAGCTGGGCGAGGCCCAAACCTCGCTCCATGCTAAGGAGGAGGAGTGTCGCAAGGCGGCCGAGGAGCGCGACCGCCTGGCCAAGAATCTAGTTGACCAGGCGGACCAACACAAGGCGGCCCTCTAGGCGGCGAAGGACAGCGAGGCCAGCCTCCTGGCCGAGTTCGAGTCCGAGCGCTCAGTCTGGGCTGAGACGGAGAAGGCGCTGACCGATGGCTATGGCGCGATCGAGGATATGATCGACGGTGCGTTATCCTTCCTTCCTCTTCGCCGCCGACCGCTGTATGAGCCGGCCTCAGATTTCAGATTTCTTCTTTCTGCCTACGCAGAGTTTTTCCCTGGTTATGCCGTTGCCACCAACCAGGCCATCGAAGCTCGCCGCAACGAGCGGAGACAGGCTGGCGCACAAATCACGCCCAATGCCCCTCGGTCCCTTAGCGAGCAGCTTCTTGTCGTCCAGGCTTGTCTCCAGCCGGCTCATCGGATGCTCCGCCACCTGCAGCGTGTCGGAGCCCAGGTGATCTCAGCCCTCTGGCCAGGCATCCAGGCTCTGCGCACCCCCAGGCGGACCACCGACTGGATGGAGGTGGCCGTCGGCCACTTCGTGGCGTGGAAGGGCTCCTCAGCCCGGGCAGGCGCACGGCGAGCCTTGGAGTTCGTCAAGACGTGGTATCCTGGGCTGAGCCTAGACTAGCTGGCCACGTTTCAGTCGGAGGCCCGCGAGGAGTTGGCGGCGGTGGCGCCTGCTCTCACTCGGCGTGCGGCAGCGATTGACGAATACACCGAGACCGGCGTCTTCGTCCCCGAGTTGGACGAGGAAGGTGCCGAGGTGCCGCCGAACTGGTTCGGGCTGAACCCGGACAACAATGAAGACTCGATGGAGGAGATCGCCTCCAACGACGAAGGCGAGGAAGAGGAGGGCGAGGATGGTGAAGACGACGCGCCGGAGGACAGGGCGGATGGCCAGCCTCAGCTCGACCGTGCCTCAGGCAACGAGTCGCGTGCGAGTGCATCGACTGCTGCTGATGGCGATCAAGCCGAGACTCGCCATGCGGCCACTCCACCAGCCGGCGCCGCCGACTCCACCAGCCCGCCGGACCCGTCTGCTGCTCCTTTGGCCTAGGCGGCCAATTTTATCTTAACTTTCCCTGCTTTTGTAGTCTCGCGAACAAACTTCGTTAAATTTGCATAGTTCCACCCGCTGGGGGTGTATTCAAACTCTATTGAATGCTGGACGAGGGCCTTTTGCTATGTAAATAACTTTTGCCGAGTCCCAACTTGTCTTGCTTTCTTGCTCTTTTGGCTTTTTCCTTTGCCGCCTTCCCTTGGTTGCCGTCTTGCCAGCCAGAGAGCCGCTCTGCGGTCTGTGGCTGGGTCAAGTACTTGGCCGTTTGGGAAGGCAAGTACTTTGGCCATTTAGAATGTAGAAAGTTAAGTAAGAAGTCGGCCGGCCGGCTGCTCAGCAGCCGGTCGGTGAGGCGAGGAGCCGGCTTGGCCTACGTGAATGCTTTGGTCCTTCATTTTTCATGTGGGCACCGTTTCTGGCCTTTGACTCTTGCCAGACGGACAGTCGCTCTGCGAGCTGCGACTTATGGCAAGAGAGGGCTTAGATGCCGGCACATTACTTGTCCGACTGCAGGTAACACCAACATAGTACAAGGCGGCAAGCCCCCGGGACGACTAGTCGAACCCGGTGCCAGGAAGTAGAATAGAATAACACATTCATAGGCATAGAGCTTGTCATATAGATAAAAAGGGTAGCCCCCGAGTGCTCCTAAAGGGACCCGATGTCTTAGCGCTTAATACAAAAGGTAGCATGGTACATACTGCATCAACTGTAAAATCTCCGGAGGAGGTTTGCGTTCCATGGACGCTCCGATTCCTTGCCAGAGTCGTCTCTCTTGCGTGCTCTGGGCTTCTATGCATCGATCAGGTAGTAGGAGTCATTGCCCAATGCTTTGCTGATGATGAAGGGGCCTTCCCAAGGGGCCGAGAGCTTGTGCTGGCCGGCTATTTGTTGGATCAGCCGGAGCACAAGGTCTCCCTCTTGGAAGGATCTTGGCTTGACCTTGCGACTGTGGTATCGACGCAGGCTCTGCTGGTAGATGGAGGACCGGCTGAGGACCGGCTGCGACGCTGTCTTCTCGTGCTTCCTTCGCCTCCGCTTCTGTGTACATGGTGACGCGAGGTGAGTCGAACTCAACATCAGTTGGGATGACAGCCTCGGCCCCGTACACAAGGAAGAAAGGAGTGAAGCCGGTTCATTTGTTCGGAGTGGTGTGCAGGCTCCAGAGGACGGCCCGTAGCTCGTTGATCCAGCTGCCGACCGAGCGCTCTAGGGGCATGACCAGTCGGGGCTTGATACGGGATAAGATGAGGCCGTTTGCTCGCTCGACCCGGCCATTTGACTGCGGATGGGCAACATACGCTTAGTCCAGTTGGATGCCGTGTGTCGCGTAGAAACAGGCCAAGGCGCCTTTGGCAAAGTTTGTGCCATTATCGGTGATGATGATGTGTGGTACACCGTACCGGACGGTGATGTCTGCGACGAAGGTCACAGCAGTCGGGCCGTTCAACTTCTTGATTGGCTTTGCTTCAATCCACTTGGTGAATTTGTCCATGGTGACAAGCAGATGGGTCATGCTGCCGCGTGCTTTCTTGAATGGTCCCACCATGTCCAGCCCCCACACGACAAAGGGCCAAGTAAGGGAGATGGTCTTGAGTGCAGAAGCTGGCAGATGTTGCTTGGAGCTAAATTCTGGCATCCCTTGCAATGCTTGACCAAATCCTTGGCGTCTTCCAAAGCAGTCGCCAGAAGAAACTATGGCAGAAAGCTTTGGCGACAAGGGACCTGGAGGCCGCGTGGTGGCCGCACTCGCCTTGGTGGATATCTTTGGGGATTGCTTGGCCCTTCTCTGGTTCTACGTAGCGCTGGAAGACCCCAGTCACGTTGCGTCTGACAAGCTCTCTATTTACTATCGTGTAGGCTCCTGCTCGGCGCTGCACTTGCCGGGCCGAGATCTCATCAACCGACAGCTCTCTGTTCACCAGGAATTTGAGGATGGGCTGTGACAATGATGGTGCTTCGACTTCATGTACTGCTATCACGACCACTTGTACTAGGGCGGTTGGGTTGGGGGCGGTGGGTTGGAGTCAGCCACCGCTTGCTGCGCTGTTGAAGTCCTCGGGCCGACTGCTGCAGCCCCCGGGCCGGGTGCGACTGCTGCAGTCCCCGAGCCGCTTGTGAAGTACTCGGGCCGACTGTTGTAGCCCCGGGCCGGGTTGTGAAGTCCCTGGGCCGTGTGCGACTGCTGCAGTCCCCGTGTCGCCTGCCGAAGTCCCCGGGCCGGCTGTCGCAGCCCCCGAGTTGGATCCGACTGCTTCGGGAGCAGCCGGCATGAAGATGGACTCGGATTCTAGGGAAGGCTTGATTGATGGCTTGCGGAGGCACTGGAGGGAAACGCCGGCTGGTATCGCTTGACGGGTGGAGCCGATCCGTGCCAGGGCATCAGCTTGCTCGTTGTCGTTTCGTGGCACGTGAAGGAACTCGCACCCCTCAAAATATCCACTGAGCTGCTGGACGAGGAAGCGGTAGCTTGCCATATTTGCATCCTTGGCGTCCCTGTCGCCCGACGACTGCTGGACCACCAAGTCTGAGTCACCGTAGCACAGGATCCGGCGGATGCCGAGTTCTTTGGCCAGCCGGAGTCCATGTACAAGTGCCTCATACTCGGCCACGTTGTTGGAGGCTGCAAAGTGGATTTGCAATGTGTATCTGAGCTTGTCGCCTTTCGGAGATGTAAGGACAATGCCGACTCCCAAGCCGGTGCACATCTTCGAGCCATCAAAGTGCATCCGCCAATGAGTGGAGTTCGGAGCTGGCGGCAGGTACTGGGTCTCGGCCCAGTCAACGAGGAAGTTGGCCAGTGCTTGGGACTTGATTGTGGTACGTGGCTGGTAGAAGATGGTGTAGGGGGCCTCGATGGCCCATTTGGCCACTCGGCCTGATGCATCTCTGCTGCCTATGATCTCGGCAAGCGGGGCGGTGCAGACAACCGTGATGGGGTGCTCTTGGAAGCATGGCTTGAGCTTCTTGGCGGCAAAGTGCACGCCGTAGCACATCTTCTGGTAATGGGGGTAGTTCTGCTTGGAGGCCGACAACACCTCGCTCAAGCAATACACATGCCTCTGGACCAGCAGTGCTTTGCCGTCTTCTATGCGTTCCACCACCACTACCATGCTGACCACCCGGCTGGTGGCGGCGATGTAGAGGAGCATGGGCTCCTTAGCAGCCGGGGCGGCCAGGACAAGCGGCGTGGTCAACATCTTCTTGAGCTGGAGAAAAGCTTCATCCGCCTTGTCGTTTCACTCAAAGTGAGTGGTTTTCTTCATGAGCTGATACAGGGGAAAAGCCTTCTCGCCCAGCCGACTGATGAAACGGCTGATGGAAGCCAAGCAGCCGATGAACTTCTGAATGTCTCGCAGTCGGGTGGGTCTCTCCATCCTCTCGATGGCCTTGATTTTCACGGGGTTGCACTCAATGCCACGTTCTGAGACCAGGAAGCCAAGGAGCTGGCCGGCTGGTACTCCAAAAAACACATTTCTCCAGGTTGAGCTTGATCTGAAACCGGCGCAGATTTTCAAAAGTTTCATTGAGATCTTCCAAGAGGGTACCACGCTTCTCCGTCTTCACCACAATATCGTCTACATAGACGTGGGCATTTCTGTCGAGTTGCTTGAGGAGGCACTTCTGCATGCAACGCTGAAATGTGGCACCGGCATTTCTCAAGCCGAATGTCATGGTCAGGTAGCAGAAGGCCCCGAATGGTGTGATGAAGGCGGTCTTCAGGCGGTCTGCCGGGTCCAACTTGATCTGGTGGTAACCTGAGTAGGCATCCAAAAAACTCAACAGCTCGCATCCGGCTGTGGAGTCTATCACTTGGTCAATCCGAGGCAAAGCAAACGGATCCGTGGGGCAGGCTTTGTTGAGGCTGGTATAGTCAATACACATGTGCCATTTGTTGTTCTTCTTTAGTACAAGAACTGGGTTGGCAAGCCACTCTGGGAAAAACACTTCCATAATGAAGTCGGCTGCTAGGAGCCGGGCTATCTCTTCACCAACAATTCTTCTCTTCTCCTCTGACAGTCAGTGGAGGGGTTGCTTGACTGGTTTTGCATTCGGTCTGACATGTAGCTTGTGCTCGGTGAAATCCATCGGAACACCCGGCATGTCTTTTGGAGACCAAGCGAAGATGTCCCGATTCTCACGGAGAAAATCGATGAGCTTGCTTTCCTGAGGTTGGTACCTACGATAGCGTGCCTCTCCCGGTACTCGGGGTCCAAGGGGATCTTCTTTGTTTCTTTGGCCGGCTGGAAAGAGCCCTGGGTCTCTGACTCTTTGGGCTCTGGTGACAGGTCCGGCTGCTTGCTGGCCATGGCCACCACCCAGTCCAGGAGCTTCTTCTCGGCAACAATCACTAGGGACGCGGCCAGCCGGCTGCTGGCAGCAGCACAGGCAGACGATTTCCTATAGTCTCGAGATATAGTGATAATGTCCTTGGTTCCCGACATCTTCATCTTGAGGTAGGCATAATGTGGCACTGCCATGAACTTGGACAGAGCAGGCTGGCCAAGCAGCGCGTGGTAGGGGCTCTCCATGTCAACCACCTCAAACTAGATTGCTTCATGGCGGAAGTGATCTTTGTCTCCGAAGAGGACGTCTATCTTGATCTTGCCGATTGGTGAGCAGGAAAGGCCAGGTACAATGCCGTGGAAGACAGTCCGACTGGGCTGGAGTTGCTTCTCTTTGATGCACAACTTCTCCATGGTGTCGCGGTAAAGGATGTTGATGCTGCTACCGCCGTCTATCAGAATCCGGGAGAAAAGAGCAGCTCGCCTCTCTGTTGCAAAGGTGGCATCCGACACCAACACATAGGAACCCAGAGAGGGCATCACCTCCGGGTGGTCAGCTCGGCTCCAGTTGATGGGCTTCTCAGACCAGTGCATGAACTCTGGGGCTTCTGAGGCGACTGCATTCACCTCTTGGTGCTGCCGACGCCGGCTATGCTTGTCATCGGCCACACTGGTGAAGACAACATAGGCTCTGTGCTCTTCAGGGAATTCGTCTAAGATGGCACCGACTGCTGGACGGGCCACCGGCTGCTGAGGAGGAGGCAGCGGCGGGCTAGCAGGCGGAGGAGTTGGCAGTCCTTCGCCCTTGGAATTTCGGGTGAGCCAGTGGCACTTTCGGGTGGTGTGGTTGAGGGAGTCCTGGACTAAGGGGTCCTCGGGCGTCCGGCCTGTTAGCCATGTGCCGGACTGATGGGTCGTGAAGATGCGAAGACCGAAGACTGTACACGTGTCCGAATGGGACTCTCCTTGGCGTGGAAGGCAAGCTTGGCGACCGAATATGTAGATTCCTTTCCTTTGTAACCGACCTTGTGTAACCCTAGATCTTCCCGGTGCCTATATAAACCGGAGGACTTAGTCCGGAAAGGATAGATACTCATTACGTAGTCATACATGCTAGACTTCTAGGGTTTAGCCATTATGATCTCGTGGTAGATCAACTCTTGTAATACTCATATCCATCAAGATCAATCAAGCAGGAAGTAGGGTATTACCTCCATAGAGAGGGCCCAAACCTGGGTAAACATTGCGTCCCCTGTCTCCTGTTACCATCGACCTTAGATGCACAGTTCGGGACCCCCTACCCGAGATCCGCCGGTTTTGACATCGACATTGGTGCTTTCATTGAGAGTTCCACTGTGCCGTCAATGAAAGGTTCGATGGCCCCTTCAATCATCGATAGTGATGCTGTCCAAGGAGAAACCTTCCTCCCCGGACAGATCTTCGTGTTCGGCGGCTTCATACTGCGGGCCAACTCGTTTGGCCACATGGAGCAGATCGATAGCTACGCCCCTGGCCATCAGGTCAGATTTGGGAGTTTGAACTACGTTGCAGACATCCGCGGAGATTTGATCTTCGTCGGATTCGAGACCGCGGTGACCGCTCCCGGTCACCTTGACGAACATGACCTAAATCTGTCGTCAGACCGCATCCAGGAGACAGCTCCTGTGACTGCTTCGGCCTTAGATCCAGAGCACACTACGGCATCCAAGGATTGGAGGTTCAACCCCACCATGGAGGCCACAGATTCTCCGGCGCTGGAGCCGCATATGGACTTAATCCCACACAATACTCGTGTCACCGGAACTCCGGACTCTTCTCTGGGTATGAGTTCTGAACCATGCGAATCTGCGGATACCGAGCTTGAGCATTTATCGATCTTCGAGTTCAGCACCGCAGACATCTTCCAGCACTCGCCCTTGGGCGATGTGCTAAACTCATTAAAGAGCATGTCCTTGGCGGGGGACTCACAACCGAACTCTGTCCGGTTCGGACTAGGGGCTGATGATCGAGAATTTTGCTTCCCACCCGCCACCCACTTCATAGCCATTGTCGAGGATTTAACCGACATGCTTGACTATGGCTCCGAAGACATCGCCACTACGGACGACGATGCCGACAAGGAGCAAGGCCAAAATCCGCCATTCACTGGACGACGGACGGCCACTTCTTCCTACGATGTATACATGGTGGACATGCCAGGAAAAACTAACAATGATGACAAAGAGGATCCAGTTGAGGATAAACCTCCTGTGAGACAGCCCAAGTGCCAACTTCCTCGACACCATTCTAAGTCACGTCGTTCCAAAGACTGCAGTACGGGCACCGAAAAAAATAATACTCCGGACGATGTCGAAAATAATGAAGACCCCGTCAAGGTAACCTCCGAACAGGGGGAACGGGAAATTGGGCAAGATAGCCCTGATGAACAGGCCATACATGAAGACTCGGAGGACAGTAATTATCTTCCGCTCTCCGAGGAAGAGGAGAGCCTCGGCAATGAGGATTTCACCGTGCCTGAGGAACCTCTCGAGCAGGAGCGCTTCAAAACACCGGCTAATAGCCACTGCAAGAAGCCTGAGAAAGAAGCAGCTGCAGCTCCAAGCGGACCAAGGTCTGCTCAATGATAGATGGACCGAAGTCCTCGCTGCCGAAGAGCACGGCCTTATTGGCCCAGCCAAAAGCTACCCGAAGCATAGATTGCTACCTCAGTGCGATTACAAGGCGCTGGAGCCCGTACCATCATCGCACAATGCGGCAGGTCGACCACAAGTCAGTCCGGATAAAGCGACAACTCAAGCCGAACACCAGACCGCCCCACCTCGCCGTAAAGGCAAGAACAAAACAGCTTGGGGATGTACATACGACCTTCAACAGGACTTGGATAGTAGAGCAGGACACACAAGATTGATCTACAGATCGCGAGGACATGCCTCGACACGTGACGACTACCTATTTGGACATGACAAACCTAGCCACGCGCAGGCCGAAAACCGCAAATGGACTCCATCGGAGGTACATCGCAGTGTGGCCCAACATAGAGGCGCCGCACACCCTCTTTGCTTCACAGATGAAGTAATGGCGCATGAATTCCCAGACGGGTTCAAAAACAGGAATATCGAATCATACGACGGAACAACGGATCCTGCGGTATGGATCAAGGACTTCCTGCTCCATATCCACATGGCCCGCGGAGATGACCTTCATGCCATCAAATATCTACCACTAAAACTCAAAGGACCAGCTCGGTACTGGTTAAACAGTCTGCTTGTGTAGCGACCAGACCTCAAATGGTCTGTGCTGCTCTGCACCAGTGTCATCCCTGGATCAGTAATGCTGACACGCACAGTACAAATGGAGGATTTATAACAGAGTAGCAATCACACACTTATTACATCGAATATCTCCGAAGAGATTAAGTATGATAAACATGGCTTAAGGCCATCTAACAACGATAACAGCGGAAGACTTGGAAGATAAGTGAGTCCATCAACTCCAGCGGCATCACTGAGTATAAGACCACGACCTAAGGCACCTTACTCGTCGTCTGAAAAGTCTGCAACATGAAACGTTGCAGCCCGAAAACGGGTCAGCACATAGAATATGCTGGCAAAGTACCACATAGAGAGTAATGAACAATAATAATGCTATACTACATGCATATTTGGCTGGTGGAAAGCTCTATGGTTACAGTTTTGCGAAAAGCCAATTTTATCCTACTTCAAAGGAATAAATTTTATTTAACTATCATGGTGGTTGTGAAACATTGAGAAGGTACCTCCAACTCAATCCCAATTAGGTGTCATCATTAACCCAGCAAAATTAATTAAAAGTAACATAGTGATGAGATTCAAATGATAATCCAGGTACTAGATACTCAAGTTGTCCATAACCGAGGACACGGCTAACCATGATTAGTTTGTACACTCTGCAGAGGTTTGCGCACTTTTCCCCACAAGACTCGATCGCCTCCGCTTGATTCTCGCACTACATGATGTTTGAAAAACGGATGACCGAGACATAGTCTTTCAGAAACAATCACTCTTTACTCTGGATGGACCGGTACACCTACTTTCCCCTACATCTGCTAGCCCACCTCTTCAAGAGATCCTGTAACCTACTCAACTATTCTAGAGCCCATAATAGCTTGTGGCTGCACACGGAAGTTTCTAGCATGAATAATCTTATGATCCCTTTGAGCCTGGGTGGCGGTCCTTATACAAACAGACAACACTGGGTTCTCCAGGTGCCTCAGTCCACCTAGATGTGAGTTTTAGTTGCCACCTTAAGTTGAACCATTAATAAACATCTCACATCTGTCATGGAAAATTCACTCAAACCTAATCCACGTCTACGAGCATAGCATGGCAATAATAAAAGCATCGTAGAAGTACCTCCCAAGGGTTTGAATAGAAAACAGGTAATAGGTACTACCTCAACTACTTCCCAATACCCACAATTTAATTAGATCCTATTCATGCAATTGTTTGAGGAAAAGATCTAATGCAATAAAACTGGGTATGAAAAGTATGATCAAAGTGTTACTTCCCTTGCTGATGATCCGCAAAACCTAACGAGTCGAAGTAACAAGCGGCACACTCCGGGTACTCTATCGCAAACAAACAAGCAAAAAATCAGTACTCATCTAATGCACAGGTAAAACTCGAATGAAAGATCCAACCAGAAAGTTCAACTTAAGAACTCCGGTTTGCAAAAAGAATCAACTCGAAAAAAGCAACGAAAGTCAACGGCGAAAGAAAATAGCTTCGTTTACTAATCTGGATCTAGGTCAAATTTTACTGTAGCAAAAACTTGTTTGAGTAGGTTAAACGGAAAGAGAATTTCGAGGCGAAACTCTAGGCGCTTGAATCGCCTGATTCCGATAAACGAGCGACAAGTTAAACAGAATCGATGTTCGATCAGAAATCAAATCTGAGATAATCGCGGAAAAGTCCGACGAACAGAAAAACGGACGAATGGTTAAAGAACGGACGTTCGTTAACAGAGAAAAACCGACGAACGCGTTCGTTAAATCGAACGGTTCGGTGAACGCTCGCAAAATAATAAAACCGAAAAAAAAAACCGATCTAGGGTTTTTTTTAAATGAATGGTTTTTTTTAGAAAAGAAAACCGGCAACCGAACGGGCGGCGAGGTACCTCGTCGGGGGCGTGCTCCGGCGGGGCTCCGGCGGGTCGAGGCGAGGGGCGGCGGGGTCGGGCGGCTCGGTGCGAGGGCGGGGCTCCGGCCGCGGCGCGGGCTCCGGTGCGGGCGGCGGCGGGTGCGATGCGGCGGCGGCGGGGTGAGGTGAGAGGAGGGGGGGTGCGGGGTATTTATATGGGGGGCGGAGGTTGCTTGGGGATGGGGGCGCCGGCGGGGCGTGGGAGCTCGGACTCCGAGCGGCGGCGGCGGCCGTGCCGTGCGCGAGGAGGAGAGGGCGCGGGGTGGGGCCGGCGGCCTGGGCTCGGCCCAGCGCGGGCGCGCGCGCAGCGTTTTTTTTAATGTTCCGCGGGAAATAATTCACAGAAAAATAAATAAAAATCAGAAAAATATAAAATAAATTTTCCCCGTCTAGTTAGAAAATCTAGAATAGGGTGAACATTTTTTAACACGAAATAAATATTTGGAAAAACATGCAATATTTTTAATGCAATAAAAATTGCAAATAAAATCCAAATAAATTCCAATAAATGATTTTAACATTTTTCCTCCAGTATTTCAATTGTTTTGGAGAAGTCATATTTTCTCCTCTCGTTTATTTTTAGAATGATATATTTTTCCGGAGAGAAAATAATTAAAACCAAAATCCTTGTCTTATTATTTGATGAAAATCAAATATGAAAATTTGAGAAAAATTCCCAACTCTCTCCGAGGGTCCTTGAGTTGCTTAGGATTTATTGAGGATTTGTCAAAATGCAATAAGACATGATATGCAATGATGATCTATGTATAACATACCAAATTGAAAATTTGGGATGTTACAAACCTACCCCCCCTTAAGATGAATCTCGCCCTCGAGATTCGGGTTGGCTAGAAAACAGGTGGGAGTGGTCTTTCCGTAGATCTTCCTCTCGCTCCCAGGTGGCTTCATCCTCCGTGTGGTGACTCCACTGGACTTTGCAAAACTTGATAACCTTGCTGCGGGTAACTCGGCTGGCATACTCAAGAATCTTAACTGGTTTCTCCTCATAGGTCAAATCACTTTCCAGCTGAATCGCTTCTAGTGGCACAGTATCTCTCAGCGGTATCTCAGCCATTTCTGCGTGGCACTTCTTCAACTGAGAAACATGAAATACATCATGTACTTCAGACAATCCTTCGGGCAATTCCAGCTTGTAAGCAACCTCTCCCATACGTTCCAACACTCTGTATGGGCCGATAAAACGGGGCGCTAACTTTCCCTTAACTCCAAAGCGCTTCACTCCTCGAAGTGGTGATACTCGAAGATACACTCTGTCTCCGACTTCGTGAACTGTCTCCTTTCGTTTAGAATCAGCATAACTCTTCTGCCCGGACTGGGCTACCTTGAGCCTATCGCGAATTAACCTCACTTTCTGTTCAGACTCCTTAATCAAATCTGGTCCAAACAACTGACGGTCTCCAACTTCGTCCCATAACAACGGTGTTCTACACCTCCTTCCGTAGAAAGCTTCGAAAGGGGCCATCTTCAAACTGGTTTGATAACTGTTGTTATAAGAAAACTCCGCATATGGCAAATTGTCGTCCCAACTGGATCCGTAATCTAGTGCACATGCTCTCAACATGTCCTCCAAAATCTGGTTGACTCTCTCGGTCTGTCCATCTGTCTGTGGGTGGAAAGCTGTACTAAATTCCAGCCTGGTTCCCAATGTTTCATGTAACTGCTTCTAAAACTTTGAGGTAAATTGGGTTCCTCTGTCTGATACAATGGTCCTCGGAACTCCATGCAAACATACGATCCTGGTCATGTAGATCTTGGCCAACTTAGCACTAGTGTAAGTGGTCTTCACTGGAATGAAATGAGCCACTTTCGTCAATCGGTCGACTATAACCCATATTGAGTCATAGCCTGAACGAGTCATGGGTAATCCTGTGATAAAATCCATGCCTATTTTATCCCACTTCCATTCGGGTATCGGCAATGGTTGTAGCAATCCTGCTGGCTTCTGATGCTCTGCCTTCACTCTCTGACACACATCACAAACTGCTACATACTCCGCAATATCCTTCTTCATTCCGGTCCACCAGAAAGTATTCTTCAAATCCAAATACATCTTGGTATTCCCTGGGTGAATCGAGTACGGTGAATCATGGGCTTCCTGCAGAATCAACTTCCTGATCTCCGGATCATTTGGCACATAAACGCGGTCCTCAAACCATAAGGTATCGTGCTCATCCTCACGAAATCCCTTGGCTTTTCCTTTGCTCATCTTCTCCTTTATCTCTTCAATCTCCTTGTCTGTCTTCTGAGCTTCTCTGATCCTTTGCATCAAGGTAGACTGAATTTCCAATGTCGCTAAATAGCCTCTTGGGACTATTTCCAAACATAGCTCGCGAAGGTCCTCGGCTAACTCCTGAGGTAACTCTCCTGTCATGAGGGTATTGACATGACTCTTGCGGCTCAACGCGTCTGCTACTACGTTAGCCTTTCCAGGGTGATAATGCAATCTCATATCATAATCCTTAATGAGCTCCAGCCATCTCCTCTGTCTGAGATTTAACTCCTTCTGCGTGAAAATATACTTCAAACTCTTGTGATTCGTGTACACCTCACAATGGTTTCCGATGAGAAAATGTCTCCATGTCTTCAATGCATGCACCACGGCTGCTAACTCCAAATCATGCGTAGCATAGTTCTTCTCATGGGGTTTAAGTTGTCGTGAAGCATATGACACAACTCTTCCTTCCTGCATAAGCACTGCTCCAAGTCCTCGACGAGAAGCGTCGCAATAAACTTCATAATCCTTGCGTTGATCTGGCAGAATCAACACTGGTGAGGTAACCAATCGTTTCTTCAACTCTTGGAAACTAGCTTCACATTCCTCAGTCCAATTGAATTTGGTGTCCTTCTTTAATAGCTCAGTCATGGGCTTAGCAATCTTTGAGAAATTCTCGATGAATCTCCGGTAGTATCCTGCAAGTCCAAGAAAACTCCGGATTTCTCCAACTGTCGTGGGTGATTCCCAACTTGTCACTGTGTCAACCTTGGCAGGGTCTACTGCTATTCCTTCTCCAGAAATAACATGTCCAAGGAATCCAACTTCCTTCAGCCAAAATTCACACTTGCTGAACTTGGCGTATAACTGATGTTCTCTGAGCTTCTCAAGTACCAATCGTAAATGCTCCTCATGCTCTTCTTCATCCTTGGAAAAAATTAAAATATCATCAATGAACACCACGACGAACTTATCCAAAAACTCCATAAACACTTTGTTCATCAGGTTCATGAAATAGGCAGGTGCGTTAGTCAGTCCAAATGACATAACGGTATACTCATACAATCCATATCTGGTGGTAAATGCTGTCTTGGGTATATCCTGCTCTCGAATCTTTAACTGATGGTATCCTGATCGTAGATCGATCTTGGAAAATACTTTAGCTCCTTGTAGGCGGTCAAACAAATCATTGATCATCGGCAGTGGGTACTTGTTTTTGATGGTCACTTCATTCAATCCTTTGTAATCAACAACCATCCTTAGCGATCCATCTTTCTTCTCCACTAGAAGTACTGGTGATCCCCAAGGTGACGAACTTGGGCGAATATAGCCTTTATCCAGTAACTCCTTGATCTGCTTCTTAATTTCCTCCAAATCCTTTGCGGGCATCCTGTACGGTCTCTTAGATATTGGCCCTGTGCCTGGCAAAAGTTCAATCAAGAACTCAATGTCTCTATCTGGTGGCATGCCTGGCAACTCTTCTGGAAATACATCCGGATAATCCTTCACCACTGGTACTTCCTCCTGTACAACTCCCGATAAGGAATTTACTTGAGTCCTCTTCGGCATATGCCGGGATACATACTTGATCCTTTTTCCTTTTGGGGTGGTAAGCAAAATCGTCTTGCTGGCACAATCGATGTTTCCTCCATACAACGATAGCCAATCCATTCCCAAAATCACATCCAAGCCTTGCGATTCCAAAACAATGAGGTCTGAGGGGAAAACATGCCTTCCAATGGCCAATGGTATCTGAAAACATCCTTGGGTTGCCATATACTCTGCTCCTGGCGAGGTTACTAACATAGGGGTTTTAAGAACTTGGGTGGACATCTTAAACTTATTCACGAATCCCCTTGATATGTATGAATGCGATGCACCAGTATCGAAAAGAACGGTTGCAGTAAATGACTTAACCAAAAACTTACCTATTACTGCATCAGGCTGAGCTTCAACCTCTTCCACGCTCACGTGGTTCACATGTCCTTTGTTGAACGGGTTCGGCTTCTTCCCAGAGCTTCCATTGCCATTTCCATTTTGGGCTTCAGGACAATCAGTTGCATAATGTCCAGTCTTCTGGCACTTGAAGCAAGTAATGTGACTTAGATCCCTCTTGGTTGGGGTAGATGGGTTGGTGCGGTTCTGTCCGTTGCCTCCTCCATTCCCATTACCAATCTTGGAGCCATTATGGCTGTGCGAACTACCTCCTCCATGGGTATGCTGAAACTGTCCTCCCAGCTTCGGGGTAAATCGTGGCTTCTGTTGGGCTCCAGAATTGTACTTCCCTTGTCCATACTTCCTCTTGCGGTTTTCAATCTGCTGTTGCTTCCCTTCAATCATGAGAGCTCTATCTACCAGCTCCTGGTTGTTGTTGAAGGTTGGTACCATCAACTGCATACTCAGTTCATCGTTCAGCCCTTCCAAAAATTTCTCCTGCTTGGCAGCATCTGTAGCAACGTCATCTGATGCATAACATGCTAGCTTACTGAAATCCTCCACATACTGGCCTACGGTGCGTCCTCCTTGGCGTAGATTGCGAAACTCACGCTTCTTCATAGCCATAGCTCCTGCTGAAACATGAGCTGTATGGAAAGCTTGCTGAAACTAGTCCCATGTGACAGTGTCAATAGGGTGCGTGGCTGTATAATTCTCCCACCATGATGTTGCGGGTCCATCAAGCTGATGTGCGGCAAAACGTACTCTTTCCGCATCTGTGCATCCTGCAGTGGTCAACTCCCTTCCAACTTTGCGGAGCCAATCATCTGCTACAATCGGCTCGGTGCTACTGGAAAACACCGACGGGTTTAGCCTTAAGAAACGGGCTAAGTGATCAACAGGTGGTGGTGGCGGTGGGTTGTTGTTGTTGTTGCCTTGGTTCTGCACTAACACTTGCATCAGGGCATTCTGTTGCTGAATCAACTTGGTGATCTCTGGCGGAAAAACAAATCCGGTGTCGCGTCTGGGAGGCATCTGATAGGTTTAGAAAAGATGAGAGTTAAGAATAGAATGAGGTCTAGAGGGAAAACACTACCCATATGCTCATGAGACAAATCAATCAGTATCACTCAATCAATTCAAACAAGGCAAAACAATCGATCTAAATAGCGTTACAAAGTGCTTGAACTATAATATTAAATGGGGGAAAACTACTACTGATATGGTGGTCTACTAGAAATTCTGATCCGTTGAAGGCTCCATGATGTCTGCTCCAGCTTCATCAACCCAGTCGTCTTCACTTGGTTCCGAGTCGGTGTCGTCGATGATGATGTAGTTATCCGGACAAGTGCATTCGTCGACTTCTGCTTTTGGCACTGGATTTCCCATGAATACTCCAATCTTCTTCTCCAGGTCGTCATTCTTCCCTACTAGTGCATTGATTTCTTCCAAATAATCTTTGCGTGTAGCCTTGAGTTCTTCTTGGAGCTCTTTGATCTTCGTTAATGCCTTCTTCAGTTCTTCCTTGTCCATGCACATCTGGTTCTCCTGGCGACGAATATGTTGGTTCTGCTCCTGGATGAAAGCTGCAATTGATCCATCCTTCTTGGTTCTGATCATCTCCCATTGCGCGTCTCGGCGTCCACAAATTTGGTAAATTGTATCCTTAAGCTCCTAGTGGTAGACTTCTCCAATGCGTCCCATGGCGATGTGTGCGGCCATGCTCTTCCCTAAACTCCAAGTTGGTGCTTCGAAAACCAATCTTATGGGTTCAGTAACTGGCACAAACGTCCTTCCAGGAATAAGAACTAGGATCTTCCAGCTCTCCTCTTCAGGTAATGTGGCGTTGTAGGTTCCGGTGATGCTTGGTATTCCTATGTTCAAGTACTTGGTGACTTCCTTCAAATGTCGACCAAACGGCATGTCTTCATCTGGTTGCATGAACTTGCTCCTTGCATTCGCCATTCCTAAAAGAGTAGAAAGTGGAGAGGGGTCAGAAATGAGAAGAGAGAAGCTTTCTAGGGCTTAAGCTTAGTGGTCGTGTCCTACAGTCAGCGTGTGCTCTGATACCAACTTTGTAGCGACCAGACCTCAAATGGTCTGTGCTGCTCTGCACCAGTGTCATCCCTGGATTAGTAATGCTGACACGCACAGTACAAATGGAGGATTTATAACAGAGTAGCAATCACACACTTATTACATCGAATATCTCCGAAGAGATTAAGTATGATAAACATGGCTTAAGGCCATCTAACAACGATAACAGCGGAAGACTTGGAAGATAAGTGAGTCCATCAACTCCAGCGGCATCACTGAGTATAAGACCACGACCTAAGGCACCTTACTCGTCGTCTGAAAAGTCTGCAACATGAAACGTTGCAGCCCGAAAATGGGTCAGCACATAGAATATGCTGGCAAAGTACCACATAGAGAGTAATGAACAATAATAATGCTATACTACATGCATATTTGGCTGGTGGAAAGCTCTATGGTTACAGTTTTGCGAAAAGCCAATTTTATCCTACTTCAAAGGAATAAATTTTATTTAACTATCATGGTGGTTGTGAAACATTGAGAAGGTACCTCCAACTCAATCCCAATTAGGTGTCATCATTAACCCAGCAAAATTAATTAAAAGTAACATAGTGATGAGATTCAAATGATAATCCAGGTACTAGATACTCAAGTTGTCCATAACCGAGGACATGGCTAACCATGATTAGTTTGTACACTCTGCAGAGGTTTGCGCACTTTTCCCCACAAGACTCGATCGCCTCCGCTTGATTCTCGCACTACATGATGTTCGAGAAACGGATGACCGAGACACAGTCTTTCAGAAACAATCACTCTTTACTCTGGATGGACCGGTACACCTACTTTCCCCTACATCTGCTAGCCCACCTCTTCAAGAGATCCTGTAACCTACTCAACTATGCTAGAGCCCATAATAGCTTGTGGCTGCACACGGAAGTTTCTAGCATGAATAATCTTATGATCCCTTTGAGCCTGGGTGGCGGTCCTTATACAAACAGACAACACTGGGTTCTCCAGGTGCCTCAATCCACCCAGATGTGAGTTTTAGTTGCCACCTTAAGTTGAACCATTAATAAACATCTCACATCTGTCATGGAAAATTCACTCAAACCCAATCCACGTCTACGAGCATAGCATGGCAATAATAAAAGCATCGTAGAAGTAACTCCCAAGGGTTTGAATAGAAAATAGGTAATAGGTACTACCTCAACTACTTCCCAATACCCACAATTTAATTAGATCCTATTCATGCAATTGTTTGAGGAAAAGATCTAATGCAATAAAACTGGGTATGAAAAGTATGATCAAAGTGTTACTTGCCTTGCTGATGATCCGCAAAACCTAACGAGTCGAAGTAACAAGAGGCACACTCCGGGTACTCTATCGCAAACAAACAAGCAAACAATCAGTACTCATCTAATGCACAGGTAAAACTCGAATGAAAGATCCAACCAGAAAGTTCAACTTAAGAACTCCGGTTTGCAAAAAGAATCAACTCGAAAAAAGCAACGAAAGTCAACGGCGAAAGAAAATAGCTTCGTTTACTAATCTGGATCTAGGTCAAATTTTACTGTAGCAAAAACTTGTTTGAGTAGGTTAAACGGAAAGAGAATTTCGAGACGAAACTCTAGGCGCTTGAATCGCCTGATTCCGATAAACGAGCGAGAAGTTAAAAAGAATCGAAGATTCGATCAGAAATCAAATCTGAGATAATCGCGGAAAAATCCGACGAAAAGAAAAACGGACGAACGGTTAAAGAACGGACGTTCGTTAACAGAGAAAAACCGACGAACGCGTTCGTTAAATCGAACGGTTCGGTGAACGCTCGCAAAATAATAAAACCGAAAAAAAACCGATCTAGGGTTTTTTTTTAAAACGAATGGTTTTTTTTAGAAAAGAAAACCGGCAACCGAACGGGCGGCGAGGTACCTCGTCGGGGGCGTGCTCCGGCGGGGCTCCGGCGGGTCAAGGCGAGGGGCGGCGGGGTCGGGCAGCTCGGGGCGAGGGCGGGGCTCCGGCGAGCGGCGGCGGCGGCGCGGGCTCCGGTGCGGGCGGCGGCGGGTGCGATGCGGCGGCGGCGGGGTGAGGTGAGAGGAGGGGGGTGCAGGGTATTTATATGGCGGGGGGGGGGGGGGGGCGGAGGTGGCTTGGGGAAGGGGGCGCCGGCGGGGCGTGTGGAGCTCGGACTCCGAGCGGCGGAGGCGGCCGTGCCGTGCGCGTGGAGGAGAGGGCGCGGGGTGGGGCCGGCGGCCTGGGCTCGGCCCAGTGCGGGCGCGCGCGCAACGTTTTTTTTAAAACGTTCCGCGGGAAATAACTCACAGAAAAATAAATAAAAATCAGAAAAATATAAAATAAAATTTCCCCGTCTAGTTAGAAAATCTAGAATAGGGTGAACATTTTTTTAACACTAAATAAATATTTTGAAAAACATGCAATATTTTTAATGCAATAAAAATTGCAAATAAAATCCAAATAAATTCCAATAAATGATTTTAACATTTTTCCTCCAGTATTTCAATTGTTTTGGAGAAGTCATATTTTCTCCTCTCGTTTATTTTTAGAATGAAATGTTTTTCCAGAGAGAAAATAATTAAAACCAAAATCCTCGTCTTATTATTTGATGAAAATCAAATATGAAAATTTGAGAAAAATCCCCAACTCTCTCCGAGGGTCCTTGAGTTACTTAGGATTTATCGAGGATTTGTCAAAATGCAATAAGACATGATATGCAATGATGATCTATGTATAACATACCAAATTGAAAATTTGGGATGTTACAGCCTGAAAATTCTATTGGCAGCTGGGAAGATTTGGAAGGTGCCTTTTGCGACAACTTCCAAGGAACATATGTCCGGCCACCGGACGCCGATGACTTAAGTCACATTGTCCAGCAGCCCGGAGAGTCAGCCAGGAAGCTCTGGACTAGGTTCTTAGTCAAAAAGTACCAAATCATCGACTGTCCGGACGCAGAAGCCCTCGCGGCCTTCAAATACAGCGTCCGGGATGAATGGCTTGTACGCTACCTCGGTCAAGAAGGACCTAAATCCATGACAGCCCTTACCGCCCTAATGACTCGCTTTTGTGTGGGAGAAGACAGCTGGCTCGCTCATAGGAGCAACAGCACAAGCCACCCGGCCACTTCCGAAGTCCGAGACGGCAATGGCAAACCACGACGAAGCAAACACAACAGTCACGATGATAATGAAACATCATGCGACACAGCGGTCAACGCCGGATTTAGTAATCCCAAACCCGGTCAACTGAAAAAGTCACTCAAGGCGAACCAAGATGGACCATCCAACCTAGACAGGATATTGGACCGACCCTGCCAGATTCACGGCCACCCCGATAAACCAGCTAATCATACCAACAGAAACTGTTGGGTCTTCAAGCAGGCCGGCAAGCTCAACGCTGAACACAAGGGGAGGAGGCCGCCAGGCGATAGGGACGACGGAGAGGTTCACCAACCAAATACCGGGGGTCAGAAGCAATTTCCCCCTGAGGATCGATCAACCCCGAAGCAGAAATAGCAGTTCGGCTTCCGCTGCCCAACTCATATACCCGCAAAATTTGCACCGCGTATACATCAATAAGCAGTTAAGATACCATGGGCATTGGCTGAAGCACAATACGGACAAGCTGGCAAGCATCCCCGTAACATTTTTTTATCTACTTTCCTTTTTTCTTTCTTCATTATTTCTTAAAAACAGGTGACGCAAAGGACAAACATCCAAACTGACTCCATCTGAGTTCGGATCCGTACACTCACCTAAGGGGCTACTTCCATCAAGGATTCCCCTCGCCGAGGACAGGCGGCGCAGACATGCGTCAGGAGGTCCAAAATAAACTTTTTGTAGACCGCATTCTTTATTTCGAGCCTGTAATATGCCTTCTTCCTCCGCCTTCGACCCCGGGCGTGTCAAATAGCTGGGGTTGAGGTCTTTTTATAAAAAGTAACCATTAGCATACCGCTCAGGTCCCAGTAAACATTATCTGAATTAATCATTCGCGTCTTTCCGCAAATGAATGTGGCTCCTATGGTTGTTTCATAGATATACCTTGGCATAACATGCCAGGGGCTCGGTATGGGAACAAATGACTTGCCAACGAAGTCCGAATAGCTTTACAGCGCACTTCGGCGTCGCGAGTTTGGCCTTATATGCATCAGCTCCGAATCATGTCTTGGGTCAATGGTTGGGTTGCCTGGCTCCTGTGCTTGATACCTTACGTTCCGCTCTATCGGCTTGGGTAGTAAAGGGAGAACTACTGCGATTGTGCTTCCGGTTCATCTAGTCAAGCACCTCGGTAGAGAAAGCCGAAAACCGACTGTCATGATGTTGCAAGAGCTGGTCAACCACTCGATGACTTATCGGAATCTGTCGCGATTCCCTCCGTATCACACGAAGGACCTTTTTCAGGTCATATATGTAACACACCATATTGGAAATAAGCCGTACACATACCAGGGGCTATATCGTAGCCCCCCCTATAAAACTCCTATGGCTAAGTGAAAGTGTTAACGCCCTATAGTCTGATTGCCTGGTTCGCCGCATTATCACCTCCTTCATGGACCAGGACGTTGGGTCAAGAGTGATCAAATGCTTTTCTGAACACCCCCGTACTTCCTACGAGGGGGCCGAAGCCGACGACTGGAAAACTTTCAGATTATATTAAAACGGCCGCACAGGAGGAACACAAGCTTTCGAGCAAAATATAAAAATAGATTAAATATAAAATTGCCTTTTACAATTCTCATACACCTCACTCGAACATTATGTCTTTCGAGCATTGACCCTCTATCAAGCGGGCGGCCTTTAGGACGTCTTCAAAATAATGCTCTGGTTCGTAACGGTCCTTTCCCTTGGGTGGACTCTTCGCCGCAACATCGATGACCTTCATCTTCCCCCAGAATGTCTTTACTCGGGCAAAGGCCATCCGTGCACCCTCAATGCACACCGACCGCTTCACAGCGTCGATACATGGCACCGCATCAAGAAGCCGCTGCACCAAGCCAAAGTAGCTATTCGGAACAGGCTCAGTTGGCCACAACTGGATTATGATGTTCTTCATGGCAGCGCCAGATATCCTATGAAGCTCGGCCCATTGGGACATCTGTTCATTCAGCAGCAGAGGGCGCTTCGACGCGCCAAATTGTGACCAGAAAGGCTTCTCCGTTGCATACCCCTCTCGCGCCTGGTAAAACTGCACCGCATCGGAAGAACTCTTCGGCAAGTCTAAAAACTCGTCCGGAGAACTCCACACTTGGTTAAGCTGAGCATAGTTCGGATCGACGAACTTAGTTTCTAGCCAAAAGGGCTTTCCAGCCGCAATCTCCCCAGCTTGCCGGATCTCCTCATGGGCTGCTCTGGATTCAGACCGTGCTTCGCTTGCCTCTAGTAAGGCCTTGTCAATTTCAGCCGTTTTGGCTTTATTCTCCTTCTTGAGAAGTTCACAGCGGCTAGCAACATTTTTTAGTTCAAGCACCATCGCGGATATCTTCTCCTCGTCTTGGCGCCGAGCAGCTTGTTCGACTTTTAACTCAGCCGATGCCTTTTTGGCAGCCGCACTACTAAATCGGGCCTGCTCCTTGGCCCGGGCCAGCTCCGCCCGGAGAATTTCAACGGCGGCAGCACCATCTGCAGTCATGCATATTCCAGTATATAACTTTCAGCGCCATGCGTATATCACATAAATGTATGTGAAGGGTCTGCCCCGAATACATACCTCGCGATTCGTCAAGACGCATATTGATTAAAGTAATGTCATCCCCTGGCACATCAAGCTTCCGTTGCAGCTCGGCAATATCCGTAGTCTGGGAAGTAGCCAGGGAGAAGCAGCCTTTGTTCAAGTTAATCAAATTAGTCCTTGAATATTTCTTTTCGATCCTCCGTTCGCTTCCTAGGGGAAGCCAACCTGAGTCTCAGGGGCTACTACCTATACACAGGTGCATCTTTGCAAATAAAATATAGTTGAAAACATTGCATCACAAACCACGAAGCCTTTTAGTAGGCTCATGAAGGCTTCATTCAATCCGCTCTTCGCGGACAGAATCTTCTCAACCACCGTACCCATCAAGGTACGCTATTCCCCCGAGACAGATGCTTTTTGCAGCATATCCCGCAATATATCCGGTGTCGCCAGGTTTCCGGAAGCCACTCTAGGAGCACGACCATCCTTTGAAGGAACCCGTTCACCCGTCTCCAGAATCATCGTTGGCTGAAAACCGGACAGTCCGGGGCCTTCATTATTGACCCCCGAATCTCGGACGATCGGAGTTTCGCCTTCGGGTACTGCCTCTTTCATCCCCTGTACAGCTTGTTGATAAAGAAAAACCCTCCGAGATGACACTTCGGAGTCGTCCACCTTATGGGGCGAGGAGGTCGGGGGAGGCGTCTCACTTTCCATCATCTCTGGGAGGAGATCTCCTAAAGAAGAGGATTGCCCGGAAAAACTCTGTGCCGAACTGTAAAAATACATAGGCACGTTACGTATCTCTTTGGTAACAAGAAAGGAGCGGGACGCTATCAAAGCACCCCAGATTCACTTACGGTTTGGTTGAGGGCTTGTCCTCATGATGGAGTTGTTCAGCGGCATCACCTTCCAATCCCGAGCTTCTCGACGGTGGCATCTTGCCCCTCTTAGGAGACCGCCCCTCCCAGCCTTCGGAGGCGGCCCTTTTCCTCCTGAATGGAGAAGGGATACTGGCTTCTCTTTCGCCTTTGTCTTCAGGCGAGGAAATGTCGATTTCCCCGGACTCAGTATCTGATTTACCTCTGGAACAAAGGTCATCCCGGGTCTTCTCACTCTCCACCTTGTCATCCCCTGCCGGCACCTGGTACGGTGCCGCTGCCAGCATCCTTGTTAACACGGGGTCTGCTGAGTCTTCCGGAAGAGGGGCCGGACACCTAATCCATTCCGCTTTCTTTATCCAGCCCTGGAAAGGGATGGTTTGCTCAGGATCTTACCACATGATATCTGATTATGAGGTGTTCAGCGGATGAGTACTTACCGGGGTGTCCGGATGGTTGCAGTCTAGGCCGGTATCTTCGGTGGTGTCCAGCCATTGTTTTCGTCTCCCGGAGAATAGTTTCCACATTCCTTTGTGCGTAGTGCTGAAGAAGTGATGAAGAGTCCGTGGCCCTTCTGGGTTAAACTCGCACAGGGGGGAGGCCGTCGCTGTCACAGCAGGGTCCGGCGGACTAGCATTACCTGAATAACATTGACAATATTGATATCCTTCTCAATGAGGCTTCAGATGCGACTTTGCAGAGTTCGCACCTCGTCAACTGATCCCCAGTCCAACCCCTTATTAATCCACGATGCAAGCTGAATTGGGGGGCTAGATCGAAACACAGGTGTAGCTGCCCACTTGGAACCGTGGGGCTCGGTGATATAGAAGCACTCCTGCTGCCATAAGTCGGAAGATTCTTTGGAAGATCTTGTCAGCCAGACAGCGCTGGCGAGCTTGCTCACTGAGGAACCACCGCACTCCGCCTGCTCCCCCTCTATCATTTGCGGTTTCAGATTGAAGGTCTTGAGCCACAAGCCGAAGTGTGGAGGAGTTCGAAGGAAGGCTTCGCACGTGATGATAAACGCCGAGATGAGAAGCATGGAGTTCGGGGCGAGATCGTGACAATCTAACCCATAATAGAACATGAGCCCCCGAATGAAGGGATTGAGGGCGAACCCCAATCCTCAGAGGAAGTGGGAAACAAACACAACCCTCTCGCCGGATCTGGGGGTAGGGATAACCTGCCCCTCCGCGGGAAGCCGGTGGAGGATTTCCGCGGTCAGGAATCTGGCCGCTCGAAGCTTTGCGACATCCTCCTCTATGACAAAAGAAGCCACCCACCGGCCTGGACGGCTGGATCCGGACATGACTTAGGCTTACGAAGGGTGAGACCTGGGTGTTGGAACTCGAGGTAGTAAGAGTCGAGGAAGAAGCATGCGTGGGGAGGAAAGGCGGGTCTGAGCTCCTTTATAAAGGCCAAGAATATCGAACGCCTCCTCCCGGGCCTTAAACTTTGCCTATTCCCAAGAAGTTGTACCCTAAGGACGGTAGGGTTACCCATGTCTGTGTTGATAAAAGAATCCCTTAATAAGGGGACACGATCACTGCTTGGATAAGACGTGTCAATGACAACCGCGTTTCGGAACGTGGGGCCGCAGGCGAAACAACGGTTTGAAATAATGACCGAACTGACATGATGTCATGTTATAAAAAGTTGCCAGAGGATTGGACTTATGAATTATTACGCCCTCTGTGGAAATATATGCTGCTCGTGCTGTCAAGCTGAACTCGATCGTCCGAAGACCATTGTCGAGTATCCAGAAAGAAGGGAACCCGGCTTGCAATGTCGAAGACAAAACTGCGCACCGGACTCCGAGTCATTGAAGCCAGGTTCAGGGGCTACTAAGGGAGTCTTGGACTAAGGGGTTCTCGGGCGGCCAGCCTGTTAGCCATGGTGGGCCGGACTGATGGGCCGTGAAGATGCGAAGACCAAAGACTGTACCCGTGTACGAATGGGACTCTCCTTGGCATGGAAGGCAAGCTTGGCGACCAAATATGTAGATTCCTTTCCTTTGTAACGGACCTTGTGTAACCCTAGATCCTCACGATGCCTATATAAACTGGAGGACTTAGTCCGGAAAGGACAGATACTCATTACCGTAGTCATACAGGCTAGACTTCTAGGGTTTAGCCATTACAATCTTGTGGTAGATCAACTCTTGTAATACTCATCTCCATCAAGATCAATCAAGCAGGAAGTAGGGTATTACCTCCATAGAGAGGGCCCGAACCTGGGTAAACATCGCGTCCCCTATCTCCTGGTACCATCGACCTTAGAGGTACAGTTCGGGACCCCCTACCCGAGATCCGCCGGTTTTGACATCGACAGTGGTTGGATGGCTTCGCGCCGCTGTGGAACTTGCATGGAGCATCGAGGGTTTGGTCATAGGAGAAGGCAGGTTGCCAAGCAAGCTTGCCACCCTTCTGACGCTTGGGGCCGGGTTGTCCTTCCGGCTGTTGATCCTCAACCGTCGCCACCTACCGGCTGATGGAAGGCGGCTGCGGGGCCTTGCGCTTGTTGTCGATCGGATGCTGCTAGAGCCGACTGTTGTCTCTAGCCGGCGTTCGAGGAGCCGGATGGAGCACTTTTCCGGAAGCGTCCACTCAGAGCTCCGACTTCATGGAGGAATCGGCAGTGGCGCACTTGTCCGGTGTGATCAGCAGCTCGTCGAGGGTGGCCGGCTCATCGCAGAGGAGTCGGTGCTTGAGTGAGGTTCCCTCTCGGCACCCGGCGGTGAAGTACTCTATGGCTTGCACTTCGTGCACTCCTTCGCAGGAGTTGCGCAGTTCAGCCCATCGCGTCAAGTAGTCGCGGGTGGACTCGTCCTGGCCTTGAACGCACAGCGAGAGCTGGCGAGGCTTGGGCGGCCGCTTGTAGGTGCTGGTGAAGTTGCGGATGAACACTTCGACAAAATCTACCCAGCTGTTGACGCTGTAGGGCTTCAGGCTGTTCAGCCATGTCTGGGCCGTGCCCTGGAGCATGAGCGGAACGTACTTTATGGCAACGCACTTGTTGCCGTTTGCTATGTTGACGGCCGTGGAGTAGTCGACCAGCTAATCTTTTGGCTTCACGGAGCCGTTGTACTTGGGCATGTCTCGTGGGAGCGAGAACCCTTTTGGGAAGGGCTCGTCACGAATGCGGGGGCCGAAACAAGGCGGGCCCATCGCATCTTCTTCTTCTAACGCCAGGGATAGAGCGAGGTGGTCGATCCGATGGTGGGCGTCATTCTCCCCGACTCCTTCGCGGCGGCCCAGCCGGTCGCCGAGAGTTGGGTGCTCAACAGGCGGCGGGGAAATGTGCCTCTCCCTGCAGGGAGGAGGAGGAGGCGGGCAGTCATCCCGTCGTTCCACTACTCGTGGGCAGCCGTCTTGGTCGCGCTCGATGGTGAGGCATGTGCGGCTACGGCTAGCAGCCGGCTCTCGGCCTCGTCTGTTGCGGACGCCGCCTGTCGGCATCCGGGAGGTCGCACCTTGGTCTTGGCGGGGGGGGGGGGATTCTTGACCCATTGTCCGGGCTCTTCTGCGCGGCAGCCGGCTTCTTGCTGCACGGCAGCCGCGTCGCTGAGCTGCTGAACGCGCTCCGTCATGTAGCGACGCTCATCGCCCTCTAGGTGAGCCAGCTCGTCTGCTGTCGCCTGGGCAGCTCGTATGTTCTCCACGGGCGTGACATAGACAGGGCGGTCAACCCTGAACATGCTAGCAATGGCAGCGCCACACTGTCGAACCGTGCCTACTCGGCTGGGCCTACCATCAGCCGGCATGCCGCCAATGGCGCGGTCGATCTCACGTTGGTAGGCCTCGGAGAGGCGTCTCATGGTAGCCAATTTCTTGGCGTTCTCGACGAGGGAGACGTGGTAGGCTTCTAGTGTCACAGCGTCAGCGTCTTCTGCAATGGGTGCGGACAAGTCCTACAGTGCCGCCTACAGCGGGTCCTGAGCGGCTCCGCCAGATACTCCGTCGTGGCTGATGATGAGCACCTCCGTGACGGTGCTGCCGCCGCTATCCGCTCAAGGAAGTGGATCATCGATGAACACCAGGTTGGTGGGGAAGGCATCGAGGGATGCCGTGTCGGAGTCGACAAGCATCGGGTTGGTGGAGCCGATCGACTCTAGGTCGAAGGCCGGCTCGTTGGCGATGTGGAGCTTTCCAAGGAGGTCGATGAGGCAGCTCTAGGAGCTGGCTGCCCCCGCGTCGGCTGCGGGCTCGTCGGATAGGCGGACCTCGCCGATGAGATCAGCAAGGCAGCTTGCTGCGCAAGCGACTTCTGCGCCATGCAACGCATCGGTGCAAACGCCATCGGGCGTGCCGGGCTGGCTGCGCTCACCAGGGAGGAAGAGGGTTCCCGTCCAGAACAGATCTCCGGACGACGGTGCACCTGGCCCCATGGTGGGCGCCAAAAGTCAGGGGTGTCGTGCGAGATATGCCAAAGGATGGCTTATCATGGTGGGGGAGAGTAAGACGTCGCCGGTGCCTGGAAACGAGATAAGGCGTAGACATGTATGCCGACGCATCTTACCCAGGTTTGGGGCTCTCCTAGGAGATAACACCCCTAGTCCTGCTCTACGGGGTCTCCGCATGATCACTAAATCAACAATGGTGGCTACAAGCTTGCTCCTTGAGCTGTTTCTCTAGAGGAGGAAGAAGAACAAGGCTAGCCCTAGCTTCACTCTCTCTATGTGTGTGTGGGTGGTCTCTATGAGGCTGAACCCTTTGCATGGGTGCCATGGGGGGTTTATATAGGCCTACCCCCTAGGGGTACAATGGTAATCTGGCCAGGTGTAGGACCCGACTGTCAGTGTCTATGGTCGCCGGCTTCTCCGCCGGCCGCTGGGGCCCGCCGCCTGGTGGGTCCCGCTGGCTGTCTCGTACTCGACCGACAGGCCGTGCCCGCCGCTGGCGGGTCCTTCCGGCTGCTTAGTACTGTGGCAGTGCCACCGATGATGCACGTTTTCTCGGGGAGAGCGTGGCTACAGTACCGCCGCCTGGCGGGCGTTCACTATAGCCATCCCCCGTCTCTTCTGGTTAATGGAGCACAGACTTTGAGGGAGGGGGAGGGCCACCTGGTGGGGAGTCAGCCTCCCTGTGAGCCGACTGGTCAGGGCTCGCCGCCCTCTGCCTCCTCACGGACAGGTAGGGCCCGCCGCCTGCGGGCCGTACCGACAGCCCGTCGTGGGAGCATGGCCTTCTCTGCCATGGACGATATCATGGGCTACGTGGCAACAGTGCCGCGCCGGGCGAGGGATGTCCGCCCAACGCGCTGCACTATGGCCATGCTCCGCCCTGGATTCGGGGATGGCAGGCCGCGTTGTAGCCACACCCCGTCTCGTCGTAATTATGTGGGTGCTAACTTTGAGGGCACGAGGGGCCGTCTGCTAGGAGCCGGCCTCTCTGGAGGCCGCTTGCTAGGAGTCGGCCCATTCCGTGGCCGTCTTCTGGATTTCGCCGCCTCCTGGCAGCCGGCCGCTTGGACCAGCCGGCCCCAAGAGGGCGGTCCTTTGTCTTTGATGTTTGAGGGCGCAGCCAGCCCCGATGTCTTGAAATACCAAGGGAGCCGGATGAGGCTACCCGTGGTCATTTACTCCAACACCACATCATCACTTACCTCCAGGGAAAATCTCCATTGGTCTCTCTCCCGTGTTCTTGAGCTCAAACCCGCGGATTTCGATCTCTTTGCTCGAAGCTCCATTTCCGAAACTGTTTCCGGGGATTGTTCCTTCGTATGTGACTCCACCGTTTGTGCAATTAATTTTTGCTTTAGTGGTTTATACTTTGAATAATTAGCTACTCTTGGTGCTGCTGTAGATGTGCTTGCATGTTGAATTCTTACTGTTCTAAGTAGTTTGAATGCTTTCTATGACCTCTATGTATCCCTATGAGTAGTTCCTATGAATTTTATAAAGTTTTGTTGACAAATTTTTGTCACCTCAATTTTTTTTTCAGAAAATTGTACGCGGACATGAATATCTTCAGGAAGTTTGGCTCTAAGAAGAACTCCAAGGGTGTTATTGGGGAGTCTTCTGATAGTGATCTCCATCCTCGGAGGTTGGCGGAAGTACGGTCGTGTGAATGGCCGCACACCCCTTTCCTGGAAGAGGCTGGAATCCTTCTGGAGTTCACGCAATATATTGCTAATGCTGGCCTCACCGACTTCATCGCAGATGAGTGTGACCAGCACCAAATCCTCACAAACATCTTTGTTCATAGCTTTACTTTCTTGCCTAGAAATAATCTTCCTGAAGTGAGCTTTGATTTATATGCTGAAAACCATCAGATACCACTTACTGAGTTTTGTGACATATGCATGATCCCTTCTGATGGGAGCTTGACTGAACCTAGGCCAGTTGGGTTTGAGGACTTTTATCGTACTTTGACTGTGGGAGATAAGAGAGGAGTGTCAGCCACCACTGCTGTTAGCTTACACTTTCCTGCTGTACATTAATTTGCTTTATTTGTTGCTAAGAGTCTGCTTGCTAGAAAGAAAGTAGGTGCGCTCAGCGCACCAGACTTTGCTGTTTTACGCCGGGCACTCGAGGGTGGTAACACTTATAGGTTGGGAGCTATTGTGGCCCGTCGCCTACATCTTAATAAATCCCGGGGGAAATACATGGTGGGATTTTTGCTACTCGATTGGCAGCTCACTTCAATGTTGAGATACGCCCTCATGATTACCCTTTGACCAAGGTTTATCTGGACCGTGCAGCCATGGAACACCATCACTTTCTTGCACATGACCTGATATTGCCATTCCATATAAGCTGGTATTTAGCGTTAAAACTCGTGATGTTATCCCATTGCCTGCACCTACTTTGTTTGATCCTTTTGCCAGGGGCGGATATAGGATTATGCCTGTGGACATCATCGCCTACCGGGACGCTCAGGCTGCTGCGGAGGTAGCACATGAGGAGCCTCAGCAGTTGGATGAGTGGATGCCAGCTCCTCAGGATCCCTACTACCCTCCAGGCTACTGATCGATAACCAAGTTAGGCCAAAAGCCTAAGCTTGGGGGACTACGTGTTTCTCAACGACATTATATTCAGATCTACATACCATTATATTTGTCGGTGTTCACACTTTTTCATTGTATCATCCATGCTTAGATTTATTTTCTTGCTTTCTTCTTGTGTGTTTGAAAAACTTTAAAAAAACCAAAAAATTAGTTGTAGTAATTTACTTTCTATGCATGCTTAGTAGTAGTACTAAAAAGAAAACCCAAAAAGATTTCCTTGTTCTTCTTTTGCTTGTTGGGAGCTTTCCCGTGTAAATAGTTTTTCTCGTTTTTGTTTTTCTCTTTTAATTTGCCTGCTGAAGAAAACTAAAAACTCCAAAAATATTTCAGTGTGTTTCTCTGAATTCCTTTTCTTTATATTTGAGTTGTACTGAGGAGAAGACCATGATGAAAATGTTGAGTGGCTCTCATATGAATAACTGTTGAACTAATAAAGAGCACATTTTACCTTGTCTTTTCCTGTTGAATAAAATGTTTGTAGATTCCAGCTTAGTCCACGACACTCTTGCACTATTATTATTTTCATATCGTTCGGTCATGCAAGTGAAAGGAAATAATGACGACATTCGATGAACTGGCCGTGGCAGAGAGAAACTAGTATGAACTCGACTTGTTCTGTTTGTGTAAATATGTTTAACCTAGTATCCATGATTCAGCCCATTATGAATAAACATGTTTGCAATGACAATTAGATATTATAGTTTCTCGTGCCATGCATATGTAGCTGGGAGTTGATAATGATTTATCTTGGATATCAACATAACGTTAAAATGATTGTGATGTAGTATGATGATATGGTATCCTCCTCTAAATGTTCGAGTGGCTTGACTTGGCACATGTTCATGCATTTAGTTGAATCAAAACCAACATAGCCTCTATGATATTTATATTCATGGTGTCCATATCCTACTCATGCTAGTGTCCAAGGTTACTTATGCATAATGCATGGCTATGATCGTTGTTGCTCTCTAGCTGGCCGCTTCTCAACCTAATTGCTAGCCTTCGCCTGTACTAAGTGGGAATTCTGCTTGTACATCAAAAACCTTGAACCGAAAGTTATTCCAGATGAGTCCACCATACCTGCCCATATACGGTATTACCCTGCCGTCCTAAGGAAATTTGCATGAGCCACCTATAAAAAACTTCTAAAAACTATCCTTTTGTGTGCCTGGATCGTTCATGGAACGACAGGAGGTGGTCGATATCTTCCATGCTAAGCGGGTTATTCTCAGGTCGAGTGTTTATTCACTCGCCATCGCACGATAAAATGGGCGGTAATAGGGATGCCCAGTCCCAAACTGCAAAAATGAAAAAGACTTCATCTCTTAAATAATCAAACAACTCCCAATGGAGTCAAAACCTTTACTTTTATCGCTTGGGAACTGCAACTAGCGTGCTTAGCACGGAAGATGTTGACAACCGATGGTCGTGAAGTGAATAAGAAGGGTGCATGTCTCAAAATAATCATTTATCTCTGTTTTAAAAATTGAGCTCTGGCACCTCTGCAGATCACTGCTTCCCTCTGCGAAGGGACTATCTATTTACTTTTATGTTGTGTCATCACCATCTCAAACAAGCGCTAGAAACTGAGAGAGCACAACTGTCATGATTTATGCATTGTGTATAGCTAATGTTGGGTGCATCATGACTGGATCTTTTCTACCATGAATTACAATGTTTAGTCGCTGCTTGGACTTTGGAGGTGCTTTGCATTTATGTTTTGCGGTCTCAGAAAGGGCTAGCGAGATACCATTATTGTCATATTATATCATGGTTGTTTTGACAACGTGTTGCCATTTGAGATATCTTATTATTGCTTGCTAGCTAATTATGTCATTGATATGAGTCATTATAATCTTTAAGTGTTATTGTCGACATGGTTAATTATAATGCTGGCTGAAAATCTGGGTGTTGTTTAAGCTTATTTATGCAAACAAGAGCAAAAGAGTTCGTAAAAATTTTTCTTTCTCACTTTCAGTTTATGAACTGAGTTGCTTGAGGACAAGAAAAGGTTTAAGCTTGGGGGAGTTGATACATCTCCAACGTACCTATGTTTTCTCACGCTTTTCCTCTTGTTTTGGACTCTAATTTGCATGATTTGAATGAAACTAACCCCGGACTGATGCTGTTTTCAGCAGAACTACCATGGTGTTGTTTTTTGTGCAGAAATAAAAGTTCTCGGAATGGAACGAAACTTTGCGAGGATTTTTTATATCAATAACAAGAATTTCTGGAGCCAAGACCTGTCGGAGAGGGGCATCTGGGTGGGCACAACCCACCCGGGAGCGCCCCCTCTCCTGGCGCACCCAGGTGGGTCGTACCCACTTGGTGGCCCCGCAGACAAACTCCCTGATACTATAAAATCACATTATTCTAGAAAAAATCAAGGAGAAAGAATTATTGCGTTCCACGAGACGGAGCCGCCTCCAAGCCCTGTTCTTCCTCGGGAGGGCAGATCTGGAGTACGTTTGGGGCTCCGGAGAGGGGGATCTTCGTTCTTCGTCATCATCAACCCATCTCCATCACCAAATCCATGATGCTCCCCACCGGGAGTGAGTAATTCCTTCGTTGGCTCACTGGTCGGTGAGGGTTTG
Organism: Aegilops tauschii subsp. strangulata; assembly: GCF_002575655.3. NCBI lineage: Eukaryota > Viridiplantae > Streptophyta > Magnoliopsida > Poales > Poaceae > Aegilops > Aegilops tauschii. Next base: position 455,088,923 of record NC_053036.3, on the reverse strand, counting down.
GATGAGATTCATCATGTAATCGAGTTATTGTTAGGGCTTGATCCCTAGTATCCACTATGTTCTTAGATTGATGTTGCTATGACTTTGCTATGCTTAATGCTTGTCACTTTGGGCCCGGGTGCCATGAACTCAAATCTGAACCATTTATGAATTCATCATTATATCCATGTGTTAGATCTGATCTTGCAAGTTATAATCACGTACTACGTGTTATGATCCGGTAACCCTGGAGTGACAGAAACCGGGACTTCTTCCAGTGATTACTATGTGTTAATGCTTTGTTCCGATTCTCTATTAAAAGGAGGCCTTAATAGCCCTTAGTTTCTAATATGGACCCCGCTGCCATGGGAGGGTAGGACAAAAGATGTCATGCAAGTTCCTTTAATAAAGCATGTATGACTATTTACGGAATACATGCCTACATTATATCAATGAACTGGAGCTAGTGTCGTATCGCCCTAGGTTATAACTGTCTCATGATGAATATCGTCCAACAAGTCACCAGTCCAATGCCTACGAATTTATCTTATATTGTTTCTGCTAACTTACTACTGCTATCATCATTGTTACACTTGCTACAAAATTACTGCTATCACTGTTACTGTTACCGTTGCTGCTGTTACTATTATCAAAACTATCAAACTACATTGCTACTGATTACTTGTTGCGGATAATTAATCTCTAGGTGTGGTTGAATTGAAAACTCAGCTGCTAATACCTTCAAATATTCTTTGGCCCCCTTGTGTCGAATCTATAAATTTGGGTTGAATACTCTACCCTCGAAAACTATTGCGACCCCTATTCTTGTGGGTTATCACCGGCTTAGAAAGTGAAGAGATGACCGACAGATTCATCATCAAGAAGATCCTAAGAGCCTTGGATGGAAAATATGATACCGTGTGCACATTAATCCAAATGATGCCCAATTACAAAGATCTCAAGCCAACCGAAGTCATTGGAAGAATTGTTGCTCATGAGATGTCACTCAAGGATAAAGAAGAGCTTCACAACAAGTCTATTGGTGCTTACAAAGCCTCATGTGATGCTCCTACATCATCAAGTGAGAAACAAGTCTTCAATGAAGAATTGAGCCTAATGGTGAAGAACTTCAACAAGTTCAACAAGAGTTGAGCAAATAAAGAAGTTCCAAGTCAAGGTCCTACAATGACAAAAGATCTTCTAGTCGTGAGCGTAATTGCTACAATTGTGGAAGACCCGAACACTACTCCAATGAGTGTACAGCTCCCTACAAAAGAAGAGAAGACTCGCCTAAAAGGAGAAGCAAAAGAGAAGAATCACCTCCAAGAGAGAGAAGGAGTAGAGATGATCGTTATGAACGAAGAACCTCTCGCAGAAGTAAGGATTCGAAAAGAAAGGACAAGTCATCAAGGAGCTACATGAAACGAAGACATCAAGCTCACGTTGGTGATTGGGTTTTCGGCTCCCACTCCGACCACCACTCCGAGAGAAGTTATCACTCCGACTCCGAATATACTCAAGATGAAGGTGTTGCCGGTCTAGCACTTGTGTCAACCAACTCCTACGACATATTTGACTCACCAAATGAAGGAATTGGAAGATGCTTCATGGCTAAAGGCCCAATGGTATCACACCCCGATTATGTTGATTTCAATAGTGATGAAGATGATTTTCTAGGTGATGATGATTTACTTGTTGACAACTCTAGTGATGAAAACTATGATGAACTTGCTATTAATCATGCTAATAAAGATAAAATGAATGACGATGATAAGGAGATTGAGAGTCTAGCTAAAGAAATAAACACTCTTAAGTTAGCTCATGAAACTACCATAGAAGACCATTGAGAGCTTTTAAAGACTCATGAGAAGCTACGCTTTGAAAAGCTCAACCTAGAGCAAGAGCATGAGTTCTTAAAAGCAATCAATGATGATCTTCGTAAGAAAAGTTCTTCTTACATTGCCAAGCGTTTACTCTTGTCTACTTACATGCCACAAGAACAAGAAAGATTCTTCATCTAGTAGTAACAATAATCATGCTAAATCCAATATTGTTGCTTCTAGTAGTTCTCTTGATTCCACTAATGATTCTCTTAGCCAAGTTACACTTGAGCAAGAAAATAGCTTATTGAAGGGAATTATAGAGAAAGGTGTTTACAAGAGCCTTGTCGGAAGTAAGCAATTTGAGGAAATTGTACGCAATCAAGGAAGGCACCGGAAGAATCAAGGTATTGGTTTTGAACGAAAGTTAAATGCCAATGGAGTTGAGTGGGAAGAAGATCACTACCCCAAGATGAAGTTTGCTCCTCAACAAGAGAAATATGATCCTACCTCCTTCAAGGGGACACAAGCTCAAGATGATCTTCCACCACAAGACCACAAGCAAAAAGGCAAGGACAAGCTTCAAGAGGAGATTGATGCATTTGAAGAAGCTCCTAAGGCCTTGGTCTAGTGGGTTCCCAAGTTCTACTTCATCAAGTACGACTACAACTCCAAGGATTCCCATCAAGATGATGTGGATCCCGAAGAAGAAGAACTAGAGAGTTCTTGAGGGTGACTTCGCCAACATATTTCATTCATATAATTTTGGCAAGAACAACTGCAATCAATTTCCACCTCTTGCACTAGTTCAAGGTGTCACAAACCCTCTTGTTGGTAAGACAAGTGACAAGGTAACCTAATGCTTTCATGGACATCATCTTGTGTGTACCTCACTCTATGTCTAGGGATATCCTTGTTTGTTCCTTGTGGGACTAACCCATCTAGGTATTGAAAGTGCAACTCACTCCAATGGATTGCTCCAAATGATCTACATCAACATTGAGCATCCACATCTTCAACATCTACATGAAGTCATCATTGACAAAACCCAAGGTTCTCTAGGGGGAGCTTTACTCTAAGAATTGATCTAAAGCAACTCTAATGGTGTGAACACAACTATGCTTTATGTAAAAGTGGTAACCCCACTTGTGCTTAAACGGTGAGTATGACCTATGATCAAACATTCTCATTTGACTCCTAAGTCAATATACTCATATATAGATGACTTAGTCATCGCCAATTGCTTGATAGATGCTAGAATGTTTGTGCATGCTTTGTCACATATTTCATTTGCCATCTTATTGTGTGAGCATGTTGATTGCATATTTTTCTCATTCGAGGACATCCATTTGTTGTTTAGATTGTTTGGTCTTTTCTTTTTGCCAAATGGATGGACAAGAATGCCTAAGAAGTTCCTCTAGCTATCTATGCTTTTCTCGTCTCAAATTCTATTCATGCTACATCACAAAGTTTGATCAAGTCAGATTTGAACCCTTTGGGTGAGGAGCACTCGGAGTCACCGGTTCATCATAGACTTAAACTTCCAAAACCTCTCTGTGTATTTCGGTTTGACCGATTCATCCCTTTCGGTCATACCGAGTTCACTGAGTTGATCTAGGTTTTCAATCTTGGTGCAACCGATTAGAACCGTTCGGTCACACCGAGTTGCAGTAACCGCTTGCGATTCTGCATCTCGGTGCCACCGAGTCGTTCCACTCGGTCACACCGACAGGGTCAGGATATAAATACCCACGGGTCAAATTTGGAAATTTCTCTGAAACCTTTTCGTTCGCGTGTATCCTGCTCTGCCGACTCGGATCTCTGGATCGTCCTCTCATTGCCAGCAACCCCCTGCCGCTGGTCTCCGCCGCCGTCAACGGGAATCTTCACCGCCATTGCCGCCGTAGCGAGCTCATCGCCAATTTAGGGTATGAGTTCGATCCTTTGTGCAATCTTTAACTCCGATTCTTAGCACAAAGTCAATGCCATGATTCTTACCACATATGAGATCATCCTATCCAATAAAAACTTCCTTTAGATTAGATTTGATTCGAGAATTTAGGGTTAGGGTTCCGCTGAACTCATCTCGGACCAACCGAATTGTAGAAATCGGTCTCACCGATTTGGCTTAGGCCATTGCTCTTGCAACCTTCGGTCTGACCGAAAATTGCAAATCGGTGCGACCAAGTTCAACTCTCAGTGAAACCCTAGCAATCTCGGACTCACCGAACCGTGTCTCAGTCTAACCGATCTCACTAGTTCAGACTCCAAAGTTGCTTCGGTGACACCGAGTTTAACAAATCGGTAGCTCCGAAATGCTTTTTGGGGAAAACTAAAACCAAGTTTTTGACTCAATTGTTTTGCAAAATCTCTGCACTTTGTGATGCTCATCCACTCTATCTCATCCTATTCACAGGGTCAGCTCTTAGTTTGCAGTGTCAGAAATGTCTGACGAGAGTGATAGCCAGAACAAGTCTGAGGAGCAAGTTAATCTGAGTGAGGGCACTAGTCCCTCTGGCAGCTATGATGATGGGAGTAGAAGTACTCCTAGCAACCTTCCTAAGGCTGCTACTAGGCAGAGGAGAAAGAGAAATTCTGATTCTGAAGATGAAGATTATGTTGCTGCTGAGGAGGAAGTCAGCTCAAAGAAGAAAGTGGTTAAGAAGGAATTTGGTACATCTGCTTCAACAAAGCCTGGTCTGAACAAGAAAACTCCTGCCAGAAGGATTCCCATGTCCAAGCCCAGGAAAGTTCCAAAAAAAGAGACCATGAAGTTCACCATTTAATAATCTAGTGATGATGAGGCAGCTGGAGATGGGAAGAAGGAAAGAAAGAAAGCCAGAACCACCACTGCCAAAGTGCTTGGATATCCTTCTATGCAAAAATCTGACGAAGAAGATGAAGAAGAGGATGCTGCACCAGCACCTAAAGCTCAGAAGCTGATGGGGGATGCCATCAAGTCTGGGGCTGCTCCATCAAAGCCCAAGACTGCCCCCAAAGCTCCTACTCTAGCCCCCAAGTATGCACCCAAGAGAAGCACAAGAAACATACCAGCTGCTGAGAAGAACAAGGCCCCGGTGCCTGAAGTGGAAGAAGAAGAGGAAGCCCAAGTGCTTAGAAAGTTGAAGCCCAAGATCCCTGATCACGATGATACACATCCAATGGCTGAAAACATGAAGATAAGGAAGGATGCATGTCTCATACTGTGGAGACAGTCAGATCCTTATGCCTCAAGAAGGAGAACTGCTATAGATTACATGTTCCATACCAAGGAACAAACAAGACTTCTATGAGACTGTGCTCGTGGACAAGAAGCCCATTGTCTGTGACATGAAGTGGGTAGATTGGAAGTACATTGACAACAATGAGGACCACTTCCCTGGAGTTCATGAAAGTTTCAGACTCAATGGAGTTAATGTCTTTGTGGGTCAGAAGTTGACCAAGTGGAATGATGAGCTCATTATGCAGTTCTATTCAACAACTCACTTCTACCCTGATGGAAGGATTGTTTGGATGTTTGAAGGTACAAGGTACCAGTCAACCATTGCTGAGTGGGCCAAGCTAATCAACGCCCCTGCAGAGCATGAAGATGACACTGATGTGTATGCCAAGCCAAGAAAGGGACATAACTCCATGGCACATATGTACAAAGAGATTCCAGATGCAGACTTAGAACATCACAAAGTTTGGCTATGTCTATTATCTCCTGCCAGGTCTGCCTACTATCAATACTATCCTGAGGCACACTCTGTTGCCCAAGTCTGGAGATCACATGATGATAAGAGGGCATTCCATCAATTTTCTGCATATGTTTGATGTGCCAGAAAAATTCAAAGTGATGACATTCATTGTAGAGACAATCAAGAGGACAGCTGCTGACCAGAAGAGATCATGTGGGTATGCTCCACACATTCAGATGCTCATCAACTCCAAGATGGGCACAAGCACATACTTGTTGGGCAAAGAGCACCTTCCCCTGAGGCCAGACTTTGAGGACAACGCAGTTGTCATGGGTGCCACAGATCCTACTTCAGTAGAAGCTCAGGAGAAGAGAGAGAAGGCAAAAGCAGAGAAGGCAGCCAAGATGCCAAGTGCTGAGGAGGCTTCACAAGTTTTCCTCAAGTCAAGACAAGATCAACTTGGATATATTATTCAAGCCACTTTGAGGATTGAGAAAGGATTGGCCACCCTGACTCAGAATCAAGAGAGCCTTGAAAGGATCATTGAAACAAAGTTCTATGATCTAGACTTGAAGGTTATAGAGATGCAAACAGCTGTTGAGCAGCTCCAGGATGAAGCTGAAGAGAGCAAAGGGAAAGCTACCACTGAAGCTTTTCAGAGAGTGCCTAGGGCATAGAGATCTGCAGCAGTGCCAGTGACAAACACTAGAGCTACTACGTCAGCACCTGCAGCCGCAACCTCAGTCGCTCCTTCAGTTGCAACTCCACTAGCTCCAACAACCTCAACAGATGCATTTGTCCGAGGAGTCCTCTCCACGCCACCTCCCGAAGATCAAGCCTAGAGAGCCGCGTAGCACTATGCATTTTCAAGCTTTTTGGTAACATGTTGCCAAAGGGGGAGAAAGTGTATAGATCATAGGCTTCGAGAGAGAGAGAGCTTTGCTTCTATTGCTAGCTTATTTGCTACTTGTTCGTTTGCTTGCTTGGATGATACTTTATGTGTGTGTGTGAGATACTTGTATGGTCACGTGTTTGATCATATCATACTTTAATGCCTATGCTTGAATGATGATATTATCTATCTCTCATGTATGATTATTCCTATCTTGCCTTGGTGATGAGTGCATATTTTATTTACTATCATTTTGAGCGCTCCACCAAGATGTATGTGACATGGAAGAGTAACCCATGATCCTAATCGATTGTGCATTTGCATTCAAAAGCAAATTTTATATAATGCACAAATTTAGGGGGATCTCTTGCTTATCACATACTTCTCAAAGCGACGACGTATTTCATTCTTATTATCATTTGTCGAATCTTTGATCTATATGTTGTCATCAATTACCAAAAAGGGGGAGATTGAAAGTGCAACTAATCCCTGGGTGGTTTTGGTAATTCTTAACAACATATAGCTCATTGAACTAATATCCATTCAAGATAATCTTTCCAGAAAGTTCAATGATTGGCATGGCATGGACTAGAGATGTGGACCCCTCAAAATGATAAGGACACATATTGGCTCAAGCTCAAGACTCTACATTTTAATTTTAGTTATCCAAGATCACATTGAGTCCATAGGGAAAGCCAATACTATTAAAAGGGGATGAGGTGTTGCTTAATGGCTTGCTTGCTCAAAATGCTTAGTGATATGCTCCAAAATCCCTCAACCACTTTCTCATATCCACATATGTCCCAAACCAAAAGTCAAACTCGGCCCCACCGATTTGATCTATCTGGCGCCACCGAGTTCATTTGACAAAGCCACTGCCAGAAACCCTAATCAGTTCGGTCTCACCGATAGGGATCTTGGTCTCACCGAGATGGGATTGCAAACTCTCTGTTTCCATTCGTAACATTTCGATCTAACCAAAATGAGTGATCGGTCCCACCGAGTTGCAATGCAAACTCTCTGTTTCCTTTTCGTAACGTTTCGGTCTCACCAAAATGAGTGATCGGTCCCACCGAGTTTGCCTGACCAACTCTATGTTTGCCTATTACAAAAATCGGTCTCACCGAGCTCATGTGATTGGTCTCACCGAGATTACATTATGCCCTAACCCTAACACAATCGGTCCTGCTGAGTTGACATGTCGGTCCCACCGAAAAGCCTAACGTTCACATTTTGAACTAAATTGGTCTGATCGAGTTTCACTATTCAGTCCCACCGAGTTTGGTAAATTGTGTGTAACGGTTAGATTTTGTGTGGAAGCTATATATACCCCTCCACCCTTCCTCCATTTGTGGAGAGAGCCATCAGAACGTGCTACACTTCCAGCATTCATTTTCTGAGAGAGAACCACCTACTCATGTGTTGAGACCAAGATATTCTAATCCAACCACAAGAATCTTGATCTCTAGCCTTCCCCAAGTTGCTTTCCACTCAAATCATCTTTCCACCAAGTCCAAATCTGTGAGAGAGAGTTGAGTGTCAGGAGACTATCATTTGAAGCACAAGAGCAAGGAGTTCATCATCAACACACCATCTATTACCTTTTGGAGAGTGGTGTCTCCTAGATTTGTTAGGTGTTACTTGGGAGCCTCCGTCAAGATTGTGGAGTTGAACCAAGGAGTTTGTATGGGCAAGGAGATCGCCTACTCCGTGAAGATCTACCCTAGTGAGGCAAGTCCTTCGTGGGCGATGGCCATGGTGGGATAGACAAGGTTGCTTCTTCGTGGACCCTTCATGGGTGGAGCCCTCCGTGGACTCGTGCAGTCGTTACCCTTCGTGGGTTGAAGTCTCCATCAACGTGGATGTACGATAGCACCACCTATCGGAACCACGCCAAAAATCTCCGTGTCTACATTGTGTTTGCTCCCTCTAAACTCCTCCCCTTTACCTTCATATGCAATGATTTACATTCCGCTGCTATACTCTTAGAATTGCATGTGTAGGTTGATTGCTTGACTTGTGATAAGTTGCTAAAATATGCCAAGACTTAAAATTGGGAAAAGGCTAGATTTTTATTTGGCCAAGTAGTCTAATCACCCCCCTCTAGACATACTTTCGATCCTACACTGGACCACCACCAGTTGGGCTTCCCCATGCGGGCGCGACGCTCCTCCTCCGCCTCGCACTGTCGTATTCTAGGTTCCGGCAAACCCTTGAGGTTCAAACACTGGGGTGCGCACGAAGATCTCTCTCTCCCTAGCTTGCTCTCACAATGATCTCAAGGCCTAACGCGATGAACCCAAAGAACAGGAGACACGAGGGTTATACTGGTTCGGGCCACCGTTGCGGTGTAATAACCTACTCCAGTGTGGTGTGGTGGATTGCCTTGTAGGCCGAGGATGGACAAGTACAAGGGATGTACAACCCCCCGAGGAGAGGTCTTCTTGAGCTCGGTGAGCTTGTGTGTGTGGATGGTCTGAATGATCCCCCTCCCTAGGGTGGTGGCTAGTCCTATTTATAGAGGCCCCGGTCCTCTTCCCAAATATTAGGCGGGAAGGGATCTCACAGCGGCCAATTTTAAAGGGAGACAACTAGTACAAGTTATCATGACAAAAGGTGGTCTTCGCCTGCCAAAGGCTCTGATGGTGACGCTGTAGTGGGTTCCGCGGTGACCTCCATCCTGCCATCCTGCTGGTCTTGGTCTCGTTGCACCGATATGGAAACCTTTACCTGATGCCTTGGGACTCCTCGCCGATGCTTGCCCCTTTAGCACCAAAGAGGCAACTGGTACTCTGCGCCCGCTGGCGCCCGCCTGGCCTTGATCATCACGGCTCACATCACGCGCACCTCGCGAGGTGCCCCTTGCATAGATATCACCGCTCCTCAGGAGCCAGCCTAGTGTGGCTGCCCCTGAGGAGGTCTTGGCGCCGTCCACCTCGCGAGGCTTGGCCCCTCGCAAGGGTCTTGAGTGGTTGTTGACGAAAATGGGCCATACCAGGCCGTTGGCTGAGCTACGCCCTGGGCCGCAGGTAGGCAAGTCTGGGTACCCCCATGCCGCCTTGGTAACTGCCCGACTTGACGAGTATGTCGGATTTCAGGTTCTGGCAAAACCCTTGCGGTTCGAACACTAGGGTGCGCACGAAGATCTCTCCCTCCTCCTAGCTTGCTCTCGCAACGATCGCACGGCCTAACTCGACGAACACAAAGAACAGAGGGACACAAGATTTATACTGGTTCGGGCCACCGATATGGTGTAATACCCTACTCCAGTGTGTGTGGTGGATTGCCTCTTGGGCTGAGGATGAATAGTTACAAGGGAAGAATAGCCTCCTGAGGAGAGGTGTTCTTATGCTCGGTGAGCTTGTGTCGTGTCTCTCCAGCCGATCTGGATCTCTCGCCTCTACGGTGGTGGCTAGTCCTATTTATAGAGGCCTTGGTCCTCTTCCCAAATATTGAGCGGGAAGGTATCCCACAACGGCCAAGTTTGAAGGGGGACAGCTAGTATAAGTTATCCCGACTAAAGGTGGTCTTCGCCTGCCAAAGGCTCTGGTGGTGACGCCGTCTTGGGATCCACGGTGACCTCCGTCCTGCCGTCCTGCTGGTCTTCGTCTCATTGCACCGATATGGAAACCTTTGCCTGATGCCCTGGGACTCCTCGCCTGCGCTTGCCTCTTTAGCACCAAAGAGGAAATGAGGACACTACGCGCGCTGGCGCCCGCCTGGCCTTGGTCATCATGGCTTGCATCACAGGGAACTCGCGAGGTGCCCCTTGCCTTGATCTCTCCGCCCCTCGCGAGTCAGCCTGGTGAGCCCCCCCCCCCAAGGAGGTCTTGCGTCGTCCGCCTCGCGAGGCTTGGCCCCTCGCGAGGGTCTTGAGTGTTTGCTGGTGAAGATGGGCCGTGCAGGGCCGCTGGTGGAGGCACGCCATGGGCCGCAGGCCGACAAGTCTGGGGACCCCCATTCCCAGAACGCTGACGGTAGCCCCCGGGCCCAAGGCGCGCTCAGACTTGGCTTTGAGGCGAAGCCAAAGGGCAAGCGTGGAGCGCCGCGGGCCCCAACTGCCTGCGGCCCCGCTTGACGCGTGGCTATTGATTGGACGTGGGCGTCTTCGCTTCCCCATGCTACCTTCGTAACTGCCCGACTTGACGAGTCCCTGCTGCATGCAGAGAAAAATCATCATTACTTGTGAACGTGGGGATCACCGGTTGGCCTTCTCTTGCTACAAATGAGGAGGGGGCGGAGCCCCCGTCGCTCATCTCTTCCTGCTCCGCTCGCTTCTTCTCCCATGCTTCGTTGCTAGTAGCGACACCCATGGCGCGTGCGAAGAGGTTCTCAGCCGCAGAGAAGGGGAAGGCCCGCCAGGAGGGGCCCGGTTCACCGCCGCCCAAGAGAGGGCGCGGCCGCCAACGGAAGCACGCTGCGACCCTCGCCGTGGCCCCTCGCGGCCGCGGCGGCGCCTCTTCGCGTGGTGGGAGTCGCCCAGGTCGTGGCTCCCTGTCGACGAAGGGAGGCGCGCCATGGTCGCGCGGCCTCCCCGGCCGTGCTTCCACTCGGCGGAGGTGCTGCCGGAGTTCGTCGTGTGGTCGGAGTACCCGACCGGCACCTGGCTTCAGCTCCCACGCTTCTTCGCCGGCGAGCTGCCGGGCACAGGTCCAGGCGTTCTCTGGCTGCAGGCGGACGGCTGCTGCAGCAAGGCTTCATGGGTCGAGGTCGAGGACTCTGTCGCGGGCAACGCGGCCCTGGCCCGCGGCTGGCAGACGTTCACCCGCGCACATGGTCTGGGCCGGCGGTGCACCCTCCACTTCAAGTATGACGGCAAGGTGACCCTCTACATGAGGGTGTTCGGGGAAGATGGCCGCCGCGTCGGGTGCTGCCCTGAGGACAACGATGGTGGTGAGGTGCTCGGCCTTGGCGACAACCGCGATGAGGGTGAAGGCGGGCTTGTCCTTGGCGCCAGCCATGGCTCGTCCAGCTACGGTGACTCTTCTTCCGGCGACAGCTCCAGCAGCGGCGGCTACGACCAACCGCCGCGTCGCCGCGCCCGCTTTGAGGGTGGCAGTGGGTCGTCTCGTCGCCATGCCCCAGTGAAGCACGATGAGGGATCTGGCTGAGCTCAGGAGAGCGCCATGGGTCCATCCTCGTGAACTGCTGCAGGGGCACGCGCCACTTTTGTTTCGTTCTTCCTTTTCTTCCTGCAGTGAGAGAGAGACAAGTATGGGGCCCCGTAGGGGCATGCAATGAACCATAATTTCCAAGTTGCTATGTTATGTTTATTGTTCCTGTGTCATGTTGCAGCATCAATGTTTTATGTAAGCGCGTAGAAATGACTTAGCTCGACGCGCTTGAAGCAGTTTCCGCCTCATGAGGAGCGCGTTTCCCAGTACCTGGCGAGGCCTCGTTGACTTGGGAGGCGTCTTGGGACTGCAAAAATTCGTTAGGAAACTCTTATTCTTCCGAGCCCTTCCAAGCCCTGGTCGCGAGCGCAGCTGGCCATGACCCGGCGCTTCACATTGCGGTACCCGAGGGGCACGGATTGAGAGGGGTGCGCCAGTTTGCGAGCTCGAGCGAGGGTGCCTCACGAAGAATAGGAAAAAATGCTCACGAGGGCACCTGTGCAGCCCCCTCGCGAGGCATGCGAGGGAGAGTACGGGCCAAAACAAGGAACGGAGGGCAGAAAAAGGAGGCAAAAGGCGATGAAGCCAAGCCGGCAAGGAATATCAGAGAGCATATTTTCGTTAAAGAGGGGCAAGCCAACTGCGAAAAGCAAATGAAAAGCCGCGTCCAACACCTAGTCTAGTCTTCATGTCTTCTCACCAGCGCGGAGCTAAGTGCTGCCAGTAGGACGTGGGAGGGAGCCCCCAAGGCCCGAGGGCGGCACTCCTGAGACTCCGGGGTGTGTATAGCCCCACTCATTATTACGTGAGAGTGTCACGAGTGCAGACCTTCACAGGCATTTGGCCTTGCTTCACAGGCGCCGGGCCTTGCTTCATGGGTATAACTTCCGGAGGTGCTGGATGTTCCAGGCGTTCTGGATGGGGATCCCGTCCTGCGTCCCCAGGCGCGCGGCGCCAGGCCTGGAGACGTGGGCGACCCAAAACGGGCCCTCCCACATGGGTGAGTGCTTGTGCAGCCCTTCCCTGGAGAGCACCCGCCTTAGGACGAGATCACCCACCTCGAGCGTCCTAGAGCGGACGCTGCGGCAGTGGTACCGCCGCAGCGCCTGCTGGTACCTTGCGGCTCGGAGCGAGGCTTCACGGCGGCGTTCCTCCCCCAGCACGAGGTCCATCCCCCGCATGGCGTCCTGCTGCATTTCATCAAACGCCAGGACCCGCGCGGAGCGATGCCTGACCTCGTGTGAGAACCACTTCTGCCCCGTAGACGAGGAAGAATGGGGTCTCGCCTGTCGGCTTGGTGGCGGTGGTGCGGATGGACCACAACACGGACTGGAGCTTGTCGTGCCAGCCCCTGGCGCAGGCCTCGAGCTTCTTCTTGAAGGTCCTGGTCTTGAGGCCCCTTAGGACTTCCGTGTTGGCGTGTTCGGCTTGGCCATTGCTCTTGGGGTGCCCCACGAAAGCGTTGCAGATCTGCGTTCCAAGGTTAGCACAATACGTTTTGAAGAGATTGCTAGTGAACTGTGAGCCGTTGTCGGTGATGTGTCACGACCGGTTTTTCAATAAAATAATTATTGAGAGACCAATCCCTTTTACGGACCAGCGAGGAAGAATTCCTTCTCACTGGTAGACAATATCTTGGTCACAGAAGAAAAATACCAGGAGTACTAAATATAATACAAGGTTGAGCGGAGACTGCCCAACAATTTATTACATGCACGCCGATAAAACAAGATGGCGGATAAGGTGGCAAACTACTAACTCACGATAATAACGGTGGTGGAAATATCACCGCGAAGCGAGTGACATGATTCCAGAAGACTACAGCTCTTCGAGCGTCGGAGTGAAGCTCGAGAAGACTTATTGCGGGTGGCGGAAGCGTATACAATACAAGTGACCAAAATCCGGGATCGCGCAGGACTGACTGGGACTCCTCTAGGCGTCGGACACGCTATCAAACTCTTCATCCAAGAGATCGCCTTCGTCAACATCTGGCCAAATCAACAAGCCAGTGAGTACTATGGAAGTACTCGCAAGACAGTTCGGACATAAGATATAACAAACGTAAACATGAAGCATATGAACAATTAACCAGTGCGTTCAGACATAGAGATAATAAATACTGGGTGCCAAGCGAGGGTCTGAATGACGCCTCGAGCGGAAACTGCAGAATAGTAATACTGGTGCCAAACGAGTGTCTGAAAGACTCCTCAAGCGGAAAATGCGGAATAATAATACTGGTGCCAAACGAGTGTCTGAAAGACTCCTCGAGCGGAAAATGCAGAATAGCAATACTGGTGCCAAACGAGTGTCTGAAAGACTCCTCGAGCGGAAAATGCAGAATAATAATGCCACAGTCGGGTGTCGAGGCGACACCACATAAAGGGCTTATAACAGAAAATAAAGGCAGTCCATGCCACAGTCGGACGTCTGAGCGACATCACATAAAGGGCTTATAATTGAAGTAAGAAAAACAAAGACACGCCACAGTCGGACGTCTGCGCGACGTCACATAAAGGGCTTATATTACAGCTCAATAATACAATAGTTCGGGAACATAAATTATCACAAGCATGAGGTAATTATAAAGTTAGTCCATCCACAGGAATAACAATAAATCTGGATTTACCACTTGAGCTTGTTCACCGGGGACAAGTTTTCCACGCGGATAGATATGGATATAATGTTTTCACTACTTGATCATGGATACGATGACTTGGAAGGAATTGACTCTGCAGAGTTTGTACTTAACCACAGCCAACGGATTTCAGTAGTCACGGGGACTAGTTCCGTCTATGGTGTTTTGGAAGAAACACGTCTAACCAGTACACACCCAATTCAACCTTCCGAAGCCAGGGATCACCCTCGGCAACGTTCAAGAAAAACCTTGATACGGGGAGGCTACAACCTCGCGTAGCATGGGATCAAATTTCTATACGCGCGCTCTAAGGGGGTGCCCCCCCTCTCGGTCCCAACCGGAAACACCCATGCCCCTTGACCGGATGACTGGCTTTAATCCTAGGCCAAGGTACCATCATCCCGGCCTCTCTGTTTGGTGTGTACACGGAAAGAGGTTACCAACTCACTACACCGCATCCTGGCAAATGAAACATGTGGTAGCACGGAAGGGGGAAAGAACGACAACGTGACTCCATCCACGTTAACGTCAGAAATAGTCGGATGACGCAAGGCTGGTATGCTACAACAACCACCTTGCTGCCCTTCATGTCACCACATGATTAGGCCATCTCTCACCAGAGATCATCGCAACTATGGAACATGCGGGAAAAAGAACGATAACGTGGCTCCGACCACGTTAACGTCGGAGAAAGTTGGATGACGCAAGGCTGGTATGCTACAACAGTACCACCTTGCTGCCCTTCATGTCAGCACATGATTAGGCCATATCTCATCAGAGATCATCGCGACTTTGGAACAAACAGGTAGTTGCTTTACAAGCAACGAGGTATTTACCGACACTCATATGCCACGCACAAACTTTCAAGCAAACATGCAAAACACGTATCATATCAAATGTTCAAACATGCTTGCCTGGTTCGGAGAAGTCGGAGTCTAGCTCGGCGAAGTTCGCGGCTCCGTCACCTCTCCCGGATTCTACGGCAATCACGAAAACGGGCACTAACGTGAAAACCAAGGGGTGCACAGAAACTTCTCCAGATATTTTTCAAATAAATCCCATAAAAAACTAGACAAAATTTGAAGATTGCCAGAAAAACAATCACTCAAAAATCCCTTTTTATTAAAAAGTTATAAAGGTTTCTGTCGAGGGACTTATCTGTAATGAAACAGAAAAGTTCCAGGGTTTTAACTGAGAAAACAGAAAACGGTTCGATTGGAAATGCGCAAGCTCAAGAGGGAAAGTGTATTTGCCCGAAGGCGCCAACAGAAAACGGTTCGGGGGAAAATAAAACAGAGGCTGACACGCGGGGTCCACATGTCAGGTTTGAAAAGCTCGCCGGCGCCCGAAGACTGCGGTGGACGCCGGCGTCGAACCACGGTGAGTTAGGAGGATCGGAGGGTACCAAGAGCTTCAGCGTCTTCTTCCGCGTCGGTGGGTGGTGGACTCGTCCAACGGGGAGCACCACGTCGACGGCGACACTATCTCCGGTGGACGGCGGCTCGGGTGAGGATGGGGAACTCCGGTGGAGGGCTGCAAACTTCGAATTGAAGCGTGGGTCAGCAAGAGGGATGCATGGTGAAGCTACTGGCAAGAGAAGGGAGGTGGAGGAGCACACGCGGGGGCGAATCGAGCTGGACCCCGTGGCGGGTCGCGGCGGCCGGAGTCGAGGAAGGAGACCTCCTCGGGGCTCTTCCAGTGGCTAGGCGTGCTCTAGGTGGAGTGCAGGGGTGGTGTGTGCTCGAGTTGAAGCTTGGGGCCTCTATTTATAAGCGGATCGACCGGGTGGCCGTGAGCGGAGAATCTCCGGCGAGCGATTACGGCGGAGCAGTGGATTGGCAGGAGGTTTGAGTGGCCAGGCAGCATCAGTGGAGGTTACTGGAATCATTCCACAGCTAAACGGAGTTGGTCTTGGCGTAATGGCGTCGGTCCACGGTGAGGTGGCCGCACGGGCTCGACGGCGGCAGAGAGCGCGCTCCGCGCCCTGCGGTTCACGACGAGAGTGGCAGCGCGTTCGGGGGAGTGGAAGGCCACGCGGCGAGCTCCGGTGGTTTGGGTGGCGCTGGGTGGCGTCGTCGGCGCCGTGCCTCCCGCTGGTGGCCGCAAAGCCGCCGCTGGCGTTGGTCACGGGGCGGCGCACCTTTTGCTGCTCGTCGCCGACGCCCGCAAGGTGCCAGGCGTTCGTGCGGTGCAGGAACAAGAGGGAGGGGACGAGGACCAAGGCGACACAGTGGCACTGGCGAGATTGACGTCCATCTCTGAAGAAAACGACAGTGGGCACTGAACTGAACTCTGAATTTTCTGAACTTGACAATGACCATGCACTGCAGGTGTTCGACAGAAAGATTTTGCAATGAGATTAATTTTTCTGGAGCTGGTACTTGGTGAGGTGACCACTCAATGCACCCAGAGGCTGCCTGATCTTACTTGGAATTTTTGGAGAAGGTTTTGAATGAATTTCACCAAATTTGACAAATCTGGTCCAAACTTGCAGTAGGTGTAGTTTGAAAATTTTGAACTGAAGACCAGTGGATCTTCATGGATCTAGGTTGAGGGTTCAAAGGACTAGGAGGGGCAAAAGGTTTGGGGGCAAAAATCAAGACAAAAAGTGGAGTTCCTTTGTAATCTCCAAGTGCTAGAAGAGAAGGCAGAAATTTGTTTGAATAAGATTTAAATGAAAAAAAATCACAGGGGGAGGTTCAACTTGCTGGATTTGATGCAAATCATGATCCAAAGGTGAGGGAAGGGTTAGGAGAGAGGATTTGCACTAAGGCCATGGCAAGAAGGAATTGTTGAAAGTGGCAAAGGGTTATTCCAAAAGCCATAGTGCAAATTTCAAAGAGATTTTCAAAAGGCATTTCCCAAGTGAAAAGTATTTTGTCTTGAGTCCAAATGAAAAGCAAGAACCTCCAAGACCAAAGACAGATCTTGGGTGAATCCGAATAAAACTTTTGCCATAAAGAAAAGAAAGTATTTGGAAGGGAGAGTTCTCTTGAAGAAAAATTTAAATCACTCCCCTCAAGTCAAATAAAATCTTTTGAAAAATCCAAATAAAAACTTGGGTGTCACATGATGATGCGGTTAGGGACCCAAAAGCGGCTTACGAGGCCCTTGATGAACTTAACTGCTGACCCGGCTGGGATGGTGCGGACAGCTTCCACTTCCGCCCATTTGGTGTTGTTGATGGCGACGTAGAGGTAGTGGTAGCCTCCAGGCGCTCGAGGGAATGGGCCCAGGATATCCAGCCACCAGACCGCGAACGGCCATGAGAGTGGGATAGTCTGGAGCCCTGAGCTGGCTGGTGGATCTGCTTGGCGTGGAATTGGCAGGCCTCGCAGGATTTCACCAGCTCGGCCGCGTCGTTGAGTGCCGTGGGCCAGTAGAACCCGATGCGAAAAGCCTTGTCGACTAGGGTGCGTGACGACGAGTGGTGCCCGCAGTCTCCGCCATGTATGTCGGCCAGCAACTCATTCCCCTGTTCCCTGGAGATGCATCATAGAGAAACATCATTTGGCCGCTTCCTGTATAGCTCACCGTCCTGAATGCAGTACACCGTAGCCTGCCGGGCCACACACTCCGCGTCCTCTTCCTTCTCCGGCAACATGCCTTGCGTAAGGTATGCCTTGAACTCCTCGATCCAGCACCCCTCCTGAGGCTCGAGCGCTAAGAGCAGGCGCGCTCCCGAGGTCGGGCCGCAGGCGGGGGCTCCCGAGGCTGGTGGCTGGGGGAGTTCCTCCTGAGGTGGCGCCGGTTCCGCTGGCGGAGGTGCTGCCGAAGGCTTGAAGAGCCGCTCCTCGAAGATGCCAGGCCCTTGGGATAGCTGCTTGGATGCTCTCTTGGCAATGTCATCGGCCTACTTGTTGGTGCCACGAGGCACATGCTGTAGCTCCAGGCCCAGGAACTACATCTCCATTTTGCATTCCTCCGTGAGGTATGCCTCCATGTGCTCATCCTTCGACACGTACGCCTTGTTGGAGAAGTTGACGAGGAGCTGCAAGTCTCCCTTGATGGTGAGGCGTTTCACCCCCAGGGCCACGGCAGCATTGAGGCCGGTGATGAGGCCCTCGTACTCTGCGATGTTGTTGGAGACCTTCTCGCCCCGCTGGAAGCAGAGCTGCACAGCGTAGCAAAGCTTGTCCTGAGTGGGCGAGATGAGTACTGCTCCACCCCCGCGCCCTGGCGTGTGAACGCGCCGTCGAAGTACATGACCCAGCCATCCGGAGCTTCAGTCCCTGCCGAGAGGGATCGGTTCTCGCCTGCTTTGAGTTTCGGGGTGTCGGTCCATTCTGCCACAAAGTTGGCATGCGCAGCCCCCTTGATGACCCTGGTCGTGCTGAACTCCAAGTCAAACGCTTGCAGCTCGATGTTCCATTTAGCAACCTTTCCCGCGGCATTGGGGCTCCTGAGCACTCTCTCCAGCGGGTAAGAAGAGACGACCTTGATGGGGTGACCCTGGAAGTAGTGGCGTAGCTTACGCGAGGCCACCAGGAGCGCGAGCAAGAGCTTCTGAGGCATGGAGTATCATGCTCTCGCATCTCGTAGCACTGTGCTGACGAAGTACACCGGGTGCTCGACGAGGGCGGGAGAGCTGACGGTGTCTTTGGCTCCCGGGGACTGAGGTGCTTCTTGTGGATTTCCAGCTTCAGGGGCTTGATGACTTGCCGGGGCAGCCGCTGTCTCAGGAGCATCACCTCGGTGTTGCGCCGCCTCGTCCGGCTTGGCGGGCTCTTGACCTGGCGCTCCTCTCTGAGGGCAACCAACACCGCGCTGGCGAAGTTGGGTGTGGCAGACAGGTAGAGTACCAAGGGCTCGAGAGGACAAGGTGCCACCATCACCGGTTTGCTTGTCAAGTATCTCTTGAGGTCTTGAAATGATAGGTTGGCCTTGGGGGTCCACTCGAACGAGCCCTTCTTCTTCATCAGCTTGAAGAACGGCAAGGCACGCTCCCCCATCCTGGAGATGAAGCGGCTCAGCGAAGTTACGCAGCCTGCAAGCTTCTGCATCTCCTTGAGGGTTTGTGGTGGGCTCATGTCTTCGATTGCCTTGACCTTCTCCGGGTTGGCCTCGATCCCCTTGTGGGAAACGAGGAAGCCCAGCAGCTTGCCGGATGGGACACCAAACACGCACTTCTCCGGGTTGAGCCGCAATTCCACCTGGCGCAGGCTCGCGAAGGTCTCCTCCATGTCCTGAATCAAAGTTCTCGCCTCCCGAGACTTCACCACAATGTCATCGACATAGGCCTCAGTGTTTCTCCCGAGTTGCCGTCCCAAGGCGATGTGCATCAGCCGCTGGAAGGTTGCTCCTGCGTTGCGCAGTCCGAGTGGCATGCAAGTGTAGCAGTATACCTCGCACGGGGTCAAGAAAGCCGTTTTCTTCACATCTTCTGCCGCCATATTGATCTGGTGGTAGCCCGAGAATGCATCCAGGAAACATAGCAGGTCGCACTTGGCGGTGGAGTCGACAATCTGGTCGATGCGCGGTAGCGGGAATGGGTCTTGAGGGCAGGCCTTGTTGAGGTTGGTGAAGTCGACGCACATGTGCTCCTTCCCTCCTTTCTTCGGCACGACGACCGGGTTCACCAGCCACTCTCGGTACCGGACCTCACGAATGACACCTGCTGCCTCCAGCTTGCGGGTTTCCTGGACGATGAAAGACTGCTTCTCCGTGGACTGTCGCCTCGCCCTCTGCTTCACAGGGCGCACATTGGGGCATACCTTCTGATGATGCTCAGTCACTCCTCTCGGGACCCCAACTAGCTGCTTGCGCTCCCAGGCGAACACTTCCTTGTTCGCCCGCAGGAAGTCCACCAACTCCCTTTCTTGATCCGGGGCAAGGTCGGCGCCTATAGTAAAGGTGGCGCCTGAGGCTCCGTCCTCGTCGACCAGTATTTGCTTCGTCTTAGCTTGACCTTGAGTGAATAGGTGCTTCTTCTTGGTCGGCGTAGTCCCCTTGGTCCCGGGTACGGCCTTGTCGGCCGGGCAAGCTGCCGCTGTGGCCCCGAAAGCGAGTTTGAGGGCCGCCAAGGCTTCCTTGGTGTCTCCGGCCACGGTGGGGATGCCCTTGCTCCCTGACATCTTCATGAGGTTGTAGGCAGGATGAGTAGCTGCCATAAACTGGGCCAGAGCTGGGTACGGTAGGTCGATGCGGGCGATGTCAAAGTAAATTAGCTCGGTGCGGTAGTTGTCGCATGTGTCGAAGGTCACGGGGAGACGGATCTGCCCCAGGGGGTTGGAGGAGCTGCCGCCGACCCCGGAGAAGGGCTTGCTAGGGTGGAGCCGCTCAAGCGGTACATGAAGGAGGCTAAAAGCCTCCACAGAGAGCATGTTGAGGCCGGCGCCGCCGTCGATGAGGGTCTTGGTGACGGCTACGCTGCAGATGGTGGGCGTGCAAAGCATTGGGAGCACGCCCGAGACGATGGTGGTGACTGGGTGATCCCCCGAGTCGAAGGTCAGGTCGGCCTTGGGCGCTGCCCAACCCGGGGGAGGCCCCTGCCGCGTAGAGGCGGTGCCAATCTGGCAAAAGAACAGCTTGGTGTGACGTTCCGAGGGCGGCGCCTGCGAGCCGCCGAGGAGAGCCGCGATGGCGGGGGGGTGCTGGTCCCCCGAAGCACGCGATGAAGAGGTCGCGCAGGTACTCCCAGGAGGCCACAGAAGATCCCGGCAAGTGGAGGAGCCAAGCATGCGGCACGCCAACGAGGGCCATGGGGAGCCAGTTGGCCATGACCTTATCATCGCCCCCAGCCTCTAGAACGGCATCCTCGTATGCCAGCAGGAAGGCCGCCGGATCCGCCGGACCATCATAGCAGTGTGGCGTCTCCGGCTTGAACTCTTATTCTTAGCAATGCGACGTCTCCAGCAGTGCGGGCTGAGGATGAACTCGTAGCAGTTCACCATCGTAGCAGTGCGGCGTCTCCGGCAGGAAGGCCGCGCTTGTCCATGAGAGCCGCTCGGAGAGGCGAAGCCATCGGGGGGGGCGGAGCTTCGGAGCACGCCTACCTGGCACGCCAAATGTCGGATTTCGGGTTCCAGCAAAACCCTTGAGGTTCGAACACTGGGGTGTGCACGAAGATCTCTTCCTCCCCCTAGCTTGCTCTCGCAGCGATCGCACGACCTAACTCGACGAACCCAAAGAACAGAGGGACACAAGATTTATACGGGTTCGGGCCACTGATGTGGTGTAAGACCCTACTCCAGTGTGTGTGGTGGATTGCCTCTTAGGCTGAGGATGAACAGTTACAAGGGAAGAACAGCCTCCTGAGGAGAGGTGTTCTTGTGCTCGGTGAGCTGGTGTGGTGTCTCTCCAGCCGATCTTGATCTCTCGCCTCTATGGTGGTGGCTAGTCCTATTTATAGAGGCCTTGGTCCTCTTCCCAAATATTGAGCGGGAAGGGATCCCACAACGGCCAAGTTTGAAGGGGGATAGCTAGTACAAGTTATCCTGACTAAAGGTGGTCTTCGCCTGCCAAAGGCTCTGGTGGTGACGCCGTCTTGGGCTCCACAGTGACCTCCGTCCTGCCGTGGTCTTGGTCTCGTTGCACCGATATGGAAACCTTTGCCTGATGCCTTGGGACTCCTCGCCTGCGCTTGCCTCTTTAGCACCAAAGAGGAAACAAGGACACTGCACGCGCTGGCGCCCGCCTGACCTTGGTCTTCATGGCTTATGTCACAGGGACCTCGCGAGGTGCCCCTTGCCTTGATCTGTCTGCCCCTCGCGAGCCAGCCTGGTGAGGCCGCCCCCGAGGAGGTCTTGCATCGTCTGCCTCACGAGGCTTGGCCCCTCGCGAGGGTCTTGAGTGTTTGCTGGTGAAGATGGGCCGTGCAGGGCCGCTGGTGGAGCCACGCCGTGGGCCGCAGGCAGGCAAGTCTGGGGACCCCCGCTCCCAGAACGCCGACAGAGTCCCTGCTGCATGCAGAAGAAAAGCCATCATTACCTTCGATCATGGAGGCCGGCGGTTGTCCTCCTTCTGGCTATAAATGAGGAGGGGGGCGGAGCCCCCGTCACTCATCTCTTGCTCCATTCCGCCCGCCTCCTCTTCTTCCTCCTAGCTCAGCCGCTGTCGGCATTCTGGGAACGGGGGTCCCCGGACTTGCCTGCCTGCAGCCCACGGCGTGGCTCCACAAGTGGGCCCGTACAACCCATCTTCACCAGCAAGCACTCAAGACCCTCACGAGGGGCCAAGCCTCATGAGGCGGACGTCACAAGACCTCCTCGGGAGTGGCCTCACCAGGTTGGCTCGTGATGGGCGGAGAGATCAAGGCAAGGCGAACCTCGCGAGGTTCTCATGACGTAAGCCATGACGATCAAGGCCAGGCGGGCGCCAGCGCACACAGTGTCCTTGCTTCCTCTTTGATGCTAAGGAGGCAAGCGCAGGCAAGGAGTACTGAGGCATCAAGCAAAGGTTTCCATATCGGTGCAACGAGACCAATACCAGCATGACGACAGGACGGAGGTCGCCGTGGAGCCCAAGACGGCGTCACCACCACAGCCTTTGGCAGGCGAAGACTACTTTTGTCAGGATAAGTTGTACTAGCTGTCCCTCTTCAAACTCGGCCGTTGTGGCATCCCTTCCCGCTCAATATTTGGAAAGAGGACCGGGGCCTCTATAAATAGGGCTAGCCACCGTAGTAGGAAAAAACTCGTCTCGAACTCATTCAGTTCATCCACACACCCACCAAGCACAAGAACACCTTACCTCAGGAGGCTGTTCTTCCCCTTGTGTTGTTCATCCTCTGCCCAAGAGGCAATCCACCACCGCCACACTGGAGCAGGGTATTACACCACAACGGTGGCCCGAACCAGTATAAATCTTGTGTCCTCATGTTCTTTGGGTTCGGCGAGCTACTCCGTGAAATCGTGGAGTGTGAGAGCGTGGGAGAGGAGAGATCTTCGTGTGCACCCCGGTGTTTGAACCTCAAGGGTTTTGCCGGAACCCGAAATCCGACATTTGGCGTGCCAGGTAGGGGTGCGCTGGAGCTTTCCTTCCGACGATCTGTGCTTTTCCGCCACCGGGCTCCGCCCCCATGGGAAGCGCAGCACTTCCCACTCCGACGACCAATGCCAGCGGCGGGGCCAAGGGGCTCCGAGCCTTGGCCCTCGCCTTACGACAGGTGCAGTGGCTGCCCAAGTTCAAGCCAGAGATGCCACCGCCCTACAACGACGCGGCGGATCCGGTGGCTTTCCTGCTGGCGTACGAGGAGGGCATCCTCAAAGCTGGGGGCGACAACAGGGTCATGGCCAACTGGCTTCCCATGGCCCTTACGGGCGCACCGCTTGCCTGGCTGCTCACCCTCCCAGGATCTTCCGTGGTGTCTTGGGAGGTGTTGCGCTACCTCTTCACCTCACGCTTCGCGGCGCCGACACGACACGCAGTAGCGGCCCTCCTCGGTGGCTCGCAAGCGCCGCCCTCAGACCGCCACCTCAAGCCGTTCCTTCGCCAGATCGGCACCGCTTCCACGCGCCAGGGGGCTCCCCCGGGCTGGGCGGCGCCCGAGGCCGACATCACCTTCGACTCAGGGGACCACCCCATCACTACCACCGGCTCGGGTGTGCTCCCAATGCTTTGCATGCCCACCATCTGCAACGTGGCCGTCACCAAGACCCTCATCGACGGCGGTGCCGGCCTCAACGTGCTCTCCATGGAGGCCTTCAGCCTTCTTCACGTACCACTCGAGCGGCTCCGTCTCACCAAGCCTTTCTCAGGAGTTGGCGGCGGCACCGCCCACTCCCTGGGACAGATCCGCCTTCCTGTCACCTTCGGCACGCGCGACAACTACCACACCTAGCTGGTCGACTTCGACATCGCCCACATCGGCCTCCCATACAACACCATCCTCGGGTACCCAGCTCAGGCCCAGTTTATGGCAGCAACCCATCCGGCTTACAACCTCATGAAGATGCCTGGGAGCAAGGGCGTCCTCACAGTCGAGGGGGACACCAAGGAGGCTCTGGTGGCGCTCAAGCTTGCCCTCAAGACCGCCGCGGCGGTGCAGCCCGCCGGCGCGGGCGCCTCCAAGGCCAAGGGAGCCGCACCAACCAAGAAGAAGCAGTTGTTCACCCAAGACAAGGTTGAAACCAAGCAGGTGCCAGTCGATGAAGACGGGTCCTCAGGAGCGACCTTTACCATAGGTGCCGACCTCGACCCTGATCAAGGGGAGCGTTGGTGAAGTTCTTGCACGCGAACAAGGAGATATTCACATGGGAACCCAAACAGCTGGTGGGGTCCCGAGAGAGGTGATTGAGCATCACTTAAAAGGTGTGCCCCAATGTACGCCCTGTGAAGCAGCGGGCGAGGCGACAGTCCACGGAGAAGCAGGCCTTCATCGTCCAAGAAACCCGCAAGCTAGAGGAGGCAGGTGCCATTCGCGAGGTTCGGTACCCCGAGTGGCTGGAAAACCCCGTTGTTGTGCCGAAGAAAGGCGTGAAGGAGCGCATGTGTGTCGACTTCACCAACCTCAACAAGGCCTACCCCCAAGATCCGTTCCCGCTTCCACGCATCGACCAGATCGTCGACTCCACCGCCGAGTGTGATTTCCTGTGCTTCCTGGATGCGTTCTCAGGCTATCATCAGATCAAGATGGCGGTAGAAGATGTGGAGAAGACCGCCTTACTGACCCTGTGTGGGGTGTACTGCTATACTTGCATGCCTTTCGGACTGCACAACGCGGGAGCGACCTTCCAATGGCTGATGCACATCACCTTAGGGCGGCAGCTCGGGAGAAACGCGGAGGCCTATGTCGACGACATTGTGGTGAAGTCTCGGGAGGCGAGAACTTTGATCCAAGACCTGGAGGAGACCTTCGCGAGCCTATGCCAGGTGAACTTGCGGCTCAACCTGGATAAGTGCGTGTTTGGTGTCCCTTCCGGCAAGCTGCTGGGATTTCTCGTGTCCCACAGAGGGATCGAGGCGAACCCAAAAAAGGTCAAGGCAATCGAAGACATGAGTCCACCGCAGACTCTCAAGGAGATGCAGAAGCTTGCCGACCATGTGACTGCATTGGGGCGCTTTATCTCCAAGCTGGCAGAGCGTGCCCTACCATTCTTCAAGCTGATGAAGAAGAAGGGCCCATTCGAGTGGACTCCTGAGGCCGACCAAGCATTTCAAGACCTCAAGAGATACCTGACCAGCCCGCCAGTGATGGTGGCGCCTCGACCCCTCGAGCCCTTGGTGCTCTACCTATCTGCCACACCCCACTCCGCTAGCACAGCGTTGGTGGCCCTCAGAGAAGAGTGCCAGGTCAAGGGCCTGCCAAGTGAAACCACCAGGCCGGACGAGGCGGCGCAGCACTAAGGCGAAGCTCCTGAAGTAGTGGCTGCTTCGGCAGACCACCAAGCCCCTGAAGCCGAAGATCCCGAAGAGATACCTCGACCCCCGGAAGCAGAAGACTCCGTTAGCTCCCCCGCCCTCGTCGAGCACCCAGTGTACTTCGTCAGCACAGTGCTGCGGGATGCGAGGGCACGATACCCCATCCCTCAGAAGATCCTACTCGCGCTCCTGGTGGCCTCGCGCAAGCTGCGCCACTACTTCTAGGGTCACCCCATCAAGGTCGTCTCGGCTTACCCACTGGAGAGAGTGCTCAGGAGCCGCAATGCTGTCGGGCGAGTCGCTAAATGGAACATCAAGCTGCAAGCGTTTGATTTGGAGTTCAGCACGACCAGGGTCATCAAGGGGGCTGCGCTCGCAGACTTTGTGGCAGAATGGACCGACGCCCCAGAGCTCGAAGCAGGCAAGAACCAATCCCTATCTCTAGGGAGCGAAGCGCCGGACGGCTGGGTCATGTACTTCGACGGTGCGTTCTCACGCCAGAGCGCGGGGCTGGAGCGGTGCTTATCTCACCCACCCAGGACAAGCTCTGTTACGCTATGCAGCTCTGCTTCCAACAGGGCGAGAAGGTCTCCAACAACATAGCAGAGTACGAGGGCCTCATAGCTGGCCTCTGGGCTGCGGTGGCCCTGGGGGTGAGGCGTCTCACCATCAAGGGCGACTCGCAGCTCCTCGTCAACTTCTCCAACAAAGTATATGAGCCGAAGGACGAGCACATGGAGGTGTACCTTGGGGAGGTGCGCAAGATGGAGAAAAAGTTCTCGGGCCTGGAATTGCAGCATGTGCCTCGTGGCACCAACAAGGAAGCTGACGACATCGCCAGAAGGGCATCCAAGCGGCTACCCCAAGAGCCTGGCGTCTCTGAGGAGCGGCTCTTCAAACCATCAGCAACACCACCACTCTCAAGAACAGTGCTGCCTCAAGAGGAGCTCCCTCAACCACCTGTCTCAGGAGCCCCGGCCTGCTGCCCGACCTCGGGAGCGCGCTTTCTCTTCGCGCTCGAACCTCAGGAGGGGTGCTGGATCAAGGAATTCAAGGAATACCTGACGAAAGGGACACTGCCGGAAGAGGAGGACATGGAGTGTGTGGCCCGACAAGACACGGCGTACTGCATCCGGGATGGTGAGTTATACAGGAAGCGGCCAAATGGCGTTTCCCTGCGTTGCATCTCCAGGAAGCAAGGAAGAGAGCTGCTGGCTGACATACACAACAGTGACTGCGGGCACCAATCGTCGTTACAGACCCTCGTCGGCAAGGTGTTTCGCAGTGGATTCTACTGGCCCACGGCGCTCAACGACGCGACTGAGTTGGTGAGGTCCTGCGAGGCCTGCCAATTCCATGCCAAGCAGGTTCATCAGCCGACTCAGGGCCTCCAGACCATCCCACTCTCATGGCCATTCACGGTCTGGGGGCTGGATATCTTGGGCCCGTTCCCTCGAGTGCCGGGGGCTACCGCTACCTCTACGTCGCCATCGACAAGTTCACCAAGTGGGTGGAGTTAGAAGCCGTCCGCACCATCCCAGCTGGCTCCGCGGTCAAGTTCATCAAGGGTCTCGTGAGCCATTTCGGGGTCCCCAACCGCATCATCACCGATAACGGCTCGTAGTTCACTAGTAATCTCTTCAAGACATATTGTGCTAACCTTGGAACACAGATCTGCTACGCTTCGGTGGCGCACCCCAGGAGCAATGGTCAGGCCGAACACGCCAACGCGGAGGTCCTGAGGGGCCTCAAGACCAGGACCTTCAAGAAGAAGCTCGAGGCCTGCGGTAGGGGCTGGCACGACAAGCTCCAGTCCGTGTTGTGGTCCATTCGCACCACCGCCACCAAGCCGAGGGGTGAGACCCCATTCTTCCTCGTCTATGGAGCAGAAGCGGTTCTCCCTCACGAGGTCAAACATCGCTCCGCGCGGGTCCTGGCGTTTGATGAGGCGCAGCAGGACGCCACGCGGGGGATGGACCTCGTGTCGGGGGAGGAACGCCGCCGTGAGGCCACGCTACGAGCGGCAAGATATCAGCAGGCGCTGCGGCGGTACCACTGCCGCAACATCCGCTCCAGGACGCTCGAGGTGGGTGACCTCGTCCTAAGGCGGGTGCTCTCCAGGGAAGGGTTGCATAAGCTCTCACCCATGTGGGAGGGCCCGTTTAGGGTTGCCCATGTTTGCAGGCCCGGCGCCGCGCGCCTAGAGACGCTGGACGGGGTACCCATCAAGAACGCCTGGAACATGCAGCACCTCCGGAAGTTCTACCCATGAAGAAAGGCCCAGCGCCTGTGAAGAAGGCCCAGTGCCTGTGAAGGTCTCCGCTCGTGACACTCTCACGTAATAA
Organism: Aegilops tauschii subsp. strangulata; assembly: GCF_002575655.3. Classification (NCBI taxonomy): domain Eukaryota; kingdom Viridiplantae; phylum Streptophyta; class Magnoliopsida; order Poales; family Poaceae; genus Aegilops; species Aegilops tauschii. Next base: position 455,061,157 of record NC_053036.3, on the reverse strand, counting down.
TGAGTGGGGTTGTACATGCCCCGGAGTCTCAGGAGTGCCGCCCTCGGGCCTCTGGGGCTCCCTCCCACGTCCTAGTGGCAGCACCTAGCTCCGCGCTGGTGAGAAGACAAGAAGACTAGACTAGGCGCCGGACACGGCTTTTCATTTGCTTTCCGTAGTTTGCTCGCCCCTCTTTAATCGAAATTTGCTTTCTGGTGTTCTCTTGTTGGTCTCGTCCTATCGCTTTCTGCCTTTGTTCTGCCTTCGTTTCTCTGTTTGTCCTGTACTCTCTCGCGCGTCCCTCACGATGGGGCTGGACAGGTGCCCTCGTGAGCGTCTTGTTTTTTCACAAGGCACCCTCGTTCGAGCTGCAAGCTGGCACTCCTCCCCTAATCCGTGCCCCACGGGTACCGCGATGCGAGTCATGGCTGGCGGCGCCTGTGATCAGGGCTCGGAATTACCTAACTAACAAATTTTTGCAGTTCCCAAAAAGCCTGGCCAGGTGCTGAGGAATGTGCGCCTCGTAAGGCGGAAACTACTTCAAACACGGAAAGCTAAGTTATTCCTATGCGCCTATATAAGACATTTATGCTGCGACACGACACAGGAACGATAAACATAGCATAACAACTCGGAAACCACAGTTTTGTTGTGCGCCCCTGTGGGGCCCCATACTCGTCTCTCTTGATGTAGGAAGAAAAGGAAGAACAAAGCAAAAGCGGCGCGTGCCTCTGCAGCGGTTCGTGAGGTCGGACTCGTGGCGCTCTCCTAAGCTTAGTCGGACCCCTCCTCGCGCTTCACTAAGGCGCGACGGCGAGATGACCCGCTGCCACCTTCGAAGCGGGCGCGGCAGCTGGTCGTAGCCGCCGCTGCTGGAGCTGTCGCCGGAGGTAGAGCCGCCGTTGCTGGGCGCGAGGTCGTGCTCTCCATCATCTCAACCGTCGCCAAGGCCGAGCACCTCGTCGCCGTCGTTGACCTCGGGGCAGCACCCGGTGCGGCGACCATCTTCCCCAAACACCCTCACGTAGAGGGTCGCGTCACCGTCGTACTTGAAATGGAGGGTGCACCGCCTGCCCAGGCCGCGCGCGCGGGCAAACGTCTGCCAGCCGCGGGCCAGGGCTATGTTGCCCGGGACGGAGACCTCAACCGCAACCCAGGAAGCCCTGCTGCAGCAGCCATCCACCTGCAGGCAGAGCCCGCTTGGACCTGCGGCCGGCAGCTCATCGGTGAAGAAGCGCGGGAGCTGAAGCCAGTTGCTGGCCGGGTTCTCCGACCAGACGACGAACTCCGGCAGCACCCCCGTTGAGTAGAAGCACGGCCGGGGAGGCCGCGCAACCACGGCACGTCTCTCCTCACCGACAGGGCTGCCACGACCGGGGCGACCCCCACCACGCGAAGCGGCACCGCCGCGGCTGCGGGGGGCCGCGGCGGGAGTCGCGGCTGTCGGCGTTCTGGGAACGGGGGTTCCCAGACTTGCGTGCCTACGGCCCATAGCGTGGCTAAGCCAGCAGGCCGTATGGCCCATCTTCATCAACAAGGCATCCAAGACCCTCGCGAGGGTCCAAGCTTCGCAAGGCGGACGACGCAAGACCTCCTCTGGAGTAGCCTAACCAGGCAGGCTCGCGAGGAGCGGAGATATCAAGGCAGGGGAAAACCTCACGAGGCTCTCGTGACGTGAGCCATGACGAACGGCACCAGGCGGGCGCCAGCGCGCGCAGCGTCCTTATTTCCTCTTTGGTGCTAAGGAGGCCAGCGCAGGCGAAGAGTACCGAGGCATCAGGCAAAGGTTGCTATATTGGTGCAACAAGACCAAGACCAGGAGGATGGCAAGACGGAGATCATCGTGGAGCCCAAGACAGCGTCATCACCGGAGCTTTTCACAGGCGAAGACCGCTTTTGTCAGGATAGCTTGTACTAGCTGTCCCCCTTCAAATTCGCCCCCCATTGTTGGGTCCCTTCCCGCTCGATATTTGGGAAGAGGACCAGGGCCTGTCTAAATAGGTCTAGCCACCACAGTAGTAGGCATCGAATCCTCACCCGCACAAGTTCGACAAGCACAAGAGCACCTCAACCTCAGGAGGCTGTTCTTCCTTTGTACCGTTCATCATCAGCCCAAGAGGCAATCCACCACCACCATACTTGAGTAGGGTATTACACCACAACGGTGGCCCGAACCAGTATAAACCTCGTGTCTCTCTATGTTGCAAGTTCGTCGAGTTCATCCACGAGATCTTTGCGAGCTAGGGCGTAGATCGGTAGGAGGGAAAGACTTCGCGCGCACCCCAGTGTTCGAACCTCAAGGGTTTGCCGAAACCCCACATCCGACATTTGGCGCGCCAGGTAAGGGTGCGCCGGAGCTCCTCTCCACCAACCTGCGCCCCGTGCCGCCGCACTTCGCTCCAATGGCGGGTGCCCCGCCATCCACTTCCGCGACCCACGTCGGCAGCGGGGAGTCCGGGTACCGAGCCCTGGCCCCCGCCCTGCGGCGAGTGTAGTGGCCAACCAAGTTCAAGCCGTAGATGCCGCCGCGTTACGACGGCGCGGCAGACCCGGCACCGTTCCTGCTGGTGTACGAGGAGGCCGTCCTCGAGGCCAGAGGCGATGACAAGATCATGGCCAACTGGTTCCCCATGGCCCCCGCCGGCGAGCCACGCGCTTGGCTGCTCAACCTCCCGGGATCCACGATGGCATCCTGGGGGGGAACTCCGCAATCTCTTCACCACGCGCTACGCGGTGCCGGTGCACCACGCAGTCGCGGCACTGCTGGGTGGCTCTCAAGCACCGCCTTCAGATCTCCACGTCAAACCTTTCTTCCGTTAGATTGGGGCAGCCTCCAAGCGCCCGGGGGCTCCGCCGGGTTGGGCTGCGCCGGAGGCCGACCTCACCTTCGGCTCGGAAGACCACCCCGACTCCACCACCGGCTCCGGAATGCTCCCAATGCTCTGCACGCCCACCATCTGCAATGTGGCCGTTACCAAGACCCTCATCGACGGCGGCGCTGGCCTCAACTTGCTTTCCGTAGAAGCCTTCAGCCTTCTTCACGTGCCGCCTGAGCGGCTCGGCCTCAGCAAGCCCTTCTCGGGAGTGGGCGGTGGAGCCGCTCACTCTCTGGGGCAGATCCGCCTCCCTGTCACCTTCGGCGCACGCGACAACTACCGCACCGAGCTGGTGGACTTCGACATCGCCCGCATCGGTCTCCCGTACAACGCCATCCTCGGGTACCCGACTCTTGCTCAGTTCATGGCGGCGACTCACCCGGCCTACAACCTCATGAAGATGCCAGGGAGCAAGGGCGTCCTCACCGTCAAGGGAGACACTAAGGAGGCCGTGACGCCGCTCAGGCTTGCCTTCAAGACCGCGGCAGTAGCACGGCCAGCCGGTGCCAGTACGCCCGAGGCCAAGGAGACCGCGCCCACCAAGAAGAAGCAGTTGTTCACCCAAGACAAGGCGGAGACCAAGCAGGTGCCGGTCAACGAGGATGGGTCTTCAGGAGCCACCATCACCATAGGAACCGGCCTCGACCCGGGACAAGAAGAAGCTTTAGTGAGGTTTTTGCGTGCGAACAAGGAGATATTCGCGTGGGAGCCCAATCAGCTGGTAGGGGTCCCGAGAGAGGTGATCCAACATCATCTAAGGGTATGCCCCAACGTACGCCCCGTGAAGCAGCGAGCAAGACGGCAGTCCACTGAGAACCAGGCCTTCATCGTCCAAGAGACATGCAAGCTGGAGGCGGCAGGTACCATCCGAGAAGTTCGATACCCCGAATGGCTGGCGAACCCCGTCGTGGTACCGAAGAAAGGCGGGAAGGAACGGATGTGCATCGACTTCACCAACCTTAACAAGGCTTGCCCCCAAGATCCGTTCCCACTTCCACGCATTGATCAAATCGTCGACTCGACCGCCGAATGTGACTTGCTATGTTTCCTGGATGCATTCTCAAGATACCACCAAATCAAGATGGCGGTGGAGGATGTGGAGAAGACAGCCTTCCTGACACCATGGCGGGCGCAACCTTTCAGCGGTTGATGCACATCGCTTTGGGGCGGCAGCTCGGCAGAAACACAGAGGCTTACGTTGATGACATAGTGGTCAAATCTCGTGAGGCGAGGACGCTGATTCAATACTTGGAGGAGACCTTCGAGAGCTTGCGCCGAGTGAACTTGAGGCTTAACCCGGAGAAGTGCATATTTGGCGTCCCCTCCGGCAAGCTGCTAGGGTTCCTCGTATCCCACAGAGGGATCGAGGCGAACCCGGAGAAGATCAAGGCCATCGAAGACATGAGCCCACCACAGACCCTCAAGGAGATGCAGAAGCAATTGGGGCGGGTGACTACATTAGGGCATTTCATCTCCAAGCTAGGCGAGCGCGCCTTACCCTTCTTTAAGCTCATGAAGAAGAAGGGCCCGTTCGAGTGGACCCCGGAGGCCGACCGAGCCTTCCAAGACCTCAAGAAATACCTCACCAGCCCTCCGGTGATGGTGGCACCGCTGCCTCTCGAGCCTCTGGTGCTCTACCTTGCCGCCACACCGTACTCCGCCAGTGCGGCGCTGGTGGCGGTTCGGGAGGAGCACCAAGACAAGGGTGTGCCGCGCCAAGCCAGAGCTGATGCATCGCGGGGTCAGGAAGGCGCAGCAAGGCCAGAGCTGATGCATCTCGGGTCCTACAGAAGCTCCTGAGGACGGTCAGGTCTCAGGAAACCCACCACCTCAGGATATGCCACAATCTCCACAGGACCTGAGCCTCGACAGTGTGCCAGCCCTCATCGAGCACCCGGTGTACTTCGTCAGCACCATATTGCAGGACGCGAGGGCGTGCTACCCCATGCCGCAAAACCTCCTGCTCGCACTCTTGGTGGCCTCGCGCAAGCTGCGGCACTACTTCTAGGGCCATCCCATCAAGGTTGTCTCAGCCTACCCATTGGAGAGGGTACTCAGGAGCCCTAACTCAGCCGGAAGGGTTGCTGAGTGGAACATCAAGTTGCAAGCATTCCAGCTGGAGTTCAGCACTACCAGGGTCATCAAGGGAGCCGCGCTCGCCGATTTTGTGGCAGAATGGACAGACGCCCCGGCTCTTGAGGAAGGAGAAGACCGGTCCACCTCCCCAGGAAGCGAGGTACCAGACGGCTGGGCCATGTATTTCGATGGCGCCTTCGCGCACCAGGGCGCGGGGGCTGGAGCAGTGCTCATCTCGCCCACTCAGGACAAGCTCTACTACGCCGTGCAACTCTGCTTTCAGCACGGCGAGAAGGTCTCCAACAATATCGCAGAATACGAAGGCCTCATAGATGGCCTGAAGGCTACGGCGGCTCTAGGGGTGAAGCGCTTAACCATCAAAGGCGACTCGTAGCTCCTCGTCAACTTCTCCAACAAGGTGTACGAACCAAAGGACGAGCATATGGAGGCCTACCTCGCGGAGGTGCGCAAGATGGAAAAGCAGCTCTTGGGCCTTGAGCTACAGCACGTGCCCCGGGGCACCAACCAGGAAGCCGACGACATCGCCAAGAGAACGTCCAAGCGGCAACCGCAAGATCCTGGTGTCTTCGAGGAGCTGCTCTTCAAGCCATCAGCTACGCCACCTCTTTCGAGCACGACCCAGCTTCGGGAGGAGCTCCCACCGCCTCCGGCCACAGGAGCCCCGGCCTGTGGCCCGACCTCAGGAGCTCGGCTGCTCTTGGTGCTCGAGCCCCAGAAGAAATGCTGGACCAAGGAGTTCAAGGAGTACCTGACGCACGGGACGCTGCCGGAGAAGGAAGAGGACGCGGAGCGCGTGGCACGGCAAGCTATGGCATACTGTATCCAAGATGGCGAGTTATCTAGGAAACGGCCAAACGATGTCACGCTGCGCTGCATATCCAGTGATGAAGGAAGGGAGTTGCTGATTGACATACACGGCGGGGACTGTGGACACCACTCATCGTCACAGACCCTCATCGGCAAGGTGTTCCGCAGCGGATTCTACTAACCTATAGCACTCAACGATGCAGCCGAGCTGGTGAAGTCCTGCGAAGCTTGCCAATTCCATGCCAAGCAAATCCATCAGCCTGCTCAGGGCCTCCAAACCATTCTGCTCACATGGCCGTTCGCGGTCTGGGGGCTGGACATCCTAGGCCCGTTCCCCCGAGCGCCAGGGGGCTACCGCTATCCCTACGTTGCCATCGACAAGTTCACCAAGTGGGCGGAAGTGGAAGCTGTCCGTACCATTCCAGCCGGCTCTGCTGTCAAGTTCATCAAGGGCCTTGTGAGCCGCTTCGGGGTCCCCAACCGCATCATCACAGATAACGGCTCGTAGTTTACTAGTAACCTCTTCAAAACCTACTGTGCTAACCTTGGAACGCAGATCTGCTATGCTTCGGTGGCCCACCCCAGGAGCAATGGTCAGGCTGAACGCGCCAATGCTGAGGTCCTGAGGGGCCTCAAGACCAGAACCTTCAAGAAGAAGCTGGAGGCCTGCGGCAGGGGCTGGCACGATGAGCTCCAGTCTGTTCTGTGGTCCATCCGTACCATAGCTACCAAGCCAACGGGCGAGACCCCGTTCTTCCTCGTCTACGGAGCCGAAGCGGTCCTCCCTCACGAAGTCAAGCATCGCTCCACACGGGTTCTGGCGTTCGATGAAACGCAGCAGGACGCCATGCGGGGGATGGATCTCGTGCTGGGGGAGGAACGTCGTTGCGAAGCTGCATTAAGGGCGGCAAGGTATCAGCAAGCGCTGCGGCGTTACCACTGCCACAACGTTCGCTCCAGGATGCTCGAGACGGGTGACCTGGTCCTGAGGCGGGTCCTCTCCACGGAAGGGCTGCACAAGCTTTCGCCCATGTGGGAGGGCCTGTTCAGGGTCGTCCACATCTCCAGACCTGGCACCGTGCGCCTGGAGACGCAAGAAGAGACACCTATCCAAAACGCCTGGAACATCCAGCACCTCAGGAAGTTCTACCCATGAAGCAAGGCCTAGAGCCTATGAAGCAAGGCCCAGAGCCTGTGAAGAAAGGCCCAGAGCCTGTGAAGAAGGCCCGGTGCCTGTGAAGAATCGCCGCCCATGACACTCTCACGTAATAATGAGTTGGGGATGTACACGCCCCGGAGTCTCAGGAGCGCCGGCCTCAGGCCCTGGGGCTCCCTCCCACGCCTAGTGGACAACACTTAGCTCCGCGCTGGTGAGAAGACTTGAAGACTAGATTAGGTGCCGGACGCGGCTTTTCATTTGCTTCGTAGTTGGCTCGCTTTTCCTTAATCGAAGTTGCTCTTGGTGTTCGTTGCTGATTTCATTCCCTCTCTCGCATGCCTCGCGAGGGGGCTAGGCAGGTGCCCTCGCGAGCATTTTTCTTCTCTCTGCCTTCTCGCGCGAGCATTTCTCTCCCCGCCTTCTTGCGAGCCACCCTCGTTCGAGCGTGAAAGCTGGCACATCTCTCCGAATCCGTGCCCCTCGGGTACCGCGATACAAAGCACCAAATCAAGGCTTGGGTGGACGGCAGGTCCTTTAGTGCACCCCCTAACGAATTTTTTGCAGTTTCTGAGCAACGCAGACACCTCGTGAGGGAAAGGGCGTCCCAAATGCGCCAGGTTAAGTTATCTTTGCATAAAATAACAACACGGCATGGGAACAACACGCACAGTGCATTAACCAAAGAACCACAGTCCGATACACGCCGCTCTGGGCCCATACTGGTTTCGTTTTCTGATGCAGGGAAAAAGAAAAAGCTAAACAAAGCGGCGTTGTAGCAATCCGCGGAGGCAGGCCCTTAGCGACGCCCCGAGCCTAGCCAGACCCCTCCTCGCGCTTCACGGAGGCGCGACGACGAGATGACCCGCTGCCTCGTTTGAAGCGGGCGCGGCGGTGCGGTGGCTGGTCTTAGCCACCGCTGCTGGAGCTGTCACGGGAGGAAGAGCCGCCGTAGCTGGAGGAGACGCGGTCGCCGCCGAGGGCAGGCTCGCCCTCATCCTCGCCGCCACCATCACCAAGGCCGAGCACCTCCTCACCGTCATTCGTTCGGGGCAGCACCCGGCGCGGCGACCATCTTCCCCGAACACCCTCACATAGAGGGTCGATCCACCGTCATACTTGAAGTGGAGCGTGCACTGCCGGCCCAGGCCGCGCGTGCGGGCGAACGTCTGCCAGCCGCGGGCCAGGGCTATGTTGCTCATGGCAGAAGTCTCGACCGCAACCCAAGAGGCCTTGCTGCAGCAGCCATCTGCCTGCAGCCAGAGTCCGCCCGGACCAGAGGCCGGGAGTTCACCGGCGAAGAAGCGCGGAAGTTGGAACCAGTTGCCGGCCGGGTTCTCCGACCAGACAACAAACTCCGGCGACATCTCTGTCGTGTCGAAGCGCGGACGAGGAGGCCGCGCCACCATAGCACGCCTCCCTTCATCAACTGGACCGCCATGGTTGGGACGATCCCCTCCGCGTGCCGTGGCGCCGCCTCGACGGTGGGCCACGGCGGGGGTCACGGCGTGCTTGCGCGGACAGCCGTGACCGTGCTTGGGCGCCGGGGAACCGGGGCCCTCGCGACGGGCCTTCCCCTTCTCGACAGCAGAGAACTTCCTTCATGGTGCCATCGCAGGCACTGCGAGCAATGAAGCAAAGGAGAAGCAAGCAAGCGAGGAAGAGATGAGCAGCGGGGGCTCCGCCCCACTCACCATTTATAGCAAGAGAAGGCCAACCGGCGTCTCCCATGATCGCAGGTAATGATGGATGTCCTTGCATGTCGCAGCGACTTGTCAAGTCGTGCAGTCGCCGAGGCAGTGTGGGGAAGCGGAGACGCCCACGTCCAATCAACCGCCACGCATCAACCGAGGCCGCATGCTTTTGGGGCCCGCGGTGCTCCGAACTTGACCCTTGGCTTCGCCGCGAAGCCAAGCCTGAGTGCACTATGGGCCCGGGGGCTACTGTCGGCGTTCTGGGAACGGGGGTCCCCAGACATGCCTGCCTGCGGCCCACAGCGTGGCTAAGCCAGCAGGTCGTCCAGCCCATCTTCATAAACAAGGCATCCAAGACCCTCGCGAGGGTCCAAGCTTCGCGAGGCGGACGACGCAAGACCTCCTCTGGAGTAGCCTAACCAGGCAGGCTCGCGAGGAGTGGAGATATCAAGGCAGGGCAAAACCTCACGAGGCTCTCGTGATGCGAGCCATGACGAACGGCAGCAGGCGGGCGCCGGCGCGCGCAGCGTCCTTATTTCCTCTTTGGTGCTAAGGAGGCTAGCGCAGGCGAAGAGTACCGAGGCATCATGCAAAGGTTGCTATATTGGTGCAACAAGACCAAGACCAGGAGGACGGCAAGACGGAAGTCATCGTGGAGCCCAAGAAAGCGTCACCACCAGAGCTTTTCACAGGCGAAGACCGCTTTTGTCAGGATAGCTTGTACTAGTTGTCCCCCTTCAAATTCGCCCGCCATTGTTGGCTCCCTTCCCGCTCGATATTTGGGAAGAGGACCAGGGGCTCTATAAATAGGTCTAGCCACCACAGTAGTAGGCATCGAATCCTCACCCACACAAGTTCGACAAGCACAAGAGCACCTCAACCTCAGGAGGTTGTTCTTCCTTTGTACCGTTCATCATCAGCCCAAGAGGCAATCCACCACCACCACACTGGAGTAGGGTATTACACCACAACGGTGGCCCGAACCAGTATAAACCTCATGTCTCTTTGTGTTGCGAGTTCGTCTGCGAGATCTTTGCGAGCTAGGGCGTAGATCGGTAGGAGGGAAAGACTTCGCGCGCACCCCAGTGTTCGAACCTCAAGGGTTTGCCGGAACCCCACATTCGACAGCAGCGTGCTTGCGGGGACGGCCTGTGGGTACCACGACTCATAAGTCGTGATCACCGAATGCACGTGTACAGTGATCCCAGAGATCAATGCTCACTGAACACACAGAAGCAGTATAACAAGAGTCTTACATCCATTCATACCGTCTTACATACATTATGACCATTATGGTCAAGTCTTGAGTATAACTTCGCAGCGGAAATCTTCGTCGATAACTTGGACCCATGCCATCTGCCTTAACCCTACAGGCATTCTGACTGGGAAGTGTCCTAGCTCGCACGATCGTCACCAAAGAAATCTTCAATATATCTTGTCTTTCATGCCTAGCCAATAAAATAACCAGTGGCAAGCCAATGAGTACTTTGAATGTACTCGCAAGCAACCCATGTTTTGGTTCAAGATACAACAATGCATGATATAGGTAAATTTTTGCAGAAAGCTAGTTTTGAGTGCAATGACATGTTCAACAACTTGTAAGACATGCATCAGGAGAATTCAATTAACCATGAGGACAGGTTCCAGATATCAACATAAATAGAGTGGGCATCAACCCAACTCAATCATGTCAAGTCCTTTGACTTGACCCAAGTTGTTCTCCCCACTTATCCAAACACACACCGGTTTGTAAACCTGTGGACGTAGCCCAAGAGCGGTTACCCAACTGTCCTTGACCATGGACACGGCTATTCGAATAGTTTTACACCCTGCAGAGGTTGCACACTTTACCCACAAGATCCGGGGAACTTACATGTCATCCACGACCCGCGGTACCTCAAGTACCCGGGGTAAGCACCCGATCACTATCTTTCCCTAGACGACACTAAGATAGAGTCCACTCGATTGGTAGTAACCCCCGTGCCCAACATTTCACATCTTAAAAATATGGAGCCTTGCTCCCATATTCATCACATACCACAAGCACGGGGTACCAACGGTGTGTCCGGTGCCCTGTGAAAACAGTCATGGCCGCCCTACCTGGCACGACCCCATCCCGACAGAGCGCAACAACGACTCTCCCGTCACTAGTAATGCGGGATCCAAGCTAGTATCGGCCTAGGTAATCAATAATGCCCTTTCCCATATAAGGGTAGAGTGGTTGCGCATGTAAGGTTGGAATAACGGTCGCAACTTAAACCAATCCATTTTGAAAGCAACACACACACTTGCCTCGGTACACCACTTCGTCATCAAGCGGTTACCCAACTCATTATCTCCCTCGGGCATAAGTGGCACCCGACAGGGTTTTCGAAAAGTCTTTTGAAAATACTTTGTCTCCATCACCATGCATATTCCCGTCCGTTTTTGCGTTGCAACTACTTTAGCATCCTATCTACTCCCACCGGCATAACCCTCATAAGATGGTAGGGTCATGCACAATGCAAGTATCAACAAGGAAGTAACGGAGGCAACCCATCAAGTGGTTACCGCCACATCATGATTCTGTTGCAACAACAATATGGTGCTATAGGACATGCATAAAAAGGGTTTCATAGACATGGTCAAAGGGCTGCTAGCCTGGTTCATCAGAGTCTTCAAGTCTTCTGGTCCTTCTCCAAATACTCCGTCTACTTTGTCAACTAATGTCAGAAAAAATCACAATAAGCAACACAACAAGGCAAAAATAAAAGTGCTCTAAAAATATGAAGTTGACTTTTCTAGGACTTCTCTGGTTATATGAAAAACAAGAGTGGTTTCATTAGGATTGGATCAGTGAATATTTCTGAACATTTCAATATGATGGAATCAAGGGGTTTATGGATTTGCAAGAAGTGTACAGAAATATATTTTTGAAAAATGAGCAAAGGTACCCATTTAACAAATCATGATTTTAGAAGCATCTAGGAGTTGGTTTCACTGGATTTAGAGTTCAAATGAATTTCCTATGAATTTGCAAAGTTGGTTAACATGAAGAAATGACTCATTATTTTGTGGGGTACTGTCACAACCCTAGTTTAGCCTTTGCTTGTCCTTGCATGATCATCATGTCTAAATTCTGAAATTTGAATTGAGGGAATTTTCAAAGCCTCAGAAACCTTTTAAAAATAATCAACATTTAATTCTCATCAAATGAGTCCAAAGAAATGTTCCTGTTACTCTGTGAAAATATTGGTAAGAGGTAAAATTCAAACAAATGTTTTTGGAATCACAGAAATATTTATTTTGGGCCTTTGACTTAAATCAATGACATATTCGAGTTGAATTTATTTTTGTTATATAAGAAATAAAGTTCAAATATTTTTGTAAGTTGCCTGTGACCTTGGACTAGTTTCTAAGCTCACATAACAATCTACAGAAAGTTCAAAAAATGATTTGATGTTTTAAATCAAATCAAAACCAATTGCAGAAAATAGAAAACATTAATAAATAGAAAAACCATAAAAGAGAGAGAAGAGAACCCACCTGGAGGCCCACTTACCTGGCGGCCAGCTGGTGGCCCAGCCCACCACCACAGCTCCTGTCGTCTTCCTCCTGAGGCCAGTAGGCAGGGCGTGTGCCCGACGCGCGCGCGCACGCGCCGGCCACCTCCTGCTTGCCTGCATGCCGCTGGACCCACCCGAGGGCGCCATGCACCCCCCGACCCTCTGCACCTCCTCCCTCCTTGCAGCTCTCTCCCCTCCCCTCTCTTCTCTCTTCCCGAGCGCAGCCGTCGCCACCGCTCACCGTAGCCACGGCCACCGTCCACCTATCGCCCTACCGACGTGCCCCCGAGCTTTGCCACGACGTCGTCATCCTCCCACTGAGCCACGCGGTGCCAGAAGCCCTGTGGCATCTCCAATGCCGCCGTTTTCCCCCTCGGTCGTCCGAGATCGCCGCCGCCCGTACGTCACCGTCCGGCCTTCCCCGAGCTCACTAGCCTGATCCGCGAGTTCCCTGTGAGCCCCTCTTTCCTCCGCCCCTCTCCCTGTCGTCTCTTGCGATCTCTAGTCGTGGTTCCCACCTCGGCCGGAGCCCGTCTCTGCCGCCACGAAGCTCGCCGTCGCTAGCAGCCCCGCCTGGCCAAACCAAGCATGTAGTCGTGCTCCGGGCATCCCCAGGAAGCCGCAGCACGCCTCAGGTCGCTCGCTAGTGCACCGTAACCCTCGCGCCTGAGCTCGTCGAGCTCCAGCCGCCGCACTTGCCATCGCCGCCGTCGCTGTACTGCACCCCAGCTGCTGCCGCTGGCCGAAATGGATGCGTGCGAGCCTAGGCGTCTCATAGAGCCCCTCAGCCGCTCCTTTGGTCGCCGGAGGGCGAAACCCGACGCCCTCCGCCGTCTCTGGCTCCGCCGGCGACGAGCCACGGGTCAACTCCGGCGAGTTGACCCGGGTTTGACCCCTATTTGACCCCCCCCCCAAGGGTCACTGACGCGTGGGCCCGCCCCTGTTAATTTTTAATTAGGTTTAGTTTAGTGCTAATTAACCTAGATTAGTGCTTAACCTAACACTAACTAACTCTGTTAGTTAGTTGTGTCACTGACCAGTGGGCACCACTGATCAGGTTTGACCTGGACCGGGTCTGTTGACTTGCTGAGGTGAGCATGACGTAGTGCTGACGCTGAAAATATTTTCTGTGATTTAAAATAAATCAGAAATGATTTATTTAATTCAGAAAATATCCAAAACTTGTAAAAATCATATAAAATCAACCGTAACTCCAAATGAAACAAATTATATATAAAAAATTATCAGAAAAATCCAAAGAATCTGTTTATGGCATTTTCATGCATGTTTGAGCAACCTAAAGCTACTGTATATGACAATTTGAATTAATGGCATTTGAAATGCCTTATGTGGAGTTTGAATTTGAATCTTGCGTTCAAACCAACTCCATTTAAATCATTGCTAGTTGCATTAGCTCAAATCACAGCATGTTGCCATGTCACATTCATGCATCATATTGTTGCATTGCATTGATCGTGTTCCTTCTCTGTTGCCGGTATTTGTCCCCTCTCAGTAGACGAGGTTCCGACGATGAGTTCGATGACACCGATGAAGAACTATACTATCTTCAGAAGTGCCAGGCAAGCAAAACCCCCTTGTTCATTCCGATACAATCCCACTCTCTCGCTCCTGCTCTCTTTTACTGCATTAGGACAACAACGATTCAACTGTTACATGCTGCGGTAGTTGAACCCCTTTTCCTCTGCATGACCTGTCATTGCCACAGTAAATAGATGAAACCCACTAGCATGAGTAGGAGTTGTTTGAGCCCTGATGTGCCTACTCATTCATGCTTGTTTTTCATGCCTGCTACTGCTTAGAGTTGAGTGAGGTCTGATTCATCGGGGATGAATTGGAGGTGTGTGAGCATGTATTACTGTTGAGAGCTAAGTGTGTGAACACGATTTGGTAAAGGTATCGATGAGAGGCCATGTAGGAGTACATGGTGGGTTGTTTCATTGAGGCCGTCCTTAGGAACTGAGTTATGTGTTTGTGATCCATGATCAGCTACTACCACACATTGGGATCCTTAATTGACTCTCTCGGCTTCTTAACCACCCTTGTCCTCTGTCCAGGAGTTGCAAGTAGTTTCTAGTGTTTGTAGTATGCTGGAGGCCGTGCGCAGCGCTGACCCGAGGGGTGGGCTGTGATGCGGTAGGCACGTGGCCGGGTATGCCAGGCGCCCGTTTGGTGTCACGGAACCCTGTACACATTGTTCGGGGCCGTATGTGGAAACCTCGGCCGGACTCCCTGCGAATGGAACCTGAATAGGCGATAAACCTAGACTAGAGACTTGAGTGTTTAGGTAGGCCGTGGCTGACACCCTCATTGGGCTTCTGCTTGAAGGTTGCCGAGTACATGTCATGTAAACGGCGGTAAGTGGTGAGAGCGTGTGTGAAGAAGTACACCCCTGCAGGGTTAATATCATCTATTCGAATAGCCGCGTCCGCGGTAAAGGACATCTGGGTTGCCTATAACAATTCATAGACAAGTGAAAGTGGATACTCTAAAATGCGCAAGATAAGCGTGAGTGCTATGGATGGCCTTCTCGTAGGGAGACGGGAGCGGATCCATAGTGGTGAATTGATTGGTGAATATGTGGACTCGTGTGCGCCACCTCAAAAGAGTTACTTGCAGTCATAGTTTAGGTTAGCCACTGAGTCAAAGCTGGCTTGCTGTAGTTAAACTCCACTACCCCCCTTTGTTGATACCGATGCATATGTAGTTAGTTCTGATGTAAGTCTTGATGGGTACATTTGTACTCACGTTTGCCTATTTTATGTTTTTGCAGAGAGACGTCAGTCTCGCTAGTAGTTCCGCGTGGACTTCGACGTTTAGCTTGTTTGCTCAGCTACGCTCTTGTGCCCTCGGCAGGGTCTTGTAGATAGTCAGGCTTCTCAGCCTTCTTCATTTGTAGTTGTCTGTACTCAGACAAGTTAAGCTTCTGCATGTGCTTGATGCTTGTATGCTTTGTATGTTGGGGTCATGAGACCCATGTTTGTAATACTCGGCTCCTCGGAGCCTAATGAATTAATACTTGAGTCGTAGAATTATGTTGTGATGCCATGTTGTATTTACACATATCGAGCATATTGTGTGTATGATTGAAATGCTTGGTATGTGTGGGATCCGACAACCTAGTTGTTTATCCTTGGTAGCCTTTCTTATGGGGAAATGTAGTCTTGTGCTTCCATGAGCCATAGTAGTCCGCTACAGCCCAGTTCACCGGAGTCCTGCTAGCCCAGCACTACTGCTCCGGAACACTTGACTGGCCGGCATGTGATTCACTTCGTTCCTGTGTCTGTCCCTTCGGGGAAATGTCACGCGGTGACATCCGGAGTCCTGCCTAGCCTGCTACAGCCCGGGTTCCTGGAGTCCTGTTAGCCCAGTGCTACAGCCCGGATTCGCATGCTGCTGACCGACATGCTCGATGTTGATTCATGTATGCCTGTCCCCGTAAGTTAGTGCCACTTTGGGTACACGACTAGTCATGTCGGCCCGGGTTCTCTGTCATATGGATGCTAGCGACACTATCATATACGTGAGCCAAAAGGCGCAAACGGTCCTGGGCCATGGTAAGGCGACACCCGTGGGAATACCGTGCGTCAGGCCGCAAAGTGATATGAGGTGTTACAGGCTAGATCGGTGTGACTTAGAATCAGGGTCCTGACATGTACACAAAGTATTAAGAAAAATGTTCATAACCTAAGTTATGAACTTAGATGTATCTGAAAATTTGAATCATGGAATTTGGATCAAATTTGAGCTCTCTGTGATTTTCTAAAGTTCATCACAGAAATAAGAAAATTGGGATTTACTAAATAAGTGTGAAGGAAAGTGCTCTGGAAAAATGTGCATGATGCACCACGAGGTATAACATGGTTTATGGAGTCACTAGAAATTGGAATCACCAAATTTGGACTTTATTTGATTTGTTTGTGGATTTTAGAAGCTTGCTGGAAAAAGAAAAAGAAAAAGGGCTTAACCTTATAATACGCGCCGGGCGAGGCTTAGCGCCAGAACCCACTGGGCCGGCCCAGCTGCTCGGCTGCACGCACGCAAGCGGCCACGTCGAAGGCGGTTTTGCGGTAGTATGTAAACGCGCGGGGGGGAGGCGGAAAGAACCGAAGCCGCTTCCACTTAAACGGGTGGGCCTGCCACTTGGTCGCTGACGCGCGGGACCCAACGGCAGGTCGCCTTCAACCTCCCGCGCGGCGCGAGGGGAAACAGAGGAGGCGAGGCTGAACGGCGCCGGCGCTCTCCCCGGCGGCACCGACCACCTCCGTGGGCGCCCGGCACACCGGCGTGCTCGGGAGAGTCTGACGCATCCTCCGAGGTACTCCACGGGCGCGGGGGCGGTCTGACGTGAGCGCCCCATCGTCCATGGCGGAGGAGGCCGACGGCGAGGTTCAGCACGGCGAGGTAGACGCGGGGAGGAGAAACTGGAGCTCTGGGTGAGTCAGCGGTGGTGATGATAGGGCGCTGGAGTGGCTAGGTGGGAGAGAGAGTGGCTGAGGCGCCCGGATTTTGGCGGCGGCTGACGGCTTGGCTCCGGACTTGGAGAAGGATGGAGGGCACGGGAGGAAGGATGGGTTGGCCTGGGTGGTGTTCGGGAGAGAGGGAGAGCAAATGGAGCAGAGAGGAGGGGCCAGGACAGCCTTGAGTAGCCGGCCCATGGCTCACCGTGGACCTGGCGCACGGGTGGCCGCGGCAATGGCTCGGGCGGCCAGGAGGGTGGGAGTGGGATTGTCTACGGCGTTCGTGGGGGTGGATTAGGGCGCCAGGAAGAGAGAGAGGGAGCGGGGCGAGCTCCGGGTGGAGCCACGAGCTCGCACGCGCATTGGCGGGCTCGGGCGGCTCTGGGCACGCGCGGCACGGGCAGGACAGAGAGGGAAAGGAGGGGGCAGCGTGGTGGCGTGTTGCGGACGTCGAGGCACCTCGACTGGCGCAAGGGGGAGGCTCGAGGTGATCGGGGGTTGCGGCGTCAACGGTCGCCTGCTCTGCCTCGCGCTCCAGAGCGCGTCTTTGGCCGGCATCCGCCGATTTTCCGCGCGCACCCGCGTGTCCACTTGCGTCTGGGGGCTCTGGGAAGGAGTAAACAAAGTGGAAATGGCATTGGATGCCTTGGGGAGCCAGTAGAAGAGAGGAGGGGTGGAGAGAGAGTGAGAATGCTTTTGCCTAGAGAAGAAAAAGAGCTTTTCACCCCCTTCATCATGGCTTCTCGGGCAGGGAAAGATGCAGGGGGTTAGAGGAGTATCACATGAGGTTTTAGTACAAATTTGGACTCAAGGAGATTAGTGGAAATGGCCAGAACATGCATTTTAAGTTTTTGCCGGAACGTGTTTGGTGTAGGTTTGGGCAAGCAAATGCATTCTCCTTGCCATCATATTTACCAGGAGTGAGTGGTATCACATAATAGTAGTGACCACCAATTTTGAGGCCAATTGGAGAAAGTGGCCAATGCAACTTTTGTAAACCCTAGAAATCAGCAGAAATGGCTTTACCAAGATTTAGTCATGCAAATCTATTCTCCTTGATGCACCACTTGGTGTAGTGTCATCATTTGAGGATTTGAACATGTCCACAAAAATTCAGATCAAAAGGACACACTTGGCAATGTAGAGTTGTTCAAATTTGGTTCTAGACAAAAAGGATTTTAGAACACTTTGATCATGATATCCTTCTCTCCAACTTGTGCCATTTGGTCTAGATGCATTATTACACCATTTGAGCATGTGCACCAAGTTTGAGAGCATTTGGACATGTTTGACAGTGCAAAGTTTTTCAAACTTGAAAAAGGACATAAGTGGTTTTGAGAGGGTTTCATGGGGTTATACTGTTCTCCATGACATGAGACTTGGCAATATCATCAAGCTGGCCATTTTTGAAAAGGTAGAATTTTCCTGGATTTAATGGAGGACATTTCCTATGTAAATATTTCAAAAGCTTGAAATATCCAGAAAGGGTTTTTGAGGGATTTGACCAATAATTCGAATATGACCATGTGTTGAAACTCTTATATATGGAAAATATATGTCCACTGAGTTTCCCTGAATTTTTCAAATATTTTTGAAGCTTTAAAATAATTTTAACCTATTAAAGACCATTTCTGGTCTTAAGAAAAAGCCTTTAAATAAAATAGGAAAATGACTTTTAAAATTGTATTTTTGTGGTTTATGGGAGTCCTATACCTAATAGGTTTCAAATATACTTTTTGAAAGATTTTTCACACCCTTAATTAAGTACTTGTAGTGCAAATCTCAATTCAGGGGTTTTTGGAAAACTATTTTTTGAAAATACTATTTGGCCAAATTAGTTTTGTAAGAAATTATTTTTTTATGTCCTATACACATGGCATGATCATTGGGAAAGGTTTTTGGACCAAGGAGAAGGATTATAAGAGTTGGAGAATTTATTTGATTTTTAGAGCACTTGCAAACAGCAGTCAAACATTCAATCAAAGCAAAGACAAAACACTCAAAAGTTTTTGTCAAACCACATTTTATCATGATTTATTAGCTTAAGTGTTGTGGCATGAAAATCAGGGTGTGACAGACCTACCCCCCTTACAAGAATCTCGTCCCCGAGATTCCCAGACTAGGAGCGAAAAGGGATACAGAAACTTGGATCTGGGGTAGTCTTCAAGTCCTCATGCTGCTTCTGCTTCCGTGTGGTGCTCCATTGAACTTGAAGTACTTGATGATGTGGCTTCATGTATGACGTTCTTCTTGATCCAGGTTGCTAATGGGTGGCTCGCAGTAGGTTAGATTGGGCTAGGGGTCGATGGCTCGGTGGTCGATGCCCTCGTAGAGATCGGGCTAGTTAGGAAGTTGGAAACACTTCCGGGGGTGTGTCGCGTGGAAAACGCTGTGCACAGTGGGTAACTCATGTGGTAACTCCAGCTGGTAGCCGTCTACCCTTCGTCTCGAAGTGATCTTGGAGGGGGCTGGTAAATCTTGGTGTGAGCTTCCTTTTGACATGGAAATACTTAGTTCCTTTGAGAGAAGTGGCTTGCAGATACACCTGGTCTTCGACGAGAAAGTTCACTCCTTGACGATGGTGGTTGTTATAGTTCTTTCTCCTTGGCATGGCGGTCTTCAAATGTTCCTTGACTAGCTGAACGGCTCTTCTTCCGTCTTCGGGTAGACAAGTAGGTCGCCAAATAATGATGACAACTATCTTGTCTAAGTACTCCATGAAGTCTTTGTTGACGGGGTACATAAAGTAGGATGGGGTATTGGTGATGGTCATGGTTGAGTGTTGGCCAGGGTCTACTTGACCTAGAACCAAAGCCCGTGGTTGTGATTCCGACCATATCGTGGCTTGGTGGGGCTTAAGGGTTTCAAGGATTCTAGTGTGCGAGTGAACGTTTATCACCTTATCCTTAAGCACGGTTCCTGAGATGCCAATTGTTCTATCATATCATATTACCGAAAGAATCATCTCGTATAGGTCAACTCCAATCATCATTCATCCTATTCATATCCTCATGACTCCCAAGAGGAGGTCTAACAAAATTATACATGTCTACGATCCCCAAAAATCATATGTATGGCTATCTCTATGTAAAAATCCATGGGTAGAGCATACAAGCTGCTAAGCTTCAATTTAACATGACAATCCAAGTGCTCAGCCTATTCTTCCAAGGTCTAAGATAATGCATCTCTGTCCTAAGGAAACATGTCGTATGCCACTCCAAGATCTAATTTCCTTTCCTATGAATCGACTCCAAAAGCCCATTAACTACATAATTCATTAATTCTACAAATCCAATGTCTATGGTGTTCCACATGATCTTCTAATGTCCTATAATCCCCAAACACTTGAAAAGGCTATCTCTACTATAGTCAATCCACCAATTCCCATTATCATGCTCAAGTAAATTCCAAGATCAAGCTCATACAGATCCCTAGATAAACTCCGACAATTAATCCAATCTCCTAGTTTATTGTCCACCGAGAAACATGGTATCACGATCAAGATTATCAGTCTGAATCCAATTTACTCCGAACCATGTAGACTTACTCAGCATCTATACTCAACTAGAATCACCTACTTAAATCCAAATCTCTTGTCCAACGAGAATTTCTATATGTCTCCCCCAAGTCATTATCATAATGCCAACCATCTTCTATGAACGTCCCCTTGGCTAAGTCAAAACCTTATACTTCCAGGAGTTTCAGCTTGCGATCATAATTGTCCTATAAATCCAATTTGCTCAGGGGGTAATGAAGCTATGCTTCTCTATTGACATGATCCCACCAAGTTCATCTATCAACATGAAAGCCTTATAATCCACCAAAGAGTCTCAGATAATTCCTCAAGGTCACTGATATAAACTCATCAAGTCATTTGTCCTCTGTTCATATATCCCCAAATTGGTCTTTCCTATGGCATCGTCAGTTCTGGTGCTACCTTAGGATGGTAATGTGCTTGCTCACTATGCCCACTAGTTCAATAATGAACCCAGTGATAAGCAAGGCTTACTGTAGCTTAACTTGTTCTCTTGTGATTCCGTAGGTTAAGCTCATGGTTAAGGATTCGAGCTGGGGTATCTTGTGAAGTCTCGAAGGGTCTAGGAATGGGTTTCTAGTCTGGGGGGTTAAACATAACTCTACGGGGTAGCACTCGGTCATGGAGGTTGTAGCAAAAGTCTTCATTGCTAGTTGGCTGCCGAGGTGGAATTCTTGGTGCATCTTGTCTTGCTAGCCTTCAGTTGATGAGAGAGATGAGAGGGAGAAGTAGCATAGAGGAGGGGGATGCCTAAAGGGGGTTCAATAGTGCAGGTGTAAACAAACGGGTGCCAAAATGGGCCAAACAAAATAAACAAGGTAAGGAAGGTGATATAGTCGCGTACTTGTTGCCTAGGGCAAAAGTATCAAAACACAAACAAATAAAAACAAGCAACACACAATCATGGTTCTATTTGAACCATCATACGGACTCGACTGCGCATAGGGGGTACACGACTCATCCTACCCTAGAGGTTCTCGGATTCAGTAGTCGTGCTTTGCTCCGTGCCTCATGCAGTCTTCTGGGTTTTCCTCAGGTGTCGCTACGTCTCTTGTAGTTGTTCGATGAAACGATCCAGGTTGAGCCTGAAGATTCTTCAACAACTTCTCACCTGATGAGCTGATGGGGTGAAGGTGGTTCCTCATAGCTGGCATTGACTCGGTCTTCTGTTGTCTTCTTAATCACGACGATCCCTTTTGCCTCCTAAGGCGTCGATGGTACCACGTAGGTATACCTTTATGCAAGGACATCAACAAGGCATAGTAGAGGTCCAACATGTCGGTTACGTTGATGACAACATCGACACCAAGAGCGGGGGATGAAGAGAACCGTTTTCCTGCTCACTATAATGAGGCGGACCAAATGGCGAGGTTCTCATCCACCGGTGGTTGCCGATACAACAATGGTAAGTACATGGTTGCTCTATTAGCGATGTATATCATGATATTGCATATCTTACACCCTGATCGTCATAGGACAAGGTTGCATCATCCTGGGGCAAATTCAAAGGTATCACCATCCTCTGGGTCTTCATGTCCTGATTCCTTGAAGACGTATCTTCTGTTGGCATCGTCTTGCTGTGGTGTCGCCAATCTTGTGTTCAGAAGAGGTGGGTGAATGTCTGACAAGGCACCTTCCTTCTAGATTATCCACGAGGATTACAAGGAATCCAGTGGTCAGGGGCATAAGGGTTCTAGTGACGATAAGTTTTGAAGGGGAAGAGATCAATAAGGAAAGTATACCTTAGTTTTCGAAAAATTGAGAAGGGAACAGAAGTATAGATAGTTTTGAAAACTGGTAATAGTTTTGGAAATAGTTTTAACCCTAACTAACGACCATGCTAACTAAGGCTTCCTATAGTCAGGATGGCTCTGATACCACCTCTGTGGGTACCCCGACTCATAAGTCGTGATCACTGAATGCACGTGTATAGTGATCCCAGAGATCAATGCTCACTGAACACACAGAAGCTGTATAACAAGAGTCTTACATCCATTCATACTGTCTTACATAAATTATGACCATTATGGTCAAGTCTTCAGTATAACTTCGCAGCGGGAATCTTCGTCGATAACTTGGACCCATGCCATCTGCCTTAACCCTACCGGCATTCTGACTGGGAAGTGTCCTAGCTCGCACGATCGTCACCAAAGAACTCTTCAATATATCTTGTCTTTCATGCCTGGCCAATAAAATAACCAGTGGCAAGCCAATGAGTACTTTGAATGTGCTCGCAAGCAACCCATGTTTTGGTTCAAGATACAACAATGCATGATATAGGTAAATTTTTGCAGAAAGCTAGTTTTGAGTGCAATGACATGTCCAACAACTTGTAAGACATGCATCAGGAGAATTCAATTAACCATGAGGACAGGTTACAGATATCAACATAAATAGAGTGGGCATCAACCCAACTCAATCATGTCAAGTTCTTTGACTTGACCCAAGTAGTTCTCCCCACTTATCCAAACACACACTAGTTTGTAAACATGTGGACGTAGCCCAAGAGCGGTTACCCAACTGTCCTTGACCGTGGACACGGCTATTCGAATAGTTTTACACTATGCAGAGGTTGCACACCTTACCCACAAGATCCGAGGAACTTCCGTGTCATCCACGACCGCGGTACCTCAAGTACCCGGGGTAAGCACCCGATCACTATATTTGCCTAGATGACACTAACATAGAGTCCACTCGATTGGTAGTAACCCCCGTGCCCAACATTTCACATCTTAAAAATATGGAGCCTTGCTCCCATATTCATCACATACCACAAGCACGGGGTACCAACGGTGTGTCCGGTGCCCTGTGAAAACAGTCATGGCCGCCCTACCTGGCACGACCCCGCCCCGAGGGAGCGCAACAATGACTCTCCCGTCACTAGTAATGCGGGCTCCAAGCTAGTATCGGCCTAGGTAATCAATAATTCCCTTTCCCATATAAGGGTAGAGTGGTTGCACATGTAAGGTTGGAATAACAGTCGCAACTTAAACCAATCCATTTTGAAAGCAACACACACACTTGCCTCGGTACACCACTTCATCATCAAGTGGTTACCCAACTCATTATCTCCCTCGGGCATAAGTGGCACCCGACAGGGTTTTCGAAAAGTCTTTTGAAAATACTTTGTCTCCATCACCATGCATATTCCCGTCCCTTTTTGTGTAGCAACTACTTTAGCATCCTATCTACTCCCACCGGCATAACCCTCATAAGAAGGTAGGTCATGCACAATGCAAGTATCAATGAGGAAGTAATGGAGGGAACCCATCAAGTGGTTACCGCCACATCATGATTCCGTTGCAACAACAATATGGTGCTATATGACATGCATAAAAAGGGTTTCATAGACATGGTCAAAGGGCTGCTTGTCTGGTTCATCAGAGTCTTCAAGTCTTCCGGTCCTTCTCCAAATACTCCGTCTACTTTGTCAACTAACGTCGGAAACAATCACAATAAGCAACACAACAAGGCAAAAATTAAAGTGCTCTAAAAATATGAAGTTGACTTTTCTAGGACTTCTCTGGGTATATGAAAAATAACCAGAGTGGTTTCATTGGGATTGGATCTGTAACATACCAAAATTCTTAATTTTGGAATGTTATAATAAATAGATAGATTTGATTGATTGTTTGATTGTTGTGTGATTGAGTGAGTGAATTCGAAACTTTTTGAAAGTTAAATGAGAGGGAATAAAAGGACTTTCCCAAACTTTCATTTTTGCTTTTATGATCCCCGTGAATTCAAATTCTTTCATCACAAAACCCTCGAGAGAAGATGACACGACTTCTTCCATTTATTTAAATGAAAAGGGGTGTTGAAAATATTTGAATATCATTTGAAAATATTTCCAATTCAGAAACTTCAAGCAACTCAATGATTTTCATGAGAGAAGATAAAATGACTTCTTCAAAACATATGAAATATGAGTTGGAAGTTTAAAAGGATCTAATTTAAAGTCCTTTTGGAAATTATTTTCAATTTGGAGTATTTGGGTTTTATTCAAATTATTTTTCTCCAAAATAAAAATATATGGAAAATAGGGTAACATGATTCCCTACAACAGAAAATTGGAGAGAAATAAATTTGAATTAATTTTGGTATTTTGAAAATGATTTTTATTGGATTTTAGTAGAGCAGTAGCACTCTTTGATTTATTTGAATTTTTGTGGATTTTATTTAATGCTAGAAAAATGCCCATGTTGTAGGAAATATTTTTCTGAAAATTTTGATATATAATATGCCTATGTACAATTTTATTTTTGTTTTCGTTATACAGTTTTCCTTTCTGTTTCTAATAAAAAAAACTGTACGTGCCGCCCAAATTTTATCCGTCGCCTACGTGCACAGTGCACCCATGCCGGCCCATGTTGTTTTTTTGGTTATGTTTGCAGGAAAAAAATATTTTTTCTTTTTCTTAATTTTTTTCTTCTTTTAGTGTTTGAAAAAAAAAACAGGCCGGCCAAAGCTTTAGGCCCATGCACTTTTCTCTTTTTTTTTTTTTCGTCTACGTTTAGTCCCACATTGCCTAGCCTTTGACTTTAAACTTTTTTTCCACCAATAAATATAGACCCATAGAGCCTCCAAAAATCATCCGATTCGGGTTAAATTAAAATTTTGATTTGACTAGATTCCTTAAAGAAAAATATATTTCTCCTCCCCGGCGAGACTTTTCGAAGTTGTCTACTCACTCCGAAGTCGTCTTTTAAGTATATTTATTCGTTCTCTGTATTTATACGTTAGACCTAAATTTTTTTTAGCCGTAGCTATTTTTTCTTCTGCAAAACAGCTTGGCCCTGATTTTTCAAATAGCCATAACTTTTTACTCGTTCATCCAAATTAGATGAAACCAGCGCCTATAGTTTTGTTTTGTTTTCACCTATCTAGTGAACCTGTCACATCAACTTTTTGAAATTTTCAAATTTCGAAATTTGTTCAAATTTATATTCAAACTTCGTCTAATCGTAACTTGAGTTTCGTAGCTCCGTTTGAGTTGATTCTTTTTGCAAAGCGAAGCTCTTGACCTAAACTTTCTGATAAGGCCAAATCCATCTAATTTTGGTACTGTTAGAAATTGTTTTATGTTGCAAGAGTTATTAGCTTGGTTTTGAAGTTTTCCAAATTGTTTTCCTCGTTCTTTCTGATCTTTTGAGTGATTGCTTATGTGTGGTTACCATTGCTTGCTTACGATAGATTGACCGGAGTGTGACGAGTAGATCTATCCAGAGTATTGAGTGTGAATCATCTTCATCAACACTGCAGCCAAGTAACACTTTGATCATACCTTTTTACTACCCAGTTTTATTGCATTAGACCAACCCTCAAACATTGCATGGTTAGGATCTAATTAAATTGTGGGTATTGGGATGTAGTTGAGGTAGTACCTATTACCTGTTTATTATCAAACCCTTGGGAGTTACTTCTACGTTTGCCTATATCGCTATGCTATGCTAGTAGACGTGGATTGGGTTTGAGAGATATTCACGACAGATGTGAGATTGTTAATTAATGGTTTACTTAAGGTGGCAACTAAAACTCACATCTGGGTGGATTGAGGTACCTGGGTATTCCAGGATTGCCTGTTTCTTTTGGACCGCCACCCAGGTTCAAAGGGATCATGAGATTATTCATGCTAGAAACTTTCGTGTGCAGCCACAAGCTATTATGGGCTCTAGCATAGTTGATTAAGTTGTGTGAACTCTTACAGTGGTAGACTAGCAGATGTAGGGGATGTAGGTGTACCGGTCTACCCATCATAAGGTGCTAACGCTTCTGAAAGACTGTGTCTCGGTCATCCGTTTCTCAAACATCATGTAGTGCGAGAATCAAGGGGAGGCGATCGAGTCTTGTGGGGAAAAGTGCACATACCTCTGCAGAGTGTACAAACTAATCATGATTAGCCGTGTCCCCGGTTATGGACATCTTGAGTATCTAGTTCGTGGATTATCCCGTTGATCTCATCATGTTACTTTAATTAATTTTGTTGGGTTAATGATGATACTTAATTGGGATTGAGATGCTGTCAACCATCTCAATGTTTAACAACCACCATGATAGTCAAATAAAATTTATTCCTTTGCAGTAGGGAAAAATTGGCTTTTCGCAAAAACATTATAACCATAGAGCTTTTCCACCAGCCATATATGCATGTAGTGATAGCCTTTGTTCATCATTTCTCTATGGTGTGAATTTGCCAGCATATTCCATGTGCTGACCCGTTTTCGGGCTGCAACGTTTCATGTTGCAGGATTCTTACGACGAGTAAGTGATACGTTAGGGTTACGATTTCTACACTCAACTTTGCCGTTGGTGTTGATGGGAATCCACAACCTTGTTACTTCCACTATTTGGATTGAGGTAATAGTATTTACGTTACTTTATACATGTGATTTACCTCTGTTATAAATCCTCGAGGACTGTGTGTGTCAGCATACCGATCCAGGGATGACACTTAAGCACAGAGACTTGATCCATTCGGGTCGGGTCGCTACAGGATCAGTGAATATTTGTGAACATTTCAATATGATGGAATCAAGGGGTTTATGGATTTGCAAGATGTGTACAGAAATATATTTTTGAAAAATGATCAAAGGTACCCATTTAACAAATCATGATTTTAGAAGCATCTAGGAGTTGGTTTCACTGGATTTGGAGTTCAAATGAATTTCCTATGAATTTGGAAAGTTGGTTAACATGAAGAAATGGCTCATTATTTTGTGGGGTACAGAAAGTATTAAGAACAATGTTCATAACCTAAGCTATGAACTTAGATGTATCTGAAAATTTGAATCATGGAATTTGGATCAAATTTGAGCTCTCTGTGATTTTCTAAAGTTCATCACAGAAATAAGAAAATTGGGATTTACTAAATAAGTGTGAAGGAAAGTGCTCTAGAAAAATGTGCATGATGCACCATGAGGTATAACATGGTTTATGGAGTCACTAGAAATTGGAATCACCCAATTTGGATTTTATTTGATTTGTTTGTGGATTTTAGAAGCTTGCTAGAAAAAGAAAAAGAAAAAGGGCTTAACCTTATAATACGCGCCGGGCGAGGCTTAGCGCCAGAACCCACTGGGCCGGCCCAGCTGCTCGGCTGCACGCACGCAGGCGGCCACGTCAAAGGCGGTTTTGCGGTAGTACGCAAACGCGCCGGGGGGAGGCGGAAAGAAGCGAAGCCGCTTCCACTTAAATGGGCGGGCCCGCCCACTGGGTCGCTGACGCGCGGGACCCAGCGGCAAGTCGCCTTCAACCTCCCACGCGGCGCGAAGGGAAACAGAGGAGGCGAGGCTGAGTGGCGCCGGTGCTCTCCCCGGAGGCACCGACCACCTCCGTGGGCGCCCAGCACACCGGCGTGCTCGAGAGAGTGTGACGCATCCTCCGAGGTACTCCACGGGCGCAGGGGCGGTCTGAGGTGAGCGCCCCGTCGTCCATGGCGGAGGAGGCCGACGGCGAGGTTCAGCACGGCGAGGCAGACGCGGGGTGGAGGAACTGGAGCTCGGGGTGAGTCAGCGGTGGTGATGATAGGGCGCTGGAGTGGCTAGGTGAGAGAGAGAGAGAGTGGCTGAGGCGCCCGGATTTTGGTGGCGGCCGACGGCTTGGCTCCGGCCTTGGAGAAGGATGGAGGGCATGGGAGGAAGGATGGGTTGGCCTGGGTGGTGTTCGGGAGAGAGGGAGAGCAAATGGAGCAGAGAGGAGGGCCTGGGACGGCCTTGAGTAGCTGGCCCATGGCTCACCCTGGACGTGGCGCATGGGTGGCCGCGGCAACGGCTCGGGCGGCCAGTATGGAGGGAGTGGGGTTATCTACGCCGTTTGTGGGGGTGGAGTAGGGCGCCAGGAAGAGTGAGAGGGAGCGGGGCGAGCTCCGGGTGGAGCCACAAGCTCGCACGCGCATTGGCGGGCCCGGGCAGCTCTGGGCACGCGCGGCACGGGCAGGACAGAGAGGGAAAGGAGGGGGCCAGTGCGGTGGCGTGTTGCGGACGTCGAGGCACCTCGACTGGTGCAAGGGGGAGGCTCGAGGTGGTTGGGGGTTGCGGCGTCAATGGTTGCCTGCTCTGTCTCGCTGTCGGAGTAAGTGGCCACGGGTAGCTAAGCCGGCTACCCCTGGCTCTTCAGAAAATTTATCAGGCCTTTGGGCCTTCAAGCACTCCAAGCATTTGGGCCGCCTTCCCGGGCCGACTACCATTAAAGCCGACTCCCGGAGGGCGACCCAGCCTCGCCGACACCAAGAAGCCGGCCAAGAAAGACACCGACTCCTAGAAGCCGGCCAAGACCACAACCACTCCTACATAACGGTGACCTGACGGGGCATGGCCACAGTGCGGCCCACGACCCCCGAGCCCGAGGCGGGCATGGCTACAGGAGGTCGTACGGGAGGGATGTCTCCCGTGCGGCCCGGCACTATAGCCACGCCAGCTACGACGTCATCCACGACCCCCTCCTGTACGGCCCAAGGACCGCGGGCCCCTTCAGCCAGAGAGAGGCGTGAAGGCGGCCCGGCTTTCCCTAGTCGGCCGGGAGCATAGCCGGCCTCCGGAATCCGGCTACTCCCTTCCTCAAAGCAGGAGCCCCATTAAGGAGACAAGACGAGGCGCGGCTACAGTAATAGCCCCCGAGGCGGACCACTGTAGCCATGCTCACCTCGACAAAGCCCTCATCATCAGAGGCGCGGCTACAGTAAGCAGCCGCCGACAAGACCCTAGGCGGTGGGGCCGGCCTGTCGACCGAGTAGCCGGCAGCCGGCGGGACCCAGCAGCCGGCGGGACCCAGCAGCCGGCGGAGAAGCCGGCGATCATAGACACTGACGGCTGGGACCAGATCCCAGCCGGATTACATTGTACCCCCGGGGGGTAGGCCTATATAAACCCCCCGGAGCACCCATGCAAAGGGTTCGCATCCAAGATAGCACACGCACACACACCATAGATAGAGAGAAGCAAGAGCTAGCCTTGTTCTTCTTCTCCCTTGATCCCAACAGCTCTAGGAGCGATTGTAGCTACTCTTTATCGAGCTAGTGATCATGAGGAGACCCCGCAGAGCAGGACTAGGGGTGTTATCTCCTCGGAGAGCCCCGAACCTGGGTAAGATTCGCCGGCGTGCATGTCTTCGCCTCATCCCGTTTCCAGGCACCGGCGACGTTTTATTGGCTCCCACAATGATAAGCCATCCTTTGGCATATGTCGCACCAACCACCCGACATTTGGCGCCCACCGTGGGGCCAGGTGCACCGTCGTCCGGAGACCTGTTCTGGACGGGAACCTTCTTCCTTCCCCGCGAGCGCAGCCAGCCTGCTGCGCCCGATGGCGCTTGCCCCGACGCGCTGCAAGGCGTCGACGACGTCTGTGCAGCGAGCCGCCTCGCCGATCTGCTCGGCGAGACCCGCATCTCCGATGGGCCTGCATCCGACGCAGGCACCGACTACCCCGAGAGCCGCCTCGTCAGCCTCCTCGACCAACTTCACGTCTCCAGCGAGCCTGCTGCGGACATGGAGTCTGTCGGCTCCACCGACCCGATGCTCATCGACTCCGACACCGCGTCGCTCGACGCCTACCTCTCCGACGTGGTGGTCTTCGACGACCCACTCCCTCGAGCTAACAGCGGCAGCAGCGCTGTCACCGAAGTGCTGGTCATCAGCCACGTCTCCAACTCGGGCGGGAGCGCCCGCGACGCTCAGCAAGCAGCGACGCACGACCTCTCCATCCCCCTCCCGGCCGACGCCGACGCCGAGACCCTGGAGGCACGCCGTCTCGCCCTCATCACGGAGAGCAAGAAGATAGCCTCGATGAGACACCTCACCGAGGCCCACCAGCGCGAAGTCGACCGCGCCGCCTTCGGGACGCCGCCGCCGAGCGGCCTGAGCCGAGCCGGCTTCGTCCAGAAGCGCGGCGCAGCCGTTGCCAGCATGCTGGGCGCAGATCGCCCCGTCTACGCCACCCCGCTCGAGAATCTGCGAGCCGCTCAGGCGGCAGCAGAGGAGCTCAATGGGTTGGGAGCCGATGAGCTCCCTTACATGACAAGACGGATCCAGCAGCTGATCGACGCGGCTGCAGAACGACACGAAGCCGGCGCCCGAGCTGATAGCCATCCCCCGCGCCGGGAGCACGCCGCGACGTCCCGCTCGCCGACTGCGAGCGGCACGTGCCAGAAGAAAGACAAGGAGCCGGCTGCCAGCCGCAGCCGGACCCACATCACTATCGAGCGCGACGCGGAAGGCCGCCCTCGGGCGGTTGAACATCAGGGAAACCTACCTCCTCCTCCGCCTCGAAGAGAAAGACGCCTCACTCCACCGCCTGTCACCCATCCGACTCTTGGCGACCGACTCGGCCGCCGAGAAGGAATCGGCGAGAGCGACGCCCGCCACAGGATTGACCGCCTTGCTCGGTCCCTGGCGTTAGAAGAAGAAGACGATGTCGGCCCGCCATGCTTTGGCCCCCGCATCCACGACGAGCCCTTCCCCAAAGGGTTCTCGCTCCCCAGAGACACGCCCAAGTACAACGGCTCGGTGAAGCCGGAAGATTGGCTCATCGACTACTCCACAGCCGTCAGCATCGCCAACGGCAACCGGCGCGTTGCCGTGAAGTACGTCCCCCTGATGCTGCAGGGCACGGCGCGCACGTGGCTCAACAGCCTCAAGCCCTACAGCATCAACAGCTGGCTGGACTTCACCGAGGTTTTCGTCCGCAACTTCACCAGCACCTACAAGCGGCCTCCCAAGCCTCGCCAGCTCTCCCTCTGCGTCCAAGGGCCCAACGAGTCGACCCGCGACTACCTCACGCGATGGGCCGAGCTCCGCAACTCCTGCGAGGGAGTGCATGAGGTCCAGGCCATCGAGTACTTCACCGCCGGGTGCCGAGAGGGCACCCTCCTCAAGCACCGACTCCTCTGCGACGAGCCCGCCACCCTCGACGAGCTACTCGTCATCGCCGACAAATACGCCACTGCCGACTCCTCCATGAAGACCGAGCTCCGAGTGGACGCCTCGGGGAAGGTAGTCGCTCCGGCTCCCAAGCAGCCGGCTAGCCGAGTCCCTCGTGGTGGCGGAAGAGAAGAAGATGCTGGAACGGGTTGTGGCCATGGCCGGCAAGCAGCCGACCTTGTCCCCCAACCCTAAGGACTGTGATGCGCAGGGCTCCTTCCAGCCTGCCAAAGAGACGAAGAAGATACCTCTAGACCCGGAGCACCCGGAGAGGTTCGCCGTGATTGGGTCGAACTTGGACAGTAAATAGGAAGGCGAGCTCGCCGACTTCCTCCGTGAGAATCGAGACATCTTTGCATGGTCCCCAAAGGACATGCCGGGTGTCCCGAAGGATTTCGCCGAGCACAAATTACATGTCCGAGCTGATGCGAAGCCGGTCAAGCAACCCCTCCGCCAACTATCAGAAGAGAAGCGAAGAATCGTAGGAGAAGAGATAGCCCGGCTCCTTGCAGCCGGCTTCATCACGGAAGTGTTCTTTCCAGAATGGCTTGCCAATCCAGTTCTGGTTTTGAAGAAGAATAACAAGTGGCGCATGTGTATAGACTACACAAGTCTGAACAAGGCCTGCCCAAAGGATCCGTTTGCTTTGCCACGGATTGACCAAGTAATAGACTCTACAGCCGGATGCGAGTTGTTGTGTTTTTTGGATGCATACTCAGGGTATCATCAGATCAAGTTGGACCCAGCTGACCGCCTGAAGACTGCCTTCATCACACCCTTTGGAGCTTTCTGCTACCTGACAATGACATTCGGCTTGAGAAACGCTGGTGCCACTTTTCAGCGTTGCATGCAGAAATGTCTCTTGAAACAACTCGGCAGAAATGCCCACGTCTACGTAGACGACATTGTGGTGAAGACAGAGAAGCGCGGCACCTTGCTGGAAGACCTGAAGGAAACATTTGCCAACTTGCGCCGATTCCAGATCAAGCTCAACCCCGAGAAGTGCGTGTTTGGAGTGCCAGCCGGCCAGCTGCTCGGCTTCCTGGTCTCCAAACACAGCATTGAGTGCAACCCTGTCAAGATCAAGGCCATCGAGAGGATGGAGATACCCACCAAGCTGCGAGATGTGCAGAAGTTCACTGGCTGCTTAGCCTCCCTGAACCGTTTTATCAGCCGACTAGGAGAGAAGGCTCTCCCCCTGTACCGACTCATGAAGAAGTCCACTCACTTTGAGTGGAATGATCAAGCCGACCAAGCCTTCCATGAGTTGAAGAAAATGTTGACCACTCCGCCTGTCCTGGCCGCGCCGACTGAGAAGGAGCCCATGCTCCTCTACATCGCCGCGACAAGCCGAGTCGTCAGCACTGTTGTTGTGGTCCAGCGCCCGGAGGAAGGCCGAGCCCAGCTGGTCCAGAGGCCGGTCTACTATCTCAGCGAAGTACTATCTAGCTCGAAGCAAAACTACCCGCACTACCAGAAGATGTGCTATGGGGTGTACTTCGCCGCCAAGAAATTGAAGCCCTACTTCCAAGAGCACCCCATCACGGTCGTGTGCACTGCCCCGCTCGCCGAGATCATAGGCAGCAGGGATGCATCCGGCCGGGTGGCCAAATGGGCCATTGCCTTGGCGCCCTACACGATCTTCTATCAACCCCGCACCGCCATCAAGTCGCAAGCATTGGCCGACTTCCTCGTCGACTGGGCCGAGACCCAGTACTTACCGCCGGCTCCCGACTCTACCCATTGGCGGATGCACTTTGACGGGTCCAAGATGCGCACCGGCTTGGGAGCCGGCATCGTCCTCACCTCTCCCAAAGGCGACAAGCTCAAGTACACGCTGCAGATCCACTTCGCCGCCTCCAACAACGTGGCCGAGTACGAGGCGCTCGTACATGGGCTCCGGCTAGCCAAAGAGCTCGGCATACGCCGGATCCTGTGCTACAGCGACTCCGACTTAGTGGTCCAGCAATCATCTGGCGATTGGGACGCCAAGGACGCGAACATGGCGAGCTACCGCTTCCTCGTCCAGCAGATGAGCGGACACTTCGAAGGGTGCGAGTTCCTTCATGTGCCAAGGGCCGACAACGACCAAGCAGATGCCCTAGCACGGATCGGCTCCACCCGACAAGCCATACCGACTGGCGTCTCCCTCCAGCGCCTCCTCAAGCCGTCCATCAAGCCGTCTCCAGAGTCGGATTCCATCTTTGTACCGCCTGCGCCAGAAACAGCCGGATCCGGCTCAAGAAATCCCGCAGGCGGCACGGGGACTTCGACGACTGCCCCGGGAACCGACGTAGTCGCACCCGGCCCAGGGACCTCAGAGCCC
The DNA here is from genome assembly GCF_002575655.3 of Aegilops tauschii subsp. strangulata. Classification (NCBI taxonomy): domain Eukaryota; kingdom Viridiplantae; phylum Streptophyta; class Magnoliopsida; order Poales; family Poaceae; genus Aegilops; species Aegilops tauschii. Next base: position 455,027,749 of record NC_053036.3, on the reverse strand, counting down.
GGCCCGGGGACTGCAGCAGTCGGCCCGGGGACTGCAATGACGCAAGAAGCGGTGGTCGACCCCAACGCAACACCCAACCCACCCACCCGAGTCATGGTGGCCACGATAACAGCAGAAGAAGTGACAGCTCCCTCATGGGCCCAGCCCATCCTCAAGTTCCTAGTCAGCAGAGAGCTGCCGACCGAGGAGATCGCAGCAAGACTAGTGCAATGACGAGCCGCAGCATACACAATAATCAACAGGGAGCTGGTGAAGCGCAGCGTTACTGGAGTCTTCCAGCGTTGCGTCGAGCCAGAAAAAGGAGTGGCAATCCTCAAAGACATCCACCAAGGCGAATGCGGCCACCACGCCGCCTCAAGATCCCTCGTGGCCAAGGCTTTCCGCCATGGGTTCTTCTGGCCGACTGCCTTAGAGGATGCTAAAGAAATAGTCAAGACCTGCAGAGGATGTCAAGTCTTCAGTTCCAAACAACACCTGCCGGCTTCTGCCCTCAAGACCATTCCCCTCACCTGGCCTTTCGCCGTCTGGGGACTGGACATGGTGGGCCCTTTCAAGACGGCCCGCGGTGGCATGACACACCTGCTCGTTGCGGTGGACAAGTTCACAAAGTGGATCGAAGCCAAGCCCATCAAGAAGCTGAACGGGCCGACTGCCATGACATTCATCACCGACATCACTACTCGGTACGGCGTGCCGCACAGCATCATCACCGACAACGGCACGAACTTCGCCAAAGGCGCACTGGCACGTTTCTGCGCGACACAGGGCATCCGACTGGACTTAGCGTCCATTGCCCACCCGCAGTCAAACGGCCAGGTCGAGCGAGCAAATGGACTTATCCTCTCCGGCATCAAGCCCCGACTGGTTGTACCACTGGAGCGATCGGCCGGCTGCTGGCTCGAAGAGCTGCCGGCTGTCCTCTGTAGTCTGCGCACTACACCCAACAAGTCAACCGGCTTCACTCCATTCTTCCTCGTGTACGGTGCCGAGGCTGTCATCCCAACAGACATCGAGTTCGACTCGCCTCGGATCACCATGTACACGGAGGAGGAAGCCAAAGAAGCAAGAGAAGACGGCGTCGACCTACTGGAGGAAGGCCGGCTGTTAGCCCTCAGCCGGTCCGCCATCTACCAGCAAGGCCTGCGCCGCTACTACAACCGCAAGGTCAAGCCAAGATCCTTCCAAGAGGGCGACCTTGTGCTCTGGCTGATCCAGCGAACAGCCGGCCAGCACAAGCTCTCGGCCCCTTGGGAAGGCCCCTTCGTCGTCAGCAAGGCACTCGGCAACGACTCCTACTACTTGATCGACGCGCAAAAGCCAAGAGCACGCAAGAGAGACGACTCCGGCAAGGAGTCGGAGCGACCATGGAACGCAAACCTCCTAAGACGATTTTACAGCTGAAAAGCAGTATGTATCACGTTACCCCTTTTTGTATTAAGTTACAAACCAACAGGCCCCCCGAATAGTACTCGGGGACTGCCTTTTATTTATCTATGGATGACGAGTGTCATATCCATGAATGTCTTATTACATTTTGAATTCTTGTCCGGCACCGGGTCCGACTAGTCGGCCCGGGGACTGGCCGCCTTAAGCTATATTATAAGTTCTTCCCGAAGTCAGCAAAGTAGTGCGCCGGCTCCCCAGTCCTCTCTTGTTGAAAGTCGCAGCTCAAAGAACTGACTGACCGACTAGCAAGAGAGAAGACAGAAAGGACGCCCACACGAAAACGGCTAAGGAACAACTAACCTATATAGCAAAAAGACGGCCTCCATATATGCCTGCCGGCTGTCACAGCAGCCGGCTGGCCGGCTTCCTAAAAACTTAGCTTAAGTCCGACCGAGCTAAAAGTACTTTCCCCTCCCCAATCGGCCCGGCACTCCCCAGCTACAGATTGCAGAGCAACTGTTTGACTAGGGAGACGGCAACCAAGGGAGGGTGGCAAAGGAAAAAAGCAGAAGGACAAAAAGCAAAAGTACAAGGAAAAGCCGATCGCATAACTTATATACATAAAAGCCCCCGATAGGCGGCAACAGACTTGAGTTTCAATACACCCAGTGGGTGGAACTGCGCAGACTTAACCAAAAACATTGTTCAAAAGTAACAAGATAGGAAACAAAAGAAAGAAGACAAAGGCGCGAAGGCCGAGTTGGTCGGTGAAGGCAGCTCGCCGGCTGAAGGAGTGGCCGCCTAGCTGGTCCCGGCTTGACCGCCTCCCGCAACAGGAGACGCACTCGCACGCAGCGTAGTGCTGGAGGCGCGGTCAGGCTGACCGGCTGCTCCACCAGCCGGCTCGACGTCTTCACCCTCCTCCTCCTCCTCTTCGCCCTCGTCGCTGGAGTCGATCTCCTCCGCCGAGTCCCCGCCGTGCGCCGGGTCCAGCCCGAACCAATCTTCCGGCTGGGCAACTCCATTGTCGTCCACCTCGGGGGCGAAGACGTTGGTGTCGGTGTAGTCGGCGATCGCCGAAGCTCGCCGAATGATGGCCGGCCGGGCCGGCTCCAGCTCCGCGTCGGCTTGCTGCCGCCAGGTGGCCAGCTGGTCTAGATTCAGGCCTGGGTACCAGGCCTTGACGAACTCCAGCGCCCGCCCGGCGCCGGAGCGAGCCGCTGACGCCTTCCAAGCCTCGAAGCGCCCGACGGCCACCTCCAGCCAGTCGGCGGTCCGGCTGGGAGTGCGCGGGATCGCTTGGCCGGGCCAGAGGGCGGCCAAGACCTGCGACCCGGCACGCTGAAGCCGGCGGAGCAGCCTGTGAGCCGGCTGGATACGAGCCTGGATCGCCAGGAGCTGCTCCTCCAGCGAGCGGCCGGCAGTCGGCGAAATCTCGAAGCCGGCTCGCCTCTTCTCCTGGCGACGAGCTTCGATGGCCTGGATGGCGGCAGTGGAATAGCCGGGGAAGTACTCTGCGCAGAAAAGAAAAGAAGAACCCCAAGTCAGAAAAACAAGTCAAAATGACAGATGGCAAGAAAGGACGAAGGGGTAGACGACTTACCGTCAACCAGATCCTCAATCTGGCCATAGCCGGAGACCAGAGTCTGCCTGGCTTCGTCCCAGGCGACCACCTTCGTCTCGAACTCGGCCTGGAGGGCGGCTTCGCGGTCCTGCGCGGCCTTCAGCGCCGCCTTGTGGCTTTCCTCCTGGTCGGCCAGCATCTTGACCAGGCGGTCGCGCTCCTGCACCAAGGCGGCAAGCTCCGCGTCCTTGGCACGAAGAGCAGTCTGGGACTCCCCCAGCTGTGCCCTGAGACTGGCGTTGGCCGCTGCAGAGATAGAAGAACAAGAAGAACGATGAGAAAACATCAAGGAAGATCCGAGCCGACTGCTCGGCAGTCGGCCCGAATCTCGGGGACTACACCCAGTGGGTGCGCTGACGCGCCCCCACATGAGATAGAGATCAAGTCACATACCTCGGCTTTCAGCGAGATCGGCGGTCTTCTGCTTCAGCTCCCGAGCCTGGGAGTTGAAGGCGGCCGCTCGGAGGTTATGATAGTCCTGCAAGATGGACAGAAGACCGACGTGAGAACGAAAGCAACGACGAGAAATCATCAAGGAAGATCCGAGCCGACTGCTCAGCAGTCGGCCCGAATCTCGGGGACTACACCCAGTGGGTGCGCTGACGCGCCCCCACGAGAGAAATCAAGAAGAAAATGAGAATACTAACCCGGATGGCAGCCCGCGTGGCGAGGAACTCGTCGTTGAACTGCCGCAGCGCCGCGGCTTGGCCCTGGAGCCGGGTCCGGACGTCTTGCGCGGCGATGTTCACTACGGCCGGCCCTCTGCCTGGCGTCCACCCGGAGGTAGCGCTGGCCGCCTCCGCGTCTTGGGCCGACGAGCTGGAGCCCACGGCCGGCCGTGGCTCCGACGCCGCCTTCTGCGGCTCCGACGCGGCCTTCCCTGCGCGCCGGCTTGGCGGAACCCGGACCGCCACCGCAGCTCCCGCGGCCGGCTCGCCTTCCGCCGACTGTGCGGGCGCAGGCTCGGTCTGACCGCCTTGGGCCGCCCTGGTCGGAGGAGTCGGCCCCGGCGCCTCCCTCACGAAGATGACGTCGTCACCGCTCCCGCCCAGACCCGGCTGGGAACCGCTGGCTCCCCCTGGCGAGGGATCCGCGTCCCCGGGCGCCATGGCGCGCAGGGGGGTGACCATCAAGGCCTCCCCTGCCGCCGCTTCGGCCTCGGCCTCTGCCTGGGCCTTGGCTGCGGCCTCGGCGAGCGCCTTCGCCGCCTCCTCGTCCCGAGCTGCCTGGGCGGCGGCTGCCTTCCGTGCCTCCGCCTCCCGCGCTTCCCGCTCCTCCCGCGCCTCCCGCGCGTTCCTTTCCGTCGCCTCCAGGAGGGCGGCGCGGGGATCCACGCGGCGGGCGGTGCTCCCAGAGCCCCCCGGCGACTCGACAACGGAGCCGGCGGCCGCCCACTCGAGTGACAGTGGAGCTCTGATCAAAGAAAAGAAGACAAAGGTTTAGAAGACCACCCAAGAAAAGAAAGAAGGAGAATACACAGAAAGAAAGAAAGCTTACGCTGACACAGCCTGCGGCTGCTTCACCACTTTGCGGAAGCGAGCCGCCTTCGCGGCCGCTTCTTCCCGCCTGGTGGCCGCCGCCCCACCCCTCGGCTTCTTCGGCCGGCTACCGAACATGCCCTGGGTGGCGCGACGTTTCTGGCCTCTACCCCGAGCAGGCTGCGCGCCGGAGGAGCCCGCGCCGCGTCCGGAGGCTGGCTGGCGGGGCAGGACGGCTTCGGCTTCGTCCTCGTCCGGCCAATCATCGAAGGTCGCGGAGAGCCCGGCGCCGCCGGCTTGGCCACCAGCCGGCTCGGCGGCTTCCTCCATGTGGACCGCCCCCAGATCGGGGTCCTCCTGGTCGTGCTCGGTCCGGTCGGGGACGAAGCGGCGCTCCACGTCCGCCCCGCTGGCCGGGCGAAGCAGAGGACTCTGTCGAAAGAGTGAGCCGACTGAGTCAGAGTCGGCCCGGAGGAACTCGGCCACAAAGAGAAACTGAGAAGGGGAGTGTACCGTAGGCGGAGGATTGGCGCGGCTGTATGGCTCCTTGCCGAATTGCCAGTCGTCGGGAAGCTGGCAGTTGGCGAGGTAGTTCACCATGTCGGCCGCGTCGGCCCGCGGCATCTCCATGGTGCACATCCGGCTCGGGTCGAGCTGGCCGCTCATCTGACAGATCAGATGAGGCCGGCTCTGGAGCGGAAGGACCCGGCGTGTGACGAACGCGGCCAGGAGGTCGGGCCCCGTCAGGCCCTCCGTCTGGACCATCACCCGCAGGCGGGCGATGGCGGTGTTTCCTCCCTGCGACAGCGTCACCGCCCGGAAGGACCACTGGGGCAGCCTCCCCGCCGGCGGGCCGGCTACGTAAGCCGGCAGGTTGACGTAGTCACCCCGTGGAGCGATGTTCCGGACGTAGAAGTATGATTTCTGCCACTTCTTCACCGATTGGATCAGCGTGATGACGGGGAAGGGGTTGTCGGCGCCCGATCTCCGCGACGCGATGAAGGCGCCAGTGTGGGCCGGCACGCCCTGGCTGCGCGTACCCAGCTTCGACTGGAAGAACTCCCCCCAGAGCTCCAGGGTGGGGAGGACGCCGAGATAGCCCTTGCACAGGGTGACGAAGGCCGACAGCAGCAACACCGCGTTGGGGGTGAGGTGGTGCGGCTGGAGCTGATAGAAGTCCAGCCAGGTGCGGAAGAAGGCGCTCACTGGCAAGCCGAAGCCGCGCAGGAAGTGCGAGCGGAAGACCACCCGCTCGCCATCCCGCGGCGCCGGCCTGATTTCTTTCTCCGGCGCGAGGCGGACCTCCACTTTGTCCGCACTGGGAAGACGCCTTGTGTCGCGGAGGAAGTCGATGTGGTCGTTGTGGACGATGGAGCCATCCCAATCCCCGCCGCGCTGCTCTATGTGGGGAGGCATGGCGGAAGCTAGCACGGCGGCGGAGGAGCGTGCGGAGGAAGAGCGCGGCGGCGAGGCGCTGTTGCGAGAACGAGCAAGGCGAGAAGACGAAGGAAGTAGGAGGAGCATGCGAGGGTCTGCCGCCCTCCACCTCCCCCTACTTATAGCCTCACGCGGCCGAAGAGGCCGGACGTGGGGGGGAGACGTGGGATTAACTGCGCTCACTCCCCCCACGTCTCGCGTTTACTACGCATAAGTGCGAGCCGAAACTGCCGCACGGAACGTGCGGGCGGTTTCGGGATACAAAAGATCCGCGCCTGGGCCGGGGCGCGGACGTGGCGGGCCCCCTCTCTGCGGTAACGTCCCGTCTCGCGCGTGGGCTGGCAGGCTTTCCGGCTACGTGGCGCGCCTTCGGCCCGCGGCCCGGCGCGCATGCCAGCGGATTCCCGCCCTCCGACTCCAGAAGATTTCGGCTCAGGCGACATGCCTGACCAAGGCCGGCTCCCAGCTGCCGGCTTGTCGCGATGGGAAGCTGATCGAGCTTCTCGAATCCTACTCCCCCTCGAAGCCCGATCAACTTCGGGGACTACTGTCGGAGTAAGTGGCCACGGGTAGCTAAGCCGGCTACCCCTGGCTCTTCAGAAAATTTATCAGGCCTTTGGGCCTTCAAGCACTCCAAGCATTTGGGCCGCCTTCCCGGGCCGACTACCATTAAAGCCGACTCCCGGAGGGCGACCCAGCCTCGCCGACTCCAAGAAGCCGGCCAAGAAAGACACCGACTCCTAGAAGCCGGCCAAGACCACAACCACTCCTACATAACGGTGACCTGACGGGGCATGGCCACAGTGCGGCCCACGACCCCCGAGCCCGAGGCGGGCATGGCTACAGGAGGCCGTACGGGAGGGATGTCTCCCGTGCGGCCCGGCACTGTAGCCACGCCAGCTACGACGTCATCCACGACCCCCTCCTGTACGGCCCAAGGACCGCGGGCCCCTTTAGCCAGAGAGAGGCGTGAAGGCGGCCCGGCTTTCCCTAGTCGGCCGGGAGCATAGCCGGCCTCCGGAATCCGGCTACTCCCTTCCTCGAAGCAGGAGCCCCATTAAGGAGACAAGACGAGGTGCGGCTACAGTAATAGCCCCCGAGGCGGCCCACTGTAGCCATGCTCACCTCGACAAAGCCCTCATCATCAGAGGCGCGGCTACAGTAAGCAGCCGCCGACAAGACCCTAGGCGGTGGGGCCGGCCTGTCGACCGAGTGGCCGGCAGCCTGCGGGACCCAGCAGCCGGCGGAGAAGCCGGCGAGCATAGACACTGACGGCTGGGACCAGATCCCAGCCGGATTACCATTGTACCCCCGGGGGGTAGGCCTATATAAACCCCCCGGAGCACCCATGCAAAGGGTTCACATCCAAGATAGCACACGCACACACACCATAGATAGAGAGAAGCAAGAGCTAGCCTTGTTCTTCTTCTCCCTTGATCCCAACAGCTCTAGGAGCGATTGTAGCTACTCTTTATCGAGCTAGTGATCATGCGGAGACCCCGCAGAGCAGGACTAGGGGTGTTATCTCCTCGGAGAGCCCCGAACCTGGGTAAGATTCGCCGGCGTGCATGTCTTCGCCTCATCCCGTTTCCAGGCACCGGCGACGTTTTATTGGCTCCCACAATGATAAGCCATCCTTTGGCATATGTCGCACCAACCACCCGACACTCGCGCTCCAGATAGCGTCTTTGGCCGGCATTCGTGGCTTTTCCGCGCGCACCCGCGCGTCCACTTGCGTCTGGGGGCTCTGGGAGGGAGTAAACAAAGTGGAAATGGCATTGGATGCCTTGGGGAGCCAGTAGAAGAGAGGAGGGGTGGAGAGAGAGTGAGAATGCTTCTGCCTAGAGAAGAAAAAAGAGCTTTTCACCCCCTTCATCATGGCTTCTCGGGCAGGGAAAGATGCAGGGGGTTAGAGGAGTATCACATGAGGTTTTAGTACAAATTTGGACTCACAGAGATTAGTGGAAATGGCCAAAACATGCATTTTAAGTTTTTGCCAGAAGGTGTTTGATGTAGGTTTGGGCAAGCAAATGCATTCTCCTTGCCATCATATTTACCAGGAGTGAGTGGCATCACATAATAGTAGTGACCACTAATTTTGAGGCCAATTGGAGAAAGTGGCCAATGCAACTTTCGTAAACCCTAGAAATCAGCAGAAATGGCTTTACCAAGATTTAGTCATGCAAATCTATTCTCCTTGATGCACCACCTGGTGTAGTTTTATCATTTGAGGATTTGAACATGTCCACAAAAATTCAGATCAAAAGGACACACTTGGCAATGTAGAGTTGTTCAAATTTGGGTCTGGACAAAAAGGATTTTAGAACACTTTGATCATGATATCCTTCTCTCCAACTTGTGCCATTTGGTCTAGATGCATTATTACACCATTTGAGCATGTGCACCAAGTATGAGAGCATTTGGACATGTTTGACAGTGCAAAGTTTTTCAAACTTGAAACAGGACATAAGTGGTTTTGAGAGGGTTTCATGGGGTTATACTATTCTCCATGACATGAGACTTGGCAATATCATCAAGCTGGCCATTTTTGAAAAGGTAGAATTTTCCTGGATTTAATGGAGGACATTTCCTGTGTAAATATTTCAAAAGCTTGAAATATCCAGAAAGGGTTTTTGAGGGATTTGACCAATAATTCGAATATGACCATGTGTTGAAACTCTTATATATGGAAAATATATGTCCACTGAGTTTCCCTGAATTTTTCAAATATTTTTGAAGCTTTAAAATAATTTTAACCTATTAAAGACCATTTCTGGTCTTAAGAAAAAGCCTTTAAATAAAATAGGAAAATGACTTTTAAAATTGTATTTTTGTGGTTTATGGGAGTCCTATACCTAATAGGTTTCAAATATACTTTTTGAAAGATTTTTCACACCCTTAATTAAGTACTTGTAGTGCAAATCTCAATTCAGGTGTTTTTGGAAAACTATTTTTTGAAAATACTATTTGGCCAAATTAGTTTTCTAAGAAATTATTTTTATGTCCTGTACACATGGCATGATCATTGGGAAAGGTTTTTGGACCAAGGAGAAGGAGTATAAGAGTTGGAGAATTTATTTGATTTTTAGAGCACTTCAAACAGCAGTGAAACATTCAATCAAAGCAAAGACAAAACACTCAAAAGTTTTTGTCAAACCACATTTTATCATGATTTATTAGCTTAAGTGTTGTGGCATGAAAATCAGGGTGTGACAGACCTACCCCCCTTACAAGAATCTCGTCCCCGAGATTCCCAGACTAGGCGCGAAAAGGGATACAGAAACTTGGATCTGGGGTAGTCTTCAAGTCCTCATGCTGCTTCTGCTTCCGTGTGGTGCTCCATTGAACTTGAAGTACTTGATGATGTGGCTTCATGTATGACGTTCTTCTTGATCCAGGTTGCTAATGGGTGGCTCGCAGTAGGTTAGATTGGGCTAGGGGTCGATGGCTCGGTGGTCGATGCCCTCGTAGAGATCGGGCTAGTTAGGAAGTTGGAAACACATCCGGGGGTGTGTCGCGTGGAAAACGCTGTGCATAGTGGGTAACTCATGTGGTAACTCCAGCTGGTAGCCGTCTACCCTTCGTCTCGAAGTGATCTTGGAGGGGGCTGGTAAATCTTGGTGTGAGCTTCCTTTTGACATGGAAATACTTAGTTCCTTTGAGAGAAGTGGCTTGCAGATACACCTGGTCTTCAACGAGAAAGTTCACTCCTTGACGATGGTGGTTGGTATAGTTCTTTCTCCTTGGCATGGCGGTCTTCAAATGTTCCTTGACTAGCTGAACGGCTCTTCTTCCGTCTTCGGGTAGAAAAGTAGGTCGCCAAATAATGATGACAACTATCTTGTCTAAGTACTCCATGAAGTCTTTGTTGACGAGGTACATAAAGTAGGCTGGGGTATTGTTGATGGTCATGGTTGAGTGTTGGCCAGGGTCTACTTGACCTAGAACCAAAGCCCGTGGTTGTGATTCCGACCATATCGTGGCTTGGTGGGGCTTAAGGGTTTCAAGGATTCTAGTGTGCGAGTGAACGTTTATCACCTTATCCTTAAGCACGGTTCCTGAGATGCCAATTGTTCTATCATATCATATTACCGAAAGAATCATCTCGTATAGGTCAACTCCAATCATCATTCATCCTATTCATATCCTCATGACTCCCAAGAGGAGGTCTAACAAAATTATACATGTCTACGATCCCCAAAAATCATATGTATGGCTATCTCTATGTAAAAATCCATGGGTAGAGCATACAAGCTGCTAAGCTTCAATTTAACATGACAATCCAAGTGCACAGCCTATTCTTCCAAGGTCTAAGATAATGCATCTCTGTCCTAAGGAAACATGTCGTATGCCACTCCAAGATCTAATTTCCTTTCCTATGAATCGACTCCAAAGCCCATTAAGAAAAAGCCTTTAAATAAAATAGGAAAATAACTTTTAAAATTGTATTTTTGTGGTTTATGGGAGTCCTATACCTAATAGGTTTCAAATATACTTTTTGAAAGGTTTTTCACACCCTTAATTAAGTACTTGTAGTGCAAATATCAATTCAGGGGTTTTTGGAAAACTAAATTTTGAAAATACTATTTGGCCAAATTATTTTTGTAAGAAATTATTTTTATGTACTATACACATGGCATGATCATTGGGAAAGGTTTTTGGATCAAGGAGAAGGAGTATAAGAGTTGGAGAATTTATTTGATTTTTAGAGCACTTGCAAACAGCAGTCAAACATTCAATCAAAGCAAAGACAGAACACTCAAAAGTTTTTGTCAAACCACATTTTATCATGATTTATTAGCTTAAGTGTTGTGGCATGAAAATCAGGGTGTGACACGGCCTCGTCCATGCTTGGGCACCGGAGAGCCGGGCCCCTCCTGACGGGCCTTCCTCTTCTCCGCGGCGGAGAACCTCTTCGACGGCGCCATTGGTGTCGTTACTGGCAATGGAGCAAAGGGGGACAAGCGAGCGGAATGGGAAGAGATGGGCGATGGGGGCTCCGCCCCCTCCCCATTTATAGCAGGAGGAGGCCAACCAGCACCCCCCACGATCACAGGTAATGATGGTTTTTCCTTGCATGCAGCAGGGACTTGTCAAGTCGGGCAGTTCCCGAGGCAGCGTGGGGAAGCGGAGACGCCCACGTCCAATCAACCGCCACGTGTCGACCAAGGCCGCAGGCTGTTGGGGCCCGCGGCGCTCCGCACTTGCCCTTTGGCTTCGCCTCGAAGCCAAGTCCGAGCTCGCCTTGGGCCCAGGGGCTACTGTCGGCGTTCTGGGGACGGGGGTCCCTAGACTTGCCTGCCTGCGGCCGACGGCGTGGCTCCACAAGTGGTCCCGTATGGCCCATCTTCACCAGCAAGCACTCAAGACCCTCGCGAGGGGCCAAGCCTCGCGAGGCGGACGACACAAGACCTCCTCGGGAGCGGCCTCACCAGACTAGCTCGTGAGGGGCGGAGAGATCAAGGCAAGGCAAACCTCGGGAGGTTCTCATGACGTAAGCCATGACGATCAAGGTCAGGCGGGCGCCAGCGCGCACAGTGTCCTTGCTTCCTCTTTGGTGCTAAGGAGGCAAGCTTAGGCAAGGAGTACTGAGGCGTCAAGCAAAGGCTTCCATATCGTTGCAATGAGACCAAGACCAACATGACGGCAGGACGGAGGTCACCGTGGAGCCCAAGATGGCGTCACCACCAGAGCCTTTGGCAGGCGAAGACTACTTTTGTCAGGATAAGCTCTACTAGCTGCCCCCCTTCAAACTCGGCCGTTGTGGATTCCCTTCCCGCTCAATATTTGGGAAGAGGACCGGGGCCTCTATAAATAGGTCTAGCCACTGTAGTAGGAAAAAACTCACCTCGAACTCATTCAGTTCATCCACACACCCACCAAGCACAAGAACACCTCACCTCAGGAGGCTGTTCTTCCCCTAGTACTGTTCATCCTCAGCACAAGAGGCAATCCACCACCGCCACACTGGAGTAGGGTATTACACCACAACGGTGGCCCGAACCAGTATAAATCTTGTGTCCTCGTGTTCTTTGGTATCTGCGAGCTAGTCCGTGAGATCGTGGAGTGTGAGAGCGTGGGAGAGGAGAGATCTTCGTGCGCACCCCATTGTTCGAACCTCAAGGGTTTTGCCGGAACCTGAAATCTGACAGCCGCCTTGCAGCGACACTCATGGCGCCAGTGAACAGGTTCTCGGCCGCAGAGAAGGGGAAGGCTCGCCAGGAGGGGCCTGGCTTGCCACCGCTTAAGAGGGGGCGTGGTCGCCCCCGCAAGCACGCCGCAAGCCCCGCTGTGGCCCCTCGTGGGCACGGGCGAACTTCCTCGGGGTCCAGTGTCATCCTTGGCGGCCGCGGCGGCGCCTCTTCACGCGGCGGAAGCCGCCCGGGACGTGGCAGCACCGTCAACGAAGGGAGGCGCACCATGGTCGCTCGGCCTCCCTGGCCGCGCTTCCACTCAGCGGAGGTGCTGCCGGAGTTCGTCGTGTGGTCGGAGAACCAGGCCGGCACCTGGCTTCAGCTTCCGCGCTCCTTTGCTGGCGAGCTGCCGGCCCCGGGTCCTGGCGGCCTCTGGCTGCAGGCCGACGGCTACTGCAGCAAGGCTTCGTGGGTCGCGGTGGAGGTCTTTGTCGTGGGCAACGTAGCCCTGGCCCGTGGCTGGCAGACGTTCGCCCGCACGTGCGGCCTGAGCAGGTGGTGCACCCTCCACTTCAAGGATGACGGTGTAGCGACCCTCTTCGTGAGGGTGTTTGGGGAAGACGGTCGCCGCGCCAGATGCTGCCCTGAAGACAACGATGGTGACGAAGTGCTTGGCCTTGGCGACGGCCGTGACGAGGATGAGGGTGAACTTGCCCTCGGCGACGGCCACGGCTCGTCCGGCGACGGCAGCTCCTCCTTCGATGAAAGCTCCAGCAGCGGCGGCTACGACCAGCCTCCATGTCGTCGGGCTCGCTTCGAGGACGGTGGTGGGTCGTCCTGTCGCCGCGCCCCAGTGAAGCGCGAGGAGGGCTCCGGATGAATCCGGGGGGACCGACCCTCGTGAGCAGCCACGTCGTAGGGGCCGCTTTTGCCTATCCTTTCCCTTCCCCTTGTCTTGTAAGAAACAAGTATGGGGCCCTGCGAGGGCGTGTAATGAACCGTAATGCTTATGCTGCTTTGTGCTACGTTTATTGTTTCTGGGTTGTGTTGTGGAATTTTATGCTTTACGCAGGCGTAGAGGGATAACTTAGCTTGATACATTCGAGGTGGCTCCCACCTCGTGAGAGCGCGTGCCTCCTGGCATCTGGTGGGGCTTACCTGCTGCCGGCTCGAGAGACCTCGCGAAGCTGCAAAAATTCGTTAGGAACCCCATATCCCTCCTTGCGCGAGGCCTCAGGCATGGGCTGATCATGGCCTAGCGCACCACATCGCAGTACCTGTGGGGCATGGACTTAAAAAAGGTGGGTGGGCCGATTACAAGCTCAAACAAGGGTGCCTCATGAAGACCAGGGGAGTGCGTACGCACGCGCACCTGTCCAGCCCCCTCGCGGGGCGCGCGAGGGAGTGCGTCGGCAACTTCCACCCTCCCTGGCGCAAAACAAAGAATCGAGGGAAGGATCAGAAAGAAGAGGGGGTTCAACCAAGTCATCGAGAAACACCAGAACTTCAAATTCCATTAAAAAGGGGGGCAAGCCAACTACAGAAAGCAAATGAACAGCCGCATCCGACACCTAGTCTAGTCTCCTCACCAGCGCGGAGCTAAGTGCTGCCACTAGGACGTGGGAGGGAGCCCCCGAGGCCCGAGGGTGGCACTCCGGAGACTCCGGGGCGTGTACAGCCCCACTCATTATTACGTGAGAGTGTCACGAGCGAAGACCTTCACAGGCACTGGGCCTTGCTTCATGGGTAGAACTTCCGGAGGTGCCGGATGTTCCAGGCGTTCTGGATGGGGATCCCATCCTGCGTCTCCAGGCGCGCGGCGCCAGGCCTTGAGACGCGGGCAATCCTCAATGGGCCCTCCCACATGGGTGAGAGCTTATGCAGCCCTTCCCTGGAGAGCACCCGCCTCAGGACGAGATCACCCACCTCGAGCGTCCTAGAGCGGACGCTGCGGCAGTGGTACCGTCACAACGCCTGCTGGTATCTTGCCGCCCAAAGCAAGGCTTGATGGCGGCGCTCCTCCCCCAGCACAAGGTCCATCCCCCGCATGGCGTCCTGATGTGCCTCGTCAAACGCCAGGATCCACACGGAGCAATGCTTGACCTCATGAGGGAGGACTGCTTCAGCGCCGTAGACAGGGAAGAATGGGGCCTCGCCTGTTGGCTTGGTGGCGATGGTGCGGATGGACCACAGCATGGACTGGAGCTCGTCATGCCAACCAGTCCGCAGGCCTCAAGCTTCTTCTTGAAGGTCCTGGTCTTGAGGCCCCTCAAGACCTCTACGTTGGCGCTCTCGGCTTGGCCATTGCTCCTGGGGTGTGCCACTGAGGCGTAGCATATCTGCGTTCCAAGGTTAGCACAATACGTCTTGAAGAGATTGTTAGTGAACTGTGAGCCGTTGTCGGTGATGATGCGGTTTGGGACCCCAAATCGGCTCACGAGGCCCTTGATGAACTTAACTGCCAACCCGACTGGGATGGTGCGGACGGCTTCCACCTCTGCCCACTTGGTGAACTTGTCTATGGCGACGTAGAGGTAGCGGTAGCCTCTGGGCGCTCGAGGGAACGGACCCAGGATATCCAGCCCCTAGACCGCGAATGGCCACGAGAGCGGGATAGTCTGGAGGCCCTGGGCCGGCTGGTGGATTTGCTTGGTGTGGAAGTGTCAAGCCTCGCAGGACCTTACTAGCTCGGCTGCGTCGTTGAGTGCCGTCGGCCAGTAGAACCCACTCCGGAACACGTTCCCAACTAGGGTGCATGATGATGAGTGGTGCCCGCAGTCCCCGCCGTGTATGTCAGCTAGCAGCTCGATCCCTTGCTCCCTGGAGATGCATCGCAAGGAAACATCATTTGGTCGTTTTCTGTACAGCTCACCGTCCTGGATGCAATATGTCGTAGCCTGCCTGGCCACGCGCTCCGCGTCCTCCTCTTTCTCCGGCAGCGTTCCTTGCACCAGGTATGCCTTGAACTCCTCGGTCCAGCACCCCTCCTGAGGCTCGAGCGCCAGGAGCAGGTGTGCCCCCGAGGTCAGGCTGCAGGCGGGGGCTCCCGAGGCTGGTGGCTGGGGGAGTTCCTCTCGAGGTGGTGTAGTCTCCACGGCCGCGGGAGTCGCCGAAGGCTTGAAAAGTCGCTCTTCGAAGACACTAGACTCTTGGGGCAGACGCCTTGATGCTGACGCCTTGACGCTCTCTTGGCGATCTCATCGGCCTCCTTGTTGGTGCCGTGTGGCACATGTTGTAGCTCAAGGCCCAAGAATTGCTTCTCCATCTTGTGCACCTCCACGAGGTACGCCTCCATGTGTTCGTCCCTCGGCTCGTACACCTTGTTGGAGAAGTTGACGAGGAGCTGGGAGTCGCCCTTGATGGTGAGACGCTTCACCCCAAAGGCTGCTGCAGTCTTGAGGCCAGCTATCAACCCCTCGTATTCCGCGATGTTGTTGGAGACCTTCTCGCCCCACTGGAAGCAGAGCTGCACGACGTAGTATAGCTTGTCATGGGTGGGCGAGATGAGTAAGGCGCTAGCCCCCGCACCTTGGCATGTGAAAGCGCCATTGAAGTACATGACCCAGCCATCCGGTGCTCCGTCTCCTGGCGAGAGGGATCGGCTCTCGCCTGCTTCGGGCTCCGGAGCGTCAGTCCATTCTGCGACGAAGTCAGTGAGCGCGGCTCCCTTGATGACCCTAGTCGTGCTGAATTTCAACTCAAACACTTCTAGTTCAATGTTCCACTCAGCGACTCTCCCCGCAGCATTGGGGCTCCGGAGCACCCTCTCCAGTGGGTAGGCTGAGACAACCTTGATTGGGTGGCCTTGGAAGTAAGGGCGCAGCTTGCGTGAGGCCACCAAGAGCGCAAGTAGGAGCTTCTGTGGCATGGGATATCGTGCTCTTGCGTCCTGTAACACTGTGCTGACGAAGTATACTGGGTGCTCGATGATGGCGGGAGCGTTGATGGAGCCTGTTTCCTCCAGAGGTTGTGGTGCCTCTTGAGGCGAGCGGACCTCAGGAGCTTTGTCACCCACCGGGGCCTCCGCAGGCCCAAAAGCGCCGTCTTGTGGGGCCTGGCCTCCCGTGGGGGCCGTCGTGGCTTTAGCAGCGCCATCTTGGCACCGCACCATCCCGGCTAAAGGTGCGGCATTGCGCGGTCCGCTCTTGGCCTAGCGCTCCTCCCGGATAGCCACCAACGCCGCGTTGACTGAGTGGGGCGTGGCGGCCAGGTAAAGCACTAGGGGCTCAAGGGGACGAGGCACTACCATCACTGGAGGGCTGGTCAAGTATCTCTTGAGGTCTTGAAACACCAGGTCGGCTTCTGGGGTCCACTCGAATGGGCCCTTACTCTTCATCAGCTTGAAGAATGGCAGGGCGCGCTCCCCTAGCTTGGAGATGAAGCGCCCCAACGAGGTCATGCAGCCCGTGAGCTTCTGCATTTCCTTGAGAGTTTGCGGCGGGCTCATGTCATCTATCGCCTTAACCTTCTCCGGGTTGGCCTCGATCCCCCTGTGTGACACGAGGAAGCCCAGTAGCTTGCCGGAGGAGACCCCAAATACGCACTTCTCTGGGTTGAGCCGCAGGTCCACCTGGCGCAGGCTGGTGAAAGTCTCCTCCAGGTCCTGAATGAGGGTTCTTGCCTCCCGAGACTTTTCCACGGTGTCATCGACGTAGGCGTCGGCGTTCCTCCCTAGCTGCTGGCCTAGGACAGCGTGCATCAGCCGCTGGAAGGTCACCCCAGCGTTGTGCAGCCCGAATGGCATGTAGGTTTAACAGTATACCCCACACGGGGTCAAGAAGGCGGTCTTCGCCACGTCCTCTACCGCCATCTTGATCTGGTGGTAGCCCGAGAATGCGTCTAGGAAACATAGCAGGTCGCATTCGGCGGTGGAGTCGACGATCTAGTCGATGCGCGGAAGCGGGAACGGGTCTTGGGGGCAGGCCTTGTTGAGGTTGGTGAAGTCGACACACATGCGTTCCTTCCTGCCTTTCTTTGGCACGACGACGGGGTTCGCCAGCCATTCCGGGTATCGGACCTCGCGAATGACACCTGCTGCTTCTAGCTTGCGAGTTTCCTGGACGATGAAGGACTGCTTCTCCATGGACTGTCGCCACGCCTTCTCCTTGTTCGCATGCGGGAACTTCACCAATGCCTCCTCTTGGTCCGGGTCGAGGTTGGCGCCTATGGTGAAGATGGCTCCCGAGGATCCATCCTCCTTGACTGGCACTTGCTTCGTTTTGGCTCGGTCAGAGTGAACAGCTGCTTCTTTTTTGCCGGAGTGGCCCCCTTAACCGCCGGGGCGGCTTCGTCGGCCGGGCGTGCGGCCCTAAAGGCGAGCTTGAGGGCTGTCAGGGCCTCCTTGGTGTCTCCAGCCACATTGAGGACGCTGCTGCTGCCCGGCATCTTCATGAGGTTGTAGGCCAGATGGGTCGCTGCCATGAACTGACCCAGGGCAGGGTACCCGAGGATGGCATTGTACGGGAGGCCGATGCGGGCGATGTCGAAGTCGATCAGCTCGGTGCGGTAGTTGTCCCGGGTGCCGAAAGTGACCGGGAGGCGTATTTTCCCCAGGGGGCTAATGGATCCGTTGCCGACCCCGGAGAAAGGCTTGGTGGGGCAGAGCCGGCCGTACGGTACGTGAAGCAAGCCGAAAGCTTCCACGGAGAGCACATTGAGGCTAGATCCGCCGTCGATGAGGGTCTTGGTCATGGCGATGTTGTAGATGGTGGGTGTGCAGAGCATTGGGAGCGCGCACGAGCCAGCAGTGGTAGCGGGGTGGTCCCCTGAGTCGAAGCTGAGGTCGGCTTTGGGCGCCGCCCATCCTGGAGGGGCTCCGTGCTACACAGAGGCGGCGCCGATCTGATGGAAGAACTGCTTGACATGGTGGTCCGAGGGCGGTGCCCGTGAGCCGCCGAGGAGGGCTGCGACAGGCGCCGGCGCCGCGAAGCGTGTGACAAAAAGGCCGCGCAGCTCCTCCCAAGAAGCCACAGAGGATCCCGGCAGGTTGAGCAGCCAGGCGCGTGGTGCGCTAGCGAGGGCCATGGGGAACCAGTTGTCCATGACCTTGTCATCACTGCCATCCTCCAGAACAGCCTCCTCGTATGCCAGCAGGAAGGTCGACGGATCTGCCGCGCCGTCATAGCGGGGTGGCACTCCGGCCTAAACTTGGGTGGCCACTACACCCGCCGTAAGGCGGGGGTGAGGGCCGTGAGCCCCATGGCACCGTCGCGGGCATCTGTCGGTCCGGCCGGAGGAGCGGTGCCGGCCATGGGGGCCAAACTGAGAGGTGAAGCCGGCGGAGGAGCGGAGCTTCGGTGCACCCCTACCTGGCGCGCCAAATGTCGGATTTTGGGTTCCGGCAAACCCTTGAGGTTCGAACATTGGGGTTCGCACGAAGATCTCTCTCTACCTAGCTCGCTCTCGCAACAATCTCAAGGCCTAACTCGACGAACCCAAAGAACAGGAGACATAAGGATTTATGCTGGTTCGGGGCACCGTTGCGGTGTAATACCCTACTCCAGTGTGGTGTGGTGGATTGCCTTGTAGGCCGAGGATGAACAAGTACAAGGGATGAACAACACCCCGAGGAGAGGTGTTCTTGAGCTCGGTGAGCTTGTGTGTGTGGATGGTCTGAATGATCCCCCTCCCTAGGGTGGTGGCTAGTCCTATTTATAGAGGCCCCGGTCCTCTTCCCAAATATTAGGCGGGAAGGGATCCCACAATGGCCAATTTCAAAGGGAGATAACTAGTACAAGTTATCCTGACAAAAGGTGGTCTTCGCCTGCCAAAGGCTCTGATGGTGACGCCGTAGTGGGTTCCGCGGTGACCTCCGTCCTGCCGTCCTGCTGGTCTTGGTCTTGTTGCACCCATACGGAAACCTTTGCCTGATGCCTCGGGACTCCTCGCCTGCGCTTGCCCCTTTAGCACCAAAGAGGCAACTGGTACTCTGTGCCCGCTGGCGCCTGCCTGGCCTTGATCGTCACGGCTCACGTCACATGCACCTTGCGAGGTGCCCCTTGCATAGATATCTCCGCTCCTCGGGAGCCAGCCTAGTGTGGCTGCCCCTGAGGAGGTATTGGCATCCTCCGCCTCGCGAGGCTTGGCCCCTCGCGAGGGTGTTGAGTGGTTGTTGACGAAAATGGGTCGTACCAGGCCGCTGGCTGAGCCACGCCTTGGGCCGCAGGCAGGCAAGTCTGGGTACGCCCGTTCCGACGACGCCGACACGCGCTCCCACTGCATCTGACGCTCACCGTCGGCGCGCGCCCGCCACTGTTGGAGGTAGAGCTGCTTATGCGCCGGAGCCGCCCCAAGCCAGATGGGGGCGCACTGACCCACTCGCGCACCACTCCATACCAAGTGAACCGCTGGGTCGCCGGCACAACCTTGACAGGGGACGGCGGCATGACGTAGTCGCCGGAAGCGGAGAGCGTGATGGCCTCCTATAGACGTGCCCGGTACGCCACCTCCTCCTCCGGCTTGCGCCACTCGTCCTCTATGCTGTTCTGCACGGTGATCGCTAGTGCCTCCTAGTAGGCGGCCTCCTCCTGGTCCTCCTCGCCGGGGTGCCAGCACGGACATGTTGGACACCATGCCGGTGCTGCTCCTCGTGCTCGAGGGTGAACCAAACCTCCCAATCGGGAGAGCCTAGGCGTCAGCCGGGTTGAGGCACTGCTTCGGCGCCAGCAGCTCCCATCGGCGCCGCACCTCCTCCACGTGTGCTCGCGGCGTCCGCGGCACCGCCGGCACAGGGATCCGCTCTGGATCCAAATGCCAGTCGTGTGGCAGCGTCACGTCAGGGTACGGGAGGGGGACGCGGTTCTCGCAGCGCCACCTCTCCTGGTGCACTAGGACGCTGACCCGCTGCCTCGCTGAGTGGGCAGGCGCCGGCGGAGGCGGAGGGGCGCGCGAAGAGATGGCGGGGGCCTTCCCTTGTACTTGGCGGAGAAGAACCCCATGGTGGCGCTAGGGTTTTCGCCGGCAGGGGAGCAAGATGGTGGCTAAGATGTGGACGGGAGGCTGGAAGTGGATGAGCTCCCCCCCCGCATGCTTGGATTAAAGACGGACTGCCGCCTTCGCTAACACGAGGGCCCGCAATGGGCGCCGAGGGGACGCGTGACGCGTCTGCTTCGTGTCCGCGCCAATGCCTTTCAGGCATAGAAATGGGTCGGCGCAGACATGAGGCAGACACATTTTGGGTTTGGGTCAGTGCATTGGGTCATGTTTTTGTCCGCTGTGACCCAAATGGGCATGGGCGTCCGAAATGGGTTGCCTGGTTGGCGGTGCTCTAACTTTCTGTATCATGGAAGCCATCCAATGTGGTCCTGTATCGGTCCGCGATGCGGCCTGGACATGTTTTCTCCTGCAAACCGGAGAGAAACGTGGGGAGGTTGCAAGAGTCTGAACCGTTGTCATGCCTGTTTCAGACCATCCTAGTCCACCAAAAACATTTCCCCCTTTCGCGTGTGCTTCCCGCCCGGCGCCAGCTGCTCGCATCCATGCCACTGTAGAGCACGCCGCTTCAAGTTGACGACAGCTCAGGGAGGACATGACCTCTCGTTGTCTCTGCCATTGAAGCGACACGCCGGTCAAGGGTGCAGCCCGCCGCATGCTCTGCTAAACACGTCCGGCCGAACACGCCTCCTCGCCGCATTCAAACGCCTCAATTAAACCCATGTGGAAGATGATAAAGGTTGTCAGAATCGCAATTTTGAATCGGATCGGAGCTTTGATGGTAGGATCGCAAATCGTAGAATCTCCACTATCAGGATTGTAGAAACGTAGATTCTAAGAACTAAAATCGTAGAATCATAGGGGTTAGTTTGGATCATAAATTCGTATAATCGTATAACAGAATCGTGATTCTGACAACCTTGCGATAAATCTACTTCAGCCATACATCTGTTCAGGAGCATGCCGGCATTAAATGCAACATCGGCCAAGCTCCTCCCGTCCACCCTCTATTTAAACGAGGCCAGTCGTCGGGCAAGAATATCACCACTCCACTGCTCCCCATCTCCTCCTTCCACCAATTTCTTCACTCTTTTGATGGCATCTAACGAGTAGGAAGAGCAGTTCTGTGACATAAAGCCGGTTGGATGGCCCACCGAGCCCGGCGGTTACGAGCGAGGCAGCTCGGTGCTCCACATATCTTACCTAGCCCGACAGAGTCAGTTGCCTCCCCAAGCCAGTGCGTGGTTCAATAACTTGCTGCTCCGGGCTAGCTCAAGGTGGAGTGAAGAGTTGCTCCATGCCGGCATGACGAGGAGCACCGCGGCACGGGCATCCTCGCTGATGTCGACGACGCCGCGTCATACCGCGCCTCCAGTGTTTGCGACAACGCCATCCACTATTGACACATGCATAGCCGCGCCATGCAGGCAGAGAAACCAGCTGGCTGCACGGAAGCCACCAGAAACTGCGCAGGAAGAATGCAAGCTGCGGTAGTCGGGCGAATTGCCGCCAAGAGAGGCCGACGAGCATGAGATACGCGTATATTTTCTTGGTGAGCTAACTGGCTAGCAGTCGGTGATCATGAGTAGAAGTGTTCGATGGGTTTACCCAAGTTCGTGGTGTTTGGTTTTTTTGCGAGAAAACTTTTGATCTATTCATCAACTGTCAAGGTAATACAAAGAACACAAGAAGTAAAATTTATATCCAGGTCCGTAGACCACCTAGCGACGACTACAAGGACTGGAGCGATTCGAAGGCATGCCGACGTCATCACCCCTCCCTCGTCGGAGCAGGGCATACATTTTTGTAGTGGACAGACAGGAAGTTATCGTGCTAAGGCCCCATAGGACCAACGCACCAAAACAACAACCACCGCCGATGAAGAGAAGCGTAGATCAGAAGGATCCAACTTGTAGACACACAGACGTAGACGAACGAGGACCGGATCTGATCGGATCCACCAAAGAAAAACGTCGATCGGATCCCACAAGATCTGTCGGATACAAACCTCCACATGCCTTCCGACAATGCTTGAAACATCATCAAGACGGGGGGTAGGCCGGGAGGACCTTATCCCATCTTCAAGAAGCCGCCACCATCTCATCTTCTTGAGCATGGCACAAACCCTAAAAAACTCAAAAAAGCACCAAAAAATGAAGCCCTCCCGCCGGCAAGGGCCGAGATCCATCGCGTCTGGGTGGTCTAGGGACAATAGGAGACGAGGCAGACCGACATGCACCGATGCCGACGAGTGGCAAGGAAACCCTAGATGAGAGTTCGTAGGAGGGCACGACTGAAGGGGTGTCTCACTATGGTGTTTGGTTTGACTTTGACTCACAACTTGTTTCTACAGTAATGAGAAGAAATGCTCATGTCCTCGAAAAATCATGGAGTTCATCAGAGAATGGGAATCTCCAAGAGGAAGAGGAAGGGAATGAGAAACGTTTATAAATGGACGACGGACCCAAGATTCCGCTGGCTGCACACGCACCGCGGATTAGTCTAATCGTGCGTCCACGAGTCACTGCCCAGCCTCACGCACGCATCATTTTTTGGTGGGCCCCGCTTCGCATCTTACCCACCACTTGAATCCCATCTTATCTACTCAGTCGTTGTCCCCTTTTCCTCTAGTTCCCATGGAGCTCATCACCAGCAGCCATGGAAGTCCCAAGGGTAAAGTCATTTTGAGCGTTTCCATGATGTACCGGTAAACAATCCATCGTTCATGCATGCATTCAGATTCGTGCCGCTGTGAATACTCTATTCTCACTTTTTTGCTATACCGGAGTTATACTTCATCAAATACAGCTAGAAGCCCCCACCTTTGTCGGTGATATGACATGCATGGCAGCATGTGACAGCCCACTCTCTCCTTTCTCTCATACATAAATCCACATTTTATTTCACCTTAGCTAAATTAAACCGTCCATATCATTTAAACTATAAGTTCATTTTTGAAATAATTCATATATTTGAATTCCTGACGCTTAGACCTTTAAAACAAGACCAATCTTGGATACATTTCAAACACGTTCAAATTCCAATGTTTCGCATTTCATATGTGAAGCAAACCCATTTCACTAGAAAATTATGGAAAACTCATATTTCAATAGAAATATGTGAACCAACCTATTTTAGAGAAAACTTTTCTTACCCAAATATGAAACTAAAATGTCAACTTGTGAAACTGGTTATTTCAAAATGTGTAATGGTTTATTTCAAAAGAGTGAAATATTTTATTTTCAAAAATGTGCAATTGAAATATATGTGATTCTTGTGAAGCAAGCTAGTGGAAAGTGAAATGTAGGTTCTGAATTGTGAAACAGTAAATACAGAAAGTGAAATTGCAATGTATAATTGTGAAACTAATTTTTTGGGAAATGTGTGATAATTTATTTCAAAAGAGTGAAATAGGTTATTTGAAAAATGTGCAATTGAAATATATGTCATTTTTGTGAAACAAGGTAGTAAATAGTGAAATGTAGGCTTTGAATTATGAAGCTGATTATTTGAACATTTGTAGTAGTTTACTTCAAAAGAGTGAAATATGTTATTTGAAAAATGTGCAATTTAAATAGGTGTTTTCTTTTGTGAAGCAAGCTAGTGAAAAGTGAAATGTAGGTTCTGGACTATGTAATAGTCACTATAGAAACTGAAATTGTAATGTATCATTGTGAAACTGATTATTTTGACATGCAAAATATACGTTTGAAATTAAACGTGCTCAAAACATATCCAAGATTGATCCCATTTTAAAGGTTTTGGCACAAGGAGTTCAAATATAAAAAAGTTTCAAAAAAGGAATATATGGTTTAAAAGATATGGATGTTTTAAATTAGCTAAGGCGGAAGAAATAGTTGGATTTATTGTGCGGGAGAAGAAAAAGTGATTCTGCCACACTATCATGCATGCATGTGAAGTACACTGGTGGGGCCTAAGTGCTAAAGAGAGAGAGAGAGAGATAATACGAAGGTGAATAATCTAGAAAAGAAGTGCAATACAATGATACTTGGCCCACATAGTGTGAGATGGCAGCTCCCAATTGGAGACCAACTTGCCGGCACCTCACGAAACTGCGCAATTTTCTGCTTCGAAGTCCCAAGTCCTTCTCTCCCACCTGCCTCGCTCCACAAAATACGGAGAGCTTGGGCCGGCCGTCCTCCTCCGCGATTTTTCTCAGATCCCTGTCCTCCCCCAACGACGAGCTCCATGCATGCTGTATCGACTTCCTCCCATAGTTTACACACGGAGAGCAGGCCACTACTGCAAGGGAAAAGGTGGAACCGACAGCCATGGAGCTGCGACCACCGGCGGCGTGTTATTATTGCTGGAACAAGAGTATTTTGTTGCTGTAACCGTCTATTTCTTTTTGCTACAATTTTGTTGGAATTTGCTATTTTGTGGGATTTTGCTGGAACCAAAGTAATTTGTTGCTGGAACCGTTTGTCTTTTTGCTACAATCAAATTTGTTGGAGTTTTTGGTGTTATGGGATTTTTGCTGGAAACCGAGGAAATTGTTGCTGGAGTCAACAATGTTTTTTGCTGCAATAGACTTTTGACAGAGAGTTATTGTTTCTAGGATTTTTGCTAGAAGCAGAGTAAATTGTTGCTGGAACCGGCTGTATTTTTTGCTACAATTGATTTTGATGGAGAGTTGTTGTTTCTGAGATTTTTGCTGGAACCAGTATTTACACATGCTGGAACCGGCATCAGCAGGAGCTGCAACCGATCGGGGAGTGTTTTGGAGCTGTATGCAGCGAGGAGGGGACGATACTGGAATGACAGATGCTGGAATCGGCTTCGTCGGGAGCTGCAACGATCGTGCTCGAAGATGGAACCAAGGGAAGCATGCATGGTGCAAGGGGAAGGTGCTGCAAAACACGAGCGGGCTCGTCAGCGGGGATGCTTTGAGCTCGACAGCGAAGTGGGTACTTCAAGCTCGCCGGTGGGTCTCCCGTGTAGTGCGGTTTCAAAGACGGCCTCTGCGGGGTGCAGTGTTCGTGAGGGAGGAGGGAACGAGGAAGAAACAGAGGAGCGATTGACTAGTCCTCATTAGTCTAATCGAAGCGTTGCGCGGCAACCGGCCCCTATCACTCGCCGAAGGGAAAGGCCGTGGTGATTTTTCTGGTTTCATTTACCTGCCGACAGTAAAGCGACGGTGATATTGAAAGGCATTCACTCGTTATCAACGAATGATCCGGGAAGAATGATCACACATGATGTCACATTCTTGGCTATTACTTTGCTTTGATTATCAAAATGGATCTACTAAACCACTCGAGTAAATAGCATAAAACTACTAGAATTCAGGCTAGGGTTCCAAAAAACTACCAGTTTTTAATTATTCGGTGATAACTACCAACTCATGGGTCGACTATTTCAAAAAAAAACTTATGACCGATTGATTAACAACTGATCACGATTATCAGGTTAGGCCCGCACCTAAGCGAATTGTTTATTTGACCGTTAGCTGACATGTGGGGCCCACATGTCGGTGTTCCTTCATCATAATCTAATAATTTAAAAAAGTAATCAGGCCCCTGCAAATATTTTAGAAAAGAAAGCAAGTACCTACAAACTATTCAAAAAGCAATTGGATCCCTGTAAACTTTTGGAAAACACAATCAGGTTCCTATAAACAAATTAAGAAGGCAATCGGGTCCCTCTCGTGGCTGTGCTCCAAATCGAGAGGAGCTGTGCCCGCAGCCGTGCTCGCCGGCTAGTACCTGCCTTGAGGAGCTCACCGGCCAGCAGCCATGGCACTGCCACAGAGCTTCCTTCCCGCCCTTTGTTGTCTAGTGTGCGCAGCCGCGGGGCTTCCTTTCATTGCCCTTCGTCGTCCTGCGTGGGCCACCATGGAGCTCTTTCCATCGTGCGTGCCGGCTATCGCCTTCTCTAGCCGACGAGCCTCTCTTCTTCCCTCTTCCTCGCGTCGACCTCTCTACTTTCCCTCTTCCCTATCGTGTGGCCTCTCTCCCTTCCCTCTTCCTCGCCTAGGTCGTGATGGGTGGAGCAGCTCGACGAGCTCGGTCCAACGGCACCGGCTAGAGGTGGTGGTGGCATGGCTAGCCTCAGCACGGAGGCGGGGCTCGACGTGCTCGGTCTAGCGGCACCGACTGGAGGTCGTGGCGGCTTGGACGACCTCGGCATGGTGGCAGGTTCGACGTCCTTTTTCTAGTGGCTCTAGCTGGTGGTTGCGGCGGCGGGCTGGCCTCAGCGCGGAAGGAGGCTGCGGACGGGGCTTTGTGCGGTGGCGTGAGCCAACAATGTAGCCGTCGGCTATGGTCT
The DNA here is from genome assembly GCF_002575655.3 of Aegilops tauschii subsp. strangulata. Classification (NCBI taxonomy): domain Eukaryota; kingdom Viridiplantae; phylum Streptophyta; class Magnoliopsida; order Poales; family Poaceae; genus Aegilops; species Aegilops tauschii. The sequence continues at coordinate 455,001,470 of NC_053036.3, read as the reverse complement.
CTGGTGTGCTTTGGTGTAGGGAGAGAGAGGAGAATAAGAGTGCTAGAGAGGATAAGAAAATGAGGAGAGACATCGACATGTGGGTCCCACATGTCAGTTAATGGCCAAATAGACGGATCGTTTAGGTGCCAGCCCGACTTGTCATAATCAGGTTTAATTTTTAAAGAACAATCATTTGGGGTTTTTGAAACAGCCAACCCATGAGTTGGTAGTTATCAGCAAAAAAATAAAAACCGGTAGTTTTTTGAAACCCTAGCCTGAATTGTAGTAGTTTTATGCTATTTACTCAAACCACCCTCATGTGGGGCGTTAAGATTTGTATTGCTCAAGACTTCGCCATAATTAGGATCAGAACTTACATGAAAGGGCATTGCTAGTCGTCAACTAATTGATTTCCTAGGTAAACCAGTCGGGTTTTAAACCGCCAGATCGATCCCTTGGAGTCGTGATACGTCTCCAACGTATCTATAATTTTTTATTGTTCCATCCTATTATATTATTTGTTTTGGATGTTTTATATGCATTAATATGCTATTTTATATGATATTTGGGACTAACCTATTAACCTAGAGCCTAGTGCCAGTTTCGGTTTCTTTTCCTTGTTTTAGAATTTCGCAGAAAAGGAATACCAAATGGAGTCCAAACGGAATAAAACTTTCACGATGATATTTCTTGGACTAGAAGACACCCAGGAGACTTGCAGTGCAAGTCAGAAGAGCCACGAGGCGGCCACAAGGGGGTAGGGCGCGCCCCCCATCCTTGTGGGCCCCTCGGTGACCTCCTGACCTAGGTCTTCCTCCTATATATACTCTTATACCCCAAAAACATCCAGGGGAGCCACGAAACCACTTTTCCACCGCCGCAACATTCTATACCCGTGAGATCCCATCTTGGGGTGCTTTCCGGCATCTTATCGGAGGGGGAATCGATCATGGAGGGCTTCTACATCAACACCATTGCCTCTCCGATGACGTGTGAGTAGTCTACCACAGACCTACGGGTCCATAGCTAGTAGCTTGATGGCTTACTCTCTCTCTTTGATTCTCAATACAAAGTTCTCCTTGATGTTCTTGGAGATCTATTCGATGTAATACTCTCTTGCGGTGTGTTTGCCGAGATCCGATGAATTGTGGATTTATGATCAGCTTATCTATGAATATTATTTGAATCTCCTCTGAATTATTTTATGCATGATTTGATATCTTTACAAGTCTCTTCGAACTATCGATTTGGTTTGGCCAACTAGATTGGTTTTTCTTGCAATGGGAGAAGTGTTTAGCTTTGGGTTCAATCTTGCGGTGCTCGATCCTAGTGATAGAAGAGGAACCGACAAGTATTGTATTGTTGCCATCGAGGATAAAAAGATGGGGTTTTCATCATATTGCTTGAGTTAATTCCTCTACATCATGTCATCTTGCTTAAGGCGTTACTCCGTTCTTTATGAACTTAATACTCTAGATGCATGCTGGATAGCGGTCGATGTGTGGAGTAATAGTAGTAGAAGCAGAATCATTTCAGTCTACTTGACACGAACGTGATACCCATATTCATGATCATTGCCTTAGGTATCGTCATTACTTTGCGCTTTTCTATCAATTGCTTGGCAGTAATTTGTTCACCCACCGTAATATTTTCAATCTTGAGAGAAGCCTCTAGTGAAACCTATGGCCCCCGGGTCTATTTTCCATCATATAAGTTTCCGACCTACAACTCTAGTTTCCTATTTACCTTCTTTTGCAATCTTTTACTTTCTGTTCCAGAAACGAAAAATCAATCTTTTACTTTCTGTTCCATAAACCAAAAATATTACTTTACCGTTTATCCATCTCTATTAGATCTCACTTTGTGAATATCCGTGAAGGGATTGACAACCCCTTTGTCACGTTGGTTGAAAGTTGGTGTTTGTTTGTGCCGGTATTTGGTGGCTTGTTGCGTTGTCTCCTACTGGATTGATACCTTGGTTCTCAAAACTGAGGGAAATACTTACGCTACTTTGCTGCATCACCCTTTCCTCTTCAAGGGAAAAACCAACACAAGCTCAAGAGGTAGCAAGAAGGATTTCTGGCACTGTTGCCGGGGAGATCTACGCCAAGCCAAGACATACCAAGTACCCATCATAAAATCTCATCCCTCGCATTGCATTATTTGCCATTCGCCTCTAATTTTCCTCTCCCCCACTTCTAAAATGATTTTTGAAAAGATTCTCCTTTTCTTTGCTCCTCTTCCGTTCGGTTATCACTGAAAAGGATAGTAGTACAGATGGGGGAAACTTTGATGCTTTTGTAAATTCAGACCCACATGAAGAAACTACTATCTTGCATGCTAAGAAATTCCACATAGGTAGTGGAAATATTATTGGAAAAGGGGTTATTCAAGATTTCTTTACTTGTGCCGGTGCACTCCCCACTATGGGTGGATCTATCCTCCATAAAACTAGTAGCCTTGCGGATGCTATATCTTTGCTTATTGTTGAACTTGAAAGACAATTTGTTCACATGCACCCTTCCATACAAAGGATTTTTCTAGAGTTTTCCAATATTGAGCATTCTTCTGTTAAGCGCCCGCCACTATATTCCTAGCTAATGAGTTTAGATTTATTATGAAAGAAGCTAGTGAAATTTTTGCTCATTATAAAGTAGATGGTGGTCGTGCTCCCATATAGATAATTCTCTTTAATCAAGAGGATATAATGTGTTTACGATCTTTAGATCATGTTGCTTACAATGAGAATTTAAGAAAGAGGGTTCCTACCGATGTTTTAGTCAATAAGATTTCTGAGCTTAATGATGATTTTGCCATTCAAAGAAATGGTTTGGGTTTCTCTCTTGGACACAAGCTCATGACTTTTTGCCAAACGGATGCTTATAAAGATGAGTTGGTCATACAATATGAAGGGCCGAAGGAGGAACTAATTCCTCCCGAGATCGATCTTGGGGATTCCTATCCCATTAAATTTAGCCCTTTTGATTACTTTTGCTTGCATCAAAGAAAACTTGTTGCTGAACGAAGGGAGTATGAGATGAGCTTTCGAGATTTGCCTTATCATTATTACGATTATACTTAGATCTATTCGTGTTTTTATGCCTAGCTAGGGGCGTTAAACAATAGCGCTTGTTGGGAGGCAACCCAATTTTATTTTTGTTCTTGCTTTTTAGGTCCTGTTTTGCAATAAATTTTTCATCTAGCCTCTGGTTAGATGTGGTTTTGTGTTTTAATTAGTGTTTGTGCCAAGAAAGACCTTTGGGATGGCTTACGGTGATAGTTGTGTTGATCCTGCTAGAAATCAGAAACTTTTGCGCTCAGGAAAACAATTCTTATTTTCTGCTGGAGCGTGGAAAAACTCTGAATTTTTTACACAAGATTGATATATGAATTGCCTCTGTTGTCCTAATTTTTCAGAATGTTTGGAGTTACATAAGTATTAGAACAATTCTGATCTTCGCAGACTGTATAGTTTTTTGACAGATTCTGTTTTTCGCGTGTTGTTTGCTTATTTTGATGCATCTATGGCTAGTATCGGGGGGTATGAACCATGGAAAAGTTGGAATACAGTAGATATTACACCAATATAAATAAAGAATGAGTTCACAACAGTACCAAAAGTGGTGATTTATTTTCTTATACTAACGGAGCTTACGAGATTTTCTGTTGAGTTTTGTGTTGTGAAGTTTTCAAGTTTTGGGTAAGGATTTGATGGACTATGGAATAAGGAGTGGAAAGAGCCTAAGCTTGGGGATGCCCAAGGCACCCCAAGGTAATATTCAAGGATGTCAAAAAGCCTAAGCTTGGGGATGCCCCAGGAAGTCATCCCCTCTTTCGTCTTCGTCTATCTGTAAATTTACTTGAGGCTATATTTTTATTCACCACATGATATGTGTTTTGCTTGGAGCGTCTCGTATGATTTGAGTCTTTGCTTTTTAGTTTGCCACAATCATCCTTGCTGTACACACCTTTTTGGAGAGACACACATGAATCGTAATTTATTAGAATACTCTATGTGCTTCACTTATATCTTTTGAGCTAGGCAAAATTGCTCTAGTGCTTCACTTATATCTTTTTAGAGCACGGCGGTGGTTTTATTTTATAGAAATTGATGAACTCTTATACTTCACTTATATTTATTTTGAAAGTCTTTAGGACAGCATGGTAATTTGCTTTATTTATAAGATTAATCCTAATATGATAAGCATCCAAGAGGGATATAATAAAAACTTTCATATAGAGTGCATTGAATACAATGAGAAGTTTGATTCCTTATGATTTTTTTGAGATATGAAGATGGTGATATTAGAGTCATGCTATTAAGTAGTTGTGAATTTGAGAAATACTTGTGTTAAGGTTTGTGAGTCCCGTAGCATGCACGTATGGTGAACCGTTATGTGATGAAGTCGGAGCATGATTTATTTATTGATTGTCTTCCTTATGAATGGCGGTCGAGGACGAGCGATGGTATTTTCCTACCAATCTATCCCCTAGGAGCATGTGCGTAGTACTTTGTTTCAATGACTAATATATTTTTGCAATAAGTATGTGAGTTCTTTATGACTAATGTTGAGTCCATGGATTGTAGCACTCTCAACTTTCCGCCATCGCTAGCCTCTCTAGTACCATGCAACTTTCGCCGGTACCATAAACCCACCACATATCCTTCCTCAAAATAACCACAATACCTTCCTATTATGGCATTTCCATAGCCATTCCGAGATATATTGCCATTCAACTTTCCACCGTTCCGTTTATATGACCTGCTCCATCATTGTCATATTGCTTTGCATGATCATGTAGTTGACATCGTATTTGTGGAAAAGCCACCGTTCATAATTCTTTCATACATGTCACTCTTGATTCATTGCACATCCCGGTACACTGCCGGAGGCATTCACATAGAGTCATATTTTGTTTTGAGTATCGAGTTGTAATTTTTGAGTTGTAAGTAAATAAAAGTGTGATGATCTTCATTAGTAGAGCATTGTCCCAAATGAGGAAAGGATGATGGAGACTATGATTCCCCCACAAGTCGGGATGAGACTCCAGACGAAAAATAAAAAGAAGAAAATAAAACAGGCCAAAAAATGAGAGAAGGCCCAACAAAAAAAGGGGAAAAGAAAAAAATGAGAGAAAAAGAGAGAAGGGACAATGTTACTATCCTTTTTACCACACTTGTGCTTCAAAGTAGCACCATGATCTTGATGATAGAGAGTCTCCTATGATATCATTTCCATATACTAGTGGGAATTTTTCATTATAGAACTTGGCTTGTATATTCCAATGATGGGCTTCCTCAAAATTGCCCTAGGTCCTCGTGAGCAAGCGAGTTGGATGCAAACCCACTTAGTTTTCTTTTTGAGCTTTCATAAACTTATAGCTCTAGTGCATCTGTTGCATGGCAATCCCTACTCACTCACACTGATATCTATTAATGGGCATCTCCATAACCCATTGATACGCCTAGTTGATGTGAGACTATCTCCTTCTTTTTGTTTTCTCCACCACCACCGTCTATTCCACCTATAGTGCGATGTCCATGGCTCATGCTCATGTATTGCGTGAAAGTTGGAAAAGTTAGAGAACATCAAAAGTATGAAACAATTGCTTGGCTTGTCATCGGGGTTTTGCATGATTTAAATATTTTGTGTGATGAAGATGGAGCATAGCCAGACTATATGATCTTGTAGGGATAAGCTTTCTTTTGCCATGTTATTTTGAGAAGACATAATTATTTTGTTAGTATGCTTGAAGTATTATTGTTTTTGTGTCGATATTAAACTTTTGTTTTGAATCTTACGGATCTGAACATCATGCCACAATAAAGAGAATTACAAGGATAAATATGTTAGGTAGCATTGCACATCAAAAATTCCGTTTTATCATTTACCTACTCGAGGACGAGCAGGAATTAACCTTGGGATGCTTCATACGTCTCCAACGTATCTATAATTTTTATTGTTGCATGCTATGATATTATCTGTTTTGGATGTTTTATATGCATTAATATTCTATTTTATATGATTTTTGGGACTAACCTATTAACTTAGAGCCCAGTGCCAGTTTCTGCTTTTTTCCCTTGTTTTAGAGTTTCGCAGAAAAGGAATACCAAAGGGAGTCCAAACGGAAGAAAACTTTTGCGATGATTTTTCTTGGACCAGAAGATGCCTAGGAGACTTGGAGTGCAAGTCAAAAGAGCCACAAGGCGGCCACAAGTGTGGAGGGTGCGCCCAGGGGGTAGGGCGCGCCCCCAACCTTGTTGGCCCCTCGGTGACCTCCTGACTTAGATCTTCCTCCTATATATTCTCTTATATCCAAAAACATCCAGGGGAGCCACGAAACCACTTTTCCACTGCCGCAACCTTCCGTACCCGTGAGATCCCACCTTGGGGCCTTTTCCGGCATCCTGCCGGAGGGGGAATCGATCATGGAGGGCTTCTACATCAACACCATTGGCTCTCCGATGAAGCATGAGTAGTTTACCATAGACCTAGGGGTCTATAGCTAGTAGCTTGATGGCTTCTTCTCTCTCTTTGATTCTCAATACAAAGTTCTCCTCGATGTTCTTGGAGATCTATTCGATGTAATACTCTTTGCAGTGTGTTTGCCGAGATCCGATGAATTGTGGATTTATGATCAACTTATCTATGAATATTATTTGAATCTCCTCTGAACTATTTTATGCATGATTTGATATCTTTACATGTCTCTTCGAACTATCAATTTGGTTTGGCAAACTAGATTGGTTTTTCTTGCAATGGGAGAAGTGTTTAGCTTTGGGTTCAATCTTGCGGTGCTCGATCCTATTGACAGAAGGGGAACAGACACGTATTGTATTGTTTCCATCAAGGATAAAAAGATGGGGTTTTCATCATATTGCTTGAGTTAATTCCTCTACATCATGTCATCTTGCTTAAGGCGTTACTCCGTTCTTTATGAACTTAATACTCTAGATGCATGCTGGATAGCAGCCGATGTGTGGAGTAATAGTAGTAGATGCAGAATCGTTTCGGTCTACTTGACACGGACGTGATGCCTATATTCATGATAATTGCCTTAGATATCGTCATAACTTTGCGCTTTTCTATCAATTGCTCGTCAGTAATTTGTTCGCCCACCATAATATTTTCTATCTTGAGAGAAGCCTCTAGTGAAACCTATGGCCTCTGGGTCTATTTTCAATCATATAAGTTTCCGATCTACAACTCTAGTTTCCTATTTACTTTCTTTTGTAATCTTTTACTTTCCATTCCATAAACCAAAATTAATACTTTACCGTTTATCCATCTCTATCAGATCTCACTTTGCGAATAACCGTGAAGGGATTGACAACCCCTTTGTCGTGTTGGTTGCAAGTTGGTGTTTGTTTGTGGAGGTATTCGATGGCTTGTTGCGTTGTCTCCTACTGGATTGATACCTTGGTTATCAAAACTGAGGGAAATACCTACGCTACTTTGCTGCATCACCCTTTCCTCTTCAAGGGAAAAAGCAATGCAAGCTCAAGAGGTAGCAAGTCGCTGAATCCATCAACGCACGCGACATCTTTTTTGGATCAACAAGGAGAGCCCCTGGCGCCATTACTATGAAAGAAGCCCGAAAACATGTCCGAATACAATGTGCAGCTACAAAGACAACATACACACACAAAACTCTCCTGCCTCTTTAGCACTAGAGAGATAAACTTCAGAACACATTATTACAGGAATAAATCATGTCTACTGAGATTGTCAAACAACTATAGGACTACAAGCAGTAATTGGTAGCATGATCATCTCTTTTTATTCTCGGAGAACCGTTGGTGATTGGCCGAGCTCCAAGACAGAAGAAGGGCTTTACAATCCCTCAATGGATTGTAACCAACTGTTATGAACCTAGATACAATCCTTCAATGGATGTCGGATACAAGGATTCTCAAGATATAGGTACTGGATACACAAATGGCAGCAGCAAGAAGGGGGATTTGGGAGAGAAGAGTAAAGGTAGGGAGGAGATTAGAGAAGAGCAAAGGTGGAGAGGAGGTCAGCCGAAGCTACCGCCTCTGCCTAAGAAACCAATTCGATGTTCTTTGATCCCCTTCTTAGGTGCCCCACAGTCAGTTCAACATTCTTCAATCCCCTTCTCAGGTACCCCGACACTCCCTCTTGTACTATAGCTATCGCAAGATGGGTCATTGGACCATCCAGCAGGGACACGATAGGGCCCAAGGTCCAGTAGAAGATAGGTCCATGACACCCCCTATTGGGGATATTCTCCATGGAATGACCTGGCCAGGAGGAAATGACTCGGCCTGAATCCACCGGTTCATGGGTCACTTCGACCTGCCAGGCCAGCACACATGTTGAAGGCCCAAAAGATAAGGATGTGGCTCAGTGGAGGCTGACTCATGGAGGCGCCTGACAAAAGCCCAGATATGAAGATTCTTACTTGGAAGATAAGATAGAGAAAGTAGAATAGAATACGGGTTGTACTACGACCTGGAAATTGCTGTAGATCAAGGGACTTGTCTATTATATAAAGGGGAGCCCCTGGGACAAAAAGACTCAAGTTGTAATCTCTCGAAAGTTAGGTTAGCGAATTCGCATCCTTGTAATCGAGATCTCCAGCAATATCAATCAAGCAGGAAGGATGTCTTTAACTCCACCATGAGGGGCCGAACCTTGGGAAACTCATGTCCTTCGTTCTCGATCAACCCTGTTCAAGCGACCACCTAGTTGTGATGGCTTCGAAACTTAGATCTTTCACGAGGACATCTGCCGTGACAGAACCACGATAAGTGGTGCCCATCATGGGGCCTACGCACGGTGGTGTTGAGTTCTTGGAGGGAGCCCTTCCAGGGATCGAGGGATATGCCATCAGCCGGATGACAAGAGTCGTCGCGGCAAGCTCTACATTGATGATTCAGGCTGGGGCCCTGATGTCTACTATGCAACCTTCTTCTTGTAGACTCGTGTTGGGCCTGCAAGCGCAGAGTTTTGTAGGACAGTAGCAAATTTCCCTCAAGTGGATGATCTAAGGTTTATCAATCCATGGGAGGTGTAGGATGAAGATGGTCTCTCTCAAACAAACCTGTAACCAAATAACAAAGAGACTATTGTGTCCCCAACACACCCAATACAATGGTAAATTGTATAAGTGCACTAGTTCAGCGAAGAGATGGTGATACAAGTGCAATATGGATGGTAGATATAGGTTTTTGTAATATGAAAATATAAAAACAACAAGGTAGCAAGTGGTAAAAGTGAGCGAAAACAGTATTGCAATGCTTAGAAACAAGGCCTAGGGTTCATACTTTCACTAGTGCAAGTTCTCTCAACAATAATAACATAATTAGATCATATAACAATCCCCCAACATGCAACAAAGAGTCACTCCAAAGTCACTAACAACGGAGAACAAACTAAGATATTATGGTAGGGTACGAAACCACCTCAAGGTTATTCTTTATGATCGATCTATTGGGCTATTCCTATAAGTGTCACAAACAGCCCAAGAGTTTGTACTAAAATAACACCTTAAGACACACATCAACCAAAACCCTAATGTCACCTAGATACTCCAATGTCACCACAAGTATCCGCGGGTTTGATTATACGATATGCATCACACAATCTCAGATTCATCTATTCAAACCAACACAAAGAACTTCAAAGAGTGCCCAAAAGTTTCTACCGGAGAGTCAAGACGAAAAAGTGTGCCAACCCCTATGCATAAGTTCATAAGGTCACAGAACCCGCAAGTTGATCACCAAAGCATACATCAAGTAGATCATGTGAATATCCCATTGTCACCACAGATAAGCACATGTAAGACATACATCAAGTGTTCTCATATCCTTAAAGACTCAATCCAATAAGATAACTTCAAAGGGAAAACTAAACCCATTACAAGGAGGTAGAGGGGGAGAAACATCATAAGATCCAACTATAATAGCAAAGCTCGCAGTACATCAAGATCGTGCCAAATCAAGAACAAGAGAGAGAGAGAGAGAGATCAAACACATAGCTACTGGTACATACCCTCAGCCCCGAGGGTGAACTACTCCCTCCTCATCATGGAGAGCGCTGGGATGATGAAGATGGCCACCGGTGATAATTTCCCCCTCCGGCAGGGTGCCGGAATAGGGTCCCGATTGGTTTTTGGTGGCTACAGAGGTTTGCGGTGGCAGAACTCCCGATCTAGGTTCTGTTCTGGAGGTTTGGGGATATATATAAGAGGTGTTGGCATCGAGAACAAGTCAGGGGAGTCCACGAGGGGCCCACAAGGTCGGAGGGTGCGCCCTAGGGATTGGGGGCACCCTCCACTCTTGTGGAGGCCTCGGGACTCCTCTGGTGCATCTCCGGTACTCCGTGGGCTTCTTTTGGTCCAAAAACAATCGTCGTAAAGTTTCAGGTCATTTGGACTCCGTTTGATATTCCCTTTTTGTAAAACTCAAAAACAAGGAAAAAACACAAACTGGCACTGGGCTCTAGGTTAATAGGTTAGTCCCAAAAATCATATAAAATAGCATATAAAACATCCGAGATAGATAATATAATAGCATGGAACAATGAAAAATTATAGATACGTTGGAGACGTATCAAGCATCCCCAAGCTTAATTCCTGCGCGTCCTCGAGTAGGTAAATGATAAAAACAGAATTTTTGATGTGGGATGTTACCTAACATATTTATTCATGTAAATTTATTTATTGTGGCATGAATGTTCAGATCCGTATGATTCTAAACAAAAGTTTAATATTGACATAAAAACATAATACTTCAAGCATACTAACAAGGCAATTATGTCTTCCCAAAATAACATGGCTAAAGAAAGCTTATCCCTACAAAATCATATAGTCTGGCTATGCTCCATCTTCGTCACAGAAAACATTTAAATCATGCACAACCCCGATGACAACCCAAGCAATTGTTTCATACTTTTGATGTTCTCAAACCTTTTCAACTTTCACGCAATACATGAGCGTGAGCCATGGACATAGCACTATAGGTGGAATAGACGGTGGTTGTGGAGAAGACAAAAAAGAAGGAGATAGTCTCACATCAATTAGGTGTATCAACGGGCTAAGGAGATGCCCATCAATAGATATCAATGTGAGTGAGTAGGGATTGCCATGCAACGGATGCACTAGAGCTATAAGTTTATGAAAGCTCAAAAAGAAAACTAAGTGGGTCTGCATCCAACTTGCTTGCTCATGAAAACCTATGGCATTTTGAGGAAGCCCATCATTGGAATATGCAAGCCAAGTTCTATAATGAAAAATTCCCACTAGTATATGAAAGTGACAATATAGGAGACTCTCTATATGAAGATCATGGTACTACTTTGAAGCACAAGTGTGGTAAAAGGATAGTAGCATTGCCCCTTCTCTCTTTTTCACCCATTTTCTTTCTTTTTTCTTTTTTTCTTTTTTGGGCCTTCTCTTTTTTGGCCTTTTCTTTTTTTATTTCCTCACATGGGGCATAACAATGCTCTAATAATGAAGATCATCACACTTTTATTTACTTACAACTCAAGAATTACAACTCGATACTTAGAACAAAATATGACTCTATATGAATGCCTCCGGCGATGTACCGGGATGTGCAATGAATCAAGAGTGACATGTATGAAAGAATTATGAACGGTGGCTTTGCCATAAATACGATGTCAACTACATGATCATGCAAAGCAATATGACAATGATGACGCGTGTCATAATAAAACACAATGGTGGAAAGTTGCATGCAATATATCTCGAAATGGCTATGGAAATGCCATAATAGGTAGGTATGGTGGCTGTTTTGAGGAAGGTGTATGGTGGGTGTATGGTACCGGCGAAAGTTGCGCGGCACAAGAGAGGCTTGCAATGGTGGAAGGGTGAGAGTGCGTATAATCCATGGACTCAACATTAGTCATAAAGAACTCACATACTTATTGCAAAAATCTATTAGTCATCAAAACAAAGTACTACGCGCATGCTCCTGGGGGGATAGAGGTAGGAAAAGACCATCGCTCGTCCCCGACCGCCACTCATAAGGAAGACAATCAATAAATACCTGATGCTCCAACTTCGTTACATAAAGGTTTGATACGTCCGCAACGTATCTATAATTTTTTATTGTTCCGTGCTGCTATATTATCAATCTTGGATGTTTTATAATCATTTTATAGTCATTTTATATCATTTTTTGGTACTAACCTGTTGACATAGTGCCAAGTGTCAGTTGTTGTTTTTTGCATGTTTTTTACATCGCAGAAAATCAATACCAAATGGAGTCCAAATGCAGGGAAACTTTACGGAGATCTTTTATGGACCAGAAGACACCTAATGGGCCAAGGTAGCGCCTGAGGGTGCTCCGAGGAGAGCACAACCCACCAGGGCGCGCCAGGAGGCCCAGGCGCGCCCTGGTGGGTTGCGCCCACCTCGGGTGCCCCCTGGACCGCCTCTTTGCTCTATAAATACCCCAATATTCCAGAAACCCTAGGGGAGTCGACGAAAATCAATTCCAGCCGCCGCAGAGTCCAGAACCACCAGATCCAATCTAGACACCATCACGGAGGGGTTCAACACTTCCATTGGTGCCTCTCCGGTGATCCGTGAGTAGTTCTTTGTAGACCTTTGGGTCCGTAGTTAGTAGCTAGATGGCTTCCTCTCTCTCGTTTGATTCTCAATACAATGGTCTCTTGGAGATCCATATGATGTAACTCTTTTTGCGGTGTGTTTGTTGGGATCGGATGAACTTTGAGTTTATGATCAGATCTATCTTTTTATATCCATGAAAGTTATTTGAGTTTGTTTGATCTCTTTTATGCATGATTACTTATAGCCTCGTATTTCTTCTCCAATATTTGGTTTTTTTGGCCAACTTGATCTATTTATCTTGCAATGGGAAGAGGTGCTTTGTAGTGTGTTCGATCTTACAGTGCTTGATCCGAGTGATAGAAAGGGAACCGACACGTATGTATCATTACTACAAAGGATAAAATGATGGGGTCTATCTCTACATAGATAGATCTTGTCTACATCAAGTCATTGTTCTTATCGCATTAGTCCGTTTCTCCATGAACATAATACACTAGATGCATGCTAGATAGCGGTCGATGTGTCGAGTAATAGTAGTAGATTCAGGCAGGAGTCGGTCTACTAATCTTGGACGTGATGCCTATATAATGATCATTGCCTGGGTATCGTCATGATTATTTGAAGTTCTATCAATTGCCCAACAGTAATTTGTTTACCCACCGTTTGCTAATTTTCTCAAGGGAAGCCACTAGTGAAAACTACGGCCCCGGGTCTCTTTCTCATATTATTTGCCTTCGCGATCTATTTTATTTGCCTTTTACTTTCAGATCTATTAAACCAAAAATACAAAAATACCTTGCTGCACTTTATTTTATTTGACGTTCTATCTATCAATATTTACAACTCTCTCACGTTCATTTGCCAATTTCTGGCACCGCTACCCGAAAGGGATTGACAACCCCTTTTACACGTCGGGTTGAGAGTAGTTGTTATTTGTGTGCAGGTGCTGTTTATGTTGTGTTGCTTGGTTCTCCTACTGGTTCGATAACCTTGGTTTCATATCTGAGGGAAATACCAACCGCCGCCATGCTGCATCATCCCTTCCTCTTTGGGGAAATACCGACATAGCTTCAAGCGACATCAAAAGGAATTTGTGGCGCCGTTGCCAGGGAGGATCTTCAACATATACCAGGTTCCTAATCACAAATCTCATCTCCTCGCAATTTACATTATTTGTCATTTGCCTCTCATTTTTCTCTCCCCCACTTCACAAAAATTTGTCGTTTTATTCGCCCCCTTTTTTGTTCGCCGTTTTTTTGCCGGATCTATTTTTGAGTGCAATCTTGTTGCATAGCCATCATGACTCAAGAGAACACCAAGTTGTGTGATTTCTCAAATACCAACAACAATGATTTTATTGGCACTCCGATTGCTCCTCCCACCACTAGTGCGGAGTCTTGTGATATCAATTCTTCTTTGTTGAATCTTGTTATGAAAGATCAATTTTCCGGTACTCCTAATGAGGATGTCGCGTCCCATCTTAATACCTTTGTGGAATTATGCGATATGAAAAACAAAAAAGATGTGGACAATGATGTTGTGAAGATGAAATTATTTCCATTTTCTTTGCGTGATTGTGCAAAAATTTGGTTCTCTTCTTTGCCTCGCAATAGTATTGATTCTTGGAATAAGTGCAAAGACGCTTTTATCACTAAGTATTTTCCGCCCGCAAAAATTATTTCCCTTAGAACCCATATCATGAATTTCAAGCAACTTGAGCATGAGCATGTTGCACAATCTTGGGAACGCATGAAAATGATGCTAAGGAATTGCCCAACTCATGGGTTAAATCTTTGGATGATCATACAATTTTTTTTGCAGGATTGAATTTTGTTTCTTGAAATCTTGTAGATTCCGCTGCGGGTGGTACTTTTATGGAAATTACTTTGGGTGAATCTACCAAGTTGCTTGATAATATTATGGCAAATTATTCACAATGGCATACCGAAAGAGCTCCCACTAGTAAAAAAGTTAATTCGGTTGAAGAAATTTCTTCTTTGAGTGAAAAAGTTGATGCTCTTAAGAAATTGGTTGTTAGTAAAAGTGCTCCTATTGATTTCAATGATATGCCTTTGTCTACTTTGATTGAGCAAAATAGTGATGCCGTAGATGTGAATTTTATCTCTCGAAATAATTTCAACAGCAATGCTTATAGAGGTAATTTTAATCCGAGGCCTCTTCCTAGTAATTCCTATAATAGTTATGGTAATTCCTATGGAAATCCTTCTTATAATAATAATAGGAACACCTCTGATCTTGAGAATAATATTAAAGAATTTATCAACACGCAAAAAGTTTTCAACACTACCATAGAAGAAAGGGATATTTAAATTAGTGCCCCTGGTTCCTTAGTTGTGCTCACGTTTCCCCACGCTCCAAACATTTGCTCACTTTTCCCCTCTTTCATAGCTGAAACTCTCACAAATGCTCATAGGGGGCGTTTGCCGTCTTGACCGTCCATTGACCGTTAATTGCTAACGAGTGGGGCCGAGTCTTCGTCTGACTGTTGCTTGCTGACAGGTGGGACCGCAAGGAGACACGTATTGGGCAGCTTGTCTGAATCTGAAACAGATCTAGACAGGCCGCACTGCACCGCGCCGCCCCGCCCCCTCCGCCGGCGTCGTGCCGCGTCCACCGCAGTTGTTTCCTCCACCCTATGCCCCTATTCTGTTCGTCGGCGACGCCGCGTCTCCGCCAGATATAGCCCACCTCCCCATCTGGGATTACATAGCGATGTTGAGTGAGGACGCCCGGAATGCGGTCGACCGTGGAGAGGATTGGGTCGAATCCGCGGCAGATAATTCATGGATTAAGCCTGGGTAAGCATTGTTTCCTCTCGAATTGACGTTCTAATTGTATTGTAGGCCGTATTTGACTTCTGTTTGCTTGAATCGTTCGAATTTGTGCTCGATTTTACCTGGCTAACTGAAGCCTTTGTTTCCTTCAACAAAATAGGATTGATCCCGCGCTGGCTTTCTGGCTGGCGATTAGAATGGAAACTAGTGTGCTGCGTGGTACTAAACCGCATTTGATTTCATCATTTTTCTATCCCAAAGTGGTAGAAACCAGCATATCTTTCAAAGATTTGCGAGCTGAGCTCCGAAACACCTATCCCTGGAGTGATGCCGATGTTGTTGAACTGAATTACTTCAGCAGTGACGAGCAAAGATTTCTCCCACTAACTTGTGACGATCATATGCCGTTGCTTTTTGCTGGGATTGCTGGCTGCCGATTCGGTAAACTCCAAATCGATGTGCTTCAGCCACGCGCAGAACGGGCGAAGGGGAAGGGAGTTCAGACATCATC
This sequence comes from Aegilops tauschii subsp. strangulata, assembly GCF_002575655.3. NCBI lineage: Eukaryota > Viridiplantae > Streptophyta > Magnoliopsida > Poales > Poaceae > Aegilops > Aegilops tauschii. The sequence goes on along the minus strand of NC_053036.3, from coordinate 454,985,618 downwards.
TGTCTGTGCTAATAGCCAGCACCCCGGCACTCCTTGTAGGTCAACACCAAGTAAAGCAAGTGGTTCATGGAGCCAAAACATGCCTACTGCCAATTCTGGTTCCGATTCAACTGCTGCTTCTCGTGTAGCTTCTGCAGTTGGTGTAGAAGAAGATGCAGAACCTGATGAGGCTGTGCCTACAAATGATGATGAAGACGAGATGATGTTTCCTGAACTGGTCGATGTAGCCAGTCAGCAAGCAGTGGATGACGAATATATGGAGGAGCCCATCAGCCAAGCTAGGTTTGATGACACTGACGATGAAGAGAAGGTGGAGAACATGGATAGCTTAATCGAGGATGAATACGATGGTGATGACATGCCAACAATTGAGTGGAACAGGGAAAAACCTGAGCTTAGTGTAGGTACCATTTTCCAATCAATGGTGGACTGTCGGAATGCAGTGACAACATGGTGCATTATATCTGAAAACACCTATAAGATTAAAAGGAGTGAGCCAGCAAGGTTCACAGTTTTTTGTCCATATCCTAGGTGTAGGTGGAAGTTGCATGCATCTCGTATGAGAAAGAGCAAATATATTCAGGTAATCCAAGTTCAGTTAGTAATTTAGTTTCAGATCATTGAGTAAGGTTTCTTAACTATTTTTTACCCTTTTATTTTGTTTCAGATAAAGAAAAACCCACATAAGCACACCTGTCCACCTGGAGGGGGAGGGGGGAAGGCCAAAACCAAGCTAGCAAAAACTAGGTGGGTGGCAGATGCTATATTGGATTGGCTGAGAGAAGAACCTGGACTTGGTCCAACAGCACTCCATGGGAAGCTTTTTGAGAAGTACAAGATAGAAATTCCTTACACGAGAATTTTCAATGTTAGGGAAAAGGCTCTTGACAGAATTAATGGTCAATGGAATGACAGTTTTCAGCTGCTTTACACTTTCAAAGCTGAAGTGGAGATGGCAAGTCCAGGGAGTGTTGTAGAGATTGACAAGCATACAGTTCCATTCAAAATAAAAGGGAAGTCATTTCAGAAGGAGTGCTTCAGAAGGGCTTTTGTTTATTTCAAGGCTTGCTGGCAGGGGTTTCTAGATGGTTGTAGGCCCTATTTGGCTGTAGATGCTACACATTTGACTGGAAGATGGAGAGGACAGCTAGTAGCAGCTTCTGTAGTTGATGGACACAATTGGCTATTCCCAGTTGCATTTGGTGTGGTGGAGGCAGAGTCTGAGGAAAGTTGGGTCTGGTTTCTGTAGCAGTTGCGCAACATTATAGGCACACCCCCAGGTTTAGCTATACACACAGATGCTTGCAAGGGTTTAGAGAGTGCAGTGGAAATTGTATTCCCTGGAGTGGAGCATAGGGAATGTATGCGACACCTAGCGCATAATTTCAAAAAGAAGTTCAAAGGTAAAGTTTATGATGAGAACTTATGGCCAGCATCATACACATGCAGCAAAAGGAAGCATGAACACCATTTGAGAGTGTTGTATGCTCAAAATCCTCTTGTGAAGGAGTACATGGATGCACATCATGGTAAGGTGTGGTCAAGAAGCAAATTCAACGAAATCTGCAAAGTAGATTATGTGACCAGTAACCTTGAAGAATGCTTCAATTCAAAGTTCAAGTCAGTGAAAGGGCTCTTGTTGTGGCAAGCATTTGACAAGATGAGGCAAATGATCATGATAAAGATGGCTCTTCGCAAAAGAATTGCAGAAACACAATATGTTGGTCATCAAATGCTCCCATCACTGATTAAGGCATTGCACTTGAAGGCAAGAGGACTGAAGATGAAATATATTCGATATGGTACATATGAGGGAGAGGTTACCTATACTGACACTAAAAATAGGGTATGGAGGTATCCTGTGAACCTAAGTACTAGAGAATGTACTTGTAGGCAATGGCAGATCCGTAGGAAGCCAAGCATACATGCCCTACATCTGATGACCGTTATCGGGGGTGCAGATGGTGAAGTTGATCAATATTGCTCTGAGTATTTCTCTGTTGCCAAATTTATGGCTGCTTATGCTGTCAATGTGCCTGCACTATTGGGGAAAGATCAATGGAACATAGTAGATCCAGGGTTCAAACTCCACGCTCCTGTCATTACTAGACCACCAGGAAGACCAAGGAACCAGAGGATTAGAGCAGGTGAGGAGGACCGTCTACCAAAGAAGCGTGCTTGCAAAAAATGTGGAGTTCTGGGGCATATTGCTAGGCTTTGTATCAATGTAGTGGATGCATCATTTGGAGAGGAGGAAAGATGGATAGCAGCCAATGCTGAGGAGAATGCAGCAGCAATGGAGACTGAAGATGCAGTGGAGAATGCAGCATCAAATGAAGCAGTGGAGAATGCAGAAGATTTTGAAACCATGGCCTTTGATGGTTTTGAAGCTATAAGAGAGGAAGAGGAGGGGTAATTTTTCCAATTGTGCCTTTAAAGATTACTGAACCCATAGATGACCGTCAAATGGTCGTCAAGTGCTCGGCGAGTGGAACTACTCCATCAGCACCTCCACGGGGAAAACCCCAAGTAAAGCCCAAGATCAAAAGGAACAAGAGTCTGAAAGAAAAGAGCATCTCAACTAGGGAAACCAGGAGCAAGACGGTGAAGCGAGCTGGAAACACAAGGAGCAAGTCGAAAATTTGAATTAAGTTGTTGGGAAATGTTTGTGTTGTCAATTTGAGGGCGAGTCGATCGCTTAAAACTTGGTAGATTTGTATTAAGATGTTGGCATCTTAAAACTTGGTTGATTTGAGCTACTATGAAAACTTATCAGTTGTAATAATGTTGCTTCTACTTTGGTTTCTTATTTGAGTCAGAATTCAAATTTCCATCAAAATTTGTTTTTAAATCAATATTTGAATTTGGGCCAAAATTTGGATTTGAGCCAAAGTTGAAGTTGAACATTGGAGGTTCATTGCTGTGTGCGGTGTATTTGATCGAGCATTTGAAGTCCAATATTCGTAGGTGAACAGTCCGAATGAGAAATGTACTAGAAACGAGCTCGAAAGCTAGGGTAAACAGCCCTATTTGAAATCAAGTTTTTTTTGACCTTGCCTAAATGAGGCATATATATTTTTATTAACACTTGTTCCATATATATAGGGTAAAAACGAAGTCTCACCATTTGTTGATTAATATTCATATTACTACATTTTTTTGAAAAAATATGCTTTTAATTCAAAACCGTCAAATAACACGTTTTAGATATGAAAATGAAAAAGTAAGTTCAGATCCTTCTTATTCACTCCAAAATGAAGCTATGGAGATTTTTCTGATTTTTTTTGAATTATTTTGATTTTTTTCAAACCCTAAACCCTCTCTCCCTATTCTACGAACTCTGAACATGTTCACAGGTGATAGCTCATTTGTGTGAAGCCTTTTTTCATGAAAATGACCTACACCAAGTTTATATTTTTTTCTCATAACCTTGTCACATATGACGGCTATGTGCGCAAGAATTACAACATTTTGAATTTTTTTTAATTTTTTAAAACATTTGAACTTCAAAAAATGATTTTTCAAAAAAACGCCCCTATACCGAGTTTATATTTTTTTTATGGTAACTAGGTCTCATAAACGGACGAATTACGTTTGTTTTATATTTTTGCAATTTTTTCTAATTTAGTTATGGCCATTTGAAATCTGGTCAAACCCTAATAACCCCGTTGACTCGCTCATAACCCCGCAGAAATGCTCCAAACCCTAGCGTCGAACGTCCGCCGTCGGATCCTACCAAGCGCCAAACACCACCCGTCAGATGTGGGGCAGGCATGCGCGATCTGCCTGATGCATCCTGATTGGCTACTGCACTATCCTTCTCGGGTTTTTACAATCTGCCCCACTTTACATATGAAATTGTATTTTTCGCACATGACCACCACATGTCAGTGTTAAGAGTTGGTTCAAATATTCAAACTGCAAAATACAATGTGGCAAATCATCAATATAGCTTCCCCTTCTCCTCTTCTCCATCTGACAGACAAAGGCATCGAGCAGATCGAGCAATTCCTCTGTTTCTTTCCCCATCTTCTCGTTCTTCTTCGTCTCGAGCAATTCCTCTATTTCTTCCTCTCGGGCGATATGTCGACCTCCTCGTCAGCCCCCCGTTCCACGTGGCCGGTGTATGGTCCAGTGCCGATGACTCGATGCACTGACTGCCCACGGACTGCGCCACTGAAGTGGTTGACTTCGAAGGAGGAGAAGAATGGGAACTTTGGGCGCGAGTTCGTCAAATGCGAGAGCAAGCCAGAGGGGCAGGTTAGATCTGAGTTTTCCTCGCATCCTTTATCTCTAATTTCTCAAAAAATCTTTCATATTTGGATTTAGGTTATATTATTTCGTTTTCAGATCGTGAAGAAATGCCACCATTTCGAGTGGATGGATGATTACATCCAGAGGCTTCAAGGGTTGGGCTTGCTGGATTCGAGGGGGAATACAATCCGCGAGTTCAATCTGCCGCATGACAGTGCCGCTCCGGCAGTAGTAGCGCATCCGGAATACCCGACGGTTGTAGATGTCGAACTGAAGACGGAATTGAAGAAGATGAACAAGAACTTCAAGCAGCTGATTGAGTTGAAGAAGCAATCCAATCTAATAGCTTTAGGAATACTTGCTCTAGGAATTTTTTTACTTGATGGCCATCTCTCGTTAGAGATGTTTGTCTACTATTGTTGCCACTGTTTAGCAATCCAAGTCTGTTTATCTCAAATGCAACTCTGTTTAGTGCAACTGCCGATCTCTCAATGTATGCAGTTTACTGTTAAGTTTCGACACTTTCAGTTTCGGCAGAAGACAACTACCAGTTCAGCTAATAACCTCGAGTGTTGGATCATACCCTACCTCGTCAGATGACAGTAAGTAGTACTTGAGCAGCACAAGGGATATACATCAAGTTCATCTCTTCTCTCTCGCACTTGCCAAACTTTTGTCCTCGAGTTCGTCAGTTCTGCTAGAAAAAAAACCTAGTTCGCGGGCCCAAAGAGAATCAAGCTGCAATAGGCCCACAAAGGATAAATGAGGCCCAGAAACAAGCGATGTTTCTTTTTTTGTTTAGGAACGATTGCTTTGTTCTTTTTTTGTTTCTGATTGCTTTTTTCATTAATTTGATTGCCCAATCTCTTCTATCTCATTGAGGAATTTTTTGGCTTTCCTTTATGGGTCCCTTCATTTTTTAGAATCAAAGTATTTGCAAACCGCAGTATTATTATGCCTAGCGAACCAATACTTCATGATTGGAAAAAGAGGTCCAACCCTCTTTTTTATATACTTCAAACATAGTGTAGTTTTCTACATATTAAAGTATATAAAACTACACTTTTGACTAAAGCCAAACATCTCAAAGTATTTGATACTTCAATATTTATGAAAACCAAAGTATTCTTGGAATACCTAAAAAATACAGAGCTCTCAAACCAAAGCCGTGTACAAATGTACAATATGTTCTTATTTTTAGAAGGCATCTATAAACACATCATTTTTAGTTAGTTTGGTTAATTTTTCCCACGCCAATTAGCCGTGTCTAAACGTGGGACAAACAAAATACAAACATAACAAAGCATTAATATAACACACATAACTTAACTTAGATAGGGTTGCTAGGGCAACATAAGTTCTTACATATAACACGACACCGATAGATAATAATAATTAACCTTACACGCATAGATAGGGTAGCTAGGTCGGGCAACACACACACCAAACTCATAGTACATAGTAGATAGGGTAGCTAGGGCAACACTGCCATGTCTTCACCATCGTCTTCACCTTAACCACCGGCTTCACCGTCTTCTTCGCCGCCGGCTTCAGTACTGCTCCTCCTCAAGGCCGTTGTCGCCGAGGTAGTACGGGAGGCTGTGCATGCGGTTGCGAGCGGGGAAGACGCTCTCGAAGTCGGTGAAGATGTTATAGGTGGTGAATGCGATGAACTCGCACCCACACCAATACACCTTGCCGAGCAGGTAGTAGGCATCGAACCTGTTGGTGAAGTGGACGACGAGCCCTACCACTGGAGCGTTGGCGTGGGGACGCTGCTCCACGAGGTTGAACATGGGCAGCGTGCCCGCCGGGAGGTGGTGGAAGCCCGCACGGAGGAACCCCCGTGCAAGCTCAGTGCTACCCCTCCAGCGTGAGAATGCCCACACGCGCGCGGAGCGATGCATCGACGACGACGTTGGCGGGGTACCGCCGTTCCGGCACGGTGGGCGGCTCTTGGAACGTCGGCCCGTTGTACTGCATCTTGAACGCTTCGCTGAGTGGAACGGCTTTGGCTTTGGCGGGAAGAAGAGAAGTGGGAGGCGCAGATGGATCTGTAGAAGAAGAGGCAATGAAGGGCAGTTTAAATAGCCGGGGGAGACGAAGTGGGTACACGCGCAAACGGCGTAGATCGTGACTCAGTGCGTGCGTGAACCGATGTGATCATCAATGTGTGAACGTGAATCGATGCAAGCGTGCTTTGCGTGCTCTGTGTTGGCAGCTGCCTGCCTCCCCCTTCTGCGTGCTCTGCGTTGGCGGCTGCCTGCCTCCCACAACTGAATCGAGCGGCAGCCGTGCGGCGTGAACCGATGCCTCGACATATGGACGCGAGCGTGCGTGCAGCCTGCCCCTTCTGCCACCGGCACGTATGCCTGCTACATGCGAAACGACGCTGCAGAGCGACTTAATCCACCGGCAACTGTGCAGCACGGATCGATGCGTGTGTGTCGGCGTGCATGCATGCGTTTAGGTCTAGGTCACTAGATGCATGTGTGGCGGTGTTCGCATGCATAGCAGGCTACATCGATGCCAAAGCCGGGCATGCATAGCAGGCTGCATCCCTCGATAGCAGGCTTTTTTAATTTATTACCAACAAACTAACGGGCCCGTCCTATGAACACAAACACGGCCCAACCAGCGAAGCCACAGCCACAGTCAATAGAGTCCAACATGGCCCCACAAGTCAGTTAACGGCCAAGACGGCAAACGTCTGTTATGAACATTTGTGAGAGTTTCAGCTAAGGGAGTGGGGAAAAGTGAGCAAAAGTTTGAAGCATGGGGAAAACTGAGCACAACTAAGGAATTGGGGGCACAGATGGAATAAGCCCTAGAAGAAAAGTTGAATAAGATTGATGATTTGTCTAGAAGTGTTGGTAGAATTTCTCATGATGTGGAAAATCTCAAGATGAAATTTTTTGTGCCTAAGGTAGAAGAATTAATTAAAGCTCTTTATGTTTCTATGGATGAAAGTAAGAAAAGAACCGCTATGCTTAGAGCTAAACGAGAATTCTTAGAAAAAGCATTTTCTAGTGATTACTTTCGCAAAAGTGATGAATATCCTAAAATGATTGGTGTTTGTTCTATTGATTCCTTGTTTAGTAAAGTTAAGACTGATGAAAAAGTGACTGGAGAAAAGTCAACTTTAGTTAGAAGGCGTCCCGATAATTCGAAGGGTGAAAATCTTGTTGAGAAAATTGATAAAAGTGGGTTTGAAGAGGTCAAAACTTTAGCTAGTGATGTGCCCACTCTTTTGGATTACAAAGACTTTAATTATGATAGTTGCTCTTTGATTGATTGTATTTCTTTGTTGCAATCCATGGTAAATTCACCCCATGCTTATGAACAAAATAAAGCTTTTACTGAACATATTGTCGATGCTATGATGAAAGCTTTAGAAGAAAAGTTGGAATTAGAAGTTTCAATTCCTAGAAAATTGCATGATGAATGGGAACCTACTATCAAAGTCAAGATTAAAAATTATGAGTGTTTTGCCTTGTGTGACTTGGGTGCTAGTGTTTCTACAATTCCGAAATCTTTATGTGATGTGCTTGGTCTTACCGATATCTAATCATGTTCTTTAAATTTGCACTTGGCGGATTCTACTATTAAAAAGCCTATGGGAAGAATTCATGATGTTCTTATTCTTGAAAATAGGAATTATGTGCCCATAGATTTTATTGTTCATGATATTGATTGCAATCCGTCTTGTCCAATTATTCTTGGTAGACCGTTTTTACGCACTATTGGTGCCATGATTGATATGAAAGAAGGCAATATTAAGTTCCAATTTCCTTTGAGGAAGGGTATGGAACACTTCCCTAGAACAAGAATTAGGCCACCATATGAATCAATCATGAGGGCATCTTATGGATCTCGAAACAAAGATGAAAAAACTTAGATCCTTGCTTTATGCCTAGCTAAGGGCGTAAAACTATAGCGCTTGTTGGGAGGCAACCCAATGAATAAAATTTATTTTCCTTTTTGCTTTCTGTTCTTGGGTGTTAGCAAAATTATGCTACTATTATGATTGTGTTTTTTGTGTTTTAATTAGTGTTTGTGCCAAGTAAAGCCTTTAGGATCTTCTTAGGTGATAGTTGTTAGATCTTGCTGAAAAAAAGAAACTTTTGCGTCCAGAGTTACAATCTTCAATATTCACAGAAGCAACGAACAACTCTGAAATTTTTACAGTAGATTGATATGCCAATTGCCTCTGTTGTCCTAATTTTTCAGAACTTTTGGACTTATACAAGTATGAGAACAATTCGCATCTTTACAGACTGCTTTGTTTTTGACAGATTCTGTTTTCGTTGTGTTATGTGCTTATTTTGATGATTCTATGGTTTTCTTTGAAGAGTTTCTGCCATGGAAAAGTTAGAATACAGTAGACATAAAGCAATTACAAAATTTGAATAAGTTTTCTGCAGTACTTATAGTAAGGATTGGTTTTTGATACGTCTCCAACGTATCTATAATTTTTGATTGTTCCATGCTGTTATATTATCAATCTTGGATGTTTTATAATCATTTTATAGTCATTTTATCTCATTTTTTGGTACTAACCTATTGACATAGTGCCAAGTGCCAGTTGTTGTTTTCTGCATGTTTTTATATCGTGGGAAATTAATATCAGACGGAGCCCAAATGCCACAAACCTCCACGGAGAATTTTTATGGGCCAGAAGGAACACAACGGGCCCTGGCTGTGCCTGGGGGTTGCCCCGAGGGGGGCACAACCCACCAGGGCGCGCCCTGGTGGGTTGTGCCCACCTCGGGTGCCCCCCGAACTGCCTCTTTGCTCTATAAATACCCCAATATTCTAGAAACCCTAGGGGAGTCGACGAAATATTCATCCAGCCACCGCAGAGTCCAGAACCACCAGATCCAATCTAGACACCATCTCGGATGGGGTTCACCACCTCCATTGGTGCCTCTCCGATGATGCATGAGTAGTTCTTTGTAGACCTTTGGGTCTGTAGTTAGTAGCTAGATGGCTTCCTCTTTCTCGCCGAATCCTCATTACAATGGTCTCTTGGAGATCCATATGATGTTACTCTTTTGCGGTGTGTTTGTTGGGATCTGATGAACTTCGGGTTTATGATCAGTTATATCTTTTTATATCCATGAAAGTTATTTGAGTTTCTTTGATCTCTTATATGCATGATTACTTATAGCCTCGTATTACTTCTCTGATATTTGGGTTTTGTTTGGCCAATTATCTTGCAATGGGAAGAGGTGCTTTGTAGCGGGTTCGATCTTACGGTGCTTGATCCCAGTGACAGAAAGGGGACCGACACGTATGTATCATTGCTACTAAGGATAAAACGATGGGGTCTATCTCTACATAGATAGATCTTGTCTACATCATGTCATCGTTCTTATTGCATTACTCCGTTTCTCCATGAACTTAATACACTAGATGCATGCTGGATAGCGGTCGATGTGTGGAGTAATAGTAGTAGATGCAGGCAGGAGTCGATCTACTAATCTTGGACATGATGCCTATATAATGATCATTGCCTGGTTATCGTCATAATTATTTGAAGTTCTATCAATTGCCCAACAGTAATTTTTTTACCCACCGTTTGCTATTTTCTCGAGAGAAGCCACTAGTGAAACCTACGGCCCCCGGGTCTTCTTTTTCATATATTTGCCTTTGCGATCTATTTTTCTCTTGCATTTATTTTCAGATCTATTAAACCAAAAATACAAAAATACTTTGCTGCACTTTATTTTATTTGCAATCTATTTATTTAGTCTATTACAACTTTCTCCCGTCCGCACGCCGTTTCTTGTGCCATTACCCGAAAGGGGTTGACAAACCCCTTTAACACGTCGGGTTGCGAGGTGTTGTTATTTGTGTGCAGGGGCTGTTTATGTTGTGTTGCTTGGTTCTCCTACTGGTTCGATAACCTTGGTTTCATATCTGAGGGAAATACCTACTGCCGCTCTGCTGCATCATCCCTTCCTCTTTGGGGAAAGACCGAAGTAGCTTCAAGCGACATCAAAAGGAATTTCTGGCACCGTTGCCGGGGTGGATCTTCAACATATAACAGGTTCCTAATCAGAAATCTCATCTCCTCGCAATTTACATTATTTGACATTTGCCTCTCGTTTTCCTCTCCCCCACTTCACAAAAATTTGCCGTTTTATTCGCCCTCTTTATCGTTCGGCTTTTTCTCATCAGATCTTTTGTTTGCTTGTGTTGCCATGTGCCTTCTATATGCTTGCATCTTCGCTTGCTAAAAATCTATTGATATGGATTCCCATCCACTTGTTAATATTTTTAAAAGATCCAATCATGATGAACCAATTGCTAGTGAGTTGAGTGCACTAGATTATCTTATGAAGTTTTGCTTGAGAATCGTGAATCTGAAAATTGTGATGATTATGAAGTGATCCATGATAGCTCCTTTAATGAAAAGCATGATTGCAATAATTTTACTATAAATTCTATTAATGTCAATTGTGCTAATAATATGCAAAACCCCGAGCATGGGGATGCTTGTTTTGTCATGTCCGCTACTTATTGCAATGATCATGATTGGGGTGATAATGTTTCTTATGATCTTGAAAATTTATTTAAGCCTCATGATGAATATGTTTGCGATAATATTGAAAGTGGGTTTGGAAGAGTGTCAACTTTAGCTAAAAATAATCCCACATATTTGAAGAGTGTTCAATCTTGTGAAAGTTTTTATGAAAGTGGGTTTGGAGAGGTCATGACTTTATTTGATGATAATCCCACTATTTTGGAAGAGTGTCAACTTTGCATGCAGGTGGATTGTCGGGGGGATGAACCCCAGGCAAGCAACGGAACCCGGATCCTTTTCAAAAACAACGGGTCCAACATCGCCCTTCAATCCGGTTCGCACTTGGCCAGGTCGCTCGACCTGGCCAAGTCCCTCGACCCGACCAAGTTCCTCGACCCGGCCAGACACCTCGACTCGGCCCCAACTATGAACTCAAGACTTCTCCAACAAGCCAGCACCACCCTTGGCATGTTCTCCAACCCGGCCAAGGGTCAGTGGCAGTCCCATCCCAGCCGTACGAATGTGACGAGTCTCCACCAACTGATGACCAAAGCCACAGTGCCCCGCCCATGCCTCTGGTCAGCCGGGCGTGGCAACAGTGCCCCCCACATACTCGCCGACCAGGGCCGGCGTGGCAACAGTGCAATCATCGTTACCCATGACGCCAGCAAGCGGCGACCTGACGGGGTGACACTATAGGCCACTCAATCCGGCCACTCCCTGACGATCGACAAGACGGCCAACAGTGCCCCCGTACCGGCGGGCCCCGCGGCCGGAGAACCCGGCGAGCCCTGACCCCCGGTGGGTCCCAGCACCGGCTTCCCGGATGATGACAACCCGGCCCCACGGCCTTGTAACATTACCATTGTACCCCTGGGGGGTTGGCCTATAAAACCCCCAGGAGCCCTCATGCATACGGGCAACTCTCTCACTCGCACAGGCGATCACCCATCCACACTCACATAGCAAGCCACACCCGAGGAGAGGGAGCGGCCTAAGCCTTGGCTCACCTTCCTCCTCCCTCCATACAGCTCTAGGAGCAACTCTGTACTGATACATATCAACTACACTTGGCAGGACTAGGGGTGTTATCTCTCCAAAGAGCCCCGAACCTGGGTATGTCTTGCGTCCCGTGATCGCTCATGCCAACCTCGCCTTTGGAGCCCACCAGTGCCCTCGAGCCTCCTCCTCTCTTTAGCCATCCCTTGACATCTGCCGTGCGCCCACCATGACAGTTGGCACCCACTGTGGGGCAGCTCGAGGTCCTGGCCGGGAGCATGCTTCAGATGGGGCTCCTCTCCGACTCCGACGAGCCCGTCACGCTGGCGGATGATGTCATCGACGCACTCGCCACCTCCTTCGCCATGTTGGGCATCTCCGACGCACCCGCGACCGACGAGTACCCCAGCGAGGTACTTGACTTTTCCGACTCCGCCCTCTCCCTGAGCGGCGGCACTTCCGTCGGGGCAATGGACCTCTGCGTGGAGGTCTTCGTCACCGACACCAGCGCCTCTTCCTCGTCGAGCGCGGCGAGGAAGGCCGCCGAAGCCAAGGCGGCAGTAGAGCGGGCCAGCCCGTCCAAGCCACTGCGCGCCATGATGCAGAGCCTTCGCGTCCCCATCGGCACCGACATCGATGCCTCCAACATCGCCGAGGCCCGGACTAGCCTCAACGAGGACCGCCAGTGCCTGCTGGACCTCACCGAGATGCTCGCCGCCACGCAGTGTCGCCTCGACTCCGCTCAGCTGGAGCGCAACGCCGGCTACGGCTTCATGCCTGCCGCGCCCGAGCCAAGTCGGGTCGCCGACGTGCGGACCCAGCCTGGCGTGATCGGGCGCGCTTTCGGCGCCGTCCCTCCTGTCTACGAGACTCCCGTGAAGAACATGCGCGCTGCCCAGGCGGCCGCGGTCGGCCTGGACCAGGTCGCATGCGAAGAGCTGCAGGACCGCCTCAAGAGAGTGAACGACCTCCTCGATGCGGCCAACGCGCAGCAGGGCCGCCTCAACCAGCTCGCCAAGCCGGTTGGATCCGGCTCCGCCCGCGTCGCTGGACCCGGCGACATCCAGCACACGGCGTCTTGACCACCTGGCGAGGCGCACTCCGGCCGCACCCGGACCCGGTGGAACCCCGCCCCGACGACCGCCGGCGGCTTGGCGACGAGCCAGCCTCGGAGGTCCGACACCAACTCGACCCTCTGCTCCAACCCAGTCGGCGTCCGACTGGAGGCGACCCGGCCCCCCGCGGCACGGTCACCGACCGGCTGGGCCCGCGCACCATCAACGACACCGACGCCCGTCACGGCCTCGACCGACTCGCCCTCTCACAAGAGATGGAGGAGACCAGCCCCGTCGGACCGGCGTGCTTCGGGCCACGCATTCGGGGCGAGCCCTTTACTAAAGGGTTCACGCTCCCCCCGCGACACCCCCAAGTACAACGGCATCGTGAAGCCGGAGGACTGGCTCACCGACTACACCACCTCCATCGGCATCGCCGGCGGTAACCACCGCCTCGACGTCCGCTACGCGCCTCTCATGCTCGAGGGGTCGGCCTGCACCTGGTTGAACGGTCTGCCGGCCGGCAGCATCAACGCATGGGTCGACTTCAAGCAAGCCTTCGTGCACAACTTCACCGGCACCTACAAGCGACCCGGCCGCCCCAGTCAGCTCGCCATGTGCGTGCAGGGGCCGGTGGAAACCGGCCGTGAGTACCTCGCACGCTGGACCGAGCTCCGGAACAGCTGCGAAGGCGTCCACGAAGTCCAAGCGATCCAGTACTTCGTCAACGGGTGCCGAGAGGGCACCCTCCTCAAGCACAAGCTCTTGCGCTCCGAGCCGGCCACCATGGCCGCGCTCATGGTGACGGCGGACAAGTACGCCAACGCCGACTCCGCCATGAAGATCCAGGTGGCACTTGATGAAGCCGGCAAAGCAAAGCCAGTTTCCCCTCCGAAGCCGGCCGACGAAGGAAGCTGGCAGCAGCACAACCAGCAGAACAACAAGCGCAATGCCGACCAACCGGCCAATCGCTACGATAACCAGCTCGTCGCGGCCGCCGAGCAGGCGCCTGTGAACGACCCGGCCGCCAAACGCCGGCAACCCGCCATGAGTTTCGAGGAGATGCTAGACACTCCCTGCAAGCAACACAGCGGCGCGAGGCCGCCCACGCACACGCTCCGTCAATGCGCCATCACCAAGCATCTCATGAGGTGCGACGTCCCGCCTCCACCACCGCCGCCAGCTCGTGGCGCGATGTGCGACGACGCCTACCCGGCCCAGAACGCGACCTACGTCGTCTTCACCAGCCTCGGCAACGACAAGCGCAGCGAGTGCCTCCTTCGGCAGGAGGTGAACACCGTCATCCCGGCCAAGACAGAATACATGCACTGGTCGGAGCGCCCGGTCACCTCGACCCAAGAGGACCACTCGGCCGTCATGCCGAACCCGGGTGGTTACGCCCTCGTCCTCGACCCCACCATCGTTGCGCCTCGATGCACGTGCAAGTTCTCCCGGGTTCTCGTCGACGGCGGCAGCAGCATCAACATCCTCTACCGCGACACCCTGACCAAGCTCGCCCTCGCGGCCAAAGACCTGGAGCCGACCCGGATGATCTTCCACGGCATCGTTCTCGGCCTCTCCTGCTCTCCGATCAGCCGAATCCGGCTCGACGTCCTGTTCGGCGACAGCAGGCACTTCCGACGCGAGCCGATCTGGTTTGAGGTGGTGGACCTGTCCAGTGTGTACCACGCGCTGCTGGGCTGGCCCAGGCTCGCCAAGTTCATGGCGGTCCCCCACTACGCCTACCTGAGGATGAAGCTGCCGGGTCCAAAGGGCCTCATCACCGTCACCGGCGACTACCGCAAGTCCCTGGAGTGCGCCCGAGACGGCGCCAAACTAGCCAAGTCGCTGGTCATAGCCGAGGAGCGGCGCCAACTCGACCGGATCGTCGCCCGGGCCCAAGAGGCGTCGGCTGCACCGATCCCGGCCGAGGAACCGACCGACGAGGCCTCTTTCAAACCCTCCAAGGAGACCAAGAAAGTGAAGCTGAACCCGGAAGATCCCAACTGCAGCAAGTACATTGTCGTGGGCACCCGCCTCAACAGCAAATAGGAAGGCGAGCTCGTCGACTTCCTCCGTGAGAATCAGGATATTTTTGCATGGACCCCAAAGGACATGCCAGGTATTCCGAGGAAGTACGCCGAGCACAAACTCCACATCCGCAAGGACGCCAAGCCCGTTCGATAACCCGTCCGACGTTTCTCCGAAGAGAAGAGAAGAACCATTGGTGAAGAGGTTGCCAAGATCTTTGCGGCCGGCTTCATCATGGAAGTGTTTCACCCCGAGTGGCTGGCTAACCCAGTCCTCGTCCTGAAGAAGAACAAGATCTAGCGCATGTGTATCGACTACACCAGCCTGAACAAGGCCTGCCCCAAAGACCCGTTCGCCCTCCCGCGGATCGACCAAGTCATCGACTCCACTGCCGGGTGTGAGCTCCTGTCCTTCTTGGATGCTTACTCCGGCTATCACCATATCAAGCTGGACCCGGCCGATGCCCTACAGACGTCCTTCATCGCGCCCTTTGGGGCGTATTGCTACATCACCATGTCATTTGGCTTGAAGAACACCGGCGCCACTTTCCAGCGCTGCATGCAAAAATGCCTGCTGCCGCAACTCGGCCGCAATATCCACGTCTACGTGGACGACATTGTGGTGAAGACCAAGCAACACCTCGCGCTCCTTGATGACATGAAGGAGACTGCGAGTACAAGGACAAGCTCAACCCGGAAAAATGCGTTTTCGGCGTCCCGGCCGGGAAGCTGCTCGGCTTCCTCATCTCGGAGCGCGGCATTGAGGCAAACCCGAAGAAAATCAAGGCCATCGAGCGCATGCGCAAGCCGGCTCGGCTGCACGATGTTTAGAAGTTCACCGGCTGCTTGGCCTCGGTCAGCCGGTTTCTTAGCCGGCTAGGCGAGAGGGCCTTGCCCCTATATTAGCTGATGAAGAAGACGACGCCGTTCGAGTGGAACGACCGGGTGGACGAAGCCTTCCGGGATCTCAAGCGCATGCTCTCCACCACACCAGTATTGGCCGCACCGGCCGAGAAGGAGGCGCTGTTGCTCTATATCGCCTCAACCTCACGGTCGGTCAGCACGGTGATGGTGGTCGAGCGACCAGAGAAGGGCAAGATCCAAGCCATCCAACATCCCGTCTACTACCTGAGCGAGGTGCTCTCCGCCTCCAAGCAGAACTACCCACACTACTAGAAGATGTGTTACGGGGTGTACTTCACCGCCAAGAAATTGAAGCAGTACATCCAAGAGCACGTTGTCACCGTGGTCAGCACGGCCCCTCTCAGCGAGATCATCAGGTACCGGGATGCCTCTGGTCGGGTCGCCAAGTGGGCGCTCGAGCTAGCCGGCCACACCATCCTCTACGAGCCCCGCACTACGATCAAGTCCCAAGCTTTGGCCGACTTCCTCGTCGACTAGACCGAGACCCAGTACCTGCCACCGCCGCCGGACTCGACGCACTGGCGCATGCACTTCGACGGCTCGAAGATGCGACTCGGCCTAGGGGCCGACATCGTGCTGTCCTCCCCCAAAGGTGACCGGCTCAAGTACGCACTGCAGATCCACTTCGCCGCCTCCAACAACATTGACGAGTATGAAGCCCTTGTCCACGGCCTCCGGTTGGCCAAGGAACTCGGCATCTGGCGCATCCTGTGTTATGGCGACTCGGACCTGGTGGTGCAGCAGTGCTCCGGCGAGCGGGACGCCCACGACTCCAACATGGTGAGCTACCGCTTTGTCGGGACCCCGATTCCAAGTCACACCGATCTAGCCGGTAACACCTCATATCACTTTGCGGCCTCACGCACGATACTCCCACGGGTGTCGCCTTACCATGGCCCGGGACCATTTGCGCCTTTTGGCTCACGTATATGACAATGTCGCTAGCATCCATATGACACAGAACCCGGGCCGACATGGCTAGTCATGAACCCAAAGCGTGCGAATCCGGGCTGTAGCACTGGGCTAACAGGACTCCGGGAACCCGGGCTGTAGCAGGCTAGGCAGGACTCCGGATGTCACCGCGTGACATTTCCCCGAAGGGACAGACACAAGAACGATATGAAACACATGCCGGCCAGTCAAGTGTCCAGAGCAGTAGTGCTGGGCTAGCAGGACTCCGGTGGACTGGGCTGTAGCGGACTACTATGGCTCAAGGAGGCACTAGACTACATTTCCCCATAAGAGAGGCTGCTAAGGATAGACAAGTAGATTGTCGGATCCCACACATACCAAGCATTTCAATCATACACACAATATGCTCGATATGTGCAAATACAACATGGCATCACAACAAGACTCTACGACTCAGAGTATTTATTCATTAGGCCCCGAAGAGCCAGATATTACAAACATGGGTCTCATGACCCAACATTCAGAGCATACAAGTCAAGGCACATGCGGAAGCTTAACATGTCTAAGTACAGACATCTACAAATGGAAAAGGCTGAGAAGCCTGACTATTTACTAGATCCTGCCGAGGGCACAAGATCGTAGCTGAGGTATCAAGCTAAACGTCGAAGTCCACACGGGACTACTAGTGAGACTGACGTCTCTCTGCAAAACATAAAATAAGCAAACGTGAGTACAAATGTACCCAGCAAGACTTACATCAGAACTAGCTACATATGCATCGGTATCAACAAAAGGGGTGGTGGAGTTTGACTGCAGCAAGCCAGCTTTGACTTGGTGGCTATCCTAAACTATGACTGCAAGTAACTCTTTTGAGGTGGCGCACACGAGTCCACAAATTCACCATATCAATACTCCACTATGGATCCGCTCCCGTCTCCCTACGAGAACACCATCCATAGCACTCACGCTTATCTTGCGCATTTTAGAGTATCCACTTTCACTTGTCTATGAACTGTACAGGCAACCCAGAAGTCCTTTATCGCGGACACGGCTATTCGAATAGATCATATTAACCCTGCAGGGGTGTACTTCGTCACACACGCTCTCGCCACTTACCACCATGTACACATCGTGTACCTCGGCAACCTTCAAGCGGAAGCCTGGCGAGGGAGTCGGCCACGACCTGACTAACCACACAAGTCTCTAGTCCAGGTTTATCGCCTATTCGGGTTCCATCCGCAAGGAGATCCGGCCGGGGTGTCGTTCACGGCCCCAAACGATGTGAACAGGGTTCCCAAGCCCACCTCGACGGATGGATCTACGCTTGGTACACCGTGCCATGGTGCCTAGTCTGTCCCAAGCCCACCTGTACCGGGTGCCACTTGGTAGACTACTAACACTACCTACAAACACCAGAAACTAGTTGCAACTCCTGGACAGAGATCAAGTTGATTAATAAGTCGAGAGGGGCACTTAAGCATTCCAATGTGTGGTAGTAACTGTTCATGGATCACAAACACAGAACTCAGTTCCTGAGGACGGTTTCAATGAGACAACCCACCATGTACTCCTACATGGCCTCTCACCGCTACCTTTACCAAATCGTGTTCACACACTTAGCTCTCGCACAGTAGGACATGTTCACCACTTTCCAATTCATTCCCGATGAATCAGACCTGACTCAACTCTAAGCAATAGCAGGCATGACAAACAAGCATGAATGAGTAGGCACATCAGGGCTCAAACAACTCCTACTCATGCTAGTGGGTTTCATCTATTTACTGTGGCAATGACAGGTCATGCAGAGGATAAAGGGGTTCAGCTACCGCAGCAAGTAACAGATAAATCGTTGTTGTCCTAATGCAGTAAAAGAGAGCAGGAGCGAGAGAGTGGGATTGTATCGGAATGAGCAAGGGGGGTTTTGCTTGCCTGGCACTTCTGAAGATAACATTGAGTCTTCATTAGTGTCAACGATCACAGCGTCGGAGCAGCGTCTACCGAGAGGGGACAATTACCGGCAAACAAGGAAAACCAATCAATGCAATGCAACAATATGATGCATGAATGTGACATGGCAATATGCTGTGAATTGAGCTAATGCAGCTAGCAACAAGTGCAAGGGAGTCCATTTGAACCAAGGGTTCAAATGCAAACTCTAGTTTAAGCATTTAAAATGCCATTTGAATGTTTTCACTTATACAGCAGGTATAAGTTGGTTTTTCATGCATGAAAGTGGTACAGATGGATAGATTAGATTTTTCTGATCATTTTTCATATATAACTTGTTTGATTTGGAGCTACGGTTGAATTTCTATGAATTTTAGAAGTTTGCACCATTTTCTGGAATTTCCTGAATAAGAATAAATCCAGAAAAAGAGTTATTGCGTCAGCATGATGTCAGTGTGACATCACGAGTCAACTGGGGCGGTCCAGGTCAAACCTGACACGTGGGGCCTGCATGTCAGTGTCACATCTAACTAACTAAATTAGTTAACACTAATTAAATGCTAATGCTAAACAAACAGGGGCATGGGCCCACCTGTCATAGGTTCAGGCCAGTCAAACCCCGGTCCACCGGGGTCAACCCACCGGAGTTGACCCGCGGCTCATCGCCGGCGAAGCCAGAGACGGCGGAGACGTTCGGGTTTGCATCTCCGGCGACCAAAGGGGCGGATGAGGGCATCTACGCGGAGCTGGGACTCGCCCGCATCCATCTGTGCAAATGGCAGGGGCTGAGGTGGCCCGAGCTCACCGGAGGCAAGCTCGCGGCGGTGGCCGGAGTTCGGGCCAGCACGGGCGCGGGGCTATGCTTGGCGAGCAAGCGATCTGAGGGGCTGGGCGGGCTCCTGGAAGATCCATGAGCTCGAGGTCGTGCTCGGACGTGAGTTTGGTGACCTGCAACGACGACGGCGACAGGCGCGGCGGCGGGAGCTTTGGCCGCGGTGGCCAGGGGGACTAGAGGAGGGATTCGACAGCGGGGAGAGAGGGGTTGGGAGCAGGAGCTCACAGGGATGCGGTAGAGAAGGTCAACGTGCTCGGGAAAGCGTCGGAGGTGACGAATTGATGACGGCGATCTCGGCGCCCGTCGGTGGTAGATGATGATGATGGCGTCACTGCAGTGCTTCCCGGCTTGCTTGGCTTGGTAGAGGTGACAAGGACGACGGCACGGAGCTCATGGGCATGTCGGAGGGGCGAGGGGGTGGCTGTGGCCGCGGCGGTGCACGGCGGCGCTCCCTGACACGTTTGGGTGCGAGGTGGGGAGAGAGCAGAGAAGGGGAAGGAAGCCGAGGGAGAGTGAGAGAGCGGTCGGGGGCTGCGTGGCGACTCCAGGGTCGTCCAGGGGAAGCGGCAAGCAGGAGCTGGCGGAGAGCGGGCGCGCGCGGGGCGACCACGCGCCCAGTCCTTCTGGCAGAGGAGGAAGATGACAAGGGGGGGGCACTGGTGGGCTGGGCTGGCCACTTGGGCGGCAGGTAAGCGCCAGGTAATTCCTCTGTCACTCTTTTCTTTAATTGTTTCTGTTTTCTATTTTCTGTAATTGTGTTTGGCTTTATTAAAAATGCCAGGGCATTTCCAAAAATCATCAAACTGCTCATGATCACTGTTGGGAATATATCCTCCAGTAAACATTTTAGTTCATGATTATTTGAGCATTTAAAATATTTAATAGCATTTAAATGCCCAAATGCAAATAGAGTATGATTAATCCAGAGCCCAAATATGTCATGGAAAAATGTGCATCACCTCTGATTACTGTTTCCAGCATTTTCCAAGAATGATGAACATTTTTGAAAACCATTTGGATTTACTGGAAATATTTTGGTTGAACCTACTGAATTCCTTTAATGCTAGGGTTTAGGCAATCCCCATTTCAAGTTTCTTTCAAAGTTTAAACATGATGCACACATGAAGCTAGCCTAGTGCAATATGAGAAGCTAGGGATGTGACACGCTTCCTCGTCCAAAAGCTGTCTGGATTCTTCGCGGGTTGCGAGTTCCTCCACGCCCCGTGCGCAGAGAATGAGGCGGCCAACACGCTCGCCAAGATCGCCTCGTCCCATCAGTCCATTCCGTCCGGCGTCTCCCTCGAGCATCTGCACAAGCCGTCTGTCAAGCCGTCTCCGGACTCTGAGTCCATCCACGTCCCAGCCGACCCGACCGCGCCTCAACCCGGCCCAGGGACTGCTCCACTCAACCCGGCCGCGCGTCAACCCGGCCCGGGAACTGCCGAACCCAGCCCGGGGACTGCCGAACCCGGCCCAGGGGCTGCTGGACCCGGCTCGGGGGCTGCCGCCCCAGATCCCGAAACAGTGGCCGTCTTCGCCGTGGTGACGGCACCATCCTGGGCCCTGCCCATCTCAGAGTTCCTGGAGAACGGGGTCCTCCCCATGGACGAGACTGAAGCTCGGCAAGTGCAGCTCCACCGGCATATTCCAGCGCTGCGTCGAGCAACACAAGGGCATTGAGATCCTCCTCGACATACACCAGGCGTGTGCGGACACCACGCCGCCTCACGGTCCCTGGTGGCCCAAGCATTCCGCCATGGTTTCTACTGGCCCACGGCCCTCGAAGACGCAGAGTCACTCGTCCTCAAGTGTGAGGGATGCCAGCGCTTCAGCAAGCATAGCCACCAGCTGGCGTCGGCACTCCGAACCATCCCGATCCCCTGGCCCTTCGCGGTCTCGGGACTCGACATGGTAGGGCCTTTCAAGACCGCTCGAGGCGGCATGACGCACCTGCTGATGGCGGTGGACAAGTTCACCAAATGGATCGAAGCAAGGCCGATCAAGGAGCTGGATGGGCCAACGGTCGTTCGATTCCTCGAGGACATCGCGGTGCGCTTCGGCATGCCGTACAGCATCATCACGGACAACGGCACCAACTTCGTCAAGGGTGCGCTCGCGCAGTACTGCTCCATCTCCGGAATCCTCCTCGACCTGGTTTCCGTCGCACACCCGCAGTCCAACGGCCAGGTCGAGCGGGCCAACAGCCTCATCCTATTCGGCATCAAACCGTGACTTGTCGAGCCGCTCATCCATTCACCCGGCAGTTGGCTTGACGAGTTGCCGGCCGTCCTCTGGAGTCTCCGCACCATGCCAAACAGGTCGACCGGGTTTACCCCGTTCTTCCTCGTCTACGGAGGAGAAGCCGTCATCCCGACCGACGTCGAGTTCAACTCGCCGCGCGTCACGATGTACATGGAAGCCGAAGCCAAGGAAGCCGGCGAAGACGGCGTCGACCTGCCTGAAGAAGCACGTCTCCTAGCGCTCAGTCGCTCAGCCATCTACCAGCAAGGCCTGAGGCATTACCACAGCAAGAAGATCAAGCCCATCGCTTTCCGGGAGGGAGACCTCGTCCTCCAGCTCGTCCAAGAGTAGACCGGCCAACACAAGCTATCCACCCCATGGGAGGGCCCCTTCATCGTCAGCAAGGCCTTGTGCCACCGCAACGCGTACTACCTCATCGACGCCCGCAAGTCAAACAAGCACAAGAGGGACATCGCCGGCGAAGAAACAACCCGGCCATGGAATGCAGAGCTCCTCCGCCCGTTTTACAGTTAGCCGTGTGCACATATGTATCACTGCCTTTTGTAATCATCTGAAAACTATGGGATCCCCGAACGACGCTCGGGGGCTGCCCTTTTTGCGACGAAGCTATTTTTGTCTCCTACATTTTTGCATTGCTTTCCTATTAAACCAACCCGACCGCCGGGTTGACTCGCTCGACCCGGGGGCTGGCCGGCTTGGCCACCCGCCGTTCTCCTCAGCGGCTCCTGACGCGTTGGATCGCCACGGTCTCTCACTTCGCCCTAAGCCGCAGAACCGGTTTCGGCTGTTGGCTGGCAAGCACATGAGACAAAAGCACGAGCGTGCGACGAACACTAAGTCAAGAACCGCCGGGTCACCCAACCCGGCCCCGCCACTTTAAGTTTCTGCACAACCGGCTGCTCGCCTACCCGGCCCCGCCGGATTGCCGCCAGCCGGCCCAGTGGGTGTTTCGCTCACGCTCAACATTTCGAAAGCCTAAGTATCACATGCTCCTCTCAAAGGCCGAACCCCTTGTCACGGACCGGAGCCTCGGCCGTCAGACTCACGGGGGGGGGGGACCAAAGGGGGAAAGTTGTGAAAAAATGGCTCCAGAGACAGAAAGCAAGAGCGCAGGCATCCACAAAGTTTCTGCATACCGCTGGGTCGCTCAACCAAGCCTCACCACTTTAAGTTGCCGCACGACCGGCCGCTCGCCAACCCGGCCCCGCCGGATTGCCGCCAGCCGGCCCAGTGGGTGTTTCGCTCACGCTAAACATTTCGAAAGCCTAAATGCTGTACGCTCCTCTCAAAGGCCGAACCCCTTGTCACGGACCGGAGCCTCGGCCGTCAGAATGGCGGGGGAGAAGCCCAGGAGGGGAGAGTGCAGGAAAACGGCTCGAAAAAATGAAAAGCAAAAGCGCAAACATTCACAAAGTTCATGCATCATAAGTTCATAAACAGGCCCAAGGCCAGAGTTTATTACACCCAGTTAACCCCCAGTGGGTGGGTGGACCTGCTACCTAACAAAAATTGTTACTAAGTTAAAAATCAGGCATCCTCGCCGCCGGATCGCGCAGCTCCCGGGTCCGCTGAAGTGCCGGTGTCCTCCTCCCCAGCGCTCGCGTCGCGGTAGACGCCTGTTTCCTTGGAGCTGCCCTCCGAGTCATCTAGAAGCAGGCCGTAGTCGTCGGCAGGCACGACTCTACCATCCTTCGACTACTCCGGCCGGTACTCGTCATGGAAGGCGAACCCGACGATGTAGCTGGCCCAAGTAGCTATCCGGCCGGCCTCCGCTTGCAGCTGGCTCTCTGAGCTAGCTCATTGGCCCATCAAGGCGTCCATCGACAAGTCCGGATGCCAAGACATCGCAAACCGGAGCGCCATCTCGGCACCAGCACGGGCAGCGGAAACGCGCCAGTCATGGAGCCGATCCGGCCCCGCCTCCAACCACCGCGCCAGCCGCGTGAAGCTGGTCGGTGCGACGGAGACCGACCAGAGGGCCGTCATCATTTCCGCGCCGGCCTTAGAGAGCCACCCCATCTGATCGCCCAGGACTCGCAGACGAGCCTCGGCGGGTCACAATCTCCGAGAAGGTCCAGGCCACCTGCGGGTCAGTCCCGGAGCTGACGATCCCCTGCGGATCGCGCCGAAAGCGGACCGCCTCCTCCGCCAGCTGGCGTGTCTCTGGGAAGGCCCCTGTTTAGAAGAAAAGAAGTCAGAAGAATGTCACCAGGGACAAGGAGCCGGGTCCACAACCCGGCAGAACCCAAGAAAAGCACTTACTGGAGAAGGACTCTTCCAGGTGCTGCACCTCGAGAAACGTACCGTGCCGCTCCCGGGGAATGGTGCGGTCACGCTCCTGCAGTGCCTTCTCCAGATCGGCGACCTTGGCAAGGGCCGCCTTCAGCTCGGCGTCCTTGCCCTCGGCCGCCTTCACGGCCTCCTCGCGGCACCGGGTCTTCCCCTGTCGGGTCTCCTCTGCCGTGGCTACCAGCGCCTTCAGACGCCCCACCTCGGCCTGAAGCTACCCCTTGTTGTCGGCCAGCTTGCCGCGTTGCTGGTCCACCTCAGCAAGGGCCCGCTGCGCCTCGACGACCTTGGCGGCCTCCTCCTTGAGGCGCTCCACCTCGACCTCAAGACGACCCTTGTCACCCGCCAGTTGCTCACGCAGCTGGCCGGCTTCGTCAAGCGCCCGCCGGGCTCCCGTCGCCTCCACCCTCGCCCTCTCCACCTCGGCTCCAAGCCGACCGGCGTCGGCAACAAGCCGGTCATAGTGGAAGCCAGCCAGAATCAGCCGGGTCCTCCAAGACAACACCTCGGCTGCAGAAGAAAGATTCAGAAACAAAGTACTATTTTAAGATTCAACCCAACTGCTACGCAGTTGGCCTGAATCTCGGGGGCTACACCAAGTGGGTGCGCTAGCGCGCCCCCACTACAAAAGAGCAAGCAATGAATGTACCTGCCGCGGCGCGGAGCTCCTCCTCCTTGGTAGCGAGCCTTTCCTTGAGACGCCGGTGCATCTCAAGGAGCTGGTTGAAGACACCGACCCGGTAGAAGTCCAGTTGATGCAAAAAAGCAACGATCAATACGAGAAAACAACATAAGATTCGACCCAACTGCTACGCAGTTAGCCCGAATCTCGGGGGCTACACCCAGTGGGTGCGCTGGCGCGCCCCCACAAAGAAAAAGCAGAACGCAACGGAGAACTTACAAACCCGGCGCGCTCCAGCTCCTGCGTCGCCTCCACCTCGGCCTGGGCGAAGGCCTGGATCCGGTCCATCCGCCCTCGCAGGCGCCGGGTCACGGCGGGCATCGCCGCCTCCTCCTGGGTCGGAGGCCCGAAGAAGACCTTCCTAGTCCCGCTCCGCGACGCCTGCGACCCGGCAACCCCGCGACCCCTGGGCCGGGGCACCAGGGCGTGCCCCCCGCTGGCTGCCTCCCTTGAGGCCGGCGCACCCTCTGGCTCCCTCTCTGGATCTGACGCCGGCTCAGAGGCCGGAGCGGTCCGTGGCTCCACCACCAACGGCGCCTCGCTCGTCGGTGCCTGGGGGGCCCCCTCCGGCGCCATCCGCAGCGCCTACGTCGCCGCCGCCTCCGTCGACCCCCGCCCGCTCGACCACGTCGGTCCACGGCGGGGTATCGTCCCCAACGACCACGACCTCCCGGTTGAGGTCCATCACATCCGCACGGCCGCCTCGGTCGTGCTCCCCCTCCAACGACGGCACAAAAAACGTCGCCGCAACCACCGTCCCAGCCGGCATCTCCGGCCACGCCGGCCCCTCGCCGGCCTAGCCCACATCGCCGCAGCATCAACCCACGCCCAGGTCGACGCCGCCTCCATCTCCGCCTCGGCCCGGTTCCGGTCGCGCCAGGCTAGGCCTTCAGTATCGGCTGGGTCCAGACCAAGATCAGGATCCGCCCGCTCCTCCTCCTCGACCCGGTCCACGGTACCGGGCCGCCTCCTCTGGAACGCGGCGCCCTTGTGGACGCGGCGTCCGCCGCTGCCAACGCCAGCGATATCGGCGACCTGAAACCCCAAGACGAACTAAATACAGGCCAGACAGAGCCGCTCGGCGACTCGGTTCAAACCAAAATAAACTCACCCTGGCACCACCGGAACGGCAGGCATCGCCGCCCTCTTCTGCTGCGCACCGCACCTCCTCTTGGTGGGTAGCTTCGCCTCCCCGGCCGGGTCCGCCGCGTGCTTCACGGTCGGAGGTCGCGGCACGATGCTGTCCTTCCCGTACGGCTGCCTCGCCGCCGGCTCCGCCCGCGCCGCCGCCCCCAACACCCGGCGCCGCTACACCAACAGCTCACGTCAGCACGCCCAATGCCATCCCACGACCGGCAACTCAAGAATTAAAAACAAGACTTACCGGCTCGGCGCCCTGCGCCCGCGTCGGCGGCCGCCTCCTCCTCCCCGCCGTGGGCCTCGGGATCCTCCAAGGCGACCCGCACCACCTGCGCCCGCTCCCGGTCATAAGGATGCCGGATGGCATTCAGAAGCACCTCCCGTGTCGCGTCGGGGCGGATAAGAAGATAAGCATCAGCGAAATATGGAGACCAAGGACTCACCATCGGTGCCGGGTTCACGCGGGTGTATGGGGCTTTCCCAAACTGCCAATCCTCCCGCAGGTTGGCCTTGGAGATGTCGTTGACCCGGCGCGCGACCTGGTCCACTGCCAGCCGCAAGTTCGCCATGCGGTTGGGGTCTTGAAGGCCGGTCATCTGACCGATGAGGTGGCTGCGCTGCTGCAGTGGCAGCACTCGGCGGACGATGAAGGCGGTGATGAGGTGGGTGCCAGTGAGCCCCTCCCGCTCCTTCATCACTGACACCCGCTCGCACAGGTTGAGCACCTCCTGCGACGGATGCTTGGGGTAGTACCCCCAATTCTGCTTATCCCTCGGCGGCGAATTGACGAAGGGCGGCAAATTGATGCGGTCCGCACTGAGGTTGCGGACGTAGAAGAAAGAATTCTGCCACTTCTTGGCAGAATCCTCCAGCGGCATCTTCGGGCAGTCAGCGCCCGACCGCTTGAAGATGATGGCGGCCCCACACTCAGACATCTCCCCGGCCTTCGGCCCCTGCTGCTTCAAGGAGAAGAAGCCCACCCAGAGGTCGATCGAAGGCTCGACCCCTAGGTACCCCTCGCAGAGGGTGGCGAAGCCAGATAGCTGCACGATGGCGCCGACGCCCAGATGATGGGGCTGGAGCCCGAAGAACTCCAGGAAATCGCGGAAGAAGCCGCTCGCAGGAAGCCCGAACCCGCTCTTGAAGTGGGGGAACAAGACAACGCGCTCTGTTCCCTCGGGCCGCGGCTCCCACTCGCCCTGCGGAAGGCGCGCGGCGACCTGTATCGCCCCCGGCAGGCGCCTGGTGGTGCGAAGGTAGGCGATGGCAAGGTCCATCCAGTGTGACCACCACGAGAGCTTTGCGCGCGGAAAAGGGGCAGGTGGTGATGCGGCGGGCGGCATCGGGATGATGCTCGCGAACACCGGGCAGAGCGGCGAGGCAATCGTGGCGGATGACCACTTGCTCCCCGCCGACGCCGTTTTTGACTTTTCTCTTGTGCATCTGAATCAAGCATGACGGTCGAGCCCATCCACAAGCCCGACGGCAAAGCTCTGCTCAAGGCAACGGGCGTCGCGGTGTGCGGCGGTCGCAAGAAGCAGAGGAAGGAAGACGAAGGCAGGGGCGTGAGCGAGAATGATTTCTGCCACCCCCTCCTCGCCCCAATTTATAAGCCACAGTTCGAAATGTGGGGGAGTGGGATCGTTTGCGCTCGCCTTTCCCACTTCCCCTCAATAACTGCGCCCGTACGTAAGCAATAACTGCCTCGAGAATGGCAACCGACTTGCAGGCCCCAGCACGTCGCCCTGTCCCGTTGCGCGCGTGGCCTGTTAGACCCCTCCGGCTCCCAAACACCACGTGGCACCCGCGCGAGGCCCAAAAGATTGCCTCAAAATTCGGTGGACTCCTCGGTTTCCCGCCGCTGCCAGGGTGTCGCGGTCCGGCTTCCGGAAGCCGGCACACAATGGGTGTTGCCAGACTCGGCAGTCACAAAATCCGCCTTCGCAAGGGGGGAAACTGCGAAAGCCCTCCCATCTGAAGACGACGGACCTTCACAGCTTCGGGGACTACTGTCAGGGGGATGAACCCTAGGCAGGCAACGGAACCCGGATCCTTTTCAAAAACAACGGGGCCAGCATCGCCCCTCAATCCGGCTCGCACTTGGCCGGGTCGCTCGACCCGGCCAAGTCCCTCGACCTGGCCAGACTCCTCGACTCGGCCCCAACTACCAACTCAAGACTTCTCCAACAAGCGAGCGCCACCCTTGGCGTGTTCTCCAACCGGCCAAGGGTCAGCGGCCGTCCCATCCCAGCCGTACGATGGGACGAGTCTCCACCAACTGATGACCAAAGCCACAATACCCCGCCCATGCCTCTAGTCAGCCGAGCGTGGCAACAGTGCCCCCCACCTACTCGCTGACCAGGGCCGGCGTGGCAACAGTGCAATCATCGTCACCCATGATGCCAGCAAGCGGCGACCTGACGGGTTGCCACTGTAGCCGACTCAACCTGGCCACTCCCTGACGATCGACAAGACAGCCAACAGTGCCCTCGTACCCGGCAGGACCCACGTCCGGAGAACCCGACGAGCCCTGACCCCCGGCGGGTCCCAGCACCGGCTTCCCAGATGATGACAACCCGGCCCCACGGCCTTGTAACATTACCATTGTACCCCTGGGGGGTTGGCCTATAAAACCCCCCAGGAGCCCTTATGCATACGGGAAACTCTCTCACTCGCACAGGCGATCACCCATCCACACTCACGTACCAAGCCACACCTGAGGAGAGGGAGCGGCCTAAGCCTTGGCTCACCTTCCTCCTCCCTCCATACAGCTCTAGGAGCAACTCTGTACTGATACATACGAACTACACTTGGTAGGACAAGGGGTGTTATCTCTTCGGAGAGCCCCGAACCTGGGTATGTCTTGCGTCCCGCGCTTGCTCATGCCAACCTCGCCTCTAGAGCCCACCAGTGCCCTCGAGCCTCCTCCTCTCTTTAGCCATCCCTTGGCATCTGCTGTGCGCCCACCACGACATGGATCATAAAGAGAAAATTTTATATGATAGTTATATTATTGAATTTGATTATGATCCTACATATAATTATTATGAGATAGGAAAATATGGTTGTAGAATTTTCATGTTATTAACTTTCCTCTCGTTGTATTGAGATTGTCAATGTTTTATTCCTCTCCTTTGCATATGCTAGATATTTCTTGTCTTGATAATTTGTTTTCCTTTAAATTTCTATGCATAGGAAGTATGTTTGTCAGGACCCCGATTCCAAGTCACACCGATCTAGCCTGTAACACCTCATATAACATTGCGGCCTCACGCACGGTACTCCCACGGGTGTCGCCTTACCATGGCCCGGGACCGTTTGCGCCTTTTGGCTCACGTATATGATAATGTCGCTAGCATCCATATGACAGAGAACCCGGGCCGACATGGCTAGTCGTGAACCCAAAGAGGCACTAACGTATGGGGACAGGCATACATGAATCAACATCGAACGTGTCGGTCAGCAGCGTGTGAATCCGGGCTGTAGCACTGGGCTAACAGGACTCCGGGAACCCGGGCTGTAGCAGGCTAGGCAAGACTCCGGATGTCACCGCGTGACATTTCCCGAAGGGACAGACACAGGAACGATATGACTCACATGCCGGCCAGTCAAGTGTCCAGAGCAGTAGTGCTGGGCTAGCAGGACTCCGGTGAACCGGGCTGTAGCGGACTACTATGGCTCAAGGAGGCACTAGACTACATTTCCCCATAAGAGAGGCTGCTAAAGATAAACAACTAGATTGTCGGATCCCACACATACCAAGCATTTCAAACATACACACAATATGCTCGATATGTGCAAATACAACATGGCATCACAACAAAACTCTACAACTCAAGTGCTTTATTTAAAGGGCTCCGGAGAGCCTTACATAACTTGTTCATACAGATAGGGGTCACATGACCCGACACTCAAGTCATACAATCATACAAGCACATGCGGAAGCAAACTGTCTGGGTACAGACACTAGAAAGAAAGAAGGCTTGACGAAGCCTGTCTATCTACATAGGCCCTTCACAAGCCTAGATCACCACCTGGGTGGCGCGTCACTCGTCGTCGTCGAGTTCTACGTAGAACCCGTCAGAAGGGGCGGTGTTGTCGTCTGAAAACAGTAATTAGGCAACATGAGTACAAAGGTACTCAGCAAGTCTTATAACAGATCCTACTATACATGCTCATTCTCAAGAAGGTAGTGGGGTTATTGCAGCAAGCCAGCTTTGACTCTTGGCTAAGCTATCCTACGATACACCACTTGTGAAATAGTTTTCGCACACGAGTCCACTAATCACCATCTCAATACTCCACCGTGGATCCTCCCTCGTCATCCAACGAGAGGGCCATCCGCGGTACTCACACTTATCTTGAGGCTTTTAGTAGTATCCATTTACTTGTCTATGAACTGCATAAGCGACCAAGTAGTCCTTTATCGCGGACGCGGCTATTCGAATAGTTTCATACCCTGCAGGGGGTGTACTTCGTCACACACGCTCTCACCACTTATCGTCGCTACACGACGTGTACTCGGCAACCTTCAAGCGGAAGCCCAACGTGGGTGTCGGCCACAGTCTACCTAAACACTCGAGTCTCTAGTCCAGGTTTATCGCCTATTTAGGTTCCATCCGCAGGGAGTCCGGCCGAGGTTTCCACATACGGCCCCAAACGATGTGTGCAGGGTTCCCGGACACCAAACGGGCGACTCGGTACACCGTGCCACGAGCCTACCGCATCACAGCCCACCCCTTGGTCAGCGCTGTCCACGGCCTCCAGCTTACTACAAACACCAGAAACTACGTGCAACTCCTGGACAGAGGACAAGGGTGATTAAGAAGCCGAGGGGGTCCATTGGTTTCGGGCCCAATGTGTGGTAGTAGCTGAATCTTAAATCACGCATACAGATCACAGTTCTTAGGGACGGTCTCAATGAAACAACCCACCATGTACTCCTACATGGCCTCCCATCGATACCTTTACCAAATCGTATTCAACACTTTACTCTCTTCACCGACACACACACTTTCACTCTAGTTCATCACCCTGATGAGCCAGACCTGACACAACTCTAAGCATAGCAAGCATAGCATTGTAGGAACACAACAAGGCTCAATCAACTCCTACACATGCTAGTGGGTTTCATCTAGTTACTATGGCAATGACAGGTCATGCAAAGGAAAGTGGGTTCAACTACCGCAACACACAACAGTTTGAATCGCGTTGTCTTAATGCAGTAAACGAGAGCAGAAGCGAGAAGATGGGTTTGTATCGAAATGATCAATGGGTTGCTTGCCTGACGGAGTGGTGGTGGGATTCTGCCCTTCAGTTGGATACTCGTGAATATCCTCGGAGGCAGGACCTACCACAATGAACACATCGAAGCACAATCAACACCAAGCAAGTGCAACAATATGATGCATGCATGGGACATGGCAAAATGGATGTATTGGGCTAATGCAACTAAGACCAGATGGGTTTGGACTAATTTGAATCAAAGATTCAAATTCCAAGTTCATAAATGGCCCATATTAGTGCTTTATCTTGTTCTGTATAAAACAGTAGGTTAACTTGCTTAATCATGCATGAAACCAGTACAGATGGATAGAATGGATTTTTCTGATCATTTTTCATATATAAATCTTTTCATTCTGAGCTATAGATTATTTTCTATGATTTTTTGAAGTTTGTGATAATTTCTGGAATTTCCAATATAAGAATAATTCCAGTAAAAGCTTTACTGCGTCAGCCTGACGTCAGTGTGACGTCAGCAGGTCAACGGGGTCGTCCAGGTCAAACCTGACGTGTGGGTCCCCTGTGTCAGTGACACTGTTAGGTAATTAGTTAATTAGGATTAGTTTTAATTCTAACTCAGATTAGTTAGCAGGCGGGCCCCACTCGTCAGTGACCCTGGGGGGGTTGACCTGTGGTCAAACCACATTGACTCGCCGGCGTTTAGCCGCCGGCGACGTCCAGACGCGGCGGTGGAGTGCGGGATCCCCCTCCGGCGACCAAAAGGACGGCGGAGAGTACCTATGTGTAGCTGGGGGCGAACCGCGTCGACTGGTGGTGGTAGAGGAGCTCGGGGTCGCCGGAATCGACGCCGGCGACGAGCCGGGCGGCTGCCGGGTACGGGCGTAGTCGAAACCGTAGCTAGAGAGCACGGCGAGGGGCAAGCGATGGCGCTACGGGTTCCTGGCGTTGCGGTGGAGCTAATGGCTACGGTGGTGCGGCCGTTAGATGGCCGGAGCCTCGTCGGCGATGAGCTCGTGCGGCGGCGCGTTCGGGTGAGCTTCGTGCGGTGGCTATAGCGCTCGAGAGAGAGAGAGGAGAGGATGGGAAGGTGGCCATGCTCACGGCGGTTGCGATGGAGCAGACGGCGAGGTCGGAGACGAGCTGTAGCAGTGGCGACGGCGGAGGGGATCTCCGACGGTGAGCGGCGAAGGCGAGGTCGGTGACGGAGCTTCGGGGCAAACGAGCGCTCGGGGCTCGGCTTGCTTGAAGGAGTGGGCGACGGCGGTGCTGTAGGACACGGTAGTACGGCGCGAGGTCGACGGTGGGCGCGGCTACTCCGGTGAGGTGGCTGCGGCGGCGTCGGCCATGGTGGGGAGAAGGCGAGGGAGAGGCGATGGGGTTGAATGGCGATGTCCGGGGGCTCGGGGCGCGTCGAGAGAGGTCGGCCAGCTCATCCGCGGCGGGGGTGGCAAGCTGCTGGCGCCGTGGCGAGCTCACGCTCGCCGGCGTCACCTCTCTGCCTGCTCTGGCGAGAGCAGGCAGCTGACTGGCGCGGGCCAACACAGTGCTGGGCCGCCAGGTGGGCTGCCAGGTAAGTCTTCTGCCTTCTGTTCTTTTCTCTTTTTTATTTATTTCTGTACTGTGTTTTGAAATAGTAAAAATACTATTTCATTTGGAAAAATCCTGAAAATATTCTGAGGCACCTTTGAGATTATTCCCAACAGCCTAAAAATACCTTCAAGATTATTTGGGCATTTAAAAATATTTATAGCATTTAAAATGCCCAAATGCAAATACTTATGGCTTGTGCAAAAATCCAAGATGGCCTCCAGAAATATGAAACCATTTTTGGCAGAGGTTTTAGCCAAGACCAAAGGTGGTGAACATTTATGGAGGGCATTTCAGGTTCATTGGAAAATTTTTAGTAAACCCTAGTTGTTCCAGGGGGGTGCTGGGGGTTTCTGGCATCCCCATTTCAGGTTTCTGTGAAATGTAGCCATGATGCAACACTCTAATGCATGAACTAACTAGGATGTGACAATGTTAGACTTAAATTTGTTTGTCACATGTTTCATGATGCTCTCCTTGTTTTTCAATTATTATCTTTTGTGTGAGCATCGTTGAAATCTTATGCCTAGCTAGGGGCATGAAACTATAGTGCTTGTCGGGAGGCAACCCAATGAATAAAATTTATTTTTGCTTTTTGCTTTCTGTTTTTGTGTGTTTACACAGTTATGCTACTGGTATGATTGCGTTTTTTGTGTTTTAATTAGAGTTTGTGCCAAGTAAAACCTATAGGATCTTCTTGGGTGATGGTTGTTTGATCTTGCTGAAAAGACAGAAACTTTGCGCTCACCAAAACAATTCTCATTTTTTATCAGAAAGAGAATTTGCCTTGATACTTTTTGCAGAAGATTAATATACAAATTACCCTGGTCGTCCTATTTTTTCAGAATTTTTGGAGTTACAAAAGTATTCAAAAAAGTCAGATTGCTACAGACTGTTCTGTTTTGACAGATTCTGTTTTCTTTGTGTTGTGTGCTTATTTTGATGGCTCTATGGTTTTCTTTGATGAGTTTTTGCCATAGAAATGTTGGAATACATTAGATATAATACAAAAACAAAATATAAATTGGTTTGATGTAGTACTTATAGTAGTGGTTTGATTTCTTATACTAACGGATCTCATGAATGTTTTGTTGAGTTTTGTGTGATTGAAGTTTTCAAGTTTTGGGTTATCTTACGATGGATGAAGGAAGGATGGAAGAGCCTAAGCTTGGGGACGCCCCCGCATCCCAAGATATTATCCAAAAATGAGCAACCAACTAAGCTTGGGGATGCCCCCGAGTGGCATCCCCGCTTTCTTCCAACGACTATTGGTATTTTACTCGAAACTATATTTTTATTTGTCACATGATATGTGTTTTGCTTGGAGCGTCTTGTATGATATGAGTCTTTGCCTGTTTTATTTTGCGTTTTAAGTCATCAATCCTGGCTGGACACACCTATTTGAGAGAGCCAAATTTATGTCATGACTTGTTAGAATTGCTCTCTATGCTTCACATAAATTTTTATGAGCAATGGACTTGCTCTAGTGCTTCACTTATATCTTTTTGAGCACGGTGTGCTTTAGTATTTTTGAAGAAATGCTCTATTGCTTCACTTAGATTTATTTGAGAGTTAGTAATTTTTTTTAAGAAATTCTCTCTTGCTTCACTTAAATTAATTTGAGAGAAAGAAAAATTATGCTCATGATCTTCACTTATATTTGTTTGAGCTTATCAAAAGCAACATATGAAAATTAGTTCCAAATTGATAGATATCCGAGGAGGATATAATAAAAACTTTCATGAAGATCATTGGACAAAATAAACTTGATTCTTAGTAATAGTTTTGAGATATGATGATGTGATATGTGAGTCATGTTAATGAGTAATTATGCTTTAGTA
This sequence comes from Aegilops tauschii subsp. strangulata, assembly GCF_002575655.3. Classification (NCBI taxonomy): domain Eukaryota; kingdom Viridiplantae; phylum Streptophyta; class Magnoliopsida; order Poales; family Poaceae; genus Aegilops; species Aegilops tauschii. Next base: position 454,951,088 of record NC_053036.3, on the reverse strand, counting down.
AGAATATTGGTGTTAAGGTTTGTGATTCCCTATGCAAGCATGAAAGTCAATAATTATGCAATGAAATTATATCCTACTTGTGGTGCATTATTCGGTGTTAATTATGCTTAATGCTCGCTTATGAGATTATTCGTTTCTTGGTTGGTCGATTCTCAATCTTTTGCTAGCCTTCATTTTGCGCTATGTATGATCACTACTTGTGCATCCAAAAACCCTTAAACCAGTTTTGCACATGAGTCCACTATATCTACCTATATGCGGTATTATTTTGCCGTTCTAAGAAAATTTGTATGTGCCATCTCTAATTTTCAAAATAAACTTTTCTTTTGTGTGTTCGTTCCGCTCGCGGAGCGGTGAGGGGTGGCTAATATTTTCCATGCTAGATGTGTTATTCTCACGATGAGTGTTTATTCACTTGTCATTGCACGAGAGTAAGGCAAAGGTATTAGGGATGCCAGTCCCAAAATGAAAAATGAATTAACTTGTCAAATAATAAATTCCTTGGGATGTGTTGGTATGGAAGGCACCCGTGGATACGGTTAGCCATGGAAAGTGAAAGTATGGTTGAAAAAGGAATAAACTTTATTTTCTGTTTGGGAACCGCCTATGATATATCTAGCATGGAAAGTGTTGGGAACTCTAATTCGTTTTCGTTGGTGGGAAGGATACACCTCCCAAAATGTTTTTATCTCTCAATTTTTGCTTTGAGCTCTGGCACCTCTACAAATCCCTACTTCCCTCCGTGAAGGGCCTTTCTTTTACTTTATGCAATTTTTATTTTCAAATTTGAGTCTCCATCTTCTGTTATAAAAGCACCAACTAGGAGGCACTATGATCGTACTTGAGCATTGGGTGTAGTTAATATGCGAGTGTGTTTCATGAATGGATCAATGATTGAGCATTATGGGCTAGGGATAGCTTATTTTAGCATTGATATTTTGAAAGACATGGTTGCTTGTTGATATGCTTGAGTATTTAAGTTATCATGTCAAAACTAGACTATTGCTTTGAACAATATAAAAGTCCAAATATCCATGCTATGAAGAAAATAATAAGATATGACATGTTAGGCAGCATTCCACATCAAAAATTATGTTTTTATCACTTACCTACTTGAGGACGAGTAGGAGTTAAGCTTGGGGATGCTTATACGTCTCCAACATATCTATAATTTTTTATTATTCCATGCTGTTATATTATCAATCTTGGATGTTTTATCATCATTTTATAATCATTTTATATCATTTTTTGGTACTAACCTATAGACATAGTGCCAAGTGCCAGTTACAGTTTTTGCATGTTTTTTACATCGCAGAAAATCAATACCAAACGGAGTCCAAATGTAGCGAAACTTTACGGAGATTTTTTATGGACCAGAAGACACCTAATGGGCCAAGGCAGCGCCTAGGGGGTGCTCCGAGGAGAACACAACCCACCAGGGAGCGCCAGGAGGCCCAGACGCGCCTCGGTGGGTTGTGCCCACCTCGGGTGCCCCAAGGACCGCCTCTTTGCTCTATAAATACCCCAATATTCCAGAAACCCTAGGGGAGTCGACGAAAATCAATTCCAGCCACCGCAGAGTCCAGAACCACCAAATTCAATCTAGACACCATCACGGAGGGGTTCCCCACTTCCATTGGTGAGTAGTTCTTTGTAGACTTTCGGGTCCGTAGTTAGTAGCTAGATGGCTTCCTCTCTCTCGTTTGATTCTCAATACAATGGTCTCTATGAGATCCATATGATGTAACTCTTTTTGCGGTGTGTTTGTTGGGATCGGATGACCTTTGAGTTTATGATCAGATCTATCTTTTTATATCCATGAAAGTTATTTGAGTTTCTTTGATCTCTTTCACGCACGACTACTTATAGCCTCGTATTTCTTCTCCGATATTTGGGTTTTGTTTGGCCAACTTGTTCTATTTATCTTGCAATGGGAAGAGGTGCTTTGTAGTGCGTTCGATCTTACGGTGTTTGATCCCAGTGATAGAAAGGGAACCGACACGTATGTATTGTTGCTACTAAGGATAAAACGATGGGGTCTATCTCTACATAGATAGATCTTGTCTACATCATGTCATCGCTCTTATCGCATTAGTCCGTTTCTGCATGAACTTAATACACTAGATGCATGCTGGATAGCGGTCGATGTGTGGAGTAATAGTAGTAGATGCAGGAAGGAGTCGGTCTACTAATCTTGGACGTGATGCCTATATAATGATCATCGCCTGGATATCGTCATGATTATTTGAAGTTCTATCAATTGCCCAACAGTAATTTGTTTACCCACCGTTTGCTAATTTTCTCAAGGGAAGCCACTAGTGAAAACTACGGCCCCGGGTCTCTTTCTCATATTATTTGCCTTCGCGATCTATTTTATTTGCCTTTTACTTTCAGATCTATTAAACCAAAAATACCTTGCTGCAATTTATTTTATTTGACGTTCGGTCTATCAATATTTACAACTCTCTCACGTCTGTTTGCGAATTTCTGGCACTGCTACCCGAAAGGGATTGACAACCCCTTTTACACGTCGGGTTGCGAGTAGTTGTTATTTGTGTGCAGGTGTCGTTTACGTTGTGTTGCTTGGTTCTCCTACTGGTTCGATAACCTTGGTTTCATATCTAGGGGAAATACCTACCGGCGTTGTGCTGCATCATCCCTTCCTCTTTGGGGAAATACCGATGTAGCTTCAAGCGACATCAAGGTTCACCATACATGCCTGCTACAGGACTCACAAACCTAAACACAAGTATTTCTCAAATTCAAAACTACTTACTAGCATGACTCTAATATCACCATCTTTATATCTCAAACCAATCATAAGGAATCAAACTTCTCATAGTATTCAATGCACTTTATAAGAAAGTTTTTATTATATCCCTCTTGGATGCCCATCATATTAGGACTAAATTCATAACCAAAGCAAATTACCATGCTGTTTATAGGATCTCAAAATGATATAAGTGAAGCATGAGAGTTCAACAATTTCTTCAAAATAAAACTACCGTCGTGCTCTAAAAAGATATAACTGAAGCACTAGAGCAAATGACAAAGTACTCCAAAAAAATATAAGTGAAGATCAATGAGTAGTCAAATAATTATGTTGCTATGTGAGGACTCTTTATCATAAAAGAATTTCATATCTTAAGTACTTTATTAAAACAACAAGCAAACCGAAATAAAATGACATTCCAAGGATAGCACATATCATGTGAAGAAACAAAAACTTAGGCTCAACCGATACTAACCGATAATTCTTGATGAAGAAAGGTGGGACGCCTACCGGGGCATCCCCAAGCTTAGATGCTTGAGACTTCTTGAAATATTATATTGGGATGCCTTGGGCATCCCCAAGCTTGAGCTTTTGTGTCTCCTTAATTCCTTTTATATGATGGTTTCCATAAATCTTGAAAACTTCATCCACACAAAACTCAACAAGAACTCGTGAGAAAAGTTAGTGTAAATCAAATGCAAAACCTTATCATTCTATATTGTAGCCAATCACTAAAATTTTAATTTCACATTGCATAGTAAATGACTCTGCATATTTAATACTCCTATCCTCAAATAGAATCATTAAACAAGCAAACATATGCAAACAATGCAAACATAACAGCAATCTGTCAAAACAGGACAGTCTGTGAAGAGTGCAATTGTACTCATACTTCCCTAACTCCACAAATTCTGAAACATTACCACACTGTATAAAATTTGTTGCTACTCATTGTGAAAAAAATTCTAGATGTTAACACGTTCTGAATTTCCAGAAGAATTCAGACAATGGTAGAAAACTTTCTGTTTTCAAAAGAGCAACATATAGACATGCAAAATAAGCATGGTAAAGGATATACTTGACCTTTTTATTGAACTAAAAGATGCCAAACATTACTCTATATAACAGCAAGAAAATACTAATAAAATAAAATGATGCTCCAAGCAAAACTCATATCATGTGACGAATAAAAATATAACCCCAAGTGAGGTCGCCAATAATGTTGAAGACAAAAGAGGGGATGCCTTCCGGGTTATCCCCAAGCTTAGTTGCTTGGATCTTCCTTGAATATTACCTTGGGGTGCCCTTTCTATCCCCAAGATTAGGGCCTTATCACTCCTTATTCTCCTCATACCGATATCTCACCCAAAACTTGAAAACTTGAATCACACAAAACTTAACAAAACCTTCGTGAGATCCGTTAGTATAATAAAACAAATCATTATCTTTGGTACTGTCAAGAAAAGATTCATAATTTTATCACATGATGCCTACTGTACCCTATCATTTCTACAATTTATATTAAGCAATATAAGCCATAGAAACTAGAAAACAAGCAAACTATGCATCGAAAATAGAATCTGTCAAAAACAGAACAGTTTGTAAAGATCTGAATTAAGGTCATACTTCTGAATTCCAAATATTCTGAAAAATTAGGACAACATAGAAAATTTGTATGCAAATAACTGTAAAAATTCAAAAAAATTCCACGTCCCAGTAAAAGATAGGAATTTCTGAACTGGACGCAAAAGTTTGTGTTTTTGCACAGAATCAAGTCAACCATCAACCACACTATCCCAAAGGCTTTACTTGGCACTTTATTGAAACAAAAGCTATAAAGCATGATTACTACAGTAGCTTAATCTTGTGAACACACAAAAACAGTAGGGGTAAATATTGGGTTGTCTCCCAACAAGAGCTTTTCTTTAATGCCTTTTTAAGCTAGGCATGATGATGTGAATGATGCTCACATAAAAGATAAGATTTCAAACATAATGGGAGCATCATGAAGCATATAACTAGCACATTTAAGTCTAACCCACTTCCTATGCATAGGGATTTTGTGAGCAAACAACTTATGGGAACAAGAATCAACTTGCATAGGAAGGCAAAACAAATGCAACTTCAAAACATTCAACACATAGATAGGAAACTTGAATATTGCAATATGTAAGAGCACATGTTCCTCTCTCATAATAATTTTTAGTGGCATCATGAATGAATTCAACAATATAACTATCACATAAAGCATTCTTTTCATGATCCAGAAGCATAATATTTTATTACTCTCCACATAAGCAAATTTATTCTCATGAATAGTAGTGGGAGCAAACTCAACAAAATAACTATCATGTGAGGCATAATCCAATTGAAAATTAAAAATCATGATGACAAATTTCATGGTTATCATTATTCTTTATAGCATACATGTCATCACAATAATCATCATAGATAGCAACTTTGTTGTCATAATCAATTGGAACCTCTTCCGAAATAGTAGATTCATCACTAAATAACGTCATGACCTCTCCAAATCCACTTTCATAATTATCACAATAAGATTCAACACCCTCCAAAATAGTGGGGATCATTACTTCCTAAAGTTGATACTCTTCCAAACCCAATTTCATCAATATAATCATCATAAATAGGAGGCATGCTTTCATCATAGTAAATTTGCTCATCAAAACTTGTGGGGCTAAAAATATCATTTTCATCAAACATAGCATCCCCAAGCTTGTGGCTTTGCATATCATTAGCATCATGGATATTCAAAGAATCCATACTAACAACATTGCAATCATGCTCATCATTCAAAGATTTTATGCCAAACATTTTATGAACTTCTTCTTCTAGCACTTGAGCACAATTTTCCTTTCCATCATTTTCACGGAAGACATTAAAAAGATGAAGCATATGTGGCAACCACAATTCCATTTTGTTTGTAGTTTTATTTTATAAACTAAACTAGTGATAAAACAAGAAACTAAAAGATTCGATTGCAAGATCTAAAGATATACCTTCAAGCACTAACCTCCCTGGCAACGGCGCCAGAAAAGAGCTTAGTTGACGAGTGTTACTCCCGCTTACCTAGCCTCCCCAGCAACGGCGCCAGAAAAGAGCTTGATGTCTACTATGCAACCTTCTTCTTGTAGAATCGTGTTGGGCCTCCAAGCGCAGAGTTTGTAGAACAGTAGCAAATTTCCCTCAAGTGGATGACCTAAGGTTTATCAATTCGTGGGAGGCGTAGGATGAAGATGGTCTCTCTCAAACAACCCTGCAACAAAATAACAAAGAGTCTCTTGTGTCCCCAACACACCCAATACAAGGTAAATTGTATAGGTGCACTAGTCCGGCGAAGAGATGGTGATACAAGTGCAATATGGATGGTAGATATAGGTTTTTGTAATCTGAAAATATAAAACAGCAACGTAGCAAGTGGTAAAAGTGAGTGAAAACGGTATTGCAATGCTTAGAACCAGGCCTAGGGTTCATACTTTCACTAGTGCAAGTTCTCTCAACAATGATAACATAATTAGATCATATAACAATCCCTCAACATGCAACAAAGAGTCACTCCAAAGTCACTAATAGCGGAGAACAAACTAAGAGATTATGGTAGGGTACAAAACCACCTCAAAGTTATTCTTTCTGATCGATCTATTGGGCTATTCCTATAAGTGTCACAAACAGCCCTAGAGTTCGTACTAAAATAACACCTTAAGACACACATCAACCAAAACCCTAATGTCACCTAGTACTCCAATGTCACCACAAGTATCTGCGGGTTTGATTATACGATATGCATCACACAATCTCAGATTCATCTATTCAAACCAACACGAAGAACTTCAAAGAGTGCCCAAAAGTTTCTATCAGAGAGTCAAGATGAAAACGTGTGCCAACCCCTATGCATAAGTTCACAAGGTCACAGAACCTGCAAGTTGATCACCAAAACATACATCAAGTAGATCACATGAATATCCCATTCTCACCACAGATAAGCACATGCAAGACATAAATCAAGTGTTCTCAAATCCTTAGACTCAATCCGATAAGATAACTTCAAAGGGAAAACTCAATCCATTACAAGGAGGTAGAGGGGGAGAACCATCATAAGATCCAACTTTAATAGCAAAGCTCGCGGTACATCAAAATCGTGCCAAATCAAGAACACGAGAGAGAGAGAGAGATCAAACACATAGCTACTAGTACATACCCTCAGCCCCGAGGGTGAACTACTCCCTCCTCGTCATGGAGAGCACCGGGATGATGAAGATGGCCACCGGTGATGATTTCCCCCTCCGGCAGGGTGCCGAAACAGGGTCCCGATTGGTTTTTGGTGGCTACAGAGGTTTGCGGCAACGGAACTCCCGATCTAGGTTCTGTTCTGGAGGTTTGGGGATATATAAGAGGTGTTGGTGTCGAGAACTAGTCATGGGAATCCACGAGGGTCCCACAAGGTCGGAGGGTGCGCCTGATGACCCACAAGTATAGGGGATCAATTGTAGCTCTTTTCGATAAGTAAGAGTGTCGAACCCAACAAGGAGCAGAAGGAAATGACAAGTCGTTTTAAGTAAGGTAATGTCTGCAAGTGCTGAAACGGTAAGTAGTGAGTAGTTTGCTAGCAAGATAATTTGTAACAAGCAAGTAATGATAGTATCAATAAGTTTGCAGCAAGGTAGCCCAATACTTTTGAGGCAAAGGATAGGCCAAAACAGTCTCTTATGATAAGCAAAGCTTTCTTGAGGGTACACGGGAATATCATCTAGTCACTTTCATCATGTTGGTTTAATTTGTGTTCTCTACTTTGATAATTTGATATGTGGGTGGACCGGTGCTTAGGTGCTGTTCTTACTTGAACAAACCTCCTACTTATGATTAACCCTCCCGCAAGCATCCGCAACTACGATAAAAGTATTAAGAATAAATTCTAACCATAGCATTAAACTTTTGGATCCAGTCGGTTCCTTACGGAATAGTGCATAAACTGGGGTTTAACCTTCTGTCACTCTCGCAACCCACTATCTATTTACTACTCCACAATGCATTCCCTTAGGCCCAAATATGGTGAAGTGTCATGTAGTCGACGTTCACATGACACCACTAAGGGAATCACAACATACATACTATCAAAATATCGAACACATATCAAATTCACATGATTACTTGCAACATGATTTATCCCGTGACCTCAAGAACAAAAGTGACTACTCACAAATAATGAACATGCTCATGATCAGAGGTGTATTAAACAGCATCATGGATCTGAACATATAATCTTCCACCAAATAAACCATATAGTAATCAACTACAAGATGTGATCAACACTACTAGTCACTCCCTAGAAACAATCTATAGTTCCGGTAACAAGATTGAATATAAGAGATGAACTAGGGTTTGAGATGAGATGGTGCTGGTGAAGATGTTGATGGAGATTGCCCTCCCCAAGATGGGAGAGTTGTTGGTGATGATGATGACGATGATTTCCCCCTCCGGGAGGGAAGTTCCCCCGGCAGAATCGCTCCATCGGAGGGCCAAAGTGCTCCTGTCCAAGTTCCGCCTCGAGACGGCGGCGCTCCGCCCCGAAAGTCTTCTCCTTATTTTTTTCTAGGTCAAAATGACTTATATACCAGAAGATGGGCACCGGAGGTGGGCCGAGGAGGCCACAACCCACCAGGGCGCGCCTGGGGGGCCTGGCGCGCCCAGGTGGGTTGTGCCCACCTGGTGGCCCCCCTCTGGTGTTTATTGGCTCCAATAATTCTTAAATAATCCATAAAAAATCTTCGTGAAGTTTCAGCTCATTTGGAGTTGTGCAGAATAGGTGGCCTGACATAGCTTTTTCAGGTCCAGATTTCCAGCTGCCAGAATTATCCCTGTTGGTGTGTACCTTGCAAATTATGAGAGAAAAGGCATGAAAATTACTCCAAAAAGCATTATTATGGATCAAACATTATAAATAACAGTAAGAAAACATGATGCAAAATGGACGTATCAACTCCCCCAAGCTTAGACCTCGCTTGTCCTCAAGCGAAAACCGAAATCAAAAAACATGTCCACATGCTTTGAGAGAGAGGTGTCGATAAAAACAAAATATGGACATAGAAGCATCATGTTGATTATTATAACAACAACAAATTTAAACATAATACTTTTATCATAGAACTTCTATCATACACTTCCCATGAATAAGTAACAGTTCATCACATAATCGAAGTATAAAGCAAAAACTCTATTAGAAACCAACAAACTATGTTCTCAGTAAACTTTGCAACTACAATTCATCATCTTTTCAGGAAGGGTCACGTGTCGGAGCCTTTAGTCAAGTCCACATACTCAACCATCATATAGTCTTCTATGATTGCTAACACTCACCGAGTACACATGAGAAAAACATTTCAACCGGACACATAGAAAGATAGGGGCTTATAGTTTCGCCTCCCAACATACTCACCTCAAGGGTGATGTTAACAATAATAACTCATGCTATCTATATTCAACTGGACATATGTGCCTAGATCTTTCCTCACCACATGATGCTTGCCAAAAGAGAAAATAAAAAAGAATAGAAGGAAAACTTTGACTCTTTGCATAAAAATAAAGATAGGCCCTTCGCAGAGGGAAGCAGAGGTTGTCATGCGCTTATTTGTTTGTATGCTCAATCCCTTAGTGCAAAAGAACGTCATGTTACATTGCCCCTTAAGATGACAACCTTTATTATGCAGTCTGTCGCTTTTATTCTTTGTCATCCAAGTTCGTGCAACGCTCAATTTTCTCTTACACTAAACAATCTCACACATTTAGAAGCAATTTTTATTGCCTTTTTGCACCGATGACAACTTACTTGAGGGATCTTCTAAATCCCTAGGTAGGTATGGTGGACACTTGAAAAAGATTTGGGTTTAAGGGTTTTTGGATGCATTAGTAGTATCTCTACTTAGTGCGGAATTTTTGGCTAGCAAAGATAGGGGCAAGCACCACATGTTAAAGGATCTATGACAATATGACTTCTATGTGAATATAAACAAACATAAACCATTACGTTGCCTTCCTTGTCCAACGTCAACAATTTTGGCATATAATATTTTGATGAGGGCTCACAATCACAAAAGATTTCTAGGATGGTATATTTATATGTGAATCTTCCATTCCCTTATTAATTCTTTCATGAGTTGCATCACTGACTAAAGCTATGTTTGTCAATCTCTAATAAAATTTTCTTACTTATAATTTTCCTTATGTGGTGCTATCACCTACCATAGGATTAGTATATGATCTTACTGATTTATTTCCTTTCTTTTATTTGCTTTCTTTCTCTTTTTCTTTTCTTTATTTGCAACATGAAAGTAAAGAAAGTAAAAACTCAAGCTAAACTTTATTATATAACTTGCACGCGATTACAATGATAGATCACTAAGCAAACTCTCAAAGAGGAAAAGGATCGAACTAAACTTTATTTCATCTAAAGCAAAAAGATCAAACTAAGATAAGTAAAAGCAAAAAGATAGTGGGATGATACGATACCGGGCACCTCCCCCAAGCTTGGCGAAAGCCAAGGGGAGTGCCAATACCCGATACTCAGTTCTCCTTTGGTGGTGAAGAAGGTGGTGGTGGTGATGATGAAGAAGGTAATGGTGGAGGTGAGAAGATAGGGGGTTTGCCCTTTGCCTCCTTGAACTTCTGACTAAGAGTAAAATTCTCCATCATCAACTCACAATTATCTATCTCGAGCTTTATTATCGTCTTGCATAACGCCTCCATGCTTTCGTTTTTGAACCGAGGAGGGATCGATTCATCTTCATCTTCTTCAGAAGTCCAGCTATAGTGCTTCTCATCCCCATAGGACTTTGACTTTGCGATGAGATCAGCAACATAGCTCTCTCCCTCAGAGTCTTGGGATGACATATTTTCAGATCTGCACAGAAAACAGCAAGAAAAGAGAACAAAGGATTTTTTCCGCGATACGGTGGTTAACAGGTTCGGGAAGTATATATAGATTTTTTTTTATCTTGGAGGACAAGTATACAAGAGAAAAACGGAGTACGGGAGGTATCCCACATGGGCACGACCCACCTGGGCGCGCCAGGCGCGCGCCTTGCTGTCTTGTGCCCACCAGGGGACGCTTCCTGGAAGTTTCTTTATTTCCAAAATTCTAAAATATTCCAAAACAGAAAGAAAAAATTGCGGATTTTTTGGAGTATGTTTACTTACCATATCACGTACCTCCTTATTTTGACGATTCTGGAGTGTTCCGGAAGGACTCTTTTATGTGCTCTTCCGGTGTCAAAGTTTGGATAATATTGCTTTCAACATTAATGGGCGTACCTGAGATATAATGCTTTATTCGTTGCCCATTGACAACCTTCGGGTTAGTACCTTCGGAATTATTTATTTTGATGGCTCCAGACCGGTAAACCTCCTCGATGACATATGGGCCTTCCCATTTCGAGAGGGGCTTCCCTGCAAAAAATCTAAAACGTGAGTTGTACAAAAGAACATATTCTCCGACTTTAAACTCACGCTTTTGGATTCTTTTGTCATGCCATCTTTTAACTTTTTCTTTGAATAATTTTGCATTTTCATAACCTTGGGTTCTCCATTCATCTAATGAGCTTATATCAAATAACCTCTTTTCACCAACAAGTTTGAAATCATAGTTGAGTTCTTTAACTGCCCTGTATGCTTTATGTTCTAACTCAAGAGGCAAATGACAAGCTTTTCCATAAACCATTTTATAAGGAGACATACCCATATGATTTTTATATGATGTTCTATTAGCCCAAGGTGCATTATCTAATTTCTTAGACCAATTTTTCCGACCTATTAACAGTCTTTTGCAAAATTAATTTTATTTCTCTATTACTAAGTTCAACTTGACCACTAGAGTGAGGATGATAGGGTGATGCAATTCTATGGTTAACATCATACTTAGCAAGCATCTTACGGAAAGCACCATGAATAAAGTGTGAACCACCATCAGTCATTAAATATCTAGGGACTCCAAACCTTGGGAAAATAACTTCCTTAAGCATTTTAATAGAGGTGTTGTGATCAGCACTACTGGTGGGAATAGCTTCTACACATTTAGTAACATAATCAATAGCAACCAAAATATGTGAATACCCATTAGAGGAAGGAAAAGGTCCCATGTAAACAAATCCCCAAACATCAAATGGTTCAACAGCAAGTGAATAATTCATATGCATTTCTTGACGCTTACCGATATTACCTATTCTTTGGCATTCATCACAAGATAAGACATACTTACGAGCATCCTTGAAGAGAGTAGGCCAATAAAATCCAGAATGCAATACCTTGTGAGCAGTTCTATCTCCAGCATGATGCCCTCCATAAGGTTCGGAGTGACATTTCCATAGGATTTGTCCCTGTTCATGCTCAGGTACACAACGTCTAATAATACCATCTACTCCTTTATAAAGATGTGGGTCATCCCAAAAGTAATGTCTTAAATCATAGAAGAATTTTTTCTTTTGTTGGTATGAAAAGCTAGGTGGTAAATATTTAGCAACAATGTAACTAGCATAGTCAGCATACCAAGGAGTACTATCAGCAACATTTATTGCAGCTAACTGCTCATCAGGAAAACTAGCATCAATAGGTAGTGGGTCATCAAGCACATTTTCAACCTAGACAAGTTATCAGCTACGGGGTCCTCAGCTCCTTTTCTATCAATAATATGGACATCAAATTCTTGTAACAAGAGAACTCAACGAATAAGTCTAGGTTTAGCATCTTTCTTTTCCATTAGATATTTAATAGCAGCATGGTCTGTGTGAACAGTTACTTTAGGATCAACAATATAAGGTCTAAACTTATCACAAGCAAACACCACTGCTAAGAATTCTTTTTCAGTAGTAGCATAATTTCTTTGGGCACTGTCTAGAGTTTTACTAGAATAATGAATAAAATTCAATTTCTTATCAAATATTTGTCCTAGAATAGCACCAACAGCATAATCACTAGCATCACACATAATTTCAAAAGGCAAGTTCCAATCAGGTGGTTGAATAATAGGTGCAGAGACTAAAGCTTTCTTGAGTGTTTCAAAGGCTTCAAGACAATCATCATCATAAACAAAAGGAATATCCTTTTGCAAAAGATTAGTAAGAGGCCTAGAAACTTTAGAAAAGTCTTTGATAGTTCTCCTATAGAAACCAGCATCACCTAGGAAACTACGGATACCTTTGATGTCCTTAAGACATGGCATTTTCTCAATTGCATCAACCTTAGCTTGGTCCACTTCAATACCTCTTTCAGAAATTTTATGACCCAAGACAATGCCTTCATTAACCATAAAGACGCACTTCTCCCAATTCAAGACAAGATTTGTTTGTTCACACCTCTGCAAAACTCGCTCAAGATTGCTTAAACTATCATCAAAAGACTTCCCATAAACAGAAAAGTCATCCATGGAAACCTCAACAATATTTTCGCAAAAGTCAGAGAATATAGCCATCATACATCTTTGAAAGGTAGGAGGTGCATTACATAAACCAAAAGGCATATGTCTATAAGCATAGGTTCTAAAAGGAGAAGTAAAAGTCGTCTTCTCTTGATCAGGTTGAGATACAGGTATTTGTGAAAAGACAGAATATCCATCAAGGAAGCAAAAGTGTTTGTGCTTAGATAATCTTTCAAGCATTTGATCAATAAAAGGCAAAGGGTAATGATCTTTTCTAGTAGCTTTATTTAATTTTCTAAAATCAATTACCATTCTATAGCTTGTAACAATTCTTTGTGGAATAAGTTCATTCTTATCAGTAGGAACAACAGTAATACCTCCTTTCTTAGGGACACAATGAACAGGACTTACCCATCTACTATCAGCTATAGGATAGATTATACCTGCTTCCAGAAGTTTTAATATTTCCGTTCTTACCACCTCTTTCATCTTCGGATTTAACCGACGTTGGTGATCAACAACGGGTTTAGCATCAGGTTCCATATTAATTTTGTGCTGACATAGAGTGGGACTAATGCCCTTTAAATCATCAAGAGTATATCCAATAGCAGTTCGGTGCTTCCTTAGAACTTTCAATAATCTTTCTTCTTCATGTTCTGAAAGGTTAGCACTGATAATAACAGGATATATCTTCTTTTCATCAAGATAAGCATATTTCAAAGTGTCTCACAATTGTTTTAATTCAAACACAGGATCACCTTTAGGTGGAGGAGGACCTCCAAGAGTTTCAATAGGCAAATTGTGTTTAAGCAGGGGATGTTGTTCAAAGAAAATTTTATCTATTTCATTTCTTTCATGCATATGTAAATCATTTTCATGGTCTAGAAAGTATTGTTCTAAAGGATCAGTAGATGGCACAACAACAGAAGCAAGACCAATTAATTCATCCTTACTAGGCAATTCTTTTTCATGATGATTTCTACTAAACTTGGAAAAATTAAACTCATGAGACTCATCGCCAAAGCTAACACCAACATTTTGTTTCTTGCAATCTATCTTAGCATTAACTGTGTTCAAGAAAGGTCCACCAAAGATAATGGGACAGAAGTCATCTTGTGGGGAACGAAGAACAAGAAAATCAGTGGGGTATTTTATTTTCACACACAAGACTTCAACATCTCTAATAATTCCACAAGGTGATATGGTGTCTCTATTAGCAAGTTTAATAGTAACATCTATCTCTTCTATCTCTGCAGGTGCTATGTCTTTCTTAATTTCTTGATATAAGGTGTAAGGAATGGCACTCATACTAGCACCCATGTCACAGAAACCATGATAACAGTGATCTCCTATTTTAACTGAAATGACAGGCATGCCAACAACTGGTCTATGTTTATCCTTTTTATCAGGTTTAGCAATTCTAGCAGCTTCTTCACAGAAGTAAATAACATGCCCATCTATATCTTCTTCCAAGAGATCTTTAACCATAGCAAGATTAGGTTCTACTCTAATTTGTTCATCTAGTTTAGGTGTTCTAACATAGCTTTTGTTAACCACAGTTGAGACCTTAGCATGTTCCTTTATCCTAACAGGAAAAGGTGGTTTCTCAATATAAGCAGTAGGAACAACTGGATCAACATTATAGAGTATAGTTTCTTCTTTAACTGATACCGGTTCTTTAATTCCTTCTTTAATAGGTGGGTAATATTTAAACCACAGTTCAACATGAGTAGCAAATGACTTACAAAAGGAGGCTACTATCTCAGATTCAAGTCCATATTTAGTGCTAAACTTTTGAAAAGCATC
The DNA here is from genome assembly GCF_002575655.3 of Aegilops tauschii subsp. strangulata. Classification (NCBI taxonomy): domain Eukaryota; kingdom Viridiplantae; phylum Streptophyta; class Magnoliopsida; order Poales; family Poaceae; genus Aegilops; species Aegilops tauschii. The sequence goes on along the minus strand of NC_053036.3, from coordinate 454,936,086 downwards.
GGTATTCATAAAAGATTTAACACAATCATACTTAAGCTTAATACCTGACTCTTTACCTTCGTCGAGTTCCCAATCTTCAGAGTTGTGTTTAATTCTTTCCACAAGATCCCACCGGAATTCAATAGTCTTCTTCATAAAAGAACCAGCACAAGAAGTATCCAGCATGGTTTGATCATTACGAGAAAGTCGAGCATAAAAGTTCTGAATAATAATTTCTCTTGAGAGCTCATGATTGGGGCATGAATATAACATTGAATTAAGCCTCCCCCAAGCTAGAGCGATACTTTCTCCTTCACGAGGCCAACAATTATATATATAATTCCGATCACAATGAACTAGATGCATAGGTCAAAATTTTTGGTGGAACTCCAATTTTAAGCGATTCCAATTCCATGATCCAATATCATCGCATAGCCTATAACATGCCAATGCTTTTCCCTTCAAAGATCAAGGGAAAACCTTTTTCATCACCTCATCTCCGGGTAATCCTGCAAGCTTAAACAATCCACAAATTTGTTCCACATATATCAAGTGCATATCATGATGTTCTGTTCCATCTCCTGCATAAGGATTAGCTAGCAGTTGTTCTATCATACCAGAAGGAATTTCATATTCAATATTTTCAGTAGGTGCAGTAGGTTGAGGGGCAATTAATTGTGGTTCCGGACGAGGTGAAGATACCCCGAACAAACCCCTAAAGAATTGTTTTCCATAGTAACAAGTGACAATAAATTTCAGCACATAGTAATAATTTTTCCTTACCGATTTCCACTTACCAAGAGCGCTTCACTCCCCGACAATAGCCCAAGAATAGAGCCTTGATGACCCATAAGTATAGGGGATCAATTTTAGCTCTTTTCGATAAGTAAGAGTGTCGAACCCAACGAGGAGGAAATGACAAGTAGTTTTCAGTATGGTAATGTCCCCAAGTGCTGAAACGGTAAGTAGTGAGTAGTTTGATAGCAATATAATTTGTAACGAGCAAGTAATGATATTAGCAATAAGTATGCAGCAAGGTAGCCCAATCCTTTTGAGGCAAAGGACAGGCCAAAACGGTCTCTTATGATAAGAAAAGCGTTCTTAAGGGTACACGGGAATTTCATCTAGTCACTTTCATCATGTTGGTTTAATTTGTGTTCGCTACTTTGATAATTTGATATGTGGCTGGACCGGTGCTTAGGAGCTGTTCTTACTTGAACAAACCTCCTACTTATGATTAACCCTCCCGCAAGCATCCGCAACTACGAGAAAATTATTAAGAATAAATTCTAACCATAGGATTAAACTTTTGGATCCAATCAGTCCCTTACGGAATAGTGCATAAACTCGGGTTTAAGCTTCTGTCACTCTCGCAACCCACTATCTATTTACTACTCCACAATGCGTTCCCTTAGGCCCAAATATGGTGAAGTGTCATGTATTCGACGTTCACATGACACCATTAAGGGAATCACAACATACATACTATCAAAGTATCGAACACATATCAAATTCACATGATTACTTGCAACATGATTTATCCCGTGACCTCAAGAACAAAAGTGACTACTCACAAATAATGAACATGCTCATGATCAGAGGAGTATCAAATAATATCATGGATCTGAACATATAATCTTCCACCAAATAAACCATATAGTAATCAACTACAAGATGTAACAACACTACTAGTCACCCCCTAGCAACAATCTATAGTTCTGGTAACATGATTGAATACAAGAGATGAACTAGGGTTTGAGATGAGATGGTGCTGGTGAAGATGTTGATGGAGATTGCCCTCCCCAAGATGGGAGAGTTGTTGGTGATGATGATGACGATGATTTCCCCCTCCGTGATGGAAGTTCACCCGACAGAATCGCGCCGCCGGAGGGCCAAAGTGCTCCTGCCCAAGTTCCGCCTCGAGACGGCGGCGCTCCGCCCCGAAAGTCTTCTCCTTTTTTTCTAGGTCAAAATGACTTATATACCAGAATATGGGCACCGGAGGTGGGCCGAGGAGGCCACAACCCACCAGGGCGGGCCTGGGGGGCCTGGCGCGCCCAGCTGGGTTGTGCCCACCTGGTGGCCCCCTCTGGTGTTTATTGGCTCCAATAATTCTTAAATAATCCATCAAAAATCTCCGTTAAGTTTTAGCTCATTTGGAGTTCTGCAGAATAGGTGGCCTGACGTAGTTTTTTCAGGATCCGATTTCCCTCTTGGTGTGTACCTTGCAAATAATGAGAAAAGGCATTAGAATTACTCCAAAAAGCATTATTATGGATAAAAACATTATAAATAATAGTAAGAACACATGATGCAAAATAGACATATCAGCGCCCTAGGGGGTGGGGGCACCCTCCACCCTTGTGGAGGCCTCGGGACTCCTCTGGTGCATTGCCGGTACTCCGTGGGCTTCTTTTGGTGAAAAAATAATCGTCGTAAAGTTTCAGGTCACTTGGACTCTGTTTGATATTCCTTTTCTGTAAAACTCGAAAACAAGGAAAAAAACAGAAACTGGCACTGGGCTCTAGGTTAATAGGTTAGTCCCAAAAATCATATAAAATAGCATATAAATGCATATAAAACATCCAAGATAGATAATATAATAGCATGGAACAATAAAAAATTATAGATACGTTGGAGATGTATCAAGCATCCCCAAGCTTAATTCTTGCTCGTCCACGAGTAGGTAAATGATAAAAACAGAATTTTTTATGTGGAATGCTACCGAACATATTTATTCATGTAAATTTCTTTATTGTGGCATGAATGTTCAAATCCGTAAGATTCTAAACAAAAGTTTAATATTGACATAAAAACAGTAATACTTCAAGCATACTAACAACGCAATTATGTCTTCTCAAAATAACATGGCCAAAGAAAACTTATCCCTACAAAATCATATAGTCTGGCTATGCTCCATCTTCGTCACACAAAACATTTAAATCATGCACAACCCCGATGACAAGCCAAGCAATTGTTTCATACTTTTGATGTTCTCAAACCTTTTCAACTTTCACGCAATACATGAGCGTGAGCCATGGGCATAGCACTATAGGTGGAATAGACAGTGGTTTTGGAGAAGACAAGAAAGAAGGAGATAGTCTCACATCAACTAGGCATATCAACGGGCTATGGAGATGCCAATCAATAGATATCCATGTGAGTGAGTAGGGATTGCCATGCAACGGATGCACTAGAGAGCTATAAGTTTATGAAAACTCAAAAAGAAAATTAAGTGGGTGTGCATCCAACTTGCTTCCTCATGAAGACCTAGGGCATTTTGAGGGAGCCCATTGTTGGAATATCCAAGCCAAGTTCTATAATGAAAAATTCCCATTAGTATATGAAAGTGACAATATAGGAGACTCTCTATCATGAAGATCATGGTGCTACTTTGAAGCACAAGTGTGGTAAAAGGATAGTAGCATTGCCCCTTCTCTCTTTTTCTCTCATTTTTTTCTTTTTTCTTTTTTCTTTTTTTGGGCCTTCTCTTTTTTTGGCATTTTCTCTTTTCCTTTTTTTATTTCCTCACATGGGACAATGCTCTAATAATGAAGATCATCACACTTTTATTTACTTACAACTCAAGAATTACAACTCAATACTTAGAACAAAATATGACTCTATATGAATGCCTCCAGTGGTGTACCGGGATGTGCAATGAATCAAGAGTGACATGTATGAAAGAATTATGAACGGTGGCTTTGCCACAAATACGATGTCAACTACATGATCATGCAAAGCAATATGACAATGATGATGTGTGTCATAATAAAACGGAACGGTGGAAGGTTGCATGGCAATATATCTCGGAATGGCTATGGAAATGCCATAATAGGTAGGTATGGTGGCTGTTTTGAGGAAGGTATATGGTGGGTGTATGGTACCGGCGAAAGTTGCGCGGCACACGAGAGGCTAGCAATGGTGGAAGGGTGAGAGTGCGTATAATCCATGGACTCAACATTAGTCATAAAGAACTCACATACTTATTGAAAAAATCTATTAGTCATCAAAACAAAGTACTACGCACATGCTCCTAAGGGGATAGATTGGTAGGAAAACACCATCGCTCGTCCCCGACCACCATTCATAAGGAAGACAATCAATAAATACCTCATGCTCCAACTTCGTTACATAACGGTTCACCATACGTGCATGCTACGGGTGTCGGTGTCAAAACCGGCGGATCTTGGGTAGGGGGTCCCGAACTGTGCATCTAAAGTCGATGGTAACAGGAGACGGGGGACACGATGTTTACCCAGGTTTGGGCCCTCTTGATGGAGGTAATACCCTACTTCCTGCTTGATTGATCTTGATGAATATGAGGATTACAGTTGGTCTACCACGAGATCGTAATGGCTAAACCCTAGATGTCTAGCCTGTATGATATGATTGCCTCTACGGACCAAACCCTCCGGTTTATATAGACACCGGAGGAGCCTAGGGTTTGTAGAAAGTTGGTTTACAAGGGAAGGAATCTACATATCCGAACGCCAGGCTTGCCATCCACGCAAAGGAGAGTCCCATCCGGACACGGGAGGAAGTCTTCTATCTTGTATCTTCATGGCCTAACAGTCCGGCCCATGTCACACAGGCCGGACGCCCGAGGACCCCTTAATCCAGGACTCCCTCAGTAGACCCTGAACCAGGCTTCAATGACGATGTGTCCGGCGCGCTGATAGTCTTCGGCATTGCAAGGCGGGTTCTTCCTCCGAACACTTCAAAGTGTCTGATCCGAAGAGTCATACTCGGCTTTCCATTAAATGTCGTACCCATTGGCTTCTACGCCTCCACCACTTCGGCTTCCACGTGTCGAGCAAACACGAAAGGTCAAAGTACTCTTTGCACATAACCCCCTGGCCATGTAAGAAGGGCATCTATTAAAGGGACTAGATCTTAGATCCCATTCCATATCAAGCGGAAAATCCTTAGAGCTTGCTAGGAGGAACCATTCGAGCATGGCTAGCGTTTCCAGTTCTTCCTCCCGCCCCCATGGCTCCGAAAAAGGCGATTGGGGGAATTCTCAGTATCCCACAGCCAGCTAAGTAAGCTTCAAACGCAGGGATTCCCCCCCCCCCATGGATGTAGTCCCCGTCCGGGCAGGATTAACCTTTTTTACAGGCAAAGCCCTGGTGGAAAATTTCCCCAATCCAGCCAGGGGGAGCGAGTGTGCTTTATATCCTTCTTAATAAGAGGCGTCGGGTTTCCAATCCACCCTTTCTGCCGAGGTCTTCTGGAGTACTACGGCCTCCAACTGCACAATCTTACGCCGGGCTCCATTCTGCACATCACGGGCTACGTTGCTCTTTGCGAGCTATTCCTGGGCTGCGAGGCCCACTTCGAGCTATGGAGGAAACTGTTCTGCCTCATCCCTCGCTCCCAAAAGGGATCTATATTTGAGGTGGGCGGCCCCGAAATATGGCGCATAGCCAGGACCGTATACTTATCCGGCACACCGAAGAAGGCGTCCGGAGAGTGGCCCTTAGAGTGGTTCTATTGAGGACATCGCTCTCCCTGATCCAGTCCGAATGGGCCTTCCCAAATTTACTAGTGCTCCATTAAAGTAACGCCACAGCTAGCGCCCTCGGATCCTCGAGGAGGAAGATAGTGGAGAAGTCCAACAATTAATGGCAAGATAAGGACACTCGCCCATTCTGGATTATCAATAATTGAGCTAATGGCCACTTCCATAGCGCGAGGTGTTCAACCGCTCCAATTCAGGGGGGTTCCCATGTGGCAATACAATGGGGAAGACGATGCCTTGCACTGTGGACGAAAGGGTCCGGATTCCCTTACCGCCCTGGCCGCAATATTGGTCGATCTGTATAAAGGGGAGAAAGAGGAGTTCACTCGTCTTACGCTCCGGGAAGGATTTTCTATGTACACTCCTCCTAGTTGGGTGAGTTTTAATCCCACCACTCTACTCAATCCTCTCCCTGAGTCATGTTCAATTGACATTAACCCGGCCATTTGCACCAGGAATGGCGGAAGGTTATACCGGGATCTATAGCCCCGCTCCACAGCCGGAGAACCGTAACCGGGACCTTGACCCTGGATACGAGAGGATCCAGACATATTTGTAGAGCTTGAGGAGGGAGTATTCTACCAGGCGAGCGATGATGGCACAGTAGTGCCCATCGTGGCCGACTATCCCGGCTTCCTTCCTGCCTCACATGTAAGTAATCCGGAGATATCTCCTCCGAAAGAGCTTCCTCACTGTACCTCACCCACCGCACTGTCTCGTGCTCAAAAGGGGAGGCGCTCAGCGCGCCATGCTACACCAGAGGCGTCTCGTAAGAGAGCGGCGCCCATGCCGGACAGGTCGTCAAAGAGGAAGGCAGACGATAACACGGCCGAAACCTTCATCAAAGAGGTATGGCTTTTAAAATATGCCTCCTGGCCGTCACATCGAACTGTGACATCATCTGCTGCATCTTATCAGGAAGAGCGTTCACCGGACTATGTCTGGGGATCCCGCCAGTCGCGCCAACACCAGTCAGGTTCCAGACCCTGCCCCTAAGGATGGGGGCCAATATGGTAGTGACGCCGGATTGTCCTTCTACAGAGGATTCGGGCGATATGTCCGTCACGAACTCTGAAGTGGGGAGCGCCATGAATCATCAGCTTCGAAGGGCCACTCTTCGCGAACCCATTTTTACAAAAGAGGCATTTAATGCCTTCAGTTCGGCTGATGCATACATCCGAGCTGCTCGGGACGGGCTTACCAGAGCCATGGACCAGCATTTGAAAGATATGCGGGTAAGTATGCATTGTACAGACTTTGTAATCATATACCAGTAGCCCCCGAGACTTGAAGCAGTTGATACAATTGATTTAAGGATCATTGTATAATCAGGCACTTACAGAGAAGAACAACCTGTTGTCTCAAGAGTTGGAAAAGTGTCAGACCCGGCTGGTTGCGGTTACCGCCGACCTGGAGAAATCCAAGAAGGCAAAGCCTGGTAATGTTCCCCTCCATCCAAAAAAATGTAATCATATACCAGTAATGTTAATACTGTTGCGGTTTCAATGACAGGATCAGCAGATCAACTGGAAGGGGAATTGAAAGTCGCGCAAGCGGGTGAACAAGAGGCCAAAAGGCAACTGGCCGCAGGCGAACGTGTGCTGACACGGGTCAGAGATGAAAAGAACAAGCTGCAGGATTCCAACACCCTGCTGGCCGAAGAACTAAAAGATGTGCGAGCCCAGCTAGCTGACGCCGTCAAGGAGAATAGGAGGCTACGAGGCGGCATATTCAGTATGCTGTTGAACTTACCTTCATGCAATTCAGCGAAGAAATGATCTAACAGATTTATGTCTGTAGGTATGCTGACTGGCCGTCCTAAAGAGGAAATGTCCGGCTCTAAAGGCGACCTGCTGCAAGAGCTGTCCCAACTGCACGAGCCAGCTCGGCAAGCTATGTGGAGCATTGCCAAAGCTTTGTGGCCATCTGCCTCTCCTCCAGGAAGTATGGAAGAGCTTGTGAAGCTATTCCTGGGAGGTCGGCGGCGCTTCCGATTATGGAAGATATCGGCCTGCCAAGAAGTTGCGCGAGAGGCCTGGGCCATGGTAAAAACATGGTACACCAAGCTTGATACGAATCATATGGCCCAGGTCGGACCTCGGGGGTCAGATGGAAAAGAAATTCCAGTTAGTTTGGTATATAACCAAGTAAAGATAGCCGCCAAGTTTTCCCAACAGGATTGTAAGCTAGACAGCCTGTTAGACGGCGTAGAGGAAGAAGTTATTGAGTCCAAGTGACTATGTACTTCATTTGACAAATTTGTCCCTAGCCGGATTGAAAAACGATTGTCATGGCAGACCTTTTCGCTTCGACCTTTGGACCCGAAGGTGCGGAGTGTTTCCGAATACCCGCTCGGTAATATAGACCGGGGTACGCGTGGAAACCAGGCGTAGCTGTCATAGTTGCTTGAACAGACAAGTTGTATCCGGCTAGCTATGTTATATTACATGTTGATTGTAAGAAACATCTTCCAGGTAGAATTTTTCCGTTAAGGGTTCCTTTCCCTGGGCGGACATGTGTTAGTATGCATGTCCGAACTGTGATTGAAAAATTGCAGTATACATAACATCTGGGGGTTCATAGTGTGATGAAGGTAAAACGTCTTTAGTCCGCCAACCGAATATTCCCTTAAGAACGCTAGCTTTCGGCTTCACCCAGTCTGAGGTACAAGTCTGGATGACCCGGCTGTAACAATCACAGAGGTGCTCCCTTGATGCTCTAGCCAAACAAACGAGAACGTAGGGCATAAGCACAGGAGCCACGCAACCCAGCTTGGCAAAAAATTAAGTCATAACGATGCATATAATGGCGAAGAAAAGGTACATATGCGGAAGAGGACACATATGTGTTGAGCTTGATGCTCAGAAAATAATAATAAGCTTCTGTAAAAGAAGCCCCCAGGTATTATGAGTGTATACATTTAAGGATGTGCACATCATAGGTGTGCGGTTTGGCCGCACAAGAACTATAAAGCTAGAAAAAAAATTAAAGAGAGTAAGAATGGAAACAAAGGGAGAAGAACACGAACAAAGAATACGGCTCTAGGCGTAGAATCTTCAGAGTCTTGCGGCATTCCACGGGTTCGGCTCTAGGCAATTGTCCGATGCATCATGCAGGCGGTACGCTCCTCCAGTGAGAACTTCATCTATGATGAAGGGACCCTCCCACTTGGGCTTGAGTTTGTCCTTTTTCTTTTCTGCCAAGCGTAGAACGACTTCACCAGCATTATAAGTCTTGGCCCGCACCTCTCTACTTTGATATCTGCGAGCCTGTTGTTGATAGAATGCAGAACGGGCTTTTGCAACGTCGCGCTCCTCCTCCAAGGCATCTAGACTGTCCTGCCGATCCAACTCTGCTTCTCTCACTTCATACACGCGCACTCGCGATGAGTCATGAATAATGCCGCAGGGCAAAACGGCCTCTGCGCCGTACACCATAAAGAATGGTGTGTATCTGGTAGTGCGATTGGGCGTGGTCCCCAGCCCCCAGAGTACGAAGTCGAGCTCCTCAACCCAGTGCTTGCCTGATTCCTTCAATGACCGCACTAGTCTAGGCTTAATGCCGCTCATAATAAGACCATTAGCTCGTTCGACTTGACCGTTTGTTTGTGGATGATAGACCGAGGCGTAATTGAGCTTAATGCCCAATTTAGCACACCAGGTTTTCACTTCATCGGCTGTGAAATTGGAGCCGTTATCGGTGATGATGCTGTGTGGGACACCATAACGGTGCACGACACCGGATATAAAGTCTATCACCGGTATAGCTTCGGCCGTTTTCACTGGTTTGGCCTCTATCCATTTGGTGAATTTATCTACCATGACTAGCAGGTATTTTTTCTTATGGCGTCCTCCTTTAAGGGGTCCGACCATATCAAGCCCCCAGACCGCAAAAGGCCAAGTAATGGGGATTGTTTGTAAAGCAGTAGGCGGCATATGGCTTTGATTGGCGAACAGCTGGCATCCGACACAACGTTGGACCAGGTCCTGTGCATCTGCTCGGGCCGTCGGCCAAAAGAAACATGTACGAAAGTCCTTACTTACAAGGGCCCGAGCTGCGGCGTGCGGACCGCCGAGGCCAGCATGGATTTCGGCTAGGAGTTGTCGTCCCTCTTCTTCGGAGATACACCTTTGAAGGACTCCGATAGCACTTTTCTTGTAGAGTTCTCCGTCATGGACCTTGTAGGCTTTCGAGCGCCGAACAATGCAGCGAGCCTCATTCTGGTCCTCAGGGAGCTCTCGCCTATTAAGGTAGGCTAAGAAGCGTTCGGTCCATGGGGCAATTACTGCCATCATTAGATGGGTCGATGATGTTATATCGGTGGCTGAGCCCCCGATGATATCGATATTGTGTTCGGAATCTGCGGGTATAATCGGATCCGGACTAGTGTTGCCATTCTCATCCTGCCACACCACAGATGGCTTGAAGAGCCTTTCCAAAAAGATGTTAGGCTGGACGGGGTCACGCTTGGCACCCATGCGAGCAAGGACATCCGCCACTTGATTGCTTTCCCGAGCCACATGATGAAACTCGAGTCCCTTGAACCGGGCTGATATTTTGAGTATGGTGTTACGATAGGCCGCCATCTTCGGATCTTTGGCGTCAAAGTCTCCATTTATTTGGGATATTGCGGTATTCGAATCCCCGCACACCTCTAGGCGTTGTATGCCCATGGAGGCAGCCATCCGAAGACCGTGCAATAAGGCCTCGTATTCGGCTGCATTGTTGGAGTCTGTGTATAATATTTGGACTACGTACTGGACTGTGTCACCAGTGGGGGACGTTAAGACAACGCCCGCTCCTAAGCCGGCCAGCATTTTAGAGCCATCGAAGTGCATGACCCAGTTGGAATATGTGTCGTACTCTTTAGGGAGTTCGGCCTCTGTCCATTCAGCGATGAAGTCGGCCAATACTTGGGATTTAATGTCACATCCCTAGTTCTGGTTTGCTCTAGGCTAGCTAGTCATGTGTGCATCATGTTTAAATTTCAATGAATTTGAAATGGGGACATGTGAAAGCCTCAGAAATCATTTTTGAAAAAGACCAAGATAAAAATTGCTTCAAATAGGTCCAAGAAAATGTTCATGTTTCTCTATGGAAATATTGGCCAGAATTAAAATTCAAACAAATATTTTTAGGAGCTCATAAATATTTGTTTTGGGCATTTGAAGCTAATGCAATAATTATTTGCATTGGATATATATACATGTTATATATTTTATATATGTCCAATAATTCTGGGTAAATGTGAGGGGCTCTGGAATAATCCAAATAGTCCCTACAAAAATTTACCAGAAGCGTATAAAATGATTTAGTGTAGAGACTAAATCAAAACAGAGTTAAAATAAATGGGAAAACAGAAACTAAAATAGAAAGAAAGAGGGACAGAGAATCTTCCTGCACAGCCCACCACTGTAGCAGCCTACTAGCCGAAGCCAGCACAGCCCACCAGGGGCAGCACTGTCTTCATCCTCCTGCCAGGAGGAGAAGCAGCTGCGTGCCCGGTGCGCAGACGAACCACGCTGGCTCCTCCCTGCCTGCGTGCCCCTCGACCGCCTGGTCGCCTCCACGCGTACCACGCCGCCTCCTCGACCCTCTCTCACTCTCCCTCAAGCTCATCCCCTCCTCTGGCTCGCTCTCTCACGCCCACCGAGCACGCCCGTCACCACCGTCGCCGTCCACCGTGGCTACCGAGACCCCCTCGTCCAACCACCGTATCCCCGAGCTCTGTCGTCCTACTCTTCCTCTCCTCGTCGACGCACGCAACTCCAGGAGCAGCAGAACGCCACCCCCGTCGTCTTCATCACCGTTTATGTCCGGTGATCCCCGTGGTCGAATTCGCCGCCGCGGAGGCCTCCCCGAGCCCAATGAGACCGCCAACGACCCCGCTGTGAGCTCCACTCCATTTCCCCTCCTTCGTTTTGCTCACCCGTGCTCCGTAGCCTCCTCCCCGATGAGCTCGTGTGTGCGCCGCCGCGCGAGGTCGTCGCCGGCATCGTTTCCGGCCACCCCGCGGCCTCCCGTCCGGTCCTTTGGATGCGGACGAGCGAGAGCCCCTCCTTGGTGCCAGCAGCGCGACGAACTGCCATCCCTAACGCGAGTCCGGCTAGCTCTCGCCGTCGGGTTGGTCATCGCCGGCGTAAATCCGGTGATGATGACATGGCACCCTTAATTAGGGGCTAATCACCCCGCTAACTAAACTGTGTCCCACTGACAGTGGGCCTCGTGCCCTAATTAACCCCGGGATTTATTCCCTGTTTAGTTTAAATTAAACCAGCCGACCCCACATGTCAGTTGACCCTGCCACGTCAAACGTTGACCTGGCCCCACTGGTCAGCCTCTGTTCTTGCCCTGTTACACTAACGTGCGGGCCCCACAGGTCAGGTTTGACCTGGACCGCGCTGTTGACCTGATGACGTCATCTTGACGTAGTGCTGACGCAGTAATTTAATTACTGGAATTATTCTTATACAGGAAATTCCAGAAAATAGTGCAAACTTCTAAAATTCATAGAAATTCAACCGTAGCTCCAAATCAAATAATTTATATATGAAAAATTATCAGAAAAATCCAATCTATCCATTTATGCTACTTTCATGCATGAAAAACCAACTTATACCTGCTGTATAAGTGAAAACATTCAAATGGCATTTTAAATGCTCAAACTAGAGTTTGCATTTGAACCTTTGGTTCAAATGGACTCCCTTGCACTTGTTGCTAGCTGCATTAGCTCAATTCACAGCATATTGCCATGTCACATTCATGCATTATATTGTGCATTGCATTGATTGTGTTCTTCCTTGTTTGCCGGTGTTTGCCCCCTCTCGATAGATGTGGTTCCGACGATGAGTTCGATGACACCGATGAAGAACTATACTATCTTCAGAAGTGCCAGGCAAGCAAAACCCCCTTGCTCATTCCGATACAATCCCACTCTCTCGCTCCTGCTCTCTTTTACTGCATTAGGACAACAACGATTCATCTGTTACTTGCTGCGGTAGCTGAACCCCTTTATCCTCTGCATGACCTGTCATTGCCACAGTAAATAGATGAAACCCACTAGCATGAGTAGGAGTTGTTTGAGCCCTGATGTGCCTACTCATTCATGCTTGTTGTCATGCCTGCTATTGCTTAGAGTTGTGTCAGGTCTGATTCATCGGGAATGAATTGGAATGTGGTGAACATGTCCTACTGTTGAGAGCTAAGTGTGTGAACACGATTTGGTAAAGGTAGCGGTGAGAGGCCATGTAGGAGTACATGGTGGGTTGTCTCATTGCAGCCGTCCTCAGGAACTGAGTTCTGTGTTTGTGATCCATGAACAGTTACTACCACACATTGGGCTCCGGGCGCTCCAAGCTCTCTCGGCTTATTAACCGCCTCGATCTCTGTCCAGGAGTTGCAACTAGTTTCTGGTGTTTGTAGGTAGTGTTAGTAGTCTACCAAGTGGCACCCGGTACAGGTGGGCTTGGGACAGACTAGGCACCGTGGCATGGTGTACCAAGCGTAGATCCATCCGTCGAGGTGGGCTTGGGAACCCTGTTCACATCGTTTGGGGCCGTGAGCGACACCCCGGCCGGATCTCCTTGCGGATGGAACCCGAATAGGTGATAAAACTGGACTAGAGACTTGTGTGGTTAGTCAGGTCGTGGCCGACTCCCTCGCCAGGCTTCCGCTTGAAGGTTGCCGAGGTACACGACGTGTACATGGTGGTAAGTGGCGAGAGCGTGTGTGACGAAGTACACCCCTGCAGGGTTAACATCATCTATTCGAATAGCCGTGTCCGCGGTAAAGGACTTCTGGGTTGCCTATAACAGTTCATAGACAAGTGAAAGTGGATACTCTAAAATGCGCAAGATAAGCGTGAGTGCTATGGATGGCGTTCTCGTAGGTAGACGGGAGCGGATCCATAGTGGTGTATTGATATGGTGAATATGTGGACTTGTGTGCGCCACCTCAAAAGAGTTGCTTGCAGTCGTAGTTCAGGTTAGCCACTGAGTCAAAGCTGGCTTGCTGCAGTTAAACTCCACCACCCCTTTTGTTGATACCGATGCATATGTAGATAGTTCTGATGTAAGTCTTGCTGGGTACATTTGTACTCACGTTTGCTTATTTTATGTTTTGCAGAGAGACGTCAGTCTCGCTAGTAGTCCCGTGTGGACTTCGACGTTTAGCTTGATACCTCAGCTACGATCTTGTGCCCTTGGCAGTATCTAGTAAATAGTCAGGCTTCTCAGCCTTTTTCATTTGTAGATGTATGTACTCAGACATGTTAAGCTTCCGCATGTGCTTTGACTTGTATGCTCTGAATGTTGGGTCATGAGACCCATGTTTGTAGTATCTGGCTCTTCGGAGCCTAATGAATAAATACTCTGAGTCGTAGAGTCTTGTTGTGATGCCATGTTGTATTTGCACATATCGAGCATATTGTGTGTATGATTGAAATGCTTGGTATGTGTGGGATCCGACAATCTAGTTGTCTATCCTTAGTAGCCTCTCTTATGGGGAAATGTAGTCTAGTGCCTCCTTGAGCCATAGTAGTCCGCTACAGCTCGGTTCACCGGAGTCCTGCTAGCCCAGCACTACTGCTCTGGACACTTGACTGGCCGGCATGTGTTTCATATCGTTCCTGTGTCTGTCCCTTCGGGGAAATGTCACGCGGAGACATCCGGAGTCCTGCCTAGCCTGCTACAGCCTGGGTTCCCGGAGTCCTGTTAGCCCAGTGCTACAGCCCGGATTCGCACGCTGCTGACCGACACGTTCGATGTTGATTCATGTATGCCTGTCCCCATATATTAGTGCCGCTTTGGGTTCACGACTAGCCATGTCGGCCCGGGTTCTCTGTCATATGGATGCTAGCGACACTATCATATACGTGAGCCAAAAGACGCAAACGGTCCCGGGACATGGTAAGGCGACACCCATGGGAATACCGTGCGTGAGGCCGCAAAGTGATATGGGGTGTTACCGGCTAGATCGATGTGACTTGGAATCGGGGTCCCGACATTTAATGGCTCGGCGCGGTTTGTATGTTATGTCGAATGGAAGGAGCTCAATGGCCCACTTAGCAATCCGGCCCTAGCGTCGCGGTTTTTATTATGTCATTGAGTGGTACTTTGGAAGCCACCGTAATAGAGCACTCTTGGAAGTAGTGTCGTAGCTTCCGGGATGCCATGAAGACCGCGTACGCTATCTTTCAGTAATGGGGGTACCGGTATTTGCATGGTGTGAGGACAGTGGATACGTAGTATACCGGCTTCTGGAGTGGGAATTTGTGTCCGTCCGCCTCTCGCTCAACAACGAGCACCGCGCTCACCACCTGGTGTGTTGCAGAGATGTATAATAACATTGGTTCACCGATGTTTGGCACGGCCAGGATTGGGTTGCTCGCTAAAAGAGCCTTTATTTCTTCCAGTCTAGCTGTTGCCGCATCTGTCCACTCGAAGTGGTCAGTGCGTCGGAGAAGGCAATAAAGTGGCAATGCTTTTTCTCCTAATCTGGAGATAAAGCGGCTTAAAGCTGCCATGCATCCGGCTAGTTTTTGGACCTGTTTAAGATCTGTTGGTATAGCCAATTGTGACAAAGCCTGGATTTTGGCTGGATTTGCCTCAATTCCTCTATTGGAAACGATGAAGCCCAGCAGTTTTCTAGCGGGAACACTGAAAACACACTTTTCCGGATTGAGCTTGATGTCATATGTGCGGAGGTTGTCGAATGTGAGACGTAGGTCGTCTATTAATGACTCGACGTGCCTAGTTTTGATGAGTACGTCATCCACATATGCTTCAACTGTCTTGCCGATTTGTTTCTCCAGGCATGTTTGAATCATGTGTTGGTTGGTGGCACCGGCGTTTTTGAGCCCAAAGGGCATAGTGTTGAAGCAGAAAGGCCCATATGGGGTAATGAATGCCGTCGCGGCTTGATCGGGCTCCTTCATTTTGATTTGATGGTATCCCGAGTATGCGTCGAGGAAACACGGTGAGTCGTGTCCTGCAGTAGCATCGATGATATGATCGATGCGGGGGAGGGGGAAGGGATCCTTAGGGCAGGCCTTGTTGAGGTCTGTGAAATCGACGCACAAGCGCCAGGATTTATCCTTCTTTGGCACCATCACCAAGTTTGCTAGCCAGTCCATGTGTTTTAGTTCTCTGATGAATCCGGCCTCGATTAACTTGGCTAGCTCCTCCCCCATAGCTTGTCGTTTGGGTTCGGAAAAGCGCCGCAGTGTTTGCTTGACCAGCTTATATCCCTTCAATATATTGAGGCTGTGTTCGGCCAGCCTGCGTGGGATCCCTGGCATATCAGAAGGGTGCCAGGCGAATATCACTACTGGAATCAGCTAATTTGCCATCTGCCAGCTCTTTGCCGTCTGCTAGCTGACGGCAAAGAAGCTCTTTGCCATCAGCTACACATAAGCAGACGTCAAAGAAAAGGCTGACGGCAAAGAAGCTCTTTGCCATCTGCCAGCTCTTTGCCGTCTGCCAGCAGACGGCAAAGAATCTTTGCCGTCCGCTGGCAGACGGCAAAGAGTGTGGTGGCCCCCACCGCCCGCTCGTTTGAAAAAATCTTAACGGCCCACCTCTTTGCCGTCCGCTAGCAGACGGCAAAGAGGCAAAAAGGCGGACGGCAAAGGCTAGCTGACGGCAAAGAGGGCACTTGCCTAACGGCAGGTACCCCCCCTCCCCCGCCCGTTACTCACTTCGTCCTCGCCCTTCTCCTCCCACCCCGCCCCGGCGCCCCCCCGCCCCGGCTCCCCGCCGCCCCACCGCCCCGTCGCCCCCCCGCCCCGGCCCCCCGCCGCCCCGCGCCCCACCGCCGCCCCGGCCCACAGCCGCCCCGGCCCCCCGCCGCCCCGGCCCCCCCGCCGCCCCGCGCCCCCCGCCGCCTCCTCCACCGCCCCGCCCCGGCCCCCCGCCGCCCGGCCCCCCAACCGCCCCAGCCCCCCGCCGCCCGGGCCCCCCGCCGCCCCGCCTCCTCCACCGCCCCGCCCCGGCCCCCCGCCGCCCCGGCCCCCCGCCGGCCGGGCCCCCGCCGCCCCGCCTCCTCCACCGCCCCGCCCCGGCCCCCCGTCGCCGGCCCCTCCCCGACCCGTCGCCGCCCCCCACAGAGCCCCTCCCATTTTTTTTTCTGTTTTTTTGTTTTTTTTTCTGTTTAGATAAAGTTTTTTAGTTTAAGTTTTTTCAGTTTAGAATTAATTAGTTTAGGTTATTTAGTTTAATTAGTTTAGGTTTAATTAGTTTAAATAGTTTAGTTTTAATTAGTTTAGGTTTTTAGTTTAGGTTTAGGTTAAGTAGAAGGGGGAAGAAGAAGAAGAGGAGGAGGAGGAGGAGGAGGAGGAGGAGGAGGAGGAGGAGGAGAAGAAGAAGAAGAAGAAGAAGAAGAAGAAGAAGAAGAAGAAGAAGAAGAAGAAGAAGAAGAAGAAGAAGAGGAGGAGGAGGAGGAGAAAGAAGAAGAAGAAGAAGAAGGGGGATGAGAAGAAGTAGAAGAATGAGAAGAAGTAGAAGAAGTAGAAGTAGTAGAAGAATGAGAAGACGCCCTGACCCCCCAACCCCGACACCACACCCCGACACCCGACCCCGACTCCACCCCGACACCCGACCCCCTAACCCCCTGACCCCGACACGACACCCCGACCCCCCGACCCCCTAACCCCCTAACCCCGACACGACACCCCGACCCCCCGACCCCGAAACAGCACCCCGACCCCGACACGGCACCCCGACACCGACACGGCACCCCGACACCGACACGACACCCCGACCCCCGACACGACACCCCGACCCCGAGACCCCGACCCCGACCCCGACACCCCGACCCCGAGCCTGACCCGACACCCCGACCCCGACACCGACACGGCACCCCGACCCCGACCCGGCACCCCGACCCGACACCCCGACCCCGAGACCCCGACCCCGACACGGCACCCCGAGACCGACACGACACCCCAACCCCCGACACCTCCCGAAAAGGTGTTCTTTGGCCTTCCAGAAGCCGACGGGGTCATATATTTGTGAATTATTAGTTAGGTCATATATCTTTCGATTTTGTTATGAAAAACATCATATATAATTGTGTTGATCGGGTAGTTTTAAATGCGCAGTTGTTTCATCGCTGCGAGGTTTGGTGTTCGACGACCTCGCCGTGCGTTTGACGAGCTCTGCCCCTTCGTTCGTGGGTGAGCACAAATGACATGTCCTCCTCCCCCATTAATTATTTGATCTATTCCGATGAAACTTGATAGCTGGATATATATATGTGTCTTGAATCATCAGTATGCGTAACCAATATGTGTCTCCCGTTCGAAAGCGTCATAGTTATAAATATGCATGCATTTGCATATTTGTAACCTTGATTCTTTCGAATTGTCCAACGCTATCCATGGACAGCCCGAGTATGTTTAGATTGGGTTCGTTTTCCCATATGCTTTGCTCCGGATCCGACGCATAAATTTCGTCAGTGCCTCCCCTGTTGTTCTCCGGGTACACATCCTCTCTGTTTATTACAGAGACGTGTATCAGGAGAACAGCGGGGAGGTGTTGCCGAAATTTTGCGTAGGATCCGGGGCCTAACATGGGAAAATGAACCCAATCTAAACATACACGGGTGGGATTAGGACCTATCATTACCTATTAGAGTGTAGGTTGCATGGACGTAATAAAATTGACAAAGTAGATCAACTGATGAATACATACATGGTGAATTATATATATATATATATTTGTTGTGTGTCTAGTAGCTCTGAAAGTCAAGATGAGTGATCGTGCGTGGATGTACACCGGTCACACTGGTCAGAACAAATGGAGCATTGAATGGTTCACAAAAACCAAGGGGTTTGTGTGAGCCGCATTTGCAAATGGCCAGAGGAAAACCTGGTGCCCCTGTTTACGGTGCGGCAATTGGGAAAAGAGGACAGAGCCTGAAATGGGAAAACACCTGCAGAAGAGTGGTTTTACGCCCGATTATACGGTGTGGACATTTCATGGTGAGTCTGCCCAACGTGACCGAGCTGAGGTGGATCGTCGTCGCACCGACGAGCATGGTACCGGGATGGAAAACATGGTGCAAGACTTTGATGATGCTCGGGATTCGGACGAGGAGATGGAGGAATCTGCAAAGGCCTTCAATGAAATGTTGGAGTCTTCAAAACGTCCGCTCCATGAGCACACTGAGCTTTGTCAGTTGGATGCCATCTCACAAGTGGCTCTGAAGGCTCAGTTCAACTTGGGCAGAGAATGCTACGATGCAATGATGACAGTATTTCGACGCTTTCTACCCAAAGGCCATGTAATGCCTACAAACCTGTACCAGTCGGACAAAATCCTCCGTGCACTGAAGATGCCCTATGATAAGATACATGCCTGTGAGAAAGGATGTGTCTTGTTTAGGCTTGACTATGCGGACTTGAACTATTGTCCCATTTGCAAGTCTTCCAGGTATGTTGTGGTAGACAACGGTATGGGTGAGAAGACACAGACCAAAATCCCCGTTAGTGTTCTTCGGTATATGCCAATCGTACCAAGACATCAACGTCTTTTCATGGTCGAAGAGACGGCCAGACAGATGACATGGCACAAAACGGGCAAAAGAACCGAACTAGATGAAGATGGGAATCTGATGATTGTACACACATCGGATGGTGTTGCGTGGAAAAAGTTTGATGAATTACATGGTGACAAAGCGGCAGATCCGAGGCATCCTTGAGTCGGCATCAGCACGGATGGGTTCAGTGTGTTTGGTATGACGGCAGCCCAATACAGTTGTTGGCCCGTATTTGTCTTTCCACTCAATCTCCCCCCCGGACAGATTATGCAAAGAAAGAACATTTTCCTGACGTTGATAATTCCAGGGCCCAACTATCCGGGGAAAATATGAATGTGTACATGCAACCGCTTAAGGACGAATTGCAAGAAGCCTGGGATAATGGGTTCAAGACATACGATGCCTATAGCAAACGGAACTTCATAATGCGTGTCTGGTACATGTACTCGACGCATGACTTGCCGGCGTATGCGCTATTCGTTGGCTGGTGTGTGCATGGGAGGTTCCCGTGCCCCACATGCAAGGGAGCTCTTGAGTTTCGTTGGCTTCAGGCCGGTCGCAAGTTTTCTTGCTTCGACATGCATAGACAGTTCCTGAATCCTCGCAATAAGTTCAGGAAAGACAAGAAGAACTTCATCAGAGGTAGAGTTGTCAAAAACTCTGCACCACATGCATTGACAGGCCAACAGACCCTGGATCAGTTAAACGCTCTCGAGCCAGATCCAGAGCATCCAGGGTACTTCAAGGGGTATAATTCTAAGCACGCCTGGACTCACAAAACATGCTTATGGGATCTGCCTTACTTCAAAGACCTCCTTTGCCCACACAACATCGACGTGATGCACACTGAGAAGAATATCGCCGAGGCACTTTTTGGTACATTGTTCGGCATAGATGGGAAGTCAAAGGATAATACTAAGGCTAGAGTCGATCTGGAGGCGCTATGTGATAGGCCGTTACAAAACATGAAAGAACCGAAAGGAAAGCAGAACTGGACGAAGCCAAAGGCATGGTTCAATCTTGGAAGGTCAGCTATGAGGGAAATTATCTTGTGGGTGAAAATGCAGTTGATGTTCCCCGATGGGTATGCAGCGAATCTACAGAGGGGAGCCAGTCTTGATAAATTGAAGATATTTGGTCTCAAGAGTCATGATTGGCACATATGGCTTGAGCGGGTAATGCCGGTGATGTTGCGTGGCTTCATCCCTGAGGATGAATGGCTAGTACTGGCAGAACTCAGCTATTTCTTCCGTGTTCTTTGTGTGAAAGAACTATCGCCTGGCGTGCTAGAAGAAATGGAAGAGTTGGCGCCGGAGTTGATCTGCAAGTTAGAGAAGATCTTTCCACCGGGCTTCTTTAATCCAATGCAACATTTGATTTTGCATCTCCCGACCGAGGCAAGATTGGGGGGGCCCGTGCAAAATCGTTGGTGCTACCCAACTGAGAGGATGCAGAAGACGCTTCGACAAAAATGTAAAAATAAACGTAGAATTGAAGCATCGATGGCTGAGGCATTCATCACTGAGGAGGCGGCAAACTTCGTGACAGCACACTACGAAGCCAAAAATCGTCATTTGCATAATCCGAAGCCTCGGTACAATGCTGACGACCCTAAAAAGGGTGGATCCAACCTTAGCCTATTCAAAGGGAATCTCACACCAGCCAGTGTTTCAAATCCAGTATCTTTGGATAACGAACAATGGCGGACCATTTCGTTGTATATCTTCAACAACCTGATAGAAGTGCGGCCGTACATCGAGTAAGTTCTCGGTACATAGTTTCGCAACTTCTATTTCCTTTGAACTGCTGTTATTCCTGGATATTTCATACAGTCGATACGTCGCCTTATTCTCGTATGGAGCGGTGATCCAAAAGGATTCTGTCGAAGAGTATGAGCTTCTCGCAAAGCAAGGAGGCGGCTATCCCGGTTTCATCTCTTGGTTCAAACAAACGGTAATTTCTATTAGACTTGTAGGCTAATTTGTAGGCGGCTATCCCGGTTTCATTCGCTAATTTGTGCGTAATGCAACAATCCTTTCATATTAAACTTGTAGGCTAATTCAGAGTCTATGGACGCCGAATTGAGACAAGTCGCTAATGGTTTTGACTATAAGGTCCGTTCATTTGACAAATACGACATCAACGGGTATCCCTTTCGTACCTATGGCAAAGAGCTATCTATGGCCGACCGAAAGTCTACAAATTGTTGTGTATCTGCCATCGGCGAAGGAGGTACCGAGTATTATGGGAGAGTTGAAGCAATTTATGAACTTCTATTCTATGGTGAAAACCCACCGAATGTCGTAGTCTTCAAATGTTATTGGTTTCAGCCGAAGGAGACTAGAAGGACTCATGAACATATAGGGCTAGTTGAAATCAACCAAAGCACCCATTTAGATGTTCCTGATGTCTATATTACGGCTCAACAGGCGACCCAAGTATTCTATCTATCGTGGGCCTGCCAAACTATTCCAAATCTGAAAGGTTGGGATGTCGTTTATGAAGTGCCGCCACGTGCTAGACTATCTCCCCCAAAGGAAGAGGATTATGAACCTCACATTAACCCAGACACATATGAAGGAGAATTCTTCCAAGAGACACGTCTTTCCAAAAAGCGTTTCAAGAACCGCTATACTTCACCCCAAAACATTGAAGTAGACAGCGACAGTGAATCCGACATCACCCAGAGGAGGAACAAGAAGAGCCGGAACAAGAAGAGGTTACTGCTGCGGATGACCTGTCATTGCTTGACCGATTACGTCAAGGTGGCCTTGCACATGTTGATGCCACTGAACCCTATGAGCCCGTCATTGATTATAGTGATGATGATGATTATGCATTTATCGATGATACTGATCGAGATTATTAGTAGTGTCAGGTATTAATTTTTTTAATGTTGTACTTGATGATGATACACTTAAGTGATACACATATTATTATTCATGTCGGTCTTTTTTTTATGTTGTACTAATTTCGTTTACTGTTTGTGATGGCAGGTGTTGAAAGATGGTGGGCGCTGGTCGGGAGCGCGCCAAGGCCCCTTCTTCGTCGGCGCGTGGTCTGAGGTCTTCGATTCCAGACGTACCTCTCCGCCGAGCGTTGCTGGACAGTATGTCCACACCGCCGGGCCCTTCTTCGTCGACCGCGGTGCCCAGCAGGGGACGAGGTAGGAAGAGAGGAGGTGGGGCACGTGGTCGCGGGAGAGGAGGTAGGGTGACTGCTAGGGCGCCTTCCTCGCCGCCACCCCCAGCTGTTTCACCCGAGCACGTGACTGCTAGGGTGGACTCGTCCGAGGAGGAGGCTACACGGACTCCGGTCCACGAGCCTCCGGTCCACGGGTCTTGGGCCCACGAGCCTCGGGTCGACTGGCCTTCGGCCCACGAGACCCCGGAGGAGCACACGTCCGGATGGGGTACCTGGCCAGATCAGCCCGAGGAGCCGAGTGGCCATGCTGATGATGGCGGGGAGCCGACTGATCTTGAGGAGGAGGGTGGCACCGTCTACCAGCGTGGTGCTACACGGCTCCCGTCCGTGCCGGCGACCCGCGAGCAGAGGTGGTTGATCTTCCCTGATGGGGAGAGGTACGTAAGTGCATTTAATATTTTTGTACCTTCTGCATTCACGTTTCTTCAAATAAGTAATGCGTTGGCCTTGTCATGCTGCAGGGGTTGGGACCACCATCATAGTGTCCGCCGGCCCAACTCCGTCCTTGGAGTTCTTTGCCGGCAAAACTTCCCGGGGTTTGTCACGTTGCCTGGTGAGGGTCGGCTTCCAGAGCTTGGGTTGAGCTCGGAGCACTACGTGGCTGCCCCGGCCCCGCCGGATGTCATTATCGACGGTGTCGTGTGCGACACGAGGGCAGACATGGTGATCAGGACGTTCTGGGTAATTTCTCCTTTACACATTTCAAAATCTTCAACTAGCTAGTTATTAATTGTACTAATCAATATTGTCTCATTTGATTGCAGACATTCTACAGGTGTGAGGAGGGATACGAGGAGGACAGCGCAAATGTTATCCAGAACGTCTGCAAGCGCCTACTCCAGAACTTACGGCACGAGGCTCGGGTGCAGGCTGTTTGAGACTACTACGCCTTGCGTGGTATCAAGAAGACCAAGCCGGCGTGCCGCAATAAGTTCCTGAGTAAGGAGCAGTACATGAAGGTAATTCTTAAGGCCTTCTACTTAAGTTCCTTCATTTAGTAATTCTTAGCCGTAGCGCTCAAGTTTCTATTTGCTAACTTAGGCGCCTCCGAGATGGTGTGCGGATCGGATGGATTGTTGGGAGGTGTTGGTCGATGAGTGGTGCTCACAAGAATGGCTAGCCCTCCACAACCAGGCCAAGGACAAATGTGCCCAAATGGAAGGTGTGCCACACCATCAAGGCAGCTCCAACTTATATCAGTTCGGGCGCAACTGGGTATGTGGTTTGCTTCATGATTCATGCAATTCATTCATCATGCTAGCTTGAGCCCTTTAATTACTAATTTTCATTGTTTCTCTCTTTCAGGCACGCTACAATAAGGCGGATAAGGTGCCAGAGGTGTACGACCTGTATGCCATGGCCCACACTGGCTCTTTCAAGAAAGTCAAGGCTTTCTCTCAGTCTGACCTCGATGATGCAAACAACTTCACCAACATCTCCTCCCACAACAAGCTCGTGAGATATAGAGATGAGGGGAAGGCGAGGAAAGGGGAGGACTTTAACCCGAGCCAGGGTCCCATTGATCCAGAGCTGGTGACGATATCTGGTGGCGGGAGGTCCCATGGCTCCATAGCCATTGGAGATGGACTTATCCGTTGTCCTAGCACTCTCCCGGAGATCAAGGCGCGCCAGTCGAGCTCCGCTCCTGAGATAAGGCCTCGTGAACGGCCAGTGCAACTCGCCATCAAGGTTAGTGATACGTACTCAGTTATCTTTCTCCATTACATTGTGTGCGCTTCCATCAATGATTACAAATGGTCATGTGAGTGGTGTTGCAGGCTTCTATACAGACTGAGAGAGATAGAACGGAGAAACTTCTGGCGGAGGCGGCGGAGAGGCAGCGGGAGATGGAGGAGAGGACGAGAAAGATGATGGAGGAGGAGAGGGCACGGAATGACATGCAGGCAAGGGCCATGTACGAGCTCCTTGTGGTAAGTTTCTTCTGCAAATTACTTGCTAGTCTTAACATTTGAGTCTCATTACTAACTAGTATGACTCTGTTATGAAAACCAAATGTGCAGTCTGTGTGCGGGAAGTCCGGTCAGCCCGCTCCGCCGATGCCAGTGATTGCTCCTGGGAGCACGGTGAGTTTAGTTTGAATGGACATTACTTGGTAGTCTTAACATTTGAGTGTCGTAATGCTAACGAGACATTGGAAATGATCTTTGGTGCAGCTTAACTCCAGAAACGCATCGCACGATCCTTCTCCAGGTAGCTGCACTAGCCACCCCGCTCCTACACCTCCCTGATCACGGTAAGTTTCTCTAGTGTTTTGCTTAACAAATGCATAAATACCTAGACTTAGCTTTATTTCCTCCAATATGCTTACCATAATGACCTAGAGTTAGCTTATTTTCCTCCAAAATGACCCATTTTACCTAGGTTAGCTTATAAATGATGCAGTTCATCCAAGTTAGCTCAAAAATGACCCATTTTACCTACATTAGCTCCTAAATGATCCATTTTACCTACGTTAGCTTTAAAATGGCCCATTTCACCTAGGTTAACTCCAAAATGACCCATCTTACCTAGGTTATCTCATAAACGATCCATTTCAACTAATTTAGCTCATAAACGATCCATTTGACCTAAGTGAGCTAAAAAACGATCCATTTCACCTAAATTAGCTCTTAAATGATCCATTTCACCTAAGTTAGCTCAAAAAGATCCATTTCAACTAAATTAGCTCTAAAATGACCCATTTTACGTAGATGAGCTCCTAAATGATCCATTTTACCTACGTTAGCTTTAAAATGACCCATTTCACCTAGGTTAGCTCCAAAATGACCCATTTCACCCTGGTTAGCTCCAAAATGACCCATTTCACCTTACTTAGCTCAAAAACGATGCCCTTCACCTTAGTTAGCTCATAAACGACCCATTTCAACTAAGTTAGCTCATAAATGATCCATTTCAACTAAGTTAGCTCATAAACAACCCATTTCAACTTAGTTAGCTCATATATGATCCATTTCACCTAAGTTAGCTCATAAATGACATATACTTCTTGTTCTAGTCTTCTTCTTGTTCTACTCACCTATTTCTAACTTTCTTATTTACCATTTTGCAGATTTCATTCACTTCATGGAAGCTAGCTTGCTATGATGGAGTGTTTGCTTTTCCTTTGATGAAACTTTGCATTGTATCTAGCTTGCTATGATGGAACTTGCTATCTTCATGAAACATTGCATTGTAATATATATATGGATGGAACAATGTGTATGGATGGAACTTGCTTATGTATGAACAATGTGTATGGATGAAACTGATGTGATATGTGATATGAAACTTATGTGCTGGATATGTGCTGGATATGTGTTGGATATGTGCTGGATATGTGATATGAAACTTATATATTTTCTGTGCAAATTGTGGGATTTAATAAAAAATAGAAAAAACAGACAATATGCAGGCTCTTTGCCGTCTGCCACCGACGGCAAAGAGCTCTTTTCCGTCTGCCGCAGACGGCAAAGAGCTCTTTGCCGTCTGCCGCAGACGGCAAAGAAGCCACGTGGCAGCCAACTGTGCTTCCTGGGAGCTGACCCATTTGGTCAGTTTGCCTACAGTGGCAGACGGCAAAGACTTTGCCGTCCGTAGTAGACGGCAAAGAACCTACACTTTGCCATCAGTGGCAGACGGCAAAGAACCTGCCATCTAGTGACGTGTAGATGACATCATAAGGCGGACGGCAAAGACCAGAGAAATTTTGCCGTCTGCAGCGGACGGCAAAGGTCTGCCGTTAGCCACTTAACGGACTGACAGCGCAATTATTGCCGTCCGCCCTCTTTGCCGTCCGCCGCAGACGGCAAAGAGCCTTTGCCGTCCGCCGCCAGGAAGCAGACGGCAAAGCAGCTGTTTACCGTAGCCTTCTTTGCCGGAGCCTTTTGCCGTCCGCCTTTCGAGCCTTTGCCGTCCGCCGTGGCAGACGGCAAAGTAGCTGTTTCCTGTAGTGTATGTCCCATTTTTCGCGTAGAAACGCTCTTAGTGCGGCATCAACCGTTGGGTCCAGCTGAGCCCCGATGGAAGCCGTCTTCTTGGGGTCCGTCGGGTGGACTTGAAATTTGACTATTTCGTCTGCTGGTTTGAAGGAGGTGGATTTGGGCCGCTTATCCAGAATTACATCGTCCCTATCCACCGTGGAGCATAGTGCGGTTAACTCTTCCGCTACGAGGGCCTCGGACAGTGCCTCGAGGGCCAGGGATGTTGTTTTGTTTTCGGCACGGAGAGCTATGTTCGGATCGCTGACGAGAGTGATAATACCGTTGGGCTCGGGCATCTTGAGCTTCATGTACCCATAATGAGGTATAGCTTGGAAGCGTGTGAATGCATCTCGCCCCAGCAGGGCATGATATCCACTATTGAAAGGGGCCACTTGGAAGGTAATCTCTTCGGACCGGTAATTCTCCGGTGTGCCGAATACCATGTCGAGTGTGATTTTCCCTGCGCATCGTGCTTCCCAGCTGGAAATAATCCCTCGGAAGGTCGTGTTACTTTGCTCGATACGGTTCCTGACTATTTCCATTTTGTTGAGTGTATCCTCGTAGATGAGGTTTAGTCCGCTGCCGCCGTCCATGAGCACTTTAGTGAGCCGAAAGCCATCCACAATTGGATTGAGGACCAGGGCGGCTGGTGCCCGGACTGACCGGAATTTTGGTTCGTCACTGGCATTGAAATTTATGGCCGTGTCGTTCCAGGGTTTTATTGTTGTGACTTGGCAGACTTCGGCGAGGTCGCAAAGTGCCCTCTTGCGCTGATTGTTTGAAGCGAAAGTCTCGAAGACCGTCAATACTCTGAGGTCGTCGTCGTTCGGGGGACGTTGCTCTGAGGTGTTTTTGGTGAGGATATCCTCCCCGCTTTTGGCCACTTTCCGGGGTATCCAACATGCTCTAAGGCTGTGGGTTGGTTCGTTGTTCAGTGTCGTGTGTATTTTGCATGGCTTATCGAGCCATCCCTCTAGAACGGTTCCGCGTCCCATAATGGGCTTAGTTTTCTTCAATATGGGGCCGGGTGCCGCGCGAGGTTGCACCCTTTTCGCCCGCCCGAAGGGTTGAGTGAAGACTGGTGGTTCCCAGCAAGCTGTCTGAGTTTTCCAGGCGCTCTCCATTGCGCAGTACTTCTGTACTATAGTCCGCCAAGTCAGTGAAGTGTGATACACGACGGCGGTTTATGGCGTTGAGGATTCCTTCGTCCGTGCAATTGTTGCAGAATATGGAAATCGCATCCTCGTCGCGGCAATCTTTAATCTTATTTTTGATAAGGAGGAATCTGGCCCAAAAGTGATGGACTGTTTCCTGAGACTGCTGTCGAACATGCATGAGGTCGCATATATCCGGAGGTCCTGAATTACTTGGCGAATATTGCTCGTGGTGGGTGGGTGGCTTTAAATCTGATCCCTGGCCCAATGTGGAGTCCGGTGTGTGAAAAGCTTCCGAGCTTATTAGTTCGGGCTCCGGGATGTTGAATGATTTTTCAGGCTCGATGCCTGATTTTATGTTCGGAGGACTGGGAGTGCCGTCCCGCAGACAGGTATCCGGCTCTTTGAGTTTGGAAATCCGAACATAACTCGTCCTTAATACTGGGGAACAATTGTTGTTTTTCTCCTCTACGACCGCTATCTGATGGGTGATCGGCGGAGATTTGATTTCTCTCTGATCGGGTTTAAGCCCAACCTGATCATAGTCTGTAGTGACCCCCAAGGTGGCGATGCGATCCAGGAGTTCGTTCAAAGACGACAACTCCGCCGGATCCATCCGTTTGGAGTATTCAGAGTCAATATGGAGGCAATTTTCGATGACCTGAGAAGTCATCGTCGGCTTGACGGCCGAACGGGCAGTCATGGTAAAGCCGCCCAGCCGGAGGGTTTGGCCTGAGGCCAGAGTTCCTCCGGTGGTGATACTGTCCTTGATGACAAGGCGAGCCATCAACCCTATCTTCGACGTCACAGCGGAACTCTCAATGAAAGCACCAATGTCGGTGTCAAAACCGGCGGATCTCGGGTAGGGGGTCCCGAACTGTGCGTCTAAGGTCGATGGTAACAGGAGACGGGGGACACGATGTTTACCCAGGTTCGGGCCCTCTTGATGGAGGTAATACCCTACTTCCTGCTTGATTGATCTTGATGAATATGAGGATTACAAGAGTTTATCTACCACGAGATCACAATGGCTAAACCCTATATGTCTAGCATGTATGATTATGATTGCCTATACGGACTAAACCCTCCGGTTTATATAGACACTGGAGGAGCCTAGGGTTTGTACAGAGTTGGTTTACAAAGGAAGGAATCTGCATATCCGAACGCCAGGCTTGCCATCCATGCAAAGGAGAGTCCCATCCGGACATGGGAGGAAGTCTTCTATCTTGTATCATCATGGCCTAACAGTCCGGCCCATGTCACACAGGCCGGACGCCCGAGGACCCCTTAATCCAGGAATTCCTCAACGGGACTCACAAACCTTAACACAAGTATTTCTCAAATTCACAACTACTTACTAGCATGACTCTAATATCACCATCTTTATATCTCAAAACAATCATAAGGAATCAAACTTCTCATAGTATTCAATGCACTTTATATGAAAGTTTTTATTATATCCCTCTTGGATGCCCATCATATTAGGACTAAATTCATAACCAAAGCAAATTACCATGCTATTTAGAGACTCTCAAAATGATATAAGTGAAGCATGAGAGTTCAACAATTTCTTCAAAATAAAACTACCATCATGCTCTAAAAACATATAAGTGAAGCACTAGAGCAAATGACAAACTACTCCAAAAAAAATATAAGTGAAGATCAATGAGTAGTCGAATAATTATGTTGCTATGTGAGGACCCTTTCTCATAAAAGAATTTCAGATCTTAAGTACTTTATTCAAACAGCAAGCAAAACGAAATAAAATGACATTCCAAGGATAGCACATATCATGTGAAGAAGCAAAGACTTAAGCTCAACCGATACTAACCGATAATTCTTGATGAAGAACGGTAGGATGCCTACCGGGGCATCCCCAAGCTTAGATGCTTGAGACTTCTTGAAATGTTATATTGGTATTTGTTGGGCATCCCCAAGTTTGAGCTTTTGTGTCTCCTTAATTCCTTTTATATGATGGTTTCCCTAAATCTTAAAAACTTCATCCACACAAAACTCAACAAGCACTCATGAGAAAAGTTAGTATAAATCAAATGCAAAACCTTATCATTCTATACGGTAGCAAATCACTAAAATTATAATTTGACATTGCATACTAAATGCCTCTGCATATTTAATACTCCTATCCTCAAATAGAATCATTAAACAAGCAAACATACGCAAACAATGCAAACATAACAGCAATGTGTCAAAACAGGACAGTCTGTAAAGAGTGCAATTGTACTCATACTTCCCTAACTCCACAAATTCTCAAAAATTACCACGCTGTATAAAATTTGTTGCTACTCATTGTGTAAAAATTTCAAGATTTTACCACGTTCTTACTTTCCAGAAGAATTCAGACAATGGTAGAAAACTTTCTGTTTTCAAAACAACAACATATAGACATGCAAAATAAGCATGGTAAAGGCTATACTTGACCTTTTTATTGAACTAAAAGATGCAAAACATTACTCTAAATAACAGCAAGCAAATACTAATAAAATAAATGATGCTCCAAGCAAAACTCATATCATGTGACGAATAAAAATATAGCCCGAAGTGAGGTTACCGATAATGTTGAAGACGAAAGAGGGGATGCCTTCCGGGGCATCCCACAGGTTAGTTGCTTGGATCTTCTTTGAATATTACCTTGGGGTGCCTTGGGTATCCCCAAGCTTAGGGTCTTGTCACTCCTTATTCTCCTCATATCGATATCTCACCCAAAACTTGAAAACTTCAATCACACAAAAACTTAACAAAACCTTCGTGAGATCCGTTAGTATAATAAAACAAATCAATATATTTGGTACTGTCAAGATAAGATTCATAATTTTATCACATGATGCCTACTGTACCCTATCATTTCTACAATTTATATTAAGCAATATAAGTCATAGAAACT
The DNA here is from genome assembly GCF_002575655.3 of Aegilops tauschii subsp. strangulata. Taxonomy (NCBI): domain Eukaryota; kingdom Viridiplantae; phylum Streptophyta; class Magnoliopsida; order Poales; family Poaceae; genus Aegilops; species Aegilops tauschii. The sequence continues at coordinate 454,905,807 of NC_053036.3, read as the reverse complement.
AGAAAACAAGCAAACTATGCATCAAAAACAGAATCTGTCAAAAACAGAAAGTCTGTAAAGATCTGAATTAAGGTCATACTTCTGAACTCCAAATATTTTAAAAAATTAGGACAGCGTAGACAATTTGTATGCAAATCAACTGTAAAAATTTCAGAATTTTTCCACGTTCCAGTAAAAGATAGGAATTTCTGCACTGGATGCAAAAGTTTCTGTTTTTGCACAGAATCAAGTCAACCATCAACCACACTATCCCAAAGGCTTTACTTGGCACTGTATTGAAACAAAAGCTATAAAACATGATTAGTACAGTAGCTTAATCATGTGAACACACAAAAACAGTAGGGGTAAATATTGGGTTGTCTCCCAACAAGCGCTTTTCTTTAATGCCTTTTTAAGCTAGGCATGATGGTGTCAATGATGCTCACATAAAAGATAAGAATTCAAACATAATGGGAGCATCATGAAGCATATAACTAGCACATTTAAGTCTAACCCACTTCCTATGCATAGGGATTTTGTGAGCAAACAACTTACGGGAACAACAATCAACTTGCATAGGAAGGCAAAACAAGTGCAACTTCAAAACTTTCAACACATAGATAGGAAACTTGATATTATTGCAATATTTAAGTGCACATGTTCCTCTCTCATAATAATTTTTAGTGGCATCATGAATGAATTCAACAATATAACTATCACATAAAGCATTCTTTTCATGATCCACAAGCATAGATATTTTATTACTCTCCACATAAGCAAATTTATTCTCATGAATAGTAGTGGGAGAAAACTCAACAAAATAACTATCATGTGAGGCATAATCCAATTGAAAATTAAAATCATGATGACAAGTTTCATGTTTATCATTATTCTTTATAGCATACATGTCATCACAATAATCATCATAGATAGCAACTTTGTTCTCATAATCAATTGGAACCTCTTCCAAAATAGTGGATTCATCACTAAATAAAGTCATGACCTCTCCAAATCCACTTTCATAATTATCACAATAAGATTCAACACCCTCCAAAATAGTGGGATCATTACTTCCTAAAGTTGACACTCTTCCAAACCCACTTTCATCAATATAATGATCATAAATGGGAGGCATGCTTTCATCATAGTAAATTTTCTCATCAAAACTTGGGGGACTAAAAATATCATCTTCATCAAACATAGCATCCCCAAGCTTGTGGCTTTGCATATCATCAGCATCATGGATATTCAAAGAATTCATACTAACAACATTGCAATCATGCTCATCATTCAAAGATTTTATGCCAAACATTTTATGAACTTCTTCTTCTAGCACATGAGCACAATTTTCCTTTCCATCATTTTCACCAGACATCTGCTCCGACATCGTTGATCCGACTCGTCGCGCCAACCCGGCCAAGCTCAAGCTAGCCTGAATCACGTCTTCATCGGCTTCACTCGGGGAATCGATCTCGCGGACAACTCCGCGTCGGGTGGAGACACTGTTGTTTACTCCGATGGTGAATCCTCGGTTGGTGATACCGAGTCGATCCTCCCCCTCTTCGATAGCAAGCTTGGGGGCTATTTTGATGATGAGATTGTTCTGGAGGTCTTTGAGCCACCACGTCGGGCGGCTGTCTACATGGCAGGAAATGTAACTCGACGGGGACCGCAGAGATGGGGACCGGTACTTTAGCGCCAGCTCCAGACGCGAACGGCTTGAATAACACGCCGGCTCAATCCTTAGTAGAATTGATGACCACTCTAGGAATCCTCCTGGAAGCCGCAGTCACCACGGAGAACCTGGCAGAGTGCAACGTGGAAGTGACAAAACTTTACGAGTAGATGGCCAAAATCCAGGAAGATATATATCAATGCTTAAAATACTCGTATGGTAGAGGTGCAAGCTTATATTCATGATGAAGCCGAGCGCTTGAGAACATAAGAATTGAACCTTAGTTTCCGCCAGAATGCTTCTGACACGGCCCATCAGAGGAGGCACTGGAGTCCTCTACCATCCAGTTATGAGCTGACACGTGTGTTTTACACACCGCAAGACACGCCCGTCCCGGGAGCCGGTACTGGCACGCCAGGACGACCGGTTATACCCCAGTTAACCCGGACTATGCAGCCACCACCAACTCAATCTCACCAACCGGCTCAGCCGCGCCAGCCCAAGCCAGCTCCACAATTGCCGCCGGTCCAGCTTCCCCCTCGCCTGAGCGGTAACGGTGGCAAAAGTAACAGTAGCAGTATTGTAGGAATTGTAACAGTGGCAAAGGTAAAGTAACTGAGCAAAGATCAATATGTGAAAAGCTCGTAGGCAATGGATCCATGATGGATAATTATGTAGGATAGAATTCATCATGCAACGGTTATAACATAGGGTGACACAGAACTAGCTCCAATTCATCAATATAATGTAGGCATGTATTCCGAATATAGTCATACATGCTTATGGAAAAGAACCTGCATGACATCTTTTGTCCTACCCTCCCGTGGGAGCGGGGTCCTATTCTAAACTAAGGGATATTAAGGCCTCCTTTTAATAGAGTACCGGACCAAAGCTGTAACACCCACGATGCGGCTATATCTCCCACGTGTCGAGGCACGACTTAGAGGCATAACCGCATTGTAGGTATTGTCGCAAGAAGGGTCATCTTCAGACAATCCCATGTAATGAACAAGAATGGTATAAAGAGAGTTGGCTTACAATCGCCACTTCACACAATACATAAATTAATTCATACATCATCCAAAATCCACACATAGACCGACTACGGTCAAATCCAAATAAAAAGAAGATAACCCCAAATGCTAGATCCCCGATCGTCCCAACTGGGCTCCACTACTGATCATCAGGAAACGAAAGATAGTAACAACCACGGTCCTCGTCGAACTCCCACTTGAGCTCGGTTGCGTCACCTGCATAGGTATCATCGGCACCTGCAACTGTTTTGGTAGAATCTGTGAGTCACGAGGACTCAGCAATCTCACACCCGCGAGATCAAGAATATTTAAGCTTATAGGAAAGGATGGGGTAATGAGGTGGAGCTGCACCAAGCACTACGCATATGGTGGCTAACATACGCAAATGAGAGCGAGAAGAGAAGCAACGCAACGGTCGCGAAGCTAGAAATGATCAAGAAGCGATCCTGAAACTACTTACGTTCATGCATAACCCAAACCGTGTTCACTTCCCGGACTCCGCCGAAAAGTGACCATCACGGCTACACACACAGTTGATGTATTTTAATTAAGTCAAGTGTCAAGTTCTCTACAACCGGACATTAAGAAATTCCCATCTGCCTCATAACCGCGGGCACGGCTTTCGGAAGATAATACCCTGCAGGGGTGTCCCAACTTAGCCCATTATAAGATCTCACGGTCAACGAAGGATAAACCTTCTCCCAGGAAGACCCGATCAGTCTCGGAATCCCGGTTTACAAGACATTTCGACAATGGTAAAACAAGACCAGCAAGACCGCCCGAATGTGCCGACAAATCCCGATAGGAGCTGCACATATCTCGTTCTGAGGGCACACCGGATGAGCCAGACGTCGGGTTGGCATAGACCCTGGTTGCCCAGGGGGCGCTGGACATCGCTCGGTTTGGACCAGCACTCGAAGGAGCACTGGCCCCGGGGGGTAAATAAAGATGACCCTCGGGCTCCGAAAACCCAAGGGAAAAAGGCTTAGGTGAGGCAAATGTAAAACCAAGGTTGGGCCTTGCTGGAGGAGTTTTATTCAAAGCGAACTGTCAAGGGGGTCCCATAAATCACCCAACCGCGTAAGGAACGCAAAATCAAGGAACATAACACCGGTATGACGGAAACTAGGGCGGCAAGAGTGGAACAAAACACCAGGCATAAGGCCGAGCCTTCCACCCTTTACCAAGTATATAGATGCATTAATTAAGATAAGAGATATTGTGATATCCCAACATATCCATGTTCCAACATGGAACAATCTTCATCTTCACCTGCAACTACCAACGCTATAAGAGGGGCTGAGCAAAAGCGGTAACATAGCCAAACAACGGTTTGCTAGGAAAGGTGGTTTAGAGGCTTGACATGGCAATATGGGAGGCATCATATAGCAAGTGGTAGGTAGCGCGGCATAGCAATAGAGCAAACAACTAGCAAGCAAAGATAGAAGTGATATCGAGGGTATGGTCATCTTGCCTGAGATCCCGCAAGGAAGAAGAACGAGTCCATGAAGAAGACAAACAGATGTAGTCGAACGAATCCTCACAACTCCGGAACAAAACCGAATCTAACGAGAGATGCAACCCGGAAAGAAACAAACAACATAGTAAACAACCACCACATACACATGGCATGATGCACAAAAAAAGTATGATGCCCGGTTTAATTATGCATGGCATGGCAAAGGGCACAAACAATACCACAAATTAAGTGGAGCTCAATATGCAACAAGTTGCATATTGACGAAACACCACATTCAAGTTATTTAGTTCGCTCTCGTTTATGTACCCAACAAAGTTAAATGTTGTTAAACATGGCAAGAGGATGAAGCATAAATAAACTAACTATTTAGGCAAGTTTAAATGAGGCCGGAACAACAAACAACAACTCCGGAAAATCCCCATGTGCATATTTTAGATTTGGTCCTGTTCTGCCATAAACACAATTTTAATGTTGTTAAACAGCAAAATAAAGTGCACCATGTTAAACTAGGCATTTTTCTACCCCATTTACATATCAAGTTTATTTAAATCCAAGCTATGGTTAATTAGTTATGAACTAAATCATTTTAACATGACAAATATGCAAATTATATGCAAACATAGTTTTAAACATTTTTAACATGGATGAAAGTTGCATAATGTGAAACTAGATGAAATTCTAAGCATTTTACATGTATAAAATATTTTAATCCGATGCACGGTTATTTACTTGTGGGCAATTTAAAATAATGGCATCCTCCTGTAATTGTGCATGCACTGGATAAATGGAAAAAAATCGCACGGACTGGAAAAAAATGCTACACGGCCTGAATCTGGATCTGGGCAAGGGTTGCTCACATGGGCTCTTGGCCCGGTCGGTGTAGAGGCTTGGGGCAGGTAGATCAGCTGGGCCGAGGCGAGGCCGTGGTGCTCGTCCACGCTGGCCGGATCGAACGACGTGGAGGGGCGCGGTCAACGCTCCAGAACGAGCGGGACTTGGCGTTGGTCGTCGTCCCCGCACGCAGAAGCAGGGGAGGCCGATGATGAGGAGGCCAGGCGCACCGGCGCGATGCAGAGGAAGCAGCAGGCCGGCAGGGCGCGATGCAGGAGGCGCCGGCAGCGGAACTGCGGGGCTCCGGCGGGAGAGACTTGAGGCGCAGTGGTGGCGGGCTCGAGCAAATCCGATGGGGACGGGGCACCGGAGAGGGAACGGCGACGGCTTGACAAGGCGAAGCAGAGGTGGCTGGATCCGGACGAGAGGGCGGCGGGGACGGTGGTCAACGCGCGCGGTCGTGCGAGCACGGGAGGTGCAGAACCTTGCACCGGCGACCATGGCAGCAGGGGCGAGCGCCGTACGTTTCCTGGCAGAGGAGAAAACAAACGAGGGAGAGAGTTTAGAGGAGGTAGGAGAGGAAAACAGGGGAGAGGAAAAGGAGGCCGGCAGTGACTCATCTGCTGGGTCCGGTGCTCCGGCTAGCGGCGACTGAAGGTTGAAGAGGAGCTCCTCTCTTTGGGTTCGGGCGAGGCAAGGAGCAGGAATCGCTCGGGCAGGAGATGGCCAGGGATCGAGTGGAGGCGCGGGGAGGTGGATTTGGATCGGGGCGAGGTGGAGGCTGCCGGTTGGGGTGGTGCTGAAAACGAAGGAGGAATTGGTGGCTGGCAGCAGGTCGAGCTCCTGCTCGAGGAAGGAGGCGCGCGAGGGGCTGGGCTGCTTGGTTGGTCGGGGATGCAAAACAAGGAGGTCGTTGGTTCAGCCGGGTGGGGTGGATGGATTGGATCGGGGATCCCGAGGAAGGGGGAGACCAGGTGGAGCTAGTGGCGGCGGAGAGGAGGATGGATGGGACAGCTCCCTAGAAATTAGGGTTTGATCTGATTATATAGGTAGGGACTGGGTAGGGCTAATCCGGTCCGTCCGATTATAATCGGGCGGTCGTAAATAAATAGGTTAGGTAGCCCGAATAATAAAACGGAGATGTTTTATAGATGTTTGGGGATGATCCGGACCCAATGGTCATGAATGAGGGGTTGGGGTTCGGGACAACTTCGGACGCGCACACAAGGGGGTCTGTGCACTGTACAGAGAGACTCCGGTTTAGGCAAGAGGGCAAACGAATAAAAAGGTTGGTCTCGGAACGGTCAACGAAAGCAAGGGGGACACGGCAACTACGAGCAGATGCAAGTTTTAAAAACAATGACAGCAACGAGTGCCGATGCAATGCGGATGATGCCATGATGAAATGCAACCAACAAATAAAACACACGGCGAACACGAAAAACATGGAAGCCGTCTGGAGCGTCGGTCACGGGGCGTTACAACACTCCACCACTACAAGAGGATCTCGTCCCGAGATCTAAAGATGGCACCAGAGAAAAGCAGAATAGGAAGAGGAGAGGTAAACTAAGTTGCTTCTTTGACAAACGAGTGAAACCACGAACCTTGAGAGATTGAACTAACGAAAAGAGAGAATACAAGGGAGATGAACGAGATTGAAAACACTCCGTTATCAAAGAGGAACAAGGAACATTGCGAGAACCTTTGTAGGTTGAAGAATATGAAACAAGAGCTTAACGGATCAAAAGGAATATGAAAGCACACCGGTAGAAAAGAGAAACAAGGAACACCATGTGAACCTTGGAGTTTGCAAAGCTATGAATGACGAGAACAATGGACGAGAAGTACATGCAAGCACTCTGGTTGAAACGAGATGTACAAGGAACGATAATGATCAATTACGATAACGCTCAGGTTGGAAAATGGAAGGGGTAGAATATGAACTTGGCAAAATGAAAGCACTTGGATGAGACTCCGGTTAAAAGAGGAATGATAGACACAACACTCCGATTAAATGGATAAGCAATAAAAAGAACACGATCCTCACAAATCGAGATGATGAGTGAAGAGAGCAACATCACCATGCCTCCGGAAGAAAAAATAGAAGATAGATCATTGGAATAAAGGAATGGAGAAGAAAATGACAACTTCTGCCACAAATGAGCTTGGAAAGCACCCTTCCAAGAAGGTTATAACGGAGTTGTTGGAAAATCAACAATGAAAAGAACAAGCTTGTTGAGGGCTTATGTCAAAATTATGAGGTGACAACCCGCCACTAACGGAAACAGTTGACTGGATTGAGATCAACAAGGAGATGAAAACTTCTTTCACCGAGAGGATAGGAGCAAACTTGGATCGTTGATAGGCACCACAATTAGCAACATTCCTTAGGGAAGGCTTTAAGTGAAATCTGACACAAGATAACTCCAACAAAGAGATTAATGGATTTAGAATACCTCATTCTTGACAACATGTGAATCGCGAAACATGAATGAAAATTGTCAAGAATGATATAACACCACCTCAAAAGATAAGGTAGAAAGAATAGCACTTCAACATGCAAGATGAAGAATACTTGAACTCCTCAAGACAAAACATGTGTTGAACACCGATCATAACTTCGAGAGAAATCTTGAAAAACACTTGAAGAATGAAAGGAACCCTTGACGAACCACCATGTAGATCCTCCATGAAGAACTCCGGTAATAAAGGATGATAAAAAGAAAGAAAAGTTGAAAACACAAGGTGAAGCCTTGCAATGATTTAGGTGGAGCTTCGCGACGAGATAATGCAGAAAGCTTCGAACTCCGGAAAAGAAAAAGATGAAGCGTCTCGAACCGAGAAATGTGACATGATGAACAACTCTCGAAAGAAGAAATTAGATCACTTGGATGAAACAATAATAAGAATTACGTTATGCGTATCCTTCACCAATATAAATTGATGACAAGCAACGGATTTGGCATACTACTTATTCTCGTAGAGAGGATTAAGGTATATATAGCACAAACTTTGGAAGGTCTTCAACAAACCACCGGTAGGATGTGAACAACGAATGAGTTGATACGATGACGAAGGAAGAGAAATCTTGAACAAACCACCGTAAGAATTGAAAATGAAAGTAGCAAAGGCACAATTCACCGGGAAGAATTGGAAAATGAAAGAAGATACTTGAGGGGATTTAGATACATGAGAACGAAGAGATCGTGAACTGATTAGAGGATATTTGAATGATGCACCGGAAGAATTCGAGAATGAGAGCTGAAAGCTGAGAATGAATAATTCTGAGATGATGGGCTACGGAGAACCAAACTGAAAAGACTCCTGCATTGCTCCGGATGGGTGAAAAGAATTCTCAGAATCGCAAACAATTATGAGAGGATGGCATGAAGCTAGAACCATGAATCTTGAGGGAACGGATAAGATTTGGAGGAAAAACTCTTCTTCGGTCTTCAAATGTTGAGAATGATGACAAGAAACACTACCATAAATTGTTGAGATACTCCGGGATGAAAATTAGAAAGGTTGAACCAATGATGAAAAGAATGTGAAAAATCTTGGAGAAGGCATTTGACTAATGATAACTCACTCTCACGTCAAACTTGGAAAAAAATGAGAGTAACTCCGGGAAGATTAGAAGAGTCAGGTAAGATCCTAGGAAAAGACCTGTGGATTAGGGCCCACTCAAAAGATACACCGTTGGAAAGATTGCTTGAAAGAGAGATTACACCAGTTGAATTAAATCGCTTGAATGAGATAACAACCTCAAAATCCCTTGAACGGATTGAGAATGGAAAGCACGAATCTTCTGAGATATGTTCAACACTCCGGAACAAATGAATAGCGAGAGCTGAATGATTACGAGCTGCATCGGCATGAGAAAGAATTTGAAACAAGGAAATGAATATGATCAACACCGCAAGCTTGAATTGAAACCACCGGAGAAGAAAGAGAACGAATAATGATGAAGTTAAGGCTCCGTTAGTATCTTCCTGAGAATCACCGGATAAGAACATTTACGGAAAAGAATGGAGAGACTTCCTATCTATAAGATGGATACTTGATTAAGAAATATGAGTCCTTGAAGAAAAAGGGTGGGAGGGCGGGAAAGCAAAGGAAACTTGGGACGGATGAAACAAACAACATTGGGAAAACTGAGAGGTGATCTTGCGAATGTTGGAATGATCGGATCCACTTGAAGACAAGCACGCCGGTTGGAAAAGAGTTGACATGACAACCTCAGAGATCAAGAAGGATTAGCACTCCCATAGAAATATGAGAACACCGTTTAGGGAAGGTATGGGTCAACACTTGACAATGAAGCAACTCGAATACCACAATTCAAAACAAAGCAAAGGATTTGGCTTGCAGAATAAGCCGGAAACAAACATATGATAGATCCCATATCGTATCATGTGTGTGTTGGAAAGATATCCTATGAGATGCTTGAATTCCCACTTATAAACTCCCGAAACATTCTGGTTATGCAATCAGGTGTTGGGATTACAAGGGACGCAATATATCTCACCCAAACTAACAATACCTAGATCCAGCTGTATCCATCCTTCAATACATAACCAAGAAACCTTCGGAAATCATTTACCTCAACCTTCGAAAAGCATCCGTTATACGAGTTATGGCAATACTCCCGAACTCCCGCCCCAGTACTGGGTGGCGTCGAGGTGATCTCACCAACAACTGCATAAAAGAGATTTTCCATGTCGGTGAAACTCAGGTATTCCAGAACTGCAACGATAAAATTGTGACGACAACACCTCGGAGCTCAACTCCCCGGGACACTGCCACAACCCCGAAATGTCAGGAGGCACCAAGAACAATGTTCTCGTCACAAGAATATCGGAACGATTCCAAGATACCCGCGTGATCCTAAAAAAAATTAGTGAAATTTAAGGAGAGGAAAGTCAAAACATCTACGTCAGGAGACCTCACCAGAGCGACGAAGGGACTGAGGAGTAAAAAGAATCCTACTCTCCGATATATATAATCCTAAGACTCAAAATATTTTGTTCTAGACTCAACAACGCCAGCGATTCGATCAAGCAAGGGGCTCCTAAGTCGGGGATGGCTCTGATTACCAACTTGTAACACCCATGATGCGGCTATATCTCCCACGTGTCGAGGCACGACTTAGAGGCATAACCGCATTGTAGGTATTGTCGCAAGAAGGGTCATCTTCAGACAATCCCATGTAATGAACAAGAATGGGATAAAGAGAGTTGGCTTACAATCGCCACTTCACACAATACATAAATTAATTCATACATCATCCAAAATCCACACATAGACCGACTACGGTCAAATCCAAATAAAAAGAAGATAACCCCAAATGCTAGATCCCCGATCGTCCCAACTGGGCTCCACTACTGATCATCAGGAAAAGAAACATAGTAACGACTGCGGTCCTCGTCGAACTCCCACTTGAGCTCGGTTGCGTCACCTGCATAGGTATCATCGGCACCTGCAACTGTTTTGGTAGAATCTGTGAGTCACGAGGACTCAGCAATCTCACACCCGCGAGATCAAGACTATTTAAGCTTATAGGAAAGGATGGGGTAATGAGGTGGAGCTGCAGCAAGCACTATGCATATGGTGGCTAACATACGCAAATGAGAGCGAGAAGAGAAGCAACGCAACGGTCGCGAAGCTAGAAATGATCAAGAAGCGATCCTGAAACTACTTACGTTCATGCATAACCCGAACCGTGTTCACTTCCCGGACTCCACCGAAAAGTGACCATCACGGCTACACACACTGTTGATGTATTTTAATTAAGTCAAGTGTCAAGTTCTCTACAACCGGACATTAACAAATTCCCATCTGCCTCATAACCGCGGGCACGGCTTTCGAAAGATAATACCCTGTAGGGGTGTCCCAACTTAGCCCATTATAAGCTCTCAAGGTCAACGAAGGATAAACCTTCTCCCAGGAAGACCCGATCAGTCTCGGAATCCCGGTTTACAAGACATTTCGACAATGGTAAAACAAGACCAGCAAGACCGCCCGAATGTGCCGACAAATCCTGATAGGAGCTGCACATATCTCGTTCTCAGGGCACACCGGATGAGCCAGACGTCGGGTTGGCATAGACCCTGGTTGCCCAGGGGGCGCCGGACATCGCTCGGTTTGGACCAGCACTCGAAGGGCACTGGCCCGGGGGGGTAAATAAAGATGACCCTCGGGCTCCGGAAACCCAAGGGAAAAAGGCTTAGGTGAGGCAAATGTAAAACCAAGGTTGGGCCTTGCTGGAGGAGTTTTATTCAAAGCGAAATGTCAAGGGGGTCCCATAAATCACCCAACCGCGTAAGGAATGCAAAATCAAGGAACATAACACCGGTATGACGGAAACTAGGGTGGCAAGAGTGGAACAAAACACCAGGCATAAGGCCGAGCCTTCCACCCTTTACCAAGTATATAGATGCATTAATTAAGATAAGAGATATTGTGATATCCCAACATATCCATGTTCCAACATGGAACAATCTTCATCTTCACCTGCAACTACCAACGCTATAAGAGGGGCTGAGCAAAAGCGGTAACATAGCCAATCAACGGTTTGCTAGGAAAGGTGGGTTAGAGGCAATATGGGAGGCATGATATAGCAAGTGGTAGGTAGCGCGGCATAGCAATAGAGCGAACAACTAGCAAGCAAATATAGAAGTGATATCGAGGGTATGGTCATCTTGCCTGAGTTCCCGCAAGGAAGAAGAATGAGTCCATGAAGAAGACAAACGGATGTAGTCGAACGAATCCTCACAACTCCGGAACGAAACCGAAGCTAACGAGAGAAGCAACACGGAAAGAAACAAATAACATACTAAGCAACCACCACATACACATGGCATGATGCACAAATAAGTATGATGCCCGGTTTAATTATGCATGGCATGGCAAAGTGCACAAACAATACCACAAATTAAGTGGAGCTCAATATGCAATAGGTTGCAGATTGACGAAACACCACATTCAAGTTATTTAGTTCGCTCTGGTTTATGTACCCAACAAAGTTAAATGTTGTTAAACATGGCAAGAGGGTGAAGCATAAATAAACTAACTATTTAGGCAAGTTTAAATAAGGCCGGAACAACAAACAACAATTCCGGAAAATCCCCATGTGCATATTTTAGATTTGGTACGGTTCTGCCATAAACACAATTTTAATGTTGTTAAACAACAAAATAAAGTGCACCATGTTAAACTAGGCATTTTTCGACCCCATTTACATATCAAGTTTATTTAAATCCAAGCTATGGTTAATTAGTTATGAATTAAATCATTTTAACATGACAAATATGCAAATTATATGCAAACATCGTTTTAAACATTTTTAACATGGATGAAAGTTGCATAATGTGAAACTAGATGAAATTCTAAGCATTTTACATATGTAAAACATTTTAATCCGATGCACGGTTATTTACTTGTGGGCAATTTAAAATAATGGCATCCTCCTGTAATTATGCATGCACTGGATAAATGGAAAAAAATCGCACGGACTGGAAAAAAAACGCTACACGGCCTGAATCTAGATCTGGGCAAGGGTTGCTCACATGGGCTCTTGGCTCGGTCGGTGTAGAGGCTTGGGGGAGGCAGATCAGCTGGGCCGAGGCGAGGCCGTGGTGCTCGTCGACGCTGGCCGGATCGAACGAGGTGGAGGGGCGCGGTTAACGCTCCAGAACGAACGGGACTTGGCGCTGGTCGTCGTCCCCGCACGCAGAAGCAGGGGAGGCCGGCGATGAGGAGGCCAGGCGCACCGGCGCGATGCAGAGGAGGCAGCAGGCCGGCAGGGCGCGATGCAGGAGGCGCCGGCAGCGAAACTGCGGGGCTCCGGCGGGAGAGACTTGAGGCGCAATGGTGGCGGGCTCGAGTAAATCCGATGGGGACGGGGCACCGGAGAGGGAACGGCGGCGGCTTGGCGAGGCGAAGCAGAGGTGGATGGATCCGGACGAGAGGGTGGCGGGGACGGCGGTCAACGCGCGCGGTCGTGCGAGCACGGGAGGTGCAGAACCTTGCACCGGCGACCATGGCAGCAGGGGCGAGCCCCGTACGTTTCCTGGAAGGGGAGAAAACAAACGAGGGAGAGAGTTTAGAGGAGGTAGGAGAGGAAAACAGGGGAGAGGAAAAGGAGGCCGGTGGCGACTCATCTGCTGGGTCCGGTGCTCCGGCTAGCGGCGACTGAAGGTCGAAGAGGAGCTCCTGTCTTTGGGTTCGGGCGAGGCAAGGAGGAGGAATCCCTCGGGCAGGAGATGGCCAGGGATCGAGTGGAGGCGCGGGGAGGTGGATTTGGATCGGGGCGAGGTGGAGGCGCGGGGAGGTGGATTTGGATCGGGGCGAGGTGGAGGCTGCCGGTTGGGGTGGTGCTGAAAATGAAGGAGGAAGTGGTGGTTGGCAGCAGGTCGAGCTCCTGCTCGAGGAAGGAGACGCGCAAGGGGCTGGGCTGCTTGGTTGGTCGGGGATGCAAAACAAGGAGGTCGTTGGTTCGGCCGGGTGGGGTGGATGGATTGGATCGGGGATCCCGAGGAAGGGGGAGACCAGGTGTAGCTAGTGGCGGCGGAGAGGAGGATGGATGGGACAGCTCCCTAGAAATTAGGGTTCGGTCTGATTATATAGGCAGGGACTGGGTAGGGCTAATTCGGTCCGTCCGATTATACTCGGGCGGTCGTAAATAAATAGGTTAGGTAGCCCGAATAATAAAACGGAGATGTTTTATAGATGTTTGGGGATGATCCGGACCCAATGGTCATGACTGAGCGGTTGGGGTTCGGGACAACGTCGGACGCGCACACAAGGGGGTCTGTGCACTGTACAGAGAGACTCCGGTTTAGGCAAGAGGGCAAATGAATAACAAGGTTGGTCTCGAAACAGTCAACGAAAGCAAGGGGGGACACGGCAACTACGAGCGGATGCAAGTTTTAGAAACAATGACGGCAACGAGTGCCGATGCAATGCGGATGATGCCATGATGAAATGCAACCAACAAATAAAACACACGGCGAACATGAAAAACATGGAAGCCGTCTGGAGCGTCGGTCACGGGGCGTTTCAAAAGCACTAGCACTTAGTGAATACATGAACTCCTCAAACTAAGGTCATCACCAGGAGTGGTCCCGAATATTGTCACTCCAGGGTTGCCGGATCATACCACGTAGTAGGTGACCATAATTTGCAATATCAGATCAAGAACACAAATATATTCATGAAAACATAAAGGGTTCAGATCTAAGATCATGGCACTCGGGCCCTAGTGACAAGCATTAAGCATAGCAAAGTCATAGCAACATCAATCTTAGAACATAGTGGATACTAGGGATCAAACCCTAACAAAACTAACTCGATTACATGGTAAATCTCATCCAAACCATCACGGTCCAGCAAGCCTACGATGGAATTACTCACGCCCGGCGGTGAGCATCATGAAATTGGTGATGGAGGATGGTTGACGATGACGACGGCGATGGATTCCCCTCTCCGGAGCCCCGAACGGACTCCAGATCTGCCCTCCCGAGGAAGAACAGGTCTTGGCGGCGGCTCCATATCGTAAAACGTGATGAATCCTTCTCTCTGATTTTTTTTCTCCCCAAAAGTGAATATATGGAGTTGGAGTTGAGGTCGGTGGAGATCCAGGGGGCCCACAAGGTCAGAGGGCGCGCCCCCACCCTTGTGGCTAGGGTGTTGACCCCCTACTGCTGATTCTTTTGCCAATATTTTTATTAATTCCAAAAATAATCTCCGTTGATTTTTAGGTCATTCCGAGAACTTTTTATTCTGCACAAAAATAACACCATGGAAATTGTGCGGAAAACAGCGTCAGTCCGGGTTAGTTCCATTCAAATCATGCAAGTTAGAGTCCAAAATAAGGTCAAAAGAGTTTAGAAAAGTAGATACGACGGAGACGTATCAACTCCCCCAAGCTTAACCTTTGCTTGTCCTCAAGCAATTCAGTTGATAAACTGAAAGTGACAAAGAAAAACTTTTACAAACTCTGTTTGATCTTGTTGTTGCAAATATGTAAAGCCAACATTCAAGTTTTCAGCAAAGATCATGAAGTAACCATATTCACAATAACATTTAGGTCTCACAATTACTCATATCAATGGAATAATCAACTAGCGAGCAATAATAATAAATCTTGGATGACAACACTTTTCTCAAAACAATCATGATATGATATAACAAGATGGTATCTCGCTAGCCCTTTCTGAGACCGCAAAACATAAATGCAGAGCACCCATGAAGATCAAGGACTGACTAGACATTGTAATCCATGGAAAAAGAGATCCAGTCCAGTCATACTCAATATAAATTAATAACAATGCATACAAATGAAAGTGGTGCTCTCTAACTAGTGCTTTTTATAAGAGGATGATGACTCAACAATAAAAGTAAATAGATAGGCCCTTCGCAGAGGGAAGCAGGGATTTGCATAGGTGCCAGAGCTCGAGTTTTGAAATAGAGATTGAATAATATTTTGAGCAGCATGCTTTCATTGTCAACATAACAACTAAGAGATCTCGGTATCTTCCATGCTACATACATTATAGGCGGTTCCCAAACAGAATGGTAAAGTTTATACTGCCCCACCACCAACAAGCACATTCCACGGCTGGTCTGAAACAACGGGTACCGTCCAACTAACAACAATCCTGGGGGAGTTTTGTCTGCAATTATTTTGATTTGATTTGCTTTGAGCATGGGACTGGGCATCCCGGTTACCAGCCATTTTCTCGTAAATGATGAGCGGAGTCCACTCATCGTGAGAATAACCCACCTAGCATGGAAGATATTGACAACCCTAGTTGGTACATGAGCTATTCGAGCATACAAAACAGAGTATTATTTGAAGGTTTAGAGTTTGGCACATGCAAATTTACTTGGAATGGCAGGTAGATACCACATATAGGAAGGTATGGTGGACTCATATGGAACAACTTTGGGGTGTATGGAAGTAGATGCACAAGCAGTATTCCCGCTTAGTACAAGTGAAGGCTAGAAAGAGACTGGAAAGCGACCAACTAGAGAGCGACAACAGTCATAAACATGCAATGAGATTAACCAACATTGAGTGCAAGCATGAGTAGGATATAAATCACCATGAACATAAATATCATAGAGGCTATGTTGATTTTGTTTCAACTTCATGCGTGAACATGTGCCAAGTCAAGCCACTCAAATCATTCAAAGGAGGATACCATCCTATCATACTACATCACAACCATTTTAATTTCCATGTTGGCACGCAAGGTAAACCATTATAAACTCCTAGCTCATTAAGCATGGCATGAGTAACTATAATCTCTAATTGTCATTGCAAACATGTTTCATTCATAATAGGCTGAATCAGCAATGATGAACTAATCATATTTACAAAAACAAGATAGGTCGAGTTCATACCAGCTTTTCCTCATCTCAATCGTTTCATCATATATCGTCATTATTGCCTTTCACTTGCATGACCGAACGGTGTGGATAATAGTAATAGTGCACATGCATTGGACTAAGCTGGAATCGGCAAACATTTATTCAGAGGAGAAGGCAAGGTAATATGGGCTCTTTGTTAGATCAACAATAATGCATATGAGAGCCACTCAACATTTTCATCGTGGTCTTCTCCTCTCGACCCCCAAAGAAAAGAAAAGAATTTCAAAGAAACACACTGAAATATTTTTGGAGTTTTTGTTTTTCTAAGGAAGAAGAACAAGAACGAGAAAAACTATTTACACGGGAAAGCTCCCAACAAGCAAAAGAAGAATGAGAAATCTTTTTGGGTTTTCTATTGATACTACAACTAAGAATGCATAGAAAGTAAACTACAACTAATATTTTTGGTTTTCTTAAGGTTATTCAAACACACAAGAAGAAAACAGGAAAAATAAATAAACTAGCATGGATAGTACAATGAAAAAGTATGAGTACCGACAACTAGAGTGAGTGTGTGAACATGAATGTAATGTCGGTGAGAAATACGTACTCCCCCAAGCTTAAGCTTTTGGCCTAAGTTGGTCTATGGCCACTGGCCTGGTGGATATCCAAAGTTGTAGTTGGGGTTGTACTGAGATGCATGAGCTACTGCTTGAAGGGCTGCAGCATGGAGGCGAGCAGCCTCCGCTGCTCTCTCATACTCGCCTGCCTCCTCTCTAGTTATAAAATATCGTCCCTTTGCCTGAAAGATAAAGAAAGCAGGGGCAGGAAGAGTAACAAGGACGGCACGCCGTCTATCAAAGATTAATCGGTGCTGGAGGATCTGTTTGTTCCTCTTAAGAAACTGATGGCGTACCATAGCCTCATAATCCAGAAAAGCAGATGGCAACTCAATATCATAACTTCTCATAGGTACATTCAAATAATTAGCTAAACGAGTTCCATAAATCCCACCAAATAAATCTCCATTCTTAGAATTAAGATGTAACCTCCTAGTAATAATGGCCCCCAAATTATATCGTTTATCACCTAACACCGCACACTTGAGGATACTAAGATCTGGAATGCAAACATGGCAAAGCTCATCCTTACCATTAATACACCTACCGATAAAGAGAGCAAAATAATGTATGGCAGGAAAGTGAATGCTCCCTACGGTTGCTTGTGTGATATTTCTAGTTTCTCCAACAGTGATACTAGCAAGAAAATCATTATATTCAGATTTATGAGGCTCACTAAGACTATCCCATTGTGGAAATTTGCAGGCATCACAAAAGTCTTCTAGGTCCATGGTATAAGATTCATCATTAAGATCGAATAAGACAGTATGAGTATTACGCTTGGATGAAAACTCAAACCTCCGCACGAAGGAATCGGTGAGATAATAATATTGCAGCCACTTGTCTGATAAGAAGTCCTCGAGGTCGGCATTTTGCACGTACGCGTAGAATTCATCTTTGAAACCTGCACGCTCCATAAATTCATCCGACGGCCATTCACATGTTGCAGAACATAGTAATTCAAAAATTATCCTACGATCACACAAGATCTATCTAGGAGAAGCATAGCAACCAGATGGGAGAGTGTGTCCACGTACCCTCGTAGACCAAAAGCGGAAGCGTTTAGTAACGCGGTTGATGTAGTCGAGCGTCTTCACGATCCAACCGATCCAAGTACCGAACGTACGGCACCTTCGTGTTCAGCACATGTTCAACACGATGACGTCCCTCGAGCTCTTGATCTAGTAGAGGGACGAGTGAGAGTTCCATCAGCACGACAGCATGGCGATGGTGATGATGAAGTTACCGGCGCGGGGTTCGCCTAAGCTCTACAACGATATGACCGAGGTGTTAAACTATGGAGGGGGCACCACACATGGCTAAGAGATTGTCTATACTACTTTGGGGTGCCCCCTGCCCACGTATATAAAGGAGGGAGGAGGAGGAGGCCGACCAAGGGGGGCGCGCCAAGGGGGGAGTCCTACTAGGACTCCAAACCTAGTAGGATTCACCCCCCTTTCCTTCCAACGGAGAAGGGGAAAAGGGAAAGGAGGGAGAGGGAGAAGGAAAGAGGGGGGGGTCGCCCCCTCCCCTTGTCCAATTCGGATTGGGGCAATGGGCGCGCCCCACCTTGTGTGGCCTTACTCCTCTCCTCCACTATGGCCCATTAGGCCCAATAACTTTCCTGGGGCATTTCGGTAACCTCCCGGTACTCTGAAAAATCCACGATCTTCTTCAGAACCATTCCGGTGTCCGTATATAACCTTCCAATATATCAATATTTACCTCTCGACCATTGAGACTCCTCGTCATGTCCGTGATATCATCCAGGACTCCGAACAAACTTCAGTCATCAAATCACATAACTCATAATACAAATCGTCATCAAACGTTAAGCGTGCGGACCCTACGGGTTCGAGAACTATCTAGACATGACCAAGACATATCTTCGGTCAATAACCAATAGCGGAACCTGGATGCTCATATTGACTCCTACATATTCTACGAAGATCATTATCGGTCAAACCGCATAACAACATACATCATTCCCTTTGTCATCGGTATGTTACTTGCGCGAGATTCGATCGTCGGTATCATCATACCTAGTTTGATCTCGTTACCGGCAAGTCTCTTTACTCGTTCTATAATGCATCATCCCGTAACTAACTCATTAGTCACAATACTTGCAAGGCTTATAGTGATGTGCATTACCGAGAGGGCCCAGAGATAGCTCTCCGATACACGGAATGAAAAATCCTAATCTCGATCTATGCCAACTCAACAAACACCTTTGGAGACACCTGTAGAGCATCTTTATAATCACCCAGTTACGTTGTGACGTTTGATAGCACACAAAGTGTTCCTCCGGTATTCGGGAGTTGCATAATCTCATAGTCAGAGGAATATGTATAGGTCATGAAGAAAGGAATAGTAATAAAACTAAACGATCATAATGCTAAGCTAACGGATGGGTCTTGTCCATCACATCATTCTCTAATGATGTGACCCCGTTCATCAAATGACAACACATGTCTATGGTCAGGAAACTTAACCATCTTTGATTAACGAGCTGGTCTAGTATAGGCTTACTAGGGGCACGGTGTTTTGTCTATGTATCCACACATGTATCAAGTTTCCGGTTAATACAATTCTAGCATGGATAATAAACATTTATCATGATATAAGGAAATATAAAATAACAACTTTATTATTGTCATGTGATTTAACACCAATAGTTCACATTGTCATGTGATTAACACCCTATACTTCACATCGCCATGTGACCAATACCCAAAGGGTTTACTAGAGTCAATAATCTAGTTCACATCGCCATGTGATTAACACCCAAAGAGTACTAAGGTGTGATCATGTTTTGCTTGTGAGAGAAGTTTAGTCAATGGGTCTGCCACATTCAGATCCGTATGTATTTTGCAAATTTCTATGTCTACAATGCTCTGTACGGAGCTACTCTAGCTAATTGGTCCCACTTTCAATATGTATCCAGATTGAGACTCAGAGTCATCCGGATCAGTGTCAAAGCTTGCATCGACGTAACCCTTTACGACGAACTCTTTGTCACCATAACCGAGAAACATATCCTTATTTCACTAAGGATAATTTTGACCACTGTCCAGTGATCCACTCCTGGATCACTATTGTACCCTCTTGCCAAACTCATGGTGAGGTACACAATAGGTCTGGTACACAGCATAGCATACTTTATAGAACCTATGATTGAGGCATAGGGAATGACTTTCATTCTCTTTCTATTTTCTGCCGTGGTCGGGTTTTGAGTCTTACTCAACTTCACACCTTGCAACACAGACAAGAACTCCTTCTTTGACTGTTCCATTTTGAACTACTTCAAAATCTTGTCAAGGTATGTACTCATTGAAAAATCTTACAAAAGCGTCTTGATCAATCTTTATAGATCTTGATGCTCAATATGTAAGCAGGTTCACTGAGGTCTTTCTTTGAAAAACTCCTTTCAAACACTCCTTTATGCTTTCCAGAAAATTCTACATCATTCCCGATCAACAATATGTCATTCACATATACTTATCAGAAAAGGTTGTAGTGCTCCCACATACTTTCTTGCAAATACAGGCTTCACCACAAGTCTGTATAAAACTATAGGCTTTGATCAACTCATCAAATCATATATTCCAACTCCGAGATGCTTGCACTAGTCCATAGATGGATCGCTGGAGCTTGCACATTTTGTTTAGCACCTTTAGGATTGACTAAACCTTCTGGCTGCATCATATACAACTCTTCTTTAAGAAATCCATTAAGGAATGCAGTTTTGACATCCATTTGCCAGATTTCATAAAATGTGGCAATTGCTAACATGATTCGGACAGACTTAAACATCGCTACGAGTGAGAAAATCTCATCGTAGTCAACACCTTGAACTTGTCAAAAACCTTTTGCGACAAGTCGAGCTTTGTAGATAGTAACACTACCATCAGCGCCCGTCTTCCTCTGAAGATCCATTTATTCTCTATGGCTCGCCGATTATTGGGCAAGTCAACCAAAGTCCACACTTTATTCTTATACATGGATCCTATCTCAGATTTCATGGCCTCAAGCCATTTCACGGAATCTGGGCTCATCATCACTTCCTCATAGTTCGTAGGTTCGTCATGGTCTAGTAACATGACTTCCGGAACTGGATTACCGTACCACTCTGGTGCGGAACGTGCTCTGGTTGACCTACGAGGTTCGGTAGTAACTTGATCTAAAGTTTCATGATCATTATCATTAGCTTCCTTTCTAGTTGGTGTAGGCATCACTGGAACTGATTTCTGTGATGAGCTACTTTCCAATTCGAGAGAAGGTACAATTAGCTCATCAAGTTCTACTTTCCTCCCACTCACTTCTTTCGAGAGAAACTCCTTCTCTAGAAAGGATCCATTCTTAGTAACAAAAATCTTACCTTCGGATCTGTTATAGAAGGTGTACCCAACAGTTTCTTTTTGGGTATCCTATGAAGACGCACTTCTGCGATTTGGGTTCGAGCTTATTAGTTTGAAACTTTTTCACATAAGCATCGGAACCCCAAACTTTAAGAAATGACAACTTTGGTTTCTTGCCAAACCATAGTTCATACGGTGTCGTGTCGACGGATTTAGACGGTGCCCTATAATGTGAATGCAGTTGTCTCTAATGCATAACCCCAAAACGATAGTGGTAAATCAGTAAGAGGGATCATAAATCGCACCATATCTAATAAAGTACGGTTATGATGTTCGGACACACCATTATGTTGTGGTGTTCCAGGTGGCATGAGTTGTGATACTATTCCACATTATTTTAAATGAAGGCCAAACTCGTAACTTAAATATTCGCTTCCGCGATCAGATCGTAGAAACTTTATTTTCTTGTTACGATGATTCTCTACTTCACTCTGAAATTCTTTGAACTTTTCAAATGTTTCAGACTTGTGTTTCATCAAGTAGAAATACCCATATCTGCTCAAATCATCTGTGAAGGTCAAAAAATAACGATACCCACAGCGAGCCTCAACACTCATCGGACCGCATACATTGGTATGTATTATTTCGAATAAGGCAGTGGCTTGCTCCACTGTTCCGAAGAACGGAGTTTTAGTCATCTTGCCCATGACGCATGGTTCACAAGTATCAAATGATTCATAATCAAGTGATTCCAAAAGCCCATCTGCATGGATTTTCTTCATGCGCTTTACACCAATATGACCTAAACAGCAGTGCCACAAGTATGTTGCACTATCATTATCCACTTTGCATATTTTGGCATCAATATTATGTATATGTGTATCACTACTATCGAGATTTAATAAACCATTTATATTGGGTGTATGACCATAGAAGGTTTTATTCATGTAAACAGAACAACTCTGACTTAAATGAATAACCGTATTGCAATAAACATGATCCAATCATATTCATGCTCAACACAAACACCAAATAACATTTATTTAGGTTCAATACTAATCCCGAACGTAGAGGGAGTATGCGATGGTGATTTTATCAACCTTGGAATCTCTTCCAACACACATCGTCACTTCGCCCTCAACTAGTCTCTATTCATTTTGTAACTCCTGTTTTGAGTTACTAAACTTAGCAACTGAACCGGTATCAAATACCTAGGGGTTACTATGAACACTAGTAAAGTACACATCAATAATCTGTATATCAAATATACCATTGTTCACTTTGCCATCCTTCTTATCCGCCAAATGTTTGGGGCAGTTCCGCTTCCAGTGAACATTTCCTTTGCAGTAGAAGCACTCAGTTTCAGGCTTGGGTTTAGCTTTGTGTTTCTTCACAGGAGCAGCAACTTGCTTGCTATTCTTCTTGAAGTTCCCTTTCTTTCCCTTGCCCTTTTTCTTGAAACTAGTGGTCTTGTTAACCATCAACACTTGATGCTATTTCTAGATTTCTACCTTCGCCGATTTCAGTATCGCCCAGAGCTTGGGAATCATTTTCGTCATCCCTTGCATATTATAGTTCATCATGAAGTTGTAGTAACTTGGTGATAGTGACTAGGGAACTTTGTCAATCACTATCTTATCTGGAAGATTAACTCCCACTTGATTCAAGCAATTGTAGTACCCAGACAAACTGAGCACATGCTCACTGGTTGAGCTATTCTCCTCCATCTTGTAGGCAAAGTACTGTAAGAGGTCTCATACCTCTCGACACGGGCATGAGTCTGAAATACTAATTTCAACTCTTGGAACATCTTATATGCTCCATGGCGTTCAAAACATTTTTGAAGTCCCGGTTTTAAGCCATAAAGCATGGTGCACTAAACTATCAAGTAGTCATCATATCGAGCTTGCCAAATGTTCATAACGTCTGCATCTGCTCCTGCAATAGGTCTGTCACCTAGCGGTGCATCAAGGACACAATTCATCTGTACAGCTATGAGGATAATCCTCAGATCATGGACCTAGTCCGCAACATTGCTACTAACATCTTTCAACTTAGTTTTCTCTAGGAACATATCAAAAAATAAAACAAGGGAGCTATACGCGAGCTATTGATCTAGAACATAGATTGCAAATAATGTTACTTAAGAACTCCCACTTAGATAGTGATGTCGCCTGAAGCTACGTTGGTATTTCCCCAAAGAGGAAGGGATGATGCAGCACAGCGGCGGTAGGTATTTCCCTTAGATATGAAACCAAGGTTATCGAACCAGTAGGAGAACCAAGCAACACAACGTAAATAGCCCCTGCACACAGATAACAAATCCTCGTAACCCAACGTGTTAAAGGGGTTGTCAATCCCTTCCGGGGTACGGCGCCTCAAGATAGGCAAACGGACGTGAGATAAATTGTAGTAGATTGATAGATCGAACGCCAAATAAAATAAATAGAAATAAAACACAGCAAGGTATTTTTTTATTTTTGGTTTAGTAGATCTAAAAATAAATTGCAAGAGAAAAGTAGATCGCAAAGGCAAATATATGAGAAAGAAGACCGGGGGTCGTAGGTTTCGCTAGTGGCTTCTCTCGAGAAAAATAGCAAAGGGTGGGTGAACAAATTACTGTTGGGCAATTGATAGAACTTCGAATAATCATGACGATATCTAGGCAATGATAATTATATAGGCATCATGTCCAAGATTAGTAGACCGACTCCTGCCTGCATCTACTACTATTACTCCACACATCGACGGCTATCCAGCATGCATCTAGTGTATTAAGTTCATGGAAAAACGGAGTAATGCAATACAAGATATACCTATGTAGAGATAGACCCCATCGTTTTATCCTTAGCAGCAACGATACATACGTGTCGGTTCCCCTTCTGTCACTGGGATCAAGCACCGTAAGATCGAACCCACTACAAAGCACCTCTTCCCATTGCAAGATCAATAGATCAAGTTGGCCAAACAAAACCCAAATATCGGAGAAGAAATACGAGGCTCTAAGCAATCATGCATATAAGAGATCAAAGAACTCAAATAACTTTCATGGATATAAAAATATATAATTGATCATAAACTCAAAGTTCATCAGATCCCAACAAACACACCGCAAAAAGAGTTACATCATATGGATCTCCAAGAGACCATTGTATTATGAATTCAGCGAGAGAGAGGAAGACATCTAGCTACTAACTACGGACCCAAAGGTCTACAAAGAACTACTCACGCATCATCGGAGAGGCACCAATGGAGGTGGTGAACCCCATCCAAGATGGTGTCTAGATTGGATCTGGTGGTTCTGGACTCTACGGCGGCTGGATGAATATTTCGTCGACTCCCCTAGGGTTTTGGGAATATTGGGGTATTTATAGAGCAAAGAGGCGGTCCGGGAGCACTCGAGGTGGGCACAACCCACCAGGGTGCGCCTGGGCCTCCTGGCGCGCCCTGGTGGGTTGTGCCCTCCTCGGGACACCCTCCAGGCGCAGCCAGGGCCCATTACGTTCCTTCTGGTCCAAAAAAATCTTCGTAAAGTTTCGTTGCATTTGGACTCCGTCTAATATTGATTTCATGCGATGTAAAAAACATGCAGAAAACAACAATTGGCACTTGGCACTATGTCAATAGATTAGTACCAAAAAATGACTATAAAATGATTATAAAACATCCAAGATTGATAATATAACAGCATGGAACAATCAAAAATTATTGATACGTTGGAGACGTATCAGCATCCCCAAGCTTAACTCCTACTCGTCCTCGAGTAGGTAAATGATAAAAACAGAATTTTTTGATGTGGAATGCTGCCTAACATGTCACATCATATTCTTTCTTTATAGCATGGACAATTGGACTTTTATGTGATTGAAAGTAATAGTCTAGTTTTAAAATGTAATTTAAATACTCAAGCATATCAACAAGCAATCATGTCTTTCAAAATATCAACGCTAAAATAAGTTATCACTAGCCCATCATGCTCAATCATTGATCCATTCATGAAACACACTCGAACATTAACTACACCCAATACTTAAGTACGATCATATTGCCTCCTAGTTGGTGCTTTTATAAAAGAAGATGGAGGCTCAACTTCAAAATAAAAATTGCATAAAGTAAAAGAAAGGCCCTTCGCAGAGGAAAGTAGGGATTTGTAGAGGTGCCAGAGCTCAAAGCAAAAAAAGAGAGAGATAAAAACATTTTGGGAGGTGTATCCATCCCACCAACGAAACCGACTTAGAGTTCCCAACACTTTCCATGCTAGATATGCCATAGGCGGTTCCCAAATAGAAAATAAAGTTATTCCTTTTTCCACCATACTTTCACTTTCCATGGCTAGCCATATCCACGGTTGCCCTCCATACCAACACTTTCCAAGGAATTTATTATTTGACAACATAAAGTAAATTCATTTTTGCATTTCGGGATTGGGCATCCCTAAAACCTTTGCCTTACTTTCGTGCAATGACAAGTGAATAAACACTCATCATGAGAATAACACATCCAGCATGGAAAATATTAGCCACCCCTCACCGCTCCGCGAGCGAAACAAACACACAAAAGAGAAGTTTATTTTGAAAATTAGAGATGGCACATGCAAATTTGCTTAGAATGGCAAAAGAATACCGCATATAGGTAGATATAGTGGACTCATGTGGCAAAACTGGTTTAAAGGATTTTGGATGCACAAGTAGAGATCATACTTAGTGCAAAATAAAGGTTAGCAAAAGATTGAGAAGCGACCAACCAAGAAACGAATAATCTCATAAGCAAGCATTAAGCATAATTAACACCGAACCATGCACCACAAGTAGGATATAATTTCATTGCATGACTATTGACTTTCATACTTGCATAGGGAATCACAAACCTTAATACCAATATTCTTACTAAAGCATAATTACTCATCAACATAACTCACATATCACATCATCATATCTCAAAACTATTACTAAGAATCAAGTTTATTTTGTCCAATGATCTTCATGAAAGTTTTTATTATATCCTTCTTGGATATCTATCACTTTGGGACTAATTCCCATGTGTTGCTTTTCATAAGCTCAAACAAATATAACTGAAGATCAAGAGCATAATTTTTATTTCTCTCAAAGTAATTAAAGGGAAGCAAGAGAGAATTTCTTGAAAATTTTACTAACTCTCAAATAAATCTAAGTGAAGCAAGAGAGCATTTGTTCAAAAATACTAAAGCACATCGTGCTCAAAAAGATATAAGTGAAGCACTAGAGCAAGTCCATTGCTCATAAAAAAATTTAAGTGAAGCATAGAGAGCAATTCTAACAAGTCATGACATAATTTTGGCTCTCTCAAATAAGTGTGTCCAGCAAGGATTGATGACTTAAAACACAAAAATAAACAAGCAAAGACTCATATCATACAAGACGCTCCAAGCAAAACACATATCTTGTGACAAATAAAAATATAGCTTCAAGTAAAATACCGATGGTCGTTGGAAGAAAGCGGGGATGTCACTCGGGGGCATCCCCAAGCTTAGTTGGTTGCTCATTTTTAGATAATAGCTTGGGATGCCGGGGCATCCCCAAGCTTAGGCTCTTCTATCCTTCCTTCATCCATTGTAAGATAACCCAAAACTTGAAAACTTCAATCACACAAAACTCAACAAAACCTTCATGAGATCCATTAGTATAAGAAAGCAAACCACTACTTTAAGTACTATATCAAACCAATTCATATTTTGTTTTTGTATTATACCTACTGTATTCCAACTTTTCTATGGCAAAAACTCATCAAAGAAAACCATAGAGCCATCAAAATAAGCACACAACACAAAGAAAACGGAATCTGTCAAAATAGAACAGTCTGTACCAATCTGACTTTTTCGAATACTTTTGTAACTCCAAAAATTCTGAAAAAATAGGACGACCAGGGTAAATTGTATATTAATCTTCTTCAAAAAGAATCAGGGTAAAAGCACTTTTCTGTGATTTATGAAAATTATTTTCGTGAGTGCATAAGTTTCTGTTTTTCAGCAAGATCAAACAACTATCACCCAAGAAGATCCTATAGGATTTACTTGGCACAAACACTAATTAAAACACAATCATACCAGCAGCATAATTGTGCAAACACATAAGAACAGAAAGTAAAAAGCAAAAAGAAAATTTATTCATTGGGTTGCCTCCCAACAAGCGCTATAGTTTTACGCCCTTAGCTAGGCATAAAGAAAGGATCTAAGTTTTGTCATCCTTGCTTCTAGATCCGCAAGATGCCCTCATGATTGATTCATAAGGTGGCTTAATTCTTGTTCTTGGATAGTGTTCCATACCCTTCCTCAAAGGAAATTGAACTTAATATTGCCTTCTTTCATATCAATCACGGCACCAATAGTGCGTAAAAACGGTCTACCAAGAATAATTGGACAAGACGGATTGCAATCAATATCAAGAACAATAAAATCTATGGGCACATAATTCCTATTTGCAAGAATAAGAACATCATTAATTCTTCCCATAGGCTTTTTAATAGTAGAATCCGCCAAGTGCAAATTCAAAGAACATTCTTCAAGATTAGTAAGACCAAGCACATCACATAAAGATTTCGGAATTGTAGAAAAACTAGCACCCAAGTCACACAAAGCAAAACACTCATAATTTTTAATCTTGACTTTGATAGTAGGTTCCCATTCATCATGCAATTTTCTAGGAATTGATACTTCTAATTCCAATTTTTCTTCAAAAGCTTTCATCATAGCATCAACAATATGTTTAGTTAAAGCTTTGTTTTGCTCATAGGCATGGGGTGAATTTATCATGGATTGCAACAAAGAAATACAATCAATCAAAGAGCAACTGTCATAATTAAAGTCTTTGTAATCCAAAAGAGTGGGCACATCACTAGTTAAAGTCTTGACCTCTCCAAACCCACTTTTATCAATTTTCTCAACAAGATTTTCACCCTCCGAAATATTGGGACGCCTTCTACCTAAAGTTGACTCTTCTCCAGTCCCTTTTTCATCAATCTTAACTTTACTAAACAAAGAATCAATAGAAGGAACACCAATCATTTTAAGATCTTCATCACTTTTACGAAAGTAATCACTAGAGAACGTTTTTTCTAAAAATTCTCTTTTAGCTCTAAGCATAGCGGTTCTTTTCTTACTTTCATCCATAGAAACATAAAGAGCTTTAATTGATTCATCAACCTTAAGCACACAAATTTTCATCTTGAGATTTTCCACATCATGAGCAATTATATCAACATTTCTAGACAAATCATCAATCTTATTCAACTTTTCTTCTATGGAAGTGTAGAAAACTTTTTGCGTATTGATAAATTCTTTAATATTATTCTCAAGATCAGAGGTGTTCCTATTATTATTATAAGATTGATTTCCATAGAAATTACCATAATTATTAGAGGAATTACTAGTAAAAGGCCTAGGATTAAAATTACCTCTATAAGCATTGTTATTGAAATTATTTCAAGAGATAAATTCACATCAATGGCATCACTATTTTTCTCAATCAAAGTAGACAAAGGCATATCATTAAAATCAATATGAGCACTCTTACTAGCAACCAATTTCATAAGAGCATCAACTTTTTCACTCAAAGAAGAAATTTCTTCAACCGAATTAACTCTTTTACTAGTAGGAGCTCTTTCGGTATGCCATTGTGAATAATTTGCCATGATATTATCAAGCAATTTGGTGGATTCACCCAAAGTAATTTCCATAAAAGTACCACCTGCGGCGGAATGTAAAAGATTATGAGAAACAAAATTCAACCCCGCATAAAAAATTTGTATGATCATCCAAAGATTTAACCCATGAGTTGGGGAATTCCTTAGCATCATTTTCATCCTTTCCCAAGATTGTGCACCATGCTCATGTTCAAGTTGCTTGAAATTCATGATCTGGGTTCTAAGGGAAATAATTTTTGCGGGCAGAAAATACTTAGTGATAAAAGCATCTTTGCACTTATTCCAAGAATCGATACTATTGCGAGGCAAAGAAGAGAACCAATGTTTGCAGAATCATGCAAAGAAAATGGAAATAATTTCATCTTCACCACATCATTGTCCGCATCTTTTTCTTTTGCATATCGCATAATTCCATGAAGGTATTAAGATGGGACGCGAGATCCTCATTAGGAGTACCGGAAAGTTGATCTTTCATAACAAGATTCAGCAAAACAGTATTAATATCACAAGACTCCGCACTAGTGGAGGGAGGAGCAATCGGAGTGCCAATAAAATCATTGTTGTTGGTATTTGAGAAATCACATAACTTGGTGTTCTCTTGAGTCATAATGACTACACAACAAGATTGCACTCAAAAACACATCCGACAAGAAAACGGCGAACGGAAAAGAGGGGTGAATAAAACGGCAATTTTTTGTGAAGTGGGGGAGAGGAAAACGAGAGGCAAATGGCAAATAATGTAAATTGCAAGGAGATGAGATTTGTGAATAGGAACCTGGTATATGTTGAAGATCCTCCCCGGCAACGACGCCAGAAATTCCTTTTGATGTCGCTTGAAGCTACGTCGGTATTTCCCCAAAGAGGAAGGGATGATGCAGCACAGCGGCGGTAGGTATTTCGCTAAGATATGAAACCAAGGTTATTGAACCAGTAGGAGAATCAAGCAACACAACGTCAACAGCCCTTGCACACAGACAACAAATCCTCACAACCCGACGTGTTAAAGGGGTTGTCAATCCCTTCCGGGGTACGGCGCCTCAAGATAGGCAAACAGACGTGAGATAAATTGTAGTAGATTGATAGATTGAACGCCAAATAAAATAAATAGAAATAAAACGCAGCAAGGTATTTTTTTATTTTTGGTTTAGTAGATCGAAAAATAAATTGAAAGAGAAAAGTAGATCGCAAAGGCAAATATATGAGAACGGAGACCCGGGGGCCGTAGGTTTCGCTAGTGGCTTCTCTCAAGAAAAATAGCAAACGGTCGGTGAACAAATTACTGTTGGGAAATTCATAGAACTTCGAATAATCATGACGATATCCAGGCAATGATCATTATATAGGCATCACGTCCAAGATTAGTAGACCAACTCCTGCCTGCATCTACTACTATTACTCCACACATCGACCACTATCCACCATGCATCTAGTGTATTAAGTTCATGGGAAAACGGAGTAATGCAATAAGAACGATGACATGATGTAGACAAGATATACCTATGTAGAGATAGACCCCATCGCTTTATCTTTAGTAGCAACGATACATACGTGTCGGTTCCCCTTCTGTCACTGGTATCAAGCACCGTAAGATCGAACCCATTACAAAGCACCTCTTCCCATTGCAAGATAAATAGATCAAGTTGGCCAAACAAAACCCAAATATTGGAGAAGAAATACGAGGCTATAAGCAATCATGCATATAAGAGATCAAATAACTTTCATGGATACAAAAAGATATAACTGATCGTAAACTCAAAGTTCATCAGATCCCAACAAACACACCGCAAAAAGAGTTACATCATATGGATCTCCAAGAGACCATTGTATTGAGAATTCAGCGAGAGAGAGGAAGCCATCTAGCTACTAACAACGGCCCCGAAGGTCTACAAAGAACTACTCACGCATCATCGGGGAGGCACCAATGGAGGTGGTGAACCCCATCAGAGATGGTGTCTAGATTGGATCTTGTCGTGGAATTGTCACGACAGATGTCCTCGAGCTAGGACTTAGTCGTGGAGCCATCGTAGCTAGGAAGCCTGAAGGGGTTAATGCGGGACAAGGAACACGAGGGTTTATACTGGTTCGGCCCCTTACGGTGAAGGTAAAAGCCTACGTCCAGTTTGAGGTGGTATTGATTAGGGTTACGATCACCAGGGAGCTAAACTGCTATGCCCGGCTCTCGATAAGATCGTTCTTGTCCTTAAACCGCTGCCGGGTCGTCCCTTTATATAGGGAGGCTGACGCCCTGCAGCTCTCAGAGTCCCGGCCGACTCATAAGAGTGTCCGGCTCGGACTCTTAACTATTCTTGCCTTACACTACAAGTTCTACCATAATAATGATTGTACCTACGGGCCTTAAACCATATCCGAGTCTTGAGCCCATCTCTGGCCCATCGTCTTCAAGCTTGGCTCCGGGCTTCTGGCAACGACCATATGAGTAACCCGGCCCCTCCTGGCAGGTGACTCTAAGGTCTATATCCTCAACATTAGGCCCCAGATTGATTTGAGCCGGCTCATGTCAATCTTCAATCCCTTCGACAGAAAAATCGCCGGCTTACAATTATGTGAAGACCATAACCCGGTGTGACATCATCCTCTGGACTCCGGATAATCCGCCGTGACGTCATCTTCCATTAAGCCCGTTTTTTACTCCGCCAGATCCGCAACGGATCTTTACATTTACTGTCATCCCGAAAATCGAGGCGTCTCGTGGGGAGATAACCACGTCGTGGTCTCCTTGATTCTCGCTCCCACTTATGAGCTCGCCTTATAAATAGGCCGGCCCGACGGGCCTTTCTCACTCTCCTTCCTCTGCCGTCTCCTTCCTCTCACTGTCCCGTGCTGCTCGAGCTCCGCCGCCGCGGGTCTTCTCGTCGTCACCAGCTCAGGCCGCTGCATCACCCTGATTTGACCAGAGAAACGGGACGACCTCCGCGACTCTTCAGCCCCTGTAAGTCCTGCTTGTCCTGTAGAATAGATCTGCCGTAGGGTTCATCCGCGTTCTTCGTGTTCATCGCCGTCGCCCACAAGCTCCGGTAGTCTTCTTTTTTACTCCTCCTTTTTTATCTTAGCCCGTATGGAACCACTGCGGTAGATGTTTTAGCACCCATTTCAAACACAAGTAGACTTCTTTTCACTGCATAAAGACCTCATTCGAGCTCAAGAACTCCCCTGCGTCTGTATTTTAGGTCTAGAAAATTTCCTTTGGGCCGACCATTTTGATTCAAAAATTTTACTACGATGTCTGAAACCTGTTTTACCACACTTAGTAAAAAACTGCAATCATTGAATCTCGGCGGTTTACAGTTCCGGTTTAAAGAAACCACGCGCCGTAGAACCTTCCGGCTTAAAGAAAACCATGCGCCATAAAATTTCCGGCTTAGCTGTGATAAGGCCTGTAGACAATCAAATTACTCTCAATCCCTCGGCGGCTTAAATAGCCCGATGTACTTAAATGTATACCATTAGTCCCCTTCATAAGCCGCCACCTTGACATTGAACTGTAGATTTCTTCCGGCTCATAATTAACCCGGACGTTTTTCCTTTCCTCATAGACTGCCGACTTTCACCATGCCTCCCAAAGCTCCCAAAGCCTCCATTACTTGCAACTGGATGAGGTCCAATGTCACCAATGAGACCCTAGCAGATTTTGTCAAGTCTGGATATCTGCCCAAGAAGGACGTCATGTCCTACCGTTTCCCTGACCCGTCAGAAGAGAGACCACAGCCAAAGGACGGGGAGGTAGTGATTTTTGCGGATCATATGAGCCGGGGCTTCGCACCGCCCGGCTCAAAGTTTTTTAGGGACGTTCTCAACTTCTTCGACTTGCGACCTCAAGACATAGGACCCAACTTAGTGTCCAACATCTGCAACTTCCAAGTCTTCTGCGAGGTTTATCTTGGAGAAGAACCTAGTCTGCTGCTCTTCAGAGAGCTTTTTTACTTGAACCGTCAGAATGAGTGCGCCAATGGGCCAAGTCTGGAGTTAGGTGGCATCTCCATCCAGCGGCGTAGGGACTGCCTTTTCCCTTACGCAGAGCCGCCCAGCCACCCCAAGGACTGGAATCTGACGTGGTTTTACTGCCAAGACACGTCGCCGGCTGACGAGAGTCCATTGCCCGGCTTTCGCCCCTCGCGCCTGGAGCCGACTCACCCACTGTCCGACAAGCTGACTCAAGCGGAGCGTCAACCTCTGCTCCCCACCATCAACAAGATCAAGGGTCAATGGTCTCAATGGAATCGATCTGGTCCGGGTCTGGATCTCGTGGCGGGTGATCCCATTGAGCCGCCGCCCCGGCTTAATGTGTGAGTATACGGGCCGAAAGGACGACCCTCAGAGACACAGCCGCAATGATCTTCCTGAAGACGTTGCAGAGGAGATGACCAAGGCTCTTTTAAACGAGAGCCTGGCAGACTGCGGAAGGACCGGGCTAGCCCCCTTCTGCAAGACCAACCCAGCCCCAGCAGTAAGCCGCTGATCCGAACATCTTATCTGTACATAACTTTCATCTGAATCATTTTAAGAGAACCTTATTGCATTTTTCAGGCTGATGATAAGTTCTGGAAGGCGGCCAAGAAGGCCAGAAAGGCGAAGAAAGCCTCCAAGAAAGCCGCCCCTCGCAAGAAAGGAAGCAGCACTACTGCTTCAGAGCTGATGCAATTAAGCGACAGCTCCGAGTCAGAGGTAACCCCTGAGCTTTTAAGTCCTTGCTATATTTGTTGTTTGCTGCTATCCGCCTTATCAATACTTGTTCATTGACAGGATGACACCGGCGCAAGTAACCCGGTGGTTGAAGAGGTAATGTCACTTTCCTCCGACTCGGAGCCCTTGCCAAGGCTGAAAGTCCGAAGGGTAACCCGGAAAGTAAGCTTTTCACATCCTTTAGCTTATCAAGATCCTCAATTTATTTTGAAGCGACAGGTTGATGAGAGCCGGCGTCACACCCGGACCAACAAGGACACCGACCTCTCCTCCGGGTTACCTGACGCATCAAGGAAGCGCCGAACTGAGGTTATTTCCCACTTGTACCCTTTTCATCCGTTGGCGGGTGTTATACGTCAGCCACTCAATTCTTCTGACTCAAATTATCAGGAGACCTCCCCCTCTTCCGGCGACTCTATGCAGTCAAGTCTGCCGGCTTTCAAGACCGTGCCCAGGTAATGATAACCCTCTTATATTTGTTCTGGTCTTTGCTCATACTTTTTATACTAACCTTTGTTGTTCTTTCAGTGCCCAGGCAAAGCTCACCAAGAGGGCGAAGAAAACCAAGTCGGCCGGAGAGCCGGATTTGCCTGAGCCGGAGGTGACGGTCCAAGAACCGCCAGCTGCCTCCGCCCCCGAAGCTACCATTCCAATGGACACGGCACCTGTGGAAGCTTCTGCTGACCCGGAGGCCTCCGACTCGGCTCAACCAACAAATGACCCGGACGTGGTAATCACCCGGACGGAGTTCGTTGAGCCGGGGAGACCTACCGTGCTGGCCAAGTGCTCTGCTAAGGGGGAGTTGCTGCAGCCCCACCGGGTGAACCTGGACCTCTCCGACTACGCCAACCTGAGCATCGAAGAGCTCGTCTCTGGCTACATCAGCCAAGTGCACAAGAGCCGGGACGCAGAGGTTGCCATGGTGAACCAGATCCGGCAGAAGTCTGAGGTATCATTCTGCTGTCCTCTTACTTACTGCATAGTTACCTTTACCATGCTAGCCCCCAAGTCGACGACTTATGATTGAATATGTTGTAGACTTAGGTTCCGGCTTACTCAACTGAGCCGGCAGTTTGTAGATAGATACGTTCAATATGCATTAGCCCCCAAGTGCCAAGTGTCTTTGCTTGGAAAACGCTTGGGACTTATATAGTAACTGTTCATGTCATAACCCGGAAACGTATGCAGGCTGCTGGCAAGAAGCTAGAGGCCGACATGGCTGATCTCAAGAACCGGCTGAAGATGCAAGAAATGGAGACCCGGAAGGCAAACGCCAAGTTTGTATCTAGCATCGCCGCGCAAGAGAAGCTGAAGACGGAGTTCGACGCTGAGCGGAAGGCGTGGGCCGAAGAAAAGGTCGCACTGGTGAACCGGGCTGAACAGGCGGAGAAGGCTCTCTCCGAGAAGACCGCCGAGCTCTCCGGCCTAAAGCACCAAGTGTCCCAGATGGTGGCCGCCGTCTTCGGTAAGTCGTCTCGCCGGCTTTCATCAAGTTTAGAATGTGTATATCTCATAATTTCATCCTTGTCGGCGGCTTATCTGTCTTTGTTAAACAGGTCCCAGAAGTGCCAACCTGAATCAGAGTGGTGACCAAGCTGAAGGCCGTATACACCCTGGTGGAGCAACTCTACACCGGGTCACAACGTGACTTGGCTGTGGTGGCCCTCTCCAACGAGGTGCCAACTCACCTGGCGAAAGTCCTTCGCCGGCTCGCCATTCTTCCTCAACGGATCCAAGAACTGCGACGAGCCTCTGCAAGAGCCGGAGCAATCGCCGCGCTGAGCCGGGCCAAGGCGTTCCTGCCGGAGTTAGACCCGGCGGACATCGCCCTTGGCTATCCAAGCCTGAAGGAAGACGGCACCGCCTTTGATCAGAAGGACTTTGCAGCTTGCGTGAAGGCCGTACGCCCAGTGGCCACTCTTATTGGCAACGATACCGATCTGATCAAGTACCAGCCGGGCTACGATGCAGAAAATCAGAGGATTCCTACTCCGCGCTATGAAGCCCTTAACTTGATCCCGCCGGCTCGTCAGCACACTTTCGCCCCGGAGATTGACCCGGCCGGGTTAATTGACGAGGAAGCCCAGTTCGAAGCTCTCAGCGGCATCGACTGGAAGTCATCAACCTTCCGGGTCTTGGGATCAGCCTGAGGAGAAGGAAGAGATGAGGCGGAGACTTCCACCCAGCAAGCGTCTTAACTTCCGCAGCCGGTTTACCAGACAATGCTCCACCCTTTTGGACTCGATGAATTTTGTAATAGAGTAGGTGCAATAGTTTATCTATGCCGTGCCATCGTGCACGTATTGAATGCTGAAGTCTTTTGAAGTTGTCTCTTTGATGTTTCTCCGGGTCATAATCAATCCTTTGTTTTTCTTAACCTCAAAAGAGCTGCCTTTAATTATCCTGCATAGAAGGGCAAATCACAAGTCTCGAGGCGGCTTACCGCCCTGAGAATCATAAGTTTTAGATAACCCGGAATATGAATCAAAAAGGACTTGTCTTCAATGATATCCTGAATACAGCCGTAAGAACATACTTAACGGCCTGCAAGCATACTTCCGGTTTAGATAACCCGGATAAGAAGGTTGGTACCACAACTCCGGTTTACCTGTCTTATAACACCCATTGCGTTCCGCAACACTGTAAACCAAAGTTAAGTCGGCAAAGTGAGACCCGGCCGTATACACTTGGAAAGAAACAGACGGAACTTGCTATAAATCAGAGGAACTTGGGGGCTTCCGATTCGAATACGACCAGAGACCCGGCCCGAAGTGGTTATGCTAAGATTCGAATACGATCATATAGCCCCCAGTGGGTGTGGCGATGCCAATCAAGAGGGTATCGACAGCTATGTTCTCTTTGGTTCGAATACGACCCATGTTTGAACAGGAAGCCCCCAAGTGATTTTAAGAATTGTTTAACGACGTTGATTCGAATACGATCCACGTCGGTTCCCAAAGGGGTGAAACCATGATTCAAATATGATCACGGAAAACTCCCCAATGAGCTCGGCACTTGGCCAATCAAATGGGTATCGACAGCTATGTTCTCTTTGGTTCGAATACGACCCATGTTTGAACAGGAAGCCCCCAAGTGACCTTACGGCTAGATTCGAATACGATCATAAGCCGGATCCTCCTTCAAGTCATCATGTAATCTTGCAATGAAAACAACACGTGAATATTTGGAGGAGAAAAAAGGACAGAGGTCATGCTTTATTGCTTATCATAATATATACATGGCTGAGAGAAATATGTGCATCACGAGAGCTGGTGGCTCAAGTGTAGTAAGGCCGAAGCTGAGCTATGTTCCACGGCCGACGGGTCTCTTCCTCAGACTTACGTGAATCTTTATGCTCTCGAATGTCAATGAGGTAATATGACCCGTTGTACAAGTTCTTGCTGACCACAAAGGGTCCTTCCCAAGGCGGGGAGAGCTTGTGTGCATCTGTTTGATCCTGGATGAGCCGGAGCACAAGATCGCCTTCCTGGAAGACCCGGGTTTTAACCCGGCGGCTATGATAACGGCGCAGGTCTTGTTGGTAAATCGCGGAGCGAGCTGCGGCCACATCACGCTGTTCGTCCAACAAGTCAAGAGCATCTTGGCGCGCTTGTTCATTATCCGCCTCAACATAAGCCGCCACTTGAGGTGAGTCATGACGGATGTCACTGGGGAGGACGGCCTCT
This sequence comes from Aegilops tauschii subsp. strangulata, assembly GCF_002575655.3. Lineage (NCBI taxonomy): Eukaryota > Viridiplantae > Streptophyta > Magnoliopsida > Poales > Poaceae > Aegilops > Aegilops tauschii. Next base: position 454,868,390 of record NC_053036.3, on the reverse strand, counting down.
GCCCCATAAACCATGAAGAAAGGCGTGAAGCCTGTAGACCTGTTAGGAGTAGTGTTGATGCTCCATAACACGGAGGGCAACTCTTCCACCCAACAACCCGGCGTCCGTTGCAAAGGGACCAAAAGCCGGGGCTTGATGCCCTTCAGAATCTCCTGATTAGCTCTCTCAGCTTGACCATTGGATTGAGGATGAGCAACTGAGGAGACATCAAGTCGGATATGCTCTCGTTGACAAAACTCTGCCATGGCGCCTTTGGATAGATTGGTGCCACTGTCAGTTATAATGCTGTGCGGAAAGCCAAAGCGGAAAATCACCTTTTTCATAAATTGAACCGCTGTGGCTGCATCGCACTTGCTAACTGGCTCAGCTTCCACCCACTTGGTAAATTTGTCAACCGCCACCAATAGGTGAGTCTTCTTGTCTTTGGATCGTTTGAAAGGCCCAACCATATCAAGCCCCCAGACCGCAAAGGGCCAAGTGATTGGGATCATCCTCAGCTCCTGAGCCGGCACATGAGCCCGTCGTGAGAACCTCTGGCAACCATCACATTTACTGACCAAGTCCTCCGCATCAGCATGAGCCGTCAGGCAATAAAAACCATGGCGAAAAGCCTTGGCCACAAGAGACTTTGAACCGGCGTGATGGCCACAATCCCCTTCATGAATCTCACGCAAGATCTCTTGACCTTCCTCAGGGGAGACACAACGCTGAAATGCTCCTGTAACACTGCGGTGATGCAACTCTCCATTGATAACAATCATTGACTTAGCCCGCCGGGTTATTTGTCTGGCGAAAGTTTCATCCTCAGGCAACTCACCCCGGGTCATGTAAGCCAAATAGGGCATATTCCAGTCCGGTATGATGTGGAGAGCCGCCACCAGTCGGGCCTCCGGGTCAGGGACAGCCAAGTCTTCCTCTGTAGGCAGCTTAACAGAAGGGTTATACAGGACGTCCAGGAAAGTGTTAGGCGGCACCGGTTTTTGCTGAGAGCCCAGCCGGCTTAAAGCATCCGCCGCCTCGTTCTTCCTGCGATCGATGTGTTCCACTTGGTAACCCTGAAAGTGCCCAGCAATGGCATCAACCTCGCGGCGATAAGCCGCCATGAGAGGGTCCTTGGAATCCCACTTTCCTGATACTTGTTGAGCCACCAAGTCTGAGTCGCCGAAGCACCTTACCCGGCTTAAGCTCATCTCTTTAGCCATCCGAAGACCATGGAGCAAGGCCTCGTACTCAGCCGCGTTGTTAGTGCAAGGAAACAGCAACTGTAGCACATAATGGAACTTGTCACCCTTAGGTGAAGCCAACACGACTCCAGCCCCCGAGCCCTCCAACTGCCTGGACCCATCAAAGTGGATAGTCCAATATGTGTTATCCAGCTTCTGCTCGGGCACTTGTGACTCTGTCCAGTCATTGATGAAATCCACCAAGGCCTGAGATTTAACAGCAGTGCGTGGCACGTACTTGAGACCATGAGGTCCAAGCTCTATAGCCCACTTAGCTACTCTCCCTGTGGCCTCTCTGTTTTGAATGATATCACCAAGAGGGGCAGAACTGACTACAGTGATGGGATGACCCTGAAAATAATGCTTAAGTTTCCGGCTCGCCATGAACACACCATAAACAAGCTTCTGTCAATGCGGATATTGCTGCTTGGACTCAATGAGCAATTCGCTGACATAATAAACCGGCCACTGAACTGGATGCTCCTTACCCTCCTCCTTGCGCTCCACCACCATAGCCACACTGACAGCTCGTGTGTTCGCCGCCACATATAATAATAAGGGCTCCTTATCAACCGGAGCAGCAAGGACTGGAGGCTCTGCCAGCTGCTTCTTCAAATCCTCAAAGGCAGTATTAGCTGCATCATTCCAGACAAAGTTATCAGTTTTCTTCATCAACTGATATAATGGCATGGCTTTCTCACCCAAACGGCTTATAAACCGGCTTAAAGCAGCGATGCGACCCGCCAAGCGCTGAACGTCATTTAAACATGCCGGCTTAGCCAGGGAGGTGATGGCCTTGATCTTCTCCGGGTTAGCTTCAATGCCTCTGTCAGAAACCAAAAAACCCAAGAGTTTGTCTGCAGGAACACCAAAGACACACTTGGCTGGGTTAAGCATCATCTTGTAGACCCGGAGATTATCAAAGGTTTCTCTCAAATCATCTATCAGGGTTTCCTCCTTTATGGATTTAACCACAATGTCGTCCACATAAGCATGAACATTACGCCCAATCTGTTTATGAAGACAGTTCTGCACGCAACGCTGATAAGTCGCCTGTGCACACTTGAGTCCAAAGGGCATGGATACATAGCAGATGGCTCCAAAGGGAGTGATGAACGCCGTTTTCTCCTCGTCCTTAACTGCCATTTTAATCTCATGATATCCGGAATAAGCATCCAGGAAACTTAAGCGCGCACAACCGGCCGTAGCATCAATAATTTGATCAATACGGGGAAGGGCAAAAGGATCAGCCGAACACGCCTTATTTAAGTCCGTGTAGTCCACACACATCCGCCAGGTGCCGTTCTTCTTGAGTACGAGCACCGGGTTAGCCAACCACTCTGGGTGGAAGACTTCAACAATAAACCCGGCCGCCAAGAGCCGGGCCACCTCTTCACCAATAGCTTTCCGCCTCTCTTCATTAAACCGCCGAAGGAACTGCCTGACCGGCTTAAATTTCGGATCAATATTGAGAGTGTGCTCAGCGAGTTCTCTAGGTACACCTGGCATGTCAGAAGGTTTCCATGCGAAGATGTTCCTATTCTCACGGATGAACTCGATGAGCGCGCTTTCCTATTTTGGATCCAGATTGGCACTGATGCTAAACTGCTGAGATGAGTCCCCTGGAACAAAATCAACAAGTTTAGTCTCGTCAGCCGACTTAAATTTCATTGCCGGCTCTTGCTCTGTAGTTGGCTTTTTCAGAGAGGTCATATCTGTTGGGTCAACATTGTCTTTGTAAAACTTCAACTCCTCTGTTGCACAAACAGATTCTGCATAAGCCGCATCGCCTTCCTCACACTCCAGAGCCACTTTCCGGCTGCCGTGAACCGTAATGGTCCCGTTGTGGCCCGGCATCTTGAGCTGTAAGTACACATAACACGGCCGAGCCATGAACTTGGCGTAAGCCGGCCGCCCAAATATAGCATGGTATGGGCTTCTTATCTTAACCACCTCAAAGGTCAATTTCTCCACCCTGTAGTTGTTGTCATCTCCAAAGGCCACTTCGAATTCGATCTTGCCGACTGGATAAGCCGACTTACCAGGTACCACACCATGGAAGATAGTGTTTGACTGGCTGAGGTTCTTATCAACCAACCCCATACGGCGAAAAGTCTCATAATAGAGGATGTTGATGCTGCTGCCTCCGTCCATGAGCACCTTTGTGAATTTATATCCTCCCACTTGAGGAGCCACCACTAAGGACAAGTGGCCCGGGTTGTCCACCCGGGGAGGGTGATCCTCCCTACTCCACACTATAGGCTGCTCAGACCACCGCAAGTAGCGTGGAACCGCCGGCTCAACAGCATTCACAGCCCTCTTATGAAGCTTCTGATCTCGCTTACACAGACTGGTGGTAAACACATGATACTGTCCACCGCTAAGCTGCTTTGGATTGGTCTGATAACCCCCTGCTGCTGTTGATGACCCTGGCCAGACTGCTGATTAAAGCCCCCTTGACCGTTCTGAGGATTAGAATTTGAGCCGCCGCCCGGGCCATGAAAGCCGCCGGCGCCTGAGCCGCCGCCCGGGCCATTGTAATTCTTAAAGGCCTTCATGATTGCACAATCCTTCCACAGATGAGTCGCTGGCTTCTCTCTAGAGCCATGCCTTGGACAAGGCTCATTCAACAGCTGCTCCAGCGTCGGACCTGACCCGCCGCCTCGGGGAGGGGGCCTCCCCTTACGTCGCTGGTTATTCCCTTGTGAGCTGGCGTTGGCCACAAACTCTAGGCTGCCGTCGGCCTTGCGCTTGCCTCCTCCTTGGTTCCCCGGGTTATGCTGAGGACCCTTGCCATTGTCGTTCTTCTTTCCCTTCCCTGTCCTTTCATCATCTGAAGGGGGATCCTTGGTACCATCAGAATCGGCGTACTTGACAAGAGCCGCCATTAGTGTACCCATATCATTGCAGCCGCGCTTAAGCCGCCCGAGTTTCATCTTCAGGGGCACAAAACGACAATTCTGCTCCAACATCAAGACTGCTGAGCTGGCATCCATCTTATCCGATGAATGTATGATCTCCTTGACCCGGCGAACCCAATGAGTCGTGGATTCACCCTCCTGCTGCTTACAGTTAGTCAAATCCACAATTGACATAGACTGCCTATAGGTATCTTTGAAGTTTTGGATGAACCGGGCTTTCAGCTCAGCCCAAGACCCGATGGAGTTCGGTGGTAGCCCTTTCAACCAAGTGCGAGCAGTCCCATCCAACATCATGGTGAAGTACTTGGCCATTGCCGCCTCACTGACCTCTAGTAGTTCCATGGCCATCTCGTAACTCTCGATCCAGGCTGCGGGTTGTAAGTCAGCCGTGTAGTTGGGCACCTTCCTAGGGCCTTTGAAGTCCTTGGGTAAACGTTCATTGCGGATAGCTGGTACTAAGCAAGGGACACCCCCAGTCCTGGTAGGGATACCCACATCGACGGACGTCGTCGGATAAGCCAGAGGAGTCTGGTAGGCCGTCAACTGAGGCACCTGCTCCGCCTCTTGCCGTGCTCTGTCTTGGTCTGCTACGTGAAAGACTCCGTTATGAGCCGGGCCATGGCCAGGGGGCGGGTCATGGCGTCGGACGTTACTTAAGCCGGTCGCTGAGACCATGTGCCGGCTGTAACTCGGGCTCCGGCCTGGACGAGGGGTCGAGTGGATCCTGTCCCGACTGTAGGAGTACGCCTCTTGTTGTGCCAGTGCTGTCTGAAGGAGTTCCCTGACCCGGCGGGTTTCAATAGCCGTCGGAGAGTCGCCGTCGACTGGGAGAGCCGCCAGCCGTGCTGCCGCAGCGACCATGTTCTCCAGCGGGTTATTATAATGACCCGGTGGTATTGGCACGTACTGAGGCGGGGCAGGGGGCACCTGGGGAGGCCCTATCACTTGTGGCTGAATAGGGGTCCCAGACCCGGGCACTATGACCCCTGGCGGGTTACTAGACCCTGCACCTGGCGTGTTGAAGAGGTTGCGTGGATCGTAAACCGGAGGGAGTCGAGATTGGGCCTTTTGATGCCTCCTTCTTAGGACCTCATTGGACGCGTTTTGATCCATCGTGAGCCGGAAGGACTGCGCTTGAATCAACTGGGTTTGGACATCGGGAGCTGCCCGCTCTGCAGCCATCCTGATCCCTTCCGCTGCCAGATCCTCCTTAGCCTTCACTAGATCCAATTTTAACTGTGCCACCTCCGCATCGTGCTGAGCTTGATCCGCTGGGTCAACCGTGGCGGTTAACAGGGCCGTCATCTTGTCCGTGAGATCCATCAGTACTTGAGCCGGAGAAGGCACCGGGTTTCCTACTCCGGCCGCGGGGTTCTGAACAGGTTGTGCGCCGGCCATAAAGATCCCCACCCGGCTTGGCGGCTCAAATAGGTCCGGAATACTGTCACCATCGGAACAACCCATGAGCCTACCATCTTGAAGTTGATACAACGAGTTTGACTCATCGGTGGCCGACTCGCCGTTAGAGCCGGCGTCCGGCTCATCACCAGATCCAGATCGATCAGAGAGTCCTCCGTGGATACACCCCACAAAAGCATGCTTTACGGCAGGCCGAGCCCGGGCGGGTCATGTGCGTTGTGCTACCTCGATGAGACCGGTGCAGAGATCCGGCTCAGGGCCCGGCTCCCCAATCTTGCCGGTGAACACATGAATTCCACCGAAGGGGACCCAGTACCCGTACTCGATTGAGCCGGCGTCGGGGCCCCAGTCTGCATCGTCGATGTAAAGCTTGCCGCGACGACTCTTGGTCATCCGGCCCACAGCGTATCCCTTGAGCCCATCTCTGGCCCATCGTCTTCAAGCTTGGCTCCGGGCTTCTGGCAACGACCATATGAGTAACCCGGCCCCTCCTGGCGGGTGACTCTAAGGTCTATATCCTCAACAGATCTAGTGGTTCTGGACTCTGCGGCGGCTGGATGAATATTTCGTCGAGTCCCCTAGGGTTTTGGGAATATTGGGGTATTTATAGAGCAAAGAGGCGGCCCGGGGGGCACCCGAGGTGGGCACAACCCACCAAGGCGCGCCTGGGCCTCCTGGCGCGCCCTGGTGGGTAGTGCCCTCCTCGGGACACCCTCCAGGTGCAGCCAGGGCCCATTATGTTCTTTCTGGTCAAAAAAATCTTTGTGAAGTTTCGTTGCATTTGGACTCCGTCTGATATTGATTTCCTGCGATGTAAAAAACATGCAGAAAATAGCAACTTGCACTTGGCACTATGTCAATAGGTTAGTACCAAAAAATGATATAATATGACTATAAAATGATTATAAAACATCCAAGATTGATAATATAACAACATGGAACAATCAAAAATTATAGATACATTGGAGACGTATCAGATAGACATCCCTCGAGTCATCTAAATGATCACGTGATCCATATCAACTAAACCATGTCTGATCATCACGTGAGACAGAGTAGTTTTCAATGGTGAACATCTCTATGTTGATCATATCTACTATATGATTCACATTTGACCTTTTGGTCTCCAGTGTTCCAAGGCCATATCTGCATATGCTAGGCTCGTCGAGTTTAACCCGAGTATTCTGCACGTGCAAAACTGGCTTGCACCGTTGTATGTGAACGTAGAGCTTATCACACCCGATCATCACGTGGTGTCTGGGCACGATGAACTGTAGCAAAGGTGCATACTCAGGGAGAACACTTATACCTTGAAATTTAATGAGGGATCATCTTATAATGCTACCGTCGTACTAAGCAAAATAAGATGCATAAAAAGATAAACATCACATGCAATCAAAATATGTGACATGATATGGCCATCATCATCTGGTGCCTTTGATCTCCATCTCCAAAGCACCGTCATGATCTCCATTGTCACCAACTTGACAACTTGTTCTCCATCGTAGCGTCGTTGTCGTCTCGCCAACTATTGCTTCTACAACTATCGCTACCGCTTAGTGATAAAGTAAAGCAATTACATGGCGATTGCATTTCATACAATAAAGCGACAACCATAAGGCTCCTGCCAGTTGCCGATAACTTTTACAAAACATGATCATCTCATACAACAATTTATATCTCATCACGTCTTGACCATATCACATCACAACATGCCCTGCAAAATAAGTTAGACGTCCTCTACTTTGTTGTTGCAAGTTTTACGTGGCTGCTACGGGCTTCTAGCAAGAACCGTTCTTACCTACGCATCAAAACCACAACAATTTTTGTCAAGTGTGTTGTTTTAACCTTCAACAAGGACCGACCGTAGTCAAACTCGATTCAACTAAACTTGGAGAAACAGGCACCCGCCAGCCACCTGTGTCCAAAGCACATCGGTAGAACCAGTCTCATGAACGCGGTCATGTAATGTCGGTCTGGGCCGCTTCATACAAAAATACCGCTGAATCAAAGTAAGACGTTGGTGGTAAGCAGTATGACTACTATCGCCTGAGGGAGTCCTGGACTAAGGGGACATGGGCCGGACTGATGGGCTGTGAAGATACAAGACCGAAGACTATCACCCGTGTCCGAATGGGACTCTCCTTGGCGTGGAAGGCAAGCTTGGCGTTCGGATATGAAGATTCCTTTCTCTGTAACCAACTTTATATAACCCTAGTCCCCTCCGGTGTCTATATAAACCGGAGGGTTTAGTCCATAGGGACAATCATAATCATACAAGCTAGACTTCTAGGGTTTAGCCATTACGATCTCGTGGTAGATCAACTCTTGTAATACTCATATTCATCAAGATCAATCAAGCAGGAAGTAGGGTATTACCTCCATAGAGAGGGCCCGAACCTGGGTAAACATCGTGTCCCATCGACCTTAGATGCACAGTTCGGGACCCCCTACGCGAGATCCGCCGGTTTTGACACCGACATTGGTGCTATCATTGAGAGTTCCACTGTGATGTCAAAGACAGGATTGATGGATCACCTTGTTATCAAGGACAGTATCACCTCCGGAGGAGCCCTGGCCTCAGGCCAAACCCTCCTGCTGGGCGGCTTTACCATGACCGCCTGCTCGGCCGTTAAGCCGACGATGACTACTCGGGTCATCGAAAATTGCCTCCGTGTTGACTCCGAATACTCCAAACAGATGGATCTGATGGAGTTGTTTTCTTTGAACGAACTCCTGGATCGCATCGCCGCCTTGGGGGTCGCTACAGACTACGATCGGATTGGGCTTAAACCCGATCAGAGAGAAATCAAATCTCCACCGATCACCCATCAGATAGCGGTGGTGGAGGAGCAAAACGATGACTCTTCCTCTATTTTAAGGACAAACTATGTTCGGATTTCTGAGCTCAAAGAGCCGGACACCCGTCCGCGGAGCGACAAGGCCTGCCCTCCGAACCTAGAATCGGATGGTGGACCTGAAAACCCGGTTGATATCCCGGAGCCCGAACTATTAAGCTCGGAAGTCTCTCAAACTCCGGATCCCAAATCGGGTCAGGGTTTGGATTTAAAGCCACCCACCCACCCAGATATACGCGATCTCATGTACCTACGGCGGCAGTCTCAGGAAACAGTCCATTACTTTTGGGCCAGATTCCTCCTCGTAAGGACAAAGTTAAAGATTGCTGCGACGAAGACGTGATCTCAGCATTCTGCAGTAATTGCACGGACAAGGGAATCCTCAACGCCATCAACCGCTGTCGCGTATCACACTACGCTGACTTGGCAACCATAGTACAGAAGTACTGCACAATGGAAAGCGCCTAGAAAACTCAGGCAGCTCGCTGGGAACCACCGGCTTCCACTCAACCCCTCGTCCGGGCAAAAAGCACGCACCCTTGCGGGCTGCCCGACCCAATAGTAAATAAATTTAAGCCCTTTACGGGGCGCGGAACCGTTCTGGAGGGATGGCTCGATAGGCCATGCAAAATACATACAACGCCGGATACCATACCAACCCATAGCCTTAGAGCATGCTGGATACTCTGGCAAGTGGCCAAGAGCGACGAGGATATCCTCACCAAAAATACCCCAGAACAACACCCCCCGAAAGATAACGACCTCAGTGTATTGACAGTCTTCGAGACCTTCGCTTCAAACAACCGGCGCAAAAGGGCCTTCCACGACCTCGCCGAAGTCTGCCAAGTCGCAGCAATAAACCCTTGGAACGACACGGCCATAACTTTCAATGCCAGTGACGAACCAAAATTCCGGACAGTCCGGGCACCAGCCGCCCTGGTCCTCAATCCAATTGTGGACGGTTTTCGGCTCACCAAAGTGCTCATGGACGGCGGCAGGGGACTAAACCTCATTTACGAGGACACACTCAACAAAATGGAAATAGACAGGAGCCGCATCGAGCAAAGCAACACGACCTTCCGGGGAATCATTCCCAGTCGGGAGGCGCAATGTGCGGGAAAAATCACACTCGACGTGGTATTCGGCACGCCGGAGAATTATCGGTCTGAAGAGATAACCTTCCAAGTGGCCCCTTTCAATAGCGGATATCATGCCCTATTGGGACGAGATGCATTTACAAGTTTCCAAGCTATACCTCATTACGGGTACATGAAGCTCAAGATGCCTGGGCCCAACGGTACCATCACTCTTGCCAGTGATCCGGACATAGCACTCCACGCTGAAAACAAAACTGCATCCCTGGCCCTCGAGGCACTGTCTGAAGCCCTCGCGGCTGAAGAGTTAACGCTGCACTCCACTGTGGATAGGGATGACGTAATCCTGGACAAGCGACCCAAATCCACCTCCTTTAAACCAGCAGATGAAATAGTCAAATTTCAAGTCCACCCGACGGACCCCAGGAAGACAGCATCCATCGGGGCACAACTCAACCCAACGGTTGACGCCGCGCTACGAGAGTTCCTACGCGAGAACTGGGACATATTCGCCTGGCACCCTTCTGATATGCCAGGAGTCCCACGCAGGTTGGCCGAACACAGCCTCAACATACTGAAGGGATATAAACCGGTCAAACAAACACTGCAGCGCTTTTCCGAACTCAAGCGACAAGCCATGGGGGAGGAACTAGCCAAGTTAATCGAGGCCGAATTCATCAAAGAAATAAAACATCCGGACTGGCTAGCAAACCTGGTGATGGTGCCAAAGAAGGATAAATCCTGGCGCCTATGCGTCGATTTTAAAGACCTCAACAAGGCCTGCCCTAAGGATCCCTTCCCCCTCCCTCGCATCGATCAGATTATTGACGCTACCGCAGGACACGGCTCACTGTGTTTCCTCGACGCATACTCCGGATACCATCAAATCAAAATGAAGGAGTCCGACCAAGCCGCAACGGCATTCATTACCCCATATGGGACATTCTTCTTCAACACTATGCCCTTCGGGCTCAAAAACGATGGGGCCACTTACCAACGCATGATTCAAACATGCCTGGAGAAACAGATCGGCAAGACAGTTGAAGCATATGTGGACGATGTCGTCATCACAACTAGGCACGTCGAGTCATTGATAGACCATATGCGTCTCACATTCAACAACCTCCGTACATATGACATTAAGCTTAATCCAGAAAGTGTGTTTTCGGCGTTCCCGCTAGAAAACAGCTGGACTTCATCATTTCCAATAGAGGAATTGAAGCAAACCCACCCAAAATCCGAGCTTTGTCACAATTGGTTGTGCCAACAGACCTTAAACAGGTCCAAAAACTAGCCGGGTGTGTGGCAGCCTTAAGCCGCTTTATCTCCAGACTAGGAGAAAAAGCACTGCCACTCTATTGCCTTCTCCAACGCACCGACCACTTCGAGTGGACGGATGCGGCAAGGGCCGGACTGGAAGAAATAAAGGCTCTTTTAGCAAGCAACCCAATCCTAGCCGCACCGAACGTCGGCGAACCCATCCTATTATACATATCGGCAACACACCAAGTGGTGAGCGCGGTGCTCGTCGTCGAACGAGAGGAGGACGGACACAAATTCCCACTTCAGAAGCCGATATACTATGTATCCACTGTCCTCACACCATGCAAATCCTAGTACCCTCATTACCAAAAGATAGCATACGCGGTCTTCATGGCATCCCGGAAGCTGCGACACTACTTTCAAGAGTGCTCGATCACGGTGGCTTTCGAAGTACCACTGAATGACATAATAAACAACCGCGATGCCACATGACGGATTGCTAAGTGGGCCATTGAGCTCCTTCCATTCGACATAACATACAAACCGCGTCGGGCCATTAAATCCCAAGTATTGGCTGACTTCGTCGCCGAATGGACAGAGGCCGGACTCCCTAAAGAGTACGGCACATATTCCAACTGGGTCATGTACTTCGATGGCTCCAAAATGCTGGCGGGCTTAGGAGCGGGTGTTGTCTTAACATCCCCCACTGGAGACATAGTCCAGTACGTACTCCAAATATTATACACAGACTCCAACAATGCAGCCGAATACGAGGCCTTACTGCATGGTCTTCGGATGGCCGTCTCCATGGGCATACAATGCCTGGAGGTCCGCGGGGATTCAAACCTCGCAATATCCCAAATAAATGGAGACTTCGACGCCAAAGATCCGAAGATGGCGGCCTATCGTAACGCCGTTCTCAAAATATCAGCTCGGTTCGAGGGGCTCGAGTTTCATCATGTGGCTCGAGAAAGTAATCAAGCGGCGGATGTCCTCGCCCGCATCAGCGCCAAACGCGACCCTGTCTTGCCTAACATATTTCTGGAAAGGCTCTTCAAGCCATCCATGGTGTTGCAAGGGGATAGTGGCAACACTACTCCAGACCCGATTATACCCCCAGATTCCGAACACAATACCAATATCATCGGGGGCTCAGCCACCGAAATAACACCATCGGCCCATCTCATCATGGCAGTCATTGCCCCATGGACCGAACCCTTCTTGGCCTACCTTAATAGGCGAGAGCTCCCTGAGGATCAGAATGAGGCTCGTTGCATTGTCCGGCGCTCGAAAGCCTACAAGGTTCACGACGGAGAGCTCTACAAGAAAAGCGCTACCGGAGTATTTCAAAGATGTACCTCTGAAGAAGAGGGACGGTAGCTCTTGGCTGAAATCCACGCTGGTCCCGGTGGTCACCACGCCGCGGCTCGGGCCCTTGTAAGTAAGGCCTTTCGTATAGGTTTCTATTGGCCGACGGCCCGAGCAGATGCACATGATATTATCCAACGTTGTGTCGGATGCCAGCTTTTCGCCAACCAAAGCCATATGCCGCCCACCGCTCTACAAACAATCCCCATCACTTGGCCTTTTGCGGTCTGGGGGCTTGATATAGTCGGACCCCTTAAAGGAGGAAGCCATAAGAAAAAAATACCTGTTGGTCATGGTAGATAAGTTCACTAAGTGGATAGAGGCCAAACCAGTAAAAACGGCCAAATCCGGACTAGTGATAGACTTTATATCCGGTGTCGTACACCATTATGGTGTCCCGCATAGTATCATCACCGATAAAGGCTCCAATTTCATAGCCGATGAAGTGAAATCCTGGTGTGCTAATTGGGCATTAAGCTCGATTACGCCTCGGTCTACCACCCACAAACAAACGGTCAAGTCGAACGAGCTAATGGTCTTATTATGAGCGGCATTAAGCCTAGACTAGTGCGGTCTTTGAAAGAATCAGACAAGCACTGGGTTGGGGAGCTCGACTCCGTACTCTGGGGCCTGCGGACCACGCCCAATCGCACTACCGGATATACACCCTTTTTCATGGTGTACGGCGCAGAGGCCGTGTTGCCCTGCGACATTATTCATCACTCACCCCGAGTGCGCATGTACGAAGAGAGAGAGGCCGAGGTTGATCGGCGGGACAGCTTAGATGCCCTGGAGGAGGAGCGCGATGTTGCACAAGCCCGTTCCGCATTTTATCAATAGCAGGCTCGCAGATATCAAAGCAGAGAAGTGCGGCCCAAGACATATAATGTTGGCGAACTTGTTCTACGCTTGCTAGAGAAGAAAAAGGACAAACTCAAGCCCAAGTGGGAGGGTCCCTTCATCATTGACGAAGTTCTCACAGAAGGAGCGTACTGCCTGCGTGATGCATTAGACAATCGCTTGCAGCCGAACCCATGGAACACGGCCAGACTCCGAAGATTCTACGCCTAGAGCCGAACTCTTTGTTTGTCTTCTTCTCCCTTTTGTTTTTATTACTTTTTCCTCTCTTTTTGCTTTTTTAGCTTTAAAGCTCTTGTGCGGTTAAACTACACACCTATGACGTACACATCCTTAAATGTACACGCTCATCAATACCTGGGGGCTTCTTTTACAGAAGCTTATTATTACGTCCCGAGCATTAGGCTCACCACATATGTGTCCTCTTCCGCATATGTACCTTTTCTTCTCCATTATATGCATCGTTATGACTTAAGTTTTGGCCAAGCTGGGTTGCCTGGCTCCTGTGCTTATGCCCTACGTTCCTGTTTGTTCGGCTAGGGCATAAAGGGAGCACCTCTGTGATTGTTACTGCCGGGTCATCCAGATGTGTACCTCGGACTGGGTGAAGCCGAAAGCTAGCGTTCTTAAGGGAATATTCGGTCGGCGAACTAAAGATGTTTTCACACTCATTACACTATGAACCCCCAGATGTCACATATACTGCGATTTTCTCAATCACAGTTTGTGCATGCATACTAACGCATGTCCACCCAGGGAAAGGAACCCTTAACGGAACTATTCTCTCTGGAAGATGTTTCTTACAATTACAATGTAATATAACATAGCTAGCCGGATACAACTTGTCTGTTCAAGCAACTATGACCCCTACACCTAGTTTCCATGCATACCCCGGTCTATTCGGCCGCTTTGGTATTCGGAAACACTCAGCACCTTCGGGTCCAGAGGTCAAAGCAAAAAGGTCTGCCATGACAATCGTTTTACAATCGGGCTAGAGACAATTCTTTCAATTGAAGTACATAGTCACTTGGACTCAAAAACTTCTTCCTCTATGCCGTCTAACAGGCTGTCTAGCTTGCAATCCTATTGGGAATATTTGTTGGCTACCCCTACTTGGTCATATACTAAACTAACTGGAATTTCTTTCCCATCTGACCCTTTAGGCCCGACCCGGGCCATATGATTCGGATCAAGCTTGGTGTACCGTGTCTTCACCATGGCCCAGGCCTCTCGCGCACCTTCTTGGCAGGCTGATATCTTCCATAATCGAATACGCCATCGTGCTCCTTTGAATAGATCCACGAGATCCGCCATACTTCCTGGAGGGGAGGCAGATGGCCATAAAGCCTTGGCAACACTTCGAATTGCTTGCCGAACTCGCTCGTGCATCTGGGATAGCTCTTGTAGCAGGTTTCTTTGAGATCCGGACATTTCCTCTTCAGGACGGCCAGTCAGCATACCTGCAGACATAAATCTGTCAGTTCCTGTCCTCGCCAAATTATAGGGAGGCAAGTTTGAAGCATACTGAATATGCCGCCTCGTAGTCTCTTATTCTCCTTCACGGAGTCAGCCAGTTGGGCTCGCACATCTTTTAGTTCTTCGCCCAGATGGGTGTTGGAATCCTGCAGCTTATTTTTCTCGTCCCTGACCCGTGTCAGCACACGATCGCCCGCGGCCATTTGCCTTTTGGCCTCTTGTTCACCCGCTTGCGCGACTTTCAGGGCCTTTTTGATATTCCTGGTATATAATTATGTTTTCTCGATAGAGGGGAACATTACCAGGCGAGGCCTTTTTGAATTTCTCCAGTTCGGCGATAGCAGCAGCTAGCTGGGTCCGACACTTTTCCAGCTCTTGAGATAACAGGTCGTTCTTCTCTGTGAGCACCTGGTTATGTAATGATCCTTAAATCAGTTGTATCCACTACTTCAAGTCTCGGGGGCTACTGGTATATAATTATCAGATTTGTACAAATGTGTACGTGTACTTACCCGCATATCTTTCAAAGGCTGGTTTGTGCCTCTGGTAAGCCCGTCTCGAGCAGCTTGGATGTATGCATCAGCCGAGCTGAAGGCATTGAATGCCTCCTTTGTAAAGCCGGGATCGCAAAGAGCGACCCGCCGGCACCGATGATTCATAGTGCTCTCCACTTTGGAGTTTGTGACGGATACATCATCCGACTCCTCTGTTGAAGGACAATCTGGCGTCGCTCCGGTATTAGCCCTTGCCTTTAAAGCAGGGTCGGGAACCTGACTTATGGAGGCGCGGCCGGCAAGATCCCCGGACATAGTCCGGCGAACGCTTTTCCTGATAAGACACAGCGGATAATGTCACAGTTGGATGTGACTGCCAGGGGGCATGATCAAAAACCATACCTCTTTGTTGAAGGCTCTGTCGTATTGTCCTCCGCTTTCCTCTTTGAAGACTTTCTTGGCGCGGGCGCCGCTCTCCTAGGAGATGCCTCTGGTGCATGTTGAGATGTCGGGCGCCTCCCCTTTGGAGCACGAAATAGTGCGGTGGGTGAGGCATGTTGAGAAAGCTCTTTCGGAGAAGGTGTTTCTTGATTACTTACATGCGAGGCAGGAAGGAGGCCCGGATAATCGGCGATGATGGCCACTTTCGTGCCGTCATAGCTCGTCTAGTAGAATACTCCATCCTCAAGCTCCACAAATATGTCTGGATCCTCTTCGAATCTGGGGTCAAGGTCCCGGTTGTGATCCTCTGGCTGTGGGGCGGGGCTATGGATCCCTTTGGTAACCTTCCGCCATTCCTGTTACAAATGGATGGGTTAATGTCCATTGAAAATGACACAGGGAGAGGATTGAGTAAATTGGTGGGATTAGAACCCACCCAGCTAGGAGGATTGTACATGGAAAATCCATCTCGATGTTTAATACGAGTGAACTCCTCTTTCTCCCCTTTGTACAGCTCGGCCAATATTTTGGCCAAGGCGGCGGGGGTGTCTGGACCCTTCTGGCCGCAGCGGGAGGCGTCATCTTCCCCATTATAGTACCACATGGGAAGCCCTCTGTATTGGAGTGGTTGAACCCCCCGCACTATGGAAGTCGCCATTACCTCGACTATTGATAGTCCGGACTGGGCGAGTGCCTTTATCTTGCCCATCAATTGGCAGACCTCCGCGCTATCTTCCTCCTCGAGGCTCCGAGGACGCCAGCTGTGTCGTTTCTTCAATGGAGCGCTTGAAAATTTGGGAATACCCCTTCGGACTGGGTCAGGAAGGGCGGCGTCCTCAATATAGAACCACTCGAAAGGCCACTCTTTGGATGCCTTCTTCGGCATGCCGGACAGGTATCCGGTCCCAGCAACGCGCCATACCTCAGCTTCACCCACTTCAAATATTGATCCCTCTTGGTTACGAGGGACGAGGAAGAATAGTTTCCTCCATAATTCAAAATGGGCCTCGCAGCCCAGGAATAGCTCACAAAGAGCAACGTAACCCGCAATGTGCAGGATGGAGGCAGGAGTGAAATTGTGCAGTTGGAGGCCATAGTACTCCAGAAGTCCTCGGAGGAATGGGTGGATTGGAATTCCGACGCCTCTTAGCAAGTAGGGGACGAAGCACACTCGTTCCCTGATACGTCTCCAACGTATCTATAATTTTTGATTGTTCCATGCTGTTATATTATCTGTTTTGGATGTTTAATGGGCTTTATTATACACTTTTATATTATTTTTGGGACTAACCTACAAACCAAAGGCCCAGCGCAAATTGCTGTTTTTTTTGCCTATTTCAGTGTTTCGCAGAAAAGAAATATCAAACAGAATCTGTTGAGGATATAGACCTTAGAGTCACCCGCCAGGAGGGGCCGGGTTACTCGTACGGTCGTTGCCAGAAGCCCGGAGCCAAGTTTCAAGACGATGGGCCAGAGATGGGATGAGACCCGGATATGGCTTAAGGCCCGTAGTTATAATCATTATTATAGTAGAACTTGTAGCGTAAGGCAAGTATAGTTTAAAGTCCGAGCCGGATACTCTTATGAGCCGGCCGGGACTCTAAGGGCTGCTGGGCGTCAGCCTCCCTATATAAAGGGACGACCCGGCAGCGGTTTAAGGGCGACAACAATATCATCGAGAGCCGGGCATAGCTGTTTAGCTCCCTGGCGATCGTAACCCTAATCAATATCACCTCAAACTGGACGTAGGCTTTTACCTTCACCGTAAGGGGCCGAACCAGTATAAACCCTCGTGTTCCTTGTCCCGCATAACCCCTTCAAGCTTCCTAGTTGCGATGGCTCCACGACTAAGTCCTAGCTCGAGGACATCTGCCGTGACAATTCCACGATAGTTGGCGCCCACCGTGGGGCCAGCGCACGGTGGATTTGAGTTCTTGAAGGGCAGCTTCGAAGGGCTCAAGGGATACGCTGTGGGCCGGATGACCAAGAGTCGTCGCGGCAAGCTCTACATCGACGATGCGGACTGGGGCCCCGACGCCGGCTCAATTGAGTACGGGTACCGGGTCCCCTTCGGCGGAATTCATGTCTTCATTGGCAAGATTGGTGAGCCGGGCCCTGAGCCGGATCTCTGTGCCGATCTCATCGAAACGGCTCAGCGCGCACGACCCGCCCGGGCCCGGCCTGCCTTAAAGCGCGCTTTTGTGGGATGCATCCATGGAGGGCCCTCTGATCCATCTGGGTCTGGTGATGAGGCGGCCGCCGGCTCTGACGGCGAGTCGGCCACCGATGAGTCAAACTCGTTGTACCAACTTCAAGATGGCAGGCTCATGGGTTGTTCCGATGGCGACAGTATTCCGGACCTTTTTGAGCCGCCAAGTCAGGTTGGAGTTTTTATGGCTGGTGCGCAGCCTGTCCAGAACCCCGCTGCTAGATCGGGAAACCCGGTGCCTTCTCCGGCTCAGGTGCTGATGGATCTCACGGACAAGATGACGGCCCTGTTAACCGCCACGGTTGACCCGGCGGATCAAGCTCAGCATGATGCGGAGGTGGCACAGTTAAAATTGGATCTGATAAAAGCTAAAGAGGATCTTGCAGCGGAAGGGATCAGGCTGGCTGCGGAGCGGGCGGCTCTCGACGCCCGGACTCAGCTGATTCAGGCGCAGTCCTTCCAACTCACGATGGATCAGAACGCGGCCAATGAGGTCATGAGAAGGAGGCATCAGAAGGCCCAGTCTCGACTCCCACCGGTTTACGATCCACGTAACCTCTTCAACACGCCAGGTGCAGGGTCTAGTAACCCGCCAGGGGTCATGGCGCCCGGGTCTGGACCCCTTATTCAGCCACGAGTGATGGGGCCTCCCCAGGTGCCCCCTGCCCCGCCTCAGTATGTGCCAATACCCCCGGGTCATTATGATAACCCGCTGGAGAACATGGTAGCTGCGGCAGCACGGCTGGCGGCTCTCCCCGTTGACTGCGATTCTCCGGCGGCCATTGAAACCCGCCGGGTCAGAGAACTCCTACAGACGGCACTGGCGCAGCAAGAGGCGTACTCCTACAGCCGGGACAGGATCCACTCGACCCCTCGTCCAGGCCAGAGCCCGAGTTACAGCCGGCACATGGTCTCAGCAACCGGCTCAAGTA
Organism: Aegilops tauschii subsp. strangulata; assembly: GCF_002575655.3. Classification (NCBI taxonomy): domain Eukaryota; kingdom Viridiplantae; phylum Streptophyta; class Magnoliopsida; order Poales; family Poaceae; genus Aegilops; species Aegilops tauschii. Next base: position 454,849,834 of record NC_053036.3, on the reverse strand, counting down.
ATGCCCGACGCCATGACCCGCCCCCTGGCCATGGCCCGGCTCATAATGGAGCCTTTTTCGCAGCAGACCAAGCGCGGCAAGAGGCGGAGCAGGTGCCTCAGTTGACGGCTTACCAGACCCCCCCCCGGCTTATCCGACGACTTCCGTTGATGTGGGTATCCCTACCAGGACCGGGGGTGTCCCTTGTTTGGTGCCAGCTATCCTTAATGAACGTCTACCTAAGGACTTCAAGGGCCCTAGGAAGGTGCCTAACTATACAACTGACTTACAGCCTGCAGCCTGGATTGAGAGTTATGAGATGGCTATGGAATTGCTGGAGGTCAGTGAGGCGGCCATGGCCAAGTATTTCACCATGATGTTAGATGGAACTGCCCGCACGTGGTTGAAAGGGCTACCACCGAATTCCATTGGGTCTTGGGCTGAGCTGAAAGCCCGGTTCATCCAAAACTTCAAAGATACCTGTAGGCAGTCTATGTCAATTGTGGATTTGACTAACTGTAAGCAGCAGGAGGGTGAATCCACGACCCATTGGGTTCGCCGGGTCAAGGAGATCATACATTCATCAGATAAGATGGATGCCAGCTCTGCAGTCTTAATGTTGGAACAGAACTGTCGCTTTGTGCCCCTTAAGATGAAACTCGGGCGGCTTAAGCGCGACTGCACCGATATGGGTACACTAATGGCGGCTCTTGTCAAGTACGCCGATTCCGATGGTACCAAGGATCCCCCTTCAGACGATGAAAGGACAGGGAAGGGAAAGAAGAACGGCAATGGCAAGGGTCCTCAGTTTAACCCGGGGAACCAAGGAGGAGGCAAGCGTAAGGCCGATGGCAGCCTAGAGTTTGTAGCCAACGCCAACTCCCAAGGTAATAACCGGCGACGCAAGGGGAGGCCCCCTCCCCGAGGCGGCGGGTCAGATCCAACGCTGGAGTAGCTGTTGAATGAACCTTGTCCAAGGCATGGCTCTAGAGAGAAGCCAGCGACTCATCTATGGAAGGATTGCACGATCATGAAGGCCTTTAAGAGCTACAATGGCCCGGGCGGCGGCTCAGGCGCCGGCGGCTTTCATGGCCCGGGCGGCGGCTCAAATTCCGGTCCTCAGAACAGTCAAGGGGGCTTTAATCAACAGTCTGGTCAGGGTCATCAACAGCAGCAGGGGGGTTATCAGACCAACCCAAAGCAGCTTAGCGGTGGACAATATCATGTGTTTACCACTAGTTTGTGCAAACAAGATCAGAAGCTTCACAAGAGGGCTGTGAATGCTGTTGAGCCGGCGGTTCCACGCTACTTGCGGTGGTCTGAGCAGCCTATAGTGTGGAGTAGGGAGGATCACCCTCCCCGGGTGGATAACCCGGGCCACTTGGCCTTAGTGGTGGCTCCTCAGGTCAGAGGTTATAAGTTCACAAAGGTACTCATGGATGGAGGCAGCAGCATCAACATCCTCTATTATGAGACTTTTCGCCGTATGGGGTTGGTTGATAAGAAGCTCAGCCAGTCAAACACTATCTTCCATGGTGTGGTACCTGGTAAGTCGGCTTATCCAGTCGGCAAGATCGAATTGGAAGTGGCTTTTGGTGATGAGAACAACTACAGGGTGGAGAAGTTGACCTTTGAGGTGGTCAAGATAAGAAGTCCATACCATGCTATATTTGGACGGCCGGCTTACGCCAAGTTCATGGCATGGCCGTGTTATGTGTACTTACAGCTCAAGATGCCGGGTCACAATGGGACCATTACGGTTCACGACAGCCAGAAAGTGGCTCTGGAGTTTGAGGAAGGTGATGCAGCTTATGAAGAGTCTGTTTGTGCTACAGAGGAGTTGAAGTTTTACAAAGACAATGTTGACCCAACAGACATGACCTCTCTGAAGAAGCCGACTACGGAGACTGAGCCGGCGATGAAATTTAAGTCGGCTGATGAAACTAAGCTTGTTGATTTTGTTCCAGGAGATTCATCTCAGCAGTTTAGCATCAGTGCCAATCTGGATCCAAAATAGGAAAGCGCGCTCATCGAGTTCATCCGTGTGAATAGGAACATCTTCGCATGGAAACCTTCTGACATGCCAGGTGTACCTAGAGAACTCGCTGAGCATACTCTCAATGTTGATCCGAAATTTAAGCCGGTCAGACAGTTCCTTCGACGGTTTAATGAGGAGAGGCGAAAAGCCATTGGTGAAGAAGTGGCCCGGCTCTTGGCGGCCGGGTTTATTGTTGAAGTTTTTCACCCAGAATGGTTGGCTAACCCGGTGCTCGTACTCAAGAAGAATGGCACCTGGCGGATGTGTGTGGACTACACGGACTTGAACAAGGCGTGTCCGGCTGATCCTTTTGCCCTCCCCCGTATTGATCAAATCATTGATGCTACGGCAGGTTGTGCACGCTTAAGTTTCTTGGATGCTTATTCCGGGTATCATCAGATTAAGATGGCAGTTAAGGACCAGGAGAAGACGGCGTTCATCACTCCCTTTGGAGCCTTCTGCTATGTGTCTATGCCCTTTGGACTCAAGTGTGCACAGGCGACTTACCAGCGCTGTGTACAGAACTGTCTTCATAAACAGATCGGGCGCAATGTTCACGCTTACGTGGATGATATTGTGGTTAAATCCATCAAAGAGGAAACCCTGATAGATGATTTAAGGGAAACCTTTGATAATCTCCGGGTCTATAAGATGATGCTTAACCCGGCCAAGTGTGTTTTTGGTGTTCCTGCAGGCAAACTATTGGGCTTCTTGGTTTCTGACAGAGGCATTGAGGCTAACCCGGAGAAGATCAAGGCCATCACCTCCCTAGCTAAGCCGGCGTGTATAAATGACGTTCAGCGCTTGGCGGGTTGCATCACTGCTTTAAGCCGGTTTATAAGCCGTTTGGGTGAGAAGGCTATGCCCTTATATCAGTTGATGAAGAAAACTGATAACTTTGTCTGGAATGATGCAGCTAATACCGCTTTTGATGATTTGAAAAAGCAGCTGGCAGAGCCCCCAGTCCTTGCTGCTCTGGTTGATAAGGAGCCCTTGCTACTGTATGTGGCGGCAAACGCACGAGCCGTCAACGTGGCTATTGTGGTGGAGCGCAAGGACGCGGGTAAGGAGCACCCGGTTCAGCGGCCGGTTTATTATGTCAGTGAAGTGCTCATTGAGTCCAAGCAGCGGTACCCGCATTGGCAGAAGCTTGTGTATGGTGTGTTCATGGCGAGCCGGAAGCTTAAGCATTATTTTCAGGGTCATCCCATCACTGTGGTCAGTTCTGCCCCTCTTGGTGATATTATTCAAAACAGAGAGGCCACAGGGAGAATTGCTAAGTGGGCTATAGAACTTGGACCTCATGGCCTCAAATATGTGCCACGCACTGCTGTTAAATCTCAGGCTTTGGTGGATTTCATCAATGATTGGACAGAGTCACAAGTGCCTGAGCAAAAGCCGGATAACACTTATTGGACTATTCACTTTGATGGGTCCAGGCAGCTGGAGGGCTCGGGGGCTGGCGTTGTATTGGCTTCCCCTAAGGGTGACAAGTTCCATTATGTGCTACAGTTGATGTTTCCTTGCACAAACAATGCGGCTGAATACGAGGCTTTGCTCCACGGTCTTCGGGTGGCTAAGGAGATGAGCTTAAGCCGGGTAAGGTGCTTGGGTGACTCAGACTTGGTGGCTCAACAAGTATCAGGCACGTGGAATTCTAAGGATCCTCTCATGGCGGCTTATCGCCGCGAGGTTGATGCCATTGCTGGGCACTTTCAGGGATACCAAGTGGAGCACATTGATCGCAGGAAGAACGAGGCGGCTGATGCTCTAAGCCGGCTAGGCTCTCAGCGAAGGCCGGTGCCGCCTAACACTTTCCTGGATGTCCTGTATAACCCTTCAGTTAAGTTGCCTACAGAGGAAGACTTGGCTATCACTGACCCGGAGGCACGACTGGTGGCGGCTCTTCATGTCATACCAGACTGGACAATGCCATATCTGGCTTATATAACCCGGGGAGAGTTGCCTGAGGATGAAAATTTGGCCAGGCAAATAACCCGGCGGGCTAAGTCAATGATCGTCATCGATGGCGAGTTACATCATCGCAGTGTTTCAGGGGCATTTCAACGTTGTATCTCCCCTGAGGAAGGCCAAGAGATCTTGCGTGAGATCCATGAAGGGGATTGTGGCCATCATGCCGGCTCAAAATCCCTTGTGGCCAAGGCTTTCCGTCATGGTTTTTATTGGCTGACGGCTCATGCTGATGCAGAGGACTTGGTCAGTAAATGTGATGGTTGCCAAAGGTTCTCACGACGGGCTCATGTGCCGGCTCAGGAGTTGAGGATGATCCCAATCACTTGGCCCTTTGCGGTCTGGGGGCTTGATATGGTTGGGCCTTTTAAACGGTCCAAGGATAAGAAGACCCACCTCTTGGTGGCAGTTGACAAGTTCACAAAGTGGGTAGAAGCTGAGCCAGTTAGCAAGTGCGATGCAGCCACAGCGGTTCAATTTATGAAAAAGGTGATTTTCCGCTTTGGCTTTCCGCACAGCATTATAACCGACAATGGCACCAATCTTTCCAAAGGCGCCATGGAAGAGTTTTGTCAACGAGAGCATATCCGGCTTGATGTTTCTTCAGTGGCTCATCCTCAATCCAATGGTCAAGCTGAGAGAGCTAATCTGGAGATTCTGAAGGGCATTAAGCCCCGGCTTTTGGTCCCTTTGCAACGGACGCCGGGTTGTTGGGTGGAGGAGTTGCCCTCCGTCTTATGGAGCATCAATACTACTCCTAACAGATCTACAGGCTTTACGCCTTTCTTCATGGTTTATGGAGCAGAAGCAGTCCTCCCCAGCGACATTCGTCACGACTCACCTCGCGTGGCGGCTTATGTTGAGACGGATAATGAACAGGTGCGCCAAGATGCTCTTGACTTGTGGGATGAGCAGCGTGATGTGGCAGCAGCCCGGTCAGCGATTTACCAACAAGACTTGCACCGTTATCATAGCCGCCGGGTCAAATCCCGGGTCTTCCAGGAAGGCGACCTTGTGCTCCGGCTCATCCAAGATCAAACAGAGGCGCACAAGTTATCCCCGCCTTGGGAAGGGCCCTTTGTGGTCAGCAAGAACTTGCACAACGGGTCATATTACCTCATTGATATTCGGGAGCACAAAGATTCACGTAAGTCTGAGGAAGAGACCCGTCGGCCGTGGAACATAGCTCAGCTTCGGCCTTACTACACTTGAGCTACCGGCTCTCGTGGTGTACATATTTGTCTCAGCCATGTATATATTATGATAAGCAATAAAACAGGACCTCTGTCCTTTTTTCTCCTCCAAATATGCACGTGTTGTTTTTATTACAAGATTACATGATGATTTACAGGAGGATCCGGCTTATGATTGCATTCGAATCTAGCCGTAAGCAGTAAAGTCACTTGGGGGCTTCCTGTTCAAACATGGGTCGTATTCGAACCAAAGAGAACATAGCTGTCGATACCCATTTGATTGGCAAAGTGCCAAGCTCATTGGGAGGTTACCTTTGGTCATATTTGAATCATAGTTTAACCCCTCTGAGAACCAACGTGGATCGTATTCGAATCAGCGTCGTTAAACAACTTTAAGAATCACTTGGGGGCTTCCTGTTCAAACATGGGTCGTATTCGAACCAAAGATAACATAGCTGTCGGTACCCTCTTGATTGGCATCGCCACACCCACTGGGGGCTGTATGATCTTATCCGAATCTTGGCTTAACCCCTTTGGGCCGGGTCTCTGGTCGTATTCGAACCGGAAGCCCCTAAGTTCTTCTGCTTTATCACAAGTTTACTCTGATTATGATAAGGTGTGCATGGCCGGGTCTCACTTGCCGGCTTAACTTTGGTTTACAGTGTTAGTTGAACATCATGGGTGTCATCAAGGCAAGTAAATCGGAGTTAAGGTACCAACCTTACTACCCGGGTTATTTAAACCGGAAGTATGCTTACAGGCCGTTAAGTGTGTTATTTCGGCCATGTTCAGAGTATAATTAAGGACCAGTCTTTTTTGATTCATATTCCGGGTTATCTATCTCAAACACCTGATTCTCAGGGCGGTAAGCCGCCTCGAGACTTTTGATTTGCCTTTCTATGCAGATACTTAAAGGCACCTTTTAAGGTTGAGAAAAACAAAGGGATGATTATGACCCGGAGAAGCATCAAAGAGACAATTTCAAAGGGCTTTCGCATTCGAAACATGCACGATGGCACGGCAGAGATGAGCTGTTGCACCTACTCTATTACAATAACTCTTCAAGTCTAAAAGGTGGAACATTATTTGATAAACCGCCGGCTAAATTATGATGCTCGCTGAGTTGAAGTCCCCGGCTCATTCCTATCTTCTCCTCCGGCTGATCCCAAGACCTCGAAGGTTGCTGACTTCCGGTCGATGCCGCTGAGAGCTTCGAATGGGCTTCTTCGTCAATTAACCCGGCCGGGTCAATCTCCGGGGCGAAGGTGTGCTGACGAGCCGGCGGGATCAGGTTGAGGGCTTCATAGCGAGGGATTGGAATCCTCTGATTCTCCGCGTCATAACCCGGCTGGTACTTGGTCAGATCGGTGTCGTTCCCGATAAGGGTGGCCACCGGGCGTACAGCCTTCACGCACGCCGCGAAGTCCTTCTGGTCGAAAGCTGAGCCGTCTTCCTTCAGGCTTGGATAACCCAGGGCGATGTCTGCCGGGTCTAGCTCCGGCAGGAATGCCTTGGCCCGGCTCAGCGCGGCGATTGCTCCGGCTCTCGTGGAGGCCCGTCGCAGCTCTTGGATCCGCTGAGGCAGAACGGCGAGCCGGCGCAGGACTTCGGCAAGATGAGTTGGCACCTCGTTGGATAGGGCCACCACAGCTAAGGCACGCTGTGACCCGGTGTAGAGCTGTTCCACCAGGGTATACACGGCCTTTAGCTTGGTGACCACACTCTGGTTGAGGTTGGCACTTCTAGGGCCTGTTTAACAGAATCAGATAAGCCGGCGGCAAGGCTGAATAATGAGATATAAACATTCCAACATTAATGAAAGCCGGTGAGGCGACTTACCGAAGATGGCGGCCACCATTTGGGAAACTTGGCGCTTTAGGACGGAGAGCTCGGCGGTCTTATCAGCGAGAGCCTTCTCCGCCTGTTCCGCCCGGGTCACCAGTGCGGCCTTCTCTTCGACCCAGGCCTTTCTCTCAGCATCAAACTCGGTCTTCAATTTTTCTTGGGTGGCGATGCTGGATACAAACTTGGCGTTTGCCTTCCGGGTCTCCATCTCCTGCATCTTCAGCCGGCTCTTGAGATCCGCAAGGTCCGCCTCTAGTTTCTTGCCAACAGCCTGCATATATTTCCGGGTTATTAACAGTCATTATATAAGTCCCAAGCGTTTTCCAAGCAAAGACACTTGGCACTTGAGGGCTAATGCATATTGAACGTATCTATCTACATATTGCCGGCTCAGATGGGTAAGCCGGAACCTAAGTCTACAACATATTCAAGCATAAGTCGTCGACTTGGGGGCTAGCATGGCAAAGGTAACTATGCAGTAAGTAAGAAGACAGCAGAAGGATACCTCAGATTTTTGTTGGATCTGGTTGACCATGGCGACCTCGGCGTCCCGGCTCTTGTGTACTTGGCTGATGTAGCCAGAGACGAGCTCTCCAATACTCAAGTCGGTGTAGCCGGAGAGGTCCAGGTTCACCCGGTGGGGCTGCAGCAACTCCCCCTTCGCGGAGCATTTGGCCAACACGGTCGGTCTCCCCGGCTCAACGAACTCCGTCTGGGTGATTACCACGTCTGGGTCGTCTGCTGGTGGAGCTGAGCCGGAGGCCTCTGGGTTAACCGCAACTTCGGTCATTGCCTTGGTAGTCGGGGCAGAGGCCTCAGGTGCCGTGTCCATTGGAGTGGTGGCTTCGGGGGCGGAGGCAGCTGGCGGCTCTTGAGCCGTCACCTCCGGTTCAGGTAAGTCCGGCACTCCGGCTGACCTGGTTTTCTTCTCTCTTTTGGTGAGCTTTGCCTGGGCACTGAAAAGACAGAAGTGTTAGGCATACAAAGAGTAAGTACAGACAAAGATAATGTAAGAAGATTGTTGTTACCCGGGCGCAGTCTTGAAGGCCGGCAGATTTGACTGCATGGAGTCACCCGAAGAGGGGGAGGTCTCCTGATAATTGGAGTCAGAAGAGTTGAGTGGCTGACGGATAACACCCGCCAACGGATGAAAAGGGTACAAGTGAGAAAAACCTCAGAGCGACGCTTCCTTGTTGCGTCGGGTAACCCGGCGGAGAGATCGGTGTCCTTGTTGGTCCGGGTGTGACGCCGGCTTTCGTGAACCTGTCGCTTCAAAAGAAATTGAGGGTCTTGATGAGCTAAAGGATGTGAAAAGCTTACTTTCCGGGTTACCCTTCGGACTTTCAACTGTGGCAAGGGCTCCGAGTTGGAGGAAAGTGACATTACCTCTTCAACCACCGGGTTACTGGCGCCGGTGTCATCCTGTCAATGAGCAAGTGTTGATAAGGCGGACAGCAACAAACAACAAGTACAGCAAGAATTTAAAGGCTTAGGGGTTACCTCTGACTCGGAGCTGTCGCTTAGTTGCATCAGCTCCGAAGCAGTAGGTCTGCTTCCTTTTTTACGAGGAGTGGTTTTCTTGGTGGCTTTCTTCGCCTTCCTGGCCTTCTTGGCCGCCTCATGGTCATATTTGACCCGCCAGAACTTATCATCAGCCTGAGAAATACAGTAATGACTTCTTAAAATGGTTCAGATCAAGGTTATATGCAGAAGAAGTTGAAAGGTTAAAGTCAGCGGCTTACCGCTGGGACTGGGTTGGTCTTGCAGAAGGGGGCTAACCCGGTCCTTCCACAGTCTGCCAGACTCTCGTTTAACAGAGCCTTGGTCTCTTCCTCAGCAACGTCTTCTGGAAGATCATTGCGACTGTGCCTCTGAGGGTCATCCTTTCGCCCGGTGTACTCACACATTAAGCCGGGGCGGTGGCTCAATGGGATCACCCGCCATGAGATCCAGACCCGGACCAGGTCAATTCCGTTCAGACCGTTGCCTAGGAGGGCCTTGATTTTATTGATAGTCGGAAGCAGAGGCTGGCGCTCCGCTGCAGTCAGCTTGTCCGACAGCGGGTGAGTCGGCTCTAGACGTGTTGGGCGAAAGCCGGGCAGCGGGTTCTTGTCAGCCGGGGACGTATCTTGGCAGTAGAACCAAGTCATATTACAGTCCTTGGGGTGGCTCGGCGGCTCTGCGTAAGGGAAAAGACAGTCCCTACGCCGCTGGATGGAGATGCCACCTAACTCCAGACTTGGCCCGTTGGCGCACTCATTTTGGCGGTTTAAATAAAACAGCTCTCTGAAGAGCAGCAGACTTGGCTCTTCTCCAAGATACACTTCGCAAAAGACTTGGAAATTGCAGATGTTGGATACGGAGTTGGGTCCTATATCTTGAGGCCGCAGGTCAAAGAAGTTGAGCACGTCCCTGAAAAACTTTGAGCCGGGCGGTGCGAAGCCCCGGCTCATATGATCTGCGAAGATCACTACCTCCCCGTCCCTTGGCTGTGGTCTCTCTTCCGACGGGTTAGGGGCACGGTAGGACATGATTTCCTTCTTAGGCAAATATCCGGACTTAACAAAACTGGCCAGGGTCTCGTTGGTGACATTGGACCTCATCCAGTTGCAAGTGATGGGAGCCTTGGGAGGCATGGTGAAAGTTGGTGGTCTATGACAAAAGGGAAAAATGTCCGGGTTAATTATAAGCCGGAGATCTACAGCTCAAACTAAGATGGCGGCTTATGAAGGGGACTAATGATATATACTCAGGTACAGTGGGTTATTTAAGCCGCAGGGGCGTTCAGGATAAGTTGATTATTTACGGCTTTACCACAGTTAAGCCGGAGGATTCTACAAAGCATGGTTCTCTTTAACCCGAAGGATTCTACAACGCGTGGGTTCTTTAACCCGGAATCGTAAGCCGCCAAGATTCAATGGTTGCAGTTTTTACTAAGTGTGGTAAAACAGGTTTCACATATGGCAGTAACTTTTTTGGATCAAAATGGTCGGGTGAAATGAAAATTTTCTAGACCTAGAAACAGACGAGCGGATGTTCTTGAGCTCGAACGAAGCATCTATACAGTGGAAGGAGATTTACTAGCACTTGAAATGAGGCCTAAACAACTACCGCACTAGTTCTATGCAAGGCTAAAGATCAACCAAGTGCAGTGACTACGAGAACTACCGAGGCTTGTGGCAATGGCGATGAACGCGAAGAACACAGACGAACCCTACGGTAGATCTATCTGACAGGGCAAAGGAGACTCACCGGAGTTGGAGAAGAGCGGAAGTCGCCGCCGTTTATCTGGTCTGAGTCAGGGTGATGCAGCGGCCGAGTTGATGAAGACCAGGGGCGCGACGGCGGCGGCAGTGGCAGAGCTCGGGCAGAGGAGCGACGGCGCGAGGCGGAAGAAGAGAGCGTGAGAAGAACCCGTTGGGCCGGCCTATTTATAAGGCAAGGTCATAAGTGGGCGCGAGATTCAAGGAGACCACGGCGTGATTATCTCCCCCCCACGACGCCTCGATTTTCGGAATGACAGTAAAGCAAAGATCAGTTGCGGATCTGGCGGAGTAAAAAACGGACTTAATGGAGGATGACGTCATGGCGGATTATCCGGAGTCCAGAGGATGACGTCACTCCGGGTTATGGCCTTCACATGAATGGTAAGCCGGAGATTTTTTCTGTCAGAAGAGTTGAAGATTGACATGAGCCGGCTCAAATCAATCTGGGGCCTAATGTTGAGGATATAGACCTTAGAGTCACCCGCCAGGAGGGGCCGAGTTACTCGTACGGTCGTTGCCAGAAGCCCGGAGCCAAGTTTCAAGACGATGGGCCAGAGATGGGCTGAGACCCGGATATGGCTTAAGGCCCGTAGTTATAATCATTATTATAGTAGAACTTGTAGCGTAAGGCAAGTATAGTTTAAAGTCCGAGCCGGATACTCTTATGAGCCGGCCAGGACTCTAAGGGCTGCTGGGCGTCAGCCTCCCTATATAAAGGGACGACCCGGCAGCGGTTTAAGGGCGACAACAATATCATCGAGAGCCAGGCATAGTTGTTTAGCTCCCTGGCGATCGTAACCCTAATCAATATCACCTCAAACTGGACCTAGGCTTTTACCTTCACCGTAAGGGGCCGAACCAGTATAAACCTTCGTGTTCCTTGTCCCGCATAACCCCTTCAAGCTTCCTAGTTGCGATGGCTCCACGACTAAGTCCTAGCTCGAGGACATCTGCCGTGACAATTCCACGACAGAATCCAAACGGAATGAAACCTTCGGGAGAGTCGTTTTTGGAACAAACGCAATCCAGGAGACTTGGAGTGGATGTCAAGGAAGCAACGAGGCGGCCACAAGGTAGGAGGGCATGCCCCCCACCCTTGTGGGCCCCTCGTGGCTCCACCGACCTACTTCTTTCGCCTATATATACTCATATACCCCGAAAACACCCAGGAGCGCCACGAAACCCTATTTCCACCGCCGCAACCTTCTGTACCCGTGAGATCCCATCTTGGGGCCTTTTCCGGCGCTCTGCCAGAGGGGGAATCGATCATGGAGGGCTTCTACATCAACACCATAGCCTCTCTGATGATGTGTGAGTAGTTTACCACAGACCTTTGGGTCCATAGTTATTAGCTAGATGGCTTCTTCTCTCTCTTTGGATCTCAATACAAAGTTCTCATCGATCTTCTTGGAGATCTATTCGATGTAATACTTTTTGCGGTGTGTTTGTCGAGATCCGATGAATTGTGGGTTTATGATCAAGTTTATCTATGAACAATATTTGAATCTTCTCTGAATTCTTATATGCATGATTTAATATCTTTGCAAGTCTCTTCGAATTATCAGTTTGGTTTGGCCTACTAGATTGATCTTTCTTGCACTGGGAGAAGTGCTTAGCTATGGATTCAATCTTGCGGTGCTCGATCCCAGTGACAGCAGGGGAAACGACACGTATTGTATTGTTGCCATCGAGGATAAAAAGATGGGGTTTATATCATATTTCTTGAGTTTATCCCTCTACATCATGTCAACTTGCCTAATGATTTACTCTGTTCTTATGAACTTAATACTCTAGATGCCTGCTGGATAGCGGTCGATGTGTGGAGTAATAGTAGTAGATGCAGAATCGTTTAGGTCTACTTGACACGGACGTGATGCCTATATACATGATCATGCCTAGATATTCTCATAACTATGCGCTTTTCTATAAATTGCTCGACAGTAATTTGTTCACCCACCGTAGAATTTGCTATCTTGAGAGAAGCCACTAGTGAAACCTATGGCCCCCGGGTCTATTTTCCATCATATTAATCTCCAGTCAACTAGCTATTTCTGTCGCCGTTATTTTGCAATCTTTACTTTTCAATCTATACAACAAAAATACCAAAAATATTTATCTTATTATCTCTATCAGATCTCACTTTTGCAAGTGGCCGTGAAGGGATTGACAACCCCTTTATCGCGTTGGTTGCAAGGTTATTAATTGTTTGTCCAGGTACTAGGGACTTGCATGTAGTCTCGTACTGGATTGTTACCTTGGTTCTCAAAAACTGAGGGAAATACTTACGCTACTTTGTTGCATCACCCTTTCCTCTTCAAGGGAAAACCAACGCATGCTCAAGAGGTAGCATTCCCCCTAGATGGATTGGGGAAATTCTGAGCCTGAGCCCCGCCGTTGAAGGAAGTCAATCCTACTCGAACAGGGACTAGATCCGCGGGGGGAAGGAATCCCTGTGTTTGCATCTTCGCCAGCTGACCGTGGGATACAGAACATCTCTCCCAATCGCCTTTTTTGGAGCCGTGGGGACGGGAGGAAGAACTGGGAGCGCTAGCCATGTTGGAATGGTTCCTCCTAGTAAGCTCTAAGGATTTTCCGTGTGGTATGGGACGGACCTGAGATCCAATCTCTTTAAGTAGACACTTTTCTTACATGGCCTGGGTGTTATGTGCAAAAAATACCCTGACCTCTCGCATTCGCTCGACACGTGGAAGCTGAAGCCGTGGATGCACAGAAGCCGATGGGTACGACATTAAATGGAAGGCCGAATACAGCTCTTTGAAGTCATCGGAGGAGGAACCCGCCTTGCAATGTCGAAGACAATCTCCGCACCGGACACATCGTCATTGAAAGCCTTGTTCGGGGGCTACTGAGGGAGTCCTGGACTAAGGGGTCCTCGGGCGTCTGGCCTGTTGGACATGGGCCGGACTGATGGGCTGTGAAGATACAAGACCAAAGACTATCACCCGTGTCCGGATGGGACTCTCCTTGGCGTGGAAGGCAAGCTTGGCGTTTGGATATGAAGATTCCTTTCTCTGTAACCGACTTTGTATAACCCTAGTCCCCTCCGGTGTCTATATAAACCAGAGGGTTAGTCCATAGGGACAATCATAATCATACAGGCTAGACTTCTAGGGTTTAGCCATTACGATCTCGTGGTAGATCAACTCTTGTAATACTCATATTCATCAAGATCAATCAAGTAGGAAGTAGGGTATTACCTCCATAGAGAGGGCCCGAACCTGGGTAAACATCGTGTCCCGTGTCTCCTGTTACCATCGACCTTAGACGCATAGTTCGGGACCCCCTACCCGAGATCCGCCGGTTTTGACACCGACATCGCCCACAACTCTTTGTGTTCTACTCGTGCATATCATATACGCATAGACCTGGCTCGGATGCCACTGTTGGGGAACGTTGTAATTAAAAAATTATCCTACGATCACGCAAGATCTATCTAGGAGAAGCATAGCAACAAGACGGGATAGTGTGTCCACATAACCTCGTAGACCGAAAGCGGAAGCGTTTAGTAACGCGGTTGATGTAGTCAAACGTCTTCACGATCCAACCGATCCAAGTACCGGATGTACGGCACCTCCGTGTTCAGCATACGTTCAGCATGATGACGTCCCTCGAGCTCTTGATCCAGTAGAGGGACGAGGGAGAGTTCCGTCAGCACGACGGCGTGGCAACGGTGATGATGAAGTTACCAGTGTAGGGCTTCGCCTAAGCTCTACGACGATATGACCGAGGTGTTAAACTATGGAGGGGGCACCGCACACGGCTAAGAGATTCTCTGTTGTGCTTTAGGGTGCCCCCCTGCCCATGTATATAAAGGAGGGGGGAGGAGGAGGTAGGCCAATGGGGAGGCGCGCCAAGGGGGGAGTCCTACTAGGACTCCAAACCTAGTAGGATTCGGCCCCCCTTTCCATCCAACGGAGAGGGGGGAAAGGAAAAGGAGGGAGAGGGAGAAGGAAAGAGGGGGGCCGCGCCCCCTCCCCTTGTCCAATTCGGATTGGGGCAAGGGGGGCGCGCCCCACCTCATGCGGCCTACCTCCTCTCCTCCACTATGGCCCAATAGGCCCAATAACTTTCCCGGGGGGTTCCGGTAACCTCCCGGTACTCCAAAAAATCCCCAATCTTCTTCGGAACCATTCCGGTGTCCGTATATAACCTTCCAATATATCAATCTTTACCTCGCGACCATTTCGAGACTCCTCGTCATGTCCGTGATCTCATCCAGGACTCCGAACGAACTTCGGTCAACAAATCACATAACTCATAATACAAATCGTCATCTAATGTTAAGCGTGTGGACCCTACGGGTTCGAGAACTATGTAGACATGATCGAGGCATATCTCCATTCAATAACCAATAGCGGAACCTGGATGCTCATATTGGCTCCTACATATTATACGAAGATCTTTATCGGCCAAACCGCATAACAACATACGTTATTCGCTTTGTCATCGGTATGTTACTTGCCCGAGATTCGATCGTCGGTATCATCATACCTAGTTGAATCTCGTTACCGGCAAGTCTCTTTACTTGTTCCGTAATGCATTATCCCGTAACTAACTCATTAGTCACATTGCTTGCAAGGCTTATAGTGATGTGCATTACCGAGAGGGCCCAGAGATACCACACCGATACACGCAGTGACAAATCCTAATCTCGATCTATGCCAACTCAACAAACAACTTCGGAGACACCAGTAGAGCACCATTATAATCACCCGGTTACGTTGTGACGTTTGATAACACACAAAGTGTTCCTCCGGTATTAGGGTGTTACATAATCTCATAGTCAGAGGAATATGTATAAGTCATGAAGAAAGCAATAGCAATAAAACTAAATGATCATAATGCTAAGCTAACGGATGGGTCTTGTCCATCACATCATTCTCTAATGATGTGATCCCGTTCATCAAATGACAACACATGTCTATGGTCAGGAAACTTAACCATCTTTGATTAACGAGCTAGTCTAGTAGAGGCTTACTAGGGACACGGTGTTTTGTCTATGTATCCACACATGTATCAAGTTTCCGGTTAATACAATTCTAGCATGGATAATAAATATTTATCATGATATAAGGAAATATAAAATAACAACTTCATTATTGCCTCTAGGGCATATTTCCTTCATCACAAGGCCTCACTTGAGCTTCCCTTGGTAGTTAAGGGTCCGCATCGCGTATCGCACGCCTTGGTGCTTGCTTCCTTGAAGAACCACCTTGGTACATTTTCCTAGACATTTTCCTTCCTCTGAAAAATTTCTGAAATTTTTAGTAACTCAAAATAAAAGTGAACCAAACTCAACAAAATTGATAGCAACTACTCCTACAAGTGCCTAGAGGCTATATCATGCATTAAAACTACTTTGGACCATATAAATTTGACATGCAAGCTCAAGAACAAGGTCGCCATAGCAGCAAAAATTTGTAATGAATAAAGCACTAAAAAACTAATTAGACCATTGGAGGAGTCACATACCGAAGAACAATCCCCCAAAGCAGTTTTGTGAATGAGGCTTTGAGCAAGGAGATCAAAAATGGCAGCAAGATGAGCAAGAACACGAGTTTGAGCAATGGAGTGATTTTTTTCTAGAGGAAGAAGGAGTGGATGGGTGCTGGAATAAGTGGAGGGAGCCACATGGGTCCCACAAGGTCAAGGGCGTGCCCCAGGGGGGTGGGCGCGCCCTCCACCCTTGCGGCCAACTCATGAGGCCCCTTGGTGTGTTCTTTCCACCAGAAATTCTAAAATATTTTATAAAAAATCATATCCAATTTTCAGGGCATTTGGAGAACTTTTATTTTTGGGACATTTTTTATTGCATGGATAATTCAGAAAACAAACAGAAAATTCTATTTTTGCTTTATTTAATCTAATTAACAGAAAGTAAAAGATGGGTACAGAGAGTTATGCTTTCTAAATTCATCCATCTCATACTCATCAAAAGGAATCCGTTAACAAGGTTGATCAAGTCTTATTAACAAACTTCTTCCGAATGATATGAGACCGGAGAATTTTTGAATAACACTAGGTTACCTGAACGGGGATATGCATTTCCCCTATAATAAGAATATCATATTTCTTTTTGGCAGTAGGTAGAGGGAATTCAAAACCTCCAATAGTAATAGTTGAAAATTTTCCAATAGAATTGATACTATGAACTTGAGGTTGTTTCTTCGGAAAGTGTACCGTATGATCATTACCATTAACATGAAAAGTGCCATTGCCTTTGTTGCAATCTATAACAGCCCCTGCAGTATTCAAAAAGGGTCTACCAAGGATGATTGACATACTGTCATCCTCGGGAATATCAAGAATAACAAAGTCCGTTAAAATAGTAACGTTTGCAACCACAACAGGCACATCCTCACAAATACCGATGGGTATAGCAGTTGTTTTGTCAGCCATTTGCAAAGAGATTTTAGTAGGTGTCAACTTATTCAAATCAAGTCTACGATACAAAGATAAAGGCATAACACTAACACCGGCTCCAAGATCACATAAAGCAGTTTTTAACATAGTTTCTTCTAATGGAGCATGGTATAGTGGGTACTCTCGGATCTCCAAGTTTCTTTGGTATTCCACCCTTAAAAGTATAATTAGCAAGCATGGTGAAAATTTCAGCTTCCGGTATCTTTCTTTTATTAGTAACAATATCTTTCATATACTTAGCATAAGGAGGCATTTTAAGCATAACAGTCAAACGCATACGCAAAAAGATAGGTCTAATCATTTCAGCAAAATGCTCAAAATCCTCATCATCCTTTTTCTTGCATGGCTTAGGAGGAAAGAGCATGGGTTTCTGAACCCATGGTTCTCTTTCTTTACCATGTTTCCTAGCAGCAAAGTCTCTCTCATCATAACGTTGATTCTTTGATTGTGGGTTATGAAGATCAACAGCAGGTTCAATCTCTACATCATTATCATTACTAGGTTGAGCATCAACATTAACATCATTATTAACATTATCACTAGGTTCATGTTCATCACCAGATTGTGTCTCAGCATCAGAAATAGAAATATCATTGGGATTCTCGGGTGCATCTATAGCAGGTTCACTAGCATGCAAAGTCCTATCGGTTTTCTTTTTCTTTTTAGTATGAGGACTACGTGCATTAGTATTAGTTCTCTGAGAATCCTGCTCAACTCTCTTAGGATGGTTCCTGGGTCATTTTACCACCTCTAGTTATAACCCTAACAACATTATCATTATTCTTACTATTCAACTCATTAAGCAAATCATCTTGAGCTTTAAGTAATTGTTCTACTTGAGTTGTAACCATGGAAGCATGTTTACTAATAAGTTTAAGATCATTAGTAGTTCTATTCATATAACTACTCAAGTGATCAAGCATATAAGTAGTACGTTTCAATTGTCTACTAACATAAGCATTGAAATTTTCTTGTTTAACAATTATCAAACTCATCCAAGCGTTGTCCAGCAGACTTATTATGAGGAATATCACCTTCATCAAATCTAAGAAGAGAGTTTACCTCTACTACCTGTGTCGGGTTATCAAGACCATGTATTTCTTCAATAGGTGGTAGATTCTTAACATCTTCAGCTTTAATACCTTATTCCTTCATAGATTTCTTTGCCTCTTGCATATCTTCAGGACTGAGAAATAGAATACCCCTTTACTTCAGAGTTGGCTTCGGAGTTGGTTCAGGAAGTGTCCAATCATTTTCATTACTCAATATATTATTCAATAGAAATTTAGCTTGCTCAATAGTTCTTTCCCTGAAAACACAACCGGCACAACTATCCAGGTGGTCCCTGGAAGCATCGGTTAGTCCATTATAAAAGATATCAAGTATTTCATTTTTCTTGAGAGGATGATCAGGCAAAGCATTAAGTAATTGGAGAAGCCTCCCCCAAGCTTGTGGGAGACTCTCTTCTTCAATTTGCACAAAATTATATATTTCCCTTAAAGCAGCTTGTTTCTTATGAGCAGGGAAATATTTTGTAGAGAAGTAATAAATCATATCCTGGGGACTACGCACACAACTAGGAGCAAGAGAATTAAACCATAACTTAGTGATGTCTACTACACAACCTTCTTCTTGTAGACGTTGTTGGGCCTCCAAGTGCAGAGGTTTGTAGGACAGTAGCAAATTTCCCTCAAGTGGATGACCTAAGGTTTATCAATCCGTGGGAGGCGTAGGATGAAGATGGTCTCTCTCAAACAACCCTGCAACCAGATAACAAAGAGTCTCTTGTGTCCCCAACACACCCAATACAATGGTAAATTGTATAGGTGCACTAGTTCGGTGAAGAGATGGTGATACAAGTGCAATATGGATGGTAGATATAGGTTTTTGTAATTTGAAAATATAAAAACAGCAAGGTAACTAATGATAAAAGTGAGCACAAACGGCATTGCAATGCTTCGAAACAAGGCCTTGGGTTCATACTTTCACTAGTGCAAGTTCTCTCAACAATAATAACATAATTAGATCATATAACAATCCCTCAATATGCAACAAAGAGTCACTCCAAAGTCACTAATAGCAGAGAACAAACAAAGAGATTATTGTAGGGTACGAAACCACCTCAAAATTATTCTTTTCGATCAATCTATTGGGCTAGCTATTCCTATAAGTATCACAAACAGCCCTAGAGTTCGTAGTAAAATAACACTTTAAGACACAAATCAACCAAAACCCTAATGTCACCTAGATACTCCAATGTCACCACAAGTATCCACAGGTATGATTATACGATATGCATCACACAATCTAAGATTCATCTATTCAAACCAACACAAAGAACTTCAAAGAGTGCACCAAAGTTTCTACCGGAGATTCAAGACGAAAACGTGTGCCAACCCCTATGCATAGATTCGCAAGGTCACGGAACCCGCAAGTTGATCACCAGAACATACATCAAGTGAATCAATAGAATACCCCATTGTCACCACGGGTATCCCATGCAAGACATACATCAAGTGTTCTCAAATCCTTAAAGACTCAATCCGATAAGATAACTTCAAAGGGAAAACTCGATCCATTACAAGAGATAGAGGGGGAGAAACATCATAAGATCCAACTATAATAGCAAAGCTCGCGATACATCAAGATTGTGCCATATCAAGAACACGAGAGAGAGAGAGAGAGAGAGAGAGAGAGAGATCAAACACATAGCTACTGGTACATACCCTCAGCCCCGAGGGTGAACTACTCCCTCCTCGTCATGGAGAGCGCCGGGATGATGAAGATAGCCACCAGTGATGGATCCCCCTTCCGGCAGGGTGCCGGAATAGGGTCCCGATTGGTTTTTGGTGGCTACAGAGGCTTGCGGCGGCGGAACTCCCGGTCTAGGTTTCTTTCTGGGGTTTTCTATATTTATAGGAATTTTTGGCGTCGGTCTCACGTCAGGGGGGGTCTCCGAGTCATCCACGAGATAGGGGGCGCGCTCTCCACCCTTGTGGATGGCTCGGGACTCTTCTGGCCCAACTCTTTTACTCCGTGGGCTTCTTTTGGTCCATAATAAATCATCAAAAATTGGCACGTCAATTAGACTCCGTTTGGTATTCCTTTTCTGTAGAACTCAAAAACAAGGAAAAAACAGAAACTGGCACTGTGCTCTAGGTTAATAGGTTAGTCCCAAAAATCATATAAACAGCATATAAATGCATATAAAACATCCAAGATGGACGATATAATAGCATGGAACAATAAAAATTATAGACACGTTGGAGATGTATCAAGCATCCCCAAGCTTAATTCTTGCTCGTGCTCGAGTAGGTAAATGATAAAAACAGAATTTTTGATGTGGAATGCTACCTAACATATTTATCAATGTAATCTTCTTTATTGTGGCAAGAATATTCAGATCCATAAGATTCAAAACAAAAGTTTAATATTGACATAAAAACAATAATACTTCAAGCATACTAATAAAGCAATCATGTCTTCTCAGAATAACATGGCCAAAGAAAGCTATCCCTACAAAATCATATAGTCTGGCTATGCTCTATCTTCATCACACAAAATATTTAAATCATGCACAACCCGGATGACAAGCCAAGCAATTGTTTCATACTTTTGATGTTCTCAAACTTTTTCAATCTTCACGCGATACACGAGCCTGATCCATGGACATAGCACTATAGGTGGAATAGAATGGTGGTTGTGGAGAAGACAAAAAGGAGAAGATATTCTCACATCAACTAGGCGTATCAACTGGCTATGAAGTTGCCCATCAATAGATATCAATGTGAGTGAGTAGGGATTGCCATGCAACGGATGCACTAGAGCTATAAGTGTATGAAAGCTCAAAATGAAACTAAGTGGGTGTGCATCCAACTCGCTTGCTCACGAAGACCTAGGGCAATTTGAGGAAGCCCATCATTGGAATATACAAGCCAAGTTCTATAATGAAAAATTCCCGCTAGTATATGAAAGTGACAACATAGGAGACTCTCTATCATGAAGATCATGGTGCTACTTTGAAGCACAAGTGTGGTAAAAGGATAGTAGCATTGCCCCTTCTCTCTTTTTCTCTCATTTTTTGTTTTTTTATTTGGGCCTTTCTCATTTTTCTTGGCCTCTTTTTTTTATTTTTTTATTTTCGTCCGGAGTCTCATCCCAACTTGTGGGGGAATCATAGTCCCCATCATCCTTTCCTCACTGGGACAATGCTCTAATAATGAAGATCATCACACTTTTATTTACTTACAACTCAAGAATTACAACTCGATACTTAGAACAAAATATGACTCTATACAAATGCCTTCGGCGGTGTATCGGGATGTGCAATGAGTCAAGAGTGACATGTATGAAAGAATGATGAACGGTGGCTTTGCCACAAATACGATGTCAACTACATGATCATGCAAAGCAATATGACAATGATGAAGCGTGTCATAATAAACAGAATGGTGGAAAGTTGCATGGCAATATATCTCGGAATGGCTATGGAAATGCCATAATAGGTGGGTATGGTGGCTGTTTTGAGGAAGGTATATGGTGGGTGTATAGTACCGGCAAAAGTTGCGCGATACTAGAGAGGCTAGCAATGGTGGAAGGGTGAGAGTGTGTATAATCCATGGACTCAACATTAGTCATAAAAAACTCACATACTTATTGCAAAAATCTATTAGTCATCGAAACAAAGTACTACGCGCATGCTCCTAGGGCAAGTGTTGGTAGGAATTAACCATCGCGTGATCCCGACCTCCACTCATAAGGAAGACAATCAATAAATAAATTATGCTCCAACTTCATCACATAACGGTTCACCATACGTGCATGCTACGGGAATCACAAACTTTAACACAAGTATCTCTCAGATTCACAACTACTCACTAGCATGACTCTAATATCACCATCTTCATATCTCAAAACAATCATAAGGAATCAAACTTCTCTTAGTATTCAATGCACTTTATATGAAAAAATTTATTATATCCCTCTTGGATGCCCATCATATTAGGACTAAATTCATAACCAAAGCAAATTACCATGCTGTTCTAAAAGACTCTCAAAATAATATAAGTGAAGCACTGAGAGTTCATCGATTTCTTCAAAAATAAGACTCCCATCGTGCTCTAAAAAGATATAAGTGAAGCACTAGAGCAAACGACAAACTACTCCAAAAGATATAAGTGAAGATAAATGAGTAGTCGAATAATTATGCAACTATGTGAGGAATCTCTAACATTTAAGAATTTCAGATCTTGTGATATTATTCAAACAGCAAGCAAAACAAAATAAAACAAAATGACGCTCCAAGCAAAACACATATCATGTGGTGAATAAAAATATAGCTCCAAGTAAAGTTACTGATGAACGAAGACGAAAGATGGGATGCCTCTAGGCTCTTGGTTGTCCTTTAATATTACCTTGGGGTGCCTTGGGCATCCCCAAGCTTAGGCTCTTGCCACTCCTTATTCCATAGTCCATCGAATCTTTACCCAAAACTTGAAAACTTCACAACACAAAACTCAACAGAAAACTCGTAAGCTCCGTTAGTATAAGAAAATAAATCACCACTTTTGGTACTCTTGTGAACTCATTCTAAATTCATATTGGTGTAATATCTAATGTGTTCCAACTTCTCTATGGTTCATACCCTCTGATACTACTCATAGATTCATCAAAATAAGCCAACAACACATAGAAAACAGAATCTGTCAAAAACAGAACAGTCTGTAGTAATCTGTAACTCTCGAATATTTCTGTAACTCCAAAAATTCTGAAATAAATTGGTGGACGTGACGAATTTGTCTATTAATCTTCTGCAAAAGAATCAACTTAAAATCACTCTTCTGTAAAAAATGACAATCTCGTGAGTGCAAAGTTTATGTTTTTTACAGCAAGATCACATTAACTTTCACCCAAGTCTTCCCAAAGGTTCTACTTGGCACTTTATTGAAACAAAAGCTATAAAACATGATTACTACAGTAGCTTAATCATGTGAACACACAAAAACAGTAGGGGTAAATATTGGGTTGTCTCCCAACAAGCGCTTTTCTTTATTGCCTTTTAAGCTAGGCATGATGATTTCAATGATGCTCACATAAAAGATAAGAATTGAAACATAATGGGAGCATCATGAAGAATATGACTAGCACATTTAAGTCTAACCCACTTCCTATGCATAGGGATTTTGTGAGCAAACAACTTATGGTAACAATAATTAACTAGCATAGGAAGGCAAAACAAGCATAACTTCAAGAGTTTAAGCACATAGAGAGGAAACTTGATATTATTGCAACTCCTACAAGCATATATTCCTCCCTCGTAATAATTTTAACTAGAATCATGAATGGATTAAACAATATAACTATCAAACAAATCATTCTTTTCATGATCTACAAGCATATAAAATTTATTACTCTCCACATAAGCAAATTTCTTCTCATGAATAGTAGTGGGAGCAAACTCAACAAAATAACTATCATGTGAGGCATAATCCAATTGAAAATTAAAATCATGATGACAAGTTTCATGGTTATCATTATTCTTTATAGCATATATGTCATCACAATGATCATCATATATAGCAACTTTTTCTCATAATAAATTGGAACCTCTTCCAAAATAGTGGATTCATCACTAAATAAAGTCATGAACTCTCCAAATCCACTTTCCTAACTATCACAATAAGATTCAACACCCTCCAAAATAGTGGGATCATTACTTCCTAAAGTTGACACTCTTCCAAACCCACTTTCATCAATATAATCATCATAAATAGGAGGCATGCTTTCATCATAATAAATATTCTCATCAAAACTTGGGGGACTAAAAATATCATCTTCATCAAACATAGCATCCCCAAGCTTGTGGCTTTGCATATCATTAGCATCATGGATATTCAAATAATTCATACTAACAACATTGCAATCATGCTCATCATTCAAAAATTTAGTGCCAAACATTTTAATGCATTCTTCTTCTAACACTTTGACACAATTATCGGAATCCTTATTTTCACGAAACACATTAAAAAGATGAAGCATATGAGGCAACCTCAATCCCATTTTTTGTAGTTTTCTTTTATAGACTAAACTAGTGATAAAACAAGAAACTAAAAGATTCAATTGCAAGATCTAAAGATATACCTTCAAGCACTAACCTCCCCGGCAACGGCGCCAGAAAAGAGTTTGATGTCTACTACACAACCTTCTTTTTGTAGACGTTGTTGGGCCTCCAAGTGCAGAGGTTTGTAGGATAGTAACAAATTTCCCTCAAGTGGATGACCTAAGGTTTATCAATTTGTGGGAGGCATAGGATGAAGATGGTCTTTCTCAAACAACCCTGCAACCAGATAACAAAGAGTCTCTTGTGTCCCCAATACACCCAATACAATGGTAAATTGTATAGGTGCACTAGTTCGGCGAAGAGATGGTGATACAAGTGCAATACGGATGGTAGATATAGGTTTTTGTAATCTGAAAATATAAAAACATCAAGGTAACTAATGATAAAATTGAGCACAAATGGTATTGCAATGCTTCGAAACAAGGCCTAGGGTTCATACTTTCACTAGTGCAAGTTCTCTCAACAATAATAACATAATTAGATAATATAACAATCCCTCAACATGCAACAAAGAGTCACTCCAAAGTCACTAATAGCAGAGAACAAATGAAGAGATTACTGTAGGGTACGAAACCACCTCAAAGTTATTCTTTCTGATCAATCTATTGGGCTATTCCTATAAGTATCACAAACATCCCTAGAGTTCGTAGTAAAATAACACCTTAAGACACAAATCAACCAAAACCCTAATGTCACCTAGATACTCCAATGTCACCACAAGTATCCACGGATATGATTATACGATATGCATCACACAATCTCAGATTCATCTATTCAAACCAACACAAAGAACTTCAAAGAGTGCCCCAAAGTTTCTACCGGAGATTCAAGACGAAAACGTGTGCCAACCCCTATGCATAGATTCCCAAGGTCACGGAACCCGCAAGTTGATCACCAAAACATACATCAAGTGAATCAATAGAATACCCCATTGTTACCACGGGTATCCCACGCAAGACATACATCAAGTGTTCTCAAATCCTTAAAGACTCAATCCGATAAGATAACTTCAAAAGGAAAACTCAATCCATTACAAGAGATAGAGGGGGAGAAACATCATAAGATCCAACTATAATAGAAAATCTCGCGATACATCAAGATCGTGCCATATCAAGAACACGAGAGAGAGAGAGAGAGAGAGAGAGATCAAACACATAGCTACTGGTACATACCCTCAGCCCCGAGGGTGAACTACTCCCTCCTCGTCATGGAGAGCGCCGGGATGATGAAGATGGCCACCGGTGATGGATCCCCCTTCCGGCAGGGTGCCGGAACAAGGTCCCGATTGGTTTTTGGTGGCTACAGAGGCTTGCGGCGACGGAACTCCCGATTGGTTTTTGGTGGCTATAGAGGCTTGTGGCGGCGGAAGTCCCGATCTAGGTTTCTTTCTGGGTGTTTCTATATTTATAGGAATTTTTGGCGTCGGTCTCACGTCAGGGGGGTCTCCGAGTCATCCACGAGATAGGGGGCGCGCCCAGGGGGTAGGGCGCGCCTCCACCCTCGTGGATGGCTCGGGACTCTTCTGGCCCAACTCTTTTACTCCGGGGGCTTCTTTTGGTCCATAAAAAATCATCAAAAATTGGCACATCAATTGGACTCCGTTTGGTATTCCTTTTCTATAAAACTCAAAAACAAGGAAAAAACAGAAACTGGCACTGGGCTCTAGGTTAATAGGTTAGTCCCAAAAATCATATAAAACAGCATATAAATGCACATAAAACATCCAAGATGGATAATATAATAGCATGGAATAATCAAAAATTATAGATACGTTGGAGACGTATCACTTAGCATCACCCTTTAATGAGAAAGGAAACAATTTGAGAATATAGTGATAGCGAATGTTTTCCTCATGAGCAAATAGGGTGGCTATATCATTCAATTTAGTAAGATGTGCCACAACTGTTTCAGATTCATAACCATGAAAAGGATCAGATTCATCCAAAGTAATTAACTCAGGATCGACAGAGAATTCATAATCCTTATCAGTAACAAGGATAGGTGAAGTAGCAAAAGCGGGATCATATTTCATTCTAGCATTCAAGGATTTTTCTTTTAGCTTAACTAACAGTTTCTTAAGATCCTCTCTATCATTGCAAGCAAAGAAGTCTCTAGCAGTTTCTTCATCCTTTACATAACCCTCAAGAACAACATGCAATTCATATCTAAGGGGAGAATCATAACCATAATCTTCCATAATATCATCAGTTTCAGTAATTTCATTATCTCTATCCCTAGCAAGTTGTTCATCAAGAAATTCACCTAATGGCATAGTATTATCAAGCACAGAAGTAGTATCATCATAAGCATCATGCATAGCAGAAGTGTCATCATCAATAACATGCGACATATCGGAATCAATAGCAGGTGTAGGTGTCGCAAGTTTACTCAAAACAGAAGGAGAATCAAGTGCAGAGCTAGATGGCAGTTCCTTACCTCCCCTCGTAGTTGAGGGAAAAATCTTAGTTCTTTGATCTTTCAAATTCCTCATAGTGATCAACAGATATAAATCCCAAGTGACTCAGAGAAAAGAGCTATGCTCCCTGGCAACGGTGCCAGAAAAAGGTCTTGATAACCCACAAGTATAGGGGATCGCAATAGTTTTTGAGGGTAGAGTATTCAACCCAAACTTATTGATTCGACATAAGGGGAGCCAAAGAATATTCTTGAGTATTAGCAGCTGAGTTGTCAATTAACCCACACCTGAAAGAATTAATACCTACAGCAAAGTATTTAGTGGCAAAGTAGTACGGAAGTAGCGGTAATGGTGGCAAAAGTAACAGTAGTAGTATTGTAGGAATTGTAACAGTGGCAATGGTAAAGTAACTGAGCAAAGATCAATATGTGAAAAGCTCGTAGGCAATGGATCCATGATGGATAATTATGTCGGATAGCATTCATCATGCAACGATTATAACATAGGGTGACACAGAACTAGCTCCAATTCATCAATATAATGTAGGCATGTATTCCAAATATAGTCATACGTGCTTATGGAAAAGAACTTGCATGACATCTTTTGTCCTACCCTCCCGTGGCAGCGGGGTCCTATTGGAAACTAAGGGATATTAAGGCCTCCTTTTAATAGAGTACGGGACCAAAGCATTAGCACTTAGTGAATACATGAACTCCTCAAACTACGGTCATCACCGGGAGTGGTCCAAACTATTGTCACTCCGGGGTTGTCGGATCATAACACATAGTAGGTGACTATAACTTGCAATGTCGTATCAAGAACACAAATATATTCATGAAAACATAAAGGGTTCAGATCTGAGATCATCGCACTCGGGCCCTAGTGACAACCATTAAGCATAGCAAAGTCATAGCAACATCAATCTTAGAACATAGTGGATACTAGGGATCAAACCCTAACAAAACTAACTCGATTACATGGTAAATCTCATCCAACCCATCACGGTCCAGCAAGCCTACGACGGAATTACTCACGCACGGCGGTGAGCATCATGAAATTGGTGATGGAGGATGGTTGGTGATGACGACAGCGACGGATTCCCCTCTCCGGAGCCTCGAATGGACTCTATATCTACCCTCCCGAGGAAGAACAGGGCTTGGCGGTGGCTCCGTATCATAAAACGCGATGAATCCACCTCTCTGATTTTTTTTTATCCCCAAAAGTGAATTTATGGAGTTGGAGTTGAGGTCGGTGGAGGTCTAGGGGGCCCACAAGGTCGGAGGGCGCGCCCCAGGGGGTGGGTGGGGCCCTCACCCTTGTGGCTAGGGTGTGGGCCCCTTGCTGTTGATTCTTTCACCAATATTTTCTATTAATTCCAAAAATAATCTCCGTTGATTTTCAGGTCATTCCGAGAACTTTTTATTCTACACAAAAATAACACCATGGCAATTCTGCTAAAAACAGCGTCAGTCCGGGTTAGTTCTATTCAAATCATGCAAGTTAGAGTCCAAAACAAGGTCAAAAGAGTTTGGAAAAGTAGATACGACGGAGGCATATCAAGCCTCGACCAGTTGTTTCAGATGCACAGACGATTGTGCATGCTGCACGTGCTATGCGGGAAGCGGAAGTGGCGAACGCAGGGGTCGCTCGGCCGTCACCCACCACTGCCCAGCCAACTTTGCACGGCACCAGTCTTAATACCAGGGCAGTTGAGATACCATGCTTAGTGCCAGCACTACGTAACGAGCGCATGCCAACTGATTTTAAAGGACCTCGCAAGGTTCCCAATTATACGGCGGATCTTGAGCCGACTACATGGATTGAAAGGTATGAACTAGCCATGGATATGTGATACGTCTCCAACGTATCTATAATTTTTGATTGCTCCATGCTATATTATCTTCTGTTTTGGACATTATTGGGCTTTATTATACACTTTTATATTATTTTTGGGACTAACCTATTAACCGGAGGCCCAGCCCAGAATTGCTGTTTTTGCCTATTTTAGAGTTTCGCAGAAAAAGAATATCAAACAGAGTCCAAACGGAATGAAACCTTCGGGAACGTGATTTTTGGAATGAACGTGATCCAGAGGACTTGGACCCTACGTCAAGAAAGCTACCAGGAAACCACGAGGTAGGGGGCGCGCCTACCCCCCTGGGCGCGCCCTCCACCCTTGTGGGCCCCCTGTTGCTCCACCGACGTACTCCTTCCTCCTATATATACCTACGTACCCCCAAACTACCATATACGGAGCCAAAAACCTAATTCCACCGCCGCAACCTTCTGTACGCGTGAGATCCCATCTTGGGGCCTGTTCCGGAGCTCCGCCGAAGGGGGCATCGATCACGGAGGGCTTCTACACCAACACCATAGCCTCTCCGATGAAGTGTGAGTAGTTTACCTCAGACCTTCGGGTCCATAGTTATTAGCTAGATGGCTTCTTCTCTCTTTTTGGATCTCAATACAATGTTCTCCCCCTCTCTTGTGGAGATCTATTCGATGTAATCTTCTTTTGCGGTGTGTTTGTTGAGACTGATGAATTGTGGGTTTATGATCAAGTTTATCTGTGAACAATATTTGAATCTTCTGAATTCTTTTATGTATGATTGGTTATCTTTGCAAGTCTCTTCGAATTATCAGTTTGGTTTGGCCTACTAGATTGATCTTTCTTGCAATGGGAGAAGTGCTTAGCGTTGGGTTCAATCTTGCGGTGTCCTTTCCCAGTGACAGTAGGGGCAGCAAGGCACGTATAGTATTGTTGCCATCAAGGATAACAAGATGGGGTTTATCATATTGCATGATTTTATCCCTCTACATCATGTCATCTTGCTTAAGGCGTTACTCTGTTCTTATGAACTTAATACTCTAGATGCATGCTGGATAGCGGTCGATGTGTGGAGTAATAGTAGTAGATGCAGGCAGGAGTCGGTCTACTTGTCTCGGACGTGATGCCTATATACATGATCATACCTAGATATTCTCATAACTATGCTCAATTCTGTCAATTGCTCAATAGTAATTTGTTCACCCGCCGTAAAATACTTATGCTCTTGAGAGAAGCCACTAGTGAAACCTATGGCCCCCGGGTCTATTTTCCATCATATTAATCTTCCAACAACAAGCTATTTCTTTTGCTGTTTTTATTTTGTTTTCTTTACTTTGCATCTTTATCATAAAAATACCAAAAATATTGTCCTATCATATCTATCAGATCTCACTCTCGTAAGTGACTGTGTAGGGATTGACAACCCCTTATCGCGTTGGTTGCGAGGATTTATTTGTTTGTGTAGGTGCGAGGGACTCGCGCGTAGCCTCCTACTGGATTGATACCTTGGCTCTCAAAAACTGAGGGAAATACTTACGCTACTTTGCTGCATCACCCTTTCCTCTTCAAGGGAAACCAACGCAGTGCTCAAGAGGTAGCAATATGTTGGACGTCAGCGGTGCCGTTTGTGCCAAATACCTGACTATGATGTTGGAAGGGCCATCTCGCACGTGGTTGAAAAAATCGCCCCCTAATTCGATCAACACTTGGGACGAGTTGAAACAATGCTTCATCAAGAATTTCAAAGGGACCTGCAAGCAACCGATGACGATTGTTGACCTACAACATTGCATCTAGTGTGATGACGAGTTGGCTCACCATTGGTCGCAACGAGTGGCAGAGACCATTCACTCGTACAATAGCATCTCGGCTGCTCAGGCCATTTTGATTATGGAAAAGAACTATCATTTCCAACCGCTGGTCTAGAAGCTTGGACGCCTCAAAAGGAAGGTTTAAGATATGGGGGATCTCATGGATGTTCTTACCAGACATGCTAAGTCGGATAACACCAAAGACCAAGCGTCAGATGACGAGAAATCTGGCAAGGGCAAGAGAATCGGTGTCAAGGGTCACCAGCAAAATAGCCATGGGCACAATAGCATCAACGGAAATCGGGGCAACAATGGCAGCAATAATAAGCTCAAGAGTTCTGAAGGAGGATCAGACTTTGTGGCTAACACAAATACTGGCTTCAAGTGCCAAAGACGGGGTAACAACTCTGGTCATTCATACAACGACAATCGTCCTTGGAATTATGAAGAGGCTCTCAAAGGTCCTTGCCCCAAGCATAGTTTTGACGGTAAACTGGCAAACCACTCGTGGAAAAACTGCTTCATTATTCAGGAATTTAGAAATTAGGCTTATCAGAATCACCACAGTGGTGGTGGCGGTGGACAACCAGGACAACCTGGAGCCGGGGCACCGGAGAGACTCGACTTCGGCCAAGGAGTGTGGAAAGGGGGATTCCTATTGGCAGTCGGCTCCGATACCAACTTGTGACGCCCCCGATTTGACCGTACACTAATCATGCACGCAAATGTGTACGACCAAGATCAGGGACTCACGGGAAGATATCACAACACAACTCTAAAACATAAATAAGTCATACAAGCATCATAATACAAGCCAGGGGCCTCGAGGGCTCGAATATAAGTGCTCGATCACAGACGAGTCAGCGGAAGCAACAATATCTGAGTACAGACATAAGTTAAACAAGTTTGCCTTAAGAAGGCTAGCACAAACTGGGATACAGATCGAACGAGGCGCAGGCCTCCTGCCTGGGATCCTCCTAACTACTCCTGGTCGTCGTCAGCGGCCTGCACGTAGTAGTAGGCACCTCCCGTGTCGTAGGAGTCGTCGTTGACGGTGGCGTCTGGCTCCTGGACTCCAACATCTGGTTGCGACAACCAGATAGAAAGGAAAGGGGGAAAAGAGGGAGAGAGGCAACCGTGAGTACTCATCCAAAGTACTCGCAAGCAAGGAGCTACACTACATATGCATGGGTATATGTGTAAAGGGGCATATCAGTGGACTGAACTGCAGAATGCCAGAATAAAAGGGGGATAGCTAGTCCTGTCGAAGACTACGCTTCTGGCCATCTCCATCTTGCAGCATGTAGAAGAGAGCAGATTGAAGTCCTCCAAGTAGCATCGCATAGCATAATCCTACCCGGCGATCCCCTCCTCGTCGCCCTGTTAGAGAGCGATCACCGGGTTGTATCTGGCACTTGGAAGGGTGTATTTTATTCAGTATCCAGTTCTAGTTGTCATAAGATCAAGGTACAACTCCGGGTCGTCCTTTTATCGAGGGACACGGCTATTCGAATAGATAAACTTCCCTGCAGGGGTGCACCACATAACCCAACACGCTCGATCCCATTTGGCCGGACACACTTTTCTGGGTCATGCCCGGCCTCGTAAGATCAACACGTCGCAGCCCCACCTAAGCACAACAGAGCGGTCAGCACGCCGGTCTAATCCTAAGCACGCAGGGGTCTGGGCCCATCGCCCTATGCACACCTGCACGTTGCGAACGCGGCCGCGAGCAGACCTAGCAACCCACACGATCATGGCGGTTACGTCAAAGCGGTCCAACACGGCGCGCGCCACTCAGTCGCTGACGTCACGAAGGCTTCGGCTGATACCACGACGCCGGGATACCCATAACTATTCCCGCGTAGATGGCTAGTGCGTATAGACCAAATGGCCAGACTCAGATCAAATACCAAGATCTCGTTAAGCGTGTTAAGTAACCGCGAACGTCGACCAGGGCCAGGCCCACCTCTCACCTAGGCGGTCTCAACCTGCCCTGTCGCTCCGCCACAAAGATCCACTAGCGGGTACTCCTTCGAGCCGACCCGACTTTAGTCATCACATGTGTCATGTATATAGTATATAAGTATATACCCGTGATCACCGCCCAGGTGATCACTGCCCGATAGTATAGCACAGCAGACGGACAAGAATGTAGGGCCACTGATGGAAATCTAGCATCCTATACTAAGCATGTAGGATTGCAGGTAAAGGTATCAACAGTAGTAGCAAGGATAGGCTATGCATCAGGATAGGATATCGGAAAGCAGTAACATGCTACACTACTCTAATGCAAGCAGTATAGGGAAGAATAGGCGATATCTGGTGATCAAGGGGGGGGCTTGCCTGGTTGCTCTGGCAAGTAGGAGGGGTCGTCGACTCCGTAGTCGAACTGGGCGGCAGCAGGGTCGATCTCGTAGTCTACCGGAGAGAAGAGGGGGGAAGAAACAGTAAATACAATGCAAACATAAGCATGACGATGCGTGACGTGACAATGAGCGGTGCTAGGTGTGTCCTAACGCGACAGTAGGTGGTACCGGCGAAGGGGGGGGACATCCGGGAAGTATTCCCGATGTTTCGCGTTTTCGGACAGACGGACCGGAGGGGGAAAGTTGCCAGTTCGATAGGTTAGGGAGGTGTGGTAGACGAACGGACTGCAT
Organism: Aegilops tauschii subsp. strangulata; assembly: GCF_002575655.3. Taxonomy (NCBI): domain Eukaryota; kingdom Viridiplantae; phylum Streptophyta; class Magnoliopsida; order Poales; family Poaceae; genus Aegilops; species Aegilops tauschii. The sequence continues at coordinate 454,817,263 of NC_053036.3, read as the reverse complement.
ATTCGGATTCGTCTCGTCGTTCTGAGCAACTTTCATGTAGAAAACATTTTCATCCGAGTTACGGTTTAAAAGATATGAATTTTCGAAGATTATTTGAATTTCTGGAATTATTTGAATTTAGAAAAAATGAATTATGACGTCAGCATGAGGTAATGCTGACATCAGCAGGTCAACAGGTCGGCTGACCAGTCAAACCAGACAGGTGGGTCCAGTGGGACCCACATGTCATTGACAGGGCACTAACAGAGTTTTATAATTAACTTAAACAAGGTTATTAGCAGGTAGGCCCCACCTGTCAGTGCCTATTTAGATTAATTAATTAGTTTTATTTATAAAAACATTTTTTTGTTAATTATGCGGCGGGGCCCGCATGTCAGTGGCTGGGCCTGCCCAGTCAGCAGTTGACTGGGGTCAACCCAGTCAACGGGGCCCACGGGGCCCACTGGCAGTGGCTCTGGGGTGGCCCCAGGCCAGCCACGTCGGCGGCCGGCGCCGGAGCGACTCCGGCGACCAAAACAGAGGCGGCCCCTCGCCGGAGTTGGCCGGAATCTCGCTACGGGGCTCGGGGAGGAGCGGGGCTAGGCTCATTCGAAGGAGCTCGCAGCGCCGCATCCAGTGGTGGCTGTAGCTTCGCCGGACTTGGCCGGAATCGGCGCCGGCGAGCGGCGGAGGCGGCGGCGTGCACGGGTGCCCGACGGAAACGGGGCTACGGCGTGCTATCGAGCAAGCGGAGGGGCTGGGGAGCATCTACGCGCTGTGGGGAGTGCAACGGGCTTGAGCCCGTGACCAAAAGGTCACCGGAGACCCGCCGACGACGAGCTCCGCGGCGCTGCGTTCGGGCGCGCGTGGGGAAAGCAGCTAGGGGGCGCGCGAGAGCGAAAGGACAGCGGAGGAGGCAGAGGAGCTCACCGCGCGGCACACGGAGGCCGGTGAGAGGCTTAGTAGCAGCAGCAGTCGCCGGAGTCGAAGAAGACGGCGGCGACCCGAGGAAGAAGGCGACGGCGTTGGGGGTGATGTAGGGGGTCCCGGCTCGAGCAGGTGGTCGGGGAGGACGGGCTCGACGCGGCGGAGCTCGTGGACACGTCGGGGAGGAGAACGGAGCTCGGTGGCCGCGAAAACGACGGCGGCACGTCGGCGACCGCGCTCGGGCGGTGGGGAAGGAGGGAGCGGCGTGGATCTGGGGGGATAGGGAGAGGCGCAGAGGCCGAGAGGTGAGCGGGGGGCGAGTGGGAGAGGGGCCCGAGGGGGCGGGGGCGCTGGCGGCCTTATCCTCCCCCGTCGCCGGCGAGGGGGTGTGGCGGGGACCTGCCCCTGTTCCGACCCCGGTCGGGGGAACAGGGGAGGGGAGGGCGACCCGGGGAGGTGGGCTAGGCCGGCTGGGCCTGGGGTCGGCCCAGTTGGGCCAGGGGTCCAGTGGGGGGGGCTTCTCCTTCTCCTTTTTTTTTGTTTGTTTTGTTTTCTTTTGTATTTTCCTTTTATTTATTTATTTTCTTTTCTGTTTTATTTCATTTAAAAGTATTTAGGCATTTTATAAAAATGTGTTTTCTCCACAATAATTATCAGTGCAATATCTGGCATGGCCCGAACATTTTTGTTTAAATTTTTGAAAACTTTTATTTTCCACTTTAAATTTAATTGAAGTTTGAATTAGGAGTTTTGAAAAGAAATGTGATTCAAATGTGATCAAGCCCTGTTTAGCAACATGATTAGCTTAATCACAGAGAGTTACTGTAGCATGATTCTCGGGGTGTTACAAATCTCCTCCACTACAAGAAATCTCGTCCCGAGATTTAGGAGGTAGAAGGAAACAGTGCGGGGTATTCTTCGCGCAGACGATCCTCTCGTTCCCAAGTGGCCTCATCTTCAGAATGGTGCGACCACTGGACTTTGAGAAACTTGATCGCCTTCTGACGTGTGCGGCGTTCAGCTTGGTCGAGAATGCGGACCGGATGCTCCTTATAGGAGAGGTCTTGCTGCAATTCGAGCACTTCATGATCCACAGCTCGGATTGGGTCCTTGAAGCAACGGCGGAGCTGTGACACATGGAACACATCGTTAACCTGAGAAAGGTTCGGCGGTAGCTCCAGTTGGTATGCCACTTTTCCACGCCTTTCGAGAATAAGGAATGGGCCAATATATCGAGGAGCTAGTTTGCCCTTGATTCCGAAGCAGTGAGCACCCTTCATAGGTGTGACTCGAAGATAAGCCTTTTCGCCAGGTTGATAGACCATGTCTTTATGATGACGGTCATACTGACTCTTCTGACGTGACTGAGCAGTCTTGAGATTCTCGCGAATAATGCGGACTTGTTCTTCGGCATCTTGGATAATATCCGGACCGAAGAGTGGACGTTCCCCAGTTTCTGACCAGTTCAGAGGGGTTCGGCACTTTCGTCCATATAACACTTCGAAGGGGGCCATCTTCAGACTAGCTTGATAGCTATTATTATAAGAGAACTCAGCATAGGGGAGAGATTCCTCCCATTTCTTGCCGAAGGAAATAACACAAGCTCGAAGCATATCTTCGAGAACTTGGTTGACGCGTTCAACTTGCCCTTGCGATTGAGGATGAAACGCGGTACTGAATGACAGATGAGTTCCCATAGCTTCTTGGAAACTTGCCCAGAATCTTGAAGTGAATAAGCTGCCACGGTCTGAGCTGATAACCAATGGAATACCATGGAGTGAAACAATCCTGGACATATAGAGCGTTGCCAGTTGACTAGCAGTGATCGTTTCCTTGACCGCCAGGAAATGTGCAACTTTGGAAAGCCGGTCAATGACGACAAGAATAGCATCATTACCTTTCTGTGATTTGGGAAATCCAGTGATGAAGTCCATCTCGACATGGTCCCATTTCCATTCAGGAATAGAGATAGGTTGCAGAGTTCCAGCAGGCCTTTGATGTTCTGCTTTGATACGACGGCAAACGTCACATTCAGCAACATAACGAGCAATGTCTTGCTTCATATTAGACCACCAGAATCTCTGACGGATGTCTTGGTACATCTTTGTACTACCAGGATGGATACATAGAGGCGTATCATGAGCTTCTTTCATAACTTCCTGTGTCATATCCAGGTTTTTCTCTGCACATGGCACCACTAGGCGGCCCTTGAAGTATAAGGTGCCATCTTCAGCAATGGTGAAGAATGAGGGCTTTCCTTCTGCGAGGTAGCGCTTAATCTTGTGGGCTTCAGAGTCATACTTCTGTAGCCTTTTGATGCTGTCCTCGAGATTTGGTTTAGCAACTAGGGTATTGAGGGAACCCTGGGTAACAACGTGGAGGTTCACCTTGCCAAACTCCTTAGGAGGGGGAGCGAGTGCACCCGGAGGAACAATATGGAGGTTCAGCTTCCTGAATTCTTCAACAAGCGAGGGCTGAACTTTGTGAACCTGGAGGTGGTTGCAGTAAGACTTGCGGCTCAAGGCATCAGCCATTACATTAGCCTTGCCTGGCGTATAGGAAATACCCAAGTCAAAGTCTGCAACAAGCTCCATCCATCTCTGTTGACGGAGGTTCAGATCTGGCTGAGTAAACAGATACTTCAGACTTTGGTGGTCAGTGAAGATCGCAACGATTACCGAGAAGGTAATGTCGCCACTGCTTCAGCGCATGAATTACAGCAGCAAGTTCGAGGTCGTGAACTGGGTAGTTCTCTTCGTGAGGGCGCAATTGCCGAGAGGCATAAGCAATCACTTTGCGGTCTTGCATTAGGACACAGCCTAATCCTTGACGGGAAGCGTCGCAGTAAATGACGAAGTCCTTCTTAGTATCAAGTGGAGCTAGAACTGGGGCAGAAGTCAACTTGTCTTTGAGTGCTTGGAAACTTTCCTGACATTTGTCTGTCCATTGGAACTTGACACCCTTATGCAACAGGTTAGTCAGAGGCCTGGCGATCTTAGAGAAGTTCTCGACGAATCGACGGCAATAGCTGGCGAGACCGAGAAAACTTCTGACTTGCTTAACGTTCTTGGGAGGAGTGCAATCAAGAATAGCCTGAACTCGCTCGGGGTTGACGGCAATACCATCCTTAGAGATGACATGCCCAAGATAGGTTACTTCCGGTAGCCAGAATTCACATTTGGAGAACTTGGCATATAGTTGATGCTCTCGTAGCTTTTCCAGCACAAGTCGAAGATGTTCAGCATGTTCTTCTTCGTTCTTGGAAAATACCAGGATATCATCCAGATAAACCACGACGAACTTGTCGAGGTAATCCATGAATATATAGTTCATCAGACGAGAGAAGGTGGCTGGAGCATTGGTTAAACCGAAAGACATGACGGTGTACTCGTATGAACCATAGCGAGTCACGAAGGCGGTCTTTGGGATATCCTCTTCGCGAACACGGATCTGGTGGTAACCCAACCTCAAGTCGAGCTTAGAGAACACTGACGAACCCGCCAGTTGATCATATAGATCATTGACCCGAGGAAGAGGGTATTTATTCTGAATGGTAGCTTGGTTTATAGGACGTTAGTCTTGAACTAACCGGTTTGTCCCATCCTTCTTCTTGACAAAGAGAGAAGGTCCTCCCCAAGGAGAGCAACTTGGGCGAATGAATCCTTTGCGAAGAGATTTGTCGATTTCCTCCTTAAGCTCAAGGAGTTCATGCGGCGGCATCTTGTAGGGTCGCTTGGCTATAGGAGTGGTGCCTGGTTTCAAGTCGATGATGAATTCGACAGCTCTAGCAGGGGGAATCCCTGGAAGTTCTTCAGGGAAGACGTCGAGGAATTCACGCACGACGGGAATGTTTTCAATGCCCTCGAGTGGTGCAGCGTTCAATGCATTCAATGCATAGAGCCTTGCCTCGACATTTTGCACCAGATGGGCTTGGTAAGTAACTATCTCATCTGAAGGGTGTAGCAGATGGACGGTCTTAGTGGTGCAAACGATTGAAGCAGTATGCGCTTTTAACCAATTCATTCCCAGAATGAGATCAATGCTACAGGACTTCAGTACGATGGGAGAGACAAGAAATTCCAGTCCTTCAATTTCAACAGTAACGTCGTGACTAACCATAGAGGTTTGACATTGGCCCGCAGGGGTGTGTACCACTAGCGGAGTGTTTATCTCTTTGTAATTAATGCCATGCAGGAATGCAAATTCTGCTGATATGAATGAATGGGATGCTCCTGTATCAAATAAAACGGATGCTGGTACTGAATTTACGAGGAGTGTACCCATCACAGTAGCAGGCTGGTCTTGAGCTTCGCTGAGATCAACGTGGTTGGCATGAGCACGACCATAAGACTTAGCATTGTTGTTGCGAGGCTGGTTGTTACCACGGCCAGCTGCTGGAAGGGCCAGTTGATTCTGGTTCTGATAGCAGTTCCTGGCAAAGTGACCCGGTTGACCACACTTGAAGCACAGACCATTATCGGAAGTGGGAACAGGAGCCCCAGGTGGGGGAGCTAGTAGCTTTGACTGCCTAGATGGTGGAGGAGGCAGACGCGGTGCAGCATAAGATTTCCTGGGAGCAGGTGCATTTGGACGGTACATGCTGTTCGGGATCCATATCTTTCGTTTCTGCGAGGGCGGGCCCGAAGATGAGCCCGTGTCACGGTTGCGCCTCTGAGAGCTCTGGTATTCCTGCAGACCAGTCTCGACATTGATGGCCTTATTCACCAACGTGGCGAAATCGGCGAAGTCATGCACTAGAAGTGCGAGCTTGATGTCAGCTTGTAGTCCATCACGGAACTTCTCCTGTCTGCGTGCATCAGTTGCAATGTCTTCTTCAGCATAGCGGGACAAGTCCAGAAATTCCCGCTGATAAGCTTCGACAGTTTTGTTGCCTTGGGTGAGGTTGCGGAACTCACGCTTCTTCCGGTCCATGACTCCCTGAGGAATGAAGCGGGCACGGAAAGCAGCTTGGAAGTCTGGCCAGGTGATTATTGTTCCAGCTGGCAGAGTACGCCTATGGCTGTCCCACCATTGAGCTGCGGGTCCCTTCAGAAAGAAGGAAGCAAAGTTGACATAGCTGGCAGGGGCTACATCGGCAGACTCCATCTCATAGGTGTTGTCACGCAGCCAGTCATCAGCATCCAGAGGCTGAGTTGAGCTGCGGTAGATGGTTGGGTTGAGGCGTATGAAATCTTGAAGAGTCACTTGGGCTGGCTGCTGGTTCATATTGGGGCGAGGAAACTGAGCCATCATATTTTCCATGAACTGGCGGTTCAGTTCAAACTGTTGGATCATACCTGCCATGTACTCAGGTGGTGGTGGGGCATCGCCACCACGACCACGACCACCCGGTCTAACCATCCTGCTAATATATAACAGGGGTAGTTCAGCATTGAGAAATATTTGCAAAGACAAGAATCATTCATGACGAAACATGCATAACGAGAGGAGCACGATAGTTACTACATAGTAGTCGGCATAACTTACAAAAGGGGTCATGCATAGAGTTCAGTACATAGAGTTCAGTACATAGACTAAAACATCATAGGCGGCACACAGGCTCGCGGCGAATGCATCTAACACTACAAGCAAGCCTACATCAGTCCCAAGAGGTACTGTGGAGGTAATCGTAGCCCGACAGCTGGTAGTGAGGCAACGGATAGCCCTCCACGTCAGCAGACTGGGGGCCACGGATACTCAGGTGTAGAGCCCGACGCTCAGGTGGCAGAAGAGGACCAAGTGCAGGGGAGTAGCCTCCCACCTCTGGCCAACCGACACCGTGGGGCATCACGGTCCTGGCTGGGTAGATCGCAGTACGCGGTACCTGTCCAGATCGGACAAAGGGGTGCAGCAGCGTCAGAGCACGGTAAAGGTGCTGACGGGTGGTGTACATCTCGTGGCGAAGAGCTCGGTTAGCTCGATCCAGCCCATCAGCATGCAGAACCAGGTTCTGATGGTAGAAGGGCTCTCGGGTGACAGTGGAGTAGGCAGCAGTATAGTATCCCTCCGCACCAACATCGGATGCGATAGCAATGTGCCTGAAAGGGGAGGTGTCCAACTCCCGATACTCTCCACGAAGACGTGTCAGAGCAGCATAGGCAGCATCGTGGACAGCCATATCGATGGTCACACCAACACCATGTGCGGTGTGCAGCACAGTAGTGGAGTCATACTCCCGAGAGTAGAGGTGGACGATGGCACGGTACTGCTCCTGGTTAAAGTCCTGGTACTCCTCGTAGACGGTGTACTCAGGGTGCCAGCGATAACCCAGATAGGTCATCATCTCAGCTAGCACCGCAGGTGATCCCGAGGCACCAATGGCCGTCGTGTGGCGAACGACCTGCCTCGTGGGTTCCATCTGAAAGCAAAGACGTTTCAAAGGAGTCAAATGACAGTGTGTGAATTGTTCAAAATACTATTCTAAGAAACAACTATGGCTTATCCAACTTTGGGGTGAATGCGGTCACGGGATCCTAGTGTTAAAGTTAGTAAATTCGTTTAACCCGAGTAGAAGAGAGTTCAGAGTCCCAGAGTAAAGGTCGAGGAGTAAAAGATCCTAGTACCACCCAATGGCGACGTGGGCCCGTAAGACACACAGCCATGTTAGTGAAAGTTTTGTAATGTCTAGACTCGACTTCGGCCAAGGAGTGTGGAAAGGGGGATTCCTACAGGCAGTCGGCTCTGATACCAGCTTGTGACGCCCCCGATCTGACCGTACACTAATCATGCACGCAAATGTGTACGACCAAGATCAGGGACTCACGGGAAGATATCACAACACAACTCTAAAACATAAATAAGTCATACAAGCATCATAATACAAGCCAGGGGCCTCGAGGGCTCGAATATAAGTGCTCGATCACAGATGAGTCAGCGCAAGCAACAATATCTGAGTACAGACATAAGTTAAACAAGTTTGCCTTAAGAAGGCTAGCACAAACTGGGATACAGATCGAACGAGGCGTAGGCCTCCTGCCTGGGATCCCCCTAACTACTCCTGGTCGTCGTCAGCGGCCTGCACGTAGTAGTAGGCACCTCCCGTGTCGTAGGAGTCATCGTTGACGGTGGCGTCTGGCTCCTGGACTCCAACATCTGGTTGCGACAACCAGATAGAAAGGAAAGGGGGAAAAGAGGGAGAGAGGCAACCGTGAGTACTCATCCAAAGTACTCGCAAGCAAGGAGCTACACTACATATGCATGGGTATATGTGTAAAGGGGCATATCAGTGGACTGAACTGCAGAATGCCAGAATAAAAGGGGGATAGCTAGTCCTGTCGAAGATTACGCTTCTGGCCATCTCCATCTTGCAGCATGTAGAAGAGAGCAGATTGAAGTCCTCCAAGTAGCATCGCATAGCATAATCCTACCCGGCGATCCCCTCCTCGTCGCCCTGTTAGAGAGCGATCACCGGGTTGTATCTGGCACTTGGAAGGGTGTATTTTATTCAGTATCCAGTTCTAGTTGTCATAAGGTCAAGGTACAACTCCGGGTTGTCCTTTTACCGAGGGACACGGCTATTCGAATAGATAAACTTCCCTGCAGGGGTGCACCACATAACCCAACACGCTCGATCCCATTTGGCCGGACACACTTTTCTGGGTCATGCCCGGCCTCGTAAGATCAACACGTCGCAGCCCCACCTAAGCACAACAGAGCGGTCAGCACGCCGGTCTAATCCTAAGCGCGCAGGGGTCTGGGCCCATCGCCCAATGCACACCTGCACGTTGCGAACGCGGCCGCGAGCAGACCTAGCAACCCACACGATCACAACGGTTACGTCAAAGCGGTCCAACACGGCGCGCGCCACTCAGTCGCTGACGTCACGAAGGCTTCGGCTGATACCACGACGCCGGGATACCCATAACTACTCCCGCGTAGATGGCTAGTGCGTATAGACCAAATGGCCAGACTCAGATCAAATACCAAGATCTCGTTAAGCGTGTTAAGTAACCGCGAACGTCGACCAGGGCCAGGCCCACCTCTCACCTAGGCGGTCTCAACCTGCCCTGTCGCTCCGCCACAAAGATCCACTAGCGGGTACTCCTTCGAGCCGACCCGACTTTAGTCATCACATATGTCATGTATATAGTATATAAGTATATACCCGTGATCACCGCCCAGGTGATCACGGCCCGATAGTATAACACAGCAGACGGACAAGAATGTAGGGCCACTGATGGAAATCTAGCATCCTATACTAAGCATGTAGGATTGCAGGTAAAGGTATCAACAGTAGTAGCAAGGATAGGCTATGCATCAGGATAGGATATCGGAAAGCAGTAACATGCTACACTACTCTAATGCAAGCAGTATAGGGAAGAATAGGCGATATCTGGTGATCAAGGGGGGGGCTTGCCTGGTTGCTCTGGCAAGTAGGAGGGGTCGTCGACTCCGTAGTCGAACTGGGTGGCAGCAGGGTCGATCTCGTAGTCTACCGGAGAGAAGAGGGGGGAAGAAACAGTAAATACAATGCAAACATAAGCATGACGATGCGTGACGTGACAATGAGCGGTGCTAGGTGTGTCCTAACGCGACAGTAGGTGGTACCGGCGAAGGGGGGGAACATCCGGGAAGTATTCCCGATGTTTCGCGTTTTTGGACAGACGGACCGGAGGGGGAAAGTTGCTAGTTCGATAGGTTAGGGAGGTGTGGTGGACGAACGGACTGCGTATTCGGACTCGTCTCGTCGTTCTGAGCAACTTTCATGTAGAAAACATTTTCATCCGAGTTACGGTTTAAAAGATATGAATTTTCGAAGATTATTTGAATTTCTGGAATTATTTGAATTTAGAAAAAATGAATTATGACGTCAGCATGAGGTAATGCTGACGTCAGCAGGTCAACAGGTCGGCTGACCAGTCAAACCAGACAGGTGGGTCCAGTGGGACCCACATGTCATTGACAGGGCACTAACAGAGTTTTATAATTAACTTAAACAAGGTTATTAGCAGGTAGGCCCCACCTGTCAGTGCCTATTTAGATTAATTAATTAGTTTTATTTATAAAAACATTTTTTTGTTAATTATGCGGTGGGGCCCGCATGTCAGTGGCTGGGCCTGCCCAGTCAGCAGTTGACTGGGGTCAACCCAGTCAACGGGGCCCACGGGGCCCACTGGCAGTGGCTCTGGGGTGGCCCCAGGCCAGCCACGTCGGCGGCCGGCGCCGGAGCGACTCCGGCGACCAAAACAGAGGCGGCCCCTCGCCGGAGTTGGCCGGAATCGCGCTACGGGGCTCGGGGAGGAGCGGGGCTAGGCTCATTCGAAGGAGCTCGCAGCGCCGCATCCAGTGGTGGTCGTAGCTTTGCCGGACTTGGCCGGAATCGGCGCCGGCGAGCGGCGGAGGCGGCGGCGTGCACGGGTGCCCGACGGAAATGGGGCTACGGCGTGCTATCGAGCAAGCGGAGGGGCTGGGGAGCATCTACGCGCTGTGGGGAGTGCAACGGGCTTGAGCCCGTGACCAAAAGGCCACCGGAGACCCGCCGGCGACGAGCTCCGCGGCGCTGCGTTCGGGCGCGCGTGGGGAAAGCAGCTAGGGGGCGCGCGAGAGCGAAAGGACAGGGGAGGAGGCAGAGGAGCTCACCGCGCGGCACACGGAGGCCGGTGAGAGGCTTAGTAGCAGCAGCAGTCGCCGGAGTCGAAGAAGACGGCGGCGACCCGAGGAAGAAGGCGACGGCGTTGGGGGGTGATGTAGGGGGTCCCGGCTCGAGCAGGTGGTCGGGGAGGACGGGCTCGACGCGTCGGAGCTCGTGGACACGTCGGGGAGGAGAACGGAGCTCGGTGGCCGCGAAAACAACGGCGGCACATCGGCGACCGCGCTCGGGCGGTGGGGAAGGAGGGAGCGACGTGGATCTGGGGGGATAGGGAGAGGCGCAGAGGCCGAGAGGTGAGCGGGGGGCAAGTGGGAGAGGGGCCCGAGGGGGCGGGGGCGCTGGCGGCCTTATCCTCCCCCGTCGCCGGCGAGGGGGTGCGGCGGGGACCTGCCCCTGTTCCGACCCCGGTCGGGGGAACAGGGAAGGGGAGGGCGATCCAGGGAGGTGGGCTAGGCCGGCTGGGCCTGGGGTCGGCCCAGTTGGGCCAGGGGTCCAGTGGGGGGGCTTCTCCTTCTCCTTTTTTTCTTTGTTTGTTCTGTTTTCTTTTGTATTTTCTTTTTATTTATTTATTTTCTTTTCTGTTTTATTTCATTTAAAAGTATTTAGGCATTTTATAAAAATGTATTTTCTCCAGAATAATTATCAGTGCAATATCTGGCATGGCCCGAACATTTTTGTTTAAATTTTTGAAAACTTTTATTTTCCACTTTAAATTTAATTGAAGTTTGAATTAGGAGTTTTGAAAAGAAATGTGATTCAAATGTGATCAAGCCCTGTTTAGCAACATGATTAGCTTAATCACAGAGAGTTACTGTAGCATGATTCTCGGGGTGTTACACCGGCTTCCCAGTCGCCGGCTCACGGGGCGTCTTTCCCAACACCGGTTTCCAGGGATCGACAGGCCAAGGGTCCGGTTTTCAAGGATCTGGAAATAATAGAGGTGACAATCAACATTTCGGACGGAGGAGTCAAAGTCAGGGAAATCAACCGAGTTTTCGAGCAATCGGAAGCAGTTAAATAGTGGATAGTATCACGTCTTCACAACCAGCACTTGCAAACGCGACCGGAAGCTTCATAAATGGGCAGTTAGCATGGTTGAGTTGGTCATTCCTCAATATTTGAATTGGTCGAAGCAGCACGTCACTTGGAGTCGGGCGGACCATCCTCCCCGGATTGAGAATCTGGATTGTCTTGCTCTGGTAGTGGCACCTCAGGTTGGGGGCTACAAGCTTACTAAAGTGCTCATGGATGGTGGCAGTAGCATCAACATACTATACTATGACACGTTCAAGCAGATGAACTTGTCCAAAAAACAGCTCCAGCCGTCATCTATGGTGTTTCACAGAATTGTCCTCGGAAAATCAGCATATCAAATTGGGAGAATTTTGGAAGTTGCCTTTGGCATAGAGTACAACTATAGATGTGAATCCTTGGCATTTGAGGTGGTCAAAATCAAGAGTCCATACCATGTCTTATTCGGCCGGCCGACTTATGCCAAGTTCATGGCATGACCCTGCTATGTTTATCTGAAACTCAAGATGCCTGGGCCAGATGGAACTATTACAAGGGATGGCGATAGAAAAATCACGCTCGAATGTGAGGAAGAAGATGCAGCATATGCCGAGTCGGCTTGTGCAGCTGAGGAGTTAAGATTCTATCAAGCCAATGTAGACCCGACTGACATGACTTCCCTGAAGAAACCCACCACCGAGTCTGATCCTTTGCTCAAGTTCAAATCAGCAGACGATACCAAGCAAGTCAACTTCACCCCAGGTGATTCCTGGGAGCAATTCACTATTGGGGCGAGCATGGATCCCAGATAGAAAAGCGCGCTCATCGAATTCATCTATGAGAATCGGGACATCTTTGCATGGAAGCCTTCTGATATGTCTGGTGTACCGAGAGAACTCACTGAGCACTCCCTTATGTGGATCCTAAGTACAAACCTGTCTGGCAATAACTCCGTCATTTTAATGAGAGATGCAAGGTGAAGAAGTTGCCCAACTCCTGGCTGTTGGATTTATTGTTGAAGTCTTTCACCCTGAGTGGTTGGCTAACCCAGTTCTTGTGCTAAAAAAGAACGTGTAACATCCCAAATTTTCAATTTGGTATGTTATACATAGATCATCATTGCATATCATGTTTTATTGCATTTTGACAAATCCTCGATAAATCCTAAGCAACTCAAGGACCCTCGGAGAGAGTTGGGGATTTTCTCGAATTTTCATATTTGATTTTCATCAAATAAAAAGACGAGGATTTTGGTTTTAATTATTTTCTCTCCGGAAAATATTTCATTCTAAAAATAAACGAGAGGAGAAAATATGACTTCTCCAAAACAATTGAAATACTGGAGGTAAAATGTTAAAATCATTTATTGGAATTTATTTGGATTTTATTTGCAATTTTTATTGCATTAAAATATTGCATGTTTTCAAAATATTTATTTTGTGTTAAAAAATGTCCACCCTATTCTAGATTTTCTAACTAGACGGGGAAATTTTATTTTATATTTTTCCGATTTTTATTTATTTTTCTACGCATTTTTCCGCGGAACGTATTTAAAAAAAAAAACAGACGCGCGCGCCCGCTGGGCCGAGCCCAGGCCGCCGGCCCACCCCCGCGCCCCTCTCCTCTACCCGCACGCCACCGCGCCGCCGTGTCCGCCATGGACACGGGAAGCCCCGCCGCCGCACTTGCCCCTCCCCCAAGCCACCCCGGCTCCCCCCCCCCCCTTTATATACCCCCCCTCTCTCTCCTCTCATCTCGCTCGCCGCCGCCGCCCGCACTCGCCTCGCCGCCGCCGCCGCCGTTCGTCGCCGGAGCCGCCCCCTCGCCGCCCCTCGCCCTCCCCCGAGCCCCGCACCCCGCCGCACCCTCGCCGCCCCCGCCGGAGCTGCCCCGACGAGGTACTGCCTCGCTGCCCCGTTCGTCGTTGCCGGTTTTTGTTAAAAAAAAAACCTTCGTTTAAAAAAAAACCTAGATCAGTTTTTTTCGGTTTTCTTATTTTGCGAGCGTTCACCGAACCGTTCGTTTTAACGAATGCGTTCGTCGGTTTTTCTCTGTTAACGAACGTCCGTTCTTTAACCGTTCGTCCGTTTTTTCTTTTTCGTCGGATTTTTCCGTTATTTTTCTCAGATTCGATTTCTGATCGAATCTTCGTTTCTGTTTAACTTCTCGCTCGTTTATCGGAATCAGGCGATTCAAGCGCCTAGAGTTTCGTCTCGAAATTCTCTTTCCGTTTAACCTACTCAAACAAGTTTTTGCTACAGTAAAATTTGACCTAGATCCAGATTAGCAAACGAAGTTTCTTTCTTTCGCCGTTTGACTTTCGTTGCTTCTTTCGAGTTGATTCTTTTTGCAAACCGGAGTTCTTAAGTTGAACTTTCTGGTTGGATCTTTTACTCGAGTTTTACCTGTGCATTAGATGAGTACTGATTGTATGCTTGTTTGTTTGCGATAGAGTACCCGGAGTGTGCCGCTTGTTACTTCGAATCGCTAGGTTTTGCGGATCATCAGCAAGGCAAGTAACACTTTGATCATATACCTTCCATACCCAGTTTTTATTGCATTAGATCTTTTTTCCTCAAACAATTGCATGATTAGGATCTAATTAAATTGTGGGTATTGGGAAGTAGTTGTGGTAGTACCTATTACCTGTTTTCTTATCAAACCCTTGGGAGTTACTTCTACGTTTGCTATTATATTGCCATGCTATGCTCGTAGACGTGGATTGGGTTTGAGAGATTTCCATGACAGATGTGAGATTGTTAATTAATGGTTTACTTAAGGTGGCAACTAAAACTCACATCTGGGTGGATTGAGGTACCTGGGTATTCCAGGATTGCCTGTTTTTCTTTTGGACCGCCACCCAGGTTCAAAGGGATCATGAGATTATTCATGCTAGAAACTTCCGTGTGCAGCCGCAAGCTATTATGGGATCTAGCATAGTTGACTAAGTTGTGTGAACTCTTACAGTGGTAGACTAGCAGATGTAGGGGAAAGTAGGTGTAACTGTCTACCCATACGTAAGGTGCAAACACTTCTGAAAGACTGTGTCTCGGTCATCCGTTTCTCAAACATCATGTAGTGCGAGAATCAAGCGGAGGCGATCGAGTCTTGTGGGGAAAAGTGCACAAACCTCTGCAGAGTGTATAAACTAATCATGGTTAGCCGTGTCCCTGGTTATGGACATCTTGAGTATCTAGTATTTGGATTATCATGTGAATCTCATCACCATGTTACTTCTAATTAATTTTGTTGGGTTATTGATGACTTTTAATTGGGATTGAGATGCTGTCAACCATCTCAATGTTTCACAACCACCATGATAGTTAAATAAAATTTATTCCTTTGGAGTAGGATAAAATTTGGCTTTTCGCAAAACTGTAACCATAGAGCTTTCCACCAGCCATATATGCATGTAGTATAGCATTGTTATTGTTCATTATTCTCTATGTGTTACATTGCCAGCATATTCTATGTGCTGACCCGTTTTCGGGCTGCAACGTTTCATGTTGCAGACTTTTCAGACGACAAGTAAGGTGCCTTAGGTCGTGGTCTTATACTCAGTGATGCCGCTGGAGTTGGACTCACTTATCTTCCAAGTCTTCCGTTGTTATCGTTATTAGATGGCCTTAAGCCATGTTTATCATACTTATTCTCTTTGGAGATATTCGATGTAATAAGTGTGTGATTGCTACTCTGTTATAAATCCTCCATTTGTACTGTGCGTGTCAGCATTACTGATCCAGGGATGACACTGGTGCACAGCAGCACAGACCATTTGAGGTCTGGTCGCTATAGAACGGGGCTTGGCGGATGTGTGTTGATTAAAAGGACTCGAATAAGGCTTGTCCTGATCCTTTTGCTCTGCCCCAAATTGATCAGATCATTGGCGCTACCATCGGTTGCGAATGTTTATGTTTCCTAGATGCTTATTCTGGCTACCATCAGATCAAGATGAAGCTTGAAGACCAGGAAAAGACTGTTGGGGAATGTTGCATGGAAAACAAAAAAAATCTACGCACACGCAAGATCTATCCATGGAGATGCATAGCTATGAGAGGGGAGAGTGTGTCTGCGTACCCTCATAGACCGTTAAGCGGAAGCGTTTAGCAACGCGGTTGATGTAGTTATACACCTTAACGATCCGCCCGATCAAGTACCAATCGTACGACACCACTGCGTTCAGCACACGTTCAGCTCGATGACGTCCTCGACTTCTTGATCCAGCAAGACGGGCAAAGTAGTAGATGAGTTCCGGCAGCACGACATCGTGGTGACGGTGGTAATGCAACTATCTCCACAGGGCTTCATCAAGCACTACGAAAATATGACCGAGGACGAACTAGAGGGAGAGGGGCACCGCACACGGCTAGGGGATCGTGGTGTGTGTTGCCCCTCTCCCTCCACACATATATATAGTTGGGGGGAAGGAGGTAGGCAGCCTAGGGTTCCCCCAAGGGGGCCGACGGCCACTCCTAGCCCATGCCCTAGTCGCGCCCCCTTGCCTTCTTAGGCACGCGGGGAAAGGCAGGAGGGGGTGGCGCCCCCCTTTCCTTTCTCCCATGAAGAGGGGAAGGCAGGAGGGGCTAGCCCTCCACCTTTCCTTCCCTAGGGCCGGCGGCCAGGGAGAGGGCGCACCAGCCCCTTGTGGGCTGGTGTGTGTGCCTCCCCTTAGCCCATTATGCCCATATAATCCCCATAGGTCTCCCGGAACCCCTTCCGGTGACCCGATGAATACCCGGTACATCCCAAACCCTTTCGAGTGACCAAATAGGATTGTCCTATATATCAATCTTTACCTCTGGACCATTCCTGAGCTCCTCGTCATGTCAGTGATCTCATCCGGGACTCCGAACAACATTCAGTCACCAAATCACATAACTCATATTATACTATATCGTCAACGAACGTTAAGCGTGCGGACCCAACGGGTTCGAGAATGATGTAGACATGACCAAGACGCCTCTCCGGTCAATAACCAATAGCGGGACCTGGATCCCATATTGGTTCCTACATATTCTACGAAGATCTTTATCGGTCGAACCTTATGACAACATACATAATTCCCTTTGTCTGTCGGTATGTTAGTTGCCCAAGATTCAATCGTCGGTATCTTCATACCTAGTTCAATCTCGTTGCCAGCAAGTCTCTTTACTCATTCTATAATACATCATCTTGTAACTAACTCCTTAGTAACTTTGCTTGCAAGCTTCTTGTGATGTTGCATTACCGAGAGGGCCCAAAGATACCTCTCCGATACATGGAGTGACAAATCCCAATCTCGATCCATGCCAACTCAACAGACACATTCGGAGATACATGTAGAGCATCTTTATGATCACCCAGTTACGTTGTGACGTTTGATAGCACACAAGGTATTCCTCGGGTATCCGTAAGTTGCATGATCTCATGGTCAAAGGAATATGTATTTGACATTCGAAAAGCAGTAGCAATAAACTGAACGATCATATGCTAAGCTAACGGATGGGTCTTGTCCATCACATCATTCTCCTAATGATGTGATCCCGTTATCAAATGACAACTCATGTCTATGGTTAGGAAACCTTAACCATCTTTTGATCAACGAGCTTGTGTAGTAGAGGCTCACTAGGGACACGGTATTTGTTTATGCATCCACACATGTATTTAAGTTTCCGGTCAATACAATTCTAGCATGAATAATAAACCTTTACCATGAATAAGGAAATATAATAATAACAACTTTATTATTGCCTCTAGGGCATATTTCCATCAGTCTCCCACTTGCACTAGAGTAAATAATCTAGATTACATTGTAATGAATCTAACACCCATGGAGTTTTGGGGCTGATCATGTTTTGCCTGCGGAAGAGGTTTAGTCAACAGGTCTGCTACATTCAGATCCGTATGTATTTTGCAAATTTCTATGTCTCCATCCTTAACCTTTTCATGAATGGAGTTGAAGCGTCTTTTGATGTGTTTGGTTCTCTTGTGAAACCTAGATTCCTTCGCTAAGGCAATTGCTCCAGTGTTGTCACAAAAGATTGCCATTGGACCCGATGCACTGGGTATTACACCCAGCTCGGATATGAACTCCTTCATGCGCTGCTTCTGAAGCAGCTATGTACTCCGCTTCACACGTAGATCCCGCCACGAGGCTCTGCTTGGAACTTCACCAACTGAAATCTCCACCATTCAATATAAATATGTATCCGGTTTGTGACTTAGAATCATCTGGATCAGTGTTGAAGCTGGCATCGACGTAACCTTTTACGACGACCTCTTCATCACCTCCATAAACGAGAAACATATCATTGGTCCTTTTCAGGTACTTCAGGATGTTCTTGACCGCTATCCAATGATCCACTCCTGGATTACTTTGGTACCTCCCTGCCAAACTTATGGCAAGACACACATCAGGTCTGGTACACAGCATGGCGTTCATAATAGAACCTATGGCTGAGGCATAGGGAATGACTTTCATTTTCTCTCTATCTTCTGCCGTGGTCGGACTTTGAGTCTGAATAAATTTCACGCCTTGCAACACAGGAAAGAACCCTTTCTTTGATTGGTCCATTTTGAACTTCTTCAAAACTTTTTCAAGGTATGTGCTTTGTGAAAGTCCTATTAAGCGTCTCGATCTATCACTATAGATCTTGATGCCCAATATATAAGCAGCTTCACTGAGGTCTTTCATTGAAAAAATCTTATTCAAGTATCCTTTTATGCTATCCAGAAATTCTATATCATTTCCAATCAGCAATATGGCATCCACATATAATATCAGAAATGCTATAGAGCTCCCACTCAATTTCTTGTAAATACAGGCTTCACCATAAGTCTGTATAAAACCATATGCGTTGATCACATCATAGAAGCGCATATTCCAACTCCGAGATGCTTGCACCAGTCCATAGATGGATAGCTGGAGCTTGCACACTTTGTTAGCACCTTTAGGATCGACAAAACCTTCTGGTTGCATCATATACAACTCTTCTTTAAGAAATCCATTAAGGAATGTAGTTTTGACGTCCATTTGCCAGATTTCATAATCATATAATGCGGCAATTGCTAACATGATTCGGACATACTTAAGCATCGCTATGAATGAGAAACTCTCATCGCAGTTAACTCGAGCTTTGTAGACAGTGATATTACCATCAGCGTCTGTCTTCCTCTTGATGATCCATCTATTTTCAATGGCCTGCCGATCATCAGGCAAGTCCACCAAAGTCCATACTTTGTTCTCATACATGGATCCTATCTCAGATTTCATGGCCTCAAGCCATTTATCGAAATCTAGGCTCATCATAGCTTCTTCATAGTTCGTGGGAAGAGGACCAAGGCCACTATAAGTATAGCCTAGCCACCACCATAGAGGGGGATCCGATCCCATCGACCCGTTCGAGCCCTCACCAGCTCACACCAGCACAAGAACAGACCTCCTGAGGTTGTTCTTCATCTTTACTAGTTCATCCTCAGCCCATCGCGAGGCCAATCCACCACAAAGCAGGAGTAGGGTTTTACACCGCAAGGTGGCCCGAACCTGGGTAAACTGATGTGTCCCATTTCCTTCCTGTTCATCAAGTTAGGCCGTGAGATTGGCGAGTAGGCAGACTGGGAGATTTAGTTCTTCGCACGCACCCCAGAGTTCGAACCTATCAAGGGTCTACGGAACCCGAGATCCAACAATATTTATGTTCATGGTGTTTATATCCTACTCATGCTAGTACTCAATGTTAATTATTCATAATGCATGATGATGACCGTTTTTGCTCTATAGTTGGTCGCTTCTCAACCTAATTGCTAGCCTTCGCCTGTACTAAGCGGGAATACTGCTTGTTCATCAAAACCTTTAAACCAAAGTTATTCCAGATGAGTCCACTATATCTACCTATATGCGGTACTACCCTGTCGTTCCAAGTAAATTTGCATGTGCCACCTCTAAAAATTCAAATGAACATCTGTTTTGTGTGCCCGGACCGCTCATGGAGCGACATGGGGTGGTCAGTATCTTCCATGCTAAGCGGGTTATTCTCATGATGAGTGTTTATTCACTCATCCTTGCACGAGAGGGGCCGGTAATAGGGATGCCCAATCCCATGAAAAATTGCAAATAATTAAACAAAACTCCCTCGGACTGTTGTTGGAATGGAGGACACCCGAGGATTCGGCTAGCCATGGCTTGTGTTTTATGGTGGAGGGGGAGTAAACTTTACTTTTACCCCTTGGGAACCGCCGCTAATGTGTTTAGCATGGAAGATATTGAAAACTCTTGGTCGTAACGTTGATAGGAAAGGTATACCTCCCAAAATTATATTTATCTCTGATTTAAACTTCAAGCTCTAGCACCTCTGCAAATCCCCTCTTCCCTATGCGAAGGGGCCTATCTATTTACTTTCATGTTACTTTACTTTTATGTTGAGTCATCACCTTCTCAAAGAAGCTCCAGTCCTAAGAGCACTATTGTCATCCTCATGCATTGTGCATAGTTAATGTTGAATGCATCATGACTGGATCTCTTCTACCATGAAGTACGATGCTTAGTCGTTGGTTGAACTTTGGAGGTGCTCTACATTTATGTTTTGCGGTCTCAGAAAGGGCTAGCGAGATACCACTATTGTTATATTATATCATGATTTATTTGACAAAGTGTTGGCATTTGAAATATCTTATTATTTCTCGCTAGTTGATTATGCCATTGATATGAGGGAATATAATCTTTAAGAGTTATCATTTGCATGGTAAGTTATGATCTTTGCTAAAAACCTGGGTGCTATTTAAGCATATTTATAAACACAAAAACAAAAGAGTTCGTAAAAGTTTTTCTTTGTCACTTTCAGTTTGTCAACTGAATTGCTTGAGAACAAGTAATGGGTTAAGCTCGAGGGAGTTGATACGTCTCCGTCGTGTCTACTTTTCCTAACGCTTTTGCTCTTGTTTTGGACTCTAATTTGCATGATTTGAATTAAACTAACCCGGACTGACGCTGTTTTTAGCAAAACTACCATGGTGTTGTTTTTGTGCAGAAATAAAGTTCTCATAATCAGACAAAACTTTTTGGAGAATTACTTTGGAATAAATAAAAAATGTTGGAACCAAGACCCACTTGAGGGGGGGCCCCAAGCTGCCAGCTAGGCACCAGGGCGCGCCAACCCCCTCTGGCGTGCCCTGGTGGGTAGTGGGGCTCACGAGGCTCCACTGACCCTAATATCGATCCTATAAAGAAAAAAATAGGAGAGTAAGTTTCATCACGTTTTATAATACGGAGCCGCCGCCACCTCCTGTTCTTCATCGGGAGGCCACAGCTAGAGCCTATTTGGGGCTCCGGAGAGGGGAATCTTCAGTCTTCATCATCATCAACCATCCTCCATCACCAATTTCATGATGCTCACCGCCGGGAGTGAGTAATACCTTCATAGGCTTGTTGGATGGTGGTGGGTTGGATGAGATTCATCATGTAATCGAGTTAGTTTTGTTAGGGCTCGATCCCTAGTATCCATTATGTTCTGAGATTGATGTTGCTATGACTTTGCTATGCTTAATGCTTGTCACTAGGGCCCCAGTGCCATGATTTTAGATCTGAACCGTTTATGTTTTCACCATTATATCTATGTTCGTGATCCGATCTTGCAAGTTATATGCACCTATTACGTGTTATGATCCACATACCCCAAGGTGACAATAATTCGGATTCTTTCCGGTGATTACGTAGTTTGAGGAGTTCATGTATTCTCTATGTGTTAATGCTTTGTTCCAGTTCTCTATTAAAAGGAGGCCTTAATATCCCTTAGTTTCCTTATGGACCCCGCTGCCACGGGAGGGTAGGACAAAAGATGTCATGCAAGTTCTTTTTCATAAGCACGTATGACTATTTAGGGAATACATGCCTACATCACATTGATAAACTGAAGCTAGTTCTGTGTCGCCCTAGGTTATGACTGTTATATCATGAATACTATCCAACGAAATCATTGATCCAATGCCTACAAGTTTTTCATATATTGTTCTTGCTAAGTTACTATTGTTGCTGGTACTGTTACAACTGCTACAAAATTATTGCTATCATTGTTACTGTCACTACTACTGTTACCACTTCTATCAAAACTATCATACTATTGTGCTACTGATCACTTTTCTGCAGATATTTAATCTCCAGGTGTGGTTGAATTGAAAACTCAACTTCTAATACTTACAAATATTCGTTGGCTCCCCTTATGTCGAATCTATAAATTTGGGTTGAATACTCTACCCTCGAAAACTGTTGTGATCCCCTATACTTGTGGGTTATCAAGGAGCCGGACAACAGAGTCATATGCATCGAAATAAGAACCAAATCTGCTCTCAAGCGCCCTATGCTTAGCCCTCCAAGCCTTGCCATAAGAAATTATATACTTGAACCTAACGAAGACTTTTTTCTGGATAGCCTCCACTTCCATCGCTTTGCTCTCCACTATCTCACTATAAAACAACCGAGCAATAAACATGGACGAAAGGTTGGCATGATCTTGAGGGATGCAGGGAATAAGACATGTGTGATGAACTAGGTCACTGATCACCCAACTTGTGCCATACTTAGGAAGATAGCCATGCACCCTGGTGGGACAATTTGCATTCTTGCATACCATTGTCAAGTATTTCTGACTTGACACCTGAGCTCTGAAAACCCTTTGTGTGGACATTGCCCATTGAATGATTGCGTCCTTCAGAGCGTCCTTGTTGGGATACATAGCACCCGTCGCAATGTTGTTCTGATGATATTGCCAGGAAGAATCATGCCCATCGTTCACGGTCATTGCTGATGAGAAGTCATGATTCCATGATGCAGGATTCGGCACATCCTCTATGTTCTCTTCTTCATCCGACTCATCGGAATCATTGACATGACCAATGTCAACATTTGTATCTTCATCTTCCATATGGTTCTGCATGTACCCATCTACCTCGTCACCGTCTGCCTCGCCATTGTAATGACCATCGGTATTTCCTCCTTCTACCTGACTACCCTGCCCTTGTTCATAACCATCATCTCCAGCATTTGACATAGATAGCATAATCCCGTCACTGCTTTGTCCAGGATCGTAACCACCCTCTCCTTCAGGTGCAATTACCTCCTTCACAGCGGGAAGCACTAAGGCACAAGGATTGCATCCCCTACTTTCGCAACCTTGTAACCAGCGCACCCACTGAGAGTCCCGCTCTATTGGCCTCAAATAGAAGAAAATGTTTGAACTTGATTAGGCCCACAATGCATGAACACCCACGGTGTGTGTTTCAATATTCAGCCCTAAACATGTTGTCAACCATTCTTTCAACTGCTAACACACCATGTTTGAGGGACGGTCAGTGGCACCTCTATGTGCTCAAATTCACTCAGATCAACCCCAATCTCATTTGTTTGGACAATACCAGCCTACCAGGACCGTACTAAAATATGAACTTCACTACATCAGACATCTCGGCTCACCTATAAAATTATTTAACATAGACAGACAACTGTTAAACAGCATGACAAACTACAAATATTCGCTCTCCTAAATATTTGACAAGTACATATATTACGGAATATTAACGGAGCGACTAAAAATATTGACAGAACTAAATATATTACGGATAGAAAAAATTCCATTTTACTCCCCTGAACAAAGTGGGTGGTTCGCTTTACCCCCTGATCTTTATTTTGGATCCTTCTACACCTCAAACAAAACCAAACCGGACATAAAACCCCCGCGGCTGGTTTGTCTCCATGCGATGCTGATGTGGCACAGTCAAAGGGCGGTTTTGACCGCGGTGGGGCCTACTTGTCAGGTTCACTGTAATAGACCTGCCGTTCCCCGTTGCGTTCTGGATCAGAAATCCCTTTCTTCTTCTCCCCCATGTCACTGTTGATGGCTCCCTCGGGGCGGCGCTAAACTCCGACCAGCAACGGTGGTCGGAGTGTTGGTGGTGGCGGCGGCGGCGGTGCAACCCGTGAATCTTCCCCGACATGTTCCTTCTCCCACGGCCGCTATCCTCCCCCGTCCTCAAACCCTAAGTCGACGGCTCTGTCGATGCGGCGGCGGCTGCTGCGGTCTGTCTGATTTCACGGCGACGCAGACGAACTGAGGTGAGTCCCATCCCTCCAATCCCCTTCCCTTGGTGTACTTGCTCTGCTCTAGTTAGCTGATGTATGTAGGTTCTAATTGAAGATTGGATGTTGTTTTAATCTGTAGGCTAAGCAATGGATAATCTAGATTGGTTAGGCATCCTTTTTTTTACAATGGCCAATTTGAGAAGTCAAACAAGCAATTGTCATATGTTGGTGGTAATATAGAGCTCACATATGTTGAGAGGTACAATATATCCTTAGCTACTGTCAGGGAGCAGTTAGCAGATATAAAGATGGCCTACCATGGTGAAGAGCTAACAGAAAAGCATAGGCTTTACTGGTTGTTTCCTGGAAAAAAATGTTAGAGATGGGCTGAGATGACTGGACACTGATAGAAATGTGTTCTTCATGGATAGGTGTATTACAGATTGTGGGGTTGTGGATGTGTATGTGAATTACGAAGATGATGTTGATGAAGATGGACAGAACAATGTGTCTAATATTGGAGAGAAAGAGGAAGAGGAAACTAATGCTGCAATTGAAGAAGAGAAGACAGAAGAGAAGAGTGACAGTGATTGGGAAGATGAGCATGACAATTGCTCTGCTGAGGATGACCTGGAGCACAGTTTAGAGGAAGATGGGGATGAGCCTGACAAGACTGAGTATGCCGTACAGGATGAATTGCAACCTGAAACTGGAAATGTTCCTTCAGTAGATGTTGCACCAGATGAAATAAGTGATGAATGTGAAGATCTTGATTGGTGCCCTAAAGATGAAGATAGTTCAGGTGAAGATGATGAGGCAGAGGAGCTCAGAAAGCATGCTAAGGAAGTGCTCAGAAAGATCAGAATGAAGTTGCCACTTGATGAAGAGAAGGAAGTGAAAGAAAGTACAGCACAGTTAATTCCTTTTGATGAAATGGATGAAGGAAATGACACTCCATACATGGATTCCAGTGAGGAATACAGTTATGATGAGGATGAGCATGGAAATTCAGTTAGGATGAAATCTAGATTTCCTAGATTTGATAGCAAGGCTGCAATTCCAATATTCAGTTTGGGCATGACATTTAGGGGAAGAATTCAGTTCAAGAGGGCACTGGTGAAGTATGGCCTTGCTATGAAGAGGCATATTTGCTTTGTAAAAGATGAGGTTGGTAGGATTAGGGCAAAATGTTCTTGGCCTAAGTTTCCTTGGTTGATTTATGGTGCAAAGAGGAGCTCAAATGATTGGTTTCAAGTCATAACACTTGTTGACAACCACATATGCCCACAGAGGAGAGACAACAGATTGGTTACTGCATCTAGAATTGCAGACAAATATGAGAGAATTATGAAGGCAAATCCAGGATGGAAAGTGAAATGTATTAAGGCCACTGTCAGCTTAGAGATGTTTGCAGATGTGCATGTTTCCAAGATAAAGAAAGCAAAAGCAATAGTCAAAAAGAGAGTTAGAGAAGCAATGCATGAAGAATATGCCAGGGTGTTTGATTATCAGCTAGAAATATTGAGGAGTAATCCAGGAAGCACTGTGGCAGTTGTGCTTAATCCAAAAGAAACTGCACCAGTTTTTCCGAGATTGTATGTGTGCTTTCAGGCTTGCAAGAGAGGTTTCATAGAAGGGTGTAGGAAAGTAGTGGGTTTGGATGGCTGCTTCTTTAAGGGGGCTCAAAGTGGAGAGCTACTCTGTGCTCTTGGAAGAGATGCAAATGGGCAAATGTATCCCATTGCTTGGGCAGCAGTTGAGGTGGAAAATAAGGACTCCTGGTTCTGGTTTATGGCATCGTTAAATAAAGACTTGGAGATTTCAAATCAAGGTGAAGGCTGGGTGTTTATATCGGATTAGCAGAAACGTCTAATCAATGCAATTTCAAAGGTTGTACCAAGAGCTGAACACAGAAATTGTGCTAGGCACATTTATGCTAACTGGAAGAAAAAACATAGGGACCAGAAATACCAGAAGAGATTTTGGGCTTGTGCAAAGTCTTCTAACAGAGTTCAGTTCAATTTAAACAGGGAAAAGCTTGCTCAGCTCACACCAGAAGGAGCAAGAGACATGATGCAATCTGGGCCTAAACATTGGTGTAGAGCATGGTTCAAAGAAGGATCATTCTGTGATTTGGTCGACATCAATATGTGTGAAAGTTTTAACAACTGGATAGTGGAATATAGAGGTCTTCCTATCATCAGTATGCTTGAAGCAATCAGAGCAAAGGTGACTGTAAGGATTCAAGTTAATAGAGCTATGCCTGCCAATTGGAATGGACAATTTGTCCCAAAATCCTCAAAAAGGTGAACAAGTTGATACAACTTACTGAGAAGTGTGAGACAATATGGAATGGAAAAGATGGATATGAGGTAAAGTTAGGACAGCATGGATTCAAAGTTGACTTGCAAGCAGGGACATGTTCTTGTAGATACTGGCAATTGTCAGGAATTCCATGTGTTCATGCTCTAGCAGCTTCACAGTGTGGCCCTGATGACATTGATTCACTTATTGCACCTTGCTATAGAATTGAAGCTTACAACAGGACATATGAACATGTCATGATGCCAATGGAGGGCATGCCTAGCTGGCCAATAGCTGACAGGCCTAGACCTTTAGTTCCAAGCTATGTGCAAATGCCTGGGAGGCCCAGGACAGAGAGAATAAGAGGTGCAGATGAGCCTCCTAAGCATGCACACAAACTCTCCAAGATTGGAACTAAGATCAAGTGTAGTTTATGTGGAAATCCTGGGCACAACATGAGGAAATGCAATACCAACCCCAACAAGGGAAAGTACAAGAATAGGAAGAGGAAAAAAGAAACAAAGGTGTGTAATGATTTTTACATGTGTTTGATTTCTATTCATTTCTATATGTTTTGTACTTGTGAAATTGCAGCAATGTGAAATACCTAACAACTGTTACTTCTGTGTGTTTTGTAGGAAAATCCTCCAAGGACATCTCAAAGAGTAGAAAGTGAAACTGCTACAGCCCAGTCTTCACAGCAGGCGGCTCAAGCATCACAGCAAGCTACAGGAGGGAGAGCCCATGTCACGCCCAATATGCGACCCTATCCTAAAGGAACTCGAAGGTCCCACCAAGGATAGACCCGCATATTGAAACGCTTTTGCAAGGTGGATATCATTACATCAACATTACATAAAATATGGGGATACATACAAGGCATACAAATGCCGCAAGAATACATCAATACATCATACACAAGATCAACATCCGGCTACGGATGAAACACAAACAGAAACTCAAACGACAACCACCCTACTAGCCCAGGCTGCCGACCTGGAACCTATCCCCTGATCGAAGAAGAAGCAGAAGAAGAACTCCAAAACAAGTAAACATCGCTCTCGTGTCATGATCATCGCAAAACCTGTACCTGCAACTGGTGTTGTAGTAATCTGTGATCCACGAGGACTCAGTAATCCCATTACCATGGGTATCAAGACTAGCAAAGCTAACTGGGAAAGGAATGGATAAGGTGGTGAGTTTACAGCAGCGACTAAGCAATTATGGTGGCTAACTTACGCAAATAAGAGCGAGAAGAGAAACAACGGAACGGTCGTGAAACTAGTAATGATCAAGAAGTGATCCTGAACTCCTACTTACGTCAAACATAACCCAAAAACCGTGTTCACTTCCCGGACTCCGCCGAGAAGAGACCATCACGGCTACACACGCGGTTGATGCGTTTTAATTAAGTCAAGTGTCAAGTTCTCTACAACCGGATATTAACAAATTCCCATCTGCCACATAACCGCGGGCACGGCTTTTGAAAGATAATACCCTGCAGGGGTGTCCCAACTTAGCCCATTATAAGCTCTCACGGTCAACGAAGGATATTCCTTCTCCTGGGAAGACCCGATCAGTCTTGGAATCCCGGTTACAAGACATTTCGACAATGGTAAAACAAAACCAGCAAAGCCGCCCGATGTGTCGACAATCCCGATAGGAGTCGCACGTATCTCGTTCTCAGGACACACCGGATAAGCGAAGCGTACAGGTACCGACGTAACCCAAGTTGCCAAGGGATGGTCCCGCACGATGCTCTAGTTTGGACCAACACTTAGACAAGCACTGGCCCGGGGGGGTAAAATAAAGATGACCCTCGGGATGCGCGACTCCCAAGGGAAAAAGGCTAGGTGAGGCAAATGTAAAACCAAGGTTGGGCCTTGCTGGAAGAGTTTTATTCAAAGCGAACTGTCAAGGGGGTCCCATAAATCACCCAACCACGTAAGGGACGCAAAAATCAAGGAACATAACACCGGTATGACAGAAACTAGGGCGGCAAGAGTGGAACAAAACACCAGGCATAAGGCCGAGCCTTCCACCCTTTACCAAGTATATAGATGCATTAGTTAAATAAGAGATATTGTGATATCCCAACATAATCATAATCCAACATGGAGCAATCTTCATATTCACTTGCAACTAGCAGTGCTATAAGAGGGGCTGAGCAAAGCGGTAACATAGCCAAACAACGGTTTGCTAGGAAGGGTGACAAAGGTTAGAGGTTCATGGCAATTTGGGAGACTTGAAGAGCAAGTGATAGGTAGCGCAGCATAGCGATAGAACGAAGCAACTAGCATAGCAATGACATCCAAGGTGACGGTCATCTTGCCTGAAATCCCGCTAGGAAGAAGAACGAGTCCATGAAGAAGATGAAGCCACGAAGACGAACGAATCCTCACGATCGCAACGACACGGGAACTATCGAGAAGAAGCACACAACATGGTAAACACACCACACATGAACAAGGCATGATGCTCAAACAAGTATGATGCATGACAAGGCTACATGAAGCTACTAATGACAAGAGATGATGCATACAAGAACAACACATCAAAGCAAGTTTAAATGAGGCCGGAAACAACACATAACAAATCCGGTAAGTCCTCATATGCAAATTTCAAAATTGGTCCAGATCTGAATAAACCTTATGCTCAAGTTGTTAAACAGCAAGTTAAGATGCACCAAGATGATCTACACAAAATTCTAGTCAAGTTACATGTAAAGTTCATTAGATTCGGAGCTACGGCCTAGAAGATATGAGCAAAACAAGTTAAACATGGCATTGATGCAAAATGCATACAAACATCAAGCAAACACCTCAAAACAAGGATGCAACAAGATAATATGGAACTACATGCAATTCTAAGCAAGTTACATATTGTTGAGGATATAACCATTAGAGTCACCCGCCCAGGAGGGACCGGGTTACGTCATAATGGTCATCACGCGAAGCCCAGTACCAAACTTGAAGACGACGGGTCAATAATGGGCTTAAGACCCGGAGATGGCTAAAAGCCCGTAGTGATAACCGCCGTTATGGTGAAACTTGTAGTGTAAGGCAAGAATAGTTAAGAGTCCGAGCCGGACACTGTTATGAGCCGGACGGGACTCTGAGAGCCGCTGGGCGTCAACCTCTCTATATAAAGGGACGACCCGGCGGCGGTTTAGGGATAAGTAAGACCAAATCGATAACCAGGCAGGACGGTTTAGCTCCTGGTTGTCGAAACCCTAATCAATACCATCTCAACTGGACGTAGGCTTTTACCTTCACCGTAAGGGGCCGAACCAGTATAACCCTCATGTTCCTTGTCCCGTTTAACCCCTTTAAGCTTCCTAGCTGTGATGGCTCCATGACTAAGTCCTTGCACGAGGACATCTGCCGTGACAATTCCATGACAATTGGTGCCCACCGTGGGGCTGGCGCACGGTGGATTTGAGTTCTTGAAGGGCAGCTTCGAAGGGCACAAGGGATACGCTGTGGGCCGGATGACCAAGAGTCGTCGCGGCAAGCTCTACATCGACGATGCAAACTAGGGCCCCGACGCCGGATCAATCGAGTACGGGTACCGGGTCCCCTTTGGCGGAATTCATGTCTTCATTGGCAAGATTGGTGAGCCGGGCCCTGAGCCGGATCTCTGCGCCGATCTCATCGAGATGGCTCAGCGTGCACGACCAGCCCGGGCTCTACCTGCCTTGAAGCATGCTTTCGTGGGATGTGTCCATGGAGGACTCTGTGAAGGATCTGGATCTGGTGATGAGACGGCCACCGGCTCTGACAGCGAGTCGTCTACGGATGAGTCAAACTCGTTGTATCAACTTCAAGATGGCAGGCTCAGGGGATGTTCCGATGGCGACAGCATTCCGGACCCCTTTGAGCCGCCGAGCCGGGTTGGAATCTTCATGGCCAGCGCACAACCTGTTCAAAACCCCGCCGCCGGGTCAGGAAGCCCTGTGCCCTCGCCGGCTCAGCTGCTGATGGATCTCACAGACAAGATGACGGTCTTGTTGACCGCTACGGTTGCCCCGGCGGATCAAGTTCAGCATGACGCGGAGGTGGCACAGTTAAAGTTGGATCTAGCAAAAGCCAAGGAGGATCTGGCGGCGGAAGGGATCAGGATGGCTGCAGAGAGGGCGGCTCTCGACGCCCAGACTCAGCTGATCCAGGCACAATCTTTCCGGCTCACGATGGATCAAAACGCGTCCAATGAGGTCATGAGAAGGAGGCATCAAAAGGCCCAATCTCGACTCCCTCCGGTTTACGATCCTCGAAACCTCTTCAACACGCCTGGGGCAGGGCCTAGTAACCCGCCAGAGATCATAGGGCCCGGGGCTGGAACGTCAATTCAGCCCCAAGTGATGGGACCTCCCCGGGTGAACCCTGCCCTGCCTCAGTACGTGCCAATACCACCGAGTCATTATGCCAACCCGTTGGAAAACATGGTCGCCGCGGCGGCGCGGCTGGCGGCTCTCCCAATTGATGGTGACTCTCCAACGGCGGTTGAAACCCGCCGGGTCAGAGAACTCCTTCAGACGGCTCTGGCACAGCAAGAGGCATATTCTTATAGCCGGGACAGGATCCATTCAACCCCTCGTCCAGGCCGGAGCCCGAGTTATAGCAGACACATGGTCTCAGCGACCGGCTCAAGTAATGTCCGACGCCATGACTTGCCTCCTGGCCATGGCCCGGCTCATAACGGAGCCTTTCACGCGGTAGGCCAAGACAAAGCACGGCAAGAGGCGGAGCAGGTGCCTCAGTTGACAGCTTACCAGCCACCCCCGGCTTATCCGATGGCTTCCATCGACGTGGGTATACCTACGAGGACTGGAGGTGTCCCTTGTCTGGTGCCGGCTCTCCGCAATGAACGTCTGCCCAAGGATTTCAAAGGGCCTAGGAAGGTGCCTAATTACACGGCTGATTTACAACCCGGAGCCTGGATCGAGAGTTACGAGATGGCCATGGAGTTGCTGGAGGTCAGCGAAGCGGCAATGGCCAAGTACTTCACCATGATGTTAGATGGGACTGCCTGCACTTGGTTGAAAGGGCTGCCACCGAATTCTATCGGATCTTGGGCTGAGCTGAAAGCCCGGTTCATCCAAAACTTCAAAGATACCTGTAGGCAGTCTATGTCAATTATGGATTTGACTAACTGTAAAGCAGGAGGGTGAGTCTACAACCCATTGGGTTCGCCGGGTCAAAGAGATAATACATTCATCTGATAAGATGGATGCTGGCTCTGCAGTCTTAATGTTGGAGCAGAATTGCCGTTTCATGCCCCTGAAGATGAAACTCGGGCGGCTCAAGCGCGATTGCAATGATATGGGTACGCTGATGGCGGCTACGTCAAGTACGCCGACTCTGATAGTACCAAGGACCCCGCGTCGGATGATGAAAGGACAGGGAAGGGAAAGAAGAACGGCAATGGCAAGGGTCCTCAGCATAACCCGGCGAACCAAGGAGGTAGCAAGCGTAAGGCTGATGGCAGCATAGAGTTTGTGGCCAACGCCAGCTCACAGGGTAACAACCAGCGACGTAAGGGGAGGCCACCTCCCCGAGCCGACGGGTCAGGCCCGACGCTTGAGCAGTTGTTGAATGAGCCTTGTCCAAGGCATGGCTCTAGGGATAAGCCAGCTACTCATCTATGGAAAGATTGCGCAATCATGAAGGCCTTTAAGAATTCCAATGCTTTCAATGGCAACAATGGCTCGGGCGGCGGCTCAGGCGCCGGCGGCTTTCATGGCCCGGGCGGCGGCTCAAATTCCAATCCTCAGAATGTTCAAGGGGGCTTTAATCAGCAGCCCGGCCAGGGTCATCAACAGCAGCAGGGGGGATACCAGACCAATCCAAAGCAGCTTAATGGTGGACAGTATCATGTGTTTACCACCAGTCTGTGTAAGCGAGATCAGAAGCTTCATAAGAGGGCTGTGAATGCTGTTGAGCCGGCGGCGCTATTTAAGATGGTCTGAGCAGCCTATTGTGTGGAGTAGGGAAGATCACCCTCCCCGGGTTGATAATCCGGGTCACCTGGCCCTGGTGGTGGCTCCTCAGGTGGGGGGATATAAGTTCACTAAAGTGCTCATGGACGGAGGCAGCAGCATCAACATCCTCTATTATGAGACCTTCCATCGTATGGGGTTGATTGACAAGAACCTCAGCCTGTCCAATACTGTTTTCCATGGTGTGGTGCCTGGTAAGTCGGCATATCCAGTTGGTAAGATCGAGCTGGAAGTGGCTTTTGGAGATGAGTACAACTACAGGGCGGAAAAATTGACCTTTGAGGTGGTCAAGATAAGAAGTCTGTATCATGCTATATTTGGGCAGCCGGCTTACGCCAAGTTCATGGCACGGCCGTGTTACGTGTATTTACAGCTCAATATGCCGGGTCACAATGGAACCATTATGGTTCATGGCAGCCGAAAGATAGCCTTGGAGTGTGAGGAAGGTGACGCGGCTTATGCAGAATCTGTTTGTGTAGCAGAGGAGTTGAAGTTTTACAAGGACAATGTTGACCCGGCAGATATGACATCTTTGAAAAGGCCGACTACGGAGCATGAGCCGGCGATGAAATTCAAGTCAGCTGATGAGACTAAACTTGTTGACTTTGTTCCAGGTGACTCATCTCAGCAGTTTAGCATCAGTGCCAATCTGGATCCAAAATAGGAAAGCGCGCTCATCGAGTTCATCCGTGAGAACAGGGACATTTTTGCATGGAAACCTTCTGACATGCCAGGTGTACCTAGGGAACTCGCTGAGCACACTCTCAATATTGATCCGAAATTTAAGCCGGTCAGGCAATTCCTTCGGCGGTTTAATGAGGAGAGGCAGAAAGCCATTGGTGAGGAGGTGGACCGGCTCTTGGCGGCCGGGTTTATTGTTGAAGTCTTTCATCCAGAATGGTTAGCTAACCCGGTACTCGTGCTCAAGAAGAATGGCACCTGGCGGATGTGTGTGGACTACACGGACTTAAACAAGGCTTGTCCGGCTGATCCTTTTGCTCTCCCCCGTATTGATCAAATCATTGATGCTACGGCGGGTTGTGAGCGCTTAAGTTTTTTGGATGCTTATTCTGGATACCATCAGATTAAAATGGCAGTTAAGGACCAGGAGAAGACGGCGTTCATCACTCCCTTTGGAGCCTTCTGTTATGTGTCTATGCCTTTTGGACTCAAGAGTGCACAGGCGACTTATCAGCGTTGTGTGCAGAATTGTCTTCATAACCAGATTGGGCGCAATGTTCATGCCTATGTGGATGATATCGTGGTTAAGTCCAGGGAGAAGGAGACCCTGGTAGATGATCTTAGAGAAACCTTTGATAATCTCCGGGTTTACAAGATGATGCTTAACCCGGCCAAGTGTGTTTTTGGTGTTCCCGCAGGCAAGCTCTTGGGTTTCCTGGTTTCTAACAGAGGCATTGAAGCTAACCCGGAAAAGATCAAGGCAATCACCTCTCTGGCTAAGCCGGCGTGCATCAACGACGTCCAGCGTCTGGCAGGCCGCATCGCTGCTTTGAGCCGGTTTATAAGCCGTTTGGGTGAAAAGTCCATGCCACTGTACCAGTTGCTGAAGAAAACAGATGAGTTTGTCTGGAATGATGCTGCTAATGCTGCTTTTGAGGATTTGAAGAGACAGCTGGCTGAGCCCCCAGTTCTTGCTGCTTTGGTTGACAAGGAGCCCTTATTACTGTATGTAGCTGCTAACACACGAGCCGTCAGTGTGGCTGTGGTGGTGGAGCGCAAGGAAGAGGGTAAGGATTATCCGGTTCAGCGGCCGGTTTACTACGTCAGTGAAGTGCTCATTGAGTCCAAGCAGCGGTATCCACATTGGCAGAAGCTTGTTTATGGTGTGTTCATGGCAAGCCGGAAGCTTAAGCATTATTTCCAGGGTCACCCCATCACTGTGGTTAGTTATGCTCCCCTTGGGGATATCATCCAGAACAGAGAAGCTACAGGACGAGTGGCTAAGTGGGCTATAGAGCTTGGGCCTCATGGTCTGAAATACGTGCCACGTACTGCTGTCAAATCTCCAGCATTGGTGGATTTCATCAACGGTTGGACAGAGCTGCAGGTGCCTGAAGAGAAGCCGGATAATACATATTGGACTATTCACTTCGACGGGTCTAGGCAATTGGAGGGCTCGGGGGCTGGAGTTGTATTAACTTCCCCTAGAGGTGACAAGTTTCGTTATGTGCTACGGTTGATGTTTCCCTGTACTAACAACGCGGCTGAGTATGAGTCCTTGCTCCATGGTCTTCGGATGGCTAAGGAGATGAGCTTGAGCCGGGTAAGGTGCTTTGGCGACTCAGATTTAGTGGCTCAACAGGTGTCGGGCAAGTGGGATTCCAAGGACCCTCTCATGGCGGCTTATCGCCGTGAAGTTGATGCCATTGCTGGACACTTTCAGGGTTACCAAGTAGAGCACATCGATGCAGGAAGAACGAGGCTGCTGATGCATTAAGCCGGCTGGGCTCTCAGCGAAAGCCGGTGCCGCCTAATACTTTCTTGGACATCTTGCATAACCCTTCTGTTAAGTTGCCTACAGAGGAAGACTTGGCTGTTCCTGACCCAGAGGCGCAGTTGGTGGCGGCTCTCCACATTACCCCAGACTGGACAGTCCAATACTTGGCTTACATGACCCGGGGAGAATTGCCTGAGGATGAAACTTTGGCCAGACAGATAACCCGGCGGTCTAAGTCAATGATAGTCATCATTGGTGAGCTGCATCGTCGCAGCGTCACTGGAATTTTCCAGCGTTGTGTTTCCCCTGAGGAAGGTCAAGAAATTTTACATGAGATTCACGAGGGGGATTGTGGTCATCATGCCGGCTCAAAATCCCTTGTGGCCAAGGCTTTTCGTCATGGTTTTTATTGGCTGACGGCTCATGCTGATGCGGATGACTTGGTCAGTAAATGTGACGGTTGTCAGAGGTTCTCGCGACGGGCTCATGTGCCGGCTCAGGAGCTGAGGATGATTCCAATTACTTGGCCATTTGCGGTCTGGGGGCTTGATATGATTGGGCCTTTTAAAAGGTCCAAGGATAAGAAGACCCACCTCTTGGTGGCAGTTGACAAGTTCACAAAGTGGGTTGAGGCAGAGCCAGTTAGCAAGTGTGACGCGGCCACAGCGGTTCAGTTCATGAAAAGGGTGATATTTCGCTTCGGTTTTCCACACAGCATTATAACTGACAATGGTACCAATCTGTCTAAGGGCGCCATGGAGGAGTTTTGTCAACGAGAGCATATTCGACTTGATGTTTCATCAGTGGCTGACCCTCAATCCAATGGTCAAGCTGAGCGAGCTAATCAGGAGATTTTGAAGGGCATCAAGCCCTGCTTTTGGTCCCTTTGCAACGGACGCCGGGTTGTTGGGTGGAGGAGTTACCCTCCGTGTTATGGAGCATCAATACTACTCCTAACAGATCTACGGGTTACACGCCTTTCTTCATGGTTTATGGAGCAGAAGCAGTCCTCCCTAGCGACATCCTTCATGACTCGCCTCGAGTGGCGGCTTATGTTGAGGCGGATAATGAGCGGGCGCGCCAAGATGCTCTTGACTTGTTGGACGAACAGCGTGACGTGGCAGCAGCTCGCTCGGCGATTTACCAACAAGACTTGCGCCGTTATCACAGCCGCCGGGTTAAGTCCCGGGTCTTCCAGGAAGGTGGTCTGGTGCTCCGGCTTATCTAGGATCAAACAGATGCACACAAGTTATCCCCGCCTTGGGAAGGGCCCTTTGTGGTCAGCAAGAACTTGCACAACGGGTCATACTACCTTATCGATGTTCAGGAGCACAAAGATTCACGCAAGTCGGAGGAAGAGACCCGTCGGCCGTGGAACATAGCTCAGCTTCGGCCTTATTACACTTGAGCCACCGGCTCTCATAATGTACATATTTCTATAGCCATGATAAATAATAAAGCAGGACCTCGGTCCTTTTTCTCCTCCAAAGGTAAACGTGTTATTTCCATTACAACATCACATGGTCACTTGGAGGTGGATCCGGCTTACGATCGTATTCGAATCTAGCCGTAAACAATATAATCACCTGGGGGCTTCCTGTTCAAACATTGGTCGTATTCGAACCAAGAGAACATAGCTGTCGATACCCACTTGATTGGCAAATCGCCGAGCTCATTGGGGAGTTTTTCTTGATCATATTTGAATCACAGCTCAACCCCCTTTGAGAACCGACGTGGATCGTATTCGAATCAGCGTCGTTAAACAACTCTCAAGGTCATTTGGGGGCTTCCTGTTCAAACATGGGTTGTATTCGAACCAAAGAGAACATAGCTGTCGGTACCCTCTTGATTGGCAACGCCAAAGCCACTGGGGGCTATATGATCGCATTCGAATCTTAGCTTAACCCCTTTGGGACGGTTCTCTGGTCGTATTCGAACCGGAAGCCCCTAAGTTTTGATCTTCTGATTTGCAACAAGTTCTTCTGGTCATATCAACAGTGTGCAAGGGCGGTTTTTGCTCCGCCGGCTTAACTTTGATTAACAATGTTACTAGCACACAATAAAGCATTATCAATGCTGGTGAACCGGAGTTGAGTTCTCAACCTCATTATTTGGGTTACATAAACCTGACATATACTTGCACAGTTTGCAGGTAGGCTATTGTGGTTATCCTGAAGATATGGTTGAGAGCCGGAGCACCAGATATGGTTGAGAGCCGGAGCCGGTCTTTATGACCTTGGTTATGTTCCGGGTTAAGTGTAAGATATGTGACTCTCCATGCGGTAAGCCGCCTAGAGACTTGTGATTTATTTTTCTATGCAGAACAATTAAAGACAGTTCTTCAAGCTTAAGGAAAATAAATGATCAATTATAACCCGGAGGAATATGAAGAAGCAAGCTTAAATGGAGTTAAGCATTCAACACGTGCACGATGGCACGACAAAATTAAGTGTTTGTCCTACTCTATTACAAGACTCCCCGAGTCCAAAAGGTGAGGCATTGTTTTAAGGTGTAGCCATGAGCCGCCTAAAAATCAAGGTGCTTGTTGGGTCGAAGCTTCCGGCTCATCCCTCTCCGCTCCTCCGGCTGATTCCATGACCTGGAAGGTTGATGATTTCCAGTCAATGCCGCTCAAAGCTTCAAATTGAGCCTCGTCATCAATTAACCCGGCTGGGTCAACTTCTGGGGCGAAGGTATGCTTACGAGTCGGAGGGATCAAGCTGATTGCTTCATAGCGTGGAGTGGGGATCCTCTGATTCTCCGCGTCATAGCCCGGCTGATACTTGGTAAGGTCGGTGTCATTCCCAATCAGGGTGGCCACCAGGCGCACGCTCTTCACACAGGCAGCGAAATCTTTCTGGTCAAAGGGGGTGCCGTCTTCTTTCAGGCTGGGGTATCCAAGAGCGATGTCGGCCGGGTCTAGCTCCGGGAGAAAGGCTTTGGCCCGGCTCAGCGCAGCTATGGCTCCGGCTCTTGCAGAGGCCCGTCTTAGCTCTTGGAAGCGCTGAGGAAGAACGGCAAGCCGCCTGAGTACGTCCGCCAGGTGAGTCGGAACCTCGTTGGACAGAGCCACAACGGCTAACGCACGCTGTGACCCGGTGTAGAGTTACTCCACCAAAGTGTACACGGCCTTCAGCTTGGTCAAAACATTCTGATTAAGGTTGGAGCTTCTGGGACCTGTTTAACAAAGTCAGGTGAGCTGAATGGCAATGGTGGGACTCATAAGACATAAAAAATGTAAACTTGTTAAAGGCTGGCAAAATGACTCACCGAAGATTGCGGAGACCATCTGTGACACATGGCGTTTTAAGCCGGAGAGTTCGGCGGTTCTCTCAGTCAGAGCAGCCTCTGCTTGTTCGGCCCGGCTGAGCAAGGCCGTTCTCTCCTCGGCCCAAGTCTTTCTTTCTGTTTCAAATTTCTTCTTCAGCTTTTCCTGGGCAGCAACACTGAACTCAAATTTGGCATTGGCCTTCCGGGTCTCAGTTTCCTGAGTCTTCAGGCGGTTCTTCAGCTCAGAGATTTCAGATTCCAATTTCTTGCAGGCAGCCTGTATGAATTCCGGGTTACAGTGTGAGTGATTATTATGCAACATTAAAGTCCCAAGCACTTTGCAAGCAAAGACACTTGGCACTTGGGGGCTAATGTATGCTGAAAGGTTCTATTTATATTTGCCGGTTCATGAAGGTAAGCCGGAAATTAAGTCTACAACATATTCTATCATAAGTAATAGACTTGGGGGCTAGCATGGTAAGGATGATTATGGAGTAAGCAAGAGAGTTGTACCTCAGATTTTTGCTGTATCTGCTTCACCATATCAATCTCTAGGTCCCGGCTGTTGTGCACTTGACCAATGTAACCAGAAACAATGTCTCCAATGCTCAAGTTAGCATAGTCAGTGATCTCCAGTCTAGCCCTGCGGCGCTCCAGCAGTTCTTCTTTGGTAGAGCATCTGGCCAGCACAGTGGGTCTTCCCGGCTCAACATATTCAGTCCGGGTAATCACCACATCCGGGTCATCGGCCGGTTGAGCTGAGCTGGGAATCTCTGGGTTGTCAGAACCCGCCATGGTTTGTTCTTCAGTTGAGGCGGGGGTTTCCGGAGCTGGTGCAGATGGCGGCTCAGAGGCGGAGCCATTGGGTTCAGTTAAGTCCAGCTCTTCGACCGGCTTATTTGTCTTGGCCCTCTTGCTGAGCTTGGGTTGGGCACTGAAAGTCAAAGGTTAGTACAAAAAACATAAGTAAGATAAGCACAAAATGAGGTGGTTATCATTACCCGGGTGCGGTCTTGAAAGCCGGCAAGTTGGATTGCATGGAGTCACCGGACGAAGGTGAAGTTTCCTGATAGTTTGAATCAGACGAATTGAGTGGTTGACGAGTGACGCCCGCTAAAGGATGAAAAGGGTATAAGTTGGAGATAACCTCAGTCCGGCGCTTTCTGGATGCTTCGGGTAAGCCGGAGGAGAGGTCTGCATCCTTGCTGGCCCGGGTTTGCCTCCGGCTCTTATGAATCTGTTGCTTCAAAAGAAATTGAGGATCTTGATAAGCTAAAGGATGCGAAAATCTTACTTTCCGGGTTACTCTTCGGACTTTCAGCCTTGGCAAGGGGTCCGAGTCGGAGGAAAGTATAGTTACCTCTTCAGTCACCGGGTTACTCGCTCTGGTATCATCCTGTGGGTAAACAAGTCAATAAGGTGGTTAAAAAACAGACGAAAAACAAAAGAAGAGCCTAACGAATCAAGGGCTACCTCTGACTCGGAGCTATCATCCAACTGAAGCAGCTCTGAGGCGCTAGGCCTACTTCCCTTCTTGCGGGGAGCGGCTCTCCTGGCGGCTTTCTTAGCCTTCCTGGCTTTTTTAGCAGCCTCATGCTCATACTTGACCTTCCAGAACTTGTCATTAGCCTGGAAAATGCAACAAAGGTTTCCTTGGGGTTAAAACGAAAACTGTTAGAATGGAAAGTAAAGTGCTCAGATTGGTAGCTTACCGCCGAAGCCGGGTTAGCTTGGCAGAAGGGGCTTAAGCCGGTCCTCCCGCAGTCTGCTAAGCTCTCGTTCAAGAGGGACTTGGTCATGTCGTCCACGACGCCCTCAGGTAGATCGTTGGGGCTGTGCCGCAGAGGGTCATCTTTCCGGCCCGTGTAATCACACATTAAGCCGGGGCGGCGGCTCAAGGGGATCACCCGCCAAGAAATCCAGACCCGGACCAGATCAACGCCATTGAGGCCATTTCCCAGGAGAGCCTTAATCTTGTTGATGGTGGGGATCAGTGGTTGACGCTCAGCTTGAGATAGTTTGTCTGGCAGGGGGTGATTTGGTTCCAGACGCAGAGCACGAAAGCCGGGCAGAGGGTTCTCATCAGCCGGAGAAGTATCCTGGCAGTAGAACCATGTCTGGTTCCAGTCCTTTGGGTGGCTTGGCGGCTCAGCATAAGGGAAGAGGCAATCTCTCCGTCGTTGAATGAAGATTCCGCCAAGTTCCAAGCTAGGCCCGTTGGCGCACTCATTCTGGCGGCTCTGGCACAGCAAGAGGCATATTCTTATAGCCGGGACAGGATCCATTCAACCCCTCGTCCAGGCCGGAGCCCGAGTTATAGCAGACACATGGTCTCAGCGACCGGCTCAAGTAATGTCCGACGCCATGACTTGCCTCCTGGCCATGGCCCGGCTCATAACGGAGCCTTTCACGCGGTAGGCCAAGACAAAGCACGGCAAGAGGCGGAGCAGGTGCCTCAGTTGACAGCTTACCAGCCACCCCCGGCTTATCCGATGGCTTCCATCGACGTGGGTATACCTACGAGGACTGGAGGTGTCCCTTGTCTGGTGCCGGCTCTCCGCAATGAACGTCTGCCCAAGGATTTCAAAGGGCCTAGGAAGGTGCCTAATTACACGGCTGATTTACAACCCGGAGCCTGGATCGAGAGTTACGAGATGGCCATGGAGTTGCTGGAGGTCAGCGAAGCGGCAATGGCCAAGTACTTCACCATGATGTTAGATGGGACTGCCTGCACTTGGTTGAAAGGGCTGCCACCGAATTCTATCGGATCTTGGGCTGAGCTGAAAGCCCGGTTCATCCAAAACTTCAAAGATACCTGTAGGCAGTCTATGTCAATTATGGATTTGACTAACTGTAAAGCAGGAGGGTGAGTCTACAACCCATTGGGTTCGCCGGGTCAAAGAGATAATACATTCATCTGATAAGATGGATGCTGGCTCTGCAGTCTTAATGTTGGAGCAGAATTGCCGTTTCATGCCCCTGAAGATGAAACTCGGGCGGCTCAAGCGCGATTGCAATGATATGGGTACGCTGATGGCGGCTACGTCAAGTACGCCGACTCTGATAGTACCAAGGACCCCGCGTCGGATGATGAAAGGACAGGGAAGGGAAAGAAGAACGGCAATGGCAAGGGTCCTCAGCATAACCCGGCGAACCAAGGAGGTAGCAAGCGTAAGGCTGATGGCAGCATAGAGTTTGTGGCCAACGCCAGCTCACAGGGTAACAACCAGCGACGTAAGGGGAGGCCACCTCCCCGAGCCGACGGGTCAGGCCCGACGCTTGAGCAGTTGTTGAATGAGCCTTGTCCAAGGCATGGCTCTAGGGATAAGCCAGCTACTCATCTATGGAAAGATTGCGCAATCATGAAGGCCTTTAAGAATTCCAATGCTTTCAATGGCAACAATGGCTCGGGCGGCGGCTCAGGCGCCGGCGGCTTTCATGGCCCGGGCGGCGGCTCAAATTCCAATCCTCAGAATGTTCAAGGGGGCTTTAATCAGCAGCCCGGCCAGGGTCATCAACAGCAGCAGGGGGGATACCAGACCAATCCAAAGCAGCTTAATGGTGGACAGTATCATGTGTTTACCACCAGTCTGTGTAAGCGAGATCAGAAGCTTCATAAGAGGGCTGTGAATGCTGTTGAGCCGGCGGCGCTATTTAAGATGGTCTGAGCAGCCTATTGTGTGGAGTAGGGAAGATCACCCTCCCCGGGTTGATAATCCGGGTCACCTGGCCCTGGTGGTGGCTCCTCAGGTGGGGGGATATAAGTTCACTAAAGTGCTCATGGACGGAGGCAGCAGCATCAACATCCTCTATTATGAGACCTTCCATCGTATGGGGTTGATTGACAAGAACCTCAGCCTGTCCAATACTGTTTTCCATGGTGTGGTGCCTGGTAAGTCGGCATATCCAGTTGGTAAGATCGAGCTGGAAGTGGCTTTTGGAGATGAGTACAACTACAGGGCGGAAAAATTGACCTTTGAGGTGGTCAAGATAAGAAGTCTGTATCATGCTATATTTGGGCAGCCGGCTTACGCCAAGTTCATGGCACGGCCGTGTTACGTGTATTTACAGCTCAATATGCCGGGTCACAATGGAACCATTATGGTTCATGGCAGCCGAAAGATAGCCTTGGAGTGTGAGGAAGGTGACGCGGCTTATGCAGAATCTGTTTGTGTAGCAGAGGAGTTGAAGTTTTACAAGGACAATGTTGACCCGGCAGATATGACATCTTTGAAAAGGCCGACTACGGAGCATGAGCCGGCGATGAAATTCAAGTCAGCTGATGAGACTAAACTTGTTGACTTTGTTCCAGGTGACTCATCTCAGCAGTTTAGCATCAGTGCCAATCTGGATCCAAAATAGGAAAGCGCGCTCATCGAGTTCATCCGTGAGAACAGGGACATTTTTGCATGGAAACCTTCTGACATGCCAGGTGTACCTAGGGAACTCGCTGAGCACACTCTCAATATTGATCCGAAATTTAAGCCGGTCAGGCAATTCCTTCGGCGGTTTAATGAGGAGAGGCAGAAAGCCATTGGTGAGGAGGTGGACCGGCTCTTGGCGGCCGGGTTTATTGTTGAAGTCTTTCATCCAGAATGGTTAGCTAACCCGGTACTCGTGCTCAAGAAGAATGGCACCTGGCGGATGTGTGTGGACTACACGGACTTAAACAAGGCTTGTCCGGCTGATCCTTTTGCTCTCCCCCGTATTGATCAAATCATTGATGCTACGGCGGGTTGTGAGCGCTTAAGTTTTTTGGATGCTTATTCTGGATACCATCAGATTAAAATGGCAGTTAAGGACCAGGAGAAGACGGCGTTCATCACTCCCTTTGGAGCCTTCTGTTATGTGTCTATGCCTTTTGGACTCAAGAGTGCACAGGCGACTTATCAGCGTTGTGTGCAGAATTGTCTTCATAACCAGATTGGGCGCAATGTTCATGCCTATGTGGATGATATCGTGGTTAAGTCCAGGGAGAAGGAGACCCTGGTAGATGATCTTAGAGAAACCTTTGATAATCTCCGGGTTTACAAGATGATGCTTAACCCGGCCAAGTGTGTTTTTGGTGTTCCCGCAGGCAAGCTCTTGGGTTTCCTGGTTTCTAACAGAGGCATTGAAGCTAACCCGGAAAAGATCAAGGCAATCACCTCTCTGGCTAAGCCGGCGTGCATCAACGACGTCCAGCGTCTGGCAGGCCGCATCGCTGCTTTGAGCCGGTTTATAAGCCGTTTGGGTGAAAAGTCCATGCCACTGTACCAGTTGCTGAAGAAAACAGATGAGTTTGTCTGGAATGATGCTGCTAATGCTGCTTTTGAGGATTTGAAGAGACAGCTGGCTGAGCCCCCAGTTCTTGCTGCTTTGGTTGACAAGGAGCCCTTATTACTGTATGTAGCTGCTAACACACGAGCCGTCAGTGTGGCTGTGGTGGTGGAGCGCAAGGAAGAGGGTAAGGATTATCCGGTTCAGCGGCCGGTTTACTACGTCAGTGAAGTGCTCATTGAGTCCAAGCAGCGGTATCCACATTGGCAGAAGCTTGTTTATGGTGTGTTCATGGCAAGCCGGAAGCTTAAGCATTATTTCCAGGGTCACCCCATCACTGTGGTTAGTTATGCTCCCCTTGGGGATATCATCCAGAACAGAGAAGCTACAGGACGAGTGGCTAAGTGGGCTATAGAGCTTGGGCCTCATGGTCTGAAATACGTGCCACGTACTGCTGTCAAATCTCCAGCATTGGTGGATTTCATCAACGGTTGGACAGAGCTGCAGGTGCCTGAAGAGAAGCCGGATAATACATATTGGACTATTCACTTCGACGGGTCTAGGCAATTGGAGGGCTCGGGGGCTGGAGTTGTATTAACTTCCCCTAGAGGTGACAAGTTTCGTTATGTGCTACGGTTGATGTTTCCCTGTACTAACAACGCGGCTGAGTATGAGTCCTTGCTCCATGGTCTTCGGATGGCTAAGGAGATGAGCTTGAGCCGGGTAAGGTGCTTTGGCGACTCAGATTTAGTGGCTCAACAGGTGTCGGGCAAGTGGGATTCCAAGGACCCTCTCATGGCGGCTTATCGCCGTGAAGTTGATGCCATTGCTGGACACTTTCAGGGTTACCAAGTAGAGCACATCGATGCAGGAAGAACGAGGCTGCTGATGCATTAAGCCGGCTGGGCTCTCAGCGAAAGCCGGTGCCGCCTAATACTTTCTTGGACATCTTGCATAACCCTTCTGTTAAGTTGCCTACAGAGGAAGACTTGGCTGTTCCTGACCCAGAGGCGCAGTTGGTGGCGGCTCTCCACATTACCCCAGACTGGACAGTCCAATACTTGGCTTACATGACCCGGGGAGAATTGCCTGAGGATGAAACTTTGGCCAGACAGATAACCCGGCGGTCTAAGTCAATGATAGTCATCATTGGTGAGCTGCATCGTCGCAGCGTCACTGGAATTTTCCAGCGTTGTGTTTCCCCTGAGGAAGGTCAAGAAATTTTACATGAGATTCACGAGGGGGATTGTGGTCATCATGCCGGCTCAAAATCCCTTGTGGCCAAGGCTTTTCGTCATGGTTTTTATTGGCTGACGGCTCATGCTGATGCGGATGACTTGGTCAGTAAATGTGACGGTTGTCAGAGGTTCTCGCGACGGGCTCATGTGCCGG
The DNA here is from genome assembly GCF_002575655.3 of Aegilops tauschii subsp. strangulata. Lineage (NCBI taxonomy): Eukaryota > Viridiplantae > Streptophyta > Magnoliopsida > Poales > Poaceae > Aegilops > Aegilops tauschii. The sequence goes on along the minus strand of NC_053036.3, from coordinate 454,773,027 downwards.
CTCAGGAGCTGAGGATGATTCCAATTACTTGGCCATTTGCGGTCTGGGGGCTTGATATGATTGGGCCTTTTAAAAGGTCCAAGGATAAGAAGACCCACCTCTTGGTGGCAGTTGACAAGTTCACAAAGTGGGTTGAGGCAGAGCCAGTTAGCAAGTGTGACGCGGCCACAGCGGTTCAGTTCATGAAAAGGGTGATATTTCGCTTCGGTTTTCCACACAGCATTATAACTGACAATGGTACCAATCTGTCTAAGGGCGCCATGGAGGAGTTTTGTCAACGAGAGCATATTCGACTTGATGTTTCATCAGTGGCTGACCCTCAATCCAATGGTCAAGCTGAGCGAGCTAATCAGGAGATTTTGAAGGGCATCAAGCCCTGCTTTTGGTCCCTTTGCAACGGACGCCGGGTTGTTGGGTGGAGGAGTTACCCTCCGTGTTATGGAGCATCAATACTACTCCTAACAGATCTACGGGTTACACGCCTTTCTTCATGGTTTATGGAGCAGAAGCAGTCCTCCCTAGCGACATCCTTCATGACTCGCCTCGAGTGGCGGCTTATGTTGAGGCGGATAATGAGCGGGCGCGCCAAGATGCTCTTGACTTGTTGGACGAACAGCGTGACGTGGCAGCAGCTCGCTCGGCGATTTACCAACAAGACTTGCGCCGTTATCACAGCCGCCGGGTTAAGTCCCGGGTCTTCCAGGAAGGTGGTCTGGTGCTCCGGCTTATCTAGGATCAAACAGATGCACACAAGTTATCCCCGCCTTGGGAAGGGCCCTTTGTGGTCAGCAAGAACTTGCACAACGGGTCATACTACCTTATCGATGTTCAGGAGCACAAAGATTCACGCAAGTCGGAGGAAGAGACCCGTCGGCCGTGGAACATAGCTCAGCTTCGGCCTTATTACACTTGAGCCACCGGCTCTCATAATGTACATATTTCTATAGCCATGATAAATAATAAAGCAGGACCTCGGTCCTTTTTCTCCTCCAAAGGTAAACGTGTTATTTCCATTACAACATCACATGGTCACTTGGAGGTGGATCCGGCTTACGATCGTATTCGAATCTAGCCGTAAACAATATAATCACCTGGGGGCTTCCTGTTCAAACATTGGTCGTATTCGAACCAAGAGAACATAGCTGTCGATACCCACTTGATTGGCAAATCGCCGAGCTCATTGGGGAGTTTTTCTTGATCATATTTGAATCACAGCTCAACCCCCTTTGAGAACCGACGTGGATCGTATTCGAATCAGCGTCGTTAAACAACTCTCAAGGTCATTTGGGGGCTTCCTGTTCAAACATGGGTTGTATTCGAACCAAAGAGAACATAGCTGTCGGTACCCTCTTGATTGGCAACGCCAAAGCCACTGGGGGCTATATGATCGCATTCGAATCTTAGCTTAACCCCTTTGGGACGGTTCTCTGGTCGTATTCGAACCGGAAGCCCCTAAGTTTTGATCTTCTGATTTGCAACAAGTTCTTCTGGTCATATCAACAGTGTGCAAGGGCGGTTTTTGCTCCGCCGGCTTAACTTTGATTAACAATGTTACTAGCACACAATAAAGCATTATCAATGCTGGTGAACCGGAGTTGAGTTCTCAACCTCATTATTTGGGTTACATAAACCTGACATATACTTGCACAGTTTGCAGGTAGGCTATTGTGGTTATCCTGAAGATATGGTTGAGAGCCGGAGCACCAGATATGGTTGAGAGCCGGAGCCGGTCTTTATGACCTTGGTTATGTTCCGGGTTAAGTGTAAGATATGTGACTCTCCATGCGGTAAGCCGCCTAGAGACTTGTGATTTATTTTTCTATGCAGAACAATTAAAGACAGTTCTTCAAGCTTAAGGAAAATAAATGATCAATTATAACCCGGAGGAATATGAAGAAGCAAGCTTAAATGGAGTTAAGCATTCAACACGTGCACGATGGCACGACAAAATTAAGTGTTTGTCCTACTCTATTACAAGACTCCCCGAGTCCAAAAGGTGAGGCATTGTTTTAAGGTGTAGCCATGAGCCGCCTAAAAATCAAGGTGCTTGTTGGGTCGAAGCTTCCGGCTCATCCCTCTCCGCTCCTCCGGCTGATTCCATGACCTGGAAGGTTGATGATTTCCAGTCAATGCCGCTCAAAGCTTCAAATTGAGCCTCGTCATCAATTAACCCGGCTGGGTCAACTTCTGGGGCGAAGGTATGCTTACGAGTCGGAGGGATCAAGCTGATTGCTTCATAGCGTGGAGTGGGGATCCTCTGATTCTCCGCGTCATAGCCCGGCTGATACTTGGTAAGGTCGGTGTCATTCCCAATCAGGGTGGCCACCAGGCGCACGCTCTTCACACAGGCAGCGAAATCTTTCTGGTCAAAGGGGGTGCCGTCTTCTTTCAGGCTGGGGTATCCAAGAGCGATGTCGGCCGGGTCTAGCTCCGGGAGAAAGGCTTTGGCCCGGCTCAGCGCAGCTATGGCTCCGGCTCTTGCAGAGGCCCGTCTTAGCTCTTGGAAGCGCTGAGGAAGAACGGCAAGCCGCCTGAGTACGTCCGCCAGGTGAGTCGGAACCTCGTTGGACAGAGCCACAACGGCTAACGCACGCTGTGACCCGGTGTAGAGTTACTCCACCAAAGTGTACACGGCCTTCAGCTTGGTCAAAACATTCTGATTAAGGTTGGAGCTTCTGGGACCTGTTTAACAAAGTCAGGTGAGCTGAATGGCAATGGTGGGACTCATAAGACATAAAAAATGTAAACTTGTTAAAGGCTGGCAAAATGACTCACCGAAGATTGCGGAGACCATCTGTGACACATGGCGTTTTAAGCCGGAGAGTTCGGCGGTTCTCTCAGTCAGAGCAGCCTCTGCTTGTTCGGCCCGGCTGAGCAAGGCCGTTCTCTCCTCGGCCCAAGTCTTTCTTTCTGTTTCAAATTTCTTCTTCAGCTTTTCCTGGGCAGCAACACTGAACTCAAATTTGGCATTGGCCTTCCGGGTCTCAGTTTCCTGAGTCTTCAGGCGGTTCTTCAGCTCAGAGATTTCAGATTCCAATTTCTTGCAGGCAGCCTGTATGAATTCCGGGTTACAGTGTGAGTGATTATTATGCAACATTAAAGTCCCAAGCACTTTGCAAGCAAAGACACTTGGCACTTGGGGGCTAATGTATGCTGAAAGGTTCTATTTATATTTGCCGGTTCATGAAGGTAAGCCGGAAATTAAGTCTACAACATATTCTATCATAAGTAATAGACTTGGGGGCTAGCATGGTAAGGATGATTATGGAGTAAGCAAGAGAGTTGTACCTCAGATTTTTGCTGTATCTGCTTCACCATATCAATCTCTAGGTCCCGGCTGTTGTGCACTTGACCAATGTAACCAGAAACAATGTCTCCAATGCTCAAGTTAGCATAGTCAGTGATCTCCAGTCTAGCCCTGCGGCGCTCCAGCAGTTCTTCTTTGGTAGAGCATCTGGCCAGCACAGTGGGTCTTCCCGGCTCAACATATTCAGTCCGGGTAATCACCACATCCGGGTCATCGGCCGGTTGAGCTGAGCTGGGAATCTCTGGGTTGTCAGAACCCGCCATGGTTTGTTCTTCAGTTGAGGCGGGGGTTTCCGGAGCTGGTGCAGATGGCGGCTCAGAGGCGGAGCCATTGGGTTCAGTTAAGTCCAGCTCTTCGACCGGCTTATTTGTCTTGGCCCTCTTGCTGAGCTTGGGTTGGGCACTGAAAGTCAAAGGTTAGTACAAAAAACATAAGTAAGATAAGCACAAAATGAGGTGGTTATCATTACCCGGGTGCGGTCTTGAAAGCCGGCAAGTTGGATTGCATGGAGTCACCGGACGAAGGTGAAGTTTCCTGATAGTTTGAATCAGACGAATTGAGTGGTTGACGAGTGACGCCCGCTAAAGGATGAAAAGGGTATAAGTTGGAGATAACCTCAGTCCGGCGCTTTCTGGATGCTTCGGGTAAGCCGGAGGAGAGGTCTGCATCCTTGCTGGCCCGGGTTTGCCTCCGGCTCTTATGAATCTGTTGCTTCAAAAGAAATTGAGGATCTTGATAAGCTAAAGGATGCGAAAATCTTACTTTCCGGGTTACTCTTCGGACTTTCAGCCTTGGCAAGGGGTCCGAGTCGGAGGAAAGTATAGTTACCTCTTCAGTCACCGGGTTACTCGCTCTGGTATCATCCTGTGGGTAAACAAGTCAATAAGGTGGTTAAAAAACAGACGAAAAACAAAAGAAGAGCCTAACGAATCAAGGGCTACCTCTGACTCGGAGCTATCATCCAACTGAAGCAGCTCTGAGGCGCTAGGCCTACTTCCCTTCTTGCGGGGAGCGGCTCTCCTGGCGGCTTTCTTAGCCTTCCTGGCTTTTTTAGCAGCCTCATGCTCATACTTGACCTTCCAGAACTTGTCATTAGCCTGGAAAATGCAACAAAGGTTTCCTTGGGGTTAAAACGAAAACTGTTAGAATGGAAAGTAAAGTGCTCAGATTGGTAGCTTACCGCCGAAGCCGGGTTAGCTTGGCAGAAGGGGCTTAAGCCGGTCCTCCCGCAGTCTGCTAAGCTCTCGTTCAAGAGGGACTTGGTCATGTCGTCCACGACGCCCTCAGGTAGATCGTTGGGGCTGTGCCGCAGAGGGTCATCTTTCCGGCCCGTGTAATCACACATTAAGCCGGGGCGGCGGCTCAAGGGGATCACCCGCCAAGAAATCCAGACCCGGACCAGATCAACGCCATTGAGGCCATTTCCCAGGAGAGCCTTAATCTTGTTGATGGTGGGGATCAGTGGTTGACGCTCAGCTTGAGATAGTTTGTCTGGCAGGGGGTGATTTGGTTCCAGACGCAGAGCACGAAAGCCGGGCAGAGGGTTCTCATCAGCCGGAGAAGTATCCTGGCAGTAGAACCATGTCTGGTTCCAGTCCTTTGGGTGGCTTGGCGGCTCAGCATAAGGGAAGAGGCAATCTCTCCGTCGTTGAATGAAGATTCCGCCAAGTTCCAAGCTAGGCCCGTTGGCGCACTCATTCTGGCGGTTCAGATAAAACAGCTCCTAAAGAGCAGTAGGCTGGGCTCTTCTCCAAGGTATACTTCGCAGAACACTTGAAAATTACAAATGTTTGACACGGAATTGGGTCCAATGTCTTGAGGTCGCAGATCGAAGAAGTTCAGAACGTCTCTAAAGAATTTTGAACCGGGAGGTGCAAAACCCCGGCTCATGTGATCAGCGAATATCACAACCTCTCTGTCTCTTGGTTGAGGTCTTTCTTCGGACGGGTCAGGAGCACGATAAGACATGACCTCCTTCTTAGGCAGGTAACCCGTCTTCACGAAATCAGCTAAAGTATCATCAGTAACATTGGATCTCATCCAGTTGCACGTAATGGGTGCCTTGGGAGCCTTGGGCGGCATTGTGAAAGACGAAAACCTATGACAAAAGGAAATGTCCGGTTCAACTATAAGCCGGAGGAAGTTTACAGTTTGGTATTCAAGATGGCGGCTTATGAAGGGGCCTAATGACATATGGCTAATTGTGTCGGGTTATCTAAGCCGCTGTGGGCATCCTGAGTCATTCAAGTTATTTAAAACTCTATCATAAATGAGCCGGAAATTTCACGGCGCTTGGCCTCTTTTAAGCCGGAGATATGAGCCGCCGTGGCTAACAGATGCAATTTTTGACTAAGTGTGGCATAAACAAGTTTCACAGATCGCAGTAATTATTTTGGATCAAACAATCGTCCAGAAAGAAAAAATTTCTAGACCTAGAAAGCTGACACAGAGAAGTTCATGAGCTCTAAGAAGATATCTTTGCAAGTAAAGGGGACATGCTATTGTTGAAAATGGGTGCGAAACCACAGCCGCACGAGCTCTATATGGTTTCTGGATCCAAGGGGGCCGTGTAGGAAGAACTGTGAAGAAATGGCGACGAACTGCGAAGAACAGAGGAAGAACTACGGAACCCTAATGCGAATCTACTGTAGGGAGGTGCAAGGACTTACTGGCGCTGATGAGACGCGGAAGTCGCTGCCGTTTCTCTGGATCAGTTCAGGGTGATGCAGCGGCCAAGGTTGAGGAAGACCAGGGGCGCGGCGGCGGCGGCGGAGCTCGAGTTCTCGGGTGTCAGAGGAGGAAGACGATGGAGGAGATAAGTAAATGAAGGCTTACGGGCCGGGCCTATTTATAAGGTGCGGCTAGTAAGTGGGCGCGAGAAACGAGGAGGCCAAGGTGTGATTATCTCGCTACAGAAGCGCCTCGATTTTCAGGATAGCCATTAAATATAAGATCCGTTGGAATATGACAGAATAAAAAAATGGACTTAATGGAAGATGACGTCATGGCGGGTTACCCGGAATCCAGAAGATGATGTCACGGCGGGTTATAACCTTCACACAAATATAAGCCGGAAGATTTTCTCTCAAAAGGATTGAAGATTGACATGCACCGGTTCAAATCAATCTGGGGCCTAATGTTGAGGATATAACCATTAGAGTCACCCGCCCAGGAGGGGCCGGGTTACGTCATAATGGTCATCACGCGAAGCCCAGTACCAAACTTGAAGACGACGGGTCAATAATGGGCTTAAGACCCGGAGATGGCTAAAAGCCCGTAGTGATAACCGTCGTTATGGTGAAACTTGTAGTGTAAGGCAAGAATAGTTAAGAGTCCGAGCCGGACACTGTTATGAGTCGGCCGGGACTCTGAGAGCCGCTGGGTGTCAACCTCTCTATATAAAGGGACGACCCGGCGGCGGTTTAGGGACAAGTAAGACCAAATCGATAACCAGGCAGGACGGTTTAGCTCCTGGTCGTCGAAACCCTAATCAATACCACCTCAACTGGACGTAGGCTTTTACCTTCACCGTAAGGGGCCGAACCAGTATAACCCTCGTGTTCCTTGTCCCGTTTAACCCCTTTAAGCTTCCTAGCTAAGATGGCTCCACGACTAAGTCCTTGCACGAGGACATCTGCCGTGACAATTCCACGACACATATAGAGCATGCTCAAAATGGAGCAACGGTGCAACACACACTCCAAACAAGATATAGCAACAATCTGTCCAAAACAGCAACTAGGCATCTAGAAAGCATCAAAACAATATGCTACAGTAACTCAACATGAAAACAAAAGGCATGGGCATGATGTACAGATAAAGCATTACAAAACATGAACACTGAGCTATCTCCAGAAACCAGTAGAACATGCTCAAAAGGACATGGCAAGATTGCAAATAATAACAGTTTCAGACTTAGCAGAAATTACTGGACATAGCAGAAATAACATCAGGTTGCTAAGTTTAGAGCTATCAAACAACATGCTACAGAAAGAGATCATAGCAAACAAAGGCCTGGCATGAATCTACTAATTGCATAGAACAAAAGTCTCTTACTGAACATGAGCTAAAAAGGCACAGAAGATATGATGGCACCCATATAAACATAGCAAGTTATATGACAGATTCAGACTTGGTGAAAATAACAGGACATGGCAGAAACAACGATAAGTAGGCATGTTCGTGAGCTTGAACCACTCAGCACAGAGCAATACATGGCATGACAAGGTAACCAACAGTAATATGGCATAAATATGAAGCAAAGCATGGCAATAGCATAGTCATAGGGTACATGGGTCACTAGCAAAACACATGGCAATAACGAACTTCATGTCAACAGGCTGACAGAAACATTATTTAGCAAGTTTGGAGCATGATAACAAGAAGCTACAGCAGACTATAAATGCAAACAAGGGATATGGATGGATAGACCATAACATGTATAACAAAACATCCTTAGTGAACATCTCCAGATTATGCATAGAACTCATGGTGACAGCAGGTTTACATGGCAACAAAATATAACAGACTCTGACTTAGCAGAAATGACCAAGTCACAGAAATCAGCAACATCACGAAGCCTAGTTTGCATGCTTGTGCTAGTCACCACATAGATCACAAAAATACATGTCATACACCTCTGTAAAGATGGCATGGCATAGATCAAAACACATGTAGAGCTCATACTCATAAGATGCACACATTAAATGCAACAAAAATAACAAATCACCAAGTGCTGATAAGTAACAGCAGTTAACAGCATATAGCACTCTTGCACCAGAGATTTAGGCATCAAGATGGACTCAAACGAGCATGGCACAATGGAACAAAATGAAGAGCATCTCGAGACGAACATTTCAATATATTACACGCACAAAACGGTCACACATGTACAGAGTTTCACCCATCCAAACATGCACACATGAAGTTTTCAGAAAAAGACAGGCCAAAATAAACCTCGCGGGGGGGTTGACTGGACGGGCAGAGGAGGTTGCCATCGAGGGAGCCATGTCCGGCGGCGGCCCGATCGTCGGTGAGGCTGTGGGGCGCGGAGGAGGCCGGGGAGGGCGGATCTGGTCGTCAGGGGCCGGATCCCGCCGGAGCGGGGCGACAGCACGGAGGCGGGGCAGGACGGGGACGGCGGCGAGCTTCTCCGGGCAGCGGCGCGACCTGCGCTGAGAGAGAGAGATGGTGAGAGAGAGAGGGGGAGAAAGAAGGGAAGGAGAGGGGGCGGCGAGGTCCAGGCCTGGCGGGGCGCGCGTCCTCCGGCGAGGCGGCGGGGTCGGCCTCCAGTGCGGGGAGCGGGACGAGCGGGGAGGCGAGCGGGACTCGAGCAGAGCGAGCGGGAGAGTGCGGCGGCGTGATTCGGGCCAGGCGGGCCCGGTGCGGCCCGGGGGCGGGCTGGATCTGGGCCGCGGCGAAGTGGGGCGCTGGGGCACATGTGGCACGCAGGGAGAGGAGGAGGGTGATGGCGCGGTGGCGGCTGACCAATGGGGCGCTGCCAAGTGGCGAGGTGGAGGTGGCCGGCGGCAGAAATTGAGGAGGGAGGAGGCTAGCGGCGGCTGATGATTGGAGGGGGGGTGCGAGTTTTGAGGAGGAGGGAGGAGAGGCCAAAAATGGCAAGGGGGGCTGCTAAATATAGCAGTTTTGCTAGGGTTAGGAGGGTTTAGGGGGGGTTTGGAGCCCTCCGATCTCGATCGGACGTTTCCGGACGCGAGGGGGGGTTAGGTTGGACCTTGTGGGCTGTGAGAGAGGCTTGGGCTGAGAGGAGAGAGGAGAAATGCAGCCCGGCAACGGTTTCGGAGACCGAAACATCCGACGCAGGTACCGGAAGCGGTACCGCTATACATTTAACGGTTGGGCAGTCAAACGGACTCCGAATGCGACGAAACTTGGCAGGCGGCCTACCTACACTATAATAAGACCGCATGCCAACTTACATCCCATTCCGAGAACATTTTTTATGCCACTTATAAAATAATATTTCGGAGGTGCCGCGGGCGCGTGCGAGTGTGTCTGGACTCCGAACGGACAACGGGGAGAGCCGGGAGGACCCGAACGGATACAAGTTTTGAAAAACATGCAGATGATGACATGGCAAAATGCAACACGCAAGCAAACGACATGGCAACAACGACGAATAACTGGAAGACACTTGGCGCATCGAATCCGGGGCGTTACAGCCCAGTCTTCACAGCAAGCTACAGGAGGGACAGCACAGCCTAGAAGGGGAAGGCCTCCAAAGCAAGCAAACATAGCACCTGGTGCTAGTTCTAGTCAGAGAAGGAGGAGATCTACCAGGGTTAGCATGTTTGATGAACTGAGGGGTTAAGCAGGACAATTTATGTTGTTTAGAGCCTTCAAATTGTTAGTAGGTTGCTGGTGATGTGCTACTTGCATGAACTTGTGTTTGATGAACTTGTGTTTGTTACTGTTAAGCTGTAGAACTTGTCTTTCATGAACTCTTGTTTGTTACTGTTAAGCTGCATAATTTGTGTTCAATTGCAAAATGCTACTGTTTACTATGTTCTCTGTTGAAAGAAATTTCCTTTCGATAGAAGCTTGGCAAAATATGTTCTCTTCTGGCACAAACAAAGAAGCTCACAATTGTACCATTTCACAAGACAGCATAGTACCAGCACATTACACAAATAGAAATTTCACACAAATATTTGGCACAAATTCAGTACACACCAAGTAGTACAGTTGCTTCACCACAACAACCAGCACAAAGAAGAACTGAAGACACAGTACAACACTACAGATTCTTAACACATAGTACAACAAACCAAGTGCCAAATAACAGGATACAAACTCAAACTCCTTCAGCACCGTCAGTGCCATCGATCTTGCCCAGCACAGTCTTGAAGATACGCTTCCGAGTCAGGTCCTTGCCTTCTGCTGGCAGCCACTCATCAGGCAGTCCTTCAGCAAGCAGAGGACCACGATCGACAACCTCCTTCATGTGGCAAATGACAGGATACAGTAAGCTGTTCTTCTTCCTCGGCGACGACGGTCCGTAGTCACCCAATTCAAATTGCATTGCTTCATACTCATACATGGACTCGGGTGGCTTGTTTGTCAGCTTCGGCTCAGGTATCTCCACTGTCACCACCTTGCCAACAAACGAAGGGTCACGAAGCCACGCCATTACCTCAAGCTCGCGGCGGCTTGCCGGCGGCAGGATCTCGATCAGCTCGCCACCCAGCTGCTTGAGAACATCTTTCACGGACGCCGTCGTCCAGGCCTGGTTAGGGAGGCCTTCAAAGCCGAGCTTGCTCTTGTACTTCAGAGCACCTGGCTGAGCACGAACCATTCTGCACCAACGCGAAAACTGAATCCAACGCCGGCAACACTTGATCTTCATTGACGACAAGAGCACCGCAGAGCACTTCTCCTCCGTCGAGAACGTCAGCCACAGGTCGTGTGGTGGGCACGCGCCCTCGATGACCACCTCGGACGGCACCACCCCGCAATGCTGCCGCAAGGTCGCCAGCATGGCTACCGGCGTCACTGCTTGCTTGCCGTCTCCGACCGCAGTTGCCAGAAGCACGTACTGCCCGAAGCGCAGCTCCAACGCATCCATGGCCGGAGTGCGGGAGATCAGGACATGGCTCGCCTCTCGACGGAGCTCCGGCTCTCCCCGCCGCCACACCTCCTGCGAGAACCACTGTTCCAGCAAGCTACGGCTCGCCGGGGCTGCTGCGACGACCGGGGCCGCGCCTCCACCGTCGGCGGTGCTCACGGCGTCCGGTGACACGGTGCTGGAGCTCACGCCGCCGCCGTCCATGGAGAATAGGGTTAGGGATTTGGACTGGGAAGTGGGGGATTTCTGATCCAGATCGCGACGGGGAACGACAGCTCTATAACAGTCCTACCTGACAAGTAGGCCCCACCGCGGTCAAAACCGCCCTTTGACTGTGCCACATCAGCATCGCATGGAGACAAACCAGTCGGGGGGTTTTTTGTCCGGTTTGGTTTTGTTTGGGGTGTAGAAGGAGCCAAAATAAAGATCAGGGGGTAAAGCGAACCACCCACTTTGTTCAGGGGAGTAAAATGGACTTTACGGATATTACCGGAGCAACTTCAAATATTGACAGAACTACATATTTGACATAATATATTACGGATTGTACCAGAGCAACTAAAAATACTGACAGGCCTAAATATTTGACATCCACATATAGTACGAATATTACCGGAGCAACTAAATATATTCACATAACTAAATATTAGACATCTAAACATATTACCGAACAACTACGACAGAAAAATGTTTGTTTAATTATACCCTTGAAGCATGCGAAGCAACCACGAATGGTGGCCTTTAGTCACCAGAGCCGGAGCCGGAGCTTCATCTCCACCACACTGTCGGAGCTTCACCTCCACCACTAACACAACCTCCACCACTTCCACCAATATGCTCACCACCACCTCCACCAATATGCTCACCATGACCACCGCGAGCTACCCCATCACTAGATCGAGGTCTCCCTTTGTGACGCCCGGATAATTAAGCTACAGTAATCCCACGCTAATGATGCCACGTCACCACGGTTACTGTTGTTAACCTCGCGATGATTCGAAACCGTTTCAAAATTTAAATTCAAATTAATGTCAATAATAAAAGTTTTCAAAAATTTAAACAAAAATGTTCGGTGGGTGCCAAATATTGCACTGATAATTATTGTGGAGAAAACATATTTTTAGAAAATGCCTAAATGCATTAAAATGAAATAAAACAGAAAAGAGATAAAAGAAAATAAAATAAAAAGAAACAAACAAACAAAAAAAGAGCAAACCCCTTCCTGGACCTAACCCCCCCTCTCACTGGGCCAGATGGCCCAGCTGGCCGGCTCATCTGGGCGGCCCAACCCAGCAGCCCACCTTTCCCCCGGTCGCCTCCCTCCTCCCTGTTCCCCCGACCCAGCGACCGCGCTCGCCGGTCGCCACCGAACCCTGTCGCCGTCCCCGTCGGAGAGGGGATAAGGGCGACATCCCCTCGACGCCTCGAGCCCTCCCCTCCACTCACCCGCTCTCCCTCTCGGCCCCTGCGCCTTTCCCCCCTCAGCTCCACCTCGTTCCCCACCGCAACCGAGCGCCGCCGTCGCCATGGCTGCGCCATAGCCGCGGCCACCGAGCCCCGTTCTCCTCCCCGACGTGTCCACGAGCTCCGTCGCGTCGAGCCCGTCCTCCTCGACCACGGGCCCGAGCCCCGGGAACCCTGCATCAACCCCGCGCCATCTTCTTCCTCGTCGGATCCCCGCCGCCGTTCGCCGTCGGTTCCGACTGCACCACGCCTTCCCCGCGCCCGCTCTAAATGGCTACGCCCGCTGTGAGCTCTTGCTCCTCCTCCCCCTCTCCATTAGCTCGCTAGCTTGCCGTAGCCACCGCGCCGCGTTAGGCCGCACCCTCCGCCGCCTGGCCTCATCGCCGGCGTGGCCACGGCGACCTTTTGGTCCCGTTCGTGCCTCCGTTGCCTTGGCCGCATCGTGTAGGCCTCGCCCCGCTCTTCGGTTTGCCCCAGATCGCACCGTAGCCCCGCCTCTACCGCACGCCCGAACCACCCCGCCGCCGGCGAGCTCCTGGCGCTCCGCTCCGACCTCCCCAGCACCCCGCACCGCCACCGTTCGACGCGCGGCGTCGAGCCGCGTCGAACGCAAGCAACCGCGGCCCCTGGGACCCCCTGTGCGCTAAACCCGAGCCGAGCCCGCCGCGCGCCGCCGCGATTTGGCTCGCCGGAGCTGTTCCGGCGCCGTCCGCCGATGTGGCTAAGTGGGCCCCCCTGGGTCGCTGCCAGTGGGTCCTGGTGGCCCAGTTGACTGGGTTGACCCCAGTCAACTGCTGACTGGGCAGCCCAGTGTCACTGTCATGCGGGCGCCGCCGCGTAAGTAAACTAAATAAAATGTTTTTATAAATAAAACTAATTAATTAATCTAAATAGGCACTGACAGGTGGGGCCTACCTGCTAATAACCTTGTTTAAGTTAGTTATAAAACACTGTTAGTGCCCTGTCAATGACATGTGGGTCCCACTGGACCCACCTGTCTGGTTTGACTGGTCAGCCGACCTGTTGACCTGCTGACGTCAGCGTTACCTCATGCTGACGTCATAATTCATTTTTGCTAAATTCAAATAATTCCAGAAATTCAAATAATCTTTGAAAATTCATATCTTTTAAACCGTAACTCGGATGAAAATGTTTTCTACATGAAAGTTGCTCAGAACGACGAGACGAATCCGGATGCGCAGCCCGTTCGTCCGCCACACCTCCCTAACCTATCGAACTCGCAACTTCCCTCCTCCGGTACCTCTGTCCAAAAACGCGAAACACCGGGAATACCTTCCCGGATGTTTCCCCCCTTCGTCGGTATCACCTATTACCGCGTTAGGGCACACCTAGCACCGTGTATTGTCATGTTACGCTTTGTGTTGCTTTGATTGCTCTGTTATTTATTGTGTTCCCCCTCCGTTACTTCTTTCCGGTAGACCCCGAGACTACTGACGACCCCCAGTTCGACTACGGAGTTGACGACCCCTCCTACTTGCCAGAGCAACCAGGCAAGCCCCCCCTTTGATCACCAGATATCGCCTATTCTTCTCTATACTGCTTGCATTAGAGTAGTGTAGCATGTTACTGCTTTCGGTTAATCCTATTCTGATGCATAGCCTATCATTGTTGCTACAGTTGTTACCCTTACCTGCTATCCTACTGCTTAGTATAGGATGCTAGTGTTCCATCAGTGGCCCTACACTCTTGTCCGTCTGCCATGCTATACTACTGGGCCGTGATCACTTCGGGAGGTGATCACGGGTATATACTATATACTTTATATACATGACACATGTGGTGACTAAAGTCGGGTCGGCTCGTTGAGTACCCGCAAGTGATTCTGATGAGGGGGCTGAAAGGACAGGTGGCTCCACCCCGGTAGAGGTGGGCCTGGGTTCCTGACGGCCCCCGACTGTTACTTTGTGGCGGAGCGACAGGGCAGGTTGAGACCACCTAGGAGAGAGGTGGGCCTGGCCCTGGTCGGCGTTCGCGGATACTTAACACGCTTAACGAGATCTTGGTATTTGATCTGAGTCTGGCCATTTGGTCTATACGCACTAACCATCTACGCGGGAGTAGTTATGGGTATCCCGGCGTCGTGGTATCAGCCGAAGCTCTTCTTGACGTCAGCGACTGAGTGGCGCGCGCCGCATTGGACCGTAAGCTCGCGCTTGTATTAAGGGGGCTAGGTCTGCTTCCGGCCGCGTACGCAACGTGCAGGTGTGCATAGGGCGATGGGCCCAGACCCCTGCGCGCATAGGTTTAGACCGGCGTGCTGACCTCTCTGTTGAGCCTAGGTGGGGCTGCAACGTGTTGATCTTACGAGGCCGGGCATGACCCAGAAAAGTGTGTCCGGCCAAATGGGATCGAGCGTGTTGGGTTATGTGGTGCACCCCTGCAGGGAAGTTTATCTATTCGAATAGCCGTGTCCCTCGGTAAAAGGACGACCCGGAGTTGTACCTTGACCTTATGACAACTAGAACCGGATACTGAATAAAATACACCCTTCCAAGTGCCAGATACAACCCGGTGATCGCTCTCTAACAGGGCGACGAGGAGGGGATCGCCGGGTAGGTTTATGCTATACGATGCTACTTGGAGGACTTCAATCTACTCTCTTCTATATGCTGCAAGATGGAGGTGGCCAGAAGCGTAGTCTTCGACAGGACTAGCTATCCCCCCTTATTCTAGCATTCTGCAGTTCAGTCCACTGATATGGCCCTTTACACATATACCCATGCATATGTAGTGTAGCTCCTTGCTTGCGAGTACTTTGGATGAGTACTCACGGTTGCTTTTCTCCCTCTTTTCCCCTTTCTATACCTGTTTGTCGCAACCAGATGCTGGAGTCCAGGAGCTAGAGATCCCGAGGATGATTCTACGTGGAGTTCGGCTTCGAGGAGTAGTTAGGAGGTCCCAGGCAGGAGGCCTTGCCTTTTCGATCGTTGCTACTTTTGTGCTAGCCTTCTTAAGCCAAACTTGTTTAACTTATGTCTGTACTCAGATATTGTGGCTTCCGCTGACTCGTCTATGATCGAGCACTTGTATTCGAGCCCTCGAGGCCCCTGGCTTGTATTATGATGCTTGTATGACTTATTTATGTTTTAGAGTTGTGTTGTGATATCTTCCCGTGAGTCCCTGATCTTGGTCGTACACCTTTGCGTGCATGATTAGTGTACGGTCAAATCGGGGGCGTCACACCCTTGCCTCCCCCAACTATCTACAATGCATCCATGGTGGAAATTCGGCAAAAAAACAACTGATTTTGATGTACAAATGAGAGAAGGTTTCTGAGTGGTAGAGAGAAGAAACAAAGAACACAAAAGAAAGAAATAGAGGAAGAGGAAGAGAAGGGAAGGAGGGGGAAGAAAAGTGGGCTGGTGCGGGGATGGCACCCTGTCGGCCTACAGGTAGCCGATCGGCCTGCAGGTGGCTGACATGGGCGTGCCGGCTAGGCCCCAGCCACCAACAGCACATGCCGGGCCGAAGGTGAGCGCTATGACGTGGCCTGGCCACTCGTCGGCTGCCACGTGGCCGAGTGGCAAGCTGTCGGCCTCCGATAGGCCGACGGGACCCAGTCGGCCACCGGTCGGGTGACAAGTTTCAGTCGGAGCCGACGCCATATTATTATTACTAGCACATATGCCCGTGCGTTGCACCGGAGAAAAGTTGACCATCCGGCCAAATTAAACACAGTCCCATTGCAATTATATGTTAAGTTATATCATACTCCCACTGTCCCGTAATATACCGCCTATCTCATGTTCACCTACAATCCACGTACAAAGCATCCAAATCATTGGGAGTTAATTTCTTCTTTTTGAGAAATGCGGAGTTAAATCCTTCCTGCTCATTTTTAACAACACAATGGTGTGTTCGTTTCTCTAGGGATAATCAGGACCCACTGTTCACTCTATCGATTCCTGGAGCGGTTTATTGATTTTCTATACAACTTGCAAATGTATATAAATTGATGAAATTTAGTGTAAAAAAAATGAGAAGGCGATTATTTAATTTGATAAGTAAACAAACCCTCTCGTTTGGATTTAAAGGGCTTGACGGCCGAAACTCTACGACCAAGTGATAACCTCGCATGAAGATTAAATGCATCGAATTGTAATCGGTGACCGCATGGAGAAGCAACTTCTAATTGGAGGAAAGAAAACCCATCGCATACATTGGCCGGTGCTCTGTAACGATTTGCTAAAGAGATTAAATTAGGCATTTTTCACGAATGACCCAAAAACAACGAACCTACTCATTGCACCTGGCTTAATAATAATGGACGGAGGTGATAGACACAAGTAAGAGCTAGCTCAATTTACTCACTCAAGGTATATTTTTCTTTTTTCAACAAATGTTCAAAAATTTAAAATGTTTGCGGAAACTCCAAAAAGTTTGAAATTTCTGAAATTATTCGCATTTTTATATATTTTGATAGATTTTAAAAATGTTTGTGATTTCAGAAAATGTTTCTGTTTCAAATTTTGTTCAATCATTAAAAAAAGTCCATATTTTCCAAATTTGTTCGCAAATTCAAAAACATTTCAGGGGATTTCATAAAAAATTTGGGTTCTGAAAAATTGTTCACAATTTCAAAATATTTTCACTTATTTAGGAAACAAAATTCTGTTTTCAAATCTTGCTCATAAATTAAAAAAAAATCGTGTTTTCATAACTTGTTCGTAAATTCTTAGGGGAATTTAACAAAATTTTCGCATTTTAAAAAAATGTTCATAATTTCAGAAAATGTTCCCCTTTTCAATTATGTTCCTGTTTTTCAATAAATGTTTGCATTTTAAAATAGTTTTTATTCATAGTTTCAAGAAATGTTCAAGTCTCTGAAAATTTGTTAACGTATTTTGGAAATGTTTGTTTTTCAGAACTATTTACTCTTTTTGAAATAAAATCACATTTGAATTTCAAAAAAGTTTACATCTTTCAATGCATATAGTTTATATAAGCGGAGCTGCAATTTTTCGACATCAAATTGAAGAACTACAGTGCTTTAGGGGCGTGGTTAACTCGCGCTAGGTGTTGTGTTCGATTGCACTTTAGACATAGACTTTTGCTAGTTGTTTTTATGTTTCGCCACTGCCGGTTGTTTCTTTTAATTAAAGGTCACGCAGCAATTTTAATACTGAAACATATATGGCCGCACTGGTTAGCAGCGCGGGGTTACATGCTGCCGGTTGCAGGTTCGATTCCCACCCGAGCCGTCTTTTTATAGGACGAAAAACTCAGCGCGAGGCCAGATTATTTTTGGACGAACGAAAATCATTGGTACCATGACGGACGAAAATATATCTGGTCCCACCGCAAACGAAAAAAAGTGGAGAAACAATCCTTCCTTTAATATTACATAAAGATAAAATAAAAATTATTTTAAGAAAAAATCGGCGTATTATTTCTGTAAATTAATAAAATAAATAAATGTACTATTAAAAAAAAGCCTTTCGCGGTTGTTTTGGCGCCCGAATCCCACATCTTCATCTTAGAAACCCGCGCGACGGCCTTCCCATTCCCTGCCCGTCCGATCTCCTCCCCTCGCGGCGTCATCCTCTCATCAGCACCGTCCATTTGCCCGCTTGCCCCCCGGTCAGTCCCCCCCAATCGCTGCTCCCCGTCTTCCTCGTCTCCGCCGGCCGCCGTCGCCTCCCCCACCCACCCACACACACACACACACCCCCGAGAGCGCGAGAAGATGCAGCCCAAGATCAACACGTTCTTCAAGCGCCAGGCCACGGGGCCGGATTCGAACAGGTTCTTCTTCTCCTTCCCCGCTTGAAGTCGACCACCGCTCGTACCACAAATCTCGCCGGTTCGGAGCCTAGCCTTACAATTGATGCAGAATTACCCCCCGACGCGAAATTTTGATCTGTGTTCGTTCTCATTTCCTTCCAAGTGGAGGGGTGTTTGATGCTTCCAAAATCTTGGAAGTATTCTACACCGAATTGGTGCCTTCCAGATTCACCTTTGGACTGATCCGTGTCGATTGTTTTGGGCAGCGAAGCGACGGAGGCGAAGAGGCCCAAGAGCTGCGGCGACGGCAAGGTCCTCAACAAGAAGAGGAACTACGGGCAGTTCCACCTGGAGCTGGGGCAGCCTGATTTCCTCCTCCACATGTGCGCGGCCTGCGGCATGATGTATGCCCGCGGCAACGACGAGGACGAGAAGGTCCACAGGGCCTACCACAAGAGCTACCTCGAGGGCGTCCCGTTCAAGGTTCATTAGGCCCCGCTTGTTCTTTTGTGAATTGCAGTGACATTGCCCTTGGTTCCTGTGTTTCTATGGTTGGAGAGTTTCTGATCGACGAGTTGCAGGGTTGGCGCGAGGAAACCGTGGTTATGAGGTCCGAGGGTGGTGACCGGATAATTCTAGCAAGCGGTGAAAACTCATGCATACGGAACAGCAAGGTAATTTTTGCCAAACTCACTTTGTCATGTCAGATCCATGACTTTCTGAAGAAGTGCAGACTGTAAGTTAACTGGTAGCTGTAATCTGTGTGTATGCGTCTGTGCTTACTGCTGAAAGCCTGAACCACTTCACAATCAATCCACATTTTGACATTAGAAACGCAGATGCAAATTGCACAGATTTTGAGATTTAGGATGCAACCATTTAATATCATGTACATATTTCAGGTTCAGGAGGTGATCAAAGTGGTGGAGAAGGAGCTGGGGTTTGGTGAAGGCCAGCTCCTTCATAAGCTCTGCAAGGTAAGTTACAGTCGTAATTCCTGTGTATATAAGATATAACCGCATAAATGCAATATGTTTTGTGTTACTGAAAAAAGAACATCTCTGTTGCATAGGTGTATCTGTTTGTATCTGGCGGGAGGATAGCGGGGTGTCTAGTTGCCGAACCGATAAAAGCAGCACACGAAGTTATTCCAAGCTCTGCATCGGAAAACCGAAGCAATTTGCCGGACAATAAAACTGAATCAGCACAGGCAAAGCATACATTGGAGTTTGGGAAAATAAGCTTCAAGAGGGAAGTCCTACGACGGCATAATCACCCCGACAAGAGTAAAGAAGAGTGCCAGGGCCCTGGTGCCATAGTCTGTGAAGAAGAAGCTGTGCCCGCGCTCTGCGGATTCCGGGCAATCTGGGTGGTGCCATCGCGCAGAAGAAAGGGAATAGCGTCCCAGCTTGTGGACGCTGCAAGGTACATTATCCAGGCCCTTTCCTTGCAGCTTTCTCATGCCTTGAAAACTCATCACTATGAAGCATGCACTCTTCTCCTAAACAAGGGGACATGATAGCATCATGTGTCAATTTTTCACCAGATTGCATACATTCTTGCTAGACTAGCTGTAACTGATATCACCCTGCAAAGATAGATTGCTGGTTTATCGAGCTTGCCTCCCCTGTCCTGACGACGTCGCTTCCGTTGATCTCCTACAGGAAAAGCTTCTGTGAAGGCGGCACGTTGGGGATCTCACAATGTGCTTTCACGCCTCCAACCTCTGAAGGGAAGGAGCTGGCATCGACCTACTGCAAGACCAGTGCATTCTTAGTCTACAGGGATGGAGATGTATAGGAGAGGTGCTCCCAAAACTGGAAACCCATGTGTTGAACAGTTGCAAAAGTCGTCATGTCGAATACTTGACACTTAAATAGGGCATTCTGCTCTCCTAGTGCTGATGATTCAATGCACATAAAGTTCCTGTTCCTAACATGTTTTGTTATTCCTCAGCAAAGATAGTGTAATTCTGTAACAAGCTATTTCATTATCAGTTTGTCAATATAGCCAAGGCCGTCGTGTTTAGACGGTTGTAGAGAAAAATAGCAGTGGGCAAACACAGCCAGAGTCGCTTGAATTCTCATATTTCATTAAAAAAAAAGAGAGCCGCACAAATATATCATTTAATCACCCAGTGATTGCGTTATCCAAGGCTTGACTGATCCAAAATGCTTGTGTAACACGAACTTGAACAAAAGCTCAATAGATGTATCATATTCTAATTTTTCCTAGCTGGGCCATGGATGGCGGCAGCTGCGTCCTCGTCAACTTCTGTTTTTGTCAGTGATGGCCTTAGCGACCTTATCGCGGCCTCGAAGTGAGCCTTGTGTATTGAACTGGCTGACAGGTCTTCCCTCAGTGCCGCCATTCCTGCTTCCCTGCACAGGCCTTCGAGATCAGCACCGGTGAACAGCTCGGTGCGCTCCGCTATCTCCCCAAGGTCCACATCCTCCCCCAACTTCATCTTCCGTGTATGGATGCGTAGTATCTCGTGCCTGCCTTGCGCATCTGGCGGTGGAACATACAACACCTGCAGTTCAAGAAAGTTATGGTGGCTGCAGATGTGCATGCTAGAGAGGGACACAGAGACAGGTGGGTACCATATCAAAACGCCCTGGACGGAGAAGAGCTGCATCGATTGCCTTGGGACGATTAGTAGCAGCCAAAACAATAATCCCCTACAACATATATCA
The DNA here is from genome assembly GCF_002575655.3 of Aegilops tauschii subsp. strangulata. Lineage (NCBI taxonomy): Eukaryota > Viridiplantae > Streptophyta > Magnoliopsida > Poales > Poaceae > Aegilops > Aegilops tauschii. Next base: position 454,752,230 of record NC_053036.3, on the reverse strand, counting down.
AGATAGCCTTTTATTACAAAGAGAAGTAGGGATTCAGTAGAATCAAGTTGAAAACTATCAGCAAGCTAAGATGTACCGTAGCCAGTTCTAAACCATCCATTTCAGTCAACAAAGTTGATAGGAGTCTTTCTCCTACTGTGGCATTGCCACTGTCCCCACTAGGACCAGTTCTGCAAGATCACACAAGTGTCAACCTAAGTTATTTCGTTGCAAAACTAGCATCTCGACGGACGGTCAGTACTCGGTTGAAAAAAAGCAAAGATTCGCAAGTGCACAACTGAAGTTCACATCAATCTCGGTTCTGGTCCTGATAAACAAAATTCAGGAACAGTTTCTAAGAACATATGTTAACACTCTTAATTCCTAATTTTTAAAATCCACCTGTGAGATACACACGAAATACAACAAGTTTCTTCATGGATCTGCACCATATCAGATGTAAGTTTCTTGATCAGATAGTTGCAAAAGGATAGAAAAGTATATACCAATTCTCATAAGAGTTCTATACAAGTTCTCTTTTACTAATATTGCACATCACATAATGTAGATCTTAAGTGTTTATGTTCTATATTTAAGACACATTGATCTCATACCGTTTAGGGGCGATTGCATCAGCCTCATCAAAGAATATGATGCTTGGAGACGACAGCCGTGCCCTCTGAAATGTTCTTCGCAACAAAGCTTCACCTTCTCCAACATATTTCGAGTATAGTTCTGCACCACTGGTCAACAAAATATTTCAAAACCTAGATGACCTTCGATGAGGTGTACATCTTGAACAGAAGATGGCTACGTGGAGCTTTTCTATTCATTAGTTTAAGCTTGCACACACTGCAGGATAGCAAACATACTACAACTAAACCAGCAAACACTCCTATTAATAAACCAGCTTGATGTCATACACTCATACGAAGTGATTTTTTTTTCATGTTTTAGTGCCCAGAAAAACTTCATGTTTTTTCCGTCCTCTATATCTGGGATTAGTTGGACTCAGCTTGATTAGAAATGTATAGACTCGTGATTTGATTCAAACAATGTACACGGTAATCGATCTTTCTATGACAAACCTCAAAGAAAAGAAAGAAGCTTGGGCGGCATGTGCTGCAGCCTTGGCAAGGGTAGTCTTGGAGCACCCTGGAGGACCATGCAAAAGCACACCACGAACTGGTGATATCCCCAGTCTTGCAAAGGCAGCGGCATGCTTGATGGGCCACTCAACAGCTTGCTGAAGCTTTTTCTGCAGCATAGGGACAATCGTCATCACAACATGTTTGTATTATATGATAGGATTCGTATATGATAAGAAAGCCTAAAGCAAAACATATCTCACCTTTAGATCTTTCAAACCTCCAATATCATCCCATGAAACAGTTGGAGCTTCTTTAGTTACCCCTCTTATCATGCTTGCTTTGATCTGAGATCTCGCAGACTCCCAATCTTCCATGAGTAGTGTGAGCACCTTCCCATCCTCGGATGAGTTTGACAATCTACGATAAGCAAGTCTGGCAGCTTCTCGACACAGAGCTTCTAGATCAGCACCAACATAACCATTGCACCATCCAGCGATAATTTGAAGATCAACATTTTCATCAAGATGCAGATTTTTGGAATAGAGCTACAAAAATAAGGCCTATTAGACTTCAAGCAAATTCGTCATATCAGTTAATGGATTCAGACAATGCAGGTTTTGCAGCGTTATGTTACAAACATTTTAGGCTCGGTACAAAAAGTATCAAGCAGTGGCAAGTGATCTCAGTTTTATGCAGGCATCCTAGGGCGTGTATCCAAAAGCATAGCACTTTGCAGATTTAACCATACAACCGGAGTAATAAGCAGAATGCAACGTAGAAGTCATCACAAAGATAGTAGATAAGAAGAAATCAATATTGACCCAAATAGTAAGTTTATGCTACCTTAAGAATCTGCAGCCTTTCTTCTACCGTAGGAACAGTGACCTCTATCTCTGAGTCAAAACGTCCTGGCCTTCTCAATGCTGGATCGATGGCATCCACCCTACACATTACGAGACAAGATATTGTTTCAGTACAACTACTTTTCGTGAGATGATATATAGACTACAACCAGTGTCCTATTGGAGAGGTTTTAAGCATGGCAGTTAAAGCAGCAATTACAATCCTCCAACTGGCGTTTCTAACCTGTTAGTTGACGCAACAACAACTACGTGAGGAAGCTTCTTCGACAATTTCTTATTTCCATCCATCAGAGTTAGCAGCTGACCAACAATGCGGGATTCCTGCTCTCTCCTGTGAGAAGCACAATGAGAAAAACAGATTTGGGCAAGCACCAAAAATGATAACATGATAAGCATACCTACTGTTACGCCGTGGACATATACCATCCAGTTCATCGATGAAAATAATGGCCGGCCTGCCCTGTGACGCCTGAGAGTACGCTTCAGAGAAAGCTTCACGCAAGAATTTCTCACCCTCTCCAGCATGAGCTTTATGCACAGAATACGTACTGTCAAGACAGGCAGATTAGAGCACTTAATGATGATGCCCAAATACACACTGAGAAACAAATGGTACTCCTATTTGGCAGATTAAGACTAAAATTGTAGGTATGGATGCCATCAAGCTGAGGTAGTACTTGATCATTGTCAGGTGGGCACTGCATTCTCGAACAATGGCTTGAACCAGGCTTGTCTGACAAGAAGAACAAGAATCAATCCTACGAACCACACTGGTCAACATTTGTAGGACGATCAAGACATGCCAATGCTAATGCAGTACCTTTCCGGTGCCAGGGGGGCCGTAGAGCAGCAACCCTCTGGGCCACTGCAGACGCAAGCACACGCAGCACAAGGAGCACAAATTGGTTAAAGAAGGCCCGTCAGACGATGAAATTGCTGGGGGTTGAAGAGAAGGGGGCAGGAGGTAGCACCTTAAGCCCGAGCAGGCGGGACTGGCGAGCGTAGAGGAAGGGATAAATCACGAGCTCCCGGAGGGCCTGAAGGGCCATACGGTTCCCAGCGACAGCCTCCTCCGCTCGCCAACGTGCAACCGGCTCGCCGTCCTCCCCATTAGTGCCGCCTCTGCTCCGTGCGGCCATTACCTCGCCCATTACGCTTATTTCAGTGCTCTCCGAGACCCGCGTGGGGGACTTCAAGTCGTCCTCGTGCAGGCGGCGGGACGGTAAGCCGCGCCGACAACGGAGAGTCGTAGGGAATCGCCGGAGCTGCGAGCGAGAACCCGGGATAAACCCTGGTGAGCCCTAGGACGCCGCAGGCACTGTTGGCCCACGCGCGTGGAGCGGCGACGGTGCTCGCGGGGAGGGAGAGGATGCGACTCTCGCCGCGGGGAGGTCCACGCGCCGCCCTCGCCTTCGCCGCTGTCGCTGCAACCCAGAAAGAGGAAGCGGAAGCGCACGGGGAGAGGAGGGTGAAAGGCGGCGGCGGCGGCGGCGGCGCTCGGAGAGGAGCGGGTGGAACGGCGATGGCGGCCCAGCAAGCCCAGCTCTCGTCTTAGCGGTATAAAGATGGGCCGGCCTTCAGTGCGGCACATTAAACAAGTACTCCCTCCCAGCGGTATAAACATGGGCCGGCCTTCAGTGCGGCACATTAACAAGTACCCCTCCCTTTCAAACGACTCGAAGTTCTAGTTTGTCTTTTTTCAAAGGCGAATGATAGGCGCCGGCGCACCGGCGCAACGGTTCGGCCGGTCGCATCTTGGGCGTTAGTTTGTCTTTTTGTCCATCGTCAGACTAGCCTTCTTTATCTTTTTTTTCTCAACAAAAATTGCATCCAGCTGTTCGTCCTAGACATCCGCCTTGGACGCACCGAGGCCTGCCTTGAAGCATCAGCAGCTCGCCGCCGGTCGTTGTCCTCGCCACACCACCATGCCGTCAGCTACAACTTTTTTCTCACGCCCACTGAAGCTTTTCTATGGCTGAAGCTTTTTCACAAAACGGTTGAAGCTTTTTCCATGGACGGTTCCAGCTTTCGCGGTTGCGTGGTGGCCGGTCCCCAAAATCCGTCGCCTTCGATTGAAGCTCTGTAGGACGCTGGTTGTAGCATTTTTTTGGTATTATTTGCAGCTCCCTCCACGCCATTTACAGCCTTCTTTCTCTCTCTCTCTTTGAGTGGTTCCAGCAAAAAAGATTGATCTAGCAAAAATATCATAAATGGGGGTGTAGCAAAAAACGAAGACGGTTGTAGCAAAATTCAAACACCGTTGTAGCAAAACTTGGAGAGGTTCCAGCAAAATAAGATGGATCCAGCAAAAATTCAAAAACAAGGTGGGAGCAAAAACTAAGACAGCGGTAGCAAAAATCAAAGACCATGGTAACAATTTTTTGAGTAGTTCCAGCAAAAAGATGGATCTGATTAAGCAAAAAAATCAAAAGACGGACAGCCAACTGTGGTAGCAAAAAGCAAAACGATGGTAGCAAATTTTTGGACTGGTTGCAGCAAAAAAAATCACTCAAAAAATGTGGATCCTGGTTACAGCAAATTCCGGCGCCGGTGGTAGCTTTCTCGGTGCTGGTTGCAGCAAATTGCAGCACCAACCTCCAACCTCGCCGGTTGCAGAACGCCGGGGGGGGGGGGGGGGGGTGAGGAGATGGACGACCATGGCTTCCCCGGTTGCATCAGCCCCTAAGTACTCCTCACATCAGAAAGTAGTGGATGAGTGGAAGAGCAGAGCCCCGTCTCAACCCGATCTAGATGCAAAAAAGGAAAGTGGGGAACAGATGTGATTTCTCCAGCGACTTGATTTGGGCGCTCCTGCTGGAGGTAGGGGATGAGGAGCAGTGCTGGAGGTAGGGGATGAGAAAGGACTGGGATGAGTGGACGAGCAGACGGATAAGACCATCGAGAGGGATCGAGAGGGGTGGGAAGCGGTGGTGGACCAGGAGGCTGCGGTACCGACGTGGCCATGTGGGCTGTCACACGTCGTTTGATCCAGAGGGATCATGCGACTCGTACTCGACCGGCCGAGCGTTCGGCCGGTCTGCCGTACGTTAACATTTCCCTTTTTCAAAAATGAGGACAACCTCTACATCAAGCGATGCACACAATCTCTTTATTAATCAAATATCACAAAGTACAAAATTCAGCTCAGGTACATAAGCAAAAGAGAATCATAAAGCAGAAAGCCAATACCCGCAAAATAGGACATATCTAGTTTCTGCCTTCACGAGGAGAAGGGAGCTACTGGTATTGTGATCAGAGATGGCCATTGGTAATTTGTGGCAGCGAGTAACAGCATAATTGAAAACATATAAACTTGATGGCTACAACTGAAGCTAGAGCGTTGAAAGCCAAGCTCATCCTCGCAGGTCAAGTTGGATGCGACAAGATAATAATCAACTCAGGCTGCTTGAGAGTTGTTGAAACTATGCATGATGAAGGTTTTCCAATGATATAAGATTCGTCAATATATGAAGAGCGTGTGTTCCTAGATAGGAATTTCTCTCGTGTAATCATGGAACATTATCTGAGGGAGAGGAATGTTGTAGCTCATTTGTTAGCTGCCCGTCTGGAAGGATCCGAGACTTGTGTATGGATGGGCGATCCTCCGGCTTTCATTTTATCTAACCTAATAGAGGATGTAATTATGTTTGAAAATTAATAGAGTCATCATGATGGCTTTCCTAAAAAGTACTTCTTTAAATTTGACCAAGTGTGTAAAAAAATATTAAGTTTGACTTCACGTAAACATATAATTTCAAGTAAGTTGGAAGGGAGGTAGTACTAATTATTTTTATAAATCTTGAAAATATTGTATTTCACTGAATTGATGTAACCGCCTTAAGAATAAATAAATAAATGCATTATTGTAAAAAATGTGCTTGTATAAAATGTTTGTGTAATTTTATAAAATGTTTTATGTGAAAAGAAAAGTTCATATGTTGCGAGAAAAAAAATTATATGTGAATAGATGACTATGTATGTTTAAAGCTATTCTTAAATATGAAAATCATGTATATCTATAATATATGTTCATGTTTTGAAAAACAAATGTTCACGCAATAGAATTTTCCAGAAGGAACACAAAGACACATGAAACAAGAAACTGAAAAAACACACACTCACACAAACAAAATAAATAAACGGGGAAAAGAAACTCTTACAGTACCGGGTCAGCTCATGTAAGTTGTCGCCCGTTAGCGAGTGTTATGTATTGCCTTCAATAAATGATAGTACATAGTGTATGTGTCGCTGTGGACGCCAACAAGGCCTAGCATAATGTGATAGGGCAAGCGGGCATTCTCGCGGGCTCAAAGGTACCCATGTCGCTAAACCGTCGGCTCAATAAAGAGCGAGAGGCTTTGTCACACAAAGAACGGATACTGCCATGTGTCATCACAACAAAGAGATAGTTCAGATCACCCTTGGCAAGCTCCAACGGCTCCAAACAAGTAGTGCGGGGAGTTGGCCGAAAGGGCTGGTAGTTAGGCATCTATAAGATTTACCCGCATAGTTCCCGTATATGTTCGGACTGCAATGTTCGGATCACTTTTGTAATTCAATTGGGGCTCGTATATGCTCTTTTCTCTGTCTGGACTGATATTTTAGGAACAAAAGTAGGGGAGCTTTGAGAGAGTCCGGACATCCAGCTGACCGACGACAAGTCAACCTGTATCCATTCCCCTCTCTCTTCTCCATCCTAAAAAAAGACACTGAAAAGAGATAACACATAGAGCGTTGGCGCCACCATGATGGAATCCGCCATGGCCGCCGATGAGCCCTCCATCCCCATTGCCGCCTCCTCCTACCTCTCCTCCCCATGGCCGCCGACAAGTCCTCCATCCCCGTCGCCGCCTCCTCCTACCTCTCCTCCCATGGCCGCCGCCGAGCCCAGATGAAGGCCAGCGTGCCCAATCGGCTCGCCGCCTTCTCGAGCATGGCCAACACGGTGAGGTCGCGTCCCGACGGTGTTGCCGTTGTGGCCGACCCAAGAGAAGACCCCGAGCTCGCCGGCCTCCATCGTAGTCGCACCCCTGAGCTCACCGGCCTCCGTCGCCGCGCCCGGCGCCCCTGCCGTCGTGGTCACGCCCCTGAGCTCGCCGAGCTCCCTTGTCGGTATCCTTCCCAAGTCGCGGCGCTGCACACCAAGTGTTTGATAAAATGTTAAAAAAGATGAAGGTCGAAGTTTGCGACTAGCGTTGGATTGCACGCTTCCGCATCAGTGTCCGGACCTCTGTCCAGACGTGAAAAACGGACATTTGCGGCACAAATATACATGTTAGCGTTGGAGATGCCCTTAACCCTCTTTGCATTTGAAGAGATTGCCGGCCCATTTCATTCTCGTCTTGGATTGGTTCAGATTTGCACAAAGTCGACTAAGACTGATCCAAGATGGAGTTGACCAGACTAGTAGTAGATGATAACCTCAACTCAAAAAAGAGTAGTAGATGATAACCCTAGAAAACATTTTTGGAGCATAAAAAACTGATGGGGAAACCAAGATCTCTTTACATTTTCACATATATATATGTAGGCCTGTTTGAAGCGCAAGGACTCAAACCACGTGAATTAAAGACACAAATAGGAGAAAACATGAGGCCGAGGTAGAAGGCTGTGTTGGCTCTGGCTGCAATGGGATGACCCTCATCGCCCGCAGGCTAGTTCCGAGATTCGTGTGATGCTTCTAATGTGTCCCTCTTCAAGGCGTCCATGGTCATCACAATCGGCGACGAGCATAAGGCTGCATTTTGGCATGGATAACAGGAATGGGGGGCCTGTGCCACCGTTATCCGGACCTTTTCACCACCGCAACCCAAAAGAACAAACCAGTCGACGACGATCTTCTAAATGATAACTGGATTATATGTGTGGCTAGGCTGAACAGCCTTGAGCAGCTAGGTGAGTTCATTGTCCTTGCTTTTGTTGTCAACTCCACAATTTTGGATCCACTCGTGCAAGACTCCATCCGCTGGATTAGAGACCAAAGTGGAGAATATTCGTCCAGGTCGACTTACGAGGTGCAATTCCTTGGATCCCATTTAAAGCTCTCCACTAACAAAGTCTCTAACATTCAGGCGGAGACAAAGTGCAGGTTATTCTTCTGGCTCGTTGATGCGGAGCATCCTACGGTCATCCCCACGGACATTTCATCATCACCTCGAACACCAAGTGGACCAATAACGAGAGCCCATGCACGTGATATCGAATGAGGTTACCTCTTTCCTCTTCGAGCTCCCTTTGGATTCACATAAGAAACGGCTTCTACCTCAATCGGAAATGTTATGCATTCTTAGGTACCGAGGAGAAGATCGTGAGGAAGCATGGAGGGCTCACCAAGTCCACATGGAGCCCCAAGGAGAAGAAGGAGCTCCAAGACATGAAGCACCGGAGGCTCTCTGGACACCCCGGGTGCCCGCACCATCCACCCCCGGGTGCCCGCACCCTCCACTCCCGGGTGCCTGGACCCCCGGGTGCCCGCACCATCTATCCCCGGGTGCCCGGCCCTCCCCCGCCTGGGCACTGGAGATGCCCCCGGGTGCCCGACCCCACCAGCCGCTAAGGGTGCTAGCCCTCTGACCTGTCCGGGTGCCCGGGCCGCCAACCCCCGGGTGCCCGGCCCCCTTCTTGGCGCCCGCCTCTGACCGGTCCGGGTGCCCGGACCCCTTTACCCTGGGTGCCCGGACCCCTCCGGGTGTGCCTGCATGCACTATGGGCATTTGACCCTTGTACCCCCGTTTTCCCCCAATTTCGTCCTATAAGTACTCTTCTCCTAGTTCATTGTTAGGGTTAGCAAAGTATTGGATACACAAAGAGAGAGCTTTGCTCATCTTCCTCCTCTTGGAGATCATGACCTCCTAAGGGAGAAGATCCTCTTGTTGATTTCAAGGCCTCCTCTTGGAGAAGGATCCCCATCATAGGATCATCAAGACCTCACCTAGTACGAAGAACTTTACCCTAGTGCTATTTCCCTTGGATTGATCTGGTATGCTTGTGGATCTCTTGTATGCTACTCTAGTGGATGTGTGATTGTGGTTTGTTTGAGTGTTTCCTCTCTTGAGTTTTTTTGTTCTTGCTCTTTTCCCCCTCCAAGTGTGAAAACATCCTCCCCTAGGGTGAACAACATCTTGGTATCATGAGCAAGGTTGATTCACACCTTGGAGTCCCTACCCCCCATTTGCTAGCTTAATTTTGTTGTTTTTTCGTCCTAATTCAAAAATCCCCACAAAAATAGCCCCAAAAATTGTTCTTGCAATTTGTTGGTTCTTGTGAGATTTTGTTGATTTGGTCTACAGATCTGTTATTTGGCAAGTGTATCTAGCCTTCCCCCTTCCATCACCACCTTTCCCACCACGAAATCCACCGAATTTGGCCATTTCCCAAAGATTTCCGCCCAAATCGGCCACCACCGGGTGCCCGCACCCCAAACCCCCAGGTGCCCGCATCCCCAGGAAATTTTCGCCCACCACCCCTGACCACCCCGGGCACCCGCACCCCGTACCCCCGGGTGCCCGCACCCCCCCCGAATCAGCCCAACACCCAACACCATTTCGGTCACAACTTTCACTCTCGAAGTCTGATTTTGACGTCCTTTAGCTCGTTGAGTAGTTATTGACATCCCCCATCCATTTAGATAGGTTCCACCACCATTTGAATCCATCAAAATTTTAGCATTTTGGCATCTTTGCCTAGGACACCCACCATATCATCCACAAAACCACCATAGCTTTCCGCAACCTAACACATTTTGTTCCATATAGCATTTGTGTTGCTTGAGTGGTGACTTGAGTCTCCTAAGGTGTTTCGGCTACTTAGGGATGGTTGCTTCTTCATCAACCACCACCACCACTTCCGCGTTGCCAACTCCAGAACCACCAACGCATTTCGCTATCACCATTTGACATTTTTCGTTTGAGATTTTGAGTTTGCGGTTTTTCCGTTTCCTAGGGTGTTTCGGCTAACTAGGAACGGTTTGACATCATCAACACCGCCGCTCAACTTCGCCAAGGATTCGACATTGGCCACCTTCACCTTTTTGAACCCTAACCGTAAGCAAGAGTGGTAACTTCTATATCATCTTGGTATCGTGGTATCCCATCATTGTACATACATCCTTGCCATTGCGTCACTTTCCTATTGAGACTGGCCATTTGAGTATTGCCGGGCCACGCTACTTGTGCACTTTAGTGATCATCGATACGAACGTACCATTGCATACACACCTCATCGTGGTATCATCATATCATCTATTGTGTCACAAGATTGTTCCCGCATACACAATTGTTATCTTGGTTCGAGCATTTTGCAGAAGTGGCCAAAGAAAAAATAAAGAGAACAAGCTTTTAAGCAAAAAGAGGAGAAACAAGGAGCTTGTAAGCAATAGCCATAGCATCGCCACATTGCATATCATACTACCATATTGATCATCTTGGATCATCGTGTGCGAAACACCGAAACATCATACATATATAGCATACTTGGGATAGAAAGTTGATACATTTTGCATCTCATAGGTTGTGCACAAGTGTCGTATCCGCCTATTTGAGCAATCGTGCTAGCGTCTCTCTAGAGTTGTGCAACACGAGCGTTTCCGTGGATTCCACATATTGAGCTCATTCCTTGGTTGCATGACCCCATTTATCTACCCCGTGTGTGTGTTTCCGTGTGCCATTCTTTGATATTGGTCTACTTGTTTTACTTGCAATTTTGTGAACCTTGATACGTCCATTTTGCATCATGTTTTCCTGCTTTTATTTATGAAGTTTTATGCATAATAATGCTTTTGGAGTAATTCTAATGCCTTTTCTCTCATAATATGCAAGGTACACACAAAGAGGGAGAATTCTGGCAGCTGGAAATATGGACCTGGAAAAGCTACGTCAGGCTACCTATTCTGCACAACTCCAAACCAGCTGAAACTTTATGGAGATTTTTTATGGAATATATGAAGATTATTGGAGCCAATAAGTACCAGAGGGGGCCCACCAGGTGGGCACAACCCACCTGGGCACGCCAGGGAGCCCAGGCGCGCCCTGGTGGGTTGTGCTCACCCAGGCCCACCTCCGGTGCCCATATTATGGTATATAAGTCATTTTGACCTAGAAAAAATAAGGGGAGGATTTTCGGGATGGAGCACCGCCGTCTCGAGGCGGAACTTGGACAGGAGCACTTTTGCCCTCCGGTGGAGCGATTTCGTCGGGGAAACTTCCCTCCCGGAGGGGGGAATCATCGTCCTCATCATCACCAACAACTCTCCCATCTTGGGGAGGGAAGTCTCCATCAACATCTTCAACAACACCATCTCATCTCAAACCCTAGCTCATCTCTTGTGTTCAATCTTGTACCGGAACTATAGATTGGTGCTTGTGGGTGACTAGTAGTGTTGATTACATCTTATAGTTGATTACTATATGGTTTATTTGGTGGAAGATTATATGTTCAGATCCAATATGCTATTTAATACCCCTCTGATCTTGAGCATGATTATCATTTGTGAGTAGTTACTTTTGTTCTTGAGGTCACAGGAGAAATCATGTTGCAAGTAATCATGTGAACTTGATATGTGTAGGATATTTTGATAGTATGTATGTTGTGATTTCCTTAGTGGTGTCATGTGAACGTCGACTACATATCAAATTATCAAAGTGGGAGGTTTGTTCAAGTAAGAACAACACCTAAGCACTGGTCCACCCACATATCAAATTATCAAAGTGGCGAACACAAATCAAACCAACATGATAAAAGTGACTAGATGAAATTCCCGTGTACCCTGAAGAACGCTTTGCTTACTATAAGAGACTGTTTTGCCCTGTCCTTTGCCACAAAAGGATCGGGCTATCTTGCTGCACTTTTGTTACTATTATCGTTACTTGCTCGTTACAAATTATCTTGCTATCAAACTACTCTGTTACTTACAATTTCAGCACTTGCAGACATTACCTTGCTGAAAACCGCTTGTCATTTGCTTCTGCTCCTCGTTGGGTTCGACACTCTTACTTATTGAAAAGAGCTACAATTGATCCCATATACTTGTGGGTCATCAAACCTTCTCAACATTATCGATATCTTGACTAACATTTGCTTGAAATTTTGTGCCACCAATCCTCACCAAGCTCCTCCATAAGCTTTACTTGTGTAGGTGTGAGAAAAAAACCGGTACCAATTCTACTATTGTAGCATTACATTGAGTGATACTCGATACATCCTCAATCTTCGGAAAAGGTAACTTCGGTATTGTTCTCTCATTTCCTACTCACCTCTACTCGAGTCTTGTGATGGATAAGCAAAGCACAACATCTTTGGACCTCGACCGCATAGAGCGACTCGCCATCGACATACGACACTCCGAAGCAAGGAAAAGGGACTACATCAACGAAAAGTTTGATGCACACATGGATGACATCTGACACGTGTTGGCCAACTACAAGTCTTCTTCCCCTTCGTCGTCGTCAAGGCGGAGACGCTCAAGTCGCAAATCTTTGGAGCGGCCTCACGATGCAAGTACCACATGACACCGTCATCATCTTCGAGACGACTGCCAAGACGCCCGCAAGCCAAAGGTGAATGACGGCGAAGAGTGCCATCGACTACAACGACATTGTCACCACCGAGAGGAAGCTACGGCTACCACCACCACTTTGGCATTTTTGCCAAGTGTTATCAAGGCATCTTCACCTTTGGACGTACGACATCTTCGCCTACTTCCCATAAGTACGCCTACTTTGACATCATCAAGTCCAAGGTGACCACCTACAAGCGAGGGAGACACTTCCATCTTCGGAAGCCCCTCAAGGAGAATGGCCGAGCATGGGAAATTCCCTTCGGTCATGGAGAAGAGCTATGAGGTGCCACATCAAATGGACCTCATACAATACGACGACAAGATGGTTGAGCAAGGGCCATCCCCTTCGACCACGGCGGCGAGCACAGACCTCTTCAACAACATGAAGACGGCACCCCACTGGGACTCATACTCCGAGTCAAGCTACGAGACAGCTCATGAGACTTTCTCTTTGATCTCGGAGGAGAGGGAAGATTTGCCACTTCCTATGGCATTCATCTTTGGAGGCGTTATGGATGAGGAGGTTGAGCATGGGGCTATCCCTTCAACCAAGGCGGCGATAGGAGTTGAGCATGGAGACATATGCCACCATATTCAGAGTGAGAGTGACTTCACCACTAGCCCCATATATGACGAGTTGCCCCAATTCCCATGTGAGGAGAGCCACCACCACCACCACTTGAGTGATTTGAGTGACTCCACCATATGTGGCATTGAGTGCACCTACCTTGAGGGAGTGAGTGAGGCACCACCACATAGAGAGAGAAAGGTAGTTGATAGGGCATGTGAGGCCATTTCGATTTTTAACAACTTAACCCCTACCTCTACTGTGTCTTCTCATGTGGTGCTAGGTCCCATATATGATGACGCATCGATCTTCGACGACTTCGTCCTCCCTTTGGACAAGACGATGGCCATGGTGGAATATGATGCACCCCCACATGTTTCCATCAAGATGAAGATATTGACCATGACTTGGTCTTTGCCACCTCACCTACACCACTTGAGTGGAATGAAAAAGATAACATAGGTGAAGGTGATGCTCTAGTCCCACTAGTGGACATCCTTGACATTGATTGCTTGCATGATGTTGATCCATCATTTGTCATGCATCATTGTCGGAGTAAATGGCCACGGGTAGCCTAACCGACTCCCCCTGGCTCCTCAAAAAGTTATCGGGTCATTTCAGCCTTCAAGCATACGAAGCATAGGGCCGCCTTCCCCCGGCCGGCTATCCCCAGGGCCGACTCCCGGAAGGCGACCCAGACCCAGAAACCTTCCCCAAGAAAGCTACGAGATGGCCGACTCCAGGAAGCCGGCTCCAAAAGGACCGACACCCAGAAGCCGGCCATGAAGAACGCCGACTCCCAGAAGCCGGCCAAGACCGCACCCACCAAGACTGTGTCCACCTAACGGTGATAAGACGGGGCGTGGCCACAGTACAACCCACTACCCCCGAATCCCGAAGCAGGCATGGCCACAGGACGTCGTACGGGTCAGTCATCTCCCGTCCGGCGCAGCACTGTAGCCATGTTGGCCTCAACGTCATCCACGACAGACGCCAGTACGGCCCGCGGGCGGCGGGCCCCTTTAGCCAGAGAGATGCTCGAAGGCGGCCCGGCCTCCCCTAGTCGGCCAGGGGCGTAGCCGGCCCCCAGGAGCCGGCTACCTCCCTCCCTCGAAACATGTGTCACATTAAGGAGACAAGACGAGGTAAGGCTACAGTGAGAGCCCGCAAGGCGGCTACGCTGTAGCCATGCTTACCTCGACAAAGCCCTCGTCATCAGGGGCGAGGCAACAGTAACCAGCCGCCGACAAGACCCCCAAGCGGTGGGGCCGGCCTGTCGACCAAGAGGCCGGCAGCCGGCGGGACCCACCAGTCGGCGGGCCCCAATGGCTGGCGGAGAAGCCGGCGAACACAGACACTGACGACTGGGACCCGCGCCCAGCCGGATTACTATTGTACCCCTGGGGGGTAGGCCTATATAAACCCCCCGGGGCACCCATGCAAAGGGTTGGTCTCATAGAGTTAAATACACCACATAGAGAGAAAAGGAGCACTAGCCTTGCCCTTCTTCCCCCTCTAACCCGACAGCTCAAGGAGCACTTGTAGCTACTTGTTTTAATCTAGTGATCATGCGGAGACCCCGCAGAGCAGGACTAGGGGTGTTATCTCCATGGAGAGCCCCGAACCTGGGTAAGATTCGCCGGCGTGCATGTCTTCGCCTCATCCCGTTTCCAGGCACCAGCGACGTCTTACTGGCTCCCAGAATGATAAGCCACCCGTTGGCATATGTCACACCTACCACCCGACATTTGGCGCCCACCGTGGGGCCAGGTGCACCATCGTCCGGAGACCTGTTCTGGACGGGAACCCTTTTACTCCCCCGCGAGCGCAGCCAGCCTGCTGCGCCCGATGGCGTTTGCCCCGATGCGCTGCAAGGCGTTGACGACGCCTGCGCAGCGAGCTGCCTCGCCGATCTGCTCGGCGAGACTCGCATCTCCGACGAGCCCGCGTCCGACGCGGGCACGGACTACCCCGAGAGCCGCCTCGTCAGCCTCCTCGACCAACTTCACGTCTCCAGCGAGCCTGCTGTAGACATGGAGTCGGTCGGCTCCACCGACCCGATGCTTGTCGACTCCGACACGGCATCGCTCGACGCCTACCCCCCGACGTGGTGGTCTTCGACGACCCTCTCCCTCGAGCTGACAGCGGTAGCAGCGCTGTCACCGAAGTGCTGGTCATCAGCCACGTCGCCAACTCGGGCGAGAACGCCCACGACGCCCTGCAAGCGGCGATGCATGACTTATCCGTCCCCATCCCGGCTGACGCCGATGCCGAGACCCTGGAGGCGCTCTGCCTCGCTCTCATCGCGGAAGGCCAGAAGATAGCCTCCATGAGACGCCTCACCGAGGCTCACCAGCGCGAACTCGACCGCGCCGCCTTTGGCACGCCGCCTCATGGCGGGCCGAGCCGAGCTGGCCTCGTCCAGAAGCGCGGCGCGGCCATCGCCAGCATGCTGGGGGCGGACCGCCCCATCTACGCCACCCCGCTCGAGAATCTGCGAGCCGCTCAGGCGGCCGCTGAAGAGCTAAATGGGCTGGGAGCCGATGAGCTCCCCTACATGACAAGGCGAATCCAGCAGCTAATCGACGCGGCCGCAGAACGACACGAAGCCGGTGCCCGCGCTGAGAGTCCTCCCCCGCACCGAGAGCACGCCGCGACATCCCGGTCGCCGACTGCGAGCGGCGCCCGCGCGAGAAAAGACAAGGAGCCGTCTGCTAGCCGCAGCCGGACTCGGATCATCATCGAGCGCGACACGGAAGGCCGCCCTCGAGCAGTGGAGCGTCAAGGAAATCCGCCTCCACCCCCGCCTCGAGGGGAGAGATATCCCACCCCGCCGCCTGTCACGCATCCGACTCTTGGTGGCCGACTAGGCCACCGCGAAGGAGTCGGCGAGAACGACGCCCGCCACCGGATCGACCGCCTGGCTCGGTCCCTGGTGCTAGAAGAAGAAGACGATGTCGGTCCGCCATGCTTTGGCCCCTGCATCCGCGACGAGCCCTTCCCCAAAGGGTTCTCGCTCCCCAGAGACACGCCCAAGTACAACGGCTCTGTGAAGCCGGAAGATTGGCTCATCGACTACTCTACGGCTGTCAGCATAGCCAACGGCAACAGGCGCGTAGCCGTGAAGTACGTCCCCCTCATGCTACAAGGCACGATGCGTACCTGGCTCAACAGCCTCAAGCCCTACAGCGTCAACAGCTGGCTGGACTTCACGGAAGTCTTCGTCCGCAACTTCACCAGCACGTACAAGCGGCCTCCCAAGCCTCGCCAGCTCTCCCTATGCGTCCAAGGGCCCAACGAGTCGACCCGCGACTACCTCACGCGGTGGGCCGAGCTCCGCAACTCCTGCGAGGGGGTGCACGAGGTTCAGGCCATCGAGTACTTCACCGCCGGGTGCCGAGAGGGCACCCTCCTCAAGCACCGACTCCTCTGCGACGAGCCGGCTACCCTCGACAAACTGCTGATCATCGCGGACAAGTACGCCACAGCCGACTCCTCGATGAAGAACGAGCTTCGAGTGGACGCCTCTGGGAAGGTGATCGCTCCGGCTCCCAAGACGCCGGCTGGCGACTCCAATCGGCCCCCCTACCAGAACGATCACAAGCGCAAGGCCCCTGTGCCGCCTTCCACCAGCCGGCAAGTGGCCACAGTTGAAGATGAGCAACCCGAAGAACGGCCCGCTCCCAAGAAGAAGGGCGGCAGGCCGGCTTGGCAGCCGGCTTTCTCCTACGAGCAGACTCTCGATGCCCCCTGCAAGTTCCACAGCGGCGCGAAGCCGTCCAACCACACGACCCGAAAGTGCCACTGGCTCACACGGATCTCCAAGGGCGAGGGGCTGGTGCCGCCTCCGCCTCCCGGCCCGCCGCCACCAGCCCCCAGCAGCCGGCTGCTCGACCAGCAGTCGGAGCCATTCAAGATGAGTTCCCTGAAGAGCACGCCGCCTACGTCGTCTTCACAAGCCAAGTTGAAGACAAGCGTAGCCGGCGCCGACAGTACCAAGAAGTCAACACAGTCGCCTCCAGCAACCCCGAGTTCATGCACTGGTCCGAGAAGCCTATCAACTGGAGCCGGGCCGACCATCTAGAGGTGATGCCGTCCCCTGTCTCATACGCATTAGTATTGGATGTCACCCTCGCAACGGAGAGGCGAGCTGCCCGATTCTCCCGCGTTCTGATTGATGGCGGCAGCAGTATCAACATACTGTACCGCGATACCATGGAGAAGCTGAACATCAAAGCAAAGCAGCTCATGCCAAGCCGGACCGTGTTCCATGGCATCGTACCCGGCTTGTCCTGTTCCCCGATCGGCAAGATCAAGATGGATGCTCTCTTCGGAGACAAAGATCACTTTCGCCGAGAAGCAATCTGGTTCGAGGTAGTGGATCTGGAGAGCCCTTACCACGCCTTGCTTGGCCGACCTGCTCTGGCCAAGTTCACGGCTGTACCCCACTACGCCTACCTGAAGATGAAGATGCCGAGCTCGAAGGGGATCATGACTGTAGCCGGTGACTACAAGAAGTCCATCGAGTGCGCAGCAGCCAGCAGTCGGCTGGCCGAGTCCCTCGTAGTGGCAGAAGAGAAGAAGATACTGGAACGGGTTGTGGCCATGGCAGGCAAGCAGCCGGCCTTGTCCCCCAACCCCAAGGATTATGATGCGCAGGGCTCCTTTCAGCCGGCCAGGGAGACGAAGAAGATACCTTTGGACCCGGAGAACCCGGAAAGGTTTGCAGTCATTGGTGCAAACCTGGACGGTAAATAGGAAGGCGAGCTTGTCGACTTCCTCCGTGAGAATTGAGACATCTTCGCGTGGTCCCCAAAGGACATGACGGATGTTCCGAAGGATTTCGCCGAGCACAAATTACACGTCCGAGCCGACGCGAAGCCGGTCAAGAAGCCCCTCCGCCGACTGTCAGAAGAGAAGCGAAGAATCGTAGGAGAAGAGATAGCCCGGCTCCTCGCCGCCGGCTTTATTATGGAAGTATTTTTCCCAGAATGGCTTGCCAACCCAGTTTTGGTGTTGAAGAAGAACAACAAGTGGCGTATGTGTATAGACTACACCAGCCTCAACAAGGCCTGCCCCAAGGATCTGTTTGCTTTGCCACGGATTGATCAAGTGATAGACTCCACGACGGGATGCGAGCTGTTGAGTTTTTTGGATGCCTACGCAGGGTACCATCAGATCAAGTTGGACCCAGCAGACCGCCTGAAGACTGCCTTCATCACACCATTCGGAGCTTTCTGTTACCTGACTATGACATTCGGCTTAAGGAATGCCGGTGCCACTTTTCAGCGTTGCATGCAGAAATGCCTCCTCAAGCAACTCGGCAGAAATGCCCACGTCTACGTAGACGATATTGTGGTGAAGACAGAGAAGCGCGGCACCCTGCTGGAGGACCTCAAGGAAACATTTGCCAACTTGCGCCGATTCCAGATCAAGCTCAACCCCGAGAAATGCGTGTTCGGAGTACCAGCCGGCCAGCTGCTAGGCTTTCTGGTCTCCGAATGCGGCATTGAGTGCAACCCTGTGAAGATCAAGGCCATTGAGAGGATGGAGATTCCCACCAAGTTGTGGGATGTGCAGAAGTTCACTGGGTGCCTGGCCTCCTTAAACTGCTTTATCAGCTGGCTAGGAGAGAAGGCTCTCCCCTGTACCGACTCATGAAGAAATCCACTCATTTCGAGTGGAATGACCAAGCAGACCAAGCCTTCCATGAGTTGAAGAAGATGCTGACTACTCCACCTGTCCTGGCGGCGCCGACTGAGAAGGAGCCCATGCTCCTCTACATTGCCGCGACTAGCCGAGTGGTCAGTACAGTTGTCGTGGTCCAGCGCCCGGAAGAAGGCCGAGCCCAGCTAGTCCAGAGGCCTGTGTATTATCTAAGCGAAGTACTATCCAGCTCAAAGCAAAACTACCCGCATTACCAGAAGATGTGCTATGGGGTGTACTTCGCCGCCAAGAAGCTGAAGCCCTACTTCCAAGAGCATCCCATCACGGTCGTGTGCACCGCCCCGCTCGCCGAGATCATAGGCAGCTGGGATGCATCTGGCCGGGTGGCCAAATGGGCCATTGCGCTGGCACCTTACACCATCTTTTACCAGCCCCGCACCGCCATCAAGTCCCAAGCATTGGCCGACTTCCTCTTCGACTGGGCCGAGACCCAGTACCTACCGCCGGCTCCCGACTCTACCCATTGGCGGATGCACTTCGACGGGTCCAAGATGCGCACCGGCTTGGGAGCCGGCATCGTCCTCACCTCTCCCAAAGGCGACAAACTCAGATACACGCTGCAAATCCACTTCGCCGCCTCCAACAACGTGGCCGAGTACGAGGCGCTCATACACGGGCTCCGGCTAGCCAAAGAACTCGACATACGCTGGATCCTGTGTTATGGCGACTCAGACTTGGTGGTCCAGCAGTCATCTGGCGACTGGGACGCCAAGGATGCAAACATGGCGAGCTATCGATTCCTCGTCCAGCAGATCAGTGGGTACTTCGAAGGGTGCGAGTTCCATCATGTACCACGGGCCGACAACGACCAAGCAGATGCCCTGACGCGGATCGGCTCCACCCGACAGGCTATACCAACCGGTGTCTCTCTCCAGCGCCTCCTCAAGCCGTCCATCAAGCCGTCTCCAGAGTCAGATTCTATCTTCGTACCGCCTGCCCCCGATGCAGCCGGATCCGACTGGAGGAACCCAGCAGGCGGCACGGGGACTTCGACAACCGGCCCGGGGACTGTCGTAGTCACACCCGGCTCGGGGACTTCAGAACCCGGCCCGGGGACTGCAGCAACACAAGAAGCGGTGGCCGACTCCAACCCTCTTACCACCCAACCCACCCACCCGAGTCACGGTGGCCGTGTTGACAGTGGAGGAAGTCACAGCTCCATCATGGGCCCAGCCCATCCTCAACTTTCTAGTCAATAGAGAGCTGTCGGCTGATGAGATCTCGGCAAGACTAGTGCAACGTCGAGCCGGAGCATATGCAATAATAAACAGAGAGCTTGTCAAGCGCAGCGTCACTGGAGTCTTCCAGCGCTGCGTCGAGCCAGAGAAAGGAGTGGCAATCCTCAAAGATATCCATCAAGGCGAATGCGGCCACCACGCAGCCTCAAGATCACTTGTGGCCAAAGCTTTCCGCCACGGTTTCTTTTGGCCGACTGCTTTGGAAGATGCCAATGAGATAGTCAAGAGCTGCAAAGGATGCCAAGTCTTCAGTTCCAAGCAACACATGCCGGCTTCTGCACTCAAGACCATCCCCCTCACCTGGCCCTTTGCCGTCTGGGGGCTGGACATGGTGGGCCCATTCAAGACAGCCCGCGGCGGCTTGACACATCTGCTTGTCGCCGTGGACAAATTTACCAAGTGGATCGAAGCAAAGCCGATCAAGAAGCTGAATGGGCCGACTGCCGTGACATTCATCACCGACATCACTACTCGGTACGGCGTGCCGCACAGCATCATCACCGACAACGGCACAAACTTTGCCAAAGGAGCACTGGCACGTTTCTGCGCGACGCAGGGTATCCGACTGGACATAGCGTCCGTTGCCCACCCGCAGTCAAATGGCCAGGTCGAGCGAGCAAATAGACTCATCCTCTCCGGCATCAAGCCCCAACTGGCCGTACCACTGGAGCGATCGGCCGGCTGCTGGCTCGATGAGCTGCCGGCTGTCCTCTGGAGTTTGCGTACTACCCCTAACAAGTCAACCGGCTTCACTCCGTTCTTCCTTGTATATGGTGCCGAGGCTGTCATCCCAACCGACATCGAGTTTGACTCGCCTCGGGTCACCATGTACACGGAGGCGGAGGCCAAGGAAGCGCGAGAAGACGGCGTTGACCTGCTGGAAGAAGGCCGGCTGTTGGCACTCAGCCGGTCCGCCATCTACCAGCAGGGGTTGCGCCGTTACCACAACCGCAAGGTCAAGCCAAGATCTTTCCAAGAGGGCGACCTTGTGCTCCGGCTAATCCAGCGAAAAGTCGGCCAACACAAGCTCCCGGCCCCTTGGGAAGGCCCTTTCGTCATCAGCAAGGCACTAGGCAATGACTCCTACTACCTGATCGACGCGCAAAAGCCAAGAGCACGCAAGAGGGATGATTCTAGCAAGGAGTCGGAGCGACCATGGAACGCGAACCTCCTGAGAAGATTTTACAGTTAAAAGCAGTATGTATCATGCTACCCTTTTGTATTAAGTACGAAACAACAGGCCCCCCGAGGAGCACTCGGGGACTGCCTTCCTTTATCTATGAATGACGAGTGTCATATTCATGAATGTATTATTACATTTGATCTTCTGTCTGGCACCGGGTTCGACTAGTCGGCCCGGGGACTGGCCGCCTTAAGTTATATTAAAGTTCTACCTGAAGTCAGACAAGTAGTGTGCCGGCTCCCGAGTCCTCTCTTGTTGAAAGTCGCAGCTCGAAGAACCGACTGTCCGACTAGCAAGAGCCAAAGGCAGAAAGGATGCCCACACAAAAAATGGCTAAGGACTGAAGAACTTATATAACGAAAAGACGGCCTCCAACCACGCTTGCCAACTGTCAAAACAGCCGGCTGGCCGGCCTCCCAAACACTTCGCTATAATCCAACAAAGCTAGAGTACTTGCCCTCCCAACTGGCCAAACACTTCTCCAGCCACAGATTGCAGAGCAACTGTCCGACTGGGGAGGCGGCAACCAAGGGAGGGCGGCAAAGGAAACAGCAGAAGGATGAAAAGCAAAGAACAAGGGAAAGCCAAACGCATGCATAATCATATTTACATATAAGGCCCCCAACAGGCCGGCAATCAATATAGTTCGAATACACCCCCAGTGGGTGGAATTGTGCAAGCCTAACAAAATAATGTTCCAAGAGTGGCAAGACAGGAAAATAAAGGCGACAGACTAAACTAAGGGCGCGGTGTGGGAGCCGGGTTGGTCGGTGGAGACGGCGTCACCGGCTGGAGGAGTGGCCGGCTGGCGGGTCTCGGCTTGATCATCGCCGGCTGCATGCGGTGCACCCGCGCGTGCCTTGTTGCTGGAGGCACGGTCAAGCTGAGGCTGACCGGCCGCTCCGCCATCTGGCCCGACGTCTTCACCCTCCTCCTCCTCCTCTTCGCCCTTGTCGCTAGAGTCGATCTCCTCCGCCGAGTCTTCGCCGTCTGCCGGGTTCAGCCCGAACCACTCCTCCGGCTGGGCAACACCGTTGTCGTCCACCTCAGGAGCGAAGGCGCTGGTGTCGGTGTAGTCAGCGATCGCCGAAGCCCGCCGGATGATAGCCGGCCGCGCCGGCTCCAGCTCCGTGTCGGCCTGCTGCCGCCAGGTGGCCAGCTAGTCTAGACTCAGCCCGGGATACCAGGCCTTGACAAACTCCAACGCCCGCCTGGCGCCGGACCGAGCCGCCGAAGCCTTCCAGGCCTCGAAGCGGCCAACCGCCACCTCCAGCCAGTCGGCAGTCCGACTGGGGGTGCGGGGAATCACTTCACCAGGCCAGAGAGCGGCCAGCACCTGCGCCCCGACACGTTGAAGCCGGCGGAGCAAGCGATGAGCCGGCTGGAGGCGGGCCTGGATCGCCAAGAGCTGCTCCTCCAACGACCGGCGAGCGTTTGGCGCGATCTCGGCGCCAGCCTGCCTCTGTGCCTCGCGGCGGGCCTCGATGATCTGGTTGGCGGCGGTAGAGTAGCCAGGCAAGTACTCTGTGCAAGAAAGAAAGAGAAAGAAGAGAAAAACACCAAGCCAGAAAACGAGCCAAAACGGCAAGCGGCAAGCAAGGACGAAGAAGAAGGCGGCTTACCGTCAACCAAATCTTCGATCTGGCCATAGCCGTTGATCAGCGTCTGCTTCGCTTCGGCCCATCTAGCCGCCTCTGTCTCATACTCGGCCTGGAGGGCGGCCTCGCTGTCCTGCACCGCCTTCAGGGCCGCCTTGTGGCTCTCCTCCTGGTCGGCCAACCTCTTGGCCAGGCGGTCACGCTCCTGCGCCAAGGCGGCAAACTCGGCCTCCTTAGCACGGAGGGCCGCCTGAGACCCTCCCAGCTGCTCCCTTAGACTGGCGTTGGCCGCTGCAGGGATGGCAGAGAAAAAAAAGCAATAAGAAGAAGTCGTCAAGGAAGATCCGACCCGACTGCTCAGCAGTCGGCCCGAATCTCGGGGACTACACCCAGTGGGTGCGCTGACGTGCCCCCACGTGAGATAAAAGACGAAGCACTTACCCCGGCTCTCAGATAGGTCAGTAGTCTTCTGGGTCAGCTCCCGAGCCTGGGAGTTGAAGGCAGCCGCGCGGAGGTTGTGGTAGTCCTGCAAGTCAGGCAGAAGAGCGAATGAGAACAAGAATAGCAAAACAAGGTCCGCTAGGAAGTTCCAAGCCGCCTGCTCAGCAGCCGACTCGGAACTCGGGGACTACACCCAGTGGGTGCACTGACGCGCCCCCACAGAAGAAACCAAGATCAAAAAAGCAAAGACAAGAAGACAAACCCGGATGGCCGCCCGCGTTGCAAGGAACTCGTCGTTGTACTTCCTCAGCGCCGTAGCCTGGGCTTGAAGCCTGGTCCGGACGTCCTGCGCGGCCACGTTCATCACGGCCGTCCCTCCGCCCGGCGTCCACCCCGAGCTGGCGCTGGCAGCCTCCATGTCCTGGGCCGACGAGCTGGAGCACGCGGCCGGCTGCGGCTCCGATGCAGCCTTCTGCGGCTCCGGACCACCACATCAGTCCTCGCGGCCGGCTCGGCCTCGGCCGATTGCACAGGCGGCAGGTTAGGCCGGCCGCCTTGAGTCGCCCCAGTCGGCGGGGCCGGTGCCGCCTCCCTCTCCAGGACGACGACGTCGTCCTCCCTCTCCAGCCCTGGCTGGTCATTGCCGGCTTCTTCTGGCGAGGGCTCTGGGGCCCCAGGCGCCGCGACGCGCAGTGGGGTGACCAGCAAGGCCCCCTTCGCCATCGCCGCAGCCGCAGCCTCCGCTTGGGCCTTGGCCGCGGCGTCGGCGCGCGCCTTCGCCGCCTCCTCCTCCTGCGCCGCCTTGGCGGCGGCCGCCCTCAATGCCTCCACCTCCCGCGCCTCCCGCTCCTCCCGCGCTTCCCGCGCGTTCCGCTCCGTCGCCGCCTGAAGATCGGCACGGGGGTCCACGCGGCGAGCGGTGCTCCCGGATCCTCCCGGCGACCCAACGACGGAGGCGGCAGCAACCCGCTCGAGCGACAATGGAGCCCTGGTTTTTTGAAAAAGGACAAGGATTCAGGAACTACCAGAGAAAAGAAGAAAGAATACATGAAGGAGCATATACTTACGCCGACACCGTCTGTGGCTGCTTCACCGCCTTGCGGAAGCGGGCCGCCTTCGCGGCCGCCTCTCCCCGCCTGGTCGCCACTACCCCGCCTCTGGGCTTCTTCGGCCGACTGCTGAACAAGCCCGGCGCGGCACGACGCTTTTGCCCGCCGCCCCGAGCAGGCGGCGCGGCGGAGGAACCCGCGCCGTGGCCAGGCGCCGGCTGGCGGCGTGGGACGACTTCCGCCTCGTCATCGTCCGGCCAGTCGTCGAAGCTGACTCCAAGCCCGAAGCCGCCTGCCTCGCCGCCGGCTTGGCCACCACCCGCCTCGGTGTTGTCATCCATGGTGGCCGCCCCCAAGTCGGGGTCCTCCAGGTCGTGCTCCGTCCGGTCGGGGATGAATCGGCGCTCCGCGTCTGACCCGCCTGCAGGCCGAAGAAGAGGGCTCTGTCGAGACAAGCCGACTAGTCAGAGTCGGCCAAAAGGAACTCGGCGACAAAACTGAGAGAAGAAAGGGAAAAAGAGAACATACCGTGGGTGGCGGGTGAGCTCGGCAATATTTCTCCTTGCCAAACTGCCACTCTGCGGAGAGCTTGCAGTTCGCAAGGTAGTTCAACATATGGGCCACTTCGTCGTGCGGCATGTCTTTGGTGCACATCCGACTCGGATCGAGCTGGCCACTCATCTGACAGATCAGATGAGGGCGGCTCTGGAGTGGAAGCACCCGGCGCGTGACAAAGGCGGCCAGCAGGTCGGGCCCAGATAGGCCCTCCGACTGGATCATCACCCGCACTCGGGCGACAGCCGCGGCTCCAGCCAGCGTCAGCGTCACGGCCCGATAGGACCACTGGGGCCGCCTACCCGCCGGCGGGCCGGCTTAGTAAGCCGGCAAATTGACGTAGTCGCCTTGCGAGGCGACGTTCTTCACATAGAAATATGACTTCTGCCAGAGCTTCACCGACTGGATCAGCGTGATGACGGGGATGGGGTTGTCGGCTATCACCCTCCGCATCGCGATGAAGGCGCCACTCTGAGTCGGCACGCCCTGCATACGCGTGCCCAGCTTGGACTGGAAGAACTCCCCCCAGAGCTCGAGGGTGGGGAGGACGCCGAGGTAGCCTTCGCACAAGGTGACGAAGGCGGACAGCAGCAGCACCGTGTTCAGGGTGAGGTGGTGCGGCTGGAGTTGGTAGAATTCAAGAAAGGAGCGGAAGAAGGCGCTCGCGGGCAAGCCGATGCCGCGCAAGAAATGCGAGCGGAAGACCACCTGCTCGCCCTCCTCCGGCTCCGGCGTGATCTCCTTCGCGGGCGCGAGACGGCCCTCACCTTGTCCGCGCCGGGCAGCCGCCGCGTCTTGCGGAGGAACTCGACGTGGTCCTCATGGATGTTGGAGCCATCCCAATCCTCGCCGTACTGCATCGCGGCGTGAGACCGGCGAGAATGAGCGCGGCGGCGGAGAAAGGAGTGGTGGAACGGTACGGCGGCGAGACGCTGCTGTGAGGGAGAGCAGAAGGAAGAAGATGGCGGAGAGGAGAGGGGCGTGCGAGCGCCTGCCGCTTCCCCCTCCCCCTACTTATAGCTTCGCGCGGCGAAGCCGAGGAGGCGAGGCGTGGGGTGGGACGTGGGATTAACTGCACCCACTCCCCCACGCCCCGCGATTACTGCGCCCTAAAGACGCGCCGAAACCGCCGCAGGAAGACGTGCGGGCGGCTTTGGGCCGCAGAGAATTCGCGCCTGGGCTCGGGCGTAGGAGTGGTGGGCCCCTGACCTGCGGCGACGTCTTGTCGCGCGCGTGGGCTGGCAGGCTTTTTAGCCAAGGGATGCCACGTGGTTCGCAGGCGGCGAGTGGCCGGCCCGCAGCCCGGCGCGCGAGCCAGCAGACTCCCGCCCTCCGACTTCAAAAAAATTCGCCAAGACGGCGCGCCCAACCGAAGCCGGCTCCCAGCTGCCGGCTCGTCAAGATAGGAAGCTGACCGAGCTTCTTGACTTCCACCCAACCTCGAAGCCCAATCAGCTTCGGGGACTACTGTCGGAGTAAATGGCCACGGGTAGCCTAACCGACTCCCCCTGGCTCCTCAAAAAGTTATCGGGTCATTTAAGCCTTCAAGCATACGAAGCATAGGGCCGCCTTCCCCCGGCCGGCTATCCCCAGGGCCGACTCCTGGAAGGCGACCCAGTCCCAGAAACCTTCCCCAATAAAGCTACGAGATGGCCGACTCCAGGAAGCCGGCTCCAAAAGGACCGACTCCCAGAAGCCGGCCATGAAGAACGCCGACTCCCAGAAGCTGGCCAAGACCGCACCCACCAAGACTGTGTCCACCTAACGGTGATAAGACGGGGCGTGGGCACAGTACAGCCCACTACCCCCGAATCCCGAAGCAGGCATGGCCACAGGACGCCGTACGGGTTAGCCATCTCCCGTCCGGCGCGGCACTGTAGCCATATTGGCCTCAACGTCATCCACGACAGACGCCAGTACGGCCCGCGGGCGGCGGGCCCCTTTAGCCAGAGAGACGCTCGAAGGCGGCCCGGCCTCCCCTAGTCGGCCAGGGGCGTAGCCGGCCCCCAGGAGCCGGCTACCTCCCTCCCTCGAAACATGTGTCACATTAAGGAGACAAGACGAGGTAAGGCTACAGTGAGAGCCCGCAAGGCGGCTACGCTGTAGCCATGCTTACCTCGACAAAGCCCTCGTCATCAGGGGCGAGGCAACAGTAACCAGCCGCCGACAAGACCCCCAAGCGGTGGGGCCGGCCTGTCGACCAAGAGGTCAGCAGCCGGCGGGACCCACCAGTCGGCGGGCCCCAATGGCTGGCGGAGAAGCCGGCGAACACAGACACTGATGGCTGGGACCCGCACCTAGCCGGATTACTATTGTACCCCTAGGGGGTAGGCCTATATAAACCCCCCGGGGCACCCATGCAAAGGGTTGGTCTCATAGAGTTACATACACCACATAGAGAGAAAAGGAGCGCTAGCCTTGCCCTTCTTCTCCCTCTAACCCGGCAGCTCAAGGAGCACTTGTAGCTACTTGTTTTGATCTAGTGATCATGCGGAGACCCCGCAGAGCAGGACTAGGGGTGTTATCTCCACGGAGAGCCCCGAACCTGGGTAAGATTCGCCGGCGTGCATGTCTTCGCCTCATCCCGTTTCCAGGCACCAGCGACGTCTTACTGGCTCCCAGAATGATAAGCCACCCGTTGGCATATGTCGCACCTACCACCCGACAATCATACTAGTTCGACTTCCCCATGCGATAATTTACCCATTTATGATTGATGTCTACTACGCAACCTTCTTCTTGTAGACGTTGTTGGGCCTCTAAGTGCAGAAGTTTGTAGGACAGTAGGAATTTTCCCTCAAGTGGATGACCTAAGGTTTATCAATCCGTGGGAGGCGTAGGATGAAGACGGTCTCTCACAAACAACCCTACAACCAAATAACACAGAGTCTCTTGTGTCCCCAACACACCCAATACAATGGTAAATTGTATAGGTGCACTAGTTCGGCGAAGAGATGGTGATACAAGTGCAATATGGATGGTAGATATAGGTTTTTGTAATCTGAAAATATAAAAACAGCAAGGTAACTAATGGTAAAAGTGAGCGAAACCGGTATTGCAATGCTTCGAAATAAGGCCTAGGTTTCATACTTTCACTAGTGCAAGTTCTCTCAACAATGATAACATAATTAGATCATATGACAATCCCTCAACATGCAACAAAGAGTCACTCCAAAGTCACTAATAGCGGAGAACAAATGAAGAGATTACTGTAGGATACGAAACCACCTCAAAGTTATTCTTTCCGATCAATCTATTGGGCTATTCCTATAAGTATCACAAACATCCCTAGAGTTCGTAGTAAAATAACACCTTAAGATACACATCAACCAAAACCCTAATGTCACCTAGATACTCCAATGTCATCACAAGTATTCACGGGTTTGATTATACGATATGCATCACACAATCTCATATTCATCTATTCAGACCAACACAAAGAAGTTCAAAGAGTGCCCCAAAGTTTCTACCGGAGAGTCAAGATGAAAACGTGTGCCAACCCCTATGCATAAGTTCACAAGGTCACAGAACCCGCAAGTTCATCACCAAAACATACATCAAGTAGATCACGTGAATATCCCATTGTCACCACAGATAAGCACATGCAAGACATACATCAAGTGTTCTCAAATCCTTAAAGACTCAATCCAATAAGATAACTTCAAAGGGAAAACTCAATCCATCACAAGAAGGCAGAGGGGGAGAAACATCATCAGATCCAACTATAATAGCAAAGCTCGATGTACATCAAGATTGTGCCAAATCAAGTGAAGGAAATATGCCCTAGAGGCAATAATAAAGTTGTTATTTATATTTCCTTATATCATGTTAAATGTTTATTATTCATGCTAGAATTGTATTAACCGAAAACTTAGTACATGTGTGAATACATAGACAAACAGAGTGTCCCTAGTATGCCTCTACTAAGACTAGCTCGTTAATCAAAGATGGTTAAGTTTCCTAACCATAGAGATGTGTTGTCATTTGATGAATGGGATCACATCATTAGAGAATGATGTGATGGACATGACCCATCTGTTAGCTTAGCACTATGCACTACTGCAGGATGCTGCTAACGCGACACTACGATCGGAGACCCTTTCACGAAACTGTGCGATGCATTAATCACAAACGGGGATGTAAAAAACCGTCAAAAAAGGTGCAAAACGTTTGCAATGGAGGATGCATCAAACACGGTTCAGATTTTAGTTGCGTGTGTGATCTAGGGCATACGGTTCAGTCCAATGAACTGTTTGCGATGAGGCGGAACAAAAGAAATGGGCAGCCTGATGAAGGCGTGTGCGATATAGAGCATACAGTTCACTCGGATGAACTGTTTGTGATTAGGCAACACAAAAGAAACGGGCAGCCAGATAAAGGTGTGTGTGATATACAGCATACGGTTCACTCGGATGAACTGTTTGTGATTAGGCAACACAAAAGAAACGGTCAGCCAGATCAACGTGTGTGTGATTGAGGGCATACCCTTCAGAAGGATTAACTGTTTGCGATTAGGCAACATAACAGAAATGGGTAAGCCAGATCAAAGTGTCTGCAATTGATGGCATACACTTCACATGGATGAACTGTTTGCGATTAGCCACAACAAACTGAAACAGTTAGATAGATCAACGTGTGTGCGCTAGAGGGGCACACCCATTCTAATTAAAAGAAGCGTGCGCGATGGTAATAACGAGCGTGCACGGTTGTTGGAACAGGACATGTGCTGACATTGCCTATTGCAGTGCACCCTATGGTGCAAATGCCACGTACGCGGCCGAGAAGGCGTACGTGCCCACGTTACACCTTCCGGGAATAGTGCCGCACTTATAACCGTCAGTAAGTTTTGAGCATGCGTCCCGTCACAATTTTTTTAGAAGAACAGGGAGGCCGCGTCCCGTCACATTCCAAATTGCAAACCTGTTCACACCGATCAAAACCTACACGGTTTCCCACTTAGGAGCGTATTACTACACGGTTATAAATACTACTACTCCAAGATGACTGCACATTCCTCCTCAACTCCTCATCCACAAAAAGTCAAAAACAAACAAGTCATTCATCATCGTTCCCTTGCGTCCGCCATGGCCAGCGTGAGTTCTGGGTCGAGAGATTGCCACCAGGGAGAGGCGAGCCTGGAAGCGGGAGCACGAGAGATGTCTCGCCTCGCCGTGAAAGCAGCCAACATGTCCCCCCGTGCCGCCGAAGCAGCACGGAGGACCTGCCGCACCGTCGATGCAACAGACTGGTCCGACCGCGCCGCGGAAGCAGAAGAGATGTCTCACCGCGCCGCGAATGCAGTAGAGATGTCCTACCGCGCCGCGGCGGCCTGGGAAAATGCCTCGCTGGTCATACATCTCCAACGTATCTATAATTTTTATTGTCCCATGCTATTATATTATCTATTTTGGATGTTTAATGGGCTTTATTATGCACTTTTATATTATTTTTGGGACTAACCTATTAACCGAAGGCCCGGTGCAAATTGCTATTTTTTGGCCTATTTCAGTGTTTCGCAGAAAAGGAATATCAAACGGAATCCAAACGGAATGAAACCTTCGCGAGGATCGTTTTTGGAACAAATGCAATCCAGGAGACTTGGAGTGGACGTCAAGGAAGCAACGAGGCCGACACGAGGTAGGGAGGCGCCCCCCACCCTCGTGGGCCCCTCGTGGCTCCACCGACCTACTTCTTTCGCCTATATATACTCATATACCCTGAAAACATCCAGGAGCACCACGAAACCCTATTTCGACCGCCGCAACCTTCTGTACCCGTGAGATCCCATCTTGGGGCCTTTTCTGGCGCTCCGCCAGAGGGGGAATCGATCACGAAGGGCTTCTACATCAGCACCATAGCCTCTCCGATGATGTATGAGTAGTTTACCACAGACCTTCGGGTCCATAGTTATTAGCTAGATGGCTTCTTCTCTCTCTTTGGATCTCAATACAAAGTTCTCCTCTATTCTCTTGGAGATCTATTCGATGTAATTCTTTTTGCGGTGTGTTTGTCGAGATCCGATGAATTGTGGGTTTATGATCAAGCTTATCTATGAACAATGTTTGATTCTTCTCTGAATTCTTATATGCATGATTTAATATCTTTGCAAGTCTCTTCAAATTATCAATTTGGTTTGGCCTACTAGATTGATCTTTCTTGCAATGGGAGAAGTGCTTAGCTTTGGGTTCAATCTTGTGGTGTCCTTTCCCAGTGACAGCAGGGGCAGCAAGGCACGTATTGTATTGTTGCCATCGAGGATAAAAAGATGGGGTTTATATCATATTGCTTGAGTTTATCCCTCTACATCATGTCATCTTGCCTAAAGCGTTACTCTGTTCTTATGAACTTAATACTCTGGATGCATGCTGGATAGCGGTCGATATGTGGAGTACTAGTAGTAGATGCAGAATCGTTTCGGTCTACTTGTCACGGACGTGATGCCTATATACATGATCATGCCTAGATATTCTCATAACTATGCGCTTTCCTATCAATTGCTCGACAGTAATTTGTTCACCCACCATAGATTATGCTATCTTAAGAGAAGCCACTAGTGAAACCTATGCCCCCCGGGTCTATCTTCCATCATATTAATCTCCCGTCAACTAGCTATTTTTGTCGCCGTTTATTTTCCAATCTTTACTTTTCAATCCATACAACAAAAATACCAAAAATATTTATCTTATTATCTTTATCAGATCTCACTTTTGCAAGTGGCCGTGAAGGGACAGACAACCCCTTTATCACGTTGGTTGCAAGGTTCTTGATTGTTTGTGCAGGTATGAGGGACTTGCATGTAGTCTCCTACTGGATTGATACCCTGGTTCTCAAAAACTGAGGGAAATACTTATGCTACTTTGCTGCATCACCCTTTCCTCTTCAACGGAATACCAACGCATGCTCAAGAGGTAGCAGCGGGCAGGCGAGGACTCTTACAGGCGCATGCAAGCCCTCGTCCTTAGGCAGATGGATCAGATCTCCAGGTGGGCGAGGTTGCAGGATGACCTGAAAGCCTCATTTGAACAGCCTACCGACGTCACCCGGTAACTAAATGAGAGCAATGCGAAGCTCCGGGCCGAGCGCGACCTGCTGAGGGCGAAGATCGACGGAAGTGCGGAGCAGCAGGAGTAGACCACTGCCTTGTTGAAGAGGACCGGCGTCATCGCCGAGAAACTGATGGACGAGAATGCCATGCTACGCAACAAGCGCAGAAGGCTGGTGGAGGAATCCGTGGATGCTCTCAACCAGCATCTTGAGGACAAGAAAGAGCTCGTCGCCGCTCGCCGCGGAGACTAGTTCCCATGGCCTACATCAACGCATCAAGAAAATAGAGATCAGCGAGCCAGATCGTTGTCTTCCTTCTTCTTTTGCCCTTGTGTATTTCGGGCGTTGCCGCATGTGGCTTTTTTTAATTATGTTTCTAAATATGTAAGACAATTATTTTCCACTGAAATCGTCCTTATATTCATCATGCTTACTATAAGTCGCAGTCGATGCTATATAGGTCCGTCAAATCTTACATCAAGATCCGTGCAATACTTTCTTTTCAGATTTTCATTTTTCTCTCTTAAATCTCAGTCCAGTGAGACATATAGCCATGCCGTAGAACAGGTGCTCGGGCGCCATTAATGGAGATGTTGGGAGGGAGGTGCGCGGCGGTAGCGGTCAAAGGGCTCTCCTCCCGATGAGCATGCGTAGGGGTCTGATCGCACGCCTCCCATACTCAAATAGCTACCCCGCACGACACCTCCTAGCCAATAAAAAAATGGGACGCGTGGCCACACGTAATTGGTAAGTCGAACGCCCACGGTTTCAATAATACTTATGTTTCCGATTTGTAACGTGACAACACTTGCTCCAAAATGACTTTGTTGATTGTTAATGTGTGCGCCTTCGCAAATCGGACAAAAAAATTACCACAACATGTTGGTGCCATGTCATGTGACCATGCCAAGTTTCATGATTTTCAAGCGTGTTTTGGAATTACAGGAATTAAAAAACCAAGTTTCTCAATCTTTCCGGCCGAGCCACGACGCCCAGATGTTTGAATTTCACTCCCATCTCTTGCATGGGACCTAGAAATTCACCCAAGGACACACATGTGATTTTTCAAACAACTTTGGTGCACTGGAGCATGTGCTTATAGTTCAAATTTGAATTATGCACATTAAATGCCCAGAAACTCAATTAATGTATAAAAAAGGCCAAATGAACTCGGAATAATTCCAAAATTTAGCACGGTACTTCTATTTGGTCTAATCTGGTTGTGTAAAAAAATTAAGGCGGGAGAAGGTAGTGTACGTATGTCGTTTCGCACATGGAGGTGATACGTTCCCTCTCGGAACCACGAGCCTTCTTGAGGGAAGCTCTGGTTTGCAAGAAGCTTACACCAAAGCTTGTCCCAATTCAGCCAAAAAATTTACTGCAGCATGTTGGTGCCATGTCATGAGACCATGCCAAGTTTCATGATTTTCAGGCGTGTTTTGGAATTACAGGAATTAAAAAACCAAGTTTCTCAATCTTTCCGACCGAGCCACGACGCCCAGATGTTTGAATTTCACTTCCATCTCTTGCACGTGACCTAGAAATTCACCGAAGGACACACATGTGATTTTTAAAACAACTTGGTGCACTGGAGCCTGTGCTTGTAGTTCAAATTTGAATTATGCACATTAAATGCCCAGAAACTCAATTAATGTATAAAAAGGCCAAACTAACCCGGAATAATTCCAAAATTTAGCATGGTACTTCTATTTGGTCTAATCTGGCTGTGTAAAAAAATAAGGCGGGAGAAGGCAGTGTACGTATGTCGTTTCACACACGGAGATGACACGTTCCCTCTCGGAACCACGAGCCTTCTTGAGGGAAGCTCCGGTTTGCAAGAAGCTTACACCAAAGCTTGTCCCAATTCGGCCAAAAAAATTATCGCAGCATGTTGGTGCCAAGTCATGAGACCATGCCAAGTTTCATTATTTTTAGGCGTGTTTTGGAATTACAGGAATTAAAAAACCATGTTTCTCAATCTTTCCGGCCGAGCCACGACGCCCAGATGTTTGAATTTCACTCTCATCTCTTGCATGGGACCTAGAAATTCACCCAAACACACACATGTGATTTTTCAAACAACTTTGGTGCACTGGAGCACGTGCTTGTCTTTCAAATTCGAATTATACACATTAAATGCTCAGAAACTCAATTAATGTATAAAAAAGGCCAAACAAACACGGAATAATTCCAAAATTTAGCACGATACTTCTATTTGGTCTAATCTGCCTATGTAAAAAAATTAAGGCGGGAGAAGGCAGTGTACGTATGTTGTTTCGCACACGGAGGTGACACATTCCCTCTCGGAACGAGGAGCCTTCTTGAGGGAAGCTCCGGTTTGCAATAAGCCTACACCAAAGCTTGTCCCAATTCGGCCAAAGAAATTACCGCAGCATGGTGGTGCCATGCCAAGTTTCATGATTTTCAAGCGTGTTTTGGATTTACAAAAATTAAAAAACCATGTTTCTCAATCTTTCCGGCCGAGCCACGACGCCCAGATGTTTGAATTTCACTCCCATCTCTTGCATGGGACCTAGAAATTCACCCAAGGACACACACGTGATTTTTCAAACAACTTTGGTGCACTGGAGCACGTGCTTGTAGTTCAAATTTGAATTATACACATTAAATGCGCAGAAACTCAATTAATGTATAAAAAAGGCCAAACGAACATGGAATAATTCCAAAATTTAGCACGATGCTTCTATTTGGTCTAATCTGCCTGTGTAAAAAAATTAAGGCGGGAGAAGGCAGTGTACGTATGTCGTTTCGCACACGGAGGTGACACGTTCCCTCTTGGAACCAGGAGCCTTTTTAAGGAAAGCTCTGGTTTGCAATAAGCCTACACCAAAGCTTGTCCCAATTCGGCCAAAGAAGTTACCGCAACATGTTGGTGCCATGTCATGACACCATGCCATCATGATTTTCAGGCGTGTTTTGGATTTACAGGAATTAAAAAAATCAAGTTTCTCAATCTTTCCGGCCGAGCCACGACGCCCAGATGTTTGAATCTCACTCCCATCTCTTGCATGGGACCTATAAATTCACCCAAGGACACATATGTGATTTTTCAAACAACTTTGGTGCACTGGAGCATGTGCTTGTAATTCAAATTCGAATTATGCACATTAAATGCCCAGAAACTCAATTAATGTATAAAAAAGGCCAAACGAACACGGAATAATTCCAAAATTTAGCACGATACTTCTATTTGGTCTAATCTGCCAGTGTACAAAAATTAAGGCGGGAGAAGGCAGTGTACGTATGTCGTTTCGCACACGGAGGTGACACGTTCTCTCTCGGAACCAGGAACCTTCTTGAGGGAAGCTCCGGTTTGCAAGAAGTTTACACCAAAGCTTGTCCCAATTCAGCCAAAAAATTTACTGCAGCATGTTGGTGCCATGTCATGACACCATGCCAAGTTTCATGATTTTCAGTCGTGTTTTGGATTTACAGGAATTAAAAAACCAAGTTTCTCGATCATTCCGGCCGAGCCACGACACCCAGATGTTTGAATTTTATTTCCATTTCTTGCATGGGACCTATAAATTCACCCAAAGACACACATGTGATTTTTCAGCAAACTTTCGTGCATTGGAGCATGTGCTTGTAGTTCAAATTGGATTATGTACATTAAATGCCCAGAAACTCAATTAATGCATAAAAATGCCAAATGAACTCGGAATAATTCCAAATTTAAACACGACACTCATGTCTTAGTTGCATGTTCACTGTACGTAAATGTTCTAGCAATTCAAACACCATCCTTTCCCTCCGTAACACCATTTTGTCTTTCAAAACATAATGAAAAAATCAGGTATACCACAAATAGTTTACTAGAAAGAAGCATGTGGGATGCGATATAAAATATCTTGGCGCACCGTCTTGTCTGGCTTACGCGGGAAGTTTCGTCGTCTACAGTCCACCGCCCCCGCTTGAACCACACTTGCACGCCAGTTTCTCGCGGCATCAAGCGCATTTTTTTTGCCACCGCAGAAATATCTATCTCCCCGCCCCCTCCCTCCTACCAAAAGCCACATTTCCACTGTTCCTCCTTGCTTTCCAAGTTCAAACCTTCACTGTTGCTTACTGGCAGCTCAGCCTCCTCGCTGGCGACCCTTCTTCTTGCAGCGCCGCCTCCTCGCCGGCTACCCTTCTTCTTGCAGCACTGCCTCCTCGCCGGCTACCCTTCTTCTTGCAGCGCCGCCTCCTCGCCAGCGACCCTTCTTCTTGCTGCGCGGCCTCCTCGCCACCGACCCTTCTTCTTGCCGTGCGGCCCCATCGATATGGTCAGGTAATCCACACCCCACCCACATCATCCTCCTCCTTTCCCGTCCCACATGCCCCGACTGACGGAGCAACACCTTCCACCAAAATCACTGCCCCCCTCCTCCAATTAAGCGCCGCCCACGTCCATTTTACACGTAGTATAACATGGAGCTAAGTAGCATGCGGCTGCACGCGCGAACGAGGTCGCTATGGCTGCCATGCGTGTCGACCGCCAGATCTTGGAGGAGCACCTCGTCTTCGAGGCCACCGTCGACACCGCCGCGCGGTTGTCTACTTTAAAATACAGTTCGTGATGTTTTCTCGAGGCCACCGCCAGTGCATTCTAGTGATTTGTCCTCTGTA
The DNA here is from genome assembly GCF_002575655.3 of Aegilops tauschii subsp. strangulata. NCBI lineage: Eukaryota > Viridiplantae > Streptophyta > Magnoliopsida > Poales > Poaceae > Aegilops > Aegilops tauschii. The sequence goes on along the minus strand of NC_053036.3, from coordinate 454,715,707 downwards.
ATGTTAATATGCAATGTAATGTTCAGTTAAAAGTTTGGTCCTCTGAAATGTAATGTTCAGTTAACACTTTGGTCCAACAATTGCTACATTTCGTAGTACTGTTCTCAAGCATTCTTTGTTTTGTTAACTGTCTTATCTTCTAGTACATGTTTCTATTCTGCAATGTCGTGCGCAGTTAACTATTTTGGTTCATTTGGTCTGCTGTCCATTTAACTGTTTGGCTCAGTTCTGCAATTTGATTTCATTTGCTATGGGTACAATTTTGTATTGTTATGCATGTGACACCAATCGAATTTGGCTGTACTCAATACATATTCTACTGATAGTATGGCAACTCTCAGTTAACCTAATCAAGATCTTCCTTATGTGTGTTGCAGGGAAACAATAGGAGACACTGCGGTTTACCATCGAGGTTTGTTCAAGCAGGGTCCTTTGGCTAATAGCACATTTTTGTGCAGTTGTAGGAATCATTCTAATGTTTAGGTTTCTTACAATTTGGTCTTGCACATGTAGGTCCTGCTGTCAGAGGCTTAGACCCACTGTTCGACCCATTTTGCATATGGGGAAATGAGATGTCCATGAATATCAGTCAAGTCAAGAAACTCAGAAAGATTATTAGGATGAAGAAACTTGCGACGAATAACAGCAAGATCTTTGTTTGCACAATGAAGAAGACATCAGTCAACGATAGGATGGTACCAACTCTTTTATCTTGTTTTTACCCCTTGCGCCATTTCAAAATTTACAACAGCGATTTATGCATAGCTTTATTTTCAGTACTTTTCAAAGCAGTTCACCGATGATTACCTCTGAAACCACCTGCATTGTCAAGAGGCGAGGAAGGTATTCATTCAATACCCACGGTACAATATTGAAGTCTTGCTGAACAGGACGAAGGTTGGGCGGGCAATTATCCATAGCCACTGTCCTAAAGTTGCAAGGACATTCGACATCACTAAAGGCTCAATATTTGCCTTCCGCTTCTGCAGTTTCCCAGATGAGATTCATCTGTCTATTTACCGTGTATGATGATACTTTCCAAAGGTTTTTGGTGCTGCATGTGAAACTTGGTGCTATTGTGTAATGGCGTAACTGAGTGCCGAAGCTATCTGATGTAATTCGATTATGAAATCCTGGTTGCTTTTATATGGATATGAAATATCTGGCATGTTTTATAAGAAATATCAGTTTGATTAGTACATGGATTATCAATAATAGGCTAATTACCCTACTTATTGGGGTTTTCTATTGCAAACGGTTACTCAGACAACACCGTGGGCGATGAGCTCAAACAACCCGCACAGTTTCTAGAAAGTAGGCGTGTTTGATCAACTAACAATCACACACGGCTTCCGGCAGCGAACTGTTTGCGTTAGGCCACCTTGCACAAATATTTCCACACAAAGAACTGTGTGGGATGTACATACCTACGGAAATGATTTTCTGGGATTCACCGTGTGGGATGTACATACCTACGGAAATGATTTCTGGGATTCACCGTGTGGGATGTACATACCTACGGAAATGATTTCTTGGATTCACTGTGTGGGATGTACATACCTACGAAAATGATTTCTGGGATTCACCGTGTGGGATGTACATACCTAGGGAAATGATTGGGTTTCCATGCCTCGCCCGATCGCACACGGCCCCAGCCTGGGTCCCAGGAGGGCCTATCCCAGACGATTTCTGGATTGTGTGGGAAGGACCCCCCTATCGGCCACACTAAATTTGGCTACGGTTCCAAATGCCGTCGCGGAAAGGGGTTTTAAACCGTTTGTTTAGGACGTCGCTGTACTAGTGATGATCGTTTAGTTTATTGCTATTGCTTTCTTCATGACTTATACATGTTCCTATGACTATGAGATTACGCAACTCCTGAATACCGGAGGAACACTTAGTGTGCTATCAAACGTCACAACGTAAATGGGTGATTATAAATATGCTCTACAGGTGTCTCCGATGGTGTTTGTTGAGTTGGCATAGATCGAGATTAGGATTTGTCACTCCGATTGTCGGAGAGGTATCTCTGGGCCCTCTCGGTAATGGACATCACTATAAAGCCTTGCAAGCAATGTGACTAATGAGTTAGTTGCGGGATGATGCATTACGGAACGAGTAAAGAGATTTGCCGGTAACGAGATTGAACTAAGTATGATGGTACCGACGATCGAATCTCGGGCAAGTAACATACCGATGACGAAGGGAACAACGTATGTTGTTGTGCGGTTTGACCGGTAAAGATCTTCGTATAATATGTAGGAGCCAATATGAGCATCTAGGTTCTGCTATTGGTTATTAACCAGAGATGTGTCTCGGTCATGTCTACATTGTTCTCAAACCCGTAGGGTCCACACGCTTAACGTTCGATGACGATTCGTACTATGAGTTTATGTGATTTGATGTACCGAAGGTTGTTCAGAGTCTCGTATGAGATCACGGACATAATGAGAAGTCTCGAAATGGTCGAGACATAAAGATTCATATATTGGAAGGCTACATTCGGACACCAGAATGGTTCGGGTCGTTTCGGATAAGTTTCGGAGTACCGGGGGTTACCGGACCCCCCGGAAGTAATTGGGCCTCATGGGCCTAGTGGTGGAAGAGAGGAGGCAGGCCAAGGTGTGGCGTGCGCCCCCCTAGCCCAGACCGAATTGGACTAGGGCTAAGGGGGCCGGCCCCCCTTTCCTTCTCTTCTTCCTCTCCTTCCTTCTCTTCTTCTCCTATTAGGAGTAGGAATCCCCCCTTGGGCACGCCCCTTGTGGCGGGCCCTCCTCCTCCTCCCCTCCTTTATATACGGGGGAGGGGGCGCCCTATAGACACACAAGTTGATCTTTAGCCATGTGCGGTGCCCCCTCCAGAATTTTCCACCTCGGTCATATTGTCGTAGTGCTTAGGCGAAGCCCTGCGTCGGTAACTTCATCATCACCGTCACCACGCCGTCGTGCTGACGAAACTCTTCCTTGGCCTCAGCTGGATCTAGAGTTCGAGGGACGTCACCGAGCTGAACATGTGCAGATCGTGGAGGTGCCGTGCATTCGGTACTAGTTCGGTTGGATCGCGAAGACGTTCGACTACATCAACCGCGTTACTAAACGCTTCCGCTTTCGGTCTATGAGGGTACGTGGACACACTCTCCCCGCTCATTGCTATGCTTCTCCTAGATAGATCTTGCGTGATCATAGGAAATTTTTTGAAATACTACGTTCCCCAAACAGTGGCATCCGAGCCAGGTCTATGCGTAGATGTTATATGCACGAGTAGAACACAAAGAGTTGTGGGCGATAATAGTCATACTGCTTACCAGTATGTCATACTTTGATTCGGCAGTATTGTTGGATGAAGCGGCCCAGGCCGACATTACATGACCGCATTCATGAGACTGGTTCTACTGCCGTGTTTTGCACATAGGTGGCTAGTGGGTGTCTGTTTCTCCAATTTTAGTTGAATCGAGTGTGACTACGCCCGGTCCTTGTTGAAGGTTAAAATGACACACTTGACGAAAAATCATTGTGGTTTTGATGTGTAGGTCAGAACGGTTCTTGCTAGAAGCCCGTAGCAGCCACATAAAACTTGCAACAACAAAGTAGAGGACGTCAAACTTGTTTTTGCAGGGCTTGCTGTGATGTGATATGATCAAGACGTGATGATATATAAATTGTTGTATGAGATGATCATGTTTTGTAACAGTTATCGGCAACTGGCAGGAGCCATATGGTTGTCGCTTTATTGTATGAAATGGAATCGCCATGTAATTGCTTTACTTTATCACTAAGCGGTAGCGATAGTCGTAGTAGCAATAGTTGGTGAGACGACAACGATGCTTCTATGGAGATCAAGGTGCCAAGCTGGTGACATGGTGATCATGACGGTGCTTTGTAGATGGAGATCAAAGGCACAAAATGATGATGGCCATATCATATCACTTATATTGATTGCATGTGATGTTTATCCTTTATGCATCTTATTTTGCTTAGTACGGCGGTAGCATTATAAGATGATCTCTCACTAAATTTCAAGGTACAAATGTTCTCCCTGAGTATGCACCGCTGAGACAGTTCGTCGTGCCGAGACACCACGTGATGATCGGGTGTGATAAGCTCTACGTTCACATACAACGGGTGCAAGCCAGTTTTGCACACGCAGAATACTCGGGTTAAACTTGATGAGCCTAGCATATGCAGATATGGCCACGGAACACTGAGACCGAAAGGTCGAGCATGAATCATATAGTGGATATGATCAACATAGTGATGTTCACCATTGAAAACTACTCCATCTCACGTGATGATCGGACATGGTTTAGTTAATATGGATCACGTGATCACTTAGATGGTTAGAGGGATGTCTATCTAAGTGGGAGTTCTTAAGTAATATGATTAATTGAACTTTAATTTATCATGAACTTAGTACCTGATAGTATTTTGCATGTCTATGTTGTTGTAGATAAATGGCCCGTGCTACTGTTCCATTGAATTTTAATGCATTCCTAGAGAAAGCTAAGTTGAAATATGATGATAGCAACTACACGGACTGGGTCCATAACTTGAGGATTATCCTCATTGCTGCACAGAAGAATTACGTCCTGGAAGCACCGCTAGGTGCAAGACCCGCTGCAGGAGCAACGCTGGACGTTGTGAACGTCTGCCAGAGAAAAGCTGATGACTACTCGATAGTTCAGTGTGCCATGCTTTACGGCTTAGAACCGAGACTTCAACGACGTTTTGAACGTCATGGAGCATATGAGATGTTCCAGGAGTTGAAGTTAATATTTCAAGCAAATGCCCGGATTGAGAGATATGAAGTCTTCAATAAGTTCTACAGCTGCAAAATGGAGGAGAATAGTTCTGTCAGTGAGCATATACTCAGAATGTCTGGGTTCCACAATCACTTGACTCAACTAGGAGTTAATCTTCTGGTTGATAGTGTCATTAACAGAGTTCTTCAATCACTGCCACCAAGCTACAAAAGCTTCATGATGAACTATAATATGCAAGGGATTGATAAGACAATTCCTGAGCTCTTCGCGATGCTAAAGGCTGCGGAGGTAGAAATCAAGAAGGAGCATCAAGTGTTGATGGTCAACAAGACCACTTGTCGTGGATTTGTCATGGCAGATGTCCTAGTGTGAGGACTTAGTCGTGAGGCCAACGCATCTTTGTAGTAGTTTGAGAGGGGTTGAGCGGAATCGAGAGACGCAACACAAGACAAGGGTTTAGACAGCTTCGGGCCCCAGGAAACATCATCTGGTAACAACCCTACATGCTGTTTGTGGCTAGGTCTCATTATCATCACGAGAGAGTCGCTGGTAAACCGGCTCTTTGTGTCTAGCCCTAGAGATTGTTTCTTCTTGCTTCTCCCTCTTTGGGAGCCCTGACCCTCCTTATATATGTTGAAGGGGCGGTTTACATGACTAGTCCTAGTTGGATTAGGATTACTCTATTACAAGTGGATTCCTAGTCTTGCTTCCTTTGTAGGAGAATATTCCTTGTGCTTTCCTCATAAACCGGCCCACCATAACATGAGTCGGCCTTCCATAAACCACCTTCTGGGCCACCGGGTCTTATCGTTCCTCTGACCCGCTCGCCGGGTCACCCATGAGTCGCAAGGCTCGGGTGGGTCACTTAGTAAGTCATCCAGTCAGGGCAGGTCATTAGCGAGTCGCCAAGTCCGGCCGGGTTATACTTCCTGCCGCGTTACGCTGTGGGGTATATCCCCGACATTAGCCCCCAGTTTAATTTGGATTTATCCATGTTAAACTAATCCTGCAAAATAAACACCAGGACAAATTTGATAGGTTGTGCTTCGGGTTAAAAAAAATTTTAAGCCGGCACCTGACCATCCTTAAGTCCTTGTCAGTTCCTTCTTCCGGACAGTACGGGTCAATAGACCAGCTTCATAATCAATTTGCTGACATTGGCTTCTCACAGAAATATATTGTGAAGAATATTTGATTCAGCTCCCAATGCTTAACAAAAATATTGGTCTTGAAATACTCATCTGATTTTCAGCCGGCTTGAAGATGTAGAACTTGCCGGTTTATGATTACTACCATTGCCGGGTTATAAAAACTAATAATTCCGGGTCAGGATTGTTGCCAACGCTGGTTCATGATTATTGATGACGCCGGGCTATGATAGTTTCAGACACCGGGTCATAATGATTGGTGACGCCGGGTCAATCTGGTTTGCTCAAAACAGAGAATTTGAAAATATTTCTCCCTTATATCCGTGTTACCTGTAGCCCCCAAGTCTTGAGCAGGACAAAGTAATGACTTAAGACTTGCTTCAATACAAATATTACCACTTTGAAAAAATCCATGTTGTTCATCTCAGTCACTAGTAAAAACTGAATACTCTATATTATGTAGCCCCCAAGTGTCGGGTTGTCATGCTTGCAGCAACCTGGGACTTGTAATTGCCTGATGCTAAAAAAACTTCAACCAGTGTAGTCCCCAAGGGCCGGGTCATTATGCAATAATGAGCAGGGACTTTATAAATATGATCATGCTTCATTGAAAATAACATCATATGATGTAACTCCACCATGGGGCTTGAACCCACGTCCACAAGGTTAAGAGCTTTGTGCTTTACCAACTGAGCAGTGGACCCTTGAATATAATGGATTAAGACTTGTGTACCTTGAATCATTGATAGGAGGAATTGGTAGCCCCCAAGGGCCGGCTCATTATGATGTGATGAGTCGGGTCTTCAATAAGGCTAGTAAAAATGACTTTGCGTTAGCCCCCAAGTATCATGGTGCATGCTTGGAGGGACATGAGACTTGCATATTTGATGTAGTCTTCAACTTGAATAATGTAGCCCCCAAGTGCCGGGTCGTAAGCCTGTAGCGACTCGGGACTATTCCTTCCATTGTAGAATAAATCATATCCATTGATAAAATAATATCCATTGCGCTAAAGCGACTTTTTGAAAACCTCAATCATAATACTGGTTATTGATAACCACAATAAAAATCCAGCCATGTTGGCTATTAAAGATTTGAATAATATACCCAATGATTTATAAGCGCATGATTCCAATGGTGCAATCCAAATATATATTGGTGACTTATAGTCGAAAGCCAGGGCGGGTTAATAAACACCGGATGTTACCTTATCTCATACTGGCGACTTATAGTCAAAAACCAGACCGGACCAATAAACACCGGATTAGTATAATCTTCATCAAAAGAAACCTCAAAAAGAAAGATTCAAAAGAAAACATGCAAGAACCGAGGCTTTTCATGGGCTGCCAGGCCACTGAGTTAAACCATTTTACAAAGCCTTATAAGATGGACCTCACATTAACCAATCGTCATTTTAACTAAGACAAGTTCAGGGTCTGTATAAGATTGACTTGTCAAAGGTTCGACGGGTCTTACCAGGATTACCTGGACGGAGTGACTTACTTAAAAAGGCAGGATAACCCGGGGTTTTAGGTGAATACACCTGGCTTCCAAGCCTGGCTTTTATAGCCTATTACAAGGTTATAGACTCTATGTTCTTGTAGAACAAAAGAGCCCCCAAGCAATATTTTGAGCTGTGCTCAATGGGTGCCTATGTTTGAGTTGTGCTTTTGCAACAGACTCTCTTTGGTCCCTTTAACCTGGGCAGTAAGCCCCCAAGTGTTTTTGTAAACATGGTGTATAAGCCGGATCAAAAGGTAATCATAGCTTAGCTCAATAAGCCGGAAGCCCCCAAGTGATATATTTCTGAGCTGTGCTCGCCGGGTGCCTATGTTTGAGTTGTGCTGTGCAACAGACTCTCTTTGGTCCCTTTAACCTGGGTAGTAAGCCCCCCAAGTTTATTGTAAGCATGGCGTATAAGCCGGATCAAGAGGGATATTCACAGCTATGCTCAATGAGCAGGAAGCCCCCAAGTGATCAATAATATGATATGCCTATGTTTGAACCGCGCATTATGGCAGCAAATTCTCTTTGGCAATCTTTAATTTTTCCTGAAAACTCGAACTTTGCAAGAGGTGATTCTTTTTGAACCGAATCTTTAACCCGGATATTTAAGAGCTTCAGAGCTTTGGGGGAGACAGATTTTCCCTTGAGCCGGATCTTGAATCGGATATTTTGAGAGCTTCAGTGAGACTAATTTCCCTTGAGCCGGATTTTAAACCAACCACTGAGAGCTTCCATGCTTTGTGAAAAACAAATTTCTCTTGAACCGGATTTTGAACCAGAATCTTCATTTTGAGCCGGAAGTTTTCTGACGGCTTTTAAATTTTCACCAATATGGCGGCAGCCTCCGGGACCGGGTTATCTTTCCCTTCAATGTCCTGGGGTTTTTGAATTTTGCTGAAACAGGCAAAATTTGCTGAGTTATGTCATTGTAGCCCCCGAGTCTTAAGGCGACTCGAGGAGTTGGCTTGAGATTCTCCATATTTGACCATAGCATAGGGTGTATATCATTGGTGTTGATAGCGCAATGTGAATCCACAGAAGGTTGAGGTGACTGCGGCGGGTTATAAATGATCCGTATGAGCCGTGTCAGCAACTCGGCCAATGGTTCCTTCCAACTCGCTATCTGAAGTTAACCAAAACTGTAGTGGCAGCGACTTGCGTGCCTGCCCATTGAGCCATCCAGTGCAGACGGCGGTTGATGATAATTTGCCTCCAATTTGAAAGAAAACCGGGCTACCCGAGTAGTGACTGACTTTATTCTCAATAAACAACTCATGTAGACAGGTGTGGACGGCGGCTGATAATATAGACCGGACCACATGGCGGTAGTTTGTATACGTCCATTGGACAACCTGCATGAACGGGTGTGACCCTGATATGCTGATATAGATTGGTCTGCAAGAGCGGCAATTTAGGCGCTTCTATTGAGCGGCACGGCAAGAACAATCATCTGCGATACAACGCCACTTTGAAATAATTGTCCTGCATATAAAGAAGATACAAACCAACATAATTGTTCTTTGACAAAAACAATATGTGTCCAAACTAGATTTAGACGGATTTCACCTGATATGTTAAGCTGGTAATTATCCGTCACGGACTTGATGATCACCGGACGAAGCTGAAATCAATCACGGGTGAACCGGCCGCAGTGTGGTAAGCCGGTGCGGACGGGTGAGTCAGGCGTGACGTTTGTAAGCCGGCACGGACAACGAGTTGGCCGCATGCGCGGACGGATGTAAACCGAACAGCGGGGGCGGTGATTTGCACGTGTATCCGTCGAGCAGCATGGCCCGGAAGAACGCCAGTGCAAAATTATGCTGGCACGCGCTCCATGTCCGTGGTATAATAATACCTTCGTCATAAATTATTATCCTGCATAAAAACATTGCAGATCACGACAAAGATAAATTGTTCTTTGACAAAAAAGAATATGTGTTAAAAATAGACTCAGATGGATATCACCTTATTTGTCCGGACGACAAATGATCCGTGCGCAGGCTAGAATTTGATCGGACCAAATATCAGTGTAGATGTTCCAGTATTTTAGTCTTCATGGAGTACTACCAGTACACCTAATTGATTCCTTGACCGTGTGATCCTTCTAGCGCCATGATGTACTAGTACTGTAATACTACTCCCTCCGTTCGGAATTACTTGTCACAAAAATGGATGTATCTATAACTAAAATACATCTAGATACATTCATTTCTTGGACGAGTAATTCCGAACAGAGGGAATAGTTGCTTTTGCTTCTGTCTTCTTGTGAGAAAGTGGTGGTTCTTGTGGCTGACTTGACCACCACAGTAGCATAGCATTTTCCTTTGATCTTTGTTCGTTTCCAACAGCAGTTTTGAGACTAGTTCTGACAGCGTAGTCCAACGAGCTACGGCAGAAGCACGCAGGGCACCGGCGACTCAGAAGTGAAAACAAGCAACGGCACAGACGACTCAGAAGCAGCGACTCAAGGCCACGATAGCGGCTCAAGGCGTCATTGCCGCGGCAGTGGAGAGGCGCCGGTGAACCGGCGGGTTGAGGCAAACACCTTGGATGCGTCAGACGGCTCATCACTGTGGACACGAGTTCGCGTGGTGGCGGCCCGGAGTAGAACTTAGCGACCGACTCGATGGCGCGAGAGGCAACCCGGGCCGGAGCAGGCGAGGCATGAAGGCGACTCAGGAGCAGTGAGGCTCAACGGCGACTCTCCAGCGGCTTATGCGGCGACTTTCCAGCAGTAGCTTGACGTAGGACGGTCGAGAGGGCGACCAGGCGGCTCACAGCGCTGTGCGGAAGTGAAGGCCAAGGCGACGGCAGAGGCGGACGACCGCGAGGCCGTGTGGGCGGCTTCAGAGCTGCGGCGGAGGCGGCTCATCCCCGGCGGAGGTAAGACGGCCGTGGCCTTGGCAGCAACGATGGACGCCGGCGACTTTATCGCACGGCCGCGGGGACCGGGGCGCGGCAACAGAGGTGGCTGCTCGAGCCCGGCCACAGCGGAGACGGCAAGACCCTGGGGCGACTTGACGCTTCGGCGAGGCAACTTGGTGGCGGCGACTTGTGGCAGCAGAAACGGCTCAAAGCGCGGCGGCAACGACCAACGGCCGGAGGCGAGGTCGGCAACTCGGTGGCTCACTAGTTTCAAGAAAAAGGGCAAAGGGAAGAAGGGAAACTTCAAGAAGAACGGTAAGCAAGTTGCTGCTCAAGCGAAGAAGCCCAAGTTTGGACCTAAGCCTGAGACCAAGTGCTTCTACTGCAAAGGGACTGGTCACTGGAAGCGGAACTGCCCCAAGTATTTGGCGAATAAGAAAGATGGCAAAGCGAAAGGTATATTTGATATAAATGTTATTGATGTGTACCTTACTAATGCTTACAGTAGTGCCTGGGTATTTGATACTGGTTTTGTTGCTCATATTTGCAACTCAAAACAGGACTACAGATTAAGCGAAGATTGGCTAAGGACGAGGTGACGATGCGCGTGGGAAATGGTTCCAAAGTCGATGTGATCGCCGCCGGCACGCTACCTCTACATCTACCTTCGGGATTAGTTTTAGACCTGAATAATTGTTATTTGGTGCCAGCGTTAAGCATGCACATTATATCTGGATCTTGTTTGATGCGAGACGGTTATTCATTTAAATCAGAGAATAATGGTTGTTCTATTTATATGAGTAATATCTTTTATGGTCATGCACCCTTGATGAGTGGTCTATTTTTATTAAATCTCGATAGTAGTGATACACATATTCATAGTATTGAAGCCAAAAGATATAAGTTTAATAATTATAGTGCAACTTATTTGTGGCACTGCCATTTAGATCATATTGGTGTAAAGCGCATGAAGAAACTCCATGCTGATGGGCTTTTGGAATCACTTGATGCTTGCGAACCATGCCTCATGGGCAAGATGACTAAGACTCCGTTCTCCGAAACAATGGAGCGAGCAAAAGACTTATTGGAAATAATACATACAGATGTATGCGGTCCTATGAGTGTTGATGCTCGCGGTGGGTATCATTATTTTCTGACCATCACAGATGATTTGAGCAGGTATGGGTATATCTACTTGATGAAACATAAGTCTGAAACATTTGAAAAGTTCAAAGAATTTTAGAGTGAAGTAGAAAATCATCGTAACAAGAAAATAAAATTTCTACGACCTGATTGTGGAGGTGAATATTTGAGTTACGAGTTTGGTCTTCATTTGAAACAATACAGAATAGTTTCGCAACTCACGCCACCCAGAACACCACAGCGTAATGGTGTGTCCGAACGTCGCAACCGCACTTTATTAGATATGGTGCGATCTATGATGTCTCTTACTGATTTACCGCTATCGTTTTGGGGTTATGCTTTAGAGACGGCTGCATTCACGTTAAATAGGGCACCATCTAAATCCGTTGAGACGACACCATATGAACTGTGGTTTGGCAAGAAACCGAAGTTGTCGTTTCTTAAAGCTTGGGGCTGCGATGCTTATGTGAAAAAGCTTCAACCTGATAAGCTCGAACCCAAATCACAGAAATGTGTCTTCATAGGATACCCAAAGGAAACTGTTGGGTACACCTTCTATCACAGATCCGAAGGCAAGATATTCGTTGCTAAGAATGGATCCTTTCTAGAGAAGGAGTTTCTCTCGAAAGAAGTGAGTGGGAGGAAAGTAGAACTAGATGAGGTAATTGTACCTTCTCACGAATTGGAAAGTAGTACATCATAGAAATCAGTTCCAGTGATTCCTACACCGATTAGTGAGGAAGCTAATGATGATGATCATGAAACTTCTGATCAAGTTACTACCGAACTTCGTAGGTCAACCAGAGTAAGATCTGCACCAGAGTGGTACGGTAATCCTGTTCTGGAGGTCATGTTACTTGACCATGACGAACCTACGAACTATGAGGAAGCGATGATGAGCCCAGATTCCGCAAAATAGCTTGAGGCCATGAAATCTGAGACGGGATCCATGTATGAGAACAAAGTGTGGACTTTGGTTGACTTGCCCGATGAACGGCAAGCCATAGATAATAAATGGATCTTCAAGAAGAAGACTGACGCTGACGGTAATATTACTGTCTACAAAGCTCGACTTATTGTGAAAGGTTTTCGATAAGTTCAAGGAGTTGACTATGATGAGACCTTCTCACCCGTAGCGATGCTTAAGTCCGTCCGAATCATGTTAGCAATTGCCGCATTTTATGATTATGAAATTTGGCGAATGGGTGTCAAAATTGCATTCCTTAATGGATATCTTAAAGAAGAGTTGTATATGATGCAACCAGAAGGTTTTGTTGATCCAAATGGTGCTAACAAAGTGTGCAAGCTCCAGTGATCCATTATGGACTGGTGCAAGCATCTCGGAGTTGTAATATACGCTTTGATAGTGTGATCAAAGCATATGGTTTTATTCAGACTTTTAGAAAAGCCTGTATTTACAAGAAAGTGAGTGGGAGCTCTGTAGCATTTCTGATATTATATGTAGATGCCATATTGTTGATTGGAAATGATACTGAATTTCTGAATAGCATAAAAGGATACTTGAATAAGAATTTTTCAATGAAAGACCTCGTTGAAGCTGCTGATATATTGGGCATCAAGATCTATAGAGATAGATCAAGATGCTTAATTGGACATTCACAAAGCACATACCTTGATAAAGTTTTGAAGAAGTTCAAAATGGATCAAGCAAAGAAAGGGTTCTTGCCTATGTTACAAGGTGAGAAGTTGAGTCAGACTCAATGCCCGACCACTGTAGAAGATAGAGAGAAAATGAAAGTCATTCCCTATGCTTCAGCCATAGGTTCTATCATGTATGCAATGCTGTGTACCAGACCTGATGTGTCCCTTGCTATTAGTTTAGCAGGGAGGTACCAAAGTAATCCAGGAGTGGATCACTGGACAACGGTCAAGAACATCCTGAAATACCTGAAAAGGACTAAGGAAATGTTTCTCGTTTATGGAGGTGATAAAGAGCTCGTCGTAAATGGTTATGTCGATGCAAGCTTTGACACTGATCTGGATGACTCTAAGTCACAAACCGGATACATATTTATATTGAATGGAGGAGCTGTAAGTATGTGTAGTTCCAAGCAGAGCGTCGTGGCGGGATCTACGTGTGAAGCAGAGTACATAGCTGGTTCGGAAGCAGCAAATGAAGGAGTCTGGATGAAGGAGTTCATATCCGATCTAGGTGTCATACCTAGTGAGTCGGGTCCAATGAAAATCTTTTGTGACAATACTGGTGCGATTGCCTTAGCAAAGGAATCCAGATTTCACAAGAGAACCAAGCACATCAAGAGACGCTTCAATTCCATCCGCGATCAAGTCAAGGAGGGAGACATAGATATTTGCAAGATACATACGGATCTGAATGTTGCAGACCCGTTGACTAAACCTCTCTCACGAGCAAAACATGATCAGCACCAAGATTCCATGGGTGTTAGAATCTTACAATGTAATCTAGATTATTGACTCTAGTGCAAGTGGGAGACTGAAGGAAATATGCCCTAGAGGCAATAATAAAGTTGTTATTTATATTTCCTTATATCATGATAAATGTTTATTATTCATGCTAGAATTGTATTAGCCGGAAACTTAGTACATGTGTGAATACATAGACAAATAGAGTGTCCCTAGTATGCCTCTACTAAGACTAGCTCGTTAATCAAAGATGGTTAAGTTTCCTAACCATAGACATGTGTTGTCATTTGATGAACGGGATCATATCATTGGAGAATGATGTGATGGACATGACCCATCCGTTAGCTTAGCACTATCATCGTTTAGTTTATTGATATTGCTTTCTTCATGACTTATACATGTTCCTATGACTATGAGATAATGCAACTCCAGAATACCGGAGGAACACTTATTGTGCTGTAACGCCCACGATGCGGCTATATCTCCCACGTGTCGAGGCACGACTTGGAGGCATAACCGCATGGTGGTTTTGTCGCAAGAAGGGTCATCTTCACACAATCCCATGTAATGAACAAGAATTGGATAAAGAGTTGGCTTACAATCGCCACTTCACACAATACATAAATTAAACATACATCATTCAGAGTACAATCAAGGTCCGACTACAGAACCAAAATAAAAGAAGACAACCCCAAATGCTAGATCCCCAATCGTCCCAACTGGGCTCCACTACTGATCATCAGGAAACGAAACATAGTAACGACCAAGGTCTTCATCAAGCTCCCACTTGAGCTCGGTTGCGTCATCTGCACTGGTATCACCGGCACCTGCAACTGTTTTCGTAGAATCTGTGAGTCACGAGGACTCAGCAATCTCACACCCGCGAGATCAAGACTATTTAAGCTTATGCGTAGGAAAGGGTAGTGAGGTGGAGCTGCAGCAAGCACTAAGCATATATGGTGGCTAACATACGCAAATGGGAGCGAGAAGAGAAGCAACGCAACGGTCGAGAAGCTAGAAGTGATCAAGAAGTGATCCTGAAAGTACTTATGTTCAAACATAACACAAGAACCGTGTTCACTTCCCGGACTCCGCCGAAAAGAGACCATCACGGCTACACACGCGGTTGATGCATTTTAATTAAGTCAAGTGTCACGTTCTCTACAACCGGATATTAACAAATTATCATCTGCCACATAACCGCGGGCACGGCTCTCGAAAGTTTATACCCTGCAGGGGTGTCCCAACTTAGCCCATCACAAGCTCTCACGGTCAACGAAGGATATTCCATCTCCCGGGAAGACCCGATCAGTCTCGGAATCCCGGTTACAAGACTTTTCGACAATGGTAAAACAAGACCAGCAAAGCCGCCCGATGTGCCGAGAAATCCCGATAGGAGTCGCACGTATCTCGTTCTCAGGGCACACCGGATGGGCCAGACGTCGGGTTGGCATAGACCCTGGTTGCCCAGGGGGCGCTGGACATTGCCCGGTTTGGACCAGCACTCAGAGGATCACTAGCCCGGGGGGTTAAAATAAAGATGACCCTTGAGTCTGCAGAACCCAAGGGAAAAAAACGTCCACGGGCTGAAACTGTCTAGCCCAACAATATACAGGAGGGGTTTGGGCGGCTGCTCACATCGGGCCACTGGGCTGGAAGCGAAGAAGCGGCTGGGCTTCGGGAGGCTGGGCCGGTTCACTAGATCTAGAACACGCGCGAGTCGCTCATGCGTTGACTCTTCCTCTCGAGGCGAGCGCGGGTCATGGAAGCAGGTAGGTTCGAGCGCCGGTGGCTGGGCACGATTCAGGGTACTTGGCGCGGCGGCGCGGCTTGATGCAGAGAAGACGACGACATGGGAGGAACTCTGCGGCATGGACGAGATGGCAGGGCACGGGGATCCGGGCGAGGACAGCGTTCTCTGGCGAGGTGGCGTGCGGGCGGAACTGAAGAAGGCAGCAACGCTGCTTGTTCTCCTCGGTCGAGGTCGAGGCAAAACGGGGCATGGCAGGCGGACTTGGCGCAGTGGAAGGAGGTCCGGCGGGGACGCGGGTCTCCAGGGCGTCGGATCTGGCCGGCGTCGATGAGCTCCGGGCGGCGCAGAGGTTTGAAGCAGATGCCCTGGCGCTCCCTGTCCATGGCGAAAACAGACAGGGGAAAACGAGGTAAGGTTGGGAGGAGAAGGAAGGAAGAGGAGCAGGGAAGGAGCGGCGACGGGGTTGGCCTGCAGGTGGCGGAAGGCTGGCCGGGGTGGCTTGGTTCGGCGAGGTCGCCGGCAGCGGCGCTAGGAGGTGCTGGCATGCTCGGGCTCCAAGGCGACGGGCAGGAGGCCATGGGCGCAGAGGTCAGGGTCAAGGGGATCAAGGAGCTCCTCTCCTGTGTGTTGGTTGCTGCGATCAAGGCGCCTGGTGGATCGAGGCAGAGGGGCTCGAGCATGAGCGATGGAGTCATCGAGGGGAGACACTATTGCGGGCTGGATGGATGGATTGGGCGGCGGCGGAAAACAAGGGACTTGGTCGGAGAGAATTTGGATCGGGAGGAGATCCCGAGGTGGGAGGTGGTGTGTGGCGGCGGTGATTGGATAGGTGGAGGAATGGATGAGGATAGCCTAAGGTTTAGACTGTTTATATAGCAAGGGGTAGCTTAGGGGCTAGATAGGACCCTCCGAACTTAATCGGACGGTCCCCGATAAATAGACTAGAGAGTCCAAATGAGAAACCGGTGATGTTTTAGGAATGTTCGAGGATGATCCGGATTCATCGGTCATGACAGCCCGGGTCGGGTTCGGGACAGCTTCGGACACGCGCGAGGGGTCTGAGCACTGTGCAAAGAGACTCCGGTTTAGGCAAGAGGGAAAACGAAGAATATTGTTGGTCTCGGAACGGTCAACGAAAACAAGGGGGACGCAAGTTTTAAAAACAATGACGGCAACCAGTGCCGATGCAATGCGGATGATGCCATGATAAAATGCAACAAACAAATAAATACACACGACGATAACGAAAAACAAGGAAGGCGTCTGGAGCATCGGTCTTGAGGTGTTACAACACTCCACCACTACAAGAGGATCTCATCCCGAGATCTAGGGATGGCACCGGAGAGAAACGGAAGAGAAATAGGTAAAACAAAGTTGCTTCTTTGACAAACGAGTGAAACCAAAGAACCTTGAGAGGTTGAAAGGTTGAAAGAAAGAACACAATGCAAATGAACGCAATTGCAGCACTGCGGTAGAAAATAGAAACAAGGAACACCATATGAACCTTGGAGGTTGCAAAGCTATGAATGACGAGTACAATGGACAAGAAGGAATCGGAACCACTCTCGTTGAAACGAGATAAACAAGGAATAAGGAAGAACAAATTTGGACAGCACTCCGGTTGAAAAGAGATGCAAGACTTGATAAGATGAAAAGAACTTGAAGAGATGACACAACACTCCGGTTAAATGGATAAGCACGAAAAGAACACGATCTTCACAATTCAAGATGATGAGCGAAGAGAGCAACATCACATTGCCTCCGGAAGAGAGAATAGAAGATAGATCATTGGAATAAAAGAATGTAGAAGGAAATGCCAATTTCTGCCACAAATGAGCTTGGAAAGCACCCTTCGAAGAAGGTTATAACGGAGTTGTTGGAAAACCAACAACGAAAGGAATAAGCTTGTAGCAGGCTTATGGAAACATCCCAACAATATGAGGTGACAAACGGCCACTAAAGGAAGCCATTGATTTGAGTGAGAGCACCAAGGCGATGAAAAACTTCTTTCACCAAGAGGATAGGAGAAAACTTGGATCATTGATGAGCACCATAATAGCAACATTCCTTAGGGAAGACTTTAGGTGAAACATGACACAAGATAACTCCAACGAAGAGATTGGTGGATTTAAAATATCTCATTCTTGACAACATGTGAAACATGGAACATGGATGGAAATTGTCAAGAAGGACATAACACCACCTCAAAAGATAAGGTAGGAAGAATTGCACTTCGGAATGCAAGATGAAGAATGCTTGAACTCCTCAAAACAAAACATGTGTTGAGCACCATGTTTATTTTGAAGTATGGCTTGATGGATCATAACTTCGAGAGAAATCTTGAAGAACAATTGAAAAATGAAAAGAATCCTTGATGAACCAACATGTGAACCTCCATGAAGAACTCCGGTAATGAAAGGATGATAAAAGAAAGAGAAGTTGAGAACACAAGGTGAAGCCTTGCGATGATGTAGATGGAGCTTCGCGATGAGATAATGCGGAAAACTTGGAACTCCGGAAAAGAAAGATGAACAACATATAACTGAGAAATTGATATCACTACGAACTCCGGAAGAAGGAATTAATCACTTGGATGAAACAAGAACAAGAATTATGTTATGCGTATCCTTCACCAATATAAATTGATGACAAGCAACAGATTTGGCATACTACTTATTCTCGTATAAAGGATTAAGAGAGATATAGCACAAACTTGAATAAGGTCTTCCACAAATCGTCGGTAGGATTTGAAAGAACGAATGAGTTGATACGATAACGAAGGAAGAGAAATCTTGAATGAACCATCATAAGAACTTGAAACGCACGAAGGAAAGAGCGCGAATCACCAGGAAGAATTATAAATTGAACAAAGATACTTGGGGAAATTTAGATACAAGAGAATGAAGAGATCACGAGCTGAGTAGGGAATACTTGAGCGATGCACCGGTAAGATTTGGAGAACGAGAGATGAAGACTGGAATGAATAATTCTGAGATGATGGGCTCCGGAGAATCAAATAAAAAAGACTCCTGAATTGCTCCGGATGGGTGAAAAGAATTCTCACAATCAAGAACAATTATGAGAGGATGACATCAAGCTAGAACCCTGAATCTTTGAGAGAACGGACCAAGATTTGAGAGAAACTCTTCTTCGGTCTTCACAATCCGAGAATGACGACGAGAAACAACACCATGAATTGTTGAGGCACTCCGGAATGAAAATTAGAAAGGTTGAACCAACGATGAAAAAAATTGAAAGATCTTGGAGAAAGACATATGACTGATGATAACCCATTCTTACGTCAAACTTTGAAAAGAATTTTAGAAGCTCCGGGAAAATTAGAAGAGTCAGGTAAGATCCTGGAAAAGATGTGTGGGTTAGGGCCCACTCAAAAGATACACCGTTGAACGATTTAGAAGAGAGATTACGCCGGTTTAATAAAATGGCTCAAAAGGGATAACAACTTCGAGATATCTTGAACGGATTAGGAATGAAAACACGAATCTCCTGCAATATCTTTAGTACACCGGAACAAATGAATAGCGAGAGGTGAATGATTAATTGGTGCACCGGAATGGAAAAGCATTGTGAAAAGAGGAAAAGGGATAAGATCAACACTCAAATCTTGAATTAAATCCATCGGAGAAGAAAATTAGAATGGAACAATGATAAGGTTGAAGCTTCCTTAGCGTCTTCATGAGAAATCACCGGATAAAAACATTAAAGGAAAAGAATGAAGAACTTCACTCAATAAAATGGATACTTGGTTAGGGATATATGAGTCCTTGATGAAAAGGGCGGGAGGGAGTGAAAAACAAAGGCAACTTGCGACGGTTGAAACAAACACCGTTGAGAAAAACTGAGGGATGATCTTGCGAATGTTGCAATGATCGGGTCCACTTGAAGAGAAGCACACTGGTTGAAAAGAATTGAAAAGACAACCTTGATGATCAAGAAGGATTAGCATCCACATAGAAATATGAGAACATGGCTTAGAAAAGGTATGGAATCAACACCAGACAATGAAGCAACTCGAATACCACAAACCAAAACAAAACAAAGGATTGGCTCGCAGAATAAGCCGGAAACAAACATATGATAGAGATTTCGCCCAAAGTGTTCATGATGAGGCCCCACGGGCACGACGTACAGCGGACGTCACGAATGACAAACAAGACGTCCCCGAATCGGCATAGCCAAGGATTCTTTAAGATGCCTCGCAACCACTAGACGTTGGACCCCAATCTCAAATCATACATCCGTCGAAAAGATATTCTAGGAGCTACTTGAATTCCCACCTATGAACTCCCGAAACATTCTGGTTATGCAATCAGGTGTTGGGGATATAGGGGATGCAATATATCTCACCCAAACTAACAATACCTAGATCCAGCTATATCCATTCGTCAACACATAACCAAGAAAAACTCTAGAAATCGTGTACCTCAACCTTCGAAAAGCATCCGTTATACGAGTTATGGCAATACTCCCTAACTCCCGCCCCAGTACTGGGTGGTGTTGAGGTGATCTCACCAACAAACTGCATAAAATAGATTTTCGATGTCGGCAAAACTCAGGTATTCCAGAACTGCACCGATAAAATTGTGACGACAACACCTCGGAGCTCAACTCCCCGGGACACTGCCACAACCCCTAAATGTCAGGAGGCACCAAGAACAATGTTCTCGTCACAAAACCATCGGAACGATTCCAAGATACCCGCGTGATCCTAAATTTTTTTTAGTGAAATTTGAGGAGAGGAAAGTCAAAACATCTACGTCAGGAGGCCTCACCAGAGCGACGAAGGGACTGGGGAGTAAAAAGAATCCTACTCTCCGATATATATAATCCTAAGACTCAAAACATTTTTGTTCTAGACTCAACAGCGCCAACGATTCAATCAAGCAGGGGGCTCCTAAGTCGCGGATGGCTTTGATTACCAACTTGTAACGCCCACGATGCGGCTATATCTCCCACATGTCGAGGCACGACTTGGAGGCATAACCGCATGGTGGTTTTGTCGCAAGAAGGGTCATCTTTACACAATCCCATGTAATGAACAAGAATGGGATAAAGAGTTGGCTTACAATCGCCACTACACACAATACATAAATTAAACATACATCATTCAGAGTACAATCAAGGTCCGACTACGGAACCAAAATAAAAGAAGACAACCCCAAATGCTAGATCCCCGATCGTCCCAACTGGGCTCCACTACTGATCATCAGGAAACAAAACATAGTAACGACCAAGGTCTTCATCAAGCTCCCACTTGAGCTCGGTTGCGTCATCTGCACTGGTATCACCGGCACCTGCAACTGTTTTGGTAGAATCTGTGAGTCACGTGTACTCAACAATCTCACACCCGCGAGATCAAGACTATTTAAGCTTATGGTAGGAAAGGGTAGTGAGGTGGAGCTGCAGCAAGCACTAAGCATATATGGTGGCTAACATACGCAAATGAGAGCGAGAAGAGAAGCAACGCAACGGTCGAGAAGCTAGAAGTGATCAAGAAGTGATCCTGAAACTACTTACGTTCAAACGTAACACAAGAACCGTGTTCACTTCCCGGACTCCGCCGAAAAGAGACCATCACGACTACACACGCAGTTGATGCATTTTAATTAAGTCAAGTGTCACGTTCTCTACAACCGGATATTAACAAATTCCCATCTGCCACATAACCGCGGGCACGGCTCTTGAAAGTTTATACCCTGCAGGGGTGTCCCAACTTAGCCCATCACAAGCTCTCACGGACAACGAAGGATATTCCTTCTCCCGGGAAGACCCGATCAGTCTCGGAATCCCGGTTACAAGACTTTTCGACAATGGTAAAACAAGACCAGCAAAGTCGCCCGATGTGCTGACAAATCCCGATAGGAGTCGCACGTATCTCGTTCTCAGGGCACATCGGATGGGCCAGACGTCGGGTTGGGATAGACCCTGGTTGCCCAGGGGGCGCCGGACATCGCCCGGTTTGGACCAGCACTCAGAGGAACACTGGCCCGGGGGGTTAAAATAAAGATGACCCTTCAGTCTGCATAACCCAAGGGAAAAAAACGTCCACGGGCTGAAACTGTCTAGCCCAACAATGTACAGGAGGGGTTTAAGCGGCTGCTTACATCGGGCCACTGGGCTGGAAGCGAAGAAGCGGCTGGGCTTCGGGAGGCTGGGCCGGTTCACTAGATCTAGAACACGCGCGAGTCGCTCGTGCGTTGACTCTTCCTCTCGAGGCGAGCGCGGGTCATGGAAGCAGGCAGGTTCGAGCGACGGCGGCTGGGCGCGATTCAGGGTACTTGGCGCGGCGGCGCGGCTTGATGCAGAGAAGACAACGACGCGGGAGGAACTCGCCGGCATGGACGAGATGGCAGGGCACGGGGATCCGGGCGAGGACAGCGTTCTTCGGCGAGGTGGCGTGCGGGCGGAACTGAAGAAGGCAGCAGCGCTGCTTGTTCTCCTCGGTTGAGGTCGAGGCGAAACGGGCCATGGCGGGCAGACTTGGCGCAGAGGAAGGAGGTCCGGCGGGGACGCGGGTCTCCAGGGTGTCGGATCTGGCCGGCGTCGACGAGCTCCGGGCGGCGCAGAGGTTTGAAGCAGATGCCCTGGCGCTCCCTGTCCATGGCGAAAACAGACAGGGGAACACGAGGTAAGGTTGGGAGGAGAAGGAAGGAAGAGGAGCAGGGAAGGAGCGTCGACGGGGTTGGCCTGCAGGTGGCGGAAGGCTGGCCGGGGTGGCCTGGTTCGGCGAGGTCGCCGGCAGCGGCGCTAGGAGGTGCTGGCATGCTCGGGCTCAAAGGGGACGGGGAGGAGGCCGTGGGCGCAGAGGTCGGGGTCAAGGGGATCAAGGAGCTCCTCTCCTGTGCGTTGGTTGCTGCGATCCAGGCGCCTGGTGGATCGAGGCAGAGGGGCTCGAGCATGAGCGATGGAGCCATCAAGGGGAGACACTGTTGCGGGCTGGATGGATGGATTGGGCGGCGGCGGAAAACAAGGGACTTGGTCGGAGAGAATTTGGATCGGGAGGAGATCCCGAGGTGGGAGGTGGAGTGTGGCGGCGGCGATTGGATAGGGGGAGGAATGGATGAGGATAGCCTAGGGTTTAGACTATTTATATAGCAAGGGGTAGCTTAGGGGCTAGATAGGACCCTACAAACTTAATCGGACGGTCCCCGATAAATAGACTAGAGAGTCCAAATGAGAAACCGGTGATGTTTTAGGAATGTTCGAGGATGATCCGGATTCATCGGTCATGACAGCCCGGGTCGGGTTCGGGACAGCTTCGGACATGCGCGAGGGGTCTGAGCACTGTGCAAAGAGACTCCGGTTTAGGCAAGAGGGAAAACGAAGAATATTGTTGGTCTCGGAACGGTCAACGAAAACAAGGGGGACGCAAGTTTTAAAAACAATGACGGCAACCAGTGCCGATGCAATGCGGATGATGCCATGATGAAATGCAACAAACAAATAAATACACACGACGATAACGAAAAACAAGGAAGGCGTCTGGAGCGTCGGTCTTGGGGTGTTACAACACTCCACCACTACAAGAGGATCTCGTCCCGAGATCTAGGGATGGCACCGGAGAGAAACGGAAGAGCAATAGGTAAAACAAAGTTGCCTCTTTGACAAACGAGTGAAACCAAAGAACCTTGAGAGGTTGAAAGGTTGAAAGAAAGAACACAATGGAAATGAACGCAATTGTAGCACTGCGGTAGAAAATAGAAACAAGGAACACCATATGAACCTTGGAGGTTGCAAAGCTATGAATGACGAGTACAATGGACAAGAAGGAATCGGAACCACTCTCGTTGAAACGAGATAAACAAGGAATAAGGAAGAACAAATTTGGACAGCACTCCGGTTGAAAAGAGATGCAAGACTTGATAAGATGAAAAGAACTTGAAGAGATGACACAACACTCCGGTTAAATGGATAAGCACGAAAAGAACACGATCTTCACAATTCGAGATGATGAGCGAAGAGAGCAACATCACATTGCCTCCGGAAGAGAGAATAGAAGATAGATCATTGGAATAAAAGAATGTAGAAGGAAATGCCAATTTCTGCCACAAATGAGCTTGGAAAGCACCCTTCGAAGAAGGTTATAACGGAGTTGTTGGAAAACCAACAACGAAAGGAATAAGCTTGTAGCAGGCTTATGGAAACATCCCAACAATATGAGGTGACAAACGGCCACTAAAGGAAGCCATTGATTTGAGTGAGAGCACCAAGGCGATGAAAAACTTCTTTCACCAAGAGGATAGGAGAAAACTTGGATCATTGATGAGAACCATAATAGCAACATTCCTTAGGGAAGACTTTAGGTGAAACATGACACAAGATAACTCCAACGAAGAGATTGGTGGATTTAAAATATCTCATTCTTGACAACATGTGAAACATGGAACATGGATGGAAATTGTCAAGAAGGACATAACACCACCTCAAAAGATAAGGTAGGAAGAATTGCACTTCAGAATGCAAGATGAAGAATGCTTGAACTCCTCAAAACAAAACATGTGTTGAGCACCATGTTTATTTTGAAGTATGGCTTGATGGATCATAACTTCGAGAGAAATCTTGAAGAACAATTGAAAAATGAAAAGAATCCTTGACGAACCACCATGTGAACCTCCATGAAGAACTCCGGTAATGAAAGGATGATAAAAGAAAGAGAAGTTGACAACACAAGGTGAAGCCTTGCGATGATGTAGATGGAGCTTCGCGATGAGATAATGCAGAAAACTTGGAACTCCGGAAAAGAAAGATGAACAACATATAACTGAGAAATTGATATCACTACGAACTCCGGAAGAAGGAATTAATCACTTGGATGAAACAAGAACAAGAATTATTTTATGCGTATCCTTCACCAATATAAATTGATGACAAGCAACGGATTTGGCATACTACTTATTCTCGTATAAAGTATTAAGAGAGATATAGCACAAACTTGAATAAGGTCTTCCACAAATCGTCGGTAGGATTTGAAAGAACGAATGATTTGATACGATAACGAAGGAAGAGAAATCTTGAATGAACCACCGTAAGAACTTGAAACGCACGAAGGAAAGAGCGCGAATCACCAGGAAGAATTATAAATTTAACAAAGATACTTGGGGAAATTTAGATACAAGAGAATGAAGAGATCACGAGCTGAGTAGGGAATACTTGAGCGATGCACCGGTAAGATTTGGAGAACGAGAGATGAAGACTGGAATGAATAATTCTGAGATGATGGGCTCCGGAGAATCAAATTAAAAAGACTCCTGAATTGCTCCGGATGGGTGAAAAGAATTCTCACAATCAAGAACAATTATGAGAGGATGGCATCAAGCTAGAACCCTGAATCTTTGAGAGAACGGACCAAGATTTGAGAGAAACTCTTCTTCGGTCTTCACAATCCGAGAATGACGACGAGAAACAACACCATGAATTGTTGAGGCACTCTGGAATGAAAATTAGAAAGGTTGAACCAACGATGAAAAAAAATTCAAAGATCTTGGAGAAAGACATATGACTGATGATAACCCATTCTTACGTCAAACTTTGAAAAGAATTTTAGAAGCTCCGGGAAAATTAGAAGAGTCAGGTAAGATCCTGGAAAAGATGTGTGGGTTAGGGCCCACTCAAAAGATACACCGTTGAACGATTTAGAAGAGAGATTACGCCGGTTTAATAAAATGGCTCAAAAGGGATAACAACTTCGAGATATCTTGAACGGATTAGGAATGAAAACACGAATCTCCTGCAATATCTTTAGTACACCGGAACAAATGAATAGCGAGAGGTGAATGATTAATTGGTGCACCGGAATGGAAAAGCATTGTGAAAAGAGGAAAAGGGATAAGATCAACACTGAAATCTTGAATTAAATCCATCGGAGAAGAAAATTAGAATTGAACAATGATAAGGTTGAAGCTTCCTTAGCGTCTTCATGAGAAATCACCGGATAAAAACATTAAAGGAAAAGAATGAAGAACTTCACTCAATAAAATGGATACTTGGTTAGGGATATATGAGTCCTTGATGAAAAGGGTGGGAGGGAGGGAAAAACAAAGGCAACTTGGGACGGTTGAAACAAACACCGTTGAGAAAAACTGAGGGATGATCTTGCGAATGTTGCAATGATCGGGTCCACTTGAAGAGAAGCACACCTGTTGAAAAGAATTGAAAAGACAACCTTGATGATCAAGAAGGATTAGCATCCACATAGAAATATGAGAACATGGCTTAGAAAAGGTATGGAATCAACACCAGACAATGAAGCAACTCGAATACCACAAACCAAAACAAAACAAAGGATTGGCTCGCAGAATAAGCCGGAAACAAACATATGATAGAGATTTCGCCCAAAGTGTTCATGATGAGGCCCCACGGGCACGACGTACAGCGGACGTCACAAATGACAAACAAGACGTCCCCGAATCGGCATAGCCAAGGATTCTTTAAGACGCCTCGCGACCACTGTAAATCGACCGTGAAAAGCGAACCACTAGACGTTGGACCCCAATCTCAAATCATACATCCGTCGAAAAGATATTCTAGGAGCTACTTGAATTCCCACCTATGAACTCCCGAAACATTCTGGTTATGCAATCAGGTGTTGGGGATATAGGGGATGCAATTTATCTCACCCAAACTAACAATACCTAGATCCAGCTATATCCATCCGTCAACACATAACCAAGAAAAACTCTAGAAATCGTGTATCTCAACCTTCGAAAAGCATCCGTTATACGAGTTATGGCAATACTCCCTAACTCCCGCCCCAGTACTGGGTGGTGTCGAGGTGATCTCACCAACAAACTGCATAAAAGAGATTTTCGATGTCGGCAAAACTCAGGTATTCCAGGACTGCACCGATAAAATTGTGACGACAACACCTGGGAGCTCAACTCCCTGGGACACTGCCACAACCCCTAAATGTCAGGAGGCACCAAGAACAATGTTCTCGTCACAAAACCATCGGAACGATTCCAAGATACCCGCGTGATCCTAAATTTTTTTAGTGAAATTTGAGGAGAGGAAAGTCAAAACATCTACGTCAGGTGGCCTCACCAGAGCGACGAAGGGACTGGGGAGTAAAAAGAATCCTACTCTCCGATATATATAATCCTAAGACTCAAAACATTTTTGTTCTAGACTCAACAGCGCCAACGATTCAATCAAGCAGGGGGCTCCTAAGTCGCGGATGGCTTTGATTACCAACTTGTAACGGCCACGATGCGGCTATATCTCCCACATGTCGAGGCACGACTTGGATGCATAACCGAATGGTGGTTTTGTCGCAAGAAGGGTCATCTTCACACAATCCCATGTAATGAACAAGAATGGGATAAAGAGATGGCTTACAATCGCCACTTCACACAATACATAAAATAAACATACATCATTCAGAGTACAATCAAGGTCCGACTACGGAACCAAAATAAAAGAAGACAACCCCAAATGCTAGATCCCCGATCGTCCCAACTGGGCTCCACTACTGATCATCAGGAAAATAAACATAGTAACGACCAAGGTCTTCATCGAGCTCCCACTTGAGCTCGGTTGCGTCATCTGCACTGGTATCACCGGCACCTGCAACTGTTTTGGTAGAATCTGTGAGTCACGAGTACTCAACAATCTCACACCCGCGAGATCAAGACTATTTAAGCTTATGGTAGGAAAGGGTAGTGAGGTGGAGCTGCAGCAAGAACTAAGCATATATGGTGGCTAACATACGCAAATGAGAGCGAGAAGAGAAGCAACGCAACGGTCGAGAAGCTAGAAGTGATCAAGAAGTGATCCTGAAACTAATTACGTTCAAACATAACACAAGAACCGTGTTCACTTCCCGGACTCCGCCGAAAAGAGACCATCACGGCTACACACGCGGTTGATGCATTTTAATTAAGTCAAGTGTCACGTTCTCTACAACCGGATATTAACAAATTCCCATCTGCCACATAACCGCGGGCACGGCTCTTGAAAGTTTATACCCTGCAGGGATGTCCCAACTTAGCCCATCACAAGCTCTCACGGACAACGAAGGATATTCCTTCTCCCGGGAAGACCCGATCAGTCTCGGAATCCCGGTTACAAGACTTTTTGACAATGGTAAAACAAGACCAGCAAAGTCGCCCGATGTGCTGACAAATCCCGATAGGAGTCGCACGTATCTCGTTCTCAGGGCACACCGGATGGGCCAGACGTCGGGTTGGCATAGACCCTGGTTGCCCAGGGGGCGCCGGACATCGCCCGGTTTGGACCAGCACTCAGAGGAACACTGGCCCGGGGGGTTAAAATAAAGATGACCCTTGAGTCTACAGAACCCAAGGGAAAAAAACGTCCACGGGCTGAAACTGTCTAGCCCAACAATGTACAGGAGGGGTTTAAGTGGCTGCTTACATCAGGCCACTGGGCTGGAAGCGAAGAAGCGGCTGGGCTTCGGGAGGCTGGGCCGGTTCACTGGATCTAGAACACGCGCGAGTCGCTCGTGCGTTGACTCTTCCTCTCGAGGCGAGCGCGGGTCGTGGAAGCAGGCAGGTTCGAGCGCCGGCGGCTGGGCGCGATTCAGGGTACTTGGTGCGGCGGCGCGGCTTGATGCAGAGAAGACAACGACGCGGGAGGAACTCGCCGGCATGGACGAGATGGCAGGGCACGGGGATCCGGGCGAGGACAGCGTTCTCCAGCAAGGTGGCGTGCGGGCGGAACTGAAGAAGGCAGCAACGCTGCTTGTTCTCCTCGATTGAGGTCGAGGCGAAACGGGCCATGGCGGGCAGACTTGGCGTAGAGGAAGGAGGTCCGGCGGGGACGCGGGTCTCCAGGGTGTCGGATCTAGCCGGCGTCGACGAGCTCCGGGCGGCGCAGAGGTTTGAAGTAGATGCCCTGGCGCTCCCTGTCCATGGAGAAAACAGACAGGGGAAAACGAGGTAAGGTTGGGAGGAGAAGGAAGGAAGAGGAGCAGGGAAGGAGCGGCGACGGGGTTGGCCTGCAGGTGGCGGAAGGCTGGCCGGGGTGGCCTGGTTCGGCGAGGTCGACGGCAGCGGCGCTAGGAGGTGCTGGCACGCTCGGGCTCCAAGGCGATGGGGAGGAGGCCGTGGGCGCAGAGGTCGGGGTCAAGGGGATCAAGGAGCTCCTCTCCTGTGCGTTGGTTGCTGTGATCCAGGCGCCTGGTGGATCGAGGCAGAGGGGCTCGAGCATGAGCGATGGAGCCATCGAGGGGAGACACTGTTGCGGGCTGGATGGATGGATTGGGCGGCGGCGGAAAACAAGGGACTTGGTCGGAGAGAATTTGGATCGGGAGGAGATCCCGAGGTAGGAGGTGGAGTGTGGCGGCGGCGATTGGATAGGGGGAGGAATGGATGAGGATAGCCTAAGGTTAGACTGTTTATATAGCAAGGGGTAGCTTAGTTGCTAGATAGGACCCTCCGATCTTAATCGGACGGTCCCCGATAAATAGACTAGAGAGTCCAAATGAGAAACCGGTGATGTTTTAGGGATGTTCGAGGATGATCTGGATTCATCGGTCATGACAGCCCGGGTCGGGTTCGGGACAGCTTCGGACACGCGCGAGGGGTCTAAGCACTGTGCAAAGAGACTCTGGTTTAGGCAAGAGGGAAAACGAAGAACAATGTTGGTCTCGGAATGGTCAACGAAAACAAGGGGGACGCAAGTTTTAAAAACAATGACGGCAACCAGTGCCGATGCAATGCGGATGATGCCATGATGAAATGCAACAGATAAATACACACGACGATAACGAAAAACAAGGAAGGCGTCTGGAGCGTCGGTCTTGGGGCGTTACATGTGCTATCAAACGTCACAACGTAACTGGGTGATTATAAAGATGCTCTACAGGTGTCTCCGATGGTGTTTGTTGAGTTGGCATAGACCGAGATTAGGATTTGTCACTCCGATTGTCGGAGAGGTATCTCTGGGCCCTCTCGGTAATGCACATCACTATAAAGCCTTGCAAGCAATGTGACTAATGAGTTAGTTGCGGGATGATGCATTACAGAACGAGTAAAGAGACTTGCCAGTAACGAGATTGAACTAGGTATGATAATACCGACGATCGAATCTCGGGCAAGTAACATACCGATGACGAAGGGAACAACGTATGTTGTTGTGTGGTTTGACCGATAAAGATCTTCGTAGAATATGTAGGAGCCAATATGAGCATCCATGTTCCGCTATTGGTTATTGATCGGAGATGTGTCTCGGTCATGTCTACATAGTTCTCGAACCCGTAGGGTCCGCACGCTTAACATTCGATGACGATTCGTATTATGAGTATATGTGATTTGATGTACCAAATATTGTTCGGAGTCCCGGATGAGATCACGGATATGACGAGAAGTCTCAAAATGGTCGAGACATAAAGATTCATATATTGGAAGGCTACATTCGGACACCGGAATGGTTCGGGTCGTTTCGGAGTACCGGGGGTTACCGAACCCCCCCCCCCCTCGGAAGTAATTGGGCCTCATGGGCCTAGTGGTGGAAGAGAGGAGGTAGTCCAAGGTGTGGCACCTGCCCCCCCCTAGCCCAAACCGAATTGGACTAGGGCTAGGGGCATGGGCCCCCTTTCCTAATCTTCTTCCTCTCCTTCCTTCTTCTCCTACTTGGACTAGGAAAGGGGGAAACCTACTCCTACTAGGAGTAGGAATCCCCCCTTGGGCGCGCCCCTTGTGGCCGGACCTCCTCCTCCTCCCCTCCTTTATATACGGGGGAGGGGGCACCTCATAGACACACAAGTTGATCTTTAGCTGTGTGCGGTGCCCCCTCCACAGTTTTCCACCTCGGTCATATTGTCGTAGTGCTTAGGCGAAGCCCTGTGTCGGTAACTTCATCATCACCGTCACCGCGCCGTCGTGCTGACGAAACTCTTCCTCGGCCTCAGCTGGATCTAGAGTTCGAGGGACGTCACCGAGCTAAACGTGTGCAAATCGCGGAGGTGCCGTGCGTTCGGTACTAAATCGGTTGGATCGCGAAGACGTTCGACTACATAAACCGCGTTACTAAACGCTTCCGCTTTCGGTCTACGAGGGTACGTGGACACACTCTCCCCGCTCGTTTCTATGCTTCTCCTAGATAGATCTTGCGTGATCGTAGGAATTTTTTTGAAATACTACGTTCCCCAAACATCAAGAACACGAGAGAGAGAGAGAGATCAAACACATAGCTACTGGTACATACCCTCAGCCCCGAGGGTGAACTACTCCCTCCTTGTCATGGAGAGCGTCGGGATGATGAAGATGGCCACCGGTGATGATTTCTCCCTCCGGCAGGGTGCCGGAATAGGGTCCCGGTTGGTTTTTCGTGGCTACAGAGGCTTGCGGCGGCGGAACTCCCGATCTAGCTTTATTTCTGGGGGTTTCCATATTTATAGGAATTTTTGGCGTTGGGAACAAGTCAGGGGTGTCCACGAGGATCCTACAAGGACGGAGGGCGCGCCCGGGGGGTAGGGGCGCCCTCCACCCTTATGGAGGCCCCGTGGCTCTTCTGGCCCAACTCTTTTGCTTCGGGGGCTTCTTCTGGTCCATAAAAAATAACAGTAAATTTTCAGGTCATTTGGACTCCGTTTGATATTCCTTTTCTGTAAACTCAAAAACAAGGAAAAAACAAAAACTGACACTGGGCTCTAGGTTAATAGGTTAGTCCCAAAAATCATATAAATAGCATATAAATGCATATAAAACATCCAAGATAGATAATATAATAGCATGGAACAATCAAAAATTACAGATACGTTGGTGACGTATCAAGCATCCCCAAGCTTAATTCCTGCTCGTCCTCGAGTAGGTAAATGATAAAAACAAATTTTTTGATGTGGAATGCTACCTAACATATTTATCCATGTAATTTTTCTTTATTGTGTCATGAATGTTCAAATACATAAGATTCAAAACAAAAGTTTAATATTGACATAAAACAATAATACTTCAAGCATACTAACAAGGCAATTATGTCTTCTCAAAATAACATGGCCTAAGAAAAGCTTATCCCTACAAAATCATATAGTCTGGCTATGCTCCATCTTCATCACACAAAATATTCAAATCATGCACAACCCCGCTGACAAGCCAAGCAATTGCTTCATACTTTTGATGTTCTCAAACTTTTTCAACTTGCATGCAATACATGAGCGTGAGCCATGGACATAGCACTATAGATGGAATAGAATGTGGTGGTTGTGGAGAAGACAAAAAGAAGGAGATAGGCTCACATCAATTAGGCGTATTGACGGGCTATGGAGATGCCCATCAATAGATATCAATGTGAGCGAGTAGGGATTGCCATGCAACGGATCCACTAGAGCTATAAGTTTATGAAAGCTCAAAAAGAAACTAAGTGAGTGTGCATCCAACTTGCTTGCTCATGAAGACCTAGGGCAATTTGAGGAAGCCCATCATTGGAATATACAAGTCAAGTTCTATAATGAAAAATTCCCACTAGTATATGAAAGTGACAACATAGGAGACTCTCTATCATGAAGATCATGGTGCTACTTTTAAGCACAAGTGTGGTAAAAGGATAGTAACATTGCCCCTTCTCTCTTTTTCTTTCATTTTTTTGTTTTTTTTGCCTTCTCTTTTTTTGGGCCTTCTCTCTCTTTTTTTCCTCACATGGGACAATGCTCTAATAATGAAGATCATCACACTTTTATTTACTCACAACTCGAAAATTACAACTCGATACTTAGAACAAAATATGACTCTATACGAATACCTCCGGCGGTGTACCGGGATGTGCAATGAATCAAGAGTGACATGTATGAAAGAATTATGAACGGTGGATTTGCCACAAATACGATGTCAACTACATGATCATGCAAAGAAATATGACAATGATGAAGCGTGTCATAATAAACGGAACGGTGGAAAGTTGCATGGCAATATATCTCGGAATGGCTATGGAAATGCCATAGTATGTAGGTATGGTGGCTATTTTGAGGAAGGTATATGGTGGGTTTATGGTACCGGCGAAAGTTGCACGGCACAAGACAGGCTAGCAATGGTGGAAGGGTGAGAGTGCATATAATCCATGGACTCATCATTAGTCATAAGGAACTCACATACTTATTGCAAAAATCTATTAGTCATCAAAACAAAGTACTACGCGCATGCTCCTAGGGGGGATAGATTGGTAGGAAAAGACCATCGCTCGTCCCCGACCGCCACTCATAAGGAAGACAATCAAAAAATATCTCATGCTCCAACTTCGTTACATAACGTTTCACCATACGTGCATGCTACGGGACTCACAAACCTCAACACAAGTATTTCTCAAATTCACAACTACTCACTAGCATGACTCTAATATCACCATCTTCATATCTCAAAACAATTATAAGGAATCAAACTTCTCATAATATTCAATGCACTTTATATGAAAGTTTTTGTTATATCCCTCTTGGATGCCCATCATATTGGGAGTAAATTCATAACCAAAGCAAATTACCATGTTGTTTAGAGAGACTCTCAAAATAATATAAGTGAAGCATGAGAGTTCAACAATTTATTCAAAATAAAACTACCGTCGTGCTCTAAGAAGATATAAATGAAGCACTAGAGCAAATGACAAACTACTCCAAAAGATATAAGTGAAGATCAATGAGTAGTCGAATAATTATGTAACTATGTGAAGACTCCTCATAAATGAATTTCAGATCTTAAGTACTTTATTCAAACAGAAAGGAAAACAAAATAAAATAAAATGACACTCCAAGCAAAACACATATCATGTGGTGAATAAATATATAGCCTCAAGTAAAGTTACTGATGAACGAAGACGAAAGAGGGGATGCCATCCGGGGCATCCCCAAGCTTAGATGCTTGGTTGTCCTTGAATATGACCTTGGGGTGCCTTGGGTATCCCCAAACTTAGTCTCTTTCCACTCCTTATTCCGTAGTCCATCGAAACTTCACCCAAAACTTGAAAACTTCACAACACAAAACTTAACAGAAAGCTCGTGAGCTCCGTTAGTATAATAAAACAAATCATTCACTTTGGTACTGTCAAGGCAGGATTCATAATTTTTCTCACATGATGCCTACTGTACCCTATCATTTCTACAATTATATTAAGAAATATAAGCCATAGAAACTAGAAAACAAGCAAACTATGCATCGAAAACAGAATCTGTCAAAAATAGAACAGTCTGTAAAGATCTGAATTGAGATCATACTTTTGTAACTCCAAACATTCTGAAAAATTAGGACAGTCTATCAAATTAGTACATCAATATACTGTAAAAAATTCAGAATTTTTCGACGCTCCAGTGATTTTTAACAATTCTGTGACCGCGCGCAAAAGTTTCTGTTTTTGGACAGAATTGAATCAACTATCATCCACACTATCCCAAAGGCTTTACTTGGCAGTTTATTGAAACAAAAGCTATAAAACATAATCACTACAATATCTTAATAATGTTAACATGCAAAAATAGTAGGGATAAATATTGGGTTGTCTCCCAACAAGCGCTTTTCTTTAATGCCTTTCTAGCTAGGCATGATGATTTCAATGATGCTCACATAAAGGATAAGAATTGAAACATAATTGGAGCATCATGAAGCAAATGACTAGCACATTTAAGTCTAACCCACTTCCTATGCCCAGAGATTTTGTGAGAAAATAACTTATGGGATCAAGAATCAACTATCATAGGAAGGTAAAACAAGCAAAACTTCAAGATTTTAAGCAGATGGAGAGGAAACTTGATATTATTGCAATTCCTACAAGCATATACTCCTCCCTCATAATAATTTTCAGTAGAATCATGAATGAATTCAACAATATAACCATCACATAAAGCATTACTTTCATGATCTACAAGCATAGAAATTTTATTACTCTCCACATAAGCAAAACTCTTCTCATTCGGCATAGTGGGAGTATCATAAGAAACTCGAATACTATAAATTGTTTCCACACTAAAAGAATAATGTTCAGAGAAAGGGTAATCATAATTATGACAAGCTTTATAAATATACTCATCACTACTTTTTATAACATAAGTGTCATCACAGTAATCATCATAAGTAGCAACTTTGTTCTCATCATAATTGATTGAATCCTCTTCCAAGATAGTGGAATCATTACTAAATAAAGTCACGACCTCCCCAAATCCACTTTTATCATTATAATAATATCCGACACCCTCCAAGAAAGTGGGATCATTACTTCCTAAAGTTGACACTCTTCCAAACCCACTTTTATCAATATAATCATCTTAAATAGGTGGCATGCTACAATCATGATAAATTTGCACATCAAAACTCGGGGAGCTAAAAATATCATCCTCACTAAACATAGCATCCCCAAGCTTGGGAGAAACATTAATTGCAACAAATAAATTCACAAACACGTCATTCTCATCAAACATAGAATCCCCAAGCTTGGACCTTTGCATATCATAAGCATAATCACTCTCATCATTAATAGTGCGCATAGCACCAATAGTATAACAATTAGTATCCTCACAATTTTCGAAGTTGGTGCCAAAAAGATTCTCAAGATTATAACTAGTATCATTACTTTCCCAATCATAACCATCACAATGAGTAAGACAGATAACGAAATCATCCTCAATAATTTCTTCGGACATAGTATCATAAGGCAAAGAATCAATATCATCATCAAGTATATCATCCTCCACATTTATTTTTGATTCATTCGCATGAGGCATAACATTAATAGGAGCAACATCATTCAGGAGGGATACCTTTTTTACCTTTGCTTTTCCGTCTTTTCTTTTTCTTCTCCACATCATGTGTGGGTTTAATCGACCTTTTGGAGCTCCTTATTGATGAGATTGGTTGCATAGGAAGCTCATTCTCGTAACCTGTTTCATCAGGAGAGACAATAGGAGGGAAAGTGGAGAGCTTCACCCTTTCATTAGTATTTCTTTTATATTCTAATGGTTTTCCCATCTTTCTATAGTTGGCAATATAAGCATTTTCATTGCAATTTACCATACAAAACATATAGATTTCTTTCAAATTATGTTCAACATGGTCCGTGAATATGAATGCTTCAAACCAACTATTTTTATGTGACAATTCTTCACACCCCAAAAATAAACAAAGTTCATTATAAAGTTCAAGGGTGATCAAGTTATTGCAATATTTGGCCACAATTTGATCATGAAAAATTATGCATTTAAAATTAAGGTGACCAACTCAATTGAAAAGTTCACAAGTAATGGGATGAAGAGAGCATAATGATGTAGCAAATTCATCTATCACATTAAGCCACCCATTTGTTTTGTCATGTTTATGCTTCTTACAAAATCTATCATCCCTATAAGGCATGTCTTCACAAATTCTATTCACTCCACAAAAATTGACATGCTTATAAGAAACATTTTTATCATGACTAGTGCAATCATCATTAGTACTATGGATATTCAAAGAATTCATACTAACAACATTGCAATCATGCTCATCATTCAAAGATTTAGTGCCAAACATGTTATTAACCTCTTCTGCTAACACTTGACCACAATTTTCCTTTCCATCATTTTCAGGAAAGACATTGAAAAGATGAAGCATATGAGGAAACCTCAATTCCATTTTTTTGTAATTTTATTTTATAAACTAAACTAGTGATAAAACAAGAAACTAAAAGATTCTATTAAAATATCTAAAGATATACCTTCAAGCACTAACCTCCCTGGCAACAGCGCCAGAAAAGAGCTTGATGTCTACTACACAACCTTCTTCTTGTAGACGTTGTTGGGCCTCCAAGTGCAGAGGTTTGTAGGATAGTAGCAATTTTCCCTCAAGTGGATGACCTAAGGTTTATCAATCCGTGGGAGGTGTAGGATGAAGGCGGTCTCTCTCAAACAACCCTGCAACCAAATAAGAAAGAGTCTCTTGTGTCCCCAACACACCCAATACAATGGTAAATTGTATAGGTGCACTAGTTCGGCGAAGAGATGGTGATACAAGTGCAATATGGATGGTAGATATAGGTTTTTGTAATCTGAAAATATAAAAACGGTAAGGTAACGAGTGGTAAAAGTGAGCGAAAATGTTATTGCAATGCTTAGAAACAAGGCCTAGGGTTCATACTTTCACTAGTGCAAGTTCTCTCAACAATGATAACATAATTAGATCATATAACAATCCCTCAACATGCAACAAAGAGTCACTCCAAAGTCACTGATAGCGGAGAACAAACGAAGAGATTATTGTAGGGTACGAAACCACCTCAAAGTTATTCTTTCTGATCGATCTATTGGGTTATTCCTATAAGTGCCACAAACAGCCCTAGAGTTCGTACTAAAATAACACCTTAAGATACACATCAACCAAAACCCTAGTGTCACCTAGATACTCCAATGTCACCACAAGTATCCGCGGGTTTGATTATACGATATGCATCACACAATCTCAGATTCATCTATTCAGACCAACGCAAATAACTTCAAAGAGTGCCCCAAAGTTTCTACCGGAGAGTCAAGACGAAAACGTGTGCCAACCCCTATGCATAAGTTTACAAGGTCACAGAACCCGCAAGTTGATCACTAAAACATACATCAAGTAGATCACATGAATATCCCACTGTCACCACAGATAAGCACATGCAAGACATACATCAAGTGTTCTCAAATCCTTAAAGACTCAAACCGATAAGATAACTTTAAAGGGAAAACTCAATCCATCACAAGAAGGTAGAGGGGGAGAAACATCATAAGATCCAACTATAACAGCAAAGCTTGCGATACATTAAGATCGTGCCAAATCAAGAAAACGAGAGAGAGAGAGAGATCAAACACATAGCTACTGGTACATACCCTCAGCCCTGAGGGTGAACTACTCCCTCCTCGTCATGGAGAGCGTCGAGATGATGAAGATGGCCACCGGTGATGATTTCCCCCTCCGGCAGGGTGCCGGAATAGGGCCCCGATTGGTTTTTGGTGGCTACAGAGGCTTGCGGCGGCGGAACTCCCAATCTAGGTTTATTTCTGGGGGTTTCTATATTTATAGGAATTTTTGGCGTCGGGAACAAGTCAGGGGGGTCCACGAGGAGCCCACAAGGACGGAGGGTGCGCCCAGGGGGGTAGGGGGCGCCCTCCACCCTTATGGAGGCCCCGTCGCTCTTCTGGCCCAACTCTTTTGCTTCGGGGGCTTCTTCTGGTCCATAAAAAATCACCATAAATTTTCAGGTCATTTGGACTCCGTTTGATATTCCTTTTCTGTAAAACTCAAAAATAAGGAAAAAAAACAAAAATTGGCACTGGGCTCTAGGTTAATCGGTTAGTCCCAAAAATCATATCATATTAATCATATAAAGCATCCAAGATAGATAATACAATAGCATGGAATGATAAAAAATATAGATACGTGGAGACATATCAATGACGATTTGATGATTGTCATGTGGAGTCTATTAGTTGTGATGCCATGTTACATAGGATTTATTGTGATAATTCTCTTGGTCACATCATGTTTGACAATCCGCTTGACTTGTCATATGCTATGCATGAGATCAATCATATGCCTCATTTGCAATATTATTGTAGTGACTATGCATATGTCATTAAAATAAACCCAATTTGCACATATGGCATAGATAACAAGCCCATGGTTATTGGCACTTGTTTTTCTTGTGATGATATTGATATGCTTCATATGCATCATTTATCTCAGATGCTATGCCATGACCACCTAGCTTCGGACATGCATTTTTTGCCATGTTGTCACCTTTCCCCATATTATGATTCCGATATTGCTCATGAGGAGACCCCCATACTTTCTTCATACATTTGAGGAGATTTTGATTCATCCCATCCATTGCATGATCTCAATAATTATGTGCACAATATGCTCCCCATGAATGGACCTGATATTGTTGTGCCATATACTAGCACGCTCAATTTGTGTCCCCATCGTGTTACACATAACAATTATTCTTTCATGATGGATGACATGTTCTTATACCATGCATCAAATTTCTTTGAGCGATGCCTATCTTGTGTTAACTCAAACATGCACATACACATCGTGATGGATGAGTGTACATTTACCACACACACAATTTCTTTCGTTTGTGTATTTGTTGTGTAGGTACCCATGTATACTTGTCAACCTCACAATCCCATGAGTTGACAAAACGAGCTCTAGAGAGCAATGATGACTTGGGATATCGTGGATTCTCATTCCCACCACTCCCTCCACACAATGACTTCGCGCATTTCTTCTATATGGCCCTCACATGGTTATGGGTGATTGTCCATTACATATTCTATGCCCATCTTGCCATGTTCACTTTGCATGACATGCTTATTCCTATGCCTTTACCATGCATTTGTGACCCATGCTTTGCATTACACATGATGATTGATTCTACTACTTGTATGTGTATTTGCAAGCTTGGTGGATATATTGCTTGTTCTTGCCATGTTTAATTCCTTTGTGATCCATTCCTATGATGATACATTGATCTTGCTTTGTAATCGTGCATGTGTGTCATGTGCATTGCCTATGCTATTATTTGCTCGCATGACATGATTGCCATGATTTCCTCTAGTATGTCGCATCTTCGCACTACTAGCTTACACGACTTGATTACTATGATTGCTTGCCTTGTCGCTTCACTGATGATTCATACTTGTTCAATTCATGCGATTGATAGCCACTATTGCCATGCTTTGCACATGATTGCTATCGTTTCTTGTCACATATCTCCATATGTTGCCTCTCTCATGCTACATGATTTGCCATGTATTGAGTGCAACAATGCCTTTAGTCTTGATAATGAGTTTAGCCCCATAGCATTCTCACATATATTTGGAGATTTTGACATATTCCGTGTGAAGCATGCTTGTCTTACCTCTTTGCACCATGTACCTAGTGCCATGAATATTGCCATTATTGCATCATATTATTCATGCACTTGTGCTTCTAATGGTTATGTGCAAGACAAGAGAACCATCATGATGGATGATGTGTTTATCTACCATGCACATACATTGTTTGCTTTCTTTTGCGCATGTGTAGGAAACTTGAACTTCGTGTCCACTTTCATGTCACGTGAGTTGACAATCCGAGCTCTTGAGAGCGAACCACCTGCTACCACGACGATTCTACATCGCACTTGCTTGTGTTCCGGCATTGTGAAGGATGCACAAGGACATGCTTTCAAGGTGATATCCTTCTCTTTTGAGAACCCCAAAACCATGATCATGAATATTGTGGATCCTACTTCATGTGTTGCTTGCACCTTGACATATTGCACACATGTTAGAGATCTTGCTTCGACTTGTCATTGCCACATTGCCATACCTCATGACATATATACCTTATGTGTTGCATCCAACTTGTTGAGTTCTTGATCCTATCACATGATTGATTGCACCAATGTCATTTCTTCACAGATGCCATGTCCCATTGATTGCTACATGCTTGCCTTGATTGCCTCACACATGATGAAAAATTGCTCTTTCTATTGTGTTGAGTGCCACACTATATTCACTACACCCCATGCACGTTACGCTTGGATTGTCTTGCACTTGACCCATGTGTTTAGACACTTCATTTATTTTGGTGTTGTGGATGCTTCATATGCATACCTAGACCATTTGTTGAGCGCCTTATGCATGCCTGCTATGAGCTTGAGGTAGATGCTTATTCTCTTGTCAGACATATTTGTAGCGCTACCTCACATTTACATGCTTGTTTCCATGGCGTCCTTCATTTTGCTCAATTTATGTGCTTACATGCCATGTCACAATCCCTTGTCACACAATATGCTATACTTGATGACGACACTTGTTTGGTGAATCACCTCTTGAATGCTTGGTTTTGCACTAACGCTAACCATATTTTTTTCCAAGTGTTTGTTGTACTTGCTCCGTTTGAAGGAATCCCTAGACGGTGCGACATTGGAGAGTGCCCATTTCGAGCTTCAAGATGATGAGTACTTGGTGATCGTCCACCTCTACATGGCGAAGCCATCTCTTCCCCATGGTGATTTGGTTTTTGATCCGAGGTCGTATCTTTCCCAAGGCGGGGGCGGGGAGATGATGCGGAGCATCCTACGGTCATCCCCACGGACATTTCATCATCACCTCGAACACCAAGTGGACCAATGACGAGAGCCCATGCACGTGATATCAAAACCGAGGTTACCTCTTTCCTCTTCAACCTCCCTTTGGATTCACATAAGAAATGGCTTCTACCTCAATCGGAAACGTTATGCATTCTTAGGTACCGAGGGGAAGACCATGAGGAAGCATGGAGGGATCACCAAGTCCACATGGAGCCCCAAGGAGAAGAAGGAGCTCCAAGACATGAAGCACCGGAGGCTCTCTGGACACCTCGGGTGCCCGCACCATCCACCCCCGGGTGCCCGCACCATCTATCCCCGGGTGCCCGGCCCTCCCCCGCCTGGGCACTGGAGATGCCCCCCGGATGCCCGGGCCGCAACCCCCGGGTGCTCAGCCCTGCCAGCCGCTAAGGGCGTTGGCCCTCTGACCCGTCCGGGTGCCCGGACAACCAACCCCCGGGTGCCTGGCCCCCTCCTTGGCGCCCGCCTCTGACCGGTCCGGGTGCCCGGAGCCCTTTACCCCGGGTGCCCGGACCCCTCCGGGTGTGTCTGCGTGCACTATGGGCATTTGACCCTTGTAACCCCATTTTCCCCCAATTTTGTCCCTAGCCTATAAGTACTCTTCTCCTAGTTCATTGTTATGGTTAGCAAAGTATTGGATAGACAAAGAGAGAGCTTTGCTCATCTTACTCCTCTTGGAGATCATGACCTCCTAAGGGAGAAGATACTCTTGTGGATTTCAAGGCCTCCTTTTGGAGAAGGATCCCCATCATAAGATCATCAAGACCTCACCTAGTGGGAAGAACTTTACCCTAGTGCTATTTTCCTAGGATTGATCTTGTATGCTTGTGGATCTCTTGTATGTTACTCTAGTGGATGTGTGATTGTGGTTTGTTTGAGTGTTTCCTCTCTTGAGTTCTTGTGTTCTTGCTCTTTTCCCCCTCCAAGTGTGAAAACATCCT
This sequence comes from Aegilops tauschii subsp. strangulata, assembly GCF_002575655.3. NCBI lineage: Eukaryota > Viridiplantae > Streptophyta > Magnoliopsida > Poales > Poaceae > Aegilops > Aegilops tauschii. The sequence goes on along the minus strand of NC_053036.3, from coordinate 454,674,124 downwards.
CCCGTAGGGTTTCACCCTACAACACTCGTTCTTCACAACATGATCCTCATGGACAGTCACCTTGCCATGAGGGGTTGGTTGCATGATCCTGTTTGTCAGTGTTGCCTTAGTGCCCACGAGACTGCTGCCCACCTCTACAAGTTTCATCCCATCCATGGCAACGGTATGTGGCCTGGTGCTCGACTGGCTGGACCATCAGCTTGCCTTCGGCCCCACGGCTACATTGCCTTCAATTGACTCGTGGTGGGCCGGGCGGGGGGGGGGGGGGGGGCTCAAAGATATGGGCAACCCACATCGGAGGTGGCGTAGTGGTGTTCATCTACATTAGGTGGGATGCATGGAAGAAAAGTAACCGACACATTTTCAACAACATGAGATTGACTTACGTTGGCGTGGCTCATCTCACCTTCGAGAAGATACTGCGGTGTGATTTGGCCTTTCGACCGAGAGTTATTCGTAGCCAAGAGTAGTCTGCATGTGGTGCTAGTTGTATTGGGGGTTTTCCGTCATGTACCTTTTTAATAATGCCACACCATGTACATAGTTCCCCCTTCTCAGTTAAAGGCAGAGCTCTTGATGGTTCCTAAAAAAAAGATAAGACCTCGTGTTTGGTTTTCTCCAAAATTTATAAGTAATCTCCCATTCCTTTGGAATTTCACATAATGTAGAATAACAATTCCTTTGCTTTAATTGACACCAAAGTAACTTCTCTATCGGCTTGTTTGGAACCAGTCATTTGGGTCAGAATTTGCTGAATTCATTTGCGAATTCCAACACCATCGTGTCTGGCTGCCTTGAAATTTGGCGTCGGAAATCATTCACAAATCCAACTAATTGAACTGCCATGTAAAATCAAATCATGTCCAACAACCTATCATTCTCCAAATTCGCTCACCCCCACGCCCTCATCTCGACCCCGACGCCCCCGTCTCCTTCAACCACCACCGCCCACATGATCTACCGCCGCCGTCCAGTCCGAAGGACCTGGGCCGCCGGAGTCCATCTTCACCTGCAGGGCATCCCCGACGCTAGGCCAAGGGCATCCTCATTTGCGGCGGTCGGTTTAGGCAACGATGAGGCCCGCACGAATAAGAGATGGCGAGTCGCGAGACGTAGAAGCAAGGGAGGGGGGTCTAACCCGTTCGCCGCTGCAAGAGCGGAGTGGAACCAAGAGAGGGAGCCGACGTTGCGACACTAAATTTGGATTCACCACAGATACCGTTATCGGAGCCACCGCATAGGGCATTCTTCACCCGCTTGAAGAGGTGCTCGATGCCATCTACTAGTTGTGCTCGTTCCGTGTAATAGCAGCAGGCAGGTTGAAGTTGTAGTTTTACATCCGCGGTTGAGGATTTATGGGAGTGCGACTAGCGGTTGCAAAACTTTTTTGTATCAATTTGGAATCTAGGTTTTTTTTCAAAGAAATCCTGATAAAGATTCGTTTCATTTCATTTCTGTCAAATGAATTAAAATCAGGGGAGCCAAATGAGCCATATATGAGTTCTGGCCCTTACAATCCATACGCTTTTAATTTACTTTCAACGGGGTGTACACTGCGATGGACACAGAGAAATGAACTTTTCTCCCGGCTAGCTTGCCTGTTCGTAGGCATTAGCAAAACTGGCCATGCGTCTCTTTTTTTTGGGCGTCGCTAGACATTTTTTTAGAAACACCTGTAACTTTATCCGTACTCATAAGAATTACAGGTACACTGATTTGAGCCTAAGATTCAAAAAAATACAAAGTAACTCCTATGACTAAAAAATACAATGAAATCTCCTTAAAACACCTTCTTCGCGGTATCAATCTCTGCTCGAAGAAATACTCCAAAGACTTTGGTAAAGAGACCACAATTGGACTGGAGCAACGATGTTGTCACTCTTTCATCCACACGAACATTCCAATAATGGTTTTTGAAAGCGCCTTGAGTCGCCCATCCAAAAAGATGGGAAGCCTTGATCGATGAACATACTTGGGTCCGAGATGATCCCCTAGAAGTGCAGGCCGTCGAATCACTATATCTTCACCATTGTATCGATGAAAGATTTTACCTTCACAAAGAATCGGACAAATAAAAAAGGCTTGGCTTTTTTCAAGGGTACGTCAATGGTGTACCTTAGCTTTATAGAAGAGGAGAAAAATATTTACAAGAGATTACACGTTTGCTAGGTAGTGACACACACCGTCCTACCATAGCCTCCATTCACATCCCAAGTCAACTACTCACAGTACCTAGCTACTCCGATAGCTCCTGCCCTAGTCCACATCTCAAGCTCTTGCCAAACTAGGTCCACTGTGCCCCCTTCGTTCCGTAGGTCCATGTGTCCAAACACCCTGCCGTTGCGCTGTTTCCAAAGGTTCCAGCATATGGACGTGAGCACGGAGTCAAACCCCTTCCGATGCAGTTTTGTCATGCGCTTCCTCGTGTCCGACCACCATCCACCAATTCTATCATGGGCCGAGGGGCACAGAGCCAACTCAATCCCCATTCGAGCAAAAAACATGAACCAGACTTGTCGGGAGAAGACACACTGCATCGTAATGTGGTCGACTGTTCTTCGTGCTCACATAAGAAACACGGTGACTTCTCCTCCTGCAGCCCATGTCTCCACCTCCTGTCCGAAGTCCATAGCCTATACTGGATGGCAAGCCACATGAACAATTTGCACACAAGCAGAGCACAACACTTCCAGATTGCAGCAGAGTGCTGGAATCGAACCCCACCCAGACATACCATGCTATACGTGGATGAGGCCGTGTATTTTCCATCCCTGTTCCAGTCCCAAACTGGCATATCCTCCATGCCAGGGAACAATTGCACCTCCATCAGAATCTCACACAACCTGATAAATTGCGCCAGCCCATCTGTGTCGAGCTCACCGCTAATATCCTCCATCCATGCTTGCATCCATAGGGCATACCTCACACTTCTTCTGTTGGCAACTTGCGTCCTGACACGACCGAAAACCCGCAGCGCCAGCTCCTTGATTGTAGTCCCATTGATCCACCGATCCGTCCAAAACAGCACCTTAGTGCCATCACCCAGTTGCCACTTTACCAGACTGCCGAACGCCTGACATACCTGCTTGTCCGGCCTCCAATTCAGCCCTTGCCACGGCCTCGACTCGTCAGTTCGCCATAACCATGCCCATCTCAACCTTAGGGCAATGCCTTGCTTGCAAAGATCGATGACACCCAGCCCTCTGTGACGTCCAGATAATTAAGCTACAGTAAACATATGTTAATGATGCCACGTCACCACGGTTACTGTTGCTAATCTCGTGTTAGTTCGAAACCGATTCAAATTCAAATCCAAAATCAAGTCAAACGGTAAAAGTTTTCAAACATTAAAACTAAAATATTCGGGTTGTGCCAAATAATGCACAGGTAATTATGGTGGAGAAACCACACTTTTATAAAATGCTTAAATACTCTAAAATGGTTAAAACAATAGTTGAAACAATTAAATAATTGATTTTGATATTTTACAAAATACTAATCTATTTGTTTAAAAGGAAAACTTTTTGTGGTAGTGGGTGATCATGAGACACTAAATTAGGAATTCACTTTGTGGTAATAAAACTAAATTAGTCCAAAGAAATAAAAGAAAATAGTAAAAGAAAATAAACAAAATATAAAAGGAAAGCAAACAAAATTAAAAGGGAAACCCCCCTCCCCCGCTGGGCCCCGGCCCAGCTGGCCTTTGGGCCAATCAGGCCGGCCTAGCTGGCCCCCATACCCCCTCCTTAACTCCATCCCAGCGCAAACCCTAGCCCACGACCACCACTCCTCCCTGCACGATCCCCTCTCCTCCCTCTCCCCCTCGATCCAGATCGGGCTCCGACCCCTGCCCCGCTGCCCACCTCGCCGTCGATGTTCCCCGACGCTGCTCGTCGTCTCAAGCGCCGCCCCGCCATCGCCGCCTCGACCCCGTCGCTCGCCTCCCCGTCCTCACCCCCTTCCCAATCCAGAACTGGATCACCGCACGACCTCGACGCCGTCCGACGCCGCCTGCCGGAGCCACCTCGCCGGAGCCTCTCCGCCTCGACCACGTCGTCCCCATCCTCCTCCTCGCCGGACTGCTCGTCCTCTCCTTCCCGACTCGCTTCATCACGCCTCGCCGCCTGATCCCCTGCACCGCACGTGAGCATCGCCCCTCTCCTCTCCCCCTCTGCTCCCGTCGCCGGATCCGACGGCACGCGTCGTTCACGCCGTGGCCCTGCTGCCGTCCCTGATGGCCACCGGCCCCTTGCTGCTTCGCCACCGCAGCGACCTGCTATCCTCACACGCACGCGCTCACGGCCACTGCCTCCTCCCCGCGCCGCGACTGGACCGGCACCCCGCTTGCGCCCTGCCATCTTGGCCAACCACTGCACTCGCCGACGCCGCGCCTAACCCGCACGCAACCTCGCCGGCCCCGCCTGCTGCGGCCATCTGCTACTTGCTCTACTGCGGCCTCGCGCGGCCCCGCTGCTCGCCGTCCATGATCGGCTCACCGTGGCTGCGCTCCGGTGATCCACCCGACCGCAACACCACGCCCCAGCCTCAAGCTCCGGCTCAGCCGCGCCGGCGCCGTCCCTCGCCTGCTGCCGCGGCTCCACGCCGGCACCCGCGCCAAGTCGGGTGCACCCCCCAGGGTCAGGACCCGTTCGAGCTGCCGATGCCCGCGCCCGCTAATGGCCAGATGGGCCACTGACGGTTGGGCCCTGCCCCCTGTATTTATGACGAGTAGGGCCCACGCCCCTATACTGTTTAGAATGGAAATAAAAATGTAAAAAGTAAATAATATATTAATTAATTAATTAACTTAGTTAACACTATTTAATTAACCTAACCACCTAATTATTCTAATTAAACATGTTTAGTTAATCCTAGACGATGACAGTGGGACCCGCATGTCAGTTTGCCTAAGTCAACTGACTAGTTGACTGATGACATCACGCTGACCTCATGCTGACGTCATAAATGCATTTTAGAATTAAATTAATTCTAGAAAATGATAAATTCCTTTTAAAATTAATATAAAATAAAGCTAGCTCAGATAAAAATACTTTGTACATGAAAGTTGCCCAGAACGACGAGACGAATCCGAATATGCAGTCCGTTTGTCCGCCACACGTCCCTAGCATAATGAACTCGCAACTTTCCCCCTCCGGTTCATCTGTCCGAAAATGCGAAACACCGGGGATACTTTCTCGGATGTTTCCCCCCTTCGCCGGTATCACCTCTTACCGCGTTAGGGCACACCTGACACCGCTGTTTGCTTTGTCATGCATCGTTATGCATCTGTTTGCATTGTATTCGTTGTTTCTTCCCCCTCTTCTCTCCGGTAGACTACGAGACCGACGCCGCTGCTGGTGCCCCGACCGACTACGCTATTGACGACCCCTCCTTCTTGCCAGAGCAACCAGGCAAGCCCCCCCCCCCTGATCACCAGATATCGCCTATTCTTCTCTATACTCTTGCATTAGAGTAGTGTAGCATGTTACTGCTTTCCGTTAATCCTATTTTGCTGCATAGCCTGTCTTTGCCCCTACTGTTGTTACCTTTACCTACAATCCTACATGCTTAGTATAGGATGCTAGTTTTCCATCAGTGGCCCTACATTCTTTTCCGTCTGCTGTGCTATACTATCGGGTTGTGATCACTTGGGAGGTGATCACGGGTTTATACTATATACTTTATACATTATACATGTGGTGACTAAAGTCGGGTCGGCTCGTGGAGCACCCGCGAGTGATTCACAGATTGGGGGCTGAAAGGACCTTTGTCCCGACGGCCCTCTGGGTGGATCTTTGTGGCAGAGCGAGAGGGCAGGTTGAGACCGCCTAGGTGAGAGGTGGGCCTGGCCCTGGTCGGTGTCCGTGGTTACATCAATTAACACGCTTAACGAGATCTTGGTATTTGATCTGAGTCTGGCCATTTGGTCTATACGCACTAACCAACTACGCGGGAATAGTTATGGGCACTCGACATCGTGGTATCATCCGAAGCCTTCGTGATGTCAGTGACTGAGCGGCGCGCGCCGGGTTGGACCGCGTAACGCAACTTCCTTTGAAATGGAGGTTGCTAGGTCTGCTCTCCGGCCGCGTACGCAACGTGCAGGTGTGCAATGGGCGATGGGCCCAGACCCCTGCGCGCATAGGATTTAGACCGGCGTGCTGACCTCTCTGTTGTGCCTAGGTGGGGCTGCGACGTGTTGATCTTCCGCGGCCGGGCATGACCCAGAAAAGTGTGTCCGGCCAAATGGGATCGAGCGTGTTGGGTTATGTGGTGCACCCCTGCAGGGAAGTTTATCTATTCGAATAGCCGTGTCCCTCGGTAAAAGGACGACCCGGAGTTGTACCTTAACCTTATGACAACTAGAACCGGATACTTAATAAAAGACACCCTTCCAAGTGCCAGATATAACCCGGTGATCGCTCTCTAACAGGGCAACGAGGAGGGGATCGCCGGGTAGGATTATGTTATACGATGCTACTTGGTGAACTTACCATCTACTCGCTCCTACATGCTGCAAGATGGAGGTGGCCAGAAGCGTAGGCTTCGACAGGATTAGCTATCCCCCTCTTATTCTGGCATTCTGCAGTTCAGTCCACCGATATGGCCCTTTACACATATACCCATGCATATGTAGTGTAGCTCCTTGCTTGCGAGTACTTTGGTTGAGTACTCACGGTTGCTTTTCTCCCTCTTTTCCCCCTTTCCTTTCTACCTGGTTGTCGCAACCAGATGCTGGAGCCCAGGAGCCAAACGCCATCGTCGATGACGACTCCTACTAAACAGGAGGTGCCTACTACTACGTGTAGCCCGTTGACGACGACAAGGAGTAGTTAGGAGGATCCTAGGCAGGAGGCCTGCGCCTCTTTCGATCTGTGTCCCAGTTTGTGCTAGCCTTCTTAAGGCAAACTTGTTTAACTTGTGTCTGTACTCAGATATTGTTGCTTCCGCTGACTCATCTATGATCGAGCACTAGTATTCGAGCCCTCGAGGCCCCTGGCTTGTATTATGATGCTTGTATGACTTATTTATGTTTTAGAGGTGTGTTGTGATATCTTCCCGTGAGTCCCTGATCTTGATCGTACACGTTTGCATGCATGATTAGTGTATGATTGAATCGGGGGCGTCACAAGTTGGTATCAGAGCCGACTGCCTGTAGGAATCCCCTTTCCAACTCCTTGGCCGAAGTTGAGTCTAGTCGTTGAAAAACCTTTTACTAACCTGGCTGTGTGGCTTACGGGCCCACATCGCCATTGGGTGGTATTAGGACCTTTTATTCCTCGTCTATACTCTGGGACTCTTATCTCTCTTATACTCGGGTTAAATGGTTTTTACTAACTCTGACTCTAGGTTCTCGTAACTACTTCCTTCTGGAGAGCCCTTATCACAGATGATCGCCTACTGCACTAGAAGATTCCGGAGTTACCCTCTGATGTTCTCTCGAGACTTTGTGCCCGTCGTTTTTGCAATTCCCTATCACCGATATATCCCTATGGATAAATACATACACTCGTTGTCCATACCTTCATCCCAAGATGCTCTTGATATTACTAGATACAGCGGAATATTTTCCAATATCTCAAGAATCCTTTGTGCCTACTATTAGCTCTTTTCAGCATGAATACACCTGCAAATAATTCCTCACACTTATCGAGGATTCATTCATCCCAGTTGTTCGTATGCTTCATAAGGTACTCTGAAATACTATCCGACCTTCTGAGCATCCTCTTCGAACTATTGCTCTGCAAATACTTGTATGCTTACATTATGGATGCTCCCATATCACTAGCAATATTCACTAGTATCTTTCGACACCGTCAATTTGATCCTACTGATCCAACATGTGTGCGAATGCACACAATCATCAATCGACCCTTCTAAATTATCTTTCCGGCTCAGACGTCATTTTTGAACATGAGCTGGTTCTCGACCAAACTATTTGTCGTCGATTGTGCCTCTGGTCTATTCAGTTTATCCAACCTTGATCAGAGCGTCTGCTTCTGATCCTTCATTTTGGAAATCATAAATTCCTTTATTACCTAAGCATCGAATTATTCAGATGTTCTATAATCTGATGCCCTTGCATTCTTTCTTCCTCTGATTGAGTACCGTTACTCACATCAGCTCCGTTGTGGATCGCCCGATCCATTGTTGGATTTCATCCGACATCTTCCTTCATATTCAATAACCTTGTGAGCCTTTCCACGGGTATATAATGCTATTGTTAAATTGTATCCTCTACTTTGTAAACCATGCTCTACTTTTGAGCTTGTGTTATTTACTCCTGAAGTTCATGGTATATGTTCTAAGAAGCCCCGATGGCTTGAACCTATGCCTTCCTTAAACTATGTGAACCCGAAAGCTTTCACGGGTCATACTTATCTGGTATTGCACCAGGTAAAACTTTCAGCAACTAATGTCATTTTCGAAAAGCGAGAGGTGAATGGAAGGTTATACATTGAAGAAGTGGGAGTCGACCTTGAACTTGTGTTCATGCCCATGGACCCGATGTGGAACTTATCATGGAAGCTTCTTGAAAAATATTTAATCATTTGGGTAATCCTTTCGGTGTCATTAAATTGGATCCCTTGCAATCATGGTTTCGACCATATGTTCTTCTTTGATCCCATTTCTCGGGCAAGATTAAGCACTTGTCTTCTATGGGTCAATACACCAGTCCAACCCTTACTTTGATCTACCGACGAGCATTACACTCTGTTATCTCAAGAATACCATGGAACTACATAACTTCTTATGAGTTCTTCATCAACTATTATTCTCGCTGATTCCATTTTCGAACGGGTTCTGAGTTGTTAGAACCCCCCAAGGACACCGACAACTGAATCGAGTCCACACTGCGATTCAACAACTCTTAGTAACCTCCATTACTTAGGAGTTTGAACTCGATCACGTCATTCCTAGCCTGCTCGGCTATGTCATTATTGTACCGATTTTAACTGTGCTACCTGGTCCTTCTTTCCGGAGTACAATTTTCGACGATGAGCTAACCTTACGTTGATCTTCCTCCTCATATAATTTCGCCTTAAAACAGCAAGCTTGATTTCCAGTTTGTGTCGTATCTGTGGCTCCAATAATCTTTTGTTGCATCAGTCCTTTTGCGTGATGCAGTCGTTGTTCAATTGCTTCTTTATGGATCCTCTCGACAACAAATTGTCGTGATCACCATCAACATTTTGAGCTCCTCCGGGATATCAATCAAATACATGATGGGAAATACCATCCCTGCCCCTCGATGGTTTGTGTTATCATCGGCAACATTATTGCCTTCCCTCCAACACATACTTGTTCATGTCATGGAACTCTTTGCTAACCAGCTTAAGTTATGTCCTACCTTGGGGCACAACCGTATTTTATGTCAAGAATCTTGCGAGAATTTCACCACCCTTAAGAACTCTTGATACAAGTGATACTTATTACCATCACCATTCTTTTCTTGGTCCCCGTGTTGTTTCTAACCGGAATACCGACAAATGGTCTTGATGTGTAAATTCTAAACTTCTAGCAACCCTATTGCTTTGAAGTTGTTGGTCGATAGTTTCATTCTAAGTCTATTGCTTATTGAATCATCATTCAAACATTTGATCGTGCTACCTAGTTCAGATTTCCAGGCGCACCTTTCTATCATTGTTCAATTGTGTATGTTTCCCTCGAGCATACCTCATTATATCATTGATCTGACAAATGTTATCTCCTTGTCCGCATGATTGTGGAAATCCATCTTTTGAAAATCTCGATGAATTGTCGTTTAGCTCATCAGCCACCCCTCATCCTCTCCTTGGTTTAATGATGAACTCTTGTTTCGGAACTCGCTTCCATAGTTCATATCTTGAGAATCTGACAATGTCATCTCGTCAAGTTGTGTCGCACCTTTTCTTCTCGGGCATCCTGAGTCTGAGGTGTCCTGACACCAATCAGATCTGAATCTCGGTCAGATATGATGGTTGGAACATATTTCCAAGAGTTATAACTGTTGGGGAACGTAGTAATTTCAAAAAAATTCCTAAGCACACGCAAGATCATGGTGATGCATAGCAACGAGAGGGGAGAGTGTTGTCCACGTACCCTCGTAGACCGACAGCGAAAGCGTTATCACAACGCGGTTGATGTAGTCGTACGTCTTCACGATCCGACCGATCAAGTACCGAACGTACGGCACCTCCGAGTTCTACACACGTTCAGCTCGATGACGTCCCTCGTACTCCGATCCAGCCGAGTGTTGAGGGAGAGTTTCGTCAGCACGACGGCGTGGTGACGATGATGATGTTCCACCGACGCAGGGCTTCGCCTAAGCTCCGCAAGGGTATTATCGATGTGTAATATGGTGGAGGGGGGCACCGCACACGGCTAAGAGATCTCAAGGATCAATTGTTGTGTCTCTGAGGTGCCCCCCTGCCCCCGTATATAAAGGAGCAAGGGGGAGGCAGCCGGCCAAGGGGAGAGGCGCGCCATAGGGGGGAGTCCTACTCCCACCGGGAGTAGGACTCCTCCTTTCCTTGTGGGAGTAGGAGAAGGGAAGGGGGAAGGAGAAAGAAGGAAGGGTGCGCCCCCCTTCCCTAGTCCAATTCGGACCAGACCATGGGGAGGGGTGCGGCCACCTTTTGAGGCCTTTCTCTCCTTTCCCGTATGGCCCATTAAGGCCCAATACGAATTCCCGTAACTCTCCGGTACTCCGAAAAATACCCGAATCACTCGGAACCTTTCCGAAGTCCGAATATAGTCGTCCAATATATCGATTTTTACGTCTCGACCATTTTGAGACTCCTCGTCATATCCCCGATCTCATCCGGGACTCCGAACTCCTTCGGTACATCAAAACTCAATAAAACTGCCATCGTAATGTTAAGCGTGCGGACCCTACGGGTTCGAGAACTATGTAGACATAACCGAGACACGTCTCCGGTCAATAACCAATAGCGGGACCTGGATGCCCATATTGGCTCCCACATATTCTACGAAGATCTTTATCGGTCAGACCGCATAACAACATACGTTGTTCCCTTTGTCACCGGTATGTTACTTGCCCGAGATTTGATCGTCGGTATCTCGATACCTAGTTCAATCTCGTTACCGGCAAGTCTCTTTACTCGTTCCGTAACACATCATCCCGCAACTAACTCATTAGTCACAATGCTTGCAAGGCTTATAGTGATGTGCATTACCGAGTGGGCCCAGAGATACCTCTCCGACAATTGGAGTGACAAATCCTAATCTCGAAATACTCCAACCCAACAAGTACCTTTGGAGACACCTGTAGAGCACCTTTATAATCACCCATTTACGTTGTGATGTTTGGTAGCACACAAAGTGTTCCTCCGGTAAACGGGAGTTGCATAATCTCATAGTCATAGGAACATGTATAAGTCATGAAGAAAGCAAATAGCAACATACTAAACGATCGAGTGCTAAGCTAACGGAATGGGTCAAGTCAATCACGTCATTCTCCTAATGAGGTGATCTCGTTAATCAAATGACAACTCATGTCTATGGCTAGGAAACATAACCATCTTTGATTAACGAGCTAGTCAAGTAGAGGCATACTAGTGACACTCTGTTTGTCTATGTATTCACACATGTATTATGTTTCCGGTTAATACAATTCTAGCATGAATAATAAACATTTATCATGATATAAGGAAATAAATAATACTTTATTATTGCCTCTAGGGCATATTTCCTTCAATAACGTTGGTCTTATATGACCCGGTAAGGTGATGTCATGCCTAGCACACCTGATTGGAGGACTATTGTTATAGTTTCTTTTTCAGCAAGGTTAATCATTCTTCCATGAGAAAATTGTAGGACTTATTCTATGAGTTGTTCCCGATGGAGCCTTTGTGTATCCAAAGTCTGACCTTTGCCTGAAGACCATGTCAATGCTATCTCGGAGCATGTCTGTGGTACTCCGATCTTCGATAAGGGCATTTGAAGCGCAACGCTAAATTTTCCTTGCCAATTATCCAAACACCGTTGTATGGGTAATGCCATGAAAATTCTCTCCCATTACCTAAATGGTTTTCTACTTTCTATCCTGTCATGGATATCATGCTCTACTTGTCCTTTGGAATGATATACCCTTGAAATATGTGCTTGAACACATTTTCCTTTCCATTGTTTGGTTTAACCTTTCTTGTGATCTATATGATCTAAGAAGCAATATTCTCCTGCTTATGTAAACACATCGGTGTACAATTCTATCAGCAAGAATCTGTTATTATTGTTGATGACATTCCGGTAGCCACCGATGGACGAGAACTTTGCCTATTGGTCTGCCTCGTTCAACGAGCAGGAAAATGGTTCTCTTCATCCCTCACCCTTGGTATCGACATTCTTGCCAACATAACTAATAGGCTACCCTCTGACTTATCTTGCTATCATGAGCGTGCAAGATGTCAACGCTTTTCCTACTTTTAACCACATGGTGGGCCCACAACCCACAGGTCCCAAGATCGAAACCTGACTCTCCTGTACCCCCTGCTCCCAAGGTTGTTCCTTGTGCATGGCCTCGTAAGTAATTCATGAGCCACCTTCCGAGAGATCATCAATTCTGGTATTAGAGGCAATACTTATTCCCGTTGCTTTGAACCCCTTTCATGTCCTGTAACAGGCATCGAACGATTGCCTGCCCGCTCGAAACTTCCCATGATACCTCCTTACATTGCTCTCGATATTTTCTTAATGTTTCAATTCGAGAGTTACTTTCCGCCACCTTCCCCGATGTTATTGACCAGATAGTCAACCTTGCAGAGGTCCGTTCTCCCCGAATACCCACCCTTTATTTTTTCGTAAGTACGATGGAATTCCCGAAGGAACAATGCCGACTTCATCACGATGACCTGAAACAGAGAATTGAAGACATCAACGTAAAGAATCGACCTCTTCGAGAAGAGCAACCAAGACCGAGAAGATCCGTTAGAATTTCACAACCACAAATTTCCCCCTTACACCACCTCTTAAATCCTAGGATGAGATTTCTTGTAGTGGAGGAGAATTGTGATGCCCGGATAATTAAGCTACAGTAAACATCTATTAATGATGCCACATCACCATGGTTACTGTTGCTAATCTCGCGTTAGTTCGAAACCGATTCAAATTCAAATCCAAAATCAAGTCAAACGGTAAAAGTTTTCAAACATTAAAACTAAAATGTTCGGGTTGTGCCAAATAATGCATAGGTAATTATGGTGGAGAAACCACACTTTTATAAAATGCTTAAATACTCTAAAATGGTTAAAACAGTAGTTGAAACAATTAAATAATTGCTTTTGATATTTTACAAAATACTAATCTATTTGTTTAAAAGGAAAACCTTTTGTGGTAGTGGGTGATCATGAGACACTAAATTAGGAATTCACTTTGTGGTAATAAAACTAAATTAGTCCAAAGAAATAAAAGAAAACAGTAAAAGAAAATAAACAAAATATAAAAGGAAAGCAAACAAAATTAAAAGGGAAACCCCCCTCCCCCGCTGGGCCCCGGCCCAGCTGGCCTTTGGGCCAATCAGGCCGGCCCAGCTAGCCCCCATACCCCCTCCTTAACTCCATCCCAGGGCAAACCCTAGCCCACGACCACCACTCCTCCCCGCACGATCCCCTCTCCTCCCTCTCCCCCTCGATCCAGATAGGGCTCCGACCCCTGCCCCGCTGCCCACCTCGCCGTCGGTGTTCCCCGACGCTGCTCGTCGTCTCAGGCGCCGCCCCGCCATCGCCGCCTCGACCCCGTCGCTCGCCTCCCCGTCCTCGCCCCCTTCCCGATCCAGAACTGGATCGCCGCACGACCTCGACGCCGTCCGACGCCGCCTGCCGGAGCCACCTCGCCGGAGCCTCTCCGCCTCGACCACGTCGTCCCCATCCTCCTCCTCGCCGGACTGCTCGTCCTCGCCTCCTCCTCGACTCGCTTCATCACGCCTCGCCGCCTGATCCCCTGCAGCGCCCGTGAGCATCGCCCCTCTCCTCTCCCCCTCTGCTCCCGTCGCCGGATTCGACGGCACACGTCGTTCACGCCGTGGCCCTGCTGCCGTCCCGGATGGCCACCGTCCCCTTGCTGCTTCGCCACCGCAGCGACCCGCTATCCGCACACGCACGCGCTCACGGCCATGGCCTCCTCCCCGCGCCGCGACTGGACTGGCACCCCGCTTGCGCCCCTGCCGTCTTGGCCAACCACTGCGCTCGCCGACGCCGCGCCTAACCCGCACGCAGCCTCGCCGGCCCCGCCTGCTGCGGCCATCTGCTGCTTGCTCTATTATGGCCTCGCGCGGCCCCGCTGGTCGCCATCCACGATCGGCTCGCCGTGGCTGCGCTCCGATGAGCCACCCGACCGCAACCCCATGCCCCAGCCTCGACCTCCGGCTCAGCCGCGCCGGCGCCGTCCCTCGCCTGATGCCGCGGCTCCACACCGGCACCCGCGCCCAGTCGGGTGCACCCCCTAGGGTCAGGACCCGTTCGAGCTGCCAACGCCCACGCCCGCTAATGGCCAGATGGGCCACTGACGATTGGGCCCTGCCCCCTGTATTTATGACGAGTAGGGCCCACGCCCCTATACTGTTTAGAATGGAAATAAAAATGTAAAATGTAAATAATATATTAATTAATTAACTTTGTTAACACTGTTTAATTAACCTAACCACCTAATTATTCTAATTAAACATGTTTAGTTAATCCTAGACAATGACAGTGGGACCCGCATGTCAGTTTGCCTAAGCCAACTGACTAGTTGACTGATGACATCACGCTGACCTCATGCTGACGTCATAAATGCATTTTAGAATTAAATTAATTCTGTTAATTCTAGAAAATGATAAATTCCTTTTAAAATTAATATAAAATAAACCTAGCTCAGATAAAAATACTTTGTACATGAATGTTGCTCAGAACGACGAGACGAATCTGAATACGCAGTCTGTTTGTCCGCCACACGTCCCTAGCATAATGACTCGCAACTTTCCCCCTCCGGTTCATCTGTCCGAAAACGCGAAACACCAGGGATACTTTCCCGGATGTTTCCCCCCTTCGCCGGTATCACCTCTTACCACGTTAGGGCACACCTGACACCGCTGTTTGCTTTGTCATGCATCGTTATGCATGTGTTTGCATTGTATTCATTGTTTCTTCCCCCTCTTCTCTCCGGTAGACTACGAGACCGACACCGCTGCTGGTGCCCCGAACGACTACGCTGTTGACGACCCCTCCTTCTTGCTAGAGCAACCAGGAAAGCCCCCTCCCCCTTGATCACCAGATATCGCCTATTCTTCTCTATACTCTTGCATTAGAGTAGTGTAGCATGTTACTGCTTTCCGTTAATCCTATTCTGCTGCATAGCCTATCTTTGCCACAACTGTTGTTACCTTTACCTACAATCCTACATGCTTAGTATAGGATGCTAGTTTTCCATCAGTGGCCCTACATTCCTGTCCGTCTGTTGTGCTATACTATCGGGCTGTGATCACTTGGGAGGTGATCACGGGTTTATACTATATACTTTATACATTATACATGTGGTGACTAAAGTCGGGTCGGCTCGTGGAGCACCCGCGAGTGATTCACGGATTGGGGGCTGAAAGGACCTTTATCCCGACGGCCCTCTGGGTGGATCTTTGTGGCGGAGCGACAGGGCAGGTTGAGACCGCCTAGGTGAGAGGTGGGCCTGGCCCTGGTCGGTGTCCGTGGTTACATCAATTAACACGCTTAACGAGATCTTGGTATTTGATCTGAGTCTGTTCATTTGGTCTATACGCACTAACCAACTACGCGGGAACAGTTATGGGCACTCGACGTCGTGGTATCAGCCGAAGCCTTCGTGACGTCAGCGACTGAGCGGCACGCGCCGGGTTGGACCGCGTAACGCGACTTCCTTTGAAATGGAGGTTGCTAGGTCTGCTCTCCAGCCGCGTACGCAACGTGCAGGTGTGCAATGGGCGATGGGCCCAGACCCCTGCGCGCATAGGATTTGGACCGGCGTGCTGACCTCTCTATTGTGCCTAGGTGGGGCTGCGACGTGTTGATCTTTCGGAGCCGGGCATGACCCAGAAAAGTGTGTCCGGCCAAATGAGATCGAGCGTGTTGGGTTATGTGGTGCACCCCTGCAGGGAATTTTATCCATTCGAATAGCCATGTCCCTCGGTAAAAGGATGACCCGGAGTTGTACCTTGACCTTATGACAACTAGAACCGGATACTTAATAAAACACACCCTTCCAAGTGGCAGATATAACCCGGTGATCGCTCTCTAATAGGGCGACGAGGAGGGGATCGCCGGGTAGGATTATGCTATACGATGCTACTTGGTGAACTTACCATCTATTCTCTCCTACATGCTGCAAGATGGAGGTGGCCAGAAGCGTAGTATTCGACAAGATTAGCTATCCCCCTCTTATTATGGCATTCTGCATTTCAGTCCACCGATATGGCCCTTTACACATATACCCATGCATATGTAGTGTAGCTCCTTGCTTGCGAGTACTTTGGATGAGTACTCATGGTTGCTTTTCTCCCTCTTTTCCCCCTTTCCTTTCTACCTGCTTGTCGCAACCAGATGCTGGAGCCCAGGAGCCAGACGCCATCGTCGACGACGACTCCTACTAAACCGTAGGTGCCTACTACTACGTGTAGCCCGCTGACGACGACCAGGAGTAGTTAGGAGGATCTCAGGCAGGAGGCCTGCGCCTCTTTCGATCTGTGTCCCAGTTTGTGCTAGCCTTCTTAAGGCAAACTTGTTTAACTTATGTCTGTACTGAGATATTGTTGCTTCCGCTGACTCGTCTATGATCGAGCACTAGTATTCGAGCCCTCGAGGCCCCTGGCTTGTATTATGATGCTTGTATGACTTATTTATGTTTTAGAGTTGTGTTGTGATATCTTTCCATGAGTCCCTGATCTTGATCGTACACGTTTGCGTGCATGATTAGTGTACGATTGAATCGGGGGCGTCACACCCTCCCAGCTCTTTAGGGTGGCAGACTCTCTTCCAGGAGACCAAGCATCTGCCCCCATGCACCTGTTCTGACCCAGCCCAAAAGAAAGCTCGACATCCTTTATCAATACTGTCAAGTGCCCACTTGGGAGTCTCTGCCATAATCAGATGGTGTGTCGCCTTAGCTCTCATAACTTGATTCACTAGGATCAGCCTCCCTGGCCGTGTCACAAGACCTCGTTGCCATCCTGGAACAATGTGTAATGCCGCATCTACCATCGATTGCCACTCCGATCGCTTGAGCTGCTTGATGCTCAGCTGCAGGCCGAGATACTTGCACGGGAATGACTCCATCTTGCATGGCAATGCATCCCTGACTAACTGCTCATCCTCCTGACCTGCCCTGATCATAATTGCACCAGACTTCGAGAAGTTGATTTTCAAACCTGAGGCTTCTCCAAAAATGCCAAGCACCTCTCTCACAAAGTACAGGTCTAATATGTTTGGCTTGATGAACAAGACAACGTCGTCCGCATATAATGACAGTCTCTGCAAAGGGGTGCATCCATTCATTTTACTAAGAACCAAGAGTCATGTGCCATTATCACAATGTCCGTGAGCACATCCATGAGAATGACAAATAGCAGTGGGGAAATTGAGTCTCCTTGCCTTAACCCCTTTGCATGCATGAACTTAGCTCCCGCCGATCCATTCACAATCACTCTGGAGCTGGCCGAAGTAAGAAGAGTGGCCACCCAAGAAATTCAACGCTCCGAGAAACCTTTTGCTCTCAACACCTTAAAAAGGAAAGGCCACGAGAGTGAGTCAAACGCTCTAGAAATGTCCAGTTTGAGTAACACACCCTTGGCCTTCCCCTTGTGCAACCTACATGCCATCTGACGTACCAACAAGAAGTTATCATGTATGTTCCTGCCCTTTATGAACACTGACTGGTTAATAGGCACGAGCTCTCCCATCCTTGGTCTCACCCTTGTTTCCATGAGCTTGGAAGCCAGGTTTGGCACACTATGGACCAAACTGATCGGCCAGAAGTGATTAATGTTGCATGCACTACAAAAAAATACACTTCCGTGATGATACGTGTTTGTCACAGTAGGTCGCGTTTTTAGTCATGCATGTACATCCATGATGATTTTATGACAGAATCAAGATAGTCATACCTGTGCTGTCGTAGAAGTGTTCCATGACATTACCAAAATTATCATCACGGAAGTGTGCACTTCCATGACGATAAATCGCGCGTCACAGAAGTGCTTACGTCAAGGGTGACCGACACGTGGCATCCACCGTAACGGAACGCCGTTAAGCTATCGGGTCGGGTTTTGGATCCGATAACCCGTTAACAGTCCCGACCAATGGGGATTTTCCACGTGTAAAATCATCATTGGCTAGAGGAAACTCGTGTCGGCTCATCGTTGGGACAGATGTCATCCACTCATTGGACAGAAGGCACCTATGATACGTCGACACGTGGCACGGCCCAACATAGGCCCATTCCGATGAAAAGGCCGGCCCGTTTGACTTGGTCAAAAGGTGGTGGGCCGGCCCATGGAAAGCCTGTTAACGGCATGTTCGCATATAGCCCATTTACAGCCCGCTAACTCAAGGCCCGTTACGCCCTATCCGAATTAGGCCCAGTAGCGTCATCTGGGCCATCCAATATGATTCCAGCTCATTTTCACTTCTGGCCCATGTATGGCCCATGACGTCTTTCGGCCCATATGAGGCCCTATGTAACTCTTGGCCTATTAACAGCCCATGGTGAAACTGGCCCGTAATGAACAGTGTATCACTTTACACCCATTAACGGCCCGTGGTGAAACTGGCCCGTAATGAACAGTGTATCACTTTATACCCATTAATGGCACGTTATTCCGTTGGGACGTTTCCAGCCCATGTTATCTTTCGGCCTTCTCGGAGCCCATTTATTCTTGGGCTCATTTCCAGCATTCGTTTACTTACAGCCCGTTACTGTCATTTTCTGCTTGTGGGCCAAATTCAGCCTGTGGTTACAGTCGGCCCGTTTGTGGTCCGTTAGTACGTTGGGCCGTTTTCATAGCATCATCAAATACGGCCTATTAACGATGGCCCGTTATGGTCGGCCCATGAACGGACGATTCCAACTCTAGCCCGTTTACGGCCATAATGCGGTCTGTTTGGCCCATGTTTGGCCAATCGATCATACGGCCCGTATAAGGCCCATTGATGATACGGCCCGCAGAAGGCCCATTATTCCTACGGCCCGTAGAAGGCCCATTGTTTCTACGGCCCATAGACGGCCCACTGTTTCTACGGCCAGTAGGAGGCCCAGTGTCACTACAGTAAATATTAGCCCATGGTTATTGTGGCCTAGTTTTTAAAAATAGGTTATTGCAGCCACTAGCTAACCGCGGAAAAAGAACTGCAATGACTACAAGAAAAAAATAAACAAGACAACAAGGAAATAAATAAGCAAGCAACTAACGCTAGGCTATCACGGCTATTACACATATTACATCCACTGGGCATCAAAGTTCGCCACCAGTGCAAATATAGGGAACAAAGCAGCATATCATATACACTGGTTGTCAAAGTTGGTGACCAGCGCAAATAAACGCCGCAGCAAAACAAATCCAGAACTGAAACCACTTCAGAAAATCTCAAGAAACAATATCCTGGGTACCCATAATGCTGGCAAGATGCTTAGCAAGCTTATTAACTTTCTCTTGTTTGGCGCTTAAATCCTCCAGCGGTTGCTGTTGCACCAGAAAATATGCATCTGAATTCTGCAGGGACTTCCTCAGTCCTTCAGCTT
Source organism: Aegilops tauschii subsp. strangulata (assembly GCF_002575655.3). NCBI lineage: Eukaryota > Viridiplantae > Streptophyta > Magnoliopsida > Poales > Poaceae > Aegilops > Aegilops tauschii. Next base: position 454,654,384 of record NC_053036.3, on the reverse strand, counting down.
CCTGTCGCAGCACATCTGATCGATGTCTTTCAACTTGAAGTTGAGACTCAAGAAGATGAACTGATTCAGGCAGCGAGTTCGAAGAGCTTGTGCCAGCAGTAGTGGCCAGTAACTCGAACACTACATCAAGACAGGATTTTGCGTTCCCTCACTGTCGTCAAGATAGTTTTTATCAGCTTTCTTGGAGACCAACAGGGATGTCTCACTATCTTGAACCTTATCTGCATTACTTCCTTTACCATTGGATAACATGGTACTGTTCTCCAATATTTTGTCCGCATTCTAAAAGAGAAACAAGCAGACACATCACATGTTTACCATGTTGTATATGAAACTCATTTTGGTAAATGAGTTCAGTAGTAAAGTGGACAGGATAACAACATGAAACAAACATATATCTATGTACCATGGTCACTTTATGGTCTATATCATTCTAGTTTTTGTTGCCAAATCAAGATAAAGACACAGTTCAAATAATATTTGTTCAAGACAAAGTAGAATAGACATAATATAAGTGTGGGTAACTATAGAGCAATAACAACACTTGTAATGTGCATGACATGAGAACATAACTGTTTATTCAATTGAAACTGAAATCAACATAGAGCAGGTTACCACAGCAAACCAGTTAAAGAAACAGGTTTAAAACATACCTGTTGCGCCATTGGAGTTTCAATTCCATCCTTCAAATTTGAAAATAGTTGGTATGAGTAAATACAGTAATGCAAGAGCAAAGGAGTATAAACCATAGCTACAGAACCTGACCTGAGAACAAATCTTCTTCTCCTTTAAGCGTTGAGTTGGGATTCGGAGTGGTGGTCCTCGTGCTTTGGGCACTGCAGTTCCCTTACTAACTGCTCGTGTTTGGGTGCTCTGTGGTGGAGACGGTGCTGTGTCAACTGGAACTGGGTTACTATCTGCCGGGGTTGGGGTTAGAAGGGGTGTAGCTGGTTCTCTGTCCAACTGGGTAGGGTACAATCTGCGAGAATCTGGGTTATGTGTGGTGGATCTGGTCCTTGGGCAAGTACAACCGTGGTTCTATCTACATCAACTGGTAGCACTATCTTTTCTGAAGACCGTGTTGTTACTCCCTTAGATACTGCCATCACGCTCTCCAATTCAAATGGCTGATAAACAAGAAAAGTAATTGAAAGTATAGACATTGTATGATAGACAGGTGCAATGGATAGTGGGGAATAAAAGAGGGCATGAAATAATTCATATTTATGTTGTCTAACCAAACAGGATAGCATGACACAATTTCACATATATGATGGCTAACTAAACAGGATAGCATGACACAATTTCACATTATGATGGCTAACTAAAAAAGATGGAAAGACATAGTTCAAAATATGAGACTATGTAAACAGGATGACATGACATAACTATATAATGTGTTTATTAAATAGGTTGGCATGCCATAATTCACGTACATTCACGGATAGAATGCCATAATTCAAAATATGATGACTGTAAACACTAAACAGGATGAGATGATATAACTATATGATGTCTTTATTAAATGGGTTGCCATGCCATAATTCAGATAGATGATGTGTATGTACTATGTAAACATGATGGCATGATATAATTCAAATATATGATTTATATAGTAAGCAAGTAAGCAGATGGCAATCCATATATGATGTAAAAACTAAGCAATGCAAGACAACATGCATGACATGGGTAATATAACCCTGCCAAGTTTGAGCATAGACCTTAGGGGGGAAATAGGAATGGTCATCAGTCTCTGAATCCTCCTCTGAGGAGCTCTCTGTAACCAGCAAGATGTCTGCTTCAGCAGGTAGCATTGTCTGCTCTGAATACCTTGTTTTCACTCCAGATACTTCCATCACTGCTTCAAATGGCTGATGCACAGGAAGAGTAGTTGAATATACAAACGTTGTCGACAAATGGAACACATAATACAAAAAATGATAGCATGATATAATTCACATACATGATGATTGGCTAAACAGCATGGCATTGCATAATTCACATATATAATGCCTTTGCAACAAGATAGCATTGTATAATTCACATATATAATGTCTTGCAACAAGATGGCAATGCATAATTCACATATATGGTAATTAGACACTGAACAGGTGGCATTCACACAAAGCATGTCTAAACTAATCAAATGACATAGCAATGCGAGACACCATACACACGATATGAGCAACATAACCCTGCCAAGTTAGAGCATACACCTCGGGGGGAATAGGACTGGTCATCTGTCTCTGAATCCTCCTCTGAGGAGCTATCCGTAACCAGCGAGATATGCGCTTCGTCAGATAGCATAGTCTGCTCTGAAGACCTTGTTTTCACTCCAGAATTTGCCATCACCGTGTCAAATGGCTGATGCACACGAAGAGCAGTTGAATGTACTAACATTGTTGACAAATGTAATATGTAACGGAAAAAAAGGATGGCTTGATATAATTTACATATAAGATGACTGGCTAAGCAGGATGGCATTGCAAAATTCACATATATGATGCCTGGCTAAACAAGATGGCGTTGCATAATTCACATAAACAATGAATAAACCAAACAGATGGCATTCGCACAAAGGATGTCTAAACTAAGCAGATGACATATTTGATGTATAAAGTAAGCAATGCAAGACACCATATGCATGATATAACCAACATCAGCATGCCAAGTTAGAGCGAAGACCTCAGGGGGTAAATAGGAGTTGTCTTCTCCTTCTGAATCCCCCTCAGAACAGATATCTTCCTCTCGATTACAATCCGAAATGCGCAGAGGGGGGCTGCCTTTGCGCCTACCATGGAGCGACGTCTGCATGAAATTTTATTGCCACGCAAGGCTCGTCTCTTTTGCTCTACATGTTCAGTTCCATTGTTTACAATAACTGTCATGCATAGGAATAAAACATAGTGAGATTATGTAAGGAGTGCATGCAGAAATCCAGAGTGATGGTAGCAACCAATAATAGCAGGCAGATAATGGCTTCAGTTAAAAAATACAGATAATGGCTTCTTTACTGTTTGTTTCCCACCCAACATGAAACTCATAGTAGACACCGGAGATTAACCAGATAGTAGATAGATACTATTGATAGCGGCCCCAATATGTACCCCACAACGATTTGAAAACTCAAGTTTGACCATTAGTTTGGAGCTGACTCAGAGTCTAATGGGTGAACAGGACGATAAAGTAGCATGTAATATTAAGCGATGCATAACGTAAGCAGACACGAAAGAGTGCGACCTCTCTTGCGGACCCGTGTAGTCCTCGAGGTCATCTGCTCGGTTGATGATGGTAATGCAGTTTTCATGGCTGCCAGCGGCGGGGAAGAAGATCTGAGGCGGTGAAAGACAGTCTGGAGGCCGGATCCCTGCCGTGCTGGACCCTTCTGTCGTTGGAGCAGCTGAGCTGGGGTGGACGACGGTGCAGCAGGAGCGGGACAAACCACGCAAGATTTTCTTTGACAACTATCTGTAAGAGAAGTAATTCTGTAAGGGCTCATTTGAATTGGAGGATTCCAACAATGCAGGGATAGGAAATAGACAGGAATAGGATAGGAATGCACATGCAAAACAGAGAATTTAAAAACACAGGATTTCTGCCAATCTGGGTGTTTGATTCACAACAATTGGAAGATCACAGGATGCAAAGAAGCATGGTGAGATTAAGTCAAACCACAAGAAAATGTACGGTTATAATGCTATTATGCTACTATCTCTTAGTCTTGTGCTTCACGAATAGGAATTTGAAAAGGAGGACAAGTGAAAATTAAAATTCCTACGTTTTTTCTTTCAAGGAGACACTAAAGGAACAAATCCGTGTGCTCAGTGGACAATATATATATATAACATGTAGAGTAAAAAAGAGATGCAACAAGTGTACAACCTCTTTGGCGAAGCCATGTCGATCTCAGCGTGATTGGGTTGGCCGGTGAGGATGCTCCGACTGACTTTGCTGTCGGAGGAGGGGAAGAAGATCTTAGGCATCTGGAGATGGAGCCCGAGGTACTGCTCCGCTGTGATGGAGGGTTTCGTCGTTGGAGCAGCTCCGGTGCGTTGTACGACGCCGAGGCTGAAGCAGGACAAGAGAGATAACGAACAACGTTAACCTGAGTGGAATTCTAATAGCATCTCCAATACATGACGTAAAATACATAACCACAAAGTTCTAGATGTAAAATACATCAGCCACTCATCTCTGAACTTAACTGTCAAAACTGAACTTAACTGTGGAAACTGAACTTAATTGTCAAAACTGAACTTAACTGTCGAAACTGAATTTTGCTATCGAAACTGAATTTTGCTGTCGAAACTGAACGCACTAGCCAGGTGAGGCTACACGTCGGTCGACTGACTTTTTCATCTCTGGTCAGACGATTTTGCAGCCGTTGGATACGAAATCAAGGGCCCGCGGTTCATCTTCAACCTCCACCCCCCTGAGCCGCCAGCCACCACCGGCCAAACAGCAGCCCCCCGCTGCCCGCGGCCGGCGGTGCGCCGCCCCGCCCACCCCGAAAACACTCCCCACCGCCGGTCCGCCGCCGCCCCGACCATCCCTCTAGGCCCCCCCCCCCCGTGCCGAGCTTTTTCTCCGGCGATCCCCACGTCATCGCCCTGCCAACGCCCCGCCACCGCCGGCGACCACCGCCCCCATCCTGAACCCTAAGATAGATAGTGGGGTACCTCTCCGGCGAGCCCCCCTCCCTGCTGCGGCTGGTTCTTCCTTCACCCCAGCGAGCCCTCCCCCCCCCCCCCACCCCCTGAAAATCGACTGACCCAACAGTCGATTCGGTCGACTGAAGTGTAGCTAAATCGGAGCAGCATTGCAAGCAAGAGCAAGAGCGAGAGCAGCAGCGCGAACAAGAGCAATAGAAAGAGCAGACCAGGAAGGGGACCGAGAGCAAGAGCAGAGCAGCAGCGCGAGCAAGAGCTAAAGCAGCAGCAACTCCTACTGATGTGGACGTCGCCACCGAGGGAGCGACGCCGTGGAGGAAGTGGCCGGCGACGCCACCGTGGATGGAGCCGCGCCATGTCGGCTCGGGACCGAGCGCCGGCAGCACCGTGAGATTGAATCAAGAAGAAAATGCGGCGATTAGTGTACAACCTCTTTGGTGGCGCCGATTAGGCCGCAGCTTCATCCGAGGAAACGGTGATGATGATGCTCTTCCGGTGGTGCAGGTGAAGACGGCGGTGTGGGAATGGAGGTGGCGCGAAAGACGAGGGGAACATCGGGGCAGCTCCTTGGAGGTGGAGGACGGGGTGGCTGAACCGGCGGGACGATGAGATCGACGATGGATCCTCGTCCGGTACGGTGGATGAGGGACGTCGAGGTGTTGCTGTGGACGACGTCGTCGGGGAAGAGGCTCCGGCTGGGTGGCGGACGGAGCAGGGTGTGGGGTTTCGTCGCGGGTTTTTGCGGCCTCGGTGTACGAATGGGTGGGTGGATGGGATGGCAGTGGGGAACCATGGCTTAGATACGCGCTTGTCCGAAATGTGGGGTAAGTTATGAAAATACCCCCACCGATTTGAGGCGGTTCTTTCGGTTCAGGGGTACCACGGGCATTTTGCGTGTCGGGATTTCACAGGAGGTGGGAGTTTTCGTGCGCGTTGTAATTTCGGAATAGCAAGGCGCGGGTTGAGATGGAGGGAGTTGTCGGAGCACAACGAGACAAAGATATATCTTAAATATTTCGGGCTAACAAGGCGCGGGTTGAAATTTCCGGACAAGCCTAACGTGTACTGTACCAAATCAATGCGCACTACAAATGTCATTCAAAACTTTGAATTCATGTTATGTTCAATTAAAATAGTTCGCTACGTGTATAATGCATGCAACCTACTACTCAAATGAACGTTTTAGTGCATTCCAAACGTATATACTACCGCTTCAATATGAACTAAATTTGAATTCATTTCTCAATTTGAATAAGATCTACAGTAATGATTGTTGTGAAGTCAAAGCATTTGAATTCGTTTCTCTGTTTTAATAAGATCTACAATCATCATTATTGTCAAGTTAAACCATCGTTTGTGTATTATCTTCACAGCACACCACATGATTAGTCTCGAGTTACATATGAACTATGTGTACTATTTGAACTCGAACTAGATTTTTTGAATCCACTTTATTTTGATTTCAAATCACATTACATTTCTAGCTCTAGCTAGATCTTCATAATCAAAACCATGTCTCATATGTATAATGTGTTTATCACATTATGTATGGTGCCCCGCCCCTACGCCTACAAGTATTTAGATGTGAGTTGCAAACTCCACACACTACCACAAATTCAAATAAAATGTGAGAATGTTCGATATATAGTATTGTTTAGATTGTTTGATATTTAGTTGTAAGCTGCAAACGCCACACATTATCACAAATTCAAATAAAATGTGAGATTGTTTGATGTATAGTATGGTTTAGATTATTCGGCATTTAGCTGTGAGTTGCAAACGCCATGCATTATCACATTATGGTATAACATGTGCACATCACGTGTATCACCGCTATATTCATGCATGCAATGTTTAAAACACTATGATCTCCTATTCAAATATATGAATCCGCTTTCATATCAAATTATGATCTTTGTTAGTCTCTTACACCCACACAATCCTCTAACCTTTGTAGCTACCACTAACTTTCTCTCGTGCATGCACACGCCCTCCTCGCCCTCCCTCTCCCTCGGCATTCTATCCACCGGGCACATTCATTTTTTTCTTTAGGTCGTTCTCCCAGAGTCTCCACAACTCCTTTCCGACACACACCGATCGATAAACCTCTCCAGCGATGCCTGCCTACAACATACACACACACCTTCAATCTCCTCCTTTATGTGTCCTTGCCTCGTGTCTCTCATACGGTCAGACACACGTGTAAACTCTCACCCCTCTTTTCATCGATCTCACAACCGCACACTCCTCCCCCTATCTAGCTAGTAGTTGGGCCTCTCGCACCACCTCCTAGCTCCATTCTCTCTGTCTATCCGTCTCACTGGGCCTTATTTGCCTCTAACAAATGGACGTGCACCGACCGATCTCTCGCTATACATATAGCTAGCTAGGTCCTTATAACTCGTTTTTACCCACACGTCAATTGATCTACCTCATTAGTTGTGTATCTCCCTTCCTCCGACAAACAACAATTGATCTACCGATCTAGTTAGGTTTGCTTACCAAACACATGGTTCCCCTTCATCATCCATGGATGCGTCCCGACAGATCTATCACGCACAGGCACACACAGAAACACATCCCCACTCTTATTGATAACATTGCAGTTCCACCCTCAGTTTGTCTAGTAGGCCTCTCCCACCATCTTCGAGAAGCAACTCCATCACCCATCCATCACTCTACCCCTCTCCCTCCCTCTCCCTCCCTCTCTCTCTCCTCTCTCTCTCTGTCCCATCATATTTCCCGTCCTTCAGTTATGTATGGATGTCGACCGATCTCCCTCAAGACATAGCTGGGTCTCTCCTTCTCAACACATATACGAGTCGTTCTACCTCTATAGTTAGGCCTCTGCCTACCCCTCCCCCCACCCCCTCCCACACACACACACCTATACATCGAGTGCTCTAGTCATGTCTCCCTGCCACACACAAACTTGACATGTGCCCTCTAACGTTCCGGTAGGCCAGTCGCCCTATATCTTTGACTTGCACACACACACAATTTCGATGGCCTCTTCATCGATCTCGCACCCACCCACTTGATCCTCTCTTCGACTCTATCGATAGCTATGACCCCTCCCTCTCTTCTCGTGGATTGCCCGACCCTCTTTGTATGATATGGATAGGCCTCCATTTCACACACATTGCATGCAAAAATTTGTTTGAGATGTCATCGACACATATTCCCACAAATAATTCACGAAATCAACCCCCCACCCCACCCCCACCCCAAAACAAAAAACACTCACGAACGCGGTTTGTATCTCTCACACACACCCACGTAGGTGGGGGACGTGCACGAAGAGAAGAGGTGCATGCACGGCGCACGTACTCCCGTCTCTTTCCCAACCACACCCGCGCGGGTACAGGTGGAGCTCATTTGTGTACGAAAAAGGCAGCCCACGTGGTAATTTGGCACGTGTACTGGTTGTCCACTTGGCGGAGGGAGGATCGTCTACCACGGGTGAACAAACAAATTTTGACTTGACGTGTTATGTTAAAAAAAGAGGCAAACCATGTGGGGCCTTTCTTAGAGACAAGGCTCTATACACTGGAGTACTTTTGATGTGTCCCCTCAACTTGCAGAACAAGGAGAAGCTTGCTTAGTACGCCGTCTCCCCCGCCCACGGGCGCGATGGCTCGCAGGATGAGGTTAAGCTTGCTCCGCCTTATGCCCGCTCCCTCGCCCATGCGCGCGGTGGCTCGCAGGACGAGGAGAAAAATTTACTACTCCCCCCGTTTACTCCTCGTCCCTACTACCTTGGTTATAGAGATTATATCATATTGTTTGGAATATATATGTTCTTTAGTAGATTTCAATATGAACTACTAGTACATACTCCAAACACTGATGTATATAGACGTATTTTAGAGTGTAGATTGACTCATTTTGCTCCGTATGTAGCAACCTCCCTCGCCCCTCGACCCTCGCCCATGTGGTGGACGTGCAGCAATTCATTCGGTCTCATATAGCCAGAACGATATATACTGCACTACCATTATTGCTCGACTTCCCGAAGAGGCGAAGAGCCAATCGCAAGGTTAATATTTTGGAGATGCCAAGCGCAAGGTTATAGGAGAACGAGTAGTAGGTGCCGCGTCATTTATAAATAAAGTTTTTTTTCTTCAGTGGCACGTACGCAATATGATAGGTTCATATGGAGAGAAAAGGAAACCGCTCCACTATATACATAGTCAGGACGGGCCAGCCTACATGGTTGCTTGCTGGGGTTGCTCTCTTCACACTCTCTCGCACAAAACGACTGTGGCCACATCTCTAACATCCCGGCGGATCACGTCCGCTTGGGGAAGGGGTGGATGCTTAGTGTAGATGCGGTGGCCGTCGCCGACGGCGAAAACCCACTGTCGGCACGTCCCGATCAGGGGTCCCCGCCGTTCTCTCTCACAAAGCCGGTGAGGTTGCCTTTGGCCCTTGCTCACTGCCGCGACGTGGGCAGTTGCCGCCTCCCACCGCCCTCCTCAAGTTTGAGCTACGTCCCTCAGGTACATCTCCCTTTACAGCCGGCTTGCACCACTGCTCCAGCTGCCCACATCACTCCCTGTGGATATTTCTCTACTTCTTTGCCCCGCACATACCTCTACTGGCTTCTACGTACTGTATTTGTGATGATTTTATGTCTCATCAACTAGTCCCAGTAATCTTATTCTAATCACGCTTCTTCAATTTCTTTGCCACAGGGATGCTCATCTCGATTTTGGTGAAACTGCACAAAATGATCCGATGGTCAAAAGGTTGCAAACTTCATTTATTAGGAAGCTCGAACGTTGCCAGCAAATTGAAGCCTAGTCAGGGTTCACGGTTCAAGGGCTAGGGACTGCATGGATCGTTTTTTTCTTTAGATGCCTCTGTTCCAAAATAAGTGTCAACTTTAGTAGTAGTACAACTTTGTACTAAAGTTTGCACAAAGTTGAGACACTTATTTTGGAACGGAGGGAGTACATATTTGCTATGATCTGTCAATCATTGAGATGCAATAGCATGCATGTTAGTCTCCTTTGCATTTGATGAAATGTTGCAACGGGCAACCTTGGACGCAAGATACATGTAACAGAAGCTGGAAGCTTCATAGCATTGTACAAATTTATCTCGCTGATAAATTACAGTACGTACTATACTAGTACTTCCTCCGTTCCTAAATATAAGTCTTTGTAGAGATTTCACCATGAACCACATGCGGATGTATATAGATGCATTTTAAGTGTAGATTCATTCATTTTGTTCCGTATGTAGTGGAATCTCTACAAAGACTTCTCTACTAGTAATAGCTAGCACCCACTACTAGGAATTCTCTATCCTCTCCTTGAGCCACATCATCAAAATTGATGTAGCCGTTAGATGAAGTAAATCAGTCCATAATAGCCATCTGATCTAGACGTTGAGAGGCTCCGCACTAAGCCACATTCAAGCATGCAGAAATACCGTGGCACATGCATGTGAGTGGGTTTTAAATCACATCAACATGTCTGCATGCAAGCATGCACCGGTAGCATGCATGTAAGTGAGCTTTTAAGTCCCATTAACATGTCAAAAAGAAAAATATAATCCCATTATGCAGTAGGAGTTGGCTGATCTTTTTTCCTTACGTGGGATGATCTAAATGGTGATGGGAGTTTATTTAGTTTGGCTACCACATTTGTCATGCGGTTATAGAGTTTTTTTTAGTTCTATGAAATCGATAACTTTGCGCAGAGAGATATACCGTTGTTCCGCGGCAATGCGCGGGGACTCATCTAGTAATATTTAGGAACGGAGGGAGTACTATGTAAAGAGTTAGGTGTCGCACGGTGATAGTGTGAGGTTGTCCATGTAATCATTGAGCCTGTGTGTTTTCACTGCTCTTGCATGCCTCCGCTGTAAGAATGGAGAAAATTGTAATCTAGTAGTAGTACCTCCTTTCGCCGAAAGCGTGGGACATCCAGCAGTCCTACCACCTCAGTAATAAAGACCAATGAGCTGTCAAATCACATAGACCCAGCAGTAAGTTGGACGGACGAAGCAACCATCACTCTTGCGCCAGTGAGAGGTCGCGTCCGCTCTGCCCGGGCATGAATGCGGCACCGATTCTCTGGAGCGGCGCTGACCGTTTCAGGCGGGAAGCGCGCGCGGGCGATGGAGGGGCTTTGGGTGGGCCAGACTGGTCAGGAGCGGGCGTGGCAGCTGTCCACATGTCCCTACCGGACACGCCGAAAACGAGAGGATGCACCGACTCTCGCGGCTAAAATCATACTACACTACACAACATCTCTCTGTAGGAGTAGGTCGATCTGTCGCTCTCTCTAACACACACATGCTGTTAAACACACACACACACACACACGCACACACACGCACCTTGGTCCCGTTGCACCTTCTAGCCTGACTTATTACACCTAGACGGAGGGAGTAGTAAGTATACGAGATACGGTGGCACACTGACTTAAGTCGAATACAAGTGCCCAAAATTTGTCTGCATGTTATAATAAGGATTCACTTAAAATAGTACGTGAGCGAACGGAGGGATCAATTGGACAGTGTTCCTGAGCAGTAGCGAGATGTGTGAGGTAAGATACACCGCTGGTGCTTTTAATTTTTCTTATTAATTTGTTTGTTTCACCCACTGACTGGTGGGACCCAACGTACTACGTGGAGAGAGGTAAGGTGACTAAGGCTGCATTATTTCTGCACCACTGTGGATAGTCTTACCACCAAAGCCACTGACATGATTATGATTGAAATCCCAATGACTCCCACACACACACAAAAACACGGCATGCTTGTCACACGAATGCAGGAATGTATAAAAGGTTATTTCCCTCTCGTTGAACATAACGGGAGGGTTGTGTAGCTGGTTAGCCTGTTCGCTCATCAAACTTGAGGTCTCGGGTTCGATAACTACACTTGAGCATAATTTGTGCCAGGAGGATTCTTTGACTGGTCAAAATGTTTTCTAGGGTTTGCACGCTTCACACTCTCTCTCCAGTATATATATACACGCTGGAGCCTCAGCGCTTGTAGTTGCTCTCTTCACACTCTCTCGCCCTCTCCCGCTGGAGCCTCAGCGCTTGTACTTGCTCTCTTCACACTCTCTCGCCCTCTCCAGATCTAAACAAGACTTCGTTGGCCTCTCTCTCCCCTCACTGCTGCTCAAAGAGTCGGCAGGATCTGTCCGCCGGGAAGGGAAGGAGACTTAACGCTGTCGCCGTCGGCGAGGGACTACCGGTGCAGCTGTTCACTTTCCACCCAGCGGCGGCACGGGAGGGCCTCCGACCCCTTCCTCTTCGCCGCCGTCCCGTCGCCCACCGAACCACGCCCCAAGAACCTTAAGGTATAATTTACTTACTCCACATGCATTGCTCTAGCTGCATGTATACCATGAATCTAGGACGTGGTTCAAAGAGGAAAGGAGTGGGGGAAAGTAGTGGGAAAAGTTGTATATAGCATGAATCTAGGACGTGGTTCAAAGAGGAAATGAAGGGGGAAAGTTGTATAGCATGAATCTAGGACGTGGTTCAACGAGGAAAGGAATGGGGGAAAGTTGTATCGCATAAATCTAGGACGTGGTTCAAAGAGGAAAGGAAGGGGCGAAAGTACTAGTTCAAAAAGGAAAGGAAGGGACAAGGCTGTAGAGTTTGAGCAGGACTAGATTTGCTGCGCTCACATAGGGAAAGGTGTCTAAAGATAACAAAACTGGGACCAACACAAATATGCTCCTTGGTTGTTTGTTCTTTGTTGCAACAGACTGTGCATGACCACAGTACATCGGTAGATGCACATGGTGCTGGTGCGTCCACTGTCCCGTGCAACTCATTAGCTGTTGTTAATCTAAGGCCCTGTTTGGTTAAAAACTCCCTAGTCCCTACCTGCTTGGTTCCAGGGACTAAACATGGACTAGAGGTTATTAAATGACATGCTAAAAGACCATGTTACCCCTAGTAATGAACTAATAGAGACAAGGTGCGATGCGTGGCAGGGGCAACTGTTGGAAAAAGTCCCAAAAAGATTCCCTCGGGGTCTTCTTTCTTTAGTCCCAAATGCCCACTTTTAGTCCCTAAAAGTCCCTCCTGTTTGGTTTAGATGGGACTGACACGGAGTTTTTTTAGTCCCTACACCAAAATGTCCCTGTAAACAAACACCCTCTAATAATGCCGCTGGAAAATTGATGCAATGCCACAGTTAAAAGCAAATTACATGTTTAACGAATTTTATTGTTAATATAATCTCTATGTTAATATTAATCAATGCCACCGCTTGAGAAATGCTACTGTCTTGCTTTCTTTCCCATTTAGATAAGGTAGATGCTTCTTTTTGTTGGCTTCTGTGTCATCCACAGCTATTGACCACTAATTGTTTCCTTTGCACCTCTGTGTAAACAGGGTTATCTACTTCACCTCGTTGCCATTGTGACCTTTTGTTGCACTGCACAAAACACTTTTGTTTTAAGAGTGTTTTGTGCAGTTCAACCAAAATGTCACACCGACAACGTTGCTTGATTGCTTGATCTTAGTGGAACTGCACAAGAGGAGATCTTACTTCCTATCCGTTAAGGCGAATTTGGTTCAGATCTTCTTCTTGTGAGTTGTTTGAATTCCGCATCATGAGAGGTCAGTACTAGCCTTCTTTCACATGATTCTGCAGTGTGCTTTCATATGTTGTGCTACTTGTACGATAATGTTGCTTGATTTTAGTGAACTGCACAAATGGAGACAAGACTTCCAATATGTATGTGCACCGTAATATCCCATTGAGGTAAGATAAGGAGATTTCACAATTGCTGGCCTGTATTTTGCCACTTTCATCAGAAAATTAAGTTTAGTACTATACTTGTGCTCCCTAATTGACATGCCAAATCTTACATTGAAGGCGAAGCTTGTCTGTTATTGAACCAAGTGATGAAGGGGAAGAACAAGCGGAAGAAAAACAAAAATCAACTCCCGGTGCTGTAATGAAGCACTGGAACTGTGATGACACAAGTAATGATATAGTTTTGCATCTTAATTTATTGCTATGGCTAGAACGAGCAATTGTTTTGCCACTGATTTGATGCCACTCTTAATGTAATATGTAATTATCTCTACTTGTGCAAACAGGGATCTTCTTTGAAGATACCATATATTTTAGTGGAACTGCACAAGAAGATGTTGGAAACATTAAACTAATCGAGGAGTATATAGTAAGCATGGCCACCACCGTAGATAGCAACAGATGGTTCCGGAGAAGTGCTTCATCTGTATGCTCTACACAATAAGCCTCCTGGCAAAGGTTGGTACTCGCCCACTGATTTCTTCCATATGACTGAGCTTTGTCATCTCTATTGGTGCTGTGCTACTATTTAGATACTGTCATGAAAAAGTGGTATTGTCCTTGAGAAGTGCTTCATCTGTGCTATTTTAAATATTTCCTTTCCTTTTTTTCAAGCAAACAGGGATGCTAGCATTTAGTAGTCCTCTTGTCTTTGCACAACAGGATCATCTTCCTCTGAAGAAGAATATGGAGTACGTGAAGTGACTAGTTCCGATTATGCCAGGATGAAGAAGCCCGGTCTATCTTCTCATCAGAAGGAGCAGTTGAAGGATGGTTACATTACTCCCCACAAGACCAAACTAACTTCAGCTCAGAAGGACTGACAAATCTCCATTTTTTTGATGTGATGCGCGAGTACAATGTTGTTCTAGGATTCTTTCTGTGAGTTCCATTTTTCTAAAAGTGTGCTCTACATGGACCATGTATGTGCCTGTTGGAACTGTCAATTCATAGTACAGTTTGCTTTATACTAATCACTTTTTTGTATTTGTGCAAACAGGGGTGCTCAGCTTGATTTCAATGGGAACTGCACAAAATGTTCATGAATACATCGAATCATTCATTTCCACCACAATAAAGGAGGTGCCGATAAGTTCAAGGCGTTGCAACATATGAGGGCGAAATCATACAAGCTACGCGCAAATTTGGTTGATTTTGATGGAACTGCACAAAAAGAACAGCTGGTTTATTTAGCACGAGGTGCCATGTCAATGTCTGAACTGATGGCAAACCCTGCCCATTCCACAATCGTAGGCATTTGATATTTTGGAATGGGACAACCTTGTCAAATTTTGCTCATTGATTTTAGCAAGACATGTGTTTGATATTTTCGAATGGGACGCCCTTTGCTGTCAGCAGCGTCGATCAATTTTTTTCTTTATTCTTTAGTTGTGAAGTAAATATTTCCTCTGACATGTGAGTCGCTGAGATGCATAATCATCGATTGTTTTGAATGTTCTCTATGTATTGCCAGGCCTGTGTGTTTGATTGCAATGTACAGAAACGCTAAAAAGCTGCTCAAACTCTTTGTACTCCTTCCGTTCCTTTTTACTTTGCACATTGTGAAAGTGCATACTTTTTTGTATAAGATTGGTCAAAGTAGAGATACTTTGACTGCAGACAAAACTTGTATGCAGACTAGAAAGGACCGGAGGGAGTACATGTGAAACTGCTGCAAACGAGGTGATCACCCTGGGAATAATGCTAGTACGTATTGTTTTGCATGTTCATCCAATGCCAGTGATACAGGAATTCGAACTAATCGAAATAAATTCATTCATACACGGTCGGATTTCATTACATTTCATACATTCTTCAACTAAAAAGGGGTGCGCTAGAGGTATAATTTATTAACCGAAGCTACCCACCTGTGTCCCGCTGAGCCGAACAGAAGCTTCAGTGACTTAACTGCAGGTGCAGTTGCATAACTGACATGTGGCCTGTTGGGCCCACGTGTCAGTCAGCCAATTGCACCAGCAGTTAAGTAGAAGCAGCGTTCTTCTCCAGCGCAGCTCTCTGACTCCACGTCGTCGCCAAGAAGCTAACCGGCCGTCAATGGTCAACCCGCCTAGCTTGGCTTCAACCGGAGGGTAGCAGCGGTGGCCTTACTTGGACCCGAGCGGCGGCGACCTACCGTGTTCTACTCTTTATCGTTTTCTGTGTGACGCGGCCTCGTTGGCAGCGGGGCGGGGCCTCGGCGGAGCCGGCGATGTCCTCTATCTCGTTGCCGGCGGGCGGCACCTCAGCGGAGCGGTGGAAATCCTCCCCCACGTTGCCGGCAAGGTGGGGCCTCGGCTGAGCCGGCGATGTCCTCTGCCTCGTTGTTGGCGGGGCGGGGCCTCGGCGGAGCCGGCGGTGTCCTCTGCCTCGTTGTTGGCGCCGCCGGGCCTCGTCGACGCCAGCGGAGCGGGGACTCGTCGGAGCCGGCATTGTCCTCTGCCTCGTCCTCGGTCTCGCCAAACAGCGCCTCGCCCACTTCATCGCCCTCTTTGCTAGCCTCTTTGTAGGCGGCCGCAGCCTCCGCCACCCGCATGCGGTACCGCCAGCGCTCGAGGCGGCCCTTGCGGGCGGAGCGGTACGAGTCGCGCCTCCTGCTCCGCCCGCTCTGCGGCGATCTGCTCCTCCGCCTGCAGGTGCTCCTGGAGGAGATGGTGGTTGTAGGTGGCACCGGCCTGCGCCTCACGGAACTGCTCCTCACGCATCTGCCTCGCCCTGTCCATATATTGGGCACGGGCCTCGCCGATGGTCATGGTGCAATGCACCTGCGAGGATGGCACGGAGGAGGGGGTTGGCGCCAGATCGTCGACTACCATGTTCTCCATTGGGACGTCGTCGTCCTCCGGCTGCCTGCCGGCCAGCCGGTCGGCAGCAATGTGTAACACCCCGCATGTAACTTTCCATATTTGTAACTCCGACTCTTGCCATTTTCGCCTATGTGTTATGATATTCCCTCCGTGGTCGGGTTTTGTCTTTCGTTTTGCATTTTGTTCATGTCATGCATTTCATATCATGTCATCATGTGCATTGCATTTGCATATGTGTTCGTCTCATGCATCCGAGCATTTTCCCCGTTGTCCGTTTTGCAATCCGGCGCACCCCTCTTGTTTTCTTTCGTGAGCGGGTGACAAACATTCTCGGAATGGACCGAGGCTTGTCATGTGGCCTTGGTATACCACCGGGAGACCACCGGTCAAGTTTCGTTCCATTTGGAGGTCGTTTGGTACTCCAACGGTTAACCGGGCATCCGCAAAGTCCTCCTGTGTGTTGCAGCAAAAAACCCCTCAAAACCAGCCCAAAACCCACCAAACTCTCTTCCATGTTGTAGGTCGTTCGATCATGATCGTGTGGGCGAAATCCGCACCTCATTTGGACTCTCCTAGCTCCCTCTACCTATAAATAGGTGCTCCCCTCCGAAAATCCCGCAGATCAAACCCTAGACCCGCTCCCTCTCCGCCGCCGGACACGTCCGGGCGGAGCCGGACGCGTCCACCACCGCCCACCGACCAATCCGGAGCCGACACGTCAGCGCCTCCGGCCTCCAACCGCCGCCGGCCCGGCGAGCCCGAGGAGGGCCCGCCCGAGCCCGCGCCGCCCGCGCCTGCACCGCCGGCCTGCCCCGCCGCCTCGCCGCGCCGCCCCGCGCCGCCGTGCGCCGCCGCCGCCTCCCTTCGCCGGCGCCGCCCCGCCACCGACCACCGCTCCGGGGCCGTCGCCTCGCCTCCTTTCCCCCCAACGCCGGCCGCGTCGCTCTTCCTCTCCCGTCGCCGGCGAGCTCATCCTCGACCCCGGCCTCGATCTGGATCGAGTCAACTGCGAAGGTTGACTTTTCCCGGTACCCCGAAAATTTGCCAAGTCTTTGAATTTTTACAATATGTGCCCATGTTCATCATTGCATAACTCTCTGCATATAGCTCCGTTTCGTGCGTGTAATATGTCAAATTGTTCGCCTCGTGATGCTCTACATTTTTTTCAATTGCACGATGTTCATTTGAGGCCGTCTTGATGCCCAATTGTCGGTTGCAAGAGTGCTAGTTGCTGTTATCTGCTGGTTCTTATCAGAACTTGGAGATTTGTTATTTTGTATCATTTAATCTGTGCATCTTATGGAAATGAGCTCTACATGTGTTTTGTTGTATGCCATGCTATCTTTCCAGTGGTGTATGCCATGCATATTTGTGATCTCTGTGGTGACTAGCACAAGCATGCAAACTAGGCCCTGTAATGTTTCTGATTTCAGGGACTTCGTGATTTCTCTAAGTCTTTGTCTGCTGTTATTTTGTTGCCATGTAAACTTGATGCTACAGAGAGATCCATGCATATTTTGGAGATGTTAAGTAAGGATTTTTTGTAGATACTGTTGTAATTGATCCATTCCTGCCCTTGTTTGCAATTATGGAGTGCCATAGTATGACTCAATCTTGCTCTACTTTTGCTATAAAATATTTCTGGCAGATTCTCAACATGATATGCAATTTTGCCAAGCTTGTTGTAGTTGATCCATACATGCTATGTACTTGTTCTTGCCATGGATAGCTTCATAAACTTGCCATCTTACTGTAGGTATACTTGTGTTGTCATGCATTGCCTTGTGGTGAGTGCATCAAGCTCATCAAGATGCCTTCATATTATTGTTTCTGCCATGCTCTGTTTTCTGCCAAGTCTGAAACCTGTTAACAAAACTTGCTATGTTTACATGCTTGCCATCATATCTTCTGGTCCATTTTGGCTTATGGTCAGTAAGGTACTTTTGTCATATGCTTTTAGTAGAATACTTCCATGCCTTGCTTTTCCATATTAAGTTCCTGTAGCATGTTGATTTCGTGCTCTGAACATTGCTACCTGATGCTGTTTTCTGCCATGTCCAGTAATTTCACCAAGTCTGGGAACCTGATATCTTTTGCACTTTTGCCATGCTTGTTTGAGCTTGTTATGTTGTGATCTAGCCGTAGCTCAGTGTTCATATTTTGTCAAGCATCACCTGTAGATTACTGCCATATGCTTTGTTGCTATGTTGGAGTGCTGTAGCATTGCTACTTGTTGCATGTGAAGTGCTATCTTGATGTTAATCGCAGATTCGTGTCAATTCTTGTTTTGCTTGCCATTTGCTACCGTGCATCTGTTTCCGGTGATCTTTATATCGATTTCGACCGAAATCATCTCATCTTTCCAGTGGCATGCTTGATTTGCCAAATTACTGCCTTGTTCATCATTTTCCTTCCGGAGCACGCATATGCATCGCATATCATATCTTGCATATCATACATGTTTTGCATCATGTTGCTTGTGCATTTCTCGTGGTTGATTGTGGTTCCGTTTGTTTGTGTTTTTGTCTTGGGTAGAGCCGGGAGACGAGTTCATGAACAAGGAACCTGTTGAGTACGCTTACGAGGATCAAGCTTTCGACAACTCTGAGAACCTTGCAGGCAAGATGACTACCCCTCGAAATCACTTCTATCTTTGCTTTGCTAGTTGTTCGTTCTATTGCCATGCTGCGCTACCTATCACTTGCTATATCATGCCTCCCATATTGCCATGTCAGCCTCTAACCATCCTTTCCTAGCAAACCGTTGTTTGGCTATGTTACCGCTTTTGCTCAGCCCTTCTTATAGCGTTGCTAGTTGCAGGTGAAGTTGAAGTTTGTTCCATGTTGGAACATGGATATGTTGGGATATCACCATATCTCTTATTTAATTAATGCATCTATATATTTGGTAAAGGGTGGAAGGCTCGGCCTTATGCCTGGTGTTTTGTTCCACTCTTGCCGCCCTAGTTTCTGTCATACCGGTATTATGTTCCTTGAGTTTGCGTTCCTTACGCGGTCGGGTGATTTATGGGACCCCCTTGACAGTTCACCTTGAATAAAACTCCTCCAGCAAGGCCCAACTTTGGTTTTACCATTTGCCACCTAAGCCTTTCCCCCGGGTTTTCGCGAGCCCAAGGGTCATTTTATTTTAAGCCCCCCCCCCCCCGGGCCAGTGCTCCTTCGAGTGTTGGTCCGAACTGAGTAGACTGCAGGGCCCACTCTTGGAAACTCGAGGTCTGGTTTTACTCGTAGGATGTCTCATCCGGTGTTGCCCTGAGAACGAGATATGTGCAGCTCCTATCGGGATTTGTCGGCACATCGGGCGGCTTTGCTGGTCTTGTTTTACCATTGTCGAAATGTCTTGTAAACCGGGATTCCGAGACTGATCGGGTCTTTCCGGGAGAAGGTTTATCCTTCGTTGACCGTGAGAGCTTATGATGGGCTAAGTTGGGACACCCCTACAGGGTATTATCTTTCGAAAGTCGTGCCCGCGGTTATGAGGCAGATGGGAATTTGTTAATGTCCGGTTGTAGAGAACTTGTCACTTGACCCAGTTTAAAATACATCAACTGTGTGTGTAGCCGTGATGGTCTCTTCTCGGCGGAGTCCGGGAAGTGAACACGGTTTGAGTTATGAATGACGTAAGTAGGAGTTCAGGATCACTTCTTGGTCATTACTAGATGACAACCGTTCCGTTGCTTCTCTTCTCGCTCTCATTTGCGCAAGTTAGCCACCATATATGCTTTTTGCCTGCTGCAGCTCCACCTCATTACACCATCCTTTCCTATTAGCTTAAATAGTCTTGATCTCGCGGGTGTGAGATTGCTGAGTCCTCGTGACTCACAGATTCTACCAAAACAGTTGCAGGTGCCGACGATGCCAGTGCAGATGATGGGATCGACCTCAAGTGGGAGTTCGACGAGGAACGTGGTCGTTACTATGTGTCTTTTCCTGATGATCAGTAGTGGAGCCCAGTTGGGACGATCGGGGATCTAGCATTTGGGGTTGTCTTATTTTCATTTGGATCTTGACCGTAGTCGGTCTATGTGTGTACTTTGGATGATGTATGAATTATATTTATGTATTGTGTGAAGTGGCGACTGTAAGCCAACTCTTTATCCCATTCTTGTTCATTACATGGGATTGTGTGAAGATGACCCTTCTTGCGACAAAACCACTATGCGGTTATGCCTCTAAGTCGTGCCTCGACACGTGGGAGATATAGCCGCATCGTGGGCGTTACACAATGGCTGCCATCTCCTTGTGGTCCGTCGTTCGCCTGTCCCGAAGAGCGCTGGAGCGCGAGGAAGCCATGGTGGGTAGTAGTGGTGTGGGCAGGAGAAAGGGAACGGATGCAGATGACTGCGGCTATGGCCGGTGCAGCAGTTTATATAGCAATGGTGGGCGGGCGGAGGGACGGACGTGTGGCGCCGGAGTAGCCGCATCGGCAATCGCGTATCATTAATGTGGGCGGCAGATGGATGGACGGACGGCACTTGTGTCGTTTGAAGGTGGAGCAATCGCCTGCACCGGGAAGCGGGGCGGGCGGCGCTGACTGTTTCGGGCGAAAAGCGCGCGCGGGCGAGGAGATGACTTTACTTGGAGAGGATGACAATGGGGACCCACCAGGTCCATAGCCTCACGTACGCAAGTGCTTCCTTATTATATATATATAACTATAATTTATTTTGCTTCCTCTTGGTTTGCTAACATCACGGTCCCACACCATTGTCAACCTATGTAGTAGTCAATAAACGAGAGAATTGCACAAGAAGCGGCCGACAGCTATGACCAAGCAGCTCGAGCAGTATTTGTGTTTTTGAGGTGTGAGCACTGCAGAGTTTTTCGATGTTTAGCCCAGATATTAATTTTTCTCCTCTGAACAACAACGAAAACATCGCTGCACGTATTAACTGGGCGGGTTGTGGACCGTCTAGCCCAGGCCAGATATCCAGCCCAGATATTAATTTTTTTTCAAGCTGAAAATGGCTAGCCCAGCTATACTTTTTTTTAGGAATACCCAGGCAAGGTCAAGTTGTTATTCTCCGCCCCGCTGGGCTGCAAATCTTTCCTAGGAGGGATGCATTAGGCTTGCCAAGAAAATGGGCTTTAAGAAATAATAAATGGGATGTAATTATAAAAACTGGGCAGTAACTATAAAAAATGCACCAAACACATGATTACTTTATAAAATATTATTCTTGGATATTGAAATTTTGAATTTTATTAATTGTTGCGAGCGTAATGTTTCGTTGGATTTTTACGTAATATAAATTTATATTCAAATTGTATTTAATCTGACTAGAAATTTTGGGATAAAAATATTTCGGATCCCATCAAAATGTGGGAAATTTTATTGAATTCTGTTTTGAACGGTTGGTTGAAATGGGCTGTACTTTTAACAAACTGTAAATGGGTTGTAGTAAATTCCATTAGAATTCAAAAATGGGCTACACATTCTTACAAATCTCAAATGGGCTATAAGTTCTCTGCCACAGACTTCTGGCCTTACTAAGTTGACGCGTCCCCTAAAAAAACAGAGTTGACGCGTATGCAAGGCTTTGTCAACTTATAGTCAATACATGGTTCTAGCAGCAGTGGCCATTGGATGTCCATCCAACGGATGCCGTGCTTCTTCCTCAATCTCGGATATTCTAGCTTCACCCGCCCAAAAACTGATTCCTTCCCCTGACATCTGGGGCGCACCGTTTCGGAAGCTGACCTGTGGGCCTACTAAGTTGACGTACCAAGGGCTTTGTCAACTTAGTCAATATAAACGATTCTAGCTGCAGTGACCGTACGATGTCCATTCAACGGCCGTCGTGCTTCTTCAACCTCTGGTCTTCTTGCTCCAGCCGCCCAAAGCAGTGCCGGTCGTGCCGCCTGCTCCTGCCTCCCGTGGCCGGCTGTGCTGCCGCGGAGGCCTCACCGCCCCCTACTACTCCCACCGCTGGCCAGGCCATCCCTCCACTCACCCACACCCCCTGTTATTCTGCGGCGACGGCAGCGCAGCCGAACCAGTGAACCCTCCTACTCCTCTCCGCGTGTGCATCCACTGTCGCGTCTTCCCCGGCTCCACGTCGTCCCCTTCCTAGGCCTCGCCGTCGTCCACCGCCCTGGTGCTCTCGGCGCGGCGTGGTCAACGTGGTCAAGGAACGACTTCCATCGGACGTGGACTGTACGTGGAGAGGCTGACAGCTGGGTCCAGCTATATCTTCGCACGCAAGGAAGTGCCTCCTTATTACGCACCAAAAAATGAATACCCCCTGCTAGCTGGGACCCACCATAGTGGGTGGCTGACTTGTGGGCCTACTCAGTTGACGAGGACGGAGGGCTTTGTCAACTTAGTCAATATGAACGATTCTAGCTCCAGTGACCGTACGATGTCCATCCAACGGCCATAGTGCTTCTTCAACCTCTGGTCTTCTTGCTCCAGCCGCCCAAAGCAGCGCCGGTCGTGTCGCGTGCTCCTGCCTCTCGTGGCCGGCTGTGATGCCGTGGAGGCCTCACCGCCCCTACTACTCCCACCGTTGGCCCAGGGTATCCCTCTACTCACCCACACCCCCTGTTATTCTGCGGCGACGGCAGCCTCACGCCGCAGCCGAACCAGTGAACCCTCGTACTCATCTACGTGTGGGCATCCACTGCCGCGTCTTCCCCGGCTCCGCGTCGTCCCCTTCCTAGGCCTCGCCGTCGTCCACCGCCTTGGTGCTCTCGGCATGGCGTGATCAATGTGGTCAACGACCGACTTCCATTGAAAGAGTACTGTACGTGGAGAGGCTGACAGCTGGGTCCACGGCCACAACCCAGTTTTTTTGTGATTTGCCAAGTAAGTCGCTTTGTCAGGCCTGTTGGGCTGCAAATCTTTCAAGACGAGGAGAGCTTCATTCGGCTGGCCGAGAAAATGGCCTATCAGTAATGAGAAATGGGTTGTACATTTTTAAAACACATCAAACCGGCAATTAGTTTCAAATATCTTTTTTTCATTTCGAGATTTTAAATTACATTAATTTTTATGCATGGAGAATTTGTTGGATTTTATATTGATATACATTTATTTTTAAAATCAGTTTGAATGTGAGTCGAAATTTCAGGACTAAAAACAGTTCGGACCGCACCGAAATATGCAAAATTTCGTATAATTTTTTAACCGTGGCCACAATATGGGTTGTAATGCTAACAAAAAGAATATGGGCTCCAGAAAAACCTTAAGAATTAGCAAATGGGCTGTAAATTATTAGAAATAATGGCAGATGGGTTGTATGCTGTTTTCCACATATCTGAGGCTTTCCTAAAAAAAGGTTGACGCACAAGCAGTGACTGTTGGATGTCCATCGAACGGCCGTCGTGCTTCTTCAATCTCTGCTCTTCCTGCTCCAGCCGCTCAAACAAGCGCCGGCGGGACTACCTGCTCCCTCCTCCCTGCGGCCGGCTGTGCTGCCGTGCAGGCCTCACCGCCCCACCGTACTCCCATCGCTGGCCTAGCCATCCCTCTACTCACCCACACCTGCTGTTATTCTCCGACGACGGCAGACGACCAGTAAACCCTCGTACAGTCGTACTCCCCTTCGCGTGGGAAACAACTGCCGAGTCTTCCCTGCCTCCATGTCGTTCCCTTCCTAGGCCTTGCCATCGTCCACCGCCCTGGTGCTCTCGGCACGGCCTGGTCAACGTGGTCAACGACCGACATGCATCTGAAGTGGACTATACGTGGAGAGGCCGACAGCTGGGTCCACGGCCGCACGCAAGGAAATGCCTCCTTATTACGCGCAAAATAATGATTCCTCCACCTGACATCAGGGACCCATCGAAAGGGCCTCTGTATTTCGCAAAAAAAAACATTACCGCCGCTGACAGCTCGGACCCACCAGCTATATCTTCGCACGCAAGGAAGGGCCTCCTTATTACGCACAAAAAAATGAATACTCCCCATGTTAGCTGGGACCCAGTATGTGGCAGGCTGACTTGTGGGCCTACTAAGTTGATGGGGACGGAGGGCTTTGTCAACTTAGTCAATATGCACGATTCTAGCTCCAGTGACCGTACGATGTCCATCCAACGGCCGCAGTGCTTCTTCAACCTCTGGTCTTCTTGCTCCAGCCGCCCAAACCAGCGCCGGTCGTGCCTCGTGCTCCTGCCTCCCGTGGCCGACTGCGATGCGGCGGAGGCCTCACCGCCCCCTACTAGTCCCACCGCTGGCTAGGCCATCCCTCTACTCACCCACACCCCCTGTTATTATGCGGCGACGGCAGCCTCGCACCGCAGCGAACCAGTGAACCCTCGTACTCCTCTACGCGTGGGCATCCACTGCCGCGTCTTCCCCGGCTCCGTGTTGTCCCCTTCCTAGGCCTCGCCGTCGTCCACCGCCCTGGTGCTCTCGGCGCGGCGTGGTCAACGTGGTCAAGGAACGGCTTCCATCGGACGTGGACTGTACATGGAGGGGCTGACAGCTGGGTCCACGGCCGCAGTAAGGAAGTGCCTCCTTATTACGTGCAAAATAATTATTCCTCCACCTGACAGCAGGGACCCACCGGATGGGCCACCGTATTTCAGGAAAAAAATGTTTGCCCCTGACTGCTGGGACCCACCAGCTAGATCTTCGCACGCAAGGAAGTGTGTCCGGGCAAAAAAACGATTCGCACCCCTGACTGTTGGGACCCACCAGCTACATCTTTGCAAGCAAGGAAGTGCCTGACAGTCGGGACCCACCTGGTCGAAGCGTATGTAGCGTTGTCATTCTGGTCGCGAACGTGTACGTACATATATACTGGTGGATGTAGAGGCATGCACGTGTCGTAGTAGAGGCGCGTACGTGTCGTAGTAGAGGCGTGCACGTGTCGTAGTAGAGGCGCGTACGTGTCGTAGTAGATGCGTGCACGTGTCGTAGTAGAGGTGCGTACGTGTCGTAGTAGAGGCGCGCACGTAGCATGTACAAGTACGTACAGCGGCCAGGGTGCAAGAAAGAAAATACGGCCACGTATGTGTACATACGGGCAGGGTCTCGAACGCCTACTCACGCATACGTACGGCCAGGGCTCGTGTACATGGCTGGGTCGGAACGGAGAAACAGCATCGTCGTCGTGTTCATGGGAAGGCAACGGAATGTGTCATGTTCATGGGGAGGCAACGGAATGTGTCGTGTTCATCGGGAGGCAACAGAACGCGTGGGAGCCAACCGGCTAGGTCGGAACGGAATGCGTGGTCGTGTTCATCGGGAGGGCTTGGACGGAACAGGCGATGGAAACGAGGCCTGGCATACCGCACAACGGAGGAAACGGACCTCCTACGTTCGGAACGGGGTCCTGTTGATCGGGAGGGGTGTGGCGTACCGCAAAACGGAGGAAACGGACCTCCTACGGTCGAAACGGGGGTCTTGTTGGCATACCGCAAAACGGACGAAACGGACCTCCTACGGTCGAAACGGGGGTCCTGTTGATCGGGAGGGGTGTGGCGTACCGCAAAACGGATGAAACGGACCTCCTACGGTCGAAACGGGGGTCCTGTTCATCGGGAGGGGTGTGGCGTACCGCAAAACGGGACTCCACGGGATACTGTTCATCTCCACTGTCGACCTCCTCCAGCCTCCACAGGCTACCGTCGACCTCCTCCAGCCTCCACGGGCTCCTGTTCATCTAGCCTCCACCACGCGCTACTCCACCGGCTACTGTTCAACCACCCCTCCACGGGCACCCCTCCACCATCTACTGTTCATCCAGCCCTCCACACCACGGGGTCCTGTTCAACCACCCCTCCACGGGCACCCCTCCACCGTCTACTGTTCATCCAGCCCTCCACCACACCACGGGGTCCTGTTCATCCAGAGGCAACGCCACCGCTCACTGTTCATCCAACCCCCCCCCCCCGCAACGCTCACTATTCATCCCAGAGGCAGCATCGATCGGCTTCAGTTAGCAGCAGTAGTGAAGGAATCGCTCGATCGGGTTCAGTTAACAGACATCGATCGATCGCTCAGGTTCAGTAACGCGTAGCCTGCAGTGCAATCGCTCGGGTTCAGTTAGAGCCCAACGCCTCGCTCGGGTTCAGTTAGAGCCAACGCCTCGCACACACGCGCGTACGTGTATGAGAGAAACGCGCATCGCTCGGCCCCCGACCTCCCACCGTAACCGGGAACTCCCCGAAATTTTCCTCGCCCTCGCTTCTACCACGGTTTTTTTCATCATGGACGGCCCAAAGAATGTCATGCAGCTGCGTCTCCGGCCCGCCCAGGACGAAAAGCCCATTTTCTGTCATGATTTTTTGTCATAGAAGTAGGAGCCCACCACATCTATGATGATACCGGGTTTTTTCACAATTATCGTCATAGAAGTGTCATATGTATGACAGAAAAAATATTTGTTCGGCCCAAAATGTCACGGATGTGTCTTTTTTTTGTAGTGATGCCTCCGGAGACTTTGGAATGAGGGTTATAAGCGCTTGGTTTAACCTCCCAAAACCCACCCCATTGCCAATGAAAAGTTTGTGCAAAGCAGCAATTAAATCTCCCTTCACAATCTCCCAGGCTTTTTGAAAAAATAGCCCAATGAATCCGTCCGGCCCCGGCGCCTTATCCGAAGGCATCTCTTTAACTACCGCCCATATTTCCTCCTCTGAGAATACCAGGTCTTGTTCAGACAGGTCCATCGCAGTGATACCTAGAGCTTGTAGGTCCAATGTATGCTCCCGTGACTCGTCCCTTCCAAGGATGGCCTTATAGGCATTAAGGAAAGCTTCCTCCTTGCCGACTTGATCTGTGATAATATGCCCATCCACGTGAATAGCTGGGATATAGTTCTTCATCCTCGTCCCATTAGCCACAAGGTGGAATAGCTTTGAATAGCATCTCCTTCATGCAGCCAAGAAATTCTAGACCTCTGGCGGGATATGGTTCATTCCAATGAAGCAAGCTCGAGAACCAAGCGCTTAAGCATTCCTCGCATCCATCGCTCCTCCCTGGTCAGCAGCCGATTCTCTTGTGCATAATCAAACTGTAGTACGACAGGATTTGCAACGACTATCTGCAACTTGATGTTTCCAACTCTTTTCTGACCCCATATCGCGAGAGTTCTGGCCGTGTTCCTGAGCAACACATCAAGCCGGTGAAAAGGATCTGAAATCGCTGGATCACAAACCCAAGCCTCCCTCACCACATCTAGGAATCCATCTAGCTTGACCCAGAACTTCTTGAATCTAAATCTCTTCGCATAGTGCAAATGTTCTTCCAAAGATAGGAACATAGGGCAATGATTAGAGGTTGACGTAGAGAGAGCCTGCAATAAACACTCTGGATGGTCCAGCTCCCAATCAATGGACACAAAAGCTCTGTCAATCTTAGTTAGTGTCGGCACTTCTCGCTCACTACTCCACGTAAATCTCCTCCCATGCAAGAAAAGCTCCTTGAGTGAATTATCCTCCACAAACCTTCTGAACTTACTCATCATCCTCCGGTCCAGCAAAGCATTGTTCTTATTAGCCGCATACAGAATCATGTTGAAATCTCCCCAAACTAGCCAGGGTCCAGGACAGAGTTGTCTCCTTGCCGCTAGTTCCTCTAGAAACATGATCTTTTGAGCATCTTCTTGCAAGCCATAAACCACCGTGAGCCACCAGGACGGCCCCTCCAACGGGGACACATAGCCAGTAGTGAAGTTTGTGTCATTAACAAAGATAGTCAACTGCACCTTCATGGAGTCCCACGCCACAAAATTCCACCACGCGTGTCTGAGGCCAGCAAGTAAAAAAATCCATCATAAGCTGGCCCAACACATTGCATTATTACAAATTGATCCACCGACTCCAGCTTAGTTTCTATGATACAAATGATGGCGACCCGAACGGACTCTACAAATTCCCTAAGGGCTTTCTTCCTAGCAGGGCTATTCAGTCCCCTCACGTTCCAGCATACCAACTCCTGAGGATTGTACGACATGGGAAAGGTGTGCTCCATGTCCGTACACACCGCCCTAGAAATGACCTAGGTGGCCACCAACTCGGTGCTCTCCAGCTCAGCCCCCAAGTTTTGAGGAATTGCTTTGCCAAAGATGGCTGCAATCGCCCTTAACCGTTGTTCTTGGAGGGGCGAGTCAAACACCTCACGAAGCTGACCTAGCGCATCTTCCGAGATCGCCAGATCCTTGCAATCGAAACCCAGAGTCTTGAGTAGCACCGTCTCTGCAGTCGAGGCCTTTGTTTTGTGTGGCCCTCCCACACCTAGCAACCTGGTAGTGCGTCGAGGTGTGAACGGATCCTGCCCTGGTCGAACGCCTCGCAACCCCTCAAACTCCTTGAGTAGAGGCGGTGCCAGTTTCTTCAGCAATCCCGCACAGAAAGTCTTTATATTTCCAAGCTCAACTTGCTCTTTGGTGGATAGACTGGAGTCCGAGCAAACCAACACGTCCCTATTTTCACTGCATGGAATCGACGTGGTCACATCCTGAATAGTAGTCTCCCTACCCCCCATTGGCACAGGCACCGATGTGGCTTCCTCCTCCGCCAGCGCACTACCCTCTCCGCATGTGTTGGTCCGCAGAATATCCTCCATTGGGGGCCAACCATCAGTCAAAGGAATATCAGCTTCCTTGTCTCCACTCGCCCTGGCACCGAGGAGATCTTCTGTGGCACCAATGATTGATTTTCCATCAGAGTGCTGGGAGGCACCGAAACAATCATCCGCAATGGATCCCCCGATGAGTCCTGCTCCAATCCCAACACGGCCAGCTGGTCTCCCTGCAATGGAATCACCGAGGCAGACGCAGTTGGCTCCACCACCTGCTCCAATCCCAACTCGGCCTCGCGGGACCCCTACAGTGGCCCGACCAAATCAGCCACGACCGGCTCCACCTCCTGCACCTCAGCCTGATTGGTCCCCTTCTCCACCTCGGTGCCAGCTCCTGTCCCGGAAGGCTCGAGAATCTGGACCGAAGTCCTGATCCTATTGGCCGGGGAACTGGTCACCCCTGTCTCCTTTAGCAGCGGATCCGATGTGACGAGCCCACTAGCTGTCATCAACGGGCCCCCGCCTCTCCCTGTAGACCGGATAGGACGGTTTGAATTAGTTGACTGCCCAACGATCCTGGTCCTGTGGCCCACCACCTCTGGGGGCCCAGCAGTGCCCATTGGTGGAATTCTCCAGTTCGATGGCCCCACACGCCCCTCCAGCGCCTGCCGGTATGAACGGCCGGCGCCTCCAGCTCCAACTCCGGCCTACCCCGCTGGCCGCCTGCCTGCGCCCCGAGCATGGCGGACGTCGCGCGTCCAGGGCAGAACTTGCCAATGACCACCCGGCCCCGAATCACGAGAGCTGCCCGGCAAGCCACTCTGGCCGCTATCCCCGTCCTCACTGGCTGCTCGACCCCAGAGCTCCGGTGGTGTGAAATCCCTCACTCTGCCAACATGGATGATGGTGGGGTACTCGAGCAGCTGCCAGAAGGTTTCGCGTCTCTCCGCAGGATTCGAGCTCGCCGGCGGCGGCTCCGGCACCCAGAGACGGCGGGACACACGCACCTCCTCCGGATCCACACACACCAGGCCCTGAGCTTGAATAACGACAAGTCATCTCTGTTCTCAGTTTCAGGTGCTAAGCTATCGATCAGACACGAGCTGCCCAAGAGCTCCACCGCCGTGTCCCGCTCCCAAGCATGCGACGGCACCCCCTCAATCATCAGATCCACCTGCATCCTCATCAACTTGGATTTCGCTTGCGCCTGTCTCAGCCAGGGCTTGATGAACAACTGCACTCCCCCACGGGCGACTAAAGGGACAACAAGAGCTTTGTTCCTGAACTCATGGCCTGCGAACACCACCAAGAAATCCTCCGGGTGATACTTGTGCACCGAGAACCTGTGCCTCGGCATGTCAAGCTGCTCCGACAAGATCTCCGCCGCCGTGTCACAGGAAATCCGCGGCCTTTGCCCTCCCACATACATCACCGCTGCTAACTGCAGTTGGTGCTCCATGTCAGCCATGGCAGCAGAGTGGGGCAGAATGCAGACGTTCCCCGATGGCGACGGCGTCTCCGGGAACAGCAGAAGGATGTTGGGCGCAACCGATGAGGGGGGCGCCCGAGGCGCCCCCTACCCAGGCTCCAACAACAGCCTTCCCCATCCCGAGCCAGCCTCTTCGCCACCGGCTCTGCCCTGGCGATGACTGCCCTCTGCAACTCCTCCGCTGATATGAGGCTCCTAGGCTGTGAACACTTCGACGAGACATGCCCCGACAATCCGCACCGGATGCAAAGCGGGTCGTTCGTATAGTCATGCCTCTGATGGCCCTCCTTGAAACACCGAAAACAAAGTCCGTAGAGATCCGGCGGGATTTGACGCCGCTCGGAAGAGGAAGGGGACGCCGACCTGCCCCTCAGGCCCGCCTCCATCTGACGCCCCGCAGAGCACGATGCCGGCGCCACACGGCCTTGCGAGACGGCCCTGGCCTGTGCCCGCCTCCATCCCCGGGGCAGCCACCTCCATCTGCGTTGCGCCCGCCGACGAGGAACGCGCCGAACCAGGAGATCCCGAGAGCCCGAATCCAGACACCACCGGCCGCATCGAGGAGGTGACGAATGGGGGACTGCGAGATCTAGAAGCCATGACCAGCGGCGAGGGAGGTCACCAGGGCCGGAGAGGCCAGCAGCGAGACGGGGTGGTCGCCGGGGCCGGGGTAGCCGCCGGCGAGAAGGGTGGACGCCGGAGCCGGAGCGGCTACCGGCGGGGAGGGGAGAGGGTGGAGCGGCTGGATGAAGCATTTTCTTGACACGGCAACGTAAACTCATCCGATCTGAATAATCGGATCTGCGAGGACAGAAAACTCTCTAATCTCATGACACCGCTAAAAGCATGGGAGAGAAATTATTCTAACAAAATTTTGATAATTACTAGACGTGGACGAAGAATATGGAATCTTGAAGATCCCAGGTGCGTCTTTGCTCGAAGGGCGAATGAATTTGAAACGGGGAGTACAGTACGCATTTTTGTCATACATTCTCTAAATGAGAAGAGTTCTGTTGAAATATGAGATGGGCCTAGAGCCCATATGACAATTTCAGATTTAATCTCTAAGGGCCCATGTAGGTGGCATGACAAGGTGGTGGGAAGTTTAGTCCCACCCCGGAAGTGGAAGGAGAGTTGGAGTGGTTTATAAGGGATTCTCTCCCTCATGCTATTGGAGCTTGAGATTATAAGAAGCCCTCGCGCACT
This sequence comes from Aegilops tauschii subsp. strangulata, assembly GCF_002575655.3. Classification (NCBI taxonomy): domain Eukaryota; kingdom Viridiplantae; phylum Streptophyta; class Magnoliopsida; order Poales; family Poaceae; genus Aegilops; species Aegilops tauschii. The sequence goes on along the minus strand of NC_053036.3, from coordinate 454,622,924 downwards.
CCTCCTCCTCCTCCGCTCGCCTCGCCACGCCACGCCTCGTCAGGACGCGCCGCGTCGCGCCGCATCGCGGGATTGAGCCGAGCCGAGCTCACTCCTATGCGCTTCTTTTTGCCGGTCAGGAACGGAGAGTCTTTGACAGGTAGGGCCATGATCTGAGACGTCCGATCTTGGGCTATAGACTTGGACGTGGGTTCAGCCCACATCTCTCCATGTGCGGCCGCACATATATATGTGGGGCACTGCCAACCCTAGCCGCCGCGAAAACAGAACGCATCTCCATCTCCGCCTCCACGCCCACGTTGTTCCTCTGCTGCTGCTGCCGCCGGCGACTCCGTCCCGTTCACCGCGTACGCAGTTGACGGGAGAGCAGGCCTCCGAAACCCCGCCTCTCCGGATCCTGTACGGGAGAGGGGCGATTAGGTTTTTGGGTAGCCACTACGCGACTGCTCGCTGCTGTTCATCTACGTCCGCATCACCTTCGTCATCACCCTGTCGACCGACGCTGACCGTGCCGCCGCTGAGAAGGCCGAGGCCGACAAGAAGGCCGCTGAGGATGCCGCGGCTGCTGCCACCTTCGCCGCGTGGCCGATTGGAGGGTATACATCATTTATCCCTCTCGTGTTTCTTTCTGTTGTAGCAGTACTAGCAATATGCGTAGATGTTTCTACTATGTGCGTAGTACATGCTCTGTTAGATTGTAATCAGTATGTTATCAATGTTGTCCATGTCATGCTCATGATTCATTCATGGATTAATTTAATCGAAAAACTGCCTATTTACTCATCAATCCAAAAACCTAATATGTGTAGGAGTTTTTCAAATTCTGGTTTTGCTGCTGCACTGAAACCGTCCCCGTTTACGGGGACGTACTTTAAGCGTTGGCAGACTAAAACCACCTTATGGCTCACGGCCATGAACGTGTTCTGGGTCGCCGGTGTGACTCCCACAGGAACGATCGCTCCTGAACAGGAGAAGGCGTTCAAGGAGGCCACTGTCGTGTTCCTCGGGGCAGTTCTGAGCGTGATTGGAGATAAGCTGGTTGACGCATATTTGCATGTGCAGTCTGCCAAAGACTTGTGGGAGGCGCTCAAATCTAAGTTCGGGGCGGTCGATGCAGGGAGCGAGATGTATATTATAGAGCAGTTCCACGATTACAAGATGGTTGAAAACCGTCCTGTGTTGGAGCAGGCTCATGAGATAATATGCATTGTTAAGGAGCTTGAGCTTCTTATGTGCGAGTTACCGGGCATGTTTGTCGCGGGCTGCATAATCGCTAAGCTCCCCAATTCCTGGAGGAACTTTGCCACCACTCTGAAACATCAGAGGCGTGAATTCTCTGTGGAGGATGTCATTGGCCATCTAAGTGTTGAGCAGAATTCAAGGGCAAAGGACTCGCACGGAAAAGGGGTCGAAGGAACTTCTGTGGCCAATATCGTGCATCAGAAGAACTCCAATTCCCACAAGCCCAAGGGAAAGAACGGTGTCCAACAGAGTGCCGACTTTAAGAAGAAGTGTAAGAAGACCTTCAAGAAGAACAAGAAGGATGAGGGATGCTTTACTTGTGGTTCGGTTGAACATTGGGCCAACAAGTGACCAAACAAGTACAAGAAGCCAGGGCAGGACTCCAAGTCTGTCAATATGATTGTGAGCAACAATGAGAGTGGTGCATCTGGGTACGGTAATTTATTTGCTGTATTTTCAGTTTGGCCGTCCACCGATTGGTGGGTCGACACAGGTGCAGGTGTTCATGTGTGTGCTGACATTTCATTGTTTTCTTCTTACCAGGCCACAGGTCACGGAACCATACTGATGGGGAATGGCGCGAGTGCTTCTGTTCTTGGTGTTGGCACGGCCGATCTGAAATTTACTTCGGGAAGGATCGTGCAGCTGAAGAACGTGCAGCATGTCCCCGCCATCAAGAAGAACCTCGTTAGTGGCTCCCTTCTATGTAGAGAAGGGTTTAAGTTGGTATTCGAGTCTAATAAATTAGTTGTTACGAAATATGGACTATTTGTTGGAAAGGGTTATGAATGCGGAGGCATGTTCCGCCTTTCTCTTGCAGATCTATGTAATAAAGTCGTGAACAATATTCATTTGAGTGTTAATGAATCTGAAGTCTGGCATTCATGTCTTTGTCACATTAGTTTCGGCGTTATGACACGGCTAGCAAAATCGAATTTAATCACGAGTTTCACTTTAGCTAAAGGTTCTAAGTGCCATTTGTGTGTGCAATCTAAGCAACCTCGCAAGCCTCACAAGGCAGCAGAGGAGAGACACTTGGCGCCACTGGAACTCATACATTCTGATCTTTGTGAGATGAATGGTGTGTTGACTAAAGGTGGAAAGAAATATTTCATGACTTTGATAGATGATTCCACTAGATATTGCTATGTGTATCTGTTAAATACTAAAGATGAGGCTCTACACTACTTCAAAATCTATAAGGCAGAAGTTGAGAATCAACTTGAAAAGAAAATTAAACGAGTCCGGTCAGATCGTGGTGGAGAGTACTTCTTGAAAGAGTTTGATGCCTTTTGTGCGGAACACGGCATTATTCACGAGAGGACGCCTCCCTACTCACCCCAGTCAAACGGGGTTGCCGAGCGGAAAAACCGTACTCTAACTGATTTGGTTAACGCCATGTTAGATACATCGGGTTTATCCAAGGCATGCTGGGGGGAGGCTATAATGACATCATGTCATGTCCTGAATAAAGTTCTGACAAAGGATAACGAGATCACTCCTTATGAGAAGTGGACCAAGAGAAGGACAACACTCTCGTACTTACGTACTTGGGGCTGCTTGGTGAAAGTTAATGTGCCGATCCCAAAAAAACGTAAGCTTGGACCAAAGACCGTGGACTGTGTTAATTTGGGCTACGCTATGACTAGTGTTGGCTATAGATTTCTAGTAGTGAAACCTGAGGTACCTGACATGAAGGTCGGTACAATTATGGAGTCTAAGGATGCTACATTCTTTGAGGACATTTTCCCCATGAGAGATGTACAAAGCACTTCTAGACAGGAATCTGAGGAGACTCCTGAACCTGCCATTCCGATGGAATATTATAAACAAACACATGGTGAAAATCCTGAGGAGGATAATGAGGAAACCCTTGGTAGGGGCTAGAGACAAAGGACTGTAAAGACCTTTGGTGATGATTTCTTCATATACCTCGTGGAGGATAATCCCACTTCTATTTCAGAAGCGTATGCATCTCCAGAAGCTGACTACTGGAAGGATGCGGTCCGTAGCGAGATGGATTCCATCATGGCTAACGGGACTTGGGAGCTTACTGAACGTCCTTATGGTTGCAAACCATTGGGATGCAAGTGGGTGTTCAAGAAGAAGCTTAGGCCCGACGGTATGATAGAAAAGTACAAGGCTAGGCTTGTGGCCAAGGGCTACGCCCAGAAAGAAGAAGAAGATTTCTTCGACACTTATTCACCTGTGGCTAGACTGACCACCATTCGAGTATTACTCTCGTTGGCAGCCTCGCATGGTGTTCTCATTCATCAGATGGATGTTAAGACGGCTTCCCTGAACGGAGAGCTAAAGGAGGAAATCTATATGCAACAGCCTGATGGCTTTGTGATAGATGGTCAGGAAGGAAAGGTGTGTAAGTTGGTGAAATCTTTGTATGGCCTGAGACAAGCGCCTAAGCAATGGCCTGACAAGTTTAATGAAATGTTGACATCTGTTGGCTTTGTTGTTAATGAGGCCGACAAATGTGTATACTATCGCTATGGTGGGGGCGAAGGAGTTATACTGTGTTTGTATGTTGATGACATACTGATATTTGAGACTAATCTCAAGTTGATCGAGGAGGTTAAGACTTTCCTATCTCAGAACTTTGAGATGAAGGACCTTGGAGTGGCTGATGTTATCTTGAACATCAAGCTATTGAGAGATGATGAGGGTGGGATTACACTTCTGCAATCCCATTATGTCGACAAGGTGTTGAGTCGCTTTGGATATTCAGACTGCAAACCATCTCAAACACCATATGATTCTAGTGTGCTGATTCGAAAGTCTAAAGGCACAGCTATAGATCAATTGAGATACTCTCAAATTGTTGGTTCACTCCAGTATCTAGCGAGCGCAACGAGGCCTGACGTCGCATTTGCTATTAGCAAACTGAGCCGATTTGTTTCCAAACCGGGTGATGTACATTGGCGTGCTCTTGAGAGAGTTATGCGCTATCTGAAAGGTACTATGAACTATGGACTTCACTATACCGGATACCCGTCGGTACTTGAAGGGTATAGTGATGCGAATTGGATCTCTGATGCTGATGAGATGAAGGCCACAATTGGGTATATGTTTACTCTTGGAGGTGGTGCTGTTTCCTGGAAGTCTTGCAAGCAAACGATCTTAACAAGATCGACAATGGAAGCAGAATTAACAGCATTAGACACATCGGGTGGCGAAGCAGAATGGCTTCGAGATCTGTTGATGGACTTGCCAGTGGTTGAGAAGCCGGTTCCGGCCATCCTTATGAACTGCGACAATCAAACAGTTATTGTCAAAGTGAAGAGTTCAAAGGACAACATGAAGTCCAACAAACACATAAGAATGAGATTGAAAGCTGTCAGAAAATTGAGAAACTCCGGAGTGATAGCGTTGGATTATATCCAAACAGCTAAGAATCTGGCAGATCCCTTCACTAAAGGGCTATCACGTGTTGTGATAGATTGCGCATCAAGGGAGATGGGTATGAGACCCACATGAGTTGCCATCATAGTAACCCAACCTATGTGATCGGAGATCCCGTGAAGTAGGACCTGGGAAAACAAGCCAGCGGTGAACTGAGGAGAGTAACTTTACTAACCCACTCCATTGGAGATGCAATACTCTCGGAAACTGTATGGAAGGATGACTACTGTCTTAATGTGTTCCAAGGCTTATATGTATAAGCAAGATGCTATCCTACAGAGCGATCTTTGGAGGAACACACCTATATGAGCCCGACTGCTGGTCACAGTCTATGAGATTGGGGTGATCTCTAGCAAGCTCATGAACAGGCCAGGAGTGTGACTAATATGCTCCACCCGAGGGGTCGGCCTTCGGCAGCGGTGAGACTTGTGGTGAAACTTCTTGACGCCAAACTGACAATTCAAGGCATAGTCCATTGTTCAGTTGTGAAGGAGTGTAACTACTTGGTCTAGGTGGAGCTCAACCTTAATCGGTCTCCACTGAGATGCTGGTATATCAAAACAGCGTTTGGAACAAAGGATAAGTGGGCCCTGAGATCTGGTGGGGGATTGTTAAAATATGAGATGGGCCTAGAGCCCATATGACAATTTCAGCTTTAATCTCTAAGGGCCCATGTAGGTGGCATGACAAGGTGGTGGGAAGTTTAGTCCCACCCCGGAAGTGGAAGGAGAGTTGGAGTGGTTTATAAGGGATTCTCTCCCTCGTGCTATTGGAGCTTGAGAAGAAAAGAAGCCCTCGCGCACTCCTCCTCCGCTCGCCTCGTCACGACGCGCCGCGCCGCGGGTTGCGGGATTGAGCCAAGCTCACTCCTATGTGCTTCTTTTTGCCGGTCAGGAATGGAGAATATTTGACAGGTAGGGCCACGATCTGAGACGTCGGATCATGGGCTATCGACTTGGACATGGGTTCAGCCCACGTCTCTCCACGCGCGGCCGCACATATATATGTGGGGCGCTGCCAACCCTAGCCGCCGCGAAAACAGAATGCGTCTCCATCTCCGCCTCCACGCCACGTTGTACCTCTGCTGCTGCTGCCGCCGGCGACTCCGTCCCGTTCACCGCATACACGGTTGACGGGAGAGCAGGCCTCTGAAACCCCGCCTCTCCGGATCCTGTACGGGAGAGGGGCGATTAGGTTTTTGGGTAGCGACTACTCGACTGCTCGCTTCTGTTCATCTACGTCCGCATCACCTTCGTCATCACCATGTCGACCGACGCCGACCGTGCCGCCGCTGAGAAGGCCGAGGCCGACAAGAAGGCCGCTGAGGATGCCGCGGCTGCTGCCACCGCCGCCGCGTGGCCGATTGGAGGGTATACATCGTTTATCCCTCTCGTGTTTCTTTCTGTTGTAGCAGTACTAGCAATATGCGTAGATGTTTCTACTATGTACGTAGTACATGCTCTGTTAGATCGTAATCAGTGTGTTATCAATGTTGTCCATGTCATGCTCATGATTCATTCATGGATTAATTTAATCGAAAAACTGCCTATTTACTCATCAAGTTCTTACTCCTACATCTATCCACTTTATAGATGATAATTCCGCAATTTCCATGAAAGAGGTGACGTGAACCGGATCCTTCTCGTTCTACCTCGGTACCTTTCCAACCAAACAAAACGTAGCAATGGAACCAGCCCATTTCACTTTTCTACGCGCATCAATCATTTCATCCCATTTGATTTCCAGACAAACACGCCTCTGAACGTCGCGCGGAACAGGTGAGGGATTCACCGCTCGTCTTGTCCGCTAGCTTTTGCCGGCCACGCGTCTTTGCCCGGATCAGAACGCCTGCAGGCTTGCAGCTGCCGCGCGTGGCAGCATAGCATGGAACAATGCACAACAGCTCAGCGCCACACGTTTTTCCGTCGAATCGTGCGCGTGTGTGTCGTCGGTCGCCGTCGCGGGCCAGTCCAACTCTATCAACCTACAGTACTACCACACCACAGTTTCTTTCAGAGGCATGTGAATGCGACCGGTTTTCCAGGCCGCCAAATCCACAGCTCGGGCAGGAAAACTTGTCCCCGGTGGAGCCTGGAGGCAGTGGTTGGCCGGCGGAGCACAGTACAGTAATAAAACGCTGACACGCCGGGCCATCCGTTGCCGACCATCGGCTCTATCCACCTAGGAGTCCTTGGGCAACGCACGTTCCTTGCTGCGCGGCGAGTTTGAAAGCCCGGAATCGGAGTCGGAGATGGGATGGCGCCCGCCCAAAAAGTCTCTGCCGGAGGGCCCAGAGCCTGCATGCATTTGCATTTGCAGATGGCGCTTGCCGCCGGCCGACCTCTCCTCCTCCCCAACCAACAGCGGCACGCAAGTAAATGCCGGCATCAATGGCTCCCCAGTTACTACGGCACACCACCCCCACCCCTGCATGCTGAGCAGAGAGCAAACTATGTGCGGTAAAAAGGTTACAGTTGAGACGATAATGGAGAGAGAGGTGGCAACTGGCAACGGCAGAGCCGCGCCGCGTAAGCGACGTGAGGGCATTCATTCCGGCACCGGTTCACGGCGGGCGGGGGGACGAGGAGGACGGACAGCACAGAAAACCTCCGTCCAGTGGCTTAATTAAATGAGATCATGATGGAAGTTGATGATGGCTTTGCAGTAGTAGTACGGCGAGACGGGATTAAGCGGGCACCGAAACATGGCCGTATGCGGCGTGTCGCAAGCTGGCGTACACAGTCTACTGTAAGCGTGTAGCCCTGGGCCGGGCAAGCCAACTCGACGCGTGCTTTGTCCGCTTTATTCGCTTTTCATTTGAGTCGGCAGATGCGTTTAACAATAAACATATCTATTAACCTGCGTGACTGAAATAAAATAAAAATATATAATTAAACATAAGTGACCGGTCAATCACCGGCCAAAGTCCTCTTAAACACAAATTAAATATAAAAAATACGGCCCACAAGCTGCTCTAATCGTCCGCCTTGCCCTTGCCCTTACCGTCGTCGTCGCCGCCGGTGAGGTCGATGTAGACGGGAGGCGGCCCATCCCAACCTAACGCGGCTTGATAGGCTGCCAGGGCTGCCTCCTCCGGCAGCGGCATTGCGGCGAGGCGGGCGTGCTCCCTCCTCCTTCTAACGGCGCTCCTTTTCCTTCTCGTATCCCCTCTGCATGCGTCGCTCGTCGTCGGCGTGTGCTGCCTCCAATGTTCGAGGTACGCGACCTCATGCGCCGGCGTCGCAGTGAGCCAAGGGGGGGCGGGGGGGTGTTGGGGAACGTAGTAATTTCAAAAGAAAATCCTACGCACACGCAAGATCATGATGATGCATAGCAACGAGAGGGGAGAGTGTTGTCCACGTACCCTCGTAGACCATAAGCGGAAACGTTATGACAACGCAGTTGATGTAACCGTACGTCTTCACGATCGACCAATCCTAGTACCAAAAGTACGGCACCTCCGTGATCTGCACACGTTCGGCTCTGTGACGTCCCACGAATTCACGATCCAGCAGTGTCGAGGGAGAGCTTCGTCAGCACGACGCCATGATGACGGTGATGATGAAGCTACCGGCACAGAGCTTCGCCTAAGCACTGCAACGATATGACCGAGGTGGATTATGGTGGAGGGGGGCACCGCACACTGCTAAAAGATCAATGATCAACTTGTGTGTCTATGGGGTGCCCTCTGGCCACGAATAAAAGGATGGAGGGAGGAGGAGGCCGGCCCTCATAGGGCGCACCCAAAGTGTGGAGTCCTACTAGGACTCCCTAGTCCTAGTAGGATTCCACCTCCCACATGGAATAGGAAAAAGGGAAGGGAGAAGGAGAAGGAAGGAAGGGGGAGCCCCCTTTCCCTAGTCCAATTCGGACCGGTCCATGGGGAAGGGGCGCGGCCACCCTTGAGGCCTTTCTCTCCTTTCCCGTATGGCCCATTAAGGCCCAATACGAATTCCCGTAACTCTTCGGTACTCCAAAAAATACCCGAATCACTGGGAACCTTTCCGATGTCCGGATATAGCCTTCCAATATATCGATCTTTACGTCTCGACCATTTCGAGACTCCTCGTCATGTCCGTGATCTCATCCGGGACTTCAAACAATCTTCGGTCATCAAATCACATAACTCTTTAATACAAATCGTCACCGAACGTTAAGCGTGCGGACCCTACGGGTTCGAGAACTATGTAGACATGACCGAGACACGTCTCCGGTCAATAATCAATAGCGAAACCTGGATGTTCATATTGGCTCCCACATATTCTACGAAGATCTTTATCTGTCAAACCGCGTAACGATATACGTTGTTCCCTTTGTCATCGGTATGTTACTTGCCCGAGATTCGATCGTCGGTATCTCAATACCTAGTTCAATCTCGTTACCGGCAAGTCTCTTTACTTGTTCCGTAATGCATCATCCCGCAACTAACTCATTAGTCACATTGCTTGCAAGGCTTATAGTTATGTGCATTACCGAGAGGGCCCAGAGATACCTCTCCGACAATCGGAGTGACAAATCCTAATCTCGATCTATGCCAACTCAACAAGTACCATCAAAGACACCTGTAGAGCACCTTTGTAATCGCCCAGTTACGTTGTGAAGTTTGGTAGCACACAAAGTGTTCCTCCGGTATTCGGGAGTTGCATAATCTCAGTCATAGGAACATGTATAAGTCATGAAGAAAGCAATAGCAACATACTAAATGATCAAGTGCTAAGCTAATGGAATGGGTCAAGTCAATCACATCATTCTCTAATGATGTGATCCCGTTAATCAAATGGCAACTCATGTCTATGGCTAGGAAACTTAACCATCTTTGATTCAACGAGCTAGTCAAGTAGAGGCATACTAGTGACACTCTGTTTGTCTATATATTCACACATGTACTAAGCTTCCGGTTAATACAATTCTAGCATGAATAATAAACATTTATCATGATATAAGGAAATATAAATAACAACTTTATTATTGCCTCTAGGGCATATTTTCTTCAGTCTCCTACTTGCAAAAGAGTCAATAATCTAGTTCAAATTGCCATGTGATTTAACACCAATAGTTCACATCACCATGTGATTAACACCCATAGTTCACACCGCCATGTGACCAACACTCGAAGGGTTTACTAGAGTCAGTAATCTTAGTTCACATCGCCATGTGATTAACACCCAAAGAGTACTAAGGTGTGATCATGTTTTGTTTGTGACAGAAGTTTAGTCAACGGGTCTGCCATATTCAGATCCGTATGTATTTTGCAAATTTCTACGTCAACAATGCTCTGCACGGAGCTACTCTAGCTAATTGCTCCCACTTTCAATATGTATCTAGACTGAGACTTAGAGTCATCCAGATCGGTGTCAAAGCTTGTATCGACGTAATTCTTTACGACGAACCTTTTGTCACCTCCATAATCGAGAAACATATCCTTATTCCACTAAGGATAATTTTGACCGTTGTCCTGTGATCTACTCCTAGATCACTATTGTACTCCCTTGCCAAGCTCAATGTAGGGTATACAATAGATCTGGTACACAGCATGGCATACTTTATAGAACCTATGGCTGAGGCATAGAGAATGACTTTTATTCTCTTTCTATCTTCTGTCGTGGTCGGGCTTTGAGTCTTACTCAATTTCACACCTTGCAATGCAAGCAAGAACTCCTTCTTTGACTGTTCCATTTTGAAATACTTCAAAAATTTGTCAAGGTATGTACTCATTGAAAAAACTTATCAAGCGTCTTGATCTATCTCTATAGATCTTGATGCTCAATATGTAAGCAGCTTCATCGAGGTCTTTCTTTGAAAAACCCTTTCAAACACTCCTTTTATGCTTTCCAGAAAATTCTACATCATTTCCGATCAACAATATGTCATTCACATATACTTATCAGGAAGGTTGTAGTGCTCCCACTCACTTTCTTGTAAATACAGGCTTCATCGCAAATCTGTATAAAACTATATGCTTTGATCAACTCATCAAAGTGTATATTCCAACTCTGAGATGCTTTGCACCAGTCCATGGATGGATCCCTGGAGCTAGCACATTTTGTTAGCACCTTTAGGATCGACAAAACCTTCTGGTTGCATCATATACAACTCTTATTTAAGAAATCCATTATGGAATGTAGTTTTGACATCCATTTGCCAGATTTCATAAAATGTGGCAATTTGCTAACATGATTCGGACAGATTTAAGCATCGCTACGAGTGAGAAAATCTCAGCGTAGTCAACACCTTGAACTTTGTCAAAAACCTTTTCCGACAAGTCTAGCTTTGTAGATAGTAACACTACTATCAGCGTCCGTCTTCCTCTTGAAGATCCATTTATTTTCTACGGCTTGCCGATCATCGGGCAAGTCAACCAAAGTCCACACTGTGTTCTCATACATGGATCCCATCTCAGATTTCATGGCCTCAAGCCATTTCGCGGAATCTGGGCTCATCATCGCTTCCTCATAATTCGTAGGTTCGTCATGGTCAAGCAACATGAACTCCAGAATAGGATTACCGTACCACTCTGGTGCAGAACGTACTCTGGTTGACCTACGAGGTTCGGTAGTAACTTGATCTGAAGCTTCATGATCATCATCATTAACTTCCTCACTAATTGGTGTAAGCATCACTTGAACTGATTTCAATGAAGAAATACTTTCCAATTCGGGAGAAGGTACAATTACCTCATCAAGTTCTACCTTCCTCCCACTCACTTCTTTTGAGAGAAACTCCTTCTTCAGAAAGGATCCATTCTTAGCAACAAAGATCTTGCCTTCGGATATGTGATAGAAGGTGTACCCAACAGTCTCTTTTGGGTATCCTATGAAGACACATTTCTCCGATTTGGTTTCGAGCTTATTAGGTTGAAGCTTTTTCACATAAGCATCGCAGCCTCAAACTTTAAGAAATGACAACTTGGGTTTCTTGCCAAACCACAGTTCATAAGGTATCGTCTCAACGGATTTAGATGGTGCCCTATTTAACGTGAATGCAGCTGTCTCTAATGCATAACCCCAAAACGATAGTGGTAAATCGGTAAGAGACATCATAGATTGCACTACATCCAATAAAGTACGGTTATGATGTTCGGACACACCATTATGCTGTGGTGTTCCAGGTGGCATGAGTTTGTGAAACTATTCCACATTGTTTTAATTGAAGGCCAAACTCGTAACTCAAATATTTGCCTCTACGATCAGATCGTAGAAACATTATTTTCTTGTTACGATGATTCTCTACTTCACTCTGAAAATCTTTGAACTTTTCAAGTGTTTCAGACTTGTGTTTCATCAAGTAGATATACACATATCTGCTCAAATCATATGTGAAGGTCAGAAAACAATGATACCTGCCGCGAGCCTCAACACTCATCGGACCGCATACATCAGTATGTATTATTTCCAATAAGTCAGTTGCTCGCTCCATTGTTCCGGAGAACGGAGTCTTAGTCATCTTGCCCATGAGGCATGGTTCGCAAGCATCAAGTGATTCCAAAAACCCATCAGCATGGAGTTTCTTCATGCGGTTTACACCAATATGACCTAAACGGCAGTGCCACAAATAAGTTGCACTATCATTATTAACTTTGCATCTTTTGGCTTCAATATTATAAATATGTGTATCACTACGATCGAGATCCAACAAACCATTTTCATTGGGTGTATGACCATAGAAGGTTTTATTCATGTAAACAGAACAACAATTATTCTCTGACTTAAATGAATAACCGTATTGCAATAAACATGATCAAATCATATTCATGCTCAACGCAAACACCAAATAACATTTATTTAGGTTCAACACTAATCCCGAAAGTATAGGAAGTGTGCGATGATGATCATATCAATCTTGGAACCACTTCCAACACACATCGTCACTTCACCCTTAACTAGTCTTTGTTCATTTTGCAACTTCCGTTTCGAGTTACTATTATTAGCAACTGAACCAGTATCAAATACCGAGGGGTTGCTATAAACACTAGTAAAGTACACATCGATAACATGTATATCCAATATACCTTTTTTCACTATGCCATCCTTCTTATCCGCCAAGTATCTAGGGCAGTTCCACTTCCAGTGACCATTTCCTTTGCAGTAGAAGCACTCGGTTTCAGGCTTGGGTCTAGCTTTGGGCTTCTTCACGGGAGTGACAACTTGTTTGTCATTCTTCTTGAAGTTCCCTTTCTATCCCTTTGCCCTTTTCTTTAAACTAGTAGTCTTGTTAACCAACAACACTTGATGCTTTTCTTGATTTCTACCTTTGCCGATTTTAGCATCGCGAAGAGCTTGGGAATTGTTTTCGTTATCCCTTGCATATTATAGTCCATCACGAAGTTCTAGTAGTGACTAGAGAACTTTGTCAATTACTATCTTATCTGGAGGATTAACTCCCACTTGATTCAAGCAACTGTAGTACCCAGACAATCTGAGCACATGCTCACTCGTTGAGCTATTCTCCTCCATCTTGTAGGCAAAGTACTGTCAGAGGACTCATACCTCTTGACACGGGCATGAGTATGAAATACCAATTTCAACTCTTGGAACATCTTATATGCTCCGTGGCGTTCAAAACATTTTTCAAGTCCCGGTTCTAAGCCATAAAGCAGGGTGCACTAAACTATCAATTAGTCATCATACCGAGTTTTTGTCAAAACGTTCATAACGTCTGCATCTGCTCCTGGAATAGGTCTGTCACCTAGCGGTGCATCAAGGACATAATTCTTCTGTGCAGCAATGAGGAAAATCCTCAGATCACGGATCCAATCCGCATCATTGCCACTAACATCTTTCAACTTATTTTTCTCTAGGAACATATCAAAAATAAACGGGGAAGCTATGTGCGAGCTATTGATCTACAACATAATTTGCAAATACTATCAGGACTAAGTTCATGATAAATTAAAGTTCAATTAATCATATTACTTAAGAACTCCCACTTAGATAGACATCCCTCTAGTCATCTAAATGATCACGTGATCCAAATCAACTAAACCATGTCCGATCATCACGTGAGATGGAGTAGTTTTCAATGGTGAACATCACTATGTTGATCATATCTACTATATGATTCATGCTCGACCTTTCGGTCTCCAGTGTTCCGAGGCCATATCTGCATATGCTAGGATCGTCAAGTTTAACCCGAGTATTCTACGTGTGCAAAACTGGCTTGCACCCATTGTATGTGAACGTAGAGCTTATAACACCCGATCATCACGTGGTGTCTCAGCACGAAGAACTGTCGCAACGGTGCATACTCAGGGAGAACACTTATACCTTGAAATTTAGTGAGAGATCATCTTATAATGCTACCGCCGTACTAAGCAAAATAAGATGCATAAAAGATAAACATCACGTGCAATCAAAATATGTGACATGATATGGCCATCATCATCTTGTGCCTTTGATCTCCATCTCCAAAGTGCCATCATGATCTCCATCGTCACCGGCATGACACCATGATCTCCATCATCTTGATCTCTATCAACGTGTTGTCACATGGTTGTCTCGCTAACTATTGCTTTTGCAACTATTGCTATCGCATAGCGATAAAGTAAAGCAATTATATGGTGCTTGCATCTTATGCAATAAAGAGACAACCATAAGGCTCCTGCCAGTTGCCGATAACTTTAACAAAACATGATCATCCCATACAACAATTTATATATCATCACGTCTTGACCATATCACATCACAACATGCCCTGCAAAAACAAGTTAGACGTCCTCTACTTTGTTGTTGCAAGTTTTACGTGGCTGCTACGGGCTTAGCAAGAACCGTTCTTACCTACGCATCAAAATCACAATGATTTTTCGTCAAGTATGTGTTGTTTTAACCTTCAACAAAGAACGGGCGTAGCCACACTCGATTCAACTAAAGTTGGAGAAACTGACACCCGCCAGCCACCTGTGTGCGAAGCACGTCGGTAGAACCAGTCTCGCGTAAGCGTACGCGTAATGTCAGTCTGGGCCGCTTCATCCAACAATACCGCTGAATCAAAGTATGACATGCTGGTAAGCAGTATTACTATTATCGCCCACAACTCACTTGTGTTCTACTCATGCATATAACATCTACGCATAAACCTGGCTCAGATGCCACTGTTGGGGAACGTATTAATTTCAAAAAAAATCCTACGCACACGCAAAATCATGATGATGCATAGCAACGAGAGGGGAGAGTGTTTTCCACGTACCCTCGTAGACCGTAAGCGGAAGCATTATGACAACGCGGTTGATATAGTCGTACGTCTTCACGATCGACCGATCCTAGTACCGAAAGTACGACACCTCCACGATCTGCACACGTTCGGCTCGGTGACGTCCCACGAACTCACGATCTAGCAAAGTGTCGAGGGAGAGCTTCGTCAGCACGACGCCGTGATGACGGTGATGATGAAGCTACCGGCGCAGGGCTTCGCCTAAGCACTGCAACGATATGACCGAGGTGGATTATGGTGGAGGGGGGCACCGCACACGGCTAAAAGATCAATGATCAACTTGTGTGTCTATGGGGTGCCCCCTGGCCACGTATATAAAGGATGGAGGGAGGAGGAGGCCGGCCCTCATAGGGCGCGCCCAAAGTGTGGAGTCCTACTAGGACTCCCTAGTTCTAGTAGGATTCCACCTCCCACATGGAATAGGAAAAAGGGAAGGGAGAAGGATAAGGAAGGAAGGGGGCGCCCCCTTTTGTTGGAAATATGCCCTAGAGGCAATAATAAATGGTTATTATTATATTTCTTTGTTCATGGTAATTGTCTATTGTTCATGCTATAATTGTGTTATCCAGAAATCGTAATACATGTGTGAATACATAGACCACAACGTGTCCCTAGTAAGCCTCTAGTTGACTAGCTCGTTGATCAACAGATAGTCATGGTTTCCTGACTATGGACATTGGATGTCATTGATAACGGGATCACATCATTAGGAGAATGATGTGATGGACAAGACCCAATCCTAAGCATAGCTCAAAGATCGTGTAGTTCGTTTGCTAGAGCTTTTCCAATGTCAAGTATCTTCTCCTTAGACCATGAGATCGTGCAACTCCCGGATACTGTAGGAGTACTTTGGGTGTGCCAAACGTCACAACGTAACTGGGTGACTATAAAGGTACACTACGGGTATATCCGAAAGTGTCTGTTGGGTTGGCACGGATCGAGACTGGGATTTGTCACTCCGTATGACGGAGAGGTATCTCTGGGCCCACTCGGTAATGCATCATCATAATGAGCTCAATGTGACTAAGGCGTTAGTCACGGGATCATGCATTGCGGTACGAGTAAAGAGACTTGCCGGTAACGAGATTGAACAAGGTATTGGGATACCGACGATCGAATCTCGGGCAAGTAACATACCGATTGACAAAGGGAATTGTATACGGGATTGATTGAATCCTTGACATCGTGGTTCATCCGATGAGATCATCGTGGAACATGTGGGAGCCAACATGGGTATCCAGATCCCTTTGTTGGTTATTGACCGGAGAGGCGTCTCGGTCATGTCTGCATGTCTCCCGAACCCGTAGGGTCTACACACTTAAGGTTCGGTGACGCTAGGGTTGTAGAGATATGAGTATGCGGAAACCCGAAAGTCGTTCGGAGTCCCGGATGAGATCCCGGACGTCACGAGGAGTTCCGGAATGGTCCGGAGGTGAAGAATTATATATAGGAAGTCAAGTTTCGGCCACCGGGAAAGTTTCGGGGGTCACCGGTATTGTACCGGGACCACCGGAAGGGTCCCGAGGGTCCACCGGGTGGGGCCACCTATCCCGGAGGGCCCCATGGGCTGAAGTGGGAAGGGAACCAGCCCTTAGTGGGCTGGGGCGCCCCCCATGGGCCTCCCCCCTGCGCCTAGGGTTGGAAACCCTAGGGTGGGGGGGCGCCCCACTTGCCTTGGGGGGGCAAGTCTCCCCCCTGGCCGCCGCCCCCCATGTAGATGGGTTCCTGGCCGGCGCCCCCCCTCCCAAGGGGCCTATATAAAGGGGGGAGGGAGGGCGGTATAATAACAGCCTTGGGCGCCTCACTCCTCCCCTGCTACACCTCTCCCTCTCACAGACACTCGGCGAAGCCCTGCCGAGATCCCGCTACATCCACCACCACGCCGTCGTGCTGCTGGATCTCCATCAACCTCTCCTTCCCCCTTGCTGGATCAAGAAGGAGGAGACGTCGCTGTACCGTACGTGTGTTGAACGCGGAGGTGCCGTCCGTTCGGCACTCGGTCATCGGTGATTTGGATCACGGCGAGTACGACTCCATCAACCTCGTTCATTGGAACGCTTCCGCTCGCGATCTACAAGGGTATGTAGATGCACTCCTTTCCCCTCGTTGCTAGTATACTCCATAGATGGATCTTGGTGAGCGTAGGAAAATTTTAAAATTCTGCTACGATCCCCAACAGTGTCATCATGAGCCAGGCCTATGCGTAGTTACTATGCACGAGTAGAACACAAAGCAGTTGTGGGCGTAGATGTTGTCAATTCTTCTTGCCGCTACTAGTCTTATCTTGTTTCAGCGGTATTGTGGGATGAAGCGGCCCGGACCGACCTTACACATACGCTTACGTGAGACAGGTTCCACCGACTGACTTGCACTAGTTGCATAAGGTGGCTAGCGGGTGTCCGTCTCTCCCACTTTAGTCAGAACGAATTCGATGAAAAGGGTCCTTATGAAGGGTAAATAGAAATTGGCACATCACGTTGTGGTTTTACGTAGGTAAGAAACGTTCTTGCTAGAAACCTATTCAAGCCACGTAAAAAACTTGCAACAACAATTAGAGGACGTCTAACTTGTTTTTGCAGCATGTGCTATGTGATGTGATATGGCCAGAAGATGTGATGAATGATATATGTGATGTATGAGATCGATCATATTCTTGTAATAGGAATCACGACTTGCATGTCGATGAGTATGACAACCGGCAGGAGCCATAGGAGTTGTCTTTATTATTTTGTATGACCTGCGTGTCATTGAATAACGCCATGTAAATTACTTTACTTTATTGCTAAACGTGTTAGCCATAGAAGTAGAAGTAATCGTTGGCGTGACAACTTCATGAAGACACAATGATGGAGATCATGATGATGGAGATCATGGTGTCATGCCAGTGACGAAGATGATCATGGTGCCCCGAAGATGGAGATCAAAGGAGCATAATGATATTGGCCATATCATGTCACTATTTGATTGCATGTGATGTTTATCATGTTTTGCATCTTATTTGCTTAGAACGACGGTAGTAAGTAAGATGATCCCTTATAATAATTTCAAGAAAGTGTTCCCCCTAACTGTGCACCGTTGCGAAGGTTCGTTGTTTCGAAGCACCACGTGATGATCGGGTGTGATAGATTCTAACGTTCGCATACAACGGGTGTTGACGAGCCTAGCATGTACAGACATGGCCTCGGAACACACGCAATACACTTAGGTCGACTTGACGAGCCTAGCATGTACAGACATGGCCTCGGAACACGGAGGACCGAAAGGTCGAGCATGAGTCGTATAGAAGATACGATCAACATGGAGATGTTCACCGATCTTGACTAGTCCGTCTCACGTGATGATCGGACACGGCCTAGTTAACTCGGATCATGTTTCACTTAGATGACTAGAGGGATGTCTATCTGAGTGGGAGTTCATTAAATAATTTGATTATATGAACTTAATTATCATGAACTTAGTCTAAAATCTTTACACTATGTCTTGTAGATCAAATGGCCCACGTTGTCCTCAACTTCAACGCATTCCTAGAGAAAACCAAGCTGAGTCCGGAACCTGAGGATCATCCTCATAGCTGCCAAGAAAGATTATGTCCTAGAAGCACCGCTAGGTGAAGCACCAATCCCAGAGAACCAAGACGTTATGAACGCTTGGCAGCAGTGTGCTGATGATTACTCCCTCGTTCAGTGCGGCATGCTTTACAGCTTAGAACCGGGTCTCCAAAAGCGTTTTGAGAAACATGGAGCATATGAGATGTTCGAGGAGCTGAAAATGGTTTTCCAAGCTCATGCCCGGGTCGAGAGATATGAAGTCTCCGACAAGTTCTTCAGCTGTAAAATGGAGGAGAATAGTTCTGTTAGTGAGCACATACTCAGAATGTCTGGGTTGCACAACCGCTTGTCTCAGATGGGAGTTAATCTCCCGGATGACGCGGTCATTGACAGAATCCTCCAGTCGCTTCCACCAAGCTACAAGAGCTTTGTGATGAACTTCAATATGCAAGGGATGGAAAAGACCATTCCTGAGGTATATTCAATGCTGAAATCAGCGGAGGTGGAGATCAGAAAAGAACATCAAGTGTTGATGGTGAATAAAACCACTAAGTTCAAGAAGGGCAAGGGTAAGAAGAACTTCAAGAAGGACGGCAAGGGAGTTGCCGCGCCCGGTAAGCCAGTTGCCGGGAAGAAGTCAAGGAATGGACCCAAGCCTGAGACTGAGTGCTTTTATTGCAAGGGAAGTGGTCACTGGAAGCGGAACTGCCCCAAATACTTAGCGGACAAGAAGGCCGGCAACACCAAAGGTATATGTGATATACATGTAATTGATGTGTACCTTACCAGTACTCGTAGTAGCTCCTGGGTATTTGATATCGGTGCGGTTGCTCATATTTGTAACTCAAAACAGGAACTGCGGAATAAGCGGAGACTGGCAAAGGACGAGGTGAGGATGCGCGTCGGGAATGGTTCCAAGGTCGATGTGATCGCCGTCGGCACGCTACCTCTGCATCTACCTACGGGATTAGTTTTAAACCTCAATAATTGTTATTTAGTGCCAGCTTTGAGCATGAACATTGTATCTGGATCTCGTTTAATTCGAGATGGCTACTCATTTAAATCCGAGAATAATGGTTGTTCTATTTATATGAGAGATATGTTTTATGGTCATGCCCCGCTGGTCAATGGTTTATTCTTGATGAATCTCGAACGTGATGTTACACATATTCATAGTGTGAATACCAAAAGATGTAAAGTTGATAACGATAGTCCCACATACTTGTGGCACTGCCGCCTTGGTCACATTGGTGTCAAGCGCATGAAGAAGCTCCATGCAGATGGACTTTTGGAGTCTCTTGATTACGAATCATTTGACACGTGCGAACCATGCCTCATGGGTAAGATGACCAAGACTCCGTTCTCCGGAACAATGGAGCGAGCAACCAACTTATTGGAAATCATACATACCGATGTGTGCGGTCCAATGAGTATTGAGGCTCGCGGAGGATATCGTTATGTTCTCACTCTCACTGATGACTTAAGTAGATATGGGTATGTCTACTTAATGAAACACAAGTCTGAAACCTTTGAAAAGTTCAAGGAATTTCAGAGTGAGGTTGAGAATCAACGTGACAGAAAAATAAAATTCTTACGATCAGATCGTGGTGGCGAATATTTAAGTCACGAATTTGGTACGCACTTAAGGAAATATGGAATCGTTTCACAACTCACGCCGCCTGGAACACCTCAGTGAAACGGTGTGTCCGAACGTCGTAATCGCACTCTATTGGATATGGTGCGATCTATGATGTCTCTTACCGATTTACCGCTCTCATTTTGGGGCTATGCTTTAGAGACTGCCGCATTCACTTTAAATAGGGCTCCGTCGAAATCCGTTGAGACGACACCGTATGAATTATGGTTTGGGAAGAAACCTAAGCCGTCGTTTCTAAAAGTTTGGGGATGCGATGCTTATGTCAAGAAACTTCAACCTAAAAAGCTCGAACCCAAGTCGGAAAAATGCGTCTTCATAGGATACCCTAAGGAAACCATTGGGTATACCTTCTACCTCAGATCCGAAGGCAAGATCTTCGTTGCCAAGAACGGGTCCTTTCTGGAGAAAGAGTTTCTCTCGAAAGAATTGAGTGGGAGGAAACTGGAACTTGATGAGGTGATAGTCACCCCTTCCGAACCGGAAAGTAGCGCAGCGCGGGAAGATGTTCCTGTGGTGCCTACACCGACTGGGGAGGAAGTTAATGATGATGATCATGAAGCTTCGGATCAAGTTACTACTGAACTTCGTAGGTCCACAAGGACACGTTCCGCACCAGAGTGGTACGGCAACCCTGTCCTGGAAATCATGTTGTTAGACAACGGTGAACCTTCGAACTATGAAGAAGCGATGGCGGGCCCGGATTCCGACAAATGGCTAGAAGCCATGAAATCCGAGATAGGATCCATGTATGAAAACGAAGTGTGGACTTTGACTGACTTGCCCGATGATCGGCGAGCCATAGAAAACAAATGGATCTTTAAGAAGAAGACAGACGCGGATGGTAATGTGACCATCTATAAGGCTCGACTTGTCGCTAAGGGTTATCGACAAGTTCAAGGGGTTGACTACGATGAGACTTTCTCACCCGTAGCGAAGCTGAAGTTCGTCCGAATCATGTTAGCAATTGCCGCATACTATGATTATGAGATATGGCAGATGGACGTCAAAACGGCATTCCTTAACGGCTTCCTTAAGGAAGAGTTGTATATGATGCAGCCGGAAGGTTTTGTCGATCCTAAGAATGCTAACAAAGTATGCAAGCTCCAGCGCTCAATCTATGGGTTGGTGCAAGCATCTCGGAGTTGGAACATTCGCTTTGATGAGATGATGAAAGCGTTTGGGTTTATACAGACTTATGGAGAAGCCTGTGTTTACAAGAAAGTGAGTGGGAGCTCTGTAGCATTTCTCATATTATATGTGGATGACATACTATTGATGGGAAATGATATAGAATTCTTGGAAAGTATAAAGGCCTATTTGAATAAGTGTTTTTCAATGAAGGACCTTGGAGAAGCTGCTTATATATTAGGCATCAAGATCTATAGAGATAGATCAAGACGCCTCATTGGTCTTTCACAGAGTACGTACCTTGACAAGATATTGAAGAAGTTCAATATGGATCAGTCCAAGAAGGGGTTCTTTCCTGCATTGCAAGGTGTGCATTTGAGCACGGCTCAATGCCCGACCACGGCAGAAGATAGAGAAAAGATGAGTGTCATCCCCTATGCCTCAGCCATAGGGTCTATTATGTATGCCATGCTGTGTACCAGACCTGATGTAAACCTTGCCGTAAGTTTGGTAGGAAGGTACCAAAGTAATCCCGGTATGGAACACTGGACAGCGGTCAAGAATATCCTGAAGTACCTGAAGAGGACTAAGGATATGTTTCTCGTTTATGGAGGTGACGAAGAGCTCGTCGTAAAGGGTTACGTCGACGCTAGCTTCGACACAGATCTGGATGACTCGAAGTCGCAAACCGGATACGTGTATATTTTGAATGGAGGAGCAGTAAGCTGGTGCAGTTGCAAGCAAAGCGTCGTGGCGGGATCTACATGTGAAGCGGAGTACATGGCAGCCTCGGAGGCAGCACAGGAAGCAGTCTGGATGAAGGAGTTCATTACCGACCTAGGGGTGATTCCCAATGCGTCGGGCCCAATGACTCTCTTCTGTGACAACACTGGAGCTATTGCCCGTGCGAAGGAGCCCAGGTTTCACAGGAAGACCAGGCATATCAAGCGTCGCTTCAACTCCATTCGTGAAAGTGTTCAAAATGGAGACATAGATATTTGTAAAGTACATACGGGCCTGAATGTAGCAGATCCGTTGACTAAACCTCTCCCTAGAGCAAAACATGATCAACACCAGGACGCAATGGGTGTTTGATTCTTCACAATGTAACTAGATTATTGACTCTAGTGCAAGTGGAAGACTGTTGGAAATATGCCCTAGAGGCAATAATAAATGGTTATTATTATATTTCTTTGTTCATGGTAATTGTCTATTGTTCATGCTATAATTGTGTTATCCGGAAATCGTAATACATGTGTGAATACATAGACCACAACGTGTCCCTAGTAAGCCTCTAGTTGACTAGCTCGTTGATCAACAGATAGTCATGGTTTCCTGACTATGGACATTGGATCTCATTGATAAAGGGATCACATCATTAGGAGAATGATGTGATGGACAAGACCCAATCCTAAGCATAGCTCAAAGATCGTGTAGTTCGTTTGCTAGAGCTTTTCCAATGTCAAGTATCTTCTCCTTAGACCATGAGATCGTGCAACTCCCGGATACCGTAGGAGTACTTTGGGTGTGCCAAACGTCACAACGTAACTGGGTGACTATAAAGGTACACTACGGGTATATCCGAAAGTGTCTGTTGGGTTGGCACGGATCGAGACTGGGATTTGTCACTCCGTATGACGGAGAGGTATCTCTGGGCCCACTCGGTAATGCATCATCATAATGAGCTCAATGTGACTAAGGTGTTAGTCACGGGATCATGCATTGCGGTACGAGTAAAGAGACTTGCCGGTAACGAGATTGAACAAGGTATTGGGATACCGATGATCGAATCTCGGGCAAGTAACATACCGATTGACAAAGGGAATTGTATACGGGATTGATTGAATCCTCGACATTGTGGTTCATCCGATGAGATCATCGTGGAACATGTGGGAGCCAACATGGGTATCCAGATCCCGCTGTTGGTTATTGACCGGAGAGGCGTCTCGGTCATGTCTGCATGTCTCCCGAACCCGTAGGGTCTACACACTTAAGGTTCGGTGACGCTAGGGTTGTAGAGATATGAGTATGCGGAAACCCGAAAGTCGTTCGGAGTCCCGGATGAGATCCCGGACGTCACGAGGAGTTCCGGAATGGTCCGGAGGTGAAGAATTATATATAGGAAGTCCAGTTTCGGCCACCGGGAAAGTTTCGGGGGTCACCGGTATTGTACTGGGACCACCGGAAGGGTCCCGGGGGTCCACCGGGTGGGGCCACCTATCTCGGAGGGCCCCATGGGCTGAAGTGGGAAGGGAACCAGCCCTTAGTGGGCTGGGGCGCCCCCCATGGGCCTCCCCCCTGCGCCTAGGGTTGGAAACCCTAGGGTGGGGGGCGCCCCACTTGCCTTGGGGGGCAAGTCTCCCCCCTGGCCGCCGCCCCCATGTAGATGGGTTCCTGGCCGGCGCCCCCCCTCCCGGGGGCCTATATAAAGGGGGGGAGGGAGGGCAGTATTATAACAGCCTTGGGCGCCTCCCTCCTCCCCTGCTACACCTCTCCCTCTCGCAGACACTCGGCGAAGCCCTGCCGAGATCCCGCTACATCCACCACCACGCCGTCGTGCTGCTGGATCTCCATCAACCTCTCCTCCCCCCTTGCTGGATCAAGAATGAGGAGACGTCGCTGCACCGTACGTGTGTTGAACGCGGAGGTGCCGTCCGTTCGGCACTCGGTCATCGGTGATTTGGATCACGGCGAGTACGACTCCATCAACCTCGTTCATTGGAACGCTTCCGCTCGCGATCTACAAGGGTATGTAGATGCACTCCTTTCCCCTCGTTGCTAGTATACTCCATAGATGGATCTTGGTGAGCGTAGGAAAATTTTAAAATTCTGCTACGATCCCCAACACCTTTCCCTAGTCCAATACGGACCAGTCCATGGGAAAGGGGCGCGGCCACCCTTGAGGCCTTTCTCTCCTTTCCCGTATGGCCCATTAAGGCCCAATACGAATTCCCGTAACTCTTCGGTACTCCGAAAAATAACTGAATCACTCGGAACCTTTCCGATGTCCGAATATAGCCTTCCAATATATCAATCTTTACGTTTCGACCATTTCGAGACTCCTCGTCATGTCCGTGATCTCATCCGGGACTCCGAACAATCTTCGGTCATCAAATCACATAACTCTTTAATACAAATCGTCACCGAATGTTAAGCGTGCGGACCCTACGGGTTCGAGAACTATGTAGACATGACCGAGACACGTCTCCGGTCAATAACCAATAGCGGAACCTGGATGTTCATATTGGCTCCCACATATTCTACGAAGATCTTTACCGGTCAAACCACATAACGATATGCGTTGTTCCCTTTGTCATCGGTATGTTACTTGCCCGAGATTCGATCGTCGGTATCTCAATACCTAGTTCAATCTCATTACCGGCAAGTCTCTTTACTCGTTCCGTAATGCATCATCCCACAACTAACTCATTAGTCACATTGCTTGCAAGGCTTATAGTGATGTGCATTACCGAGAGGGCCCATAGATACCTCTCCGACAATCGGAGTGACAAATCCTAATCTCGATCTATGCCAACTCAACAAGTACCATCGGAGACACCTGTAGAGCACCTTTATAATCACCCAGTTACGTTGTGACGTTTGGTAGCACACAAAGTGTTCCTCCGGTATTCGGGAGTTGCATAATCTCATAGTCATAGGAACATGTATAAGTCATGAAGAAAGCAATAGCAACATACTAAACGATCAAGTGCTAAGCTAACGGAATGGGTCAAGTCAATCACATCATTCTCTAATGATGTGATCCCGTTAATCAAATGACAACTCATGTCTATGGCTAGGAAACTTAACCGTCTTTGATTCAACGAGCTAGTCAAGTAGAGGCATACTGGTGACACTCTGTTTGTCTATGTATTCACACATGTACTAAGTTTTCGGTTAATACTCCCTCCGTCCGGAAATACTTGTCCTCGAAATGGTTGTATCTAGACTTGTTTTAGTTATAGATACATCCATTTTATACATTTCTAGGACAAGTATTTCCGGACGGAGGGAGTACAATTCTAGCATGAATAATAAACATTTATCATGATATAAGGAAATATAAATAACAACTTTATTATTGCCTCTAGGGCATATTTCCTTCAGGAGGCGCCAACCCACTCCCGCAGCTGGCCGGTCCAGACGTACCGGTCGGTTGGCTCGGCCTTAGGCGTCTGGGGGTTGAGCGACGGCGGCACCACACAATCACCGACCGCAGAGAGGGCGAGGGCCTCCGCCAGCCTTGCCTGGTAGTCCACCTCCTCCGCCTCCGCCTTGAGCCGCTCGTCCTCGATGGGGGTCTCCATGGCCACCGCCAGCGCTGCCTGGTATGCAGCCTCCTCCTCCGGCTTGACGACTAGTGGAGGCGGGGGATTTGTGTGGTGGTGATGCACGCCGAGGCGCCATTGCTCCTCGTTCTCGAGGGCAAACCAGACCTCCCAATGGGGAGAGTCTGACGCGTACTCCGGCATCTGTCGCTACTCCAGGGACCGGCGCCTACGCACCTCTTCGGCGTGTGTCCGCTGCGACCGCGGCACGCCGGCACCGGGATCCGCCGCGGATCGAGATGCAGTCATGCGGAATCATCACGTCCGGGTACGACAACTGCTGCCTGAACTCCCAGCGCCATCGCGCTTGCTGCACCGGAATGTGCAACCGCTGCCTCGCAGTACGGGCTGGCGTTAGCGACGGCGGAGGAGAAGAGCGCAGGAGGATGAAGCGCCGGGGGTGAACTTCCCCTTGCCCATTGCTAGGGCTTGGTTGTCGCTGGCGAGGTCTCCCCCCCCCCCCCCCTCCCCCCGCACGCGTGGATTTTTTTAAATTTTCAAGGGGGAAGAGGACTCCCCCACCGCGCGGATTAAAAAGGACGGCCTCCCAACATTTTCACTGGCTGACGCGTGAGACATGTGACTGCGTTCAGTCGTTGGCCGACTGACATGTGGTGCCGTGGCGGACAACAAGGGACGCGCGGCGCGTCCGCTTCCTGTCCGCATCAACGCATTTCAGACCAAATTTGAGCTTGAAATGTTCGGCGCGGACATGAAATGAACACGTTTTTTATTTAGTGAGTGTTTGGGCCGGTGTTTTGATTCACGATGGCCTAAACGGACATGGGCGAATGAAATGGGTCGCGTGGTTGGGGTTGCTATTATAGCAGCAGCTGGCTCACACAGGAACGGGGCGACGCGTCCGGTAGCACACAGCCGCTGCGTGCCGCCCCCGTGCTCGCCGCCAAAACAGTGCCAACGCGGTGCAAGCTTTGGGCGTGTCACGAACTCACGATAGACAGATTCTCCTTCCCGGGCCAGCAGCATTGTTTCCTTGCTAGCGCGCGTCCTCTCTCTCGCTAGCTAGCTGGTTCCCACCGCCGCCCGCTGCTGCCGCCGGGCGGTGATAAATCCGTGTGTACTCGCGAGGAAGCAGGGCTAGCTCACGGGCTTATCTACTGCCTCCGTCATGGATCGAGGTCGGAGGAGGCAATGGGGCGTCGTATGCTCGGCGCTGCTCCTGTCGGCGCTGCTGGCGGTCGCCTCCGCGCAGTCGCCGTCCCCGGCGCGGGCGCCCAAGCCGGCACCGTCTCTTCCCGCGGCTCCGCGGTCGGCTCAAAGGCCGTCGTCTCCAGCCGTGCCGGCGCCCAAGCCCCCTGCTGCGTCGCCGGCGCCGAAGCAGACACCTAGCCCTTCGGCC
Source organism: Aegilops tauschii subsp. strangulata (assembly GCF_002575655.3). Classification (NCBI taxonomy): domain Eukaryota; kingdom Viridiplantae; phylum Streptophyta; class Magnoliopsida; order Poales; family Poaceae; genus Aegilops; species Aegilops tauschii. The sequence continues at coordinate 454,596,041 of NC_053036.3, read as the reverse complement.
TCGCCGGTGCCGAAGCCGCCGGCTCCGCGCGCGCCGGCGCAGGCGCCAAAGCCATCGTCTCCAGCTGCACCCGCGGCGTCACCGGTTCCAAAGCCACCCACTCCACGTGCGCCGGCGCAGGCCCCAAAGCCGCCGTCACCCCCACCCCCGGCGTCGTCGGCACCAAAGCCGTCACCTGTCGCCCCAGCGCCGGCTCAAAAGCCGTCTCCTCCTACGACTCCACCACCACCACCACCACAGAAACCATCTGCTCCTCCGACTCCACCACCGGCTCCGACACAGCCTCCGACGAACTCATCCCCGCCGACGCCTTCATTGGCTCTGTCGCCCAACTTCTACGCCGCCTCCTGCCCGAGCGTGGAGCTGGCGGTGAACGATGTCGTCAGGTCGGCCTCCACCTTGGACCCTAGCATCCCCGGCAAGCTTCTCAGGATGGTCTTCCATGACTGCTTCGTAGAGGTATGGATTTGGAAAGAAATAATAATATATTGCTACTCGTCTTGCATTTGGGAGATGTGTTTTGCTAGCACTGCAACCATGCATTGGAGCTCACTACATGCAAACAAATGGTGACAAATGTGTGTGTTCTGCTCATATATTCTTATTTTGATTTAATTTCACATGTCCATGTTCTAGATCTAGGCTTCAATCAATCAAGTTATCTTCCGGAAAATCATCCTGTTGTGATGTCATTGGAGCATTGCCTCATCAGTTCTTACTATCTTGAGCAATTGTGATATTTTCCATGACCATGATCCTTCACCTCTCTTTAGTAAAAGAGAATTTGCTTTCCCCCTTTCCATATAGTGACCAAAGCCAAATGGTTGTGCCAGACCAGTTGCGTCCTTTAGTTAGTAATAACACATAATGTATTTTCAAAACATTCGTTCATCGGAATGGTCTAGGCTACTTTTGCTAATTTGAGCTGGTTAGGTGCATTATTCAGACCCAAAACTTGAGCTATCATACATGTCTAATAGTCGCCAATACACCACCAGTCTTTGGCATCTTGCATATGTGTAACCGACATCATTTTACACACATGCATGATGAGTTTCAACTTTCTAACCTTTTCCATCTCAGGGATGCGACGCGTCGGTGCTGATCCAAGGCAGCGGCACGGAGAGGACCGACCCGGCGAACCTCTCGCTCGGCGGGTTCAACGTCATCGACGAGGCCAAGAGGCTGCTCGAAGCCGTGTGCCCGGCGACCGTTTCTTGCAGCGACATCATAGTTCTCGCCGCGAGAGACGCTGTCACATTTGTAAGTAGCACTGCAACCACCCAAACCCCATTGCTCCCGTTAACTTTGCTGCAGCATCTGCTTTCCCTTGCTACAATTCTCACATACTATGATTTTCCTATTTGGTTTGGCCCTCTGAGCAGTAGTACTTGGTGGTGAGCATAGGACATCATAAACTCCGCACTGAATGCCGCACGGATTAGATCGTGTAGCGTACGGTGGATCGAGTGGTCCTGGTCCCGTATGCGGCAATGGCTAGTTGAAACATAGGATTAGCGGGCCTGGCTAATGAAGACATACAGATACGATGGGGAGAGAGGCCCTGGGCAGCTTAGTGAACATAATCCCAGCTTATGACTGGGACCTGACCATTTGACATTTGTGCATGATCAGTATGGCACATGATTGATGGTCCCAGTTAAGGGTGAGCATGGGGAAGTGCAAATGTACATAGGTGGAATTCTGAAACTTCAGAGCAGTTTGTGCTCTGAAGATTTACTCTGCATGACTGCATTTGCTAATTTCAGGCCAATAGAGTTGCGGTAACATCCACATTCACCTGTAGCCTCACTTTGGTACATACTAAATGACCATTTCTACATACCACATGTGCATGATCGCTTGATCAGTATAGCACATGATAGCTGGTCCCAGTTAACGGCGATCATGGCAAAGTGGAAATGGACATAAATGGAATTCTGAAACTTCAGAACAGATGTACTCTCAGAATTTACTCTGCATTTGGTAGCACACACCATTCCCCTATAGTTTCACTTTTGACACATAGTAAATGAGCAACTGAATTAGCCGCATGTTTTGTTCTGGTGCTCTTGCAAGACTAATCTAAGCTCTTGGCTAAAACAGTAGCTCAACTTGAAATTATCTGGACTTAGCTGACAAACATACAAACAAGACAACTGAACTGATGCTTAATTTCGTGTTGTTCCAAACCAGACCGGAGGACCGTCGGTGCCGGTCTCCCTCGGCCGACGTGACAGCCTCGTCTCCCTTGCGTCCAACGTCCGAGCAAACATCATCGACACCGGCTTCTCCGTCGACGCCATGGCGGCGAGCTTCGCCTCGAAGGGGCTCTCCCTGGACGACCTCGTCACCCTCTCAGGTACATACAATACAAACTCTCCCCAGCTAACATCACTTGCCTACCTAGACTGGTGATATCATCTGCAGCTTTGATTGAACTGACGGCGTGCCTCCGGCGTGTGTTGCAGGCGGGCACACGATCGGGTCGGCGCACTGCGGCACGTTCCGGGAGCGGTTCCGGCCGGACGCGAACGGGAGCATGGTGCCGGTGGACGGCACGATGAACGCCGAGTACGCGACGGAGCTGATGCGGGCGTGCGCCGCGTCCGGGAGCGCGGCGGTGGGCTGCGACGACGGCTCGGCGGCGGCGTTCGACAACCGCTACTTCAGCAACCTGCTGGACGGGCGCGGGCTGCTGCGCACGGACGCGGTGCTGGTGCAGAACGCCACGACGCGGGCCAGGGTGGCGGCGTTCGCGCAGAGCCAGGACAGCTTCTTCGGCAGCTGGGCCGGCTCGTTCGTCCGGCTGACCAACCTCGGCGTCAAGACCGGCTCCGACGGCGAGGTCCGGCGGCTCTGCTCCAGCGTCAACGGCTGAACCGATCGGGCATGGGCATGTAATGATGTAACACAGAATACATAGGGGGATCGAATGTGTTGAGTAGCGAGCTGAGGATGAGGTTGATTCGTTTTGTAGCTGATGGTGATCGGGCCTTCTTTGCTTAGGCTGCATGTAATAGATGACGGCATGCGTTTTATCTGCGACCAAAAACATCAGAACAGGCACGACGAATTAATACTTGGTTTTTTAAACACGATTTGTTACCAAACTCCGTGCGGAAATTCATCGTGTGGCGGTGCAGTACGCGTGTGAGGGATGCAGGATTGAATGCAGCAGCCTGCCGACAGTACCCATGGACTGACAGGCCACGCTCTGAGCTTTCAAAGCCGTCGACGGGAGTGTCGATGGGCCCCTTCCAGCATGGTCATACTACATAATTATGCCCAGTTTGGGCTCTGTGCTTGAGTAGTAGGGCTTGCTACAGTACGATGCAGCTACATGGGCCGCCGGTAGAGACGTCACGGACCGGAACGGCCAGAAAGAGTAGAAGAGGAAGGATCCAGCAGCGGCGGCCGAGATCGAATGGGCCATTGCCTACCTTTGTTTCGGAAAGAAATGTTAGTGCAGCTGGGACTGCAACCATCGGCTAAAAAAACAGCTTTATCTAAAAAGAAGACTAAAAAAACACGAAAAGAAGGAAACAAATTCGACGTGCTAGGCACCCGCTGCCCAACTCCAGTCTTTCAATCAGACAATGAAAAAAAAAACATATCACAATCCTAGAGCTATTCGTGCAATCTAGAATGAAAGCAGAAACAACAAGCTACCAACAACACGAACACGTTACAACAACTAATCCCTTCGTCCCATAATATAAGAGCGTTTTTTATACACTACTAGTGTAAAAAACGCTCTTATATTATGGAACGGAGGGAGTATTTGCTTTCCACCCCCACAAGCAAGAAACAACCTTCTCACATCACACTTTGGTGTTTTTGCACTTGCAGTTCCCAGAAGATCTTGGCTCATTATGAGCATAATTGGTTTGATGCCAACAATTGGCATTGTCAATACTTGGCAAGCCAACATTTGACAAATCAAAAATTGCCAAATGTTGGCAATTTTTTATGAGGTTGAGAAGAAAAGTTGGTAGCCAACAAATCACTAGCCAACATTTGGCATGCCAACTTTTGGCATCGAACCACATGCTTTATATTTGCACCGTATGTTGCAACACTTGTTGTCTCAAAAATCGTAGGATTCTCAAATCTCCTGTTTAGACATGCCCAGTAGTTAAGCAAATAACACACATGGATGCATGCTTAAATCGTTGCCTGCGCCACTCTCTCGGGGCGGATTGTGCGAATCCTAGCCACCACCACCCCAATCCTTCCCACCTCTATTCCTCCTATCGACGTCGTTGTATGATCCCGTCGGCCTAAGTCCAGGCGACCGGCGGTAGCGGCAGAGCTTCCCCTCGTGCTGCGGCACATGTCCCCGATGGAGGGTCGCATCCCATCGCAGGGTCGGGCAACAACAGCATTCTTGTGTCGTTTTCCTACTTGTGGTGTTGTCCTGAAAACTTCGCCTTCCTGGAGTTGAACGTGCGCGGCGCTATGATTGGCAAGTGTTTGACCGGTGGTGCAAAGCTGTTGGCATTCGAATTGTGGGGCAACGATGATGGTGGCATGAGAAGTTGGCTCGCCACGACTTCTTCGTCGCCCGCCTGTCATGTCCCTCTGTTTGTCATTGTGTTAGCAGTGAAAACGGAGTTGCACGTCGAGAGGTTGCTCGCTAGCAACAATGCCCTCTGAAAGGTAGGTTCGATGTTTAGCAATCTTTGGTGATCGCAACAAGCAATGTCGAGGCAAGATGTGCTTATTTCTCATGCGAGGCTCGTCACCGAAGTCATAGATGCCTAGTCCTCCACACCCCTGGCCGATTATTTGGCATAGCCGACAGGGGTCTCATGCATCCTTCGCGGTAAAGGCTCTTGGTTGGTCATCTGTGATATAGTCTGAGTTGCTTGCATGGTGAGAGGTGTTGGACATGACCTTTGCTGGAACAGCCTTGCTAAATCTCAGTCGACTGAGACTTGGTTTGCTATACCCGTAAGATTTTACATTGAAATCCGTGCAAAAAAATCTTCTTAAATTTCTTTTTTTTCTTTCTTGCATGTTATGTCACTTGACCGAGACTTGGTTAAATCTCAGTCGACTGAGACGTAGCCACACCCTTGCTGGAAACCTCGACAAAGTTCTTCTCCTCGGTGATGTGTGGGGATCTTTATGGTCTGGAGTTTCCGGTTTTTGTGGGCATGATGTGTTGATTTTTGCCCGATTCTCAGACAATTAACAAGGCAATTTTCATCTTAACTAACAAATAAGACCCTAAAGGCTTTGGTTAGAAAAAATAGGGCATGCATGGTTTGGTATCAAAACTTGGCCAACAAATGTGTTCACACGCAAAAAAAATGATGCTACGCTAAGATTTATCTAAAATTTGGCAACATTATGTAACGTTGGCAACAAAAGTTGACAACCCATCAATCGCTAGCCAATAGGCTAGCATCAAGCCAAACATCATGGAATGTCGCCAAACATCATGGAATGCCGCTTGTAGTGGGGATTTGGCGACATTCCATCAACAGTTGCTTGAGGCGCATTCAGGTTGCCTAATATACTCGAGGGAATTACACAAACCACCAAGTTTGGGTGCTGATTTTGCACGAAACATCTACTCCACGGATTTTGCTGCACAAAACACCACACATAGGTGTAATCCGTTGTAGTTAGGTCTAATCTACGGTTTAGATATGTTAATGTGATTTCTGATGGGTGGGTCCCACTTTTAAGTGCGCCCATGAAAAAAAAACAGCCACGACAACGATTCAACTATAACTCTCAATATCTCGCAAACGTTTGGTCCAACTAAGCTTAAATATTTCCAGATTAGTATTGGGTGCACATACGATTTACTAAGAAAATCCAAACCTTTCATAAATGTGAAATTTTGAATCAAAAAACTGAGCGAGCCAACTAAAATTGTCGATATCTCCCGGACATCTAGTCGAAATGAAATATTCCCAGATTAATGCTGGCTAAATCAATGGTTTACTATATTTTTGAACCATTTTTTGAAATGTCAAATTCTGAACAACTAAAAATTCTAATGTCTACCAAGCAGTTGGTCTAAATAAGCTGTGTTTTCTAGAATGGTACTGGATACATGTGTGATTTACTGGAATTTTCTTGTATTTTCCTGATGAATGGGCCAATCAAAACTATGATCGGAGGTCGTTAGTTTGACCTGCTGGCTGATGTGGCCGATTTTCTTTGCCATGTGCGCATTTGCAAGCGGGGCCAACTCGTAAAAGATCACATCAACGTACCTAAATGCCAAATTATCCCCAGTTGCAATTTACGATTTTCCATGCAACAAACCGTAAAGTATGTGCTTTGGTGTAACAGTGTAAACTCAACACCAATGGTTGGCGGTTTATGCGATTTCGTCCCCAAAACATATATAGCATGAAAACCACCCCCTCGGATAGAATTGAAACAGTGCCAAAGCAAAGCCCCGCCGAATCAAACAGTTGCAGACTGTAGCATATTGTGCAAGAAAAAACGCGCAGCATAGGAGAAGCCGGTGCGTGATAATAGAGATTCGGATTCCACGTCCACTCACGGACTCATGAGCGAAACTTGCAGGCAACTTCCGGGCTAGCAGACGCTTGTTCCTGGCCACTTGCTTCCGGTCTGTGCCATCGACACGCGAGAGGAATATACATGCACGGCCGCAAAAAGAAAAAAGAAACATACATGCACGGCCGCCATCGGCGGAGAGTGCGAGCCAAGCACTCGATCCCCGGCCCAGCCACGCAACCGCTGATTCCCGGTCCAACGTGTGTGGAGAAGACGAGACCGGAGTTCAGCTCGGTGCATCCATCTATCTACACTACACGCGTCCGGCCGGGACGGGTTTCTGGAGGCCGGACGGGGGAGGCTCCACGTTTCCTCGCAACAAAGCCGTGGCTGCGGCGGCGCAGAACAAATCCTCCGAGCATCATCTCTCGGTGTCGGTCAATGCGTTTTGGAATTTGATGCGGTTGCAAGGAGGTTGTGGAATCTCTCACGCTCTTTCTCTGCGGTTGGAAGGAGATATGGATCAATGGCTGGACGGCCAACATATTCGAACTCCTGTTGGTATCACATCATCACAATGCAAATTTCCGGTAAACAGCGACAACACGTAGCAGAGACAAAACACCAGCCGCGTACTTCTCTGCCAAAGAAAACGAGAGGAGAAGAAAAGAGAGAAATTTCTTTGGATGGTGAAAAAGATATTAGCGAATATGCCAAGGGAGATGCCTCCCTCCCCCGTGCGGTGCTAAGACAAAGGTGGCCGGCCTTTTTGTTCACTTTTTTAAAGCAGAAAGGGGGCCGGCGAGAAACAAGACGGCTTGGTTGTAAAAAATTGCCTTGCTTTGAACGATGAGAGTCGGCGCAAAGGAAACGGCGGCATATCGGCAAAGCCTAAATACAGTCGTCATCACGTGATAAAACGATCGGTACCCGACAATCGTTCGGGGAGCCGTCGCTCTCGCACATATCTCCGCGACGGGTCACGCCATCATCCATCAATCTTGTGCATCCCAAAAGATATAGATACGCAACAACAAATTGGTTGCCGCTCTTTTACTTTTTACGCCAAGATTAGATGCGCACACGCACGAACGAACCTCAGTTTTGTCAAAATGTTACTACCTTGAATGACTCACGAGGCCGGCACTGGCACCTTCCATTTCAGTTGGAAAATGCAGCCGGAATGAATTGTTGAGGCACCGAGCCGCCATGCTGAATTATTGGAGTGGTTGCACGAATCAGAAATGCAGAAGATAATCTCAGAAACACAGAAGATAAGGATGAAGAATCAAATAGGGCTCTTCAATCAAACAAAAGAATGATTCGAGCGTGTATTCCACGGCGCAGTTGTTTATTCCTGCGCGTACGAGATGATTGCTTCATTCTTCAAGGTGGGAAAAAAGATCAAACTGATTATTGATAAAAAATTAGGGTTTGAAATTTAGATAATTAATTTCTTCTGCTTAACCCAAGAACAAATTGGATCAATTTTTAATAAATCAAATTCAGTTAAGATAGGGGGAAATTCATATAGCAATTTCTGAGCCGTATGAGGTAGGAAGATAGGCGAGGGGAAATGAGCACATTGGTCGCCTGTCAACACACTGCAACTTGGCACAGAGTAACACCAATTACAGAAGAGTGCTGCTATGCACACGACTTGTTCCAGCCGATTGTTGGACGATACTGCAATTCAGGCCATCGATACCTAGGACTAGGTGCAACACAGCCACTAGATTAAGAATCGTGCTTGAATCGTCCAACAGCTATCGGCTGTGAAGTAGTTTCGATTACAGAACATGAATATGATAACAAAGTGACACTCGTCTTAGAAAAAAAATGCTTATTTATCAGTTTGAGACAACTTTTCCCCAGAAGTACGCTCATTGTGGCAGACGCAGCAAACCACCTAGAGCTAATAGTTTATTCGGAGTAGCAATAGCCTGGCCGGCTGCTTCACAGTAACCAAACGACAAACTTAGTCAGAACAAAGTCCACAGACGGAACAGCGACAGCCAATCACTCGCACAGCACCGCGCCCTCCTCCAGGGAATCCTCCTCCGCCCGCCATGCGAGGAGGTTGGCGAGCTTGCCTTCCTTGACCAGAGGGTGGCTCTGCACACTCTCGGCCTCGAAGCAGTGGAAGACGGACCTGGGCGACCCGGCAGAGACAGCAACCTCTTCGTTCGCGGCAAAGCTCTGGTAGATGAGGACGCCCCCGCAGGGGAGCTCCTGCTCCACAACGTTGTTGCAGTCGTATGCCTCAGCTTCGAGCTTCTTGCCCCAGGTGGCGGCGTGGCCACGGCCACCGAAGATGGTGACCGCCACAGAGAACTCTGAAGGGCCAAAGCACCGGAGGACCCTCTTGACGATGTCGCCGTAGGCCAGGGCGGAGGCGTCCATGCCCATGACCTCGTAGCTCGCGTAGCTGAAGCCGTCCTCGGGGGTCACATGGATGGTGGAGACGGCAGATCCGTTGATGGCGTTCATGGAGTAGCCGCAGGGCTCGAAGTCGAAGTCACAGACCTCCATCTCAGGGATAATGTCAGAGATTCCAGAGAGCTTGGTCATCTCCTTGGCACAGGAAACGTGGCCATCAGCTTGAGTCTTGAAGAAGACAGAGGCCTTCTTCTTGTCCAGCCCAGTCATGCACATCTCCAGGGTGACCATGGGCTGCTCAGGTTGCTCGGTGGCATAGTAGATGTGCCACTTCTGGCCAGGCTTCGCTGGGTCTCCGATCACATAAGCATTGCCACCAGACTTCAGGTGGCCGAAGTAGCGGTTCAGGACATCAACCTCCTCAGAGAAGCTCCTGTGGGGAGCAGGCTGTGCGCCGGGGAAGATGAACATCCCACGAGAGTACTTGACGGCAGCAAGCGGCATGCACAGCTCTTCAGCAAGCTCAAGAATCCTAGGAATGGTGAGCAGGAGCATGGTAGTCCCACAGGTCTTGATCACAATCTTCTGAGAATAGATGAACAGGCTGGACTCAGATAGCACATACGAGTCGAAGTCCTTGTTGGAGAGCTCGGACACAATGGTGCACCGTGCAAGATCAAGAACAGAGTCAATCTGGGCCCTAGAGAGGGCGCGCAGGCCACGACCATGAGGGTCGGCAAAGATAGATGCCTCGGAGAAGGTGATCTCGAGGCGCTTCTCGTAGCCCTCGAACCCGATTGCAGAGGTCGGGGCAGCCATTGTTGCAGTTTGAGTCAGAAAGCAGAGCAGAGAGGAACAGAGGGAGTAAGACTAGAGAACTGGTCGATTATCGTGAAGCAGGCCAGAGAGATTGGTGGGAGAAAAGAGTCAGAATAAAATTGCATAAAAATCCTAAACTACGGGAAGGGGATGCCAAAAACGATATCAGGATGGCTTCTTCGCGCACTGCAGGAGATGAAAAAATGTCACATGGTTAGCAACAAATCTGGAGATAAAATGTCTAAACAGAAGTGAGACTCGTGTTTGAGAATTGTCCTTACGTTCGAGTATGCAGCAGAGAACTTCTTGGCGCCTCCAGCAGGTCGAACGTCTTCAATGCTGTAGCCGAGGGGAGCTTCGTACATCAGGGAACTACTACTGCTAGACTTTTTGCCACCCTTTGACTCCATTAGCACATTCACTAACTGCAAAATGATAAGAGGGGTTAGACAACAGATTCTAGCAAAACTTTCATGGATAGATTCTAATAGTCACAGCAGGGACGGAATGCTGTAGAACATAACAGGCCTAGAATCATATTGGAAAATTCAACCACGAACATGTGTGCCGTATGAAACTTTGTGACTCTACGGGAGCAGATGCATATTTTAAAATTAATTTTACACAATTTAATTCAAATAAAATCATCCATGATGCCATAAGCCACGGCAAATTCTTACGCGTTGGATTTTTGACTTGCTAAACATTATAACGGCCAACAGCTTTTCCAGCAAACCAAAACTAACTACGAGCAATCCATCTACAAGGCATAGCTCAACGAATACATCCCAGATCTAGATGCAAACTACTACTACTACCAGAGATCAATTCTCTGGCAGAAACTAGCGCACATAATCATACGGTAAAAGGAAAACAACTACAGCGCATAACAACATGACCTAGAAACAAGAGATCCACAGACTACCGCAGATAGGGAATTATCTGGGTTGGCCGAAGAAACTTACAGGTTCCTGGGAAAAATTGTATGGTAACCCCGATCCCGAGCGCGCCCGCTTGTTCCGATTCCGATCTCAAGAATTCCCACTCTCCCGACACAGATCTCGAGCACTCCCAACGAGTTCTGCTCTCTCTTTTTTTCTTATCTAGCTGTGGTGGCGGCGGCGAGACGGTGGGGGTGGGAGGAATTCTTGTGCAACGAGTTTGCGTGCGGCTGAGGGAGGAACCCTCGTCCCGGCCCGTTATTTATAGCTCCGCTTAGCGGAGGCGGGCTCCCGTGGCCGCCACGGAAGGACCCGGCCCGCGCGGAGGCCCGTGAGCCGGGTGGACGCGCCGCGGGGCCCGCCCCGGGGTGGGATTCGCGGCTGTGAGCGACCGTCCACGGTGCGCCGGGTCTAGGTGGAGTGGCTGGTGGAGGTCGCTCACGTGCTTCTCTGAGGTTCCGACGGTTTCCGCAGCGCGTTGGGATTGACAGCTGGGGACGCGTGGGATTCGCGGCTGTGGTGCCTCCGGCTCACGGTGGACCGGGCGCGGGGAAGCCTCTCGGGGTTGGGGCGCTTCTGTGAGGTTCGGACTGCTTCTGGGGGAGGACAGGTGGGGTCCACCTGTCGGGGCTGCGATCGGGGCACGTTCTGGCTGACTCGGACGTGGGGTAGGCTTTGAAGATTCGGATGCCCAATAATTGCTCGGCGTGGTTTTGAAGTTTCGTGACTAGACGGCATGTGCGACTTGTTTTCCGCTGCGAACAAGCCAGGAATCTGTTTACCATGCCGAATTTTAACTCCTCGAGCCAAAAACTCTGGACAATACTCCACCACTCAAAAGCGTATCAAGATTATTCTGTGGGAAATGTTATCCGCCGAACGTTTCGCCAGGGGCCAATCCTAACGAACGCTCTCAAAACCTCCCTCCAAATTAAACAAAATGTTATGGTAGTTTTGCAAAATGCTACCCAAACTCGCCCAACACATATAACACGTCATTCGGGGGTCGCAAATGCAACCCTACCTGGCGAACTGTTGCCGGCTATAGGGTCCTATTTTTTCGAGGAAAAAATGTATTACGATTTGTGGTCAACCAGCCGTACATCCGTGTATACAAATTATTCGGCATGACAAACTGTTTACCATGGGATATTTTAACACTTGAGGTTCGCCTAAAAAAGCTCTCGAGACCCATGAAAGATTTCTGTACAACCTACTATATAAAATAACAGTTTTAGACAAACTTCCTTCCATTTTGCCAAACACCACCGTTCGAAACCATATATTATGAGCATTTATAGTCGGGCTCCTCAAACGCCTTCTATACTTCCACACGACCGGGGGAGGGGGGGGCACAACATCGCAACTTAGTCAGGCTTCTCAAACAGGTCCTATACGTCCAAACTGTCTCGGGTGGATATAGGGAGGCCCGCATGCGCCAGGACATGTTTACCACGTCGGATCCGACAAACATGACCCACCACAAACTTCATCAAATCCCTGTGACCTAGCCGGACCAATATTTTCCTTGTCCTCTCTCCTCCCTCATCTGCGTCAGCTGTCCCCTAACTCCGCCGCCGTCTTGACCCCTCGGCGCCGCCATCACCTGTAACATCCCAAATTTTCAATTTGAAATGTTATACATTAGAACATCATTGCATAGCATATTTTATTGCATTTCGGCAAATCCTCGAAATCCTAAGCAACTCAAGGACCCTAGGAGAGAGTTGGGGATTTTCCCGGTTTTCATATTTGATTTTTTTATCAAATAATGAAACAAGGATTTTTGGTTTTAATTATTTTTCTCTCCGAAAAATATTTCGTATTAAAATAAATGAGAGGAGAAAATATGACTTCTCCAAAATAATTGAAATATTGGAGGAAAAATATTAAAATCAAATATTTGATTTTATTCGGATTTTATTTGCAATTTTAATTGCATTAGAAAAATTGCACGTTTTCAAAACTGCATTTTTGGGCCAAGAAAATGTTCATCTCGTTCTAATTATTTTAATTAGACTGTGAAAATTTGTTTTGGCATTTTTGGATTTTTATTTATTTTGCTATGATTTTTTTTAGGTTCGGCGAAATTATTTAAAAAAAACTCGCGAAGCGCGCCGACTGGGCCGAAACCCAGCCGACGGACCAGCCCAGCCCCGCGCCTCGTCTCCCTCCTGGAGACCGAGACGGAGACCGCCGTCGCCCCCAGTCCCGCTCGTCACCGCCGCCCCTTGCCCCTTCCCCAAGGCAGCACCCCCCTCCTTAAATACTCCCCCGCCGCCCCTCTCCTCACCCCCGCCCCGACCCGAAGCCGCCCCGCCGCCGAGAGGACCCGCCGGAGCAGGAGCCCGCCGCCACCGCCTCGGGAAGCCCCGTACGCCGCCGCCCTCGCCGCCCCCGACATCGCCCGAGCCCCGCCGCCATTTCCCGAACCCGCCGGAGCCCCGTCCCGACCCCGCCGGAGTTCCGCCGGACCGAGGTAGCCGAGCCGCCGCCGCCGTGCCGGTTTTTTTTAAAACCGTTCAGTTTATTTTTTTCCAAAACCCTAGATTTATTTTTTTATATAGATCGGTTTATTTTTTTTCTTCGATTTAGTTAGTTAGTGAACGTTCACCGATCCGTTCGTTTTAACGAACGTGTTCGTCGGTTTGTCGCAGCTAACGAACGTCCGTTCGTTTAATTGTTCGTCAGTTTTCTTTTTGTCGGATTTTCCGCGATTACCCAGATCGCGATTTCTGATCAGATTTTCGTTCTGGTTTATCTTTTAGCTCGTTTATCGGAATCAGGCGATTCAAGCGCCTAGAGTTTCGTCTCAAAACTCTCTTTCTGTTTAACCTATTCAAACAAGTTTTTGCTACTGTAAAATTTGACTTAGATCCAGGTTAATAAACGAAGCTTGTTTCTTTCGCCGTTTGACTTTCGTTGCTTCGTTTGATTCGATTCTTTTTGCAAACCGGAGTTCTTAAGTTGAAATTTCTGGTTAGATCTTTATTTGAGTTTTACCTGTGCATTAGATGAGTGCTTATTGTTTGCTTGTTTGTTTGCGATAGAGTACCCGGAGTGCGCCGCTTGCTACTTCGAATCTCTAAGTTTCACGGATCATCAGCAAGGCAAGTAACACTTTGATCATACCTCTTTTACTACCCAGTTTTATTGCATTAGACCAACCCTCAAACATTGCATGGTTGGGATCTAATTAAGCTGTGGGAATTGGGAAGTAGTTGAGGGAGTACCTATTACCTGTTATTATCAAACCTTTGGGAGTTACTTCTACGTTTGCTTATATTGCTATGCTATGCTAGTAGACGTGGATTGGGTTTGAGTGTTACCATGACAGATGTGAGATTGTTAATTAATGGTTAACCTTAAGGTGGCAACTAAAACTCACATCTGGGTGGATTGAGGTACCTGGGTATTCCAGGATTGCCTGTTTTCTTTTGGACCGCCACCCAGGTTCAAAGGGATCATGAGATTATTCATGCTAGAAACTTCCGTGTGCAGCCGCAAGCTATTATGGGCTCTAGCATAGTTGAGTAGGTTGTGTGAGCTCTTGGAGAGGTAGACTAGCAGATGTAGGGGATGTAGGTGGTACTGTCTACCCGGAGTAGAGAGTTAACGCTTCTGAAAGACAATGTCTCCGTCATCCGTTTCTCAAACACCATGAAGTGCGAGAATCCCAACGGAGGAGATCGAGTCTTGTGGGGAAAAGTGCACAAACCTCTGCAGAGTGTATAAACTAATCATGGTTAGTCGTGTCCCCGGTTATGGACATCTTGAGTATCTAGTACTTGGATTATCATGTGAATCTCATCATGTTACTTTAATTAATTTTGTTGGGTTAATGATGATACTTAATTGGGATTGAGAATGCTGTCAACCATTCTCAATGTTTAACAACCACCATGATAGTTAAATAAAATTTATTCCTTTGCGGTAGGGAAAAAATTGGCTTTTCGCAAAATTGTAACCATAGAGCCTTCTACCAGCCATATATGCATGGAGTATAGCATTATTATGTTCATTACTCTCTATGTGTTATATTGCCAGCATATTCCATGTGCTGACCCGTTTTCGGGCTGCAACGTTTCATGTTGCAGACTTTTCAGACGACGAGTAAGGTGCCTTAGGTCGTGGTCTTATACTCAGTGATGCCGTTGGAGTTGATGGACTCACTTATCTTCCAAGTCTTCCGCTGTTATCGTATTAGATGGCCTTAAGCCATATTTTGTCATACTTATTTCTCTCTTGAGATACTCGATGTAATAAGTGTGTGATTGCTACTCTGTTATAAATCCTCCATTTGTACTGTGCGTGTTAGCATTACTGATCCAGGGATGACACTGGTGCACGGTAGATCAGACTGTTTGAGGTCTGGTCGCTACAAAGGTGGTATCAGAGCACACGCTGACTGTAGGACACGACCACTAAGCTTAAACCCTAGAACACTACTCTCTTCTCATTTCTGACTCCTCTCCACTTTCTACTCTTTTAGGAATGGCGGATGCAAGGAACAAGTTCATGCAACCGGATGAAGATACACCTTTTGGACGACACTTGAAGGAAGTCACTAAGTACCTAAACATCGGAATACCAAGCTTCACCGAGACCCACAATGCCACACTACTAGAAGAGGAGCGCTGGAAGATTCAAGTTCAAATTCCTGGAAGGACGTTTACACCAGTCACTGAGCCTATAGAGTTTTCCTTTGATGCACCAACCTGGAGTTTAGGGAAGAGCATGGCAGCCCACATCTCTATGGGACGCATTGGAGAAGTCTACCGCAGGGAGCTTAAGGATACTATTTATCAGATCTGTGGACGCCGAGATGAACAATGGGAGATGATCAGCACCAAGAAGGATGGATCAATTGCAGCTTTCATCCAGGAGCAAAACCAACACATTCGTCGCCAGGAGAACCGGATGTGCGCAGACATGATATATCTGAAGAAGGCATTGACCAAGATCACGGAGTTGGAGGAAGAACTCAAGGCTACACGCGATGGATGTGACGAGGAGATCGCCACGTTGTTGGAGAAGAACGGTGAACTGATACAGAAGATCGAAGTATTCATGGGAGACCCATCACCTGGAGGACAAGACGACGATTCTACTTGCCCGGATAACTACATCATCATTGACGACACCGACTCGGACCCCAGTGAAGATGACTTTGTTGATGAAGCTGGAGCAGATATCATGGAGTCTTCGACCGATCAAAATTTCTAGTAGACCACCAAAATCAGTAGTAGTATTTCCCCATGTATATAGTATAGTCCGAGCACTTTTGTAACGATAGATAGATCGATTGTATGCCTTGTTTGATTTGATTGAGTGATATTGATTGTGTTTTGTCTCATGAGCATATGGGTAGTGTTTTCCCTCTAGACCTCATTCTATTCTAAATTCTCATCTTTTCTAAACCTATCAGATGCCTCCGAGACGCGACACCGGATTTGTTTTCCCACCGGAGATCACTCAGTTGATTCAGCAGCAGAATGCCCTGATGCAAGTGTTAGTACAGAACCAAGGCAACAACAACAACAACCCACCACCACCACCTGTTGATCACTTAGCCCGTTTCTTGAGGCTAAATCCGCCGGTGTTTTCCAGCAGCACCGAGCCGATTGTTGCAGATGATTGGCTCTGCAAAGTTGGAAGGGAGTTGACCACTGCAGGATGCACGGATGCGGAGAAAGTGCGTTTTGCCGCACATCAGCTTGATGGACCCGCAACATCATGGTGGGAGAATTACACAGCCACCCACCCTATTGACACTGTCACATGGGACCAGTTTCAGCAAGCTTTCCGTACTGCCCATGTTTCAGCAGGAGCTATGGCTATGAAGAAGCGTGAGTTTCGCAACCTACGCCAAGGAGGACGCACCGTAGGCCAGTATGTGGAGGACTTTAGTAATTAGCACGTTATGCTCCCGATGACGTTGCTACAGATGCAGCCAAGCAGGAGAAGTTTCTCGAAGGACTGAATGATGAGCTGAGCATGCAGTTGATGGTAGCAACCTTCACCAACTACCAGGAGTTGGTAGATAGAGCTCTCATGATTGAAGGGAAGCAACAGCAGATTGAAAACCGTAAGAGGAAGTATGGACAAGGGAAGTACAATTCTGGAGCTCAGCAGAAGCCACGTTTTACCCCGAAATCGGGAGGACAGTTTCAGCATACCCATGGAGGAGATAGTTCGCACAACCATAATGGACCCAAGAATGGTAATGGGAATGGAGGAAGCAACGGGCAGAACCGTAATAACCCATCTACCCCAGCCAAGAGGGATCTGAGCCACATTACTTGTTTCAAGTGCGAGAAGACTGGACATTATGCAACTGAATGCCCAGAAGCCCAGAATGGAAATGGCAATGGAAGCTCTGGGAAGAAGCCTAACCCGTTCAATAAAGGACAAGTGAACCACGTTTACGTGGAGGAGGTTGAAGCACAGCCTAATGCAGTAATAGGTAAGTTTTTGGTTAAGTCATTTACTGCAACCGTTCTTTTTGATACTGGTGCATCGCATTCATACATATCAAGGGGATTTGTGGATAAGTATAAATTGCCCACCAAAGTTCTTAGAACACCTATGTTAGTAACCTCGCCAGGAGCAGAGTATATGGCAAGCCAAGGATGTTTTCAGATGCCACTGGCCATAGGTAGGCATGTTTTCCCCTCAGACCTAATAGTTTTGGAGTCGCAAGGTTTGGATGTGATTTTGGGAATGGATTGGCTATCGATGTATGGAGGAAACATCGATTGCGCCAGTAAGACGATTTTGCTTACCACCCCAGAAGGAAGAAGGATTAAGTATGTATCCTGGCATATGCCGAAGAGGACTCAGGTGAATTCCTTATCAGGAGTTGTACAGGAGGAAGTACCAGTGGTGAAAGATTACCCGGATGTATTTCCAGAAGAGTTGCCAGGCATGCCACCAGATAGAGACATTGTGTTTTTGATTGAACTTTTGCCAGGCACAGGGCCAATATCTAAGAGACCGTACAGGATGCCCGCAAAAGATTTGGAGGAGATTAAGAAGCAGATTAAGGAGTTACTGGATAAAGGCTATATTCGCCCAAGTTCGTCACCTTGGGGATCACCAGTACTTCTAGTGGAGAAGAAAGATGGATCGTTGAGGACGGTTGTTGATTATTGTGGATTGAATGAAGTGACCATCAAGAACAAGTACCCACTGCCAATGATCAATGATCTGTTTGACCGATTACAAGGAGCTAAGGTATTTTCCAAGATCGATCTACGATCAGGATACCATCAGTTAAAGATTCGAGAGCAGGATATACCTAAGACGGCTTTTACCACCAGGTATGGGCTGTATGAGTATACCGTTATGTCATTTGGTCTGACTAACGCACCTGCCTATTTCATGAACCTAATGAACAAAGTGTTTATGGAGTTTTTGGATAAGTTCGTTGTGGTGTTCATTGACGACATTTTGGTCTACTCAAAGAACGAAGAGGAGCATAAGGAGCATTTGCGTTTGGTACTTGAGAAGCTCAGAGAACACCAGTTATACGCCAAGTTCAGCAAATGTGAGTTTTGGCTGAAGGAAGTTGGATTCCTCGGACATGTTATATCCGGAGAAGGAATAGCCGTAGACCCCGCCAAAGTTCACACAGTAACAAACTGGGAATCACCCACGTCAGTTGGAGAAATCATGAGTTTTCTTGGACTTGCAGGATACTACCGGAGGTCATTGAGAATTTCTCGAGAATCGCTAAGCCCATGACAGAGCTGTTAAAGAAGGACATCAAATTCAATTGGACTGAGGAATGTGAAGCTAGTTTCCAAGAGTTGAAGAAACGTTTGGTTACATCACCGGTGTTGATTCTGCCAGATCAGCGCAAGGAATACGAAGTATATTGCGACGCTTCACGTCAAGGACTTGGAGCAGTGCTAATGCAGGAGGGAAGAGTTGTTTCATATGCTTCACGGCAACTTAAACCCCATGAGAAGAATTATGCCACGCATGATTTGGAGTTAGCAGCCGTAGTGCATGCGTTGAAGACATGGAGACATTTTCTCATCGGAAACCATTGTGAGGTGTACACGGATCACAAGAGTTTGAAGTACATTTTCACGCAGAAGGAGTTAAATCTCAGGCAAAGGAGATGGTTGGAGCTCATTAAGGATTATGATATGAAATTGCATTATCACCCAGGGAAGGCTAACGTAGTAGCTGATGCGTTGAGCCGCAAGAGCCATGCTAACACCCTCATGACCGGAGAATTACCGAAATCATTAGCCGAGGATCTTCGCGAGCTATGTTTGGAGATAGTTCCAAGAGGCTATTTAGCAACGTTGGAAATTCAGTCTACCTTGATGGAAAAGATCAGAGAAGCTCAGAAGACAGACAAGGAGATTGACGAGATAAAGGAAAGGATGAGCAAAGGTAAAGCCAAGGGATTTCGTGAGGATGAGCACGATACCTTATGGTTTGAGGACCGCGTTTATGTGCCCAATGATCCGGAGATCAGGAAGTTGATCTTGCAAGAGGCCCATGATTCACCGTATTCGATTCACCCAGGAAATACCAAGATGTATTTGGATTTGAAGGATACTTTCTGGTGGACCAGAATGAAGAAGGATATTGCAGAGTATGTAGCAGTTTGTGATGTATGTCAGAGAGTGAAGGCAGAGCATCAGAAGCCAGCAGGATTGCTACAGCCATTGCCGATACCCGAATGGAAGTGGGATAAACTAGGCATGGATTTTATCACGGGATTGCCCAGGACTCGTTCAGGCTATGACTCAATATTGGTTGTAGTCGATCGTTTGACGAAAGTAGCTCATTTCATCCCAGTGAAGACCACTTACACCAGTGCTAAGTTGGCAAAGATATACATGACCAGGATCGTATGTTTGCATGGAGTTCTGAGGACCATTGTATCAGATAGAGGAACCCAGTTTACCTCGAAGTTATGGAATCAGTTACATGAAACTTTGGGAACCAGGCTAGAATTCAGTACAACTTTTCACCCATAGACAGACGGACAGACCGAGAGAGTCAATCAGATTTTGGAAGATATGCTGAGAGCTTGTGCGCTAGATTATGGATCTAGTTGGGACGACAAATTGCCATATGCAAAGTTTTCTTACAACAACAGCTATCAAACCAGTTTGAAGATGGCCCCTTTCGAAGCTTTATACGGAAGGAGGTGTAGAACACCATTGTTATGGGACGAAGTTGGAGACCGCCAGTTGTTTGGACCAGATTTGATTAAGGAATCAGAACAGAAAGTGAAGTTGATTCGCGATAGGCTCAAGGTAGCCCAGTCCAGGCAGAAGAGTTATGCGGATTCTAAACGTAAGGAGACAGTTCACAAAGTCGGAGACAGAGTTTATCTTTGAGTGTCACCACTTCGAGGAGTGAAGCGCTTTGGAGTTAAAGGAAAGTTAGCGCCCCGTTTTATCGGACCATACAGAGTTTTGGAGCGTATGGGAGAAGTTGCTTACAAGCTGAAATTGCGTGAAGGATTGTCAGGAGTTCATGATGTATTTCACGTTTCCCAGTTAAAGAAGTGCCACGCAGAGATGGCTGAGATACCACTGAGAGACACAGTGCCCCTGGAAGCGAATCAGTTGGAAAGTGATTTGACCTATGAGGAGAAACCAGTTAAGATTCTTGAGTATGCCAGCCGAGTCACCCGCAGCAAGGTTATCAAGTTCTGCAAAGTTCAGTGGAGTCACCACACTGAAGATGAACCCACCTGGGAGCGAGAGGAAGATCTACGGAAGAACCACTCTCACCTATTTTCTAGCCAACCCAAATCTCGAGGGCGAGATTCATCTTAAGGGGGTAGGTTTGTAACATCCCAAATTTTCAATTTGGAATGTTATACATTACATCATCATTGCATAGCATATTTTATTGCATTTTGGCAAATCCTCGAAAATCCTAAGCAACTCAAGGACCCTCGGAGAGAGTTTGGGATTTTTCCCGTTTTCATATTTGATTTTTATCAAATAATAAAACGAGGATTTTTGGTCTTAATTATTTTTCTCTCCGAAAAATATTTCGTATTAAAATAAATGAGAGGAGAAAATATGACTTCTCCAAAATAATTGAAATATTGGAGGGAAAATATTAAAATCAAATATTGGATTTTATTCGGGTTTTATTTGCAATTTTAAATGCATTAGAAATTGCACGTTTTCAAAACTGCATTTTGGGCCAAGAAAAATGTTCATCTTGTTCTAATTATTTTAATTAGACGGTGAAAATTTGTTTTAGCATTTTTGGATTTTTATTTTTTTTCTATGAGTTTTTAGATTCAGCGATATTATTTAAAAAAAACGCCGAGCGCGCCGACTAGGCCGAAGCCCAGCCGACGGCCCAGCTGCCCCGCGCCCTGTCTCCCTCTCGGGCACGACAGCGCCGCCGCCGCCCGAGTCCTGCTCGAGCACGGCCGCCGCCCGCCGCCTTGCCCCTCCCCCACGGCACCCCCTCCTTTTATACCCCGACCCCGCCCCCTCTCCCTCACCCCGTCCCCGCCCCGATCCGAAGCCGCCGCCGCCCGAGGAGACGCCGCCGCCGGAGCCCGCCGCCGCCGCCCGAGGAGCTCGCTGCCCCGACGCCGTACGCCGCCGCCCTCGTCGCCCGCAGCCCCGCCGCCCCTCGCCCGACCCGCCGGAGCCCCGTCCCGAGTCCCGCCGAAGGTTAGCCGGAGCCGCCGCCGTTCGCTGTCCTTTTTTTAAAAAAAAACCACCTCGGTTTAATTTTTTTTGAAACCCTAGTTTTTTTTATATAGATCGGTTTATTCTTTTCGCTTTATTTAATTAGTGAACGTTCACCGACCCATTTGTTTTAACGAACGTGTTCGTCGGTTAGACGTTGTTAACGAACGTCCGTTCGTTTAACTGTTCGTCAGTTTTCTTTTTTGTCGGATTTTCCGCGATTATTCCAGATCGCGATTTCTGATCAGATTTTCGTTTTCGTTTATCTTTTCGCTCGTTTATCGGAATCAGGCGATTCAAGCGCCTAGAGTTTCGTCTCGAAATTCTCTTTCCGTTTAACGCACTCAAACAAGTTTTTGCTACTGTAAAATTTGACCTAGATCCAGATTAGTAAATGAAGCTTGTTTCTTTCACCATTTGACTTTCGTTGCTTCGTTTGATTTGATTCTTTTTGCAAACCGGAGTTCTTAAGTTGAACTTTCTGGTTAGATCGTTATTTGAGTTTTACCTGTGCTTTTGATGAGTGCTTATTGTATGCTTGTTTGTTTGCGATAGAGTACCCGGAGTGCGCCGCTTGCTACTTCGAATCGCTAAGTTTCACGGATCATCAGCAAGGCAAGTAACACGTTGATCATACCTCTTTTACTACCCAGTTTTATTGCATTAGACCAACCCTCAAACATTGCATGGTTAGGATCTAATTAAATTGTGGGTATTGGGATGTAGTTGAGGTAGTACCTATTACCTGTTTATTATCAAACCCTTGGGAGTTACTTCTACGTTTGCTTATATCGCTATGCTATGCTAGTAGACGTGGATTGGGTTTGAGAGATATTCACGACAGATGTGAGATTGTTAATTAATAGTTTACCTAAGGTGGCAACTAAAACTCACATCTGGGTGGACTGAGGCACCTGGAGAACCCAGTGTTGCCTGTTTTTCTAAGGACCGCCACCCAGGCTCAAAGGGATCATAAGATTATTCATGCTAGAAACTTCCGTGTGCAGCCACAAGCTATTATGGGCTCTAGCATAGTTGAGTAGGTTACATGATCTCTTGAAGAGGTGGGCTAGCAGATGTAGGGGAAAGTAGGTGTAACTGTCTCGGTCATCCGTTTCTCAAACATCATGTAGTGCGAGAATCAAGCGGAGGCGATCGAGTCTTGTGGGGAAAAGTGCACAAACCTCTGCAGAGTGTACAAACTAATCATGGTTAGCCGTGTCCCCGGTTATGGACATCTTGAGTAACTAGTACTTGGATTATCATGTGAATCTCATCACCATGTTACTTGAGATACTCGATGTAATAAGTGTGTGATTGCTACTCTGTTATAAATCCTCCATTTGTACTGTGCGTGTCAGCATTACTGATCCAGGGATGACACTGGTGCACGGTAGATCAGACTGTTTGAGGTCTGGTCGCTACAAAGGTGGTATCAGAGCACACGCTGACTGTAGGACACGACCACTAAGCTTAAACCCTAGAACACTACTCTCTTCTCATTTCTGACTCCTCTCCACTTTCTACTCTTTTAGGAATGGCGGATGCAAGGAACAAGTTCATGCAACCGGATGAAGATACACCTTTTGGACGACACATGAAGGAAGTCACTAACTACCTAAACATCGGAATACCAAGCTTCACCGGGACCCACAACGCCACACTACCAGAAGAGGAGCGCTGGAAGATTCAAGTTCAAATTCCTGGAAGGACGTTTACACCAGTCACTGAGCCTATAGAGTTTTCCTTTGATGCACCAACCTGGAGTTTAGGGAAGAGCATGGCAGCCCACATCTCTATGGGACGCATTGGAGAAGTCTACCGCAGGGAGCTTAAGGATACTATTTATCAGATCTGTGGACTCCGAGATGAACAATGGGAGATGATCAGCACCAAGAAGGATGGATCAATTGCATCTTTCATCCAGGAGCAAAACCAACACATTCGTCGCCAGGAGAACCAGATGTGCGCAGACATGTTAGATCTGAAGAAGGCATTGACCAAGATCATGGAGTTGGAGGAAGAACTCAAGTCTACGCACGATGGATATGAGGAGGAGATCGCCACGTTGTTGGAGAAGAATGACGACCTGATAAAGAAGATCGGAGTATTCATGGGAGACCCAGCACCAGGAGGAGAAGATGACGATTCTACTTGCCCGGATAACTACATCATCATCGACGACACCGACTCAGACCCCAGTGAAGATGACTTTGTTGATGAAGCTGGAGCAGATATCATGGAGTCTTCGACCGATCAAAATTTCTAGTAGACCACCATAATCAGTAGTAGTATTCCCCCATGTATATAGTATAGTCCGAGCACTTTGTAACGATAGTTAGATCGATTGTATGCCTTGTTTGAATTGATTGAGTGATATTGATTGTGTTTGTCTCATGAGCATATGGGTAGTGTTTTCCCTCTAGACCTCAATCTATTCTAAATTCTCATCTTTTCTAAACCTATCAGATGCCTCCGAGACGCGACACCGGATTTGTTTTCCCACCAGAGATCACTCAGTTGATTCAGCAGCAGAATGCCCTGATGCAAGTGTTAGTACAGAACCAAGGCAACAACAACAACAACAACCCACCACCACCACCTGTTGATCACTTAGCCCGTTTCTTGAGGCTAAATCCGCCGGTGTTTTCCAGCAGCACCGAGCCGATTGTTGCAGATGATTGGCTCCGCAAAGTTGGAAGGGAGTTGACCACTGCAGGATGCACAGATGCGGAGAGAGTGCGTTTTGCCGCACATCAGCTTGATGGACCCGCAGCATCATGGTGGGAGAATTACACAGCCACACACCCTATTGACACTGTCACATGGGACCAGTTTCAGCAAGCTTTCCGTACTGCCCATGTTTCAGCAGGAGCTATGGCTATGAAGAAGCGTGAGTTTCGCAACCTACGCCAAGGAGGATGCACCGTAGGCCAGTATGTGGAGGACTTTAGTAAGTTAGCACGTTATGCTCCAGATGACGTTGCTACAGATGCAGCCAAGCAGGAGAAGTTTCTCGAAGGACTGAATGATGAGCTGAGCATGCAGTTGATGGTAGCAACCTTCAACAACTACCAGGAGTTGGTAGAAAGAGCTCTCATGATTGAAGGGAAGCAGCAGCAGATTGAAAACCGTAAAAGGAAGTATGGACAAGGGAAGTACAATTCTGGAGCTCAGCAGAAGCCACGTTTTACCTCGAAATCGGGAGGACCATTTCAACATACCCATGGAGGAGGTTCGCACAACCATAATGGCCCCAAGAATGGTAATGGGAATGGAGGAAGCAACGGCCAGAACCGTACTAACCCTTCAGCACCAGCTAAGAGAGACCTGAGCCAAGTCACTTGCTTTAAGTGCCAAAAGACTGGACATTATGCCAATGAATGTCCTGAAGCCCAGAATGGAAATGGCAATGGAAGCTCTGGGAAGAAGCCGAACCCTTTCAACAAAGAACATGTGAACCACGTTAGCGTGGAGGAGGTAGAAGCTCAGCCAGATGCAGTAATAGGTAAGTTTTTGGTTAAGTCATTTACTGCACTCGTTCTTTTTGATACTGTTGCATCGCATTCATACATATCAAGGGGATTTGTGGATAAGTTTAAGTTGCCCACCAAAGTTCTCAGAACACCTATGTTAGTAACCTCGCCAGGAGCAGAGTATATGGCAAGCCAAGGATGTTTTCAGATGCCATTGGCCATAGGTAGGCATGTTTTCCCCTCAGACCTAATAGTTCTGGAGTCGCAAGGTTTGGACGTAATATTGGGAATGGATTGGCTATCGATGTATGGGGGAAACATCGAGTGCGCCAGTAAGTCGATTTTGCTTACCACCCCAGAAGGAAGAAGGATTAAGTATGTATCCCGGCATATGCCGACTCAAGTAAATTCCTTATCAGGAGTTGTACAGGAAGAAGTACCAGTGGTGAAGGATTTCCCGGATGTATTTCCAGAAGAGTTGCCAGGCATGCCACCGGATAGAGACATAGAGTTTTTGATTGAGCTTTTGCCAGGCACAGGGCCAATATCTAAGAGACCGTACAGGATGCCCGCAAAAGATTTGGAGGAGATTAAGAAGCAGATTAAGGAGTTACTGGATAAAGGGTATATTCGCCCAAGTTCGTCACCTTGGGGATCACCCGTACTTCTAGTGGAGAAGAAAGATGGATCGTTGAGGATGGTTGTTGATTATCGAGGATTGAATATAGTGACCATCAAAAATAAATACCCACTGCCGATGATCAATGATTTGTTTGACCGATTACAAGGAGCTAAGGTATTTTCCAAGATCGATCTACGATCAGGATACCATCAGTTGAAGATTTGAGAGCTGGATATACCTAAGACGGCTTTTACCACCAGGTATGGGCTGTACGAGTATACCGTTATGTCATTTGGTCTGACTAAAGCACCTGCCTATTTCATGAACCTGATGAACAAAGTGTTTATGGAGTTTTTGGATAAGTTCGTCGTAGTGTTCATTGATGACATTTTGGTTTATTCCAAGAATGAAGAGGAGCATAAGGAACATTTGCGTTTGGTACTTGAGAAGCTCAGAGAACATCAGTTATACGCCAAGTTCAGCAAATGTGAGTTTTGGTTGAAGGAAGTTGGATTCCTCGGACATGTTATATCCGGAGAAGGAATAACAGTAGACCCCGCCAAAGTCGACACTGTGACAAACTGGGAATCACCCACATCAGTTGGAGAGATCCGGAGTTTTCTTGGACTTGCAGGATACTACCGGAGGTTCATTGAGAATTTCTCGAGGATTGCTAAGCCCATGACAGAGCTGTTAAAGAAGGACACCAAATTCAATTGCACTGAGGAATGTGAAGCTAGTTTCCAAGAGTTGAATAAATGTTTGGTTATATCACTAGTGCTGATTCTGCCAGATCAACGCAAGGATTATGAAGTATATTGCGATGCTTCACGTCGAGGACTTGGAGTAGTGCTAATGCAGGAGGGAAGAGTTGTTTCATATGCTTCACGAAAACTTAAACTCCATGAGAAGAATTATGCCACCCATGATTTGGAGTTAGCACCTGTAGTACATGCGTTGAAGACATGGAGACATTTTCTCATTGGAAATCACTGTGAGGTGTACACGGATCACAAGAGTTTGAAGTACATTTTCACGCAGAAGGAGTTGAATCTCAGGCAAAGGAGATGGTTGGAGCTCATTGAAGGATTATGATATGAGATTGCATTATCACCCAGGGAAGGCTAACATAGTAGCTGATGCGTTGAGCCGCAAGAGCCATGTTAACACCCTCATGACCGGAGAGTTACCGAAATTATTAGCCGAGGATCTACGTGAGCTATGTTTGGAGATAGTTCCAAGAGGCTATTTAGCAACGTTGGAGATTCAGTCTACCTTGATGGAAAAGATCAGGGAAGCTCAGAAGACAGACAAGGAGATTGCAGAAATAAAGAAAAGGATGAGTAAAGGAAAAGCCAAGGGATTTTGTGAGGATGAGCATGATACCTTATGGTTTGAGGACCGCGTTTATGTGCCCAATGATCCGGAGATCAGGAAGTTGATCTTGCAAGAGGCCCATGATTCGCCGTATTCGATTCACCCAGGAAATACCAAGATGTATTTGGATTTGAAGGATACTTTCTGGTGGACCGGAATGAAGAAGGATATTGCGGAGTATGTAGCAGTTTGTGATGTATGTCAGAGAGTGAAGGCAGAGCATCAGAAGCCAGCAGGATTGCTACAGCCATTGCCGATACCCGAATGGAAATGGGATAAACTAGGCATGGATTTTATCACGGGACTGCCCAGGACTCGTTCAGGCTATGACTCAATATGGGTTGTAGTCGATCGTTTGACGAAAGTAGCTCATTTCATCCCAGTGAAGACCACTTACACCAGTGCTAAGTTGGCAAAGATATACATGACCAGGATCGTATGTCTGCATGGAGTTCCGAGGACCATTGTATCAGATAGAGGAACCCAGTTTACTTCGAAGTTTTGGAATCAGTTACATGAAACTTTGGGTACCAGGCTGGAGTTCAGTACATCCTTTCACCCACAGACAGATGGACAGACCGAGAGAGTCAATCAGATTTTGGAAGATATGCTGAGAGCTTGTGCGCTAGATTATGGATCTAGTTGGGACGACAATTTGCCGTATGCAGAATTCTCTTACAACAACAGTTATCAAACCAGTTTGAAGATGGCCCCTTTCGAAGCTTTATATGGAAGGAGGTGTAGAACACCATTGTTATGGGACGAAGTCGGAGACTGCCAGTTGTTTGGACCAGACTTGATTAAGGAATCAGAACAGAAAGTGAAGTTGATTCACGATAGGCTCAAGGTAGCCCAGTCCAGGCAGAAGAGTTATGCGGATTCTAAATGCAAGGAGACAGTTCACGAAGTCGGAGACAGAGTTTACCTACGAGTATCACCACTTCGAGGAGTGAAGCGCTTTGGAGTTAAAGGAAAGTTAGCGCCACGTTTTGTAGGACCATACAAAGTTTTGGAGCGTATGGGAGAAGTCGCCTACAAGCTGGAATTGCCTGAAGGATTGTCAGGAGTTCATGATGTATTTCACGTTTCCCAGTTGAAGAAGTGCCACGCAGATATGGCTGATATACCACTGAGAGATACGGTGCCTTTGGAAGCGATTCAGTTGGATAGTGACTTGACCTATGAGGAGAAACCAGTTAAGATTCTTGAGTATGCCAGCCGAGTCACCCGCAGCAAGGTTATCAAGTTTTGCAAAGTTTAGTGGAGTCACCATACCGAGGACGAAGCCACCTGGGAGTGAGAGGAAGATTTACAGAAGGACCACTCTCACCTATTTTCTAGCCAACCCGAATCTCGAGGGCGAGATTCATCTTAAGGGGGTAGGTTTGTAACATCCCAAATTTTCAATTTGGAATGTTATA
Source organism: Aegilops tauschii subsp. strangulata (assembly GCF_002575655.3). Classification (NCBI taxonomy): domain Eukaryota; kingdom Viridiplantae; phylum Streptophyta; class Magnoliopsida; order Poales; family Poaceae; genus Aegilops; species Aegilops tauschii. The sequence continues at coordinate 454,567,823 of NC_053036.3, read as the reverse complement.
CATTAGAACATCATTGCATATCATATTTTATTGCATTTCGGCAAATCCTCGAAATCCTAAGCAACTCAAGGACCCTAGGAGAGAGTTGGGGATTTTCCCGGTTTTCATATTTGATTTTTTTATCAAATAATGAAACGAGGATTTTTGGTTTTAATTATTTTTCTCTGTGAAAAATATTTCGTATTAAAATAAATGAGAGGAGAAAATATGACTTCTCCAAAATAATTGAAATATTGGAGGAAAATATTAAAATCAAATATTTGATTTTATTCGGATTTTATTTGCAATTTTAATTGCATTAGAAAAATTGCACGTTTTCAAAACTGAATTTTTGGCCCAAGAAAATGTTCATCTCGTTCTAATTATTTTAATTAGACTGTGAAAATTTGTTTTGGCATTTTTGGATTTTTATTTATTTTTCTACGATTTTTTTAGGTTCTGCGAAATTATTTAAAAAAACTCGCGAAGCGCGCCGACTGGGCCGAAACCCAGCCGACGGCCCAGCCCAGCCTCGCGCCTCGTCTCCCTGCTGGAGACCGAGAGGGAGACCGCCGCCGCCCCGAGTCCCGCTCGTCGCCGCCTCCCCTTGCCCCTTCCCCAAGGCAGCACCCCCCTCCTTAAATACCCCCCTGCCGCCCCTCTCCTCACCCCCGCCCCGACCCAAAGCCGCCCCGCCGCCGAGAGGACCCGCCGGAGCAGGAGCCCGACGCCGCCGCCTCGGGAAGCCCCGTACACCGCCGCCCTCGCCGCCCCCGACGACGCCCGAGCCCCGCCGCCCTCGCCGCCCTCTCCCGAACCCGTCGGAGCCCCGTCCCGACCCCGCCGGAGTTCCGCCGGACCGAGGTAGCCGAGCCGCCGCCGCCGTGCCGGTTTTTTTAAAACCGTTCGGTTTTTTTTCCGAAACCCTAGATTTTTTTTATATAGATCGGTTTATTTTTTTTCTTCGGTTTAGTTAGTTAGTGAACGTTCACCGATCCATTCGTTTTAACGAACGTGTTCGTCGCTTTGTCGCAGCTAACGAACATCCGTTCGTTTAACTGTTCGTCAGTTTTCTTTTTCGTCGGATTTTCCGCGATTTCCCAGATCGCGATTTCTGATCAGATTTTCGTTCTGGTTTATCTTTTAGCTCGTTTATCGGAATCAGGCGATTCAAGCGCCTAGAGTTTCGTCTCGAAATTCTCTTTCCGTTTAACCTATTCAAACAAGTTTTTGCTATTGTAAAATTTAACTTAGATCCAGATTAGTAAACGAAGCTTGTTTCTTTCGCCGTTTGACTTTCGTTGCTTCGTTTGATTCGATTCTTTTTGCAAACCGGAGTTCTTAAGTTGAACTTTCTGGTTAGATCTTTATTTGAGTTTTACCTGTGCATTAGATGAGTGCTTATTGTTTGCTTGTTTGTTTGCGATAGAGTACCCGGAGTGCGCCGCTTGCTACTTCGAATCTCTAAGTTTCATGGATCATCAGCAAGGGAGGTAACACTTTGATCATACCTCTTTTACTACCCAGTTTTATTGCATTAGACCAACCCTCAAACATTGCATGGTTAGGATCTAATTAAGTTGTGGGAATTGGGAAGTAGTTGAGGTAGTACCTATTACCTGTTATTATCAAACCTTTGGGAGTTACTTCTACGTTTTCTTATATTGCTATGCTATGCTAGTAGACGTGGATTGGTTTTGAGTGTTACCATGACAGATGTGAGATTGTTAATTAATGGTTAACCTTAAGGTGGCAACTAAAACTCACATCTGGGTGGATTGAGGTACCTGGGTATTCCAGGATTGCCTGTTTTCTTTTGGACCGCCACCCAGGTTCAAAGGGATCATGAGATTATTCATGCTAGAAACTTCCGTGTGCAGCCGCAAGCTATTATGGGCTCTAGCATAGTTGAGTAGGTTGTGTGAGCTCTTGAAGAGGTAGACTAGCAGATGTAGGGGATGTAGGTGGTACTGTCTACCTGGAGTAGAGAGTTAACGCTTCTGAAAGACTGTGTCTCGGTCATCCGTTTCTCAAACACCATGAAGTGCGATAATCCCAACAGAGGAGATCGAGTCTTGTGGGGAAAAGTGCACAAACCTCTGCAGAGTGTATGAACTAATCATGGTTAGCCGTGTCCCCGTTTATGGACATCTTGAGTATCTAGTACTTGGATTATCATGTGAATCTCATCATGTTACTTTAATTAATTTTGTGGGTTAATGATGATACTTAATTGGGATTGAGAATGCTGTCAACCATTCTCAATGTTTAACAACCACCATGATAGTTAAATAAAATTTAGTCCTTTGCAGTAGGGAAAAAATTGGCTTTTCGCAAAACTGTAACCATAGAGCCTTCTACCTGCCATATATGCATGTAGTATAGCATTATTATGTTCATTACTCTCTATGTGTTACATTGCCAACATATTCCATGTGCTGACCTGTTTTCGGGCTGCAACGTTTCATGTTGCAGACTTTTCAGACGACGAGTAAGGTGCCTTAGGTCGTGGTCTTATACTCAGTGATGCCGTTGGAGTTGATGGACTCACTTATCTTCCAAGTCTTCCGCTGTTATCGTATTAGATGGCCTTAAGCCATATTTTGTCATAGTTATTTCTCTCTTGAGATACTCGATGTAATAAGTGTGTGATTGCTACTCTGTTATAAATCCTCCATTTGTACTGTGCGTGTCAGCATTACTGATCCAGGGATGACACTGGTGCACGGTAGATCAGACTGTTTGAGTTCTGGTCGCTACATCACCGCCATAGACTCCTCACCACCCTGGATGTTGCCACGGTACGCCCGACTTTCTCAAATTACACCTCACCCTCTATGTATTCGACAAATTGTTGGAAGGTTTTTTATATTCTTTTGTATGCAAAATGATGGATTCTGATTGTTCATCAGATGAGGAGTATCAAGACAATGAGCTTCATGAGTTCATTCAAAAGGAATTATTTGACTCGTTGGATTCGGACAACGAAGATGTTGAGATGGTGATGATGATGATCAACATCCAAGACGGAGTGGAGCACATTCTAAACTTCAAGGGTTCGATCAAAGGAAGGAGAGTTTTGGATCACGATATAATCGATGTGTTGGGAATCGTTGCATGGAAAACAAAAAAATTCTACGCACACGCAACGATCTATCCATGGAGATGCATAGCAACAAGGGGGGTGTCTACGTACCCTCGTAGACCGTAAGCGGAAGCGTTTAACAACGCGATTGATGTAGTAGAACTTCTTCACGCTCCAACCGATCAAGTACTAAACGTACGACACCTCCGCGTTCTGCACATGTTCAAATCGGTAACGTCCTTCGCCTTCTTGATCCAGCAAGACGACGAGGTAGTAGATGAGTTCCGGCAGCACGACGGCGTGGTGACGGTGATGGTGAAGTGATCTCCGCAGATCTTCACCTAAGCACTACGAAACTATGACCGGGGTTGTAAACGGTGGAGGGGGACGCCGCACACGGCTAGTGTCGTGGAATTGTCACGGCAAATGTCCTCGTGAAAGGACTTAGTCGTGGAGCCATCGCAACTAGGAAGCTTAAAGGGGTTGAAGCGGGACAAAGGACACGAGGGTTTATGCTGGTTCGGCCCCTTGCTGTGAAGGTAAAAGCCTAATCCAGTTGAGGTGGAATTGCTAGGATTTCGATGACCAGGGAGCGAATCCGCTATGCCTGGCTCTCGTTTTGATGTTACTTGCCCTAAGCCGCCGCTGGGTCGTCCCCTTATATACACGGGTTGACGCCCTGCGGCCTGCAGAGTCCCGGCCGGCTCATATACATGTCCGGCTTGGTGACTAGTTAATCTTGCCTTATAATACAAGTCATGCCATTACGGCGGTTTATCACTATGGGCCTTAAGTCGCCTGTTGGCTTTGGGCCCTTAACTGAACCGCCATCTTCAAACTCGGTCTTGGGCTTCGAGAGTCTTCATAGGTATAACCAGGCCCCTCCTGGACGGGTCATACCTAACAGTTATATTCCCAACATTAGGCCCCAGATTGATTTGAACTGGTTCATGTCAATCTTCAATACTTAAGCAAAATCTTCTACTCTTCTCTTGTATAAAATTTTTGTAACTCGCCATGACGTCATCCTTTGGATTTATGGTGACCCGCCATGACGTCATCTGCCATTAATGCACGTTTTTCCCAACGTATCTCAACAGATCTTTTGTCTTAATAACCGTCCCGAGAATCGAGGCATCTTTGTAGTGGGATAATTATGTTTTCGGCCTCCTCGTTTTTCGCTGTTCATCACGGATTTTCCATGGTTTCTCCATTGCGTCCTCTTTTGATCTAAAAGAAGTACTAAACTCATGCGGTAGTTGTTTCGCATCCATTTCAGAAGCTAGTAGATCCCCTTTTCTTGTACAAAGGCTTCTTTAAAACTGATGAACTCCTCTGTACTGGTTTGTTAGGTCTAGAATATTTTTCCTTTTCTGAGCATCCGTTGATCCAAAATAATAATTGCAATCTGTGAAATCTGTTTTTGCACACTTAGTCGATGCCTGTACCTTGATAGATCCTCCTAGCCATGGCGGCTCATACCGCCTAATTTGAAATGCTCAATAGCTAACTTCAACCACACATGGCGGCTTAAATAACTTAACTGCTCATGGCGGCTTAAATAATCTGACATAATTAGCCATATACCATTAGGCCCCTTTTATAAGCCACCATCTTGAATATGATTTGAAGTATTTCTATCCGGCTTAAATTTGAACAGGAAATTTTTATTTTGTCGTAGGCTTCCATCTTTATAATGCCGCCGAAAGCGTCCAAATCACCCGTTACATGCAATTGGGTCAAATCCATCGTCACAGAAAGCACCCTTGATGATTTTGTGAAGACCGGCTATCTGCCAAAGAAGGAAGTCATGCCCTATCGTGCTCCTGATCCAACAGAGGAAAAACCTCAACCCAAAGAGGGGGAAGTCATCGTCTTTACTGATCACATGAACTGGGGCTTTTCTCCACCCGGCTCAAAGTTTTTCAGAGATGTCCTGAACTTTTTCGACCTCCGACCTCAAGATATCGGTCCCAACTCTGTATCTAACATTTGCAATTTCCAAGTGTTCTGTGAGGTGTACCTTGGAGAAGAACCCAACTTGCTGCTCTTTAGGGAATTATTTTATTTGAACCGCCAGAATGAACGTGCCAATGGGCCTAGCTTGGAGCTTGGTGGGATCTCAATCCAGCGAAGGAGAGACTGTATTTTTCCGTATGCCGATCCACCGAGTCACCCCAAAGACTGGAACCAGACATGGTTCTATTGTCAAGATACTTCTCCGGCTGGTGAAAACCCTCTGCCCGGCTTTCGCGCCCTGCGCCTCGAGTCTACTCATCCTCTACCAGATAAGCTGTCAGCTGCTGAACACCAGAAACTTGCCCCCACCATGAGCAAAGTCAAGGATCTTCTGGAGAATGGCTTAAATGGCATTGATTTGGTCCGGGTTTGGCTTGCCTTGCGGGTTATTCCATTGAGCCGCCACCCTGGTTTGATGTGCAACTACACAGGCCAGAAGAATGATCCTCTGTGGCACAGCCCTGCCGATTTACCTGATGACGTCATTGATGATAGGACAAAATCACTCATGAATGAGAGCCTGGCAGACTGTGGCAAAGTAGGTTTGAGCCCTTTCTGCAAAGCTAACCCGGCTCCAACGGTAAGTTAATAACTTAAGCATTTTTATTTTATACTCTCACCTTTGAGGTTTGACCTTTACTCAAAACTTTTGTTGAAATTCACAGGCCACTGACGAGTTTTGGAAAGCCAACTATGATCATGAGGCTGCAAAGAAGGCCAGAAAAGCTAAGAAAGCCGCCAGGAGAGCCGCCGCCAGGAAGAAAGGAAACAAACCCAGCGCCTCAGACATGCTTCGGCTAGAGGAAACCTCTGAATCAGAGGTAGCTCTTGATTCTCTAGGCTCCTTTTTTAACTATCTTATTGACACTGATTATCCTCAGGAGGATACAGGAGCGAGTCATGCAGCGGTTGAAGAGGTAACTATCATTTCCTCTGACTCTGAGCCTTTGCCAAGATAGAAAGTCCGAAGAGTAACCCGGAAAGTAAGATTTTTACATCCTTTAGCTTACCAAGATCCTCAATTTCTTTTGAAGCGACAGATTCATGAGAGCCGGAGGCAGACCCGGACCAGCAAAGATGCGGAACTCTCCTCCGGCTTGCCCAATACACCAAGAAAGCGTCAGAACGAGGTCTCCTCCGATTTATATTCCTTTTATCCTTTGGCGGGTCTCACTCGTCGACCACTCAATTCTTCTGACTCAAATTATCAGGAAACTTCACCTTCTTTCGGCGAATCAATGCAGTCCAATATGCCGGCTTTTAAAACGACTCTAGGGTAATGATAACCTGCTTATCCTGTATTCATTTCAATGTACTGACCTTTTGATCTTATGCAGTGGCCAAGCAAAGCCTAGCAAGAGGGCGAAGAAGAACAAGCCAGCCGAAGAACCAATCTTAAATGAGCCGGAACTTGGAACAGCCGCCCCTGAAGCCTCCACTCATGAGCCGCCGCCTGAGCCAGCTCATGACATACCGACGCCCACTGCTTACCTGCCTGTCGAGCAAGCCGTCGATGGTTCTGAAAACCCGGAAGTCCCTAGCCTTGCCAGGACGGATGATCCTCAAGATGCTGATGTTGAAATCACCAAGACCGGCTTTACTGAGCCGGGGAGACCAACCGTGCTGGCCAAATGTTCTGCCAAGGATGAACTTCTGGAACGCCGTCGGGTTAAATTTGACGTCACTAAGTATACTCACATGAGTATTGGCGAAGTCTTTTCTGGCTATATGAGCCAAGTGCATAGCAGTCGTGACACCGAAATTGAAATGGTGAAGCAAATGTATCAGAAATTTGAGGTACAACCTTTTCTCCATATTCATTTATCCTTACTGTGCCAGCCCCAAGTCTATTGCTTATGATAAATATGATGTAGACTTTAGAAAGAAAACTTAGCAATATTAGTAATATAGTTGAACTAAAACATAGAAGAACTCTGGCTTACTCCGTAGTCCCCAAGGGGCGGTTTAATCAGTATGATTGAACCGGTTCTTCATATGGTTGCACAGAACAAACTATTTAAAAAGGCTTTAACAGCAATATGCATTAGCCCCCAAGTGCCAAATACTCTTGCTTGCAAAGTGATTGGGACTTACGGTCATGAACCACCACTTTAAAAAATTCTTCAGTATACATTAGTCCCCAAGTGCCAAGTGTTATTGTTTGCAAAAGACTTGGGACTTAATATTGCCTCATGAAAATCCTGCTTTTGACCCGGTATTTGTACAGGCCACCAATAGTCAATTTGAATCGGAAATATCTGACTTGAAGAACCGCCTGGAAGCTCAGGAGATTGAAACTCAAAAAGCCAACTCCAAATTCGAGTTCAGCGTATCTGAACAAGAAAAACTAAAAAAAAGACTTTGAAGTGGAGAAGAAGGCCTGGGCTGATGAAAAGAATGCCTTGATCAACCGAGCTGAGAAGGCAGAGGCGGCTCTTGCAGAAGCAACCGCCGAACTATCCAGTTTAAAACGCCATATATCTCAGATGGTCTCAGCAATCTTTGGTAAGCTATTCTGCTAGTGTTAGATATGTGAATCTGTCAAATGATCATAATATTGTCATCAACTCAACTAACATTGTAATGCAGGGCCCCAGAGTTCCAATCTGAACCAAAGCATGTTGATAAAGCTGAAGGCGGTTTATACGCTGGTGGAGCAACTCTACACCGGGTCTCAACGTGCTTTAGCCGCAGTGGCCCTGTCAAATGAAGTTCCCACTCTCCTGTCAGATGTATTAAAGCGGCTTGCTGTGCTACCTCAGCGGTTTAAGGAATTAGGGCGATCTTCTGCGAGAGCCGGAGCCGTAGCTGCATTAAGCCGGGCCAAGGCGTGGATACCGGAGCTAGACCCGACCGACATCGCCATTGGGTATCCAAGCTTAAAGGAGGACGACACACCTTTTGGACAGGAGGACTTCACCACTTGTGTGAAGGAAATACGCCCTGTGGCGACCCTGATTGCTGATGACACGGATCTTACCAAGTATCATCCGGGTTATGACGCTGAAAATCGGAGGATTCCCACGCCGCATTATGAAGTGATCAGCCTGATCCCTCCAATTCGTAAGCATACCTTCGCCCCTGAAGTTGACCCGGCCGGATTAATTGATGATGAAGCTGAATTTGAAGCTTTGAGTGGCATTGACTGGTCATCATCAACCTTCCAGGACAGGGAACAGGATGGAGGAGCGGAAAGGGATGATCCGGAAGCTTCAGGCCATCAACACAATTGATCCATCGGGCGGGTCATATTTATACTTTGCTAAAAAAACAATGTTAATCATTTGGACTCGGGGAGTCATGTAATAGGATAGACATAACTTGGTTTTGCCGTGCCTTCGTGCACGTGTTTGGTGGTCAATACTGTTAAGCCGCCATCTTATATTCATCCATATTATGCTTATCATCTGTTTTTCTTGTGCTTAAGAAAACTTTTACACTGTCCTGCATACAGAAGTAAATCACAAGACCCTTGGCGGTTTACCGCAGAGCGGGTCATATATCTTACATAGAGCCCGGAATATGTGAAAGAGTCATAGATAAACCGGTTATCATTTATAGCTTTGAAATATAACCACAATATCATACCAATGATCCTTTGATTTATACTGCCGGTTTATGTGACCCAAACAGTAAGGGTGACAACCCAATCTTGTAGATGCTGGTACTTCCACACATATGATTATTGTTATCTGCTAGCGACTTATTGACTAAGACCAAGCCGGGTTAAATAGAAGCTACTCATTAGACGCTTCCAATAGGATCAAAAAGAAGTCTCAAGACAAAAACTCAAAAAGAAGCTGTTTGCAAAAAAACATCAAAATAAACAAAATTTTGAGGCTTCTGATTCGAATACAATCAGTAAACCATTCCAAAGGGGTTAATCTAGGATTCGAATACAACCATGTAGCCCCAGTGGCTTTGGCGTTGCGCCGATCAAGAGGGTACCGACAGCTATGTTTTCTTTGGTTCGAATACGACCTATGTTTGAACAGGAAGCCCCCAAATGACCTTGAGAGTTTTTTAACGATGCTGATTCGAATACGATCAATGTCGGACCCAAAAGGGGTTGAGCTATGATTCGGATACGATCAAGAAGCCCCCTAGTGAGTTTGGCAGTGTGCCGATCAAAAGGGTATCGACAACTATGTTCTCTTTGGTTCGAATACGACCTATGTTTGAACAGGAAGCCCCCTAGTGACCATGAGGTGTAACGGCTAGATTCGAATACGATCATGAGCCGGACCAAGAGAGTTAAGCTGGATTCGAATACGATCAACCCCCAACTGGTCGTTTATGTTTAAAATAATAAGGACATATGATCATTGAGGATGAAAAGGACAGAGGTCCTGCTTTATTACTTATCATAATATATACATTTCATAATATGTACATCATGAGAGCCGGTGGCTCAAGTGTAGTAAGGCCGAAGATGAGCAATGTTCCACGGCCGGCGGGTCTCCACCTCTGACTTACTTGAGTCTTTGTACTCTCGAACATCGATAAGGTAGTATGACCCGTTGTTCAGGTTCTTGCTGACCGCAAAGGGTCCTTCCCAAGGAGGGGATAGCTTGTGCACATCGTACTGATCCTGGATGAGCCGGATCACCAAGTCACCTTCTTGAAAGGTTCTGGACTTAACCCAGCGGCTGTGATACCGGCGTAGGTCCTGCTGGTAAATCGCCGAGCGGGCTATTGCTAAGTCACGCTTCTCATCCAACAGGTCAAGTGCATCCTGACGGGCCTGTTCGTTATTAGCTTCAACGTAAGCCGCCACACGGGGCGAGTCATGAAGGATGTCACTTGGTAGAACCGCCTCTGCTCCATAAACCATGAAGAAAGGCGTATAACCCGTAGATCTATTAGGTGTAGTATTGATGCTCCATATCACAAAAGGCAACTCCTCCAACCAACAACCCGGCGTCCGCTGTAAGGGGACCATGAGCCGGGGTTTTATGCCTTTCAAGATCTCTTGATTGGCTCTTTTAGCTTGACCATTGGATTGAGGGTGAGCTACTGATGAAACATCGAGCCGGATATGCTCACGTTGATAGAACTCTTCCATGGCACCCTTGGACAGATTAGTACCATTGTCAGTTATGATGCTGTGTGGAAAACCAAAACGAAAGATCACCTTCTTCATGAATTGAACCACTGTGGCTGCATCACACTTACTGACCGGCTCTGCCTCAACCCACTTCGTGAACTTATCAACCGCCACCAGAAGGTGTGTCTTTTTATCTTTGGACCTTTTGAAAGGCCCAACCATATCAAGCCCCCAGACTGCAAACAACCAAGTAATTGGAATCATCCTCAATTCTTGAGCCGACACATGAGCCCGTCGTGAGAACTTCTAACAACCGTCACATTTATTGACCAAATCTTCCGCATCAGCATGAGCCGTCAGCCAATAAAATCCATGACGAAAAGCCTTGGCCACAAGGGATTTTGACCTGGCATGATGGCCACAATCACCTTCATGAATCTCACGAAGAATTTCTTGACCCTCCTCAGGAGAAACACAACATTGAAATGCCCTAGTAACACTGCGATGATGTAACTCCCCATTGGCAATCGTCATTGACTTAGACCGCCGGGTTACCTGCCGAGCCAAGGTTTCGTCCTCAGGCAATTCACCCCGGGTCATGTAAGCCAAATATGGCACTGTCCAATCTGGGATAACATGAAGAGCCGCCACCAGTTGTGCTTCCGGGTCAGGAAGAGCCAAGTCTTCCTCTGTAGGTAACTTGACAGAAGGATTATGCAAAACATCTAAGAAAGTGTTAGGTGGCACCGGCTTACGTTCAGACCCCAGCCGGCTTAAAGCAACGGTTGCCTCGTTCTTTCTGCGATCAATGTGTTCCACCTGGTAACCCTTGAAGTGTCCAGCAATTGCATCAACTTCACGACGATAAGCCGCCATGAGAGGATCCTTGGAATCCCACTTGCCTGATACTTGTTGAGCCACGAAATCTGAGTCGCAAAAGCATCTTACCCGGCTTAGGTTCATCTCCTTAGCAATCCGAAGACCATGGAGCAAGGCCTCATACTTAGTTGCATTATTAGTACAGGGAAACATCAACCGGAGCACATAACAAAATTTGTCACCTCGAGGGGAAGCTAAGACAACTCCAGCCCCCGAGCCCTCCAATTGCCTGGACCCATCAAAGTGAATAGTCCAATATGTGTTGTCCGGCTTCTCTTCAGGCATCTGCAGCTCTGTCCAATCATTGATGAAGTCCACCAGTGCTTGAGATTTAATAGCAGTGCATGGCACATACTTTAAACCATGAGGCCCAAGCTCAATGGCCCACTTGGTGACTCGTCCGGTGGCCTCTCTGTTCTGAATGATATCTCCCAAAGGCGCAGAACTTACCACAGTGATGGGGTGACCCTGGAAGTATTGCTTAAGCTTCCGACTTGGCATGAACACCCCATAAACAAGCTTCTGCCAATGTGGATATCTTTGCTTAGACTCAATAAGCACTTCAGTGATGTAGTAAACCGACCGTTGAACCGGATGCTCCTTGCGAGCCTCCTTGCGCTCCACCACAATTGCAACGCTGACAGCAAGCGTGTTAGCAGCCACATATAGCAGTAAGGGTTCCTTATAAATGGGAGCAGCAAGGACCGGCGGCTCAGATAAGTGTCTCTTCAAATCTTCAAAGGCAGCGTTAGCAACATCACTCTAGACAAAGTTGTATGTCTTCTTCATCATCTGATACAGTAGTATAGCCTTCTCACCTAACCGGCTTATGAACCGGCTTAAAGCAGCGATACGACCTGCCAGTCGCTGAACATCATTGACGCACGCCAGCTTAGCCAAAGAGGTGATTGCCTTGATCTTCTCCGGGTTAGCCTTAATGCCTCTGTTAGAAACCAGAAAACCCAAAAGTTTGCCTGCTGGCACGCCAAACACACACTTGGCCGGGTTAAGCATCATTTTGTAGACCCGGAGATTATCAAAGGTTTCCTTCAGATCATATATCAAGGTCTCCTTCTCTCTGGATTTCACCACAATATCATCCACATAAGCATGAACATTGCGCCCAATCTGATTGTGGAGACAGTTCTACACACATCGCTGATAAGTCGCCTGGGCACTCTTAAGCCCAAAAGGCATAGACACATAACAGAAGGCTCCAAACGGAGTGATGAAGGCCGTCTTTTCCTGGTCCTTAACTGCCATTTTGATATGATGATATCCAGAATAAGCATCCAAGAAGTTCAAACGCTCACAACCCGCCGTAGCATCAATGATTTGATCAATACGAGGGAGAGTGAAAGGATCAGCCAGACAAGCCTTATTTAAGTCCGTGTAATCCACACACATACGCCAGGTGCCGTTCTTTTTTAGTACAAGCACCGGGTTAGCCAACCACTCCGGGTGAAAAACTTCAACAATAAACCCGGCTGCCAAGAGCCGGGTCACCTCCTCACCTATAGCTTTACGCCTCTCCTCGTTAAACCGCTGAAGAAACTGCCTGACCGGCTTAAACTTTGGATCAATATTGAGAGTGTGCTCAGCGAGTTCTCTCGGTACACCCGGCATGTCACAAGGTCTCCATGCAAAGATGTCCCGGTTCTCATGGATGAACTCGATGAGCGCGCTTTCCTATTTGGGATCCAGATTGGCACTGATACTGAATTGCTTAGATGAGTCGCCTGGAACAAAATCAACAAGCTTAGTGTCATCGGCCGACTTAAATTTCATACCGGCTCGTGTTCCGTGGTTGTCTTCTTCAAAGACGTCATGTCCGCCGGGTCAACATTGTCTTTATAGAACTTCAACTCCTCTGCTACACAGATAGATTCAGCATAAGCAGCGTCGCCTTCCTCACATTCTAAGGCTATCTTCCGACTCCCATGTACAGTGATGGTGCCCTTGTGACCCGGCATCTTGAGCTGCAAGTAAACATAACACGGCCGCGCCATGAATTTGGCATAAGCCGGCCGTCCAAACAGGGCATGATATGGGCTCTTGATCTTGACCACTTCAAAGGTCAACTTCTCAGCCCTGGAATCATGCTCATCCCCAAAGGCTACTTCCAGCTCAATCTTACCCACTGGGTATGCCGACTTACCAGGCACTACTCCATGGAAAACAGTGTTGCATGTCTTGAGATTTTTATGAGTCAATCCCATGCGACGAAAGGTCTCATAATAGAGGATGTTGATGCTGCTGCCTCCATCCATGAGCACCTTTGTGAATTTGTATCCACCAACTTGAGGTGCCACCACTAAGGCCAAGTGACCCGGATTGTCAACCCGGGGAGGGTGATCCTCTCTACTCCATACGATAGGCTGCTCAGACCATCTCAGATAACGAGGGACCACCGGCTCAACAGCATTCACGGCCCTCTTATGAAGTTTCTGGTCCCTTTTGCACAGACTGGTGGTGAACACATGATATTGTCCACTATTCAGTTGCTTCGGGTTACTCTGATACCCGGATTGTTGCTGCTGCTGACCTCCCTGGCCAGATTGCTGATTATAACCACCTTGGTGACCTTGAGAGCCCTGGCCATGAAAGCCGCCACCACCTGAGCCGCCGCCCGAGCCATGAAACCCGCCACCGCCTGAGCCGCCGCCCGGCCCGTGGTTACCGTCGAACATTTAGAATTCTTGAAAGCCTTCATAATCGTACAGTCTTTCCACAGATGAGTGCCGGCTTCTCCCGGGTGCCGTGCCTTGGACAAGGCTCATTCATCAACTGCTCAAGGGTGGGACCTAACCTGCCAGACCGAGGAGGTGGCCTCGCCTTGCGTCGTTGATTATTGCCTTGTGTATTCGCCACAAACTCCGAGCTACCATCGGCCTTACATTTATTATTGCCTCCTTGATTCACCGGGTTATGCTGAAGACCCTTAGCGTTACCATTCTTCTTTCCCTTCCCCGTCTTCTCTTCATCAGACGTGGGATCCTTGGTACTATCAAAATCAGCGTATTTAACCAGAGCCGCCATTAGCTGACCCATGTCATTACAATCGCGCTTGAGCCGCCCCAGCTTCTGTTTCAGAGGTTCAAAACGGCAATTTTTCTCCAACATTAAGACTGCAGAGCCGGCATCCATCTTATCAGATGAATGTATCATTTCCTTCACCCGGCGCACCCAATGGGTCGTGGACTCACCTTCCTCTTGCTTGCAATTAGTCAAGTCCACAATCGACATAGGCTGCTTGCATGTGTCCTTGAAGTTCTGAATAAACCGGGCCTTTAACTCGGCCCAGGACCCAATGGAATTAGGTGGTAGTCCCTTTAACCAAGTGCGGGCCGTTCCATCCAGCATCATAGTGAAATACTTGGCCATCGCTGTGTCACTGACCTCCAACAGCTCCACGGCCATCTCATAGCTTTCAATCCATGCCCCAGGCTGTAAATCAGCTGTGTAATTTGGCACCTTTCGAGGTCCCTTGAAATACTTGGGTAAACGTTCATTACGCAGAGCCGGCACCAAACAAGGAACACCGCCGGTTCTTGTGGCCACGCCTGCCTCAACAGAAGTCATCGGATAAGCTGGGAAGGTTTGGTGAGCCGCCTGCTGAGCCGCCCGCTCAACCGCCTGTTGAGCCTCTTGATGTATCCTGCCCTGTACCGGGTTATGCCCACCTGGCTGGTTACGGCGCTGGGCATTGCTTGATACGGTCGCCGAATCCATATGTCTGCTGTAACTCGGGCTCCGGCTAGGGCGAGGAGTCGAATGAATCCTGTCTCGACTATAAGAATAAGCCTCCTGCTGCACCAGAGCTGTCTGAAGAAGTTCTCTAACCCTTCGCATTTCAACTGCTGTTGGAGAGTCGCCCTCCGCCGGGAGAGCCGCCAATCGCGCCGCCGCAGCGATCATGTTCTCCAGCGGGTTAGAATAATGACCCGGTGGTGTTGGCACATACTGAGGCGGAGCAGTATTTACTCAGGGAGATTCCGTTACCCGTGGTTGAACCGGCGCCCCAGCTCCGGGCGTCGCAGCTGGGTTTACCTCTGGCGGATTACTGGGACCTGCACTGGGTGTGCGGAAGAGATTTCTAGGATCGTCAATCAAAGGCAGACGGGATTGAGACTTCTGGTGCCTTCTCCTCATGACCTCATTTGATGCGTTTAAATCCATCGTAAGCTGGAACGCTTCTCATTGAAGCTGCTGGGCTCGAGCATCCAAAGCCGCCCGCTCCGTAGCCAATCTGGTGCCCTCAGCTGCTAAGTTTTCCTTGGCTTGTACTATCTCCTCACGTAACCGAACCACCTCTGCATCATGCTCAGCCTCATCCGCCGGATTAACTGTGGCGGTTAACAGGGTTGTCAGTCTATCCATGAGATCAATTAGCACCTGACCGGCGGGCGCACATGGCTTCCTGCCCCGGCTGCCGCTGACCCGGAGGTTATTGCTACCGCAGCCGTAGAGTTTTGACCTGGTTGAGTGCCGGCCATGAAGATCCCTACTCTGCTCGGCAGCTCAAAGGGGTCCGGAATACTGCTGCCATCGGAACAGCCCCCAAGCCCGCCGTCTTGTAATTGATACAACGAATCCGTCTCACCAGTGGACGACTCACCATCAGAGTAGATGGTCGTCTCACCGCCATCCACGGATCCTTCAGAAAATTCCCCTCCATGGATGCAACCCACGAAGGCACGCTTCATGACGGGCTGAGCCCGGGCGGGTCTCGCACGCTGAGCCGTCTCGATGATGTCGGTGCAGATGTCCGGCTCAGGGCCCGGCTCGCCAATCCGGCCGATGAAGACGTGGATTCCACCGAAGGGGACCCGGTACCCGTACTCAATTGAACCGGCGTCGGGGCCCCAGCCGGCGTCGTCGATGTAGAGCTTGCCGCGACGACTCTTGGTCATCCGGCCCACAACATATCCCTTGAGCCCTTCGAAGCTTCCCTTCAAGAACTCAAATCCACCGTGGCTGGCCCCACGGTGGGCGCCAACTGTCGTGGAATTGTCACGGCATATGTCCTCGTGAAAGGACTTAGTCATGGAGCCATCGCAACTAGGAAGCTTAAAGGGGTTGAAGCGGGACAAAGGACACGAGGGTTTATACTGGTTCGGCCCCTTGCGGTGAAGGTAAAAGCCTAATCTAGTTGAGGTGGAATTGCTAGGGTTTCGATGACCAGGGAGCGAATCCGCTATGCCTGGCTCTCGATTTGATATTACTTGCCCTAAGCCGCCGCAGGGTCGTCCCCTTATATACACGGGTTGACGCCCTGCGGCCTACAGAGTCCCGGCCGGCTCATATACAGTGTCCGGCTCGGTGACTAGTTAATCTTGCCTTATAATACAAGTCATGCCATTACGGTGATTTATCACTATGGGCCTTAAGTCGCTTGTTGGCTTTGGGCCCTTAACTGAACCGCCATCTTCAAACTCGGTCTTGGGCTTCGAGAGTTGTCACGACCGGTTTTCCAATAAAAATATTTATTGAGAAACCGACCCCTTTTACGGACCAATAGAGAAGAATCCTTCTCACTGGTAGACAATATCTTGATCACAGAAGAGAAACCAGGAGTACTAAATATAATACAAGGTTGAGCGGAGACTTCTCAACAATTTATTACAAGCATGCCAATAATACATAAAGGCGGATAGGGTGGCATAACTACTAACTCACAATAAAAGCGGTGGTGGATATATCACAGCGAAGTGGGTGACATGACTCCTGAATCTAACAGCTCTTCGAGCGTCGGAGTGAGGCTCGAGTATACTTATATGTGGGTGGCAGAAGCGTATATAATACAAGTGACCAATATCCAGGATCACACGGGACTGACTGGGATTCCTCTAGGCGTCGGACTCACTATCAAACTCTTCATCCATGAGATCGCCTTCGTCAACATCTGGCCAAATCAACAAGCCAGGTGAGTACTATGAAAGTACTCTCAAGACAGTTCGGACATAGGATATAACAAGTGTAAACATGATGCATATGAACAGATTAACAAAGCGCACTCAGACCATGAGATAGCAATGCATGGGAAAAAAAGGGAAGTCGGGCGGTAGTCCTCCCGAAAACCCAACGTAATACTGAAGGCCAATCGAGTGTCTGAATGACTCCTCGAAAGGATACAAATGAAATAACAATGCCGCAGTCGGGCGTCAAGGCGACACCACATAAAGGGCTTATAATGGAAAATAAATGACAGTGCGTGCCACAGTCGGACGTCTGAAGCGACATCACATAAAGGGATTACATCGAAAATAAATGACAAGAGTGCCACAGTCGGATGTCTGAGCGACATCACATAAAGGGCTTATATCGAAAATAAATGACAAGAGTGCCACAGTCGGACGTCTGAGCGACATCACATAAAGGGCTTATATTGAAAGTAAATGACAAGGGTGCCACAGTCGGACGTCTAAGCGACATCACATAAAGGGCTTATATTGAAAGTAAAGGACAAGGGTGCCACAGTCGGACGTCTAAGCGACATCACATAAAGGGCTTATATTGAAAGTAAAGGACAAGGGTGCCACAGTCGGACGTCTAAGCGACATCACATAAAGGGCTTATATTGAAAGTAAAGGACAAGGGTGCCACAGTCGGACGTCTAAGCGACATCACATAAAGGGCTTATATTTCATAACTTAATATTTCAGCAGCTCATGAATTTAAATCATTTCAAGGGAATATTCAGGTACGAGATAAATAAAAGGTTAGTCCATCCACAGGAATAACAATTCAAACGGGTATACCACTCAAGCTTGTTCACCGGGGATTTACCACGAGGACTGACATAGATATGGATATACTGGCCATGGTCCTTGACCATGGGCACGATGACTCGGAAGGATTTAACTCTGCAGAGTTTGTACTCTTAACCACAGCCAACGGATTTCAGTAGTCACAAGGGACTAGTTCCGTTTATGGTGTTTTAGGAGAAACACATCTAACCAGTACACACCCATTCAACATTCCGATGCCAGGAATCACCCTCGGCAACGTTCAAGAAAAACTTTGAGACGGGGAGGCTACAACCTCGCGTAGCATGGAATCAAATTTATATACGCGCGCTCTAAGGGGTGCCCCCCTCTCGGTCCCAACCGGAAACACCCATGCCCCCTGACCGGATGACTGGCTTTAATCCAGGGCCATGGAACCCTCATCCCGGCCCCTCTATTTGGTGTGTACAAGGAAAGAGGTTAACAACTTACTAAACCGTATTCTTTGCAGAAAACATGTGGCAGCACGAAAGGGAAGAACGGTAACGTGACTCAGTCCACGTTAATGTCGGAGTTTATCGGATGACGTAAGACTGGCATGCTACAACAATACCATCTTACTACCTTTCATGTCACCACATAATCAGGTTATCTCTCATCAAAGATCACGGTAACTTCGAAACACACGGATAGTTGCCTTGCATGCAACGCAATACTCACCGATGCTCATATGCCATGCACAAACCATTCAAGCAAACATGCAAAACACCCATCATATCAAAGGTTCAAACATGCTTGCCTGGTTCGAAGAAGTCGGAGTCTAGCTCGGTGAAGTTCGCGGCTCCGTCACCTCCTCCGGAACCTACGGTATAACGGAACCGTACACTAAAGTGAAAATCGTAGCGTGCATAAAAATTGTTCCAATTTTTTTCCAAATAAATACTATAAAAAACTAGACAAAATTATAAGACTGACAGAAAAAGAATCAATCAAAAATCATCTTTTATTAAAAAGTTATAAGGGTTTTAGTCCAAGGACTGATCTGTGATGAAACAGAAAAGAAACAGGGGACTTGTTTGAAAAACCAGAAAACGGTTCGGAAAGAAATGCGCCAGCCCAAAGGGAAAGCGCATTTGCCCGAAGGCATCACCAGAAAACGGTTCGAAGGGGGGGGGAAGAGAGAGGCTGACGGGGGGTCCCACCCGTCGGGTTTAAAACTCCAAAGGAGCTCGCCGGCGCCCGAAGGCTGCGGTGGCCGCCGGCGTTGAACCACGGTGAGGCAGAGAGATCGGAGGGTACCAAGAGGTTCAGGGTGTTCTTCCGCGTCGGTGGGTGGTGGACTTGGTCGTCGGAGAGCACCACGTCGACGGCGACACTTTCTCCGGCGAACGGTGGTTCGGGCGATGGTGGAGTACTTCGGTGAGCGCTGCAAACTCCAAATTGAAGCGCGGGTCAAAAGAGTGGATGCATTAGGAAGCTACTGGCAAGAGTTGAGGGGTAGGGGTGCACGCACGGGGGTGAATCGAGCTGGACCCCGTGGCGGGTCGAGGCGGCCGGAGTTGGGGAAGAAGGCTCCCTCGGGGCTCTTCCAGTGGCTTGGCGTGGTATTGGTGGAGTGCAGAGGTGGTGTGGGTTCGAGTTCGAGCTCGGGGCCTCCTTTTATAGGCGATCCGAGGGGGTGGCCGTGAACGGGATAGCTCCGGCGAGCGATTACAGCGAGGCAGAGGTTGGGCAGGGGGTTTAAGCGGCTAGGCACCATCAGGGAGGATCACTGGTGCCGTTCCCCCGCTAACCTCGGTCGGGCTTGGCGTAATGCGCCGATCCTCGACGGGGCGGCCGTACGGGCACGGCGGCGGCAGGGAGCGCGCTCCGCACCTAGCAGTTCACGACGACGGATGGCAGCGTGCACGGGTGAGTGGGTGGCCACGCGGCGGCCTCCGGTGGCTTGGGCGACGCTGGACGGCGCCGTCCACGCTGCGCTTCTCTCTGGCAGCCGCAAAGCCGCCGCTGCCGTCGCTCACGGGGTGGCGCACTCCTCCTGCTCGTCGCCGATGCCCGCAAACTTCCAGGCGATCGTGCGGCGCAGGGATAAGAAGGAGGGAACAGGGAGCAAGGCGCCACCGTGGTACTGGCGAGATCGAGAACGGTTTCTGAAGAAAACGACAACAGCTTCTGAAACTGTTACTCTGAATTTCTGAACATGACAGAAACAGTGCCCTTCAGGTGTTCGACGAAATGATTTGGCATGAAGAAAAAAAATTCTGGAGCTGGGACTTGGTGAGGTGACCTCTCAATGTATCCAGAGGCTGCCTGAATTTTCTCAAATTTTTAGGAGGAGAGAACAATTGAATTTCATCAAATTTGGCAAATATGGTCCAAACTTGCAGCAAGCACAATTTGAAATATTTGAACTGGAGACCAGTGGATCTTCATGGATCTTGGTTGAGGGCTCTAAGGACTAGCTAGTGAATTTGGTTTGGAGGCAAAACTCAAAGTAGAAATGGTAGCTCCTTTGTAAATCTCCAAGAGCTAAAGTAGAAGGCAGAAATTATTTTTGATAAGAAATAAATGGAAAAGAAATTATGGGGAGGTTCAACTTGCTGGATTTGAAGTATATCTTGACACAAAGATGGGAGATGGCTTATGCGAGGTGGTTTCCACTCATGTCATGGCATGAGGGGATTTTTGAAAGGTGAAAAGATCACTCCAATTGCCATAGGGATTTTTAAAAGATTTTTCCAAATGAAAATTCCCAAATGAAAAGCATTTGGTTTTGAGTCCAAATAAGAAGGGAAAAACCTCCAAGACCAAAAATCAAGTCTTGGGTGAATCCAAACAAAACACTTGTCATAAAAGAGAATTTTTTTGAGAGGGAGAGTTCTTTAGAAGAAAATTTTAAATAACATCCCTCAAATCAAATAAAAGTTTGGAAAAGCCAATTAAATTTTTTGGGTGTCACAACACCTACCCCCTTAGGAAAAATCTCGTCCTCGAGATTTCAGCTGATCCTCAAATAGATGTGGGTACTCTGCCTGAAGAAAATCTTCTCTTTCCCATTTAGCTTCATCCTCGGTGTGATTGCTCCACTGAACCTTGAAAATTTTTATCGTTTTCTGACGGGTCCTCCTTTCAGACTCTTCCAATATCTTTACTGGCCGCTCTCTGTAGGTGAGGTCTGGTTGCACATCAATGCTCTCATGAGATACATGCTTCTCCGGGTTGCTCACACATTTCCTCAACTGTGAGACATGGAACACGTCGTGGACGTCTGACAGCTCTTTGGGTAGGTCTATCTGGTAGGCTACTGTGCCTCTTCGTGCAACTATACAGAAGGGTCCAATAAATCTCGGGGCTAGCTTCCCTTTAATTTTGAACCGTTGCAGGCCTCGCATAGGAGACACTCGTAGGTATACGTAATCACCGGGTTCAAAGCTGACCTCACGATGTTTTCGATCGTAATAGCTCTTTTGTCGGCTTTGAGCTGTCTTGAGTCTGTCCCTGATCTGTTGAACTTTCTCCTCGGCTTCCTTGAGCATGTCTGGGCCGAAGATACGACTGTCACCTGTCTTTGACCAATTTAGTGGGGTACGACACCTCCGTCCGTACAGTGCTTCAAAAGGTGCCATTTGTAGGCTGGCTTGGTAACTGTTGTTGTAAGCAAACTCGGCATACGACAAACTTTCTTCCCAACTGGATCCATAGGTCAGCACACAGGCTCTCAGCATGTCCTCTAGGATTTGGTTCACGCGTTCCGCCTGTCCATCAATCTGAGGGTGGTACGCTGTACTGAAAGCTAGTTGCGTGCCCAGAGCTTGTTGTAGGTGATCCCAAAATTTAGAGACAAATTGAGTGCCTCGGTCGGATATTATAGTCTTTGGGACTCCATGCAAACAAACTATACGGGAGAGATAAAGATTGGCTAGCCTTTGTGTGGAGTAGGTCGTCTTCACGGGAATGAAATGTGCTACCTTGGTTAGCCTATCTGTGATGAACCATATGGCGTCATTTCCGCGTTGTGATCGAGGTAGTCCGACGATGAAGTCCATTCCAATTTCATCCCATTTCCACTCAGGTATCCTGTTTGGCTGTAGTAGCCCTGCTGGCTTTTGATGCTCGGCTTTAATGCGCTGACATGAATCGCAACAAGCAATAAATGCGGCTATATCCCTTTTCATACCGTGCCACCAAAATCTTTCCTGAATGTCTTTGTACATTTTGGTTCCTCCAGGGTGGATCGAGTATGGGGCGGTGTGGCTTTCGGTTAGGATTTGTTGCTTGAGTTCCTCAATGTTTGGTACGCAAAGTCTGTCCCCGTACCATAATATTCCTTCATTGTCTGTGACGAACTCTGAAGCCTTGCCAAGGCTCATCTTCCTCTTTATACCTTCGATGCTGGGATGTCCATGCTGAGCCTTCTTAATTTGTTCCACTAGGGTGGGATGTATCTCCAGATTTGATACGTTGCCCTCGGAGACTAACACCATGTTGAGTCTAGCGAACTCCTGCTGAAACTCAGGCCTCAAGTTCTGTGGACTGTCGTTGCCCGGGCTGGGGTTCCGACTAAGGGCATCTGCCACTACATTTGCTTTCCCTGGATGGTAGTGAATGCCGACATCATAGTCCTTGACCAATTCCAACCAGCGTCGTTGGCATAAATTTAGCTCTGGTTGTGTGAAAATGTATTTAAGGCTCTTATGGTCCGTATATATTTCACAACGATTTCCCAACAGAAAGTGCCTCCACTCCTTGAGTGCATGGATGACCGCTGCTAGCTCCAAGTCATGAGTTGGATAATTTTCCTCATGCTTCCGTAGTTGCCTGGAAGCATACGCGACAACTTTGCCGTCCTGCATCAGCACGCACCCGAGGCCCTTCCGGGATGCGTCACAATACACTTCAAAACTCTTGTGTATGTCTGGCACGATCAAAACTGGTGCTGTTGTTAGTTTCTTCTTGAGTTCTTGGAAGCTTTTCTCGCATGCTTCCGTCCATACAAACTTCTTGTCTTTCTTGAGCAACTGTGTCATTGGTTTTGCCACAGTGGAGAATCCTTCAATAAATCTTCTGTAATATCCGGCCATTCCTAGGAAACTCCGCACATCTGTCACGTTGGCTGGTGGTTTCCAGTCAAGTATGGCTTTGACTTTTTCTGGGTCTACGGCCACGCCTTCTTGGGTCAATATATGGCCTAGAAAACCAACTTGTCTCAGCCAAAATTCACACTTGCTAAATTTGGCGTACAATTGATGTTTCCTTAATTCTCCCAAAACAATTTTGAGATGTTCAGCATGCTCTTCTGGTGTCCTTGCGTATACCAGAATATCATCAATGAACACCACAACAAATTTGTCCATGAATTTCATAAACACTTTGTTCATGAGGTGGACGAAATATGCGGGGGCGTTCGTCAGTCCAAACGGCATTACTGTGAACTCATATAATCCGTATCTGGAGGTGAATGCTGTCTTAGGGATATCCTCCGTCCGTACTTTTAATTGGTGATATCCCGATCTTAAATCAATTTTTGAGAACACCTTGGCTTGTGCGAGCTGGTCAAAGAAATCATTTATCCGTGGCATCGGATATTTGTTTTTGATGGTGACCATATTGAGAGCTCGATAGTCTATACACAATCTCAGTGTCCCATCCTTTTTCTTGGTGAATAATACTGGCGAACCCCAAGGTGAGGAGCTGGCTCGATTAAACCCTTTGTCCAGTAATTCCTTTATTTGCTTTTTCAATTCTACCAACTCTGAGGGTGCCATTCTATAAGGTTTCTTATAGATGGGAGTGGTGCCAGGTGCTAGTTCAATGCTGAACTCTATCTCTCGGTCTGGTGGCATGCCTGGTAGTTCTTCAGGAAATACGTCTGGAAACTCGCACACCACTGGAACTTTTCTCAATTCTGAAATGTCTACTTTGTTCAACTTTGGTTGCCATGACCGTGGTCTCTTTTGAGCTGTAACTTTTATGGTCTTGCCGTGATGATGAGTGAGAATCACAGTCCGATTGAAACAATCAATAAATCCCTTGTTGGTGGTCAACCAATCCATTCCTAGGATAACATCCAGTCCTTTATTTTCCAACACGATGAGATTAGCCTGAAACTTTAGTCCTTCGAATTCAATAATCACTCCTTGGCAGTAACTCTGAGTGATCTGCTTATTCCCGGGGGACTTGATGATCATAGATTTTTCCAAAGGAAGTATCGGAAAACCATGTTGCAAAACAAAACTCTTCGAAATGAACGAGTGAGAAGCTCCAGAATCAAACAAAACCGTGGCAGGTACTGTGTTGACAGGGAACGTACCGAGTACGATGTCTGGGGCATTCTGTGCTTCTTCTCTGGTCACATGGTTCAGGTGACTCTTCCTGTGGTTGTTGCTGGGATTGAAATTGTTGCGCTTGGGGGCTGGATTATTCTCACCATTGTTCGGCTTGGGGGCCGAGTTCCTTGGCTTTGGGCACTGTTTGGCATGGTGCCCTTCTTCACCACAAGCATAGCAAGTGACCCCTGGACGGTATGTAAAGTCCTTGTCCCTTGAATGAAACTGTCTGGTTGGCCTTACAGCAGTAGGCGTGGACTTTCTCGCTTCAATCCTCTGAACATCAGTCTTGCTTCGGTTGTTGCAAGCAAGAGTCGTCTTGTCCCTCTTTCGCTTACGAATATCTTCCAGACTGCGGCGCTCATTCTCCAAAGTAATGGCCTTGTCAACCAGAGTTTTGAAATCTGGGAAAGTGTGTACGACCAGTTGGCATCTTAGTGCTGGTGCCAGGCCGTCCAAGAATTTTTCCATCCTCTTGTTCTCAGTCATATGCTCGTCGTAGGCATAACGAGATAGCTGGGTAAACTGACTGTTGTATTCCGTCACTGTCATGCCTCTCTGCTTGAGGTCATCAATTTCTCTTTTCTTGATTTTTATGATGCTCCTAGGGATGTGTGCCCCACGAAAACCTTCCTTAAACTCCTCCCAGGTGATGTTATGTTCACTGGGATGCATGTGTAGGAAGTTCTCCCACCATGCTGCAGCTGCTCCAGTGAGGTAGTGAGGTGCATAAAGCACCTTCTCATGGTCAGAACATTGAGCAATAATCAACTTTCTTTCGATGTCATGAAGCCAATCATCGGCTTCAACCGGCCTATCAGTGTGAGCAAACGTTGGAGGGCGTGTCTTCTGCAGTTCAGACAACTTGGTGTGTGGTTGGTATGGCTCACGGTGATTCCCCATATTGATGATGTGATTCATCATTTCTTGGTGTTGCTGTTGGCTTTGTTCGAAAAGGTGGCATACTTGAGATAAGGCTGCCTCGCTGTCCAGTTGACTAGACTGTCCCTGAGTGAAGTTGTTGCTTGTCTGTGTTCCATAAACTTCTTCTGGTTGATTGGGCATGGAACGAGTCCATTGACGAGACATTTTCTAGTCTGGGGTATTATTTTGCAAAATTCATGAGAAGAACTGTGGCACAAGAAATTTTTTGCAAGGACGAAAACTTTAAAAGACCTCAAGTTTTTTTTCAAGAACATAAACGATTTCGCACGGAGAAGGACTGCTTAGCACATATCTTACACGCGATACGCAAACGTACGATACATCACTCAGGAGGTGCGTACACACTCCTGACATGTTATTAAGGCTAGCACACTCCTCCGGGATCCTACATGATGCGCACACAAATACTACAAACTAACGTACAGATAAAACATAACATCCACGCAGGCACATCGCGCGACGACTAGGCGCACTCAGTCGGAGATGGTGAAGATATCCTTCCCCTTGCCGAGGGTAAGGCCCAACGGTGCAGGAGACTCAACCTCCACCTCCTCCCTAAGAGGCTCCAGGCGCGTAGCACTGCGCTGAGGTGATGGCGCGGGTGCGACAGGCGGTAGTGTGGGTGCAGCAGGCGGTGGAGCTCTGATTGGAGTAGGAGCAATGACCCGGTCGAACTCCTCAGTGGTAGGCAGACGGCGGGCAGTGGCCAAAATGGCAGGTGAATAGGACACTGAGGACGAGACGTACGTCAGTGGCAGTGCTATGTGGAGAAGCTCCTTCCTGTTGGCAGAACCGCCCCGAAATAAGTCCATCCGGGCAGCCACAAGATCGTCCACGAGGTTGTCGAAATCGTCCTCCAGAGCTTTGAGATACTCAACAAGCATCTCGATAGCTTCATCTCGCTCTCCCCTATGGCAGGCAAATGCATAGTGACAAGTATATGGCACATGGCATGGGAGGTAGCGGTAGCGACGAGTCTTCATCGAAGGAAGAATGTCCCGAAGGCGAGCTATCGCCTCACGGGCAACCATCTGCATGGCATGCCTCTCCGTAGGCATGGCCCTTCCCACAAAACGGAAGTGGCGAGACGCAGAACGTCCCCCCTTGAATTGCACCACGGCCTGGTGCATAGACACGTCGTCGATGAGCTTGTGCTGGTAAAGCGTGAACTCCGGACGAGTCGCTGGCCCGATCGCGAGCTTGGTGATGAAGACGAGGAGTTTGACAAACCCCTCGGGCACATTAGTGAACACCCGAGTCTCGCAGTTGCTGCCAGCCATCTACAAAAGTAGGCAAAAATTCTGAGTAGTCAAATCATAAATTTATGATGACCAACAGAAAATAGCTACATTTGCAAAATGCTGAAAAGCACTAAAGACGCTAATAACCGATTAGCGATCGCACCTAGTGGCTTCCTACAGTCAGCCTGGCTCTGATACCAAGCTTATCACGACCGGTTTTCTAATAAAAATATTTATTGAGAAACCGATCCCTTTTACGGACCAATAGAGAAGAATCCTTCTCACTGGTAGACAATATCTTGATCACAGAAGAGAAACCAGGAGTACTAAATATAATACAAGGTTGAGCGGAGACTGCTCAACAATTTATTACAAGCACGCCAATAATACATAAAGGCGGATAGGGTGGCATAACTACTAACTCACAATAAAAGCGGTGGTGGATATATCACAGCGAAGTGGGTGACATGACTCCTGAATCTAACAGCTCTTCGAGCATCGGAGTGAGGCTCGAGGATACTTATATGTGGGTGGCGGAAGCGTATATAATACAAGTGACCAATATCCAGGATCGCACGGGACTGACTGGGATTCCTCTAGGCGTCGGACTCACTATCAAACTCTTCATCCATGAGATCGCCTTCGTCAACATCTGGCCAAATCAACAAGCCAGGTGAGTACTATGAAAGTACTCGCAAGACAGTTCGGACATAAGATATAACAAGTGTAAACATGATGCATATGAACAGATTAACAAAGCGCACTCAGACCATGAGATAGCAATGCATGGGGAAAAAAAGGGAAGTCGGGCGGTAGTCCTCCCGAAAACCCAACGTAATACTGAAGGCCAATCGAGTGTCTGAATGACTCCTCGAAAGGATACAAATGAAATAACAATGCCGCAGTCGGGCGTCAAGGCGACACCACATAAAGGGCTTATAATGGAAAATAAATGACAGTGCGTGCCACAGTCGGACGTCTAAAGCGACATCACATAAAGGGCTTATATCGAAAATAAATGACAAGAGTGCCACAGTCGGACGTCTGAGCGACATCACATAAAGGGCTTATATCAAAAATAAATGACAAGAGTGCCATAGTCGGACGTCTGAGCGACATCACATAAAGGGCTTATATTGAAAGTAAATGACAAGGGTGCCACAGTCGGACGTCTAAGCGACATCACATAAAGGGCTTATATTGAAAGTAAAGGACAAGGGTGCCACAGTCGAACGTCTAAGCGACATCACATAAAGGGCTTATATTGAAAGTAAAGGACAAGGGTGCCACAGTCGGACGTCTAAGCGACATCACATAAAGGGCTTATATTGAAAGTAAAGGACAAGGGTGCCACAGTCGGACGTCTAAGCGACATCACATAAAGGGCTTATATTTCATAACTTAATATTTCAGCAGCTCATGAATTTAAATCATTTCAAGGGAATATTCAGGTACGAGATAAATAAAAGGTTAGTCCATCCACAGGAATAACAATTCAAACGGGTATACCACTCAAGCTTGTTCACCGGGGATTTACCACGAGGACTGACATAGATATGGATATACTGGCCATGGTCCTTGACCATGGGCACGATGACTCGGAAGGATTTAACTCTGCAGAGTTTGTACTCTTAACCACAGCCAACGGATTTCAGTAGTCACAAGGGACTAGTTCCGTTTACGGTGTTTTAGGAGAAACACATCTAACTAGTACACACCCATTCAACATTCCGATGCCAGGAATCACCCTCGGCAACGTTCAAGAAAAACTTTGAGACGGGGAGGCTACAACCTCGCGTAGCATGGGATCAAATTTATATACGCGTGCTCTAAGGGGTGCCCCCCTCTCGGTCCCAACCGGAAACACCCATGCCCCCTGACCGGATGACTGGCTTTAATCCAGGGCCATGGAACCCTCATCCCGGCCCCCTCTATTTGGTGTGTACAAGGAAAGAGGTTAACAACTTACTAAACCGTATTCTTTGCAGAAAACATGTGGCAGCACGAAAGGGGAAGAACGGTAACGTGACTCAGTCCACGTTAACGTCGGAGTTTATCGGATGACATAAGACTGGCATGCTACAACAATACCATCTTACTACCTTTCATGTCACCACATGATCAGGTCATCTCTCATCAAAGATCACGGTAACTTCGAAACACACGGATAGTTGCCTTGCATGCAACGCAATACTCACCGATGCTCATATGCCATGCACAAACCATTCAAGCAAACATGCAAAACACCTATCATATCAAAGGTTCAAACATGCTTGCCTGGTTCGGAGAAGCCGGAGTCTAGCTCGGCGAAGTTCGCGGCTCCGTCACCTCCTCCGGAACCTACGGTATAACGGAACCGTACACTAACGTGAAAATCGTAGCGTGCATAAAAATTGTTCCAAATTTTTTCCAAATAAATACTATAAAACAGTAGACAAAATTATAAGACTTACAGAAAAAGAATCAATCAAAAATCATCTTTTATTAAAAAGTTATAAGGGTTTTAGTCCAAGGACTGATCTGTGATGAAACAGAAAAGAAACAGGGGACTTGTTTGAAAAACCAGAAAACGGTTCGGAAAGAAATGCGCCAGCCCAAAGGGAAAGCGCATTTGCCCGAAGGCGTCACCAGAAAACGGTTCGAAGGGGGGGGGGAAGAGAGAGGCTGAAGGGGGTCCCACCCGTCGGGTTTAAAACTCCAAAGGAGCTCGCCGGCGCCCGAAGGCTGCGGTGGCCGCCGGCGTCGAACCACGGCGAGGCAGGGAGATCGGAGGGTACCAAGAGGTTCAGGGTGTTCTTCCGCGTCGGTGGGTGGTGGACTTGGTCGTCGGAGAGCAGCACGTCGACGGCGACACTTTCTCCGGCGGACGGTGGTTCGGGCGATGGTGGAGTACTCCGGTGAGCGCTGCAAACTCCAAATTGAAGCGCGGGTCAGAAGAGTGGATGCATTAGGAAGCTACTGGCAAGAGTTGAGGGGTAGGGGTGCACGCACGGGGGTGAATCGAGCGGGACCCCGTGGCGGGTCGAGGCGGCCGGAGTTGGGGAAGAAGGCTCCCTCGGGGCTCTTCCAGTGGCTTGGCGTGGTATTGGTGGAGTGCAGAGGTGGTGTGGGTTCGAGTTCGAGCTCGGGGCCTCCTTTTATAGGCGATCCGAGGGGGTGGCCGTGAACGGGATAGCTCCGGCGAGCGATTACGGCGAGGCAGAGGTTGGGCAGGGGGTTTAAGCGGCTAGGCACCATCAGGGAGGATCACTGGTGCCGTTCCCCCGCTAAACCTCGGTCGGGCTTGGCGTAATGCGCCGATCCTCGACGGGGCGGCCGTACGGGCACGGCGGCGGCAGGGAGCGCGCTCCACGCCTAGCAGTTCACGACGACGGATGGCAACGTGCACGGGTGAGTGGGTGGCCACGCGGCGGCCTCCGGTGGCTTGGGCGGCGCTAGACGGCGCCGTCCACGCTGCGCTTCTCTCTGGCAGCCACAAAGCCGCTGCTGCCGTCGTTCACGGGGTGGCGCACTCCTCCTGCTCGTCGCCGACGCCCGCAAACTTCCAGGCGATCGTGCGGCGCAGGGATAAGAAGGAGGGAACAGGGAGCAAGGCGCCACCGTGGTACTGGCGAGATTGAGAATGGTTTCTGAAGAAAATGACAGCAGCTTCTGAAACTGTTACTCTGAATTTCTGAACATGACAGAAACAGTGCCCTTCAGGTGTTCGACGAAATGATTTGGCATGAAGAATTTTTTTTCTGGAGCTGGCACTTGGTGAGGTGACCTCTCAATGCATCCAGAGGCTGCCTGAATTTTCTCAGATTTTTAGGAGGAGAGAACAATTGAATTTCATCAAATTTGGCAAATATGGTCCAAACTTGTAGCAAGCACAATTTGAAATATTTGAACTGGAGACCAGTGGATCTTCATGGATCTTGGTTGAGGGCTCTAAGGACTAGCTAGTGAATTTGGTTTGGAGGCAAAACTCAAAGTAGAAATGGTAGCTCCTTTGTAAATCTCCAAGAGCTAAAGTAGAAGGCATAAATTATTTTTGATAAGAAATAAATGGAAAAGAAATTATGGGGAGGTTCAACTTGCTGGATTTGAAGTATATCTTGACACAAAGATGGGAGATGGCTTATGGGAGGTGGTTTCCACTCATGTCATGGCATGAGGGGATTTTTGAAAGGTGAAAAGATCACTCCAATTGCCATAGGGCTTTTTAAAAGATTTTTCCAAATGAAAATTCCCAAATGAAAAGCATTTGGTTTTGAGTCCAAATAAGAAGGGAAAAACCTCCAAGACCAAAAATCAAGTCTTGGGTGAATCCAAACAAAACACTTGTCATAAAAGAGAATTTTTTTGAGAGGGAGAGTTCTTTAGAAGAAAATTTTAAATAACATCCCTCAAATCAAATAGAAGTTTGGAAAAGCCAATTAAAAATTTTGGGTGTCACAAGAGTCTTCGTAGGTATAACTTGGCCCATCCAGGGCGGGTCATACCTAACAGTTATATTCCCAACAGCTAGGCGATTGTCTGTTGTGTGCTAGGCGCCCCCTCCCACATATATATTGAAGGAAATATGCCCTAGAGGCAATAATAAAGTTGTTATTTATATTTCATTATATCATGATAAATGTTTATTATTCATGCTAGAATTGTATTAACCGGAAACTTAGTACATGTGTGAATACATAGACAAACTGAGTGTCACTAGTATGCCTCTACTAGACTAGCTCGTTGAATCAAAGATGGTTAAGTTTCCTAGCCATAGACATGAGTTGTCATTTGATTAACGGGATCACATCATTAGAGAATGATGTGATTGACTTGACCCATCCGTTAGCTTAGCACGATGATTGTTTAGTTTGTTGCTATTGCTTTCTTCATGACTTATACATGTTCCTATGACTATGAGATTATGCAACTCCCGAATACCGGAGGAACACTTTCTGTGCTATCAAACGTCACAACGTAACTGGGTGATTACAAAGATGCTCTACAGGTGTCTCCAATGGTGTTTGTTGAGTTGGCATAGATCGAGATTAGGATTTGTCACTCTGATTGTTGGAGAGGTATCTCTGGGCCCTCTCGGTAATGCTCATCACTATAAGCCTTGCAAGCAATGTGACTAATGAGTTAGTTGCGGGATGATGCATTATGGAACGAGTAAAGAGACTTGCCGGTAACGAGATTGAACTAGGTATTGAGATACCGACGATCGAATCTCGGGCAAGTAACATACCGATGACAAAGGGAACAACGTATGTTGTTATGCGGTTTGACCGATATAGATCTTCGTAGAATATGTAGGAACTAATATGAGCATCCAGGTTCCGCTATTGGTTATTGACCGGAGATGAGTCTCGGTCATGTCTACATAGTTCTCGAACCCGTAGGGTCCGCACGCTTAACGTTCGGTGACGATCGATATTATGAGTTTATGTGTTTTGATGTACCGAAGGTAGTTCGGAGTCCCGTATGTGATCACGGACATGACGGGGAGTCTCGAAATGGTCGAGACATAAAGATTGATATATTGTACGGCTGTGTTCGAACACCGGAAGTGTTTCGGATAAAACCGGAGTGCCGGAGGGTTACCGAAACCCCCCCGGGAAGTTATTGTAACCTTAGTGGGCTTTAGGGGAGAGAGAGGGCAGCAGCCAGGAGGTGGCTCCCCCCATGCGAGTCCGAATTGGACTAGGGGAGGAGGGCGCGACCCCTCTTTCCCTCTCCCTCCCCCTCTCCTTCCTCCCCCTCCTAGTAGGACTAGGAAAGGAGGAATCCTACTCCTACTAGGAGGAGGATTCCTCTCCCCTTGGCGCGCCCTCTAGGGACGGCCGGCCTCCTCCTCCCCTCCTTTATATACGGGGGAGGGGGGCACCCCATAGACACACAAGTTGATTGTTTAGCCATGTGCGGTGCCCCCCTCCACAGATTTCCACCTTGGTCATATCGTTGTAGTGCTTAGGCGAAGCCCTACGTTGGTAACTTCATCATCACCGTCATCACGCCGTCGTGCTGACGAAGCTCTCCCTCGACACTCAGCTGGATCTAGAGTTCGTGGGACGTCACCGAGCTGAACGTGTGCAGATCGCAGAGGTGCCGTACTTTCGGTACTAGGATCGGTCGGATCATGAAGACGTATGACTACATCAATCGCGTTGTCATAACGCTTCCGCTTTCGGTCTACGAGGGTACGTGGACAACACCCTCCCCTCTCGTTGCTATGCATCACCTAGATGGATCTTGCATGTGCGTAGGATTTTTTTTGAAATTACTGCGTTCCCCAACAGTGGCATCCGAGCCAGGTCTTTGCGTAGATGTTATATGCACGAGTAGAACACAAAGAGTTGTGGGCGATAATAGTCATACTGCTTACCAGCATGTCATACTTTGATTCGGCGGTATTGTTGGATGAAGTGGCCCGGACCGACATTACGCGTCCGCTTACGCGAGACTGGTTCTACCGACGTGCTTTGCACACAGGTGGCTCGCGGGTGTCAGTCTCTCCAACTTTAGTTGAATCGAGTGTGACTATGCCCGGTCCTTGTTGAAGGTTAAAACAACACACTTGACGAAAAATCGTTGTGGTTTTGATGCGTAGGTAAGAACGGTTCTTGCTCAGCCCGTAGCAGCCACGTAAAACTTGCAACAACAAAGTAGAGGACGTCTAACTTGTTTTTGCAGGGCATGTTGTGATGTGATATGGTCAAGACATGATGCTAAATTTTATTGTATGAGATGATCATGTTTTGTAACAGAGTTATCGGCAACTGGCAGGAGCCATATGGTTGTCGCTTTATTGTATGCAATGCAATCGCCCTGTAATTGTTTTTACTTTATCACTAAGCGGCAGTGATAGTTGTAGAAACAATAGTTGGCAAGACGGCAATGATGCTATGATGGAGATCAAGGTGTCGCGCCGGTGACGTTGGTGATCATGACAGTGCTTTGGAGATGGAGATCAAAGGCACAAGATGATGATGGCCATATCATATCACTTATATTGATTGCATGTGATGTTTATCCTTTATACATCTTATTTTGCTTAGTTCGGCGGTAGCATTATAAGATGATCTCTCACTAAATTTCAAGGTACAAGTGTTCTCCCTGAGTATGCACCGTTGCGAAAGTTCGTCGTGCCGAGACACCACGTGATGATCGGGTGTGATAAGCTCTACGTTCACATACAATGGGTGCAAGCCAGTTTTGCACATGCAGAATACTCGGGTTAAACTTGACGAGCCTAGCATATGCAGATATGGCCTCGGGACACTGAGACCGAAAGGTCGACCGTGAATCATATAGTAGATATGATCAACATAGTGATGTTCACCATTGAAAACTACTCCATCTCACGTGATGATCGGACATGGTTTAGTTGATTTGGATCACGTGATCACTTAGATGATTAGAGGGATGTCTATCTAAGTGGGAGTTCTTAAGTAATATGATTAATTGAACTTTAATTTATCATGAACTTAGTACCTGATAGTATTTTGCATGTCTATGTTGTTGTAGATCAATGGCATGTGCTACTGTTCCTTTGAATTTTAATGCGTTCCTAGAGAAAGCTAAGTTGAAAGATGATGGTAGCAACTACACAGACTGGGTCTGTAACTTGAGGATTATCCTCTGCACAGAAGAATTACGTCCTGGAAGCACCGCTAGGTGCCAGGCCTGCTGCAGATGCTGCTGATGACGTTAAGAACGTCTGGCAAAGCAAAGCTGATGACTACTCGATAGTTCAGTGTGCAATGCTTTACGGCTTAGAACCGGGACTTCAACATCGTTTTGAAGGTCATGGAGCATATGAGATGTTCCAGGAGTTGAAGTTAATATTTCAAGCAAATGCCCGGATTGAGAGATATGAAGTCTCCAATAAGTTCTACAGCTTCAAAATGGAGGATAATAGTTATGTCAGTGAACATATACTCAGAATGTCTGGGTACCACAACCACTCGACTCAGCTGGGAGTTAATCTTCCTGATGATAGTGTCATTGACAGATTTCTTCAATCACTGCCACCAAGCTACAAGAGCTTCGTGATGAACTATAATATGCAAGGGATGGATAAGACAATTCCCGAGCTCTTTGCAATGCTAAAGGCTGCGGAGGTAGAAATCAAGAAGGAGCATCAAGTGTTGATGGTCAACAAGACCACCAGTTTCAAGAAAAAAGGTAAAGGAAAGAAGGGGAACTTCAAGAAGAACGGCAAGCAAGTTGCTGCTCAAGTGAAGAAGCCCAAGTCTGGACCTAAGCCTAAGACTGAGTGCTTCTACGGCAAAGGGACTGGTCACTGGAAGCAGAACTGCCCCAAGTATTTGGCGGATAAGAAGGAATGGCAAGGTGAACAAAGGTATATGTGATATACATGTTATTGATGTGTACCTTACTAATGCTCGCAGTAGTGCCTGGGTATTTGATACTGCTTCTGTTGCTAATATTTGCAACTCGAAACAGGGACTATGGATTAAGCGTAGATTGGCTAAGGACGAGGTGATGATGCGCGTGAGAAATGGTTCCAAAGTCGATGTGATCGTCGTCGACACGCTACCTCTACATCTACCTTCGGGATTAATTTTAGACCTGAATAATTGTTATTTGGTGCCAGCGTTGAGCATGAACATTATATCAGGATCTTGTTTGATGCGAGACAGTTATTCATTTAAATATGAGAATAATGGTTGTTCTATTTATATGAGTAATATCTTTTATGGTCATGCACCTTTGAAGAGTGGTCTATTTTTGTTGAATCTCGATAGTATTGACACACATATTCATAATATTGAAACCAAAAGATGCAGAGATGATAATGATAGTGCAACTTATTTGTGGCATTGCCGTTTGGGTCATACTGGTGTAAAGCGCATGAAGAAACTCCATTCTGATGGAATTTTGGAATCACTTGATTATGAATCACTTGGTACTTACGAACCATGCCTCATGGGCAAGATGACTAAAACTCCGTTCTCCGGAACAATGGAGCGAGCAACAAACTTATTGGAAATCATACATACTGATGTATGTGGTCCAATGAACATTGAGGCTCGCGGCGGGTATCGTTATTTTCTGACCTTCACAGATGATTTGAGTAGATACGGGTATATCTACTTAATGAAACATAAGTCTGAAACATTTGAAAAGTTCAAAGAATTTCAGAGTGAAGTGCAAAATCATCGTAACAAGAAAATAAAGTTCCTACGATCTGATCGTGGAGGAGAATATTTGAGTTATGAGTTTGGTCTTCATTTGAAACAATGCGGAATAGTTTCGCAACTCACGCCACCCGGAACACCACAGCGTAATGGTGTGTCCGAACATCGTAATCGTACTTTACTAGATATGGTGCGATCTATGATGTCTCTTACTGATTTACCGCTATTGTTTTGGGGTTATGCTTTAGAGACGGCTGCATTCACGTTAAATAGGGCACCATCTAAATCCGTTGAGATGACACCTTATGAACTGTGGTTTGGCAAGAAACCCAAGTTGTCGTTTCTTAAAGTTTGGGGCTGCGATGATTATGTAAAAAAGCTTCAACCTAATAAGCTCGAACCCAAATCGGAGAAATGTATCTTCATAGGATACCCAAAGGAGACTGTTGGGTACACCTTCTATCACAGATCCAAAGGCAAGACATTCGTTGCTAAAAATGGATCCTTTCTAGAGAAGGAGTTTCTCTCGAAAGAAGTGAGTGGGAGGAAAGTAGAACTTGATGAGGTAACCATACCTGCTCCCTTATTGGAAAGTAGTCCATCACAGAAATCAGTTCCTATGACTACTACACCAATTAGTGAGGAAGCTAATGATGATGATCATGTAACTTCAGATCAAGTTAGTACTGAACCTCGTAGGTCAACCAGAGTAAGATCCGCACCAGAGTGGTATGGTAATCCAGTTCTGGAGGTCATGTTAGTTGACCAAGACGAACCTACGAACTATGAGGAAGCGATGATGAGCCCAGATTCCGCGAAATGGCTTGAGGCCATGAAATCTGAGATGGGATCCATGTATGAGAACAAAGTGTGGACTTCGGTTGACTTGACCGATGATCGGCAAGCCATCGACAATAAATGGATCTTCAAGAAGAAGACTGACGCTGACGGTAATGTTACTGTCTACAAAGCTTGACTTGTTGGAAAAGGTTTTTGACAAGTTCAAGGAGTTGACTACGATGAGACCTTCTCACCCGTAGCGATGCTTAAGTCCGTCCGAATCATGTTAGCAATTGCTGCATTTTATGATTATGAAATTTGGCAAATGGATGTAAAGACTGCATTCCTGAATGGATTTCTAGAAGAAGAGTTGTATATGATGCAACCCGAAGGTTTTATCAATCCAAAGGATGCTAACAAAGTGTGCAAGCTCCAGCGATCCATTTATGGACTGGTGCAAGCATCTCGGAGTTGGAATAAACGTTTTGATAGTGTGATCAAATCATATGGTTTATACAGACTTTTGGAGAAACCTGTATTTACAAGGAAGTGAGTGGGAGCTCTATAGCATTTCTAATATTATATGTGGATGACATATTGTTGATTGGAAATGATATAGAATTTCTGGATAGCATAAAAGGATACTTGAACAAGAGTTTTTCAATGAAAGACCTTGGTGAAGCTGCTTATATATTGTGCATCAAGATCTATAGAGATAGATCAACACGCTTAATTGGACTTTCACAAAGCACATACCTTGATAAAGTTTTGAAGAAGTTCAAAATGGATCAAACAAACAAAGGGATCTTGCTTGTGTTACAAGGTGTGAAATTGAGTCAGACTCAATGCCCGACCACTGCAGAAGATAAAGAGAAAATGAAAGTTATTCCCTATGGTTCAGCCATCGGTTCTATCATGTATGCAATGCTTTGTACCAGACCTGATGTGTGCCTTGCTATTAGTTTAGCAGGGAGGTACCAAAGTAATCCAGGAGTGGATCACTGGACAGCGGTCAAGAACATCCTGAAATACTTGAAAAGGACTAAGGATATGTTTCTCGTTTATGGAGGTGACAAAGAGCTCGTCGTAAATGGTTACGTCGATGCAAGCTTTGACACTGATCCAGATGACTCTAAGTCACAAATCAGATACGTATTTATATTGAACGGTGGAGCTGTAAATTGGTGCAGTTCTAAGCAAAGCGTCGTGGCGGTATCTATGTGTGAAGCGGAGTACATAGCTGCTTCGGAAGTAGCAAATGAAGGAGTCTGGATGAAGGAGTTCATATACAATCTAGGTGTCATACCTAGTGCATCGGGTCCAATGAAAATCTTTTGTGACAATACTGGTGCAGTTGCCTTGGCAAAGGAATCCAGATTTCACAAGAGAACTAAGCACATCAAGAGACGCTTCAATTCCATCCGCGATCAAGTCAAGGAGGGATACATAGAGATTTGCAAGATACATACGGATCTGAATGTTGCAGACCCGTTGACTAAGCCTCTCTCACGAGCAAAACATGATCAGCACCAAGATTCCATGGGTGTTAGAATCATTACTGTGTAATCTAGATTATTGACTCTAGTGCAAGTGGGAGACTGACGGAAATATGCCCTAGAGGCAATAATAAAGTTGTTATTTATATTTCCTTATATCATGATAAATGTTTATTATTCATGCTAGAATTGTATTAACCGGAAACTTAGTACATGTGTGAATACATAGACAAACTGAGTGTCACTAGTATGCCTCTACTAGACTAGCTCGTTGAATCAAAGATGGTTAAGTTTCCTAGCCATAGACATGAGTTGTCATTTGATTAACGCGATCACATCATTAGAGAATGATGTGATTGACTTGACCCATCCGTTAGCTTAGCACGATGATTGTTTAGTTTGTTGCTATTGCTTTCTTCATGACTTATACATGTTCCTATGACTATGAGATTATGCAACTCCCGGATACCGGAGGAACACTTTCTGTGCTATCAAACGTCACAACGTAACTGGGTGATTATAAAGATGCTCTACAGGTGTCTCCAATGGTGTTTGTTGAGTTGGCATAGATCGAGATTAGGATTTGTCATTCTGATTGTTGGAGAGGTATCTCTGGGCCCTCTCGGTAATGCACATCACTATAAGCCTTGCAAGCAATGTGACTAATGAGTTAGTTGCGGAATGATGCATTATGGAACGAGTAAAGAGACTTGCCGGTAACGAGATTGAACTAGGTATTGAGATACCGACGATCGAATCTCGGGCAAGTAACATACCGATGACAAAGGGAACAACGTATGTTGTTATGTGGTTTGACCGATAAAGATCTTCGTAGAATATGTAGGAACTAATATGAGCATCCAGGTTCCGCTATTGGTTATTAACCAGAGATGAGTCTCGGTCATGTCTACATAGTTCTCGAACCCGTAGGGTCCGCACGCTTAACGTTCGGTGACGATCGATATTATGAGTTTATGTGTTTTGATGTAACGAAGGTAGTTCAGAGTCCCGGATGTGATCATGGACATGACGAGGAGTCTCGAAATGGTCGAGACATAAAGATTGATATATTGGACAGCTATGTTCGGACACTGGAAGTGTTCTGGGAGGTTTCGGATAAAACCGGAGTGCTAGAGGGTTACCGGAACCCCCCGGGAAGTTATTGGGCCCTTAGTGGGCTTTAGGGGAGAGAGAGGGCAGCAGCCAGGAGGTGGCGCCCCCTCATGGGAGTCCGAATTGGACTAAGGGAGGTGGGGGGGGGGGGGCGGCCCCTCTTTCCCTCTCCCTCCCCATCTCCTTCCTTCCCCCTCCTAGTAGGACTAGGAAAGGAGGAATCCTACTCCTACTAGGAGGAGGATTCCTCCCCCCTTGGCGCGCCCTCTAGGGCCGGGCGGCCTCCTCCTCCCCTCCTTTATATACGGGGGAGGGGGCACCCCATAGACACGTAAGTTGATTCTTTAGCCATGTGTGGTGACCCCCTCCACAGATTTCCACCTCGGTCATATCGTTGTAGTGCTTAGGCGAAGCCCCATGTCGGTAACTTCATCATCACCGTCATCACGCCGTCGTGCTGACGAAGCTCTCCCTCGACACTCAGCTGGATCTAGAGTTCGTGGGATGTCACCGAGCTGAACGTGTGCAGATCGTGGAGGTGCCGTACTTTCGGTACTAGGATCGGTCGGATCGTGAAGACGTACGACTACATCAATCGCGTTGTCATAACGCTTCCGCTTTCGGTCTACGAGGGTACGTGGACAACACTCTCCCCTCTTGTTGCTATGCATCACCTAGATGGATCTTGCATGTGCGTAGGAATTTTTTGGAAATTACTGCGTTCCCCAACATATATAGGTGGGAGGGAAGGAGGAGCAGCCAAAGGAGGCGCCCAAGTAGGAGGAATCCTACTTGGGGTCCCTGCGCCCCCCTTTCCTTATTTGGAGTGCGGGGAAAGGCAGGGGAGGGTGCCCCCCTTTCCTTTCTACCATGAGAGGGAAAGGCAGGAAGGGCTAGCCCTCCCCTTTTCCTTCCCTAGGGCTGGCCAAACAAGGGAGGGGGCGCACCAGCCCCCTTGTGGGCTGGTCTGTCCCCTTCTTTTGCCCATAAGGCCCATAACTTGGTCGGGGGTGCCCGGAACCCCTTTTGGTGACCTGATTCCTTCCTGGTACGTCCTGAAACACTTCCGGTGTCCAAATATCATCGTCCTATATATCAACCTTTACCTCTCGACCATTTTTGAGACTCGTCGCCGTGTCCGTGATCTCATCCGGGACTCCGAACAACATTCAGTCACCAAAACATATAACTCATATAACATTATATCGTCAACGAACGTTAAGCGTGCAGAACCTACGGTTTCGAGAACTATGTAGACATGACCGAGACACCTCTCCAGACAATAACCAATAGCGGAACCTGGATGCCCATATTGGCTCCTACATATTCTAAGAAGATCTTTATCGGTCGAACCGTTATGACAACATACGTAATTCCCTTGTCCATCGGTATGTTACTTGCCCGAGATTCGATCGTCGGTATCTTCATACCCAGTTCAATATCATTACCGGTAAGTCTATTTACTCGTTCCGTAATACATCACCTTGTGACTAACTCCTTAGTCATTTTCTTGCAAGCTTATGATGTGTATTACCAAGAGGGCCCCAGAGATACCTCTTCGATACTCGGAGTGACAAATCCTAATCTCGATCTATGTCAACTCAACAAACACCTTTGGAGATACTTGTAGAGCATCTTTATGATAACCCAGTTACGTTGTGACATTTGATAGCACACAAGGTATTCCTCCGGTATCCCGGAGTTGCATAATCACATAGTCGAAGGAATATGTATATGTCATGAGGAAAGCAATAGCAATAAAACTTAACGATCATTATGCTAAGCTAACAGATGGGTCTTTGCTACCTCTTGAGCTTGCGTTGGTTTTTCCCTTGAAGAGGAAAGAGTGACGCAGCAAAGTAGCGTAAGTATTTCCCTCAGTTTTTGAGAACCAAGGTATCAATCCAGTAGGAGACTACACACAAGTCGCCTTGTACCTACACAAACAAATAAGAACCTTGCAACCAACGCGATAAAGGGGTTGTCAATCCCTTCACGGCCACTTGCAAAAGTGAGATCTGATAGAGATAATAAGATAAATATTTTTGGTATTTTTATGATATAGATTGAAAGTAAAGATTGCAAAGTAAAAATAGATTGGAAACTTAAATGATGGAAAATTGACCCGGGGGCCATAGGTTTCACTAGTGGCTTCTCTCAAGATAGCATAAGTATTACGGTGGGTGAACAAATTACTATCGAGCAATTGATAGAAAAGTGCATAATTATGAGAATATCCAGGCATGATCATGTATATAGGCATCACGTCCGTGACTAGTAGACCGAAACGATTCTGCATCTACTACTATTACTCCACACATCGACCGCTATCCAGCATGCATCTAGAGTATTAAGTTCATAAGAACAGAGTAACGCATTAGGCAAGATGACATGATGTAGAGGAATAAACTCAAGCAATATGATATAAACCCTATCTTTTTATCCTCGATGGCAACAATACAATGCGTGCCTTGCTTCCCCTGCTATCACTGGGAAAGGACACCGCAAGATTGAACCCAAAGCTAAGCACTTCTCTCATTGCAAGAAAGATCAATCTAGTAGGCCAAACCAAACTGATAATTCGAAGAGACTTGCAAAGATAACCAATCATACATAAAAGAATTCAGAGGAGATTCAAATATTGTTCATGGACAATCTTGATCATAAACCCACAATTCATCGGATCTCAACAAACACACTACAAAAAGAATTACATCGAATAGATCTCCAAGAGAATCGAGGAGAACTTTGTATTGAGATCCAAGAGAGAGAAGAAACCATCTAGCTAATAACTATGGACCCGAAGGTCTGTGGTAAAGTACTCACACATCATCAGAGAGGCTATATATGGTGTTGATGTAGAAGCCCTCCATGATCGATTCCCCCTCCGGCGGAGCGCCGGAAAAGGCCCAAAGATGGGATCTCACAGGTACAGAAGGTTGCGGCGGTGGAAATAGGGTTTCATGGTGCTCCTGGATGTTTTCGGGGTATATGGGTATATATAGGAGGAAGAAGTAGATCAGTGGAGCTGCGAGGGGCCCATGAGCGTGGGGGTGCGCCCAGGGGGCAGGCGCACCTCCCTGCCTCGTGGCCTCCTCGCTTCTTTCTTGACGTCCACTCCAAGTCTCCTGGATCACGTTTGTTCCAAAAATCACTCTCCCGAAGGTTTCATTCCGTTTGGATTCCGTTTGATATTCCTTTTCTGCGAAACACTGAAATAGGCAAAAAACAGCAATTTGCACTGGGCCTTCGGTTAATAGGTTAGTCCCAAAAATAATATGAAAATTCATAATAAAGCCCATTAAACATCCAAAACAGATAATATAATAGCATGGAACAATCAAAAATTATAGATACGTTGGAGACGTATCAGTCTTGTCCATCACATCATTCTCCAATGTTGTGATCCCGTTCATCAAATGACAACACATGTCTATGGTTAGGAAACCTTAACCATCTTTGATCAACGAGCTAGTC
Source organism: Aegilops tauschii subsp. strangulata (assembly GCF_002575655.3). Classification (NCBI taxonomy): domain Eukaryota; kingdom Viridiplantae; phylum Streptophyta; class Magnoliopsida; order Poales; family Poaceae; genus Aegilops; species Aegilops tauschii. The sequence continues at coordinate 454,525,565 of NC_053036.3, read as the reverse complement.
TAGTAGAGGCTTACTAGGGACACGGTATTTGTTTATGTATTCACACATGTATTTAAGTTTCCGATCAATACAATTCTAGCATGAATAATAAACCTTCATCATGAATATGAAAACATAATATAAAATAACAACTTTATTATTGCCTCTAGGGCATATTTCCTTCAAGATGGTGCATGGTATCTCTACAAGGACTACTTTCACCCCAGACCAACATTCCCTAAAATATTTTTTCATCGATGTTTTTTTATGCACAAACCCTTGTTCTTGTGCGTGGTGGATGGAGTAGATGCACATGATCCCTACTTGAGGCTCAAGACTGATTGTTTCCGGAAACTCTCATTTTTCTTTGCGGAATGCATGGTTGCACTGAGAATGCTTGCATTAGGTACCGCCGCCGATGCCGTTGGTGCAATGGTCTGGATGGAGGAGAGCACATGCCTTGATACCACCATGACGAAGTTGAGCGGTCGCATGAAGTGCTTCTCAAAAACCTAATCTGTCCTGTCCCGATGAAGGCATTCCATATGAAGTAGACTATGATGACGACGCAAGTTGCAAGATGAGGCAAAACCCTATCTTGTTCCGTTGTATATATAGGAGAACCAAAGACGACATCAATACTAGTAAATCGTATATATAGGAGAAGCAAAGACAACATCACCCTGGCCCCGAGCCTGAGCCCGGGCAGACGAGCATGTGGCATTCTCTTTCTCTCTTCAACCCATCACTTAGTGGATTGGAAAGAACCCACTATATAAAGAGATCTCACACCCCCTCCACTTCTATTGTGGGACTAAACTTTAGAACCAGCTCTTGCCATTTTTTTCACCGGCCTTTGCGATTTACTTTAGAAAATTCAATTTTTTTGCATGGGCCAAGACGTTACTTCTAACACTAGCTCGGGTCTTCCAACCCATTTCCCGACTCCTCCAACCCATTCACCGACTGTCTGTACGCTTATGATGGTAGTATGTTGATCTAGTCAGGTCTGTAGCCGTGGTCGCGCAAACTGGGCGCCTAGTGATGTTCGTGACGCGGTCCAGGTACAATGTGTCCCGTCTCATTGCCTTGCATGGTTGGAGTTTGGGCAAGTCGAGTTTAGTTGCGTTGTACCCTCTTCGGACCGAGAACTATCTCATTGCTCCCGAAATCATGCTCATGCCATCTAGCAATAGTGTTATGTGATCCACCCTCCTGTGTACGTGCTACCTCTTGAGCTTGCGTTGGTTTTTCCCTTGAAGAGGAAAGGGTGATGCAGCAAAGTAGCATAAGTATTTCCCTCAGTTTTGAGAACCAAGGTATCAATCCAGTAGGAGACTACGCCACAAGCCACCGAATACCTGCACAAACAAACACCAACTTGTAACCAACACGACAAAGGGGTTGTCAATCCCTTCACGGTTATTCGCAAAGTGAGATCTGATAGAGATGGATAAACGGTAAAGTAATATTTTTGGTATTTTTGATTTATGGAACGGAAAGTAAAAGATTGCAAAAGAAAGTAAATAGGAAACTAGAATTGTAGATTGGAAACTTATATGATGAAAAATAGACCCGGGGGCCATAGGTTTCACTAGAGGCTTCTCTCAAGATAGAAGTTATTACGGTGGGTGAACAAATTACTGCCGAGCAATTGATAGAAAAGCGCAAAGTTATGATGATATCTAAGGCAATGATCATGAATATAGGCATCATGTCCGTGTCAAGTAGACCGAAAAGATTCTGCATCTACTACTATTACTCCACACGTCGACCGCTATCCAGCATGCATCTAGAGTATTAAGTTCATAAATAACGGAGTAACGCCTTAAGCAAGATGACATGATGTAGAGGAATTAACTCAAGCAATATGATGAAAACCCCATCTTTTTATCCTCGATGGCAACAATACAATACGTGTCGGTTCCCCTTCTATCACTAGGATCGAGCACCGCAAGATTGAACCCAAAGCTAAGCACTTCTCCCATTGCAAGAAGAACCAATCTAGTTGGCCAAACCAAATCGATAGTTCGAAGAGACTTGCAACGATATCAAATCATGCATATAAGAATTCAGATAAGATTCAAACAATATTCAGAGACAAGCTGATCATAAATCCACAATTCATCGGATATCGGCAAACACACCGCAAAAGAGTATTACATCGAATAGATCTCCAAGAACATCGAGGAGAACTTTGTATTGAGAATCAAAGAGAGAGAAGAATCCATCTAGCTACTAGCTATGGACCCGTAGGTCTGAAGTAAACTACTCACGCTTCATCGGAGAGGCAATGGTGTTGATGTAGAAGCCCTCCGTGATCGATTCCCCCTCCGACAGGATGTCGGAAAAGGCCCCAAGATGGGATCTCACGGGTGCAGAAGGTTGCGGCGGTGGAAAAGTGGTTTCGTGGCTCCCCTGGATGTTTTTGGGTTATAAGAGTATATATAGGCGAAAGAATTAGGTCAGGGGAGCTATGAGGGGCCCACAAGGTCGGGGGGTGCGCCCCATGATGTCTACTACGCAACTTTATTCTTGTAGACTCGTGTTGGGCCTCCAAGCGCAGAGTTCTGTAGGACAGTAGCAATTTTCCCTCAAGTGGATGACCTAAGGTTTATCAATCCGTGGGAGGTGTAGGATGAAGATGGTCTCTCTCAAACAACCCTGCAACCAAATACAAGAAAACTCTTGTGTCCCCAACACACCCAATACAATGGCAAATTGTATAGGTGCACTAGTTCGGCGAAGAGATGGTGATAAAAGTGTAATATTGATGATAGAAATATATTTTTATAATCTGAATAAATAAAAACAGCAAGGTAGCAAATAGTAAACGGGCACAAAAATGGTATTGCAATACTTGAAAATGAGGCCTAGGGTCCGTACTTTCACTAGTGCAATCTCTCAACAGTGCAAATATAATTGGATCATATAACCGTCCCTCAACGTGCAACGAAGAATCACTCCAAAGTTCCTATCTAGCAGAGAACATAAGACGGAATTATTTGTAGGGTACGAACCACCACAAAGATATCCTTTCCGGTCAATCTATCCTAGAGTTTGTACAAAAATAACACGAAGCTATTCTTTCCGATCGATCTAACCAAGAGTTCATACTAAAATAACACCAAAGCAAATTCAAATTCATAATAGTCAATCCAACACAAAGAACTTCAAAGAGTGCCCCAAGATTTCTACCGGGGAAACAAAGACAAGAACGTGCATCAACCCCTATGCATAGATTACCCCAATGTCACCCCGGGAATCCGCGAGTTGAGTGCCAAAACATATATCAAGTGAATCAATACGATACCCCATTGTCACCATGAGTATTCAATTGCAAGACATATATCAAGTGTTCTCAAATCCATAAAAGTATTCAATCCGATAACAACTAAATCTCAAAGGGAAAAACTCAATTCATCACAACAAGATAGAGAGGAGAAAACACCATCTGATCTGACTATATTAACAAAGCCCATGATACATCAAGATCGTGACATCTCAAGACCACGGAGAGAGAGATTAAACACATAGCTAATGGTACAAACCCTCAGCCCCGAGGGTGGACCACTCCCTCCTCATCGGGGGTGGCCGCCGGGATGATGAAGATGTTGGGGAACGCAGTAATTTCAAAATTTTCCTACGCACATGCAAGATCCATCTAGGTGATGCATAGCAATGAGAGGGGAGAGTGTTGTCCACGTACCCTCGTAGATCATAAGCGGAAGCGTTATGACAACGCGGTTGATTTAGTCGTACGTCTTCATGATCCGACCGATCCTAGCATCGAAGGTATGGCACCTCCGCGATCTGCACACGCTCAGCTCCGTGACGTCCCACGAACTCTAGATCCAGCTGAGGTTGAGGGAGAGTTTCGTCAGCACGACGGCGGGGTGACGGTGATGATGAAGCTACCGGTGTAGGGCTTCGCCTAAGCACTGCAACGATATGACCGAGGTGGAACTCTGTGGAGGGGGCACCGCACACGGCTAAACAATCAACTTGTGTGTCTATGGGGTACCCCCTCCCCCATATATAAGGGAGTAGAGGAGGGGAGGGCCGACCCTCTCTATGGCGCGCCCAAGGGGGAGTCCTACTCCCGGTGGGAGTAGGATTCCCCCTTCCATAGTTGGAGTAGGAGAAGAAGGAAGAGGGAGAGGGAGAGAAGGAAAGGGGGGCCGGCTCCCCTCCCAATTCGGATTGGGCTTGGGGGGTGGCGCCCCCACCTTGGCCGCCTTCTCCTCTCTCCCACTAAGGCCCATTAAGGCCCAATGACTCGCTGGGGGGTTCCGGTAACCCCCCGGTACTCCGGTAAATGCCCGAATTCACCCGGAACCATTCCGATATCCAAACATAGCCTCCCAATATATCGATCTTTATGTCTCGACCATTTCGAGACTCCTCGTCATGTCTGTGATCACATCCGTGACTCCGAACAACCTTCGGTACATAAAAACACATAAACTCATAATACCGATAGTCATCGAACGTTAAGCGTGCGGACCCTACGGGTTCCTACATATTCTACGAAGATCTTTATCGGTGAAACCGCTTAACAACATACGTTGTTCCCTTTGTCATCGGTATGTTACTTGCCCAAGATTCGATCGTCGGTATCTCAATACCTAGTTCAATCTCGTTACCAGCAAGTCTCTTTACTCGTTCCGTAATTCATCATCCCGTAACTAACTCATTAGTCACATTGCTTGCAAGGCTTATAGTGATGTGTATTACCGAGAGGGCCCAGAGATACCTCTCCGACAATCGGAGTGACAAATCCTAATCTCGATCTATGCCAACTCAACAAACACCATCGCAGACACCTGTAGAGCATCTTTATAATCACCCAGTTACGTTGTGACGTTTGATAGAACACTAAGTGTTCCTCCGGTATTCGGGAGTTGCATAATCTCATAATCATAGGAACATGTATAAGTTATGAATAAAGCAATAGCAACAAACTAAACGATCATCGTGCTAAGCTAACGGATGGGTCAAGTCAATCACATCATTCTCTAATGATGTGATCCCGTTTAATCAAATGACAACTCATGTCCATGGCTAGGAAACTTAACCATCTTTGATTAACGAGCTAGTCAAGTAGAGGCATACTAGTGACACTCAATTTGTCTATGTATTCTTACATGTACTAAGTTTCCGGTTAATACAATTCTAGCATGAATAATAAACATTTATCATGATATAAGGAAATATAAATAACAAGTTTATTATTGCCTCTAGGCCATATTTCCTTCAGTCTCCCACTTGCACTAGAGTCAATAATCTAGATTACATAGTAATGATTCTAACACCCATGTAGTTTTGGTGCTGATCATGTTTTGCTCGTGAGAGAGGCTTAGTCAACGGGTCTGCAACATTCAGATCCGTATGTATCTTGCAAATCTCTATGTCTCCCTCCTTGACTTGATCACAGATGGAATTGAAGCGTCTCTTGATGTGCTTGGTTCTCTTGTGAAATCTGGATTCATTTGCCAAGGCAATTGCACCAGTATTGTCACAAAAGATTTTCATTTGACCCGATGCACTAGGTATGACACCTAGATTGGATATGAACTCCTTCATCCAGACTCCTTCATTTGCTGCTTCCGAAGCAGCTATGTACTCCACTTCACAGGTAGATCCCGCCACGACGCTCTGCTTGGAACTGCACCAACTGATAGCTCCACCATTCAATAAAAATACGTATCCGGTTTGTGACTTAGAATCATCCGGATCAGTGTCAAAGCTTGCATCGACGCAACCATTTACGACGAGCTCTTTATCACCTCCATAAACGAGAATCATATCCTTAGTCCTTTTCAGGTATTTCAGGATGTTCTTGACCGCTGTCCAGTGATCCACTCTTGGATTACTTTGGTACCTCCCTGCTAAACTAATAGCAAGGCACACATCAGGTCTGGTACACAACATTGCATACATGATAGAACCTATGGCTGAAGCATAGGGAATGACTTTCATTTTCTCTCTATCTTCTGCAGTGGTCGGGCATTGAGTCTGACTCAACTTCACACCTTGTAACACAGGCAAGAACCCTTTCTTTGTTTGATCCATTTTGAACTTCTTCAAAACTTTATCAAGGTATGTGCTTTGTGAAAGTCTAATTATGCGTCTTGATCTATCTCTATAGATCTTGATGCACAATATATAAGCAGCTTCACCGAGGTCTTTCATTGAAAAATTCTTATTCAAGTATCCTTTTATGCTATTCAGAAATTCAGTGTCATTTCCGATCAACAATATGTCATCCACATATAATATCAAAAATACTACAGAGCTCCCACTCACTTTCTTGTAAATACAGGCTTCTCCAAAAGTCTGCATAAATCCATATGCTTTGATCACACTATCAAAGCGTATATTCCAACTCCGAGAGGCTTGCACCAGTCCATAAATGGATCGCTGGAGCTTGCACACTTTGTTAGCAACTTTTGGATCGACAAAACCTTCTGGTTGCATCATATACAACTCTTCTTTAAGATGTCCATTAAGGTATGCAGTTTTGACATCCATTTGACAAATTTCATAATCATAAAATGCGGCAATTCCTAACATGATTCGGACGGACTTAAGCATCGCTACGGGTGAAAAGGTCTCATCGTAGTCAACTCCTTGAACTTGTCGAAAACCTTTCGCAACAAGTCGAGCTTTGTATACAGTAACATTACCGTCAACGCCAGTCTTCTTCTTGAAGATTCATTTATTCTCTATGGCTTGCCGATCATCGGGCAAGTCAACCAAAGTCCATACTTTGTTCTCATACATGGATCCCATCTTAGATTTGATGGCCTCAAGCCATTTTGCGGAATCTGGGCTCATCATCGCTTCCTCATAGTTCGTAGGTTCCTCATTGTCAAGTAACATGACCTCCAGAACAGGATTACCGTACCACTCTGGTGCGGATATTACTCTGGTTGACCTATGAGGTTCGGTAGTAACTTGATCAGAAGTTTCATGATCATCATCATTAGCTTCCTAACTTACTGGTCTAAGAATCACTGGAACTGATTTCTGTGATGAACTACTGTCCAATAAGGGAGAAGGTACGGTTACCTCATCAAGTTCTACTTTCCTCCCACTCACTTCTTTCGAGAGAAACTCCTTCTCTAGAAAGGATCCATTCTTAGCAACGAATATCTTGCCTTCGGATCTGTGATAGAAGTTGTACCCAACAGTCTCCTTTGGGTATCCTATGAAGACACATTTCTTCGATTTGGGTTCGAGCTTATCAGGTTGAAGCTTTTTCACATAAGCATCGCAGCCCCAAACTTTAAGAAACGACAACTTGGGTTTCTTGCCAAACCACAGTTCATAAGGTGTCGTCTCAACGGATTTAGATGGTGCCCTATTTAACGTGAATGCGGTCGTCTCTAAAGCATAACCCCAAAATGATAGCGGTAAATCAGTAAGAGGCATCATAGATCGCACCATATCTAATAAAGTACGATTACAACGTTCGGACACACCATTACGCTGTAGTGTTCCGGGTGGCGTGAGTTGCGAAACTATTCCACATTGTTTCAAATGAAGACCAACTCGTAACTCAAATATTCTCCTCTACGATCAGATTGTAGAAACTTTATTTTCTTGTTACGATGATTTTCCACTTCACTCTGAAATTCTTTAAACTTTTCAAATGTTTCAGACTTATGGTTCATCAAGTAGATATACCCATATCTGCTCAAATTATCTGTCAAGGTAAGAAAATAACGATACCCGCCGCGAGCATCAACACTCATCGGACCGCACATCAGTATGTATTATTTCCAACAAGTCTGTTGCTCGCTCCATTGTTCCGGAGAATGGAGTCTTAGTCATCTTGCCCATCAGGCATGGTTCGCAAGCATCAAGTGATTCCAAAAGCCCATCAGCATGGAGTTTCTTCATGCGCTTTACACCAATATGACCTAAACGGCAGTGCCACAAATAAGTTGCACTATCATTATTAAACTTATATCTTTTTGCTTCAATACTATGAACATGTGTATCACTACTATCAAGATTTAGTAAAAAATATACCACTCATCAGGGGTGCATGACCATAAAAGATATTACTCATATAAATAGAACAACCATTATTCTCTAATTTAAATGAATAACCGTCTCGCATCAAACAAGATCCAGATATAATGTTCATGCTCAACGCTGGCACCAAATAACAATTATTTAGGTCTAAAACTAATCACGAAGGTAGATGTAGAGGTACCGTGCCGACAATGATCACATCAACTTTCGAACCATTTCCCACGCGCATCGTCACCTCATCCTTAGCCAATCTTCGCTTAATCCGTAGCCCCTGTTTCGAATTGCAAATTGCTACCTATTGAGCATGCGTTGGTTTTCCCTTGAAGAGGAAAGGGTGATGCATCAAAGTAGCGTAAGTATTTCCCTCAGTTTTTGAGAACCAAGGTATCAATCCAGTAGGAGACTACACGCAAATCACCTAGTACCTGCACAAACAATCAAGAACCTTGCAACCAATGCGATAAAGGGGTTGTCAATCCCTTCACGGCCACTTGCAAAAGTGAGATCTGATAAAGATAATAAGATAAATATTTTTGGTATTTTTGTTGTATAGATTGGAAAATAAAGATTGCAAAATAAATAGTAAACTAGAATTGTAGATTGGAAACTTATATGATGTAAAGTAGACCCGAGGGCCATAGGTTTCACTAGTGGCTTCTCTCAAGATAGCATATATTACGGTGGGTGAACAAATTACTTCCGAGCAATTGATAGAAAAGTGCATAGTTATGAAGATATCTAAGGTAATGATCATGTATATAAGCATCACGTTCGTGTCAAGTAGACCTAAACGATTCTGCATCTACTACTATTACTCCACACATCGACCGCTATCCAGCATGCATCTAGAGTATTAAGTTCATAACAACGGAGTAACGCATTAGGAAAGATGACACGATGTAGAGGGATAAACTCAAGCAATATGATATAAACCCCATCTTTGTATCCTCGATGGCAACAATACAATACGTACCTTGCTGCCCCTGCTGTCACTGGGAAAGGACACCGCAAGATTGAACCCAAAGCTAAGCACTTCTCCCATTGCAAGAAAGATCAATCTAGTAGGCCAAACTAAACCGATAATTCGAAGAGACTTCCAAAGATATTAAATCATGCATATAAGAATTCAGAGAAGAATCAAATATTGTTCATAGATAATCTTGATCATAAACCCACAATTCATCGGATCTCGGCAAACACACCGCAAAAAGTATTACATAGAATAGAACTACAAGAAGATCGAGGAGAACTTTGTATTGAGATCCAAAGAGAGAGAAGAAGCCTGTCAGATTTCGGGTTCCGGCAAAACCCTTGGGGTTCGAACTCTGGGGTGCGCACAAAGATCTCTCTTCCCCCTAGCTCACGCTCTCACCACAATCTCAGGTCTCGGCACGTCGAACTCGCAGAACAAGGGACACATGGTTTATACTGGTTCGGGCCAACGATGTGGTGTAATACCGTACTCTAGTGTGGTGTGGTGGATTGCCTCTTGGGCTTAGGATGGACAAGTACAAGGGAAGAACAGCCTCCTAAGGAGAGGTGTCCTTCAGCTCGGTGAGCTTGTGTGGTTGAGGATGATCTGAATGGTCCAAGATCAGTTGCCTCCTACTGTGGTGGCTAGTCCTATTTATAGAGGCCCTGGTCCTCTTCCCAAATGTAGGCGGGAAGGGATCCAACAACGGCCAAATTTGAAGGGAGACAACCAGTACAAGTAATCCTAACTAAAGGTGGTCTTCGCCTGCCAAAGGTTCTGGTGGTGACGCCATCCTTGCCTCCATGTTGACCTCCGTCCTGCCGTCCTGTTGGTCTTGGTCTTGTTGCACCGATATGGAAACCTTTGCCTGATGCCTCAGGACTCCTCTCCTACGCTTGCCTCTTTAGCACCAAAGAGGAAACAAGTATACTGCGCGCGCTGGCACCCGCCTGGCCTTGGTCGTCATGGCTTGCGTCACAGGGACCTCGCGAGGTGCCCCTCGCCTTGATCTCTCCGCCCCTCGTGAGCCAGCTTGGTGAGGCTACCCCCGAGGAGGTCTTGCGTCGTCCGCCTCGTGAGGCTTGGCCCCTCGCGAGGGTCTTGAGTGTTCGCCAATGAAGATGGGCCGTACAGGGCCGCTGGTGGAGCCACGCCGTGGGCCGCAGGCAGGCAAGTCTGGGGACCCCCGTTCCTAGGACGCCACAGTAGCCCCTGGGCCCAAGGCGCGCTCGGACTTGGCTTCGAGGCAAAGCCAAGGGGCAAGTGCGGAGCGCCGCAGGCCCCAATAGCCTGCGGCCTCGGTTGACGCGTGGCGATTGATGGGACGTGGGCATCCCCGCTTCCCCACGCTGCCTTGATACCCGCCTGGCTAGGCGGCCACCGTGACCTACACAGTTATTCCCTCATTGCTGGCGACGCACTTCCCCAATTCTTCCGCCTTCCAAAATAACAACCTCCTCTGCCAACTCATCCTGAGCTCGGCCCTCCCCATCGCCATGGCGCCGAGCCGAACGGAGAAGGGGAAGAAGAAGTCGCAGTCTTCTATCGAGCCACCTCCGGCCATTGAACCCGTCGTTGGTCGGTCGTTGATGCTCAACCAGGAAGACATGGACAAGGTCCGCCCAGCGCTCGCTGATACGTCTCTGTCGTATCTATAATTTTTGATTGTTCCATGCCAATATTATTCAACTTTCGTATACTTTTGGCAACTTTTTATACTATTTTTGGGACTAACATATTGATCCAGTGCCCAGAGCCAGTTCCTGTTTGTTGCATATTTTATGTTTCGCAGAAACCCCATATCAAACGGAATCCAAACGGGATAAAAACGGATGGAGAATATTTTTGGAATATTTGGAAAATTCCGGAAGAAGAATCAATGCGAGACGGTGCCCGAGGTGGCCATGAGGCAGGGGGGGGGGGCGCCTGCCCCCCTGGGCATGCCCCTGACCATCGTGGGCCACCTGTAAGGCGGTTGATGCCCTTCTTCGACCGCAAGAAAGCTAATTTTTGAGGAAACATCACGGCGAAGGTTTCAGTCCAATCGGAGTTACGGATCTCCATATATATACGAAACCGTGAAAGGGCAGACACGGAGAACGCAGAAACAGAGAGAGACAGAGAGACAGATCCAATCTCGGAGGGGCTCTCGCCCCTCCCACGCCATGGAGGCCAAGGACCAGAGGGGAAACCCTTCTCCCATCTAGGGAGGAGGTCAAGGAAGAAGAAGACGAAGGGGCCCCCTCTCCCCTTCTCTTCCGGTGGCGCCGGAACGCTGCCGTGGCCACCATCATCATCACCGCGATCTTCACCAACACCTTCGCCATCTTCACCAACATCTCCACTACCTTCCCCCTCTATCTACAGCGGTCCACTCTCCCGCAACCCGCTGTACCCTCTACTTGAACATGGTGCTTTATGCTTCATATTATTATCCAATGATGTGTTGCCATCCTATGATGTCTGAGTAGATTTTCGTTGTCCTATCGGTGGTTGATGAATTGCTATGATTGATTTAATTTGCTTGTGGTTATGTTGCTGTCCTTTGGTGCCCATCCTATGAGAGCGCGCGTGGATCACACCATAGGGTTAGTTGTATGTTGATAGGACTATGTATTGGAGGGCAAGAGTGACAGAAGCTTCAACCTAGCATAGAAATTGATGCATACGGGATTGAAAGGGGGACCAATATATCTTAATTCTATGGTTGGGTTTTACCTTAATGAACGTTAGTAGTTGCGGATGCTTGCTAATAGTTCCAATCATAAGTGCATAGAATTCCAAGTCAGGGATGACATGCTAGCAGAGTGCTTACGAAATTGCTTCTTTGATTGAAACGTATGATGCTACTCTTTACAAATCTGAAAATTTTGCCATACTAAAATATTGCTATGATAATTATGCTTCTAATGCCTATGTTGAACCATATATTGAGGACTACTCCGCTGTCCAAGAAGAGACTAATATTTTGCAGGAGTCTATGGAAGAAGAAATTGATGAAACTGTGAGCTCATTGGATGAAAAAGATGATGAGGAGAGCGAAGAACAAAAGGAGCTAGAGCGGATTAGCTACCCATGCCCACCTTCTAATGAGAGTAACTCCTCAACTCATACATTGTTTAATTTCCCTTCGTGCTTACCGAAGGATGATTGCTATGATGACTAATATGATCCCATTGATTCTCTTGAAATATCCCTTTTTGATGATGCTTGCTATGCTTGTGGCCAAGATGCCAATATGAATTATGCTTATGGAGATGAACTTGCTATAGTTCCTTATGTTAAACATGAAATTGTTGCTATTGCACCCACGCATGATAGTCCTATTATCTTTTTGAATTCTCCCAACTACACTATATCGGAGAAGTTTACCCTCATTAAGGATTATATTGATGGGTTGCCTTTTACCGTTGCACATGGTGATTTTGATGAATATAATATGCATGTGCTTGCTGCTCCTACTTGCAATTATTATGAGAGGGGAACTAAATCTCCGCCCCTTTATGTTTCCAACATGAAAAAATTGCAAGAAACTGTTTATACTATGCATTGGCCTTTACTATTTGTGCATGAATTGTTCTTTTATGACATGCCGATGCATAGGAAGAGAGTTAGAATTCGTTGTTGCATGATATATGTTGCTTTGTGCTCACTACTAAATGCCAAATCATTGCTAATTAAAATTGGCTTTGATATACCTTGGGATCCGGGTGGATTCACTACTTGAGCACTATATGCCTAGCTTAATGGCTTTAAAGAAAGCGCTGCCAGGGAGACAACCCGGAAGTTTTAGAGAGTCATTTATTTCTATTTTGTGATTTTATAAAGCTTAGAAATAAAAATAACGTGCCAAGGTTTGCCTTTAGGATGTTTACAATGCTTGTTGGTTTGTACGGTGCAGGACAGAAACTTTGGCTGTAGTGCGCGATTTTACATTTTTTTACTGGAACGTCAAACGGTTCTGAAACTTTTTGCACTGTCTTTCTATACAAATTGCTTATTTTTACTAATTTTGGCAGAATTTTTGAAGTACAAGAAGTATGGTTAACGTTCAGATTATTACAGACTGTTCTGTTTTAGACAGATTCTGTTTTTGATGCATAGGTTGCTTGTTTTGATGAAACTATCGATTTATATCAGTGGATTAAGCCATGAAAAAGTTATATTACAGTAGCTCCCACTGTCTGCGAGCGGGTTTCGGACACGGTGGGTGTCCGTGGACATCGGCGTGCTCAGCCCCCTGCTCTCGCCCCCTTTGGCGCCCGCCATCCCCAGCTCCGGCTGGGGCCACGAGAGGCTCGCTGACCCACGCCTTGCCTTCGTCTGGCTCCAGTTGAAGAGGCTGAAAGATCTCGGCGTGACCATGGTGATGAAGGAGTTCCTCATACGCCGCATCGCTCCATTCCAGCACCATTCTCGACCGATGTGGGCCTTGTACGGCAGCAAGGATCGTATGAGGCTCCATGAGCCTGGGCTTCCCCCCTGAGGCACGACGAACAGTTCTCGAGGTCCTGACGGGCGACCCTTCACCAGCCAACATGGCGCAGGAGGGTTGTCTTTTGTACTGCTGCTCGAACAGGGTGGAGTTCGTGAGGCAGATGCCCCCTTCGACGAGTGGGGGCTGCGTTTAGCCGGCCTTGAAGGGCCTCGCGAGAACCCTGTCTGCATGTTTCCCCTTCTTGCCGCCAGTGCCGAGCTCGCCCCGAGAGTGGGCACGGGGGGGGGGGGGGGGGGGGGGGGGGGGCGAGCGCTGCCGAGGGCTGGAGATGCGGCTGTTGCGGTGCCGACCCCGCTCGAGGCTCCCGAGGCGCCATCTCCCGGGGCTCATGACCTTCGCCCTGAGGTGACGGTTGAGGGGGCGACACGATCCACCGCTCTTGAGGCCGAAGCCCCCGAGGCCCCGACAGGTCACCCTGAAGCGGAGCCCGAGGGCTCCCCTCCACCCAGCACTCCCGAGGTCGTCCCCTCAGGAGCCTCACCAGCCGTGCCCAGCGTTGGTGGCCGCGTCCAGGGCTTCGGCCGGCTCCAACTGGACTTCGATGCGCTCCGCAAGAGGAAGGGGTCTCCAAGCTGCAGCGGTGATGCCTTCCGGCCATTGAAGCAGAGGAAGTATATCGCCATGGACGAGTGAGTACCTTACCTATGTAATTTCTTGGGTGCCATCTTCTCTTCTGAGCATGGTTTCTCAGGCCCCCTTTTGTCAGGGTGACGAAATCTCCAGAAGAGCAACCTCCCCTACCTCGCACCCTCCGTTGACTCTGAGTGTCTCGCGCCAGCTCGCCGCGCTCGGCGCAAGATCGGCGGGGGAGATGGGCGTGCCGGCCTGGTGCCTTGATCCTGCGCTCCTGCTGCCCTTCCTTTGCGGCCCGGTCCAAGGCGCGGGGGGTGTGCCAAGGGCTCCACCCCTGGTCATGGACGGCGGCTGGATGACCTCGATCCTGGATTCTTCTTCGAGCAATGGGCCCTCACCCATCCGGGCCCCCGCCGAGGCCCAGACGGTGACTGGGGAAGTGCCGGCCTCCAGCCCCCTGCTGGGAGGGAGCGAGCCGCTTCGGATCCCTTCGGCAACCCCTGCTATGGGGGATGGACCTGGTCGCGGGCTCAAGTTTGCGCACGAGCAGGGTGTCGTCTGCCACGAGCTCTTCCAGGAGGCAATGGGCGCGCTGAGCCGACTTGGCGGAGAACTCGTGGATGTTGACGCTCGCCTTGAAGCCGATGGTCTCCAGCTGGTGGAGGAGTGGCATCAACTGAAGGTGGCTATCGACCTCGGGCGCCTCCAGCGTGAGCACGCCAATGTGAAGGCCGAGGCATCCCTGGCAACCTCGCGCGAGGCCAGCGCCCGGGCCTTGGAGGAGGCTAGGGAGGCGGACCATCGCCGCGCGGCCGCCAAGGAGCGCAGGCGGGAGCTCCAGGCCTTGAACGCCTCCCTGGAGCAGCAGGTGGAGGCGCGCAGAGCTGCCTTGGCATCGATGAAGGGTGCACCGTCCGACGAGGAGGAGATCTCGAGGCGCGAGGAAGCACTGTTGCTGGAGGCCACGGAGTGCAGCCTCAAGCTTGAGCGGTTGGAGACGAGGGAGCACCAAGTCGCCCAAGCAGAGGATGCTGTCGGCGCGCGTGAGGCCAGGGCCCAGGAGGAGGTCGACCGCAGGGTGCCCGAGGCTCGCACGGATCTTGCTGGCTGGTACGACCTGAAGTTGAAGCTCGTGGAAGCCGAAGCTGTGGGCAGGACCGCTGCCCTCAGGTCAGGGCTGGCTGGAGGCGGAACAGCGTGAGAAAGCCGCCGCAGCCGCCCTGATCTCAGTGCAGGCTGAGCTGGCCTCCGCCCGTGCCGAGCTGCTCTCTCTTCAGCAGTGGCTTGCCAGTGCCGAGTACTTCACGCAGTAGAGCAGGGAGGAGGTGCTTCGCCGGCTGACGCTACTGCGTGAGCATGTTGCCATGCTTCGGGACCTCAGGACGAGGGCCAATCAGGCACTCGGTACCATCTGCGATGAGCACGCTCCCCACCCGCACGCCGAGGACTACGCCGACCATCTTCGCTTCTTCACCGACGTCGTGACACACCTGGAGAACCGAGCTGAGAGGGCTCGCGAGCTTGTGGACGAAAATAGCCGGGGCCTCCTCGGGCGCGCATTCTCCCGCATCTTCAGCCATCTCTTGAACACCAATCCTAACTTTGATTTTGACGCCGCCATTGCCCCAGTTCCTGAGGTCATCCGGGACAACCTAGCGTGCTGGGTGGATGACAATGTGGATGCTCTAGTTAGGACCTTTGCTTCTGATGATGATGCGATGGTGGTCGCGGCGGATGAGGGCGACGTGGTTGATGGCGGTGAAGACAGCGACAGTGACGGTGCTAGCTGTCGGTGTCAAAACTAGTGGATCTCGGGTAGGGGGTCCCGAACTGTGCGTCTAAGGTCGATGGTAACAGGAGACAGGGGACACAATGTTGACCCAGGTCTGGGCCCTCTCTATGGAGGTAATACCCTACTTCCTACTTGATTGATCTTGATGAATATGAGTATTACAAGAGTTGATCTACCTCGAGATCTTAATGGCTAAAACCCTAAAAGTCTAGCATGTATGACTATGAGTACGATTCTTATCCCTATGGACTAAGCCCTCTGGTTCATATAGACACTGGAGGGGACTAGGGTTGTACAAAGTCGGTTACGGAGAAAGGAATCTTCACATCAAGATGCCAAGCTTGCCTTCCACACCAAGGAGAGTCCCATCCGGACACGGGAGATAATCTTCGGTCTTGTATCTTCACAGCCCATCTGTCCGGCCCACGTACCATAGTCCGCATGCCAGAGGACCCCCTAATCCAGGACTCCCTCAGTAGCCCCTGAACCAGGCTTCAATGACGAGGTGTACGGCACGCAAATTGTCTTCGACATTGCAAGGCGGGTTCCTTCTCCGAATACTCCAACACAGTCTTCGGACGCAACGAACGTGTCCGGCTCTGCAAAACAAATACCACACGCCACCGCAGAGGAAATAATATTTTGCGAGTCCAATCTGCCGACAACTTTTCTACAACGTGTTATCACGTCACCACCCGGTTATTATATCGAACCATTTTTTCCGCTTGCCGTTCCACGTTTCGAGACGCGGTTTCATTGGAAAGCCTTGTCGAAGCAAAGATCGTGTCCCCTTATTGCGGGATCCTCATCAACACGGGCGTGGGTATTCCAACCATCTGGTTGGCATGATTCCTTAAGAATAGACAGGTTCCAAGGTCGAGGAGGAGGCGTTCGATATTTACTACCTTTATAAAGGGACTAAGGCCCGTCTGGCGTCTTTACGCCAACCCTTTCCTCAGCCTTTCCAACCTCGAGCTCCAGCACCCAAGGTTTCGATTGTTTCGAGCTTCCCCAGTCATGTCCGGTCCCAGCCCTCAAGGTCGATGGGTGCCTTCCTCCGTCATAGAGGAGGATATCGCGAAGCTCCGAGCGGCTAGATACCTGACCGCGGAAATCCCCCACAGGCTTCCTGCTCAAGGGCAGGTTATTCCAGCTCCCAGATCCAGCGAGGGGGTCGTGTTCATCTCCCACTTCCTCCGAGGGCTAGGGTTCGCTCGCCACCCCTTTGTTCGAGGGCTTATGTTCTATTATGGGCTAGATTTTCACGATCTAACTCCGGACTCCTTCCTTCATGTCTCGGCATTCATTATCACATGCGAAGTTTTCCTCCGCATTCCCACACACTTCGGCTTGTGACTTAAGACCTTTAATGTGAAGCCAAAGGTAGTCGATGGGGAACGAGCAGAGTGCGGTGGTGCTACAGTGGGCAAACTTACCAATGCCCCTTGGCTAAAAGGATCCTTCACAGAATCTTCCGATTTATGGCTGCGAGAGTGTTTTTACATCACTGAACCCCGTGGTACCAAGTGGGCAGCTATACCTGCGTTCCGATCTGGCCCTCCAATTCAGCTTGCTTCATGGGTCAATAAGGGGTTGGACTGGGGTTCAACCGACAAAGCGCAAACTCTACAGAGCCGCATTCGGAGTCTCCTTGAGAAGAACACCGAACTTATCGACGTGATTCAAGTAATGCTAGTCCGTCGGGTCCTCCCGTGCCAAAGACGGCCCCTCCGTATGTGGGAGTTTAATCCAGAAGCACCATGAACCCTTCAGCACTTCTTCGGTGCGACGCACAGAGGAATGTGGAAGTTGTTCTTCGGGAAACAAAAACAGTGGCCAGATACTACAGAGGACGTCGGCCTTGACTGCAACCATCCGGATACCTCGGTAAGCACTTGACTCTCGAATACAGCTTAGATAAGCATCTCATAATAGGATACTGAGAGAACGATCTTCTTCCAGGGCTGGATAAAGAAGGCGGAGCGAATCAGGTGTTCGACTCCTCTTCCCGATGACTCAGCTAGTCCCGTGCTAACAAGGATGCTGGTCCCGGCGCCATACCAGGCGCCGGTGGAAGAGGAGAATGAGGAGAGCGGGGGAGCCAAAGGTGGCTTCCATCCCGGAGGTAAACCACACACTGTGTCCGGGGAGATTAGGGCTACCTCTTCCGAAGACAAAAGAGAAGGAGAAGCTGACATCCTTTCTTCCTATGGTAATAAAAGGGCCGCCTGCGAAAGTTGGGAGGTAAGGGCTCCTAAGCGAGGCAAAACGCCCCTGTCAGGTGGTTCAGGTTCGGAAGGTGTCATTGTCGCATAGTTCCTTCGTAAGGACAAGCCTCCAGCCGATCGTAAGTGAACAAAGATATTTTAAACATACCCCGTTCTTTTTCTCGTTACAAAGGTAACATCTAGAATATGCGTTTTGTAGTCCGACACACAGTCTTCCTCAACAATCCTCCTCCTCAGTGGACCTTCTTCCAGAGATGATGGAAAGCGAGATGCCTCCACAAGCTTCCTCGCCCAACAGGGCGGACGACGTCGAGGTGTCGACCCGGAGGGTCTCTCCCGATCAACAGGGGATAATGGAGACAGCGCCCCAAGGTGAAACTTCGGCCGCCCAGGGTCCGAAGTGTGCGGTCCCTACGGGAGCTAACAATAAAGGCTCCGGACTATCCGGTTTACAGCCGGAGACGACTCTAGGGTCGAGTAGACATACCCTTTCAAAGGGAGTCTGTACTGCCACAGCTGCTTCCAGGAATCCGGAGGCGGCGGATACACTGACGGACATGTTACGGTATTCGTTAATCTCAGAGGAGCATCGTACCTTGATGGGTACGGTGGTTGAGAGGATTCTGTCCGTGAAAGCGGATTGAATGAAGCCTTCATGGGCCTGCTAAGAGGCTTTGAGGTATGTAATGTTATATTTTCGATTGTGCTCTATACGCAAAATTCACCTGTGTATAGATAGTAGCCCCTGAGACTCTGGTTGGCGCCCAAAGGTAGGCAATCAAAGGATTGGAAAAGATGTCCCCATGAAATAATCTAATGACTTGAAACACAGGTGTTACCTCCATGATGACTGCCCACGCTACAGAGGTTGCAGGTCTGGAGCACAAGCCTGATGTGGCGGATAACGACATCACGCTTATTAACAGGTGACTCGACGAGGCACAAGGTATGTGTTAGAGTATGTATATATAATAACATGAGCATGAAGCTAGAATTATATTCTGAGACATGCGTATCTGCAGATGGTGTTGCCGCGGTTGAGACCCTTCGGGCTGAACTTGCCCGAGCCAAGGAGCAAGCCCAGATTAGTAATGTGGCTGCCAAGAAGGCAGCTGATGAGTTAGAAGCCGGACAGACTGCTCAGCGCCAGTGTGAAGAGAGAATGGCACTATGGCGCGCGAGCTAAAGGAAGGCACTGTCCGATGTGAATTCCTCGAGAAGGATAACAAGGCCAAAGTGGCCGATCTTGACAAGGCATTACAAGAGGCGAAAGAAGCATGATCGGAGTCTAGAGCAGCTCGGGAAGAGATCCGGCAAGCTGGGGAGTTAGCAGCCGGTAAGCCTTTCTTATTATAGACTAAATTCGGCGATCCGAAGTATTCCCCGCTTAATCAAATGTGGAGCTCCCCAGATGCCTTTTTGGACTTGCCGAAGAGTGCCTCCGATGCGGCGCAGTTTTACGAAGCGCAAGAAGGGTATGCAACGGAGAAGCTTTTCTGGTCACAATTCGGCACGCCGAAGCGCCCGCTGTTGCTGAACGAAAAAATGGCCCAGTGGGCCGAACTCCACAAGATATCCTGTTCTGCCATGAAGGACGTCGTAGTCCGGCTGTGGCCGATTGAGCCAGTTCCGAAGAGTTATTTCGGATTGGTGCGGCGACTAGTTGATGCGGTGCCGCGTATCGACATCGTTAAGTGATCAACATGCATTGAAGGTGCACGGATGGCCTTTGCCCGTGTCAAGACGTACTGGGCGAAGATGAAGGCCACCGATGTTGCAGCAAAAAATCCACCCAAGGGCAAGGAGCATCACGCGCCAGAGTATTATTTTGAGGATGTCTTAGAGGGTGCCCGGTTGATAGAGGGTCAGTGCTCGAAAGAGATGATATTCGAGTGAAATGTATTGAAATTGTAAAAACAATATTATTATATTTTAAGGTTATGCCTAGAAGTTGCGGCTCCTCCTGTGTGGCCATTTTTGTATAATCTGAAAGTTTTCCAGTTTTCGGCTTCGGCCCCCTCGTATAAAATACGGGGGTGTTCGGAAAAGCACTTGATCACTCTTGATCCAATGTCTTGGTCCATGAAGGAGGTGTCAATGCGGCGAACTAGGCAAGCGGACTGTAGGGCTTCAGCACCTTCACTTAGCCATAGGAGTTTGACGGTGGGTCTACGATATAGCCCCTGGTATGTACACAGTTATCCGAATACGGTGCGTTACATGGGTGACCAGAAGAACGATCCTTTGTGTAATACAGAAGGAATCACGAAAGATTCTAATAAGTCATCGAGTGGTTGACCAGCCCTCGCCGCATCATGACAGTCAGTTTTTGGCTTTCTCTACTGAGGTGCTCATCCGGATAAAACGGGACACAATCACAGTAGTTCTCCCTTTACTACCCTAGACGATATAGCGGAATGTAAGGTAGTAAGCACAGGAGCCGGGCAACCCAACTATTGACCAAAGACATGATTCGGAGCTGATGCATATAAGGCCAAACTTGCGACGCTGAAGTGTGCTATAAAGCTGTTCGGACTTGTTGACAATTCACTTGTTCCCATATCGAGCCCTTGGCAACCTGTGCCGAGGTGTGAGTGTGAAACAACCGGAGAAATTCAGCTCTTTTAGAAAAAGCGAATACTAGATACGGATTATGTTTACTGGGACCTGATCGATATGTCAATTGCCATTTTGCAAATAAAAATGCCACGGCCCAGGCTATTTGACATGCCGGTGGTCGAAGGCTGAGGGAGAAGGCACTTTACAAGCTCAAAATAGAGAGTGCGGTCTACAAAAATATTTGGACCTCCTGTCGCACGTCTGCGCCGCCTTGCCTCGGTTAAAGGATTCCTTTAACAGGAATAACCTTTGGGTAAGTGTATGAAGCCGAACTCCGAAAGAGTCTGCGAGATGACCAATATTTTGCGTCACCTGTGATAAGATAAAAGGAAATAGTTAGAAATAAAAAGGAGGAAATGGGAGTGCTTGTAGGCTTGCCCGTATTGTGCCTCCGCCGATGGCCAGGGTATTTTAAGTGCATAATTATGTATGCACGGTGTAAACTTCGCGTGATTGTGGGGCGAACGACGGAGGCTGAACTACTAATCCCGCTCTGAGATAGATCGGTACCATTTAATAGAAACTGGCGGCTTAATGGCCGATGAGTTGTGCGGCTTGACGATGCCGCTTTGTACTTCGGCTGTAATAGACGTAGTACAATCCCCTGTACGGAGGGAGTGTTCCGTATTTCCGTTTATTGTTATGAGGCCGCGTGGACCGAGCATTTTAAGTTTTGCGAGGGTGTAGAGTGGGACTGCATTAAATTGAGCAAGAGCGGTATGCCCCAGAAGTGCATGGTAGCCACTATGGAACGGGGCGATATCAAAGGTCAAGCCCTCGCTTCGGAAGTTGTTTGGCAAACCGAAAAGGACTTCCAGTGTGACGGAGCCCCTGCAGTGAGCTTCTACGCCGGGTACTGTTCCCTTGAGGATTGTTGTGGTGGGTTTGATTCTGGAAGGATCAATGCCCATTTTGTGGACAGTGTCTTGGTACAGTAGATTAGGGCTTCTGCCGCCGTCCATAAGGACTTTCGTGAGATGGAACCCATCAATAATTGGATCGATGATCAGAGCTGCCGAACCTTCAGGACGGATATGACTAATTTTTGGGGGAACCCGCTCTATGGCGTATGCGTCCCGTAGTGCACGCGTGTGCTCCCCTATAGGGGTGTGCGTCGCGTATACCATATTTACGATTTTTACTTCGGGGTAAATTGCTTCTGAACCCCGGTATTCGGCTGGCGAGTCTCTTCGTCATCGTTGTCATTGGGCGGCCCCTTCCCCTTGTGTTCGACTTTAAGCTTGCTGGCTTGTTTGAAGACCCAGCATCTTCTGTTAGTGTGAGTAGCTGGTTTATCGGGGGTGCCATGAATCTGGCAGGGCCGATCCAATATCTTGTTGAGATTGGATGGTCCGTCTCTATTTGCCTTGGATGGCTTTTTCCTTTGACCGGGCTTGCAGCCGCTGAATCCGGCGTTGACCGCTATGTCTTGCATTATTTCATCACTATTACGACGCTTGTGTTTATTGCGTCGTGGCTTTCCGTTGCCGTCTCGGACTTTGGAAGTGCCCGGATCGCTGGCGCCGTTGCTCCTACGACCGAGCCAGCTGTCTTCTCCCGTGCAAAAGCGGGTCATTAGACTGGTAAGGGCTGTCATGGATTTTGGTTTTTCTTGACCGAGGTGGCGGGCGAGCCATTCATCCCGGACGCTGTGTTTGAAGGCCGCGAGGGCTTCGGCGTCCGGACAATCGACAATTTGGTTCTTTTTAATTAAGAACCTAGTGCAGAGCTTTCTGGCTGACTCTCCGGGCTGCTGGATGATGTGACTTAAGTCATCGGCATCTGGTGGCCGGACATATGTACCTTGGAAGTTATCGCGAAAGGCGTCTTCTAGGTCTTCCCAGCTGCCAACGGAGTTCTTTGGAAGGCTGTTTAGCCAGTGCCGAGCTGGTCCCTTTAGTTTTAGTGGGAGGTATTTAATGGCGTGAAGATCATCGCCGCGCGCCATGTGGATATGGAGAAGAAAGTCCTCAATCCATACCGCGCGATCTGTTGTTCCTTCGTATGATTCAATATTCATGGGTTTAAACCCTTCTGGGAATTCGTGCTCCATTACTTCATCAGTGAAGCAAAGTGGGTGTGCGGCGCCTCTATGTCGGGCCACGTCGCGACGTAGTTCGGACGGAGTCCGTCCGCGGTTCTCGGCCCGGGCGTGAGTATGATTATTGCGTCCGGCTAAATAGCCGTTATCGCGTGTCGGGGCACGTCCCCGTGATCCATAGATCGATTTGTTCTGGCCTGCTCTACTGTCCAAGTCCTGCCGTAGGTCATATGTGTGTCCCCGAGCTGTTTTATCTTTGCCTTTACGGTGAGGCAGGGCAGGCTGGTGTTCGACTTGAGTTGCTGCTTTATCCCGACCACGTGCTAGTCGGTCAGCCGCATTGCGCGATGATGGTACGGGCTCCAACGCCTCGTCATCGAACTGAGGTAGCAATTTGCGCTTCGGGTAACTTTTGGCTGGGCGTTTGAGGCCATATTCCTCGGCTGCCAGGACATCAGTCCATCTATTATTGAGAAGATCTTGATCAGCTTGAAGCTGCTGCTGCTTCTTTTTCAGGCTTCTTGTAGTGGCTATTAGTCGGTGCTTAAAGCGCTCCTGCTCGAGAGGTTCCTCCGGCACAATAAAATCCTCGGTGCCGAGGCTCACCTCATCCTCAGAGAGCGGAAGATAATTATTGTCCTCCGAGTCTTCGGGTGTGGCCTGTTCATTAGGGCCAACTTGCTCGTCTTCCCGTTCATCTTGTTCGGAAGTTGCCTCAACGGGGTCTTCATTGTCTTCGGCACCGTCCGGAGTGTTATCTTCTCATGTGCCGGTGTTGCTGTCTTTGTTGTGGCGTGATTTAGAGCGGCGCCGCTGACGCCGACGCTTTGGTTGTATCTCAGGAGGTTTATCCTCAACTGGATCTTCCTTGTCATTGTCGCTATTCTCTTTTGGTGCATCCACCATGTATACGTCATACGAGGAAGTGGCCGTCTAGCGTCCGGTAAATGGCGGGTTTTGAGCCTCTTCTTCTCCGGCATTATCGTCCATATCGTCAATGTCTTCGGAGTCGTAATTGAGCATGTCGGTTAGGTCCTCGACAGTGGCTATGAAGTGGGCGGTGGGTGGGAAACGAAATTCTCCGTCATCAGCCTCCAGTTCAAACCGGATATAATTCGGTTGTGAGTCCCCCGCTAAGGAGAGTGTTTTTAATGAGTTTAGCACGTCGCCTAAAGGCGAGTGCCGGAAGATGTCCGCGGAGCTGAATTCGACGATCGGCGCCCGATCAAGTTCGCCATGCGCGGACGCACATGCTTCGGAACCTGTAGCCAGAAACGTGTCCGAGGTTCCGGTAACACAGATCTCACTTGAGGTTTGGTCTATGTGCGGCTCCAACGCTGCTGAGTCTGCGGCCTCCGTGGCGGGGTTGAGCCTCCCGTCCTCGGATGGCGTGATCTGCTCCAGATCTAGAGCCGGAGCAGTTGCAGGCGCTATCTCATGGGTATGGTTCGATGACAGATTTAAGTCATGTTCATCGTGGTGACAGGGAGCGACTACTGCCGAGGTCTCGAATCCATCGAAGATCAAGTCTCAGTGGATGTCTGCGACATAGTTCAAGCTTCCGAATCTGACCTGATGGCCAGGGGCGTAGCTATCGATCTACTCTAGATGGCCAAGCGAGTTGGCCCGCAGTGCGAAGCCGCCGAATACAAAGATCTGTCCGGGCAGGAAGGATTCTCCCTGAACAACGTTGTTGTAGATGATTGACGGGGCCATCGAACCTCTTGACGACCACACAACGGAACTCTCAATGAAAGCATCAATGTCGGTGTCAAAACCGGCGGATCTCGGGTAGGGGGTCCCGAACTGTGCATCTAAGGTCGATGGTGACAGGAGACAGGGGACACAATGTTTACCCTGGTTCGGGCCCTCTCTATGGAGGTAATACCCTACTTCCTGCTTGATTGATCTTGATGAATATGAGTATTACAAGAGTTGATCTACCTCGAGATCGTAATGGCTAAGACCCTAAAAGTCTAGCCTGTATGACTATGAGTATGATTCTTGTCCCTATGGACTAAGCCCTCTGGTTTATATAGACACCGGAGGGGACTAGGGTTGTACAAAGTCGGTTACGGAGAAAGGAATCTTCACATCAAGACGCCAAGCTTGCCTTCCACGCCAAGGAGAGTCCCATCCGGACACGGGAGATAATCTTCAGTCTTGTATCTTCATAGCCCATCAGTCCAGCCCACGTACCATAGTCTGGACGCCCGAGGACCCCCTAATCCAGGACTCCCTCACCAGCAGCCTGTTCGGAAGTGATTTGAGAGACGAGGCGAGCGACATGTCCGAATGAGCCCGTGCTCCTTTATTTTGAACCTGCACGCAAAAGCTTGGGTACGGTCCATCACAATGTAAGAGCATTTTGGGGAGGGGGAGCCCCTCATGTAAATGGACTACCACTTTATTCCCTAGGCTAGGATTAAAGCGCGCTTTTGTGTGCTCGCGACACCCCTTGCGAGCTTGCTGCCGTAACTTAGTTTGGTTCAGTCGAGCTTCAAACTGATTTGGCAGCTATGGATGTGCATTCCTTCTGAGGGGAGCCCCTCACGAGCTCGCGAGGTTTTGGTTTCCTGAGGGGTCCGCCGGTCCACTGAGACGGCCTCGCGAGAAGCGAGCACCAGTAATGGCGAGGTGCGCGTGTAGTGCGTGTACGCCGCCGCCAGCCCCTGCTCACGAGGTGCTCGGAAGGGGGGAGGTAGCGGACGCAAATCTCAAACAAAACACGAATCCAGAAACTCACGAAATCAACACGAACGAGAAGGGATGCCCCCGACGATCGCCAATGGAAATACAACTTCAAATTCAAGATCGAAAGCTGCAAGTCTGAGCTACAGAAAAGAGGTCAAAAGCAAATGGTCGCGTCCGGCACCTAGCTAGACTTCTTGTCTTCCCACCAGCGCGGAGCTAAGTGCTTTCACTAGCTGTGAGCATAGTCATTGGGGGACAGTGTCGACGGCCAACGCGGAGCATGGTGCTTCCACTAGGACGTGGGCGGGAGCCCCTGAGGCCCGAGGGCGGCACTCCGGAGACTCTGGGGCGTGTACAACCCCACTCATTATTACGTGAGAGTGTCACGAGCGGAGACCTTCACAGGCGTGAGCCTTGCTTCATATGGCCAGACGAGGGCCCCGCCTTGCGCCGCCCTTGACCACCGTTGGGGCATCCGGAAACCAGGAAGATGCCAAGGGGCAAAGGGGACGCTAGCGGCGCCCTCGGCGACCACAGGCCCTCTGCCGGGGGGAAGGCTCGCCAGTGCCTCCCCGGCAGAGGACCTACCTCCGGGCGACGCCTTGTTCCATGCGGCACGGGGAGGGGGGCTTGCTCCCGGCTCCTCCCATGCAGCCCCTAGTGAGATTCCCCTGGTGGAAGGGGGGTTGCGGTGCTGGGGCCATCGTCCACCGCTGCGACCTGATCCACTTGCGACTCATGGTTAGCATAAGCCTGTTCCTGAGAGTTTACTGGTACCCTGCAGCTGTTGTCTCCGGCGGGGTCAGCGAGTCTCCCGGGTGGCTCCTGGAAGGCCTCAACTTCCAGCGTCTGCTCTTCCCAACCTGGCTTGAGGAACGAGCTGGGTTCATCTTCCGGCGTGTACTCCTGGTCCATCATGCAGGGCACATAGGCCTCCGGAGCCGTTGCCCTAGAAACCCCGCCAAAGTGCCCCGCGCTCCACGCCATCGGGCCCAGCACGCCGTCCCGATGACGGAAGGGCGGCATCCTGCCGGGGCCGTAGGGGTCAATACCCACGACCGCGCCCACCGTGGGAGGTACAGGTGCGGCTGGGCGCCCGGCTCCACTGGTTGCGTCGTTGTCGATGAACCCTCCTGATGCGCCTGGGAGCATGCGGGCGCGGCAAGGCCCACCATGTGACCCGGCCACGACTTGAGGCGTAGGTAGGGAGCAGAAAGGCGGCA
Source organism: Aegilops tauschii subsp. strangulata (assembly GCF_002575655.3). Lineage (NCBI taxonomy): Eukaryota > Viridiplantae > Streptophyta > Magnoliopsida > Poales > Poaceae > Aegilops > Aegilops tauschii. Next base: position 454,498,899 of record NC_053036.3, on the reverse strand, counting down.
TACCCCTGGTTGCGGCGTCTAGCAGTTCAGCGACGCGTTCCAGCAACGCATCACGACCGCTCTCCATTAGTCGTCACCGCAGCAGCTCCCGTGCCACTGTGAGTGCGGCCCTCATGTTTGCTTGCTCCCGTCGGGTGTGCGGCGCTGTCGCCGCGGAGGCCCACGCATGCCGCGAGGTGAGGGCGGAAGGTGTCGGACCACGCCGCCCGCGCCCCGCGGCGTTTGGCGGTGCGCGTGCCGCCTGGAGCGCGGAGTTGAGGTCTTCTTGGGCGGACGATGCCGCCTGGGCTGGCCAAGCCGCCCAGTGGTCGGCGTCGGCCCTCGGGTCGCCGGACATCGGTGCTGCAGAGCGTTGGCGGGTCTGCTTATGGAAGAGAGGCTTCGGCGCACCCCTACCTGGCACGCCAAATGTCGGATTTCGGGTTCCGGCAAAACCCTTGGGGTTCGAACTCTGGGGTGCGCACGAAGATCTCTCCTCCCCTAGCTCACGCTCTCACCACAATCTCAGGGCTCGGCACGTCGAACTCATAGAACAAGGGACACATGGTTTATACTGGTTCGGGCCACCAATGTGTTGTAATACCCTACTCCAGTGTGGTGTGGTGGATTGCCTCTTGGGATTAGGATGAACAAGTACAAGGGAAGAACAACCTCCTGAGGAGAGGTGTCCTTGAGCTCGATGAGCTTGTGTGGTTGAGGATGATCTGAATTGTCCAAGATTAGTTGCCTCCTACTGTGGTGGCTAGTCCTATTTATAGAGGCCCTGGTCCCTTCCCAAATGTAGGCGGGAAGGGATCCAACAATGACCAAATTTAAAGGGAGACAACCAGTACAAGTTATCCTGACTAAAGGTGGTCTTCGCCTGCCAAAGGTTCTGGTGGTGACGCCGTCCTGGGGTCCACGGTGACCTCTATCCTACCGTCCTGCTGGTCTTGGTCTTGTTGCACCGATATGGAAACCTTTGCCTCATGCCTCGGGACTCCTCGCCTGCGCTTGCCTCTTTAGCACCAAAGACGAAACGAGTATACTGCACGCACTGGCGCCTGCCTGGCCTTCGTCGTCATGGCTTGCATCACAGGGACCTCGCGAGGTGCCCCTCGCCTTGATCTCTCCGCCCCTCGTGAGCCAGCCTCGTGAGGCTACCCCCAGGAGGTCTTGCGTCGTCCGCCTCGCGAGGCTTGGCCCCTCGCGAGGGTCTTGAGTGTTCGCCGATGAAGATGGGCCGTACAGGGCCGCTGGTGGAGCCACGCCGTGGGCCTCAGGCAGGCAAGTCTGGGGACCCCCGTTCCCAGGACGCCGACAAAGCTATCTAGCTAATAACTATGGACCCGAAGGTCTGTGGTAAACTACTCACACATCATCAGAGAGGCAATGGTGTTGATGTAGAAGCCCTCCGTGATCGAATCCCCCTCCGGCAAATCGCCGGAAAAGGCCCCAAGATGGGATCTCACGGGTACAGAAGGTTGCGGCGGTGGAAAATTGGTTTCGTGGCTCCCTTGGATGTTTTCAGGGTATAGGAGTATATATAGGTGAAAGAAGTAGGTCGGTGGAGCTACGAGGGGCCCACGAGGATGGGGGCACGCCTAACCCCCCTGGGCACGCCCTCCTGCCTCGTGGCCGCCTCGTTGCTTCCTTGACTTCCACTCCAAGTCTCCTGGATTGCATTTGTTCCAAAAAAAGATCCTCGTGAAGGTTTCGTTCCGTTTGGATTTCGTTTGATATTCATTTTCTGCGAAACACTGAAATAGGCAAAAAACAGCAAATTGCACTAGGCCTTCGGTTAATAGGTTAGTCCCAAAAATAATATAAAAAGGTATATTAAAGCACATTAAACATCCAAAACATATAATATAATAGCATGGAACATTCAAAAATTATAGATACGTTGGAGACGTATCAAGCATCCCCAAGCTTAATTCCTGTTCGTCCTCGAGTAGGTAAATGATAAAATAGAATTTTTGATGTGGAATGCTACCTAACATAATTTTTCAATGTAATTCTCTTTATTGTGGCATGAATGTTTAGATCCAAAAGATTCTAGACAAAGTTTTAATACTGACATAAAAATAGTAATACTTCAAGTATGCTAACCAAGCAATTATGTCTTATCAAAATAACATAGCCAAAGAAAGCTTATCCCTACAAAATCATATAGTTTGGCCATGCTTCATTTTTGTCACACAAAATGCTCCCATCATGCACAACCCCGATGACAAGCCGAGAAATTGGTTCATACTTTTAACGCGCTTCAGCCTTTTCAACCCTCACGCAATACATGAGCGCAAGCCATGGATATAGCACTACAGGTGGAATAGCATATGATGATGGGGGTTATGTGAGAAGAGAAAAAAAGTCTCACATTGACGCGGCTAATCAACGGGCTATGGAGATGCCCACCAATTGATGTCAATGCGAGGAGTAGAGATTGCCATGCAACGGATGCACTAGAGCTGTAAAAATATGAAAGCTCATCAAAAGAAACTCAGTGGGTGTGCATCCAACTTGCTTGCTCACGAAGACCTAGGGCATTTTTAGAAGCCCATCATTGGAATATACAAGCCAAGTATATGAAACTCTCTATCATGAATATGAAAGTGACAAAATAAGAAACTCTCTATCATGAATATCATGGTGCTATTTTGAAGCACAAGTGTGGAAAAAGGATAGTAACATAGTCCCTTCTCTCTTTTTCTCTCATTTTTTTTCTCTTTTTTTCTGTTTGGGCTTCTTTGGCCTCTTTTTTTTGTCTGGAGTCTCATCCCAACTTGTGGGGGAATCATAGTCTCCACCATCCTTTCCGCACATGGGACAATGCTCAAATAATGATGATCATCACACTTTTGTTTACTCATAACTCAATATTACAACTCGATACTAGAACAAAATATGACTCTATGTGAATGCCTCCGGCGGTGTACTAGGATATGCAATGAATCAAGAGCGACATGTATGAAAGAATTATGAGGGTGGCTTTGCCACAAATACGATGTCAACTACATGATCATGCAAAGCAATATGACAATGATGGAGCGTGTCATAATAAATGGAACGGTGGAAAGTTGCATGGCAATATATCTCAGAATGGCTATGGAAATGCCATAATAGGTAGGCATGGTGGCTGTTTTGAGGAAGATATAAGGAGTCTTATGTGATAGAGCGTATCGTATCACGGGGTTTGGATGCACCGGTGAAGTTTGCACCAACTCTCGAGGTGAGAAAGGGCAATGCACGGTACCGTAGAGGCTAGCAAATTGCGAAAAGGTAAGAGTGCGTATAATTCATGGACTCACATTAGTCATAAGAACGCATATACTTATTGCAAAAGTTTATTAGCCCTCGAAGCAAAGTACTACTACGCATGCCCCTAGGGGGATAGATTGGTAGGAAAAGACCATCGCTCGTCCCCGACCGCCACTCATAAGGAAAGCAATCAAAGAACACCCCATGCTTCAAATTTGTCACACAATGTTTACCATACGTGCATCCTACGGGACTTGCAACCCTCAACACAAGTATTTCTCAATTGCACAATTACCCAATTAACATGACTCTAACATTACCACCTTTATATCTCAAAACAACTATCAAGTATCAAACTTATCATAGTATTCAATGCACTCTATATGAAAGTTTTTATTATACCCATCTTGGATGCCTATCATATTAGGACTAATTTTATAGCCAAAGCAAATTACCATGCTGTTCTAAAATACTCTCAAAATAATATAAGTGAAGCATGAGAGATCAATAATTTCTATAAAATAAAACCACCACCGTGCTCTAAAAAGGTATAAGTGAAGCACCAGAGCAAAATTTATCTAGCTCAAAAGATATAAGTGAAGCACATAGAGTATTCTAATAAATTCCGATTCATGTGTGTCTCTCCCAAAAGGTGTGTACAGCAAGGATGATTGTGGTAAACTAAAAAGCAAAGACTCAAATCATACAAGACGCTCCAAGGAAAACACATATCATGTGGTGAATAAAAATATAGCCTCAAGTAAAGTTACCGATAGACGAAGACGAAAGAGGGGATGCCTTCCGGGGCATACCCAAGCTTAGATTTTTGGTTGTCCTTTAATTTTACCTTGTGGTGCCTTGAGCATCCCCAAGCTTAGGCTATTGCCACTCCTTATTCCATAATCCATCAAATCTTTACCAAAAACTTGAAAACTTCACAATACAAAACTCAACAGAAAATCTCATGAGCTCCGTTAGTACAAGAAAACAAACCACCAGCTTAAGGTACTGTAATGAACTCATTCTTTATTTATATTGGTGTTAAACCTACTGCATTCCAACTTCTCTATGGTTCATACCCCCCGATACTAGCCATAGATTCATCAAAATAAGCAAACAACACACGAAAAACAGAATCTGTCAGAAACAGAATAGTCTGTAGTAATCTGATTTGTTCGAATACTTCTGGAACTCCAAACATTCTGAAAAACTAGGACAACCTGGATAATTTTTATATTGATCTACTGCAAAAAGAATTGGTAATTTATCACGTTCTGGTGAATTTTGACAATTATTTTTGTGAGCATAAAGTTTCTGTCTTTTTCAGCAAGATCAAACAACTATCACCCAAGAAGATCCTATTGGTTCTACTTGGCACAAACACTAATTAAAACATAAAACCACATCTAAACAGAGGCTAGATGAATTATTTATTACTAAACAGGAACAGAAAGCAAGGAACAAAAATAAAATTGGGTTGCCTCCCAACAAGCGCTATCGTTTAACGCCCCTAGCTAGGCATAAAAACAAGAATAGATCTAGGTATTGTCATCTTTGGTATGCAATCCATAAGTGGCTCTCATAATAGATTCATAAGGTAATTTAATTTTATTCCTAGGAAAGTGTTCCATGCCTTTCCTTAATGGGAATTGAAATCTAATATTTCCTCCTTTCATATCAATAATTGCACCAATCGTTCTAAGGAAAGGTCTACCAAGAATAATAGGACATGTAGGATTGCAATCTATATCAAGAACAATGAAATCTATGGGCACATAATTCCTATTTGCAACAATAAGAACGTCATTAATCCTTCCCATAGGTTTCTTAATGGCGGAATCCGCAAGATGCAAATTTAAAGAAGAATCATCAAATTCACGGAAACTTAGCACATCACACAAAGTTTTTGGAATCTTGGAAACACTAGCACCCAAATCACATAAAGCTTAACATTCATGATTTTTAATCTTAATTTTTAATAGTAGGTTCCCACTCATCATAAAGGTTTCTAGGGATAGAAACTTCTAATTCAAGCTTTTCTTCATAGGATTGCATTAAAGCATCAATGATATGTTTGGTAAAAGCTTTATTTTGACTATAAGCGTGAGGAGAATTTAACACGGATTGCAACAAGGAAATACAATCTATTAGAGAACAATTATCATAATTAAATTTCTTAAAATCCAAAATAGTGGGTTCATTGCTATGTAAAGTTTTGACCTCTTCAATCCCACTTTTACCAATTTTTGCATCAAGATGTAAAAACTCCGAATCATTGGGATGCCTTTTAACTAAGGTTGACTCATCCCCAGTCCCATCTTTATCAAGATTCATATTAGAAAACAAAGATTTAATAGGGGACATATCAATCACTTTTAGATCTTCATTATTGTTATTATCTAAATCTTTCGGTTTAGCGGCCATCTTATTAACTAGGGTGGCTTGCTTATCCGAAATTTGGGCTATTAAGTTTTTAAGATGAGCAAACTGAGATTTCAAACCATAAAATTCCTTAGACATATCATCGAGCTCTTTAGTCATATACTCCATAAAACTTTTCTGTTCTTTAAGCTCATTTCTGAAGAAATTATTATGCTCAAATTGCAAAGACATAAAGCTTCTAACATTGTTTTCAATTTCTTCCAACCTTCTAAGGTGAGGATCAACGCTTTTTGGTGGAGCCATCAAAGCAAAATGGGCACACTAACACCCAAAAACATAGGAGGCAAGCAGAAAGTGGCGAACGGAAAAAGGGTGAATAAGACGGCAAGGGTGAAGTGGGGGGAGAGGAAAACGAGAGGCAAATGGAAAATAATGTAATGCAAGGGATAAGAGTTTGCGATGGGTACTTGGTATGTCTTGACTTGTGCGTAGAGCTCCCCGGCAATGGCGCCAGAAGTGGCTAGTTGACGGGAGATCAAATCTTGACTTGACTTGGCGCAAATCTCCCCGGCAACGGCGCCAGAAATCCTTCTTGCTACCTCTTGAGCATGAGTTGGTTTTCCCTTGAAGAGGAAAGGGTGATGTAGCAAAGTAGCGTAAGTATTTCCCTCGGTTTTTGAGAACCAAGGTATCAATCCAGTAGGAGACTACACGCAAATCGCCTAGTACCTGCACACAAAATCAAGAACCTTGCAACCAATGCGATAAAGGGGTTGTCAATCCCTTCACGGCCACTTGCAAAAGTGAGATCTGATAAAGATAATAAGAAAAATATTTTTGGTATTTTTGTTGTATAGATTGGAAAATAAAGATTGCAAAATAAATAGTAAACTAGAATTGTAGATTGGAAACTTATATGATGTAAAGTAGACCCGGGGGCCATAGGTTTCACTAGTGGCCTCTCTCAAGATAGCATATATTACGATGGGTGAACAAATTACTGCCGAGCAATTGATAGAAAAGCGCATAGTTACGAGAATATCTAGGCATGATCATGAACATAGGCATCACATCCGTCACAAGTAGACCGAAATGATTCTGCATCTACTACTATTACTCCACACATCGACCGCTATCCAGCATGCATCTAGAGTATTAAGTTCATAAGAACGGAGTAATGCATTAGGCAAGATGACATGATGTAGAGGGATAAACTCAAGCAATATGATATAAACCCCATCTTTTTATCCTCGATGGCAACAATACAATACGTGCCTTGCTGCCCATGCTGTCACTGGGACAGGACACCGCAAGATTGAACCCAAAGCTAAGCACTTCTCCCATTGCAAGAAAGATCAATCTAGTAGGCCAAACTAAACCGATAATTCGAAGAGACCTGCAAAGATATTAAATCATGCATATAAGAATTCAGAGAAGAATCAAATATTGTTCATAGATAATCTTGATCATAAACCCACAATTCATCGGATCTCGGAAAACACACCGCAAAAAAGTATTACATCGAATAGAACTCCAGGAAGATCGAGGAGAACTTTGTATTGAGATCCAAAGAGAGAGAAGAAGCCATCTAGCTAATAACTATGGACCCGAAGGTCTGTGGTAAACTACTCACACATCATCGGAGAGGCTATGGTGTTGATGTAGAAGCCCTCCGTGATCGAATCCCCCTCCGGCAGATCGCCGGAAAAGGCCCCAAGATGGGATCTCACGGGTACAGAAGGTTGCGGCGGTGGAAAAGTGGTTTCGTGGCTCCCCTGGATGTTTTCAGGGTATAAGAGTATATATAGGCGAAAGAAGTAGGTCGGTGGAGCTAAGAGGGGCCCACGAGGGTGGGGGCACGCCTAACCCCCCTGGGCGCGCCCTCCTGCCTCGTGGCCGCCTCGTTGGTTCCTTGACTTCCACTCCAAGTCTCCTAGATTGCGTTTGTTCCAAAAAAGATCCTCGCGAAGGTTTCGTTCCGTTTGGATTCCGTTTGATATTCCTTTTCTGCGAAACACTGAAATAGGCAAAGAAACAACAAATTGCACTGGGCCTTCGGTTAATAGGTTAGTCCCAAAAATAATATAAAAAGGTATATTAAAGCCCATTAAACATCCAAAATAGATAATATAATAGCACGGAACAATAAAAAATTATAGATACGTTGGAGACGTATCACAAATATTAGCAACAGAACCAGTATTAAATACCCAGGCGCTACTGCGAACATTAGTAAGGTACACATCAATAACATGTATATCAAATATACCTTTCACTTTGCCATCCTTCTTCTTCGGCAAATACTTGGGGCAGTTCCGCTTCTAGTGACCTGTTCCTTTGCAGTAGAAGCACTCAGTCTCAGGCTTAGGTCCAGACTTGGGCTTCTTCACTTGAGCAGCAACTTGCTTGCTGTTCTTCTTAAAGTTCCCCTTCTTCCCTTTACCCTTTTTCTTGAAACCGGTGGTCTTGTTGACCATCAACACTTGATGCTCCTTCTTGATTTCTACCTCCGAAGCCTTTAGCATTGTGAAGAGCTCGGGAATTGTCTTATCCATCCCTTGCATATTATAGTTCATCACGAAGCTCTTGTAGCTTGGTGGCAGTGATTGAAGAACTCTGTCAATGACACTATCATCAGGAAGATTAACTCCCAGTTGAGTCAAGTGGTTGTGGTACCCAGACATTCTGAGTATATGTTCACTGACAGAACCATTCTCCTCCATTTTGCAGCTGTAGAACTTATTGGAGACTTCGTATCTCTCAATCCGGGCATTTGCTTGAAATATTAACTTCAACTCCTAGAACATCTCATATGCTCCATGACGTTCAAAACGTCATTGAAGTCCCGGTTCTAAGCCGTAAAGCATGGCACGCTGAACTATCGAGTAGTCATCAGCTTTGCTCTACCAGACATTCATAACATCTAATGTTGCTCCTGCAATGGGTTTGGCACCTAGCGGTGCTTCTAGGACATAATTCTTCTGTGCAGCAATGCGGATAATCCTCAAGTTACGGACCCAGTCCGTGTAATTGCTACCATCATCTTTCAACTTAGCTTTCTCTAGGAACGCATTAAAATTCAACGGAACAACAACACAGGCCATTTTTATCTACAACAACATAAACATGCAAAATACTATCAGGTACTAAGTTCATGATAATTTAAAGTTCAATTAATCATATTACTTAAGAACTCCCACTTAGATAGACATCCCTCTAATCATCTAAGTGATCACGTGATCCATATCAACTAAACCATGTCCGATCATCATGTGAGATGGAGTAGTTTTCAATGGTGAACATCACTATGTTGATCATATCTACTATATGATTCACGCTCGACCTTTTGGTCTTAGTGTTCCGAGGCCATATCTGCATATGCTAGGCTCGTCAAGTTTAACCCGAGTATTCTGCATGTGCAAAACTGGCTTGCACCCGTTGTATGTGAAGTAGAGCTTATCACACCCGATCATCACGTGGTGTCTCAGCACGACGAACTGTAGCAACGGTGCATACTCAGGGAGAACACTTATACCTTGAAATTTAGTGAGAGATCATCTTATAATGCTACCGCAGAACTAAGCAAAATAAGATGCATAAAGGATAAACATCACATGCAATCAATATAAGTGATATGATATGGCCATCATCATCTTGTGCCTTTGATCTCCATCTCCAAAGCACCGTCATGATCACCATCGTCACCGGTTGACTTGATCTCCATCGAAGCATCGTTGTCGTCTTGCCAACTATTGCTTCTACGACTATCGCTACCGCTTAGTGATAAAGTAAAAACAATTACAGAGCGATTGCATTGCATACAATAAAGCGACAACCATATGGCTCCTGCCAGTTGCCGATAACTCTGTTACAAAACATGATCATCTCATACAATAAAATTTAGCATCATGTCTTGACCATATCACATCACAACATGCCCTGCAAAAACAAGTTAGACGTCCTCTACTTTGTTGTTGCAAGTTTTACGTGGCTGCTACGGGCTGAGCAAGAACCGTTCTTACCTATGCATCAAAACCACAACGATTTTTCGTCAGGTGTGCTGTTTTAACCTTCATCAAGGACCAAGCGTAGTCACACTCGATTCAACTAAAGTTGGTGAAACAGACACCCACTAGCCACCTGTGTGCGAAGAACGTCAGTAGAACCAGTCTCGCGTAAGCGTACACGTAATGTCGGTCTGAGCCTATAACACCCCGCATGTAACTTGCCATATTTGTAACTCCGACTCTTGCCATTTCCGGCTATGTGATATGTTTTTTCCTCCGTTGTCGGGTTTTGTCTTTCGTTTTGTATTTTGTTATGTCATGCATTTTCATATCATGTCATCATGCGCATTACATTTGCATATGTGTTCGTCTCATGCATCCGAGCATTTTCCCCGTTGCCCGTTTTCCAATCCGGCGCTCCTATCTCCTCCGGTGCACCCCTCTTGTTTTCTTTCGTGTGCGTGTGTCAAACTTTCTCGGAATGGACCGAGGCTTGTCAAGTGGTCTTAATATACCACCCGGAGACTACCGGTCAAGTTTCGTTCCATTCGGAGGTCGTTTGGTACTCCAACGGTTAACCGGGCATCCGCAAAGTCCATTTGAGTGTCCAGCAAAACCCCCCTCTAAAACCAGCCCAAAATGCACCAAACTCTCTTCCATGCTCTAGGTCGTTCGATCACGATCGTGTGGGCGAAAACCGCACCTCATTTGGAGCTTCCTAGCTCCCTCTACCTATTTATAAGTGGGCATCCCGAAAACGGATTCGCAGACGAACCCTAGCGTTTTTCCCACCGCGCCGCCGGACGCGTCCGTCCGCGCCGGACGACGTCCAACCGCCCCGCCGCCGGCCCGCGAAGCCCGCAGCGGGCTCGCCCGAGCCCGCCGCCGCCTCCTCCGCGCCCGCGCGCGCCCGTCACCGCCGCCTCCGCCGGAGCTGCGCCGCCGCCGCCGGCCGGCTCCGCCGCGGCCACTACCGCCGCTCCGGCCATCGCCGCCGCCGCGCCTCCGGCGACCGCCGCCCCCGCCGGCGACCGGCGCCTCCGGCCGGCGCCTCCCCCGCCGCGCCTCCTCCTCTCCTTCCCCCGCGCCGGCGCCGCCCCTTCCTCTCCGGCCGGCGAGCGCCCGAGCGAGCTCGAGCTCGGCAGCCGATCCGATCTGGTACTCCAGCCCGTTGACTTCTCGCTCCGGTTTTTTTTTCCAAGTCCGAAAATTCCATCAGCAAGTGCCTATGTTAGAGATGCGATAACTTTGTGCATGTAGCTCCGATTGGCGCGTATAATATGTCAAATTGTTCGCCTCGTGATGCTCTTTATTTTGTTCATTTGCACCATTTTCATTAGAGGTCATCTTGATGCCCAAATCTTCGTTGGAAGAGGGCTAGTTGCTGTTAATCTCTGGTTCTTGTCAGAACTTGGAGATTTGTCATTTTTGTATCATTTAATCTGTGCATCTTTTGAGCATGAGCTCTACATGTGTTTTGAAGTATGCCATGCCATCTTTCCAGTGGTATAGCCCATGTATTTTTGTGATCTTTGTGGTGACTAGCACAAGCATGCAAAGTAGGTCCCGTAATAATTCTGATTTCAGGGACTTAGTGATTTCTCCAAGTCTTTGTCTGCTGTAATTTTGTTGCCATGTAAACTTGATGCTACAGAGAGATCCATGCATATTATGGAGATGTTCAGTAAGGATGTTTTGTAGATATAGTTATAATTGATCCATTCCTGCAATTGTTTGCAATTTTAGAGTACCATAGCATGACTCAATCTTGCTCTACTTTTGCTATAAAATATTTCTGGCAGATTCTTAACATGATTTGCAATCTTGCCAAGCTTATTGTAGTTGGTCCATACATATTATGCAATTGTTCTTACCATGGATAGCTTCATAAACATGCCATCTTGCTGTAGGTATGCTTGGTTTGGCATGCATTGCTCTGTAGAGTGCATCAAGCTCACAAAGAGGCCTACATATTAATAAACTCTGCCATGCTCTGTTTTCTGCTAAGTCTGAAACCTGATAACGAAACTTGCTATGTTTACATGCTTGCCATCATATCTTCTGGCCCTTTTTGGCTTATGGTCAGTAAGGGACTTTTGTCATGTGCATCTAGTAAAACACTACCATGCCTTGTTTTGCTATGTTAAGTTCCTGTAGCATGTTTATTTCGTGCTCTGAACATTGCTACCTGATGCTGATTTCTGCCATGTCCAGTTTTTCACCAAGTCTGTGAACCTGTAATCTTTTGCACTTTTGCCATGCTTGTTTGAGCTTGATATGTTGTGAACTAGCAGTAGCTCATTGTTCATCTTTTGTCAAGCATCTCCTTTAGATTATTGCCATGTGCTTTGTTGCTATGTTGGGGTGCTGTGGCATTGTTACTTGTTGTATTTTAAGTGCTATCTTGCTGTTTATCGCAGATTAGTGTCATTCTTGTTTTGCTTGCCATTTGCAAACCGTGAATCCGATTCCGGCGATCTTTATATCGATTTCTACCGAAATCATCTCATCTTTCCAGTGGCATGCTTGGTTTGTCAAGTTACTGCCATGTTCATCATTTTCCTTCCGGAGCACGCATATGCATCGCATATCATAACTTGCATATCATACATGTCTTGCATCATGTTGCTTGCGCATTTCTCGTTGTTGATTGTCGTTCCATTTGTTTGTGTTCTTGTCTTGGGTAGAGCCGGGAGACGAGTTCGTGAACGAGGAACCTGTCGAGTACGCTTACGAGGATCAAGCTTTCGACAACTCTGAGAATCTTGCAGGCAAGATGACCACCCCTCGAAATCACTTCTATCTTTGCTATGCTAGTTGTTCGCTCTATTGCCATGCTCGCTACCTATCACTTGCTATATCATGTCTCCCATTTTAGCCATGTCAGCCCTAACCATCCTTTCCTAGCAAACCGTTGTTTGGCTATGTCACCGCTTTTGCTCAGCCCCTCTTATAGCGTTGCTAGTTGCAGGTGAAGTTGAAGTTTGTTCCATGTCGGAACATGGATATGTTGGGATATCACAATATCTCTTATTTAATTAATGCATCTATATATTTTGGTAAAGGGTGGAAGGCTCGGCCTTATGCCTGGTGTTTTGTTCCACTCTTGCCGCCCTAGTTACTGTTATACCGGGATTATGTTCCTTGAGTTTGCGTTCCTTACGCGGTCGGGTGATTTATGGGACCCCCTTGACAGTTCGCCTTGAATAAAACTCCTCCAGCAAGGCCCAACTTTGGTTTTACTATTTGCCGTCTAAGCCTTTTCCCCCGGGTTTTCGCGAGCCCGAGGGTCATCTTATTTTAACCCCCCCCCGGGCCAGTGCTCCTTCGAGTGTTGGTCCGAACCGAGCAGCCTGCGGGGCCACCTCGGGGAAACTCGAGGTCTGGTTTTACTCGTAGCTTGACTTATCCGGTGTGCCCTGAGAACGAGATATGTGCAGCTCCTATCGGGATTTGTCGGCACATTCGGGCGGCTTTGCTGGTCTTCTTTTACCATTGTCGAGATGTCTTGTAAACCGGGATTCCGAGACTGATCGGGTCTTTTCGGGAGAAGGTTTATCCTTCGTTGACCGTGAGAGCTTATGATGGGCTAAGTTGGGACACCCCTGCAGGGTATTATCTTTCGAAAGCCGTGCCCGCGGTTATGAGGCAGATGGAAATTTGTTAATGTCCGGTTGTAGATAACTTGTCACTTGACCCAATTAAAATACACCAAGGGCGTGTGTAGCCGTGATGGTCTCTTCTCGGCGGAGTCCGGGAAGTGAACACGGTCTGTGTTATGTTTGACGTAAGTAGGTGTTCAGGACCTCTTCTTGGTCATTGCTAGATGACGTCCGTTCCATTGCTTCTCTTCTCGCTCTCATTTGCGCAATGTAGCCACCATATATGCTTTGCCACTGCAGCTCCACCTCGTTGCACCTCTTGTCCTTTAAGCTTAAATAGTCTTGATCTCGCGGGTGTGAGATTGCTGAGTCCCCGTGACTCACAGATACTTCCAAAACCAGTTGCAGGTGCCGACGATGCCAGTGCAGATGATGGCGTCGATCTCAAGTGGGAGTTCGACGAGGAACGTGGTCGTTATTATGTGTCTTTTCCTGATGTTCAGTAGTGGAGCCCAGTTGGGACGATCGGGGATCTAGCATTTGGGGTTGTCTTATTTTCATCTGGATTTTGACCGTAGTCGGTCTATATGATTGTATTTTGGATGATGTATGATGATATTTATGTATTGTGTGAAGTGGCGATTGTAAGCCAACTCTTTATCCCATTATTGTTCATTACATGGGATTGTGTGAAGATGACCCTTCTTGCGACAAAACCACTATGCGGTTATGCCTCTAAGTCGTGCCTCGACACGTGGGAGATATAGCCGCATCGTGGGCGTTACAAGTTGGTAATCAGAGCCATCCCCGACTTAGGAGCCCCCTGCTTGATCGAATCGCTGGCGTTGTTGAGTCTAGAATAAAATGTTTTGAGTCTTAGGATTATATATATCGGAGAGTAGGATTTATTTTTACTCCTCAGTCCCTTCGTCGCTCTGGTGAGGCCTCCTGACGTAGAAGTTTTGACTACTCTCTCCTCAAATTTCACTAATTTTTTTTAGGATCACGCGGGTATCTTGGAATCGTTCCGATCGATTTGTGACGAGAACATTGTTCTTGGTGCCTCCTGTCATTTAGGGGTTGTGGCAGTGTCCCGGGGAGTTGAGCTCCGAGGTGTTGTCGTCACAATTTTATCGTTGCAGTTCTGGAATACCTGAGTTTCGCCGACATCGAAATCTCTTTTATGCAGTTGTTGGTGAGATCACCTCGACGCCACCCAGTACTGGGGCGGGAGTTCGGGAGTATTGCCATAACTTGTGTAACGGATGTTTTTCGAAGGTTGAGGTAAACGATTTCCGAAGGTTTCTTGGTTATGTGTTGACGGATGGATACAGCTGGATCTAGGGATTGCTAGTTTGGGTGATATATATTTGTGTCCCCTGTATCCCCTACACCAGATTGCATAACCAGAAAGTTTCGGGAGTTTATAAGTGGGAATTCAAGTAGCCTTAGGATTTCTTTCCGACAGATGCATGATATGAGATTGGGGTTCGACGTCTAGTGGTCCGCCTGTATACGGTTGATTTTACAGTGGTCTCGTTGTGTCTTAAAGAGTCCATGGCTTTGCCGACTCGGGGACACTTCGTATGTCATGTGCACAGCCTTGTACATGATGGTGCTGTACGATTGAGCCCGTGTGGGCCCCACCACGAAAACTTCGGACGGAATATCTATCATATGTTTGTTCCGGCTTATTCTGCAAGCCAATACTTTGTTTTATTTTGTATTGTGGTATTCGAATTCCTTCGAATTCATATGTTCATTCCATATCTTTTTCAAGTGGCTTCTCAATGTATGGAAGTGTGATGATTTACTACGGAATTCATTCGTTCATCTTCGTTCGAATGTTTATTGTGAAGACTATATGTTGCAATTTCTGTCCGTTGATTCTAGTTATCTTTTGTCTATCGAGATGCTAACGGATGTCACCCTCTTCAGGATGGCTCCGCCAACGCGTCAGAATCCGGATCGCAATGAAGGGAGTCAAGCGAACCCTCCGCCACCACCTCCACCTCCGGAGGCATGGCAAGCAATCATGGCAGCCACCAAC
Source organism: Aegilops tauschii subsp. strangulata (assembly GCF_002575655.3). Lineage (NCBI taxonomy): Eukaryota > Viridiplantae > Streptophyta > Magnoliopsida > Poales > Poaceae > Aegilops > Aegilops tauschii. Next base: position 454,483,618 of record NC_053036.3, on the reverse strand, counting down.
GCCAATGCTCAGATGATTCTGCAACTCTTGCAAGAACGTACTCAAGGGCAAGGCAATCAAGGTCAAGGTAACAATCAGTTTCACTTTGCCACTCTCAACCAGTTTCTCGCAAATCAGCCCAACTCAACAAACTCCATCGGAGACACCTGTAGAGCATCTTTATAATCACCCAGTTACGTTGTGACATTTGATAGCACACTAAGTGTTCCTCCGGTATTCGGGAGTTGCATAATCTCATAGTCATTGGAACATGTATAAGTTATGAAGAAAGCAATAGCAACAAACTAAACGATCATTGTGCTAAGCTAACGGATGGGTCAAGTCAATCACATCATTCTCTAATGATGTGATCCCGTTTAATCAAATGACAACTCATGTCCATGGCTAGGAAACTTAACCATCTTTGATTAACGAGCTAGTCAAGTAGAGGCATACTAGTGACACTCAGTTTGTCTATGTATGCATACATGTACTAAGTTTCCGGTTAATAATATTCTAGCATGAATAATAAACATTTATCATGATATAAGGAGATATAAATAACAACTTTATTATTGCCGCTAGGGCATATTTCCTTCAGAAGATGGCCACCGGAGATGATTCCCCCCTCCGGCAGAGTGCCGGAACGGGTTCTAGATTGGTTTTTGGTGGCTATAGAGGCATGCGGTGGCGGAACTTCTGATCTAGGTTAACCCCGAGGGTTTCTGGATTTTTTGTGAATTTATAGGGTAAAGAGGGGGTGCGAGAGGCCACCGAGGTGGGAACAACCCACCTGGGTGCGCCTAGGCCCCCAAGCGCCCTGGTGGGTTGTGCCCCCCTCGGGGCACCCCCCAGGTGCTTCTCTGGCCCATCTTGGGTGTTCTGGTCCATAAACAATCTCCAAAAAGTTTCGCTGTGTTTGGACTTCGTTTTATATTGATTTCCTGTGATGTAAAAAACAAGCAAAAAACAGCAACTAGCACTGGGCACTGGGTCAATAGGTTAGTCCCAAAAAATGATATAAAGTTGCTATAAAATGATTGTAAAACATCCAAGAATGATAAAATAACATCATGAATACTTCATAAATTATAGATACATTGGAGACATATCAGTATCCCCAAGCTTAATTCCTACTCGTCCTCGAGTAGGTAAATGATAAAAGAAATAATTTATGAAGTGTGAATGCTAGCAAAGTGCATAAGTTTGATCGATGACAATTTCAATCACTTTTCCTATCATCATAACAGCAATTCTTTCTCATAAATTTCTAATGTTTATGTAGCAACCAATTCGCATGTTGAGGTTCAGACAATGAATTCTCTTGAAACTCAACAACCTATGTTCTCAGTCACCAAGCAATTGTAATTCAACTTATTCAACACAGTTTAAGTAAGAGCTCCACATACTCAACCATCATATAGTCTTCTATGATTGCTAACACTCACCGCATACACATGAGCAAAACGTTTCAACCAGACACATAGAAAGATAGGGGCTTATAATTTCGCCTCCCAACGTATTCACCTCAAGGGTGATGTCAACAATAATAACTCATGCTACCCATATCCAACTGGATATATGTGCCTAGACCTTTCCTCACCACACGATGCTTGCCAAAAGAGAAAAATAAAAAGGAATAGAGGGAAAAACTTTGACTCTTGCATGAAAGTAAATACATAAAAGTAAAAGACAGGCCCTTCGCAGAGGGAAGCACAGGTTGACATGCGCTTATTTGTTTGTATGCTCAACCCTCAGTGCAAAAGAACGTCACATTATATTGCCCCTTATGATAGCAACCTTTATTATGTAGTCTGTCGCTTTTATTCTTTGCCATCACAAGTTCGTACAACGCTCAATTTTCTCTTACACTAAATGATCTAACATTTTTAGAAGCAATTTTTATTGCCTTATTGCACCGATGACAACTTACTTGAAGGATCTTATTCAATCCTTAGGTAGGTATGGTGGACTCTTGAAAATAAGATTTGGGTTTAAGGGTTTTTGGATGCACAAGTAGTATCTCTACTTGGTTCGGAATTTTTGGCTAGTAAAGATGGGGGGCAAGCACCACATGTTGAAGGATCTATGACAATATAACTTCTATGTGAATATGAACAAACATAAACCATTACGTTGTCTTCCTTGTCCAACGTCAACAATTTTGGCATATAATATTTTGATGGGGTCTCACAATCACAAAAGATTTCCAAGATAGTGTATTTGTATGTGAAAGTTCTCTTCCTTATACTAATTATTCGTGAATTGCTTGTATGACCAATATTGTGATTGTCAAGCCTCAAAAGATTTCACTTTATAAACCTATGTGAAGATACCACTAGGCATGATATGATTTCAACTTCATGACATTCAATTTATTCAACAGTTTACTCATAGGATATAAGTGAAGCACGAGAGTAAAAGACAAACTACTCCAAAAAGATATAAGTGAAGATCAAGCGAGTAGTTAAGTAAATATGTAGCTAATTGCGGACTCTCTTTTATTTAAAAACTTTCAGATCTAAGTATCTTATTTAAACAGCAAGCAAAACAAAATAAAATGACATTCCAAGAATAGCACAACTCATGTGAAGAAGCAAAAACTTAGGCTCAACCGATACTAACCGATAATTGTTGAAGAAGAAAGCTGGGATGCCTACCGGGGCATCCCCAAGCTTAGATGCTTGAGACTTCTTGAATATTATCTTGGGATGCCTTGGGCATCCCCAAGCTTCAGCTTTTGTGTCTCCTTAATTCTTCTCATATCACGGTTTTCCTAAATCTCAAAAGCTTCATCAACACAAAACTCAACAAGAACTCGTGAGATAAGTTAGTATAAACCAATGCAAAAACCTTATCATTCTCTACTGTTGCAAATCAAAAAAATTACTATTCAACATTTCATACTAAATGCCTCTACATATTTAATACTCCTATCCTCAAATAGAATCATTAAACAACCAAACATATGCAAACATAACAGCAATCTGCCAAAACAGTACAGTCTGTAAAGAATGCAAGAGTATCAATACTTCCCTAACTCCAAAAGTTATGAAAATTTGCCACACTGTAGAAAATTTATCAGGGCCCATTTTGCAAAAAGTTTCAACATTTTATCACATTCTTACTTTTCTAGGGAATTTTTGCAACAGTGGTAAACTTTTTGTTTTCAAACAGCAACATGTATAGCAAAATAAGCATGGCAAAGGCTATCATTGCCACTTTTATTGAAATAAAAGATGCAAAACATTATTCTAAATTACAGCAAGAAAGTCCTAACAAAATAAAATGATGCTCCAAGTAAAACTCATATCATGTGATGAATGAAGACATAGCTCCAAGTGAGGTTACCAATAATGTTGAAGACGAAAGAGCGGATGCCTTCCGGGGCATCCCCAAGCTTAGTTGCTTAGATCTTCCTTGAATATTACCTTGGGGTGCCTTGGGCATCCCCAAGCTTAGGGTATTTTCACTCTTTATTCTCCTCATATCGGCATCTCACCCAAAACTTGAAAACTCAATCACACAAAACTTAACGGAGCTTTGTGAGATAGGTTAGGCCCAATTCTTTTGGGCGGTTCTCCCAGAATCGCCTCCCTCCCCAACCTTTTCCAGAATCGCCACTTCATATATTTTTTACAATCCTACCTAGTTAAGGTCTAATTAGCTAGGATTGTAAAAAGTATAAGGACTGACAATTCTGGCAGAAGCTGGGGAGGGGGCGATTCTGGGAGAATCGCCCAAAAGAACTAGCCCTTAGTATCACAAAGAGCAAACCTTTTCACTTTTGGTACTGTCAAAGACAAGATTCATAATTTTTTCCACACAACGTCTACTGTAGCATATCATTTCCACAATTTATATTGAGCAATATAAGCCACAGAAACTAGAAAACAAGCAAACTATGCATTGAAAACAGAATCTGTCAAAAACAGAACAGTCTGTAGTAATCTGTACTCAAACCATACTTCTGCTACTCCAAAAATTCTGAAAAAATTAGGAAAACCTGGGAAATTTGGCTATTAATCTTCTGCAAAAAGAATCAGCATTTTATCACGCTTCTGTTAAAAATGAGAATTGTTTTCCTGAGCGCAAAAGTTTCTGTTTTTCAGCAAGATCAAATCAACTATCACCGTAAGCCATCCCAAAGGTCTTACTTGGCACTTTATTGAAACTAAAGCAATAAAACATGATTACTTCAGTAGTCTAATCATGTGAACACACAAAAAAGTAGGTATAAAAATTGGGTTGGGTCGCGGGATTTCCGCGGCCACCTATGGGACCGGGTGGCCCCTTGTTGGTTCGGCAGGGGACGGCGCGTTGCACAAAGAGCGGACCAGCGTACGGCCGCGCGACAGAGAGCACACAAGCGATTTACCCAGGTTCGGGCCGCCGCGAGGCATAAGACCCTACTCCTGCTTTAGTGGATTGGATGGAGGAATGGATGTGGTGGTGCGTAGTACACTTGCCCGGCAAGGTTTGCCCGTGGTGAGTACGTGCGTGTGGTGGCTTGGGGTTGTCAACTTTCCGACCTTCTAACCCCTCCTACGGGTGCCATGGGCCTCCTTTTATAGATTAAGGGGTCACCACAGTGGCAAAGTGGTCATTATCCACTGATATGTTAGCAAGCCGTGCTATCATACCTAACTCTGCGGGTTGACAGGGTGCACTAAATGCACCACTTAGTGTCACATCACTGGGCGCCCGGCAAGGCTTGCCGGGCTATCTTGCCAGCTCCGCATCTGCCCTCTTGACACATCACAGGACGGATGTCATCTGTAGGCTCCTCTGTAGGAAATGGCTGCCATGTGGCGAATGGCTGCCACTTAATCATCTTGCGGCTTGACACCGCACTGATTGACGACGTGAGTCGTGTTTGAGTGGTTGGTGGGGTGGTTTTGCCCCCGCGAGCCCCGGCAGGCTCTGCTGGGGAGCCTCGGTTGCTTGCTTCTGGTGGTGGCGTTGCCCCTTGCCGGGCTCGCCTGCCCGGCAAGGGAGGCCCTTCTCTTGCCGATGCCTTGCTCCTCCGGCTCAACCTTGGTCCATCTGAGCTGCATGTTGGCTCTTCAAATCTCTTGGTTTCTTCAATCTCTGACTAAGATGGTGCTTCAATCTTGGTCTTGTGCTTGTGCATAGTTGGTCAATAGACCCAGCGTTTGTTGCACCGACAGAAGCCCGGGGGCCTGCCCCGAACGCACTGCTAAGCGTCATTGGGGTAGGGCCTAATAAGTGCACAGGCAAAGTTGCTAAAGGGGTTGGCCCCTTAAGTTTTCCGTTGCTGCTTCATCAGCCTTGATTCCGGGCCAGTTTCCGGTTTTCCCGCGTGCGTTGTGCCCGGCTGTGACGCCCCCGATTCAATAGTACACTAATCATACACGCAAACGTGTACGATCAAGATCAGGGACTCACAGGAAGATATCACAACACAACTCTAAAAATAAATAAGTCATACAAGCATCATAATACAAGCCAGGGGCCTTGAGGGCTCGAATACAAGTGCTCGATCATAGACGAGTCAGCGGAAGGAACAATATCTGAGTACAGACATAAGTTAAACAAGTTTGCCTTAAGAAGGCTAGCACAAGCTGGGATACAGATCGAAAGAGGCACAGGCCTCCTGCCTGGGATCCTCCTAAACTACTCCTGGTCGTCGTCAGCGGCCTGCACGTAGTAGTAGGCACCTCCGGTGTAGTAGGAGTCGTCGTCGACGATGGCGTCTGGTTCCTGGGCTCCAGCATCTGGTTGCGACAACCAGGTAGAATGGAAAGGGGGAAAAGAGGGAGAAAAGCAACCGTGAGTACTCATCCAAAGTACTCGCAAGCAAGGATCTACACTACATATGCAGGGGTATCTGTGTAAAGGGGCAATATCGATGGACTGAACTACAGAATGCCAGAATAAGAGGGGGATAGCTAGTCCTGTCGAAGACTACGCTTCTGGCCACCTCCATCTTGCAGCATGTAGAAGAGAGTAGATGGTAAGTTCACCAAGTAGCATCGCATAGCATAATCCTACCCGGCGATCCCCCCCTCGTCGCCCTGTGTGAGAGCGATCACCGGGTTATATCTGGCACTTGGAAGGGTGTGTTTTATTAAGTATCCGGTTCTAGTTGTTATAAGGTCAAGGTACAACTCCAGGTCGTCCTTTTACCGAGGGACACGGCTATTCGAATAGATAAACTTCCCTGCAGGGGTGCACCACATAACCCAACACGCTCGATCCCATTTGGCCGGACACACTTTTCTGGGTCATGCCCGGCCTCGGAAGATCAACACGTCGCAACCCCACCTAGGCACAACAGAGAGGTCAACACGCCGGTCTAAATCCTATGGCGCAAGGGTCTGGGCCCATCGCCCATTGCACACCTGCATGTTGCGTGGGCGGCCGGAAGCAGACCTAGCAACCTCCATTACAAAGGAAGTCACGTTACGCGGTCTAATCTAGCGCGCACCACTCAGTCGCTGACGTCACGAAGGCTTCGGCTGATACCACGATGTCGAGTGCCCATAAATGTTCCCGCGTAGTTGGTTAGTGCGTATAGGCCAGTGGCCAGACTCAGATCAAATACCAAGATCTCGTTAAGCGTGTTAAGTATCCGCGAATGCCGACCAGGGCCAGGCCCACCTCTCTCCTAGGTGGTCTCAACCTGCCCTGTCGCTCCGCCACAAAGTAACAGTCGGGGCCGTCGGGAACCCAGGCCCACCTCTACCGGGATGGAGCCACCTGCCCATTCAGCCCCCATATCCGAACAGTATCATAAGTAATGTAACAGTATAAAGTATATAGCATATGCCCGTGATCACCTCCCGAAGTGATCACGGCCCAGTAGTATAGCATGGCAGGCGGACAAGAGTGTAGGGCCACTGATGGAATACTAGCATCCTATACTAAGCATTTAGGATTGCATGTAAGGGTATCAACTGTAGCAACAATGAAAGGTTATGCAGCAGAATAGGATTTAACCGAAGCAGTAACATGCTACACTACTCTAATGCAAGCAGTATAGAGAAGAATAGGGGACATCTGGTGATCAAGGGGGGGGGCTTTCCTGGTTGCTCAGACAAGAATGAGGGGTCGTCGGTGACATAGTCGACCACAGGGGCATTAGCATCGTCACAGGGTCTACCGAAGAGAAGAGGGGGGAGAAACAGTAAATACATAGCAAGCAAGTGCATAACAGGACAACAGGCAGAGATAGACGTGTTCTAACGCGGTGTGAGGTGATACCGGTGAAGGGGGGAAACATCCGGGAAAATATCCCCGGTGTTTCGCGTTTTCGGACAAATGAATCGAAGGGGAAAAGTTGCGTGTTCGCTATGCTAGGGATGCGTGGCAGACGAACGGGCTGCGCAACCGGATTCGTCTCGTCGTTCTGAGCAACTTTCATGTACAAAGTTTTTCCATCCGAGCTACGGTTTATTTTATATTGATTTTAAAAGATTTAAATCATTTTTTAGCATTTATTTAATTATTTTAATCCAACATTATCCAGAACAGTGCACGCTGACGTCAGCATGACGTCCGCAGTCAACAGAGGCGTTGACTAGTCAACTGACGTGTGGGTCCTGTTTGTCATTGACTGTTTAGTCTAATTAGGGTTTAACTAATCTAATTACTGTTTAATTAAACTAACTAGTTAATTAGATTAATTAAATTGGAGCCAACCCGAACGATCTTTCACGGCATCGTACCCGGCCTCTCCTGCTCCCCCATTGGCCGGGTCCGGCTAGATGTCCTGTTCGGTGACAGCGGCCACTTCCGGCACGAACCAATCTGGTTCGAGGTGGTGGACCTGTCCAGCGCGTATCACGCGTTGCTGGGCCGGCCCGCGCTCGCCAAGTTCATGGCGGTTCCCCACTACGCGTATCTGAAGATGAAGATGTCCGGTCCCAAGGGCCTCATCACCGTCGCCGACGATTACCGCAAGTCCCTGGAGTGCGCCCGAGACGGCTCCAAGTTGGCCGAGTCGCTGGTCATTGCCGAGGAGCGGCGCCAGCTCGACCGGATCGTCGCCCTGGCAGGCGAGGCCTCCACCGCGTCAATCCCGACCCAGGACCCGGCCGACGAGGCCGCCTTCAAGCCCTCCAAGGAGACCAAGAAAGTGAAGCTAAACCCAGAAGACCCCAGCTGCAGCAAGGTCGTAGGCGCCTGCCTCGACAGCAAATAGGAAGGCGAGCTCGTCGACTTCCTCCGTGAGAATCGGGATATGTTCGCATGGACCCCCAAGGACATGCCAGGGATCCCGAGGAAGTACGCCGAGCACAAACTTCACGTCCACAAGGACGCCAAGCCTGTCCGTCAACCCCTATGACGATTTTCCAAAGAGAAGAGAAGAACCATTGGTGAAGAGGTCGCCAAGCTTTTGGCGGCCGGCTTCATAATGGAAGTATTTCGCCCCGAGTGGCTGGCCAACCCAGTCCTCGTCCTGAAGAAGAACAAGACCTGGCGCATGTGTATCGACTACACCAGCCTCAATAAGCCTGTCCCAAGGATCCGTTCACCTCTCGTGGATCGACCAAGTCATCGACTCGACCGCCGGATGTGAGCTCCTGTCCTTCCTGGATGCTTACTCCGGCTACCACCAGATCAAGCTGGACCCGGCCGACGCCCTGAAGACGTCCTTCATCACGCCCTTTGGGGCGTATTGCTACATCACCATGTCGTTCGGCTTGAAGAACGCCGGCGCCACCTTCCAGCATTGCATGCAGAAATGTCTGCTGCCGCAACTCGGCCGCAATATCCACGTATACGTGGACGACATCGTGGTGAAGACCAAGCAGCACCTCACGCTCCTCGACGATTTGAAGGAAACCTTCGCCAACCTCCGCGAATACAAAGTCAAGCTTAACCCAGAAAAATGCGTCTTCGGCGTCCCGGCCGGAAAGCTACTCGGCTTCCTCGTCTCGGAACGCGGCATTGAGGCGAACGCGGAGAAGATCATGGCCATCGAGCGCATGCGCAAGCCGGCTCAGCTGCACGATGTCCAGAAGTTCACCGGATGCTTGGCCTCGGTCAGCCGGTTTCTAAGCCGGCTGGGCGAGAGGGCGCTACCCCTGTACCAGCTGATGAAGAAGACGAGCCTGTTCGAATGGAATGGCAAGGCAGACGAGGCCTTCCAAGACCTCAAGCGCATGCTCTCCACCACGCCAGTCCTGGTCGCGCCGACCGACAAGGAGCCGCTGTTGCTCTACATATCCGCGACCTCGCGGGCGGTCAGCACGGTGCTGGTGGTCGAGCAACCAGAGAAGGGCAAGATCCAAGGCGTCCAGCGCCCAGTCAACTACCTAAGCGAGGTGCTCTCCCTCTCCAAGCAGAACTACCCGCACTACCAGAAGATGTGTTACGGCGTGTACTTCACCGCCAAGAAGCTGAAGTCGTATTTCCAAGAGCACATCGTCACCGTGGTCAGCACGGCGCCTATCGGACAAATCATCGGGTGCCGGGATGCCTCTGGCCGGGTTGCCAAATGGGCGATCCAGCTAGCCGGCCACACCATCCTCTACGAGCCCCGCACCGCGACCAAGTCTCAAGCCCTGGCCGACTTCCTCGTCGACTGGACCGAAACCCAGTACTTGCCGCCGCCTCCCGACTCGACCCATTGGCGCATGCACTTCGACGGGTCCAAGATGCGACTCGGTTTGGGGGCTGGCATCGTACTGTCGTCCCCGAAGGGCGACCGGCTCCGCTACGCGCTCCAGATCCACTTCGCCGCCTCCAACAACGTCGCCGAGTACGAAGCCCTTGTGCACGGCCTCCGGCTGGCCAAGGAACTCGGCATCTGGCGCATCCTGTGCTACGGCGACTCAGACTTGGTGGTGCAGCAATGCTCCGGCAAATGGGACGCCCGTGACTCCAACATGGCAAGCTACCGCTTCCTCGTCCAGAAGCTGTCCGGATCCTTCGAGGGCTGCGAGTTCCTCCACGTCCCGCGCGGAGAATGAAGCAGCCGACACGCTCGCCAAGATCGCCTCGTCACGACAAGCCATCCCGTCCGACGTCTCCCTCGAGCACCTGCGCAAGCCGTCCGTCAAGACATCGCCGGACTCGGAGTCCATCCACGTTCCAGACGACCCGGCCGCACCTCAACCCGGCCTGGGGACTGCTGAACCCGGCCCGGGGGCTGCTCAGCTCGACCCGGCCACCATCATCCCGGACCCGGCCGTCGCCATCCCCGACCCGGGGGCTGCTCAACCCGGCTCAGGGGCTGTCGACTCGGAACCCACCCTGGTGGCCGTCTTCGCCGTGGTTACGGCTCCATCTTGGGCCCTCTCAATATCAGAATTTTTGGAGAACGGGGTTCTGCCCATGGACGAGACCGAAGCTCGGCAAGTGCAGCGCCGGGCGTCCGGCTACAACATCATCAACAACGAGCTCGTCAAGCGTAGCTCCACCGGCGTGTTCCAGCGCTGCGTCGAGCAGGAGCGGGGCATCGACATCCTCCTCGACATACATCAGGGCGAGTGTGGGCACCACGCCGCATCACGATCCCTGGTGGCCAAGGCGTTCCGCCACGGCTTCTACTGGCCCACGGCCCTCCAAGACGCCGAGTCGCTCGTCCTCAAGTGTGAGGGATGCCAGCGCTTCAGCAAACGCAACCACCAGCCGGCGTCAGCACTCCGCACCATACCGATCGCCTGGCCCTTCGCGGTCTGGGGACTCGACATGGTGGGACCCTTCAAAACCGCCCGAGGCGGCATGACACACTTGCTGGTGGCAGTGGACAAATTCACCAAGTGGATCGAGGCAAGACCAATCAAGAAACTGGATGGGCCAACAGCCATCCGGTCCATCAAGGACATAGCGGTGCGCTACGACATGCCGAACAGCATCATCACCGACAACGGCACCAACTTCGCCAAGGGCGCGCTCGAGCAATACTGCTCCGTCTCTGGCATCCGCCTCGACCTGGCCTCCGTTGTGCATCCGCAGTCCAACGGGCAGGTCGAGCGGGCCAATGGACTCATCCTGTCCGGCGTCAAGCCGCGACTCGTCGAGCCGCTCATCCGCTCACCCGATAGCTGGCTTGACGAGTTGCCAGCCGTTCCCTGGAGTCTACGCACCACGCCGAATCGGTCGGCCGGGTTCACCCCGTTCTTCCTCGTCTACAGAGCAGAAGCCATCATCCCGACCGACGTCGAGTTCGACTCACCGCGCGTCGCGATGTACAACGAAGCCGAAGCCAGAGAAGCCCGTGAAGATGGCGTCGACCTTCTCGAAGAAGCACGCCTCCTGGCGCTCAGTCGCTCGGCCATCTACCAGCAAGGCTGGAGGCACTACCACAACAAGAAGATCAAGCCCCTCGCGTTCCGCGAGGGCAACCTCGTCCCCCGACTCGTCCAAGAGCAGGCAGGCTAGCACAAGCTGTCCCCTCCATGGGAGGGCCCATTCATCATGAGCAGGGCCTTGCGCGACCGCAACGCCTACTACCTCATCGACGCACGCAAGTCGAGGAAGCGCAAGAAGGACACCGCCGGTGAAGAAATGACCCGGCCGTGGAACGCGGAACTCCTCCGCCCTTTTGTAAACGCATGAAACTATGGGGTCCCCGAACGAGACTCGGGGGCTGCCTTTTGTCGACCAATTTATTGTGTCCCTATTTTCTTGCATCACTATACCACTGAACCCGGCCACCGGTCCGACTCGCTCGACCCGGGGGCTCGGGGGCTGGCCAGCTCGGTCGCTACCCCGCCGCCTTACTTGGTGATTCCTGATAAAGTTAGGATGCCGCGGTCCCCCACTTCGCCCTAAAGCCACAGATCCAGCTTTGGCTGTCGGCTGGCAAGCACAACGGGCCAAAGCTCCTTTACGCTTCAGACACTAAGCCAAAGGTCGCCGGGTCGATCAACCCGGTCCGCCATTCATCAAATGAACAGCCGCACGACCGGCTGCTCACCAACCGGCTTCGCTGGATTGCCGCCAGCCGGCCCGTTGGGTGTTTCGCTCGCGCTCAACGTTTCGAGGGACCCAAGTCCTGCGCGCTCCTCTCAAAGAACCGAACTCCTTGTCATGGACCGGAGCCTCGGCCGTCTGACTCGCGGGGGGGGGGGGGAGGTTTGAGAAAGGAAAAGCGCATGAAATCGGTCCAAAAAACGGAAGGCAAAAAAGCAAAAGCACCCACGACATCTGCAAGTATTTAAGAAAAGGCCCACGGCCCGAGTTCATTACACCCTAAAACCCCAAGTGGGTGGGTGGACCTGCTATTTAACAAATTTTACACAAAGTGTCTCAGGCATCTCCAGCGCCGCGTCGCGACATCGAAGGCTCTCCCCTCGCGGCCTCCGGGTCCAGCGAGGTGCCGGTGCCCTCCTCAGCATCCGCGTCGTGGTACACGCCCATCTCCTCTGAGCTCCCCTCCGGATCGTGGAGGAGCAAGCCGTAGTCATCGCCGTCCACGACCCCGCCGTCTTCCGTCCGCTCCGGATGGAACTCGTCGTGGAAGGCGAACTCGGCGATGTAGCTGGCCCGGGAGGCGATCCGGCCGGCTTGCTCCTGCAAGAGCTGCTCCGAACCGGCCCGCTGGCCCATCAACGCGTCCAGCTGCAGGTCCGGATGCCAGGACAGCGTGAACCGGAGCGCCATCTCAGCACCGGCACGAGCGGCGGAGACGCGCCACTCGCCAAGCCAGTCTGGCTCCATCTCCAACCAATGCGCCAGGCGCGAGAAGCTGCTCGGTTGGACGGAGTCCGGCCATAGGGCCGCCGTCATCGCGGTGCCGGCCTGGGACAGCCGCCCGAACTGCGTTCCCAGAACCTGCAGGCGGGCCTCAGCGGCGGCGATGATCTCCGGGAAGGTCCAGGCCACCCGCGGATCCGTCCCGGACCCAACGACGCCGGTCGGGTCACGCTGATAGCAGACGGCTTCCCCCGCCAGCCGCTGCGTCTCTGGGAAGGCCCCTGCCACAAAGGAAGAAGCGAGTTAGAAGAAGAACAACAAGGAAGAAAGGCCGAATCCCGACCCGGCAAACGACAAGAAAAAAGCACTTACTGGAGAAGGACTCTTCCAGGTGCTGCACCTCAAGCAACGTACCGCGCCGCTCCCGCTCGATGGCGCGGTCGCGCTCCTCGAGCGCCTTCTCCAGATCGGCCGCCTTGGCAAGGGCCGCCTTCAGCTCGGCGTCCTTGTCTTCGGCCACCTTGCGGTGACGGGCCTCGTCCTAATGGGCCCCCTCAGCCATGGTGACCTGCCCCCGCAGGCGATCCACCTCGGCCTGGAGCTGGCCCTTTTCGTCGGCCAGCTGGCCGCGCTGCTGGTCCGCCTCCACCAGGGCCTGCTGCGCCTCTTCCACCTTGGCGGCTTCCGCCTTAAGGAGCTCCACCTCGGCCTCGAGGCGGCTCTTGTGACCCGCCAGCTGCTAATGTAGCCGGTTGGCCTCGTCGAGAGACCGCCGAGCCGCGGCCGCCTCCGCCCTCGCCTGCGCTGCCTCGACGCCAAGACGGCCGGTGTCGGCAACGAGCCGGTCATAGTGATGACCGGCCCGGAGCAGACGAGTCCGCTAGGACAGCACCTCGGCTACAAAAAAAGGACTCAGCAGAAGAAAAAAGCAAGACTTAAGATTTGGCCCAACTGTTACACAGTTGGCCCGAATCTCGGGGGCTACACCCAGTGGGTGCGCTAGCGCGCCCCCACTAGAAAAGAGCACAAGGATACCTGCGGCGACATGGAGCTCCTCCTCCTTGGCGGCAAGCCGCTCCACGAGCTCTCGGTGCTTGCCGAGGAGACGATTGTAGGCGGCGACCCGGAAGGCATCGAGATGCTGAAGAAAGCAGAAATCAGAACAAGGCCAACACTCTAAAGATTCGACCCAACTACTATGTAGTTGGCCCGAACCTCGGGGGCTACACCCAATGGGTGCGCTGGCGTGCCCCCACAAAGAAGAAAATTGCAAGAAGACTGACCAGGACGGCGCGCTCCAGGTCGCGCGTCCGCTCCACCTCGGCCTGGGCGAAGGCCTCGAGCCGTTCCGTACGGCCTTGCAGGCGGCGACTGACGGCGTCCAGCGCCGCCTCCTCCTGGGTCTGAGGCCCGAAGACAACGGCGCCCCCGCTCCGTGCCGGCTGCGGCACGGCAGCTCGGTGCTCTCCCTGCCGGGTTACCAAGGCGAGCACCTCGCTAGCCGCTCGCGACGCGGCCAGCACCTCTTCCGGGACGCCCTGCGTCGCCGACCCTGACCCGGACGCCGGGACGCCCTGCGTCGCCGTCTCCGTCCTAGCCGCCGGGGTGACCTCCGGCAACGCCGCCCGCGGTGCCTCCTCCAAAACCGGCGGCGCCTCCGACGCCACCGCCCGTAGCGTCTCTTCCAAAACGACGCCGCCTCCACCACCATCAGTCCCCGCTCGCTCGGCCAGGTCGGCCCGCGGCGGGGTGTCATCCTCCACCTCCACGACCCCCCAGTCGGGGATCACCACCTCAGCCCGGCCTCCACGGCCGCGCTCCCTGACCGACGACGGCTCAAAGACCGTCGCCGCCACCACCGTGCCCTCCGGCATCTCGCGCCAGACTGGCTCCGCGCCGGGTCACGCCCATGCCGCCGCCGCGTCGCTCCAAGCCCGGACCGACGCCGCCTCCAGCTCCGCCTCGGCCCGGTTCCTATCCCGCCAGGCCAAGGCTTCGGCGTCATTCAGATCCAGGCCGAGGTCCGAGTCGGCCCATCCCTCCGCCTCGGCCTGGTCGGCAAGGTCGGACCGGCTCCTGCGGAACGCGGCCCCTTCGGCGGTCATGGCTTCCGCCGCTGCCCTCGCCAGCGCGATTGGCGACCTAGAGAAGAAGGCAGAATGAGCAGAAAATAAACAAGACTAGCTCAAGAAAAGAAAAAACCTGAGCGCAAACAAGAGATGAAGCTTACCCTGCCAAGACCGGGACCGGGGTTGGCCTCCCGTGCCCGCCGCCGCGCTTCCTCTTGGCCGACCTCCCGGCCCCGGCCGGGTCCGCCGTGCGCTTCGGGGCCCGGGGTCGCGGCGCGACGCGGTCTTTCCCGTGCGGGCGGCTCGGCGCCACCCCATGCGAGGACCCGGCTCTGCCCGCGTCGCCGCCTCCCCCGCCCAACGCCACTACACCAACAACTGGCATCAGCACCGGCCGTTCTGTGGTCAACAATTCAAGACACATGAAGGAAAATGTGGGACTTACCCGCGCGACGCCCAGCGCCGGCGTCGGACTCGGCCTCCTCCTCCCCGCCACGAGCCACGGGCTCCTCTGGCGCCACCGGCTCCACCTGCGACGGAGCCCGGGCGTAAGGATGCTGAATCGCGTTCAGAAGTACCCCCCGCGTCACGTCAGGACGGATGAGAAGGTGCACAACAGCAAAGTGAGAAGACCACACACTAACCTGTGGCGCCGGGTTCAGCTGGCTGTACGGCGCCTTGCCGAACCGCCAGTCCTCCCCAAGGTTGGCCTTGGAGATGTCGTTCACGCCGCCCGCGACCTGCTCCGCGGACAGCCGCGTCGACCCCATGCGGTTGGGGTCTTGAAGGCCGACCATTTCGCTGATGAGGCAGGAGCGCCCCTGAAGCGGAAGGACCCGGCGCATGATGAACGCGGCGAGGAGGTCGGTGCCGGTGAGCCCCTCCTGCGTCCTCATCACCGTCACCCGCTCGCAGAGATTAACGATCTCCTGCGACGGGCGCTTGGGCGAGTAGCCCCAGTTCGTCTTCGCCCGCGGCGGTGCGATGGCGAAGGCCGGAAGATTGATGCGATCCGCTCCAAGGTTGCAGACGTAGAAGAAGGAGTTCTGCCACTTCTTGGCAGAGTCCTCCAGCGGGATCTTGGGGAAATCCGCCCCCGACCGCTTCGAGATGACGGCGGCGCCGCAATCGGCGAACTCCTGGCCGACGGGCCCTGCTGCTTCAAGGAGAAGAAGCGCGCCCAGAGGTCGATCGTAGGCTCGACCCCCAGGTACCCCTCGTAGAGGGTGACGAAGACGGAGAGCTGGACAATGGCGCCGGCGCCAAGATGATGCGGCTGGAGCCCGAAGTGCTCCAGGAAAGCGTGGAAGAAGGTGCTCGCCGGTAGCCGAACCCGCGCTCGAAGTGCGTGAGGAAGACCACGCGCTCCTGTCCCTCGGGCCGAGGCCTCTGCTCGCCGCGCGGCAGGCGGACGCCGACGTCCGTCTCCCGCGGCAGGCGCTGCGTCACCCGGAGTTGGGTGATCTCCTCGGAGGTGACGTTCGAGCCCATCCAGGAGCCCGATGGCAGCGACATGATCGAAGGAAGAAGAAGGAAGATGGACGTGGAAGGAGTTTTGCTCGGAGCAGCGGGCGCCGCAGTGCGTCAGTTGCGAAGAGCGGAGCGAGAGCAAAGGGAAAGGAGGGTGCGAGCGAGAATAATGTCCGCCGCCCCCTGCCCCCCCGATTTATAACCCTCGGTTTGAACGTGGGGAAGTGGGATCATCTGCATGCGCCCGTTCCACTACCCCGCAATAAGTGCGCGCGTACACGCGCAATAACTGCTCGGGGAAGAGCAACCGGCCCCCGGATGCCGCACTAATTCCACGTGCTTGGGGCGAGGGCGCGCGGCGGCGGGCCCCAGCCCGTCGCCCGGTCCCGTCACGCGCGTGGCCTGTTAGGCCCCTCCAGCTTCCGGGCACCACGTGGCGCCCGCGCAAAGCCCGAGGGATTGCCCCAAGATTCGGCGGACTTCTCGGTCCCCGCCACGACCGAGACGCCGCGATCCGGTTTCCGAGCAAACCGGCACATAGTGGGTGTTGCCGGACCTGGCGCTCGCAGAATCCACCTTGCTTAAGGGGGAAACTGCGAAGGCCCACTCATCCGAAGACGACGGACCTTCACATTTTCGGGGACTACTGTCGGGGGGGATGGACCCCGGGCAGGCAACGGAACCCGGATCCTCTTCAAAAACAACGGGGCTGGCATCGCCCCTCAATACCAGCGTGCGCTTGGCCGGCTCGCTCGACCCGGCCAAGCCCCCAAGCCGGCCAGACTAGCCGACCCGGCAAGACACGTCGACTCGGCCCCAACAACTGGTGCAAGACAGCCGAACCCGGCACGGCCAAGGCCTCCTCACCAAGCCAGCGCCACCCATGGCGTGCTACGCAATCCAGCCGCGGGTCAACTCCCGTCCCATCCAGGCCGTATGACGGGGACAAGACTTCAATCAACGATGACCGAGGCAACAGTGCCCCGCCCATGCCTCTGGTCAGCAGTAACGTGGCAACAGTGCCCCTCACCTACCCGCTGACCAGGGCCGGCGTGGCAACAGTGCCCCCACCCTCACCGCTGACGACAGCAAGCGGCAACCTGACGGAGAGCACTGTACGCGGCTCGACTCGGCCACGCCCTGATGATCGACAAGATGGCGCACAGTCCCCCTAGGCTGGCGGGGCCCGCACCTAGGGGAACCCAGCGAACCACAAGCCCTCAGCGGGTCCCAGCCCGGGTCCCCGGACACAGACTACACAGACCCACCGACTTATAACATTACCATTGTACCCCCGAGGGGTTGGACTATAAAACCCCCGGGAGCCCACGATCATTCGGGGGCGAAGCAGGAGGACTAGCCACGAAACAGCAACACCAAAGAGAAGGAGCAGCCCAAGCCTTGGCCAGCTTCCTTCCACCTTCATAGAGCTCCAGGAGCAACATTGTACTATCGATCATCCAACTACACTCGGCAGGACTAGGGGTATTATCTCTCCGGAGAGCCCCGAACCTATGTATGTCCGGCGTCCCGCGCCCGCTCATGCCAACCTCGCCTCTGGAGCCCACGAGCCCTCGAGCCTCCTCCTCTCTTTAGCCATCCCTTGGCATCTGCCGTGCGCCCACCACGACAAGTAATTTAACAGTATAAAGTATATATCATATGCCCGTGATCACCTCCTGAAGTGATCACAGCCCAGTAGTATAGCATGGCAGACGGACAAGAGTGTAGGGCCACTGATGGAATACTAGCATCCTATACTAAGCATTTAGGATTGCAGGTAAGGGTATCAACTGTAGCAACAATGACAGGCTATGCAGCAGAATAGGATTTAACTGAAAGCAGTAACATGCTACACTACTCTAATGCAGGCAGTATAGAGAAGAATAGGCGATATCTGGTGATCAAGGGGCGGGGGGCTTGCCTGGTTGCTCAGACAAGAAGGAGGGGTCGTCGGTGACGTAGTCGACCAAAGGGGCATCAACATCGTCACGGGGTCTACCAAAGAGAAGAGGGAGGATAAACAGTAAATACATAGCAAGAAAGTGCATAACAGGACAACAGGCAGAGCTAGACGTGTTCTAACGCGGTATGAGGTGATACCGGTGAAGGGGGGAAACATCCGGGAAAATATCCCCGGTGTTTCGCGTTTTCGGACAGATGAATCGGAGGGGAAAAGTTGCGTGTTCGCTATGCTAGGGATGCGTGGCGGACGAACGTGCTGTGTAACCGGATTCGTCTTGTTGTTCTGAGCAACTTTCATGTACAAAGTTTTTCCATCCGAGCTACGGTTTATTTTATATTGATTTTAAAAAATATATATACATATCATTTTTTAGCATTTATTTAATTATTTTAATCCAACATTATCCAGAACAATGCACACTGATGTCAGCATGACGTCAGCAGTCAACAGAGGCGTTGACTGGTCAACTGACGTGTGGGTCCCGTTCGTCATTGACTGTTTAGTCTAATTAGGGTTTAACTAATCTAATTACTGTTTAATTAAACTAACTAGTTAATTAGATTAATTAAATAGGATTAATTAACTTAATTAATTATTTTAATTATTTTTTTATATTCATTTTTTAAACATTCCAGGGGCTGGGCCCCACTTGTCATTGGCCCTGGGGGCCTATCGGGTCCGGGCGACGGGCGTTATCGGGTGCGGGCGCCGCGCACTCGCACGGAGGCGACGGAGGGCGCCGGCGGGTCGTGCCCACGGCGCGTCCAGGGGAGGGCGCCGGCCGTGGCGAGGAGGCGGAGACGCTCGCCAGCGAGGCCAGGGGCGGAGCGGGGTCGGCTACGACGCGGGCAGGCGTGTGGGCGTGCGGGAAGGGGAACCACGACAGCGGCTAGGAATGAGGCGGGGCGCGTGCACGCGCAAGGGCGGCGGGTGTGCAGCGTGGTGGGGAGCTGCGGCAGCCGGCGGTGTGCGGGCGAGCAGCAGCGAGGCCATGCGCGGGCGGAGCAGCAGCGCCAGCAGAGGCGAGGCGCGGAGCGCGACGACGGAGCGGCACGCGTGACAGCGGCGAGCGCGCCCGGTGCAGCGCAGGGCGACCGCAGGGGCCGTGAGGCGCGGGCGTGCCGGCGAAGGCGAGCGGCGCGGCGGAAGGGATGGCCCCGGGCCGTGGTGAGCGCGGCGGGCGCAGGGGAGTGAGAGTGTGTGCGCGCGCGAGGGAGTAGCGGGACGGCGCGCGGAGGAGACGGGTGCGGCCGGCGTGGGGGGGGCGGCCAAGGGCGTGGCCGAGCGGCAGCGGGCACGGGCGGCGCGTGCGCGAGGGAGACAGGAGGAGGAGAGGGGCGCGTGCTCACAGCGGGGAGTAGGGACGGGGCAGTGGGGGTCGGGGTGGTCGACAGGGACGACGCGGCGGAGCGGGAGGCAGGCCAGTGGGGAGGTCCGGCAAGGCGGCGTGGGCTCCGGGCGGCTCCGAACGATGACGAGGCGGCGGCGTAGGGCGGCGTCGGCGGCCTCCTCCTCTCGATCCCGATCCAATCGGGAGAGAGGGGGGAGATATTTCGGGGGGAGGAGTGGGGGTGTCGGTGGGACGAGTGGGGAGTGGGGGAGGTTTATGGGGTGCGGGGGGTGGGCCGGCCTGGTGGTTCGTGGCCCAGTTGGGCCGGTGGCCTGCTGGGCCGGAGCCCCCGGGGGGGGGGGGTCTTTTCCTTTTTTTGTTTGTTTTTCTCTTTTGTATTTTCTTTCTTTTATTTATTTTCTCTTCTGTTTTAATTCAATTTAAAATATTTATGCATTTTATAAAACTGTGTCTTCTACACCATAATTATCTATGTAATATTTAGTACAACCGAACATTTTTATTTTAATGTTTGAAAGCTTTTATTGTTTTCCGTTAATTAAATTTTGAATTTGTTTCGGTTTTGAATTATCTACAGTTTATCAACAGTAACCGAGGTGACGCGGCGTCATTAGCGGGGTAGGTTTTTAATTATCCGGGCGTCACACCGGCGTCATGGAAGAACTTGGATCGTGGCCCGTAGATTCTCCTCGCACCAAGATCATGGGGCGGAAACTGCTACCCCACTCGCCCCCCGTTCCGCACGTACCCAGCGTGCCTGCATGCATTGCGCATGGTAGGTGGTGGATGTAGAGGACACGGGAGAGAGTGCCATGGCTGAAGTCCGAGCGTCGACGGTTGGAGCAGAAGGGCGGCTTCGACCCTCAGAGTCATAGTGGGTGTAGAGAGGTCGTATTGGAGGAGAGGGGCGGCTGTTTCCCGTAGGAGGAACCAGCCCCCTGCCACGTTCCCTTATAAAAAGGGCCGGGGCAGTGTTCTCCTGCACACACTTCCACTTCTTCTTCGTGACTCTTCTCATCTGGCCATGGCGCAAGGGCGAGGGCGTGGTGGAGTTTTGGCGGCGGCGACGAGGGCTTGTTCTCGACAGCGCGCCCCTCCTCCTCCGGACCCCAAGGCGGCGGAATTGTCCGCAAGGAGAGGGGAAGGGGGCATGGTCACCGCGGTGCTCGAGGAGGAGGAGGAAGGGGTGGTGCCCTGGTGGCACCTCCGCCGGCGGCTCCACTCCCGATGGAAGGCCATGTCAGGGATCAACCTCGAGAGTTCATCATCAGGCTGTATAAGTCCTTGCGCGGCCGTCTTCGTCTCCCGACCTTCTTTGCGCGGGAGATGGAGCTCGAGCGACCGCGCGCCCTGAGGTTACAGATGAGGGGTTGTGGGGACGGAAGCACGAGGCTTGATGTCGACTTCCCTGCCCCTCATGTAATGTACCTCCGTCGTGGCTGGAAGACCTTTGCTCGTGCCCACAGCTTCTCGGAGGGGCACATTCTCCATTTCAAATTAATGGAGAGTGGCCTGCTCTCCGTCAAGATCTTCGGGCGCTCGGGAGGCCGCTTAGGGTGCTGCATGGAGAGCTCGACCGATGATGAAAGCTCCTCCTCGAGCGAAAGCGACGAGGAGGACAGTGACGGCGATGACGACGACAGCGGGCGGAGGAGCGACGACTCTGACTCTGGCTGATCGTCGCCCGCACCATCTTCATCAGGCGGCATCACCACCATCTGCATCTGCGCCTCTTCCCCGGCAATGTGATTTGCGCGGGGGGCGGGGGGGGGGGGGGGGGGGGGGTGGATGCAGAGGTGTGGATGGTGCTGCCGGGCTCCTCCAGCAGTCTTCCAGCTGGATCTCGGGAGGCTTCCTCTTGGGCTGCAGCTCTGTTAGCCCTGCCGAGCCTTGCTGGCCCTGGTGATGGCGGTTGATGGGGCCACCTTCTGTCGTGCTCTCCATCGAGGCGTTCCCTCGCGCTTTTGTTCTCCCCGGGCTACCTATCCTGGAGCCCGATGAGGGGGAGCCAGGCCTTCGCCCAGGCTCTCCTTTTGCTCTCCTTGCCTCGACGACTATACCTAGGAGGAGAGGGACAAGAAATGGCATTACGGAGCACTTATCTTTTGTTAATCTTAAACTTGTAGGCAATCGCCAAATTTTAATTCAAATAAGGTAGTCTCTCGAGTTCATCTTTGTGTTCTGTAATGCTTGTACTTGTATTTGCATGTCAATGAAAGAAATAAACCTTGCTGAGAACTCGTGCATGTATATGTCCATGCAGAGGTGGAGTACCTCTTTACTGTAACTAAATGAATTTTCTCGGCAGGATATCCTGCCGGCACCCTTTTTGCCTGCCGGAGAACCATGCCTGCCGGGGAACAGACCTAGGCGCCGGCCCCCCGCCCACTCCCTTTTCATCAAGGGCCACTGCGACCATCTAGGCCGAAGCAACGTTCGAGGCAAGGATGGGAGCACCCTAGTTTCAAGAGAGCGGCGAGGTTTCTCTATGCACAAGTTATAGCTTACAGAACACTAATGGACAAGAGGTAAACTTATTTGTTTGGCTTGCCGGGGACCACTGTGTCGTGCAATCTTCTCGTCCCTTGTCGGAGTCAAGTTCACGGCAGGAACCTGCAACTCCATGTAGATGAGAATGAATGCAGGATGCAGTCCTATCTATATGCATATGCAAATGCTCATGAAATGCTTATGCAATGATCTGGATGTGCTTGTGCATGCATGCAATCTCGATCGGGGGCCGCCCACAACGCTTCTTTATTTTATCTTGCACGGGGTCATCGCCTCGCCCCTTACGGGTAGTACTTACGGAGATGCTCAATATTCCATGAGTTTTGCAACTGTGTGCCATCTCCGGTCTCCAAACGGACTGCGCCAGGTCTGGTGACTCGTACCACCCGGTAAGGGCCTTCCCGCTTAGGTCATAACTTGTTTGTACCCTTGGCGGACTGAATGCGCCTAAGGACAAGGTCACATTCCTCAAAACACCAGGCATGAACCCTGCGGCTATGATAGCGACGCAGGGCTTGCTGGTAGCGTGCAGCACGCGTAGCAGCCCGGAGATGGTTCTCCTCAAGTAGCACAACATCGTTACGCTGGTGCTGATCTTCCGCTACTTCATCATAGGCAGGCACTCGAGGGGACCCGTAAATGAGTTCCGTGGGGAACTGCTTCTGCCCCGTAGACCAGGGAGAAGGGAGTCTGCCCAGTAGCTTGGTTAGGTGTCGTTCTGAGGGACCAGAGAACTACCGACAGCTCCTCGATCCACCACCTGCCCCGGTTCTGCAGCGTATCAAAAGTTCTTGTCTTGAGTCCACGAAGCACTTCAGCGTTCGCCCTCTCAGCTCGTCCGTTGATCCGGGGGTGTGCCACAGAAGCGAATGAGATTTTGCATCCAAGTGTGTGAACATATTGCATGAAGGCATGGATCATGAACTGGGTGCCGTTGTCTGTGATGATCCTTGCCGGAACTCCAAAACGACACACCAATTCTTTCAAGAACTTGATAGGTGACTGAGCAGTCACCTTTCTCGTGGCAGTCACTTCAGGCCACTTTGTAAACTTGTCGATGGAAACAAACAAGAATTCAAAGCCCCCGATTGCTCGGAGGAAGGGGCTGAGGATATTGAGCCCCCAGACCGAAAATGGCCATGATAGAGGGATTGTCTGAAAGGCTTGGGCAGGCAGGTGTGTTCTCTTGGAATGTAACTGACAGGCTTCACATTTCATGACGAGCTCAACCGCATCTTGGAGGGCTGTGGGCCAATAGAATCCTTGCCGGAATGCTTTCCCAACTAATGCCCTTGATCCAATGTGTGAGCCGCACATTCCTTTATGAATCTCAGCCAGCAGTTCCTTTCCATCCTCCCGGCAAACACACTTCAATTTCACACTGTTGGGCCTCCTTCTGCACAGAGTGTCATCGACAAACTGATACATACTGGACCTCCGGTCTACTCTTTCAGCTTCATCATGATTGCGAGGGAGTTCTCCAGTTTGGAGGAAGTGGACAATGTGCCTTGCCCAAGTTGGAGCCTGAGGCTCGGCAAGGAGGACTAGCGTCACCTCCTCGACTGCGGGAGCACCATCCTCGTTCACGGGGTCCATAGGCCCGGCTGGAGGGGGTGGTCTAGCAGGCTGTGAGGAGTTGTTTCCGGCAGGGTCTCTGCCGGGAGAGGCTTACCGTAGTCCATCTTTCTCCTTTTCCGGGCCATTGTGGCTGGTGATACGAAGGGTTGAGAGAGATGGAGAACAAAAGTTCCTAGTTCCACAGGAAGCTTCTGCGCAACACACTTTGACAGGTGATCAGCTATGCTGTTTTCCGCACGGGGTACGTGCTCTGTTTGCAACCCGTCAAAGTGCTCCTCCAATCTCCTTACTTCCTCAACGTATGCTTCCATCAGTGGGCTTTGGTAATCCTTGTTGACTTGTCTCACCACGAGCTATGAATCCCCTTGAATGATCAGCTTCTTAATTCCCAATGCTGCTGCAATCCTGAGCCCGACAAGGAGCCCTTCATACTCTGCTGTATTGTTGGTGGCTTCTTCCCGGGCAAAGTGCATCTGGACGACGTACTTCAAGTGCTCCCCGGAGGGGGCAACAAGAAGCACACCAGCCCCTGCACCTTGTAGGGAAAAAGCACCATCAAAATACATAATCCATTCTTGGGGTGATTCCATGCCGGGGAGAGCTGTCTCTGTCCTTTCCTCATCAGGGGTTGGCGTCCATTCTGCAATAAACTCTGCCAATGACCTGCTCTGAATAGTTGAAGTGCTCTCAAACTTCAAACCAAAGCTGGATAACTCCAAAGCCCATCCACTATTCTGCCAGTTGCCACAGGGTTCCGGAGTATCCTTTGCAACGGGAAACAAGTGACAACCGTGATCCCATGGGCTTGGAAGAAGTGGCGCAGTTTCCTTTAGGCCATAATGAGACCAAAGATCAACTTTTGCACGCCAGAGTACCTCAATCTAGCCCCCTGTAACAAGGAGCTGACGAAGTACACCGGGCGCTACACCACTTTCTTCCTTGCCGCGTCCTTGGGGTTGCTCTTGTTGCCATGCTCACTGCTATCCTAATCCTTTTCTGACTCTGCCGTGATCTGGCCGCTTTCTACGTCATCCACCTCTCGCTGCGCTACTAAAGCTGCACTGACCACTTGGTTGGTTGCCGCCAAGTATAGCAACAATGGTTCTTGGGGTTTGGGTGCAACCAAGGTAGGCATAGATGAAAGGTAGGCTTTCAACTCTTGCAGAGCCGCATCTGCTTCCGGGGTCCACTTCATAGGTCCCGCCTTCTTCAAAACCTTGAAGAACGGCAGGGCACGCTCGGCAGACTTGGAGATGAATCTGCTCGGCGCGACAACGCATCCCATCAAGCGCCTCACCTCCTTAACTGTCCTTGGCGTTTGGATCTTCTCAATGGCCTTGATCTTGTCGGGGTTGGCTTCGATCCCTCGATGGGACACGAAGAACCCAAGTAGCTTGCCGGAGGGAACACCAAACAAACATTTCTCTAGGTTAAGCTTCAGATTGATCTTGCGCCGATTACACTGGTGCGCGTCGGTCCTAAACAAACGGTTTTTAACCCCTTCCCGCGATGACATTTGGAACCGTCACCAAGTGAATGTGTGCGATAGGGTGTCCTTCCCACACGACCCAGAAATCGTCGGGGATAGGCCCTCCTGGGACCCAGGCCGGGGCCGTGTGCGATCGGGCGAGGCATCGAAACCCAATCATTTCCCTAGGTATATACATCCCACACGGTAATCCGAGAAAATCATTTCCGTAGGTATGTACATCCCACACGGTGAATCCCAGAAAAAGATTTCCGTTCGTATGTATATCACACACAGTCAATCCAAGGAATACGTTTCTGTTCTTATGTACATCCCACATAGTCAATCCAGGGAAAACGTTTCCGTTCATATGTACCTCCCACACAGTTTTATGTGTAGGCTCGTGTGTGAAAGGTGTAACTATCACACACGGTGTGCCTTGGTTAACTGTTTGCTTTTATCAACTATATCACACACGATTTGATGAAGAAAACTGTGTGGCATTGGGCTATCCATCGCAAGCGCTTTTACTGCTAGAACCGTTTGCAAAGGTCCATGACACATTTAGCAGGTTTATTAGTTTACAATTAATAATTCCAGTATTACGCAAACTCACATTTCATATCGAACAGCTGTTTGCCAATTTCATATCAGGCACATAAATATATTATAACATCACAGTACGGTAGCTACATGAAAACAACACAATACAACATATAGCTAGTTCAACTTCATAAGAACAATATATCATTTCCCTAATCGAGATCATCCAGGCTTGTCTTATCCACCTCTGCTTTCAGTTCAGTAAGAACCTGTTTTGCACGGGCCAACTGGGAAAGTGCCTCCTCCTTCGCCAACACCATCTTAGCAAAGTCTTATTTAAAAAATCTGAGCTCATTCTCCACCTTCAACTTTTTATCCCGCATCTTCAAATATTCTTCAGCGTTGACAACAGTTTCTCTAAGCCTACGTCTGTTCTCTTCCTCATACATGCTCCAGAGCTTCGCTAGGCACATCTTCAAAGACTGTGGCCACTCTTGATCAACCCACTCCAAGTAAGAACACTTCCATTCATCCTATAATATTTAAAACTAGATCAGTAACAATTGTAGGGGAAATGGGTTTATAGCAACATAGAAAATCACCAATGCTTATTTTGGAAAACTGAAGAAACATGTTAATTATGACATATCTTCTCAAAAAGATCAATGTGCAAATGAAATAATTGGTACTGAGACAACAACCAAATTATGGAACATCAGAAGCTATAATTAAATACAACGACGCTACAAGTTCTTACTCATGTACAATAAATAACAAATTGAACATTTTATGAGGAAGGTAAATATAACTACAACAGCATAGCGAAAGTGTCTGCATCACTGCAAATTGATACTAACATGTGTGTACATGCACAAATTTAGTAATATAGAACTAATAGCACTAACGCCGTCCACTATGTATGCCAAAACTGGGGTAAAGACCACTGTTGCTACATCTCGCACCGGTGCCCTGCACTGGCGAGCCGATGTAGCAAAAAAAATCAAGGACCTGGACTCCCGAGCACGTAGTTGCTTCGATGCCCAGTTACTTTGTGCCATAAAGATTTAGTATTTTACTGCTTGGCTGCTCGGATGTGTGGACCCAAGTTGGCTGCACAAACTGCCAAAGCGGTGCCAAATAATTTTCTAATGGCACCGCTGATGAGATGGCAACAATTTAAGATACTATGTACAAACTGTGACACTTTCTTAGGATGCGTTTGGTTGAAGGTGTGGTATGAATGGGTTGGGACCGTGACAGTGTCTGAATCACATCTAACAAATGATTTGTAACAACGAAAGAGGGTCTAACCTTCTCTGCACATGCCTGAAACTTCCTCCCACTGTCCACAGAATCAAACGCAACTAGCTTCACGCATGGAGATTGATGGTGACAACAAGCAGATAGATCTTCAGCCACCCTGCTCCATTCGTTGACACTGATGGTCCTAGGGAGCTACAAGAGGAAGAAATGACCCAAATCGACCGCCGGGTAAAAATCCTTCATTCCAAGTCATATCCCGAGAGAGAGAGAGAAGAGAGGCATACCTGGGTGGTGAAGGAGTCGTCGCCGGAGGAAGAACCGCTGGAGAGGTCTTTGAAGAACACCATGGCGACCCCGGCGGTAGGATGCGAGACGGCGAGAGCGAGGAAGCAGCTATAGCTTAGCAAGGAAGGAAGGAAGGAAGGAGGAAACAGGGGAAATGTGACTTGTGGTCGGGGAGAAAAGGGGGTGGGGAAGGGGGCGGGGGTAGATATTTTTGCGGTAGGCCAAAATTTTGGAAATGTGGAGGGAAACTTTGTGCGCGGTGCCGCCGGACCATTCACTTTGAACGATTGTGTGTATCGCAAACGATTCTTCTGCTTTACGCGCATGGGATGAGTTTGATAATTAAAATTTTGGTGGAAATTTCCCCGGGTATGTCATTGCATAATTTAACATCGCTTGCTAATTTGGGCACACAAAAGAGCGTACATCAGACATACCACACTTACTGAATCGAGCAATTTTAGTAATTAAACAGAGCCAGTTGACCTAAACATTGCTTTAATCAAAGACCGGCATTAAAAATAAAGCCTAAGTACGCACAATTTTAACAAATCCGCCGCCGCGCCGGCCTATGCATCGCCGGTGTGGGATGAGATGTCGATGACTTGTCCTCTCAACAGTCCGCTGTTGGTGGACTCCGCGTCCCCCCTGCTGAAGTCGACCGCGTCCTCGTCCTTGTATTCGGCACCGCCCTCAAGGTTGTAGTACTCGTAGTAGTGGTTGCGCCAGAGCTCGCGTTGGTACTCCACCGCCGATTCCTCGACGGACAGACTCTTCTCTACCTCGACCTCGGCCACGCGCAACTCCTCCTCCCGAAGCTCCTCGGTCTCCGTCGCCTCCTGCATCTCCAGCTCGCGCTCGGCGACCTCATGAGGAAGCAGGTGCTCCATGTCCAGTGCCGCCTTTTCAGACATGGGTTGCATGCTGGAGTCCGAGGTGGCCTGGAATATCTTGGTGTGTGCATCCTCGATCTTGGCATGGATGGCCTCAACCCGGGCCAGGGCAACATCGGCGGCACGGAGGGCAGCTCGAGCGCTCTCGGCGTTTGCACCCGCCATCGCAGCAGCAGCAGCAGCCGTCTCGGCTGCTGCAGCTGTCCAGTCGGCTGCCGCAGACACCCTCTCGGCGAAAGCGGTCGTGCTCAATGCGGATGCAGCGGCACTCTTGGCATAGGCGGCTGCGCTCTCGGCGCAGGCGGCGGCGCTCGGGGGGGGGGCATCGTACAGGCCTTCACGAAGCGTTTCCACGGTGTCATCTTTGCAAGAAGGGGGTGCGGGAATGGGGATCAGGATTCGTGGATTCGGGGGTTGCCGGCAATGGAGCAGACGAGCCGGCGAAGCTTAAGGAGGGAGACTTAAATATACCCAGATATTTTCATCGCAAACGGTACCTAGAAAACAACCGTGTGTGATGTTGTAGATATTTCTTATTAGCTGTGAAAGACGAATTTGGAGTAA
Organism: Aegilops tauschii subsp. strangulata; assembly: GCF_002575655.3. Taxonomy (NCBI): domain Eukaryota; kingdom Viridiplantae; phylum Streptophyta; class Magnoliopsida; order Poales; family Poaceae; genus Aegilops; species Aegilops tauschii. The sequence goes on along the minus strand of NC_053036.3, from coordinate 454,455,066 downwards.
AGTGGCAACGGATGGTGTTTTAAATGAACGAGAAATTTTGTAGTACTAATACAACTGTCATGTCAAATTTTGGAAAATTTCAGGGGTCATTTGACCTTTTAAGACATTTAAGTGATTTTGTAGCCATTTAATGACCGTAATTGAAATTTGAACTACATGTACATGCAACAGCTAACCATAACGGTTTGAAAACTCATATTTTGTGTACTTGCATGCAATTTAATTCCATGTGCAGTAAATTGGAAGAAATTTTCAAACATATTGGTCTAACGGCTATGACACAATTAAGCATGGAGTGACATGGCATTTTAATTCCAAAAAAATCAGAAACACATGAAACCTTGGTTGATGTAATGTCGTGCCACCAAGATGATGTGGTAAAAAAATTGGCATTTTGATGAAAGTTTGGACACAGACCCCTCACAAACCGGAGCAACTCAATAGAAGGCTCGTGGTTCTGAGAGGGGACAATGCATGTTTGATGACGAACGGGAGATAGCTTCCTCTTACGGCCTTCAAAAAATTTTCTACGTCTAACGTGCACTACTACAACTCTAATGTGAAATTGTTGAACATTCTAGGGTCATTTGACCTTTTAAAGACATTTAAGTGATTTTCTAGCCATTTAATGACCGTAATTCAAATTTAAACTACATCTACATGCAACGCCTAACCAAAACAGTTTGAAAAATCATATTTGTGTACTTGTGTGTGAGTTAATTCCGTGTGCAGTAAACTAGAAGGAAGTTTCAATCATATTTGTCTCACGACATGGACACATGCATACGTATGCATGGAGTGACATGGCATTTTATTTCCAAAAAAACAGAAAGACATGAAACCTTGGTTGATGTAATGTCATGCCACCAAGATGATGTGGTAAAGAAATTGGCATGTTTGACGAAAGTTTGGACACACCCCTCACAAACCGGAGCAACTCACTAGAAGGTTCGTGGTTCCTAGAGGGAACAATGCATGTTTGATGACGAACGGGAGATATCTTCCTCTTACGGTCTTCAAATTTTTTTCTATGTTTAACATGCACTAATACAACTGTCATGTGAAAATTTGGAAAATTTCAGGGGTCATTGACCTTTTAAAGACATTTAAGTGATTTTCTAACCATTTAATGACCATAATTCAAATTTGAACTACATCTACATGCAACGCCTAACCATAACGGTTTGAAAAATCATATTTTTGTGTACTTGTGTGCGAGTTAAAAAATCATCAGACGATGGAAATATCTGGTGTTCAAAAAAGAAAATGTAAAGATCTTGCAAGACAACCGGCCCCCACATGATTGGCACTCTATCTCGCGGCTCGAGGTTTGGTAGGTGAGTGGCGGGGATCATTAATCAGACACGGTTCTGTATCGGAAACCGTCAACTATTATGTTCACACACGGATTTTGCTGCCTGAATCGTGTGTAATTGAAACTACAGCACTCGTAAATTCCGGCGACCGGCGTGTGTACTGTCCTCGTCGATCTAGATTCTGGCCGCCAATAAATACTACCTTACTCACGTCGTCCCGCCTGCATTCTCATCATCTACATCCTCCCCTCGCTCGCCCTCTCTCTCTCTCTCAAATCTCTGCCATGGCGCCACCGGTCTGCCCACGCGCCGACGAGGAGTCGCCGCCCCCTGAGGACGCTCACTCGATTAGCAGCGACGAGGACCCCTACGCGCTGCCTGACGATGTTGCGCCGGACCCCCCAACTTTGGATTGGTTTTGGGGCCAGTACAATCTTTGTCTGTGGAAGTCGCTGGCGCCGGCTGAGAAAGTCAGGCAAGTGGCGTTCAAAAAGGAGATGGCGGAGGAGGAAGCCAGGTACCAGGCGGCCTGTGAAGCCCGTGATGCCGCCTGAAAAAAGGAGGCGGCGGAGCTTTGGGGGCGGGCGTGTCGTCATGCCGAGGAGGTGTACAAAGACGGTTACTTCGCGAGGAAGGTCATAGGCGCTGGGCGCCTCGTCGCTGCATGGAGGTGGGCCGATGAGCTCCAGCGTGCCACCGACGAGGAGCTCCGGTGGGCGCCCAACGAAATGGCAAGATCGGCCGCGCACGTCTGCCAGCAAGAGGCAGATCGGTACGTCAAGCGCTACGAGGCGGAGGAGGCGGAGTCCTGCCTCCGCACTGGGAAGACGCCGCGCACCAGGGAGCTGCTGGCGAGGGGCTGCCGGAATACTGGCCCCAGGAGGGATTATTAGTTTTAGTATTGTTCATTTTCAATTTTATACATTGTACCTAGTAGTTAAGTATCATCACGTATATATGATGATATTATATATATATATATATATATTCTATGATGAACTAATGAACAATTAATATATATATATTATGAATTCCATACGTATTATCATCGTATACTAATTTGAATCTAGGTGTTATCATCCACACATACAGAATGGAAAGCGATATACACACATTGAAACAGAACATATAAGAATGGAAAACAGAGTACACACATTGAAACAGAGCAATAAATAGAGCAATACTATGATTGCTGTGAATACATACCTATCCACGTCGAAATGACTTTTCAAAATAAAACGCGTCCATGAGACCATGACCAGCAGCCCTTGCCTAGGGTAGCTCTTGGCTCTGCCTGAACTCGTGCAGGCGTTCGTCTAAGCAGTCGACACGCTCGCGGTACATCTGGAGTGCGATCTCGAGCTCCAAGTTGGCTATTTCATTGGAGATCACTAGCTCGAGGATGCGACGGCCATGTTCCTCTACCGCGCCCAGGTGGACACCTAGGCCAAGGAGGCGGTCGAGCCTACGGACCAACGCGTTGGCATCCAACGGGCCGCAGACAAGGCAAACGGCGGCACCCATGCGAACAGCACGGTGGGCATCCGGTGCAAGTACGGCGCGGCCGGCCTCTGGTGCAAGTACGGCTCTGAGGGCCTCTGCCCACTCCTGGCGAGGAATGGGGGTACTGACGGGACGTGTACCCAGCTGCGACGCCGTGTCGACAGCAGGCAAGTGCCGATGGATCCGCTCTTGCTGTGCGGCGCACTGCGCCTCTCGCTCTGTGGCGCCCAACGGTCTCGCCGTGTGGCGAGCCGCAGCCTATCGGTGCGGACGCGCCTAGCTTGCTCTGCGGTGCGCCATCGATCATGTTGTGCGGCGAGCTGCAGCCTGTCGGCGCTGACATGCCTATCTTGATCCGCGGCACTCAAGCGCCATGTACGAGAGGTCTGCTCAACCCGGGCGATGACGCACATCACGGCGTCGTCCATCGCGTTGCCGAGGAGCGCCTGGGCCTCGACGGGCCGTGGCGCCTGCTCGTTTTCCTCGCCGACGAGGTTGATGGCAGAGGCGGCGCTTTGGTGGGTTGGCATGCTTGGAAAAGGTGGATGTGCTACAGGCTGCGCTTGTCACCTTCGTGCGTCGCGCGTCGCCTATGCGCAATATAGCTGGGTGGCGGGAAACAGGTGAGGAAATGGCGGGAAACGGTGGCGTGTTCATAAAACGCCATCAATTAATGGAAACTTAGCTTAGAAGGAACATCAAGCTAGCACAAGAAGTAGATGATGATCAGATGAACACGGACCACACTAGGGAACCCGTCGGTGATGAATTCATCAATCCCAAACGGCTGAATACTAGCAAGCGTTTGCCCACAACACACATGACCTATTTCATCACAAACAAGTCGGATGGATCAACTGTATGCCACGTATCGCACATTGTCAAATAGTAACGCGGTAGACCTTCTTTAACATGTGTTAAAAAATAAAATAAAATAAAAAACAAGGACCTCGAGGTTAAATTAACTCATGGGATGGGTCGTATCAGTCATTTAATTTGACAGATATGAGCCATCCTATCAGTTAATTTAACATCAACACAACTTCCCATCCAGTCACCCATCTGATGGCTACTCCATCCCGAGCACACTTAACTTGAGAGTTTTCTTACATGAGCTACTGGTGAAACAGCTAGTCCTTGCTGATAGGATGCCTCTTCGCATCCTTATGGTGTATCCGGATGACCGCCGGTCCCCCAATGGCCAATAGATGTTGTGTAGACAGAGCATATCACATACGTCTTATTAGAAGCAATCGTCTGTGTTATTATCGGTCTTCGCACACATTTATGATTACATACTTGTTTGCCATCTATCACACACATCTTGTTATATTGAACCGCTTATGTTCTCTTGTCTCAACGCAAACAGTTCATCTGAGTGAACCGCATGCCGTATATTGCACACACCTTCATCTGGCTGCCCGTTTCTTTTGTGTTGCCTAATCACAAAAAGTTCATCCGAGTGAACCGTATGCTGTATATCGCACATACCTTCATCGGGCTGCCCGTTTCTTTTGTTCCTCCTCATCGCAAAAAGTTAATTGAGCTGAACCGTATGCCCTGCATCGCACATGCAACTAAAATATGAACCGTGTTTGATGCATCCTCCATCGCAAACGTTTTGCACCTTTTTGACGGTTATTTTACACCACCATTTGCGATTATGGCATCACACACAGTTTCGTCGAAGGGCCTCTGATCGTAGTGTCGCGTTAGGAGCAACCTGCAGTAGTGTTAGTGAATGTTTCTTCTGAATCCTGGATGAGGGTGGCCTTATCCTTGGTTTTGACCACAATATCATCCATATAGGCTTCTATATTTCTGTGTAACTGTGGCTCAAAACCAATCTGGACTGCCCTTGCAGAAGTGAACCCGGCACTCTTTAATCCGAACGGCATGCGGACAAAGCAGTACGTACCACATGGAGTGATGAATGATGTCTTCTCTTCATCTTCTTTAGACATGAAGATCTGATGATATCCTGAGTATGCATCCAAAAAGGAGAGCAAATCACATCCCGAAGTAGAATCCACGATCTGGTCGATGCGCGGCAAGGGAAATGGGTCCTTCGGGCAAGCTTTGTTGAGGTCTGTGAAATCAATGCAAAGCCTCCACTTCCCATTAGCTTTTCGGGCCACTACTGGATTCGCCAACCATGTTGTATGCAGTACTCCTCTGACCAAACCAGCTGCTTCCAACTTGTTGATCTCTTCGGCAATGAACTGCTGCCTCTCCAAGGCCTGCTTCCATACCTTCTGCTTGACGGGTCGGGCATGTGGCAGACAACACATCAATATTCACCCGCAGGAAGGCAACGAGCGCGCTTTCCTATTTGTCGTCGAGGGTGGCGTTGATAGTGAAAGTACCATCAATGCCAGCCAGCCCTGTCGGGACCTTCTTCACTTGGGGTGCAGCAATCTTGGATATCTTGCTGTTGGAACACTCCGACACGTCATCAATGGATGTCGTGCACTCGGAGGGGGCACGCTTCTCGGACTCCTTGACGGAGGTCCTACAATCCCTCTTCTTTCCTTTGCTTTCCTTGGCGGGAACTGCTGCCGCCGCAGCCTCTGCTGCGGCTGCATCCCGATACATCTTGTTCACACAGATAATTGCATCGTTCTCATCTGACGCGATAGTGAGGACTCCCAATGGCCCAGGCATTTTTAGGGTGTTGTAAGCATAGTGGGATGCTGCCATGAACTTGGCCAGGGCTGGCCGTCCAAGAATCCCATTGTACGGCAGGGGGAGATCAACCACATCAAACACAATCTTCTCAGTCCGAAAGTTCAGCTCTCCCCCAAACGTCACCGGCAACGTGATCTTCCCCTTAGGATAAAAGCTTTCATGAGGATCATTGTACAAAATAAACTTGATTCTTAGCAATAGTTTTGAGATATGATGATGTGATATGTGAGTTCTGTTGATGAGTAATTATGCTTTAGTAAGAATATTGGTGTTAAGGTTTGTGATTCCCTATGCAAGTACGAAAGTCAATAGTCATGCAATGAGATAATATCCTACTTGTGGTGCATTATTTGGTGTTATTTATGCTTAATGCTTGCTTATGAGATTATCCGTTTCTTGGTTGGTCGCTTCTCAATCTTTTGCTAGCCTTCATTTTGCACCAAGTATGATCACTACTTGTGCATCCAAAATCCTTTAAACCAGTTTTGCCACATGATTCCACTATATCTAAGCTCTTTTGCCGTTCTAAGCAAATTTGCATATGCCATCTCTAATTTTCAAAATAAACTTCTCTTGTGTGTGTTTGTTTCACTCGCGGAGCGGTGAGGGGTGGCTAATATTTTCCATGCTAGATGTGTTATTCTCAAGATGAGTGTTTATTCACTTGTCATTCCACGAGCGTAAGGCAGAGGTATTAGGGATGCCCAGTCCCGAAATGCAAAAAAATGAATTTAGTTTATGTTGTCAAATAATAAATTCCTTGGAAAGTGTTGGTATGGAGGGCACCCATGGATAGGTTAGCCATGGAAAGTGAAAGTATGGTGGAAAAAGGAATAAACTTTATTTTCTGTTTGGGAACCGCCTATGATGTATCTAAGCATGGAAAGTATTGGGAACTCTAAGTCGTTTTCGTTGGTGGGATGGATACACCTCCCTAAATGTTTTTATCCCTAAGTTTTTCGCTTTGAGCTCTGGGACCTCTACAAATCCCTACTTCCCTCTATGAAGGGCCTTTCTTTTGCTTTATGCAATTTTTATTTTTGAATTTGAGTCTCCATCTTCTCTTATAAAAGCACCAACTAGGAGGCAATATGATCATACTTAATTAAGTATTGGGTGTAGCTAATATTCGAGTGTGTTTCATGAATGGATCAATGGTTGAGCATGATGGGCTAGGGATAACTCATTTTAGCGTTGATATTTTGAAAGACATGATTGCTTGTTGATATGCTTGAGTATCTAAATTATTATGTCAAAACTAGACTATTGCTTTGAACAATATAAAAGTCCAAATGTCCATGCTATAAAGAAAATAATTTGATATGACATGTTAGGCAGCATTCCACATATTTTTTTGTCACTTACCTACTCGAGGAAGAGCAGGAGTTAAGCTTGGGGATGCTGATACGTCTGCAACGTATCTATAATTTTTTATTGTTCCATGCTGTTATATTATCAATCTTGGATGTTTTATAATCAATTTGTATCATTTTTTGGTACTAACCTATTGACATAGTGCCAAGTGCCAGTTGTTGTTTTTTCCATGTTTTTTACATCGCAGAAAATCAATATCAAATGAAGTCCAAGAAACTTTACGGAGAATTTTTTATGGGCCAAAAGGAACACAACGGGCCCTGGCTGCGCCTGGGGGTGCTCCGAGGGGGGCACAACCCACCAGGGCACGCCAGGAGGCCCAGGCGCGCCCTGGTGGGTTGTGCCCACCTCGGGTGCCCCTCGAACCGCCTCTTTGCTCTATAAATACCCCAATATTCTAAAAACCCTAGGGGAGTCAACAAAATATTCATCCAGCCGCCGCAGAGTCCAGAACCACCAGATCCAATCTAGACACCATCTCGGATAGGGTTCACCACCTCCATTGGTGCCTCTGTGATGATGCGTGTGTAGTTCTTTGTACACCTTCAGGTCCGTACTTAGTAGCTAGATGGCTTTCTCTCTCTCTCTCGCTGAATTCTCAATACAATGGTCTCCTAGAGATCCATATGATGTAACTCTTTTGCGGTGTGTTTGTTGGGATCGATGAACTTTGAGTTTATGATCAGATCTATCTTTTTATATCCATGAAAGTATTTGAGTTTCTTTGATCTCTTTTATGCATGATCTCTTATAGCCTCGTATTTTTTCTCCGATATTTGGGTTTTGTTTGGCCAACTTGATCTATTTATCTTGCAATGGGAAGAGGTGCTTTGTAGTGGGTTTGATCTTATGGTGCTTGATCCCAGTGACAGAAAGAGAAACGACATGTATGTATCGTTGCTACTAAGGATAAAACGATGGGGTCTATCTCTACATAGATAGATCTTGTCTACATCATGTCATCGTTCTTATTGCATTACTCCATTTCTCCATGAACTTAATACACTAGATGCATGCTGGATAGCGGTCAATGTGTGGAGTAATAGTAGTAGATGCAGGCAGGAGTCGGTCTACTAATCTTGGACGTGATGCCTATATAATGATCATTGCTTGGATATCGTCAAGACTATTTGAAGTTCTGTCAATTGCCCAACAGTAATTTGTTCACCCACCATTTGCTATTTTTCTCGAGAGAAGCCACTAGTGAAACCAACGGCCCCCGGGTCTCTCTTCTCATATATTTTCCTTTGCGGTCTACTTTTCTCTTGCATTTATTTTCAGATCTATTAAACCAAAAATACAAAAATACCTTGTTGCGTTTTATTTCTATTTATTTTATTTGCTCTTGCGGAATTTTTGGCTAGCAAAGATAGGGGGCAAGCACCACATGTTAAAGGATCTATGACAATATGACTTCTATGTGAATATAAACAGACATAAACCATTAAGTTGTCTTCCTTGTCCAACGTTAACAATTTTGGCATATAATATTTTGATGAGGGCTCACAATCACAAAAGATATCTAGGATAGTATATTTATATGTGAATCTTCTCTTCCCTTATTAATTCTTTCATGAGTTGCATCATTGACTAATTCTATGTTTGTCATTCTCTAATAAAATTTTCTACTTATACTTATCCTTATGTGGTGTCATCACGTGCCATAAGATTAGTATATGATCTTTTCTTCATTTATTTCCTTTCTTTCTTTTAATTCCTTTCTCTTTTTATTTTTATTTGCAACAAGAAAGTAAAGAAAGCAAAAACTCAAACTAAACTTTATTATATAACTTGCACACGATTACAAGGATAGATCACTAAGAAAACTCTCAAAGAAGAAAGGATCGAACTAACTTTTATTCATCTAAAGCAAAAGATCGAACTAAAATAAGTAAAGGAAAAAACATAGTGGGATGATACGATACCAGGGCACTTCCCCCAAGCTTGGCAGAAGCCAAGGGGAGTGCCCATACCCAATACTTAGTTCTCCTTTGGTGGTGAAGATGATGATGGTGGTGATGAAGCGATCCTATCCTTAAGGTTCAAGAGATTCTCCAATCGACGGATGATGCTCCGGAGGTGGGTGATGTGCTCCTGATGCAGAATATTCTCACGAGTGAGATACTTATTTTGTATGCGAACTATTTCAATGATGCGAAAGGCTTCAATCTCAGCAGGAGTAAGATGAGTAAGGTAAGGTTTAAGGATATCTTCCTCCTCCTCCTCAGCTGGTAGTGCTTGTTCGAAGACCAGAGGCTGATCTACAGTAACCTCCTTGCTCTCATCTCCTCCGACGGCTTCCACGGGCTCTTCTCTCTTCAGCTCGATCTTCATCAACCAAGCATCCTCTTCCACGTTGTTGGAGGAAGAAGAACACATGATGCCTGGCTCAACAGATCTGACAGAAAACAGCAGGAAAAGAAAACAGGAGATTCTCTACGATGCGGTGATCAACAGGTTCGGGAAGTATATATAGATTTTTTTTTATCTTGGGGGACAAGAAAACGGAAGAAAAACGGAGTCCAAAAGGTGTCCCAGGTGGGCACAACCCGCGTGGGCGTGCTAGGCAAGCCAGGCGCGCCCTGGTTTCTTGTTCCCACCAGGGGACGCTTCCTGGAAGTTTCTTTATTTCCAAATTTTCTAAATATTACAAAACTGATAAAAAATATTTTTGCAGATTTTTTGGAGTCCGTTTACTTACCGTATCACGTACCTCCTTATTTTCACGATTCTGGAGTGTTCCGGAAGGACTCTTTTATGTGTTCTTCCAGTGTCAAAGTTTGGATGACATTACTTTCAACATTAATGGGCGTACCTGAGATATAATGCTTTATTCGTTGCCCATTGACAACCTTCGGGTTAGTACCTTCGGAATTATTTATTTTGATGGCTCCAGACTGATAAACCTCCTCGATAACGTAGGGGCCTTCCCATTTTGAGAGGAGTTTTCCTGCAAAGAATCTGAAACGAGAGTTGTACAAATGAACATATTCTCCGACTTTAAACTCACGCTTTTGGATTCTTTTGTCATGCCATCTTTTAACCTTTTCTTTGAATAATTTTGCATTTTCATAAGCTTGGGTTCTCCATTCATCTAATGAGCTAGTATCAAATAACCTCTTTTCACCAGCAAGTCAGAAATCATAATTGAGCTCTTTGATGGCCCAATATGCTTTATGTTCTAAGTCAAGAGGCAAATGACAAGCTTTTCCATAAACCATTTTATAAGGAGACATACCCATAGGATTTTTATATGATGTTCTATAAGCCCAAAGTGCGTCATCTAATTTCTTAGACCAATTCTTCCTGGACCTATTGACAGTCTTATGCAAAATTAATTTTATTTCTCTATTGCTAAGTTCAACTTTACCACTAGACTGAGGATGATAAGGTGATGCAATTCTATGGTTAACATCATACTTGGCAAGCATTTTACGGAAAGCACCATGAATAAAGTGTGAACCACCATGAGTCATTAAATATCTAGGGACTCCAAACCTTGGGAAAATAACTTCCTTCAGAATTTTAATAGAGGTGTTGTGATCAACACTACTGGTTGGAATAGTTTCTACCCATTTAGTAATAAAATCAACAGCAACCAAAATATGTGTATACCATTAGAAGAAGGAAAAGGTCCCATGTAATCAAATCCCCAAACATCAAACGGCTCAACAACAAGTGAATAATTCATAGGCATTTCTTGATGCTTACCGATATTACCTATTCTTTGACATTCATCACAAGATAAGACGAACTTACGGGCATCCTTGAAGAGAGTAGGCCAATAAAATCTAGATTGCAAAACCTTGTGAGCAGTTCTATCTCCAGCATGATGCCCTCCATAAGCTTCGGAGTGACATTTACGTAGGATTTGCCCTGTTCATGCTCAGGTACACAACGTCTAATAATACCGTGATACGTCTCCGTCGTATCTATAATTTTTGATTGTTTCATGCCAATATTATACAACTTTTACATACTTTTGGCAACTTTTTATATGATTTATTGGACTAACCTATTGATCCAGTGCCCAGTGCCAGTTCCTGTTTTTTGCATGTTTTTGTATCACAGAATATCCATATCAAACGAAGTCCAAATGCAATAAAATTTTACGGAGAATTATTTTGGAATATATGTGATTTTTGGGAGTTGGATTTACCGCAAACGGAGGCCCACACAGGGCACAAGACACCAGCGCACAACCCCTGAGCCGGGCGCGTGGTGGTGGGTTGTGCTCACCTCATATGTCGGTTGGAGCTCTACTTCGAGCGCAAGGAAGCTTATATCCAGAAAAAAAATCATGTTAAAATCTTAGCACAATCGGAGTTACGGATCTCCCGGAATATAAGAAGTGGTTTTCGGCCAGATCTAGGGAATGCGGAACAGAAGAGAACAAAGAGGGAGATCCAATCTCGGAGGGGCTCCCACCCCTCCGCCGCCATAGGAGACCATGGACAAGAGGGGGAATTCTCCTCCCCATCTAGGCGGGAGGCAAGGAAGAAGAAGTAGGGGGCTCTCTCCCCCTCGCTTCTGGTGGCGCCGGAGTGCCGCTGGGGCAACGAGCGGGACTGCGATCTACATGAACAATCTTGCTACCGTCAACACCAACTTCCCCCCCCCCTCTATGCAGCGGTGTAACACCTCTTCTCCCTGCTGTAAGCTGTACTTAAACATGGTGCTCAACTCCATATATTATTTCCCAATCATCTATAGTTATCCTATAATGTTTGAGTAGATCCATTTTGTCATGTGGGTTAATCGTGATCTTGGTTGGTATGATTGTATATTTTATTTATGGTGCTGTCCTACGGTGCCCTCTGTTCTCGCGCAAATGTGAGGGGTCCCCGCTTTAGGGTGTTGCAATACGTTCAAGATTTGCTTATGGTGGGTTGCGAGAGTGACAGAAGCTTAAACCCGAGTAGGAGGGTTGTTGCATATGGGATAAAGAGGACTTGATACTTAATGCTATGGGTGGGTTTCACGACCTTAATGATCTTTAGTGATTGCGGATGCTTGCTAGAGTTCCAATCATAAGTGCATATGATCCAAGTAAAGAAAGTATGTTAGCTCATGCCTCTCCCTCATATAGAATTGCAAGAATGATTACCGGTACTTGTTATCGATTGCCTAGGGACAAATAACTTTCTTGTTGACAAAAACCCTTTTTCTAAACACCTAACTTTTATTATCTTGCAAAGTACTTCTAGTTTTATTCTTGCAAAGTAGTTCTAGCATCACACCTACAAAATAGTTTCATAATTGTTTTCGGTAAAGCAAACGTCAAGTGTGCGTAGAGTTGTATCGGTGGTCGATAGAACTTGAGGGAATATTTGTTCTACCTTTAGCTCCTCGTTGGGTTCGACACTCTTATTTATCAAAGAAGGCTACAAACGATCCCCTACACTTGTGGGTTTATCATACCATCTACTCCTTCTTTATAAAGATGTGGGTCATCCCAAAAGTAATGTCTTAAATCATAGAAGAATTTTTTCTTTTGTTGGTAAGTAAAGCTAGGTGGTAAATATTTAGCAACAATGTAATTAGCATAATCAGGATACCAAGGAGTACTATGAGCAACATTTATTGTAGCTAACTGCTCATCAGGAAAACTATCATCAATAGGTAGTGGGTCATCAAGCACATTTTCAAGCCTAGATAAATTATCAGCTACGGGGTTCTCAGCTCCTTTTCTATCAGTGATATGTAAATCAAATTCTTGTAACAAGAGAACCCATCGAATAAGTCTAGGTTTAGCATCTTTCTTTTCCATAAGATATTTAATAGCAGCATGGTTTGTGTGAACAGTCACTTTGGAATCAGCAATATAAGGTCCAAATTTATCACAAGCAAACACCACTGCTAAGAATTCTTTTTCAGTAGTAGCATAATTTCGTTGAGCACTATCTAGAGTTTTACTAGCATAATGAATAACATTCAGTTTCTTATCAACTCTTTGTCCTAGAACAGCACCAACAACATAATCACAAGCATCACACATAATTTCAAAAGGCAAGTTGCAATCAGGTGGTTGAACAATAGGTGCAGATATTAAGGCTTTCTTGAGTGTTTCAAAGGCTTATAAATAATCATCATCAAAAACAAAAAGGAATATCCTTTTGCAAAAGATTCGTAAGAGGCTTAGAAATTTTAGAAAAGTCTTTGATAAATCTCCAATAGAAACCAGCATGACCTAAGAAACTACGAATACCTTTTATATCTTTAGGACATGGCATTTTCTTAATTGCATCAACCTTTGCTTTGTCCACTTCAATACCTCTTTCAGAAATTTTGTGACCCAAGAGAATGCCTTCATTAACCATAAAGTGGCACTTCCCCAATTCAAGACAAGATTTGTTTGTTCACATCTCTGCAAAACTCGATCAAGATTGCTTAAACAATCATCAAAAGACTTCCCATAAACAGAGAAGTCATCCATGAAAACCTCAACAATCTTTTCACAAAACTCAGAGAATATAGCAGTCATACATCTTTGAAAGGTAGCAGGTGCATTGCATAAACTGAAAGGCATACGTCTATAAGCATAGGTTCCAAAGGGACAAGTAAAAGTGGTCTTTTCTTGATCAGGTTGAGAAACAGGTGTTTGTGAAAAACCAGAATAACCATCAAGGAAGCAAAAGTGTGTGTGCTTAGATAATCTTTCAAGCATTTAGTCAATAAAAGGCAGAGGGTAATGATCTTTTCTTGTTTCTTTGATTAACTTTCTAAAATCAATTACCATTCTATAACCTGTAACGATTCTCTGTGGAATAAGTTCATTCTTATCATTAGGAACAATAGTTATACCTCCTTTCTTAGGGACACAATGAACAGGACTTACCCATCTACTATCAGCTATGGGATAGATTATACCTGCTTCCAGAAGTTTTAATATTTCCGTTCTTACCACTTCTTTCATCTTCGGGTTTAACCAACGTTGGTGATCAACAACGGGTTTAGCGTCAGGTTCCGTATTAATTTTGTGCTGACATAGAGTGGGACTAATGCCCTTTTAATCATCAAGAGTATATCCAATAGCAGCTCGGTGCTTCCTTAGAACTTCCAATAATCTTTCTTCTTCATGTTCTAAAAGGTTAGCACTAATAATAACAGGATATATCTTCTTTTCATCAAGATAAGCATATTTTAAAGTGTCTGGCAATTGTTTTAATTCAAACACAGGATCACCTTTAGGTGGAGGAGGACCTCCTAGAGTTCAATAGGCAAATTGTGTTTAAGTAGAGGACGTTGTTCAAAGAAATTTTTATCTATTTTATTTCTTTCATGCATATGAAAATCATTTTCATGGTCTAGCAAATATTGTTCTAAAGGATCTGTAGGTGGTACAACAATAGAAGCAAGACCAATTAATTCATCCTTACTAGGCAATTCTTTTTCATGAAGCTTTCTACTAAACTTGGAAAAATTAAACTCATGAGACTCATCACCAAAACTAACACCGACAATTTGTTTCTCAAATCTATCTTAGCATTAACAGTGTTCAAGAAAGGTCTACCAAATATAATGGGACAAAAGTCATCTTGTGGGGAACCAAGAACAAGAAAATCAGTAGGGTATTTTCTTTTCCCACACAAAACTTCAACATCTCTAACAATCCCAATTGGTGAAATAGTGTCTCTATTAGCAAGTTTAATAGTAACATCTATGTCTTCTATCTCTGCGGGTGCTATGTCATTCATAATTTCTTGGTATAAGGTGTAAGGAATAGCACTCACACTAGCACCTATGTCAGATAAACCATGATAACAGTGATCTCCTATTTTAACTGAGATGACAGGCATGCCAACAACAGGTCTACGTTTATCCTTTTTATCAGGTTTGGCAATTCTAGCAGCTTCTTCACAAAAGTAAGTAACATGCCCATCCATATCTTCTTCCAAGAGATCTTTAACCACAGCAATACTAGGTTCTACTTTAATTTGTTTATCAGGTTTAGGTGTTCTAATATAAATTTTGTTAACCACAGTTGAAACTTTAGCATGTTTGTTTATCCTAACAGGGAAAGGTGGTTTCTCAATATAAGTAGAAGGAACAACTGGATCAACAATGTAAAGTATAGTTTCTTCTTTAACTGGTATCGGTTATTTGATTTCTTCTTTAATAGGTGGGTGATATTTAAACCACTTCTCTTTAGGGAGATCAACATGAGTAGCAAATGATTCACAAAAGGAGGCTACTATCTCTGAGCCAAGTCCATATTTAGCGCTAAACTTTTGAAAAGCATCGGTATCCATAAAAGATTTAACACTATCATACTTAAGTTTAATACCTGACTCTTTGCCTTTGTCGAGTTCCCAATCTTCAGAGTTGTGTTTAATTCTTTCCAAAAGATCCCAACTGAATTCAATAGTCTTCTTCATAAAAGAACCAGCACAAGAAGTATCAAGCATGGTTTGATCATTACGAGAAAGCCGAGCATAAAAGTTCTGGATAATAATTTCTCTTGAGAGCTCATGATTGGGGCATGAATATAACATTGACTTAAGCCTCCCCCAAGCTAGAGCGATACTTTATCCTTCACGAGGCCAAAAATTATATATATAATTCCGATCACGATGAACTAGATGCATAGGATAATTTTTTTTGGTGGAACTCCAATTTCAATCGATTCCAATTCCAAGATCCAATATCATCGCATAACCTATACCATGCCAATGCTTTTCCCTTCAAAGATAAAGGGAAAAACCTTCTTCATAACTTCATCTCCGTGTAAACCTGCAAGCTTGAACAATCCACAAATTTGTTCTACATATATCAAGTGCATATCAGGATGTTTGGTTCCATCTCCTGCATAAGGATTAGCTAGCAGTTGTTCTATCATACCCGAAGGAATTTCGTATTCAATATTTTCAGTAGGTGCAGTAGGTTGAGGGGTAGCTAATTGTGGTTCCGGTCGAGGTTAAGATACCCCGAACAAACCACTCAAAGGATTGTTTTCCATAGTAACAAGTCACAATAAATTTTAGCACACTATATAAATGTTTCATTACCAAATTCCACTTACCAAAGGCGCTTCACTCCCCGGCAACGGTGCCAGAAAATAGCCTTGATGACCCACAAGTATAGGGTTCAATTGTAGCTCTTCTCGATAAGTAAGAGTGTTGAACCCAACGAGGAGCAGAAGGAAATGACAGGTGGTTTTCAGTAAGGTAATGTCTGCAAGTGCTGAAATTGTAAGTAGTAGAGTAGTTTGATAGCAAGGTAATTTGTAAGGGGCAAGTAACGGTAGTAGTAACAAAATTGCAGCAAGGTAGCCCAATCCTTTTGAGGCAAAGGACAGGCCAAAACGGTCTCTTATGATAAGCAAAGCGTTCTTGAGGGTACATGGGAATTTCATCTAGTCACTTTCATCATGTTGGCTTAATTTGTGTTCGATACTTTGAAAATTTGATATGTGGGTGGACCGGTGCTTAGGTGTTGTTCTTACTTGAACAAACATCCTACTTATGATTAACCCTCGCGCAAGAATCCGCAACTACGAGAAAAGTATTAAGAATAAATTCTAACCATAGCATTAAACTTTTGGATCCTATCGGTCCCGTATGGAATATCGCATAAACTGGGGTTTAAGCTTCTGTCACTCTCGCAACCCACCATCTAATTGCTACTCCACAATGCATTTCATTAGGCCCAAATATGGTGAAGTGTCATGTAGTCGATGTTCACATGACACCACTAATGGAACCACAACATACATACTATCAAAATATCGAACACATATCAAGTTCACATGATTATTTGCGACATGATTTCTCCCGTGACCTCAAGAACAAAAGTAACTACTCACAAATGATAATCATGCTCAAGATTAGAGGGGTATTAAATAGCATATTGGATCTGAACATATAATCTTCCACCATACAAACCATATAGTAATCAACTACAAGATGTAATCAACACTACTAGTCACCCACAAGCACCAATCTATAGTTCCGGTAACAAGATTGAACACAAGAGATGAACTAGGGTTTGAGAGGAGATGGTGTTGTTGAAAATGTTGATGGAGATTGCCCTCCCCAAGATGGGAGAGTTGTCGGTGATTATGATGATGATTTCCTCCTTCGGGAGGGAAGTTTCCCCGGCGGAATCGCTCCGCCGGAGGGTAAAAGTGCTCCTGCCCAAGTTCCGCCTCGAGACGGCGGCGCTCCATCTCGAAAGTCCTCCCCTTATTTTTTCTAGGTCAAAATGACTTATATACCAGAAGATGGGCATTGGAGGTGGGCCTGGGTGAGCACAACCCACCAGGGCGCGCCTGGGCTCCATGGCGCGCCCAGGTGGGTTGTGCCCACCTGGTGGCCCCCTCTGGTAGTTATTTGCTCCAATATTCCTCAAATATTCCATAAAAAATCTCCATGAAGTTTCAGCGCATTTGGAGTTGTGCAGAATAAGTGGCCTGATGTAGCTTTTCCAGGTCCAGATTTTCAGCTGCCAGAATTCTCCCTCTTTGTGTATACCTTGCATATTATGAGAGAAAAGGCATTAGAATTACTCCAAAAAGCATCATTATGGATAAAAACATTATAAATAACAGTAAGAAAACATGATGCAAAATGGACGTATCAGATACTTGTTGGGGAACGTAGTATTTCAAAAAAATTACCTACGATCACGCAAGATCTATCTAGGAGAAGCATAGCAACGAGCAGGGAGAGTGTGTCTACATACCCTCGTAGACTGAAAGCGGAAGCGTTTAGTAAAGCGGTTGATGTAGTCGAACGTCTTCGCGATCCAACCGATCCAAGTGAAGAACACACAGCACCTCCACGATCTGCACACGTTCAGCTCAGTGACGTCCCTCGAACTCTTGATCCAGTTGAGGCCGAGGGAGAGTTTCGTCAGCACGAAGGCGTGGTGATGGTGATGATGAAGTTACCGGTGGAGGGCTTCGCCTAAGCACTACGACGATATGACCGAGGTGTGTTTCTGTGGAGGGGGGCACCGCACATGGCTAAAAGATCAACTTCTGTGTCTATGGGATGCCCCCCTCCCCCGTATATAAAGAAGGGGAGGAGGAGGCCGGCCGGCCCTAGGGGGCGCGCCCAAGGGGGGAGTCCAACTCCAAGTAGGAATCGCCCCCCCCCCCCTTTCCTAGTCTAAGTAGGAGAAGGGAAAGAGGAGAGAAGAGAAGGAAGGAGGAGGGTGCCACCTCCTCCCCTTATCCAATTAGGACTAGGAAAGGGGGGCGCGCACCACCTCTGGCCGGCCCTCTCTCTTCTCCACTAAGGCCCACTGTGGCTGATTAATCCCCTGGGGGGTTCCGGTAACCCCCCGGTACTCCGCAAAATACCCGATACACTTCGGAACCATTCCGGTGTCCGAATATAACCTTCCAATATATCAATCTTTATGTCTCGACCATTTCGAGATTCCTCGTCACGTCTGTGATTTCATCTGGGACTCCGAACAACCTTTTGTCATCAAATCACATAAACTCGTAATATGAATCGTCATCGAACGTTAAGCGTGCCAACCTTACGGGTTCGAGAACTATGTAGGCATGACCGAGACACATCTCCGGTAAATAACCAATAGCGGAACCTAGATGCTCATATTGGCTCCTACATATTCTACGAAGATCTTTATCGGTCAAACCGCATAACAACATACGCTGTTCCCTTTTTCATCGGTATGTTACTTGCCCGAGATTCGATCTTCGGTATCACCATACCTAGTTCAATCTCGTTACCGGCAAGTCTCTTTACTCATTCCGCAATGCATCATCCCGCAACTAACTTCTTAGTCACATTGGTTGCAAGGCTTGTAGTGATGTGCATTACCGAGAGGGCCCGAAGATACCTCTCCAACAATTGGAGTGACAAATCCTAATCTCGATCTATGCCAACTCAACAAACACCGTCGGAGACACCTGTAGAGCATCTTTATAATCACCCAGTTACGTTGTGATCTTTGATAGCACACTAAGTGTTCCTCCGGTATTCGGGAGTTGCATAATCTCATAGTCATAGGAACATGTATAAGTCATGAAGAAAGCAATAGCAATAAAACTAAATGATCATTATGCTAAGCTAACGGATGGGTCTTGTCCATCACATCACTCTCTAATGATGTGATCCCATTCATCAAATGACAACACATGTCTATGGCTAGGAAACTTAACCATCTTTGATTAACGAGCTAGTCAAGTAGAGGCATACTAGGGACACTCTGTTTGTCTATGTATTCACACATGTACTAAGTTTCCGGTTAATACAATTCTAGCATGAATAATAACAATTATCATGATATAATGAAATATAAATAACAACTTTATTATTGCCTCTAGGGCATATTTCCTTCAGTCTCCCACTTGCACTAGAGTCAATAATCTAGTTCACATCATCTTGTGATTTCGCACCAATAGTTCACATCTTTATGTGATTAGCTCACATCTCCATGTGACTAATACCCAAAGGGTTTACTAGAGTCAATAATCTAGTTCACATCGCTATGTGATTAACACCCAAAGAGTGATCATGTTTTGCTTGTGCGAGAAGTTTAGTCAACGGGTCTGCCACATTCAGAGCCGTATGTATTTTGCAAATTTTCTATGTCTACAATGCCACTACTGCAGGATGGTCCAAGCGCGACACTACAATCGGAGACCCTTCGACGAAACTGTGTGCGATGCCATAATCGCAAACGGTGGTGTAAAAAACCGTCAAAAGGGTGCAAAACGTTTGTGATGACAGATGCATCAAACACGGTTCAGAATTTAGTTGCGTGTGCGATGCAGGGCATAGAGTTTAGCTCAATTAACTGTTTGGGATGAGGAGGCACAAAAGAAACGGGCAACCAGATGAAGGCGTGTGCGATATACATCATACGGTTCACTGGTATGAACTGTGTGTGATTGGGCAACACAATGGAAACGGTTCAACTGAACAAGATGTGTGTGATACGCGGCAAACAGGTCCGTAATCTGAAATGTGTGCGAAGACCAATAATAACATAGCCGATTGCTGCTAATAAGCCATGTGAATTGCTCTGTCTACAGTAGAATAACATGTATACATATATATAACTGAAATAAACATCCAATTACATAAGTGACTATACAGATCATTCGCACACACCTCAATAAACAATTGCATGCATTCTAAAGTAGGAGAAACGATCGTCTAGTCATCTACTTCTTGTGACGCTCCCGCCACTGCCATGTGGCTCGATCCCTCGTCTGGGTCAGGAAGAAGACAGTTCCTCATGTCAACGATCCGCCTGTACATCTCGTAGCTTGTGTACGCGTCCATGGCCGCGTACTTGACATGTTGTTCATCTAGTCTCTTATGCCACACACTGTGCCAGGCGTTCTTGTCCTTATTGCTCTCTTGCTTCATCTTCGCGTAGTAGGGGTCGATGATGGCCGGGGCGAGGTCAACCAGGGAGTTCAGTTTGCTTTTTTCACTGCCCCAGACCTTGTAGTGGTGCTGGATGTTGACAAGATTCGGGTATTTCAAGTCCGAAACCTTGAGCGCTTTTAGATCGTTGGTGGTGTCCACCGTAGCGAAACTGTAGTCGGAGCTGTTGATAAACCTGGAGAAACGCTCGCAAGGCCTTGTGGCAAGGTGGAAATGGTAGACGAGGACGTCATGTCGCACGCACAACTGGGCGACGACAACCTTCTGATCGTGCCCGGCACGACCGATGGTGTACTCGAGGTCGAAGCCGACCACTCGGTACTTGTCCTCGGCAAGGAACTACTCCATAGTTTGGATGGAGCTCTCCACCGAGACCGGATTGTTCGTGTACACCACCGAGAGGGCCTTCCCCCTCACGTGGGTGTCCACTACGTGATGCGTGGTGAACTGCCCGCCATTGTCGTCGTCGGCCGCTGGGAGCGCCATTGGAACCGCTGGATGTCCTCTCTGTATGTGTCCTCGTGGGTGCGCTTATTGTGTCATGTGAATAAAAGGGGGCCGGGTGGCGTGGATTCTCGGCGCGTCCGCATGGCAGTTTTTGCAGCGGGTAACTGCATCTTCGTACCGCGCCCGCCGCAACCGCTTGCACACGAACGTGCGTGATCGTGCGCCGGCCCAAAACACTGGCAGCACGCGTGGAGGGACGGGGGCAGAGCGCCCGGAGGGACGCGAGAGCAGAGCGCGCGCGGCGGGACGCGAGCAGAGCACGCCGCGGCCGCCTGAACCGCAAGCAACCACACGCATATAGCAGTTGAACACGCAGGAAATGAACGCCTACAAGCCGGCCGACAGTTGCGTCGCTGCGTAGAGAGCGGCGTGTGGTACCACCTCCGTCTAGTCTATAGTCTCCTTTATATTCCGTGCCATACTTTGCCCTCAAATTTAACCAACAAAATGTTAATGCATCTTTTAAAAATTATATAATTGGAAACTATGTTCAAATACAAATCTAACTATATAATCTGTGGTGACATGCATTCATATTTTATTAGTTAAATCATACTTAAAATCAGGATGGTGGTATAGTAGGTAATTAAATCGCAAATGTTTTTTTATTAACCGTATGTGTACGTGGCCTTTCGTCCTCCTCTCGCACGTCTTGTCACCCCGCTGCCATAGACGGCTTACAGCGCAAGTTTGCACAGCGCGCGGGGGCGTTCTTTTTGCCAAACGGTGGTGCCAATGAATCGTTGGTGAGCCCGTTCCCGCGCAACCTCGTAGGTTCCCGGGCAAGCTTCCCGCCCAACTCGGGGAAATCCCCCAAAATCCCAAAGCTTACCGGCCTGCTATAAAAACCCTCACGGTCGGCGAGTCCTACGTCGCATTTTCTCATCTGCTTCTCCCACAATCGCCAATGGCACCGGTCCGTCGTCGTCGCTCAGCCACTCCGCCGTCATCAGAGGACAGCTCCAGCTGGGAGGCTACACCGCGGCGGCGGCGCAGTCCCCGACGTAGTGTACTGCGCATGGCGTCCCTGTTGGGCGTGCGCGGAACACCCACCACATGCTCCGCCGCAGGTGTCCGTCGGCAGCTGTTGCTAGCCGCCATTGCCGCCACACCACCGTCGAAAGCCAGGGCCATCGCCCGCTCTACCGCCGTGGCCCGAAGGTGGGAGATGGCCGTCGTGGCCGCCACCCCACTACCGGCCACTGTGGCCATCACCCGCTCCGCCACCGCGGCCCGAAGGCGGGAGGTGGTGGTCATGGCTGCCACCCCATTGTCGGCCGCCATGGCCGCCAGCCCATCGTCGACCGCCGGGGTCATCACTCGCTCTGCCATCGCCGCCCGAAGGCAGGAGGCGGAGGTGGATGCCCGCACGTGCGACAGCGACCTTGCGCGCTACACAGAGTTCCTGCGGGAAGAGGAGGAGCGCCTCGTCGAGCACGCAAAGAGCCTTACCGCCGCAGTGGCCGCGGCACACGCTGCCTCAGAGGCGAGGAATCAGGAGATCTACGAGGAGAACCACCGCTTCGAGAGGGGTCGTCTGGAGCAGCAGAGGGTGTTCGAGGTGAGCGTCGCTGAAGCTGCATTAGCGACAGGCACTGCATTGCGGTTGTCCAGCTCGTGGGTAGGCTCCTCCTCCTCCGCCTCTTACTGAGCGCGCTCGGCAGAGGAGAGGCAGGCGGAAGTAGTACAAAGCCCCTCCGCAGTAGTAGTAGTAGTAGTAGTAGTAGTATTTAGGGGCTATTTTGTTCAGTTCATCTGACTATAGATGTGGTGGAACTGTACAACGTACTTAAAATTAACTAGTATATATAGTTGAACTAGCTATTTCAGTACGTGGTTGGCAACAATTGGGGAAAAGTTTAGTCGGTTCAGCTGTCGAGTTGAACTGTTTGTATAAATTAAGAACGAATGCTTAATCTATGAGTGAAATCTATGCTTAATTACTTAATTTTAGTTGCAAAAATTAGATACTGCTTGTGATTTTTAGCTTCATATTTTGACAAATCGCAGTGTTACAAGGATTGACAAATCTTACCAAATTGTTTGTACGTGGTTGCACACGGGTCATCCAAAACAACCGTTTGCATTAAAGGGATGCACAAATCCTGCGCTGCTCTCACTTTGCATACGGGTGTTCTATATAAAACGTTTGTGATCAAGAGCTGCAGAAATCCTGCTCGACACATTTTCTCTTGGCTTCCTGGGGAAGCTGTCGGTTTGCATACGGGTGTTCTAACTAAAACGTTTGTGATGAGTGTTTTATATTTAAAAAGCAAATTAAACTGCGGCTTGGGCGCCATTAATGGAGAGGATGCGAGCAAGGCGGGCGGCCATTGAAGTCAAAGGGCTCCCTTCCCAGTGAGTCTGCGCAGCGTACAGCTCGCACGCTTCCCGGTGAGCTTGCACACTCCAGGACAACTTGCACGCCTCTCGGTCAGCATGCGCACTGGACGGCGCTCGCACGCCTCCCGTTCAGTCAAGGTCAAGCAACTGTCCGCACGGCACCTGCTACAGCCATTAAAACCAAGACACGTGGTGTCACGTGAATGGTTTACAGAATTTTGGATTTACCAGAATTTAAAAACCAGGCATCTCAATGTTTTGCCGGCAATCAACGGTGCCCTGGTGTTTGAAATTCATTCTCATTTCTTGCGTGGGACCTAAGCATGCACCCAAGGACATATATTTGATTTTTCAACCAATTTATATGCACTGGAGCATGTGCATGTAGTTAAATTTTGAATTATGCACATAAATGCATTGAAAACTCAGTTAATGCATAAAAATGTCCAAACAAACCCCGAAAAATCACAAAAATTCACACAACACTCCTATTGTTCTATGTTGACAAGAGAAAAAAATTTGAAAGCAATAAGAGGCAATGGATATCTTTTCGTCCCCAAAGGTGGGACGTTCCCTACCGAAAACCATCATGCTTGTTGTGAGAAGCTCAGGTTTGTGAGAAGCATATACCCAAACCTGCCCCAAATGGGACAAAATTTGTACCACGGCATGTTGATGCCGCTCCATGATAGCATGCCAAGTTTCATGAATTTCAAACGAGTTTTGGATTTACTAGAATTTAAAAACCAGGCATCTCAATGTTTTGCCGGCAATCAACGCTGCCCTGGTGTTTGAAATTCATTCCCATTTCTTGCATGGGACCTAAGCATGCACCCAAGGACATAGATTTTATTTTTCAACCAATTTATATGCACTAGAGCATGTGAATGTAGTTCAAATTTGAATTATGCACATAAATGCATTGAAAACTCAGTTAATGCATAACAATGTCCAAACGAACCCCAGTAAATCACAAAAATTTACACAAAACTCCTGTTGTTCTATGTTGACACGAGAAAAAAAATTCAAAGCAATGAGAGGCAATGGATATCGTTTCGTCCCCAAAGGTGGGAGGTTCCCTACCGAAACCATCATGCTTGGTGTGAGAAGCTCCGGTTTGTGAGAGGCATATACCCAAACCTGCCCCAAATGGGACAAAATTTGTACCACGACATGTTGATGCCGCTCCATAATAGCATGCCAAGTTTCATGAATTTCAGACGAGTTTTGGATTCACTGGAATTTAAAAACTAGGCATCTCAATGTTTTGCCGGCAATCATCGGTGCCCCGGTGTTTGAAATGCATTCCCATTTCTTGCATGGGACCTAAGCATGCACCCAAGGACACATATTTGATTTTTCAACCAATTTATATGCACTGGAGCATGTGCATGTAGTTCAAATTTGAATTATGCACATAAAATGCATTGAAAACTCAGTTAATGCATAAAAATGTCCAAACGAACCCCGAAAAATCACAAAAAATCACACAGCACTCCTGTTGTTCTATGTTGACAGGAGAAAAAAATTTGAAAGCATTAAGAGGCAATGGATATCATGTCGTCCCCAAAGGTGGGACGTTCCCTACCGAAAACCATCATGCTTGTTGTGAGAAGCTACGGTTTGTGAGAAGCATATACCCAAACCTGCCCCGAATGGGACAAAATTTGTACCACGGCATGTTGATGCCGCTCCATGATAGCATGCCAAGTTTCATGAATTTCAGACGAGTTTTGGATTTACTAGAATTTAAAAACAAGGCATCTCAATGTTTTGCCGGCAATCATTGGTGCCCCGGTGTTTGAAATTCATTCCCATTTCTTGCATGGGACCTAAGGATGCACCCAAGGACACATATTTGATTTTTCAACCAATTTATATGCACTGGAGCATGTGCATGTAGTTCAAATTTGAATTATGCACATAAAATGCGTTGAAAACTCAGTTAATGCATAAAAATGTCCAAACGAACCCCGAAAAATCACAAAAATTCACACAACACTCATGTTGTTCTATGTTGACACGAGAAAAGAATTTGAAAGCAATAAGAGGCAATGGATATCGTTTCGTCCCCGAAGGTGGGACGTTCCCTACCGAAAACCATCATGCTTGTTGCGAGAAGCTCCGGTTTGTGAGAAGCATATACCCAAACCTACCCCAAATGGGACAAAATTTGTACCACGGCATGTTGATGCCGCTCCATGATAGCATGCCAAGTTTCATGAATTTCATACGAATTTTGGACTTACTAGAATTTAAAAACCAGGCATCTCAATGTTTTGCCAGCAATTAAAGTTGCCCCGGTGTTTGAAATCCATTTCCATTTCTTGCAAGGGACCTAAGCATGCACCCAAGGACACAGATTTGATATTTTAACCAATTTATATGCACTGGAGCATGTGCATGTAGTTCAAATTTGAATTATGCACATAAAATGCATTGAAAACTGAGTTAATGCATAAAAATGTCCAAACAAACCCTGAAAAATCACAAAAATTCACACAACACTCCTGTTCTTCTATGTTGACAGGAGAAAAAAATTTGAAAGCAATAAGAGGCAATGGATTCGTTTCGTCCCCAAAGGTGGGACGTTCCCTACCGAAAACCATCATGCTTGTTGTGAGAAGCATATACCCAAACCTGCCCCAAATGGGAAAAAATTTGTACCAAGGCATGTTGATGCCGCTCCATGATAGCATGCCAAGTTTCAAGAATTTCAGACGAGTTTTGGATTTACTAGAATTTAAAAACCAATGTTTTGCCGGCAATCAATGGTGCCCTGGTGTTTGAAATTCATTCTCATTTCTTGCATGGGACCTAAGCATGCACCCAAGGACACAGATTTGATTTTTCAACCAATTTATATGCACTGGAGCATGTGCATGTAGTTCAAATTTGAATTGTTCACCTGAAATGACTAGAAAACCAATTTAATGTATAAAATGTTCAAACGAACCCTGAATAATTCCAATTCTTTTCGACACACATATAGTTGCATGTTCACTCTAGATAAAAGGTCTGGCAATTGAAACACCGTCCATTGCCGTTTTGACCCCATTATGTAATTCAAATCAAGATGAAAAATCAAGTAGATCGCACACAGTTATTATCAACAACCGTGTGAGATGTAGTACAAAATATCTTGGAGCACCATCGTTGTATAGTATGGCTTACGCGAGAAGGTGCGTCGGATACAGTACATAGCCGGCGTCTCAAGCACACTAGCTCGCTCCCCAAATATCATTTCACTATTCAATCGTCGCCGGTGAAAGATGGGCACGTGGACCCGCGTCATGAGGGCAACTTCAGTGGCCCACTCCGGCAAGAGCGCGGCCGTTGCTGCCATGCGCGTGGTAACAAGGTGCATGAGTGCGGCCACAATTTGCGACCGGGCGGCAAAGGCAGCCCAAACAGCCGCTATTGCTTCTCAGGTGGTGGCAGCAACATCTGCCTCGGGGATAGCAACTGGCGAGAGCGCCACAGGAGCTGTCCGTTCCGCAGCGGCGGCCTTAGCCCTAATGGAGGCCGCCCACGACCATGTCGAGGCCGCCCACGCCCAGCTCCTGGCGGTCACCGCACAAATCGAACGAAGCTTCTCCGACAACGATCGGCAACCCACGGCCGACGAGCTGGCAATCGCCGAGTGTGTTCGAGCAGCCGTCCGTTCCTCCGCCACATACCTTCCGATGACGGAGCATGTCCAAGCCCAGATCGCGTCCGCCCACGCCAACCTCGTGGCGGCCTTTTCCAAAGAGATGGCAGACGCGGATGGAGAGATTCTTGCCGAGTATGGTGCGACGGATGCCATGGAGCCCCTTCCCCAGGAGACCCTCGGGCACGAGCTGGACATGGAGGCGGCAGCGGAGATCGACGAGCACCAGCCGTAGTAGTAATCTTTGTTTTTTTAATTAAGAGCAACGGTCTTTAATTTGTTAGAGTAATGTTTAGGTCAGCTAGCTTTGTTTAATTGCTGAACTTGCTCGATTAAGAAGTGTGGGTGTGCTGTAGTCTCCTTTGTGTACCCAAATTATGCAATGACATGGATGACCACTGTAACCATGGAAATTCAAACGAAAACTTTTGACGTTCAAACTCATCACACACAGGTTAAGCTATCTGAATCGTTTGTGATGTCCACATATCGTACACAGTTCTGAATAAGGGACCGTGTCTCATGACACTTTGCGCGCCAGTTTTTTGGCTGAAGCGATTCCAATTTTTCGGCTTATGCGGAAATATCTACCTCCCCGCCCCCTCCCCCTTACCAAAAGCCACATTTCCCCTCTTTCTGCCTTCCTTTCCAAGTTGAAACCTTCACTCCTTGCTTGCAGCATCGCCGCCTCCTCACCGGCGACCCTCCTTCACGCTGCTCGGCCTCCTCTATCCAGGCAGGTAATCCACACCCGACCCCCATCCTCCTCCTCCTTCCACATCCCACATGCCCCGACCGCCGGCGCGAGCGCGACACCTTCCACCCAAATCACCGACCCCTCCACCAAAAAAGTGCCAACCTAAGCCATGGTGCACGTAGTATAGCCAGGACCTCAAGGAGCATTTGGCAGCGGAGAAGCAAATCACGGCCGCATGCGCGGATGAGGTCGCGATGGCTGCCATTCGTGCCGACCCCCAGATCTTGAAGGAGCACCTTGTCAATTGCTAGCTACGCCGGTTAAGCACGCTCGATTTACCCGTTGCGCGTGCTGCTCCTGCCTTTCATTCACAAATTCTAGTGAATTGTGCTATCTAATTTCACCATGCAATCTGTTGCTCTAGTGTATATGTTCTATATGTCGTGCAGTGTGGTGCTCACTTATTAACTATTTTGTTAATTAGTTGTCGTCTTCAGTTAACTGTTTGGTTCAATTCTGCAAATGTAATGTTCAATTCTTCAGGCTGCAATTTTGTATTGTCTTCGATGTGAGAAATAAATCGAATTTATCTTTACAAAATTGTGGGTGCATTCTATTATTGTATACCATGTGAGGAATAAATTGAATTTGGCGGTAGTAAATACATGAGAAACAAATACAATTGCTACAATTGGCTATAGTTAACTATTTAGTTAACTCTCAGATCTTCTATTAGGAGTATGTTATATTGTGCAATGTGGTGCTCAGTTAATGTTTGGTTCATTTTTTGTGGTGTTTAGTTAACTGCTTGGTTCAATTCTGCAATGCGATGTCCAATTGTCATGGGTAGAATGTTGTATTGATGTGCATGTGAGGAATAAATCGAATTTGGCTGCACTTAATACATGAGAAACATATACAAGTGCTATATTTCCTAGTTCTTGATCATGCTTGGTTTGGGTAAATGGGTTTTCCATGTGGCTTCAATTAATCTGATGAATCTGCAATGTGCTTATTTTTCATCAACATATTTTACGGATAGCATGCGAACCCTTACTTAACCTGATGATTGACTACCTTATATGTGTTGCAGGGAAACAATGGGAAGCACTGAGGTTTACAATCGAGGTTAGCACGTGCATGGTCCGTTGTCTAATAGCACATTATTGTGCAATTGCAGGAACAATTCTAATATTTTGGTTTTTAACAATTTGGTCTTGCACATGTAGGTCCTGCTGTCAGAGGTTTTGACCCAATGTTCGACCCTTTTGCATATGGGGAAATGAGTTGTCCATGAATATCAATCAAATCAAGAAACGCAGAAAGATTGTTAGGATAAAGAAACTACCGACAAAAAACAACAAAATCTTTTTCTGCACAATGAAGAAGACATCAGTTCACTACAAGATGGTACTAACTATTATACCTTGCGTTTTTTTTATTCCTTTGCCCATTTTCCAATATAGAGAAGATATTTATGCACATCCTTGTTTTCAGGCCTTTCCAAAGCAGTTCACTGATGATTACCTCTCAAACCACCTCTATGGTCAGGAGGCGAGGAAGGTTTTCATACAACACCCACGGTTCAATATTGAAGTGTTCCTGAAGAAGACGAAGGACAGACGGTCAATCATCCACAGGCACTGGCCTAAAGTTGCAAAGACCTTCAACATGAATGAAGGCTCAATATTCGCCTTCTGCTTCAGCAGTTTTCCAGATGAGATGCATCTGTCTATATACCGTCTATGATGCTAATTTCAAAAGGTTCTACATGTTGCATGTGGAACTTGCTGCTGGTGCAGTTGTGTAATGGGGTAGCTGAGTGCTGAAGCTATATCATGTTATACTCTGATGTATTTCAATTATGAAATTCTTCTTCCTTAATATGGAAATGAAATATATTGTGTGCTTAATATGAAATGTCAATTAGATTAATAAATGGATTATGAATAATCGGATAATTAGCATGCTAATGGAGAATTAGCCTGCTAATTCTGTTTTGCTATTGCAAACGATTGTTGAAAAAACACCGTGGGCAATGACCTCAGGCAACGCACACAGTTTCTAGGAATAAATCGTGTTGGATCAATGAAAAATCACACACAACTTTCTCTTGAAAACTGTTTGTGTTAGGCCACCTTGCGCAAACGTTTACCACATAAAAACTGTGTGTGATGGACATCCTTTACCACACAGTTTCTTCTACGAACCGTGCGTGATACATTCAATAACGCAAACGATTTAACAGGAAAAATTGTGTGTGATGTACCTGTGAACGGAGACGTTTTCGTTGGAGCGACTGTGTGGGATGTGCATATGAACGGAAACATTTAGCGGGGACTGACTGTGTGGGATGTACTTGCGACCGGAAACAATTTCGTCATATAATTGTATTTTGTTAGCTCTACTATACGTATTTCCGTATTTGAGCACTCGCCGGTCGCACACGACCTCATTTTGCCGAACGTGTGTGCCAGGAGGGCATATCCCCGATGGTTTCTGGGTCGTGTGGGAAGGACCCCCCTATCGCCCACACTCACTTGGTGACGGTTCCAAATGCTGTCGCGGAAAGGGGTAAAGAACCGTTTGTTTAGGACCAACGCGCACCAGTGTGCTCTGCACGGAGCTACTCTAGCTAATCGCTCCCACTTTCAATATGTATCTGGATCGAGACTTAGAGTCATCCAGATCGGTGTCAAAGCTTGCATCGACGTAACTCTTTACGACAAACTCTTTGTGACCTCCATAACCGAGAAACATTTCCTTATCCCACTAAGGATAATTTTGACCGCTATTCAGTGATCACCTCCTGGATCACTATTGTACCCTCTTGCCAAACTTATGGTGAGGTACACAATAGGTCTGGTACACAACATATCATACTTTATAGAACCTATGACTGAGGAATAGGGAATGACTTTTCATTCTCTTTCTATATTCTGCCGTAGTTGGGTTTTGAGTCTTTACTCAACTTCACACCTTGCAACATAGGCCAGAACTCCTTCTTTGATTGTTCCATCTTGAACTACTTCAAAAACTTGTCAAGGTATGTACTCATTGAAAATTTTTATCAAGCGTCTTGATCTATCTCTATAGATCTTTATGCTCAATATGTAAGCAGCTTCACCAAGGTCTTTCTTTGAAAAACTCCTTTCAAACACTCGTTTATGCTTTCCAGAAAATTTAACATTATTTCCGGTCAACAATATGTCATTCACATATACTTATCAGAAATGTTGTAGTGCTCCCACTCACTTTCTTGTAAATACAGGCTTCACCGCAAGTTTGTACAAAACTATATATGCTTTGATCCACTCATCAAAGCGTATATTCCAACTCCGAGATGCTTGCACCAATCCATAGATGGATCGCTGGAGCTTGCACACTTTGTTAGCATCTTTAGGATTGACAAAACCTTCTTGTTGTATCATATACAACTCTTCTTTAAGAAATCCATTAAGGAATGCAGTTTTGACATCCATTTGCCAGATTTCATAAAATGTGGCAATTGCTAACATGATTCGGACAAACTTAAGCATCGCTACGAGTGAGAAAATCTCATCGTAGTCAACACCTTGAACTTGTTGAAAACTTTTTTTCTACAATTCAAGCTTTGTAGATAGTAACACTACAATCAGCGTCCGTCTTCCTCTTGAAGATCCATTTATTCTCAATGGCTTGCCGATCATCGGGCAAGTCCACCAAAGTCCACACTTTGTTCTCATACATGGATTCTATCTCAGATTTCATGGCCTCAAGCCATTTTGCGGAATATGGGCTCATCATCGCTTCCTCATAGTTCGTAGGTTCGTCATGGTCAAGTAACACGACCTCCAGAATAGGATTACCGTACCACTCTGGTGCGGATCTTACTCTGGTTGACCTACAAGGTTCGGTAGTAACTTGATCAGAAGTTTTCATGACCACCATCATTAGCTTCATGACTAATTGGTATAGGAATCACTGGAACTGATTTCTGTGATGAGCTACTTTCCAATAAGGGAGCAGGTACAATTACCTCATCAGGTTCTACTTTCCTCCCACTTACTTCTTTCGAGAGAAACTCCTTCTCTAGAAAGGATCCACTCTTAGCAACAAAGATCTTGCCTTCAGATCTATGATAGAAGGTGTACCTAACAGTTTCTCTTTGGGTATCCTATGAAAACGCACTTCTCCGATTTGGGTTTGAGCTTATCAGGTTGAAACTTTTTCACATAAGCATCGCAACCCCAAACTTTAAGAAACGACAGCTTAGGTTTCTTGCTAAACCACAGTTCATACGGTGTCGTCTCAACGGATTTTTAGACAGTGCCCTATTTAACGTGAATGCAGTTGTCTCTAATGCATAACCCCAAAACGATATTGGTAATTCGGTAAGAGACATCATAGATTGCACCATATCTAATAAAGTACGGTTATGACGTTCGGACACACCATTACGATGTGGTGTTCCAGGTGGCGTGAGTTGCGAAACTATTCCACATTGTTTCGAATGAAGACCAAACTCATAACTCAAATGTTCGTCTCCTGCGACCAGATCGTAGAAACTTTATTTTCTTGTTACGATGATTTTCCACTTCAGTCTGAAATTCTTTGACATTTTCAAATGTTTCAGACTTATGTTTCATCAAGTAGATATACCCATATCTGCTCAAATCATCTGTGAAGGTCAAAAAATAATGATACCCGCCGCGAGCCTCAACACTCATTGGACCGCACACATCAGTATGTATTATTTCCAACAAGTCTGTTTCTCGCTCCATTGTTCCGGAGAACGGAGTCTTAGTCATCTTGCCCATGAGGCATGGTTCGCAAGCATAAGTGATTCATAATTAAGTGATTCCAAAAGCCCATCAGCATGGAGTTTCTTCATGCACTTTACACCAATATGACCTAAACGGCAGTGCCACAAATAAGTTGCACTATCATTATTAACTTTGCATCTTTTGGCATCAATATTATGTGTATCACTGTGATCGAGATTCAGTAAACCATTTACATTGGATGTAAGACCATAGAAGGTTGTTGGGGAATGTAGTATTTCAAAAAAATTCCTACGATCACGCAAGATCTATCTAGGAGAAGCATAGCAACGAGCGGGGAGAGTGTGTCCACGTACCCTCATAGACCGAAAGCGGAAGCGTTTAATAACGCGGTTGATGTAGTCGAACGTCTTCGTGATCCAACCGATCCGAGTACCAAACGTACGGCACCTCCGCGATCAACACACGTTCAGCTCGGTGTCGTCCCTCGAACTCTTGATCCAGTTGAGGCCGAGGGAGAGTTCCGTCAGCACGACGGCATGGTGACGGTGATGATGAAGTTACCGGCGCAGTGTTTCGCCTAAGCACTACGACAATATGACTGAGGTGTGTAACTATGGAGGGGGGCACCGCACACGGCTAAAAGATCAACTTATGTGTCTTTGGGCTGCCCCCTGCCTCCGTATATAAAGGAGGGAGAGGGAGAGGCAGCCGGCCCTAGGGGGCGCACTAAGGTGTGGAGTCCTATTAGGACTTCCTAGTCCTAGTAGGATTGCACCTCCCACACGGAGTAGGAAAGGAGGAAGGGAGAAGGAGAAGGAAAGGGGGGCGGCTCCCTTATCCTAGTACTAATCGGCCTCCTTCCCAAGGGGGGCGCACCAGCCCCTTGTGGGCTGGTGTGATTCCCTCTTATGGCCCATAGGGCCCATAACTTCTCCCGGGGGGTTCCGGTAACCTCCCGGTACTCTGAAAAAATGCCCGAATCACTCGGAACCATTCCGATGTCTAAATGCAACCTTCCAATATATGAATATTTACCTCTCGACAATTTTGAGACTCCTCGTCATGTCCGTGATCTCATCTGGGACTCCGAACAAACTTCGGTACATCAAATCACATAACTCATAATACAAATCGTCATCGAACGTTAAGCGTGCGGACCCTACGGGTTCGAGAACTATGTAGACATGATCGAGACACATCTCCGGTCAATAACCAATAGCGGAACCTGGATACTCACATTGGCTCCTACATATTCTATGAAGATCTTTATCGGTCAAACCACAAAACAACATACGTTGTTCCCTTTGTCATCGGTATGTTACTTGCTCGAGTTTCGATCGTTGGTATCATCATACCTAGTTCAATCTCATTACTGGCAAGTCTCTTTACTCGTTCCGTAATACTTCACCCTGCAACTAACTAATTAGTCACATTGCTTGCAAGGCTTATAGTGATGAGCATTATCGAGAGGGCCCAGAGATACCCCTTCGAAACACGGAGTGACAAATCCTAATCTCGATCTATGCCAACCCAACAAATACCTTCGGAGACACCTATAGAGCATCTTTATAACCACCCATTTACGTTGTGATGTTTGATAGCACACAAAGTGTTCCTCCGGTATTCGGGAGTTGAATAATCTCATAGTCTGAGGAACATGTATAAGTCATGAAGAAAACAGTAGCAATGAAACTGTAATGATTATAATGCTAAGCTAAGGAATGGGTCTTGTCCATCACATCATTCTCCTAATGATGTGATACTGTTCATCAAATGACAACACATGACTATGGTTAGGAAACATAACCATCTTTGACAAACGAGCTAGTGAAGTAGAGGCGTACTAGGGACACTTATGTTTTGTCTATGTATTCACACATGTACTAAGTTTCCTGTTAATACAATTCTAGCATGAATAATAAACATTTATCATGAAATAAGGAAATAAATAATAACTTTATTATTGCCTCTAGGGCATATTTCCTTCAGTCTCCCACTTGCACTATAGTCAATAATCTAGTTCACATCGCCATGTGATTTAACACCAATAGTTCACATCACCATGTGATTAGTTCACATCGTCATGTGACTAATACCCAAAGGGTTTTGCTAGATTCAATAATCTAGTTCACATCACTATGTGATTAACACCGAAAGAGTACTAAGGTGTGATCATGTTTTGCTTGTGAGAGACGCTTAGTCAATGGGTCTGTCACATTCAGAGCCGTATGTATTTTGCAAATTTTCTATGTCTACAATGCTCTGCATGGGGCTACTCTAGCTAATTGCTCCACTTTCAATATGTATCCAGATTGAGACTCAGAGTCATCCGGATCGGTGTAAAAGTTTGCATCAGCGTAACTCTTTACGACGAACTCTTTATCACCTCCGTAACCGAGAAATATCTGCTACTCTTCTAAGGATAATTTTGACCGCTGTCCAGTGATCCACTCCTGGATCAATATCGTACCCCCTTGCCAAACTCATGGCAAGGTACACAGCATAGCATACTTTATAGAACCTATGGCTGAGGCATAGGGAATGACTTTCATTCTCTTTCTATTTTATGTCGTGGTCGTCTTTTGAATCTTAATCAACTTTACACCTTGCAATACAGGCAAGAACTCTTTCTTTGACTGTTCCATTTTGAACTACTTCTAAAATCTTGTCAAGGTATGCACTCATTGGAAAATCTTATCAAGCGTCTAGATCTATCTCTATAGATCTTGATGCCCAATATGTAAGCAGCTTCACTGAGGTCTTTCATTGAAAAAAATCCTTTCAAACACTCCTTTATGCTTTCCAGAAAATTCTACATCATTTCCGATCAACAATATGTCATTCACATATACTTATCAGAAAGGTTGTAGTGCTCCCACTCACTTTCTTGTAAATACAGGCTTCACCGCAAGTCCATATAAAACTGTATGCTTTGATCAACTTATCAAAGTGTATATTCCAACTCCGAGATGCTTGCACCAGTCCATAGATGGATCGCTGGAGCTTGCACATTTTGTTACCACCTTTAGGATTGACAAAACCTTCTGGTTGTATCATATACAACTCTTCTTTAATAAATCCATTAAGGAATGCAGTTTTGATATCCATTTGTCAGATTTCATAAAATGTGGCAATTGCTAACATGATTCGAACATACTTTAAGCATCGATACAAGTGAGAAAATATCATCATAGTCAACATCTTGAACTTATCAAAAACCCTTTTCGACAAGTCGAGCTTTGTAGATAGTAACACTACTATCAGCATCCGTCTTCCTCTTGAAGATCCATTTATTCTCAATGGCTTGCCGATCATCGGGCAAGTCCACCAAAGTCCACACTTTGTTCTCATACATGAATCCCATCTCAGATTCATGGCCTCAAGCCATTTCGCGGAATCTGGGCTCATCATCGCTTCCTCATAGTTCGTAGGTTCATCATGGTCTAGTAACATGACTTCCAGATCAGGATTATTGTACCACTCTAGTGCGGATCATACTCTGGTTGACCTACGAGGTTCGGTAGTAACTTGATCTGAAGTTTCATGATCATCATCATTAACTCCCTTGCTAATTGGTGTAGGTATCACTGGAACTGATTTCAGTGATGAGCTATTTTCCAATTTGAGAGAAGGTACAATTATATCATCAAGTTCTACTTTCCTCCCACTCACTTATTTCGAGAGAAACTCCTTCTCTAGAAAGGATCCACTCTTAGCAACAAAGATCTTGCCTTCGGATCTGTGATAGAAGGTGTACCCAACAGTTTCTTTTGGGTATCCTATGAAGACACACTTCTCCGATTTGGGTTTGAGCTTTACCAGGCTGAAACTTTTTCACATAAGCATCACAACCCCAAACTTTAAGAAACGACAGCTTAGGTTTCTTGCCAGACCACGGTTCATATGGTGTCGTCTCAGCAGATTTAGATGGTGTCCTATTTAACGTGAATGCAACTGTCTCTACTGCATAACCTCAAAACGATAGTGGTAAATCAGTAAGAGACATCATAGATCGCACCATATCTAATAAAGTATGGTTATGACGTTCGGACACACCATTACGCTATGGTGTTCGAGGTGGCGTGAGTTGTGAAACTATTCCACATTGTTTCAAATGAAGACCAAACTCATAACTCAAATATTCGTCTCCGCGATCATATTGTAGAAACTTTATTTTCTTGTTACGATGATTTTCCACTTCACTCTGTAATTCCTTGAACTTTTATCAAGTAGATATACCATATCTGCTCAAATCATCTGTGAAGGTCAGAAAATAACGATACCCGCCGCGAGCCTCAACACTCATCGGACCGCGTACATCAGTATGTATTATTTCCAATAAGTCACACTACAAAAAATACACTTCCGTGATGATACGTGTTTGTCACAGTAGGTCGCGTTTTCTGTCATGCATGTACATCCATGACAAATTTATGACAGAATCAAGATAGTCATACCTGTGCTGTCGTAGAAGTGTTCCATGACATTGCCAAAATTATCATCACGGAAGTGTCCACTTCCATGATGATAAATCGTGCGTCACAGAAGTGCTTTCGTCAAGGGTGACCGACATGTGGCATCCACCGTAACGGAACGCCGTTAAGCTATCGGGTCAGATTTTGGATCCGATAACCCGTTAACAGCCACGACCAATGCCGATTTTCCATGTGTAAAATTCTCATTGGCTGACGGATCCACACGTCAGCTCCGCGTTGGCACAGGTTTCACTCATCCAACGGTCGAGATGGGCCTATGATATGTTGACACGTGGACCGGCCCAAAAGTGGCCCACAAAGTTTAAATGGGCCGGCCCAACCGAAGGCCCATAAGATTTAGCGGACCATAATGGGCCGGCCCAGCTAAAGGCCCACAAAATTTAGCGGACCATAATGGGCCGGCCCAGCTAAACGCCCACACAATTTTGCAGACCATAATGGGCCGGCCCAGCTAAAGGCCCACAAGATTTTGCGGACCACAATGGGCCGGCCCAGCTAAAGGCCCACAAGATTCTGCAGACCATAATGGGCCGGCCCAGCTAAAGGCCCAACATTCTCTGTCAAATCGGCCCGTCAACGGCCTGTCCTAAACTTGTCATCAACGCGGCCCATGGTCACTTCTGGCCCGTTAACAGTCCGCTAAGTAATTGGGCCGAATTACGTCCCGGTGTATTTCTGGCCTGTTAAAGGTCTGGCTTCATTTGGGCCCATTTATAGGCCATCAAAACTTTCAGCCCATAAACGACCGTGAAGGATTTGGGTCATATTCGGCCATGTCTGACATTCGGCCTGTTACAGGCCCACTATAGCTTTGGGCCACTTTCGGCCTGTTGTCATTTTCGGCCTGTTAACGCCGGACGTAAACCGTGGGCCATATGTGGCCCAACGTCATATCGGGCCCATTAATGGCCCATATAAAAATGACGATAATCTAGCCCGACCGAAGTTCCGGCCTGTTAAAGGCCCGTGTATTAGGTCGGCGTATTTTCGGCCCGTCCGAATTTCAGCCTGTCAAAGATCCGCATCGTAAATGGGCCACCATTTCGGCCTGCTAAGTCCAGTGGGTTATTTGGCACAATCAGGGCCCAATCTCACTTTCGGTCTATTAAAGGCCCATGTTTTTTATGGGCTCGAGATATTTACACCTGTAAACGGCCTACTTTTACTGAGGGCCCAAATTATGTTTAGGCCTGTTAAAGGCCCACTATGGGCATAGGCCTACCAGAAAAATATGAAAGCTTATGCTGATTTAGGCCCAGATATTTTTAGTCGGCTACATGCCAATTTCAGCCCGTAATCGTTTTTAGCCCAATTGGAATGGGCCCAACGAATGTTGGCATGTTGGGCTCCTATGAAGCTTTCGGCCGAATACATTACTAAGATAAACCTACACTATACAAAAATAGCGTCGTAATTACTGCAGCCTGAGGCAGCATCATAAATGTTGTATCACAACAAAATAAATTCCAACAATACAACAAAAGGCATGTTGGCATAAAGTTTACAGTCCTTCCAGATAAAAGCACCATCAGATGTATAGAAGCACAGATCATTTGACCTGAG
Organism: Aegilops tauschii subsp. strangulata; assembly: GCF_002575655.3. Taxonomy (NCBI): domain Eukaryota; kingdom Viridiplantae; phylum Streptophyta; class Magnoliopsida; order Poales; family Poaceae; genus Aegilops; species Aegilops tauschii. The sequence goes on along the minus strand of NC_053036.3, from coordinate 454,416,788 downwards.
TGCTAATGTTTCAGGCTGTAGAATCTGATGGAGCAGCACGATCTCCACCTTTTTCCGCCATTGCTCTTGAACAACGAAGTGAATGTCTGATAGTCTGGTTTCAAAACCATTCATATCTTGACGACATTTCTCAACCACTATTCTTGTTTCCGAAACAACGTCCATTAGGGATTGGACTTCTGTCTGGAGCACAGATATATCACTCTGTCTAGCGGGAAGATATTGTTCAGTAGGCGATTTGGACGAGGTTACCTTGACAACCAACCCAGAATTACGCAGGAAGGTGCTTTTTGCACTGTTAGTGGAGAGATATTGATGCACTGCAGCAAGAGGTGACATTGTGCCTGTAGTAGCCTCGTCACCTTCAGGTGGTTGTGGCTGTTCAATCATTTGTTCCATAGCTTCCTGAAAGTTTGAACTTTTAGATTAGTGTACCAGATAAGTTACTAATGAGACAAAAACAAACAAAGTAGGTTAAACATTTATACATAACTTATTTTGGTGAACTACTATAATACGTTAGCATGTATTGTAGTGCCAACTACATAATAAAATCACTTTCGGAACATATGTCCATGTAGCATGCCTACTGTATTGTCTATTCCTCACATTCGTTGACATCTAAGGATAAAGAGACATGGTTTAAAGTAGGATGAACATAGTATGACATCATTCATATCATGGGCAAACAGATATAAAACAAACAGGCTATTTTATCATTGTGTGCGCACGTGAACATAACAACTAGATTACAGATCAAGGCCAAAAGAATATCCTTCATCTCTTTTCAACCATGTAAGGTGCAATGATATGTTAAGACAACTGTGAATAAAAGTGAACAGAGTAACTGACATTGGCTGCAAACCAAGTAGTTAAATGAACACATCACAGTACCAATCAGTTCAAGGCAGGAGGAGTAAGGACTTACAACAGCGGCTTGAACTGGTGTGCTCATGCCCTTCATCTTGCTGGTTTGGCAATCCTTGAAGATTTGCACTGCATTCGGTTCAGGTTCTTTTTGGTCCGCACGGTCTTTCCTTTGTATTTGGAACAAGTCAATATAGATACGATAATATGGCACAAAAAAAGAAGGAAGTAGCAGCTATTTACAAGAGCCTCGCAGTGTGCAATATAGCTACGAGATCCTGTTGTCTGTTGGAATTTCACTTTAGAACGGTTGGTTTTGTTCTTCAAACAGTTAGCCTAGAAGAAGATACACTTGTAAGGCACATACATAAATACAAGTTCAATATGTGGTCTGATCAAATACATATAGCCTACCTGATACTTTGGATCAGACCAGTGTTTAACGAGGGTTGTCCAGTCTTCATCTGTAATATATTCCACTGGAGATGTTCGGGCGATTTCATTGTTAGCCTTGCCTTCAAAGTGAGATTTTCTAAGGTGGTACCTATAGTGTCGCAGAGCAGACTGAAAAACATGAGTGCATGCTTGTTTAGTTGCATCATCTTTCGGATCCAACTTGAACCTCATCTGTTGCAAAAAGAATGTGAGTCTTATTAGGAGGAAGCTAGAAAGTATGGGACAGAGCAAGAAAATATTACTAATTGCGATGAATAACATTACTTACGGATAAATGGTCAAGGAAGGTGTTAAACTGGGTATTGTCTTTCTCATTCCTGTACTGGATCCACGTTGGGAGGATATGTGCATGACACCTAACGGCAACGGCTGCCTCTGATACTAACTTGGCTGACTCTGTAGCATCACGTGGACTTTTTAAACCTGCCTCATAATGGATCTCCATTCTTCCTCCTTTAGATTTTGTTAATTTGTCAAGCATTATCCCTGATGTCTGTTTCCGCTTGCGCTGTGGTGCTAGTTCAACAACGAATATGGAAAGTGTTAATGTACATCAAACTGTGAGAGTACATATAAAGGAGCATGCAACTGCAACTTGACTCGGTCAGGTACCGTCTTGGTGTTGATGCTCATGAGGTTCATCTAATCTTGCCAAGTCCTGTTGTGTCAGCAGTGCTTCGGAAGTAGTGTTAGGTGTGAAGGCAGCTTGGGAACTGGCCAGTTCTGGAGCAATCGAACGAGTAACTGGTTGAGATGCTGGTACAGTTGAAGCGGATGCTGCAGCTGGTGGAGCAGGTGATACTGTGTTTGTAGATTTAGCCGGTGGACTTGGACCTTCTACTGCACTATAAGTACCAGCAGAATCTTGACGGCAGAACCTTTTCCGTTTCACCCGACGAGTAACAGCACTCCCTACTATATTATTTTCCTTGCTCTTTTTTGACTTTGCCATGTCAAGCTGTACCCACAACACAAAAGAATAAAATCACTCTTCAGAACTCATTGATGCATGATACAGACAAGCAATACTTTGATGTAAGACAACCGTATGAGGATGGAATATGTAAGAAAAACAGGACGGCATGACATATTCACAGCTACGATGTGCAAACTAAGCAGAAGGATTTTCAAGAAAATAGAAGTAATGCAAGCTAGACACCATATGAAAGATGCAACCAATATTACTCTGCCAAGTTAAAAGTGTCTTGTCATAAGTGGCAATTTGAAAAATTAGAAGCAGTACAATGTAGAAATCAATGCAAGATGCAACCACTATCAAACTGCCATGTTAAAAGCATCCAATCATGAGTGACTGATGCGGGATACACAACAGCAGTACTTTGATGTAAGAACATGGTATGATAGATAGATGTAGTGTATTCTAGACACAGAAAGCCATGTCATATGCACATGTATAACGTATGAACTCAGCACGTGCAACTTAATCAAAATAGAAGAAATACAGGCTAGACAACATATGCAACATGAAACCAATTATCACACTAGCAAGCACCTGCGATGGTGGAGTATGGGAGATGAACTCATCATGTAGACTTGGGACTTCAACTTCATTAGCAGTAGCAGTGGCAAATCTAGAGAGTCTCTGTTTGCGTCGGTCCGGAGGACCACCAACATCCCCTAACTTACTCTTTTCCTTCCTATTTTCTGATATTGCCTTATGAAGTCAAAACCGCAAGAAGATGAATAGCTCTGCATAACTGGTTGATGCATGATACAGACGAACACTACTTTGATGTAGGGCAAGCGCGGGATAGGAGGATGGAATATATACAAAAAAAGACAGCGTTTCATATTCACACGTACGATAGGAGGATGGAATATGTATGAAAGAACAGTAAGCGGAAGGCATTTCAACAAAATTAGAAGAAATGAAAGCTAGGCACCATATGAACATGCAACCAATATCACTCTATCCGGTAAAAAGTGTCTCGTCATAAGTGCCATTTCAAGAAATTAGAAGCAGTACAAGCTAGAAGACAATGCAAGATGCAACCTACATCACAGTCCCAAGTTAAATGTGTCTTATGGGTAAGTGATCGTTGCAGGTATAAGTTGTAAGCTACGCAGATGCAATTCAACATAATCAGAAGCAATTCAAACTAGACATCATACAGAAAACGCAACCACGTATAACAGTTCCAAGTAAGAGCAAGCACCTGTGATGGTGGAGTAGGTGAGATGTGCTCATCATGTACACGTATGTTCTAGAAACAGGAACACGTGTCATATTCACAGGCATTATGTGTAAAGTAAGCAGATGCAATTCAAGTTAGAAGCAATACAAGCTAGACATCATACGCAACATGCAACCACATATAATAGTGTCAAGTTAGAGCAAGCACCTGTGATGGTGGAGTAGGGGAGATGTGCTCATCATCTACACAGCTACGTTGACTGTCCAGCCTTGTGTTGTCTTGCGAATCTTGTTGGGAGGATGGCGGAGTAGAATCTGTAGAGACCCCCTGTTTGAGTTGCTCCGAAGGACCACCATCATCCACTGCCGGACTAATTTCCTTCAGCTGTAATGATTTTGAATTGTGAAGTCAAACCGATAAGAAAAAAGAATAAAATTCGCTCTTCAAAACTCATTCATGCATGATACTGACGAACACTACTCGGATGAAAGGCAAACACATGATGCGAGGATGGAATATGTATGAAAAACAGGATGGTGTGACATATTCACACCTATGATGTGGTAACTAAGAAGAAGGCATTTCAACAAATTAGAAGCACTGCAAGCTAGACACCATATGAAAGATGCAACCAATATCACTCTCCCAAGTTCAAACTGTATGGCGTTTCAACAAATTAGAAGCAGTACATGCTAGAAATCATATGCAAGACACAACCAATATCACAGTGGCGACTTAAAGGTGCCTTATCATAAGTGACTGATGCGGGATATGCAAGAATAGTAGTCTGATGTAGAAACAGGAACACATGTCATATTAACAGGCATTATGTGTAAAGTAAGCAGATGCAATTCAACAAACTTAGAAGCAATACAAGCTAGACATCATACGCAACATGCAACCACATATAATAGTGCCAAGTTAGAGCAAGCACCTGTGATGGTGGAGTAGGGGAGATGTGCTCATCATCTACACAGCTACATTGACTGTCTAGCCTTGCGTTGTCTTGCGAATCTTGTTGGGAGGATGGCGGAGTAGAATCTCTAGAGAACCTCCGTTTCAGTTGCTCGGAAGGACCACCATCATCCAATGCCTTGCCAATTCCCTTCAGCTTTATTGATTTTGCATTGTGAGGTCATACCGACAAGAAAAAGGAATATCATTCGCTCTTCAGAACTCATTCATGCATGATACTGAGGAACACTACTCTGATGAAAGGCAAAGTCATGATACGAGGATGGAATATGTACGAAAAAATGGACGGCTTGACATATTCACACCTATGATGTGGTAACTAAGCAGAAGGCACTTCAACAAATTAGAAACACTGCAAGACACCATATGGAAGGTGCAATCAATATCACTCTGCCAAGGTTAAACTGTCTCGTCATAGGTGGCGTTCATCAAACTAGAAGCAATACATGCTAGAAATCATATTCAAGACGCAAACCAATATCACACTGCCAACTTAAAGGTGTCCCATCATAAGTGACTGATGCAGGATACACAAGAAGAGTAGTTTCATGTAAGAACATGGTGTGATAGACAGATATAGTATGTACCAAAAACAGGAAAGCGTGTCACATTCACAAGTATCATGTGTAAGCTAAGCAGATGCAGTTTACACTAATTAGGAGCAATACGAGCTAGACACCATATGCAACATGCAACCAGATATCACACTGCCAAGTTAGAGCAAGCACCTTGGATGGTGGAGTAGGGGAGCGAAGACTTGGACCTTGTAATGCACTATCAGTACAAGGAGAATCGGTACAGATGCTCCGTTTACGTTGCTGCAGAGGACCACCATCATCGCCTTCCTTACTCTTTTCCTTCCTCTTTCTTGATTTTGCCTTGTCAAGTCAAACCCACAAGAAAAAGGAATAAAATTTGCTCTTCAGAACGCATTGATGCATGATACTGACGAACACTACTTTCATGTAAGGCAGCCGCATGATAGGAGGATGGAATATGTATGAAAAACAGGACGGCGTGACATATTGACATGTATGATGTATAAAGTGTAAACTAAGCACAAGGTGCTTGAACTTGTTAGAATCGATGCAAACTAGAAACCATATGAAAGATGAAACCAATATCACTCTGCCAAATTAAAAGGGTGCCCTAACAAATGTATTTGACCAAATTAGAAGCAATACATGGCAACAGGCTAGAAATAATATGCAATATGCAATGAATAAAGGTGACTCATCGTAAGTGATTGATGCAGGATACAGAAGAGAGGTAGTTTCATGTAAGAACAAGGTTAACACATAGATGTAGTGTGTACCAAAAATAGGAAGGCATGTCATATTCACAGGTATAGTGTGTAAACTAAGCAGATGCAATTAACCCTAATTAGAAGCATTACAAGCTAGACACCGTATGCAACATGCAACCACATATCACACTGCGAAGTTAGAGCAAGCACCTGTGATGGTGGTGTAGGGGAAGTGCGGTCTTCAGGTATAGAGCTACATTCAATATCTTCATTTAGGCTTGTTGTTTCTTGAGAATCATGTGGAGAGGATGAAATTGCATTCTTTATAAGAGTATTGCGTCTCATATTAACCCACGCGCGTGACTGTCTCATCATAAGCGATAGACGCAGGATACACAAGAACAGTAGTTTCATGTAAGAACATGGTGTGATAGGCAGATGTAGTATGTACCAAAAACAGGAAGGCGTGTCATATTCACATGTATAATGTGTAAGCTAAGGAGATGCAATTTAACAAATTAGGAGCATAAATGAGGGATACACAAGAAAAGTAGTTTGATGTAAGAACATGGTTAATAGAAAGACGTAGTATGTACCAAAAATAGGAAGACATGTCATATTCACAGGTATAATGTGTTAACTAAGCAGATGCAATTTACCCTAATTAGAAGCATTACAAGGTAGACACCATATGCAACATGCAACCACATATCACACTGCCAAGTAAGAGCAAGCACCTGCGATGGTGGTGTGGGGGAATTGCGGTGATCAACTAGAGAGCTACATTGGCTATCTTCATTTAGCCTTGCTGTTTCTTGAGAATCATGTGGGGAGGATGACACTGCACTCTTTAAACGAGTAGGGCGTCTCACAGTAACCCACTCGGGTGACTGTCTCATCATAAGTGATTGATGAGGGATACAAAAGAGCATTAGTTTGATGTATGAACATGGTTAATAGACATATGTAGTATGTATCAAAAACAGGAAGGCATGTCATTATCAAAGGTATAATGTGTAAAGTAAGCAGATGCAATTTAACCAAATTGGAAGCAATACAAGCTAGACACCATATGCAACATGCAACCACATTTGACAGCGCGAAGTTAAAGGAAGCACATGGGATGGTTGTGTGTGGCAATTGAGATCATCAACTACAGAGCTACGTTTACTGTCTCCAACTGCTGACACGGCACCCATTAGAGCACTGAAACGCTTAGTGCTTATCTTTGAATTACACTGGAGGGACTTCTGTCTTTTCTTTTCTGCATTCATCAACACTGCGTCAGAGTCTGAAATACCCATGCATAAAAAAACAATAGTGTGAGTATGGGTGAAGTGTGTGCACAATTAGTACAGTGTAAAGGTAGCAGATGGCAGGTCAGTGAGAAATAAATGACGGGAGACATATGATAGCTCTACAACATGCATGGCACACTAAATTACTACAGGATTCTATGAAAATAACAGTCGACTGAAAGCAAATAGGTCAGTCCATTTTTTCTGCACCGTCCGATGTACAAAGAACGGGCAGATCGCCTTCATCTACCTCCAGCCAGTCAGTGTTGACGATCTTCCTCGAAACGCCAGCGACCACCGGCCCAGTATTCCTCCCCTGCCTGCGCCCTCCCCTCGAACTCACCGCACCGCCGTGCTTGGCACCGCCCCCCCCCCCCCGGCCATCCATTCAAGCCCCGCCGACCTCCAAATCGGGCGCAAGCAACTCCTGTGCCCCACACCCCTATGATAGACACCGATGCGCCACTTCCCCGGGGAACATGCGGACTAGGTGCTCCGCGCGCCTAAGCGGGTGCTGCTTCTTTTAATTGCGGTTCGACTGACCCTGAATTGAAATCCAAGCGGGCTACTGACCTCTAGCAAAGGTGAAATAGTAAAAGGGAGGAAACCTTGTGCATTTAGTATCACGAAGAAGATGCAGTAAGAAGCCCTCAACTAGTTTCTTTCGTGGGATGAATACGGTGTGAGCGGAGACGTAAGATTTGCACGAATAAGGGAAGAGGAGTACCTCTTTCTGCTGGCAGTGCTGTGTCCTCCTTCTGTTTTTCCGACGATCTTCTTGTTGTTCGCCGGAAACCAGAAGTTGTGGAGGACGGTGCAGCCTTGGACGAACCCATGGCCAAGTTGTTGAGTGTGGTGCGGTGGCCGTCTGTCGGCGGCGGGGAAGCAGATCCGAGGCGGCGAACGACGGCGTAGCGGGAACAGCTCTGGTGCAGTGGACAGTTGCGACAGTGGAGCTGCAGTAGTGAGGCGTAGGACGGCGTGGTCGGAGTGGTTCTGGTACGGCGCACGTCGGCATCGGCGTCGTGGAGGCAGCTCTGCCCCGGCTTCAGCTGCTAAGTCCTTGAGGGCGTTGCGGTTGCGGTTGCATTCGACGACGACGTCGGGGTACCGGCTCCGGCGTGATGGAGGAGGGCGGCGGTGGATTGGCCGCTATGGGGTGGAGGACGGAGGAGGCTGGGGTTTCGCGGCTGGTGGAGAGGGCGTTTTCGCGTCCATGGAGTATGAATGGGGAAACGGAGGGAGGCGGGGAACTAAGGGGGAACAATGTTTCGGTTTGAGACGCGCTTGTTTGAAATTTGGGGAAAGTTACAAACTTTGCCCCCATCTAAAATTTCGGACATATTGCGGGTTGGGGGTAGGACAGTCATGTCAGGTGTCCCAAATGTGGGCGGTATAGATTTCGGCCGAGCGCATGGGTAGGCGCCCATGGCGTATGAATGCTTCTCGGAGGCGGTTGAGACTGGCGTCTTGGTGAAGTTACAAACCTACCCCGGTTTAGACCTTTGGACATCGGGCCGATAGGCTACACGGGCCAGAGTCAGGATAGTAATTTCCTACCACCAAAACATTAGTCTCACGCGGTTTCGGGTGACCAGAGGCCTATTTGGCGCTTCGTTCAATATTTGGGAGCAGAAGCATTAACGTTTTCGGTTCTCTTGAATTGAACTTTCAGGATTTGTCAAAGTTCACAAATCTTTACTCTTCAAAATCCTAAAGCTACGATTATTTTGGAATGGAGGGGGTACATTTGAATATACATTGTACACGAGTATATATTAAAAAATATGCAACTTACCTCAGTTCATGCATGGTTCCAGATATAATCTCCTTGGTTTCAAAAAAAAGTTAGATATGCGTATGAATATATATAGCATGTTCAAACTCACAACAAAGATTGATGCCCCCTTTTACATCTGATTTACAAATGCCATTATCTCGGGTTCAAATAGATGAATGCACTTCCTATGAATTCGAATCTTCGAAACCCCCTTTATGTTGAATTCGACATGTATTCTATTTCGTAGCTAACAATTTGGAATGTATCCATGCAAGTGACAAATGTATAAAGTGCTTCACACTAACAACATGGAGTGCACTAATTAATGTTTATATATGAATTGCAAAAGCATCCATTGCCTATATTTCAAACCGCTCTCACTCTATGGATCGATAATATGAAATAAACATATGCACATGCTAGAATTCAATAGAGTATGGGTGTCTGATAGACCGATTTTCGTCCATACGCAATTTGCAAAATTCATGATCTCATCCAAAAATAATAATGCCATTTATATTTTAATTTAATGCGTAGAACCGTCTTTTACACGTAGATGCACTATGCCTCGCCCCGTTCTCACAAACGCGTTATATATCTCTCTATCTAACGCATAAGTGCACACACTTTATATGCATCGGCATTTCTCTTTCACACATGCTCACAATCTCTCTCAGGGTGTCGGGGTGTCTCACGCACATGCTCTCTCTGTTTCTCTCTCTCTCTTTCTGACTACTATGTACCACTCTTTTCACTAATCTCAGTTGGAAAACACTATTTCTCTCACATGCATATATACACATGCACGGTCTCTACTAGCCCTATACGCACATATATGTGCCTACGTGTCTCCCGCACACACATTATCTTTAGGCCTCTCTCGCACACATTGCCCCCCCCCCCCGACACACCTCTCTCTTAGTAGTTGGCAGATATGATTTCATCATATCATTCGGTAGGATACCCCTGGCTGTTAGGCTGGATGGTAATACGAGGCAAAGTTTTACCCTAGTTCGGATCGAACCCTTGCAGTTGAAGAAAGAGCCTACTCCTGGTACTGTATATTAGTGATAGGGGTGTGTACAAAGTACACGTGAATACTAGGCATTGTGCATGTGTGTATACTATCGACGAACTAGCCCCCAAGCTTGTATAACATACTAAGGGCCTAGGGTTACAAATCATATATAGTCGGCTTATCACCAGTGGAGATAGAGTCCTCCGCGACTCTGGTAGCTTAGTGTTGTACGCCGAGTCCTCCACATGGGTCTTCGTATAACACGTCTCGGTCCAACCTATATGTGGCGCAGGATGGAACCGACCCATGAGTCTTCATGTTGACCCACCACAACTAGAAATGATGTGCCCACCACACACGCAATCGGCCACTAAGAAAATAAGCATATACAATAGTACAATGGTATCTAGCTCACGATACGTCTCCATATTTTGTTGATGACACTGACGGACTTTGCATTTGATGCGTGCTCCGTATTTTGTTGACGACACTTACGGTCATTGTATTTGAAGCGAAAGCACGATATGGTCACTGGACTTCAGAATAAGCTCATCACGTTCACCACATACATTTTGTCGTGCTAACCAACATGTGGTTGGATGGTTAGAGGACAGTGGTTTCTCGAGCCCACCAAGGTTAAAGTCCCGGTGCTCGCATTTATCTTGTGTTAATTTCAGTATTTTCCGGCGATGTACGTTCAGTGGGAGGAGACGTTCCACTCGACTACGAGGCACCTATGGTGACTTCGTAAAATCTCAAGATCATATATGCTGGCCCACTCTCTCGAAGGTGCTCATAGGGGTAGGGTTCGCGTGTGTGCGCTTATAGCGGTGAGTGCTTGCGCGTATATATGAGCCCTTGCGTCTGTATCGTGTTAAACAAATACATATCATGATTATACGGTCACTGGCTCACCCGTACAACTCCGTATTTTGTTGATGACACAATCAATTGACCAGTCAAACGTTCCACGCGGTGCAACTAGTGTTGCACCATCGGGGCGCGTAACCGTGGGGCCCACCAGTCAGCCCGTATATGAAAGAAAGAAATGGTAGTTTGAGTCTGTACTGTGTTAATAAAATAGGAGTACATTTTAGGGTTATCATACGGTCACTGGCTCACCATACAGCTCCGGAATTTGTTGATAACACGATCAGTTGACCAGTCAAACGGTCCACATTCAGCATCGCATTACCATAGGGCCCACCCATCAGCGCGTATATGAAGGACAGAGATGGTAATAAATTAGTGGTCGGTGGGTATTCGAAGTCGTGAGACCTCTGGTTGGCAGTTACCGGCGGTTGGGGGGCGTTCATTGGGCGGTGGGGTGGGGATCCCCAGAGAAAAAGCTCGGCGGGGGGGGGGCTAGAGGGATGGCCGGTGCAGCGGCGGACCGGCGGTGGGGAGTGGTTTCGGGGAGGGCGGGCCGGCCGCGGGCGGCGGGGGCTGGCGGTTCGGCCGGTGGTGGCTGGCGGCTCAGGGGGGTGGAGTTTGATGATAAACTGGAGGCCCTTGATTTCGTATCCAACGGCTGGAAAATCTAATGACCAGAGATGAAAAAGTCAGTCGACTGACGTGTAGTCTCACCCCGCACGTACACATGCACGCACGCATGTAGGCGTGCAACACTGACACGTACACGCACGCATGCTGGCGTGCAACACTGACACGTACACATGCACTCACGAACACACGCACGTACGCACCCATGCATGCAACACTGAAATGTACCCTTGCACGCACGCAACACTCGCACGCCTGCATGAACACAGCACACGACGCAAGACACACGCTCAACCTATACGTGCACGCACCCTTTGTTAAGGACATGGATTCTTACGGGTATTAATCAATCTTATCTGTGATAAGCAGAACATTGATGTTTGCAGCGGTCTTTATGAATCACAACGTATCGAACGGGCTATCAACATAGTAGGCTTATCTACATGAAAAAGATCACGTCACACTCAATGAACAATCATCGGTTTATGAAATGCCCGCTTCTGACCGCCCTGGCCCACCAAAGGTTCCTCTGCTGTGCGCTGCCTGCGTTGGGTCACTGACATGCAGGCCATGCACCCAAAGAGCCCACACGTCAGTGGAAGAACGGTGCGGTGTCCTAGGTCAGAGTCGAGGGCGCCACTCGCGGCACGCCTGGCTGAACACGCCTCCGTGCCGCATTCAAACGCCTCCATGAAACCCGCCCGTGTGGAAGCCGAGAAACCCACTCTAGACACACGTCCGTTCATGACCGGGCCGACGTTAAACGCAACACCGGCCGAGCTCCTCCCGTCCGCCATCTATTTAATCTCCTATTTAAACGAGGCCAAATGCCGGCCAAGAATCGCACACCTCCGCCGCTCCCCTATCTCCTCCACCATTTTGTCCACTCTTACAATGGCTTACGAAGAGTAGTTATTCCGCATCCAAGCCGGCTGGGTAGCCCGCCGGATACGAGCTATGCAGCTCGCTGATCCACCTCCCTCCCCTCGCCCGACGGAGCCAGTTGCCGCCCCAAGCCGGCGCGCGGTTCAGCAACTCGCCGCTCCAGGCCAGCTCGACGAGGAGCGGCGCACGGGCGTCGTTGCTACCGTCCATGCCGCCGCCTCGTACCGCGTCTCCCGTTTCTGTGGCCAAGACTCCCATGCTGGCGGCCGCGCCATGCAAGCAGCGAAAGAAGCCGGGTGCGCGGAGAGCGACGAGTCGGTGGCCCGCGCCTCCGCGTCCGCCGCCATCATCGAGGAGAAGTAGAACACGAGAGGCCGCCGCCGCTTGGGTCCCATGAAGGCCACCGCGGAGGCGACGCCAGCGTACACAGCAGGTGTCTTGCCGGATCCTTTTGTTACGAGGACCTTCGTCGACCCCGCATGGGCTCCACGGAAGAGGGGAATGTTAGGATGAACTTGAGCCGGTGCCGGCCATGGCGAAGTAGTGGCCGGTGATGAACTCGAACCGGTGCCGGCCACCATCATCTTCGGCACCAGCCAATGATATCAGTTGGGCAGTGGGGAAGCGAGCTGTCCTTTGCGCTGAAGCATATACCTCCGGGGCTCCCGGCAGTCCGGTGATCGTGCTGCCGGACATGAGGAACACAAATCGATCGGCAGGCGACCATTTAGGCCAGGTATTATATACCTGTGCTGTCCAGAACTAGCACCGCGTAGTTCATTTGAATGTAATGAAATCCGTCATGTTTGTATGAAAATCCGGTATTTTATATGATTTCCATCATTGTTTATATGAAATATCAGTTTGTCTACGTGTTTGCATGAATTTCGTCCGGTTGGTTGAGTTGCTGTCATTATGTGTGCGGCTACGGTTGGATGGCGTAATTTGCGGGTCGCCGGTCGGTCTGCGGGCGGCTCGGGCGGCGTTGTGGGACAAAAAAACATAGCTCGTGCGAGCTCGTCTCCAACATGCGCGCTGGAGGATGCATGACAGCATGAGCACCCGAGCCATTCCTCGTTCATCGGTGGCAAAGGCACCGGTGGACAAAAGGGTCGCCAATATTTTGGCTACCCCGGGCAAGATCCAAACAGCCCCTCCCAACATATTCAAATCCCTCGTTCGCCGTGGAATTTTGCCATGTGTTGTTTTCATGGACTAGCAAGATGCCCGTGCATTGCACGGAACATCAAGATGCATTTTTTTACAAACTCCCGCATGCATGCAAGGGATAATTAATGTCCTCCTTTGCTAGTACCACGAGGCAAACACCATTAATATTGCATCAATTAGTGTTAGTGGCCTTGTATATCTGCAAATTGTAATTTTGATAGTGGCCCCTTGTATATAAAAATGGAGGGAGAAAGATGAGAGATAAGGTGAGGAGGAGTGGGGCGTGGTGGTGACTGGTGGTCGGACTGGGCGGAGGCATGGGGATGGACGGCGCATTATGTCTAGGTTTGTATCTCTCTCACACACACCCACGTAGGTGGGGGACGTGCACGAAGAGAAGAGGTGCACGCATGGCGCACGTACTCCCGTCTCTTTCCCAACCACACCCGCGCGGGTACACGGTGGAGCTCATTTCTGTACGAAAAAGGCAGCCCACGTGGTAATTTGGCACGTGTACTGGTTGTCCACTTGGTGGAGGGAGGATCGTCTACCACGGGTGAACAAACAAATTGCGACTTGACGCGTTATGTTAAATTAAAAAAAGAGGCAAACCATGTGGGGCCTACCTTAGAGGCAAGGCTCTATACACTGGAGTACTTTTGATGTGTCCCGTGAACTCGCAGAATGAGGAGAAGCTTGCTTAGTATGTCGTCTCCCCCGCCCACGGGCGCGGTGGCTCGCAGGATGAGGTGAAGCTTGCTTACGAGTAGTAGTAGTACTACTACTACTGTACGCCTTTACGCCCGCTCCCTCGCCCACGCGCGCGGTGGCTCGCAGCACGAGGAGAAAATTTTACTACTCCCTCCGTTTACTCCTCGTCCCTACTACGTACTTTGGTTAGTACTCCCTCCATTTACTTATACAAGGCCACTATAAAAAAATACATTTTGCATCTATACAAGGCCACAAATAGTAATCGAGACAAAAGTTACTACTCCCTCCTTTCCAGTTTATGGCTCAATTTCGAAATCTCTCCAACCAAGGTAGACGGTGAGTGGTCGAATTAATTTCGTAGTTTGCACAAGTAATTAGTACGCTCGTTTTTCTCAAGAATTTATGTTTACCGAGGCATTAATTAGAACAAATGCATGAATGACCACTGAATTTCCATGAACTTGTACATGCATTGGTTAGTTTCCTCTTGACACTGCTTGCGTCGGGTGATCTAACGCACCTCGAAATCCAACATGTAATGGTACTACTACTAGTATAGTAGAATTGAGACTTATCAAACGGAAAAACGAATGTTTTTAGATGAGCCCTATAAACCCTAGTGGGTACATACTCCGTAAAAACAGATTTTTCCAAAACTAAATCGCTCCCTTTCATGAATTCTGTAGTATACTCCTCCGTCGACACTCCCTTTCATGAATTATGTACTTCCTGCCGCCGACATGTGGGACATATAGCAACTGGGTCGACATGTCAAGCACCAAATAACAGTGCAGAACAGCAGGGGGGACGCACCCCACTCGTACCGGCCCAGTAGTAGTAATGAGCAATGAGACGTCAAATCACAATGCCGCACCTTCCCAGACGGACGAAGCAACAATTATTTCACACTTCGGTTCGTCATCATCTCAAACCACGTAGTATTGCTTCTGCCTCAAGAGGGACACGTGCATCGCCTTGGTACATCATGACACGTGGGACCGCATGACAGGCCATGCTCCCCCGCCGATCGCTTGGTAAAATCACCTCATTTTTACTATACTTCCTCCGTATCGGTTTACTACATGGCATGCACGTCGTTCTAGGTTGAGAATTTAACTGGCTATATATGTGATGAACAGTACTCTAGCCTTTTAAAAAATGTATACTTTTGTATAGTAGTACTATCGATGGATTGCGCCATGGAGCAAAAATTGAAATTAAAGAAAAAGGTGGTACATATAGAGAGCGCTCGTCGCCAAATTATGCATATAGTACTATTAAAAAAGCTAGTATGTGCTTAATTGGGGTGCTAAATTCTATTAAAGAAATACTAGTAGTATGTACATACTGAAGAGTTAAAGTAACGAGAAGAAACATAACATAGTTCTGCTGGGGGCTCAGCACAACACACCCCTCAAATTAAACTAAGCACACCTGAAATTAAACTATGCAACTAATCTGGTAGACATTGCATTAGAAGTTTAGAACCACCATGAGCAACGACACTGCCACCTTACTCGGAGTCCTCGTCCACGTCCTCGACTTCGTCCTTGTCCCTCTTCCTCTTGGCCGATACTTCTTTGCTTGAACCGCACACTTGGCTGTTGCTCTTCATCCAACCCTTGTAGATATTGAAACAAAGGTAGCCATCCATTGCAGCGTAGTGGATGTGGTCTATATCTAGTACATTCCGCTGCCATGCATGACGATGAAACGTGTAATGAGGTTTCTCCAGTTTACGGTACGAAGGATGAACCATGGCTCCTGCCAGGGTCAGCATTGAAGGCTGACGAGAGGGCACCAGCCGATTCTTCTGGAGGTCGAAGGGGTTGCCTACAACGAGGCCTATCCGACCCAGGACTTCTTTGTCGTTCTTAAAGTCTACAGTAATGAATTTCACTGTTTTGTCCTTGAGGAAGTTCTTAAAATCCTGGCACTCAACGTCGGCATGGCATATGTGGTAGACCAAGCAAACGTTATGTACGCAAACCTGGATCACAGCGGGATTCTTCCTCTCTTTGTCCTTTAGATCCTTCTCTCGTCCCAGGACTGTGGTGTACTCAACATCTAGCCTAGCGACCCACTCATCATCTGAGTTTTCGAACATGCGTCTGAAGCGAGAAAGGCATCCTTTCACCATCGCGGAAGAACGGGTGTAGATGACATCGAACTCATCGCCGGTGATGGTTCTAACCTTGTACTCACCGCCGATCGTGGAGATTTGGGACGCCATGGATTTGGGAGGAGGGTTAGGATTGGTGGAACTGCCGTAATGTGAATGGACGGGACGACTAGGAGCGAACCGCCGTAGTATTGAAGGACGTGCGGGGACGAGTAGGAGCGAACTGCCAGCGTGCGAACGGCAGGGTAGTGGCTTTCCATTCTCCCATGATACGGGCTTCCGAGAGCCCTTGGATCTGAGATTGAACGGTTGCATGGCGTGATTCTAGACCTATGGGTGAATATCCTATCCTGGAGGGTTATTCTGCAAATTTTCAGCAACTTAGCATGCGACCGTTTGATCTCAGATCCAAGGGCTGCCAGCAGCCCGTATCATGGTCGCGCCTACCACGACCGTCGCGTCGCTCGCGCGGTCGCGCCCTTGGAGATTTAACACGGTGCGTTAGGCTATCTGATGTTGGCATGTCATACATAGTCATCACTTAGTCACTCATACTACAACAAGGTTGGCTATAAGGTTGGCTATAAGTGTAATTTTTTTTACTCCTCTCTATCTCTTTCTTCGTACTCCCTCCGTCCCATAATATAAGAACGTTTTTGACACTAGTGTAGTGCCAAAAACGTTCTTATATTATGAGACACAGGGAGTACTAGTATTTATTGCATTTGCCAAGGAGTGACCTCTTCCAATGAAATGGTGTTGCTAAGTTTGCTTCATTTAATTAGCTATAGACTCAAAATTGTCTTTTCACCTAGGTACACGCGCTTAGCACCGTTTCTTCCTTGGGTCACCAAACTAGTCTCTCTCTTCTTGATTAACTTGCCACATCAGACTTTATGCCTATGTGGCAAGCTTAAGCACCTGTAGGAGCAAGTAAAAGTAAGTACAATAGTGCGCTTTACATGGCATTTTTGCAGATGTGGAGGAAAGAGAGGCAAGGAAAAAGTGGAGAAGTGGGCTCTCATGCAAGAGCCAGCCTCTACTACATGGTGGAGCATTGGGAGAGGCACCTGTATGGAGGTGGTCAGGAATCGGGAAACTCACGCCGGTCGTAGCGCCGCAGTTAAAATGATAATGGCAAGTCAAATCACGGGGCCCCACCTGTCCAGCAGTAAGTCGCTGTCAAATCACACAGGCCTACGTTTGCAGCAGCCTACTCCCTCGTCTTCTCGCGTCTCTGTCGAACCGACTAGGCGGAACTGCCCTGCCTACCGCGCAGGAAAAGCCCCGCCCTCGACTTTTAAATACAACTACATCCGCTTAAGAATCCAATGATATACTTTTGTGACATAGTAACTCATATTTAGTTAGTCAAATGGATGACCTAGAACTACGTGCAGGCCCTATAAACCGAGACGCCTAAAAATAAAAAAACCGAGACGGAGAGGGTAGTTCAGCACGTATCTTTTTAGATCAATATAGTCGGGATTCACCAAGGAGCAAAACCAAGTTGTAGGCTGCTCCTGCCGTGTTGGCGTAGCAACTCCAGCAGGGTCAGTCCGCACATGAAATGGCGACACACTTAACAGGACCCCTTTGGCCGACATGTGGCTCATCCACCATCTTGTTCCACGTGCGATGCACCAAATTAAAGTTCGGAGCAGCGGTTGGAATTGGAGGCACCCCGGCCGTAGCGCCGCAGTAGTAGAAAATGAGCGATGAGGGGTCAAATCACAAAGCCCCGCCTTTCCTGCATTAAGCTGGACGGACGAAGCAACCATCATTTCACTCTAGGGTGCAAGAGCATAAAGAAAAGAGAAAACAATGATGCGTGCGGCAGCTACCTAGGGCACCCTAGGGTAGGGGTCTCCACTACAGATCCTTTTTTTTGAAAGCGCCTCCACTACAAATCGGCTTCTCCCTCGTCCTCTTGAAGAAAACCGATGATGAGTGCGGCGGTAGGGTTTGTAGGAGTACTACGGCGTGCGGGGCCACGTCGTACTAAACGGGTTCGAGACGACGCCTTAAATATGTGTGGGCCGCTTGGTTTTACGGGAACGAGGCAGCATTTTGGGTTCGGGGACCAGTGGAGATATAGTACGTACAAAAAATTGTGGACGTAGGTTCGACCGAAAGGCAATGATGCATGGGCCCTGCATTTTGATATACCCGGGGCCGCGTGAAATTTGCTACTCTACTCAAAACTAGTAAGGTACACATGTATTGAACGCATGAGATTTCGAAACCAAATTACGAATAAATACACACTATAGCATGTAAAGCTTTGAGTCATATATGCATGATGTAGATGTTCGTTTAGTTCTTATAGTTCATCTCATTCAAAATCAATTAGTTTTATAAAAATGTTAAGATTCATGGGGTTGTGCATTGTAAATCATAAAGTAAAAAAACAAATAAGGGCAATTCATTTAGAAAATAATAATCAATTATGATACAGAAGATTCTAGAACAAAGGAGAAGTGCTTGTGTTTTGAGGTTTGTGCATTATGCTTAAGTTCAACCATGGAGTCTTCTAAATTGTACATGTGGCAGATCTGGTGGAATGTTGATGATATCCAATGGCCCGTAGTGCTCGGATTTGCCTATCTCTACACTATCGGGTTAGCTTCATCCAGCGACCATCTTTCAAAGTTATTGGCACACTATATAGTTCTTGTGCCATAGTTGCGTGTTTTGGAAAAAAGCTACTAGTGGGTTGTACTATCTATTTAGGAATAGAAGATGTATGCATGGAAGTTGTAGGGAAAGAGATGACATGGAGCATCTCAATTCCTATGAGTAGGGATTGGAAAAGGATGTCATTTGGTTCACATCATAGGAACTTTTCTATTGAATCTAGAGATGACATGTATCTCAATTCCTATGAGGAGGGATTAGAAAAGAGATGTAATTTGGTTCATATCATAGGAACTTTTCTATTGAATATATGCTAATGTTTATTTTCCTTTGAAATTAAGGGAGTATAGGAATCCATTCATATGAACCAAGTGGCTCTAAAGCTATAGAAATGATATCATGTTTATTTACTTTGAAATGTGGAGTATATGAATCTATTCATATGAACCAATTGGCTCTAAAGGAAAAAATCCTATAAAACTCATATCATATAGAGTTCCTATGATATTCCTCGACACTAAAGGATTCTTGAAATTGCTGCGGGTGATACGATGGTCTTTCTTTGTAGACTCCTCACCCATCTTTATAGTTATCTCTCGAAGATGAATGAAATGATATATACATGGTATTCTACATGTGCAATTTGGTACACGAAAACTCGGTAAAAGTTTGCGAGGTTCGAATTTTCAATAAAGCTATATGCACTGCATTTTGGAACAGAGGGAGCATACGGCAGTTGCTAACACTCACATGGAAGATTTGTGTGTAGGAGGAGTGACTGTTCTGTTAAATGACATGGCAAAACTGACACTGTCGGATGCCGATCTAACGGTTCTTTCGGCGTTCGTCAGGAAAAGGCTTGTGGCAAACATTTGTCAGATAATGATTTACGGACACATGCATTGCATTGATACGTGTCCCCCTATCTCTCACGCACACGCACCCTCACGAGTCACGACTCTCCCGAGTCCTCTCGCAGACTCGCACGTCGCACCCACCGTCTATCTGCAGGTAGACGTCACGCACATATGTGCTCTTCACACCCTACCCTCAGAACTTCTAAAAAACAAAAGACGGCGTGCACATTTTATTTTAGCTCACACGTCACACACTTATACTAGTACTCTTGCGGCGAACGTTCTTTGGGCATAGTATATTGTACTCTCACGAAGAGAAGCGGTGCACGCACGCAGTAGTTCTCTCACACCCACTCGCGGGTACACGTAGGAGCGCATTTTTTTGAAGCTGGTACAACAAAATCACTCCACTATATATAAAAGCAGGAGCCTTAGTGCTTGCTTTACTAGGGTTCCTCTCGTTCACTCTCTCATGCTCTCCAGATCTAAGCAACACATAGGCGGCCACACTCTCTCTCAGCTCACGGCTGGTCACAAATCCGGCCGGACAACCTCAACCGGGGCAGGGTGTAGGTGCATCATTCACGCTGTCGTCGGCGGCGAGGGAGGAGACCAACGGCTGCCCGCACGTCCCGATCGGCGGCCGTGCCCTTCTCTCCAAGAGAGCGCCGACTCGGGAGGGCCTCCGACCCCTTCTTCCTCCCTGCGGTATTGTGGCCAAGATGCGGCCTCCCGACGCCGTCTTTGCCACATGCCGACGACCCTCAGGTATATATTCCTTCGAAACCTGTCTTGCTCTACTGCCCCAGCTCCCTTCGTGTGGATCCTTTCTACTTCCGTCCGTTGTTCCAAAGCCACCTAGACTTCTACTATTATTAGAAGTAAAGCTAGTTCATACAGTCGACTCAAAGCGTTGGTCAAACAGGGAAGAAAGTGGGAAAGCTGTAGCATGAATCTAGGACTTGGTTCTAACAGGAAACGGGGGAAAGTGGTAATATCTGTCACTGTTTAAATAACCGTATTTCGTATTTGCGCAAACTGGGATGTCTGTCTCCGTATCGTTTCTATCCGCGCAATCAAAAGCACACACCTCAGTTTTAGTACAACTGCGCAAAATGAGATGGCTATCCCTCGTTGCCGTCGTCTAACCTCCCGTCTTCAAGGTATCCCTACATTGGTACTAGTAACTAAGGAAGAATGACCAACGCAATCTAAAAGAAGTTGATTCGTACGTTTTACTTCCTGATTGCAGTGCAGGGACAAGCGAAAACAACTGCATCCTAGTCCGGAATGCACTTTCTACCAGTTCATCCATAGACCAAGGACTAGCTGGCACGGCTGCACGGCGGTTTCTTGGACAGGTGCACGGACAAGAGGCATTGTGGTCTGCTTATTTCTGCAAATAGCGGTGCTTAAATTTAGTGGAATGCACAAGCATTTCAGCTGGTCAGTACACTGCATGGTTCAGTTCAGCATTCCAGCTGAGACCACAATTATAATTGGTTATTCTGGAATGAGAGAACCTAACCCTGAATGGTGGCAACAAGAAAAAACCAAAGTGAACTCCAAGAAATTTAAGCCTGCCGGGAGGCCCTTTGCTCAGAGAAGCCTTGCTTGTTTTTTCCTGATTTGTAAACCTTCTCACAACTTTGTCTTTTGCTGTGAACTAGTATATGTTTGTTATGTTCTATGAATCATTGAGATGTATAAAGTTGCTTAACTTATGCTTTTCAAGTTTTTTATGAAGACGAGTTTAATGTGAGTGTTCCACATGAGCGCTGGACTAGCGTGTGAACGTTTGGAATTTATTACATTGTGGCCTCAATTAACTGCATGAACCACTGTAACAAGATACGTAGTTGATTATATGTCAGACAGCAGATTGTTGATTGTTAGCTGGTCGATAGCCTAGTGTTGAAGCGAGCCGAGCCAATGTGCCGTGTTTTGCACAACTGCTTACAAGTGGGGTAGCACCAACAGTGTTTACAAGTACTTATGTATACGTCGGCGCACGGTTCTCGAACGAGTGCTCTATTTCATCAAAACACACACTGCTCGTATGATAAACCGTGACAACTTATGTCTTACCATGCCATATTCATGAAAAAACTAGTGAGGACACATCTGTTTCGGCAACAATTACAATGGTTCTCACATGATTCACGGGCACACAAAAGTAGCAGCAGTTCCCATAGACGGATTCAAACAGAGTACTAGCCCCAGAGGGGTCGATAACAGGCAAGGTTCGGATAATTAGACACAATCCAAACTACTATTAAACACTAGCTGGGGCAACTATTTCATGCCTCGATCTAATTTGGGCTGGACACAAGACGGACCTTGCCATGAACATCATTGAGGACGTCCCGCAGCAGCTCAATCCTGTGAACCTTCATGAAGACAACCTTGTGGCCTTGCCACTGATAAACTTGTTTGTGGAGGCATGCCACGTCATCTTCCTGCGTAATCTTGACAAGAACAGTATGCCTCACAAACGAAGGAGTAGCTTTGAACTTCTTGTGGTTCAGTACACCCTCGACAACACGCCTGACAACAGTGAGGCTAGAATACAACTCTTCATTGGTATAACCGCAAATGGCTTCCAGGATCCAACAGCCTAAGAACTCTGTTTTCCCAGTGCGTATATTCAGGTCATCCGCCTCATAGCGAGTGACATGTACAACCACACAATCCTTGTCTGCATCAGGGCTCTAATTGAAACAGAAACAAATTCTGAATTACTTTTCAGTATATGAAACACAAGTTATTTAAACCACTATGTATAGCATGGCATCGAAGATAATAAAATTTTGCATTATTAATCACCACATACTTCCTTTTCTAAAAAAATCACCACATACTTAGATGAAAAACCATAATCGAGATCGGCAAAGAAGGAAATCACCTTGGGCAGCTCAGCGGGGGGGGGCACATCCTCGAAGGGGGAAAACTGCTCCTGCAGTGCCACGGGGGTTGTAACCTCAAACGGGGCGTTGACCATCTCAGTAGTGGCCGTGAGTGTATCTGGGGTCAGCTCGGTGGTTGCCTCCATCTTCTTGGAGCTCTCTATCTCGTGGGGATCAGCCTCCCGCGTCTGCTCCAATATCGACAGATCTTTGCCTGGTTCTCCTTGGTCCATCATGAAACTGACGAATACTAGGAGACCACTGAAAGGAAAACACAATCGCAATGACAATGAAACAAAAAAGAGAGTGAGGATCGGTTACTGCTTTGCAAAAGTTCTTTTTTTTCTAAACAAAAATATACCAACATCACGGATCCGCTTACCTTCCCTCCGTTCGGAGAGAAGAACAGTGGCAGATGCGAGTGTTGCCTTTCTTGAAGACGGTGAGGGAGAAGGATAGTCCGAGGGAGAAGGGGATTCAGCGAAGAGTGAAATGATGGTTGCTTCGTCCGTCAAACTTAGACTGCGGGGAGGTGGGGTTTTGTTATACGACGGCTCGTTACTGCCGCGCTACGACCGGGGTGACTCTCCGCCTGCATACTGCCTTCTAATTTGGTGGATGGCATTTGGGCCCGCGCGCTGCATGGCCCGCATGTCAGTGAACAAAAGTATAACGGCATTCAGTAGAGGGAGACGTTTCAATGACCTAGGAGGAGCCAGAAGCGGTAGAGTGTCTCCACTGTACTAGTAGTAATTGTTTCTCTGGGCCCAAGACAAAACAGCCCATCCACACTAGTAAATAGTAAAATCAATTCAAAAGCCCATCCACACTGGGTGCTCTTCTTCCTCCTCGCTCCCACCCACCTCACGTCAGCTCGCTCCACTCGTACCCCCAAATTCCTCACCTCACTCCTACAGAAAACCCCAGCTCCCCTTCTTCCTCACTCCTACAGAAAACCCCCAGCTCCCCTTCTTCTTCGCTCGCACTACAACTAGGCTCGTCATTCGTTACTCTGCTCAAATCCGTGAGCGCGACGCGACGCCCTCGACGAAAATGGAGTCGGCTGACCCTAGCGCCAAGAAGATGAGGCTCCCGCCAGCGGCGACGCCTGTTGTAGATCCCGCACCCGGCAGCGCGGGGAGAAGCGGCGACCCCGCCCCCACCGGACCCCAGGAACCCGTAGAATCTCGGGTGGACCGCATCAGCGATCTCCCGGACGCCGTCCTTGGGGAGATCATCTCGCTTATCCCCACCAAGGATTGCTGCCGCACCCAAGTCCTCTCAATTTGGTGGCGCCCTCTATGGCGCGCCGTGCCCCTTAATCTCGACTGTCGTCAGCTATCTCTCTTCAATGATTTTGAAATCCCCAGAGCCATCATCTCCTCCCACCAGGGCTCCGTTCAAAGCCTCTGCATCCCGTCATGCTACCTGAGCAAGCATACCATGCCCTGCATGGTGGACGCCTGGCTGAAATCCCCTGAATTCACAGAACTACAGCTGCTTGAGTTCTACTATTCCCCTGGAAATCACATACCACATACCGAACGCCATCAACTTGTGCCCTCAGCACCGATGTCCATCTCGTGGTTTTTGTCCTCTCTCCACACCGCCACCTTTGCGCTGTGCTACCTACCAGACAATCTAGTACTAAACCTTCGACTCCCATTTCTCAAGAAACTTTCACTTGTGCGGGTTCGTATATCGGAGGCCTCATTGCACAGCATCATCCACTCCAGTTGCCCTGCACTGGAGTGCTTGGTGCTTGTTTTCACAGTTAGAATCTTTTGTCTCCAAATAAAGTCGCCTAACCTTGTAAGAATTGGAATTTCTTTAGATGGAAGGCGGCTCATCATCCAAGATGCCCCTTCACTTCAAAGGTTGATCCTTGATTCTAGTTATTCACCGTTGCAAATAGCCATCCTCTCTGCGCCTAAACTAGAGACCTTGGGTGTAATACATGATCTCTGTGCTCATTTCAATATGGTGTTTGGCTCCACAGTTCTTCAGGTACTTTATATTAGCATCTACACTTGTAACCATAAGCTGCATTTTAAATTTCTGCGCATAATTTATATATCATCTTGGAGTACACATTTTGTACTAATATTATGTTCTATGCTCAATGAAGAGTTTCTCCATGGATGGCCTATCAATGGTGCTGGATTCTGTCAAGATCTTATATATCCAAATGAATAGTTTTGATCTGAACAAGACTATTGGCTTGCTGCAATGCTTTCATGTCTGGAGAAGTTGTATATAAAGGTGATAATTTCACGCACATTGGAAGCCCGCATATAGTGTACTAGAATTAACCGTTCAGCTGTTGCTCTTTCGACACTCTTCTTTTAGACCTTAACTGTTTTCAATCTTCATGTCTATTTAGGCAACAGGACGGGGTAAGAAAGTTATAACCAATCGGTGGATTCGTAAGCATCGGGATTTTCTCACTTCTCATGAGATTCGATTGAAGACAATAACGCTAGAACGATATGTAGCCAACCGTGCAAACACAAGATTTGTCACATTCTTCCTGCTGAATGCGAGGTTACTATTGTCCATCAGGCTTAAGTTTATCAGCAGCATGGTTTTGACGGATGGGTATGTCGAAGAGCGAAAAAAGGAGTTTCAGGTGGGAAAAAGAGCTTCTGAACGTGCCGGGCTTCTATTTACAACATATTGTGGTCATAATCCAGTAAATTTTACGACCGAGGATGTTCATTCTATGGACCTGACCGATCCATTTGACTGTGACTGCCGAAAACAGTGCTGGAGTTAGATGTTGTTGCCCTTTTCAATCCGGTTTTTTGTAAACCTGATGAATAATTAACCCTCGTGCTTTTGTACAGTTTGTAAGCTGGAGTTAGATGTTCCTGCCCTTTTCAACTCGGCTGTGACTGTCATATTTTCTTTGAAACAAGGCAAATGGCTTGCCATTCGTTTAATTTAGAGTGAAATATTGTAACAAATCCCAACCAAGGGAAATAACATCACTCTCACCGGCTGCTTGAGCTCACTGTGCATTACAGAAGCCAAGTGATTAGCCCCCACCAGCACCCACAAACTTATTTCGAACTAGCACATCAAATGGGCTGTAAATTTTCATAGGAAAGGCTGCATGACCGTGACAGATTTGGATTCTGACATTTGGGACCCGCGAGGAAATAGCCTATCCAAGGTGGTGTCGACTTACTAGCCAGTCAACAAACAATTCTGCCTACCCGCCGTTGGATTGACATCCAACATCTATCGTGTATCTTCTATCTCTTGTCTTCTTCTTCCTCCAGCCGCCCAAACCAAACCACCCTATCGGCTCCGCCTGCTCCCGCCTCCCATGGCTGGCTGCGCCTCCACCGCCCTACCGTACGTACGTACCCTCCAACGTTGGCCAGTCCCTCCCTCTATTCCCCACATGTCCTGTTATTCTCCGGCGATGTCAGCCCCAACACGCACCCGCACCCGAACCAGTCAACCCTCGTACTCCCCTCCGCCTGCGACTGCACCGGCGCATCTTCAACGGCTCCTGTTCGTTCCGTCCGAGGCTTCGTCGTCGTCCTCCGCCTTGCAGCCTTGGTTCGCTCGCCGTGCGCGGTGCGCCGCCCTCTTGCGTTGTCAACGTCGTCAACAACCGAGAGGAACAAGGAGATGACTGTACGTGGAGAGGATGACAGTAGGGACCCACCAGCGTCATGGCAGTACGCAAGCAAGTGCCTCTATAGTACAAGCCCAAAAATATGGTTCCTCCTAATGGTTGGACATCTGGGGCTCACGCCATTGTCAACGTAGTCAATAAACGAGAGAATTACACTACGAGCGGCTGACACCAGGGACCCAGCAAGTCGCGCAGTTTTTTTTTGAGGAACAAGCAATTTTTATTTATACTAGTTTTAGCGACAGATCAGGGTAACAACGGGGCTGTGCGGGGGCTGTGGCCCGTCTAGCCAGCGTTTTATTTATATTTACCACATCATGAGCCCAGTTGTGTTTTTTTCTTGCTGAAAATGGCTAGCCCGGTTCTATTTTTTTAAAGAAATACCCAAACAAGGCCTACTTGCTTTATCGGCCCTGCTGGGCTGCAAATCTTTCAAGACGAGGAGAGTTTCATTCGGTTTGCCCAGAAATGGGCTGTACATTTTTAAAACACATCAAACCGGGAATTAGTTTCAATTTTTTTTCATTACAAGATCTTAAATTCCATTGATTTTTATGCATGGATAATTATTTGGATTTTATATTTATATAAATTATTTTTCAAAATAGTTTGAATGTGAATCGATATTTCTGGATTAAAAACAGTTGACCGCACCGAAATATGCAAAATTTTGTATACTTTTTAACCGTGGCCACAATATGGGGTGTAATGCTAACAAAAAGAAGATGGGCTCCAAAAAAATTCTTAAGAATTAGCAAATGGCCTGTACATTATTAGAAATAATGGCAGATGGGTTGTATGCTGTTTTCCACAGATTTGAGGCTGACTTGTGCGCCTACTACAGGTTGACGCGTATGGTTTCATAAAAAAAAAGGTTGACGCACACGCAACGCCCTGTCAACTTAGTCAACACACGAGAGTAGTGACTGTTGGATGTCCATCCAACGGCTGTCGTGCTTCTTCAATCTCTGCTCTTCATGCTCCAGCCGCTCAAACAAGCGCCGGCGGGACTGCCTGCTCCCTCCTCCCGCGGCCGGCTATGCTGCCGCGCAGGCCTCACGGCCCCACTGTACTCCCATCGCTGGCCTAGCCATCCCTCTACTCACCCACACATGCTGTTATTCTCCGGCAACGGCAGACGAACCAGTAAACCCTCGTACTCCTCCGCGTGGGAAACAACTGCCGAGTATTCCCTGGCTCCGTGTCGTTCCCTTCCTAGGCCTCGCCGTCGTCCACCGCCGTGGTGCTCTCCGCGCGGCGTGGTCAACGTGGTCAAGGAACGACTTCCATCGGAAGAGTACTGTACGTGGAGAGGCTGACAGTTGGGTCCACGGCCACAGCCTAGTTTTTTTGTGATTTGCCATGTAAGTCGCTTTGTCAGGCATGTTGGGCTGCAAATCTTTCAAGACGAGGAGAGCTTTCATTCGGCTGGCCGAGAAAATGGCCCATCAGTAATGAGAAATGGGTTGTACATTTTTAAAACACATCAAACCGGCAATTAGTTTCAAATATCTTTTTTTTCATTTCAAGATTTTAAATTACATTAATTTTTATGCGTGGAGAATTTTTTGGATTTTATATTGATATACATTTATTTTTAAAATCAGTTTGAATGTGAGTCGAAATTTTGGGATTAAAAACAGTTCGGACCGCACCGAAATATGCAAAATTTCGTATAATTTTTTAACCGTGGCCACAATATGGGCTGTAATGCTAACAAAAAGAATATGGCTCCAAAAAAACCTTAAGAATTAGCAAATGGGCTGCAAATTATTAGAAATAATGGCAGATGGGCTGTATGTTGTTTTCCACAGATTTGAGGCTTTCCTAAAAAAAAGGTTGACGCACAAGCACTGACTGTTGGATGTCCATCCAACGGCCGTCGTGCTTCTTCAATCTCTGCTCTTCCTGCTCCAGCGGCTCAAACAAGCGCCGGCGGGACTGCCTGCTCCCTCCTCCCCGTGGTCGGTTGTGCTACCACGCAGGCCTCACCGCCCCACCGTACTCCCATCGCTGGCCTAGCCATCCCTCTACTCACCCACACCTGCTGTTATTCTCCGGCGACGGCAGACGAACCAGTAAACCCTCGTACAGTCGTACTCCCCTCCGCGTGGGAAACAACTGCCGAGTCTTCCCTGCCTCCGTGTCGTCCCCTTCCTAGGCCTCGCCGTCGTCCACCGCCGTGGTGCTCTCGACGCTGCGTGGTCAATGTGGTCAACGACCGACTTGCATCGGAAGAGTACTGCGCGTGGAGACACTGACAGCTGGGTCCACGGCCACAGCAAGGAAGTGCCTCCTTATTACGCGCAAACTAATTATTCCTCCACCTGACAGCGGGGACCCACCGGACGGGCCACCGTATTTCGCGAAAAAAACATTTCCCCTCTGACTGCTGGGACCCACTAGCTACACCTTCGCACGCAAGGAAGTGCGTCCGGTCAAAAAAAACAAAATGATTCGCCCCCCTGACTGCTGGGACCCACCAGCTACATCTTCGCACGCAAGGAAGTGCCTGACAGTCGGGACCCACCTGGTCGAAGCGTACGTAGCATTGTCATTCTGGTCGCGAACGTGTACGTACATATATACTGGTGGATGTAGAGGCGCGCACGTGTCGTAGTAGAGGCGTGCACGTAGCATGTACACGTACGTACATCGGCCAAGGTGCAAGAAAGAAAATACGGCCACGTATGTGTACATACGGGCGGGGTCTCGAACGCCTACTCGCGCATACGTACGGCGAGGGCTCGTTGACATGGCTGGGTCGGAACGGAGAAACATAGTCGTCGTTGTTCATGGGGAGGCAACAAAATGCGTCGTGTTCATGGGGAGGCAACGGAATGCGTCGTGTTCATCGGGAGGCAACGAAACGCGTGGGAGCCAACCGGCTGGGTCGGAACGGAATGCGTGGTCGTGTTCATCAGGAGGGCTTGGACGGAACAAGCGATGGAAACGAGGTCTGGCGTACCGCAGAACGGAGGAAACGGCCTTGTGTTCGACCGGCCACGTTCGAAATGGGATCCTGTTCATCGGGAGGGGTCTGGCGTACCGCAAACGGACGAAACGGACCTCCTACGGTCGAAACGGGGGTCCTGTTGATCGGGAGGGGTGTGGCGTACCGCAAAACGGACGAAACGGACCTCCTACGGTCGAAACGGGGGTCATGTTCATCAGGAGGGGTGCGGCGTACCGCAAAACGGGACTCCACGGGATACTGTTCATCTCCACCGTCGACCTCCTCCAGCCTCCACGGGCTACCGTCGACCTCCTCCAGCCTCCACGGGCTCCTGTTCATCCAACC
Source organism: Aegilops tauschii subsp. strangulata (assembly GCF_002575655.3). Lineage (NCBI taxonomy): Eukaryota > Viridiplantae > Streptophyta > Magnoliopsida > Poales > Poaceae > Aegilops > Aegilops tauschii. Next base: position 454,387,248 of record NC_053036.3, on the reverse strand, counting down.
TCCACCTCGCGCTACTCCACCGGCTACTGTTCAACCACCCCTCCATGGGCACCCCTCCACCGTCTACTGTTCATCCAGCCCTCCACACCACGGGGTCCTGTTCAACCACCCCTCCACGGGCACCCCTCCACCGTCTACTGTTCATCCAGCCCTCCACACCACGGGGTCCTGTTCAACCACCCCTCCACGGGCACCCCTCCACCGTCTACTGTTCATCCAGCCCTCCACACCACGGGGTCCTGTTCATCCAGAGGCAACGCCACCGCTCACTGTTCATCCAACCCCCCCCCCCCCCCGCAACGCTCACTGTCCATCCAATCGATCGGCTTCAGTTAGCAGCAGTAGCGAAGGAATCGCTCGATCGGGTTCAGTTAACAGCCATCGATCGATCTCTCGGGTTCAGTAACGCGTAGCCTGCAGTGCAATCGCTCGGGTTCAGATAGAGCCCAACGCCTCGCTCGGGTTCAGTTAGAGCCAACGCCTCGCACACACGCGCGTACGTGTATGAGAGAAACGCGCATCGCTTGGCCCCCGACCTCCCGCCGTAACCGGGAACTCCCCGAAATTTTCCTCCCCCTCGCTTCTACCACGGTTTTTCCGTCATGGACAGCCCAAAGAATGTCATGCAGCTGCGTCTCCGGCCCACCCAGGACGAAAAGCCCATTTTCTGTCATGATTTTTTGTCATAGAAGTAGGAGCCCACCACATCTATGATGTTACCGGGTTTTGTCACAATTATCGTCATAGAAGTGTCATATGTATGACAGAAAAAATTTCGTTCGGCCCAAAATGTCACGGATGTGTCTTTTTTTTGTAGTGTCAGTTGCTCGCTCCATTGTTTCGGAGAACGGAGTCTTAGTCATCTTGCCCATGAGGCATGGTTCACAAGCATCAAGTGATTCATACTCAAGTGATTCCAAAAGCCCATCGGCATGGAGTTTCTTCATGCACTTTACACCAATATGACCTAAACGACAGTGCCACAAATATGTTGGACTATCATTATCAACTTTGCATCTTTGGCATCAATATTATGAATATGTGTATCACTACGATCGAGATTCAATAAACCATTCACCTTGGGTGTATGACCACAGAAGGTTTTATTCATGTAAACATAATAACAATTATTCTTTGACTTAAATGAATAACCGTATTGCAATAAACATGATCAAATCATATTATGCTCAACGCAAACACCAAATAACATTTATTTTAGGTTCAACACTAATCCCGAAGGTAAAGGGAGTGTGCTATGGTGATCTTATCAACCTTGGAATCACTTCCAACACACATTGTCACCTTGCCCTCAACTAGTCTTTGTTCATTTTGTAACTCCTGTTTCGAGTTACTAATCATAGAAACTGAACCAGTATCAAATACCCAGGGGCTACTATGAACACTAGTAAAGCACACATCAATAACATGTATATCATATATACTTTTGTTCACTTTGCCAACCTTCTTATCCGCCAAGTATTTGGGGCAGTTTCGCTTCCAGTGACCATTTCCTTCGCAGTAGAAGCACTCAGTTTCAGGCTTGGGTCTAGCTTTGGGCTTCTTCATGGGAGTGGAAACTTGCTTGCCATTCTTCTTGAAGTTCCCTTTCTTTCCCTTGCCCTTTTACTTTAAACTAGTGGTCTTGTCAACCATCAACATTTGATGCTTTTCTTGATTTCTACCTTCGCCGATTTCAGCATCACGAAGAGCTCAGGAATCGTTTTCGTCATCCCTTGCATATTATAGTTCATCACGAAGTTCCAGTAACTTGGTGATAGTGACTAGAGAACTCTGTCAAACACTATTTTATCTAGAAGATTAGCTCCCACTTGATTCAAGCAATTGTAGTACTCAGACAATCTGAGCACATGCTCACTAGTTGAGCTATTCTCCTCTATCTTGTAGGCAAAGTACTTGTCAGAGGTCTCATACCTCTTGACTCGGGCATGAGTCTGAAATACCAATTTCAGCTCTTGGAACATCTTATATGCTCTGTGGCATTCAAAACGTTTTTGAAGTCCCGGTTCTAAGCCGTAAAGCATGGCGCACTAAACTATCAAGTAGTTATCATACCGAGCTTTCCAAACATTCATAACGTCTGTTATCTGCTCCTGCAATAGGTCCATCACCTAGCGGTGTGATAAGTCTCCAACGTATCTACTTTTCGAAATACTTTTGCCCTTGTTTTGGACTCTTTGCATGATTTGAATGGAACTAACCCGGACTGACGTTGTTTTCAGCAGAATTGCCATGGTGTTACTTTTGTGCAGAAATAAAAGTTCTCGGAATGACCTGAAACTTCACGGAGAATATTTTTGGAATTAATAAAAAATACTGGCGAAAGAATCAACAGTAGGGGGCCCACACCCTGTCCACGAGGGTGGAGGGCGCGCCCCCTGCCTCGTGGGCCCCCTGAGGCTCCACCGACGTCAACTCCAACTATATATATTCACGTTCAGGGAGAAAAAAACAGAGAGAAGGCGTTTTACGATACGGAGCCGCTGCCAAGCCCTAATCTCTCTCGCGAGGGCTGATCTGGAGTCCATTCGGGGCTCCGGAGAGGGGAATCCGTCGCCGTTGTCATCATCAACCATCCTCCATCGCCAATTTCATGATGCTCACCGTCGTGCGTGAGTAATTCCATCATAGGCTTGCTGGACAATGATGGGTTGGATGAGATTTACCATGTAATTGAGTTAGTTTTGTTAGGGTTTGATCCCTAGTATCCATTATGTTCTGAGATTGATGTTGCTATGACTTTGCTATGCTTAACGCTTGTCACTAGGGCCCGAGTGCCATGATTTCAGATCTGAACCTATTATGTTTTCATGAATATATGTGAGTTCTTGATCCTATTCTGCAAGTCAATAGTCACCTACTATGTGTTATGATCCGGTAACCCCGATGTGACAATAATCGCGACCATTCCCGGTGATGACCGTAGTTTGAGGAGTTCATGTATTCACTAAGTGTTAATGCTTTGGTCCGGTACTCTATTAAAAGGAGGCCTTAATATCCCTTAGTTTCCAATAGGATCCCACTGCCACGGGAGGGTAGGACAAAAGATGTCATGCAAGTTCTTTTCCATAAGCACGTATGACTATATTCGGAATACATGCCTACATTACATTGATGAACTGTAGCTAGTTCTGTGTCACCCTAGGTTATAACTATTGCATGAGGAATCGCATCTGACATAATTATCCATCACTGATCCAATGCCTACGAGCTTTTCACATATTGATCTTTGCTTAGTTACTTTACCGTTGCCACTGTTACAATTACTACAAAGTTGCTACTATTACCTTTGCCACCATTACCGTTACTTCCATACTACTTTGCTACTAAATACTTTGCTGCAGATATTAAGTTTTCCAGGTGTGGTTGAATTGACAACTCAACTGCTAATACTTGAGAATATTCTTTGGCTCCCCTTGTGTCGAATCAATAAATTTGGGTTGAATACTCTACCCTCGAAAACTGTTGCGATCCCCTATACTTGTGGGTTATCAAGACTATTTTCTGGCGCCGTTGCCGGGGAGCATAGCTCTATTCTTTGAGTCACTTGGGATTTATATCTGCTGATCACTATGAGGAACTTGAAAGACGCAAAAACCAAGATTTATCCCTCAACTACGAGGGGAGGTAAAAATCTGCCATCCAGCTCTGCACTTGATTCACCTTCTGTTATGAGTAAACTTGCGACACCTACTCCTGCTATTGATTCTGATATGTCGCATGTTATTGATGATGCCACTTCTGCTTTGCATGATACTTATGATGGAACTACTTCTATGCGTGATAATACTGTGCCATTAGGTGAATTTCTTGGTGAACAACTTGCTAGGGTTAGAGAGAATGAAATTATTGAAACTGATAATATTGATGAAAGTGATGATGAAGATTCTCCCGCTAGATATGAATTCCCTGATGTACCTGAGGGTTATGTTATGGATGAAAAAACTGCTAGAGACTTTTTTGCTTGCAAAGATAGATATGATCTTAAGAAACTGTTAGCTAAGCTGAAAGAAAAACCTTTGAATGCTAGAATGAAATATGACCCTGCTTTTGCTACTTCACCTATGTGTATTTCAGATAAGGATTATGATTTCTCTGTCGATCCTGAGTTAATTACTTTGGTTGAATCTGATCCTTTTTATGGCTATGAATCTGAAACTGTTGTGGCACATCTTACTAAATTAAATGATATAGCCACCCTATTCACTCATGAGGAAAAAATTTGTTACTATTATATCCTTAAGTTATCTTCGTTCTCATTAAAGGGTGATGCTAAAACATGGTTTAATTCTCTTGCTCCTGGTTGTGTGTGTAGTCCCCAGAATATGATTTATTACTTCTTTGCTAAATATTTCCCCGCTCATAAGAAACAAGCTGCCTTAAGGGAAATATATAATTTCGTGCAAATTGAAGAAGAGAGTCTCCCACAAGCTTGGGGGAGGCTTCTCCGATTACTTAATGCTTTGCCTGATCATCCTCCCAAGAAAAATGAAATACTTGATATCTTTTATAATGGACTAACCGATGCTTCCAGAGACCACCTGGATAGCTATGCTGGTTGTGTTTTCAGGGAAAGAACTGTTGAGCAAGTTGAATTGCTATTGAATAATATATTGAGTAATGATAATGATTGGACACTTCCTAAACCAACTCCTAAACCAACTCCAAAGAAAAGGGGTATTCTATTTCTCAATCCCCAAGATATGCAAGAGGAAAAGAAATCTATGAAAGAAAAGGGTATTAAAGCTGAAGATCTCAAGAATTTACCACCTATTGAAGAAATACATGGTCTTGATAACCCGACACAGGTAGAAAGGTAAATTCTCTCTATAGATTTTATGAAGGTGATATCCCTCATTATAAGTCTGCTAGCCAATGCTAAGATGAGTTTGATAATTTTATTGTTAAACAAGAAAACTTCAATGCTTATGTTGGTAGACAATTGAAACGTAATGCTTATATGATTGAACACTTGAGTGATTTTATGTCTAGAGTTAAAGGTGAACTTAAACTTATTAGTAAACATGCTTCTATGGTTACCATTCAAGTAGAACAAGTGCTAAAAGCTCAGAATGATTTGCTCAATGAATTAAATAATAAGAAAAATGATAATGCTGATAGAGTTGTGACTAGAGGGGGTAGAATGACTCAGGAACCTTTGTATCCCGAGGGCCACCCTAAGAGAATTGAGCAAGATTCTCGGAGAGCTAATGTTGAGGCACCTAGTTCTTCTAAGAAGAAGAAAAAGAAAAATGATAGGACTTTGCATGCTTCTACTGAACCTGTTGTTGACAGACCTGAGAATCCCAATGATATTTCTATTCTGATGCTTAAACACAATCTGGTAATGAACATGAACCTAGTGATAATGTTAATGATGATGTTCATATTGATGCTCAACCTAGCAATAACAATGATGTAGAGATTGAACTTGTTGTCGATCTTGATAACCCACAATCAAAGAATCAACGTTATGATAAGAGAGACTTTGTTTCTAGGAAGCACGGTAAAGAAAGAGAACCATGGGTTCAGAAATCCATGCCTTTTCCTCCTAAACCATCCAAGAAAAAGGATGGCGAGGATTTTGAGCACTTTGCTGAAATGATTAGACCTATCTTTTTGCGTATGTGTTTGACTGATATGCTTAAAATGAATCCTTATGCTAAGTATATGAAAGAAATTGTTACAATTAGAAGAAAGATACCAGAAGCTGAAATTTCCACCATGCTTGCTAATTATACTTTTAAAGGTGGAATACCTAAGAACCTAGGAGATCCAGGAGTACCAACTATACCATGCTCCATTAAAAGAAACTATGTTAAAACTACTTTATGTGATCTTGGAGCCGATGTTAGTGTTATGCCTCTCTCTTTATATCGTAGACTTGATTTGAATAAGTTGACACCTACTGAAATATCTTTGCAAATGGCTGATAAATCAACTGCTATACATGTCGGTATTTGTGAGGATGTGCCTGTTGTGGTTGCAAATGTTACTATTTTCATGGACTTTGTTATTCTTGATATTCCCGAGGACGATAGTATGTCCATTATTCTTGGTAGACCCTTTTTGAATACTACGGGGGCTGTTATTTATTGCAACAAAGGCAATGTCACTTTTCATGTTAATGGTAATGAGCATATGGTGCACTTTCCGAGGAAACAACCTCAAGTCCACAGTATCAATTCTATTGGAAAAACTTCAACGATTACTATTGGAGGTTTTGAATTTCCTATTCCTACTGTCAAGAAGAAATATGATATCTTATTATTGGGGACGTGCATATCCCTGTTGAGGTAACTTAGTGTTATTCAAAAATTCTCCGGTTTCATGCGATTTGGAAAGAGTTTGTTAACAAGACTTGGTCAACATTGTTAGTGGATTCCTTTTGATGAGCATGAGATGGATGAAGTTAGAAAGCACAACTCTATGTACCCTCCTTTTACTTTCTGTTATTTAGATTAAATAAAGCAAAAATAATATTTTGTGTCTGCTTTCTGAATTATCCTTTCAATAAAAAAATACCCCGAAAATAAAAGTTATCCAAACGTCCCGAAAATGAAATATGAATTTTTGTAGAATATTTAAGAATTACTGGCAGTAAGAACACACCAGAGGGGGCCACCACCTGGCCACGAGGGTCCAGGGCGCGCCCACCCCCTGGGGCGTGCCCCCTGCCTCGTGGGCCCCACGTGGACCCCGTCCACTTATTCTTGCACCCACTCACTTCGCCTTCCTCCAGAAAAAATCCTCCCATAGCTCAAACCCGTGTTCTAGCTCATCTTGCTGCCATTTTCGATCTCCTTGCTCAAAGCTCCATTCACAAAACTGTTTTGGGGGATTGTTCTTCGGTATGTGACTCCTCCAATTGTCCAATTAGTTTTTGTTCTAGTGCTTTATTTATTGCAAATTTTTGCTGCTAAGGTGACCCTATTCTTGAGCTTGCATGTCAAATTTATATGGTCCCAAGTAGTTCTAATGCATGATATAGCCTCTAGGCACTTGTGGGACTAGTTGCTATCAATCTTGTTGAGTTTGGTTCACTTTTATTTCGAGTCACTAAAAAATTCAAAAAAAATCAGAGAAAGAAAATGATAAAGAGATTGTTGAGGGGCTCTTCGAGCCGAAGCTCGAAGGATAAGCAGAATGAGGAGAACAAAAAGCCCAAATACAATTTCCTCGCACTGCGGAGGTTCGGCCATGCGAATGGCCTGGTGATGCATTCTTGAGACCCGCCGGAATTTATGAAGATTTTTATCACTTGGCTGAGAATGCAGGCTTCAACGACTTCCTCCACGACCAGCACGAACAGTATCTCCTACTCACTAATATTTTCGTGCAAAATTTTTATTTCCATGCTAAGAAATCACCACCTTCAGTGGAGTTTCATTTATATGATGAGCAGGGTCGTACCGGGAAATCAGAGGCCCTGGGCAAATCAAAATTAGGCCTTATGTGCGAAAGAAAAACCATCATATTTTTGTCAGCCAGTGTAGTTTTTTACATACACACCCGTTGGAAGCACAAGCTTTAAAGACATGTAACCATGTAATAGCACGTAAATAATCTGCTTTTTTTAGTTGTACCATGGTATTTTGGAAGAGCTGTGAGATGAGAGATATGCGTAGGCTGGCTTGGTGTAAAATATTTTGAACATTTGTTTATTCTAGTACCTAATGCTTTAGTTAACACCGTGATTAACCAAAAAATGGGGCCCCTCTAGCGCTGGGGGCCCTGTTCGGCCGCTCCTGTTGCACATGCTCATATACGGCCCTGATGATGAGGTTAAGGAGATGTCACTCTGTGATTTTTGTTGGGTCTGCAAGATACCCTTTGTAGGCAGCATCGAGGAACCACACCGTAATGATGTGGAGGAATTTATTGATAAAATTGTTGTAGGGGAAACAAGGAAAGTTTCAGATGCTAGAATTACTAGTATACATTTTCCTGTTCTACGATACTTTGCAATATTTGCTAGTAGATGCTTGATTGGTCGTGGGAACAGTGGAAATCTTAGTGCTCCTGATATTTTTATTTTGCGCCATGCTTTGTTTCGTGATACAACTTTCAGTTTAGGCGCTATTATTGCTAAACGATTAAGTCTGAACCGTACAAAGGGCCCCATCTTCGGTGGCATCTTTGCTTCGCGCCTTGCCGCACACTTTGAGATACCTATTAGGCATTATGAGAAAGAGGAAAACTTGTTGCCCCCTTTTTTCTAGATTATAAGAGTATAGTAGCACATGACTTTATTGTTAAAAATAAGAAGAAACTGCTTAAGTATAATTTGATATTTGGTAAAACTCACTGTGAGGTTATTACCTTGCCTGCACCCTCTTTGTTTAATATACTTTCAGGCACGTACCTCATCTTGCCACATGCCATTTATGCATACTGGAGTCTGACACAAGTTCCAGAACCTGAGCCTGAGCAACCACTTGACCCTTACCGACAGTCTGTTTATCAGTGGGATCCGGAGGAGATCGCCAACCATTGGCACCCAGAGGACACTCCTCCGTACACCGAAGAGAGTAGCTTCGATCCGTGGCCATAGACCAACTTAGGCCAAAAGCCTAAGCTTGGGGGAGTACGTATTTCTCACCGACATTACATTCATGTTCACACACTCATTCTAGCTGTCGGTGCTCATACTTTTTCATTGTACTATCCATGCTAGTTTATTTTCTAAGCCTTCTTATTGTGTGTTTGAAAAATCTTAAGAAAAACCAAAAAATTTAGTTGTAGCTTTTAGCTAGTTTACTTTCCATGCCTGTAGCAGTAGTGAATAAGAGAAAACACAAAAAGATTTCTCGTTCTTCTTTTGCTTATTGGGAGCTTTACCGTGTAAATAGTTTTATTTCTTTTCTTTGGGGGTCGAGAGGAGAAGACCATGATGAAAATGTTGAGTAGCTCTCGTATGCATTATTGTTGATTTAACCAAGAGCCCATATTACCTTGTCTTCTCCCTTGTATTAAATGCTTGCAGATTCTAGGTTAGTCCAATGCACGTGCACTATTATTATTATCCACACCGTTCGGTCGTGCAAGTGAAAGGCAATAATGATGATATATGATGGACTGATTGAGATGAGAGAAGCTGGTATGAACTCGACCTATCTTGTTTTTGTAAATATGATTAGTTCATCATTCCTGATTCAGCCTATTATGAATGAAACATGTTTGCAATGACAATTAGAGATTATAGTTGCTCATGCCATGCTTAATTAGCTAGGAGTTTATAATGGTTTACCTTGCATGCCAACATGCTATTAAAATAGTTGTGATGTGGTATGATAGAGTGGTATCCTCCTTTGAACGATTCAAGTGGCTTGACTTGGCACATGTTCACGCATGTAGTTGAAACAAAATCAACATAGCCTCCACGATATTTATGTTCATGGTGATTTATATCCTACTCATGCTTGCACTCGTTGTTTATTAATCTCAATGCATGTTCATGACTGTTGTCGCTCTCTAGTTGGTCGTTTCCCAGTCTCTTTCTAGCCTTCACTTGTACTAGCGGGAATACTGCTTGTGCATCCACTTCCATAAACCCCAAAGTTATTCCATATGAATCCACCATACCTTCCTATATGCGGTATTTACCTGCCGTTCCAAGTAAATTTGTATGTGCCAAACTCTAAACCTTCAAATGAAATTCTGTTTTGTATGCTCGAATAGCTCATGTATCAACTAGGGTTGTCTATATCTTCCATGCTAGGTGGGTTATTCTCACGATGAGTGGACTCCGCTCATCACTCACGAGAAAATGGCCGGTAACCGGGATGCCCAGTCCCATGCTCAAATCAAAATAATTGCAAACAAAACACCCCCAGGACTGTTGTTAGTTGGAGGCACCCGTTGTTTCGGGCAAGCCATGGATTGATGCTTGTTGGTGGTGGGGGAGTATAAACTTTACCATTCTATTTGGGAACCGCCTATAATGTGTGTAGCATGGAAGATATCAAGATCTCTAGGTGGTTATGTTGTTATGTTGGCAATGAAAGTATGCCACTCAAAATATTATTTATATCTATTTCAAAACTCGAGCTCTGGCACCTCTACAAATCCATGCTTCCCTCTGCGAAGGGCCTATCTATTTACTTTTATGTTGAGTCATCATCCTCTTATTAAAAAGCACCAGTTGGAGAGCACCGCTGTCATTTGCATGCATTGCTATTAATTTACATTGAGTATGAATGGATCTCTTTTGCCATGAATTACAATGTCTAGTTCGTCCTTGATCTTCAGGGGTGCTCCGCATTTATGTTTTGCGGTCTCAGAAAGGGCTAGCGAGATACCATCTTGTTATATCATGTTATGATTGTTTTGAGAAAGTGTCGTCATCCAAGATTTATTATTATTGCTCGCTAGTTGATTATGCCATTGATATGAGTAAACATGAGACCTAAATGTTATTGTGAATATGGTTAGTTCATAATCTTTGCTGAAAACTTGAATGCTGACTTTACATATTTACAACAACAAGAGCAAACAGAGTTTGTAAAAGTTTTTCTTTATCACTTTCAGTTTCTCAACTGAATTGCGAGGACAAGCAAAGGTTTAAGCTTGGGGGAGTTGATACGTCTCCAACATATCTACTTTTCCAAACACTTTTGCCCATGTTTTGGACTCTAACTTGCATGATTTGAATGGAACTAACCCGGACTGACGCTGTTTTTAGCAGAATTGCCATGGTGTTATTTTTGTGCAGAAATAAAAGTTCTCGGAATGACCTGAAACTTCACGGAGAATATTTTTGGAATTAATAAAAAATACTGGTAAAAGAATCAACACCAGGGGGCCCACACCCTGTCCACGAGGGTGGAGGGCGCTCCCACCCCCTGGGCGCGCCCCCCTGCCTCGTGGGCCCCCTGAGGCTCCACCGACGTCAACTCCAACTCTATATATTCACGTTCGGGGAGAAAAAATCAGAGAGAAGGATTCATTGCGTTTTACGATACGGAGCCGCCGCCAAGCCCTAATCTCTCTCGGGGGGGCTGATCTAGAGTCCGTTCGGGGCTCCGGAGAGGGGAATCTGTCGCCGTCATCATCATCAACCATCCTCCATCACCAATTTCATGATGCTCACTGCCGTGCGTGAGTAATTCCATCGTAGGCTTGCTGGACGGTGATGGGTTGGATAAGATTTACCATGTAATTGAGTTAGTTTTGTTAGGGTTTGATCCCTAGTATCCATTATGTTCTGAGATTGATGTTGCTATGACTTTGCTATGCTTAACGCTTGTCACTAGGGCCCGAGTGCCATGATTTCAGATCTGAACCTATTATGTTTTCATGAATATATGTGAGTTCTTGATCCTATTCTGCAAGTCAATAGTCACCTACTATGTGTTATGATCCGGTAACCCCGAAGTGACAATAATCGGGACCACTCCCGGTGATGACCGTAGTTTGAGGAGTTCATGTATTCACTAAGTGTTAATGCTTTGGTCCGGTACTCTATTAAAAGGAGGCCTTAATATCCCTTAGTTTCCAATAGGACCCCGCTTCCACGGGAGGGTAGGACAAAAGATGTCATGCAAGTTCTTTTCCATAAGCACGTATGACTATATACGGAATACATGCCTACATTACATTGATGAACTGGAGCTAGTTCTGTGTCACCCTAGGTTATAACTGTTGCATGAGGAATCGCATCCGACATAATTATCCATCACTGATCAACTGCCTACGAGCTTTTCACATATTGAACTTTGCTTAGTTACTTTACCGTTGCCACTGTTACAATTACTACAAAGTTGCTACTGTTACCTTTGCCACCGTTACTGTTACTCCCATACTACTTTGCTACTAAATACTTTGCTGCAGATATTAAGTTTTCTAGGTGTGGTTGAATTGACAACTCAACTGCTAATACTTGAGAATATTCTTTGGCTCCCCTTGTGTCGAATCAATAAATTTGGGTTGAATACTCTACCCTCGAAAACTGTTGCGATCCCCTATACTTGTGGGTTATCACGGTGCATCAAGGACATAATTCTTCTGTGCAGCAATGAGAATAATCCTTAGATCACGGACCTAGTACGCATCATTGCTACTATCATCTTTCAACATAGTTTTTCTCTAGGAACATATCAAAAATAAATGGGGAGCTACATCGCGAGCTATTGATCTACAACATAGTTATGCAAATACTATCAGGACTAAGTTCATGATAAATTAAAGTTCAATTAATCATATTACTTAAGAACCCCCACTTGGATAGACATCCCTCTAGTCATCTAAATGATCACGTGATCCATATCAACTAAACCATGTCCGATCATCACGTGAGATGGAGTAGCTTTCAATGGTGAACATCACTATGTTGATCATATCTACTATATGATTCACGCTCGACCTTTCGGTCTCAATGTTCCAAGGCCATATCTGCATATGCTAGGCTCATCAAGTTTAACCCAAGTATTCTGCGTGTGCAAAACTGGCTTGCACCCGTTGTATGTGAACGTAGAGCTTATCACACCAGATCATCGCGTGGTGTCTCAGCACGAAGAACTGTAGCAACGATGCATACTCAGGGAGAACACTTATACCTTGAAATTTAGTGAGAGATCATCTTATAATGCTACAGCCATACTAAGCAAAATAAGATGCATAAAGGATAAACATCACATGCAATCAAAAATAAGTGATATGATATGGCCATCATCATCTTCTGCCTTTGATCTCCATCTCCAAAGTACCGTCATGATTACCATCGTCACTGGCTTGACACCTTGATCTCCATCGAAGCATCATTGTCGTCTCGCCAACTATTGCTTCCACGACTATCGCTACCGCTTAGTGATAAAGTAAAGCAATTACATGGCAATTGCATTTCATACAATTAAGCGACAACCATATGGCTCCTGCCAGTTGCTGATAACTGTTACAAAACATGATCATCTCATACAACAATTTATATATCATCACGTCTTGACCATATCACATCACAACAAGCCCTACAAAAACAAGTTAGACGTCCTCTACTTTGTTGTTGCAAGTTTTACATGGCTGCTACGGGCTTCTAGCAAGAACCGTTCTTACCTACGCATCAAAACCACAACGATTTTTCGTCAAGTGTGCTGTTTTAATCTTCAACAAGGACCGGGCATAGTCAAACTTGATTCAACTAAAGTTGGAGAAACAGACACCCACTAGCCACTTGTGTGCGAAGCACTCAGTAGAACTAGTCTCATGAACACGGTCATGTAATGTCGGTCTGGGCCGCTTCATCCAACAATACCGCTGAATCAAAGTAAGACATGCTGGTAAGCAGTATGACTATTATCACCCACAACTCATTGTGTTCTACTCGTGCATATAACATTTACGCATAGACCTGGCTCTGATGCCACTGTTGGGGAACGTAGTATTTCAAAAAAAATCCTACGATCACGCAAGATCTATCTAGGAGAAGCATAGCAACGAGCGGGGAGAGTGTGTCCACGTACCCTCGTAGACCGAAAGCGGAAGCGTTTAGTAACGCGGTTGATGTAGTCGAACGTCTTCGTGATCCAACCGATCCAAGTACCGAACGTACGGCACCTCCGCGATCAGCACACGTTCAGCTCGGTGACGTCCCTCGAACTCTTGATCCAGTTGAGGCCGAGGGAGAGTTCCGTCAGCACGACGGCATGGTGACGGTGATGATGAAGTTACCGGTGCAGGGCTTCGCCTAAGCACTACGACGATATGACCGAGGTGTGTAACTGTGGAGGGGGGCACCGCACACGGCTAAAAGATCAACTTGTCTTTGGGGTGCCCCCTGCCTCGGTATATAAAGGAGGGAGAGGGAGAGGCAGTCGGCCCTAGGGGGCGCGCCAAGGTGTGGACTCCTACTCCAAGTAGGAATCGCCCCCCCCCTTTCCTAGTCCAAGTAGGAGAAGAAGGGAAAGAGGAGAGAAGAGAAGGAAGGAGGGGGGCGCCTCCCCCTCCCCTTGTCCAATTCGGACTAGGCAAGGGGGGCGCCACCTCTGGTTGGCCCTCTCTCTTCTCCACTAAGGCCCATTGTGGTCCATTAATCCCCCGGGGTGTTCCGGTAACCCCCCGGTACACCGGAAAATACCCGATACACTTCAGAACCATTCCGGTGTCCGAATATAACCTTCCAATATATCAATCTTTATGTCTCGGCCATTTAGAGACTCCTCGTCACGTCCGTGATCTCATCCAGGACTCCGAACAACCTTATTTCATCAAATCACATAAACTCATAATACGAATCGTCATCGAACGTTAAGCGTGCAGACCCTACGGGTTCGAGAACTATGTAGACATGACTGAGACACATCTCCGGTCAATAACCAATAGCGGAACCTGGATGCTCATATTGGCTCCTACATATTCTACGAAGATCTTTATCGGTCAAACCGCATAACAACATACTTTGTTCCCTTTGTCATCGATATGTTACTTGCCCGAGATTCGATCGTCGATATCACCATACCTAGTTCAATCTCATTACCGGCAAGTCTCTTTACTTGTTCCGTAATGCATCATCCCGCAACTAACTCATTAGTCACATTGCTTGCAAGGCTTATAGTGATGTGCATTATCGAGAGGGCCCAGAGATACCTCTCCGACAATCGGAGTGACAAATCCTAATCTCGATCTATGCCAACTCAACAAACACCATTGGAGACACCTGTAGAGCATTATAATCACCCAGTTATGTTGTGACGTATGATAGCACACTAAGTGTTCATCGGTATTCGGGAGTTGCATAATCTCATAGTCATAGGAACATGTATAAGTCATGAAGAAAGCAATAGCAATAAAACTAAACGATCATTATACTAGGCTAACAGATGGGTCTTGTCCATCACATCATTCTCTAATGATGTGATCCCGTTCATCAAATGACAACACATGTCTATGGCTAGGAAACTTAACCATCTTTGATTAACGAGCTAGTCAAGTAGAGGCATACTAGGGACACTCTGTTTGTCTATGTGTTCACACATGTACTAAGTTTCTGGTTAATATAATTCTAGCATGAATAATAAACATTTATCATGATATAAGGAAATATAAATAACAACTTTATTATTGCCTCTAGGGCATATTTCCTTCAATACTTAGAACAAAATATGACTCTATGTGAATGCCTCCGGCGGTGTACCGGGATGTGCAATGAATCAAGAGCGACATGTATAAAAAATGATGAACGGTGGCTTTGCCACAAATACGATGTCAACTACATGATCATGCAAAGCAACATGACAATGATGGAGTGTGTCATAATAAACGGAACGGTGAAAAGTTGCATGGCAATATATCTCGGAATGGCTATGGAAATGCCATAATAGGTAGGTATGATGGCTGTTTTGAGGAAGGATATGTGGTGGGTTTATGGTACCGGCGAAAGTTGCGCGGTATTAGAGAGGCTAGCAATGGCGGAAAGAGCGCGTATAATCCATGACTCAACATTAGTCATAAAGAACTCACATACTTATTGCAAAAATATATTAGTCATTGAAACAAAGTACTATGCGCATGCTCCTAGGGGGATAGATTGGTAGGAAAATACCATCACTCGTCCCCGACCGCCACTCATAAGGAAGACAATAAATAAATAAATCATGCTCCGACTTCATCACATAACGGTTCAACATACGTGCATGCTACGGGACTCACAAACTTTAACACAAGTATTTCTCAAATTCACAACTACTTACTAGCATGACTCTAATATCACCATCTTCATATCTCAAAAAAATCATAAGGAATCAAACTTCTCATAGTATTCAATGCACTTTATATGAAAGTTTTTATTATATCCCTCTTGGATGCCTAT
Source organism: Aegilops tauschii subsp. strangulata (assembly GCF_002575655.3). Classification (NCBI taxonomy): domain Eukaryota; kingdom Viridiplantae; phylum Streptophyta; class Magnoliopsida; order Poales; family Poaceae; genus Aegilops; species Aegilops tauschii. The sequence goes on along the minus strand of NC_053036.3, from coordinate 454,371,428 downwards.
CATATTATGACTAATTTTATAACCAAAGCAAATTACCATGCTGTTTAGAGACTCTCAAAATAATATAAGTGAAGTACGAGAGTTCATCAATTTCTATAAAATAAAACCACCGTCGTGCTCTAAAAAGATATAAGTGAAGCACTAGAACAAATTTTGCCTAGCTCAAAAGATATAAGTGAAGCACATAGAGCATTCTAATAAATAATGATTCATGCGTGTCTCTCTCAAAAGGTGTGTACAGCAAGGATGATTGTGGCAAAATAAAAAGCAAAGACTCAAATCATACAAGACGCTCCAAGCAAAACACATATCATGTGGTGAATAAAAATGTAGCCTCAAGTAAAGTTACCGATAGACGAAGACGAAAGAGGGGATGCCTTCCCGGGGCATCCCCAAGCTTAGGATTTTTGACATCCTTGAATATTACCTTGGGGTGCCTTGGGCATCCCCAAGCTTAGGCTCTTGTCACTCCTTATTCATTAGTCCATCAAATCCTTACCCAAACTTGAAAACTTCACAACACAAAACTCCAACGGAAAATCTCGTAAGCTCCGTTAGTATAAGAAAATAAATCACCACTTTTGGTACTATTGTGAACTCATTATTTATTTATATTGGTGTAATATCTACTGTATTCCAACTTTTCCATGGTTCATACCCCCCGATACTAGCCATAGATGCATCAAAATAAGCAAACAACACACGAAAAACATAATCTGTCAAAAACAGAACAGTTTGTAGCAATCTGGATATTTCAAATACTTCTGTAACTCCACCAATTCTGAGAAATTAGGAAGTCCTAGATAATTTGTTTATTAATCTGCAGAAAGAATCAGTATTTTACCGCACCTCTATTAAACATTAAAACTAATTTCCTAGGTGCAAAAGTTTCTGTTTTTTAGCAAGATCAAATCAACTATCAGCGTAAGCTATCCCAAAGGTCTTACTTGGCGCAAACACTAATTAAAACAAAAAAACACATCTAACCATAGGCTAGATGATTTACTCAAAGTAAAACAGCACCTAAAAAGCAAAGACAAAAATATAATTGGGTTGCCTCCCAACAAGCGCTATTGTTTAACGCCCCTAGCTAGGCATAAAAACACGAACAGATCTAAGTATTATCATCTTTGGCATGCATTCCAGAAGTGGCACTCATAATTGATTCATAAGACAATTTAATTTTCTTTCTTGGAAAGTGTTCCATGCCTTTCCTTAACGTGAATTGAAATCTAATATTTCCTTCTTTCATATCAATAATTGCACCAATTGTTCTAAGGAAAGGTCTACCAAGAATAATAGGACATGTAGGATTGCAATCTATATCAAGAACAATGAAATCTATGGACACATAATTCCTATTTGCAACAATAAGAACATCATTAATTCTTCCCATAGGTTTCTTAATAGTGGAATCCGCAAGATGCAACTAAAGGAACAATCATCAAATTCACGGAAACCTAACACATCACATAAAGTTTTCGGAATCGTGGAAACACTAGCACCCAAATCACACAAAGCATAGAATTCATAATCTTTAATCTTAATATTAATAGTAGGTTCCCACTCATCATAAAGTTTTCTAGGAATAGAAACTTCCAAATTAAGCTTTTCTTCATAAGATTGCATCATATCATCAACGATGTGTTTAGTAAAAGCTTTGTTTTGATTATAAGCATGAGGAGAATCCAACATGGATTGCAACAAGGAAATACAATCTATCAAAGAGCAATTATCATAATTAAAGTCCTTGAAATCCAAAATAGTGGGTTCATTGCTATTTAAAGTTTTAACCTCTTCAATCCCACTTTTATCAATTTTTGCATCAAGATCTAAAAACTCCGAATCATTGGGACGCCTTCTAACTAAAGTTGACTCATCTCCAGTCCCATATTTATCAAGATTTACATTGGAAAACAAAGATTCAATACGAGTGACATCAATCACTTTTAGATCTTCATCATTATTGTCACGGAAACTAGAAGAACACGCTTTTATAAACCAATCTTTCTTAGCACGCATCTTAGCGGTTCTTTCTTTGCACTCATCAATGGAAATTCTCATGGCTTTGAAAGACTCATTGATATCATGCTTAGGTGGAATAGATCTAAGTTTCAAAGAATCAACATCAAGAGAAATTCTATCCACGTTTCTAGCCAAATCATCAATCTTAAGCAATTTTTATTCAATCAAAGCATTGGAATTCTTTTGCGAACTAATAAATTCTTTAACACTATTCTCGAATTCGGAGGGCATCTTATTATAATTTCCATAAGAATTGTTGTAGGAATTACCATAATTATTAGAGGAATTACTAGGAAATGGCCTAGGATTAAAATTACCTCTATACGCGTTATTACCAAAATTGTTCCTACCAACAAAATTCACATCCATAAATTCATTATTGTTTTCAATCAAAGTAGACAAAGGCATATCATTAGGATCAATACGAGCACTCTTACTAGCAAACAATTTCATAAGCTCATCCATATTTCCACTCAAAACATTTATTTCTTCAGTTGCATGCACTTTTTTACTAGTGGAAGATCTTTCGATATGCCATTGAGAATAGTTAACCATAATATTATCTAGGAGTTTGGTAGCTTATCCTAAAGTAATTTCCATAAAATTGCCTCCCGCGGCCGAACCAAAAAGATTTCTAGAAGCAAAATTCAATCCGGCATAAAAGTTTTGTATAATCATCCACAAATTCAAACCATGAGTAGGGCAATTTCTAATCATCAATTTCATCCTCTCCCAAGATTGTGCAACATGTTCACGATCAAGTTGCTTAAAATTCATAATGTCGTTCCTAAGGGAGATGATCTTAGCGAGAGAAAAATACTTGGAAATAAAAGCATCTTTACACTTATTCCATGAATCAATAATATTTTTAGGCAAAGATGAAAACCAAGTCTTAGCGCGATCCCTGAGCAAGAACAGAAATTACTTCAACTTAACAATATCATTATCGACATCTTTTTTCTTTTGCATATCGCACAAGTCAACAAAATTATTAAGATGGGATGCGGCATCTTCACTGGGAAGGCCGGAAAATTGATCTTTCATAACAAGATTCAGCAAAGCAGTATTAATCACACAAGATTCCGCATTAGCATCGGGAGCAACCGGAGTACTAATAAAATCATTGTTGTTGGTATTGAAAAAGTCACACAATTTGGTATTATCTTGAGCCATCATGACAAAGCAAGCAATCCAACACATGAGCACACAAAAAGCAAGCGAAGAAGACGGACGGAAGAGAGGCGAAGAAAAGACGAACCTTTTCGAAAATCGTTTTAGAAGTGGGGGAGAGGAAACTAGAGGTGAATGGCGAATAATGTAATGTGAGAGATGAGAGTTTATGATGGGTACTTGGTATGTCTTGGCTTGGTGTAGATCTCCCCGGCAACGGCGCCAGAAATCCTTCTTGCTATCTCTTGAGCTTGTGTTGGTTTTTCCCTTGAAGGGGAAAGGGTGATGCAGCAAAATAGCGTAAGTATTTCCCTCAGTTTTGAGAACCAAGGTATCAATCCATTAGGAGACTATGCAACAAGCCACCGAATACCTGCACAAACAAACACCAACTTGCAACCAACGTGACAAAGGGGTTGTCAATCCCTTCACGGTTATTCGCAAAGTGAGATCAGATAGAGATGGATAAACGGTAAAGTTATTTTTTTGGTATTTTTGGTTTATGGAACGGAAAGTAAAAGATTGCAAAATAAAGTAAATAGGGAACTAGAATTGTAGATCAAAAACTGATATGATGAAAAATAGACCCGGGGGCCATAGGTTTCACTAGAGGCTTCTCTCAAGATAGAAGTTATTACGGTGGGTGAACAAATTACAGCCTAGCAATTGATAGAAAAGCGCAAAGTTATGACGAGGCAATGATCTGAATATAGGCATCACGTCCGTGTCAAGTAGACCGAAATGATTATGCATCTACTACTATTACTCCACACATCGACCGCTATCCAGCATGCATCTAGAGTATTAAGTTCATAAAGAACGGAGTAATGCCTTAAGCAAGATGACATGATGTAGAGGAATTAACTCAAGCAATATGATGAAAACCCCATCTTTTTATCCTCGAAGGCAACAATACAATACGTGTCGGTTCCCCTTCTGTCAGTAGGATCGAGCACCGCAAGATTGAACCCAAAGCTAAGCACTTCTCCCATTGCAAGAAAAACCAATCTATTTGGGCAAACCAAATCGGTAGTTCGAAGAGACTTGCAAAGATATCAAATCATGCATATAAGAATTCAGAGAAGATTAAAATAATATTCATAGATAAGCTGATCATAAATCCACAATTCATCGGATCTCGGCAAACACACGGCAAAAGAGTATTACATCGAATAGATCTCCAAGAACATCGAGGAGAACTTTGTATTGAGAATCAAAGAGAGAGAGAAGCCATCTAGCTACTAGCTATGGACCCGTAGGTCTGAAGTAAACTACTCACGCTTCATCGGATAGGCAATAGTGTTGATGTAGAAGCCCTCAGTGATCGATTCCCCCTCCGGCAGGATGCCGGAAAAGGCCCCAAGATGGGATCTCACGGGTACAGAAGGTTGCGGCGGTGGAAAAGTGGTTTCGTGGCTCCCCTGGATGTTTTTGGGGTATAAGAGTATATATAGGTGAAAGAATTAGGTCAGGGGAGCTACGAGGGGCCCACAAGGTCGGGGGGCGCGCCCCATGATGTCTACTACGCAACTTTATTCTTGTAGACTCGTGTTGGGCCTCCAAGCGTAGAGTTTTGTAGGACAGTAGCAATTTTCCCTCAAGTGGATGACCTAAGGTTTATCAATCAGTGGGAGGTGTAGAATGAAGATGGTCTTTTGCTCCAAGAAAAATCATCGTGAAAGTTTTATTCCGTTTGGACTCCGTTTAGTATTCCTTTTCTGCGAAACTCTAAAACAACGAAAAAAACAGAAACTGACACTGGGCTCTAGGTTAATAGATTAGACCCAAAAATCATATAAAATAGCATATTAATGCATATAAAACATCCAAAACAGATAATATAATAGCATGGAACAATAAAAAATTATAGATACGTTGGAGACGTATCAGTACGCATTCTAACTTCTTCTAACATTGAAAAGATACGCAAGCTTTGTGTATTTGTGAAAAATAATTTGAAAATAATAATCAAATCTATCAAACTACTTTTTTTATCTTGTCAGGCTGCTCTGTTTACGTAACCAAAATTGCCCTTGACGAATGAACGATTAAGGTTTTGAATTCTCCTCGAGGCAAGAGTGATAATCTTAGAGCATCTCTAATAGACGACATGATATAAGTCTAGATCACTTTTTACATCATGAGAGGGTAAAAACACTCCTCTAATAGATGATGTAAATTCAAACATTCTTACTCGAGATTTGCTTCAGATGCAAACCACGACATCTAAGAGCATCTACAGTCGGGCCCTCAAACCCTCCTCAATCGCCTGGGCGGATCGTCCGGTCACTGTTCGGTCACGCTTTTTCAACCCAGACGGACGCCTCAAACGGGCCTCAAACACCCAGATTGACCGGCACCCCATTTCCATCCCAAATATGGGGCGGATATGGGCGCGTCTGGGCACGCCCGTCATGTCGAACCCATCCTACGCTGGCCCACCCGACCCCACTTATATTCGTCCCATCCATTCGTCGGAGCAAACCCTAGCCACTTCACTCCACTCCCCTCCACTCCTCTCCGCCACCCGAGCTCTACCTCCGGCAGATTCCGGCCTTCTCCGCCATGGCAGACAGCAGATCGGACTCTGACCAGTCCGGATCCGTCGACTGGGGTGTCATCCTGTGTGGGTTGGAGGAGGCAATGGCTGTCCGCATTGCACTCCGACACTCCCAGGAGGACAGCGCCCGGCCGACAAACAGATCTGTCCGCCGCGACACCATAGTGTCGACTCAGCGGGCGCTCGGGTCCTTTGGTGTCGTATCCTCGCGGTCCCGGCAGCCGGAACACCTTTCTTTCCCATCACCGATCGGGCAGACTACGAGCCCCACCAGGAACGGGCGGCCCGCCGTGGGAAGGAGAGGATAAGGGCCGTTGAGGCCCGTATCGCAGCAAAAAGGGCGGCTGATGCGGTGGCGCGGGCGGCCGTAGAGGAGGAAACCATCCGCGCCCGCATTATGGAGAAATGGCAACGAAGGAACACGCACGCCCTCGCCCGAGAGTGGAATCGGGCGGTCCGTGCTATGGCTGGACTACCATCGAAGGAGGACAGCGATGGTGAGGACAGCTCCGGCGACGAGCAGATCCGGCTTGATCCGTACCGCGTCTTCGATCGGTACTTTCGTGAGAAGGACAGCAAGGGCGTCTAGAAGGGCAATGGCAGCCGTGGATGAACTCCACCATAGCCAAACATGCCAAATTTTGGTAGTCCGATGGCATGTTTTGTGTTGCGGATATGATTATTGGCTATGACCCACCCAGGAGGGGCCGGGTTATCCCAATGGTGGTTCATCAAGACGAAGCCCATGAAGATGTTGAAGATGGCGATTCATGAAGCAGACTTGTTAAAAGGGCCCAAAGCCCAAAGATGGCTTAAAGCCCATAAGTGTAAACCGCCATATATGTATAACTTGTATTGTAAGGCAGGTATAATTAGTCACTAGGTCGGACACGTTGCTGATGAGCCGGCCGGGACTCTGTAAGCCGTTGGGCGTCAACCTGTGTATATAAAGGGATGACCCGGCGGCGGCTTAGGGCAAGAGAGAAGAGATCGAAAGCTAGGTCAAGCGTAATCGCTCCCTGGTAATCGAGACATAAGCAGTACCACCTCAAACTGGATTAGGCCTTTACCTTCACCGCAAGGGGCCGAACCAGTATAAACTTCCTGTGTCCTTTGACCCGCTTAACCCCTTTAAGCTAACCACGTTGCGATGGCTCCACGACTAAGTCCTCACACTAGGACATCTGCCGTGACAATTCCACGACAGTTGGCGCCCACCGTGGGGCTATCGCTCGGTGGTTTCGAGTTCTTGAAGGGCAACTTCGAAGGGATCAAGGGATACGCTGTGGGCCGGATGACCAAGAGTCGTCGCGGCAAGCTCTACATCGACGATGCAGGCTGGGGCCCCGAGGCCGGCTCAATCGAGTACGGGTACCGGGTCCCCTTCGGCGTAATCCACGTCTTCATCGGCAAGATCGATGAACCGGGCCCTGAGCCGGACATCTGCACCGACATCATCGAGATGGCTCAGCGTGCACGACCCGCCCGAGTTCAACCCGCCGTAAAGTGCACCTTCGTTGGATTCATCCATGGGGCGGAATTTGAGGAAGAATCCGTGTCCGGCGGTGAGACGGCCATCTACTCTGATGGTGAATCATCCACAGCGCGAGACTAATTCAATGTATCAGTTGCAAGATGGCCGGCTTGGGGGCTATTCCGATGGCGACAGTATTCCGGACCCCTATGAGCCGCCGAATAGGGTCGCAATTTTCATGGCCAGTACACAGCCAGCGCAGAATTCTACAACTGCAGCGGCGATGGTTTCCGGGTCAGCAGCGGCAATGGTAGCCGGGGCCGGAGGCCCTGTGCGCCCGCCGGCTCAGGTCTTGACCGACTTACTGGAAAGTCTGGCAACATTGTTAGCAGCAAATGTTAACCCGGCGAATCAAGATCAGCACAACGCAGAGGTTGCATAATTGCGTGACGAGATAGCACAAGCCAAGGAGGATCTGGCGACTGAGGATGCCAGGATGACTGCGGAGCGAGCTGTTTTGGATGCTCGGGCACAACGGATTCAAGCGGATTCGTACCGGCTCACAATGGATCAGAACGCTTCAAACGAGATTTTAAGGAGGAAGCACCGGAGTCGTTTACCCCCAGTTTACGATCTGCGGAACCTTTTCCCTACGCCTGGGGCAGGAACCAGTAACCCACCAGAGATGAATCGGGTGGTGACCATGCCTAGGACCGGAGCGCCGGTTCAGCCGCGCACAACAGATCCGCTCGTTTGAATAATACCCCTCCATGATATGTGCTGACACCGCCGGGTCACTATTCTAACCCGTTGGATAACATGATCGCTGCAGCGACACGATTGGCGGCTCTCCCAGTTGAAGGCGAGTTTCTAGTTGCGGTTGAAACACGGAGGGCGAGAGAGCTTCTTCAGACAGCTCAGGTGCAGCAGGAGGCATATTCTTATAGTCGTGAGATGATTCACTCGACCCCTCGCCCAAGCCGGAGTTATAGCCGGCACATGGACTCACCGGCCGTTTCAAGCAGTGAAAGGCACCGTAACCAGCCTCGTGGACATGACCCGGCGCGTGATGGTGTTCAGGATTTGGTGGCCCAGGACAGAGTACATCGAGAGGCTGAGCTAGCGGTTCAGCAGGCGACTCATCAACATCTTCCGGTTTATCCGACAACTTTGGTGGAGGCAGGCGTGACCTCTAGAAGCACGGGTGTACCATGTTTAGTGTCGGCTCTGTGTAATGAGCGTCTGCCCAAGGATTTCAAAGGACCTCTTAAGGTGCCTAACTACACAGCCGACTTACCCCCTGAGGCGTGGATTGAGAGTTACGATATGGCCATGGAGCTGTTGGAGGTTAGTGATGCTACATGTGCCAAGTACTTCACCATGATGCTGGATGGGACAGCCCGTACTTCGTTAAAAGGGTTGCCTGCCAATTGCATCGGGTCGTGAGCCGAGTTAAAAGCCCGGTTTATCCAGAATTTTAAGGATACGTGCAAGCAGCCCATGTCGATTGTGGATTTGGATGCCTGCGCTGAAGAAGAAGGTGAGTCAACAACCCATTGGGTGCGCCGGGTCAAAGCTATCCTGCACTCATCGGATAACATCAATGCCGGCTCAGCAGTACTAATGCTAGAGAAGAATTGTCATTTTTTTGCCCCTTAAACAGAAGCTGGGGCGACTCAAGCGCCACTGCACTGACATGGGGGAAATGATGGCGGCTCTCATTAAGTATGCCAACTCTGATAGTACCAAGGACCCCGAGTCTGATGATGAAAAGCCGGGAAAGGGAAGAAAGAGTGGCAACGCCAAGAGCCAGCATCATAACCCGGCGAACCAAGGGCGCAATGGTAAACGCAAGGCTGATAGTAATTCAGATTTTGTAGCCAATACCAACACGCAGAACAATGGTCAGCGTCGTAAGGGAAAGCCACCTCCTCGGGCAGGAGGGTCAGGTATAAATCTAGAGTACATGTTGAATCAGCCTTGCCCAAAGCATGGTACGTGGGAAAGACCGTCCAGTCACCTTTGGAAGGACTGCCACATTATGAAGGAGTTCAAAAATTCCGATCTGTTCCAGAACAATCATGGGCCGGGTGGCGGCCCAGGTTCCGCCTCCCATGGTCCAGACGGCGGCGGCTCAAGTTACGGTGGCGGCGGTTCTAATTCCGGTTTCCAGGGTCACCTAAACAATCAAGGCAATCAGGGTGGTTATCATCAACAGTCCGGTCAGGGGAATCAGCAACAGCAATTTGGGTATCAAAGTAATCCGAAGCAGTTGAATAGTGGGCAGTACCATGTCTTCACCACGAGTTTATGCAAGCGGGACCAGAAGCTCCGTAAAAGAGCTGTGAACACCGTTGAGCCGGCGGTTCCCCGTTACTTGCGATGGTCCGAGCAGCCCATTGTATGGAGTCATGAGGATCACCCGCCCCGGTTTGATAATCCAGGTCAATTGGCTTTAGTGGTGGAGCCTCAGGTTGGAGGGTACAAGTTCACCAAGGTACTTATGGATGGAGGCAGCAGTATTAATATCCTTTACTATGATACTTTCTGCCGTATGGGATTAACTAACAAAAATCTTAAGCCGTCCAATACTGTTTTCCATGGAGTGGTGCCTGGTAAGTCGGCATATCCGGTAGGCAAGATCACTTTGGAAGTGGCCTTTAGAGATGATCATGACTCCCGGGTTGAGGCGCTAACCTTTGAAGTAGTCAAGATTCAAAGTCCATATTCCGCTCTGTTTTGACGGCCGGCTTATGCCAAATTCATGGCACGGCCTTGTTATGTTTATATGCAGCTCAAAATGCCGGGTCACAAGGGGACCATCACAGTGCATGGAAGCCGGAAGATAGCTTTGGAGTGTGAAGAAGGTGACGCTGCTTATGCTGAGTCTGTCTGCGCAACAGAAGAATTGAAGTTTTACAAAGATAACGTTGACCTGGCAGATATGACATCTTTGAAGAAGCCAACTACGGAGCATGATCCGGTCCTGAAGTTTAAGTCGGCGGATGACACTAAGCTAGTTGATTTCGTTCCTGGCGATTCATCCAAGCAGTTCAGCATCAGTGCTAATCTGGATCCGAAATAGGAAGGCGCGCTCATCGAGTTCATCCGTGAGAACCGGGACATCTTTGCATGGAAACCTTCTGACATGCCAGGTGTACCGAGGGAACTCGCTGAGCAGACTCTTAATATTGATCTGAAGTTTAAGCCGGTCAAGCAATCCCTTTGTCGTTTTAATGAAGAGAGGCGTAAGACCATTGGTGAAGAAGTGGCCCGGCTCTTGGCGGCTTGGTTCATTGTTGAAGTTTTTCATCCTAAGTGGTTGGCTAACCCGGTGCTAGTGCTTAAGAAGAATGACACTTGGCGTATGTGTGTGGATTACACGGACTTAAATAAGGCTTGTCCGGCTGATCCTTTTGCTCTCCCTTGTATTGATCAAATTATTGATGCTACGGCGGGTTGTGAGCGTTTGAGCTTTTTGGATGCTTATTTTGGTTATCATCAAATCAAAATGGGAGTTAAGGACCAGGAGAAGACAGCATTCATTACTCCGTTTGGAGCCTTCTGCTATGTGTCCATGCCCTTTGGGCTCAAGAGTGCCCAGGCGACTTACCAACAGTGTGTGCAAAATTGCCTTCATAATCAAATCGGGCGTAATGTTCATGCTTATGTGGATGACATTATGGTGAAATCCAGAAAGAAGGAGACCCTAATTGATGATTTGAAGGAGACCTTTGACAATCTCCGGGTTTATAAGGTGATGCTTAACCCGGCCAAGTGTGTCTTTGGTGTACCAGCTGGTAAGCTTTTGGGTTTTTTGGTTTCTAAACGAGGTATTGAAGCTAACCCGGAGAAGATAAAAGCCATCGCCTCTCTGGCTAAGCCGGCATGTATTAATGATGTTCAGCGTTTGGCGGGTCGTATTGTGGCTTTAAGCCGGTTGGGTGAGAAGGCTATCCCTCTTTACCAGATGATGAAGAAGATGGATCACTTTGTTTGGAGTGATGCTGCTAATCAAGCGTTTGAGGATTTGAAGAGACAGTTGGCTGAGCCGCCCGTTCTCGCTGCTCCCATTGATAAAGAGACTTTGTCGTTGTATGTGGCTGCCAATAGCTGAGCTGTCAGTGTAGCCATTGTGGTGGAAAGGAAGGAGACAGGCAAGGAATATTTGGTTCAACGGCTGGTGTACTACATCAGTGAGGTACTTATTGAGTCCAAGCAGAGGTATCCGCATTGGCAGAAGCTTGTGTATGGGGTTTTTATGGCTAGCCGGAAGCTTAAGCAGTATTTTCTGGGTCATCCTATCACTATAGTTAGTTCTGCCCCTTTAGGGGATATCATTCAAAATAGAGAAGCCATAGGTCGGGTAGCCAAATGGGCCATTGAGCTTGGACCTCATGGTTTGAAGTATGTGCCTCGTACAGCCATCAAATCTCAAGCACTTGTGGATTTCATCAATGATTGGACAGAGTTGCAGATGCCCGAAGAGAAGCCAGATAACACATATTGGACTATTCACTTTGATAGGTCCAGGCAGTTGGAAGGCTCGGGAGCTGGAGTTGTATTAACTTCCCCCCGAGGGGATAAATTTTCTTACGTTCTCCGGCTGATGTTCCCTTGTACTAACAATGCAGCTGAGTATGAGGCCTTGCTCCATGGTCTTCGGATGGCTAACGAGGTGAACTTAAGCCGGGTGAGGTGTTTCGGCGACTCAGATCTGGTAGCTCAGCAAGTTTCTGGCACTTGGGATTCCAAGGATCCACTCATGGCGGCTTATCGTCGAGAGGTTGATGATATTGCGGGTCACTTTAAAGGATACCAAGTTGAACATGTTGATCACAGGAAAAATGAGGCGGCTAATTCCTTAAGCCGGTTAGGGTCTCAGCGTAAGCCGGTGCCACCTAACACTTTCCTGGATATTCTGCATAACCCTTCTGTCAAATTACCTATAGAGGAAGATCTGGCTATTCCTGGCCCGGATGCACAGTTGGTGGCAGATCTTCATGCGATTCCTGATTAGACAGTTTCATATTTGGCTTATATGACCCGGGGTGAGTTGCCTGAGGATGAAACTTTGGCCAGACAGGTAACCCGGCGGTCTAAGTCAATGACTATTGTCAATGGAGAGTTGCATCATCGCAGTGTCACAGGGGCGTTTCAACATTGTGTTTCTCCTGAGGAAGGCTGTGAGATTCTACGAGAGATTCATGAAGGAGATTGTGGTCATCATGCCGGTTCTAAATCTCTCGTGGCCAAGGCTTTCCGTCATGGGTTTTATTGGCTGACGGCTCACGATGATGCTGAGGATCTAGTCAGTAAATGTGATGGTTGTCAGAAGTTTTCACGACGAGCTCATGTACCGGCTCAAGAATTGCGGATGATTCCTATTGCTTGGCCGTTTGCAGTCTGGGGGCTTGATATGGTTGGGCCTTTCAAAAGTTCCAAGGACAAAAAGACCCACCTTTTGGTGGCGGTTGACAAATTCACAAAGTGGGTCGAAGCAGAACCGGTCAGTAAGTGTGACGCAGCAACAGCGGTTCAATTCATCAAAAAGGTGATTTTTCGCTTTGGTTTTCCCCACAGCATTATAACTGATAATGGCACTAATCTATCCAAGGGTGCTATGAAAGAATTTTGTCAACGTGAGCATATTTGACTTGATGTATCGTCAGTGACTCACCCCCAATCTAATGGTCAAGCTGAAAGAGCCAATCGAGAAATTTTGAGCGGCATCAAGCCCCGGCTTATGGTTCCTTTGCAGCGAACGCCGGGTTGCTGGGTGGAGGAGTTACCCTCAGTGCTATGGAGTATCAATACTACCCCCAACAGATCTACGGGTTACACTCCCTTCTTCATGGTTTACGGGGCAGAGGCGGTTCTCCCTAGTGACATCCGTCACGACTCGCCCCATGTGGCGGCTTATGTTGAAGCTGACAATGAAAAAGCACGTCAGGATGCACTTGACCTGTTATATGACGAGCGTGACATCGCGGCGGCAAGATCTGCGCCGTTATCGCAGCCGCCGGGTTAAAACCAGAACTTTTCAAGAAGGCGACCTGGTGCTCCGGCTTATTCAGGATCAGACTAATATGCATAAACTATCCCCACCTTGGTAAGGGACTTTTGTGGTCAGCAACAATCTGAACAATGGGTCATACTACCTTATTCGATGTTCGAGACCAAAAGGACTCACACACGTCGGAGGAGGAGACCCGTCGGCCATGGAATATTGCTCATCTTCGGCCTTACTACACTTGAGCCACCGGCTCTTACAATGTACATATTTTGACAATGTATATATTATGATGATTATAACAAAGCCGGCATCCCTGACAACGCAGGGCCTCTGTCGTTTCATTTCCAAGAATAATGAGTCTTTTTCATTACAAATGGTCATTTGGGGGCTTCCTGCTCATTGAGCATAGCTGTGAATATCCCTGTTGATCGGCTCAATGCCACATTTTCCATGGTCACTTGGGGACTTCCTGCTCATTGAGCATAGCTGTGAATATCCCTCTTGATCGGCCCAATGCCACACTTTCAATGGTCACTTGGGGGTTTCCTACTCATTGAGCATAGCTGTGAATATCCCTCTTGATTGGCTCAATGCCACATTTTCCATGGTCACTTGGGGGCTTCCTACTCATTGAGCATAGCTGTGAATATCCCTCTTGATCGGCTCAATGCCACACCTCTAATGGTCACTTGGGGGCTTCCTGCTCATCGAGCACAACTGTGAATATCCCTCTTGATCGGCGCAATGCCACAAAGCACTTGGGGGGCTTCCTGTTCAAACATAGGTGTATTCACCAAAGAGAACATAGTGTTACTACCCTTGTGAGCTGGGTTGGAACACCAGGTGTATTCACCAAAACCTTCTGGGTTCTCCTGCTTTGTGGAATTTGCCACTCCGCCTGGGTAATCCCGGAATGACAAGTCGAACTCTTGACAAGTTAATCTTACATAGACCCTGAACTTGTCAATGTTAAAACGGCGGTCATGTGAGGCCGGATTCACAAAGTGTAAAAGGTTAACTCAGTGGCTTGGCGGCCCATGAAAGCCTCGTTTTCTCGCGTTGATTCGTTTTTTGAACATTTTTGGGTTCATCTTGACATATGACTTAAAAATGATTCAGGCCATGTAGCCTCAATTCTTACAGCTCATATTTGAGTATATCCGTGGTTTCTGATAACCCGGCCTGGCTTTGGACGATAAGTCGCCAGTATATGGTGATATTAAATACTTGGAAGTATTGTCTTCTAAGTTTTGGGTTATCACCCTTACTGCATTGGTATGGTAAGCCGGCAGTTTAATCACATATCACAGGTATGATATTTTTTATTATATCTAATTATGATTAAACTGACCCTGGTTATGAACTGTTATAGTCACCAGTGGTTTATATGGGGTATTATGACCCGTCCTGCGGTAAACCACCAGGGCACTTGTGATCTACTTGTGTGCAGGATCATGATTAATCTCATCTACATAAATCGACGTCATCATAAGCACAAAAGGGTAGCTTTTCAAATGGGGGATCAAACAGTGTGGTGCAAAACAAAAACGTGCACGATGGCACGACAGATCAAAGTTTCACTAGCCTATTACATGGCTCAGTGAGCCAAAAAAGATCAAGTGTTTTCAAAGGATCAAATATATAACCCGCCCGGCGGATTACTCTTCTTGGCCTTGATGACTTGAGGCTTCTGGATCATACTTCTCCAGTTCTTCGTCCTCCTCCGCCGTTTGGAAATTTGGTGAGGACCAATCGATGCCACACAAGGCTTGAAATTCAGCTTCATCATCTATAAGTTCAGACGGTTCAACTTCAGGGGCGAAAGTATGCTTACAAATTGGGGGATTAGATCCATCACTTTATAAGCCGGCGTGGGCATCTTCTGATTCTCCATGTTATAAGCCGGTTGGTATTTTGAAAGATCCGTTTCATTTGCAATCAGGCTGGCCAGGGGACGTATCTCCTTTACGCAGGCAGCAAAGTCTTTCTTCTCAAAGGGAGTGCCATCTTCCTTTAAGCTTGGGTACCCAGTAGCTATCTCGGTCGGGTCTAGCTCTGTTAGCCATGCCTTGGCCCGGCTTAAAGCTATCACGGCACCGGCTCTTGCAGATGACCGCTTCATCTCGTCAATCCTAGCAGGTAGAACAGAGAGTTTTTTCAAGACATCACTCAAGAGAGTAGGGCTTGATTAGTCGGAGAGATCGTAGCCAGTGCGTCCTGAGCTCCAGTATATAGCTGTTCAACAAGTGTATAAACAGCCTTGAGCTTCACAAGCATCTCTTGGTCAAGATTGCGGCTCCTCGGACCTGAGTAATAATTATGGATTGGTTAGAGGCGGTTTATACCATCAAGGAAGAGATTCAATTTTTATGATAACAAGGCGACTCACCAGAGATAGCAGAAACCATCTGGGATACACGGTGTTTTAAACCAATAAGCTCAGTGGTTACCTCTTGAAGAGCCGCCTCCGCTTTTTCAGCCCGCTGCGTCAAAGCAGTCTTCTCTTTAGCCCAGGCCTTTCTTTCAGCCTCAAAACTGGTATTCAGCTTTTCCATTTCAGTCACGCTAAATTGGAATTTTGAATCAGCTTTCCGGGTCTCAGATTCTTGATTCTCCAGCTGGGTCTTTGCATCAGCCAATTGCGATTGAAGTTCAGCAGTGGCGTCCTGTACAAACACAGAGTTGCAAACACATTCATATCCGGGTTACAGGAATATAAGTCCCAAGCACTTTGCAAGCAAGAGTACTTGGCACTTGGGGGCTAATGCCTGCCGAAAAATTCTTCATACAACGGCTCATGTGAATAAGTCCCAGTCACTTTGCAAGCAAGAGTACTTGGCACTTGGGGGCTAATGCATATTGCTTGCGTCTCCTTACTACTTTATGATGACCCGGTTGTGCTGTAAACAATCACAGCCAGTTCATGGGGGCTACACAGGTAAGCTCTCCTTTATAAACACTGGTGAGCAAGACCGGCTCATTCATGCTGACTAAACCGGCCCTTGGGGACTATTGTTGCAATGTTAATTGTTTAAAATCCGGTTTAACTCTAAATGTGAAAACCGGCCTTGGAAGGATTCTACCAAAGATGCTCATGGTTATTCTAAGTCTACAACATATTCAATCCTATCATACCCAGTAGACTTGGGGGCTGGCAGGATGTACATAACTTATTTAAGCAGGAATTCATACCTCATATTTTTTATGCATCTGCTTCACCATATCGATTTCAAGATCGCGGCTGGTGTGTACTTGGTTGAGGTAGCCAGAGAGTACTTCACTACTGCTCAATTGAGAATAGTGTGCGACATCAAATCTCACTTTCCGCTTTTCAATGAACTCCCGTTTAGCGGAGTGCTTAGCCAAGACATTTGGATTTCCTGGTTGTTTAAAGCCGGTGCCAGTGATCATAACATCGTCGGCATGTGTCTCTGACGGTTTAAGTGGGCTTGATGATTCAGTACTCAAAGGATTGAGTTTTGTCTGGTCACTGGAGAGGTCGGGAATCTCTGGTGGAACATCATGGACAGGCTCGTCGGGTTGTAGCACGGAGGTGTCAGATGCTGGAATTTGTTGTTCCGGCTCATGAACTTTGGGATCTTCAGCCGGCTTGATCACCTTTGCCTTCTTGCTAGGCTTTGCCTTTCCACTGCATGGGTCATGAAAGGTCAGTACAGATATAAAAAGTATAAGGAGATAGAAAATGAAAAATTGTTATTACCCAGGAGCAGTCTTGAAAGCCGGCAACTGGGTGTGTGATGAGTCACCAGAAGAAGAGCAAGAATCCTCCTGGTAGTTTGAATCGGAAGAATTAAGTGGATGGCGAATGAGACCTGCTAGTGGATAAAAAGAGTTTAAGTTTGGAAGGACCTCGTTTCGACGTTTCCACGGAACTGGAGTATTCGATAAGACAGAGGATAATTCTTCACCTCCACTGGTCCGGGTCTGTCGCCATTTCTCGTGTTGCTGTTGCTTCAAAAGAAAGTGAGGATCCAAATGAGCTAAGGGGTGTGAAAAGCTTACTTTCCGGGTTACTCGTCGAATTTTCTGTCTTGGCAAAGGTGTTGAGCCGGAGGAAATAATAGTTACCTCTTCTTCAACTGCTTGGCTGGCCCCCGTGTCATCCTGATAATAATCAGTGTCAATAAGATAATTGAAAAAGGAGCCAAGGGAGTCAAGGGCTACCTCCGACTCAGAGCTGTCATTCAGTTCAAACATCTCGGAAGCACTTGATTTCTTCTTAGTTTTCTTGGCGGCTTTCTTGGCAGCCCTGGCCTTTTTGGCAGCTTCATGGTCATATGTCTTTTTCCAAAAATCCGATTCAGCCTATGAAAGTCATCAAAGTTGAGTTAATAGAACATTTGAATGATGAGGTAAAAGTAAGTGATTTAGAGACTCGCATCCGGTGGCGGGTTAAGCTTGCAGAAAGGGTTCAGACCCACTTTGCTGCAGTCTTCCGGATCTTCATTCAGAAGGGTCTTTGTCATTTCATTGATTGCCACATCAGTTAAACGCACGGAGCTGTGGCGCAGTGGATCCTTTATACCACCCGTCTAAGTACACATTAAGCCGGGCCGGCGGCTCAAGGGTATGATTCGCCAAGAAACCCAGCACCGAACCAAGTCAATGCCAGTTAACCCATTTCCCAGCACAGCCTTGACCTTTGCAACGGTGGGGGCAAGCTTGGCACGTTCAGCGGTGGTAAGCTTTTGAAGAAGACGATGCTTTGGGTCAAGACGCTGAACACGATAACCCGGCAATGTATCCTCGTCAGCCGGAGAGGTATCTTTGCAGTAGAACCATGTTTGGTTCCAATCTTTAGGGTGACTCAGCAAGCAAGCATAGCGGAAGATAGCAACTCTTCTTCGTTGAATTGAGATTCCGCCAAGTTCCAAACTGGGTCCGTTCATAAACTCGTTTTAGCGGTTCAAATAAAAATATTCCCTAAAGAGTTCAACACTAGGCTCCTCTTGAAGGTATACTTCGCAGAAAACTTGAAAGTTGCAGATGTTTGACACGGAATTGGGTCCGATGTCTTGAGGATGAAGTTGAAAGAAGTGCAGAACATCTCGAAAAAATTTAGAACCGGGCGGTGAGAAGCCCTGATTCATGTGATCAGTGAAAACAATGACCTCATCATCCTTTGGCTGAAGTCTTTCTTCGTTTGGATTGGGGGCGCGCCAATGCATGACATTTTTTGCTGGTAAATAGCCGATTTTGACAAAGTCTTTGAGCGTGTTCTCAGTGACAATGGAGGGAACCCAATTACATGAAGTGACTGTCTTCGGCGGAATTGTGAAGAAAGAAGCCTAAAAGAAAGAAAAATGTTGCCGGTTTAAGTTGATTCATTAAGCCGGAAGTAAAACGCTACAGTATATATTCAGAGTGGCGGCTTAAATAGGGACTAATGACATATGTCTAGTGGTAACCGGTGATGTAAGCCGCCATGATCAGTTTGGTATCTATCAAGAGTGAAATCTGCTAAGTGTTGAATAAACAGGTTTTACAGACTGGAGCAGGTGATTTGGATCTAGCATTGTGTGAAAAAAGAAAATAAATCAAAGCCTAAAAATTGTGGCAGCGGAGGAACTAACACATTGGCAAGATTTCTGCATCTAAAGGGTATGTTCAATGATTAAGACAAAGGATAGAAACAAGTTCTGCATATTTTAAAGGCCATTTTTGGATCAAAGTAAGGATTAAACAGAAGCGTGATGAAGAACGATGATGGACTCATAAGAACTACAGAAACCCTAATGGAGATCTATGATGGAGAAGGTAAGGTGCTTACTGGATCCGATGAGCAATGGAGAGGCGTCGCAGTTTCTCTGGTTCCGTTCAGGTCGATGCAGCGGCCAAGGTCGAGGAAGACGATGAGCTTCGCGGCAGCGACAGTGCTCACGTGTGCAGATGCGTCGCGGAGAGAGGTGGAAGACGAGAAGAAAAAGAGGGGAAAATGAGAAGAGGGTGCTTGACCCTATTTATAAGGAGAAGGGTAACAAGTGGGCGTGAAAAAACGAGGAGGCCAAAGGATGATTATCCAGCCGCTCGGACGCCTCAATTTTCGGGATAGTTATTAAGGATAAGGATCTGCTAAGATATGCTGGGTATTGTGCAGATTAAATGGCAAATGACGTCATGGCGGGTTTCCGTAATTCTAGGAGAAGACGTCATGGCGGGTTACAATGTCTCGCAAGAGCAAACAAAGAAGGATTTTTTATAAAAGTGCTAAAGATTGACATGAACAAGTTCAAATCAATCTGGGGCCTAATGTTGGGGATATGATTATTGGGTATGACCCGCCCAGGAGGGGCCAGGTTATCCCAATGGCGGTTCATCAAGACGAAGCCCATGAAGATGTTGAAGATGGAGATTCATGAAGCAGACTTGTTAAAAGGGCCCAAAGCCCAAAGACGGCTTAAAGCCCATAAGTGTAAACCGCCATATGTGTATAACTTGTATTGTAAGGCAGGTATAATTAGTCAGCAGGCCGGACACGTTGCTGATGAGTCGGCCGAGACTCTGTAAGCCGCTGGGCGTCAACCTGTGTATATGAAGGGACGACCCGGCGGCAGCTTAGGGCAAGAGAGAAGAGATCGAAAGGTAGGCAAGTGTAATCGCTCCCTGATAATCGAGACATAAGCAATACCACCTCAAACTGGATTAGGCCTTTACCTTCACCACAAGGGGTCGAACCAGTATAAACTTCCTGTGTCCTTTGACCCACCTAACCCCTTTAAGCTAACCACATTGCGATGGCTTCACGACTAAGTCCTCACACTAGGACATCTGCCGTGACAATTCCATGACATTTAGTGTAGTGTGACGGAGTAGCCGAACGATGCGTGTGCGTCGACAGTTACATGAGATTCTATGGATTTGAGATATGGTAATTATGGTATCCGGATGTGGATCACATTATTTAAGGGGTGCCTGGTCAGTGCCCACGGTGCGTCCGCAGGCGTTTGATGGCCGGGTGTAGATGCTCTAACCATGCATTCATGCTGCTCAGCGAAGGTTCAGCGAATAGCATTTTCCCTCCGCTGCAAAAGCAGAAAAACACACCTGCACCGCTCGGCGCATCACACTTGTGTGGCTACGTGCAGAGACCACGCGAGAGGAGTATCATGAGTCCATCACGCAATGGAGACGACGGGGACAGATGACCCGACGACACCGCCACGTCCCCGCACCCTGCAAAGTGGCGAGCATGCACGGCGCCGCGCCGCTCCGATGTTGTCAAAAGCTAGTAGAAAAGAAAGAGAAGCAAAGTCAGCTTGATCCCCTCTCCTCCTGTCCTCCCACAAAAAGGGCGCCGGGAACGGGCAGCGCCCGCGAACTTTCCTAGCCCCGCAATCTCTCTTGCGCTTTCCTAGTCCCGGCACCGGTAGGCCGCTGTCCACACGTAAACAAGCGGGCAAAGATCGATCGATCGATCAAACCCGTTGCTGTACCATCCGAGGCCGCACGAATCGCAGGGACGCCGTCTCCACATAAACGCAATCTTTTTCCCAGGCCGAGAATTCAGACGATCTATTGGCACGGGACCAGCGGCGGCAGCGGCAGCAGCGCCGAGCGGGACAGAGATATGGTTAGATACAGATAGATAGATAGATAGATGAGCTGACAACAATCTTGCTCCAGTACTTATTAACGTTTGATGCGTGACAGTGATCCGGTCCCGTGATTCATTTCATTTTCGCCACTTGCTCCCCTCTCTGTCGGCTTCCTACGCCTCTAGTATAGTAGGACAGCTTGGCCGGGCCCCGTGCATTTTCCACGCAATGGACAAAGCAGGGGATGCGAGCAGCGGCGGCAATGGCAATTGTATCTTTCTTTTTTTGACGAGGGAACGGCGGCAATCGTTGTATGTTGCGCGCGTTAGGTGAAACTTGGACGGGGGCCGGCTGCTTCTTTTTAGTACTGCGAGTGGCTGATATCACCGGCTGCTTCAGGTAGACTGCCAATTGACCTCTGGTTGCAGTCGTGTCCTGATGTTAACCGTATTGCTACTTTTTCCTTGGATCGTTGTCACCGTATTTTGTCGAGACTGGAAGAGGCTGGTCAATTTTTGTTCCTGGTGGATACGGCAGAGGACGCACACAGATTTCTCTGAACTATAAAATGGCGGATGCACATAGATCTGCTATGCTGACATGCGTAGACGCCAGGAAGTGAAGACTAGTAGTACCGGCCATTGTACGAAAGTGGAATTCTTTGACTGGTTACACAATTAAAAATATAGTGCGCCCGCGCTTCCCGAGATCGAATTTTGACCATAAATTTAACGAACGAGACCGACTGCGGCGGGAGAAAAAGTTACATAATTAAAAACTTCTTTCGAATACGAATTCACTGATATAACTTTTGCTCCCGCCGCAATCGGTCTTGATAGTTAAATTTACGGTCAAAGTTGAAGCACGGAGATAGAGAAAGCACTACATTATGGAATGGAGGGAGTATATGATTTCCTTGAAACTGTCGGTTTATCAGACAATCAGAGGAAGACGGTGGCATGCAGGTCACACTGGTAGGGCTCATCGAGCAACAGAGGGCCCAGAGCTTCAAATGGCTCACGGAGAAGCGAGAGGCCGCATTGCCTGCATGATTTCGGCGGGAAGGGCCCCCTCCGCCTGTCCGAGTCAATCAGACGGATTAAAAAAAAATCGCACGGATTAAAGTACTACTCCTACCAGCTAGACTGAAAAGAAAAGGAATTAGCGCGGCGCATGGCAGACAGGATGATCAACGCGAGCTTGTAATTTTGTTGGAAATTGGCAGTAGCCTGGCCGCTCGGTGCAGCCATGAGGAAAGGGTGGCCAAGCCAGCCGGCGTGACATATAGGGCGCCGGAGGCGGCGAGCTCAGGGTGCGACGACGACCCCAAGCGCTAGCGGACCCTCAGTTTTCATTACGAAATTAGGCCAACTCCACGCGACCCATTCTGTCCGCGCGCGTCCGTTTGAGGTAAAACGGACGAACCAGACGGCCCAGCGAGCGCGGCGCAAACGCACTTTTGTTCGTTTTGTGTCCGCTTTCGACCCATCCCCGGCCCAAGTTTACGTCGTTTTTGGGATGAAACGGACAGCACGCGGACGCCGGGCCATCTGCGCGTGTCCTCCCTGGCCCGCCCGTCGGTGGCACAGGGGCGCCTTTTTCTATCCGCCCCCTCCCTCCCTCCCTCCGGCTGCACGTCCTCCATTTTTCTCCACTCTTCCCCACTCTTCCCTCGCCGCCCCCGCCGCCGCTGCTGCCATTGTAGCTGTGCAGCTCGGACGCGCGCTCGCCCAGCCCCTTCCCCTCGGCGCCCCCGAGCTACCCAACCACGGCCACCTGTTTTGCGCACCCGCCGGCCGGATTTGGGGCGGATCCGGTCGGTCTTGAGCTCGCCCGGCTGTGGGAGGCCGCGCCACGCCATGGACTGGCCGGACACCAGGCCGAAAGGCCATGGCAGGGCCGCAAGGCCACATGCAGGCAGTGGCTCCTCCTCTAGCCGCTCGGATCTACACCATCGGTGGTCCGTCAGCAGATACACGAATGACGGTCGGCCGGGCTCGATGCTAGCCCAAAAGCTTGTCGGCGCACCATTGCCGCTCACTAAGTGCGACCACTTCCTAAAGAAGGTCGTGCGCCGCGTGTCAACAACACCGGAACATCCCGGATGGGTGTTCATCAAGTGCTTAAACGATGGGGTATGTGTGCTTTTTTTAGCTTCGGTTTGTGCTCTAGATGACTAGTTGTGCTAACTTCAAATTTTGTTGTGTAGAATGGATGCAAATTTTGGTATTGAGAAGAAGAGTACATCGATATATTGATAGAGCGCAATTTAGTAGATCTTCGTGCACTTGTAGCTAGCATAGAGGCTGTAGATGAGACAAGTGCACTTGTTGCTAGATTAGAGGCTAGACACGAAACTAGATGCGAGGAAGCAACCTCTACTTTTTTAGACTCGAAGAAGAAAGAAACACGCAAGATGGAGGCGGCTCCTCCACAGATCAACAATGAATGCATCGAAAAGGCACTAATCCAACTTGCAGGAGCAGTTATGGAAGTTGGATATCTTTTAAAATGTATTCTTGTGGTTCTTGTTTTTTTTGGTCTTACTTTTCTAGTTAAAATTTGGTGATGTATTCCCATGTATCAAGAATGAATGATGAAAAAAAGTTTAAGGGCTTGCATAGAAAAAGTACGCGGACAGGATGCGGTCGGGATGCGTCCGTGCATTGGGCGCACGGCCACCGCATCCCAGGACACGCCCGGACACGACCCCATCTTCCTACCCGAACGGACAGAATCCGGTCAAAACGGACGTCCGTTTGAGGTCGCGCGGTGAAGTTGGCCTTAGAGCATCTATTGAGTGTCGCATGCCACCACACCTCACCAATTCAGGACTGCAGCATCTCAGAGCATCTCCAGCTGCGCCCCCAACAGGCCCTCCCCAGGCGTTTTTGCCGCGCCGGCGCTGAAAAAAGGCCCAGTCGCCCCCCCAGAAGCCCGTTTTTCGCCGGCTCGGGCCGAATCTGGTGCCGGCGGATCCAGGTAGAACCCGGCGCCCTGGGGGGAACCTGGGGCGCCGGCACAAGCGAAAAGGCGCGCGTGGGTCTGCCCTGTCGGCGAGTCGAGCGCCTCTTTCCGCCGTTTCTCCCCGCTTTTCCCCAGTTCCCTCCCATTTTCTTCTTTCCTCCCGCCAATCTCTCTCCCGCTTGCCTCCCAGCCGGCCGCCATGGCACCGAAGAAGTACGTCGTCCCCCGCGCCGCGGCAACCGCGACCGCCTCCGTCGCCCAGCCGAAGCAGAGGAAGCCGAGGGCGCCGCCGTCCAAGCCGCCGGGCATGACAAACGCCGATTGGAGGATAGAAGTACAGCGACGGGAGGCCGTCACCGCCGACCGGCGGAATAGGGCCCTCGCCAAGAAGGCCCGTGACAACGCGGCATGCGCGGCTGCGGATGCCGCTGCCGCTGCCGCTTCCGCGGACCAGGCCGAGGCCGAGGCGGCACGCGCGGGGATGATGAATCCCCCCGGCAACCACGCGCCGTACGCGCCCTGGGGCCAGCAAGGTGTCGGGCCTCCGACGCCGCAGCCATGGGGATCGCCGGGCTACGCCGACGGGGACGTGCACGGTGGGTTCAACCCAAATGTCACGTTCGCCCATGGACACCCGGCCCAGCGCACGCCCTCGCCTGCCTTCACCGGCGTGTAGTACCCTCCATACAACTACTCGCCGCCTGCGTACGCGTCCTCCCCGACGCCCCCTCTCCGGGCGCGTCAGAAGGGCGGCTGGACGGCAACAAAGGTGCCAAGAAGGGGAAACACGCCGACGCGGCCACCGCTCGCGTGCAAGAATCCATCCAACACTGCCTCGCCGACGCACAGGCCCAGGCCGTCCTTCATGAAGAGAAGACCGAGGCACGGTGGTCGGCGTTGATGTCGACAAGCGTCGTCAAGCTCGACCTACTCTGGACCAACGTCGCCGCGAAGAAGAGAAACACCGACCTGGCTTTCCTGCTGGGCGGGGCGGACATGCTCCAGAGCACCGACGAGGCGGTCAAGGCGTGGTACAGGGCGCATGTCGGCCTCATCCTGGACCAGCTTCCCTCGACGACGCCGCCCACGCCCACGACGACGCCGCCCACGCGCACGCCGACGCCGCCAACAAGCCCGACCGATGATGCCGCCGAGACTGCCCGCAGAGCAGAAGCCACGCCGCCAAGCACAGAGACCCCGTCAAGCCCGCACACGCCGTCTGATGCGCGTTTCTGTTCTGATTTTTGTACGCCGAACTTTTCATCGATCGCCGATCACCGCTTGATCGCCGGATTGTGGCATTTATTTTTGGGCGCGGGAATAACTACGTTTGAATTTGCCAGGCTGGGGGGCGCCTGGGGCCGTGGCTGGGAGCTAGGCCGCCCCCAGGGGCCGAACTAGTGCCGGCTCGCCCCCAGGGCGCAGTTTTTTGGCGCCCTGGGGGGCCGAACGGCTGGAGATGCTCTCAGGCCCCTGTTCTGTCAACACACCAAACTTGGCCACCAACAAGGAGGAGCACGAAACAACAATGAAAGAGAACTGCATAAAATGGGGGGAAGTTTCAGCATAGAGCCACTTTTTTTATTCAGAAAAGCATAGAGCCACATTTGCCCGAAGATCTGGTGCGCCGTCCGAGCCATTTTACTAGCCCAACCCCTAGAAGCCTTTTTCTTTTTGAAGGGTAGACCCATGAACTCGATCCGCCTCCCCGCAGGGGGGATTCGCCGTTGATTTCTTTTCCTGTCGCGTCGATCTGGGCCGGAATCGGCCGCGCTTGATGCCGGGTCGCTTCGTCGATTCGATCCTGTTCGCCCCCGCTATTGCAATTTGATCCGGTCGATTGGGGATAAGCAAAGGGGTTCGGGGATCGTCGGTTTATGAAGTAGCTGGCCTCTGTTGCTGGATCTTAGTTGATCTGATCTGGATTTGCAGCTTGAGGTAGGGGTCCGTAATGTGTGGGCATCTAGCTGGCGTGTAAGCTTGTCTAGAACTGCCTGGGTTGAACTGTTCTGTAGTGGCTGTTGGTATGTACGCTAAATTAACCCGATTAGAGCATCTCTAATAGATGGTTCAAATTTTGACGGTCCAAAATCGGAGATGTAAATTTTGGACCGTCAAAAAGTGCATTTTGGAGCTCCGAAAAAGGCCAACTTCAACAGATGGTCCAAATTCATGGTCCATGGCTGCTGTTCAGCCACTGTACAGCCGCTGTCCAGCCACTGTACAGCCGCTGTCCAGCCACTGTACAGCCGCAAATATTTGAAAATAACATTAAAAAAATTCATGTCCACAATATCAAATTATTACATAGTTCTTCAGATCCAGGAGATGCAATGCAACACAAATACAACATAGCAATCTCTTGATGCAATATAAACGGAACCACCGTGCTTTGGTTTCTTCCTCTTGTGCATGGCCACTAGCATAGCAATCTCCTCTTCTTCATGCAAATCAAATTCCTCGTCCGACGATGAATCATCTACGAAAGATGAGTCAACCGAGCTCATCTACAATGCACACAACCACCGTCAAACATACTATCCAATCCCAAGTTAAATCATCAAGTTTTGTTATTTTTTTTACCTTGGGGAATTCCATCGAACACCTTGTGTGCGCGGTGGAAGAAGATGGCCGCCGGTTGGATTGGCTGCTGCTGACGGCGGCGGTGATAAGAAATGAGGTTGGAGGTCGGCCAAGAGGAGCTCGGCAGGCGGCGAAGACTAGTTCGGCAGCCGGGCGGAGGGCGGCGGGGAGGCGGTCGTGCGGACGGCGCAACGGCCGTGGACAGGCTCACGGCCGACGGGAGGAGGTCGGCGGCAGCCTAAAAGACCCGGCGGAGGCCTACCGCGGCAGCCGGACCGCCGGAGGGGCCGAATCCCGCGCCAGCTACCACTCGATTCGGCGGCGGACGGGCGGCAGCGGGGAGGCGACGGGGGCGGAGGGCGGCGGAGGGGATGTGGGGTGGTGGCGGCGCCGACGGCGAGGTTTTGGGCGGTCGCGGCGGCGGATTCCGGCCGGCTGTGTCGCGGGCGGGAACGGAAATGAAGTGGCGGTTGGGCGTTCGCGGGCGGCGGCTAGTTTTGGACCAGATGCATCTCGTCATGTATATTTGCATCGCGAGGTGTTGCATTTTACATCACGAGGAGGCCGCGGTTCAAATTTTTTTGCATATGGACCGTCTGTTGGAGCAGCGTTTTTTGCCCCAGACGGTCCAAAAGTTAGTTATTTTTACATTTGGACCATCTATTGGAGATGCTCTAACACGTCTTTGTGCAGTTTCGCCCACAAGGGAAAAGATACACGCGGTGGTCAGATTTGTGCTTTCAGAGTTTTTTAATCGTGATGTAACGAACAATCTAATTAACTGAAATAATCACCATCCCAGTCGTAATGATAATGATAAATCTAATTATAATTAAAATAATAATATTCCTTTTTATAGACAAAAATAATAATCTTCACCGCGCCACCCACATTCCTCCACCATGTCGCCACGCCCAACCAACGTGTTTGTGCCTTCATGAGGTGGGCGTGCCTCAGGCTGCAAGTGGACGTGGGCCGCCCATGGTGCCCCCTTAAAAGCCCCCTTAGTTTGCATTCGTGGACACCTAAGATAAAACAACCGAAGAAGTGGAATATGTGGGCTACTGTGTCCACACCGAACCCGTCGCTTGCCACCTTGAGGAAACCCGCCGCAACGCGAGGTGTATGGACCACTCCCCTCTCCTTCTGGATCCTGGGGGTGGTGAACGATGGCAATCTCAAGTGCGCCCCGAAGTAGTCCAGGTCGGGACTTGACTGAAGTCTTCGAGTGGTGAGCAGAAGAGATCAAGACTTGTGACACCTATGCACGCTTGACCTTGGTGCTCAGCGTAGTTGATCTTGGCTTTAGAGATCGCCACTTGCTATGTAGCAACCTCCTCGAGCTAAACACGGGTTTGGTGAAGCTTGTCATGGCCCCAAGCTTCCAGTGGGATCTCGATTGCGGCAACGCCCATCGTGGCGGAGATGAGATTCTGTGTCGGGGAGGCGAAGACGACAATGCCATTCTTCCTGGGAAGGCCAAACTCCGAGTCAACCTGGTAGTCACGGCGGTGTAACTCTTACTACCCCCACTCACTACGTTGCGCGGTGAGCTCTTGCTTGTGGCACCCATGTTTCTCTCGCTTGGTGATGAGTTTGTATGCGCATTGTTTCAAGTTGCTTCCCCTTGGGCTCTTCTCTGTAATGGGGACGTCGAAGTTGGCGGCCATGCCGAAGCCCCGCCCCATGTCATGAAGATCTTGTGCGCCAGATAGTAGCCTGCCTACCCCTAGCCGGTCTCTAGATCGGAATTGAGAACAGACGGCGGGGAGTCGATCATTCCAACCATGTGAGAGCTCTGACATGTAGTGAACGAAGGGAATGATGTTGGCGCAACAACATGGATCGAGTGAAGGTCCCGTGCAGATAACTTGCCGAAGTTGTTGTCTATAAAGTACATGCCTTCGAAAGCGCAGAAGTCTTGCCTCTCGTTGAAGGAGATGGCAAGGATCCGAGCCTCTGCCATCTTGGAGGCGAAGTAGAGGGCGTCAAGGGCGAGATCCCAACCTGATGTGAAGCCACCGACCTTCGTTGACAAGGCCATCCTGGTCCACTGAAAGGATCCGCGCGCGCAACCCTACGCGACTAAAATCGAAGCAAAACACCATAAAGTGGAGATCTACCCGGTTTTGAGGATTGGGGGCGGGGGTGTTAAAATCATACCAAATTCGAGTTCGGGGGTTATTCGTCACGCGTGCCGCATTTTGGGGAGCAGTCGTGTCTCGTCTGCAGTGACACACAAGCACGTATTAATGGGCTGAGCCATAATCATGTAGGCACACATACACCCGTTTTTGTTGGTTTTATTTTTTTCATATTTAAAAAAAATTAAATACATATATTCCAAAAAACTTAATGTACATAATTTTGTAGAAAACACCGTGAATTGGAAAATTGCTAATGCAGTGTAATATTTTTGTTAGTGTAATTTTTATAAAATGTTGATACCAGTCAAAATAATTTCTCTGACATTAAAAAAATGTTCATGCATCTCGAAAAACCATACATGATTTTTTTAAAATATTTTATAGAATGTAAAACATATTTTTCTTACCGTTAAAAAGAAATGTAAGTTTTACTTTAAAATATTCACACATTTTAAAAAATATGTTTGTGACTTTTAAGAAAATGTTTATTTATTTTTGACGTATCATTCAAAAAAAAAATTCAGCGTGTGTTGGAAAAATGTTTAACACGTATTCCAAAAATGTTCAAAAACATGTATTTAATTTTTTTAAACATGGATAAAAATATTTATATGAATATTTAAAATTTATAATATGTGTGGAAAAAATGACTTCATAATTAATACTTTAAAAATTTTGATCATGTATTTTAAAAAGGTAAACGTGTATAAAAAATGTTTCTGATGTATACGAGAAATGTACAATGTGTACAGAATAATTGGACATGTTTTGAAATGCAAGTAAAAATAAAAAACCGAAGAAAACCGGTGAAAGATACAAAGAAAACCAAAAAATGCGAAGAAAAAGTAAAAATGAGAACGAAAATAATAACAATAACCGTACAAAACCGAAAGAGAAAAAGAAAAAAACTCGCCCAGTGGGAGCTACAGTATTGGGCCGTTCCACTAGCCTTGCGCAGGAGGCGAGCCGGAGCCGCCGCGGGGGCTTGTGGGCTCTCTCTCCCTCTCTCCCAAAGCCGTGGGCTCTCTTTCCCTCTCTCCCCCAAAGCCCCCGGCCATGGCGAGCCGCCGCGGAGCGCCTCCGCTGCCCCTCAGGCTCCGGCGGCTCCTCCGGTCGCCGATCTCCCGCTGCGCTTGCTTCATAGTCGCATTAACGGTGCTCCTTGTCGTCCTCTCACTTCGCCAGATCGCCCGCGTCGACCTGCCCCGCTCGGACCTGCCCCACCAGGCCCGTTTCCTGATGCTTCCTCTTCACCTTTGTGTCTGTTAGTACTGTTTTTCCCCGCACTAGTTTGTGCGTTAGGCTTCGGTTTTCGATGCGATGCAGGTCTTGTTTGCACAAATTTCTCTAGGCATGTGCCCCCGCTGGTAATTTCATCTCATTTCTTGTGATGCGCCATGCCTTTTATGCAAAGTAGACCAGGATGAAAGTGTTCAATTATTCTTCCTATTGTTGAAACTAAAGGTTGGTGCAGTTGCTAGACAAACCATCTCGACATCCTGTGAGTGTTGAGCCAGCGAAACTTGAGGATGGTGTATGATTTAATTGTCATACAGTTAGATGCCTGTTTATTTTTTACCCCTTTTTAGTGAAAAGCTCAAATGCCTGGTGTGAAGTGTATTTCTGATGACTTTGAATACGTTGTTAAGAAACATAGTGCTACGTAATGCTCAGTATCCCCTTATAAATTTCTATTTCTTGGATGTTACTTGTATAACAACTTACCATACATATGCATTTGAAAATGAGAAGACCTAACTTCTTATAGAAATCCAAAATTACTTCATGTGCTGGCTAGCCATTTTCTTTAGATGAAACTAATATTGACTCAGTGTGTTCATGGTACTGAACTGGAGTTTTAACTGATGTTCAGGTGCCGAATGAGCAGCTGTGGGTTTCTAATGGCTACGGTTATCATGCTTGTGTCACACCAACCCACAGATATATTGGTATTTTTTTTCTTATGCAGCATTTTTTTAAAACATACCGTGATTCCTACTCTGTTTACTAAGTTGAGTTGCTCTAATTGTTTGTAAATTGGTAAGTGTTTGTTGCTGGCGGTATGAAGTTGGAATTTGGTAGAAACTACCATCGTCAGCCACGCTTGGTGGTTTTTTTTTTGTCTACTAATGAAAATATTACTAGACTATTTAGTCTCCAGTAGGTTTAAATGTGTTTTATTTATAAAAGGATGTCTTCTCAACAGCGCTACTGTTTTGTGAATGTCTCTCTTTTCGAGTAACTAGTGTCTAAACGGAGCAATCTAATGTATATAACTACAATGGTGATATGGCTTAATTAGGATTCTGCACTAGGAGTAAACTTTAGAATAAACAGAGATATAGCGCTTTGTTCAGAGATCAGTTTTACATATATACTCTCTATATGCTTTGCGGTCCTAATTTCTCCTTTAGTGTAACTACCTTTGATCTTCTTAATTCTTATATGTAAGTCAAACATCTAGGTGCAGATGTGCAGTATCTTACATTTGATAATAAGAATATGTGCTTTATGTGCAATAGGAGTGATACAACAATTATGGTATAGCTTATTCTTCTAGTCCTTATTTTAGGGTCAAATGTCCCTGAATCTGTATCCTTCTATCTATATTACTCTGCTGTAGAAACACTGTCATGCAAATTCAGTGCACATACATGTTTTCTTGGTAAGTTTCCCTCAATATTGTTTTGTTTAGTAACACCCTGTTTTTTTGCATCACCAGGTCCAATAGAGTCGGACCGCTATATGACTGTTAGAAGTAATGGAGGACTCAACCAAATGCGAACTGGAGTAAGTTCGTGCACCAAAACTTAGCTTCTAGCTCCATGGTTTATCCGACTTACACTTCATACTTTTGCACTCCTGTAATAATAATTGCATGTATATATGCATTTTCTTCTTCTGAATATCCAGTTCTGCTTTTGTTGATGTATTTATCTATTTCATTATGTTATCTTCTTGATTATTATCATTAAATTAATATTTTTCTTGAGATTTGTTCAAGTACGGTCACCAAACTTTGTTTGAATCCTGTTATCTCCCCTCTGCAGATCTGTGATATGATTGCAGTAGCCCGCTTGGTGAATGCAACACTTGTTATTCCTCAGTTAGACAAGCGATCTTTTTGGCAAGATACCAGGTTTTGACTGTTGTATATTTGGTTGATTGTCCAATCTCGTTCATGTTTATCTAAAATCCAATTCGCACCAATACATGCAGTACGTTTAAAGACATCTTCAATGAGCCTGGTTTTATTAAAGCTCTGGAAGGTGATGTCCATATCGTTAGTGACTTGCCTGAAAGTTTGCAATCTGCTCCAAGAGCTCGGAAGCACTTCACTTCATGGTCTGGTGCGAGCTATTACGAGGATGTGAAAGAACTTTGGAAGGATCACAAGGTAGTATTCAATTCAGATACTCCATTAGCTACCTCAATGTACTGACTTGTAGCTGTTTTCATAAGAAAAATAGCATCCTTTCTGTTCAATAAAGCTAGACATTTTAGTGGACTATCATTTTGCTATTTTTTCTTTGTATCCTTCAAGATATTGAATGATGTGATCTGAAACTTTTGGTTTTGTTCTGGTATGGAGAGTTGAAAGTGCTACCACATTACTCTGTCACCAGTTATTGAAATTATTCTTTATGGAAAGCATCTTCATTAATGTTTCCAAGCAATATGACGTATAGAAAGATCGCCAATCTATTTTCTGTACTTAGCAACATGGCTGTTCTTTGACATGGTGGTTGCATCAGACATTCTCAATTTGACACAAATTATTTGAGCAACACTTATATAAAAATATAGATTTTCAAAAAAATTGTCTGAATAATTTGATTTTTTTTTCTTCTGTATTTGGAGTCTGAAGCTCATTTATTTCAGTTCACCTGATCGCCTCCGAATTATATTCTACAGGTAGTTCACGTCCCAAAATCTGATTCACGGCTTGCAAACAATGGTCTTCCAATTGATATCCAGAGATTAAGATGCCGCTGTCTTTACCAAGCATTGCGTTTCTCAGATCCAATCGAGGACCTTGGAAAGGCATGAACATTCTCTTAGTAACTTAAATCTTTAACTATGATTGTGTTACAGTCTTCAATTTGCACTTGGAGATTTATGACACTCTGTAAACTAGGTTCTGAGCCAACATAACACTTGCACAACAGAAGCTTGTGGAGCGTCTAAAATCACGTGGAAAGTTTATTGCTCTTCATCTACGATATGAAAAAGATATGCTAGCATTCACGGGCTGCACTTATGGTCTGAGTGAATCCGAAGCGGACGAATTGAGAATCATGAGGTATGAACAATCAGCACAAATATGTGCAGTTTTATTTCTACATGCAAGTTATATTAACTGGTTTCATGTATCTCAACAGAGAGAAAACAAGCCATTGGAAACTGAAGGACATAAACTCAACTGAACAGAGATCTGGAGGTAATTGTCCATTGACTCCACATGAGGTGGGGATGTTTCTACGTGCGATGGGATATACCAAGTCCACGTGGATCTACATTGCAGCTGGTGAAATTTATGGTGGTGATAAGTATATATCAAAATTGAGATCGTACTTTCCAAACTTGGTTAGCAAGGTTGTTAGCAGTGTTACTTCTTTTATTGATTAGCTCCACCATCCTTCACTATTCTACTAAAGTAATATACTTCTGCAGGAAGTGCTGGCAACAAAAGAAGAGCTTGAGAAGTTTAAGAATCATGCTTCTCAAGTTGCAGCACTTGACTACATAATTTCAGTGGAAAGTGATGTGTTTATTCCATCACACTCCGGCAATATGGCAAGAGCTGTTGAGGGCCATCGTAGATTTCTGGGTCATCGCAAGACTTTGACTCCTGATAGGTAAACATATTTTGCTATTTAACGTGTTGCTATTTTTTCTTTCCCCCCCTATAGTTTCCCTCAAAACAAGACTTTATGTAATAAGGTAGTAACCACTTCAAAATTATTTTGAAGGTCTTGTATGTCATACAAGACTACTTATTTAAAAATTAGAGCACCTGATTGGCTGCGCACATGTGTTTTATGTGTCGGTGTTGTGGCATCTAAGAGCAGCTGGCTGGTAGATGGACCCAGTTTAGTGCAGGAGTATCTCAGGTTGTGGAGTCCAAGTAAAGTCTTCAGTAGGTTGTGTTAAAGTCAGTTTGGAATAGCTCTATGAAGGAGCAATCTTGTAATAGTTTCCAGCCGCCACCAAATGGTGCATTGCCTGCTTTCCTTACAAAGGGGTTAATGTTCACTGAACAGTATTCCAGCTTGCGGCAGCTGCAAATAATAAGATTCCTCCTTTATAGAGCTATTCCAAACTGACTTGAACAAAACCGACTTAAGACTCTTTACTTCTAATAGGACTCTTACACACCCTGGATACACCCGCACTAAACTGGACTCATCTAACAGCCAGCTGGATTCTCTTAGATGCCACAACAGGGCGTGTGTACCTGCGCATGTGAAGTTATGTATCCTTAGTGGAACTATGTTCTATTACTCACAAATAATACTCCTAATGTTTGATGTCTATGAATCTTGACCGAGTGGATGGGTGCATGTGGACTAAGTCCTGTTGCATTTAATCCTCAGGAGAGGATTGGTGGAACTCTTTGGCTTACTTGAAAAAGGAGAACTTACGGAAGGTCCTAAGCTGTCCTCACTTGTTACTAAAATGCATAAATACAGGTGAGATTTTATTGAATATATGAAAATGTCAAATCACATGCACATGACTTCTGTTCCACACTTCATGGATTGTACTGAGTTTGCATCTCTGTTTTCAGGCAAGGCGCCCCAAGGAAGAGATATGCGTCCTTGCCTGGGAGCAAGGGCAGAACACGACTTAGGACAGAGGAATCCTTTTATGAAAACCCATTCCCGGAGTGCATCTGCCTGACTGGGAAGCATTGATGTGATGATGGTGTAAAGGTATGCCACTGTCCTCTAGCAGCATTATACTAGACTTGTTAGTTTGGAGGTAACTTACTTTTGAATCAAAAGTAGTTTAAATCATATAAATGAGTCATTTGCTAATAGTTATTTTGTCTCTTCAATCTTCTGACAACTACATGAAAAATATGTGTTGTATGAAGACCCAAGTACAGCAAAAGTTAACCATAGAGCAATTTTTAAGATATCGGGAGGGGAGTCCCTTCCTACCCTAGAGTTAACTTTCTGTTCTAGCTTGCCTGTGAATATCGATTTAATGATAATGCTTTCAGCAACTCTAGCATAATGCTGGTTCTTCTATGACTCTGATTGAGATTTTCCTTTTAGGTTACCCATGAGGTTATTATGTATACACTATATATATTTTTTGTTTATGTTGTAGTTGCTGCTCATATCATTCTGTAGTCATTTGTATTGCTTTATTCATCAAACTTTAGCATATCCTAGAACCATTTGAGTGAACTTTGAACTGTTCTTATTTACAGCTACATATCACATATACTGGAGCTCTAGTGATGCCTTGAAAGTTTAAATCACACTCATACTCCATGACGCGTTCACACAAGTCAGGCAAGGGCATCATTCTTTCCCTGATCTAGATGTAAGAACCCTATATGAGTATATGGAGGCCGGCAAGTGCAGTGAAACAACTCTACATGTATCAGTCTATCAGTTCATTGCCAGTCATATAGATTTGACCTGTAGTAGGCTATAGCCAAGGAAACTTAAAACGCGCATTTATGTGTTTTGGCCTGGAAGTTGTTATATGCGCCCCTGAAGGCACCTTTAGGTCTGAATTCTTACTGTAACTAGAAGAGGAAGCTTACATACAATGTTCAATTTCTTCAGCTAGAAAATCATCGTTACAAATGATGTGTACTTACCCTCCCTTTACATAACGGCATCCCTCATTTTCTCTAGTAATGAAACAGATTATGTGATGAACGAACCCAGTGGAACCACCCTAGACTACGCGGAATGATTCTGCTATTTGCTTCAGATCCTTGTAATGCCTCTTCCATTGCAGCCCTGCAAAAATACATAATTCCTTTTGATGAGAAAAGTGACCACAGAAATCAACACTATATAGTGATAAGGACAGTTATTTCACCGTTTGCAGTTACGCTGAACAGGTAGAGCCTATTCCCAGCAGCCGTAGCTGTGATGAAGATGTGAGGTGGTTCCAGCTCGAACTGGTAGTAAGTTCTTCCGGAGTACTCAGCTGTGGCTGTGGACAGAACCTTCCCTTCCACATTCTCGCCGATGACCTCCGGTCCAAAGGCGTTGATCACCTTCTCCGGTGTGCCGATCTTCTCGATTGTTGCATCATCAAGGTCATCTTGGCAGTTTCAGCATGCTAGTCAGTACCGTGAGACAGTTACCACACTAAGAAATGAGTATGCCAGGAAAGAACAATTTCTTGAGGGCTCACCTGCAAACCTACGAGTGGGCGCTACAATGACAGATAATCGGCCCTCCTTGGGGTTTCCGAACCGCAGGTCGATCTCCGTGCCACCGAGATCAGCAATCGACACTGGTGTCTACATTAGAACACGAGTTTTGCATCAGAGATTGTGTGACCAAGCATGTTCTGAAGACCGAATTTCTGTCGGTAGCTCGAGTTCTCACCTCTTCCCAGCCATCAGGAACTTTGAAGCTGTACGGGATGATCGGGCTCCAGCCGACTCCGTGGCCGCCAGACTTTTCATCCGGCCTGCGGTATGTTTTCCAACCTATCTGAACAAATTACATCCTTATGACATGCACCATGAGAATATGAAAGACTTCCTCTGAACTGAACTAGCAAGAACAAAAACATCCTACGGAGTATATCACATGGAATTAGTAGATCAAGGTGGCAGCAAGAACCAACCATTCTGATCAGGGCCAGACAGCCCGGGGATCCTCCCTGCCAGCGGGCCCTGCTTGGCCGCTGCCAGGCCATCGCCTGCAAAGCCAAGCACCGAAACTCCACAAGCTGCTGCTGCAGAGGCCAGTGCATTTCTCCTCCCTACCAAGGCCACCATCACCCCCTCTCTCCCCTCCTCTTCATGTGATCCTGACAGGGTGGGCCCATAGCTGCACCTCACAACCGTAGGCGCCCTCCCCTTGGTAGGGTTGGCCTGCTTTGTGAGGAACAGAGAGGAGGAGGAGGAGCTTGGCGAGAAGAGGGCCAAGCTGCTCATCTCTGCTAGCTAGAAGTGTTCCTGCCTCTCCTGCAGGGTGTGTGTGATTCGGCTCTGCCTGTGTGTTTCTTGGGTACTGCTGCTGCTTCTGGTTTTGCCTAGAGAGAATTATCTCTTTTTGTTCGGTTCATCTTCATCATACATACTCCGCGGGCTGCTGTGGGCCGCAGGCGATGAGTGGCCAGGAGGGGTTGAGGGTTGAGACCAAACATCTCACCTTTACCCAGTTTGTTTTCTGCCGTGCCTAGCTCAATTGGATTTTTTTTTTTCACTTTTGGCTTTGGCTTTGCACGTAAAATCTGAGTAAATAAGAGCATCTACAGCCGAAAATCCGGGCCCTCAAACGCTCGCGGACGCGTCCAGGCACGTCCACGGGCTGACCGGTCAGTCCTCAAATTGAGTCATTCACATCCGTGTATCTCATATCCAATCCCCTACATCTATACTAAACCATGCAACATGGATAAAACTATGTAGATCATAAGACGGACGTAGAATCGGACATAGAAATACACAATCCGTTCACCAAAAAATCACCAACGGATCTTCAAAAGATCGCCAAAGTTCAAATAATGCACATAAACGACGACAAAGTTTAAACTACATATAAAAACTTGAAATTAAAGTGGAGACGGCGGATCTTCACCACTTCCTCACCGGTCCTTTCCCCTTTCGGCCGACGATGTAGCTGTAGGCGTCGGCGGCTGGTGGAGAATCGTCCGAGTCGTCGGAGAAGGCGTTGTGGTCGTTGACGTCATCGGAGGAGGAGTCGGAGAGGACGATGAGCCCTTTGAGCCGCCCGACGACTCTGTCTTGCTACCGCTGAGCTTCGCCACCCGAGCCGCTTCCGCCGCCTCACGCTCCGACTGCTTAATGGCAAGCTGGAGCGCCTTGGCGTTCTTCTGACGGAGTCGTCGAGCGTCCGTATCTGTCGTCGTAAACGACCGACGGTAGACCCAAGTGAGGAGCCGCTCGCCCTCGTCGGGCTCCACCGGCAACCCGCGGCGGTGGTGCACGGATTGCTCTGCCGCGTCCCTCTCCCTTGCCCGCCGCCTCTTGCCGCGGGCGGCGCTCGCCTCTGATTCTGGCGTGGCGGGCACAAGCACCCACCGTTGCCATTGTGGAGCAGCGGCCCGCGGGGGCATGGGACGGCGTGGGGGCAGCGTGGACTACGCAGCCCTCGCGGAGCTGCGCGCGGGTCGGTAGGGGCCAGCTTCGGCGTTCGTGCTGCGCCGGCGGGGAAGAGGCGAGGCGACAGATCCAGAACTGCCCCCGTGTCCACCTTGGACCTCTCGAGCACAATGCGGAGGGCCAACTCCTCGTTAACATCGAGGTCGGAGTTGGAGCGGCTGCCGGCGCTCGACATGGTTGCCGGAGTGGATTGATATCGGAGAAATCAAAGTAGGGGGAAGAAGAGGAGCAAGAGTTTCCGGATTGGGGCGGATTGGGGTTTTTGTGGGAAGGAGTGGAGTTATGGTGGACCGGACTGACGTAACGGACATGCCGGGCTGCCTCATATCGGCCCTACATTTGGAGTGAATATGAGGATGTCAGACAGCCCAAGCATTTGAGGCCGGCTCTAGACACCCCGGGTGTTTTTTTTAACCGATCGTGACCGGCGTTCAGCCGTTTGTTTGAGACGGATTTGAGATGCCGGTTCTAGACGCTCTAAATAAACGAATACATATCAGCAGAGCAGGATGTGCCGTGCTTCCTTGAGGCAACTTCCCATCAACATTGTCAGTCAAAATCAAGTTTTTCTGAATATCTGATAGATCAGAATAAATAAATAAATAATATGAACCACATGCCAAGAAAAATAACATTCTCGCAGTTGCTGGAACATGCCACGACGGTCACACGCCTGCTAATTAATTAATTAATCTGGAAGTATACTGGTACTTAGCAACGCAATCCACATGCCATATCTTGCTGACAAGTGACATGGCGACGTCTTAGCTACACGTTCTTCCCTGATTCACCAGTCGTATATACGCGGTACGTCGCCGCGTAGACCAGCTGGATTTTTTTTTTGCAGGGAGTAGACCAGCTGGATTTGAAAATCTTCGTTTGCAAACTAAAAGACCTGTTACATACACACACGTATACGGATCGTTATCCTCTCGTTCCTCGCGGCTGTAACCCTAGCCGCCGCCAGGAGAGGCCAGTCTTTCAGCATCGTCCTCCGGCGGCTCCCCTCCACCGACGAGGTCGTCGGTGGTGAGGGGGGTCGCCGGATCTACGCATGTCAATCATTTCTACTCCTTCGTAGTCTAGGTTTTTAGGCTGTTCATTGTCTTTACTTCGGCAGTGATGATGATGAGTGAATAAAGACTCTTTGGACCCTTCTCTGACGAGGTCATCGGTTCTATGGTTGGGGATGAATTTAAAAACCAGTCCGTTCAAGTAAGAATTGTATGATGGCGGCGGATCCTCGAGGTGGACCTGTGTCCTCGGGCTCCACCGTTGCGGCGGCGGCATCCTCGCGGAGCTTGGGAGATAGTCTAGGAGCGGGTGCAGATTGTAGTCTGCATCGACGACATCTGGAAGACAGAACATGTGCTGGGCTCGTGGTTCGTGGACGGCAGGTATGGTTTTCTCCTTCGGCGTCTTAAGTCGTGGTGGGGTGCCAGATCTGGAGTTTGATGGTGTGTGCGGGGTGTTGCCCCAGCGGCAAGGGCTTCACTTTTGGTGAGCCACCTTGGAGGTCCGCAAAACTGCATATCAGCAATGGAGCCGTGTCGAGCTCGGGTGTGGAGGTGATTCGTCAATCTTTTCTTCGGTGGCTGCTGTGGTAGTGCCGGAGGCAGGTGACGAGCGTTGATGTTAAGCTCAGAGATGTTCTGCTATCTTTTTGGTTTTGTCACGGTCTTTACGTGACATGTACTTTGATCTTTATAATATAAATGTGACACGTATTATCATGAAAGAAAAAGAAAAGACCTGTTTACCTCTCATTTTAGTTTAGCTTAGTATTACTTGCGCTATCACTAGTCATATCGTGTTTATTTTGCGCGTCTCTCCTTTGTTTTATCAAGAATGGTATCCACTTCCGACTTCTCGATAATCTTTGTAGTGCGTGCGTGCGTGCGTGCGTATGCCTATGTGACCAACGTGCATCCGGCTGGAATTCCTCAATTCCTCCAGGAATAGGAACGCGGGATGCCGGCCAGAGGGTCGCGGTCTTTACAAATTCTCCCGCGACTGTTCCTGTGGTTCAGATTGATCAGCGCGACAGCGAAATCTGCAAGGACACGAAGAAAAACGGGGTTGGCACCGCCGTACCGCATGCGATCACTATCGCACCTCTTGATCATTTGCCGGAAAAACTCCACATTCTGTCATTCTGTACCCGCAGCACAGTCGCATTCATAATTCATGTCGCATTTGCCTGGGAGCGGAGTGTGCGGATAGCGTCTGCCACAGGACCGTTCCTGGTAACCAAGGAACGTAAGCTGTCAGAGCGATGCTCCATTGCTACACCCCTTTCGCTGTGCACCGGAATTTATTTATGGATGCACCGTTCCAGGTCCATTCCGGCAAGGAGAGTGCAATTAATTTGTTCGAGTCGCTGTTCAGTTATCTTAAATAAACCAACGTGCACGCTTATCTACCAATGTATCACGTTTGACCATTCGGAAGATCGACCAGTCGTCATAATCAAATACCCCGTCCAATCAATGCTACTTGCCAATTTAATACAACTTTGTATCGACAAATAATATGGATTGAAGGGAGTATTCAAGATCATATTCCGATAGTCTTCGGCCATGAAGTGCGATTGTTAGGTCGCGATCATTGCACACTGGTAATTAATCGAGCTGCCAGTTGGCACAACTATCATTATTGGTCCAGCGTCTGGAAGCAAAACAGTTAAATCAGCTGGTACATCAGAGTGTAAATTGAGGACATCATTTACTAGTATGTGCAATGTAGTTAGCTAACATAAAATTATGCTGCCTGGCAAAATGGTAAAATGGTACGTCGTAAGAAAGAAAATCTCGAGTTACCGTGAGAAATAGACCAAAACATAGCCTTTTACTTCTCTTATAAAAAGCC
Organism: Aegilops tauschii subsp. strangulata; assembly: GCF_002575655.3. Taxonomy (NCBI): domain Eukaryota; kingdom Viridiplantae; phylum Streptophyta; class Magnoliopsida; order Poales; family Poaceae; genus Aegilops; species Aegilops tauschii. The sequence continues at coordinate 454,330,728 of NC_053036.3, read as the reverse complement.
AAAAAAAGTAGACTTTTTGTAGTTTTACAATGAGAAATAAATAGACCAGCATATAAAAAAAATGTTCTGATATAGAAAACAACATTTTCATAAATTGTCATCCATCTTATTTACACATTTATTTTCTAATGTGTTAAAGGGCAGCTTCTCACTGCAACTCGGGCTAATGCTTGGATATCAAGAATAAACTAACAGTGGTAACTGGCGAGATGCTCTACCAAAATTACATTATGTATCTATAGTTCTATATATGGAAAAGAACTAAGTCAGGGTCTACCCCTTTTGGAATGCTGGCAATCTGATTACTAATGTCTGGCATGGTTAGTGCAATTTTCTTGGCACTCTCTAAGTAGCTCTGGAACTTCTTATGATTGACCTCAGGCTTGTCCATCTTATCTGCAAGCTTTGGCTGTTCATTTTCGTGCTTCAATGGTTCTATTCCAAGAGACAATTCCTCCCTCATGAGGTGGTACTTGACTGCCTGTTTCCGAAAGGTCCAGTTGCCAGTGATCCAGTCGAAATTGTACAAAGGGAGGAAGCGGTGCCCATATGTCGCTATGAACTCGATGGCTGAAAGGATGAATTTAAACTCCTCTGTGGAGAGGTAGTAACTAAAGCTCAATCTGGTCCATCCTGGCTTCAGTCCACTGTAACCCTGAAATTTTTGTGATGGCAAGTAGTAACATTAGTACCTTGTACTAAAACAAGCAAGCTGGCTGTTTTGACCATTCATTCTAAAGTTTGTGATACCTCAAGGACAGCAGAACGAATGCGAAGTGAGAGCTCGTCGTCGACATCAAGCAAGATGTGACCATAGGGACCTGCACAAGCACAACCTCCCCTCGCCTGGATGCCAAAAAGATCGTTCAAAAGCCTAGTCACAAAACGACCGTGGAGGGGTAGTTGCTTGCGTCTCATCGTCTCCAATGGTTTAGCACAACCAGGCTCACCAAAATCATCAAATGGCTTCTTCGTCACGGTCACTGACGGGTAGATTAGGAATGAGAAGATTGGTAGACGATGGGCACTTGTGTTGCCTAGCACCCTAACATTTGGATTATGGGCAAGCCTTTTCATTGCCACCTCTGAGAACACTCGCTCACGAAGGTCCATCGTGTCATAACCAACATACTCCTTCACCCAAAATGCAAGTGATGCACGGATCTTTTGTAATATCGGCGGTGTGCCAGCATCCTCCCGCTCCTCGATATCGTCGTAGTACAATGTATCCTGCACATATCATACCATTAGTTATTTATATTATTAATTATGGCAATACCGCGAACTATATATGGTACACAACACAAATACCGCACATATCACATGAAGTACTTGACACTGATACTTAATTTGTTTGCTCACCTCTTCATTGAATCCATTGACATAGGCCACTGTGCCACCTCCGCACGTCGAGGGAGGCTGAGAATTGAGCCTATACAGTGATTTGTTCATCAAAAGGATGCCCGGTGTGCCAGGCCCCCCGACAAATTTGTGAGGGCTCAAGAAAACGGCGTCGTACCCATCGATTTCACCAGACTTCATATCAATTTTGACATAGGGTCCACTGCACAAAGGAGGATAGTAATTTAGGTTTCTGGACATAGTTTGTTGGTTAACACATAAAATAGTAGAAATTAAATGAAGCACCAGTTGGAATGCCGACAAGTTAGAAATTCAACATCGTAAGACAATAGGATATGGAATGTTTCCAAGGGGTCTGTAAAGTCAAAATATTTTGTTGTCATGGTGCTCTAATGTAATTATTAACTAGGCTTTTTACCAGCTAATTTCCACCTCTGGTACTAAAGAAAATCAGCTTGCTTCAACACGCAAGCAACATTGACCATGTAGTCACAGTTGATCTTGCATTTGCCAAGTATATAAATCAGCACATAACATAAGTCAATGTGAGATCATGTTTGAACTAGTGTTTGGATCAGTTCGGGTGCTGTCGTGTGCGTGTCATGTCCATTATTTTAATGCAAAGGAGTAGAAAAAAAGTAGCTATAGTGCTGACAAGGCAAGTGTGACCAACGTTCAAGAAACCCTGTAGGTCATTGATCGTTACATCAGCTGTTTTTCTAGTTGTTTATTTTCTTCTTATGTATGCATGCAGAAACAAACAGCAATTTTGAATTAAAGAAAGTAGGACTTCCTTAGGAAAACGGTGGTAATTTCTTCTGCGGTTATCTTTGAATATTTTTATTTTAAGATTTCGTAGTAGGTTCTGACAATAACAACACATGAACTATGTAGTTTTGAAAGAAGTAGAGTTCTTAGGCTTTCAACAGAAACATGTAGTAAAGGAAGGGCTTGTTTTGTAGAAAATATTTATCCACTCTATGAAGGAGCAGAAAAGAACATATAGTATACTAACATTTTGTAAGAGCTTAATTAGACCAACTATGGTTGTTAGCTTAGTCATAAGAGAGATTGGAAATCAGATTGTCAAACCCATGCAGGTCACATGCGATCCACGAAAAGGAGTGCTAAGGAAGCAAGTATCAGTGTATCACAGGTGTTACTCACCTCGCGGCGAAGTCGAAGCACGCGAACGCGCCGTGGTGGTGCAGAACGCGGGCGATCTCGCGCGTGTCCGTCATGACGCCGGTGACGTTGCTGCACGCCGAGAAGGACCCCAGCATCGGCCGGTCCGCGTACACCGGCGATGCGAGCGCGCGGCGGAGCGCGGCCACGTCCACGAGTCCGTCAGCGTCGACGCCGATCTCGACCACCTCCGCCAGGCTCCGCCGCCACGAGAGAAGGTTGGAGTGGTGCTCGTACGGCCCGACGAAGACCACCCAGCGCTCCTCGGCGCGCAGCTGCGCCGAGAGCCGGTCGCGCATCTCGACGGACGGCAGCGCCACGCCGATGACCTCCTGCAGGCGCTTGATGGCCGCCGTGGTGCCGGCGCCGCAGAAGAGCAGCGCGTCGCCGGGGCCGGCGCCCATGCAGCGCTTGATGTAGCGCGCCGCCTTGTGCACCAGCCGCGTCGTCTTGCTCCCGACGTGGCTGTCCTCCGTGTGCGTGTTCCCGTAGAACGGGAGGACCTCCTTCACAAGGTAGTCCTCGATGTAGCTCAGGCTCCGGCCCGACGCCGTCTGGTCGGCGTAGGTCAGCGCGCGGCGCCCGAACGGCGTGTCGAACTCAACGTCCTTGCCGATGAGCTGCGACCGGAGCCACTCCACCTTGTCGTCCGCTGCCGCCGCGCCCTTCTCCGACTTGGCCGTGACGCCGAGAAGGCTCAGCAGGGTGGTGCTCATGGCGCCCTCCACCGCGTGATCCATGGACGCCGCAGCTTTCGCCAGGGACGGCATTGAGTCTCCTTAGCAGGCTAGCGGAGTTGGCGATGGAGCGATGGTATTAGTGGCAAATGGCGATGGACAAGATCTTCTCGGCAATCAATGCTAGTATATGGGAAATGGTTTGGATGTGTGTATCGCTGGCTAGGGCGCGCACGTATATATAGCCACCGCTAGCTTCACGTGGAAAATAATCGCATGCAACTATGTGAGTGCACACATGAGTTGAAGGTGTTGAACGGTGTGAAGGACGGGACACGACATGGAAGAGGGAGTATTTTTCAATATATAGTGCTTGGTCAACGAAATTGCTTCGTGTGGAACAATTATCCTCGTGTGTTTTAATACCATTGATTGGTATTGCATCTAGCTAAGAAAATTTTCTTCTATTTTACAACGTGCGACATTCTTTCCATGCTCATGCGGGGGGTTCCTATGAAACGCCATCGACAACAATTAATTATTTTCTTTTTGAGTTTTTATGTCTGGAAATAATGACCGACATTATCATTTATTTTGACTCCAACACTGCCTCCTTGTACAAGAGCCTCGGCCTGCTTCCGCCTATCAGAGTCGAAGCCCTCATATGAAGAGCTTGTTGCAGAAATGACTACTTAACTTTATCATAACCACTTAACTTTATCATAAGTCTTCTCAAAATCCACTTTGAAGATGATTCCTTCAAGTTTCTTCGAATGAATTTCATGCAGCATCACAACCCCTCAAGAATGTGGCGCCCAGACATGAAAGCAATCTGAGTCGGCTTAACCATAGTATGCGTAATCTGTGTAAGATGATTTGTTGCCACCTTGGTGAAAAATCTTAAAGCTAACATTGAGCAAGCAAATATGTCTGTGTGAGATGATTTGTTGCCTCTTCCTTCTTGGGGAGTAAAATAATAATCCCAAAATTAAGCTTAAATAACTGAAGTTGGCCATTGAACAGATCCTGGAACATGGGCATCAATTCTTCCTTAACTACCCCCAACGCCTCCCTTAATTATAGGCGGCAGGCCGTGTAAACAAGACTGTGCCATGAAAAAGGAGAAAAGATAAATAAAGAGGAGCAAGAAGGGCATGGCAAGGGACCTTGGTTGCAAGTTTTTGTGTGCGTGTGTTCATCTACTTTGATGTGATCGATCCCGTGGGTGAATCCCAATAATTGGTATCTGAGCAAGGTTCAAGATCCGAGCTTGCACTTTCCTCGGGGAGGCGACACCAAACTAGCACCTCAGGGTGAGCGATATAGTCGTTGGGTGATGCAGCGAGGGGAAGGAACAAACGATCGTCGTCCGACGGAGCGACAAGGAGGGAGACGGCAGGCTGTCGTCGACAAGAAGGTGGAAGGAGAGCATTGATGGGAGTGGTGGTGCCGAGGTGCGGTGCTGGAAGAACTCATCAAGATCGTCGTCCGTGGGAGTCAAGGAGTCGTGCGAGTTAGCACGTCTTGGTCGTCGCCATGTCAGTGAGTAGTCGTCGTTATGCCGAAGTGCTCCTCTGTGTGAGGACCTATTAATTGTAGATGAAGCATGCCCGGGTCGTCTACATGTCTCGACAAGAGGGTCAAGTTCAAGTATGTGGGAGTTGTAAACTAATGAAGTTGAATCTCTTCAATGAGGCCATGTTTCTACATGAGGCATGAGTGGATGGTGTCGTGGAATTGTCACGGCAGATGTCCTTAGTGTCAGGACTTAGTCGCGAGGCCAACGCATCTATGTGGTAGCTTGAGAGGGGTTGAGCGGAATCGAGAGACGCAACACAAGACAAGGATTTAGACAGCTTCGGGCCCCGGGAAACATCATCCGGTAACAACCCTACATGCTGTTTGAGGCTAGGTCTCATTATGATCACGGGAGAGTCGCCGGGAACCGGCTCTCGGTGTCTAGCCCTAGAGATTGTTTCTTGTTACTTGTCCCTCTTGAGGTGCCCTGCCCCTCCTTATATAAGTTAGAGGGGCGGGTTACATGCGGAGTCCTAGTAGGATTAGGACTAGTCTATCTTTCTTTATAAGTTGAATACAAGTCCGGGTCTTGCTTCCTTGTAAAGGAAATAATCCTCACACCTTTCATCTTAAGCCGGCCCACCGGAGTATAAGCCAGCCTGCTAGGCCTTGGGCCGTGGCGTCCGTCTGATCCGCCCGCCGGGTTTCTAGTGAGTCGTCTGGTCCATGAGCTGTTTGACCAATGAGCCGCCAGACCCATGAGTCCGGCCGGGTCATCGGTGAAATGCCAAGTCCGGCCGGGTCATACCGCGGGGTATATCCCCGACATTAGCCCCCAGTTTAATTTGTATTTATCCATGTTAAACTGATCCTGCAAAATAACTGAAGAACAAATTTGACAGGTTGTGCTCCGGGTTAAATATTCTTGTAAGCCGGCACCTGATCAACCTTAAGTCCTTGACATTTTCTCCTGGAATATCCGGGTCAATAGGCCAGCTTCATAATCCATTTGCTGACATTGGCTCTTATAAAGAAATATTATACGAAATAATCCATTTGAGTCGGTTTCCAAAACTCCGGCTTAATAAACATCTTAGACTCAAGATTCATCTGGTGATCCGCTAGTTTAAAGATGTAGAGGCTGGCTAGTTATAATTGCCAAAATTACCATCTTGTAAATATTGATAACACCGGGTCATAACTGTTGCCAACGCCGGGTCATTATTATTGGTGACACCGGGTCATGCTTGTTGCAAACACCGGGTCAATCTGGTCTGCTCCAAACTGAGAATTTGAAGATTTTTTCTCCCTTATATGCATATCACCTGTAGCCCCCAAGTCTTAAGAGGAGAACATAGTGATAACTTAAGACTTGCTTCAATATTAGTGATGCAACCTTGAAGAAATCCGGGTTATTCATCTTAATCATTAGTCATAAACTGAATATTCCATATATGTAGCCCCCAAGTGCCGGGTTATCATGCTTGCAGCAACCTGGGACTTGTAATTGCCTTATGCTCATAAAAACTTGAACCAGTGTAGCCCCCAAGGGCCGGGTCATTATGCAATAATGAGCAGGGACTTTGTAAATATGATCATGTAAACTTGACCAGCAACGTGTAGCCCCCAAGGGCCGGGTCAGTAAGATATTACCGAGCTAGGATTTGTATATTATTCATTGATAATAACATCATATGATGTAATCTCCACCATGGGGTTTGAACCCATGTCCACAAGGTTAAGAGCTTTGTACTCTACCAACTGAGTAGTGGATCTTTCAATATAATGGATTAAGACTTGTGTACCTTGAATTTTTGACAGGAGCAATTGGTAGCCCCTAAGGGCCGGCTCATTACAATGTGATGAGTCGGGTCTTCAATAAGTTGAGCAAAAAATGTCTTTACATTAGCCTCCAAGTGCCATGGTGCATGCTGGCAGTGACATGGGACTTGCATATTTTGATGTGATCTCAATTTAAATAATGTAGCCCCCAAGTGCCGGGTTGTAAGCCTGCGACTCGGGACTATTCCTTCCATTATAGAATAAATTATATCCATTGATAAAATAATAGCCATTGCGCCAAAGCGACTTTGAATACCTCATCTGTTGATAAGTAAACCCAGAGTTTAAATACCCGGCGGCTCTTGGCCGATGGCAATTTAATACGCCTCCATTGTAAGCCGGAATTTTTATAACCCGACGGCTTATAGCCTTTGAGAAAATCAAGAATTGATAACCCTTTTGAGAGACCAATTTCAATCTTTGATGACGGGCTTGAATTTAATCATTTATGTAAGTCATAGCTCTGTAAATCCTGCACAGAATTTAAACAACATATGCCCTGGCGACTTAACGTCAAAAAGCCAGGGCGGATAACCACCCAAATGTAGTCTTATCCTGCACACAAGTAGATCACAATATCCCTTGGCGGTTTACCGTAGGGCGGGTCATAATATCTCACATATAACCACTATGATATTGAATTTGTACTGTCGGTTTACATGACCTGTGCAGTAAGGGTGATAACCCAATCCTTAGAAGCCAATGCTTCCACATAGATGATGATTGTCATAAGCTGGCGATTTATCATCGAAAATCAAGCCGGGTTAAATAGCAACCACTCATATACACTTTAGATATGAAAAAAGAGCTTCAAATAAAATCCAAAAATTGTTTGCAAAAAGAGACTTCAAAATTTTGAGGCTTCTGATTCGAATACGATCATAAAACCGTCCCACAGGGGTTAAGCTAAGATTCGAATACGATCATATAGCCCCCAGTGGCTTTGGCGTTGCCGATCAAGAGGGTACTGACAGCTATGTTCTCTTTGGTTTGAATACGACCTATGTTTGAACAGGAAGCCCCCAAATGACCTTGAGAGTTGTTTTAACGACGCTGATTCGAATACGATCCACGTCGGTTCCCAAAAGGGGTTGAGCTATGATTCGAATACGATCAAGAAGCCCCCTAGTGAGCTCGGCAGTGTGCCGATCAAGAGGGTACCGACAGCTATGTTCTCTTTGGTTCGAATACGACCTATGTTTGAACAGGAAGCCCCCTAGTGATCATGAGAATATTTAACGACTCTGATTCGAATACGATCAGGGTCACACCAAAAGGGTTAAGCTAAATTCGAATACGATCAGCTCCCAATGGTCCTTAAAGTAGGGTATCTATGTTTGAGTTATGCTTTATAACAGACTCTTTGGTCCCTTTAATTTTTCCTGAGAACTCGAACTTTGCGAGAGATAAATTCTTCTTTAAACCAGATATTGAGAGTTTCAAAGTTTTGTGATAGACAAATTTACCTTGAACCGGATTTGAGAGCTTCAAAGCTTTGTGGCAGATAAATCTCTGAACCGGATTTTAAATCGGATATTACGAGCTTCAATGCCTTGTGGGAGATGTCAAGTCTCTTGAGCCGGATTTAGACCGGACTCATTTTTAAGCCGGAAATTTTCTGACGGCCTTTAAACTTTTTACCAATATGGCGGTAGCCTCCAGGACCGGGTTATTTTTCCCTCCAATGACCCGGAGTTCTTGAATGTATTGAAACCGACCAATGCTGCCGAGTCATATTACTGTAGCCCCCGAGTCTCCAGACGACTCGAGGAGTTGGCTTGAGATTCTCCATATTGACCATATAAGGTGTATATCATTGGTGTTGATAACGCGATGTGAATCCACAGAAGGTTGAGGTGACTGCGGCGTGTTATAAATGATCCCGTATGAGCCGTGTCAACAACTCGGCCGATGGTTCCTTCCAACTGGACGTTTTGAAGTTAATCAAACTGTAGTGGCGGCGACTTGTGTGCATGCCCATTGAGCCGTCCAATGCCGACGGCGGCTGACAACACATGAAAATTTTCCTCCAAGCTGTTGGAAGAAAACCGGGCTTCCCAAGCAGTGACTTGCTCATATTCAATAATCCGCTCATGCAGACAGGTGCAGTCCTGGTGTGTCGATGTAGACCCGGCCGCAATAGACAGATGGAAAAGACGACTGCCGCGTCAGAGGCAGCTCAAACAGATGATCCGGCCGTGGCGTTGTAAGCCGGCGCGGATGAGCGAGTTAACCACATCGTTTTGATGTAGTGAACAATTGTCCTGCATCAACACTACTGCGGACCAAGACAAAGATAAACTGCTCTTTGATAAAAAATAATATGTACCAATAAAATATATTTTAGATGGATATCACCTGATGTGCCAGGCCGGAAATAATCTGCCATGAAATTAATGATTGCTAGGTGAAGTTGAAGTCGCTCACGGGTGAACCGGCCGCGGCGTGGTAAACCGGTGCAGACGGGTGAGTCGACCGTGGCGTTGTAAGCCGGTGCAAACGGGCAAATTGTCCTCCTCGTGGTAAATCGGCGCTGTCGCAAGAAACGGCCACGGCGTGGTAAGCCGGCGCGGTCGCAAGAGACGGCTACGGTGTTGTAAGCCGGTGCGGGGGTCCGTTGAATAACGAAGACCACCTGTGCCAAAAGATGTTGGCGTGCCTCCATCTCCGCAGTATAATATCACTTTTTGTCATAAATAATTGCCCTGCATAAACAATATTGCAGATCAAGGCAGAGATAAGCTTGTTCTTTGACAAAACAACATGTGCTAATAAAACAAACTTGGATGGATATCACCTGATTTGTTTGGACGACGGATGATCCGTTTATCGCGACAGAGGTGGCTCAGGTAGACCAGCGACTCAATATAGTTCCGGCGGCTCAGGCAGACCGGCAACTTAATATAGCCCCGACGGCTCAAAGCGGCAAGGGCGGCTCAACACGGCTCCGGCGGGTTGATGTAAATTAAGCTGCACGGGCGGCGACTTGCGCACACCTATGCACGTCTACTGTAGCACCAGCACCCACATGAGTCTTCCTCTGCCCCCCTTTTCTGAATAACAATCGGCTTTGAATGCCTTGAGATCCAGGTCGCTGTGCTTGACGCATAGCAGGTGTTCATTAGTAATTGATGCATGTGGATAGCATCGCTACCCCTACTGCTGAATAATGGTTTTCTCATAGTGTATCAGACTGATCATCGGAGTCGCTTATCCGGGCACAGCAATGAAAAATTGACCCAGTATCCTGTACCCCTTGGCATGTCCCTTGTTCACATGCTGATGCACCAGAGAAGTAGCCCACGGCGCGAGCGTCCATCAAGAAAAACTGTCACAACTTTTCCATGCCTGCACCTCCGCGCGGGGCGAACCCAGCGGCTCAGAGGCCATAGGCACGGCGGCTCAGCGCAGGACCACGGTAGAGGCGGAAGTGACGTGTAAGACCCGGTCGGCGGCTCAATGCAATGGCGAGGTGAACTCGAAGCGGAGGTGTTGCCGGCGAAACTGGGGAATGAGCGCGACCCGCCGATGCGGTGAGGCAGAAGAAATCAGCGCGTGTGGCGTGGAACCCACAGCGGCGGAGGTAGACGCGACCCGGCACGGCAACTCATGCAGAAGCAGAGGGGCGTCAGCGTGGGCGACTCGTCCAATGGCAGCGAAAAACGGAGACGAAAACGACGCAGCAGCAGGCGGCTCGGGCCAGTGGTCGCTCCAAAGTGGCTCTACTCAGTTGCGGGGCAGAGCGAGGAGGAGAGCCGCTGTAATGAACCGGCGACAGTAGACTTGAAAACGCCCGGTCCGAAGCGAGCCGCAGGGCGAGGCCGTGAAGGCAAGATCGATTCCCATCATCTGACCTTGCTCATCCTGGCGTTTTGTCTTTACTTGCATATTAACCCCAACATCTAGTACCGGGACGGATTGTCTGACCATATGAGAGCTTCAGTCTTTCTTGATACTAGTGTATATTTTCTCTATGAGTTTGCAAAGGCAATTCCGATCTAGTCACTTCCCCAGTTTTGGCCAATATAAAATTTGGAGTTGTAGATCAACCTGACCATCACGTGGCAGAGTACTAATTGAAGTATTTATGATTGCTACTGTTGTCTTGTATGAACAGAGGTGTCTTCCCATTGTTTTGAGGACACCACATCTAGTCCGATTCCTTTGTGCGTGTGCCTCTTGATTGGTCGACCAGAAGAAAACAAGGATTCCAACGATTCGACCGCTTGGTCTCGGCGACTTGCAGCAGTAAACAAACCACAACCCAAACCCTAATTTCTCTTGAACTTTTAACGGGACTTGATCCGACCGTGCGCCTTCGAGACAATGTAAATCTTTCTGCAATGATTCCTCTTCATCCAGAAAATTGCGAATTTCTAGATCCCTGATAAAGATCCCTTCAAGAACTCAACATCACCGTGTGCGAGCCCCACGGTGGGCGCCAACTGTCGTGGAATTGTCACGGCAGATGTCCTTAGTGTCAGGACTTAGTCGCGAGGCCAACGCATCTATGTGGTAGCTTGAGAGGGGTTGAGCGGAATTGAGAGACGCAACACAAGACAAGGATTTAGATAGCTTCGGGCCCCGGGAAACATCATCCGGTAACAACCCTACATGCTGTTTGAGGCTAGGTCTCATTATGATCATGGGAGAGTCGCCGGGAACCGGCTCTCGGTGTCTAGCCCTAGAGATTGTTTCTTGTTACTTGTCCCTCTTGAGGTGCCCTGCCCCTCCTTATATAAGTTAGAGGGGCGGGTTACATGCGGAGTCCTAGTAGGATTAGGACTAGTCTATCTTTCTTTATAAGTTGAATACAAGTCCGGGTCTTGCTTCCTTGTAAAGGAAATAATCCTCACACCTTTCATGTTAAGCCGGCCCACCGGAGTATAAGCCAGCCTGCTAGGCCTTGGGCCGTGGCGTCCGTCTGATCCGCCCGCCGGGTTTCTAGTGAGTCGTCTGGTCCATGAGCTGTTTGACCAATGAGCCGCCAGACCCATGAGTCTGGCCGGGTCATCGGTGAAATGCCAAGTCCGGCCGGGTCATACCGCGGGGTATATCCCCGACAAATGGTGTAGTCCATAGGGTGGTGTGATCCACAAGGTAGCCGACACTCGCTAGGGTGACTGGTGAAGTCCACATGGTGGTGTGTTCCACAAGGTTGCTAGTGTGGTTGGATAGTCCAATGCATATTTAAGGTGGTCCGCAAAATTCGTCAAGTAGAAATTGAGGAGAGATTGTGGCGAGTAATCTAGCCAGCAATTTAGCTGTTGCGGTGCGAGCAGATGAGTCAATCGTCAAATCATGAATCTGCAATTAATGAGCCAAGATCGAAGAAGTACTGAAGGCGAAGACGGGAAGTCAAAACTAGGGAAAGATTGTTAGGTAATCTTTCTTAGTCCAGTTGTAATCCTAGTAGTCTACATTGGAGTTGGCTTGCATGCCAATACGTAGCAACCCGAGTCTAGTACATGCAGGCCGTCTAAACAAGATTGTACTGTGAAAAAAGAAAAAAAAAAGAAAAAAAGTAAAAAAAAAGACATGGCAAAGGCCTTTGGCTATAAATTTGTGTGTGTGTGTGTTCATCTACTTTGATATGATCGATCCCGTGAGCTAATCCCAACTATTGATCTTGACTTGTCGAAGCTTCACAACTTATCGACACATCGACTCAACCATCATATCCGCACAAGGAGTATACATCCTAACATGACTATGACCCGGACTAACCAATTGAGACTCGGTGCAAACCGAATATTACTAGTTAGAAGTGAGGTGTTGATACTTTTGTAATTGAGACACGGCATGGAAAGTGTAATTTTATTGGCCCGTAGAGATTGTTGGTACTTCTGTAAAATATATTATGGTGATCATCTTGCAATAAAGAATACTTTGATGTAATTTTTGAAAAAAGGATCCTAATAAGTGTCACACGTGTGGCACAAAGCAATTTCGCCCTGTTTTTTTGGTGGCAAATTTAGTTACCTGAGGATGGCAACTTTAGTTGTGAAGCATGACAATTTTATGTTTGAATGGCAAGTCTCAGTTTTTTTTTGGTGTTTTTTTTCAGATGATAACTTTAGTGTAAAAAACAACAGGTCGGTGTTACTTTGTGACACATGTTTGACACTTATCATTTGAAAAAAAAATACACCCATCCTAATCACCGGCCACCCGGATTGCTGTTTGAACCTCAACCTATTGGCACACGACTTGCATATACCAGATTAGGCTTGCGAAGTATTGGCATGCAAGCCTACTCTAACGTAGACTACTAGGATTACAACTAGACTAAGAAAGATTACCTAACAATCCTTCTCTAATCTTGACTTCCTGTCCTCGCCTTCATTGCTGTTTTGATCTTGGCTCATTGCAGATTCATGGTTTGATGATCCATCCCTTGTTGACTCATCTGCTGGCACCACGACGAGTTAGGCCTCTTTTGATTCATAGGACTGCAAAAACATAGGAATAGAAAAAACATAGGATTGGAATGGCATGTCCATTGGATCCCTATGGGATTTGAGTTTGTTTGATTGCGTCATGGGAAAAACAAATGATTTCTTTCAAGAGGTTTGGGTGGATGTTAGAATTCATGTGAAATGTAGTACAAATGAATCCTTAAGAAAAATTCCTGAAGGATTCAATCCTACGAATCAAACAACCAACGTAGGAAAAATTCCTAAGCATTCCAATCCTTCAAAGATCCTATGAAAATCCTTTAAATCAAAGTGACCCTTAAATTGCTGGCTAGATTGTTCACCACAAAAATCAAGTCATGCCATCGGTGCCTCAATCAAATATGCAAAAATCAGATTTCGATAGCATTCGAGCATGAAGTGCCATTCTTAGGTCGCGATCATTTCACACTGGTAATTAGTCGAGTTGCCAGTTGGCACAACTATCATTATTGGTCCAGAGTCTGGAAGCAAGACAATCAAATCAGCTGGTAGTACCCTAAAAAAAATCAGCCGGTACAAGAGACTGTAAACTGAGGACATCCTTTACTATGGGCAATACATATGTAGTTCGTCGACATAAAATACTGTTGCCTGACAAAATGGTACGACATAAGAAAATCTCGAGTTACCGTAAGAAATACATCAAAACAAGTCTTTTACCATCTAAAAAACAGTCTTTTACTTCTCTTAAAAAAATTATGGGCCTTCAGTAATTTTACAACGAGAAATAAATAGACCAGCACACATAAAATTCTTCTAATATACGAGAAAATAGCATTTTCATAAATTGACATCCATTTTATTTACACATTTATTTTCTATTGCGTTAAAGGGCAACTTATCATTGAAACTCATGCTAATGCTCGGATATCAACAATACACTAACAGTGGAAAGGAACTAAGCCAGGGTCTACTCTTTTTGAAAAGCTGACAATCTTTTGATTACTATTGTTCGGCATGGAAAGTGTAATTTTATTGGCACTCTCTAAGTAGCTCTCGAACTTCTTATAATTGACCTCAGGCTTATCCATCTTATCTGCAAGCTTTGACTGGCCATTTTTGTGCTTCAATGGCTCTATGCCCAGAGATAATTCCTCCCTCATGATTTGGTACATGATTGCCTGTTTCTGAAAGGTCCAATCGCCGGTGATCCAGTCAAATTTGTACAAAGGGAGGAAAGCATTGTCCGTATGTCACTATGAACTCGATGGCCAAAAAGATGAATTTAAATCCCTCAGTGGAGAGGTAGGAACTAAAGCTCAACCTGGTCCATCGTGGCTTCAGTCCACTATAACCCTGAATTTTTTGTGATGATAAATAGTAACATTAGTACCTTGTACTGAAACAAGCAAGCTGGCTACTTTGATAATTCATTATGAAGTTTGTGACACCTCAAGGACAGTAGACCGAATGCAGAGTGAGAGCTCATTGTTGACATCGAGCAAGATGTGACCATAGGGACCCGCACAAGCACAACCTCCCCTCGCCTGGATGCTAAAAAGATCATTCAAAAGCCTAGACACAAAATGACCGTGGAGGGGTAGTTGTTTGCGCCTCATCATCACCAGCCTCACCAAAATCATCAAATGGCTTTTCTGATAGAGGAAAAGGTGTCCCATCTTTCGATGAGATGGTGACTATCATTTTCGATGGAGTAGACTTTGACGATCCGACTACGAACATGCGAGGACATCGCGCCTTAACAATCGCTAAACCAACTCCGAGGGGTTATTGGCCATGCCGGAGCACAATCAATCTGACCACGAAGGTCTATTTCCTGCACGCAAACGAAGAACAAGTAAGAAACTGAAATTGCAATCTGAATATTGCGAATATAAGAGGAAAACTTTATTAATGAATGTGGGGTTCCGTGACGTCTTTGTCTGGTCGTTGAACACAAACGAAGTACGCGAAGTTGTAGCTATGGCGATCTTTTAATCTAAACAAAACCCGAAGTCTAAAGGACGCCCTAAGGACTGTATATATGGAGGAATAGAAGGGGAATTTCGTGACCCCTTGGAGGAGGGGGTCCGAAATCAACCCCTAACTCTGTTTCCCCACACATACGAACTCTAAAAACAGGCTATACTGAAGTATTTCAAAATTACATGGGCCTAGCCCAATAATAAGGTGACACAACACATATAATAGCGTTTAGACGAAATTTATGAAGTGGCATCTTGTGTATTTCGTTCAAGCCTTCATACACTTATTATGGTGGCTTCAAAGTCCTGAAATCATCACTTGAAACTCTGTTCTTATTCCTCTTGCGCATGCCGTCATCCCCTTCCTTGATCTCGCTCCAATTTTCATCCTTCTTGTCCAAGCTAGACCCTTCATTTGTAAGCAAAATAAATGTATCCAATTTAGGCAGCATCACATTCTCATGAACATTAGAAATCGTTACCAAGAAATGAAAGTACCTGGTAATTTAATTGGCGCGCAAGATTTAGTAATTGGTCCAGTATATGTAGTTGCAGGGATCGTGGGTGTAAATTTAGTATTGATGTCCTCATCATTTTCCGTCACGGTCACTGATGGGCACATTAGGAATGAGAAGACTGGACGATGATGGGCAATTGTGTTTCCTAGCACCCTAACATTTGGATTATGGGCAAGCCTTTTCATTGCCATCTCTGAGAACACTTGCTCACGAAGCCTTTTCATTGTCATACCCAACACAGAGCTTCACCTAAAATGCAAGTGATGCACAAATCTTTTTTTAATATAGGCGGTGTGCAAGCATCCTCCCGCTCCTCGATATGGTCATAGTACAATGTATCATGTACATATCATACCGTTATTTATTTATATTTTTTATTATGGTATTATGGTGAACTATATATGGAAAACAACACAAATATTTCGCATATCAGGCAAAGTACTTGGCACTGATACTTAAATTTTTGCTCCTCCTCATTGAAGACATTGACATAGGCCACTATGCCGCCTCCGCACGTTGAGGAGGCTGAGAATTGAGTCTATACAGTGGTTTGTTCATCAGAAGGATGCCCGGTGTGCCCGGTCCCCAGGAAAATTTGTGAGGGCTCAAGCAAACAGCGTCCTACCCATTGACTTCGCCAGACTTCATATCGATCTGGACATATGGTTCACTGCACAAAGGATATTAATTTAAGTTATCAGACATAGTTTTTTGATTAATACATGAAATTATAGAAATGAAGCACCAGCCGGAATGCCGATAAGTTAGAAATTCAACATAAGACAACAGGATATGGAATGTTTCCTAGGTGTCTTTAAAGTCCAAATATTTTGCTGTCATTGTGTGCTAAAATAATTACTCCCTAGGTTTTTTACCAGTTAATTTCTCCTTTGGCATTAAAAAACCCAGCTTGCTTCAACACACAAGCAACATTGACCATGTAGTTACAGTTGATCTTGCATTTGCCAAGTATACAAATCAGTACAAAACGTAAGTCAATATGAGATCATGTTTGAACTAGTGTTTGGATCAGTTCGGGTGCTCTGTTGTGTGTGTGTCATATTATTTTAGTGCAAAGGAGTAGAAAAAGGTAGTTATAGTGCTGACGAGGCAAGTGTGACCTACATTCAAGAAACCCTGTAGGTCATTGTATTGTGACATGAGCTGTTTTTATTTTGAGTTGTTTATTTTCTTGCTATGTATGTATGCAGAAACAAACAGCATATTTTGAATAGAAAAAAGTAGGTCTTCCTTAGAAAAACGGTGGTAATTTCTTCTACCGTTATCTCAGATACTTTTATTTTATAAGATTTAATTAGTAGGTTCGACAATAACAACACATGAACTATGTAGTTTTGACAGAAGTAGAGTTCTTAGGTTTTGAACAGAAACATGTAGTAAAGGAAGGGCTTGTTTTTTTGGGAATCTATATGAATTTTGTAGAAAATATTTATCCACTCTATGAAGGACAACAGCTGACATGCTGCAAAAAGAACAACACCTCTATGATCTCTCAGGATCATTCCTGCACCAGCCGATCCTTCCTTCGGGGAAAATGATCCATCGACCGACAAAGCAAGCCAATTCGCTGGTGGTAGCACCCAAGCAGGATCCGGCGGCCAGTCCTTACCCAGCCTGGACAGAGTCACAGAGACATCCACTGAAGCCTTTCCACTGATAATAAATACAAGGATAGAAGATGCAATAACCATTCCTCTTCAGTGTCAATTATAAGTTATTTTTTGATTATCAGCCATACTTTCATCTTGTTTGCTCGTGGCGTCCTCGACGGTGGATTTTGAGTTGTTGGTTGTTAGTGACGGAGCTAGACAGAAAATGCAGTAGGGGCAAAATGCAAAAACAACAATTTCTGAGGGGGGCAAAGAGTATGCTATATCTAATTAATCACAACCAAAAGAAATTTCTTCAAAGATTTTGCCAAGGTTGGGGGGGGGGGGCATGGCCCCTGCAGATCAACATGCAGCTCCACCAGTGTTGGTCGTCTTGTTGGTTTGGTTTGGACTGCGTCCAAGGGCGATGAGTTAGCCGTGTGTTTTTCGGTTTGGGCTGAGCATCCCATGTTTCTATGCTTCGGGCGCCATGTTCACGTCTCTTGTGTTCATGCCATATGTTGTATCATCTGTTATACTTTTTCTTAACTTCTTCTATCAATGAAATAATATGCAAGCTTTGCGTATTCACGAAAAAAGAGATGTGCTGCATTATTGCATATTATTAACGCATGGAAGCCATCTTCCTCTTCCTTGTACACAACGGGCATGTAGCGTGCCGAGCAAGGTGCCGGTCACACACGCATTCAGATGTAGCTAAGACCCCCCCGGAGACAACCTTCCATGCCATAACTCGTATCCGGTGAGGCACGGAGGCTTGCTAGATCAAGTTTTAGACTTTCCACGAACCAACCTGTGGTTGGATGGTTAAAGAGACTGTGGTATCTCTAACCTATTAGGGTTTAAATCCTGGTGTTCGCATTTATTTCTGGAATTATTTCAGGATTTCCGGCGATGTGCATTTAGTGTGAGGAGACATTCCCGTCGACGACGAGGTGACTATGGCGACTTCGTAAATTTCAAGATGATATTCCGGCTCAGTTTTTCGGAGGTGCTCATAGAGATAGAGTGTGCATGCATGCTTTCATAGGGGCGAGTGTATACACATGTATATGAGCGCTTGCGTTTGTACTGTGTACTGTGTTCAAAAAAAAGTTTGAGACTTTCCTGTTGCCATCAGGGTAAGAACTAGAAGATGCTAGCGCTCATATACATGTTGCCATCAACGTACGTTCACGCTACTAATCTGTTTGTTTGCTTGCTACAAGCCGTAGATATCCAAAGTAGCGGTCAAAGGTTTATCGGTCAATATCTAAAAGTCATTTGTTGCCGTTAGTGGCAGGAATGAAGAAGTTTCGTTGTTTTAATGCCGCACATCAGCGTGGACGAACGTACGTTGCCGGCACAGACGTGCAGAACTGGTTCACGCCCACAGCCACAGCTACACGAAAATAACAGGTTTTCTAGCTGTACCGACCCCGCGAAGAGAAGACTTCGGAACAAAAGACTTGACACCGAAATTATCAAAATTTCTTTACACCGACTTTGGGTTTACCGTACGTGTCGGCTTGCACCGAGTCCATGTAATTAATGCTTGACTCACCAACCTAGGATTAAAATTCTTCCGAGTGCCGTTCAATTGTTCAAACATGAAAACGAATACCTGGCCGTAGGTGAAACCGTATCATGCATGTGGTCAACCACGCCGACTCACATGTTTCAGGCTTTTTTTGTTCCAATTTGGCCAATTAAATTCAAGACTGGAAAAAGGATATGGCAAGCGTGCCTTCCTCTTATACTATCTCGTGTAGTACAACTGTATAGATTGGTATATGCGATTCCTGCTTCATGCGGGCGAGTAACAGTCTGCAATCCGAACTGAGGACGGGTTTTTGAAATCGAAACTGCTTTGCATACGATGCTCATCTCGTCCGAGCAGTACGACCAGAGAGCAAGTCATCTCTAGATGCTATGACCCACAAACTGAATTCTCTATGATTGTCTCTAATCGTACAATGTTGGACAGGAACTCATCGTACGCATAGCTTTTGGAATTAGCTCACCCTCGCGAGATCGCGACCCTTTGTCCCGCACATTGAATGCATCATTCTACCTTGTCTGCACTATTCACCCCATTTTGTTATGGTTGCTATTGCCGTGGACGACTTCGTATGCCACCGGAACACTAGTAGAAAAGAGGGCTTTGGTTCAGGCCGGGTCAGCCCATTAGTCCCGGTTCAGTCCAGAACCGGGACTCATGGGGGCATTGGTCCTGGTTCGTGAGGCCAGGGGCCTGCCGGGCCTCGTGGGGGCATTGGTCCCGGTTCGTCTGGCCCCTTTGGTCCCGGTTGGTGGGACGAACCGGGACCAACAGGCCTCGCTCCTGGCCCACCACCATTGGTCCCGGTTGGTGGCTAGAACCGGGACCACAGGCTTGTTGGGGTTTGTAGCAGAAATTTAAAATTTTCTACGCATCACCAAGATCAATTTATGGAGTAATCTAGCACCGAGGGGAAGGGGAGTGCATCTACATACCATTGTAGATCGCTAAGCGGAAGCGTTGCAAGAACGCGGATGAAGGAGTCGTACTCGTAGCGATTCAGATCGTGGTTGATTCCGATCTAAGCGCCGAACCACGGCGCCTCCGCGTTCAACACACATGCAGCCCGGTGACGTCTCCCACGCCTTGATCCGGCAAGGGGAGAAGGAGAAGTTGGGGAAGACTCCGTCCAGCAGCAGCACGACGGCATGATGGTGGTGGAGGAGCGCGGAACTCCAGCAGGGCTTCGCCAAGCACTACGAGAGACGAGGAGGGAGAGAGGTATGGTTGCGCCTGGGAGAGAATAACTCGTGTATCGGGCAGCCCCTAGACCTAAACTATATATAGGGGGAGGGGAGGGGGCTGCGCCCCCTCTAGGGTTCCCACCCCAAGGGGTGCGGCAGCCCCAAATCCCATCTAGGGTGGCGGCCAAAGGGGGGAGAGGGGGAGGCGCACCTGGGGTGGGCCTTAGGGCCCATCTGCCCTAGGGTTTGCCCCCATCTTCTCTTGAGGCGCCTTGGGCCTTGGTGGGGGCGCCCCAGCCCACCTAGGGGCTGGTCCCTTCCCACTATTGGCCCACGCAAGCCTCTGGGGCTGGTGGCCCCTCCCGGTGGACCCCCGGACCCTTCCGGTGGTCCCGGTACATTACCGGTAATGCCCGGAACACTTCCGGTGGCCAAATCCTCACTTCCTATATATCAATCTTTACCTCCGGACCATTCCGGAACTCCTCGTGACGTCCGGGATCTCATCCGGGACTCCGAACAACATTCGGTAACCGCGTACATACTTTCCCTATAACCCTAGCGTCATCGAACCTTAAGTGTGTAGACCCTACGGGCTCGGGAACCATGCAGTCATGACCGAGACATATCTCCGGCCAATAACCAACAGCGGGATCTGGATACCCATGTTGGCTCCCACATGTTCCACGATGATCTCATCGGATGAACCACGATGTCAAGGATTCAATCAATCCCGTATACAATTCCCTTTGTCTACCGGTATAGTACTTGCACGAGATTCGATCGTCGGTATCCCGATACCTTGTTCAATCTCGTTACCGGAAAGTCTCTTTACTCGTTCCGTAACACATCATCCCGTGATCAACTCCTTGGTCACATTGTGCACATTATGATGATGTCCTACCGAGTGGGCCCAGAGATACCTCTCCGTTTACACGGAGTGACAAATCCCAGTCTCGATTCGTGCCAACCCAACAGACACTTTCGGAGATACCTGTAGTGCACCTTTATAGCCACCCAGTTACGTTGTGACGTTTGGTACACCCAAAGCATTCCTACGGTATCCGGGAGTTGCACAATCTCATGGTCTAAGGAAATGATACTTGACATTAGAAAAGCTTTAGCAGACGAACTACACGATCTTGTGCTAGGCTTAGGATTGGGTCTTGTCCATCACATCATTCTCCTAATGATGTGATCCCGTTATCAACGACATCCAATGTCCATGGTCAGGAAACCGTAACCATCTATTGATCAACGAGCTAGTCAACTAGAGGCTTACTAGGGACATGGTGTTGTCTATGTATCCACACATGTATCTGAGTTTCCTATCAATACAATTTTAGCATGGATAATAAACGATTATCATGAACAAGGAAATATAATAATAACCAATTTATTATTGCCTCTGGGGCATATTTCTAACAGTCTCCCACTTGTACTAGAGTCAATAATCTAGTTCACATCGCCATGTGATTAACACTCACAGGTCACATCACCATGTGACTAACATCCAAAGAGTTTACTAGAGTCAATAATCTAGTTCACATCACTATGTGATTAACACTCAATGAGTTCTGGGTTTGATCATGTTATGCTTGTGAGAGAGGTTATAGTCAACGGGTCTGCAACAATCAGATCCACATGTACTTCGCAAAACTTTATGTCATATCGTAGATGCTGCTACCACGTTCCACTTGGAGCTATTCCAAATGGTTGCTCCATTATACATATCCGGTTTTTCTACTCATAGTCATCCGGATAGGTGTTAAAGCTTGCATCGACGTAACTCTTAACGTCGAACTCTTTATCACCTCCATAACCGAGAAATATTTCCTTATTCCTCTAAGGACAATTTTGACCACTGTCCAGTGATCCACTCCTGGATCACCTTTGTACCCTCTTGCCAGACATGTGGCAAGGCACAAATCAGGTGCGGTACTCAGCATGGCATACCGTATAGAGCCTATGACAAAAGCATAGGGGACGACCTTCGTCCTTCCTCTTTCTTCTGCCGTGATCAAGCTTTGAGTCTTACTCAACTTCACACCTTACAACTCTGGTAAGAACTCCTTCTTTGACTTATCTATTTTGAACTCCTTCAAAATCATGTCAAAGGTGTGTGTTCTTTTGAAAGTATCATCGGGCATCTTGATCTATCTCTATAGATCTTGATGCCCAATATGTAAGCAGCTTTATCCAGGTCTTCCTTTGAAAATCACTTTTCAAACAACCGTTTATGCTTTCCAGAAATTCTACATCATTTCGGATCAACAATATGTCATCCACATATACTTATCAGAAATGTTGTAGTGCTCCCACTCACTTTCTTGTAAATACAAGTTTCTAGCAAACATTGTATAAACCTAAAAACTTTGATCACTCCATCAATGCATATATTCCGACTCCGAGATGCTTGCTCTAATCCATAGAAGGATCGCTGGAGCCAGCATACCTTTTAGCATCCTTAGGATCGAAAAAACCTTTGATTGTATCACATACAACTTTTTCTTACGAAAACTGGTAAGAAAACTTGTTTTGACATCCATCTGTCAGATTTCATAATCGAAAAATACAACTAATGCTAACATGAATCCGACGGACTTAAGCATCGCTACGGGTGAGAAAATCTCATCGTAGTCAACTCCTTGAACTTGTGAAAAACTCTTTGCCACAAGTCGAGCTTCATAGACGGTAACATCACCGTCCACGTCCGTCTTCTTCTTAAAGATCCATTTATCTCAACGGCTTGCCGATCATCGGGCAAGTCCACCAAAGTCCATACTTTGTTCTGATACATGGATCCTATCTCGAATTTCATGGCTTCTAACCATTTGTCGGAATACGGGCCCACCATCGCTTCTCCATAGCTCGTAGGTTCATTGTTGTCTAACAACATGATATCTAAGACCGGATTACCGTACCACTCAGGAGTAGTACATATCCTTGTCGACCTACGAGGTTCGATAGCAACTTAATCCGAAGCTTCATGATCACTATCACTAACTTCCTCTTCAACAGACGTAGGCGCCATAGAAACATCTTTCTGTGTTGCACTACTTTCCGGTTGAAGTAGAGGTTCAACAACCTCATCAAGTTCTATCTTCCTCCCACTCAATTCTTTCGAGAGAAACTCCTTCTCGAGAAAGGACCCGTTCTTGTGACAAACAATTTTCCCTCAGATCTAAGATAGAAGGTATACCCAACTATCACCTTTGGGTATCCTATGAAGATGTGTTTGTCCGCTTTGGGTTCGAGCTTCTCCGGCTGAAGCCTTAAGCATCGCAGCCCCAAACATTAAGAAACGACAACTTTGGTTTCTTGCCAAACCAATGTTCATATGACGTCGTCTCAATGGACTTAGATGGTGCCCTATCTAAAGTGAATGCAGCTGTCTCTAACGCATAACCTCAAAATGATAGCGGTAGATCGCTAAGAGACATCATAGATCGCACCATATCTCATAAGGTTCGATTACGACGTCCAGACACACCATTTCGCTGTGGTGTTCCAGGTGGCTTCAACTGTGAAACAATTCCACAATGTCTTAAGTGATTGCCAAACTCATAACTCAGAAATTCTCCCTCGATCAGATCGTAGGAATTTGATCTTCTTGTTATGATGGTTCTTAACTTCACTCTGAAATTGCTTGAACTTTTCAAACGTTTCAGACTTGTGCTTCATTACGTAAATATACCCATATCTACTCAAATCGTCAATGAAGATGAGAAAATAACGATATCCACCACACGCCTTAATTCTCATTGGATCACGCACATCAGCATGTATGATTTCCAACAAGTCACTTGCCCGTTTCATTGTACCTGAAAACGGGATCTTAGTCATCCTGCCCATGAGGCATGGCTCGCATGTGTCAAGCGATTCAAAATCAAGTGACTCCAAACATCCATCAGCATGGAGTTTCTTCATGCATTTTATGCCAAAATGACCTAAGCGGCAGTGTCACAAGAAAGTGGTACTATCATTATTAACTCTACATCTTTTTGGCGTGAACATGTGTATTACCACGACCGAGATTCAATGAACCATTCACATAGGGTGCATGACCATGAAAGGTATTATTCATGTAAACAGAATAACCATTATTTTCTAACTTAAATGAATAACCGTATTGCAATGAACATAATCTAATCATATTCACGCTCAACGTAGACACCTGATAACATTTATCTAGGTCCAATACTAATCCCGAAGGCAGATGGAGCGTGCGATGGTGATCTCATCAACTTTGGAAACACTTCCAACACACATCGTCACCTCGCCCTTAGCCAGTCTCCGTTTAGTCCGTAGCTTTTGCTTCAAGTCACCAATAATAGCAACTGAACCGGTATCCAATACCCAGGTGCTACCAGGAGTACTAGTAAGGTACACATTAATAACACATATATACTTTGTTGAAGTTGCCAGCCTTCTTATCTACCATGCATTTGGGGTAGTTTCGCTACCAGTGACCGTTCCCCTTACAATAGAAGCACTTAGTCTCGGGTTTGGGTTCAACCTTGGGTTCCTTCATTGGAGCGGCAGCTGGTTTACCATTCATGAAGTTTCCCTTCTAGCCCTTGCCCTTCTTGAAACCAGTGGTCTTGTTAAACCATCAACACTTGATGCTCCTTCTTGATTTCTACTTTTTGCGGTCTTAAGCACCGCGAACAGCTCCGGGATCATCTCCATCCCTTGCATGTCATAGTTCATCACGAAGATCTAGTAGCTTAGTGATAGTGACTAGAGAACTCTATCAATCACTATCTTATCTGGAAGTTTAACTCCCACTTGATTCAAGTGATTGTAGCATCCAGACATTCTGAGCACATGCTCACTAGCTAAGCTATTCTCCTCCATCTTGTAGGCAAGGAACTTGTCAGAGGTCTCATACCTCTCAACACGGGCATGAGCCTGAAATCCCAATTTCAGCTCTTGGAACATCTCATATGTTCTATGGCGTTCAAAACGTCATTGGAATCTCGATTCTAAGCCGTAAAGTATGGTGCACTTAACTATCAAGTAGTCATCAGGACGTATCTGTTAGATGTTCATAACATCCACAGACGACGCTGGAGGGGTTGGCACACCGAGCGGTGCATCAAAGACATAAGCCTTCTGTGTAGCAGTGAGGACACTCCTCAGGCAACGGACCTAGTCCACGTCAATGCTTACAATATCTTTCAACTTAATCTTTCTCTAGGAACGTATTGAAACAGGGAGCTACAACGCGAGCTATTGATCTACAACATATTTGCAAAGACAATTTAGACTACGTTCATGATAATTAAGTTCATCTAATCAAATTATTTAATGAACTCCCACTTAAATAGACATCCCTCTAGTCATCTAAGTGATACATGATCCGAATCGACTAGGCCGTGTCCGATCATCACGTGAGACGGACTAGTCATCATCGGTGAACATCTTCATGTTGATCGTATCTTCTATACGACTCATGTTCGACCTTTCGGTCTTCCGTGTTCCGAGGCCATGCCTGTACATGCTAGGCCCGTCAAGTCAACCTAAGTGTTTCGCATGTGTTTCGAGGCCATGTCTGTACATGCTAGGCTCGTCAACACTCGTTGTATTCGAACGTTAGAATCTATCACACCCGATCATCACGTGGTGCTTCGAAACAACGAACCTTCGCAACGGTGCACAGTTAGGGAGAACACTTTTCTTGAAATTTTAGTGAGGGATCATCTTATTTAAGCTACCATCGTTCTAAGAAAATAAGATGTAAAACATGATAAACATCACATGCAATCTAATAGTGACATGATATGGCCAATATCATTTTGCTCCTTTTTGATCTCCATCTTCGGGGCGCCATGATCATCGTCGTCACCGGCATGACACCATGATCTCCATCATCGTGTCTTCATGAAGTTGTCTCGTCATCTATTACTTCTACTACTATGGCTAACGGTTTAGCAATAAAGTAAAGTAATTACATGACGTTTATGTTGACACGCAGGTCATAAATAAATTAAGACAACTCCTATGGCTCCTGCCGGTTGTCATACTCATCGACATGCAAGTCGTGATTCCTATTACAAGAACATGATCAATCTCATACATCACATATATCATTCATCACATCCTTTTGGCCATATCACATCACACGGCATATGCTGCAAAAACAAGTTAGACGTCCTCTAATTGTTGTTGCAAATTTTTACGTGGCTGCTATAGGTTTCTTAGCAAGAACGTTTCTTACCTACGCCAAAACCACAACGTGATATGCCAATTTCTATTTACCCTTCATAAGGACCCTTTTCATCGAATCTGATCCGACTAAATTGGGAGAGACAGACACCCGCTAGCCACCTTATGCAACTAGTGCATGTCAGTCGGTGGAACCTGTCTCACGTAAGGGTACGTGTAAGGTCGGTCCGGGCCGCTTCATCCCACGATGCCGCCGAATCAAGATAAGACTAGTAACGGCAAGTAAATTGACAAAATCGACGCCCACAACTACTTTGTGTTCTACTTGTGCATAGAAACTAACCATAGACCTAGCTCATGATGCCACTGTTGGGGTTCGTAGCAGAAATTTAAAATTTTCTACGCATCACCAAGATCAATCTATGGAGTAATCTAGCACCGAGGGGAAGGGGAGTGCATCTACATACTATTGTAGATCGCTAAGCGGAAGCGTTGCAAGAACGCGGATGAAGGAGTCGTACTCGTAGCGATTCAGATCGCGGTTGATTCCGATCTAAGCGCCGAACCACGGCGCCTCCGTGTTCAACACACGTGCAGCCCGGTGACGTCTCCCACGCCTTGATCCAGCAAGGGGAAGGAGAAGTTGGGGAAGACTCCGTCCAGCAGCAGCACGACGGCGTGGTGGTGGTGGAGGAGCGCGGAACTCCAGCAGGGCTTCGCCAAGCACTACGAGAGACGAGGAGGGAGAGAGGTATGGTTGCGCCTGGGAGAGAATAACTCGTGTATCGGGCAGCCCCTAGACCTCAACTATATATAGGGGGAGGGGAGGGGGCTGCGCCCCCTCTAGGGTCCCCCCCCAAGGGGTGCGGCAGCCCCAGATCCCATCTAGGGTGGCGGCCAAAGGGGGGAGAGGGGGAGGCGCACCTGGGGTGGGCCTTAGGGCCCATCTGCCCTAGGGTTTGCCCCCATCTTCTCTTGAGGCGCCTTGGGCCTTGGTGGGGGGCGCCCCAGCCCACCTAGGGGCTGGTCCCTTCCCACTATTGGCCCACGCAAGCCTCTGGGGCTGGTGGCCCCTCCCGGTGGACCCCCGGACCCTTCCGGTGGTCCCGGTACATTACCGGTGATGCCCGGAACACTTCCGGTGGCCAAATCCTCACTTCCTATATATCAATTTTTTCCTCCGGACCATTCCGGAACTCCTCGTGACGTCCGGGATCTCATCCGGGACTCCGAACAACATTCGGTAACCGCGTACATACTTTCCCTATAACCCTAGCGTCATCGAACCTTAAGTGTGTAGACCCTACGGGCTCGGGAACCATGCAGTCATGACCGAGACATATCTCCGGCCAATAACCAACAGCGGGATCTGGATACCCATGTTGGCTCCCACATGTTCCATGATGATCTCATCAGATGAACCACGATGTCAAGGATTCAATCAATCCCGTATACAATTCCCTTTGTCTACTGGTATAGTACTTGCCCGAGATTCGATCGTCGGTATCCCGATACCTTGTTCAATCTCGTTACCGGCAAGTCTCTTTACTCGTTCCGTAACACATCATCCCGTGATCAACTCCTTGGTCACATTGTGCACATTATGATGATGTCCTACCGAGTGGGCCCAGAGATACCTCTCCGTTTACACGGAGTGACAAATCCCAGTCTCGATTCGTGCCAACCCAACAGACACTTTCGGAGATACCTGTAGTGCACCTTTATAGCCACCCAGTTACGTTGTGATGTTTGGTACACCCAAAGCATTCCTACGGTATCCGGGAGTTGCACAATCTCATGGTCTAAGGAAATGATACTTAACATTAGAAAAGCTTTAGCAGACGAACTACACGATCTTGTGCTAGGCTTAGGATTGGGTCTTGTCCATCACATCATTCTCCTAATGATGTGATCCCGTTATCAACGACATCCAATGTCCATGGTCAGGAAACCGTAACCATCTATTGATCAACGAGCTAGTCAACTAGAGGCTTACTAGTGACATGGTGTTGTCTATGTATCCACACATGTATCTGAGTTTCCTATCAATACAATTTTAGCATGGATAATAAACGATTATCATGAACAAGGAAATATAATAATAACCAATTTATTATTGCCTCTAGGGCATATTTCTAACAAGGCTGCCCTTTAGTCTCGCTTCATACCACGAACCGGGACCAATGAGGTGCCTATATATACCCCTCGCCCGCGAGCAGAGCACTCCAGTGCTCTGTTTTTCTCTGGCCGGCGAGGGGAGGGCTTTGTGGTGCTCTACCTCACCTCCTATGCACATGAGGTGTTCGATGAAATGCCCGAGCCACACTAGTTAAGCTTTTTCGTCTCGAAGCTCGACCTCAAAGCTCCATTTTCCTCGAGATTTGTCTAGGTTTAGCGGCCCGTCACGTCCCATTCCCGTCTTCACCGCCGTCGATCGCCGCCGATCTCGTCGCCGGCACCACCGTGGCGAGCCTCTTGTTCTTATCTTCTTTTTGAAAGAAAGAAAATTCTTACTTTAGATATATACTTGTCTAATTTTCTTACTATTTTATTGCTTGTTATTATATAGTCCGATGGTTTTGGTATCCGCCCCCGTCGGCCCTCGTCCTGTCTATGATTCGGATGTGGTATATATTATCTTTATAACTATTGGTTCATTTATTGTTTATGAAAATTATGCCGACCAAGGTGACATAGATTTTATTTATCTAGGAGGTATGTGAACCGGAAATTCCAACCGACCCTATTGTCGAGAGGTTAAATTTAGTTGAAGAAGAAAACAATTTCTTGAAGGAAAAAATAAAGAAATTGAGGAGGAGAAGATGATATTGGAGTTGCATGTTGCGGATGTCGTCGATGATCACAAGATCAAGATGGATGCAATGCGCTTGAAGATTAGAAAATATGTCATTCATACCGAGGCTTTGTATCATTATGCCGTTGGATCAATTGTTACCTTGGTTGCGATTATGATCGCATTTGTTTTCGCATTGAAATGTTTTACATAGTTTCAATGTATGGTTTAATTAATTAGATGCTCTGGAGAGCTATATGTTGTTAGATGAGAACTATGTATGTACTTTGGTTTTAATGTGATGATGAACTTCTATTAATTTGGTCACTTAATTATCTATTCATGATGTTCTGTAATGGTTTTTGACACACTTAATTATATATAATGCACGCAGATGAACCGGCAATGGATGTACGGTGACAGACACACCTCCGAGTACATTAAGGGCGTGCATGATTTTCTTGAAGTGGCTGAGGCAAACAAGCAGAATGGTTTTATATGTTGTTCATGCCCTAAATGTGGGAATACGAAGTCTTACTTTGACCGGAAAATCCTTCACACCCACCTGCTTTACAAGGGTTTCATGCCACACTATAATGTTTGGACGAGGCATGGAGAAATAGGGGTTATGATGGAAGACGGCGAAGAAGAAGAGGACGATGACAACTATGTGCCCCCTGAATACGGTGATGCTGCAACGGGGGAAGCTGCTGAAGATCAAGAGGAACCAGGCGATGTGCCCAATGATGCTGCAACGGGGGAAGCTGCTGAAGATCAAGAGGAACCAGTGCCCGATGATGATGATCTCCGCCAGGTCATTGTCGATGCAAGGACGCAATGCAAAAGTCAAAAGGAGAAGCTGAAGTTCGGTCGCATGTTAGAGGATCACAAAAAAGGGTGGTACCCCAATTGCGAAGATGGCAACACAAAGCTCGGTACCGTACTGGAATTGCTGCAGTGGAAGGCAGAGAATGCTGTGCCTGACAAAGGATTTGAGAAGCTATTGAAAATATTGAAGAAGAAGCTTCCAAAGTATAACGAATTGCCCGATAGTACATACGCAACAAAGAAGGTCGTATGCCCTCTAGGATTGGAGGTGCAGAAGATACATGCATGCCCTAATGACTGCATCCTCTACCGCGGTGCGTACAAGGATCTGAACGCATGCCCGGTATGCGGTGCATTGTGGTATAAGATCAGACGAGATGACCCTGGTGATGTTGACGGCGAGCCCCCCCAGGAAGAGGGTTCCTGCGAAGGTGATGTGGTATGCTCCTATAATACCACGGTTGAAACGTCTGTTCAGAAACGAAGAGCATGCCAAGTTGATGCGATGGCATAGTGAGGACCGTAAGAAAGACGGGAAGTTGAGAGCACCCGCTGACGGGTCGCAGTGGAGAAAAATCGAGAGAAAGTACTGGGCTGAGTTTGCAGCTGACCCAAGGAACGTATGGTTTGGTTTAAGCGCAGATGGCATTAATCCTTTCGGGGAGCAGAGCAGCAATCACAGCACCTGGCCCGTGACTCTATGTATGTATAACCTTCCTCCTTGGATGTGCATGAAGCGGAAGTTCATTATGATGCCAGTTCTCATCCAAGGCCCTAAGCAACCCGGCAACGACATTGATGTGTACCTAAGGCCATTAGTTGAAGAAGTTTTACAGCTGTGGAATGGAAACGGTGTACGTACGTGGGATGAGCACAAACAGGAGGAATTTAACCTGCACGCGTTGCTGTTTCTGACCATCAACGATTGGCCCGCTCTCAGTAACCTTTCAGGACAGACAACCAAGGGATACCACGCATGCACGCACTGTTTAGATGACACTGAAAGTATATACCTGGACAAATGCAGGAAGAATGTGTACTTGGGCCATCGTTGATTTCTTCCGACCAACCATCAATGTCGAAAGAAAGGCAAGCATTTCAAAGGCGAGGCAGATCACCGGAAGAAGCCCGCCATGCGTACCGGTGATCACGTACTTGCTATGGTCAATGATTTACACGTAATCTTTGGAAAGGGTCCCGGCGGACTAGCTATTCCAAATGACGCTGAGGGACACGCACCCATGTGGAAGAAGAAATCTATATTTTGGGACCTACCCTACTGGAAAGACCTAGAGGTCCGCTCTTCAATCGATGTGATGCACGTGACGAAGAACCTTTGCGTGAACCTGCTAGGTTTCTTGGGCGTGTATGGGAAGACAAAAGATGCACCTGAGGCACGGGAGGACCTGCAACGTTTGCACGAAAAAGACGGCATGCCTCCGAAGCAGTATGAAGGTCCTGCCAGCTACGCTCTAACGAAAGAAGAGAAATAAATCTTCTTTGAATGCCTGCTCAGTATGAAGGTCCCGACTGGCTTCTCGTCGAATATAAAGGGAATAATAAATATGCCAGAGAAAAAGTTTCAGAACCTAAAGTCTCATGACTGCCACGTGATTATGACGCAACTGCTTCCGGTTGCATTGAGGGGGCTTCTACCGGAAAACGTCTGATTAGCCATTGCGAAGCTATGTGCGTTCCTCAATGCAATCTCTCAGAAGGTGATTGATCCAGAAATCATACCAAGGCTAAGGAGTGATGTGGCGCAATGTCTTGTCAGTTTCGAGCTGGTGTTCCCACCATCCTTCTTCAATATCATGACGCATGTCCTAGTTCATCTAGTCGACGAGATTGTCATTCTGGGGCCCGTATTTCTACACAATATGTTCCCCTTTGAGAGGTTCATGGGAGTCCTAAAGAAATATGTCCGTAACCGTGCTACGCCAGAAGGAAGCATCTCCATGGGCCATCAAACAGAGGATGTCATTGGATTTTGTGTTGACTTCATTCCTGGCCTTAAGAAGATAGGTCTCCCTAAATCGCGGTATGAGGGGAGACTGACTGGAAAAGGCACACTAGGAGCGGACTCAATAATATGCAGGGACGGGCATTCTTGGTCTCAAGTGCACTACACAGTTCTACAGAACTCTACCTTGGTGACCCCGTATGTCGATGAACACAAGAATAGTCTGCGCTCCAAACACCCGGAGCAGTGCGACGACTGGATTACATGTGAACACATCAGGACTTTCAGCAGTTGGTTGGAAACACGTCTCAGAGGTGACAACACTGTTTGTGATGAGTTGTACTCGTTGTCCAGGGGACCATCTTTGACTGTATTGACTTACAAAGGATACGAGATAAATGGGAATACATTTTACACGATCGTCCAAGATTAAAAGAGCACCAACCAAAACAGCGGTGTCCGCTTTGATGCAGCAACCGAGAGGGGAAAGGACACATATTATGGTTACATAGTGGACATATGGGAACTTGACTACGGACATGATTTTAAGGTCCCTTTGTTTAAGTGCAAATGGGTCAATCTGTCAGGAGGCGGGGTACAGGTAGACCCACAGTACGGAATGACAACAGTGGATCTGAAAAATCTTGGGTACACTGACGAACCGTTCGTCCTAGCCAATGATGTGGCACAGGTTATCTATGTGAAGGACATGTCTACCAAACCGAGAAAAAGAAAAGTTAAGGAAGCGAATACATCATACGATGAGCCAAAGCGCCACATAGTTCTTTCAGGAAAAAGGGACATCGTGGGAGTGGAGGGCAAGACAGACATGTCTGAAGATTATGAAAAGTTTCATGAAATTCCTCCCTTCAAAGTCAAGGCTGACCCAAGCATCCTGATAAACGATGAAGATTATCCATGGTTACGGCGCAATAAGCAAATGACACAAGCGAAGAAAAAGTGAAGACTTTCTCCCGCAACTATTATGATGATACCATGCCAACTTTGTAACAGACGAGTATGATACCATTGTCCATTTTGTACACGAAGTGCATCCAGTTTTTGCCGTAACCCTCTCAACTTTCTTGCACATGCTATGTGGATGAAATGATGATACCATGCCAACTTTCAACCTTTTCAGAGTTCATTTGAAATGCTTTTCAATTTCAGGGTCTTATAGCTCAAAATAATCAATAAAGGGATATTTAAATTAGTGCCTCTGGTTCCTTAGTTGTGCTCACTTTTCCCCACGCTCCAAACTTTTGCTCACTTTTCCCCTCTTCCTTAGCTGAAACTCTCACAAATGCTCATAGCGGGCGTTTGCCGTCTTGACCGTCCATTGACCGTTAATTGCTGACGAGTGGGGCCGAGTCTTCGTCTGACTGTTGCTTGCTGACGGGTGGGACCGCAAGGAGACACGTATTGGGCAGCTTGTCTGAATCTGAAACAAATCTAGATAGGCCGCACTGCACCGCGCCGCCCCTCCCCCTCCGCCGGCGTCGTGCCGCGTCCACCGCAGTTGTTTCCTCCACCCTATGCCCCTATTCAGTTCATCGGCGACGCCGCGTCTCCGCCAGATATAGCCCACCTCCCCACCTGGGATTACATAGCGATGTTGAGTGAGGATGGCCGGAATGCAGTCGACCGTGGAGAGGATTGGGTGGAATCTGCGGCAGATAATTCATGGATTAAACCTGGGTAAGCATTGTTTCCTCTCGAATTGACGTTCTAAGTCGTATTGTAGGCCGTATTTGACTTCTGTTTGCTTGAATCGTTTGAATTTGTGCTCGATTTTACCCGGCTAACTGAAGCCTTTGTTTCCTTCAACAAAATAGGATTGATCCCGCGCTGGCTTTCCGGCTGGCGATTAGAATGGAAACTAGTGTGCTGCGTGGTACTAAACCGCATTTGATTTCATCATTTTTCTATCCCAAAGTGGTAGAAACCAGCATATCTTTCAAAGATTTGCGAGCTGAGCTCCGAAACACCTATCCCTGGAGTGATGCAGATGCTGTTGAACTGAATTACTTCAGCAGTGACGAGCAAAGATTTCTCCCACTAACTTGCGACGATCATATGCCGTTGCTTTTTGCTGGGATTGCTGGCTGCCGATTTGGTAAACTCCAAATCGATGTGCTTCAGCCACGCGCAGAACGGGCGAAGGGGAAGGGAGTTCAGACATCATCTGTCTGTGCTAATAGCCAGCACCCCGGCACTCCTTGTAGGTCGACACCAAGTAAAGCAAGTGGTTCATGGAGCCAGAACATGCCTGCTGCCAATTCTGGTTCCGATTCAGCTGCTGCTTCTCGTGTACCTTCTGCAGTTGGTGTAGAAGAAGATGCAGAACCTGACGAGGCAGTGCCTACAAATGATGATGAAGACGAGATGATGTTTCCTGAACTGGTCGATGTAGCCAGTCAGCAAGCAGTGGATGACGAATATATGGAGGAGCCCATCAGCCAAGCTAGGTTTGATGACACTGACGATGAAGAGAAGGTGGAGAACATGGAGAGCTTAATCGAGGATGAATACGATGGTGATGACATGCCAACAATTGAGTGGAACAGGGAAAAACCTGAGCTTAGTGTAGGTACCATTTTCCAATCAATGGTGGACTGTCGGAATGCAGTGACAACATGGTGCATTATATCTGAAAACACCTATAAGATTAAAAGGAGTGAGCCAGCAAGGTTCACAGTATTTTGTCCATATCCTAGGTGTAGGTGGAAGTTGCATGCATCTCGTATGATCAAGAGCAAATATATTCAGGTAATCCAAGTTCAGTTAGTAATTTAGTTTCAGATCGTTGAGTAAGGTTTCTCAACTGTTTTTTACCCTTTTATTTTGTTTCAGATAAAGAATAACCCACACAAGCACACATGTCCACCTGGAGGGGGAGGGGGGAAGGCCAAAACCAAGCTAGCAAAAACTAGGTGGGTGGCAGATGCTATATTGGATTGGCTGAGAGAAGAACCTGGACTTGGTCCAACAGCACTCCATGGGATGCTTTTTGAGAAGTACAAGATAGAAATTCCTTACATGAGAATTTTCAATGCTAGGGAAAGGGCTCTTGACAGAATTAATGGTCAATGGAATGACAGTTTTCAGCTGCTTTACACTTTCAAAGCTGAAGTGGAGATGGCAAGTCCAGGGAGTGTTGTAGAGATTGACAAGCATACAGTTCCATTCAAAATAAATGGGAAGTCATTTCAGAAGGAGTGCTTCAGAAGGGCTTTTGTTTGTTTCAAGGCTTGCTGGCAGGGGTTTCTAGATGGTTGCAGGCCCTATTTGGCTGTAGATGCTACACATTTGACTGGAAGATGGAGAGGACAGCTAGTAGCAGCTTCTGCAGTTGATGGACACAACTGGCTATTCCCAGTTGCATTTGGTGTGGTGGAGGCAGAGTCTGAGGAAAGTTGGGTCTGGTTTCTGCAGCAGTTGCGCAACATTATAGGCACACCCCCAGGTTTAGCTATACACACAGATGCTTGCAAGGGTTTAGAGAGTGCAGTGGAAATTGTATTCCCTGGAGTGGAGCATAGGGAATGTATGCGACACCTAGCGCATAATTTCAAAAAGAAGTTCAAAGGTAAAGTTTATGATGAGAACTTATGGCCAGCATCATACACATGCAGCAAAAGGAAGCATGAACACCATTTGAGAGTGTTGTATGCTCAAAATCCTCTTGTGAAGGAGTACATGGATGCACATCATGGTAAGGTGTGGTCAAGAAGCCAATTCAACGAAATCTACAAAGTAGATTATGTGACCAGTAACCTTGCAGAATGCTTCAATTCAAAGTTCAAGTCAGTGAAAGGGCTCTTATTGTGGCAAGCATTTGACAAGATGAGGCAAATGATCATGATAAAGATGGCTCTTCGCAAAAGAATTGCAGAAACACAATATGTTGGTCATCAAATGCTCCCATCACTGATTAAGGCATTGCACTTGAAGGCAAGAGGACTGAAGATGAAATGTATTCGATCTGGTACATATGAGGGAGAGGTTACATATACTGACACTAAAAATAGGGTATGGAGGTATCCTGTGAACCTAAGTACTAGAGAATGTACTTGTAGGCAATGGCAGAACCGTGGGAAGCCATGCATACATGCCCTACATCTGATGACCGTTATCGGGGGTGCAGATGGTGAAGTTGATCAATATTGCTCTGAGTATTTCTCTGTTGCCAAATTTATGTCTGCTTATGCTGACAATGTGCCTGCACTATTGGGGAAAGATCAATGGAACATAGTAGATCCAGGGTTCAAACTCCACGCTCCTGTCATTACTAGACCACCAGGAAGACCAAGGAACCAGAGGATTAGAGCAGGTGAGGAGGGTCGTCTACCAAAGAAGCGTGCTTGCAAAAAATGTGGAGTTCTGGGGCATATTGCTAGGCTTTGTACCAATGCAGTGGATGCATCATTTGGAGAGGAGGAAAGATGGACAGCAGCCAATGCTGAGGAGAATGCAGCAGCAATGGAGACTGAAGATGCAGTGGAGAATGCAGCAGCAATTGAAGCAGTGGAGAATGCAGCAGCAAATGAAGCATCTTGGTATGTGTTTGCACCCTTTGTAGAATGCAGCTACCCTTTTGTTTGCATTTGTTGTCTTTTTGCCTATGGCTTATAATTTTATTTACCAGCTCTAGGGAGAAAAGGCCAAGAGATGAAGAAGCAGAAGATTTTGAAACCATGGCCTTTGATGGTTTTGAAGCTATAAGAGAGGAAGAGGAGGGGGTAATTTTTCCAACTGTGCCTTTAAAGATTATTGAACCCATAGATGACCGTCAAATGGTCGTCAAGTGCTCGGCGAGTGGAACTACTCCATCAACACCTCCACGGGGAAAACCCCAAGTAAAGCCCAAGATCAAAAGGAACAAGAGTCTGAAAGAAAAGAGCATCTCAACTAGGGAAACCAGGAGCAAGACGGTGAAGCCAGCTGCAAACACAAGGAGCAAGTCGAAAATTTGAATTAAGTTGTTGGGAAATGTTTGTGTTGTCAATTTGAGGGCGAATCGATCGCTTAAAACTTGGTAGATTTGTATTAAGATGTTGGCATCTTAAAACTTGGTATATTTGAGCTACTGTGAAAACTTATCAGTTGTAATAAGGGATCCCTTGTAATAATGTTGCTTCTACTTTGGTTTCTTATTTGTGTCAGAATTCAAATTTCCATCAAAATTTGAATTTAAATCAATATTTTAATTTGGGCCAAAATTTGGATTCGAGCCAAAGTTGAAGTTGAACATTGGAGGTTCATTGCTCTGTGTGGTGTATTTGATCGAGCATTTGAAGCCCAATATTCGTAGGTGAACAGTCCGAATGAGAAATGTGCTAGAAACAAGCTCGAAAGCTAGGGTAAACAGCCCTATTTGAAATCAAGTTTTTTTTACCTTGGCTAAATGAGGCATATATATTTTTATGAACACTTGTTCCATATATATGGTAAAAACGAAGTCTCACTATTTATTGATTAATATTCATATTACTACATTTTTTTTGAACAAATATGCTTTTAATTCAAAACCATGAAATAACACGTTTTAGATATGAAAATGAAAAAGTAAGTTCAGATCCTTCTTATTCACTCGAAATGAAGCTATGGAGATTTTTTCTGATTTTTTTTCAAACCCTAAACCCTCGCTCCCTATTATACGAACTCTGAACATGTTCATAGGTGATAGCTCATTTGTGTGAAGCCTTTTTTCATGAAAATGACCTACACCAAGTTTATATTTTTTTCTCATAACCTTGTCACATATGACGGCTATGTGCACAAGAATTACAACATTTTGAGTTTTTTTGAATTTTTTAAAAACATTTGAACTTGATTTTGACAGATCACTTCAAAAAATGATTTTTCAAAAAAATGCCCCTATACCGAGTTTATATTTTTTTATGGTAACTAGGTCTCATAAACGGACGAACTACGTTTGTTTTATATTTTTTCGATTTTTTCTAATTTAGTTATGGCCATTTGAAATCTGGTCAAACCCTAATAACCCCGTTGACTCGCTCATAACCCCGCAGAAATGCTCCAAACCCTAGCGTCGAACGTCCGTCGTCGGATCCTACCAAGCGCCAAACACTACCCATCAGATGTGGGCAGGCATGCGCGATCCGTGTGATGCATCCTGATTGGCTACTGCACTATCCTTCTCGGGTTTTTACGATCTGCCCCACTTTACATATGAAATTGTATTTTTCGCACATGACCACCACATGTCAGTGTTAAGAGTTGGTTCAAATATTCAAACTACAAAATACAATGTGGCAAATCGTCAATATAGCTTCCCCTTCTCCTCTTCTCCATCTGACAGACAAAGGCATCGAGCAGATAGGGCAATTCCTCTATTTCTTTCCCCATCTTCTCGTTCTTCTTCCTCTCGATCAATTCCTCTGTTTCTTTCCCCATCTTCTCGTTCTTCTTCCTCTCGAGCAATTCCTCTGTTTCTTTCTCTCGGGCGATATGTCGACCTCCTCGTCAACCCCCCGTTCCACGTGGCCGGTGTATGGTCCAGTGCCGATGACTCGATGCACTGACTGCCCACGGACTGCCACTGAAGTGGTTGACTTCGAAGGAGGAGAAGAATGGGAACTTTGGGCGCGAGTTCGTCAAATGCGAGAGCAAGCCGAAGGGGCAGGTTAGATCTGAGTTTTCCTCGCATCCTTTATCTCTAATTTCTCAAAAAATCTATCACATTTCGTTTTCAGATCGTGAAGAAATGCCACCATTTCGAGTGGATGGATGATTACATCCAGAGGCTTCAAGGGTTGGGCTTGCTGGATTCGAGGGGGAATGCAATCCGCGAGTTCAATCTGCCCCATGACAGTGCCGCTCCGGCAGCAGCAGCGCGTCCGGAATACCCGACGGTGGTAGATGTCGAACTGAAGACGGAATTGAAGATGATGAACAAGAACTTCAAGCAGCTGATTGAGTTGAAGAAGCAATCCAATCTGATAGCTTTAGGAATACTTGCTCTAGGAAATTTTTACTTGATGGCCATCTCTCGTTAGAGATGTTTGTCTACTGTTGTTGCCACTGTTTAGCAATCCAAGTCTGTTTATCTCAAATGCAACTCTGTTTAGTGCAACTGTCGATCTCTGAATGTATGCAGTTTACTGTTAAGTTTCGACACTTTCAGTTTCGGCAGGAGACAAGTACCAGTTCAGTGATAGGATTATTTTGTTAGCAAATAACCTTGAGTGTTGGATCATACCCTAGCTCGTCAGATGACAGTAAGCAGTACTTGAGCAGCACAAGGGATATACATCAAGTTCATCTCTTCTCTCTCGCACTTGCCAAACTTTTGTCCTCGAGTTCGTCAGTTCTGCTAGAAACCTAGTTCGCGGGCCCAAAGAGAATCAAGCTACAATAGGCCCACAAAGGATAAATGAGGCCCAGAAACAAGCGATGTTTCTTTTTTTTGTTTAGGAACGATTGCTTTGTCCTTTTTTGTTTCTGATTGCTTTTTTCATTAATTTGATTTCCCAATCTCTTCTATCTCATTGAGGATTTTTTTTGCTTTCCTTTATGGGTCCCTTCATTTTTTAGAATCAAAGTATTTGCAAACCGCAGTATTATTATGCCTAGAGAACCAATACTTCATGATTGGAAAAAGAGGTCCAACCCTCTTTTTTATATACTTCAAACATAGTGTAGTTTTCTACATATTAAAGTATATAAAACTACACTTTTGACTAAAGCCAAACATCTCAAAGTATTTGATACTTCAATATTTCTGAAAACCAAAGTATTCTTGGAATACCTAAAAAATACAGAGCTCTCAAACCAAAGCCGTGTACAAATGTACAATATGTTCTTATTTTTAGAAGGCATCTATGAACACATCATTTTTAGTTAGTTTGGTTAATTTTCCCCACGCCAATTAGCCATGTCTAAACTTGGGACAAACAAAATACAAAGGGAAATACAAACATAACAAAGCATTAATATAACACACATAAATTAACTTAGATAGTAGGGTTGCTAGGGCAACAAACATAACAAAACATTAATATAACACACATAAATAGATAAGGTTGCTAGGGCAACATAAGTTCCCAAGTTCTTACATAGCTAGGTCGGGCAACACGCACACCAAACTCACACTCACACTACATAGTAGATAGGGATAGGGTAGCTAGGGCAACACACACACCGCCGGCTTCACCGTCTTCTTCGTCGTCGGCTTCAGTACTCCTCCTCCTCAAGGCCGTTGTCGCCGACGTAGTACGGGAGGCTGTGCATGCGGTTGCGAGCGGGGAAGACGCTCTCGAAGTCCGTGAAGATGTTATGGGTGGTGAATGCGATGAACTTGCACCCACACCAATACACCTTGCCGAGCAGGTAGTAGGCATCGAACCTGTTGGTGAAGTGGACGACGAGCCCTACCACTGGAGCGTTGGCGTGGGGACGCTGCTCCACGAGGTTGAACATGAGCGGCGAGCCCGGCGGGAGGTGGTGGAAGCCCACACGGAGGAACCCCCGTGCAAGCTCAGTGCTACCCCTCCAGCGTGAGATCGCCCACACGCGGAGCGATGCCTCGACGACGACGTTGGCGGGGTACCGCCGTTCCGGCACGGTGGGCGGCGCTTGAAACGTCGGCCCGGTGTACTGCATCTTGAAACGCTTCGCTGAGTGGAACGGCTTTGGCTTTTGGGGGAAGAAGAGAAGTGGGAGGCGCAGATGGATCTGTAGAAGAAGAGGCAATGGAGGGCAGTTTAAATATCCAGGAGAGACGAAGTGGGTACACGCGCAAACGGCGTAGATCGTGACTCAGTGCGTGCGTGAACCGATGCGATCATAAATGTGTGAACGTGAATCCATGCGAACGTGCTTTGCGTGCTCTGCGTTGGCGGCTGCCTGCCTCCCCCTTCTGCGTGCTCTGCGTTGGCGGCTGCCTGCCTCCCCCTTCTGCGTGCTCTGCGTTGGCGGCTGCCTGCCTCCCACAACTGAATCGAGCGGCACTCGTGCGGCGTGAACCGATGCCTCGACATAGACGCGAGCGTGCGTGCAGCCTGCCCCTTCTGCCACCGGCACGTATGCCTGCGACGCGTGAAACGACGCTACAGAGCGACTAAATCCACCGGCAACCGGGCGGCAAGGATCGATGCGTGCGTCTCGGCGTGCATGCATGCGTTTAGGTCTAGGTCACTAGATGCGTGCGTGGCGGTGTTCGCATGCATAGCAGGCTAAATCGATGCCAAAGCCGGGCATGCATAGCAGGCTGCATCCATCGATAGAAGGCCCAACCAGCATGCATAGCAGGCTGCATCCATAGATAGAAGGCCCAACAGGCTAAATCTCCCTTTTTAATTTATTCCCAACAAACTAACGGGCCCGTCCTATGAACACAAACACGGCCCAACCAGCGAAGCCACAACCACAGTCAACAGAGTCCAACGTGGCCCCACAAGTCAGTTAACGGCCAAGACGGCAAACGTCTGTTATGAACATTTGTGAGAGTTTCAGCTAAGGGAGTGGGGAAAAGTGAGAAAAAGTTTGAAGCGTGGGGAAAACTGAGCACAACTAAGGAATTGGGGGCACAGATGGAATAAGCCCATCAATAAATGCATGAAAAATAACAAATGAAGTCAGAAAGGGTTGAAAATTGATGAGGTGGCTTTGAATGGTGCATTTTGAACACACAAAAAGTCAGGAGTTCAAATAAGTTAAAAAAATGAAATCCCTTTGTAACATACGAGTTTCCGTATGAAATCCTGATACTTCGAAAGAGATTGTCCGTTTTGTACACGAAGTGCATCCAGTTTTTGCCGTAACCCTCTCAACTTTCTTGCACATGCTATGTGGATGAAATGATGATACCATGCCAACTTTCAACCTTTTCAGAGTTCATTTGAAATGCTTTTCAATTTTAGGGTCTTATAGCTCAAAATAATCAGTAAATGCATGAAAAATAACAAATAAAATAAATAAGTAATTAGAAACAAAATAATATAAACTTTAATAAAATATATAAGTAGAAACAAAATAAAATAAACTTTAATGACATAAATAAAATTTATGAAACTAAAAGTATCAAAGTATTTTCTGTTCAAAACATTATAAGCAACCTCTAGTATTATTGAAACTAAAATTATATAAAATTGAGGCAACTAAAATTATCGAAGTATTTTCTGTTCAAAATCATTGAAAGCAAAAAGAATTTTCATAAAGAACTTTTTTGTTAGAAACTTTAATAGCAAAAGGAATTATCATAAAGTAAAATAAATAAGTAATTAGAAACAAAATAAAATAAAATAAATAAGTTTTTTGTTGTAAGTAGAAACAAAACAAAATAAATAAAGAAAAAAGAAAACAAAAATCAGGCAAAAAATAAAAAATATGCCACCTACTGGGCCACCACGGCCTGAATACGACTAGAAACCCATCGATGGGCCAGGATTCAGGCCCGCAGAAGGCCCAGTAGGCCCATCAGGTATAGCAGTGACAATTAGGCCCGTAAGCCTGCAATGGAGAGGAGCTCGAGAGGGGAGCGGCAGTGGGGCTTATAAACCACTGCGCGCCCCTCTCAACTAGCGAGGTGGGACTAAACTTTCGACGCGGGCGCAACAGCACAAGGCCTTTGGTCCCGGTTGGTGGCACCAACCGGGACTAAAGGGGTGCATTGGTACCGGTTCGTGGCACTAACCGGTACCAACTCCCCCCGTTTAGTCCCGGTTGGTGCCACCAACCGGGACCAAAGGCCGCCGCTTCCCGCCCTTTGGGCTGCTGAAAAGAGACCTTTGGTCCCGGTTGGTGGCACCAACCGGGACTAAAAGGGGCATTGGTCTCGGTTGCTGCCATGAACCAGTACCAATGCTCTCCGTATATAAGCAGGACTTGTAAATTTTTCAGTTTCATCGACCATTTGCCCCCCGACGACGCCGAACTCATCGACGCCGCCAGGCTGCCCGTGCTCGCCGTCGCCGCCCCGCGCCCTTGCTGCCCGTTCTCGCCGACACCGCCAGGCTGCCCGTGCTCGCCGTCGCCGCCCCGCCGCCCGCTCCTCGTCACCGCCCACTCCTCGTCGCCGTCGCCCCGCGCTGTTGCCCTGCCCCGATGCGCCGCCCCGGCCCGTGTCCCTGCCCCGACGCGCCGTCCTAGCCCGCGCGCCCCTGCCCTGACGCGCCGCCCCGGCCCGAGCCCCTGCCCCGACGCCGCCCCACGCCCCCGGCCTGCCCCGACCACACGCCG
Source organism: Aegilops tauschii subsp. strangulata (assembly GCF_002575655.3). Classification (NCBI taxonomy): domain Eukaryota; kingdom Viridiplantae; phylum Streptophyta; class Magnoliopsida; order Poales; family Poaceae; genus Aegilops; species Aegilops tauschii. Next base: position 454,287,927 of record NC_053036.3, on the reverse strand, counting down.
CCGCCACGTTCGGTCCGGCCGCCGGCCTTCCTCTCTGTTTTTTCATATATATATATATGATATTTTTTTCAGATTATGTGCATATGTGTGATTATATGTATGTGTGTATATATGATTATATGTCTTTTTTCAGATTTTTTGTTCATATATATGATGATTTGTTTTTTGCATTTTTATAAAAATGTATATATGTATATATGTTCCCTGTGCATATAAAAGTTAGATTTTTAGTACATTTGGGTACATTTTAGGTTAGTTTTATCTATATATGTTCTCTGATTTAGTACATTTTAGGTTAGTTTCATTTTTAGAAAAGTTTTATATATTTAGGAAAAGAAGGAAGAGAAGGAAGAAGGAAGAAGAAGAAAAAGTTTTATATATGCAAAAGTTACATTTTTAGAAAAGTATTATATATCTAGCTAGGAAGATAATGAAGAAGAAGAAAAAGAAGGAGAGGAAAAAGGAAAATAAGAAGAAGAAAAAAGAAGAAGAAAAAAAGAGGAGAAGAAGAGAAAATAGAATATTTTATTTTCTCTTCTTCTCCTCTATTCCTTTCTTCTTCTCCTCTTTTTTTTCTTCTTTTTTTCTTCAATCTTCTCCTCTTTTTATTTCTTCTTCGTCTTCTTATTTTTTATCGGATATGTCGTTGTCGATATACCCCGTGTCCCGATAACTTCAACATGAGGGGGGGTTCGACCTACCCCCTCCCCGATAACATTATTTTCCCATGTATGTATGTCGTCGTTGTCGATATAACCCCCTCCCGGATAACTTCGACTGTGATAACTTATACCACGGGACCCCCCCCCCCCCCCGGCCCTCTCGCTCGACCAAAACTCTCGAGGACACCCAAACCCTATAAAAAACGATGTCGGTCTCCTACCCCCTCCCGCCGCGCCCCTACCCTTGAAGCATTGCCGAGGCCACCCCAAACCCGGAATAAGCTAGGTCTACGTTTGCACTAAGATATCCACCTGCTGTCATGTTTGTGTAATAATTGTCATATTGTAATATTTGCAGAAACAATGGAGCATAGACGAGACGAGGAAGCAGAAGAGGTGTTGGGGGACATAATCTTAGCCGGAGGTAATGTCTTGTTGTATCTTAACGACAATGATGGTCTGGAAGAACATGGTGAAGAAGCAGGCTACGGTGATCGAAGAGTGGAGGAGGAAAGACATGATTATGATGGCTCCGGTGACCCAATGCTGGTGCAAGAAGGAGCCCGTGGTGACGGCTCCGGTGACCGAACAGAGTCCGGCCAGGTAAATATATTAGTTAAGCCTGTGCTGACTAGCTAATTGATGCATTCATTGTTTTGGTATGTACACATATTAATTAACTCTCATCTTTCTTCTTTTTTCTAGCCCTCCGGATCGAGCACAACTTCGGTAAAGAGACGAGGCCCGAAGAGAAAGTTGCGCTCGGATGAAAGGTTTGAGATCACAGCAATCGCGCGCGACGACCAACCGATTGAACCCATCCGGACAAAGGAAGCATTTGCTGCTCAGTGCGGGGTTCTTGTTAGGGACAAGATCCCGATCAGCATCCACCAATGGTATAAGCCTAAGAAGGAAGACCCTGAGGTGTCTTATGTCAATGATATGCAGAAAGATGATCTTTGGACTGAGCTGAAGGCAAATTTCACCCTACCGCCAGAGGAGGATCCGGAGAAGCCAGTTAAAGAGCAATTAGTCAAGTCTCATGCTCTTAAGAAGATGGCAGACCTATTCAGGAGGTGGAAGAATGAACTGAAAACGTTTGTCGACAAACAAGAGACACCAGAATTCATCGGCAAATATGAGAAGATCAGAGATCACTGGCCCGCATTTGTGGCCCACAAGACATCGGAAAAGAGTAAGAAGTTGTCAGCGACAAACAAGAAAAATGCTGCGAAGAAGAAGCTTCACCATCGCACGGGGTCAGGTGGCTACCTCAAAGCCCGGCCTAAGTGGGCCAAGGCTGAGAATGATCTGCTTGATAAAGGGATCGAACCAGAGACAATGAACTAGCCAGACCGTTGCCGGACTTGGTTCTTCGGGGCTGGCGGAACCTTGGACCCTGTATCAGGGAAGTGCGTTTGGACGGACGAGCTTTTGAGAATACCAGTCAAGAGGATTCAGCACTATATCGATGCAGCGCAGCAAGGGACGTTCGTTCCAGACAGAGAGAACGACGAGCTCACAATGGCCCTCAGGAATCCTGAGCACCCTGGACGGACACGAGGCACGCCAGGCTCCGTTCCGTGGAAGGCTGGTTTTCCGGACGCAGGCGGTTACAAATGCCAGGAGAGGAGGAAAAAAGTGGAGCAGACCCAAATTCAGAAGCTGCACGAAAGGGTTCAAGCGCTAGAGGAACGAGGCGTAGCTCGCAACAAGCGACCTGCCGAAACTACCCCCGAAGCTACCCCGCCATCTCATCGGAGAAGCAGCGTGGCTTCCACCGAGCTGCTTTAGCCGGAGCATGTCTTGACGGCTCCTGCTAGCTACCCCGTGGATGCTATCACGGAGTCTCAACATTGCCACATTATGACGCAATGGCAGAACTTCAAAGTCAAGGCGGCTGTCGGCTCTGTTCGACCTCCTGAACCCGGCGCAACTTTTCACTGTCGTCCGATTCCAGAAGGATATGCTAGGGTGACGGTGGACGAAATAACGAAGGGATTTGAGGACCTCCAGCTTGACCACCCTACCGGTGAAGGGGAGACTCGGCTGGGTTCTGCTCTAAAGACTCCATGCCTATGGCGGAAGGAGCTCATCAACCTTCCGAACTGGATGCCTCCGCCTCCTCCTCCTCCTCCGGTGAGTAAGGGCACTCCGCCTCCTCCTCCGCCTCCACCTCCGGCGAGTGATCAGGGCACTCAGCCTCCTTCTCCAGCGCGTGGCGGCACTCCGCCTCCTCCTCCGGCGAGTGATCAGGGCACTCAGCCTCCTTCTCTGGCGCGTGGCGGCACTCCGCCTCCTTCTCCGCCTGCGCCGGCGCGCCCGAGCAGCCAACCTCCTCCTTCTCCGCCTCGTCAGCAAGGGCGGAAGAGACCCGCCGCCGCTCAGGCTGCTCCGGCGCGTCGTAGTCCTTCTCCTCCGCCTCATAAGCAAGGAAAGAAGACAGCCGCAGCCGCTCCGTCTGCTCTGCCGGCGTCTAGCAGTACAGCCAGAGGCGGGAGGCAATACAGATTCGGTCCTTCTCTGAAGACTCCAGAGAAGTTACCATACGAGAGGACTGAGGAGGAAACCACGAAGATCGTGTGAGCCGAAGTGACGAACTTCTTTGAAAGGGTGAAAGCAAAGAAACATCCACCTCCGGAGGAGAAGGTAGATCCGGTGAAAGCGAAGCGCACTCTGGCTGCCCTGACAAAACCACCAAAGTCTCCGCCGAAAGGCAACTATGAGCGCATTATTGCAAAGACATTTGTCGAAGCGGAGCGGTCGGGAAGTAATGTCAGTGATCAAAGGTTAAAAGAACGATGAGCTAGGAAAAAAAATTGCCCAGCTCGGCGAACAAGCGAACCAATCGTGCCCCCCGCTCAAGGTGTCTAGCGACATCGTCGCTAATGCTCCGAGGATGGTGCACGATTATAGCAATCTTGGAGATTACCTGCCCGACGATGTACATTATGATTTCTTGGAGGTGGACGAACACAAATACCATTACGGGAAGCCTCTCGTCAAAGATGAAAGATCTCTAACAACGATGATGCGAAGATTACATGATTGGTACATGAAAACCTGCAGAGAGTCTAGGGGGAGGAATACTTTGACGCTGAGAGTTAAAGAGGAGCATGACCTCGTTGGAATTGAAATGTTGAATGTTCCATTTGAGGAATTCTTCCAGTTTTTCAATCAAAAGGCCCTCGATAAATCAACGATCACTTGCTACTGTCTGTAAGTAGTACTACTTCTGTCATTAAGTCTCTCTATATAGGTCAGCTCTTTCATTGCATGTATTTATAATTATCCTCACTATATTATGCAGATTGAAGATCGCCGAATTGAAGAAAAGACAAATCGGTAATATTGGATTCATTAACACAAATCTCATAGATGCAACTGAGGTTAAATATCATGCCGAAAATACCGAGGCCAACTTGCTACGATCGTTGGTAATAGATGAAAATAAAGATATAATACTATTTCCTTACAACTTCAAGTGAGTGTTACTGTCTTGTGCATATTCGGTTTCCCTTATTAGTCCAGGTTATAGTAATGTAATTGATGACTTATGCATGCGTGCGCAGCTTCCACTATATTTTCCTAGAGATTAAGCTTGAGCAGGGACTAGTAACCGTCTTAGACTCGAGACGAAAAGATCCCCAGGACTATGCGGACATGACTCAAATGCTCGAGAAGTAAGTTAAATCGATCATTATCCACCATATCAGCAACTTTGTTCATTTCCTGATATCAAGTAATTGTTTTCTTTGTCTGGCAGGGTTTGGAGAAAATTCACCAAAAAAGCTCCGGGACTGCCGAAGAAGCTGCAATTTAGACACCCGAAAGTAAGTACTATAGTAGCATGTTCCGCGCATCTCCTAGTGATTCAAGCGCTAGTTTCATCAATACCATTTAGCATGCTTGCTTATCAGTTTGATTGACCTCTATTTCTTGTAAAGTGGTTGTGGCAGGAAGCCGGGAATAACTACTGTGGATACTACGTTTGCGAGTCCATCCGCTACACGACCTGTGAGCGGGGCTACTCTGACGAACAATATGAAGTGCGTAAGCAATAATATTCACAATTTTATTTTATTACCATCATTTGTGTTGAGTTTCATTTATTCATATATATATATATGTATTGATCCCTTCTTCAAATTAGATATTTCGGATGCGGGATGAACTCCTACCACCAGATCGTATGCGAGCAATTCAAGAGGAATTGGCGGCATTCTTCCTTGACCACGTGATCGCTGAAAACGGAGAATACTATGTGGACCCTGTGTACATATATAATTAGGAGATTATATTGTAAGAGATAATTATTGTATATATGTAGCCGGTAGTGTCGGATAGATATACGAGAACTTGTTGTTCGACCAATCTCTCGGAGAAGGAGAGGTGGTCGATATCACTTCTCTCTGTATGCATATATATATGTTCGTGACGATCTTCTGTTTCCTTCATTTGCTTACTAGCTAGCGTGTCTAGTCCTCTTTATACGTATATAGTACGTAGCGTCGACCAAGCACGGAGATAAGAGAGGACACTTCTCTCTATTAATTAGCTAGCTAACACAATATATGAAACACCTAAATTAAGCCCCCAAAACCCCCAACCCCCCCCCCCCCCTTCAAAAAAAACCCCAGCCCCTGAAATGCTGACGCGTGGATGCCTATTGGTCCCGGTTAGTGCCACCAACCGGGACCAAAGGCCCTCCTGCCTGGGCTCGCCGCACCGGCCACGTGGAGGCCCATCTGTCCCGGTTCGTGTAAGAACCGGGACTAAAGGGCTAGGGCATTAGTAACGACCCTTTAGTCCCGGTTCAACAACCGGGACAGATGACCCTTTTTCTACTAGTGGAACATATCCGGTGCACCAGTGCTTATGGTGTTACCGGTGCACCGGACCTCCTAGCACATTTTGAAATGTTAAAAAATATAAAAAAAATTAAGCACATTCACGTAACATCAATGTTTGTTATCATAAAATTTCAAATCAAAATTCAAAACATTGCTCAAGATATAAAAATAATAAATTTGACATCAATGTGATAATGGGCCAATCTGAAGCCCAACTTATATTACATACTATATAGTGTAAGATTTATCATTTTTGTATATCGAGAAATATTTCAAATTTTGATTTGAAATTTTGTGACAACAAACGTTGATGTTGTGTGAATGTGTTCAATTTTTTTCCATATTTTTTTGAAACATTTTAAAATGTGCTACGGAGGTCCAGTGCACCGGCAACACCACAAGCATCGGTGCACCAGATATTTCCCATGATCGCTACCGGAGTATATATGTTTCTTACTGTGATCGGATGCTCATGTTATTAAATTTAAGTTTATGTCAATCTTTCCATATGCACTATGGATTTCCCTTGCGATAATTATTGCACTTTGTTCTTGCCTGCCACTATCAACCGATCTGTTGGTTTAGTGTCAAAACATGTAGAGAAAAGACCTCAGAACTGACAGAGTATCGAATGCATCTTTCGAGCACATGCTAGAAATTCGATGCATGCAGACCTTACTAAGTGCAGTTATTTGTTGTGGGTGCAATTCTTTCAGCTACATGACTTGTCCGTTAACTATGAGATGTTTGTGACGTTGTTGTTAATATAAAGATCTTTCAGCTCAGTTTTTTGGAAGTGCTCATGAAAATAAAATGTGTGCATAGGCATTCATGAGGATGAGTCTATGTCGTGCATGTCGTCGTCTTTGGACGCAGGGGCACCTAAAGAATAAAAAAACTTAAGCCTGTGTCTGAATCCTGGCATGCGACCAGAACTAGCTCGCTTTTACTACTAGGTCGGTGTTTATTCCAGATGTGTCTTCTCCGGGTTGAAATTTGTTTTCCATTTCGTTTAATCGGACATAGACCAAGTTCTAGGAGCTCCTAGTCTTTCAGAGGAAAGTGAGTCAAGTCAATAATTTAGGGATGAGAAATAGACTTTTACCAAATAATTAATATATGAGCTCAACTAGCCCGGTCTCGTGACCGTCAACCGCCGTGGCCAGTCTTGGCAGCCACGGTCGGTGCATGCGGCAGCGTGGGCAGTTGAAGGAGCGCGCAGGAAGGGCGACCTGAACGTGTGGGTTAGCTACGGCGCGTGGTTTTGGTAATTTCCACTTGCCGGAGTCACGTGCACGTGCATGGCATGCATGGACACGTACGGTTGTCAAAAGCTTAAGAGAGCTTAAGCTGCTGGTTTTGACGACGATATCAGTTTTTACCGACTGCTGGTTTTGACGACGATATCAGCTTTGATCGACGGAGTCGGGAGTCGACGGAGAAAACGAAACGATTGTCGCCACAGGGGCGTGTGGTTTTGTTTATTCCTGATCAATTTGACAAGGCGCGTCAGGGATGTTCTTTCTCGTATGAGTCGTGAGAGAGAAAACCCAAATCAAAAGATCGAACAAAATAGTCTCTAGGGCAGTCGGTCAACATGACCGGCAGCGAACCCTAGGTATGGGCGGCGCGGCCACCAATGATAATCATGAAGATCGACCGCCCCGGGGCGGCGCGGTGCGGAAGCGGAGTGGCGGCTAGGGTTTGGATCGGGGTTAGGCTGATACCAAGTAGAAGGAATAGAGAGGGAATTAGTGAAATCGTTGATTGTATTGCTCGAACTTCGTGGGCATATATACAGGAATACATGACCATTAACGGAGCTAGATAGGATGTTCACGGAGGTGAGATAGTAAATATGGTTGTTTTGGGGGGGCCAAAAGCTTAAAAAAATTAATCTAAACAGCCCCCAAATTTTTTCTTCAGGTTTTGTAGTGAGGCTGGGTTCATGGCTCCCTCATTTTTTTTGTATGGTAACACGTGACCATGCAAAAAAGAAAGGGTCATGGCTCCTGCTGGCCCCAATTAAGCTCCGCCGTTGTACATGATCATCGTAGAGTACAAGACAAGATAGAGATAAATCCTAATCTATCTTATATTTCCTAACAATCATGATACTCAATATTTAAAGCATCTCCAGCCGTTGCCCCCTTAGGGGGCACCTAAAATCGCCGTCTGGGGGTGAGCCGGCGCAAAAAACCGGCCTGGGGCGAGTTGGTCCCCAGCCGCCGGCCCCAGGGCCGTTCCTAGGCGCGTTCAAAAAAAAATAGCAGAGTTCAAAGTTCGGCATATATTACATAATAGTCGCGGATTTATATTACATAATATATCTAATTAAAAAAGAAACTGGCTGAACGCGGAGTAGTCGTCGTCATCGCCGTCGTCGTCGGGCTTCTCCTCCTTGATGCGGCCGTCCCTGGTGGACCCCTGACCGGTGTCGCCTACGCGGACTGGTGGCGGCGGCGCGTCTTCGTCGCTGTCCTCGATGACGACGACTCCTCCTTCGTCGCGGCCCCGGCGGCGCTGCGCGAATCCATCTTCAGGGAGTCCGCGCGCGCCCATTCCAGGGCCGCGTCGTCGTCGAGCTCGACGTCGCCGCCGTGCTCCGTCTTCACCGCGGGGAGGCCCGGCTCCGTCTTCACCGGCGCGAGCCCCGGCTCCGTCTTGGGCTTGACGAAGCGCGGAGGAGCCGACGAGGGGGCGCGCCGGCCGCCCTCGTTGATGACGATGCCGGCGCTGCGAGTGTGCCGGCCGAGCGGCGTCTCCGCCGTGGGCTTGGCCTTGACGCCGAGCAGCGCCGGAGAGCCGAAGGAGTGCGAAGAAGAGCGTGATGAGGAGGAAGAAGAGGAGGCGCCGAACCTCCTGGGCAACCATTGCCCGTCGCGTCAGCGGTGAGCCGTGGCCGTGGTGGCCGCCCTCGCCGGGGGGTATGCCAACGGCGGGTCATTGCCGCCCTCGAGGTACGTGAGAACGCACTCGAGGGTGCGGCCGGGGACACCCCACCACAGGTGGCGTCCCTCGCTGTTCTTCAGGCCGGCCACCACCGGCGCCGTTGGTGGACGCCATCCTCTTCTGCTGCCGGCGCTGGAAGTATGCCGTCCACGCCGCTTGATTGTCGGCGGCGTACTCGGGGAGGGCAAGCTGGTCGTCGGTGAGGGAGGCGCGCACGACCTCGACCTCGTCGGCGAAGTACGAGGGTTTCGCCACGGCGTCGGCTAACGGGGGAATGGGCACTCCCCCGTTGCTGAGTCTCCACCCCGTCGGCCCGGCGCGCATGTCCGGCGGCGCCGGGATGTTCGCCTGGAACAGGAGCCAAGACTCCTGTTCGCGGAGCGAGCGGCGGCCGAAGCCATTGGCCGCCGCCTCATCTCCGGGGAAATGCTTGACCATCGGGAAAGGGAGGGCTCGACGGCGGCACTCGGGAGAGGGAGGGCTCGGCGGCGGCTCTCGGGAGAGGTAGAGCGCGGCGGCTAGGGCTAGGGCTTGTGTGGCCAGAGGCGAGGGAGGCCACCGGCTTATATAGCGGCGCCGCGCCCGTGTGTACGCGTGCGAGGGAGGGGAGGCGTCGGCGCGCCGCCCCGTGACGCGCCGCCTGTGAGGAATCAATGGTAAGGCTGACCGGCGGCAGCCTTGCCATTGATTCCCCGCGGGAAACCGAGGCGTTGGGGGAAGACGACACGCGGTGTCGCTGACGCGGCAGGCCCGCGGCTCTTTCGCGCCAAAACCGCTCGCCCCGGCGCCCCCGAGCGCCCCCAGCGCGCCGGGTTCGGCCTGGGTCCGCCGGCACTAATTTCGGCTCAGGCCGGCGAAAATCGGGCTCCTGGGGACGCGACTGGGTCGATTTTTCTGCGCCGGCGCGAAAAAATCGTCTGGGGAGGCCTTTCTGGGGACGCGGCTGGAGATACTCTTAGGACCATAATATCAGAGCGTTTTTTCTCAGTGAATACCAAACGTCTCATGTCAAATCAACAAAAGTTGTCATGGCAACTTTATAGGATTTGCGATGATCCATTGCCATGTAGCGTAAAAGGGCAGGAAAAAAAGCCACGTTTTACAGAAAAGATGACGTTCGTTTGATCGTTACCAGACTGCTTTGGGGAAGTTCTCTGGGATGCCCAAAAAATATGACGTTTGCCACGAATCATTTTCCTTTTAAGATTTGTGGCCCTTATTACTCAAGACGAGTGGACAAACGGAACAACGTTATGTTTTTAGGTATCTATACCAATACTAGAAGAACGCCCGTGCGTTGCAACGGGTCTACATTAATTTTAAGAGTTCAATATTAATAATATTCTCATACATATCAAGTGACATTGGCGACCTTTTTTATCATCAAATCCTCACACACACTCTCTCTCCCTCCCTCTTCCTCACTCTCTCTCCCCTCTCCCTCTCTCTCTCTCTAACACACACACATATCCATCTTATTGGGTACAGGACCATAATTCATCTATTTCACACACACACCCTAGTGCATAACAATATGGACTATGTGTATTATATTTGCCACCTCAACTGAGGGAATTAATTTCATGTAAATCGGCCAGCCACAGCTCCAAGAATACGCGGAGGAGGTGGCCCGGGTCGGCGTCGGCACCGTCCGGCGCGGGCCACGGGCCCGCTTCCAAGTGCGTCTGCGCGCCGGCGCCCACGCCGGGTCGTTCAAGTGCCGCTTCCACCGCACCAACTCCCAGGGCCACGGCCACAGCCAGGGCCAGGGAAGCCGCCCTTCTTCGCCCCCTTCACCGGCCGCGGCCAACGCGGTGCCGCGGCACCCGGCCTCGCCGTCCTCGTCCTCCGGCACCGTCGCGACCCAGTGACGCAGCCCAAGCATCGGCCTCAAAGAATCAAAAACGCTCGACAACGGAGAGGGAAGGGAATATTATATATTTGTCATAAGAAGGGGATTTTATTTACTGCTCCCTCGATGTATTGTTTCCTTTGTTTGGAGATTGATTACCATCCGTGAGTTAAGGTAAAGTCAACATGATTGAGCGATTTTTCTGAAAATCAATTATTTGTTTTCTAATTAATGTGATTGAGTGATTTAAGGTAAGGTTAATTAATTTAGATTTGATCTTTATAGATTGTTCATGATTGATTCTACATTACTAAATAACTTGCGTCAGTATGGAAAGTTCTGATTTGTTCAGGTTTTTTTCGTTGTGTGAGAGGATGACGCGAAAATAAACCGATGAAGTGGGGGGAGGGGATGAAAAAAAAATCTACAAAAAAAGCCAGCAAAGATGGGAGGAGGTACCAAAAAAAACCATGGGAGGTGGGATGAAAAAAACCTGGAAGCGAGACTACCAACTGCTCCATTAGGAGTAGAGATAAAAAGGCTCAAAGGGGCAGATTCAATTAATCTAGATCATCAAATCATGTCAATCCAACGACCTAAATTGTTTCAATGTCAAACGCTCAACACGTTTAGCATACAGTTAATTTCATACCAAATATAGTGCTAATCACATAATAACACGCAAATAATATCCTACTTAATCTCCGCATGCACTTAATATACTTTCAAATTAACATGCATTGCATGTACACATTGACTAATAGGTACAAACACCTCTTCTCCTCTTCCCCACATGCACACAAAGGAGAAAGGCTGATGTCATACTAAATGGATAAGCCCTGGGGAAGCCATTAGCGAACGATTGTGTTCGCTAGTACATACGTGCGAAACCCTTTTGGGCCACTATCTATCAAAAGATCCAGGAAAAAACAATCTCTACATAAAAAGAACAGAGGAAAAAAAGGTTAAAAAGCATTGGACCAACAGGAAAATACTAAAAACCAGGAAATCCATAAATGTATGTCTACACTTTTTTGCCATGCTCTAGTGATTAAAACTACCACATATTTTGGAAAAAAAATGTCATGCTTGCAACATGCAACATTAAGTTGCTCTACAACATGACAAAATCTTTATTTTTTGGTTAAGAAGTCCCATGGAAAATTTATGAAAATTCTTGGTCTCATACATGGCAAAAAAAGTACTAACATAAAAATCTAAAAATTACATCGTAAATTAAGGGGAAATTGTTTCCTAAAAGTGAATGTATGTAAGTTTGCCATGATGACAAAATTAGTGTAAATTTGTCGTGTATGAGATAAAGAATTCTCAGATTTGCCACAATAAAAATGCCATAACGTTAAAAATAAAAATGCCATGATACGAATATTAAAATTGTCATGGTGTGTATTTTCTTGGTAAAAACAAAAACACACAAAAAGAAAATAGCCGTGATTAGAAAGTTATAATTTCCATGCATTAGAAAAATAGAGTAACCATGCTACGTATATGAAAATGCTATGCTCTTAATAGGAAAAAAAAACCTATGCTCTTAAATAACAAAATTGGCAACATAAATATTAAAATTTGTCATACTTTGTATTTCACTTGGTCAAAACAAATCGCAAAGAAGCGAAATTGCCGTGAATAAAAAATTAAAATTGACATGCCATTAAATATAAATTTACCGTGCTTCGATAAAAAAAATTCCATGACCTTGTAAAATAAAAATGCCATGCTCTTAACAATAAAAATGTCACCATCTTAATAATAAAATTTCCATGCTCTTAGTAATAAAAATGACATGATCTTAATAAAAATGTCATGTTATTTTTATAAAAATGCCAATAAATTGCCATGGTTCTCAGAACACTTCTCTCTTATTTTTTTATGGTCTAAAAACAAACAATTTCAACATATGGCAAAAAAACTATTTTGTTAGTAAGAAAATTTAGTATAAATTTGTCGTGTGTGAGAATATGAAATTCTCATATTTGCCACAATAAAAATGGCATGGCATAAAAAATAATGTCATGATACAAATATTAAAATTTCCATGATGTGTGTTTTCTTTGTCAAAACCAAAAAAACACAAAATGAAATTGTCATGATTCAAAAATTAAAATTTCCTTCCATTGAAAAATATATTTACCATGCTATACATAATAAAATGCCATGTACTTCGTTGTATTAATACCATGCTCTTCAGTAATAAAATTGCTATGATACAAAAATTATAATTGCCATACTATGAATTTCTCTTTGTCAAAAAAATCACAAAAGAAAAAATTTGTCGTGAATAAAAAATTAAAATTGCCATTCCATTAAAAATAAATCTAGCATGCTATAGATAAAAAACGATGATCTTTTAATAATAAAAATTCCATGGTAATAATAAAAAAATGTCTTGATCTTAATAATAAAGTTGCCATGCTCTTAGTAATAAAAATGGCATGTTACTTTAAAAAAAGCTATGCAAATTACAAAACAATTGTCATGGTTTTCAGAACACTTATCTCTTATTTTTGACATGGCTACAACAAACAATTTCAAAACATGACAAAATGCTTTGGAAACAAACTATCTATAAAAAGCATAACGAGCAATATCCAAAAGTGCCATGTTTTTGAAGAAACACACAATAGTTTTCAAGGCAGAAAACATCAAAAAACCATCAAGGGTCATGGTAGTTTCGTTGATTAGGACATGGTAGTGTTATTGTAGGTGCAAAATGGCACTATCTATTGCATGTGCCATGGTAGTTTATTTGCCATTTCTCTATAATATTTGCTCAAAATATGTAAATAAATTTTTGTTCAATTTTTTAAAATAGCTGTTGCATTTTCAAAAACCGACACAGAAACAAGAGCAAACCTAGAAAAAACACTCCATCTAGAAGAAACGGACGAACCCAAATGACATGTCCATGACGCGCCCTTTGCGCCATCAAGGCCTGTCATATGTTAGGCAATTTGCCATCGTTTTTGTTATCGAGCAGTGTACTCTTTTGGGTTTTATATATTCTTCTCCAATAGTTCATTCACTTATTGAGTTGCTGAGTCATTTTTAAGAAAAAGTGTGTGAGCATTTTGAAATTACATGATTTTTTTGTGCAAATGTGTGAACCTTTAAAAAATGTGTGAACATTATGTAAACATTTTATAAAAACTGTAAATTTACAAATTTGTGAACATTATTTAGAAAAATTTACATTCTCTATCAATTCTAATTTTTCTTTAATCTTATTTTTTAAATATGAATATTTTTATAAATAAATAAATATTTTTGATTATTTTTTCGAATGCATATTTTTCCCCAAAAATGTTGAACATATAAAAAAATACTCACGGACATCTTCGAAAGAAAGAAAAATCTAAAAATAAAATGAAACAAAAAAAGTAAAAATCTAAAAGAAATAATCAGGAATAAAAGAAAAGAATGCTAGTGGACTAAAATGAAAAGAAAGACTAAAAAATCAACCAGACACAAAACGGAAAAAATCACTACCAATAACAGGAAAAATCTCTGGCCTCTCTCCTTTTCGTTGGGCCTGGCATACGCAGCCATCCCTTGCAATTGCATGGTACTTTTGTGCATTTCCTATTTGGCGCATGTGGCGCCCATTATCTCTACTCCTATAAAAGACTCGGTTGATCATGATGGTGTGTCTGCCACCCGTCATTTCTGACCATTAGATCTGCAACTAACGATTGCGATGTAAGTTGTGGCCTTTTTGCAATAATATCTCACTTCTCTCTTCAATTTATAGAAAACCCCTTAGTATTTTGAAACCAACAACATTCCTCCCTTGCCTCATCAAAACAGCCTGAGGAATATATTTTGAGTGAAACATTAGATATTTTTAGTGATATATGTATATCAAAAGTAGACTGTTTTCTTTTAAATTTGTGAACATGTACTATTCTACTTTGGATCTGTTGCAACGAGCGGGCACATTACTAGTATAGCTATAATGGTACAGAGCGCACCCCCCCCCCCCCCAAATACCCCACCCATTTGACAGCTTATGTATGGGCTGGCCCGTACAAAGCATTACCTGCAAATGGGAAGCAGGTTCCAGATTTTTTCTTCTTGTTTTAGGAAGCTTCTAGTAGCTTCCAACCCTTTCCCTGTTGGTTTTATGTGTTTGTTTGGCTGTTTTTTCTTAGTTTTTTTAAATTTTACTTTTCTTCAAATCGTGAATTTTTTTGACTTCATGAACACTCTCAAATTTGTGAACATTTTTTTCAAATCCGTGAACTTTTTTTAAATTCATGAACTTCTTCAAATTGGTGAACTTTGTTTTAGATGCACAACCATTTTTAAAAATTCATGAACCTTTTCTTATATGCACATTTTTTTTCAAATTCATGAACTTTTGCTTAATTCACGAACTTTCTTTGAAGTCATGATTTTTCAAACTTATAATGTTGAGTTTTTTCGAAATGATGAACTTTTTATGAATTCATGAACTTTATTCAAATTCAAAATCATGAAATCTTTTCAAATCCATGAAAGCTTTCTAAATATACGAATTTTATTAAATGTCAATTGGTCAACTCGTCTATGATCTAATGGTCAAATAAAAAAACTGAACAATCACGTTAGAGCGAGCACTGGGCCCCGGCCCATGAAGGGGAGCTGGGGCCGCTAAAGAGGTTACCTGGCGCTAAAGGCACCTAATAGAAGGTCTCGTCATTTTGGCAGTGAACAAAAAATAGGAATTGGCCATTTTTCCTTAGACAGATAGACTGCGGATGCTTCACCCACGGCCCACCTCCTGCGCCTCTGCCGTCGTACAACCAACGTCACTTGCGTTGCGTAGAAGAAATTATGAAGGTACTAATACAAATGCCCGTGCGTTGCACCGGGCGAGAAAATGGACACGACCTGCTTCATGTGCCAAAAAACGTGTATTCCTCACAACATTATTGAGCAATTAATAAAGCGTGTGGTTAGCCTAAAAAACCTGCTGCATGTGCCGTTGTGCATCATTTTCTTATACCAAATTTTAATAAATGTTGATGATAAGGTTAAACGTGGAAAAATTCTTATTTTTAATAAAAGTTAACGTTTACATAAAAATCGGAACACTTTTTGAAGAATATTTAACATTTTTAGTAAATTGCAACATTTCTCTAAAAAAAGAATTTTTTAACAGATGTTTTTTTACATAATGTTTTGTCTTTTTGAAAATTATATTATATTTGTAATTGTTTTTTGCACTATTTAGGCTTGGAGCAAACATAAGGATTTGCCTACACAAACGCGCATGCTCTCAGAAAAAGAAGACACTTTCGTTGCGAGATGAATTGCACTCACTGTCTCTCTTCCCGTTCCCCATCTCATTATCCCTTGTAAACGAATAATTGCCCCTCTTCATTTAATTTCCCATGCGTTGCAACATGAACCGTAACATAATTTGCATGTTTGAAAAGTCGCCCAGGATTCAGATATCTTGGCTAAAGCAAATCTTTCCCTACTAATAAAGCAATTACTGAATCTCGCTGAAGAATGAAGAATGAACTGTGATATAATTTGCATGTTTGAAAAACTTGACTGAGATTCAGTCATCTAGTCTATAGCAAATACGTAACTCAATGCCTCACTATGATATGGATAAACCTTATGGCCCTCTTAAACACAAACAATGATAATTCTTGTGGGGTCTTCTCTCACATAGAGTGTGAGAATTGCAAGAGCAGGACAAATAATCATACAGAAAATCAGAGCTAGTCATGATCCACCCACCCAGTTGCTCTGTTGGCTTCATGTATTTGCTCACCTCTCAACAAAGCGACCTCTATAACATTGAACTGCCCCAAGTAGTGTTCCTCTATGTCGTCTCAGTGTTTCATTCGAGTTTTTTCCCACTATTATTCACCAATGAACATAGAAAGGGGTCACCAAAGGTATCTTCAGATATAACTTATACAGGGCCATCAGTTATGGTATAAGCATCCAAAGGTATATTCAGATATAAATTATATACAACAAATAGAGCCAACAAAGGGTGTCTTCAGATATAAAGCCATGTAAAAAATTGTCACCCTGGAAAAATATTGCATGCTTGAGAGATTTGTATGCACGTTTCCATCTCTGTTTACAATTTGCGGCCATGTGAGCATTGTCTATGTTATAGTAAAAGAAAGCGAAGAAAAACTGTATCGGAACAGATGACCTTTGTACAGGAAGGAAAACTAACCATGAATAGATTAGCTTTAAGTCACATGATGGGGAAAAGGTAGATTTACCATTTGGAAAAAATAGTTCTTATTAGCACTAAGACTCACATCAGGCATAAAAGATAAGGAATGCCAACAGAAGCACCACAATTTGAGTCGAAACCTGACATGGGTAATAGACGATTACTTTTGCTTGAAAAAAATACATCAAAGCTTCCATCGGTCACTGAAACTTCTCCGGGCAGAATATATGGTCCAGCAGAAAGCTACACTACCGGCAAGTATTCAAGCTCATCCATGTTATCTGTTTTGCATCTTCTCTGAAATTAAGGACATTACTGGCATAATTGGCCCATCAATCACCCGCTCCTAAGTGAAAAATAATTGAACAACTGAAGTGGGGCCACACACTCTATATTAGATAGCATATCAAACAATACCAAATGTACCAAAACTCAATGAGAAAGAAACAGAGGTAGACATGAACATTTAAGAGTTTAAACAACATGCACTTTACAAGAAAAAATGGACTGGTCTCTCTTGTCATTATCTTTCAAGTAGATTCCTTATCTTTCAACAGATTAACAGATTCAGATTCTACTACATATATGTGTCAATGCATTTTCTTATGAGTCCTGCTACTACAAACTTGAGCTCCTTATTCCGAGGTAATGAAGAAAAATTGGACTGGTCTCTCATGTCCGATATTATAGTAGATTGATTGACACTCTTGCCTAACATGCTGAATTCTACACATGAAAAAGCATCACCTCGAGGGTCAATTCTAGACATGAAAAAGCATCACCTAGAGGGTCTGAAAATTAACGCAATGTATGGATTTGGATGATGATTGACACTCTGTGCATACATGGCTGAATGAAATGTTGGACTTGGCTGATGTCTACTCTGCTCACGGCGCTTGTTAACAGGGGTCAAGTGGAAGCATACCTCTGGTGTAGATGCCGTAGGCGACATTGGAGTGCTGGACGGATGTTTGTGTACCTCCGGCGAACTCGGAGCTTCTTCCTCCCGTGACGCTCTTAACTGTCGTATCTGAAACAGATGAGAATTTTGTTTGCAACCAATTAGGTGATGATATGGAAACTGCTGTACCCACTCAACAATTGGAAAAGGAGGCCATGGATCTTCAGAACGAAGAGCAAAACAAGATGGTTGAGGACCAGTGTCAGGAAGATGCAGCAGAAACTGCACCAGTTTCCTCTGACGAGCAAGATGGTAGCACTGAAGAAATAGAAGAAGAGGCCATGGATCCTCATAACGTGTTAACAGGGTTCAAGGAGAAGCATACCTCTGGTGTAGACGCCGCAGCAGACATTGGCGAACTCGGAGCTCCTTCCTGCTGCGAACTCGGCGGAAACATTGGATGTTTCGTCGACAATTAACGTGATGGAGATTCCAGCGTAGTACTCTTCCTTCTTATAGCAAAAAAGAACAATCCGGGTCAAACACTCGATTGAGTTTTGTTGGACAAGGACACGGTCTGCATCATCTAATCGTAATCGGATCCCCTTATGTACATGTCTGCATTTGGTCTACTGCTAAGGTTCCATCACTGTGCTTCTTCCTGATCCTGCCCCCTCTTGCGCAGCTCTTGCTTTCCTGGATCTTCCTCAGCCACTGTACAAGAGATGATTGTGGAATGGACGTTGAACACCGAGTACCCGCGCTCGGCCTAGCTCTTGACAGACACCGAGGGAGCTGGGAATGCGCGCTCCTGGTCGCCGCTGGCATACATGAGCTGGTGGAGACGCCGGTCGGCGTGCGGGATGGAGCCGGCGGGGACGGTAGCCACGGCGCCGCCGCTGGCTTCCGAGTCTCGCGGAGGAGGGGGCGAGGCGGGCCTCGATGCGCTCCACACCGGCGGCGGCCACATCCTCGCCCCGCAGGTAGACGAGGCAGGCGAGGCGGCCGCGATGCGACCACGCCCTGGCATCGACGACGCTGCAGCTCATGTCGGCCAGCACGGCGAACACCTCGGAGATGAGCCCCGTGCGGTCGGCGCCCGTCAGCTCAAGCACGGTGGCCGTGGCCGCCGCCGGCGACGCCGTTTGTTCGCACGGAGAGGCGAGGTCGAGGAGGAGGCCGGGATTGCGGAGGACGGCGGCGCGGCGTGGCTGGGGCCTCGGGGTGGCGCGCGTAGAGGTGCGACGGTGGCTGCTTGTGGTCGCCGGCGACGGCGTGTGGCGAGTGGCCGCCGGAGCTGTGCAAGGAGGCGCGAGGCGTGGGCACAGGAGCTCGGGAGCGATCGCGCCTCTCCGCGCCGTCCATCCTCCCGACGAGCGCACTCCATCCTCCCGCGCGAGGCACGGCGGCCGCCGGCGCACGACGGAATGGGCGTAGCCGCCGGCGTAGAGTGGATAAGAGAAAGGAAAGGACTGCGGACTGAATTGAAATGCCTATAGGTTTTTTTAAAAAAAGTCAAACGTTTTTTCTGGATGCCACTAAAACAGGGACTGCGGGTTGATTTCCTGTAAACTGAGGGGGCTTTTTGCAAAACAACCACGAGGAGGTTGGACGAAACGTAAGAGGGGAGAGGGAACCTTACGTTTCTTTTAGGTAGTACAGAAAAGTCAAACGTTTTTTCTGGATGCCACTAAAACAGGGACTGCGGGTTGATTTCCTGTAAACTGAGGGGGCTTTTTGCAAAACAACCACGAGGAGGTTGGACGAAACGTAAGAGGGGAGAGGGAACCTTACGTTTCTTTTAGGTAGTAGAGATAGAGATAGTTTGGCGAAGTATTCTTTTTGTCTTTAAATCTAGGTAGGCATGTTTGCCTACTTGAGCCCCATTATTCTGTACACGTTTTGAGCAATAAAATGCAACATTTAGGATTGATAAAAAAAACTTGCGTTCCCTCCACCTTTATTGTGGCCGCTAGAGAGAAAGAGTAAAATGCACTTATAGTCATTAAACTTATCGTATATGTTTACTTTGGTTACTGTACTCAAGAATATGATTATTATATGTGTTGAGATAAATATATGCTCACTGCAAGATCGTATAGCTCCATATTTCATTTATTTGATGGGCCATACAATCCATATTGCGCCTCGTCAACTCATTTTCTCTATCTGTTTATGCAGGGCCTATCTGTCAATGAGTGGAAGAAAATAAAGGAAAAAATTATGTGCTCGAACCACAGATGTCATGCCCAGGAGGCTAGTCAGCTGCACCTGCCTCATGTTGTGGCTAACTAGAGGAAGACATCGAAATCACTAATTAAGGAGTATTCTTTTCAAAGATCACTCCCACCTTCCCAATTTGCGACAAGTGGCGCATTGCATGTGCGCTACTTGTCGCGAACTGTGAGTTTTACCTTTTTTCATACATTCGTTTAATCAAAACATTTTATCTCTTAAAGCGTGCGTCCAAGTCTCGAACCATTTTCATCATTGAATTTCTCGCGTCGAGATCTTTAAAACTAGATTCCATGTCGATAGGTTTTGACCAAAAAAAATTCACGAAAAAATCGGACGAAAAAACCGAATCGGGAGCATGTTTTTTCCCTTTCCGAAAGAGGCACAACCATGCCTCTTGCGAAAGCACAACCGTGCCTCTTGCGGAATCAAAAAACAGAAAACATGTTTTTTTCATTTTCGAGAGGCATGACCGTGCCTCCCGCAAAAGCACAACCGTGTCTCTCATCGAAACAAAACTGTCCCTCTCGCGAAAGGAAAAAAACAAAGAACATGTTTTTTTCGTTTCCGAGAGGCCGTGCCTCTCGCGGAAGCAAAACCGTACCTTTTGCGAAAGAAAAAAAACAGAAAACACGTTTTTTTTGTTTCCGGAGACACGGCCATGCCTCTCGCGAAAGCAAAACCGTGCCTCTTGTGAAAGCAAAACCATGTCTTTGGCGGAAGAAAAAAAAGGAAATGTATTTTTTTCCCGTTTCCGATAGGCATGGCCGTGTCTCTCGCAGAAGAAAAAAGCCGAGTTTTTTCTTATAAAAATATTATTTTTTTGAAAAAAAACTTTTGGTCCAAATGCTAAGGAAGACCCAGAGAAAACCAAAAAGTCATAAAACCCGAGAAAACCTGTTTAAAAAGCCAAAAAAACGTGCAAAAAAATCCGGAGAAAGCGCACAGAGCGTGACACATAGCGGCGGCTAGTTAGGAGGCCCCCGAAGGAGCGCTCGTCAACTAGTTGCTCCTTTTATATCATTTCTGCATTCACGTGACAATCATTAGGATTCATCTCCAGTTACGATGATGCTATCTCCTTCTACAGTGCCCGTCGAGTTGACGCTGTCGTGGAGTTGCGAACTGGCATGCGCGCTCGTCGTCGTGCGGGGAGCTTCCTCGTCTGAAAAGCTAGCAGGGCAACCTCGCCTAGGCCTGCTCCTAATAACCGAAAAATAAATTGAGTTTTTTTGGGTGTGCATGAAGTGTTGAAAATAAGAAGAGGTGAGATCTTTTGGTGAAGAAATCATGCAACAAGTTCAATCTAGTATATGGTCAAAATGGCATGCATGGTTTGTTCATCTCCGGCGCGGACCACACCGGGCGCTTGACCACAGAGCATGGCTGCTCACTGTGCATGCACGCCGGGGCACTTGGGCTAGCTGTACGACAAGACAACCGATGGAAGGAAAAAAATATGATCTGGCGGTGACTGTATATGATCGCCGGATAAGACAACTGACAAGAAATGTATGACCTCCGGTTGCTGGAAAAACCGTCGTGCAGCTGCGCCACGGAGCAGAGATGCAGACATGCGCATCCCTAAAGCATGCATCCGCCATCATTAATTATTTTTTGGTAGTAGTCACCGCTCTGGTTTAGTGGAGTAAATTTTTTACTCCAACTCCCAATATCCCCCAAATCTTTACTTTTACTCACTCCCGCGGCTGCCGAGTAAAACTTGCGCACCTCTCTTTCTCCCACCCCGTGTTGTGTGCCGCGGCCACCGATGACCATCCGGCCGCACGAAATGGATAGCCCGGACCCTTCCCTCACCCTACCGGCTGCGCCGCTGCCCGGCCGAAGAAGAGTTTGGGATTGAAAAAAAACCACCAAGTCCAAGCTCCTCCTCCACCCCCCCCACCAATGACCTTCGCGGTGGCCACCGCCCTCCCGGCGCACCCGCCGGAGGCAAACGAGCTCGAAAGCCGACGGCGGCGGCGGCGACGCTCGTCGAGGCGGCCACAAAGAAGGCCAAAGTGGCGCCCCGTCCTAGGCCGGCGACTCGTGCAGCTACTCCGGCGCCCCCTACGGCCACTGCTCCGGCGCGAGCGGCCGCCGCATCCGGCAACAAGCATCGCGTACGCCAAGTGCTCGATGAAATGCCTACAAGGTAAAAACAAAAACCTCGTGTGTTGTTGGTATTTGATAGTGATTGTTGGTGGCTGGTAGTGATTGTTAGTGGTGTTTGCTTTGTTTATTGTATTGCGGATGAACACGGTCGAATTCCTCGCTTCCTTGGAGTCCTCGGCCGAAGTTGGACTTGATGAGCTCAACTACGACTCATTTTGGGATCATTCGTAGGCCACCCAAGACATGGAACAAGAGGTGACCGGGGAAGAGGAGGAGGTCGAAGAGGTGGTGGCCGAGAAAGAGGAGGTTGTGGAGGTGACCGAAGCAAGCACGAAGGTGCCAAGGTGCCGCACCCAAAACTACAACCAAAAGGAGGATATTGCTCTTTACGATGCTTGGTGCGCGATTTGTATGGATCCACCGATCGGAAGGGATCAAATCAAGACCATGTTTTAGAAGAGATACCGACCAATACCAACAACTTCATGGATGTGCGATCAAGCCATACTCAAGGTTCTCTTGGGCATCGTTGGAGCACCATTCATGACCAATGGAACCGATGATCCGGTTTGCATCAACCAAGTGAATCATGCACCACTGAGCAGTGTGCAAGTGGCGGAGTATGGCCCCTACATCCAAGAACTATTCAAGCATAGAAATACCAAGTTCGGCCACAAGTCCTTCACGTTGTATCATTGCTACAAAGAGCTATGCAAAAACGAGAAATGGATCCAAAGAATCACGGAGACCACTCCAAAGAGATCAAGGTTGAGCATTTCCGTTGAGGAGGACGAGGAGATTGACGAAGATGCCAACAATAGGTCGGAAAGAAATAAGATTGCAAAAGAAAGAAAGAAGAGAAATGCAGTCGGTGGCACTTACAAAGAATTTGTGGCAATGATCGAGACCAAGAAGATGTTGGCGGTCGAACGCAAAGAAGAGAAGATGACGAGGTGGAATGAGCTCAGGGCGTTGGAGAATGAGAAATGGAAGACCAAGTCGGCAGCAGCTGAAGGTGGAGGAGTGTAGACTTGCACTCCAGGAGGAGAGGATTCTGATGCCAAGAAGGCTGAAAAACGTGCTATCATGTTCATGAATCCAAACACAATGGATGAAACCACAAGAAAGTATTGAGAGCTCACCTGTGGAGAAATCTTGGAAGCCTCTCTTCGCAATGGTGGTGGTGGCCGAGGGGATGGTGTTGATGGTGGTGGCCGAGGGGATGATGATGTTAATTGTGGTGGCCGAGAGGATGGTGGTGGTGATGGTGGCCAAGAGGATGGTGGTGGTGATGGTGGCTGAGAAGATGGTGGAGTTGATTTCTTCGCCGAAGACATCGTGTGAGTGGTGGTGGCCGAGGGGGCGGTGGTGCATGCCATTGGTTGGCTCGATCCACAACATATACATGCTATGTTTGTGGTGATTTTGGATCAAACATTGTGTTTGAGGTGATGTCTTTTGGGTGAACTTCGCATGTTTTAATTTGAAAACGCGATGGTGAAACTTTAGGTTATGACTATTATGTTATGCATGTTTTAATTTGAATGTTTTTAAGATATGTATTCTGTAGTGTTTGAAGTTTGTGCTGCTAGGACATAAAATCTACAATTTTATTTTTACTCCACTAACTATAGGGGATCGGCTAGGTGCGGCCACCGTTACTGAAGTAAAAATGTACTCCACTAACTTTACTTCACTGGATACTTGACTAACTTATAGGGAATCGGTTAGAAATGCCCTTAAAGCAGTAGCTACTAGCTTAATATTTCCAGCCGTACGGACGCAACGGACCTCTATCCCTACTGGAGTTTGAAGTTTTGAACTTTTTCTTCGAGAAACTTCCAATCTATTCATTTTCAATCATGGCAGTACAAAGAACAACGGAGGTAATAAAAACTACAACCATGTTCGTGGACCACCTAGCGACGGCTACAAGCACTGGAGTGAGTCGAAGGCGCGCCGCCGTTGATAACCCACAAGTATAGGGGATCAGTTGTAGCCTCTTTCGACAAGTAAGAGTGTCAAACCCAACGAGGAGCTAAAGGTAGAACAAATATTTTCTCAAGTTCTATCGACCATCGATACAACTCTACACACGCTTAATATTCGCTTTACCTAGAACAAGTATGAAATTAGAAGTACTTTGTAGGTGTTGTAGGATAGGTTTGCAAGATAATAAAGAGCACGTAAATAAAACTAGGGGCCATTTAGATAAAGAAACAATTATGTTAGTTTAACGAGTGTGGAAAAGTGGTGGTAGGAGTTGCGGAATTGTCCCTAAGCAATTGATAGACCGATAGCAAGTTTTATGCGGGAGAGGCCACTTCTAGCATGTCATCCCTTACTTCGAATTCTATGCACTTATGATTGAAACTATTAGCAAGCATTCGCAACTACTAACGTTCATTAAGGTAAAACACAACCATAGCATTAAGATATATTGGTCCCCCTTCAATCCCGTATGCATCAATTTCTATGCTAGGCTGAAGCTGATATCCCCCTTGCCCTCCAACACATAGTCCTATCAACATACAACTAACTCTATGGTGTGATCCACACGTGCGCTCATATGATGGGCACCAAAGGAGAGCAACATAACCACAAGAAAATTAAACCAATCATAGCAATTCATCAATCACCGATAGGACAATAAAAATCTACTCAGACATCATAGGATGGCAACACATCATTGGATAATAATATGAAGCATAAAGCACCATGTTCAAGTAGAGGGTACATCGGGTTGCGGGAGAGTGGACCGCTGAATATAGATGGGGGAAGGTGATGAAGATGTTGGGGAAGATGACGGAGGTGTTGGTGTAGATCGCCGTCACACGATGATTCCCCGGCGGCCGGTGTTCCGGCGCCACTGGGAGAGAGGGGGAGAGAGCCCCCCTCCTTCTTATTCTTCCTTGACCTTCCTCCTAGATGGGAGAAGGGTTTCCCCTCTGTTCCATGGCCTCCATGGCGGCGGCGGGGCGGGAGCCCCTCCGAGATTGGATCTCTCTCTTGTTGGGTAACGTAGTAATTTCAAAAAAATTCCTATGCACACGCAAGATCATGGTGATGCATTGCAACGAGAGGGGAGAGTGTTGTCCACGTACCCTCGTAGACCGAAAGCGGAAGCGTTAGCACAACGCGGTTGATGTAGTCGTACGCCTTCACGATCCGACCGATCAAGTACCGAACGCACGGTACCTCCGAGTTCAGCACACATTCAGCCCGATGACGTCCCTCGAACTCCGATCCAGCCGAGTGTTGAGGGAGAGTTTTGTCAGCACGACGGCGGGGTGACGATGATGATGTTCTACCGACGCAGGGCTTCGCCTAAGCACTGCTACAGTATTATCGAGGTGGACTATGGTGGAGGGGGGCACCGCACACGGCTAAAAGGTCAAACGATCAATTGTTGTGTCCTTGGGGTGCCCCTGCCCCCGTATATAAAGGAGCAAGGGGGAGGTGCTGCCGGCCAGGAGGAGGCGCGCCAGGAGGAGTCCTACTCCCACCGGGAGTAGGACTCCCTCCCTTCCTTGTTGGATTAGGAGAAGGGGGGAAAGAGGAGGGAGAGAGGAAGGAAAGGGGGGCGCCGCCCCCTTCTCCTTGTCCTATTCGGACTAGGGGGAGGGGCGCGCGGCCCTTCCCTGGCCGCCTCTCCTCTTCTCCACTAAGGCCCACTATGGCCCATTAAGCCCCGGGGGGGGGGGGGGGGGTTCCGGTAACCCCTCGGTACTCCGGTAAAATCCCGATTTCACCCGGAACACTTCCGATATCCAAATATAGGCTTCCAATATATCAATCTTCATGTCTCGACCATTTCGAGACTCCTCGACATGTCCGTGATCACATCCGGGACTCCGAACAACCTTCGGTACATCAAAACTCATAATATAACCGTCATCGAATCTTTAAGCGTGCGGACCCTACGGGTTCGAGAACTATGTAGACATGACCGAGACATGTCTCCGGTCAATAACCAATAGCGGAACCTGGATGCTCATATTGGCTCCCACATATTCTACGAAGATCTTTATCGGTCAGACCGCATAACAACATACGTTGTTCCCTTTGTCATCGGTATGATACTTGACCGAGATTCGATCGTCGGTATCCCAATACCTAGTTCAATCTCGTTACCGGCAAGTCTCTTTACTCGTTCCGTAATACATCATCCCGCAACTAACTCATTAGTTGCAATGCTTGCAAGGCTTAAGTGATGTGCATTACTGAGTGGGCCCAAAGATACCTCTGCGACAATCGGAGTGACAAATCCTAATCTCGAAATACGCCAACCCAACAAGTACCTTCGGAGACACCTGTAGAGCACCTTTATAATCACCCAGTTATGTTGTGACGTTTGGTAGCACACAAAGTGTTCCTCCGGTAAAACGGGAGTTGCATAATCTCATAGTCATAGGAACATGTATAAGTCATGAAGAAACCAATAGCAACATACCAAACGATCGAGTGCTAAGCTAACGGAATGGGTCAAGTCAATCACATCATTCTCCTAATGATGTGATCCCGTTAATCAAATGACAACCCATGTCTATGGCTAGGAAACATAACCATCTTGGATCAATGAGCTAGTCAAGTAGAGGCATACTAGTGACACTTTGTTTGTCTATGTATTCACACAAGTATTATGTTTCTGGTTAATACAATTCTAGCATGAATAATAAACATTTATCATGATATAAGGAAATAAATAATAAATTTATTATTGCCTCTAGGGCATATTTCCTTCAGTCTCCCACTTGCACTAGAGTCAATAATCTAGATTACACAGTAATGATTCTAACACCCATGGAGTCTTGGTGCTGATCATGTTTTGCTCGTGGAAGAGGCTTAGTCAACGGGTCTGCAACATTCAGATCCGTATGTATCTTGCAAATTTCTATGTCTCCCATCTGGACTAGATCCCGGATGTAATTGAAGCATCTCTTGATGTGCTTGGTTCTCTTGTGAAATCTGGATTCCTTCGCCAAGGCAATTGCTCCAGTATTGTCACAAAAGATTTTCATTGGACCCGATGCACTAGGTATGACACCTAGATCGGATATGAACTCCTTCATCCAGACTCCTTCATTTGCTGCTTCCGAAGCAGCTATGTACTCCGCTTCACATGTAGATCCCTCCACGACGCTTTGTTTAGAACTGCACCAACTGACAGCTCCACCGTTCAATGTAAACACGTATCCGGTTTGCGATTTAGAATCGTCCGGATCAGTGTCAAAGCTTTCATTAACATAACCATTTACAATGAGCTCTTTGTCACCTCCATAAACGAGAAACATATCCTTAGTCCTTTTCAGGTATTTTAGGATGTTCTTGACCGCTGTCCAGTGATCCACTCCTGGATTACTTTGGTAACTCCCTGCTAGACTTATAGCAAGGCACACATCAGGTCTGGTACACAACATTGCATACATGATAGAGCCTATGGCTGAAGCATAGGGAATATCTTTCATCTTCTCTCTATCTTCTGCAGTGGTCAGGCATTGAGTCTTACTCAACTTCACACCTTGTAACACAGGCAAGAACCCTTTCTTTGCTTGATCCATTTTGAACTTCTTCAAAACTTTGTCAAGGTATGTGCTTTGTGAAAGTCCAATTAAGCGTCTTGATCTATCTCTATAGATCTTGATGCCCAATATATAAGCAGCTTCACCGAGGTCCTTCATTGAAAAACTCTTATTCAAGTATCCCTTTATGCTATCCAGAAATTCTATATTATTTCCAATCAACAATATGTCATCCACATATAATATCAGAAATGCTACAGAGCTCCCACTCACTTTCTTGTAAATACAGGCTTCTCCGAAAGTCTGTATAAAACCAAATGCTTTGATCACACTATCAAAGCGTTTATTCCAACTCCGAGAGGCTTGCACCAGTCCATAAATGGATCGCTGGAGCTTGCACACTTTGTTAGCTCCTTTTGGATCGACAAAACCTTCTGGTTGCATCATATACAACTCTTCTTCCAGAAATCCATTCAGGAATGCAGCTTTGACATCCATTTGCCAAATTTCATAATCATAAAATGCGGCAATTGCTAATATGATTCAGACAGACTTAAGCATCGCTACGGGTGAGAAAGTCTCATCGTAGTCAATCCCTTGAACTTGTCGAAAACCTTTCGCAACAAGTCAAGCTTTATAGACAGTAACATTACCGTCAGCGTCAGTCTTCTTCTTGAAGATCCATTTATTCTCAATGGCTTGCCGATCATCGGGCAAGTCAACCAAAGTCCATACTTTGTTCTCATACATGGATCCCATCTCAGATTTCATGGCTTCAAGCCATTTTGCGGAATCTGGGCTCACCATCACTTCTTCATAGTTCGTAGGTTCGTCATGGTCTAGTAACATAACCTCCAGAACAGGATTACCGTACCACTCTGGTGCGGATCTTACTCTGGTTGACCTACGAGGTTCAGTAACAACTTGATCTGAAGTTCCATGATCATCATCATTAACTTCCTCACTAATTGGTGTAGGCGTCACAGGAACTGGTTTATGTGATAAATTACTTTTCAATAAGGGAGCAGGTACAGTTACCTCATCAAGTTCGACTTTCCTTCCACTCACTTCTTTCGAGAGAAACTCCTTCTCTAGAAAGGATCCATTCTTAGCAACGAATGTCTTGCCTTCGGATCTGTGATAGAAGGTGTACCCAACAGTCTCCTTTGGGTATCCTATGAAGACACATTTCTCCGATTTGGGTTCGAGCTTATCAGGTTGAAGTTTTTTCACATAAGCATCGCAGCCCCAAACTTTAAGAAACGACAACTTTGGTTTCTTGCCAAACCACAGTTCATAAGGCGTCGTCTCAACGGATTTCCATGGTGCCCTATTTAACGTGAATGCAGCCGTCTCTAAAGCATAACCCCAAAATGATAGCGGTAAATCAGTAAGAGACATCATAGATCGCACCATATCTAGTAAAGTACGATTACGACGTTCGGACACACCATTACGCTGTGGTGTTCCGGGTGGCGTGAGTTGCGAAACTATTCCGCATTGTTTCAAATGTAGACCAAACTCGTAACTCAAATATTCCCCTCCACGATCAGATCGTAGAAACTTTATTTTCTTGTTACGATGATTTTCAACTTCACTCTGAAATTTTTTGAACTTTTCAAATGTTTCAGACTTATGTTTCATTAAGTAGATATACCCATATCTGCTTAAATCATCTGTGAAGGTGAGAAAATAACGATACCCGCCGCGAGCCTCAACATTCATCGGACCACATACATCTGTGTGTATAATTTTCAATAAATCTGTTGCTCCCTCCATAGTTTCGGAGAACGGCGTTTTAGTCATCTTGCCCATGAGGCACGGTTCGCAAGTACCAAGTGATTCATAATCAAGTGGTTCCAAAAGTCCATCAGTATGGAGTTTCTTCATGCGCTTTACACCGATATGACCTAAACGGCAGTGCCACAAATAAGTTGCACTATCATTATCAACTCTACATCTTTTGGCTTCAACATTATGAATATGTGTATCACTACTATCGAGATTCATCAAAAATAGACCACTCTTCAAGGGTGCATGACCATAAAAGATATTACTCATATAAATAGAACAACCATTATTCTCTGATTTAAATGAATAACCGTCTCGCATCAAACAAGATCCAGATATAATGTTCATGCTCAACGTTGTCACCAAATAACAATTATTTAGGTCTAATACTAATCCCGAAGGTAGATGTAGAGGTAGCATGCCGACGGCGATCACATCGACTTTGGAACCGTTTCCCACGCGCATCGTCACCTCGTCCTTGGCCAGTGTTCGCTTAATCCATAGTCCCTGTTTCGAGTTGCAAATATTAGCAACAGAACCGGTATCAAATACCCAGGTGCTACTGCGAGCTCTAGTAAGGTACACATCAATAACATGTATATCACATATATCTTTGTTCACCTTGTCATCCTTCTTATCCGCCAAATACTTGGGGCAGTTCCGCTTCCAGTGACCAGTCTGCTTGCAGTAGAAGCACTCAGTCTCAGGCTTAGGTCCAGACTTGGGTTTCTTCTCTTGAGCAGCAACTTGCTTGCTGTTCTTCTTGAAGTTCCCCTTCTTCTTCCCTTTGCCCTTTTTCTTGAAACTGGTGGTCTTATTCACCATCAACACTTGATGCTCCTTCTTGATTTCTACCTTCGCCAATTTTAGCATCGCGAAGAGCTTGGGAATTGTTTTCGTCATCCCTTGCATATCATAGTTCATCACGAAGTTCTACTAACTTGGTGATGGTGACTAGAGAATTCTGTCAACCACTATTCTATCTGGAAGATTAATTCCCACTTGATTCAAGCGATTGTAGTACCCAGCCAATCTGAGCACATGCTCACTGCTTGAGCTATTGTCCTCCATCTTTTAGCTATAGAACTTGTTGGAGACTTCACATCTCTCAACTCGGGTATTTGCTTGAAATATTAACTTCAACTCCTGGAACATCTCATATGGTCCATGACGTTCAAAACGTCTTTAAAGTCCCGATTCTAAGCCGTTAAGCATGGTGCACTAAACTATCAAGTAGTCATCATACCGAGCTTTTGTCAAACGTTCATAACGTCTGCATCTGCTCCTGCAATAGGTCTGTCACCTAGCGGTGCATCAAGGACATAATACTTCTGTGCAGCAATGAGGTTAATCCTCAGATCACGGACCAAGTCCGCATCATTGCTACTAACATCTTTCAACTTTGCTTTCTCAAGGAACGCATTAAAATTCAATGGAACAACAACACGGGCCATCTATCTATAATCAACATAGACAAGCAAGATACTATCAGGTACTAAGTTCATGGTAAATTTAAGTTCAATTAATCATATTACTTAAGAACTCCCACTTAGATAGACATCCCTCTAATCCTCTAAGTGATCACGTGATCCAAATCAACTAAACCATAATCGATCATCACGTGAAATGGAGTAGCTTTCAATGGTGAACATCACTATGTTGATCATATCTACTATATGATTCACGCTCGACCTTTCGGTCTCAGTGTTCCGAGGCCATATCTGCATATGCTAGGCTCGTCAAGCTTAACCTGAGTATTCTGCATGTGCAAAACTGGCTTGCACCCGTTGTAGATGGACGTAGAGCTTATCACACCCGATCATCACGTGGTGTCTGGACACGACGAACTTTGGCAACGGTGCATACTCAGGGAGAACACTTTTATCTTGAAATTTAGTGAGAGATCATCTTATAATGCTACCGTCAATCAAAGCAAGATAAGATGCATAAAAGATAAACACCACATGCAATCAATATAAGTGATATGATATGGCCATCATCATCTTGTGCTTGTGATCTCCATCTCCGAAGCACCGTCATGATCACCATCGTCATCGGCGCGACACCTTGATCTCCATCGTAGCATCGTTGTCGGCTCGCCAATCTTATGCTTCTACGACTATCGCTACTGCTTAGTGATAAAGTAAAGCATTACAGGGCGATTGCATTGCATACAATAAAGCGACAACCATATGACTCCTGCCAGTTGCCGATAACTCGGTTACAAAACATGATCATCTCATACAATAAAATTTAGCATCATGTCCTGACCATATCACATCACAACATGCCCTGCAAAAACAAGTTAGACGTCCTCTACTTTGTTGTTGCAAGTTTTACGTGGCTGCTACTGGCTTAGCAAGAACCGTTCTTACCTACGCATCAAAACCACAACGATAGTTTGTCAAGTTGGTGCTGTTTTAACCTTCGCAAGGACCGGGCGTAGCCACACTCGATTCAACTAAAGTTGGAGAAACTGACACCCGCCAGCCACCTGTGTGCAAAGCACGTCGGTAGAACCAGTCTCGCATAAGCGTACGCGTAATGTCGGTCCGGGCCGCTTCATCCAACAATACCGCCAAACCAAAGTATGACATGCTGCTAAGCAGTATGACTTATATCACCCACAACTCACTTGTGTTCTACTCGTGCATATGACATCTACGCATACAACCTGACTCTGATACCACTGATGGGCAACGTAGTAATTTCAAAAAAAATCCTACGCACACGCAAGATCATGGTGATGCATTGCAACGAGAGGGGAGAGTGTTGTCCACGTACCCTCGTAGACCGAAAGCGGAAGCGTTAGCACAACGCGGTTGATGTAGTCGTACGTCTTCACGATCCGACCGATCAAGTACCGAACGCACGGTACCTCCGAGTTTAGCACACGTTCAGCCCGATGACGTCCCTCGAACTCCGATCCAGCCGAGTGTTGAGGGAAAGTTTTGCCAGCACGACGGCGTGGTGACGATGATGATGTTCTACCGATGCGGGGCTTCGCCTAAGCACCACTACAGTATTATCGAGGTGGACTATGGTGGAGGGGGGCACCGCACACGGCTAAAAGATCAAACGATCAATTGTTGTGTCCTTGGGGTGCCCCCTGCCCCCGTATATAAAGGAGCAAGGGGGAGGTGCGGCCGGCCTGGAGGAGGCGCGCCAGGAGGAGTCCGACAATCGGAGTGACAAATCCTAATATCGAAATACGCCAACCCAACAAGTACCTTCGGAGACACCTGTAGAGCACCTTTATAATCACCCAGTTACATTGTGACGTTTGGTAGCACACAAAGTGTTCCTCCGGTAAACGGGAGTTGCATAATCTCATAGTCATAGGAACATGTATAAGTCATGAAGAAAGCAATAGCAACATACTAAACGATCGAGTGCTAAGCTAACAGAATGGGTCAAGTCAATCACATCATTCTCCTAATAATGTGATCCCGTTAATCAAATGACAACCCATGTCTATGGCTAGGAAATATAACCATCTTTGATCAACGAGCTAGTCAAGTAGAGGCATACTAGTGACACTCTGTTTGTCTATGTATTCACACAAGTATTATGTTTCCCGTTAATACAATTCTAGCATGAATAATAAACATTTATCATGATATAAGGAAATAAATAATAACTTTATTATTGCCTCTAGGGCATATTTCCTTCATCTCTCTCTCTGTTTCCTTCTGTTTCTGCGTTCCCAGATTCTGGCCTTTCACCGTTTCTTAAATTTTCGGAGATCTGTAACTCCGATTGGGCTGAAATTTTAACACGATTTTTATCCGGATATTAGCTTTCTTGCGGCAAAAGAAGGGCACCAACCGCCTTACGGGGTGGACACAAGCCTTGCAGGCGCGCCCAGGGTAGGGGGCGCCCCTAGGGCTTGTGGGCCCCTCGGGCATCGTCTCTCGTTGATTCTTTTTCCCAAAAATCAAATATATTCCAAAAAAATCTCCGTAAGTTTTTATCGTGTTTGGACTCCGTTTGATATGAATTTTCTGCGAAACAAAAAAACATGCAACAAACAGGAACTGGCACTGGACACTGTACCAATATGTTAGTCTCAAAAAATGATATAAAATGTTGCCAAAAGTATATGAAAGTTGTAAAACATTGGCATGAAAAAATAAAAAATTATAGATACGACGAAGACGTATCAGCCGTCATCGCCCCTCCCTCACCGGAGCCGGGCAAACCTTGTTGTAGTAGACAGTCGGGAAGTTGTCGTGCTTAGGCTCCATAGGACCAGCGCACCAGAGTAGCGACCATCGTCGATGAAGGAAGTCGTAGATCAGAAGGATCAAACATGTAAACACCCAATCGAAAACGAACGAAGACCGGATCCAAACAGATCCACGGAAGACCAGCACCGACCGAATTCCGTGAGATCCGACGCCCTCCGACGATGCTACACACACCACTGGACGGGGATAGAACGTGTGAGAC
The DNA here is from genome assembly GCF_002575655.3 of Aegilops tauschii subsp. strangulata. Lineage (NCBI taxonomy): Eukaryota > Viridiplantae > Streptophyta > Magnoliopsida > Poales > Poaceae > Aegilops > Aegilops tauschii. Next base: position 454,254,384 of record NC_053036.3, on the reverse strand, counting down.
ATTATACTTACTAAGGGACATCGCGGCCGCCACACAGCCTCAGCCAAGACGCTGAATCTAACAAGAACGAGAACGGGGTCCCTCCAGCCGACAGGCGGCCGAGATCCTCTGCACCATCATGGCCTAGAGGCCATAGGAGATGGGGCGGACCAGCGGCGGCGTCGACGGGAGGAAAAGAGATTTTCTTGTGGAGGAGGAAAGAGATGGAAGAATAGTTTTTTTCTCGAATACGCACGAGTGTGCGTATCATATATTAAAGAGCATAGGGAAGACTCCCTCCACGTTCGATGTTACAAGATTATGTACATGTGGCTCGAAGACCGCACCACTGATCTAGCTAGCTATGGTCAACTACTCACTACTATCCCATGATGCGAGGCTAGTGAAGAACGCATCGACTTTCTCTCGCAGTAGTCCTGCCTGCTTCCGCGCACGGGCCTCGCTCCCGATGCTCTGTAGCACCTTCCGTGTAGATGGCGTCACTCTGTCGAAGACCACGGCATTGCGGTGTGTCCAAAGTTCCCACATGACAAGGATGCAAATTGCCCTCACCATCTTCCGGTGTTGCCCGGTTTCCTCCTGCCAGATGCACAACTCGGGTAATGTCTCGTTCAGTGTTGGAGCTCTTCCTGGTTGTCCCATAGTCATGCAGACCCTCGTCCAGATCTCCCTTGTGAATACACACCCAATCATGATGTTGGTCATGGTCTCGTCGTGTTGGTCACACAGTGAGCATGTGCTCTGGTGGGGAAGCCCCCTCCGTGCTAGTCGATCGAAGGTCCAACATCTGTTCTTAATAGCCAGCCAAGCGAAGAATAGACGTTGCAGGGGTGCCCTTGGCTTCCATGTGAATCCCGCCGTAGGCGCGACCTCGAGCCCAGAGAATTTGGCCGCGTACACGGATCTGGCCGAAAACATGCCATCCTTCTCCCACGCCCACTGAATCATGTCAGGCATATCAGTTTGAAGATCGGTCGCATCCACCCATTGCCATACGTCCAGAAATTGACGAAGCATGGTGGTCGTAAGCTCGGGGTCCAATGTTAGATGCCCAAATATGATCTATCAGAGCCTTGACGACCGTGCGGGTGGATCTAGCTTGTCTTGATACCTTCATATAGAGCAGAGGCGCCAGCTCCTCTATCCGATAGCCGTGGAGCCATCTGTCCTCCCAAAAGAGCGTTACCTCGCCGTTTCCCACCGTAGGTCTAGTCGCTGCTCGAAAGAGGGCCGTCGATTCCGCCGGCACCGAAATCTTGAATTCAGACCACGACCTTGATTGATCAGTCCGTTGCAGCCATGGCCATCACGCCAACATGGCAGTGTTCAGCCATCGTAGGTTTCGTATTCCGAGGCCGCCGGCCCATCTAGGGCGGCATACCAAGTCCCACGCCACGGCGCAGTTGCCGTCCCAGCCTCCATCTTGCCGCACCACAGGAACCCTCTGCATGATTGAAGAATAGTTGAAGTTTTGAACTTGGGAGGCGTTCTATCGCCAGCCGATCCCTCCCGCCCGTGACGCCGGCCGGCCGTGTCGCGTTGTCTGCAAATGCCGAGCCCCGCGACCGTGAGCGCACCGGAGCGCGCAACTTGCCACCGACAGACAGGGCAGCCTCTAGCGCCGTCAGCCAGCGGCCGGCGGCAACGCATGCATGCACCCGCTCATCGGTGTGCGTGCACCACTGGATGGACGTGCCACACGCCCACGTGACGTGCACGAGTACACTGCGGCCGCAAATCCTGCTCGTGCGGTAGTAATAAATAAAATGTAGTAAAATGTAAAAAGGTACAAACTTAAAAATGGTTTCCAGAGCCTCAAGCGTTGTTACTCAATTTTTGCTCCGCACGGGCAATGGAGGTACAAGTAGTTGCATGCGCTCATTATGTTGTCCACCACATCTTTGTACGCTTTTGTTAATTTTTGATGAATCACGGCCACCTAAAAGTTGAGAATACAGTGCCTAAAATTGCACTATTTACAGCCTTAACTTCGGTGAAAGTTAAACACAGTTATTTCGTTTGTACTACTATGTAGAGGGTGGCTTGGAGAAAATGATTACTACTGGATCAATGCACAACTCGTTGAGTTTTGAGCGCCCATCCATTGCGTATGCAGCTGGATTTTCCATTTATGTTTGGTTCGATCAACATCACTCTTTATTAGATTCTCACATGATGGCCCTTCGCTATCTCTATCAAATAATACTACAAATTTATGGCTCGGCAATCACCTGTCGTTCCCTCTCACCAGGGCTTATCTCCTCGTGCTGCCATAGTTGTCGTCGAGCAATCTCCTCCCGTCCGATCTTCCCCGACGGTAGTTCTTGCTCGGACTGATCAAGGGGCATCCTCTGTGGCACTGCCAAATCTTGGCGATTAGTTGTGGGGTCCCTCGACATCTGGATCAGGCGCTAGGGCTTTGTTACGTCATGACTTCGGATGTATCTGGTTCGGCTGGGTGTGCAGAAGGCGACCCATGAGGAAGATGCTAGGGATCCGGTGCTCCGCGAGGACCTCAATGATGTGGTCCTCAAGGAAGAGAAACATCCGTCGACGGATGCTACCCGATGGCTAGCGATCGCAAGGGTCTATATGGAGAAAGATTTCAGTGAGTTTTAGTTTTACAAGAACATGTGTAATACATGGGATTTAGCTTATAATGTAAAGTTCGGATCTTTGGATAATAAGCTATACACCATGCAAATTTTGGCAGATCTCAATGCCGAATTGTTGTATGGCTAGGTTCTGATCCATGGGATGCCTTGGAATTTGTGATTGTAATTCTTAAGTTTTGAGTAATGCAGAATTTTTTCCAAAAAAGTAACTATAAATTCATGATGTTTCCGGATGACACTGCATCTATTCAGTATTTTTAGCTGGAGGCAGTACCCTCCGGCGGTGATTAACTGATGAAGGTAGATACGTCAATAGTAACCATACACTCACCCACCGCCATTTGGTACTCTTACCACTGTTCCTGTAATCCTTTTGTAGTACCTATGCGAGTAACACAGTACTCTCGTGGATCCTTTTTACTCTGCATATAAAAATTATCTGAAGTCTAACTTCATAATGTTTAACCATATTTATATGAAAATATATTAACATCTACGATGATAAATTTATACAATATGAAAACTAAAGTCATGACGCATCTAATGTTGTTGGTTACGCATCATGAATGTTGGTATATTCTTTAATAAATTTGGTCAAAATTTACGAGGTTTGACTTCAGATAAATTTTATATGCGAACTAAAAAGGACCGGAGGGAGTATAGATCTCTTGATACTGATATGAGAGCAACTCTAGCAGACCCCGCATTTTGCCGACCTGTAAAATTTGTTTGCAGGTCGCACGGGGGCGGTTATGCAGGCCGAATTTTGCGGCGGCAGACTAGAAACCACAAACAAACCCCTATTTTTTAAAAAAGTTGTTTCGCGCGAGAAATTTAAGCAGCAGCTCGCCGGAGCTCGCTCGCATAGATGGTTCTTCTTCGCATAATAAGTTCACTCGGAGGAGGCGCAACGGCGGCGGGCGCGCTCGAGCTCAAACTCGTCGAGCTCGCGCCGGTTGAATGCCGGCGGCGGCCGGGCACCGTGGTTGAGCCACCGACGCGCCCCCCGCTTGCGCGCGACGTCAGATCTGGCGCGGCGGCGGCGCTCCGCCTCATCCCCCGAGTCGGCCATGGTGGTTCAAGGCTCGCCGGGGGCGAGAAATCGAGCGGCGCAGTGGGGAATTGGAAGGGAACGCGGCTGCGGGAGGATAGGGTTTCGACCCACACCTACCCCGCAAAACCGCAATTATAGTGGCTCGGGGGTTCCGTTTGCGTGCTGCGGCAAAAAATTTACGGGCCGGACACCGATGCGGGCTCTGGTCTGGCCAGAAAAATGGGCCGAGCTCGTATAATCATCGGAATTATGCGGGTTTGCGCCGGATGCGGGGTCTGCTAGAGTTGCTCTGACACGCAGTTGGAGTACACAGTTCTGTCCGCAAAAAAAAAGTACACAGTGCAGTCACATGCATGGGCGCCGTATTCTCCTTGAGAACATTAAATCGGCACCGAATATAGACAGCTCAAACCAACACGCCGCTACTTATTAATCCGGAGTACGTACTCCCATTCTCATCTTTCCTGCGAGTTTTCTTTTCTTTTGCATTGCACATTAACTGCTGCATGTTCTTGCCACTAGAAATGAAACACGCTGTTAACAACTCGTCCATCTATCCGATGAAAATGCAATCTTAATCCCACCACTATTCTCGATTATCAATATTGGAGTACTGAAAAAATCATGCCAATTTACTTCATTTCATCTGAATGAATTCATGTTTCCGCGAGAGATTTACAGTAATTTGAATGCGATCATTCGTATGAATTATAGGAATGTCGATCAGTTCGTGTTGAACGCCGAGCACTCGTCTCTGATCTCCCCGGCGTCGCCGGTGATGGCGCCGATGGCGCCCATCTTGATCATGGCGCCGACAAAATCCTGCGCGAAGCTGGAGGACGCCGCGCCGAGGTAGGCGCCGACGAGCGCGCCGGTGGCGTTGCTGGCCTCGAGCGCCGCGTCGGAGGCGATGGGGACGAGGCCCGCGCGGATGTTGCGGAGGATGGAGTCGTCGAATGTGCCCTGGCTGCCCCGGTCCAGCGGCACGCGCGTGTTGAAGTCGCCGGGCGCGCACCGGGCCTTGAGCTCCGACAGGAACGCCGCCGGGATCGACGGGTCCGACCCCGTGCGGCCGCCCGGCAGTGGGTAGCTGTAGAGCCGGTCCTTGACGAAGAAGCACGCCGTCGTGCCGATCGTGTGCGCCGCTGCGTATGCATGTCGCGGCGGAGGACGCCGTCGCGTGTCAGCGTATGACGTGCATGTCGCGGAGTACTAGTATGTAAGTGGGGTACGTACCTGTCAGCAGAACGAGGTCGCGGTCGTTGAGGCCGCTGGCGGCGAACTTGGAGCGGAGCACCTGTATGGAGTCGCTCACGTCCGGCAGCACGTCGGCGTCGCGTACGTTCGACGACAGCCCGTCGCGCCGCCCCGTCGGCACCTCGAACGACGGCCCGTTCGTCTGCCATGGCGCGCGTCAGACAAATACAAGCAGCATCTCGATCGTCAGTGGCACTCACCACGCATCACGAGTTCCCGACAAGACTACAGACAAACACAGCCTGCATGCGGCACGAGTCGAACACCTCGTGTTAACATGACGTACGTACCATGGCTATGGCGTCGCGTGCGGCGAGAGCGATGATGTCGGCGCAGGAGACGACCCCGGGGCACTGCTCCTCGAGCTCCGCCTTGGCGCGGTCAACCACGTCCAGGCCGCGGAGGCCCTGGTGCTTGTTGTTGTTCACCTCCGCGGCGCTGCCCGCGCTCGTGATCAGCACCGACGCGTCGCATCCCTGCAGCAGCCACGCACCTAAATCACTCACTCGCTGCTACCCTGACATCTCGACGCAGCTAACTGCATCGGCCATTCAGCCGAGCTATCTGCGCTCACTCTGACGAAGCAGTCGTGGAACTGGAGGCGGACGAGGGCGGGGAGGATGGTGGCGTCCGAGGCGGCGGCTTCCTGGACGGCGGCGGTGACGATGTCCTCGGCGCCGGGGCAGGAGTCGGAGTAGAACCCCGTCTGGAGCTGACCGTGCGCGGCGCTGATTGTTCCAAGGAGCAGCAGGAACGCCACTGTCAGCGCTGCCGGAAGGACGCCGTCGGCCATTCCTGGCAGACACGGCAGCTAGCACAACACTGCACAGGGAAATATTCTTGTGTCACTAACTCGGGATAGAGCAAGTGATGGGGAGTTGCATAAATGAGGGCTAATTTCATTTATAGAGCTTAATCTGGGCACTGCTGGCTGTCAGTATGGGGAGCCTGTCTTCAGCGCTGTGTGAGTGTGATGCTCTACCACGAATGCGTTTAAGTTGGAATGAAGACGAGATTAAGGGCGTGTCGGATTGAAGACGTCTCAGCCCGAACCGGAATGAAGCCCAAGGTTCTGGTGAGGAGGCCACATTTCTTATTTGCAGAAAAGGACTCTAATCAGCTGGCTGGATGTGGGAGGACGCCATTCAATTATAGCCGCATACATTCCGCATTTTAACTAACCGGACAAAACTTATGCAAACCGGCCGATATTCATCGAAATTCGGATAAAAAATAACACAAATCATCCACATGTAACATGCAAATAAGTCTAGTACTACAATGTCTCAAATTCGACTAGATTAATCAGATGTCCAACAAGTTTTTCATTAACGGATCATGTCGTCCCACACATACTGCCCCTTCAGCTTCATCCAACAGTGTGTGTACGTAAATACTCGTCCCTCTGTCCTGTGATACACCACAGCAGCGTGTGCGGGCTACATATGGCGTGTAGACCAATATTGAGTGAATGAATCAATCAACAAGTTCAGCAAGAGGAAGTAGCACTTACAATCTCGTCCTCTGCCACGTGCAATGGTCACCTTGCCTCGAGCTGACGAACCATATCGCAAAACTTGGTGACGCTAATCTGGATAGCGTGCCAGCGACACGACAACGACTTCACATTGCGTGGTTGAATGATGTACATGTCGTAGGGCGCAATGTTCTTTCGTGCGTGAAACTTTTCACGCACTTGCTCCCAGAAGGGCTCCCCTCTGTTCCTGCCTACGAAATCCATGGATACGGCCAGCCACGAATCGCACAACAACTCATCCTCCATTGTCGAGTAACTCACCATCCTCCGTACTCTAAAAACGACATAGCATTTGAAAATAAGCTCAATGGCATTTGACCAAACACCTGTCGGGCGTGGTGTCCACCATGGAGGTCGTTGACAGGGGGCAGAGTGTATCTGGGTACAAACGGCTTTAGGGTGGACAACTCCGTCGTAAAAGGCGAGCGGGCGCGTTGGTGCTGGTTGTGGGTATCCAGCAATACCTCTGTGGCTGCCAGAGACGTACAGCAACGGCGACGAATGTGGAGGGTGCGGATGAAAAGCAAGGGGAGAAGAGGCGGAGAGGAAGGAAATGGGACCGGGAGGGGGGATTGGGTGGGCCGGGTGTCGGAGTCCTACATTTCGGGTGTCCGGACTCCCCCCACTTTGTCTCCAATTTGCAGGAGAAAAAAAGCATCTGGATCGTCCCGCGGACTGATACAGGACCGCGTTAAATGGTTCCAGCGATCCGGACAGAGCGGTTCGGATGGATGCGGGCGGTTTGCGGGTCCGCCTTGGAGACGCCCTTATCTTCTTCTCGCCTCGCCTGTGCTACAGCCAATCAACGACAACACCACAGGTTTGGCGACCCTGCCACTGTTGGTGAGATCCTCTACCGCTGGCCCTCCTCTCTCCCTCGCGTGCCATGGACGGCCTATTTTGTGCCTGCTTCGGCAGCTCGACCACCACCCTCTTGCTCCTCTCCTCTCCCCGTCATTCGAGCTCCACCTCCCTATGAGCCGCGCGAGCCCTGCTCACGCCCGACCTCACTTCCCTCCGCCGCATCAGGGTGGTTCAGGGAGCCACGGTCGCATGTGACACCTCCTCCATGCCGTCCATGGCCATCACCGGTCGCTCGAGCGGCGGCGGTGCTGTCAGCAACTACGGCAGCGATTCTGTAACATCATCTTTGTTGCAATTTTTTTGTAACATCCTCTGTGTTGCAAAAATTCCTTCGACAATATCACCTCCATTGCAAAAAGAAATAAAATCTATAACAAGAGCTCTGTTTCAAAAAATATTCTGCAATACAATCTTTGTTACAAATGTTTCTGCAACAAGATCCGTGTCGCAAAAGGATTCTCGTAACACGACTTCTGTCGCAACACGACTCCTGTTGAAAAAAGTGAGGACGACTTTCGGCCGTGGGACTGCGTCTGATCGGACGGCTCACAAACTGTCCGGCCAACACGTAGCATCCCCCATATTTATATTTATATTTGTAGGGGTGTGCTACACATCCGTCGGCTGATATTTTTAAAAGATCAGCCGGGTTGTGAGCTGTCAGATTTACCGCATCAAACGGCCGAACGTGCCTCCACTACTGCAACACGGGTCTTATTGCAGAGTTTTTTTGCAACAACAATTTTGTTGCAAATTTTTTTGCAACTAAGGTTTTATTGATTTTTTTTGCAATTGAGGTCTTGTTGCAGAAAAATTTCACAAGAGAAGTTTTGTTGCAAAATATAGACCCGTCATAGAGCATTGCAACATCGCATATGTTTCAGAAGCATAACTCCTATTGTAGAAGCAAGTTCATTGAAGGATAGTATGAGCTCCCTCACTTGGATGCGTGTCATGCAGGAAAGGTGGCGGGCGTGGCCCTATGGTCCGCTGGGTGATGCTAAGTGTTTCTCATATTTGTAACGAGTAAATCAGACAAAACATAATACTAAGTATTTTAGGTTAGGGTATTACCAAACCACCAGTTTATTAAAAACACAAAAGACCATCATGTTTAAACCACCACTCACTCAGGCCCCCCATGTCAGGGTGGTATGCCATGCATATATGGATACTGTTTACTTCTTCCTTCACTTTCCATGGGCATTTCAGCGAGTAGCTTCTAGCTCTAGGCGGCCCCTCTGCTTTTGTAGCGATCGGGACCTTGCGCTGTTGCGCAGCCCAACTACTGTAGCCGTGCTGAATAGGTTCAGCAAGGCACATGACACGCTAGTGAGGCCGCTGTACCTAGCTGTTGGGGTACGATTTAAAAAAAGTTAGAGCATCTACGGCTGGACTTGACAAATCTGGCCTCTTATACGCCCGTGGGCGCGTTCGCGGACAGCGCCGTGCGGCCCGTCATATGGGCTGCCGCACATTCACACACCTCAAATGCGAAGCCTCAAATCCATACAATCCATGCAAGTCGATCATATGACCCACACACCCCCTTGCCTTCGATGAGTAAAAGTATTTGCTTTGTGTGTGTAGATACTATTTATTTGTTTCTCGTGAAGTTTTCTATTGGTTCGATAAACCTTGTTTCGCAACTGTGAAAAATACTTCGCTATTGTGCTATATCACCCTTCCTCTTCAGAAAAATCCCAACGAACTATTTAAGTAGCTGTCATTGGCCGGCAGGACTCAGGTGGACCGTGGCCAGGCTGACGAGGCGGTACATGGCGACGGACGACAAGGGCCGGTCCATACGCAGGGCAAAAAGGGCGACCGCCCTGGACCCCGAGAGTATCAAGGCATGAATACTAAATTGTGTTAGTTATAACCATACTATTATACATTATGGAAAAAACTAGCAAAAGAGCCCATGCGTTGCAGCGGGAGAAAACATCAATTACCGTGCAAACTCAAGGTAACATTTAGTTCACTCATCTTCTTCCTCAACCCCCTCCCCCAAAACCCAATCTAAATTTGCCACTACCATTGATGGATCAACTGGCTCAAACACATCGCACTCAAATTTGTGCAACAATATAGATACTCAAATATCTTTCGACAGCTCCAATCTGGACGAACTATTTCAGTGAGCAGTGAGAACTATGTGAATGTGTCTTATTTAAGGCCTGTTCGGCATCCCCCCGACTCCACGCTCTCGCTTCCGAAGTTGGCGGAGCTGAAGATAAAAAGTACGGAGCGGGGAAACAGATACTCTGCAGATCCTTAAATTCCAGGGAGCAGTGGATTGCCGAACAGCCCCTTATATTCCGTTGGGGCCTAGGCGTCTAGGTGCAACACTCGAGATCCACATCGTCTCGTGGTCGGGAGTGACCTAGTCGGCGGCGGCGGCGCGTACAACGCCGATGCCTCCGCCTTTGGGAGCTAGGTCGGGGTCGTGCGCCGCCCTGCAGTCCTCGCTACAACCTTATTCATGGCCGCATTGGAGCTGACGCGAGTGCCCACTGCAGCGTCTGAGCCGGTGCCGGCCATATCGATCTTGTCCTTGTATATATATGAATACATTCTTTAATTAGACCATACCTTGTGGCACGTATTGCATCATGCATTTCACAGCTTTTTAATTAGCTCGGCACGTAGCATGTATATGCCAACATGCATGTGTCATGAATAGATGTGGAGTCCTTAAGCCAATTTGTGTACGTCCGCTCTCTAATCGCTTAGGCTAGAATCCGTTCGGAAGCCAGCTTCCACGTAGGAGCAAATTTCATACATGTATTTTAACTGGTGCGATTAGATCTATCGGAGTGAGGTGGGACTAAGAGCAACTCCAACGCACGGACCCAAAACGTCCGCCTGCGTCCGTATGCGTCTGCGCGGATAAAAACGAACGCCCAACGCACAGATCAATTTTCATTTTCCGTCCGTTTTGTGTCCGTTCGGATTCATTTCAGTCTCAAATTTGGGTTGCATTTGGGTCCGAGGCGGACACAAAGCGGGCGTTTTTTGCGCCCGCCTCGTCCAGGCCCACCTGCCACCCACCCAACGACCTCCTTTCCTTATTTTATTCGCTGGCCCACCCTCACCGAGTAAATTGCACGAAACCACCACTTTGAAGGCTAGGTTTACGAAAAACACTATAATACATTTTTTTTAAACACCACGTCTATGGTAATCTTTTTGCAAAAACACTGATCGGTGGGTCGGGCTCAGTTAAGCGAGTTTATAACAGATTGAGCCCGCTAGTTAGGCTGACGTGGCACTGCCTAAGTAACGGTGATGTTGCCTAACATTATTATCATGTGTGGCCCTGTGGGGTCCACCTGTCATTGGAAAAAAGAAAAAAAAACTGGTGCTCGACAACCTCCCGCCGCTGGACCAATTCCTCCAGATCGGCTGCTGCTCGTCGCGGCCGCCGCGCCCGCTGCTTGCTCGCTGCTCGCCGCGCCTGCTGCCTGCTGCGCTGCTCACTGCCGGTGCCCGTCCCAACCCCGGCCGAGGTCGCCCGTCCAACCTTCCTCCCCGGGCCGCCGGCCGTCCCCAAACCACCCTCCGCCGCCGGCCATCCCCAAACCTTCCTCCTCTGCCGGCCAGATAGCCCCCGCACTTCCGACGCCATGCCCCATGCCGGATCGGCGGCCGACGCCTCAAATCCTCCTAGCACGCTGTCTCCGATGCCACGTCGCTCTCAGCCCGGTCTCCCCACCAAGATCCCGACGGCGCCTCCTCTGCCTCGCAAACGCGGTGTCCGCTGCATCTCCCGCAAACAGCAACGACGTCTAGCACGCAGGCACAATGCTTGGTGTTGCATGAAGTACCTCGTCTAATGCAGATCCAGGTGTGTGTTGATTGATTCTTCCCAGCCGGACGGATGTATAAACAACGGTGGCCTTTGTCCGCCGGCCTGTGCACTGCACGCAAATTGCTCGATCGAGTGCCAAAGAGAGGCTTGTTAGGCTGACAAGCGGGCCCCCATGTCCAGCAAACGTTTCATGTAACGGTGTGAGAAATTGGTGTCACGTCAGCCTGACTAGCGGGCCCCATTTGTCAAAAACACACTTAACTGAGCTCGATCCGTCAATCAGTGTTTTTTGCAAAAAGATTACCGTACGCGTGGTGTTTTCTAAAAAAAATATTATAGTGTTTTTCACAAATCTAGCCTTCAAAATGATGGTTTTGTGCAATTTACTGACCCCACCTCATCTTTCTCCTCCTCTGCGCCGACGCCAATGCGCACTGCTCCGACGCGCCCGCCGCCCCGCTCGACCACCTTCTGCTTGCCGCCGTCGACTGCTAGGGCGCGTGCATGTTGTTCCGCACGCGCAGAGAAGCGCGAGCTTGCGGGGTGCGGCACGCGCGAGCGGGGCACGGGCAGAGCAGCGGTTGCGGAGGCAAGCTGTGGGGCGGGTGAGGCTACCGGGGCGAGCGGCGAGGCGCACGAGTGGGCGCGGCATCCGCGGCGAGTCACGGGGCGGGCGAGCGGAGGCGGCGAGCTGGGGCGGATGGCCATGGGCGCATGCGGGCGCGGGTGCGGCGGAGTGCGGCCTCGAGCACACGGGCGGGCACGAGAGCAGGTCACGCCACCGCAACGCTGCTCGGGAGCAGGTCAGATACAAGTCACGAGCACGTCAGATACTAGCCTGTCGCCGTTGGCTGAGCTGGCCGCTGCGTGCGAGCGCAGCCACAGCCGCATGCTAGCTAGCTAGCAGCTAGCCACGCGTGCGTGCAGTAGCTGTGCGTGTCTGCTCGCCGTTGGAGCACTGGAGCTCGCGCCCTGCCGCCTCGCGGCGCCCGCGGTTCCTGTCCGGCCTTGCCTCGCCGCGCCCAGTCGCGCAACGGCGAACTCCCTGCTCGCGTCCTCCCTGCTTGACGCATACCCACGTGTAGTACAGGCATCCACACGACCAGCTAGCTCTGCTGGATGGTGGGTGCCGGCCGTGCATGGCGCCCCACCCGAGCTAGCTAGCTTCGCTGCTGCAGTCGTTGGCCTCGCGTCTCGCCCACGCCCGTGCCCGATGCTCGCCATGCCACGCCGTGCCCGCCTTGCCTTGCTGCAAGCTCCCCGCCTGCTACGTGTTTGGCGAAATGCCGGGACGGACATGCAAAAAATGCGTTCCCCTGTGAACAAAACGCGCGTCCGTTTGAGTCGACGCGTTGGAGTTGCTCTAAGTCACAAACTGAATCTAGCTCAGCTGGTTGTAGCCTTTACGTGTTACCTGAGAGATAGCAAGGTCAAGATACAATAGGGTAGTATTTTTATCTATTTTTGTTGGCCCAGTGGGGACGTCACATGGTCTGGCTTCATTCGTGGGCTGTTCGCAGACGAATTTTAGAGCCAACCGTTTTTTCATTTGTACTAGGGTAATGAGTATCACCTTGTGTATAAGACATCTATAATTTATAATATTTAAATAGTTCATCCTCATTAATCTCTTTTTTTTAACATGCAGCCCATCCACATCATCAAGTAGGTCCCATGTGTAAAAAAGTTTTCATTCTCTCAATAATCTTCCTATAATAACTTCCATCACGTTGCATGTCATGTATTGTGCGTGGAAGACAAAAGGAGGGCCTCTCCATCTTTCCATCCACTATCTACAGGCTCATCGTTTCTCACACCTCCGGGCCCTCTGCTCTTTGAACGGTTTCAATCTGTATCGCCACATCGTTTTAATTACGACACATCAGTTCCTCTTCCTTCTTCTAATAATCGAGCAGTTCTGAAGATCGGTTGAGGACACATCGTTTTATCCTCATCTCACCAGTCCTCACCACATGGAAGATCGGCAGTCTGCCCTGCTCCATGGCAAACAACCCAGCCTCAAATGGATTCCCTGGCAGCCAACTTTTGGGTGCAGAAGAGCAACTCCAACGGGCCGACCCAAACGGACGGCGATTTCGTCCGCTGTTTGTCCGTTTGGGTCGGCCGCCCGCCCGGCGTCCGTCATGTTTTTCATGTGGGTCGGTAGCGCGCCAACGCGCCGATCCATATGTGCAGGCGTGGCCGGCTGGCCGCCCAATTTTGCATTGATTTGCATTCAAACATATTGTGAAATGAAATAACAAGCAAAATAGTTTAGCCGCCCAAATAAATAGTATATAGTTTTACAAGCCAAATACAAATAAAAATGTTTCACATAGTTTTGCAAACGAATAAAAGAAGATACATTTATTGGTTGCCAACATGAGTCCACATATGCTCAACCAAATCATTTTGCAGTTGCACGTGAGTTTTTCAATCATGCATATCTTCATGAAACTGAGTGAACTGCTCAAATGTTGCCGCTACTCCATGCTCAGGCACAACATTCTCACCCTGAAACTAAAAGCCTTGATCGTACAGACGTTCCGGGCGCTCGTCTTCTACTATCATATTGTGCATGATCACACAAGCAGGATACCGAACGATGCCCCATCGAGATTGCAAAACACCTAAGGCACGCTCGACATCCTTTCTAGCACTCTCTTGCTCTTGGGCAAATCTTTTCCTTTTCTCTCCGACAGGGTTGGGTATTGTCTTGATAATAGTGGTCCACTGAGGATAGATACCGTCACTCAAATAGTACCCTTTGTCGGAGTTGTGGCCGTTGACAGTAAAGTTCACCGGTGGGCTGTTGCCTTCGGCTAGCCTAGCAAACACCGACGAGCGCTGAAGCACGTTGATATCATTGTGTGATCCAGCCATGCCAAAGAAAGAGTGCCAGATCCAGAGATCTTGAGACGCCACGGCCTCTAATATGACAGTGCAAGCCCTGATATGTCCCTTATACTGTCATTGCCAAGCAGAAGGGCAGTTCTTTCACTCTCAGTGCATGCAGTCTATGCTGCCAAGCATCCCCGGGAAGCCCCTGCTGGCATTCATCGCCAACAAACGGGTTGTATCTTCAGCTGTCGGCTCTCTCAAGTACTCAGGGCCAAACACAGCAATCACAGCCTTGCAGAACTTATACAGGGACTCTAGGCATGTAGACTCGTTCATACGGATGTACTCGTCAATGAGATCACCGGGCACTCCGTATGCAAGCATTCGGATGGCGGCAGTGCATTTCTGATAAGAGGAGAAACCAATCTTGCCGACGGCATCCTCTTTGCACTCGAAGTAGTCATCATAGCCGACCACTCCCTCTCTAATACGGTTGAAAACATGCCTACTCATACAGAACCGGCGGCGGAATTTGTGATGTTTGAACAACGGGTTTATTGTATCAAAGTAGTCCTTCCAGAGAAGGAAATGACCGCTCTCTCGGTTACGATTCAACGCCGGAAGGTGGCCCGGAATGGAGCCACGGAACAACGGCCGCTGGTTGTTGAGGTGGTGATGGACCAACACGGCAGCCAATATCTCCTCCTCGTCGTCGGACGACGAATCGTCGGAGTCGCAAAGGAAATTGTGGAAAAAGAACTCGTCGGCGGAGTCCATTTTCGTACCTTGGCAAACTGTCGAACAACTTTCGGGCGTCGAAGAAGGAGACGGCCGGCGAGGGGAGACGCGACGCCCACAGACCAGCTAGCTGCCCTGCCGGCGTCCGACGAGCATGCCGGTCGGATGTGGCGGGGGCGGCGAGGTGTCTTCTTGGTCGCGGGCGGCTGGGGGCAGGGGCGGCGTGCTGGGCGGATGTGGAGGCGGCGGCAGCTGGAAGAGTCGCCGGCAAAAATGGGCGGCGGCGTCGGTGACGGAGGAGGCGGGGCGAGGGTTGCTTGTTGGCCGGGGGTGAGAGGGGAGGCCAATGTGCCACAGACCAGCGGGCCCGGGGAAAGGAGTAGGCGAGCGCGCGCGCGTCCGTCCTGTGTCCGTGCCAACGCAAATCAGGCTAAAAAATGGGCCAGGAATGGGTCGCCGCGGACGAAAAACGGATGCGCGTCCGTTTGGATCTGCACGTTGGGCCGCCTTTTCTGTTCGCGCCGACTCAAACGGACAGCCGCGGATGAAATGGGTCGCCCCATTGGAGTTGCTTGAAGCGGTACTACGAACAGTCGGACGGCCAGGCTGCCGTGCTACCAGTTCCAGCCAGGCGGCAACATGAACTCGGCATAGTTGTCGCTTCGGCCTTTGTTGTGGAGGACGGGCGCCATAGACTTCCCCAAGTACCCTTGAATGGATCGGGTAAGTTGAATTGTCGCTCACCCAGTACCGTGCGTACTGCCCTTACCCTCCAGGTCCCAGCGCTGATTGCGTCCACGTTTCTTCCCCATGGCAGCACATCGATGCACAACTTCCTTTCTTCTTCCCAGGCCATCCTGTTTTCTCCACGGACCAAGACATCACTGGAATCTCCAAGGCAGCGGTATGTGTTCTCCTTCGTAGCCCCTCTCCCTCTTCACCTTCTCTATTCTCCAACAAATCCCATTACGTGCTTGCAATAGAAACAGATGGATTTATGCCAAAAAGAAGGAACAGATGGATGTACTCCTCCGTCCTAATCTCATGTATGGGTAACCAACACATTTAATCCCCATCGCCTGCAAGTGACATGCGTGTTGGCAGGGACAGAGATAATTGCACATATCGTCCTTGAAGTCGGCGGCAAGGTCCAACATGGTCCTCGAGGTTGAGAAGTGCTTCAATACAGTCCCGGTACATGGAAATACGTGATCAATACGGTCCTGATACATGGAACGACGGTCCTGGCTCTACACATCGCATACGTATTGCATAACGCGCTGCTGGAGAACAGGTCAACTCTCTCTCTCCACCTGTGTGGGACCTGCCTGTCAGTGAGCGCGAGGAGAAAATACAAGTAAAAATTGCTATTGCCTAGCGAGTCGAACACACGACCAGGCAGAATGCATGTTCGCTCGCTCGCTCGTGCTAGCCAACTCAACCAGGGCTATCGATATTAATAAATAGATTATTCCCTTCTTATGAGCACTAGTGCGCCTGCATGCATTTTCTTCTTAAAAATCCTTAATGAGGCCATTTCAAGTTCGTTCGCTCACTGATAACCAGAAGCTAATAATGAAAGAAACATTAATTTTATTATTCGACCACGTAAATCATCAAATCCACAAGGATCCGATTTTTTTACTTTGGAATTTCACAACCATGACAAATGGAAGAAATATATGGATTACTTCTAATGATATATGTAAGCACATTCCGAAATCAACATGTGCTTTCAGGGTTGAAAACTTAAACACATAGTTCCGCAAAAAAATAACTTTAACACATAACACTGAATGGTACATATATATAGCACATCCGGAAAACAGCATGTGTGTTTTTTTGCGGTGTAAACTTGGCACGGTAATCTATCAAACATGAGATTAATTTATTATGTTTTTGCATATTTAGAATAGAAAACTAGCGCTTGAAAATCTACTAAAATCAGTTCACTGACACAAATGAAAATAGATATGAAATGCGAAGAAATTGTCCAAAGTGTGCCTTCACTTAAACAATAAAATTTATCTTACCTACAACAAATTTAGAAGAACTTCTATTTTCCATAAGTAATCATTTGTTTTTAGTTTCTGACATCTAAGTAAATATTTTTCATGCATAAGGACAAGGTAAAATGTGACAAGCTAAAGTTATTAGTCCAACAAAATGACAGGTTATACAAAAATATAAATCCATTTTCTTTGTCTGTTTGTCTAAATATAAAACCATGTGCATCTTATTAGGAGCAAATACTACTGTTTTTCGCGACAAAAACAAATACTGCTGCCAGCTTAATTTGCTAGCACGCGCGTCCTCAGGGGAAAAAAGTGTGTGTGTGCTACAGCGGAAAAGACAATGAGGTATATATAATAGGAAATACATCCCTACAGCGATCAAGAGAAAACGCTTGTCTGGTGGCTAAGCAAACGCGACGTATGTGCCGAGGTCGCAGGTTCGAAACCCCCCACCGCCTTTTGTTTCTTCTATTTCTGGCGCCCACTGACACATGGGTCCTATACGGACGTGGCCCCGTGCTGACATGTCGTACGCGAGAATATGCAATATGTATGCAACGTGTAGAGCTAGGACTGCCGTTTCAACTTCCAGGACCGTATTGATCACGTATTTCCATGTATCAGGACCGTATTGAAGCACTTCTCAACTTCCAGGATCATGTTGGACCTAGCCGTCGACTTCCAGGACGAAACGTGCAATTATCTCGCAGGGACATATCTGCAACCGTAGACGTTCCCTCCCCTCTCCATCGTAAGTTCTCTCTGCAGCCTGTTCGCCGTGGAGTCCGTTTGATTCTGCCCTCGACATCCAGTTTTTGCAGGCTCAATTTTTAATTCCAGAACTGCCAGAACTGTATTGTCCGCACAAATTACAAGTATTGTGTTCAAGATATAAAGCTTGATACGATCTACCTTTTGTACTGAAAGTTTGCTCTTAAATTGTAGATTATTTCAGAGAAAAGATGGATGGCCGTATATCCACTCAACTGGATGGATGGTAGGTTACTAGCCTGCATATTTAACAATGCTTTTGTGGCCACAATTGCTTTTATTCGGTATGTTTCTTATGCGAGAAGTGAACTATTGAAAGGAATATCATCTATGACTATTAATTTGTTGCTTGCATCTGACTATCGCTTCTAACTATGTGGATAATTTGGATCTCGGTGCTTATCCATGTGTAAGTTCTCATGCTATTTCTAGACCAGTGCTTTGAGCGAAAAGGAATTGCTACTCTCTTCGGCAAAAAAGGAATTGACAATCCTCATATTGGAGCTCCATTACTCACTGTCAAGTAAAGCAATGGTCATTCATTTATTTTCATTATCTGTTCAAATATCTTAACATTGTAGGTATGACAATTGATTTACAACAAGAGTAACAGATAATACACAGTAAGTATCTCAAAATGGCAGTCAGTACATAACCTTTCATAGTGTCACCATTTCGGAATCTCAGATAGCATAATTCACATTTTGTTATCTTTCTAATTTACACCAACTATTATGCCCATTTATTTTTTTATTTTAAGATCATATATCTACTCCGCAAACAATGTCATTTGATTTATGTATTATCATGTGCATAGGACTAAGAGTTTCCGCAGCAATGCGCGGGATATCATCTACTTTAACATATGATCAGATGCGGGACGAAACTAAGAATATCACCTTGCTTTATTAGTAGGTATAGATATAAATATAGATTTAGATATAGATATAGATTTAGATTTGTTGGGTCTTGTTCATTGGTCGGCTGATTGCAGACGAATTTTAGAGCCAACCGTTTTTTCATCTGGACTACGGGTAACTAGTACCACCTTGTGTGTAAGACATTTAACATATGATCAGATGCGGGACCAAACTAAAAATATCACCTTGCTTTATTAGTAGGTATAGATATTATCGGATTCATAAAGAATATTCTATATTTGAAGAAACACACATTCATATCACACACTAACAGTGTTTACCACGTCGGAACAAACAAATTTGATCAACAAAGTTGAATTTAACTAGTACAAATGCCCGTGCGTTGCAACGGGCGTAGAATCTTGCAAAAATCTGCTCCATGTATCCTTACACGCCATTTCTTATATTCAAATTTGATAAACGTCGGTATTAATGTTACACTAATTAGAGGCTGTTAAGTTTGTTTCTTTGGTTCTGCCTATACGAACATAGCAAAGGATACCACTGCAGATATTTACAGCAAAATAATTCATTAAAATAATCTGCTCTATTTACAATCAGTATTCTGGTCTTAATTAGCTTGCTAGTAAAATGAAGACCAACTAAATAATTCATTAATTGGATGATATGTAGGAGAACAAAGGTAAAAAACACTGGGCTATCATCTTCTGACTTGTCTTGCTTCTGAAGATCAGACATGTTCTCAGCTATCATTCTAATATACATCTACAGAATCACGAAGTAAAAGTAGAGAGAGTCTTGCTTCTGAAGATCAGACATGTTCTCAGCTATCATTCTAATATACATCTACAGAATCACGAAGTAAAAGTAGAGAGAAAGATTACACAGAATCTGGCAACCTTAATCAGAT
Organism: Aegilops tauschii subsp. strangulata; assembly: GCF_002575655.3. Classification (NCBI taxonomy): domain Eukaryota; kingdom Viridiplantae; phylum Streptophyta; class Magnoliopsida; order Poales; family Poaceae; genus Aegilops; species Aegilops tauschii. The sequence continues at coordinate 454,235,087 of NC_053036.3, read as the reverse complement.
AGAGACATGCAACAACAATAAAAAAAGACAATGAAAGATTTTAGTGAACATGTCTGATAACCTGATAACCTGTAGAATGACACATATCATTCCAAATTCTAATGTTTACATATCAGGCTAGGAAAGAGATAATTATATCATGCAAAAGAAGTGCGTAAAAATGGAACAAATTTAATATCCACATAGTTGCAAATTGTCATTAGAACATTGTCAATTGTGTACTTCTATTAATTCAGCGGATAATGGAGACAATCAACAGTGCCAAACTATAACAGGCATGCTCTAATAATTTCATCAGATCAATCGTCTAGCACATTCAAATTGCAGAGAGAGAACAAGCAAATCAAGTAGAAAAATAGAAGAGCAGCCGTGGGAGAACTTACAACTATTCTTGCCTCCAGATTTCTTTTCTAGGTTGTTCACATGTGTTCCCTTGATTGCATGAAGGCCTAAAGCAGTCAAGGTTTTCTCGACGAGACACCGGCATCCTAGGGGAGGGGGGGGGGGGGGGGTGTATAGATATGAAGGGCAGGGATCTCCGCCAGATCCGGTGACCTGGAGAGGATGTGCCGCGGTGGGGAGGAGGGGCGCGGGCTTCTGCTCCGCCGTCCAGATCGGGGGCGTGCACGGCGAGATGGCGCCGTCTCCATTGTAGAGGGCTCACCACTTTAGGGGAATGTGGGAGACGACAGCTCTTCCTCCTCTGGTCGTCCGCTGGCGGCCGGCGCGGCACCAGATCGCCCTTGCTTGCTCATAAAGGCCACTCTTGGCATAGGCATGTATCAACGCATTCCAAATTCGCCTGTCAACACCTGCCTCTTGATTCAGTCCTTTCACGAAATTTTCTGCATGCTGCCAGAGTTTTGTCTTCCCATATGCTTCGATTATGGTTACTCTAGATGAAAGACTATTTAGCCAAACACCAGACTGTACAGCTTCATGCCTTCATCCATCATTTGGTGAGCAGTTCCTGGGAAGCCCAATTTACGAGTATGTAGAGATCATACTCTCGTATATCTTCTGGGAAGGCTCTACGCACAGAACACCTGAGAAGCTTCAGGCAAGAATTCAGCCTCCTCAAGGCATGTAATCAGGCACTCATACAAGTTACAATCTTGGCCAAAAGATCCACACACTAATGTCTGCATACTGCTGTACTCTTGAAGGGCAGCAGCAATCTTCTGGTTTTTGCACAGAAGCATGATGGAACATTCAGATATCAATTTATGGGAGCTGGGGACATGCTCTCTGATGCATTGAAGCAAAGAGAGGCCTTTTGCATGCTTTCCCATTGTTTCATAAGCATCCAAAGTGGACAGTAAACTCTTACTGTCAGGCTCGTGTCCTTGTAGGCATGCCTGCTTTAACAGCATAGCACCCTGAAAAATGCAACCCGCCTTGATGAGTACACTATATACCAGTTGCCGATCCATTTGACAAACAACCACCATGTCTTGCATAACTCCTTCAATCTCCTCATGTTCATTTCCTTTTGCAAGTGCAGCAAGCATAACCTGATACAAGGTGTCATCTGGCACATAACCATCATTCATCATTGTCCGATACAGAGCCATCAGTTTTTTTGTCTCACCAAACCTTGTGATAATGTTCAGCATAACCAAATAGGCTAAGCGATCAGGTTTGACACCTGACGCAACCATACGATCAAATGTCTGCTCCGCCGCTCGTCCCGCCTCCCACCTTTGGCATATGCACATATCAAAGCACTGAAGGTTACCAGTGTTGGCTTTAATCTTGCACCCACCATCTCCTCCAGCACCTTCCCTGCATCAGAAATCATATACACCTTTCCCAGAGAATCAATCAAGACAGTGTAAGTCACAACATCTAGAGTGCGGCCTATGGCTCTCATCTCATCATACAGACCAAGTGCCAAGTCAAGCCTGCCCATCTTCCCATACATATGGATCATGGTATTTTAAGTAATTCCATCCTTCCTGAACCCAGCCTTAACCAATTCCTCACACACCTGCTCCACTGCGTCGACATCTCCTTCCTTCGCAAAAGCATGCAGGAGAGAATTATAGGTAACTGTATCCGGCTTAAAACCCTTGTGTAGCAGCTCCATGAACATCTGCTCAGCCTCCAGTGCTATCCCACACCAGCCATGAACTGACACCATGGCATTGTACGTCCACAAGTCTGGCCGACACTCTGAATCAATCATCTCTTGGAACACCCCCACTGCATCGTCTAGAATGGAACCTTGCGAGCAAGCATTGATTAGGGTGTTGTAAGTGATAACGTCCGGCCTGAGCCCAGCTTGCCAGACTTCGTGTAGGAGATCAAAGGCGGCGCCAGGGGGTAAACACCCAGACTTTTGCGCTGGCAGTGATCAGAGTGTTGAAGCTGACCAGGTCAGGCTCGATCCCCTGGCCGCGCATTGCGTCAAGCAGCTGCCGAACATCGTCGAAGCGGCCGGAGCGGGCGTACACGCCCAGCATGGCGTTAAACACCTGCATGGTGGTGCCCTCCCCAGCGAACCGGAGGAAGACCTCCTCCGCGAGCCCGTCCTGGCGAGCGCAACCGAGGACCCCGAGCAGGGCGCGATGATGTGGGGGCCCCGGGTCCGTTGCCGCTCGCCACGAGCCACTCTGAAGGCGTCGAGCGCGCGCCGCTAGGAGGCCGCGCCCACGACACACACGACATAGGCGAGCTTGTCGGGGGACAACCACACGTCTTCGAGCACCTCCGCGACGGGCGCACCGGGGGCAGCGCCAGGAGGCGGTCCGCTATTTCCGAGAGACGCTCCCGCCAGTCCCGCGCCCGGCACAGCGCGAGCTTGCTCAGCTTCTTCAGCCTCCCGGGATGGGCACGCGCGTCCAGCGGCTCGACGGAGACGGCCGAGGTGCCGGAGGCGGAGGGCGCGGATGGGTCCTCCGCGGGCTCCGGCCTCGTCCCGGCGGGAGGAGGAGGGGCGACGTTGGCCGCGGGGAAGCGGGGCGCAGGGAGGTGCGGGAAGCGGAGGTGGGGCCAACGGACGGAGGGGTCGATGAAGGGGTAATCGAAGTCATCGCCGGCGCGGCAACAGATCCGGCCGGCACGGCAACAGATAGCGCGCCACCTGGCGGCTGGGATCGGGAGGCGAGGAGGAGAGAGGAGAGCTCGTGCTCCCCCTCCGCGCGTCCTCCTCCTCCTGGTCCGCCGACGCCGTCGGGGCCCCCAGCCGCCCACCTGGCCGCGAGCTCCTCCTGAGGCGCGGATGCGCTCGCCGGCACCGGTTGGCGACCCGCGGCCACCACGGCACCAGATCGACCGCCGCTCGGGATGGGGCGCCCCCTGGCGGAGGCGAGGGAGAGAGGAGAGCCCGGTAGGTTTCTGCTTTTTTTCTCACTTTAAAAAGGACCGTGGGTTTAATACCGTAAACTGTAGGGGTTTATTTGCAAAAGTCCTGACCGAAACGTTTTCTCACTTGAGAAAGGACTGCGGGTTGAATACTAAAAAATGCAAGGATTTTCCTGCAAAACTGCCGCGACGTACGGCCAGAAGCGATCGGTGGTTTATTATTAGGGAGAGATTAGGCCACTAGTCTCTCTTATGTTTTTTCCGAAAAGGAGGATGACCCCAGTCTCTGTGTCAGGGTGATGCATACGATCATTTTATTAATTATTTATCAAGACCTTACAGCGTAATACATCAATAAGTCTAAAGCCACCATCTTGACAACATCTGTCGCTACTCGTATCAATTTGATGAAGGGTGTGTATTGTCTAGGTCGTCTGCCCAGACCTCACACTAAAGCCCAAAATCTAAAACCGTAGGCCTCAACCAAGCCGCAATTGCCGGATCTGGGGCACACAACGGTCCAACCACTCTCAGCGGGCACCGCATGCGCACGCTGCAGAGGCCGCCGCCACCGCCTTCCACCGATCCATCTTTAGAGCAGGTATCGACGCATCGACCTTGTCAGGCCTGCCGTCGACGCCACCACGACGCCAGACAACAACACCTCCCTACGCGCGTCCATCATCACACATCTCTCGCCGAGACCCTGCAGCGCCATGCTGTCGATACTCCATGTCGTCGATGTGTCACATGAAATGCCACTGCATCGCTGAAACCGTCCACTGTCAATGCACACCTCCAAGAATGACACGCCCAAAGGGGAAATGACACAAGAGCGCCGCCGCCATCTGATCGACCGATCTAGGGTTTCTCCCAGAGATAGCGGATAGACGTCTAGAGCTTCTCCACGGCGATGCCTTCAATAAGGGGACAACACAGAAGAGCGCCGCCATCGCTGGCCTTGGTAACTAGCCGTGAGCAAGGTTTTCACTCGGATCTGCTCGACGAACCTCCATCTAGCATTGTGTGCACGGGGCCAACACCGATCTCCATCACCGTGCAGCGAGCAGGCCACACCAGCCAGACTAGATCTGACTGGAGGCCAACCATGCTTGTAGCCTACCCGTCCACCAGGCCCTCCACGCCGACGCTGACCATCCGAGGTCAGATGCCGCTACATAACCACTGTCACAGTCCGAAGCAGGGTCGGCCGCCGCTCCACCAAGACCCGAACAGTTGCGCCTCCGCACGCCGAGGGTGAAGGAAATATGCCCTAGAGGCAATAATAAAGTATTATTTATTTCCTTATATCATGATAAATGTTTATTATTCATGCTAGAATTGTATTAACCGGAAACATAATACATGTGTGAATACATAGACAAACAGTGTGTCATTAGTATGCCTCTACTTGACTAGCTCGTTAATCAAAGATGGTTATGTTTCCTAGCCATAGACATGAGTTGTCATTTGATTAACGGGATCACCTCATTAGGAGAATGACGTGATTGACTTGACCCATTCCGTTAGCTTAGCACCCGATCGTTTAGTATGTTGCTATTGCTTTCTTCATGACTTATACATGTTCCTATGACTATGAGATTATGCAACTCCCGTTTACCGGAGGAACACTTTGTGTGCTACCAAACGTCACAACGTAAATGGGTGATTATAAAGGTGCTCTACAGGTGGCTCCAAAGGTACTTGTTGGGTTGGCGTATTTCGAGATTAGGATTTGTCACTCCGATTGTCGCAGAGGTATCTCTGGGCCCACTCGGTAATGCACATCACTATAAGCCTTGCAAGCATTGTGACTAATGAGTTAGTTGCGGGATGATGTATTACGGAACGAGTAAAGAGACTTGCCGGTAACGAGATTGAACTAGGTATCGAGATACCGACGATCGAATCTCGGGCAAGTAACATACCGATGACAAAGGGAACAACGTATGTTGTTATGCGGTCTGACCGATAAAGATCTTCGTAGAATATGTGGGAACCAATATGAGCATCCAGGTTCCGCTATTGGTTATTGACCGGAGAGGTGTCTCGGTCATGTCTACATAGTTCTCGAACCCGTAGGGTCCGCACGCTTAAAGTTACGATGACAGTTATATTATGAGTTTATATGTTTTGATGTACCGAAGGTTGTTCGGAGTCCCGGATGTGATCACGGACAAGAGGAGTCTCGAAATGGTCAAGACATAAAGATTGATATATTGGACGACTATATTCGGACACCGGAAGTGTTCCGGAGAAGTTTCAGATAAAACCGGAGTGCCGGAGGGGTTACCGGAACCCCCCGGGGAAGTATTGGGCCTTAGTGGGCCTTGAGGGGAGAGAGAGGGCAGCAGCCAGGAGGTGGCGCGCCCCCTCCCATGAGGAGTCCGAATTGGACTAGGGGAGGGGGGCGCGGCCCCTCTTTCCCTCTCCCTCTCCCTCTCTTTCCTTCCCCCCCTCTCTTCCTAGTTGGACTAGGAAAGGGGGAGTCCTACTCCTACTAGGAGGAGGACTCCCCCCCTCTCCTTGGCGGAGTAGGACTCCCCCCCTCTCCTTGGCGCGCCTAGGGCAGCCGGCCTCCCCCTTGCTCCTTTATATACGGGGGCAGGGGGGCACCTCTCTACACACTTGATATACGATATTTTAGCCGTGTACGGTGCCCCCCTCCACCATATTACACCTCGATAATACCGTTGCGGAGCTTAGGCGAAGCCCTGCGTCGGTGGAACATCAACATCGTCACCACGCCGTCGTGCTGACGAAACTCTCCCTCAACACTCGGCTGGATCGGAGTTCGAGGGACGTCATCGAGCTGAACGTGTGCTGAACTCGGAGGTGCCGTGCGTTCGGTACTTGATCGGTCGGATCGTGAAGACGTACGACTACATCAACCGCGTTGTGATAACGCTTCCGCTGTCGGTCTACGAGGGTACGTGGACAACACTCTCCCCTCTCGTTGCTATGCATCACCATGATCTTGCGTGTGCGTAGGATTTTTTTTTGAAATTACTACGTTCCCCAACAGAGGGGCCCCACACCACCCCCATGCTGCGGGCAAGAGGGAGACCCCCGCCACCGACGTCGGCCCGTGGGCTTAGCTCGGCGGCGTCCCCCAATGGCGATGGAGGAGGAGGAGGAAGGAGGTGACGCCCCCAACGGCTATGGTTGCGGCACCACCCGAGTCGCCCGAGTGGGGCCGAATGCGGGGGTCGGGATGGGATGCGGAGAGGATGGTTAGAGGGTTCCGGATCTAATCTCTATTGTGGAGGAGGTGGTCGGAGGAGGGAGATCGAGCGGCGGCGGCGGAGCTCCCTCCCGCTGCATGTCATAATATTTTGAAATGCATGTTAAATTAATATGCAACTCTTCGTTTGAGAAACTAACATGAGCTTTCATGTACACCAAGTCAAACCAAGTGCATTTGAGATGAGCATATCAAATAACCTGATCATATAAACGCAAAAATAGAATCAACAATATTTATGTTCTTGATTATTACAATAACAATGATATTGTAAATACAACAACAGAACATGGACATGTTAACCAATGAACCCAACATGCAAAAAGAATCTCATACCCAAGAAGTTTCTATAGATACGCTTACCTAGTTTTGCACTATGAACGATTATTATGATATTTTGTTACAGAGTATGATTTGGAATTCTTTATCATGATATTTAATGATAATAAAATACGCCCTCCGTCCGGAAATACTTGTCGGAGAAATGGATGTATCTAGATGTATTTTAGTTCTAGATACACCCATTCTACCCATTTCTACACAAGTAATTCCGGACGGAGGGATTATATATGAACACACCCACATACATGCAAATATATATTTTTACGATATGTAATTTATTCAATTTTCGAAAAAGATTTTGTACATTTTACAATTTGAATATAGTCAAAGCAAATTTTCTGTTCACATACATTATATTTGTATAACAATTTACACTATAACTGCTACCCCTCTATACCTTAATGTAAGATGATTTTGCAGTTCAAATTAAACTACAAAAATGTCTAGAGAGGTTGTATTTAGTAACATTATTGTTTGGTTAACTATGATAGATAAGTACTAGAAAATTATGCTCACTGAAACTATATTATGATACTTTTGGTTACAAAACTATGGTATGGTGAAATGAACTTTATTAAGTATAAAATTTTGTATAAAAGAATTATTTAAACTTGTCCCGGGATTGAAATATTCTTGACCGATCCTGCACACAACCACCAATAGGACTAGCCATGACAAAGGATAATTTGTGTTGGTTGTAATTGGATGTTTGTAGTAATTGGATGTTTGTAAACTATTAACTCTTTTGCATAATCAACTGTCCCACAAATAAGAGAAAGGGTTTTGGTAAAAGGGACGAATGGAAGAAGAAATCCAATCATGTTGTATTCCCAAGAAAGGTGTTTGGAAGAGCGCCCTTCACACATGAGGTGTGAAGCGCAAAATATCATTGAAGTGTTTTTTTGTTGAAATCGCACATTCTTAAATGTTGTTATTCAATAGCAGGTAGCTGCTGTCAACTCTCAACTTACAATAGTCATTATTCATGATGAAGTTGATCTTAGTAACATTGACCTAAGAATAACTAGAATTAAGCTTGTAGATGATGCATCAGGCGAAGAGCTAGGAACCCTCCTTAGGCAGTCACGATGGAGAGGATTTCGACACTTTGTTCATGACGATGTGTTTCTCCACGTTGTATTACATTTGATATGCATCATTTCAGAAGCTGCATTCAAAGGGTAGTACTAGTTGGAGGAGTAAATGTTACAAGTGACGGAAGAGGACATGATCTGGGTGATAGAATGTTGTCTTGTGTGATTTACATGTAAAGTATATGATATATGCTTAGCTTTTTTTGAATTTCCACTCATATGGATGCACTCGGTCTGGGTACATAGATTTGTATGAATTATTACATATATGTAGCATTTCTTATTGTAAAGCCGCTGAGGGTAGCTGCTCTCACGAACTCACAGACCATCAAGCCAATTTAATCGTTGCGGTGGCGTCCCCGGAATGTTTAATTGCTCTACTCCACATATAGTTTGATCTCTCAATAATTTGTTGATCTCCACCAAATGAAATGTTCTGATCTGAAATTTTCTCCTACAATTGTGCTTTTTGTGTGCCTCTTTCTTCTTCAAGGTCACTGCAAGTTCCAGTTCATTTGAGAATCGGGCTATGCATATCACTTGAAACTAAACAAGGGGAAATATGTTTTTTAGAAGGAGGTTGAAACCGCCAACCTATGCATCAAAGGATGCACATAGTCATCTTTATTATATTATTCAATATAGCATGACAAAATATATACATTGATCAACCCAAAGCCACCTTCCTGGTGACCTCTATCGCTACACCTACAAGCTTGATTATGTCCCTAACTACGCACCAACACACATCATCTAGACAAGTGGCCTCACCAAGCCACCCCACGGCAAACCAAGAGCACCAATCGGTCTAGCTGACCAAGGTAGTTAGAATTCCGACTTGACTCCTAGAATCCTACGACTTCACGACTCTACGGAAGCATGTCGATCCAAGTCCCACTATGAATCCGGATCAAGTAGAATCCATGTTGAGTCACGATCCAAATCGTAGAAACCTATACAAATTGTAGAATCCCGACTATGCTCTGGACTATGTATGATTCTACTAATTTATCTAAGCCATTTGTTTAGTTGTAGCATAATAGTATGCCATCATCCAAAGTCCAAACCCTTTTTCACATGCCTCATGACCCTTATATTCCCCTCCGAAGACCAAACACCCAGCCACCGACACCTTTGATCTGGCTCTTAGAAACCCTAGATCAAAACTGAGGGTCGAGCTTGTCGACGGGTGGAATTGGCATGAGAAGGAGGATGCGTCAAGATTGGTTGGAGAAGGAGAGCAAGACCCTTCAAGGTCTAGCACTGCAGGTCAGCTATACAAATGATTGGCTATTCACGTACTCTAAAAATCCTCCTAAGTAAATTTCATGCATTGGAGATTTAAATGTTCTATATATTTTCCTCTCATATATGTTCCATAAATGCATGCTAGATAGAAGGTTGGCCATGAAAAGAAGTGGAATACAACTAGCATTGATGTGTACGCTTTTTTTCTCTATATTTAGTGTTAAAACTCTATAGAGCCTATATAAATTTCTAGTGTGTATACAAAATATCTATTTGGGTAAATCTAGTAGAATCCTCGATTCCACGACTCCAACTCTGAATCCCGACTCTGACTACCTTGAACAGACCATCAATGTGCACCGCATGCGCATGTTCTAGAATTCATCACCGCCATCTTCCGTCGTCCCATCTTCAGGAGGGATCAATGCATTGACCTTGCCAGGCCCAACTGTCATCGACTCCACCATGATGCCTGATAGCGTCACCACCTTGCGCACGTCCATCCACAGCGTCGCGACTCCATAGCGCCACACCACCGAGACGCGTCGTCGTTGATTTGGTAGATGTAACACTGCTCCACCTCTTGGCACCTCTAGCCAATACTTGCTTCAATGATGCCCTCGGGGGTGGGGGCGACACCAAAGGCGCCGACATCATCTGATCCGGGAGATCCAGATCTAGGGTTTCCCCTGGAGCAGCCCGAGCAAGGTGATGTAGAGTGCAAAGACGATACCTCAAAGATGCCAACATCGTCCACCATGACCGAAGTCGACATGATTTTCACTGGCATTCGCGCCACCCTGATAACCCACAAGTATAGGGGATCGCAACAGTTTTCGAGGGTAGAGTATTCAACCCAAATTTATTGATTCGACACAAGGGGAGCCAAAGAATATTCTCAAGTATTAGCAGTTGAGTTGTCAATTCAACCACACATGGATAACTTAGTATCTGCAGCAAAGTATTTAGTAGCAAAGTAATATGGAAGTAACGGTAACGGTAGCAAAAGTAATATTTTTGGGTTTTGTAGTGATTGTAACAGTAGCAACGGAAAAGTAAATAAGCGAAGAACAATATGTGAAAAGCTCGTAGGCATTGGATTGGTGATGGAGAATTATGCCGGATGCGGTTCATCATGTAACAGTCATAACATAGGGTGACACAGAACTAGCTCCAATTCATCAATGTAATGTAGGCATGTATTCCGAATATAGTCATACGTGCTTATGGAAAAGAACTTGCATAACATCTTTTGTCCTACCCTCACGTGGCAGCGGGGTCCTAATGGAAACTAAGGGATATTAAGGCCTCCTTTTAATAGAGTACCGGACCAAAGCATTAACACATAGTGAATACATGAACTCCTCAAACTACGGTCATCACCGGGAGTGGTCCTGATTATTGTCACTTCGGGGTTGCCGGATCATAACACGTAGTAGGTGACTATAGACTTGCAAGATAGGATCAAGAAATCACATATATTCATGAAAACATAATAGGTTCAGATCTGAAATCATGGCACTCGGGCCCTAGTGGCAAGCATTAAGCATAGCAAAGTCATAGCAACATCAATCTCAGAACATAGTGGATACTAGGGATCAAACCCTAACAAAACTAACTTGATTACATGATAAATCCCATCCAACCCATCACCGTCCAGCAAGCCTACGATGGAATTACTCACGCACGGCGGTGAGCATCATGAAATTGGTGATGGAGGAAGGTTGATGATGACGACGGCGGCGGATTCCCCTCTCCGGAGCCCCGCGGACTCCAGATCAGCCCTCTCGAGAGGTTTTAGGGCTTGGCGGCGGCTCCGTATCGTAAAACATGATGAATCCTTCTCTTTGATTTTTCTCCCCAAACACGAATATATGGAGTTGGAGTTGAGGTCGGTGGAGCAACAGGGGGCCCATGAGGCAGGGGGCGCGCCCGGGGGGCAGGCGCGCCCTCCACCCTCATGGACAGGTGGAGGGCCCCCTGACATGGATTCTTCTTCTAGTATTTTTAATATTTTCCAAAAATATGTTCCGTGGAGTTTCATATCATTCCGAGAACTTTTGTTTCTGCACATAAATAACACCATGGAAAGTCTGCTGAAAACAGCGTCAGTCCGGGTTAGTTCCATTCAAATCATGCAAGTTAGAGTCCAAAACAAGGGCAAAAGTGTTTGGAAAAGTAGATATGACGAAGACGTATCAACTCCCCCAAGCTTAAACATTTGCTTGTCCTCAAGCAATTCAGTTGATAAACTGAAAGTGATAAAGAAAAACTTTTACAAACTCTGTTTGCTCTTGTTGTTGTAAATATGTAAAGCCAGCATTCAAGTTTTTAGCAAAGATTATGACTAACCACATTCACAATAACTCTTAGGTCTCATGTTTACTCATATCAATGGCATAATCAACAGTGAGCAATAATAATAAATCTCGGATGACAACACTTTCTCAAAACAATCATAATATGATATAACAGATGGTATCTCCCTAGCCCTTTCTGAGACCGCAAAACATAAATGCAGAGCACCTTTAAAGATCAAGGACTGACTAGACATTGTAATTCATGGTAAAAGAGATCCAGTCATAGTCATACCCAATATAAATTAATAGTAATGAATGCAAATGACAGTGGTGCTCTCCAGCTGGGGCTTTTAATAAGAGGGTGATGACTCAACATGAAAGTAAATAGATAGACCCTTCACAGAGGGAAGCAGGGATTTGTAGAGGTGCCAGAGCTCGGTTTTGAAATAGAGATAAATAATATTTTGAGCGGCATACTGTCATTGTCAACATAACAACCGAGAGATGGCGATATCCTCCATGCTACACACATTATAGGCGGTTCCCAAACAGAATGGTAAAGTTTATACTCCCCCTCCACAAATAAGCATCAATCCATGGCTTGCTCGAAACAATGAGTGGCTCCAACTAACAACAGTCCCAGGGGGAGTTTTGTTTGCAATTATTTTGATTTGATTTGCATAAAGCATGGGACTGGGCATCCCGGTGACCAGCCATTTTCTCGTGAGTGAGGAGCGGAGTCCATTCCTCTTGAGAATAACCCGCCTAACATGGAAGATACGAACAGCCCTAGTTGATACATGAGCTATTTGAGCATACAAAATAGAATTTCATTTGAAGGTTTAGAGTTTGGCACATACAAATTTACTTGGAACGGCAGGTAGATACCGCATATAGGAAGGTATAGTGGACTCATATGACATAACTTTGGGGTTTAAGGAATTGGATGCACAAGCAATATTCCTGCTTAGTACAAGTGAAGGCTAGCAAAAGACTGGGAAGCGACCAACTAGAGAGCGACAACAGTCATGAACATGCATTAAAATTAATAAACATTGAGTACAAGCATGAGTAGGATATAATCCACCATGAACATAAATATCGTGAAGGCTATGTTGATTTGTTTCAACTACATGTGTGAACATATGCCAAGTCGAGTCACTTAAATCATTCAAAGGAGGATACCACCCTATCATACCACATCACAACCATTTTAATAGCATGTTGGCACGCAAGGTAAACCATTATAACTCCTAGCTCATTAAGCATGGCATAAGTAACTATAATCTCTAATTGTCATTGCAAACATGTTTACTCATAATAGGCTAAATCAGGAACGATGAACTAATCATATTTACAAAAACAAGAGAAGTCGAGTTCATACCAGCTTCACTCATCTCAATCAGTCCATCATATATCGTCATTATTGCCTTTCACTTGCACGACCGAACGATGTGAAAATAATAAGAGTGCACGTGCATTGGACTAAGCTGGAATCTGCGAGCATTCAATAAACAGGAGAAGACAAGGCAATATGGGCTCTTGGTTAAATCAACAATAATGCATATAAGAGCCACTTCAACAATTTAATTATGATCTTCTCCTATCGACCCCCAAAGAAAAGAAAAGAAATAAAACTATTTACACGGGAAAGCTCCCAACAAGCAAAAGAAGAACGAGAAATCTTTTTGGGTTTTCTTTTTAATTATTACTACTACAATAAGAAAAGTGAACTAGCTAAAGCTATTACTAATTTTTTGGTTTTTTTCTTAAGATTTAACGAACACACAAGAAGAAAGCAAGAAAAAGAAAATAAACTAGCATGGATAGTACAATGAAAGAGTATGAGCACCAACAACTAGCAATGAGTGTGTGAACATGAATGTAATGTCGGTGAGAAATACGTACTCCCCCAAGCTTAGGCTTTTGGCTTAAGTTGGTTTATTGCCGCGGATGGCCTGGCGGATATCCATAGTTGTAACCGGGGTCGTACTGAGATGCAGCGGCTATTGCCTCCTGAGCTGCAGCGTGACGGCGAGCTGCCTCCGCCCTCCTCTCATACTCATCTGCCTCCTCTCTGGTGATAAATGTCTTCCTTTTGCCTGATAATCAAAGAAGGCAGGAGCAGGGAGAGTAATATGGACAGCACGATGTCTGTCAAAGATTAAGCGATACTGGAGGGACTGCTCGTTCCTCTCAAGAAAATGATGATGAACCATGGCATTATAATCTAAATAAACATTAGGCAGCTCAACATCATACTCACGTATAGGTACCTCAAGAAAATTAGCTAGACGGGTTGCATAAATTCCTCCAAAGAAATCTCCATTAATTTTATTATTATGCAACCTACGTGCAACAATAGCTCCCAAATTATAAGATTTATCTCCTAACACAGCACTCCTAAGAATACTGAGATCAGGGACACACATGTGACATGCTTCATCCTTACCATTGATGCACCTACCTATGAAGAGAGCAAAATAATGTATAGCAGGAAAATGAATACTCCCTATGGTAGCTTGTGTTATGTCTCTAGATTCACCCACAGTTATACTGGCAAGAAAATCTCTAAATTCAGATTTGCGAGGTTCACTAGCACTACCCCATTGTGGAAGTTTGCAAGCAGTGGTAAAATCCTCTAAGTCCATGGTATAAGAATTTTCATAAAGATCAAACAGGACAGTTTGAGAATTACGTGAAGATGAATATTCAAACCTCCTCACAAAGGAACTAGTGAGATAGTGATACTGGGGGCACTTTTCTGCCTCGAAGCTCACAAGATCAGCGTTACGCAAATATGCGTTAAATTCTTCCTTAATTCCCGCTCGATCCATGAAGTCCTATAAAGGCCATTCACAAGGCCGCACTGGAGCGTTCCTTGGTGGCTCATCATCGGCATCGCGCATTGCGAGCCTGGGTCCTTGCTTCCTTGAAGGACCACCTTGGTACATTTTCCTAAGCATATTTCTTCCTCTGAAAAATTTCTGAAATTTTTAGTAACTTCAAATAAAAGTGAACCAAGCTCAACAAAATTGATAGCAACTACTCCTACAAGTGCCTAAAGCCTATATCATGCATTGGAACTACTTAGAACCATATAAATTTGACATGCAAGCTCAAGAACATGGTCACCTAGGCAGCACAAGTTTGCAATGAATAAAGCACTAGAACAAAAACTAATTGGACCAATGGAGCGGTCACATACCAAGGAACAATCCCCCAAGCAGTTTTGTGAGAAGTGCTTTGAGCAAGGAGATCGAAAATCGCAGCAAAATGAGCTAGAACTCGTGCTTGAGCTGGAGGGTGGTTTTTTTGGGAGGAAGAAGAAGTGTGTGGGTGCAGGAATAAGTGGAGGGGAGCCACCGTGGGCCACAAGGCAGGGGGCGCGCCCTGGACCCTTGTGGCCAGGTGCTTGCTCCCCCTGCTGCGTTCTCAGTGCCAGATATTCTCAAATATTCCAGAAAAAATCATATTAAATTGGCAGGGCATTTGGAGAACTTTTATTTTCGGGGTATTTTTATATTGCACGGATAATTCAGAAAACATACAGGAAAATACTATTTTTTGCTTTATTTCAACTAAATAACAGAAAATAAAGAGAGGGTACAGAAGGTTGTGCTTTTTAATTTCATCCATCTCATGCTCATCAAAAGGAATCCACTAACAAGGTTGATCAGGTCTTGTTAACAAACTCATTCCGAATAACATGGAACCGGAGAAATTTCGAATAACACTATGTTACCTCAACGGGGATATGCACATCCCCAATAATAAGAATATCATATTTCTTCTTGACAGTAGGAAGAGGAAATTCAAAACCTCCAAAAATAATTGATGGAATTTTTCCAATAGAATTGATACTGTGGATTTGAGGTTGTTTCCTCATACCGTATGCTCATTACCATTAACATGAAAAGTGACATTGCCTTTATTGCAATCAATAACAGCCCCTGCAGTATTCAAAAAGGGTCTTCCAAGAATAATAGACATACTATCGTCCTCGGGAATATCAAGAATAACAAAGTCCGTTAAAATAGTAATGTTTGCAACCACAACAGGCACATCCTCACAAATACCGACAGGTATAGCAGTTGATTTATCGGCCATTTGCAAAGATATTTCAGTGGGTGTAAACTTATTCAAGTCAAGTCTATGATATAAAGAGAGAGGCATAACACTAACACCGGCTCCAAGATCACATAAAGCAGTTTTAACATAATTTCTTTTAATGGAGCATGGTATAGTGGGTACTCCTGGATCTCCTAGTTTCTTTGGTATTCCACCCTTAAAAGTATAATTAGCAAGCATGGTGGAAATTTCAGCTTTCGGTATCTTTCTCTTATTAGTAACAATTTCTTTCATATACTTAGCATAAGGATTCATTTTGAGCATATCAGTTAATCGCATACGCAAGAAGATAGGTCTAATCATTTCAGCAAAACGCTCAAAATCCTCATCATCCTTTTTCTTGGATGGTTTGGGAGGGAAAGGCACGGGTTTCTGAATCCAAGGTTCCCTTTCTTTACCGTGTTTCCTAGCAACAAAGTCTCTCTTATCATAACGTTGATTCTTTGATTGTGGGTTATCAAGATCAACAGCAGATTCAATTTCTACATCATTATGATTGCTAGGTTGAGCATCATCATGAACATTATCATTAACATTTTCATTAGGTTCATGTTCATTACCAGATTGTGTTTCAGCATCAGAAATAGAAATATCATTTGGATTCTCAGGTGTTTCAGCAATAGGTTCACTAGAAGTATGCAAAGTCCTATCATTTTTCTTTTTCTTCTTTTTAGAAGGACTAGGTGCATCTAAATTATTTCTCTGAGAATCTTGCTCAATTCTCTTAGGGTGGCCTTCAGGATACAAAGGTTCCTGAGTCATCTTACCAGTTCTAGTAGCCACTCTAATAGCATAGTCATTATTCTTACTATTTAATTCATTGAGCAAATCATTTTGAGCTTTAAGTACTTGTTCTACTTGAGTGGTGACCATAGAAGCATGTTTACTAATGAGTTTAAGTTCACCTTTAACTCTAGACATATAATCACCCAAGTGTTCAAGCGTATCGGAATTATATTTCAACTGTCTACCAATATAAGCATTGAAGTTTTCTTGTTTAACAATAAAGTTGTCAAACTCATCTAAGCATTGTCTAGCAGACTTATATTGGGGGATATCACCTTCATCAAATCTATAAAGAGAATTTACCTTTACTACCTGTGTCGGGTTATCAAGACCATGAGTTTCTTCAATAGGTGATGAATTAAGATCATATGTTTCTTCAATAGGCGGTAAATTAAGACCATGTATTTCTTCAATAGGAGGTAAATTCTTAACATCTTCAGCTTTAATACCCTTTTCTTTCATAGATTTCTTTGCCTCTTGCATATCTTCGGGACTGAGAAATAAAACACCCCTCTTCTTTGGAGTTGGTTTAGGAATAGGCTCGGTAATTGGCTCGGGAAGTGTCCAATTATTTTCATCTGTCAACATATTATTCAATAAAATTTCAGCTTCATCCGGTGTTCTTTCCCTGAAAACAGAACCAGGATAACTATCCAGGTAATCTCTGGAAGCATCGGTTAGTCCATTATAAAAGATATTAAGTATTTCATTTTTCTTGAGAGGATGATCAGGCAAAGCATTAAGTAATTGGAGAAGCCTCCCCCAAGCTTGTGGGAGACTCTCTTCTTCAGTTTGCACAAAGTTGTATATATCCCTTAAAGCAGCTTGTTTCTTATGAGCAGGGAAATATTTAGCAGAGAAGTAATAAATCATATCCTGGGGACTATGCACACAACCAGGATCAAGAGAATTAAACCATATCTTAGCATCACCCTTTAATGAGAACGGAAATATTTTAAGGATATAAAAGTAGCGAGTTCTCTCATCATTAGTGAACAGGGTGGCTATATCATTTAATTTAGTGAGATGTGCCACAACAGTTTCAGATTCGTAGCCATAAAAAGGATCAGATTCAACCAAAGTAATTATATCAAGATCAACAGAGAATTCATAATCCTTATCAGTAACACAGATAGGTGAAGTAGCAAAAGCAGGGTCAGGTTTCATTCTAGCATTAAGAGATTGCTGCTTCCATTTAGCTAATAACTTCTGAAGATCATATCTATCATTGCAAGCTAAAATAGCTCTAGCAGCTTCTTCATCCATAACATAACCCTTAGGAACAACAGGTAATTCATATTTATTAGGGGGAGAGTCTTCATCATCACTATCTTCAATATTACCAGTTTCAATAATTTCATTCTCTCTAGCCCTAGCAAGTTGTTCATCAAGAAATTCACCAAGTGGCACAGTAGTATCAAGCATAGAAGTAGTTTCATCATAAGTATCATGCATAGCAGAAGTGGCATCATCAATAATATGCGACATATCAGAATTAATAGCAGAAGCAGGTTTAGGTGTCGCAAGCTTACTCAAAACAGAAGGTGAATCAAGTGCAGAGCTAGATGGCAGTTCCTTACCTCCCCTCGTAGTTGAGGGATAATTTTTTGTTTTTGCGTCTTTCAAGTTCTTCATAGTGACCAGCAGATATAAATCCCAAGTGACTCAAAGAATAGAGCTATGCTCCCCGGCAACGGCGCCAGAAAATAGTCTTGATAACCCACAAGTATAGGGGATCGCAACAGTTTTTGAGGGTAGAGTATTCAACCCAAATTTATTGATTCGACACAAGGGGAGCCAAAGAATATTCTCAAGTATTAGCAGTTGAGTTGTCAATTCAACCACACATGGATAACTTAGTATCTGCAGCAAAGTATTTAGTAGCAAAGTAATATGGAAGTAACGGTAACGGTAGCAAAAGTAATATTTTTGGGTTTTGTAGTGATTGTAACAGTAGCAACGGAAAAGTAAATAAGCGAAGAACAATATGTGAAAAGCTCGTAGGCATTGGATTGGTGATGGAGAATTATGCCGGATGCGGTTCATCATGTAACAGTCATAACATAGGGTGACACAGAACTAGCTCCAATTCATCAATGTAATGTAGGCATGTATTCCGAATATAGTCATACGTGCTTATGGAAAAGAACTTGCATAACATCTTTTGTCCTACCCTCCCGTGGCAGCGGGGTCCTAATGGAAACTAAGGGATATTAAGGCCTCCTTTTAATAGAGTACCGGACCAAAGCATTAACACATAGTGAATACATGAACTCCTCAAACTACGGTCATCACCGGGAGTGGTCCCGATTATTGTCACTTCGGGGTTGCCGGATCATAACACATAGTAGGTGACTATAGACTTGCAAGATAGGATCAAGAACTCACATATATTCATGAAAACATAATAGGTTCAGATCTGAAATCATGGCACTCGGGCCCTAGTGGCAAGCATTAAGCATAGCAAAGTCATAGCAACATCAATCTCAGAACATAGTGGATACTAGGGATCAAACCCTAACAAAACTAACTTGATTACATGATAAATCCCATCCAACCCATCACCGTCCAGCAAGCCTACGATGGAATTACTCACGCACGGCGGTGAGCATCATGAAATTGGTGATGGAGGAAGGTTGATGATGACGACGGCGGCGGATTCCCCTCTCCGGAGCCCCGCGGACTCCAGATCAGCCCTCTCGAGAGGTTTTAGGGCTTGGCGGCGGCTCCGTATCGTAAAACATGATGAATCCTTCTCTTTAATTTTTTTCTCCCCGAACACGAATATATGGAGTTGGAGTTGAGGTCGGTGGAGCAACAGGGGGCCCACGAGGCAGGGGGCGCGCCCTCCACCCTCGTGGACAGGTGGAGGCTCCCCTGACGTGGATTCTTCTTCCAGTATTTTTAATATTTTCCAAAAATATGTTCTGTGGAGTTTCAGATCATTACGAGAACTTTTGTTTCTGCACATAAATAACACCATGGAAAGTCTGCTGAAAACAACATCAGTCCGGGTTAGTTCCATTCAAATCATGCAAGTTAGAGTCCAAAACAAGGGCAAAAGTGTTTGGAAAAGTAGATACGACGGAGACGTATCACACCCCAACTCCACAACTAACTGGTTCCGTGCAGAGTCGCGTCGTGAAGATGCACGTAGTGCTACTTGTGAACTGAGTTGGGATTTTCTCCAAAGAGGAAGGGTGAAACAATATAGTAGCGGATAGTATTTCCCTTAGTAGAGAACCAATGTTATCGAACCAATAGGAGACTCATGCAAACACCCGTCAACAGTACATGCACACAGAAGAGAAAATACTTGCACCCAACGCGGGCAAGAGGGTTGTCAATCCCCTTGTACTCGTTAATTGCAAGGATTAAATCTAGCAGTAGGTGATAGATAAATTGCAAAGTAAAATAAAAGAAAGAAAATTGCAGCAAGGTATTCTTGGATTTTGTAATATGATTAAAATAAACAAGGGGGACCATAGTTTTCACTAGAGGCTTCTCTCTCATAAAAATAGCATAAGGTGGGTAGACAAAATTACTGTTGGGCAATTGATAGAAAATCGCATAGTTATGATGATATTCATGATCATCATGTACATAGGCATTACATCGGTGAAAAGTAGACCGACTCCTTCCTGCATCTACTACTAGTACTCCACCAATCGACCGCTATCCAGCATGCATCTATGGTATTAAGTTCATGACAAACAGAGTAATACTTTAAGGAAGATGACATAATGTAGACATAATAAAACCAAGCAATATGATTAAACCCCGTCGTTTTCCCCTTAGTAGCAACAACACCCTTATGTCACTAGGTGAGGATACCACAACATTGAACCTACTACTATGCACCACTTCCACTGAAGATCAACGAATCAACTTGGCCAAAGAAAACACATAGATCGGAAAACATTACATAGATATAACAATCACACATAACAAAGTTCAGAAAAGACTCTTTACTTTCAATGAATAGTCCAATCATAAACCCACAATTCACCGGATCCCAACAAATACACCGCAAAGAAGATTACATCGGATAGAACTCGCATGAGAACATGGTATTGAAGATCAAAGAGAGAGAAGAAGCCATCCAGCTAATACTATGGACCTATAGGTCTGTGATAGACTACTCACACATCATGGGAGGTGCAACAAGGTTGATGTAGAAGCCCTCCGTGATCGATTCCCTCTCTGACAGAGTATCAGAAAAGGCCTCCAGATGGGATCGCGAAAGAACAGAGGCTTACGATGGTGGAAAATTGATCTCGCGTGCCCCCTCTCTCTAGTTCTAGTTTTAATGTAGACTTGATCTAGATTTGATCTAGTTCTAGTTCTGTTAGGACCAAGAGTATATCGACTAGAAGGGGGGGTGCATGGGAGATTCAAAAATTCTTGCGGAGTTTGAGTCGAATCCAATCACAACAGCGAATAAGTTCGGTAGGGCGAAAGCTAAATAAGCAAAACGAAGTGGAGCAAATCTTTCAAGGAAAGATGCCATAATCGTTCGTGCATAGTAGATCACTGGTTTGACTATCATGATGGTAATATTGTAAGCTAATAGATAGAGTAACATGAGATGGAACGAAACAAAGCAGCAAAACAAATAGGAATGCGAGCAATATAACTAGGTACAGAATCGAATGAAAACAAACTAAAAAGAAAGATACAAAGACTGTGATTTGGATGAACAACACATCAAAGTAAAGTCACATAATGATGAGATGCACGTATAGACAAACATGCTGAATACAAACTGAAAGGTAGCGAACAGAATGGATGATACAAATGAACACATGAATAACTATAATAGATCAGATATATCTATCGATACTGAGCAGGAGAGTAAACTATTGAAGGAAATGCAATAAAGTAGAGTGAACCATGTGTGTCGGTGCTAAATCTGGCATATCTCGAGGTAGGTGTCCTAAGCTAGGCGTCTTGGAGCGATGGTAACATGGACACATGATTTTACCCAGGTTCAGGCCCTCTCCAAGAGGTAAAACCCTGCGTCCTGCTTTTGACTGTATTGATATGGGGATAGTGCATAGTACAGGTATCTACCATGAGATTGTTGTGTGATTCTAATAATCTGAAATATATGGCCTATCGACTAGCCTGACCCCGGCTTATATAATGTACCGAAGGCCTAGGATAACAAGGGTCCTAGTCGGATACGTCAATGGAGAGGAGTCCTTTTCTTGATAGTCAAGTCTTGTGGAATCTTCCTCGTATACCTCATGGACTGCCCGAAGTGGCCCATGAGTGAGACGCCATGGGGTTCCTCGGCCCGGCCCTCTGACCGGGAGACGATGTGGTGAGTGCCCCTAGTCCAGGACTCCATCGGTAGCCCTTGAACCGGTCTTCAACTCGGGGACGCTCTTTGGTTCTTCCGAACTATTCTTCGTCTTCGACCGTCGGTCCTTAATGTTGGTTCAACAAGTATTCTCATCTCTGTTATCGAGGATCTCCGAGGTGTATCCGAAGAGTTCACACGTCGAGCATCCGAGGAGCCCCATTAATCTCTCGGCCTTTATCAATGCCTTGTTATTTTTACGCTACACCTTGGGTTTGAAGTTTTTCCATGCGGCGGTGTCCTCTTGCAGCTGGGCTCCAACACCAGGCTTCATAGAGGTGCCTTTTTTGCAGCCGAGCTCCAACGCATCCAAGGTGTCATAGATTACCTTTGTCTTGAAAAAGTTGAAGGAGTTCAGCTGAGCTTAATGCCGAAAAAGCCCTCTACGGAGCCAGCCACTCGCATCCGAGCTTTATGCCGGACCGTTTCCAAGGTGGTGCACCACCTCGGCCATGGGTTGATTTTTGTGGATTTTTTTGATTGGTGCTATTTTATTCTCTGCCGACATGTATAGCCAGTAGCCCTCAAGTTGTGTATCAGCCTAAAATCTGGGATGCACTTGAAGGTTAGCATAAAACTGCTAATCCCAGTAGCCCCTCAGACTCGGGTTGATTCTTGAAATTGGCCTGAGGATCAAGTCCTTGCTCGATAGCATACTTAGGAATAGAAATGCGGTGCGCAATAGTTCCCAAGACTTGGGTTGGGTGCGGCCGACCAACCTGAGGATCGTAATCTCCTCGGAAACTGTTTTGCACTTTTAATTTCCTTGCATTTAATCGTCAATGCAGTAGACCCCGGGCCACTGGTCGAATCAGAACACCAGATCAGGGGATCGATGTACCCCCTTTAATGGCTTTTAATTGAGAAGCGCGAAGCCACTCCCGAGCTTTAATTTGGGCACGGGTGGCCGAATTAAGGATCGATATCCATTTGGCAGAAAATTTTGTTTTGTTTGACACAGACTTCTTGGCAAGAGAATAAATATCTCTTAAAGGAGTTGGAGCTTGTAAAAGCCAAGCTTGCCAAGGTCGACCCCAAGGGTTTGATGGAAAGGAAATCAAAGCCAATGGGAATTATGAGAGCGTTATGTCAGCTAGTCGGTTGTCTCAGCGAGATTGTGCCCTTGACTCTTTATTAGATGGGTTGAAGTAAATTGATTTTAATCACAATTTATGTGTAATGGTTCTATGTGTACAAGTACTTTACATTATTAACGCTCGAATCCGCATTATACAAAACTTTGTTGACCGATCATCAGCTTTAAGTGTTTGTCCTACTTTATAAAGCCTTTATGAGGGCAAAGATTCACAACAAACAAGGCAATCCAGGCATATGGCTTTATAAACAAAGGTACACTGAGAGATGTTATATTACTATTTAACGTAAGAAACATTTTCTGGGAAAAATAGTTCCTTTATAAGTTCTTTTTCCCAGACTATCATGTTGACCATGATCATGAAACCTCACCTCCAATCAATGTGGGAGTAAAATATTAAGGATTTAGTTTGGGGAAAGTTCCTGGACATTGTGGTGTTAATGAACCTAAATTTTCACTTCCGTTGTTGCCGAACAATTATATTCTTAAGACATCTAGCTTTCGGCTTCACCCGTCTGAGGTACGAACCCAGATGATCCGGTAGTAACAATCACATAGGTGATCCCTTTACCCCCTAGCCGAACAATCGGGAACGTAAGGGTAAGCACAAGAGCCAGAAAATCCAGCTTGGCCAAAATCTCAAGTCAAATTGATGCATATTTATGGCTCTATAGCGATGATTACGGAAGGCAGTGCTCGTATATTGAATACAAAAGCTGCGGATATATTGTGATAGTCAGCTTTTAAGCTGTACTTTGCAGCTTTATGCTATATGTTTATTTTGACTGTGTTGTGAGCGTTTATCATTTGAAAGTGGCCAATCGTCGGCTTCCACCCCTTTGTAGATGTTATGCAGGGTGTTTCCGCAGTAACAAGGCAACCCTTAGCCAACGTCTCGGTGCCCGGAGGGGGTTGTGTTAGAAGAAAAGGCAATCAGATATTCAGACTTTATAACTTTCACTTAAGTCATAGGAGCTTAAAGTTGTGAGGCCGGTTACTAGCCCTCGGTTGGTGTTCGGCGTAAACCGAGGTCAAGCCATTAACACTTTGGCCAATTTTATGAAAGGCCCATTGTTAGGGGTAACCTCTACCAGTCTATAGTTTGAAACATTCGTCGGATCGCTGATCAGTTTATGCTTACTGTGACAGACAATTTTTGGCTTTCTCCACTGAGGTACTTGAACAGTTAAACCGAAAGTACAATTGCAGTGGTTATCTCTTTACCCTTAGCCGAAACCGAAACCCAAGGAGTAATCACAAGAGCCGGGCAACCCAACTATTGACCAAAGGCGCAACTCGAAACTGATGCATATACAGCAATATTCGAGAATGTTTTGCCGAGGACTCCATGAAGTACCTTGGCTTTTAGTGGGTTCGGCTCTAGTCACAACCTACCATCAATATTGTCAATGCTTTAAAGGCATCTGATGTTATATTGCGAGTGTTATGCTCGAAAAACCAGAAAACTTACATAAAAATTTTATTTCTAAATTAAATCAAGTTTTTTTGTGCCAATCCGAAATTGCTCTTTAAAATTAATTTGTGCTTCCGTCGTGCTTTAGCATGACACGTTCGATCTCTAGACTTCAAGCTGGTCAGCCTTCGGCTTCAACCTCCCTTCCCGATGGCGAAGTGCTTCTCAGGCCAGTTTATCAAACTAGACACGAGCGGCTGAGAGAGAAACTAGGCCATCTGGCTATTGACCACACACTCGAGTCAAAAAATGAGTGGTAGAAAAAGACTTTGCAACGACTTAGAAGAAAATATTTATTACAGAACAACTCATACAAATTTAATAGACCCCATTTAACATGGGAAAAAGAAGTGCTTTTAACAAACTACTTTTTTGTTTAACACAAATATAATGCTTGGTTGAGTTGAATAGAAATTTAAAATTTTAAAAATTGAGCATGAAAGCGACTTAGCTGGTTAATGTGCTCGGCGTTGATGACATGGTCCGGGCTTGAGGCGGGACGAGAACGTCCGGTGAACTTTGACAGATTCGATGTGGTGTGTAGTCCTTGACTTGACGGAGGTCCCAGACCCCAAGCCCTAGGTGACCGAGCAAGGAGCTCGGTTTGAAGAAATGGCGACGCAGCACGATCGATGTGGCGAGGCGAAGCCCCCAGTCCAGCTAACATGACGAAGCTAGTCGGCTAGTGACACCGAAGTCCCCGTAGTAGGTTGATGAAGAGATGTCGGAACTGGTCGGCGGGGAGACGCCAGAGCCTCGATGTCAGCCGACGTGTCGAAGCGTGTCGGCGTGTTAGATGTCGATTTGGAGAAGAGGCGGCAGGCGATGCTGGCATAGGGAGGCTCGCCAAGGTGAAGATGCAATTTGGTCGACGGAGGCGGGACGACGACGTTGGCACGCCAAGGTGACCGCGTAACGCAGTCGAAATCGATTACCTGCGCACATAAAATAGTGCAAGCAACAAATAATAATACTTGACAAGAAAAGGTGCGTAATTAATTTATGCGAAGTGAATAATCTAGTAAATATGGCATGAGCGTCGAGGTCGGTTCAATAGCGTGACGACGTTGTGGCACGGCGATGTCAACACAGGTCGGCCGGTCTAGGTGGCGGCAAGAGGCTGGCCAAACCGACGCCATGTACAAGCATCGGTAAAATATCTACAAAATAATGCACAGAAAATATTCTTTGTGTAATAATTTTACATACTAAACGAATAGTCAGGAGAAATAAAACCTGAGGTTATCCGCAGTTGGAGATCGAGGCAAGATTGATAGTTCATGTATGGCCGCCAGATGAATTGCCGGTTTGCGCATGGCTCTTTGTACTTCACGTGAGTGCTAGCTAGCTAGAATTAGCTTGGTCTTCATGTGGGTCAGCACTCAGCACCTCATGCACCGCTCCGAGGGGATTGCTTTGGGGGTAAAACGAATTTGACTTGTGCGCCACGGGAACGAACGCGAGACGGCTGTTCCTTTTGGCTTGATCTGATCCATGCGTGCATGACAGCTCCCGGGGCCAGATTAAAACTCGGGCCCTTGAAATAAACATCATAACAGTAATAATGAATATACATGTACATGAAAAATTATCTATAACAATGTATCCAAAACCAAAATGTATATCAAATAATTTATAATTATTATCTTAAAATTTTCATCAAAATTCCTCCATGCAAAGTGACTTATGATGGGGTCGATGTCTATCTCATCCAATAATTTCTTCTCGACGCAACAATGTTGCCAAACCATTTAACCTCTCTTGAGTCATTGTTGACCTCAGATAGTTCTTCAATAATTTCAACTTTGAAAAGCTTATTTCGGCCACTAAGATAGTCACAAACACAGTAAATGAGATGTGATAAGCAATTGAGATATTAGGAGAATTATCAACTTTTGTTGACATGCTTGAAAATCTCCATAGCAAACATTATCGCGTATCTCATATTCTTCATTCAGAAATAAGATAATATACCTCAAAATCACATGAGCCATCAAGAGAGAAAGTTTTTGCAAATTTTGTGAGTGCCTGAGCTCAATAAAAATCTGAATATATCTTTAGGCACCATGAGTTCTTTAAATCTATCTTTGAAAGAAGTGATCGCCATATCAACCCAAAAAAAAACAATTTAACTTGGAAGGTCTTCTCAGCTTCTAGAATTTTTTGTTGGCAATCACTTCCGTCAAATTGTTTCTTCGCGTAGCACGACGTTTTATACTAAAAACAATGGCTCTATACTCATTTCAGTTGTAATACCTTTGGTAATTATTAAACTAGCAGAAAACTCCTCATCTTCGTACTTCTCAAAATATTGTGTTATACCTTGTATTTTCTTCATTTTCCTTTTATTGCTACCAGATGCATATTGTTTTGCGGCAACAAGATAAGACACAATGCTAAAAAAAATTGCATTACTAGTTCAACAGTGCTGCAATGCCGGCTATGAACCCAGGGAATCACAATATGATCATATGAATATATGATATACCTCGGACGGTCGAATTGGCGATGGATGGAAAGCAAAGAGGGGATACCACGGGCCCCAGAGAATTGAAACCGGCGACGAGCGGCTGACGATCTGAAGTAGGACGGGAATTAGGATCAGAAGGAAAGGGAAAAAGAGCATCAGGCGCGGAATCACGAACAGAGAGGAAGCATCGGCGGCCTGGGAGTGGCTAAATTTCGTGTTTTGACCATTTTTCGAAACTTGTTCGAGATCTGACCCTGCTTTGTAAAAATTTTGAGATCTGCCCTACCGCGAGGGGCCTTGGAGGTAGGTTGTTATACGGCATTGGAGGTAGGTTGTTATACCCTACCATCAGGGGCCTTGGAGGTAGGCTGTTATACCCTACCGCCAGGGGTCTTGGAGATAGGCAGTTATACCTTACCACCAGGGGCCTTGGAGGTAGGCTGTTATATCCTACCGCTAGGGGCCTTGGTGGTAAGAAAGGGTCAGATCCCAAAAAATTTACAAAGTAGGGTCAGATCTCGAACAAGTTTGGCAAAAAGTTCAAAACATTAAATTTTGCTCCTGGGAGTCGCTGCGTCAATGCAAGATGGAATAGGAAGGGATCACTCTTTTCTTTTTATATAATACATGATGAAAGAAGGAAGGAAAATCCTCAACAAAAAAAGGAAGGAACGATCGCTGCCTCCGTGCCCTACTGACTGCGCTGCTGCTTTCCGTACGAGCGTATGCCTGCACGCTGCGTGGGGCCCAGCTGGCCAGCGGCCAGCCTGATACAGAGTTTTTCCGTTATGGAAACTAGTAATTTGTACGTGCTTTGCACGTTAGATTATCATGAGTAATCAAAATACTAAATCATTTAAAGCAAAACTAAATTTCCTATCTTATGTTTAAAATATCATGCAATTTTCAAAAGTAAATTTGTATTTTCGTGTGGGAACTCGTGATATTTCTTTTGCTCTTCACATTAAACAACAGTAGCAGCACAATGAATTCCTATAAAAAGAATGCTTTAGATAAAGCATACATTTTTGTCAAGAGAAATGTTATTGTTGGTGACATGTTTGTGAAATCATTTATTTTTTAAATTCAAATTTGAAATATAGAGCAAATTAGTTTGATGCGGCAATTTTCACTTCTTCTAGTCAGAGGTTTCTTATAAAATCTATTTCATTTGTGTATCCTTGACCTCGTAGCGTGTTAAATAACTTAACATCATGTTAAGAAAAATGAAGTAAAATCTAAATAAAAAATTTCTACTGGTTTTTTGAATATTTCTCTCAGCGACCAACAGTATTGCCATGTGCACATTCTTTTCTCGAAACTGCTCCACAAACGATGTTTCTGCCCGATCTATGCACGGCGTGAAAATCCAGCGGCCGGTACCCTGCTCATTCATGCGCATGTCCGATTGGATTTATGTGTTGTGTGTGAATCGTCTGAATTCTGTCATCCGCATAGCACTGCTGTTCTTTTCTTCACGTGCAAAAAGAAAAAAATGTATGTACACTCTTTTCTACAGCAGACAGCACACTACTTTTGAGAAAAGTAAGAAATGCTTCCATGCATGTAGCAGTAGCACTCCGTGAGAAGTAAACTGATACTGTAGTACTATATGTTGCTAGCCTCTACATGCACTTGTCTAGATTGTTCCAGTCTATGTAAATACTCGTTGGTGGAATATTTAATTCTTCACTTCAATAGACCGCTCTAGTTGCAGGCGAACAACTCGTCCCTGACAAGTCTGGAAGCTCCAGATTGGCAGCGTTTTGGCGCGCGTCCGTACAGCGCGAATCCGGAAAACATTAGCCGTTGGATCAATTAAGTCTGGTATTGATAAACGGTAGAGATTCACCTAGTGTAACAAATCAACGGCTAAGGGTTTTGCTTCTGCAACACGATGGACGGGTAGTCCATGTTCAAAAATTGATGTACTATAATAGTAGAGATATCAAATACATTGGGCCAGAACCTACGTACACATACCTGGGGAGGGGCCCATAGACTTTGGGGGTCCGGGGCGGCCGCCCCCTGCCCCTCCCCACGGCAGGCCCTGGACAGTTCCTCGGTAACCCACGTGTACAAATACCACAAACGGAGCCATAGCACACGCATACAACAGGTATCTTGAATTCCGTAGATAGAAGGCGAAATCATTAATTAAGGAGTACTCGTTGCAAAGAACACTCCACTTTCCCAGGTCACGACAAGTGACGCACATGCAACGCGCCATTTGTCGCAACCTGGGAGTTTTCCCTTTTTTCGTAGATCCGTTT
Source organism: Aegilops tauschii subsp. strangulata (assembly GCF_002575655.3). Lineage (NCBI taxonomy): Eukaryota > Viridiplantae > Streptophyta > Magnoliopsida > Poales > Poaceae > Aegilops > Aegilops tauschii. The sequence continues at coordinate 454,205,958 of NC_053036.3, read as the reverse complement.
ATTCAAAACGTTTTATCTCTTAAACCATGCGTCCAAATCTCGAACCGTTTTCACCATTGGATTCCTCGCGTCGAGATCTTCAAAACTAGATCCCATGTTGATAGGTTTTGACGAACTTTTTTTCACGAAAAAAACCGGGCGAAAAAACTGAACCGGGAGCACGGTTTTTTTCCTTTCCGAAAGAGGCACGTCCGTGCCTCTCGCGAAATCACAACCGTGCCTCTCGTGGAAGCAAAACCGTGACTCTCGTGGAAGAAAAAAAACAGAAACACATTTTTTTTCCGTTTTCAAAAGACACGGCCGTGACTCTCGCGAAAGCACAACCGTGCCTCTCGCGAAAGAAAAAAAAACAGAAAACACGTATTTTTTTCCCTTTTCGAGAGGCACGGCCGTAACTTTCGCGTAAGCACAACCGTGCCTCTCGCGGAAGAAAACCATGACTCTCACGAAAGAAAAAAAAACAGAAAACGCGTTTTGTTTTTCCCTTTCCGAGAGGCATGGCCGTGACTCTCGCGAAAGCACAACCGTGCCTCTCGCGGAAGCAAAACCGTGACTCTCGCGAAAGAAAACAAACAGAAAACGTGTTTTTTTCGTTTCCGAAAGGCACGGTCGTGACTCTCGATAAAGCACAACCGTGCCTCTTGCGGAAGAAAAACCGTGACTTTCGCGAAAGAAAAAAAAGAAAACGCGTTTTTTCGCGCAAATTTTTTTTTCCGATTTTTTTATCGAAAAGCTAAGAAAGATCGGGGGAAAAACCAAAAGGTCGAAAAAACCCGAATAAAACCGTTTAAAAAGCCGAAAACGCGTGCGGAAAAATAAAAAAAACAAAATCCGAAGGGAGCGTCCAGAGCGCGACACGTTGCGAATGGCTGAGAGCGTGCCAAGTGGCGCTGATCGTTGCGAGGCTCCCGAAGGAGCGCTCATTAACTAGTTGCTCCCGATAGAATCGATGGAGTAGCCACGAGGTAAAACCAATGATGAAACCGTGATGCACAGCAGCCCAAGGCTGCGCAAGGGAATCGATCGCCTGCCGCAGGAGCTGCCGACTTGTTCCCTAGGGTGTTGCCAGCGTCGAACTTGAGGCAAACAAAATTTCTGATCGGCAAATAGAACAGCAGGAGACCAGAAAAAAATATTTCTTTAAAGAAAAAAGATCTAATTGAAACAATGCCACCTGATCGTCCCATCGATTCGCAACGACCACCCAGCAGGACCTGCATGGGCAATCAATGTCGGTGCTAAATCCAGCATATCTCGAGGTAGATGTCCTAAAGTAGGCGTCTTGAAGCGACGGTAACATGGGCACATGATTTTACCCAGGTTCGGGCCCTCTCGGAGAGGTAAAACCCTACGTCATGTTTTCGATTGTATTGATATGGGGATAGTACATAGTACATGTATCTACGACGAGATTGTTGTGTGATTCTAATGATCTATCAACTAGCCTGACCTCGGCTTTTATAATGTACCGGAGGCCTAGGATAACAAGAGTCCTAGTCGGATACTTCGGTGGAGAGGAGTCCTTTTCTTGATGGTCAAGTCTTGTGGAATCTTCCTCGTATACCTCATGGGCTGCCCGAAGTGGCCCATGAGTGAACCGCCATGGGGGTCCTCGGCCCGACCGTCTGACCGCGAGATGATGTGGTGAGTGCCCCCTAGTCCAGGACTCCATCAATGTGTAATCGATGGCGACAAATGAGTTTGGTAGACCAGTTCGCCCTTCTGCCAAAGGACTACGTCTGGTTGTAGGGACTTGTGTTTGAACACAGGAGCAAACCTCTCTCCGCCCTATTCTCCTTCAACTCGGAGGTGACCAGACTCCAGTTGATTTCACTCATGGTAGATGATTGTCGGTAATCTCCAAACCTTCGACAGACTTCTTCGCGAACCACAACTACTCTTGGTTGCTGAAGACTTTGCTCGGTGAAGCCAATTCATCACTCAAGCCGACACCTATCCGTCTAGAGAGTGCGTAGCTCTCAGGAGTAATAGGTACAAGAACTCTAACTCAGAACTACTGTGATGCTTAACCACTGTCTAAGTTTCGGCTCTTGGTTTTCTCTCGGTGAATTTTAAACTCAAATCGCTTGGAGAGGGGATACTCAATCAATCTTCTCAGAAATCTTAAGCGGAGCAGCCAATGGACGATGTTGGAGTGGGGTGTCTATTAGAGCCGCAACCTTCCCCGAAGGGAAATGATCAAATTGAACACGCGATTCAACCAATGGTTGAACAACATGTTTCCAACGGTCGGATTTTGAGCACAAAGATCAGACCTAATCTCCAAACCCTCCGTCCATGGAGGCGATCGCCGCCACCGCCCGTCCAGGGAACTCCGCCCTGGCCACCGCGCTCGATGGTCCAGCGACCACCACCCCGCCTCCCCTGAGAGAATCCCCTGTTGGTGGCCCATGAGACCGTAGGGGACCATAACCCCACTACATCCATCACGGACGTCGTGCGACTTTGTCCAGCAGAAGCCATCTAGAGCGGAGAGGAGAGAGAGAAAGATCAGGAGGAGGGTTGCAACGATCGGCTAGGGTCGTGGGAGGAGGAGGGTTGCAACGGCTGGCTAGGGTCATGGGAAGAGGAGGGTTGCAGCAGGAGGAGCAAATCGGGAGGAGGGTGGCGGTGGCCGCCTAGGGTCACGGGAATTAATTCGTAGTTTCTTACTCCCTCCTTCCCATTATGTAAGGCATGTAAGTTTTTGGCACGGAAGTTAGTGTAAGGCTAGTCGCAAATTACTGAGCCATGGTTACAGTAAGTTTCCTCCATGACATCCTTTAACAAATACGGCTGGCTGATCCATGATTAGCAAGGGTTAGCTTACGTCTACTGTAGAAGAGAATATCAGGAGCTGAGTGCTAACATGCCTTAGATTTTGGGATTTTCTGAAAAAGTTTAGATGCCTAAGATTTTGGGAAGGAGGGAGTACCATCTAATATTTGGGAGATAAATACACTTACCCGACTCTGCACCAACTAGGATTGCACACAACCTTGTTAGTGTGAGTACCAAGTGTAGTCCCACCACATATCAAGCTTGCTTCTCAAAGTTTTTTCTTGTGAGTACCAAGATTTTATCTTCACGAGTGATGCAACCACACATCTACCCATTCTAGGGAATATGTTATACATAGTATAAATATGTTGCACTTTCAGCAAGCTCTCTAGTTTTCAACCTATTGATAATATAAATAAAGACGCCACCCCAACATCACTTCAAGGTGTGCCCTAGACCTAACTTGATCATCCTTTTCATCATCATTTCATCGTCGTCACTATGCACGCAACTCCAAGTGTCGGTCTCGACTATAATTGCATGTCTTCTTAGCGCGACTGCAATTTGGTGGTGTTTCAACGAGGGAGGGCAGTTGCATGTATGCCCCTAGGCACAAAACTGCAAGTGTCGCCCTCGATTGCAATTTTATGTCTTCAGACTTCAACGTGACTGCAACCAAGGTTTTTTCGGTACCATTTTTTCTTGATAGGGGCCGAAATACCCAGTTTTCAAAATATCTTGGAAATTGAAGGTTTTTTGCCTAAAATTGTTCAAATGGATTTGAATCTAAATCATTTTAGTCTTAAATTATAAAGGAATGGACCTAGAATGGACGTAAAACTGTTCTTGTTCCGGTGGTTAAGTTGCTACAGGCGTTTCGCAAAGGTCCAGAGGTCGATGCTTGTGGGGTACTCTTTTTGGTATTTTTGCTTTCGTAGAGGACCCACCGGCAGAGAGAGTAAAACACCAAAAAAATGCAGGTGAGAATACTCGATACCACGACCTTGAGATAAAGGTTTTGCAACAATTTCCACTGGTTGGAGCCTGCATTTTGCTTAAGTTACCATCAGACACCTATATGACACTTTGTAGAATTCAAATCCAGATATATTCAAAAATACCGGCTGGTGGTCACATATCTCGGTGGGTAACAGAAGAGGGGGTTACCGAGCGGTTTTTTAAAGTCCCGGTCAAGATTTAAAACCCGAACTGCAATTCAGTGGTGTTCTGCCGGGGAGAGAGGGGCAGTTGCATCTCTGCTATTAGTCAAGCAACATCAAGTGTAGCTCCCAACTACAACTGCATATCTTCAATGTGATTGCATCTTGGGGAGAAAATGGTGTTTGTGCTTTGGGTTGAGGGGGTGGGCAGGTGCATGTTTGCCACTGGCATTCAACTTCAAGTGTCTCCCCTCGCCCCTCCCCCCTTTGGAACGCGACTGCATGTCTTCAACGCAATTGCGTGTTTTATCGAGGGGGGGGGGGCGGGAGAAAGTGGTGCGTGCGTGCATGGGTGTGTAGGGGAGGAGCTTTGTATGTCTTCCACTAGGCACATAACTGCAACTGATGCACTCGATATGGCTTCAAGGCGTTTGCAACTTAGGAGTTGTTTGGTTTCCTGCACAAATTTTTTCCCTAACGGTGTCATAGACTGGGGGTAGCTGACCATCAGGAGCCCGGCAGCAAGCCTGCCAGTAGGCCCAAGGGGCCCACCACTTATCCAACAACATGAGGGAGCCCATAGAAAGGGGACGACATATCCCCAAGTTGGTGGTAGTGGCCACCTAGATCGCATCTCCCTTAAAACCCTAGGCTCCGTCGTGTACATAAGGGGGGCGAGAGTTCTCTCATTCCAAGGCTCCACTCCCCATAGAATAACTCTCGGTAGCAATCTGCAGCAACATCATTGTAACCCCTCACACGAGATATCCCCACCATGAATAGCAACAACAAGCAGGACGTAGGGTATTACTCTCCGGAGGCCCAAACCTAGATAAACTCCATATGCGACCTCCAATCTGTGACTTCCAGTTACGTTAGGTGCCCTACCAAGGTATCTAACAGGTTTCTGCATTGTCTGTTGGAGCACAGGCCGCGTCAGCTAGAGACCAATCTCAGATCGGTTCTTCCTCATCCTCCATCAACCTCTCACCGGGGGAGAGCCTTACCTTTGGCTAGCTCACCTTCACCACCGATTGGACAGGCCGGGTCATCATCAACCCACCGACCCACTGCTAATTCTTAAGCTTGCATTGGTTTTTCCCTTGAAGAGGAAAGGGTGATGCAGCACTGTAGAGATAAGTATTTCCCTCAGTTAAGAACCAAGGTATCAATCCAGTAGGAGAAGAACGCGCAAATCACCAATACATGCGCACACAATCAAACACTTGCACCCAACGCGATAAAGGGGTTGTTAATCCCTTCACTGTCACTTGCAAAGGTGAGATAAAACTAAATAAAAGATAACTAAATATTTTTGGGTTTTTTGGTTTATAGATCTGAAAATAAAAGATTGCAAAATAGTAGATCGGAAACTAATATGATGGAAAATAGACCCGGGGGCCATAGGTTTCACTAGAGGCTTCTCTCTTGAAGGCAAATAATACGGTGGGTGAACAAATTACTATCGAGCAATTGATAGAAAAACGCAAAGTTATGACGATATCCAAGGCAATAATTATGTAATATATGCATCACGTCCGTGTCAAGTAGACCGACTCATGCCTACATCTACTACTATTACTCCACACATCGACCGACTCCTTCCTGCATCTAGAGTATTAAGTTCATAAAGAACAGAGTAACGCTTTAAGTAAGATGACATGATGTAGAAGAATAAACTCAAGCAATATGATGTAAACCCCATCTTTTTATTCACGATGGCAACAATACAATACGTGCCTTGCTACCCCTACTTTGTCACTGGGTGAGGACACCGCAAGATTGAACCCAAAGCTAAGCACCTCTCCCATTGCAAGAAAAACCAATCTAGTTGGCCATACCAAACCGATATTTCGAAGAGAAATACAAAGATATCAAATCATGCATATAAGAATCCGGAGAAGATTCAAATAATATTCATAGATAAGATGATCATAAATCCACAATTCATCGGATCTCGACAAATACACCGCAAAAGAAGATTACATCGGATAGATCTCCAAGAACATCAAGGAGAACATGGTATTGAGAATCAAAGAGAGAGAAGAAGCCATCTAGATACTAGCTATGGACCCATAGGTTCGAGGTAAACCACTCACGCTTCATCGGAAGGGCAATAGGGTTGATGTAGATGCCCTCCGTGATCAAATCCCCCTCCGGCAGGATGCCGGAAAAGGCCCCAAGATGGGATCTCACGGGAACAGAAGGTTGCGACGGTGGAAAAGTGATTTCGTGGATGCTTCTGGAGGTTCTGGAATATATGTGAATATATAGGAGGAAGAAATAGGTCAGGAAGGTCACGAGGCGCCCACAAGGTATGGGGGCACTGTCGTGCCAAAACCGGCGGATCTCGGGTAGGCGGTCCCAAATTGTGCGTCTAGGATCGATGGTAACAGGAGACGGGGGACACGATGTTTACCCAGGTTCGGGCCCTCTCTATGGAGGTAATACCCTACTTCCTGCTTGATTGATCTTGATGGATATGAGTATTACAAGAGTTGATCTACCACAAGATCGTGATGGCTAAACCCTAGAAGTCTAGCCTATGACCATGGTAATGAGTATATGCGGTGTCCTTTCCGGACTATCCCCTTCGGTTTATATAGACACCGAGGGGATCTAGGGTTTACATGGAGTCGGTTACATAAGAAGGAATCTTCATAGTTGGTTGCCAAGCTTGCCTTCCACGCCAAGTAGAGTCCAATCCGGACACGGGTGCAGTCTTCGGCCTTCATGTCTTCACAACCCATAGATAACAGGCCGGACGCCCGAGGACCCCTTAGTCTAGGACTCCCTCAGTAGCCCCTGAACCTGGCTTTAATAACGAGGAGTTCGACGCGCAGATTTGTCTTTGGCATTGCAAGGCAGGTTCCCCTTTTCCTGAACTCCAAGATAATCTTCGGATGCGATGACTGTATCCAGATCTGCGTCACACCATACACAACCACAGAAAGAATATAATATTTGTACAAATATAATCTATTGACAGCTTCCTTTCAACACGACATCATGTCCGTCCGGTCATAATTTCGAACCGTTTTTCTGCCATCCCACGTTTCGAGACGCGGTTGTCATTGGCATGTCTTGTCGAAACAGAGATCGTGTCCCCTTATTGCGGTATTCTCATCAACGCGGGCATGGGTAACCCAACCATGACATTTATACAGCCCTTGGGAACAGGCGAATCCTAAGGCGAGTGAGGAGGCGTTTAATATTTGCTGCCTTTATAAGGGGATAAGGATTCCTTCCTCTCCTCACGCTTTCTCTGTGCCTCCGCCTTTCCGATCTCAAGCTCCAGCGCCCAAGTTCTCATCTCCTTTCCACTCAAGCAACCATGTCCGGATCCGGAGGTCAGGGCAAGTGGATGGTCTCCTCCATCAAGGAGGAGGGCATTACTGAGCTCCGGGCGGCCGGATATTTGGCGAAGGAGATCGTCCATCGTCTGCCGGCCGAGGGACAAGTCGTTCCCACGCCGGAGCCCACAGAGAGGGTAGTATTTGCCCCCCATTTCTTCGGCGGGCTAGGGTTTCCAATCCACCCTTTCGTCCGCGGGCTGATGTACTATTACGGGATAGATTTCCATGATCTATCCCCGAATTCCTTCCTCAACATCTCGGCGTTTATCGTCGTGTGCGAGGCCTTCCTCCGCATCCATCCCCACTTCGGGCTGTGGCTCAAAGTCTTCAATGTGAAGCCGAAAGTGGTGGATGGCCAGCACGCGGAGTGCGGAGGAGCCATGGTGAGCGAACTATCCAACGTCTCCTGGCCCAAAGGCGCCTTTGTGGAGACAGTAAAGGAGTGGCAGAAGCAGTGGTTCTACATCATAGAACCTCGCGGCACTACCTGGGCCGCAGCTGCCGAATTCTGCTCCGGAGCTCCCATGCGACTCACCTCCTGGGTCAAGAAGAGCCCAGACTGGTGCTCTCCTGACGAGCTAATAGCGCTGCAGACGCGCGTCCAAAGCATGGTGACCAAGAACGTCAAGCTCGTTGACGTCATCCAGGTGATGCTAGTCCGCCGGATTCTTCCGTGCCAGCGCCGAAGCCGCCCTTTGTGGGAGTTCAATTCGAAGAAGCACCAGACCTTGAAGAAGCTCTTCGAGACTTCTCACGAAGGGGCCTGGAAGTTGCTCTTTAAGGGCAACGAGAAGCCACTGGCCACGGACTCAGACCGTGGTCATAGTTGCAAACACCCCGCCAACGAGGTATGTTACTTTTGGCGTATTCCCGGCTTAAATGTTTTCGGGGATGACGTCTGAGATTTTAGTATTGTTCTCTTAGGACTGGGTGGAGAGGGCGAAGCGGATCCAGTGTCCGGCTCCGCTGCCCGAAGAACCAGTCATCCCGTGCCTGGCGAAGATGCTAGTTTTGGCGCCATATACGTCGCCAGAGAAGAAGGCCAAGGGGGCCAAGAGCGGCCCCCGTCGCAAGGGCACTTCGGACGCGATGTCCGAAGATGACGAGGCCCATTCCTCCGTCCCCGAGGAAAATGACGAGGAAGAGGGGGAGGAGGAAGAAAACAACCCTCCTCCCCAGGAGAAGAAGAAGAAGAGGGCGGCCTCGGTACATCCGGAGGCGGAGGCACCCAAGAAGGGGAAGGGCACCCCAGCGGTTAATACCGCATGGGACGTTGACAGTAGTTCAGAATGGTGCCCCCGCGCTAAGCCCCAGGCCGCATCGTAAGTGACATGACTTATTTGTGCGCACATCCAGCCCTTTCTATTTATTTTAACATGGTTAACTACAATATTGCAGTCCGACCCATGACCTTGTCCAGCGATCCTCATCTGAAGGTTCGTTGGCTCCGTCGGAGATGGCGAGCCAGTCGCCACCGCCTGCTTACTCCCCCGAGGCCAGGGACAACACCGAAGTGCTGTCCCGAAGGGCCGATCTGAACCGGGGAGGAGCCCAGGACGCTGTCCGGGAGGCACCACGAGGCGAAGCCTCCACTTCCGGACACATGGAGGAGACGATCCCCATGGAGACTGGCGAAGAGGGCCGCATCCAGTTTGGCCCTCAGCCAAATACGATTCCGGAGACCCATATGGCTCCGGAGTCGGGTGAGCAGGCCCCTTTGAAGGAGGGGGGTGCGCCGCTTCCGCCGGTGGTCCCTGTCCATCCAGGGGCGCCGGACAACCTGATGGAGGCGCTACGAGGCACCTCCGTTATGGACGAGCACTGCGTCCTTATGGGCGCGGCGATTGAGAAGATTCAGTCCGCCAAGAGTGGACTGAACGACGCCTGCAGCAACCTGTTGACAGGTTTCGAGGTAAGTGTCGTAGAAAGAGAAAAAACCCATGTAGTCAGTAGCCTCTGAGACACTGTCCGGTGTTCGGCTAGAAGAACCGGACAGAGGATCTATTGTAGGAGACTAACGTTGCATGTACGCACAAGCAGGCGTCGCTGTTGGCCGCAACCTCGCATGCTGCCGAAGTCTCTGAATTGAGGCAGTGGCTGGAGCGGACCGAGAACGAGCTCGACGAGGTTAGGGTTCGGCTCCAGGAGAAGCAAGGTGAATAACGACTTGCTGTATGTTCAGAAAGCGTAGGCGATGTATATTGACTGTAGTGTCGTAATATGTGTAGGAGCCGCGACCGAGGTCGAGGCCCTGAGGAAAGCCTTAGGCGAGGCCGAGGAAAAAACTGTCCAGCAGTAGGCCGCTCGTAAGAAGCTCAAGGCCCGGGTCAGAGAAGTCCAGCCGGAGCTTCGAGATGCGGTGAAAAATGTGAGACCTTGGAGAATGATGCGTCGGCTAAAGAGGCCGAATTCACCAAGGCTCGTCAGAGCACGGAGGCCAGACAGAATGAGGCCCAGGCCGCCCTCCAGGAGATCCAGGAGGCCAAGAAGATCACGGCGGGTAAGGCATTTAAGATGCAAAGCAAGTATGCAGAGAAGCAATACCTTTTACTAACCCGGGTTCGGAGTTCCCCAGGGGCTTTTGCAGATCTACCACACAGCGTATCAGACGCTGCAGAGTTCTACCAAGCCGAAGGAGGAGGTTCTACGGAGAAGCTATTCTGGTCGCAGTACGCGATGCCAGAGCATCCCGTGTCCTTCACCGATCAGCTGAAGCAGCTGGTGGAGCTGCACAGGGTGGCCGAACTAGCCATGAAGGATTTGATAATCCGGCTATGGCCAGCCGAAGCTATGCCCGGCAGCTACTTCGGACTCGTGAGGCGTCTGGTGGAGGCCTGTCCGCGGCTGGACGTCATCAAGTGCTCCGCCTGTATTGAAGGTGCCCGTATGGCCTTCGCTCGCTGTAAGATGTGGTGGGCGAAGATGAACGCTGTTGAAGTTGCCAGCGGGCCACCGGAGGGCAAGGAGCACCGCACGCCCGAGCGATATTTCGCGGATGTCATAGAGGGGTCTCGACTCGTGGTGGGGCAATGTTCACAAGACATTTTATTTGAATAAATGTATTCATGTTGCCTTTGCCTTGTATTATGGGAACAAGGCCGGTGTTTGTAAAATAATTTGATTATGCTTTGAATTGTTTCCTCCTGTGCGGCCGTGTTATTTGTAATCTGAGCGTTGGACAGTCGTCGGCTTTTGCCCTTGCGTAGATAGTACAGAGGTGTTCGAGATGGATTCTAAACAATCTTGATCCAATTATATGGTCCTTTGGAGGAGTTGTTTAGCGCAACGAACAAGGCAATCAGACTGTACGGCTTAAATGCCCTCACTTAGCCATAGGAGTTTTATAATTAAGCAAGTGCGCAGCCCCTGGTCCAATCCAGGGTGCTGTCAGCATCTGATCGGGAAGTGCCGATCCTTCGCATGAGGCGGAAAAAATCTCCAACGATTTTGTGACCCTCGAGCAGCTGACCGGCTCTCGTCGTATCATGACAGTCAGTTTTCGGCTTTCTCTATTGAGGTGCTCATCCGGTCAAGGCCAGGGCACAATCGCAGTAGTTCTCCCTTTACTACCCTAGCCGATAGAGCGGAATGTAGGGTAGCAAGCACAGGAGCCGGGCAACCCAACTATTGACCAAAGACATGATTCGGAGCCAATGCATATAATGCTGAATTCGGGGTGCCGAACTTATATAAGAAGTGTTCGGACTGTACTGCCGTATTGTGGGGCGGCAGGTAGCCCCTGGCGAAAAACGCAAAAGAGTGTCGATGCAGCGAATAAGCAGATCGAAATAAAACGAAGTAAGAAGCAAAAGCCACAGGAACTGGGCCATGAACCATTTGTATTATAACTGGATGAATACGTCAAGGCGTATCTTGTACAGATGGTGCGAGAAGTATCCGGCTATTTAACATGCCGAAATCAATAGGGCGCAGCGTGCGGGTCCTAAGAAATAAGTATGAATATCGTCAAGAAGGACGTATAAAGGTTACCCTACACACCTGTGCTGCTTGCCTCCGTTGTATGCCAATCCTCATAAAGGACCTGCGATCAAGCCCGCAGAAAAAGGTGCCTAAAACAAGAAGAGGAAGTGAAGGTATTTGTGTCCGGGGTCGGTCTTATCAAACTGTAGACCCCGGGTTATCTTGTGCCTCCGTCGACGTCCATGGAATTTTGAGTGCGTAATTGTGTACGCGTGGTACAAATGCCACTACCTCGTTGGGGCTGGGACGGAGGCCGAATTGCTAGTCGAGCTCTTGACGAGCGGCGCTGTCCTATTGAAGTGTAGTCCGGACCCTCTTGATGGTGTCCAGGGGCTCGGCGGCTGGATTATGCTGCTGCTTGAGAAGGCCGCTTTGTACTTCTGCTGCTAGGGCGGCGGTGTACTCCTCTGTTCGGAGGGAGCGTTCCGTATTGCCATTGACTGTTATGACACCGCGTGGACCGGGCATCTTGAGCTTGAGATAAGCATAGTGTGGCACTGCGTTGAATCTAGCAAACGCAGTTCGTCCGAGCAGTGCGTGGTAGCCACTGCGGAAGGGGACGATATCGAAGATTAATTCTTCGCTTCGGAAGTTGTCCGGAGAACCGAAGACCACCTCCAGCGTGATTGAGCCCGTGCAGCGGGCCTCTACGCCTGGTATCACTCCTTTAAAGGTGGTCTTTGTTGGTTTGATTCGTGAGGGATTAATGCCCATCTTCCGTACTGTATCCTGGTACAGCAGGTTGAGGCTGCTTCCACCATCCATCAGGACTCGTGTTAGGTGGAATCCGTCGATGATTGGGTCCAGGACCAGTGCGGCCGAACCGCCATGGCGGATACTAGTCGGATGATCTCGACGATCAAAGGTGATTGGAAATGACGACCACGGATTGAACTTTGGGGCGACTGGCTCTACCGCATAGACGTCCTTGAGTGCCCGTTTGCGTTCCTTTCTGGGGATGTGCATGGCGTATATCATGTTCACCATTTTGACTTGGGGGGGGGGGGATTTTTTCTGCCCCCCGATGTTCAGCTGCCGGGGCTCCTCATCCTCGTCCTCGCTTTGTGATCCCTTTTCTTTGTTTCAGCATTTAACTTGCCGGCCTGCTTGAAGACCCAACAATCTCTGTTGGTATGATTGGCTTGCTTATCCGGGGTGCCGTGAATTTGGCATGGACGATCGAGTATGCGGTCCAGGCTGGAAGGTCCTTCATTGTTTCTTTTGTAGGGTTTCTTCCGTTGGCCGGACTTGGAGCCACTGAATCCGGCGTTGACTGTGGTGTCATCGGTGTTGTCGCCATTGCTTCGGCGTTTGTGTCTATTGCGCCGGAGCTTGCCAGTGCTATTCTTGGCCTCGGTGGGGCCTGCCTCGCTGGCTGTGTTTTTGCTACGAGCCAGCCAGCTGTCCTCACCCGCGCAAAAGCGGGTCATGAGTGCCGTAAGGGCTGCCATAGACTTCGGCTTTTCTTGGCCGAGGTGGCGTGCTAGCCATTCGTCACGGATGCTGTGTTTGAAGGCTGCTAGGGCCTTGGCATCCGGACAGTCAACAATCTGGTTCTTTTTGGTTAGGAACCTAGTCCAGAATTTTCTGGCTGATTCTCCAGGTTGTTGAACTATGTGTCTTAGGTCATCGGCATCGGGTGGCCGGACATACGTACCTTGGAAGTTGTCGAGGAAGGCCTCTTCCAAGTCCTCCCAACTGCCGATGGAGTTTTCAGGCAGACTGTTTAACCAGTGCCGAGCTGGTCCTTTGAGATTTAATGGGAGGTATTTGATGGCGTGGAGGTCATCTCCTCGGGCCATGTGGATGTGGATAATAAAATCTTCGATCCACATTGCTGGATCAGTTGTCCCGTTGTATGATTCGATATTGACGGGTTTAAACCCCTCAGGGAATTCGTGATCCAGTACTTCATCTGTGAAGCAGAGAGGGTGTGCGGCACCTCTGTATCGGGCCACATCGCGGCGTAGCTATGATGGAGTCCGTCTGCGGCATTCGGCCCGGGCATGGTTAGGTTTGTCATGTCCGAATAGGTAGCCTTCGTCGTCGTGCCTCGAGGCGCGCCCTCACGATCCGTAGATCGATCTTGTATGTCCTGCTCTACTGTCCAGGATTTGACGGAGGTCGTATGTGTGACCCCGAGCTCTTCCGTCTCTATTTTTTCGGGGCGGTGGGGCCGGCTGCTGTTCGGCCTGAGTTGCCGCTTTGTCCCGACCGCGGAGTGGCCGTTCGGCCACCCTGTCTCGACCACGTGGTGGTCGTTCCGCATTACGGAGGGGGATATGTGCTTTGGCGCCTCCTCATCGAATTGAGGTAGCAGTCTGCGTTTCGGATAGTTCTTGGTTGGGCGCTTGAGGCCGTATTCTTCGGCTGTTAGGACATCGGTCCATCTGTCGACGAGCAGATCTTGTTCACCTTGAAGCTGCTGTTATTTCTTCTTCAGGCTCCTTGCAGTGGCTATGAGCTGGAGCTTAAAGCGCTCCTGCTCCAGGGGATCCTCCGGCACGATGAAGTCTTCATTGCCGAGGCTTGTCTCCTCCTCGGAGGGTGGACGGTAACTATCGTCCTCTGAGTCCTCTTCTACGGCCTGTCCATCAGGGTTGTCTTGCCTGTCGCCATGTTCCTCCTGTTAGGATATAGCTCCAGTGGGGTCTTTATTGTTTTCGGCGTCGCCTGGAGTTCTATTTTCTCCGGTGCCAGTGTTGTCGTCCTTTGAGCGACGAGGGTTAGAACGGCGCTTGGGGCGTCGGCACTTAGACTGCGTCTCAGAGGTTTTATTCGAATCTGGCTCTCCGTTGTCGTCGCCAGATCCTTTGGGTGTATCAACCATGTACACGTCATACGAAGAGGTAGCCGTCCAACGTCCGGTGAATGGCGGGTCTTGGCCTTGCTCCATATTGGCATCGTCGTCCATACTGTCGATGTCTTCGGAGCCGTAGTCAAGTACGTCGGTTAAGTCATCGAGAGTGGCTATGAAGTGGGTGGCGGGTGGGAAGAAAGATTCCTCGTCATCCGTTTCTAGCTCGAATCGGACATAGTTCGGCCATGAGTCCTTCTCCAAGGACAAATTCTTGAAAGATTTTAGCATGTCACCCAAAGGCAAGTGCTGGAAAACGCCAGCGGCGCTGAACTCGAAGATCGATGACCGATCTAGCTCGGGATCCGTGGGCGTACACAGTCCAGAACTTATAGCCGGAGACAAGTCCGAAGTTCCATTAAAGTGAATATTGCGGGGCATCGCGTCCATGTGCGGCTCCAATGCCGCGGACTCTGCGGCCTTGGATGGCCCGATCTGCTTTGGCTCTAAGGCCGCTGTAGCCATAGGAACCATCTCCTGGGTGCGGTCCGATGACAGATTTAAGTCATGTTCATCGGGGCGATGCGGAGCAGTTGCGGCGGTCTCAAATCCGTCGAAGATCAAGTCCCCACGGATGTCCGCAACGTAATTCAAGCTCCCGAATCTGACCTGATGGCCAGGGGCGTAGCTGTCGATCTGCTCCAGATGGCCAAGCGAGTTGGCCCGCAGTATGAAGCCGCCGAATACGAAGATCTGTCCGGGGAGGAAGGTTTCTCCCTGGACAACGACATTACTGACGATCGAAGGGGCCATCGAGCCTTTTGCCGACGGCACAGTGGAACTCTCAATGAAAGCACCAATGTCGGTGTCAAAACCGGCGGATCTCGGGTAGGGGGTCCCGAACTGTGCGTCTAGGATCGATAGTAACAGGAGACGGGGGACACGATGTTTACCCAGGTTTGGGCCCTCTCTATGGAGGTAATACCCTACTTCCTGCTTGATTGATCTTGATGGATATGAGTATTACAAGAGTTGATCTACCATGAGATCATGATGGCTAAACCCTAGAAGTCTAGCCTATGACTATGGTAATGAGTATATGCGGTGTCCTTTTCGGACTATCCCCTTCGGTTTATATAGACACCAAGGGGATCTAGGGTTTACATGGAGTCGGTTACATAAGAAGGAATCTTCATAGTTGGTTGCCAAGCTTGCCTTCCACGCCAAGTAGAGTCCAATCCGGACACGGGTGCAGTCTTCAGCCTTCATGTCTTCACAGCCCATTAGTCTGGCCCATAGATAACAGGCCGGACGCCCGAGGACCCCTTAGTCCAGGACTCCCTCAGGCACCCCCTAGGGCCCGCCCTCAACCCTTGCCGCCGCCTCGTGGCTCTTCTGCCTTGCACTCCTAGTCTCCTGGGTGTCTTTTGGTCCAAGAAAAATCATCGTGAAAGTTTTATTCCGTTTGGACTCCGTTTGATATTCCTTTTCTGCGAAGCTCAAAAACAAGGAAAAAATAAACTGGCACTGGGCTCTAGGTTAATAGGTTAGTCCCAAAAATAATATAAAATAGCATATTAATGCATATAAAACATCCAAAACAGATAATATAATATCATGGAACAATAAAAAATTATAGATACGTTGGAGACGTATCACCCACCCTATCTACACGATCTACATCGGCATCGTGACCTTCATCATTACCGTCATTGTCGGGGTTCTGGGACCGGGGATACCCAGGCTCGTCTGCTTGCGGCCCAGCGCGTGGCATCGTCAAAGGCCCGACGCGGCCCAACTCCAAGAGTTCGTGGACAAGACTGTCGGTGTACAAAAAGAGGGGTGCGTTTTTGTACCCCAATACCTGTGCACGGGCAGTCGGAGCCGCGCCCGCGGTCACACCAAGCAGAACAGGGGAGGTGAGCCAAGGTAAGACCGAAGCCCAAGATAATCAGAGCAACGCCAAGGCCAAGACCACAAAGAGCAGAGGGACGAAGCAGGTTCCCCCGGCAAGACCCTTGCCGGGGCAGCCTCAGCAGCCCCGACAAGACCCTTGCCGGGGCAGCTCGCCCCACACCAACAGAGCGAGCCACCCTTGAGCCCACGGTCCCCAACGCCATCATCCACGCAGGGCCAGGGCTCGGGAAGGCACCTCTGTGGTGGCATGCAGATCTTTGTGAAGACATATTCAAGATCAGATGAGGATTAGAAGACGACGATCCTCGGCAAGATCCTTACCGAGGAAGGCCACCAGACCCCCGGCAAGGCCCATGCCGGGGACGACAGCGCGCGACGGCAAGACCCTTGCCGGGCCACCCGGCAAGGCCCTCACCAAGGACGCCAGCAGGGCCACCGCCGGGCCCGCGCCAACCAAGTTTCCGCCATCGTTCGCATGCAGCTGCCAGCTCAACCAGCTGACCAGGCACCTGCGTAGCAACATGCAGCTCCCGGGCCAACTCGTCAAGCACCTGCGTGGCGGCATGCAGATCTTTGTGAAGGCTCCACCACCGCGCCACCCCAGCTGCCTGCCTGCCTACATGGCACCGCATGCCTCACTGGCCAGGGCGCGTGTCAAAGCGAGAAGGAGCGGCGACGGACGGGACGGGACGGGCCTCGCCCCCGTCCCCGATAAAGCAAGGGGACACCTAAGCTACGCATTAAATGCGTCTTGTCCTGTAATACGAGCGATAAGCTCAGGGCACTGTATGCCTTTCCACCTCCCGTGTGCCACTGTGGCAGCCCCTTTCGACTATAAAAGGAGGCCCATGGCATAATGGAGAGGGATTCGGCTCTTTTGAACCACGCACTGACCACAGCTAGTTCGAGAGCTCAAGAACTCTCTGAAATACACCCACCAAAGCAGGACTAGGGTTTCACGCATCCTCGCGGCCCGAACCTGGGTAAACGATCCTTGTGCTGTCTACTAGCCCTGCTCTTCTTGCAACCCCGCGCCCCGGCAACCGTAGTAGGGATTCTTGTGATCCCATAGGTCTCGTTCCACACCAACATCTTTGGCGCGCCAGGTAGGGGGCGCAATTGTGAGAATCTAGTCTAGTAGTTAGCCTAGCAGTTCTTCGTAGCCATGGCTCCTAAGAAGAAGACGGCCACGGCGGTCGGCTCGTTGGGAGCTGAACGGCCCGTGCCGGTGCGAGCGGGCAGTGGACCGGTCGCAGACAGGACCCGGGCCGCGGTCCGCGAGCACTAGCATCGCCCTGGTAGTCAGAGCCTAGTGAGCGGCGTCGTTCGCGCACCAGACGACCGGCTACACGTCGCCGGATCCAAAGACGGAGCTGGGCCCCCCGCAGGCGGCGCGGGGCCCTCCAGGGGTGTCGTTGTGCCACCTCCGGGCGGTGCAGCGACCTCCAGGACGCCCACATCGGCGTCCACTGCGCGCTCTTCCCATGGTGTGCGCGTCGAGCAGCGTCACCGCGTTGATGACCCTGGGCACCGCCGTGGGAAGAGCCCCGTATGTCGTCCGTAGGATGAAGGGGTTCAGCACGCCCGCCGAAGCGCTGGCAAAAATGGCACGCAGCCGCTGGGTCGTAACGGAGCTCCTTCTAACGTAGTTAGAAGTCAAAGCGCACCTTTATCTCTTCAATCTCCTTGTCTGTTTTCTGAGCTTCTCTGATCTTGTCCATCAAGGTAGACTGAATATTCAATGTCGCTAAATAGCCTCTAGGGACTATCTCCAAACATAGCTCGCGTAAGTCCTCGGCTAACTCCTGAGGTAACTCTCCTGTCTTGATGGTGCTGATATGACTCTTGCGGCTCAACGCGTCTGCTACTACGTTAGCCTTTCCAGGGTGATAATGCAATCTCATATCATAGTCTTTGATGAGCTCCAACCATCTCCTCTGTCTGAGGTTTAACTCCTTCTGCGTGAAAATGTACTTCAAACTCTTGTGATCCGTGTACACTTCACAATGGTTTCCGATGAGGAACTGTCTCCATGTCTTCAATGCATGCACCACGGCTGCTAATTCCAAATCATGCGTAGCATAATTCTTCTCATGGGGTTTAAGTTGTCGCGAAGCATACGAAACAACTCTTCCTTCCTGCATAAGCACTGCTCCAAGTCCTCGACGAGAAGCGTCGCAATAAACTTCATAGTCCTTGCGTTGATCTGGCAGAATCAACACGGGTGAGGTAACCAATCGTTTCTTCAACTCCTGGAAACTAGCTTCACATTCCTCAGTCCAATTAAATTTGGTGTCCTTCTTCAATAGCTCAGTCATGGGCTTAGCAATCCTTGAGAAATTCTCGATAAATCTCCGGTAGTATCCTGCAAGTCCAAGAAAACTCCGGATTTCTCCAATTGTCGTGGGTGATTCCCAACTTGTCACTGTGTCAACCTTGGCAGGGTCTACTGCTATTCCTTCTCCAGAAATAACATGTCCAAGGAATCCAACTTCCTTCAACCAAAACTCACATTTGCTGAACTTGGCATATAACTGATGTTCTCTGAGCTTCTCAAGTACCAATCGTAAATGCTCCTCATGCTCTTCTTCATTCTTGGAAAAGATTAAAATATCATCAATGAACACCACGACGAACTTATCCAAAAATTCCATAAACACTTTGTTCATCAGGTTCATGAAATAGGCCGGTGCGTTAGTCAGTCCAAATGACATAACGGTATACTCATACAATCCATATCTGGTGGTAAAAGCTGGCTTGGGTATATCCTGCTCTCGAATCTTTAACTGATGGTATCCTGATCGTAGATCGATCTTGGAAAATACTTTAGCTCCTTGCAGGCGGTCAAACAAATCATTGATCATCGGCAGTGGGTACTTGTTTTTGATGGTCACTTCATTCAATCCTCGGTAATCAACGACCATCCTTAGTGATCCATCTTTCTTCTCTACTAGAAGTACTGGTGATCCCCAAGGTGACGAACTTGGGCGAATATAGCCTTCAGTAACTCTTTGATTTGCTTCTTAATTTCTTCCAAATCCTTTGCGGGCATCCTGTACGGTCTCTTAAATATTGGCCCTGTGCCTGGCAAAAGTTCAATCAAGAACTCAATGTCTCTATCTGGTGGCATGCCTGGCAACTCTTCTGGAAATACATCCGGATAGTCCTTCACCACTGGTACTTCCTCCTGTACAACTCCTGATAAGGAATTCACTTGAGTCCTCTTCGGCATATGCTTGGATACATACTTGATCCTCTTTCCTTCCGGGGTGGTAAGCAAAATAGTCTTGCTGGCACAATCGATGTTTCCTCCATACAACGATAGCCAATCCATTCCCAAAATCACATCCAAACCTTGCGATTCCAAAACAATGAGGTCTGAGGGGAAAACATGCCTACCAATGGCCAACGGTATCTTAAAACATCCTTGGGTGGCCATATACTCTGCTCCTGGCGAGGTTACTAACATGGGGCTTTTGAGAACTTGGGTGGACATCTTAAACTTGTTTACGAATCCCCTTGATATGTATGAATGCGATGCACCAGTATCGAAAAGAACAGTTGCAGTAAATGACTTAACCAAAAACTTACCTATTACTGCATCAGGCTGAGCTTCAATCTCCTCCACGCTCACGTGGTTCACATGTCCTTTGTTGAACGGGTTCGGCTTCTTCCCAGAGCTTCCATTGCCATTTCCATTTTGGGCTTCGGGACAATCAGTTGCATAATGTCCCGTCTTCTGGCACTTGAAACAAGTAATGTGACTTAGATCTCTCTTGGTTGGGGTAGATGGGTTGGTGCGGTTCTGTCCGTTTCCTCCTCCATTCCCATTACCATTCTTGGAGCCATTATGGTTGTGCGAACTACCTCCTCCATGGGTATGCTGAAACTGTCCTCCCGGCTTCGGGGTAAATCGTGGCTTCTGCTGGGCTCCAGAATTGTACTTCCCTTGTCCATACTTCCTCTTGCGGTTTTCAATCTGTTGTTGCTTCCCTTCTATCATGAGAGCTCTATCCACCAGCTCCTGGTAGTTGTTGAAAGTTGCTACCATCAACTGCATACTCAGCTCATCATTCAATCCTTCCAGAAACTTCTCCTGCTTGGCTGCATCCGTAGCAACGTCATCTGGTGCATAACGTGCTAACTTACTGAAATCTTCCACATACTGGCCTACGGTGCGTCCTCCTTGGCGTAGGTTGCGAAACTCACGCTTCTTCATAGCCATAGCTCCTGCTGAAACATGAGCTGTACGGAAAGCTTGCTGAAACTGGTCCCATGTGACAGTGTCAATAGGGTGCGTGGCTGTGTAATTCTCCCACCATGATGCTGCGGGTCCTTCAAGCTGATGTGCGGCAAAACGCACTCTTTCCGCATCTGTGCATCCTGCAGTGGTCAACTCCCTTCCAACTTTGCGGAGCCAATCATCTGCAACAATCGGCTCGGTGCTACTGGAAAACACCGGCGGGTTTAGCCTTAAGAAACGGGCTAAGTGATCAACATGTGGTGGTGGCGGTGGGTTGTTGTTGTTGTTGTTGCCTTGGTTCTGAACTAACACTTGCATCAGGGCATTCTGTTGCTGAATCAACTGGGTGATCTCTAGCGGGAAAACAAATCCGGTGTCGCGTCTCGGAGGCATCTGATAGGTTTAGAAAAGATGAGAGTTTAGAATAGAATGAGGTCTAGAGGGAAAACACTACCCATATGCTCATGAGACAAATTCAATCAATATCACTCAATCAATCCAAACAAGGCAAAACAATCGATCTAACTAGCGTTACAAAGTGCTTGAACTATACTACTAAATGGGGGAAAAACTACTACTGATATGGTAGTCTACTAAAAATTCTGATCCGTTGAAGACTCCATGATATCGGCTCCAGCTTCATCAATCCATTCCTCTTCACTTGGTTCCGAGTCGGTGTCGTCGATGATGATGTAGTTATCCGGACAAGTGCATTCGTCGACTTCTGCTTTTGGCACTGGATTTCCCACGAATGATCCAATCTTATTCTCCAGGTCGTCAATCTTCCCTACTAGTGCGTTGATTTCCTCCAAATAATCTTCGCGGGTAGCCTTGAGTTCTTCTTGGAGTTCCTTGATCTTCGTGAATGCCTTCTTCAGTTCTTCCTTGTCCGTGCACATCTGATTCTCCTGACGTCGAATATGTTGGTTCTGCTCCTGGATGAAAGCTGCAATTGATCCATCCTTCTTGGTCTTGATCATCTCCCATTGCGCGTCTCGACGTCCACAAATTTGATAAATCGTATCCTTAAGCTCCTGGTGATAGACTTCTCCAATGCGTCCCATGGCGATATGTGCGGCCATGCTCTTCCCTAAGCTCCAAGTTGGTGCTTCGAAAACCAATCTCATGGGTTCCGTAATTGGCGCAAACGTCCTTCCTGGAATGATAACTTGAA
Organism: Aegilops tauschii subsp. strangulata; assembly: GCF_002575655.3. NCBI lineage: Eukaryota > Viridiplantae > Streptophyta > Magnoliopsida > Poales > Poaceae > Aegilops > Aegilops tauschii. The sequence continues at coordinate 454,184,549 of NC_053036.3, read as the reverse complement.
TCTTCCAGCTCTCCTCTTCAGGTAATGTGGCGTTGTAGGTTCCGGTGACGCTTGGTATTCCTATGTTCAAGTACTTGGTGACTTCCTTCAAATGTCGTCCAAACGGCGTGTCTTCATCCGGTTGCATGAACTTGCTCCTTGCATTCGCCATTCCTAAAAGAGTAGAAAGTGGAGAGGAGTCAGAAATGAGAAGAGAGAAGTTTTCTAGGGCTTAGGCTTAGTGGTCGTGTCCTATAGTCAGCGTGTGCTCTGATACCAACTTTGTAGCGACCAGACCTCAAATGGCTTGTGCTGCTGTGCACCAGTGTCATCCCTGGATCAGTAATGCTGACACGCACAGTACAAATGGAGGATTTATAACAGAGTAGCAATCACACACTTATTACACCGAATATCTCCAAAGAGATTAAGTATAATAAACATGGCTTAAGGCCATCTAATAACGATAACAGCGGAAGACTTGGAAGATAAGTGAGTCCATCAACTCCAGCGGCATCACTGAGTATAAGACCACGACCTAAGGCACCTTACTCGTCGTCTGAAAAGTCTGCAACATGAAACGTTGCAGCCCGAAAACGGGTCAGCACATAGAATATGCTGGCAAAGCAACACATAGAGAGCAATGAACAATGATAAGGCTATACTATATGCATATATAGCTGGTGGAAAGCTCTATGGTTACAAATTTTGCGAAAAGCCAATTTTATCCTACTACAAAGGAATAAATTTTATTTAACTATCATGGTGGTTGAAACATTGAGAAGGTACCTCCAACTCAATCCCAATTAAGTAACATCATTAACCCAACAAATTAATTATAAGTATCACGGTGATGAGATTCAAATGATAATCCAGGTACTAGATACTCAAGTTGTCCATAACCGGGGACATGGCTAATCATGATCAGTTTGTGCACTCTGCAGAGGTTTGTGCACTTTTCCCACAAGACTCGATCGCCTCCGCTTGATTCTCGCACTGCATGATGTTTGAGAAACGGATGACCGAGACACAGTCTTTCAGAAACAGTCACTCTCTACTCTGGATGGACCGGTACACCTACTTTCCCCTACATCTGCTAGTCCACCTCTTCAAGAGATCCTGTAACCTACTCAGCTATGCTAGAGCCCATAATAGCTTGCGGCTGCACACGGAAGTTTCTAGCATGAACAATCTTATGATCCCTTTGAGCCTGGGTGGCGGTCCTTATACAAACAGACAACACTGGGTTCTCCAGGTGCCTCAATCCACCCAGATGTGAGTTTTAGTTGCCACCTTAAGTTGAACCATTATTAAACACTCACATCTGTCATGAATATCTCTCAAACCCAATCCACATCTACGAGCATAGCATAGCAATATAATAGCAACGTAGAAGTAACTCCCAAGGGTTTGATAAGAAAACACGTAATAGGTACTACCTCAACTACTTCCCAATACCCACAGTTTGATTAGATCCTAATCATGCAATGTGTTTGAGGAAAATAGATCTAATGCAATAAAACTGGGTATGAACGGGGTATGATCAAAGTGTTACTTGCCTTGCTGATGATCCGCAAAACCTAGCGAGTCGAAGTAACAAGCGGCACACTCCGGGTACTCTATCGCAAGCAAACAAGCATACAATCAGTACTCATCTAATGCACAGGTAAAACTCAAAAGAAAGATCCAACCAGAAAGTTCAACTTAAGAACTCCGGTTTGCAAAAAGAATCAACTCGAAAGAAGCAACGAAAGTCGAACGGCGAAAGAAAGAAACTTCGTTTGCTAATCTGGATCTAGGTCAAATTTTACTGTAGCAAAAACTTGTTTGAGTAGGTTAAACGGAAAGAGAATTTCGAGACGAAACTCTAGGCGCTTGAATCACCTGATTCCGATAAACGAGCGAGAAGTTAAACAGATTCGAAATTTTGATCAGAAATCGAATCTGAGAAAATAACGAGAAAATCCGACGAAAAAGAAAAACGGACGAACGGTTAAATAACGGACGTTCGTTAACAGAGAAAAACCGACGAACGCGTTCGTTAAAACGAACGGTTCGGTGAACGCTCGTGAAATAAGAAAACCGAAAAAAAACCGATCTAGGGTTTTTTTTAAACAAAAGTTTTTTTTGAAAACCGGTCAACTCGAACGGCAGTACCTCGTCGGGGCTCGCTCCGGCAAGGGGCTCCGGTGGGCGGGGTCGGCGGCGGGGGTGCGGGGCTCGGGGCGGCGGCTCCGGCGGGCGAGGGGGCGGGGCTCCGGTGCTCCCGGCGGCGAGGGGCGAGGCAAACGGCGGGCGGCGGCGGTGGCTAGATGCGGCGGCGGCGGTGGCTAGATGCGGCGATGGTGGCGGCGAAAACGGAGGGGGGGGGCTATATATAGCAAGGGGGGTGCTAGGAGGCTTGGGGAAGGGGTCGGGCTCGGGAGGCGTGCGGGCGGCGGACTCCGGCGGCGCGTCGGCGTGCGGGAGGTGGAAGGCGACGGGGCGGGCCGGCCTGGCTTCGGCTGGGCCTCGGCCCAGTCGGGCAAGCGCGTTTTTTTTAAATATGTTCTGCGGAAAACATTGCGTAGAAAACTAAATAAAAATCATAAAAATATGAAATAAATTTTCCCCGTCTAGTTAGAAAATCTAGAATAGGGTGAACATTTTTAAAATCAAAAATAAATATTTTGAAAACATGCATATTTTTAAATGCAATAAAAATTGCAAATAAAATCCAATAAATTCCAAATAATGATTTTAACATTTTTCCTCCAGTATTTCAAATGTTTTGGAGAAGTCATATTTTCTCCTCTCGTTTATTTTTAAAATGAAATATTTTTCCGGAGAGAAAAATAATTAAAATCCCAATCCTCGTTTGAAAATCAAATAAGAAAATTTGAGAAAATCCCCAACTCTCTCCGAGGGTCCTTGAGTTGCTTAGGATTTATCGAGGATTTGTCAAAATGCAATAAAACATGATATGCAATGGTGATCTATGTATAACATTCCAAATTGAAAATTTGGGATGTTACACAGGGTGAACAAGATGTTGGTTGATGGCGGGGCCGGCCTGAACCTGATCTCGCCTGTCGTGATCAAAAGATTGCAAATCCCTGATGGAGACCTCGAGGAAACGGGCACGTTTCAAGGGGTCAATCCGGGGAGGAGCCAGCCGAAGGGGAAGGTCACACTGCCCGTGACGTTTGGAGGAGAGTTGAACTACAGGACGGAGAGGATCATCTTCGACGTGGCCGAGATCCCCTTGCCCTACAACGGGATCCTCGGCCGCCCCGCACTAGCCAAGTTCATGGTGGCATCACACTATGCCTACAACATGCTGAAGATGCCTGGGCCGTTGACCATCATCTCCGTCCCCTCCGACAAGAAGGACGCGCTGATCTGCGCCGACCAACTCTACCGGGAAGCAGTTGCAGCAGCTGCCGTCAAGGCACCTGGTCCTGCCGCTGAAAGCCCGGGAGGGAAGAAGAAGCCCGGCAAGACCTCTCGCACCCACTCTGGCAAGCGCACCTCCTCGGAGTGTTGTGCTACCGTCGAGGACGTGACAGAGAGCTCTACCGACAAGAGCAAGAGATCCAGAGCCGAGCCGCCGCAGACCAAGAAGGTGCCCGTCAGGGAGGATGGCACGGGAGGGGCCTTCACCATAGGCTCCACCCTCGACCGCAAATAGGAAGGCACGCTCGTCACCTTCCTGCGGGCGAATGTCGACGTGTTTGCGTGGCAAGCATCCGACATCCCCGGTGTTCCCAGGGAGGTGATTGAGCACCACCTAGCTGTCTGCCCCCATGCGTGGCCCGTCAAGCAGAAGGTCAAAAAGCAGGCTCTGGAGAGACATGAGTTCATCACAGAGGAGATCAGGAAGTTGGAAGCGACAGGGTTGGTGAGAGGAGTGCTCCACCCGACGTGGTTGGCCAATCCGGTAGTGGTGCGCAAGGCGAATGGGAAGTGGAGGCTGTGTATTGATTACACAGATATCAATAAGGCTTGTCCTAAGGACCCCTTCCCGTTGCCGCGCATCAACCAGATTGTTGACTCCATAGCCGGTTGTGATCTGTTATCATTCCTCGACGCCTACTCAGGCTACCACCATATCTTCATGACAAGAGAGGATGAAGAGAAGACAACATTCATCACCCCATGTGGTACGTATTGCTTTTTACGGATGCCTTTCGGGTTGAAGAGTGCTGGCTCAACGTTCGCAAGAGCAGTCCAAATTGGTTTTGAACCTCAGCTCCATAGAGATATGGAGGCATACATGGATGACACAGTGGTCAAAACCAAGGACGGGCCAACTCTTGTGCAAGATCTGGAAGAGACATTTGCCAACCTGCGCAAGATCAACCTCAAGCTGAACCCTGAGAAGTGTGTCTTCGGCGTTCCACACCGACATCGGGGGCTCCTGTCGGTGTACAAAAAGAGGGGCGCACTTTTGTACCCCTTTACCTGTGCACGGGCAGTCGGAGCCGCGCCCGCGGTCACACCAAGCAGAACAGGGGAGGTGAGCCAAGGTAAGACCGAAGCCCAAGATAATCAGAGCAACGCCAAGTCCAAGACCACAAAGAGCGGAGGGACGAAGCAGGTTCCCCCGGCAAGACCCTTGCCGGGGCAGCCTCAGTAGCCCCGGCAAGACCCTTGCCGGGGCAGCTCGCCCCACACCAACAGAGCGATCCACCCTTGAGCCCACGGTCCCCAACGCCATCATCCACGTGGGGACAGGGCTCGGGAAGGCACATCTATGGTGGCATGCAGATCTTTGTGAAGACATATTAAAGATCAGATGAGGATTAGAAGACGACGATCCTCGGCAAGATCCTTACCGAGGAAGGCCACCAGACCCCCGGCAAGGCCCTTGCCGGGGACGACAGCACGCCACGGCAAGACCCTTGCCGGGCCACCCGGCAAGGCCCTCACCAAGGACGCCAGCAGGGCCACCGCTAGGCCCGCGCCAACCAAGTTTCCGCCGTCGTTCGCATGTAGCTGCAAGCTCAACCAGCTAAGCAAGCACCTGCGTAGCAACATGCAGCTCCCGGGCCAACTCGTCAAGCGCCTGTGTGGCGGCATGCAGATCTTCGTGAAGGCTCCACCACCGCGCCACCCCAGCTGCCTACCTGCCTACATGGCACCGCATGCCTCACTGGCCAGGGCGCGTGTCGAAGCGAGAAGGAGCGGCGACGGACGGGACGGGCCTCGCCCCCGTCCCCGATAAAGCAAGGGGACACCTAAGCTACGCATTAAATGCGTCTTGTCCTGTAATACGAGCGATAAGCTCAGGGCACTGTACGCCTTTCCACCTCCTGTGTGCCACTGTGGCAGCCCCTTTCGACTATAAAAGGAGGCCCATGGCATAGGCTCCTGTCGGTGTACAAAAAGAGGGGTGCGTTTTTGTACCCCTATACCTGTGCACGGGTAGTCGGAGTCGCGCCCGCGGTCACACCAAGCAGAACAGGGGAGGTGAGCCAAGGTAAGACTGAAGCCCAAGATAATCAGAGCAACGCCAAGGCCAAGACCACAAAGAGCAGAGGGACGAAGTAGGTTCCCCCGGCAAGACCCTTGCCGGGGCAGCCTCAGCAGCCCCGGCAAGACCCTTGCTGGGGCAGCTCACCCCACACCAACAGAGCGAGCCACCCTTGAGCCCACGGTCCCCAACGCCATCATCCACGTGGGGCCAGGGCTCGGGAAGGCACCTCTGTGGTGGCATGTAGATCTTTGTGAAGACATATTCAAGATCAGATGAGGATTAGAAGACGACGATCCTCGGCAAGATCCTTACCGAGGAAGGCCACCAAACCCCCGGCAAGGCCCTTGCCAGGTCCGGTAGCGCGCCACGGCAAGACCCTTGCCGGGCCACCCGGCAAGGCCCTCACCAAGGACGCCAGCAGGGCCACCGCCAGGCCCGCGCCAACCAAGTTTCCGCCATCGTTCGCATGCAGCTGCCAGCTCAACCAGCTGACCAGGCACCTGTGTAGCAACATGCAGCTCCCGGGCCAACTCGTCAAGCGCCTGCGTGGCGGCATGCAGATCTTTGTGAAGGCTCCACCACCGCGCCACCCCAGTTGCCTGCCTGCCTACATGGCACCGCATGCCTCATGATACGTCTCCAACGTATCTATAATTTTTGATTACTCCATACTATATTATCTTCTGTTTAGGACATTATTGGGCTTTGTTATTCACTTTTATATTATTTTTGGGACTAACCTATTAACCGGAGGCCCAGCCCAGAATTGCTGTTTTTGCCTATTTCAGAGTTTCGCAGAAAAAGAATATCAAACGGAGTCCAAATGAATGAAACCTTTGGGGACGTGATTTTTGGAACGAACATGATCCAGGAGACTTGGACCCTATGTCAAGGAAGCTTCGAGGAAGCCACGAGGTAGGGGGCGCGCCTACCCCCCTGGGCGCGCCCTCCACCCTCATGGGCCCCATGTTGCTCCACCGACGTACTTCTTCCTCCTATATATACCTACGTACCCCCAAACGATCAGATACGGAGCCAAAAACCTAATTCCACCGCCGCAACATTCTGTACCGACGTGATCGCATCTTGGGGCCTGTTCCGGAGCTCCGCCGGAAGGGGCATCGATCACGGAGGGCTTCTACATCAACACCATAGCCTCTTCGATGAAGTGTGAGTAGTTTACCTCAGACCTTCGGGTCCATAGTTATTAGCTAGATGGCTTCCTCTCTCTTTTTGGATCTCAATACAATGTTCTCCCCCTCTCTCGTGGAGATCTATTCGATGTAATCTTCTTTTGCGGTGTGTTTGTTGAGACCGATGAATTGTGGGTTTATGATCAAGTTTATCTATGAACAATATTTGAATCTTCTGAATTCTTTTATGTATGATTGGTTATCTTTGCAAGTCTCTTCGAATTATCAGTTTGGTTTGGCCTACTAGATTGATCTTTCTTGCAATGGGAGAAGTTCTTAGCTTTGGGTTCAATCTTGCGGTGTCCTTTCCCAGTGACAGTAGGGGCAGCAAGGCACGTATTGTATTGTTGCCATCGAGGATAACAAGATGGGTTTTTTTTATCATATTGCATGAATTTATCCCTCTACATCATGTCATCTTGCTTAAGGCGTTACTCTGTTCTTATGAACTTAATACTCTAGATGCATGCTGGATAGCGGTCGATGTGTGGAGTAATAGTAGTAGATGCAGGCAGGAGTCGGTCTACTTGTCTCGGACGTGATGCCTATATACATGATCATACCTAGATATTCTCATAACTATGCTCAATTCTGTCAATTGCTCAACAGTAATTTGTTCACCCATCTTAAAATACTTATGCTCCTGAGAGAAGCCACTAGTGAAACCTATGGCCCCCGGGTCTATCTCCATCATATTAATCTTCCAACACTTAGTTATTTCCGTTGCCTTTTTACTTTGCTTTTATCTTATCTTGCATCTTTGTCATAAAAATACCAAAAATATTATCCTATCATATCTATCAGATCTCACTCTCGTAAGTGACCATGTAGGGATTGACAACCCCTTATCGCGTTGGTTGCGAGGATTTATTTGTTTTGTGTAGGTGCGAGGGACTCGCGCGTAGCCTCCTACTGGATTGATACCTTGGTTCTCAAAACTGAGGGAAATACTTATGCTACTTTGCTGCATCACCCTTTCCTCTTCAAGGGAAAACCAACGCAGTACTCAAGAGGTAGCAAGAAGGAATTCTGGCGCCGTTGCCGGGGAGGTCTACGCAAAAGTCAACATACCAAGTACCCATCACAAACCCTTATCTCCCGCATTACATTATTTGCCATTTCTCTCGTTTTCCTCTCCCCCACTTCACCCTTGCCATTTTATTTGCCCTCTCTTTTCCGTTTGCCTCTTTTTCGCTTGCTCTTTGTTTGCTCGTGTGTTGGGTTGCTTGTTTGTCATGATGCCTCTACCTAGATTTGGTGATCTTCACCTTAAAAGGTTAGAAGAGATCGAAAGCAACGTCAGGAGTTTTATGGTTTTGCAATTTGAGCATAATAATTTCTTCAGAAACGAGCTTAAGGAACAAAAAAGCTTTATGAGTTATATGAATAAAGAGCTCGATGATATGTCTAAAGAATTTGATGGTTTGAGATCCCAAATTGCTCGTCTTGAAAAGCTGATAGCTGAAATATCGGATAAGCAGGCTACCTTAGTTAATAAGATGGCCGCTAAACCGGATTTCTATGAAAATAAAGATGAAGATCTAAAAGTTATTGATGTGTCCCCTATTAAATCTTTGTTTTGCAATATGAATCTTGATAATGATGGGACTGAATATGATCCACCTTTACCTAGAAGGCGTTCCAAAAATTCGGAGTTTTTAGATCTTGATGCTAAAATTAATAAAAGTGGGATTGAAGAAAACAAAACTCTAGATGTTAATAAACCCACTATTTTGGATTTCAAGGAATTTAATTATGATAATTGCTCTTTAATAGATTGTATTTCCTTGTTGCAATCCGTGCTAAATTCTCCTCATGCTTATAGTCAAAATAAAGCCTTTACTAAACATATCGTTGATGCTTTGATGCAATCTTATGAAGAAAAGCTTGAGTTGGAAGTTTCTATCCCTAGAAAACTTTATGATGAGTGGGAACCTACTATTAAAATTAAGATTAAAGATCATGAATGCTATGCTTTGAGTGATTTGGGTGCTAGTGTTTCCACGATTCCAAAAACTTTGTGCGATTTGCTAGGTTTCCGTGATTTTCATGATTGCTCTTTAAAATTGCACCTTGCGGATTCCACCATTAAGAAACCTATGGGAATAATTAATGATGTTCTTATTGTTGCAAATAGTAACTATGTGCCCGTAGATTTTATCGTTCTCGACATAGATTGCAATCCTTCATGTCCTATTATTCTTGGTAGACCTTTCCTTAGAACGATTGGTGCAATTATTGATATGAAGGAAGGGAATATTAGATTCCAATTTCCATTAAAGAAAGGCATGGAACACTTCCCTAGGAATAAAATAAAATTACCATATGAATCTATCATGAGAACCACTTATGGATTGCCTACCAAAGATGGCAACACCTAGATCTATCCTTGCTTTTATGCCTAGCTAGGGGCGTTAAACGATAGCGCTTGTTGGGAGGCAACCCAATTTTATTTTTAGTTTTTAGTTTTTTTTGCTTCTGTTTAGGAATAAATATTTGTTCTAGCCTCTGGTTAGATGTGTTTTTATGTTTTAATTAGTGTTTGTGCCAAGTTAAACCTATAGGATCTTCTTGGATGAGAGTTATTTGATCTTGCAGAAAATTCCAGAAACTTTCTGTTCACGAAAACAATTGTTAAAAATCACCAGAACGTGATAAAATATTGATTCCAATTGCTGCTGATCAATAAACAAATTGTCTAGGTTTTCCTATTTTGGCTGATTTTTTGGAGTTCCAGAAGTTTGCGTTAGTTACAGATTACTACAGACTGTTCTGTTTTTGACAGATTCTGTTTTTCGTGTGTTGTTTGCTTATTTTGATGAATCTATGGCTAGTAAAAGAGTTTATAAACCATAGAGAAGTTGGAATAAAGTATGATTAACACAAATATAAATAAATAATGATTTAATTACAGTACCTTGAAGTGGTCTTTTGTTTTCTTTCGCTAACGGAGCTCACGAGATTTTCTGCTGAGTTTTGTGTTGTGAAGTTTTCAAGTTTTGGGTGAAAGATTTGATGGATTATGGAACAAGGAGTGGCAAGAGCCTAAGCTTGGGGATTCCCATGGCACCCCCAAGATAATCTAAGGACACCAAAAAGCCAAAGCTTGGGGATGCCCCGGAAGGCATCCCCTCTTTCGTCTACTTCCATCGGTAACTTTACTTGGAGCTATATTTTTATTCACCACATGATATGTGTTTTGCTTGGAGCGTCTTGTATGATTTGAGTCTTCGTTTTTAGTTTACCACAATCATACTTGCTGTACACACCTTTTGAGAGAGACACACATGATTCGGAAATTATTAGAATACTCTATGTGCTTCACTTATATTTTTTGAGTTATATAGTTTTTGCTCTAGTACTTCACTTATATCTTTTAGAGCACGGTGATGGATTTGTTTTAAAGAAACTATTGATCTCTTATGATTCACTTAGATTATTTTGAGATTCTTAAATAGCATGGTAATTTGCTTTAATAATCCTAATATGCTAGGTATTCAAGAATAGTAAAAACTTCCTTATGAGTGTTTTGAATACTAAGAGAAGTTTGATGCTTGATGATTGTTTTGAGACATGGAGGTAGTGATATTAAAGTAGTGCTAGTTGAGTAGTTGTGAATTTGAGAAATACTTGTGTTGAAGTTTGCAAGTCCCATAGCATGCACGTATGGTAAACGTTATGTAACAAATTTGAAACCTGAGGTGTTCTTTGATTGTCCTCCTTATGAGTGGCGGTCGGGGACGAGCGATGGTCTTTTCCTACCAATCTATCCCCCTAGGAGCATGCGCGTAGTGCTTGGTTTTTTATGACTTGTAGATTTTTGCAATAAGTATGTGAGTTCTTTATGACTAATGTTGAGTCCATGGATTATACGCACTCTCACCTTTCCATCATTGCTAGCCTCTTCGGTACCGTGCATTGCCCTTTCTCACATTGAGAGTTGGTGCAAACTTCGCCGGTGCATCCAAACCCCGTGATATGATACACTCTTTCACACATAAACCTGCTTATATCTTCCTCAAAACAGCCACCATACCTACCTATTATGGCATTTCCATAGCCATTCCGAGATATATTGCCATGCAACTTTTCACCATTCCGTTTATCATGACACGTTCATCATTGTCATATTGCTTAGCATGATCATGTACTTGACATAGTATTTGTGGCAAAGCCACCGTTCATAATTCTTTCATACATGTCACTCTTGGTTCATTGCATATCCCGGTACACCACCGGAGGCATTCATATAGAGTCATACTTTGTTCTAGTATCGAGTTGTAATCATTGAGTTGTAAATAAATAGAAGTGTGATGATCATCATTCTCTAGAGCATTGTCCCAAGTGAGGAATAAAAAAAAGAGAAAGGCCATAAAAAAGAGAAGGCCCAAAAAAATGAGAGAAAAAGAGAGAAGGGACAATGTTACTATCCTTTACCACACTTGTGATTCAAAGTAGCACCATAATCTTCATGATAGAGAGTCTCTTGTTTTGTCACTTTCATATACTAGTGGGAATTTTTCATTATAGAACTTGGCTTGTATATTCCAACAATGGGCCTCCTCAAGTGCCCTAGGTCTTCGTGAGCAAGCAAGTTGGATGCACACCCACTTAGTTTCTTTTGTTGAGCTTTCATACATTTATAGCTCTAGTGCATCCGTTGCATGGCAATCCCTACTCCTTGCATTAACATCAATCGATGGGCATATCCATAGCCCATTGATTAGCCTCGTTGATGTGAGACTTTCTCCTTTTTTGTCTTGTCCACATAACCCCCATCATCATATTCTATTCCACCCATAGTGCTATGTCCATGGCTCGCGCTCATGTATTGCGTGAGGGTTTATAAGTTTGAGATTACTAAAGTATGAAACAATTGCTTGGCTTGTCATCGGGGTTGTGCATGATGAGAGCATCCTTGTGTGACGAAAATGGAGCATGACTGAACTATATGATTTTGTAGGGATGAACTTTCTTTGGCCATGTTATTTTGAGAGGACATAATTACTTAGGTAGTATGCTTGAAGTATTATTATTTTTATGTCAATATGAACTTTTATCTTGAATCTTTCGGATCTGAATATTCATACCACAAGTAAGAAGAATTACATTGAAATTATGCCAAGTAGCACTCCACATCAAAAATTCTATTTTTATCATTTACCTACTCGAGGACGAGCATGAATTAAGCTTGGGGATGCTTGATACGTCTCCAACGTATCTATAATTTTTTATTGCTCCATGCTATATTATCTTCTGTTTTGGACATTATTGGGTTTTATTATTCACTTTTATATTATTTTTGGGACTAACCTATTAACCGGAGGCCCAGCCCAGAATTGCTTTTTTTGCCTATTTCAGAGTTTCGCAGAAAAAGAATATCAAACGGAGTCCAAACGGAATGAAACCTTCGGGAACATGATTTTTGGAACGAACATGATCCAGGAGACTTGGACCCTAAGTCAAGGAAGCTTCGAGGAAGCCACGAGGTAGGGGGCGCGCCTACCCCCTGGGCGCGCCCTCCACCCTCACGGGCCCCACGTTGCTCCACCGACGTACTTTTTCCTCCTATATATACCTACGTACCCCCAAACGATCAGATACGGAGCCAAAAACCTAATTCCACCGCCGCAACCTTCTGTACCCACAAGATCCCATCTTGGGGCCTGTTCCGGAGCTCCGCCGGAAGGGGCATCGATCACGGAGGGCTTCTACATCAACACCATAGCCTCTCCGATGAAGAGTGAGTAGTTTACCTCAGACCTTCGGGTCCATAGTTATTAGCTAGATGGCTTCCTCTCTCTTTTTGGATCTCAATACAATGTTCTCCCCCTCTCTCGTGGAGATCTATTCGATGTAATCTTCTTTCGCGGTGTGTTTGTTGAGACCGATGAATTGTGGGTTTATGATCAAGTTTATCTATGAACAATATTTGAATCTTCTGAATTCTTTTATGTATGATTGGTTATCTTTGCAAGTCTCTTCGAATTATCAGTTTGGTTTGGCCTACTGGATTGATCTTTCTTGCAACGGGAGAAGTTCTTAGCTTTGGGTTCAATCTTGCGGTGTCCTTTCCCAGTGACAGTAGGGGCAGCAAGGCACGTATTGTATTGTTGCCATCGAGGATAACAAGATGGTTTTTTTTATCATATTGCATGAATTTATCCCTCTACATCATGTCATCTTGCTTAAGGCGTTACTCTGTTCTTATGAACTTAATACTCTAGATGCATGCTGGATAGCAGTCGATATGTGGAGTAATAGTAGTAGATGCATGCAGGAGTCGGTCTACTTGTCTCGGACGTGATGCCTATATACATGATCATACCTAGATATTCTCATAACTATGCTCAATTCTGTCAATTGCTCAACAGTAATTTTTTTACCCATCGTAAAATACTTATGCTCTTGAGAGAATCCACTAGTGAAACCTATGGCCCCCGGGTCTATCTCCATCATATTAATCTTCCAACACTTAGTTATTTCCGTTGCCTTTTTACTTTGCTTTTATTTTAGCTTGCATCTTTATCATAAAAATACCAAAAATATTATCCTATAATATCTATCAGATCTCACTCTCGTAAGTGACCGTGTAGGGATTGACAACCCCTTATCGCGTTGGTTGCGAGGATTTATTTGTTTTGTGTAGGTGCGAGGGACTCGCGCGTAGCCTCCTACTGGATTGATACCTTGGTTCTCAAAACTGAGGGAAATACTTACGCTACTTTGCTGCATCACCCTTTCCTCTTCAAGGGAAAACCAACGCAGTACTCAAGAGGTAGCACCTCACTGGCCAGGGCGCGTGTCGAAGCGAGAAGGAGCGGCGACGGACGGGACGGGCGTCGCCCCCGTCCCCGAGAAAGCAAGGGGACACCTAAGCTACACATGAAATGCGTCTTGTCCTGTAATACGAGCGATAAGCTCAGGTCACTGTACGCCTTTCCACCTCCTGTGTGCCACTATGGCAGCCCCTTTCGACTATAAAAGGAGGAAAGGAGGCCCATGGCATACTGGAGAGGGATTCGGCTCTTTTGAACCACGCACTGACCATAGCTAGTTCGAGAGCTCAAGAACTCTCTGAAATACACCCACCAAAGCAGGACTAGGGTTTTACGCATCCTCGCGGCCCGAACCTGGGTAAACGATCCTTGTGCTGTCTACTAGCCCTACTCTTCTCGCAACCCCGTGCCCCGACAACCGTAGTAGGGATTCTTGTGATCCCATAGGTGTCGTTCCACGCCGACAAAGACCCTCGTGAGGCAAACTACATCAAGGCCTCTCGAGGAGCGGTCTCCCGAGGCTACCTCCCGAGGAGCGGATACTTCTAGGCTCGCGCCCTGCCTCACGAGGCGCGAGGTGACGTGAGCCATGACGATCGGAGCCAGGTGGGTGCCAACGGGTGCAGTCCAGGACAGTTTCCTCTTTGGTTCTAGAGGGACAAGGCTAGCACGTTGGTTCCCAATGAATCCCCCAAAGGTTGCCGTTCCGGTCCAACGAGACCAAGACCACAGGCTCGGCAGGACGGAGGTCATCACTGAGCCCATCTGCACGTCATGACCGGAAGCTTTGTAGGCAAAGACCACCTTTAGTTAGGATAGGGTGTACTCATGTCCCCCTTCAAATCTGGTTGTTTTGGTATCCCTTCCCGCCTAGAGCTTTTGGGGAAGAGGACCGGGCCAGTATAAATATAGACTAGCCTCCACCGCAAAGAGGGATCGGATTCATTCACCCCTTGAGCTCTCCTGAGGTAGCTCACACTTGTACTAGTTCATACTCATCCTCCTTGCGAGGCAATCCACCACAAAGCACACCGCAAGGTGGCCCGAACCTGGGTAAATCACTGTGTCCATTTCTCCTTTCCTCTCTCTCGAGCACGAAGGAGCCAAGCCGTGAGGCAGGTGAGCAGCAAGTCGTAGCTAGGCAGAATCCTTCGCGCATGCCCCAGAGTTCGAACCTTGTTTGGGTCCGCAGGACATTTGGTATGCCAGGTAGGGGCGTGTCAAAGTCCTTCTGCCTTGCTCCATCCTCGCTTCACCACCCCCTGGTCGATGCCGTTCGCCCCGCCGTTCTCTGGAACGCCACAGGTTACCCGGCCTTCACTCGTGACTTGCGCAGAGTGCAGTGGCCGGTGAGGTTTAGGCCGGCGTTGTTGGGAAATGTTGCATGGAAAAAAATCTACGCACATGCAATGATCTATCCATGGAGATGCATAGCAACGAGGGGGAGAGTCTATCTACGTACCCTCATAGACCGTAAGTGGAAGGGTTTCTCAATGCGGTTGATGTAGTCGAACTTCTTCGCGCTTCAACCGATCAAGTACCGAACGCACAACACCTCCGTGTTATGCACATGTTTAGCTCAGTGACGTCCCTCGCCTTCTTGATCTAGCAAGACATCGAGGTAGTAGATGAGTTCCGCTAGCACGACAGCGTGGTGATGGTGAAGTGATCCTCGCAGGGCTTCGCCTAAGCACTACGAAGATATGACCGTGGGAGTAAACGGTGGGGAGGGGGGCACCGCACACGGCTAATAATTGTTTGGGGTGTGCTAGGGGCGCCCTCCCATATATATATATAGGTGGGAGGGGGAGGGGAGAGCCCTGGAGGCGCCCCAAGTAGGACCGAATCCTACTTGGGTTCCTCCTTGACCGGCCGCCCCCTTCCTTATTTACCGAAGGGGGAAGGAAAGAGGAGGGGGAGAAAGGGAAGGGGGAGGCCGAATCCCCCCTTTCCTTTCTCTTCCCCATTTTTCTTCTCCCTTTGGTTCGGCCCATATGGGGGCGCACCAGCCCATGGTGGCTGGTGCATTTCCCCTCTTGGCCCATAAGGCCCATATCTTTTGCCGGGGGTGCCCGAAACCCCTTTCGGTGACCCGATATGTACCCGGTACCCTCTGGAACACTTCCGGTGTCCGAATACTATCGTCCTATATATCAATCTTGACCTCTCGACCATTTCGAGACTCCTCATCATGTCCGTGATCTCATCCGGGACTCCAAACAACATTCGATCACCAAATCACCTAACTCATATAATACAATATCATCATCGAGCGTTAAGCGTGCGGACCCTATGGGTTCGAGAACTATGTAGACATGACCGAGACACCTCTCCGGTCAATAACCAATAGTGAAACCTGGATGCCCATACTGGCTCCTACATATTCTACGAAGATCTTTATTGGTCGAACCGTTATGACAACACACATTATTCCCTTTGTCTGTCAGTATGTTACTTGCCCGAGATTCGATCGTCGGTATCTTCATACCTAGTTCAATATCGTTACTGGCAAGTCTCTTTACTCATTCCGTAATACATCATCCTGCAACTAACTCATTAGTCACTTTGCTTGCAAGGCTTCTTATGATGTGTATTATCGAGAGGGCCCAGAGATACCTCTCTGATACTCGGAGTGACAAATCCTAATCTCAATCTATGCCAACTCAACAAACACCTTCGGAGATACCTGTAGAGCATATTTATAATCACCTAGTTATGTTGTGACGTTTGTTAGCACACAAGGCATTCCTCCAGTATCCGGGAGTTGCATAATCTCATAATCGAAAGAATATGTATTTGACATGAACAAACAATAGCAATAAAACTAAACGATCATTATGTTAAGCAAACAGATGGGTCTTGTCCATCACATGATTCTCCTAATGAAGTGATCCCGTTATCAAATGACAACTTATGTCGATGGTTAGGAAACCTTAACCATCTTTGATCAACGAGCTAGTCAAGTAGAGGCTCACTATGGACACGGTGTTTGTTTATGTATTCACACATGTATTAAGGTTTCCGGTCAATAAAATTCTTGCATGAATAATAAACATTCATCATGAATAAGGAAATATAAAATAACAACTTTATTATTGCCTCTTGGGCATATTTCCTTCAGTCTCCCACTTGCACTAGAGTCAATAATCTAGTTCACATCGCCATGTGATTAACACCCATAGTTCACATCGCCATGTGACCAACACCCAAAGAGTTTACTAGAGTCAATAATCTAGTTCACATCGCCATGTGATTAACACCCAAAGAGTACAAAGGTGTGATCATGTTTTGCTTGTGAGAGAGGTTTAGTCAACGGGTCTGTCACATTCAGATCCGTATGTATTTTTGCAAATTTCTATGTCTACAATGCTCTGCATGGAGCTACTCTAACTTATTGCTCCCACTTTCAATATGTATCCAGAATGATACTCAGAGTCATCTGAATCGGTGTCAAAGCTTGCATCAACGTAACTCTTTACGACGAACTCTTTATCACCTCCATAACCGAGAAACATTTCCTTAGTCCTCATAGGTACCTAAGGATAATTTTGACCACTGTCCAGTGATCCACTCCTGAATCACTATTGTACCCCCTAACCAAACTCATGGCAAGGTACACAACAAGTCTGGTACACATCGTGGCATACTTTATAGAACCTATGGCTGAGGCATAGGGAATGACTTTCATTCTCTCTCCATATTCTGCCGTGGTCGGGTTTTGAGTCTTACTCAACTTCACACCTTGTAACACAGGCAAGAACCCTTTCTTTGACTGAATCGTTTTGAACTTCTTCAAAACTTTATCAAGGTATGTGCTTTGTGAAAGTCCTATCAAGCGTGTTGATCTATCTCTATAGATCTTGATGCCCAATATATAAGCAGCTTCACCGAGGTCTTTCATTGAAAAATTCTTATTCAAGTATCCTTTTATGCCATCTAGAAATTTTATATCATTTCCAGTTAACAATATGTCACCCACATATAATATCAGAAATGCTACAGAGCTCCCACTCACTTTCTTGTAAATACAAGCTTCACCGTAAGTCTGTAGAAAACCATATGCTTTGATCACCTCATCAAAGCGTATATTCCAACTCCGAGATGCTTGCACCAGTCCATAGATGGATCGCAGGAGCTTGCACACTTTGTTAGCACCTTTAGGATTGACAAAACCTTCTGGTTGCATCATATACAACTCTTCTTTAAGAAATCCATTAAGGAATGCAGTTTTGACGTTCATTTGCCAAATTTCATAATTAAAAAATGTGGCAATTGCTAACATGATTCGGACTGACTTAAGTATCGCTACGGGTGAGAAGGTTTCATCATAGTCAACCCCTTGAACTTTTCGAAAACCTTTCACGACAAGTCGAGCTTTGTAGACGGTGACATTACCATCAGCGTCAGTCTTCTTTTTGAAGATCCATTTTTTCTCAATGGCTTGCCGATCATCGGGCAAGTCCACCAAAGTCCACACTTTGTTCTCATACATGGATCCTATCTCAGATTTCATCGCCTCAAGCCATTTATCAGAATTTGGGCTCATCATAGCTTCTTCATAGTTCGTAGGTTCGCCATGGTCTAGTAACATGACTTCTAGGACAGGATTACCGTACCACTCTGGTGCAGAACATGCTCTGTTCGACCTACGAGGTCCAGTAGTATCTTGATCTGAAATTTCATGATCATCATCATTAGCTTCCTCTCTAGTTGGTGTAGGCATCACGGGAACGGAATTCTAGGATGTGCTACTTTCAAAATTGAGAGAAGGTACAATTACCTCATCAAGTCCTACTTTCCTCCTACTCACTTCTTTCGAGAGAAACTCCTTCTCTAGAAATGTTCTATTCTTGGAAACAACGACCTTGCCTTCAGATATGTGGTAGAAGGTGTACCCTATTGTTTCCTTAGGGTACCCTATTGATACGTCTCCGTCGTATCTATAATTTTTGATTGTTCCATGCCATTCACATATTTTTGGCACCTTTTTATATGATTTATTGGACTAACCTATTGATCTAGTGCCAAGTGCCAGTTCCTTTTTTGCATGTTCTTTGTATCGCAAAAAATCCATATCAAACAAAGTCCAAATGCAATAAAATTTCACGGAGAATTATTTTAGAATATATGTGATTTTTGGGAGTTGGAATCTCCGCAAACGGAGGCCCACACAGCCCACAAGACACCAGGGCGCGCCAGAGGCCCCTGGCACGTGGTGGTGGGTTGTGCTCACCTCGTACGTCAGTTGGAGCTCTACTTCGGGTGCAAGGAAGCTTATATCCGGAAACAAATCGTGTTAAAATCTCAGCGCAATCGGAGTTACGGATCTCCGGGAATATAAGAAACGGTTTTCAGCCAGATCAGGCGAGCGCGAAACAGAAGAGAACAGAGAGGGAGATCCAATCTCGGAGGGGCTCCCGCCCCTCCGCCGCCATGGATACCATGGAACAGAGGGGGAACCCTCCTCCCATCTAGGGGGGCAAGGAAGAAGAAGAAGCGGGGGGGGGGGGGGGGGGCTCGCTCCCCCGCGCTTCCGGTGGCGCCGGAGTGCCGCTGGGGCAACGATCGGGACGGCGATCTACATCAACAATCTTGCTACCTGATACATCCATTTTGCATCATGTTTTCTTACTGTTATTTATAATGTTTTTATCCATAATAATGCTTTTTGGAGTAATTCTAATGCCTTTTCTCTCATAATTTGCAAGGTACACACCAAGAGGGAGAATTCCGGCAGCTGGAAATTTGGACCTGAAAAAGCTACGTCAGGCCACCTATTCTACACAACTCCAAATGAGCTAAAACTTCACGAAGATTTTTTATGGATTATTTAAGAAATACTGGAGCCAATAAACACCAGAGGGGGACCACTAGGTGGGCACAACCCACCTGGGCGCGCCAGGCCCCCAGGCACGCCCTGGTGGGTTGTGGCCTCCTCGACCCACCTCCGGTGCCCATCTTCTGGTATATAAGATATTTTGACCAAGAAAAAAAATAAGGGGCAGACTTTCGTGGTGGAGCGCCGCCGTCTCGAGGCGGAACTTGGGCAGGAGCACTTTTGCCCTCCGGTGGAGCGATTCTGCTGGGGGAACTTCCCTCCCGGAGGGGGAAAGCATCGTCATCATCATCACCAACAACTCTCCCATCCCGGGGAGGGCAATCTCCATCAACATCTTCACCGGCACCATCTCATCTCAAACCCTAGTTCGTCTCTTGTATTCAATCTTGTTACTAGAACTATAGATTGGTTCTAGGGGGTGACTAGTAGTGTTGATTACATCTTGTAGTTGATTACTATATGGTTTATTTGGTGGAAGATTATATGTTCAGATCCATGATGCTATTTAATACTCCTCTGATCATGAGCATGTTTATTATTTGTGAGTAGTTAGTTTTGTTCTTGAGGTCACGAGATAAATCATGTTGCAAGTAATCATGTGAATTTGATATGTGTTTGATATTTTGATAGTATGTATGTTGTGATTCCCTTAGTGGTGTCATGTGATCATCGACTACATGACACTTGTAACATCCCTAAATTCTAAATTTTGGAATGTTATAATAAATACATAGTTTTGATTGATTTTTTGATTGTGTGTGATTTGCTAGTGTGAAATTGAGTGAAATTTGAAACTTTATGAAAGGTAAATGAGAGGGAATAAACGGACTTTCCCAAACTTTCTTTTTTCATTTATGATATCGATGAATTCAAATTTATTTCATCATAAAACCCTAGAGTGAAGATGACATGACTTCTTCCATTTAATTAAATGAAATAGGGTTTTTGAAAATATTTGTATTTCATTTGGAAATATTTCAAATTCAAGAACTTTAAGCAACTCAATGATTTTCATGAGAGAAGATAAAATGACTTCTTCAAAACATATGAAACATGAGTTGGAAGTTTAAAATAATCAAATTTAAAGTCCCTTTGAAGGTATTTTGAAAGTCATTTTCAAATTGGAGTTATTTGGTTTTTGTTCAAAATATTTTTCTCCAAAAATAAAATATATGGACATTAGGGTAAAATGATTGCCTACAGTGGAAAAATGGAGAGAAATAAATTTGAAATTATTTTGGTATTTTAAAATATTTTTATTTGGTTTTTAAATGACCAGTAGCATTGTTGGCTTTATTTATTTTTTTTGTGGATTTTATTTGACGTTAGAAAAAAGTTCATGTTGCAGAATATCTTTTTGTGAAAATTTTGATATATTATATGCCTATAGTATATTTTTATTTTATATCATTTTATTATATTTTTGTGTGTATAATTATTTAAATAAAGAAAGCTCTTCCGCCGACTGGGCCGGCCGAGGTACAGCCAGGCTGCGGCCCAGCCCAGCCGTGCGTCGCCCCGACCGCCTCCAACTCGGGACGGAGTCCCGAGCTCCGCCGACGCCGCCGAGCGCCACCCGTGCCGCCGCCGGACTCTCCCTGCCTCCTCCCGCTAGCCGACCCCGGCCCGCTCCTCGATAAATACCTGCACCCCGACCCCCCATCTCTTCCTCGTCACACTTCGCGCCACAATCGCCACATCTCGCCGCCGCCGCTCGCTTCTCGCCGTCACCGCTGGCCGCTGCCACTGCCGCGCCGCCGCAAATCGCGCCGACGCCGCCCGTGCTTGGATCCGCCGCCCGCGTAGCCGCCGGAGCCGCCGACGTCGCTCGCCTCGTTGCCGCCAGAAACCGCCGTCGCCGCCGGCGTCAAATCGTCCCGAACCGGTAATAAACCGAACCCGGTCTGATCCGATTTTCTTCGGTTTTGTTTAAAAAAGCTAGTTTTTTTATTTAGTTTAGTTAAGTAACGAACGCTTTCAGTTTACGAAGTTTTAGTGAACGTTTTCGTTCTGTAGATCTGTTTAGCGAACGTTCGTTCATTTAGTTTTTGTAACGAACGTTTTCGTTCGTTAGTCTCTGTTAGCGGACGTTCGTTTGATAGAATTTTCTTTTTCTGTTTTATTTTCGGCCAGGGACCCAGATGCAATTAGTTTATTTACAGATTAACCCATAGTTTTGAAACTAGCATAACTTTTTGCTCGTTTATCCAAATCCAATGAAACCAACGCCAAATTCTTCGTTATGATCCCCTCTATCCAGTTAACAAACTCAAACATTTTTTGAAAATTTAAAATTTGAATCAGATCAGATTCAAATTCAAACTTGCTTTGACTGTAATTCGAGTTTTATAACTCAGATTTAATTGATTCTTTTTGCCAATGAAGCTCTTGACCTAAACTTTCTGACAAGACCAAATCCACCCAATTTTGGTACTATTAGAAATTGTTTTCTGTTGCAAGAGTTAATTGCTTGTTTTCAAAGTTTTCCAAGAGCTTTTCTTCGAATTTTATGCTTGAGTGCTTATGTATGCAATTGCTTGCTTACGATAGATTGATCGGAGTGTGACAAGTAGATCTATCACGAGTTATGAGTGCGACGAATCTTCATCAACAGTACAAGGCAAGTTCACACTTTGATCATACTCTTTTATACCTAGTTTTTATGCATTAGTTCAACCCTCCAACATTGCATGAGTAGGATTGGGATCATGTGGTTATTGCTATGTAGTTCATGAGGTAGGAACCTATTACCTTTGATCACCCCAGGAATATACGTTATGCTCATTTTGCTTAGCCATGCTCGTAGACGGGGATTGGTATGTGAGATTCATGAAAGTTGCGAGAGTAAAATTAACTAAAGGAAACTTAAGGTGGCAACTTTAATACACATCTAGGTGGATTGGTTGGGGCACCCTGGAGCACCCAGTGGTTTGCCCGGGCACCTGGAGAACCCAGTGCTTGCCCAAGGGGATCCCGGAGTACCTGCGTGATCACCCTATGGAATGCCACCCAGGCTCAAAGGTATCATAAGATTATTCATGCTAGAAACTTCCGTGTGCAACCACAAGCCATTATGGGCTCTGGCATAGTTGAGTATGTTGCGTGAGCACTTTCAGTGGTAGGCTAGCAGATATAGGGGAAGTAGGTGGTACTGTCTACCCAGAGTAAAGAGTTAATGCTTTTGAATGACTGTGTCTTGGTCATCCGTTTCTCAAACATCATGTAGTGCGAGAAATTCAACGAAGGAGATCGAGTCTTGTGGGGAAAAGTGCGCAAACCTCTGCAGAGTGTACAAACTAATCATGATTAGCCGTGTCCCCGGTTATGGACAATTCGAGTATCTGGTATTTGAATTATTAGTTGATCTCATCACTTTATTTAATGAAAATTTTGGGTTATCAATATTTTGGTAAATTTGGGATTGAGTTGGAGGAACCTTCTCAATAATGGAATAAACTTTGTAGTTATAATAAAATTTATTCCCTTGTTGTAGGGAAAAATTAACTTTATGCAAAATTAAACTTAGAGCCTCCACCAGCCAAATATGCATATAGAGATAGATATTCTCATTATTATTCTATGGTGTGAAATTACCAGTACATTCAATGTACTGACCTACATGGCTGCAACGTCTCATGTTGCAGGAATCTTACGACGAGTAAGTGATACGTTAGGGTTACGATGTCTACACTCAACTTTGCCGTTGGTGTTGTTGGGAACTCCACAACTTTGTTACTTCCGCTATATGGATTGAGTTAATAGTATTTAAGTTACTTTATACATGTGATTTACCTCTGTTATAAATCCTCGAGTAGTGTGTGT
This sequence comes from Aegilops tauschii subsp. strangulata, assembly GCF_002575655.3. NCBI lineage: Eukaryota > Viridiplantae > Streptophyta > Magnoliopsida > Poales > Poaceae > Aegilops > Aegilops tauschii. The sequence goes on along the minus strand of NC_053036.3, from coordinate 454,161,479 downwards.
GTCAGCATACCAATCCAGGGATGACACTTAAGCACAGAGACTTGATCCATTTGGATCGGGTTGCTACAACACTTCACCATATTTGGGCCTAAGGGAATGCATTGTGGAGTAGTAAATAGATGGTGGGTTGCGAGAGTGACAGAAGCTTAAACCCCAGTTTATGCACTATTCCGTAAGGGACCGATTGGATCCAAAAGTTTAATGCTATGGTTAGAATTTATTCTTAATACTTTTTTCGTAGTTGCGGATGCTTGCGGGAGGGTTAATCATAAGTAGGAGGGTTGTTCAAGTAAGAACAGCACCTAAGCACTGGTCCACCCACATATCAAATTATCAAAGTAGGGAACACGAATTAAACCAACATGATGAAAGTAACTAGATGAAATTCCCGTGTACCCTCAAGAACGCTTTGCTTATCATAAGAGACCATTTTGGCCTGTCCTTTGCCTCAAAAGGATTGGGCTACCTAGCTGCATACTTGTTACTATTATCGTTACTTGGTCGTTACAAATTATCTTGCTATCAAACTATCCGCTACTTACAATTTCAGCACTTGCAGACATTACCTTACTGAAAACTACTTGTCATTTCCTTCTGCTCCTCGTTGGGTTCGACACTCTTACTTATCGAAAATAGCTACAATTGATCCCCTATACTCCTAGGTCATCAAGGCTATTTTCTGGCGCCGTTGCCGGGGAGTGAAGTGCCTTTGGTAAGTGGAATTTGGCAAGGAAACATTTATATAGTGTGCTGAAATTTATTGTCACTTGTTACTATGGAAAACAATCCTTTGAGGGGTTTGTTCGGGGTATCTTCAACTCATCTAGAACCCACAATTAGTCACCCCTCAACCTACTGCACGTACTAAGAATATTGAATATGAAATTCCTTTGGGTATGATAGAATAATTGCTAGCTAATCCTTATGCAGGAGATGGAACAGAACATCCTGATATGCACTTGATATATGTAGAACAAATTTGTGGATTGTTTAAGCTTGCAGGCTTACCCGGAGATGAGGTGATGAAAAAGGTTTTCCCTTTATCTTTGAAGGGAAAAGCATTGGCATGGTATAGGCTATGCGATGATATTGGATCATGGAATTGGAATCGCTTAAAATTGGAGTTCACCAAAAAAAAATCCTATGCATCTAGTTCATCGTGATCGGAATTATATATATATATATTTGGCCTCGTGAAGGAGAAAGTATCGCTCTAGCTTGGGGGAGGCTTAAGTCAATGTTATATTCATGCCCCAATCATGAGCCCTCAAGAGAAATTATTATTCAGAACTTTTATGCTCGGCTTTCTCGTAATGATCAAACCATGCTGGATACTTCTTGTGCTGGTTCTTTTATGAAGAAAACTATTGAATTCCGGTGGCATATTTTGGAAAGAATTAAACACAACTCTAAAGATTGGGAACTCGATGAAGGTAAAGAGTCAGGTATAAATCTTAAGTATGATTGTGTTAAATCTTTTATGGATACCGATGCTTTTCAAAAGTTTAGCACTAAATATGGACTTGACTCTGAGATAGTAGCCTCCTTTTGTGAATCTTTTGCTACTCATGTTGAAATCCCTAAACAGAAGTGGTTTAAATATCACCCACCTATTAAAGAAGAAATTAAAGAACCAGTACCAGTTAAAGAAGAAACTATACTCTATAATGTTGATCCAGTTGTTCCTACTGCTTACAATGAGAAACCACCTTTTCCTGTTCGGATAAAGGAACATGCTAAGGTTTCAACTGTGGTTAACAAAAGCTATGTTAGAACACCTAAACCAGATGAACAAATTAGAGTAGAACCTAATGTTGCTATGGTTAAAGATCTCTTGGAAGAAGATATAGATGGGCATGTTATTTACTTCTGTGCAGAAGCTGCTTGAATTGCTGAACCTGATAAAAGGGATAAACATAGACCAGTTGTTGGCATGCCTGTCATTTCATTTAAAATAGGAGATCACTGTTATCAGGGTTTATGTGACATGAGTGATAGTGTGAGTACTATTCCTTACACTTTATATCAAGAAATTAAGAAAGACATAGCGCCTGCAGAGATAGAAGACATAGTACTCACACTAGCACTATTAAACTTGCTAATAGAGACACCATATCACCTTGTGGGATTATTAGAGATGTTGAAGTCTTGTGTGGGAAAATAAAATATCCTACTGATTTTCTTGTTCTTGGTTCCCCACAAGATGACTTCTATCCCATTATCTTTGGTAGACCTTTCTTGAACACAGTTAATGCTAAGATATGTTGCAAGAAACAAATTGTTGGTGTTAGCTTTGGTGATGAGTCTCAAGAGTTTAATTTTTCCAAGTTTAGTAGAAATCATCATGAAAAAGAATTGCCTAGTAAGGATGAATTAGTTGGTCCTGCTTCTATTGCTGTGCCACCTACTGATCCTTTAGAACAATACTTGCTAGAGCATGAAAATGATTTACTATGCATGAAAGAAATGAAATAGATAAGATTTTCTTTGAACAACGTCCTTTGCTTAAACACAATTTGCCTATTGAAACTCTTGGAGGTCCTCCTCCACCTAAAGGTGATCCTGTGTTTGAATTAAAACAATTGCCAGACACTTTGAAATATGCTTATCTTGATGAAAAGAAAATATATCCTGTTATTATCAGTGCTAACCTTTTAGAACATGAAGAAGAAAGATTATTGAAAGTTCAAAGGAAGCACCAAGCTGCTATTGGATATACTCTTGATGATTTAAAGGGCATTAGTCCCACTCTATGTCAGCACAAAATTAATATGGAACCTGATGCTAAACCAGTTGTTGATCACCAACGTCGGTTAAATCCGAAGATGAAAGAGGTGGTAAGAACGGAAATATTAAAACTTCTGGAAGCAGGTATAATCTATCCTATAGCTGATAGTAGATGGGTAAGTCCTAATCATTGTGTCCCTAAGAAAGGAGGTATTACTATTGTTCCTAATGATAAGAATGAACTTATTCCACAAAGAATTGTTACAGGCTATAGAATGGTAATTGATTTTAGAAAATTAAATTAAGCTACTAGAAAAGATCATTACCCTTTGCCTTTTATTGATCGAATGCTTGAAAGATTATCTAAGCACACACACCTTTGCTTCCTTGATGGATATTCTGGCTTTTCACAAATACCTGTATCTCAACTTGATCAAGAAAAGACCACTTTTACTTGTCCTTTTGGAACATATGCTTATAGACGTATGCCTTTTGGATTTTTTAATGCACCTGCTACCTTTCAAAGATGTATGATGGCTATATTCTCTGACTTTTGTGAAAAGATTGTTGAGGTTTTCATGGATGACTTTTATGTTTATGGGAAGTCTTTTGATGATTGTTTATGCAATCTTGAGCGAGTTTTGCAGAGGTATGAACAAACAAATCTTTTCTTGAATTGGGAGAAGTGCCACTTTATGGTTAATGAATGCATTTTCTTGGGTCATAAAATTTCTGAAAGAGGTATTGAAGTGGACCAAGCTAAGGTTGATGCAATTGAGAAAATGCGATGTCCGAAGGACATCAAAGGTATTCGTAGTTTCCTTGGTCATGCTGGTTTCTATAGGAGATTTATTAAAGACTTTTCTAAAATTTCTAGGCCTCTTACTAATCTTTTGCAAAAGGATATTCCTTTTGGTTTTGATGATGATTGTCTTGAAGCCTTTGAAACACTCAAGAAAGCTTTAATCTCTACACCTATTGTTCAACCACCTGATTGGAACTTGGCTTTTAAAATTATGTGTGATGCTAGTGATTATGTTGTTCTAGGACAAAGAGTTGATAAGAAATTGAATGTTATTCATTATGCTAGTAAAACTCTAGAGAGTGCTCAAAGAAATTATGCTACAATTGAAAAAGAATTATTAGCAGTGGTGTTTGCTTGTGATAAGTTTAGACCTTATATTGTTGATTCTAAAGTAACTGTTCACACAGACCATGCTGCTATTAAATATCTTATGGAAAAGAAAGATGCTAAAGCTAGACTTATTCGTTGGGTTCTCTTGTTACAAGAATTTGATTTGCATATTATTGATAGAAAAGGGGCTGAGAACCCCGTAGCTGACAACTTGTCTAGGCTTGAAAATGTGCTTGATGACCCACTACCTATTGATGATAGTTTCCCTGATGAGCAGTTAGCTGCAATAAATGTTGCTAATAGTACTCCTTGGTATGCTGACTATGCTAATTACATTGTTGCTAAATATTTACCACCTAGCTTTACATACCAACAAAAGAAAAAATTCTTCTATGATTTAAGACATTACTTTTGGGATGACCCACATCTTTATAAAGAAGGAGTAGATGGTATTATTAGACGTTGTGTACCTGAGCATGAACATGGACAAATCCTGCGGAAATGTCACTCCGAACCTTATGGAGGGCATCATGCTGGAGATAGAACTGCTCATTAGGTATTGCAGTCTGGGTTTTATTGGCCTACGATCTTCAAGGATGCTCGTAAGTATGTCTCATCTTGCGATGAATGCCAAAGAATAGGTAATATCGTTAAGCGTCAAGAAATGTCTATGAATTAGTCACTTGCTGTTGAACCATTTGATGTTTGGGGATTTGATTACATGGGACCTCTTCCTTCCTCCAATGGGTATACACATATTCTGGTTGCTGTTGATTATGTTACTAAATGGGTAGAAGCTATTCCAACCAGTAGTGCTGATCACAACACCTCTATTCAAATGCTTAAGGAAGTTATTTTCCCAAGGTTTGGAGTCCCTAAATATTTAATGACTGATGGTGGTTCACACTTTATTCATGGTGCTTTCCGTAAGATGCTTGCTAAGTATGATGTTAACCATAGAATTGCATCACCCTATCATCCTCAGTCTAGTGGTCAAGTTGAACTTAGTAATAGAGAAATAAAATTAATTTTGCAAAAGACTGTTAATAGGTCCAGGAAGAATTGGTCTAAGAAATTAGATGATGCACTTTGGGCCTATAGAACAGCATATAAAAATCATATGGGTATGTCTCCTTATAAAATGGTTTATGGAAAAGCTTGTCATTTGCCTCTTGAGTTAGAACATAAAGCATATTGGGCAGTTAAAGAACTCAACTATGATTTTAAACTTGCTGGTGAAAAGAGGTTATTTGATATAAGCTCATTAGATGAATGGAGAACCCAAGCTTATGAAAATGCAAAATTATTCAAAGAAAAAGTTAAAAGATGGCATGACAAAAGAATCCAAAAGCGCGAGTTTAAAGTTGGAGAATATGTTCTTTTGTACAACTCTCATTTTAGATTTTTTGCAGGGAAGCTCCTCTCGAAATGGGAAGTCCCGTATGTCATCGAGGAGGTTTACCGGTCTAGAGGCATCAAAATAAATAATTCCGAAGGTACTAACCCGAAGGTTGTCAATGGGCAACGAATAAAGCATTATATCTCAGGTACGCCTATTAATGTTGGAAGAAATATTATCCAAACTTTGACACCGGAAGAGCACCTAAAAGAGTCCTTCCGGAACACTCCATAATCGTCAAAATAAGGAGGTACGTGATACGGTAAGTAAACGGACTCCGAAAAATCCGCAAAAATGTTTTTGTCAGTTTTGGAATATTTTGGAATTTTGGAAATAAAGAAACTTTCAGGAAGTGTTCCCTGGTGGGCACAAGACACCAGGGTGCGCTAGGCATGCCTGGCGCGCCCAGGTGGGTTGTGCCCACCTGTGACACCTCCCGTACTCCGTTTTTCTTCCATGAACCTGGGACACCTCCCGTACTCCATTTTTCTTCCATGAACTTGTCCTCCAAGATAAAAAATCTATATACACTTCCCGAACCTATTAAACACCGTATCATGGAGAAAATCCCATGTTCTCTTTTCTTGCTATTTTCTGCGCAGATATGAAAATATGTCCTCCCAAGACTGTGACGGAGAGAGCTATGTCTCGCATCTCATTGCTGACCCAAAGACCTACGGGGACCTATCTCCTTATAGTCGAACTACTGATGATGAGGAGGATGCTCACTTGATGAGGATCGATGATTCAAGCTCGGAGGAGGAGGATGTTCCCCTACCTCAACCAGGGGATATGCACGTGAAGTTCAAGAAGTCCATTCTCCCTAAAAGGGCTAACCGATCTAATAACCGATCCATTCCTCTTCGTTTTAGGCAGAAAAGCAAAGGGGATTTATGTGACAAGATCTTGAAGCTGGAGTTGGAGGTCGATGATTTAGAGGAGATTGCTCTCCTCAACTACAATATGAAAAAGTTGAAGGCACAATTATCACCACCATCATCTTCTTCACCATCGAAGGAGAACTGAGTATCGGGTATGGGCACTCCCCTTGGCTTCCGCCAAGCTTGGGGGAGGTGCCCCGGTATCGTATCATCCCACTATCTTTTTTCTTTTACTTATATTAGTTCGATCTTTTTGCTTTAGATGAAATAAATTTTAGTTCGATCCTTTCTTCTTTGAGAGTTTGCTTAGTGATCTATCATTGTAATCGTGTGCAAGTTATATAATAAAGTTTAGTTTGAGTTTTGCTTTCTTTACTTTCATGTTGCAAATAAAGAAAAGAAAAAGAGAAAGAAAGCAAATAAAAGAAAGGAAATAAATCAATAAGATCATATACTAATCCTATGGTAGGTGATAGCACCACATAAGGAAAAGTACAAGTAAGAAAATTTTATTAGAGATTGGCAAACATAGCATTAGTCAGTGATCCAACTCATGAAAGAATTAATAAGGGAAGGGAAGATTCACATATAAATATACTATCCTAGAAATCTTTTGTGATTGTGAGCCCTCATCAAAATATTATATGCCAAAATTGTTGACGTTGGACAAGGAAGACAACGTACTGGTTTATGTTTGTTTATATTCACATAGAAGTCATATTGTCATAGATCCTTTAACATGTGGTGCTTTCCCCCTATATTTGCTAGCAAAAATTCCGCACTAAGTAGAGATACTACTTGTGCATCCAAAAACCCTTAAACCCAAATCTTTTTCAAGTGTCCATCATCCTACCTAGGGATTGAGCAAGATCCCTCAAGTAAGTTGTCATCGGTGCAAAAAGGCAATGAAAATTGCTTCTAAATGTGTGAGATTGTTTAGTGTAAGAGAAAATTGAGGGTTGCACGAACTTGGATGACAAAGAATAAAAGCGATAGACTGCATAATAAAGTTTGTCATCTTAAGGGGCAATGTAACGTGACGTTCTTTTGCACTAAGGGATTGAGCATACAAACAAATAAGCGCATGACAACCTCTGCTTCCCTCTGCGAAGGGCTTATCTTTTACTTTTATGTATTTACTTTGATGCAAAGAGTCAAAGTTTCCCTTATATTCCTTTTTATTTTCTCTTTTGGCAAGCATCATGTGGTGAGGAAAGATCTAGGCACATATGTCCAGTTGAATATAGACAGATTGAGTTATTATTGTTGACATCACCCTTGAGGCGAGTATGATGGGCGGCGAAACTATAAGCCCCTATCTTTCTATGTGTCCGGTTGAAACGTTTTGCTCATGTGTACTCGGTGAGTGTTAGCAATCATAGAAGACTATATGATGGTTGAGTATGTGGACTTGCTTAAAGGCTCCGATACATGACCCTTCCTGAAAAGATGATGAATTGTAGTTGCAAAGTTGACTGAGAACATAGTTTGTTGGTTTCTAATAGAGTTTTTGCTTTATACTTCAATTATGTGATGAACTCTTACTTATTCATGGGAAGTGTATGATAAAAGTTATATAATAAAAATATTATGCTTAAACTTGCTGTTGTTATAATATTCAACATGATGCTTCTATGTCCGTATTTTGTTTTTATCGAGACCTCTCTCTCAAAGCATGTGGACATGTTTTTCGATTTCGGCTTTTGCTTGAGGACAAGCGAGGTCTAAGCATGGGGGAGTTGATACGTCCATTTTGCATCATGTTTTCTTACTGTTATTTATAATGTTTTTATCCATAATAATGCTTTTTGGAGTAATTCTAATGCCTTTTCTCTCATAATTTGCAAGGTACACACCAAGAGGGAGAATTTCGGCAGTTGGAAATCTGGACCTAAAAAGCTACATCAGGCCACCAACTCTGCACAACTCCAAATGAGCTGAAACTTCACGGAGATTTTTTATGGATTATTTAAGAAATAATGGAGCCAATAAACACTAGAGGGGCCACCAGGTGGACACAACCCACCTGGGCGCGCCAAGCCCCCCAGGCGCGCCCTGGTAGGTTGTGGCCTCCTCGGCCCACCTCCGGTGCCCATCTTCTGGTATATATGTCATTTTGACCTAGAAAAAAAATAAGGAGAAGACTTTCGGGGCGGAGCACCACTGTCTCGAGGCGGAACTTGGGCAGGAGCACTTTTGCCCTCCGGCGGAGCGATTCTGCTGGGGGAACTTCCCTCCCGGAGGGGGAAATCATCGTCATCATCATCACCAACAACTCTCCCATCTCGGGGAGGGCAATCTCCATCAACATCTTCACCAGCACCATCTCATCTCAAACCCTAGTTCATCTCTTGTATTCAATCTTGTTACCGGAACTATAGATTGTTGCTAGGGGTTGACTAGTAGTGTTGATTACATCTTGTAGTTGATTACTATATGGTTTATTTGGTGGAAGATTATATGTTCAGATCCATGATGCTATTTAATACTCCTCTGATCATGAGCATGTTTATTATTTGTGAGTAGTTACTTTTGTTCTTGAGGTCACGGGATAAATCATGTTGCAAGTAATCATGTCGCTACTTACAGTTTTAGCACTTGCAGACATTACCTTACTGAAAAATACTTGCCATTTCCTGTCTGCTCCTCGTTGGGTTCGACACTCTTACTTATCGAAAAGAGCTACAATTGATCCCCTATACTCCTAGGTCATCAAGGCTATTTTCTGGCGCCGTTGCCGGGGAGTGAAGCGCCTTTGGTAAGTGTGCTGAAATTTATTGTCACTTGTTACTATGGAAAATAATCCTTTGAGCGGTTTGTTCGGGATATCTTCACCTCATCCAGAACCACAATTAGTCACCCCTCAACCTACTGCACCTACTGAAAATATTGAATATGAAATTCCTTCGGGTATGGTAGAACAACTGCTAGCTAATCCTTATGCAGGAGATGGAACAGAACATCCTGATATGCACTTGATATATGTAGAACAAATTTGTGGATTGTTTAAGCTTGTAGGTTTACCCGGAGATGAGGTGATGAAAAAGGTTTTCCCTTTATCTTTGAAAGGAAAAGCATTGTCATGGTATAGGCTATGTGATGATATTGGATCATGGAATTGGAATCGCTTAAAATTGGAGTTCCATCAAAATTTTTATCCTATGCATCTAGTTCATCATGATCGGAATTATATATATATTTTTGGCCTCGTGAAGGAGAAAGTATCGCTCTAGCTTGGGGGAGGCTTAAGTCAATGTTATATTCATGCCCCAATCATGAGCTCTCAAGAGAAATTATTATTCAGAACTTTTATGCTCGGCTTTCTCATAATGATCAAACCATGCTGGATACTTCTTGTGCTGGTTCTTTTATGAAGAAAACTATTGAATTCTGGTGGGATCTTTTGGAAAGAATTAAACGCAACTCTGAAGATTGGGAACTCGATGAAGGTAAAGAGTCAGGTATAAAGCTTAAGTATGATTATGTTAAATCTTTTATGGATACTTTGTGAATCTCGATTACAGAAACTTTTCAACAAAAATAATTATCCCCTTGTACAAATCCATTGTATTATAAAAATAATGTGCCAAGCTTTGCCTTTAGGATGATTAGATTGCTTGTTGGTTTGTGCGGTGCAAAATACAAACTTTGGATGTAGTGTGCGATTTTACATTTTTTACTGGAACGTCAAACTGTTCTGAAACTTTTTGCACTGTATTTCTATACAAATTTTTTATTTTTCCTAAAAAAATTCAGAATTTTTGAAGTACCAGAACTATGGTGAATGTTAAGATTACTACAGATTGTCCTGTTTAAGACAGATTCTGTTTTTGATGCATTGTTTTGCTTGTTTTGATGAAACTATTGATTCTATTAGTGGATTAAGCCATGAAAAAGTTATATTATAGCAGCTATAATGCAAAAAAATATGAGTTGGTTTGCAACAGTACTTAGAGTAGTGATTTGCTTTATTATACTAACGGATCTTACCGAGTTTTGTTGAGTTTTGTGTGGATGAAGTGATCAAGGATCGAGGAGGTCTCGATATGAGGAGAAGGAGGAGAGGCAAGAGCTCAAGCTTGGGGATGCCTAAGGCACACCAAGTAAATATTCAAGGAGACTCAAGGGTCTAAGCTTGGGGATGCCCCGGAAGGCATCCCATCTTTCTTCAACAAGTATCGGTATGTTTTTGGTTTCGTTTCATTCGCGTGATATGTGAAATCTTGGAGCGTCTTTTGTGTTTATTTTTCACTTTTCTTTTATGCACCATGCTGGTATGAGATAGTCCATGGTTTATTTGTAGAATGCTCATTGCACTTCACTTATATCTTTTGAGTATGGCCTTGTAGAATGCTTCATGTGCTTCACTTATATCATTTGAAGTTTGGATTGCATGTTTCTCTTCACATAGAAAACCGTTATTTGCAGAATGCTCTTTTGCGTCACTTATATTTGTTAGAGCATGGTCTTTTTAGAAAGAATTAAACTCTCATGCTTCACTTATATCTATTTAGAGAGTCAAAAGGAATTGGTCAATTGCATGGTTAGTCATAAAATCCTACATAAAACTTATGGATCACTGAATATGATATGTTTGATTCCTTGCAATAGTTTTGCGATATAGAGATGGAATATGTGGGAGGTACTAGTAAATGGTTGTGTTTAGTAAGAATATTAGTGTTAAGGTTTGTGATCCCGAAGCATGCACGTATAGTCTCTCGTTATGCTATGAAGTTGGAGGATTATTTATTATTGATTGTCTTCCTTATGAGTGGCGGTCGGGGACGAGCGATGGTCTTTTCCTGCCAATCTATCCCCCTAGGGGCATGCGTAGTAGTACTTTGCTTCGAGGGCTAATAAACTTTTGCAATAAGTATATGAGTTCTTTATGACTAATGTGAGTCCATGGATTATACACACTCTTACCTTTTCGCAATTTGCTAGCCTCTACGGCACCGTGCATTGCCCTTTCTCACCTCGAGACGTGGTGCAAACTTCACAGGTGCACCCAAACCCCGTGATATGATACGCTCTATCACACATAAGCCTTATTATATCTTCCTCAAAACAGCCACCATACCTACCTATTATGGCTTTTCCATGGCCATTCCGAGATATATGCCATGCAAGTTCCATCGCTTCTGTTTGATGACTTGAGCATTTATTGTCATATTGTTTTGCATGATCATATAGCTGACATAGTAGTTGTGGCACAGCCACCGTTCATCTATTTTTATACATGTTACGCTAGATCATTACACATCCTGGTACATTGCCAGAGGCATTCATATAGAGTCATATTTTGTCATAGGTATCAAGTTGTAATTTTTATTTATTTTGAGTTATAAGTAAATAGAATTGTGATGATCATCATTATTCATTTTTAGAGCAGTGCCCCAGTGAGGAAAGGATGATGGAGACTATGATTCCCCCACAAGTCGGGATGAGACTCCGGATATGAGAGAAAAATAAAAAGAAAAAAGAAAAAAAGAAAAAAAGAAAAAAAGGAAAGAAAGAAAGAAAAAAAGAAAATAAAAAGAAAAAGAAAAAGGAAAAAAATTAATAAAAAAGAGAGAAGCGGCATTGTTAGTATCCTTTACCACACTTGTGCTTTAAAGTAGCACCATGTTTCTCATATTTGAGAGTCTCCTATGTTATCACTTTCATAAACTAGTGGGAATTTTTCATTATAGGATTAGATGCACACCCACTTAGTTTTCATATTGAGCTTTCATACACTTATAGCTCTTAGTGCATTCGTTGCATGGCAATACCTACTCCTCGCATTGATATCAATTGATGGGCATCGCCATAGCCCGTTGGTTAGCCGCGTCGATGTGAGACTTTCTTACTTTTTTGTCTTCTATATGTTTACCCCTATCATCATACTCTATTCCACCTGTAGTGCTATATCCATGGCTCGCGCTCATGTATTGCGTGAGGGTTGAAAAAGCTGAAGCGCGTTAAAAAGTATGAACCAATTGCTCGGCTTGTCATCGAGGTTGTGAATGATAAATACTTTGTGTTAAGAAGACAGAGCATGACAAGACTATATGATTTTGTAGGGATAACTTTCTTTAGCGTGGATATTTTGAAAGACATGATTGTTTGCTGGGATGCCTGAGTATTGATGTCTTTATGTCAAATTATAGACTATTGCTTTGAATTACTTATGTCTTAATATTCATGCCATGACTAGACATATGATCAAGTTTATATTAGGTAGTATTCCACATCAAAAATTATCTTTTTTATCATTTACTTGGTCGAGGACGAGCAGGAATTAATCTTGGGGATGCTGATACGTCTCCGTCGTATCTATAATTTTTGATTGTTTCATGCCAATATTATACAACTTTCACATATTTTTGGCACCTTTTTATATGATTTATTGGACTAACCTATTGATCCAGTGCCAAGTGCCAGTTCCTGTTTTTTGCATGTTTATTGTATCGCAGAAAATCCATATCAAACGAAGTCCAAATGCAATAAAATTTCACGGAGAATTATTTTGGAATATATGTGATTTTTGGGAGTTGGAATCACCGCAAATGGACGCCCAGACAACCCACAAGACACCAGGGCACGCCAGAGGCCCCTGGCGCGTGGTGGTGGGTTGTGCTCACCTCGTACGTCGGTTGGAGCTCTACTTTGGGCGCAAGGAAGCTTATATCTGGAAACAATTGTGTTAAAATCTCGGCGCAATCGGAGTTACGGATCTCTGGGAATATAAGAAACGGTTTTCGGGCAGATCAGGGGAGCGTGAAACAGAAGAGAACAGAGAGGGACATCCAATCTCGGAGGGGCTCTCGCCCCTCCGCCGCCATGGAGACCATGGACCAGAGGGGTAACCCTCCTCCCATCTAGGGGGGGCAAGGAAGAAGAAGAAGAAGAAGGAGGGGGCTCTCTCCCCCTCGCTTTCGGTGGCGCCGGAGTGCCACCGGGGCAATAATCGGGACGGTGATCTACATCAACAATCCTGCTACCATCAACACCAATCTCTCCCCCTCTATGCAGCGGTGTAACACCCCTTCTCCCCACTGTAATCTCTACTTAAACGTGGTGCTCAACTCCATATATTATATCCCAATGATCTATGGTTATCCTAGGATGTTTGAGTAGATCCATTTTGTCCTATGGCTTAATCATGATCTTGGTTGGTATGATTGTATATTTTATTTATGGTGCTGCCCTATGGTTCCCTCCGTCTTGCGCAAACGTGAGGGGCCCTCGCTGTAGGGTGTTGCAATATGTTCATGGTTTACTTATTGTCAGTGTTGCGGGGGTGACAGCAGCCTAAACGCGGATAAGTGGGTTATGGCGTATGGGAGTAAAGAGGACTTGATACTTAATGCTATGGTTGGGTTTCACGACCTTAATGATCTTTAGTAGTTGTGGATGCTTGCTAGAGTTCCAATCATAAGTGCATATGATCCAAGTAGAGAAAGTATGTTAGCTCATGCCTCTCCCTCATATAAAATTGCAAGAATGATTACCGGTACTTGTTATCGATTGCCTAGGGACAAATGACTTTCTTATTGACAAAAGTTATCTACTTTTATTACCTTGCAATTTATCCGTAGTTTTATTCTCGCAAAGTACTCGTAGTCTTATTCTTGCAAAATAGTTTCATACTTGTTTTAGGTAAAGCAAACGTTAAGTGCGCCTAGAGTTGTATCGGTGGTCGATAGAACTTGAGGGAATATTCACTACAAAAAAAAGACACATCCGTGACATTTTGGGCCGAACGAATTTTTTTCTGTCATACATATGACACTTCTATGACGATAATTGTGACAAAACCCGGTATCATCGTAGATGTGGTGGGCTCCTACTTCTATGACAAAAAATCATGACAGAAAATGGGCTTTTCGTCCTGGGCGGGCCGGAGATGCAGCTGCATGACATTCTTTGGGCCGTCCATGACGGAAAAAACCGTGGTAGAAGCGAGGGCGAGGAAAATTTCGGGGAGTTCCCGGTTACGGTGGGAGGTCGGGGGCCGAGCGATGCGCGTTTCTCTCGTACACGTACGCGCGCGTGTGCGAGGCGTTGGCTCTAACTGAACCCGAGCGATTGCACTGCAGGCTACGCGTTACTGAACCCGAGCGATTGATCGATGGCTGTTAGCTGAACCCGATTGAGCGATTCCTTCGCTACTGCTACTAACTGAAGCCGATCGATGCTGCCTCTGGGCTGAACAGTGAGCGTTGCGTGGGGGGGGGGGGTTGGATGAACAGTGAGCGGTGGCGTTGCCTCTGGATGAATAGGACCCTGTGGTGTGGAGGGCTGGATGAACAGTAGATGGTGGAGGGGTGCCCGTGGAGGGGTGGTTGAACAGGACCCCGTGGTGTGGAGGGCTGGATGAACAGTAGACGGTGGAGGGGTGCCCGTGGAGGGGTGGTGGAACAGTAGCCGGTGGAGTAGCGCACGATGGAGGCTGGATGAACATTAGCCCGTGGAGGCTGGAGGAGGTCGATGGTAGCCCGTGGAGGCTGGAGGAGGTCGACAGTGGAGATGAACAATATCCCGTGGAGTCCCGTTTTGCGGTACGCCACACCCCTCCCGATGAACAAGACCCCCGTTTCGACCGTAGGAGGTCCGTTTCCTCCGTTTTGCGGTACGCCACACCCCTCCCGATCAACAAGACCCCCGTTTCGACCGTAGGAGGTCCGTTTCCTCCGTTCTGCGGTACGCCACACCCCTCTCGATCAACAAGACCCCTGTTTCGACCGTAGGAGGTCCGTTTCCTCCGTTCTGCGGTACGCCAGGCCTCATTTCCATCGCGTGTTCCGTCCAAGCCCTCCCGATGAACACGACCACGCATTCCGTTCCGACCTAGCCGGTTGGCTCCCACGCGTTCCGTTGCCTCCCGATGAACACGACGCATTCCGTTGCCTCCCCATGAACACGACGCATTTCGTTGCCTCCCCATGAACACGACGCATTCTGTTGCCTCCCCATGAACACGACGACGATGCTGTTTCTCCGTTCCGACCCAGCCATGTACACGAGCCCTGGTCGTACGTATGCGCGAGTAGGCGTTCGAGACCCCGCCCGTATGTACACATACGTGGCCGTATTTTCTTTCTTGCACCCTGGCCGCTGTACGTACGTGTACATGCTACGTGCGCGCCTCTACTACGACACATACGCGCCTCTACTACGACACGTGCGCGCCTCTACATCCACCAGTATATCTGTACGTACACGTTCGCGACCAGAATGACAATGCTACGTACGCTTCGACCAGGTGGGTCCCGACTGTCAGGCACTTCCTTGCGTGCGAAGATGTAGCTGGTGGGTCCCAGTAGTCAGGGGGGCGAATCGTTTTGTTTTTTTGCCCGGACGCACTTCCTTGTGTGCGAAGGTGTAGCTGGTGGGTCCCAGCAGTCAGGGGGGAAACGTTTTTTCACGAAATACGGTGGCCCGTCCGGTGGGTCCCTGCTGTAAGTTGGAGGAATAATTATTTTGCACATAATAAGGAGGCACTTCCTTGCTGCGGTCGTGGACCCAGCTGTCAGCCTCTCCACGTACAGTCCACGTCCGATCGAAGCCGTTCCTTGACCACGTTGACCACGCCGTGCCGAGAGCACCAGGGCGGTGGACGACGGCGAGGCCTAGGAAGGGGACGACGCGGAGCCGGGGAAGACGCGGCAGTGGATGCCCACGCGTAGAGGAGTACGAGGGTTCACTGGTTCGCTGCGGTGTGAGGTTGCCGTCGCCGCAGAATAACAGGGGGTGTGGGTGAGTAGAGGGATGGCCTGGCCAGCGGTGGGAGTAGTAGGGGGCGATGAGGCCTCCACCGCATCGCAGCCGGCCACGGGAGGCAGGAGCACGAGGCACGATCGACGCTGGTTTGGGCTGCTGGAGCAAGAAGACCAGAGGTTGAAGAAGCACTACGGCCATTGGATGGACATCGTACGGTCACTAGAGCTAGAATCGTGCATATTGACTAAGTTGACAAAGCCCTCCGTCCCCGTCAACTTAGTAGGCCCACAAGTCAGCCTGCCACTATACTGGGTCCCAGCTAACAGGGGGAGTATTCATTTTTTTCTGCGTAATAAGGAGGCACTTCCTTGCGTGCGAAGATATAGCTGGTGGGTCTGAGCTGTCAGCGGCGGTAACGTTTTTTTTGCGAAATACAGAGGCCCTTTCGGTGGGTCCCTGATGTCCGGTGGAGGAATCATTATTTTGCGCTTAATAAGGAGGCATTTCCTTGCGTGCGGCCATGGACCCAGCTGTCGGCCTCTCCACGTACAGTCCACTTCAGATGCATGTCTGTCATTGACCACGTGGACCAGGCCGCGCCGAGAGCACTAGGGCGGTGGACAACGGCGAGGCCTAGGAAGGGAACGACACGGAGGCAGGGAAGACTCGGCAGTTGTTTCCCACGCAGAGGGGAGTACGAATGTACGAGGGTTTACTGGTTCGTCTGCCGTCGCCGAAGAATAAAAGCAGGTGTGGGTGAGTAGAGGGATGGCTAGGTTAGCGATGGGAGTACGGTGGGGCAGTGAGGCCTGCGCGGTAGCAGAGCCGACCGCGGGGAGGAGGGATTAGGCAGTCCCGCCGGCGCTTGTTTGAGCGGCTGGACCAGGAAGAGCAGAGATTGAAGAAGCACGACGGCCGTTGGATGGACATCGTACGGTCACTGGAGCTAGAATCGTTCATATTGACTAAGTTGACAAAGCCCTCCGTCCCCGTCAACTTAGTAGGCCCACAGGTCAGCCTCCCACCATGGTGGGTCCCAGCTAGCAGGGGGAGTATCCATTTCTCTGTGCGTAATAAGGAGGCACTTCCGGTGGGTCCGAGCTGACAGCGGGGGGGGGGGGGGGCGTTTTTTTCGCGAAATACGGTGGTCCGTCCAGTGGGTCCCAGCAGTTAGGGGCAAACGTTTTTTTTCACGAAATACAGTGGCCCGTCTGGTGGGTGTAGGGGAACGCAGCAGAAACAAAAAAATTCCGACCTACGCACCAGCCCAGGACCACTATGGAGACTGCATACAAGGTTTGATCTTTTTCGTTACCGACTCGTAGCGCAGCGGGAAGTAGAGTCGATGACGATCGGCGGTGCAGATCCCCGCAGCTAGGATTTACAACCTCCCAACCGCGAGGATGTATACCCTCATCTGCTTCTCAGACAGCCCTCCGGGAGGCGGTCGAACAGCCCCCCGGACGGTGTCGCGGACAGCCCTTCGGGAGGACCTTCGAAACTCGAACGGTCACTCGGACAGCCCTTCGGGAGGACCTTCGAAACTCGGACGGTCACACGGATAGCCCTTCGAGAGGCACTCACGAACTCAGACCGAAACTACGATCTCTCTACAGAGTTGCACACATACGGTGTCATCTATCCGGCAGGGCTTCGCCGTCCAGAACTAGTTCCACCGGAACCCAGACAACCTTTCGGCTCTACGAAACTATTTCGCTAGGAGGGAGAGAGAAGCCAGATCATGCATGGCACTTGTATGTGAGAAGGGATGATCCTTTAGGCAGCCCCCTCCACCCCTATTTATAGGCCAAGCCCAAGGGTGGCTTCTCCAAGAAGCCAAGGGGGGAAATACCAAAAAGGCCCTCAAGGTGGCTTCTCCAAGAAGCCAAGCAAAAAGCACTTTCACTATTCATGACGACATTTTTCAGCGTCCGTTCGAACTGAAAATATTTATGTGGGCTCAGAACATTTCCAGTACCCACTACAATAATTTTCAACGCGTTCCGAAACAATTCCGGTTTAGTGATTTTCATCTGCGAAAAGCAAACAAGAATGCGTTTTCACTATTCATGAAGACAATTTTTCGCGTCCACTAAATCCGAAAATATTTCTGTGGGTCTTAGAATAATTCCAGTACCCACTAAAATGATTTTGGATTCGTTCTGAAAGAATTTCAGATTAGTGAATTTCATGTGCGAAAAACAGCCAAAGCGGTACCGGCAGCTCCGAAACATTTTCGGTTTTTATTTCTGAAAATTCCAAAAAGTTTCCAGAATGATTCTGGCACCCTCCAAGAATTATCAGGCATGTGCCGAAACCATTTTGACTTAATGGCATACCCCGAAACAACTTTTTCGGTTTCACCGAAACTCATCCGGTGACCTCTCTCTGCGGTACGATTCCGCTGTCCGAAACTTCTCGGTGTCCGAAACTTTTTTGGTGATTTTCTCTCAGACTCCCTGTCTAGTATTCAGCAGATAGATGACCCTTAAGCGTGTGACCCTATAGGTTCGGTGAAGTATAGACATGACCTGGAACCCCTTCCAATCAATGATCAACATTGGAGCCGTGGACACCCATATTGATCCCTATACCCACACGAATTAATATTCGATTGAACCTCTAGTTGAGGTGAGCTATTCCTGTTGCTTCACGATATATCACAAACACCTGAGATGAGATTTATTGCATCCCCGTGGGCCAACACTTTGTCCACTATGCAAGTTACCTCGTTACCGGTTTTGTTCTCTTTTCTCGTTTCGTGTTCCGGCATCCCCGTGATCAAATCACAAAGTGTCTGGCCAGACGATGATGGACACCGTAACACCGAGTGGGCCCGAGTATATCTCTCCATCGTCGGAGGAGCAAATCCCAATCTCGAGCTATCAAGTTACTTAACATACTTTCCCATGAACCCGTAAGCCGCCGTAATAGCCATCCAGTTACGGATGACGTTTAACAAACCCCAAAGTTCATGAAGCAAGCATGAAGAAACTCGATAGTCTCATGGTCTAAGGAATTATGCAAACATTAACTATCTCTGTGTTATAAACCATTAACTTGTGACGAATGTATCTCATAGCATAACATCAATTCGGGTCGATTCAACACGAATGTCCTTCCTGACATTGTGCCCTCAAAGTTGCTTGGCATAGACATACCCATGATTGGGAAAACATAATCATCATGCAACACTTGAGCTAGTCTTAGAGGCACGACTAGGAATACATTTTACCGTTTATTATTCCACACGTGCATATGGGTTCTCCCCAGAGCCTTTATGGATATACGGGCTCGGGAACCACAGCAGTTATAGCATGGAACATAAACATAATTATGAACAAGGAGATAATCAATAACATTTATTATTTCCTCTAGGGCATATCTCCTACAAACTCCCACTTGCACTAGAGACAATAATCTAGCTTATGCTAATGCACTTCACACCTGTGGCACACCGGTGTAAATATGCTTTGCTTGTGGTATAGCCTGATGTCCAACGGATCTGACGACTTCAGTTACGTGTGTATCTTTGCATGTCCTCGCGTTTCCACGTTTTCACAAAATTCATATTTTGTGTGGACTTGGCTTTGTATGTATGTGAATCACAGGTCGAACCTGGATTCCTCAGACTGAGTTATGGAGCAACTACCTGCAGTAGTGTCCCATTGTCAAAAGCCATCTTGGAACTATACTAAGTTCATGAATGAACTATATGATTCAACATCTTCTTTGTCGCTTCTAAAGCGTCAACATACTTAGCCCTTGTTATAGAATTCGCCACAGTAACTAGTTTGAACAAATTCCAACTAACTGTGCCACCACATTGTGTGTTACACAAAACCCTTAATTTAAATCGAAAATCGCATGGAGAAAAGATGAAGACTGTATCGATGTAACATTTTACAACAAACTCTTCATGATCTCTGCTTGCGAGAAAACCATGTCATCATTACTTACTCTAGTACTCTGTGACATCTTTCACTGTTGTCCCATGATCAGTAATTTGATCACTTTGGTATCCATACTCGCAACACCTTGGGAGTATCGGGCATATCTGGTTGTTTTACATACCATGGAATACATGATTAATCCAAACACAAAAGTGTGTGGAATCTGCATCATGTATTTTACTCATCAGTGTTTTGGGACACCGAGTCTTGCAAAAACTCTTTCCATGTGACTTTGGTAAGAATCACTCCTTGGCATTTTAAATGCTAAAAGGTTTTAGCATCTTGTCAATATTTATTCATTGCTTAGCCCCATTAGGTAAATCTATCTCCATAGATCATCATGCCTAATATTGAGGCTATTTAGCCTAAGCACTTCATCGAAAAACTATTTTCAAATGAAGTCCTAATTTGTGTCAAGAAATTTATTTCCAATTACCAATGTGCCAAGCACATAAGGTTTTTAGAAATATTATTACGCTCCCACTTACTTTCTTGAATTACAAGCATCTTCGTTACCCATTGATGAAGTCAAAACCACTTTGACCATTTCATCAAAACACGAAGATTCCAACTCCATTTTGCTCTCTTCTATCCATTGCTGGAACTCTGAAGTTTGCATACCTACTAGCATCCTCTGGATCGACAAATTACTTTGGACTCTATCATATACAAGTCCTAGCTTTCATTTCTATCAGATGGAAATCCTTTTATCATCCATGTTTCATATCTCATGATTGAAATATGTATTAATTGCTAGTTCAACCCGAACCGACTTTAAGCATCGCTATGATGAAAACAACCTCATCGTAGTCAACTCTTGAACTTGTTATTTCAACAAGTCGAGCTTTATGGATAAAACATTTTATCCGTATCAGTTTTAAGTTCCATAAATATTCGTTAGACTCTAAGTCTTCCGAAAGGTGTATCAAGGTTTTAATCTTGAATCATTTATATGGAAACTAACTCGGGTTGTATTGGCATTTAGCCAATTCCGGAGTCAGGGCCCATCAATGCTTCCTTTTGTATCGTAGGTAGAATGTTGTCTAACAACAATATCTCGTTTGCGCACCTGAGAGGTTTGCACGAGCCTTGCCTACGTGGTTCAGCTGCAAGTTCGACCGAAGTTCATACATTTTATTGTAGAGACTTCCGTATCAGTTGCAGTAGGAAACTCTGGAATTACTTCCAAGGTCTCTTTCCTTTGATCTGATGACGTAGATACTGTTTATCTCGTCGAGTTGCACTATTCTCCCACTCACCTTTTTGAAAGAACCATTCTCTTTAAAAGCACACCGTTTCGCAGCAAAACTATTTGCCTCGGTATAGTGAGGGAGGAATACCCAACATTTTGGTATAACCTACAAAGTAGCACTTGTCTGATTTGGAATAGATTTGTAACCTTTTACACAAGCCCCATATTCCAAATGTTAAGAAAAGATATAAGATGGTTGGGCATACCATACCATGGCTTCATTTCAACAGACCCGATGTAGCTCTTTTCAGCGTAAAAGCCGCAGTCTCTAAATCATCACTTTAAAAGGGATAATGGCAAATTTATTTATGTCATCTTTGACCTTACCATGTCATAAATGGTTTGATTACATCTCCACGGACTTTCCACTTGCAGTGGTGTTCCGGGAGGTGCAAGTTATGAAACCCCTTTCACAACTCATCAGACATTCGCTAAACATGTAACTCAAATATTCCTTTGTGCAATCAAATTGCAGAAATATAATTTTCTTGTTACAATAACTTCTACTTCATTTTTGAGAACCTTTCGAATGATTTCAAAAGATCCAGACTTACGTCTCATCAAGTAAATATCCATATATCTACTTGAGTCATTTCTGAAGATAAATAAATCCACCACTAACAACACTTATCGGACTACACACATCAAATGTATGATCACTAATAAGTTTGTTGTTCGTTCCTTATGGCCTGTGAACGGTATTTTAGTCACTTCACTTTTCGGAGGAAAGTTGCAAGTGTCAGATGATTCAAAATAAAAAAGACTTCAAAATCCATCATAATGGAATTTTCCATGCGGGTTTCTCCAATGTGACCAAATGTAGTGCCACACTTGTGTGGTATTCTTTTAGTCTTGCGACATTTAGCGTCAGTGTTATGGATGTATCATATTACCCTCAATATTCATAACATACGTCCCATCGATGATGGAAGTATGGCCCTTATGTTATTCATAATACTTAACAACAATTGTTGTTTTTATGAACAACTCTTTTGCAACAAACATTGTGCAATGGGCTAGAGTGTATGAAACTCTAAAATGAATTATGAAAGTAAACCCAGAGGTATTGTATTATTATCAATATTCATAACATACATCTCATTCATAATGAAAGTATGGCCCTTGTGTTATTCATAACATCGAACATAAAAAGTTCTCTTATGAACAACCTTCTTGCAAGATACCTTATGCAATGGGATAGAGTTTGTAAAACTCTAAATGAATTATGAAAATAAATACAGACGGCAATACACCGATGGAAGGTATAGTAACATTTACTATGTTCCCTGTGTATACCTTAATCTCATTTCTAGCTAGTCTTTCAGGCCATAGTAGTTCTTACATCGAGTTGCAACAGAATGCAATCGAGCGGGCATTTTTGTGATGAACTCACAATACCCAAGAATTAGTGATTAACATGTTTAACCATAATTCGCAAGAACTATATCTTTGACCAGCCTTCTATACATCAAAAACTTGTATGACATTCATACATGAGCTGGATATTCCAGTCTTCTTTCCTTTTGCCTTTGTACTTCTAACAGTTTAACTTTTAGTATTTCTCCTACTCTCAGAAGAAGCACCCAACTTAAGAGTGGCATTAGCCCCGGACTTCCTAGGCGTGTAAGTCATACTAACACCCTTTGGACACTTCCTTTCTCTTTAAGTTGTTGTTTTATTCACCTTTCCTTATATGACAGGCGTTCTTCTGGATCCCTTTCCCAACAGTCAAATGCATAGTAAACACTTTTACTAATACTTGCAAACAAACATTGCTTTGTTTGTATCTGAAAATGATTTTCAGTTCCATGAATATAATATAACTATCCCAACTTTCAAAGTTTGGGTTTCATGGAAGCAAACATATTCCACTTGACCGTAACATAATTCTAGCTTTTGGATCGAAGGACGAGAGTCACATGATCCATAGCATTAGCGGGAGGATACGGAAAGCATGCGATAGGACAAAGTCCTTCTCGACACTTTTGAGGACAATCCTCATATTACGTTACCAATCGTAAAGTTTTAACCAGATATTTAACAGCTATTCAGTTTTAACAGGGAAGGTGGAAATGCGAGCCATTATTCTACAACTATTATGCAAGAAACACTTAGACAGTGTTCATAATTAATTGCACTGAGAATTAAACATGTTAATTCAACAGTGCGCTCCCACTCAAATCAATATCTCTCACAATTAATTTTGAGTGATACAAGATCCAGACTTCAATTCATCGCCATAGAATCATCATCTCATAACAGGAATTTTAATCGGTAGGCCAACTTGCCGATCACATCTCTATGTGACTCTTGCTCATCTTTCGATGCGTGTGTTCCGAGCTCAGGACGATCCTGCCATGAACGTCAAGACAACCAAGTGATCTTGCTGCGAGGTCTGACCTCACCCGCCTCACACTTCCCTAATCGTTCGTACCCATGCATCCATGGCGCACCCTGAAAAGATAGGTGCCGTGACGGTGCTACACTTGGGAGAACACTAACTACTTGATATTTTAAGTGAGAGATCACCCTAATAAAAGCGACTACCGCACAATCAAGAAGGGTGCATCATAAGGGATAAACATCTCAGGCAATTCATAATAGCATGATATGGTAGCCCTTTCTGACGGAGAAGTATTTCATTTCTTCGTCTTCGGCATTCGCGTCGGTGTTCACCTTCGCGAAGATTGCCACCACCTTGTCGATGCACCAGATAATATTGCAATCTCTATAGCTAACAAAATAATGCATTACAACAAGGTTGACACGCAGGTCATTAAAGTGCAATCATATGGCTCCAGCCATCATGCCGAATCATGACACGCAGGTCATGTTAATCAAATTACATCATATAGTCATCTCATACATAATCGAATTAGTATGAGCACTGCTATACCACATCACATGCACATCCTGCAAAACCAAGTTAGACGCCTCTAATCGGTTTATGCAAAATTTATTTTACGTGGCTTCTAAGGTTTTGACTTAAACCGCAGCTACCAACATTTTATCATCAAGTATGATTATTCAGGTTGCTATATTAACATCTCGGGGTGTATGAAACACGGGATAATTAAATCCCGAGCCCCATACTAAACTTCATCATACGCATGACCCCCGTGCAGATCATATTTGCAATGCCCTTTCATCTGCAAATTTCATCTTTCTTTTGACTACGGGAGAACCCAAAGAACTGATAGCACTTCCATGATCAATCAGGATCATGGATTGCCAGAACTTTGTCAAATTCCACCATGCTGTCTCGAGATTGAGCAAACGCAAATTCTAGGAAAGCAACAAGAACGTCGGGTAATAGATTTCATCTGTCACCCGCATAAATAATTTTCAGCAATAGATCTCATCCACTCCGAAATTATATTATGCAATACCCATACATCTCTATGTATTCTAGATCGCAAGCTACATCTACGCATAGCACGGCTCATGATGCCACTGTAGGGGAACGCAGCAGAAAAAAAATTCCGACCTACGCACCAGCCCAGGACCACTATGGAGACTGCATACAAGGTTTGATCTTTTTCGTTACCGACTCGTAGCGCAGCGGGAAGTAGAGTCGATGACGATCGGCGGTGCAGATCCCCGCAGCTAGGATTTACAACCTCCCAACCGCGAGGATGTATACCCTCATCTGCTTCTCAGACAGACCTCCGGGAGGCGGTCGAACAGCCCCCCGGACGGTGTCGCGGACAGCCCTTCGGGAGGACCTTCGAAACTCGAACGGTCACTCGGACAGCCCTTCGGGAGGACCTTCAAAACTCGGACGGTCACACGGACAGCCCTTCGGGAGGCACTCACGAACTCAGACCGAAACTACGATCTCTCTACAGAGTTGCACACATATGGTGTCATCTATCCGGCAGGGCTTCGCCGTCCAGAACTAGTTCCCACCGGAATCCAGACAGCCTTTCGGCTCTACGAAACTATTTCGCTGGGAGGGAGAGAGAAGCCAGATCATGCATGGCACTTGTATGTGAGAAGGGATGATCCTTCAGGCAGCCCCCTCCACCCCTATTTATAGGCCAAGCCCAAGGGTGGCTTCTCCAAGAAGCCAAGGGGGGAAATACCAAAAAGGCCCTCAAGGTGGCTTCTCCAAGAAGCCAAGCAAAAAGCACTTTCACTATTCTTGACAACATTTTTCAGCGTCCGTTCGAACTGAAAATATTTATGTGGGCTCAGAACATTTCCAGTACCCACTAAAATAATTTTCAACGCGTTCCGAAACAATTTCGGTTTAGTGATTTTCATCTGCGAAAAGCAAACAAGAATGCGTTTTCACTATTCATGAAGACAATTTTTCGCGTCCACTAAATCCGAAAATATTTCTGTGGGTCTTAGAATAATTCCAGTACCCACTAAAATGATTTTGGATTCGTTCTGAAACAATTTCAGATTAGTGAATTTCATCTGCGAAAAATAGCCAAAGCGGTACCGGCAGCTCCGAAACATTTTTGGTTTTTATTTCTGAAAATTCCAAAAAGTTTCCAGAATGATTCTAGCACCCTCCAAGAATTATCAGGCATGTGCCGAAACCATTTTGACTTAATGGCATACCCCGAAACAACTTTTTCGGGTTCACCGAAACTCATCCGGTGACCTTTCTCTGCGGTACGATTCCGCTGTCCGAAACTTTTCGGTGTCCAAAACTTTTTCGGTGATTTTCTCTCAGACTCCCTGTCTAGTATTCAGCAGATAGATGACCCTTAAGCGTGTGACCCTATAGGTTCGGTGAAGTATAGACATGACCTGGAACCCCTTCCGATCAATGATCAACATCGGAGCCGTGGACACCCATATTGATCCCTATACCCACACGAATGAATATTCGAGTGAACCTCTAGTTGAGGTGAGATATTCCTGTTGCTTCACGATATATCACAAACACCTGAGGTGAGATTTATTGCATCCACGTGGGCCAACACTTTGTCCACTATGCAAGTTACCTCGTTACCGGTTTTGTTCTCTTTTCTCGTTTCGTGTTCCGGCATCCCCGTGATCAAATCACAAAGTGTCTGGCCAGACGATGATGGACACCGTAACACCGAGTGGGCCTGAGTATATCTCTCCATCGTCGGAGGAGCAAATCCCAATCTCGAGCTATCAAGTTACTTAACATACTTTCCCATGAACCCGTAAGCCGCCGTAATAGCCATCCAGTTACGGATGACGTTTAACAAACCCCAAAGTTCATGAAGCAAGCATGAAGAAACTCGATACTCTCATGGTCTAAGGAATTATGCAAACATTAACTATCTCTGTGTTATAAACCATTAACTTGTGACGAATGTATCTCATAGCATAACATCAATTCGGGTCGATTCAACACAAATGTCCTTCCTGACATTGTGCCCTCAAATTTCTTGGCATAGACATACCCATGATTGGGAAAACATAATAATCATGCAACACTTGAGCTAGTCTTAGAGGCACGACTAGGAATACATTTTACCGTTTATTATTCCACACGTGCATATGGGTTCTCCCCAGAGCCTTTATGGATATACGGGCTCGGGAACCACATCAGTTATAGCATGGAACATAAACATAATTATGAACAGGGAGATAATCAATAACATTTATTATTGCCTCTAGGGCATATCTCCTACAGTGGGTCCCAGCAGTCAGGGGGGAAACGTTTTTTCCATGAAATACTGGTGGCCCGTCCGGTGGGTCCCTGCTGTCAGGTGGAGGAATAATTATTTTGCGCGTAATAAGGAGGCACTTCCTTGCGGCTGCCGTGGACCCAGCTATCAGCCTCTCCATGTACAGTACTCTTCCGATGGAAGTCGGTCGTTGACCACATTGACCACGCCACGCCGAGAGCACCACGGCGGTGGACGACGGTGAGGCCTAGGAAGGGGACGACACGGAGCCGGGGAAGACGCAGCAGTGGATGCCCACGCGGAGAGGAGTACGAGGGTTCACTGGTTCGGCTGCGGTGTGAGGCTGCCATCGCTGCAGAATAACAGGGGGAGTGGGTGAGTGGAGGGATGGCCTGGCCAGCAGTGGGAGTAGTATGGGGACGGTGAGGCCTCCGTGGCAGCACGGCCAGCCACGGGAGGCAGGAGCATGCGGCACGACCGGCGCTGCTTTGGGCGGCTGGGGCAAGAAGACCAGAGGTTGAAGAAGCACTACGGCCGTTGGATGGACATCGTTGACCATGCCACGCCGAGAGCACCAGGGCGGTGGACAACGGCGAGGCCTACGAAGGGAATGACATGGAGCCGGGGAAGACACGACAGTGGCTGCCCATGCGGTGGAGAGTACGAGGGTTGACTGGTTCGGCTGCCGTCGCCGGAAAATAACAGGAGGTGTGGGTGAGTAGAGGGATAGACAGGCCAGGGATGCGAGTATGATGGGGCCGTGAGGCCTGCCCGGCAACACTGCCAGCCACGGGAGGCGGGAGCAGGCGGTTTCGACGGCGCTGGTTTGGGCGGCTGGGGCAGGAAGATCAGAGACTGAAGAAGCACGATTGCCGTTAGATTGACATCTAACGGTCTGACGCTGGTAGAGTCGATTGTTGACTAAGTTTCTTTTTTGAGGAACCTTGTGTATGCATGAACTTAGTAGGCCCACAAGTCAGCCTCCAAATCTGTGGCAGACAACATAAAGCCCATTTGCTATTTTTTATAATTTGCAGCCCATTTGCTAATTCTTAAGTAATTTATTACATCCCATTTTCTGCCCAGGACCACGGTCAAAGAGTTCAACCCTATTTTGCATATTTTGGGGGAGTCCGAACTGTTGTAATCCCGAAATGATAAACATTTTTTAAGAACTTATTGATTTGCCAAAAAAATCGTTTTGTTTTGTAAGCAAATAAGACGTGGGACAATTGAGTTGGTTTAAGGGAAAACCAGTGGTAAAAAAATTAGCGCTGGGTGGGAAAAAACAACAAAAATAAGGATGTAAATATGAAAAGGGAATTTTATGTGTTTTCAATATAATGATACGTGTATATGAACTAGTAAAACTATAGGTAGAGATTAGAAAACGGATGTAGGACATGCGTTTCAAGAGGAAAATAGAACTGGGCTGTGTGTTTGATTCAGTAAAAAAACTGCCTGCGGATGTTGTAAGACAAAATATAACTAACGCTGGCGGGCCAGAGGCTAGTAGATACCTGCTGGATCTTTGTGCCCCGTTGTCGTCATGGGATGGGCCTGTTAAAAACAAAACCAACCCTGGGCAGTCTACAGCCCAGTTGAAACTTGCTCGACCTGAAAAAACAATATACGTGCTCAATAAACGAGAGAATTCTGCAAGTACAGACTGATAACTGGGATGCAACACGGATATTGTTTTTTTATCGTGATAATAAGTGCATGCACTTGTTTCAAAAAAATTGGAGAACTGGGAATTTGAACGGCGGGTGCTTATGGTACCCATCAAATAAAAATCAGGTGCCTGAAAATTCGTTTCGAAACAAAAGATTCAGCTTTATATCCACGTCGACCCTCGGCATGATGGTTGGAAGCAAATGCAAGTTCATACCAAAAGATCGTTAACAACAATACCAACTTGCAGACGACAAGGTAGTACAACTACCAATACCAAACTAACTTATAATCTTTTTACTCCTGGCCCTAGTGTTCGTCTGGTAGAAAATCTTGCAGAGGACTAGCTCCCGCTCCTTCTCTTGCTCCAGGTCCCCGAGGTGGTACTGGTGCATCACCCAGTTGGTCCTCTGCTGGTCGAAGTTCTTGTTGGTGTGCAGCACCAGAACCTTTTTTGCCGCCCGTCTGCCGGCCGTTGACCATCACCGGCAAGGTATTGCCGGTCTTGTGCCACATCGCATGCATGCCGCACTCCGAATGTATCTTGCAACGCGTCCACGTGCCCCTTTTGAACGCCTGGAATTGTGCTGGAAGAAATGCTTCCTTAGGCCACTCAGTGTGATACCTGCAGTATTGTAGAATACAAGTTTTAGTGTACCTAGTTGGCATTTTCATAACATCTTTGGCATGTTGCAGTCACTTGTTTCACTTTTTATTAACTATCAAATTGTAATTGCTTCACCAGGTATGCGTCTAAAAAGAAAAATAGAGCTATAAACAAAGGAATATGTTTGTGCAAGTAGATGGCCGATCGGTGTCTTACCTGGAAGTTTCTCAGGTTGGGTGTAGCATATGCCGTGCTCGCTGTCGATGGTTGGTATGAACAAATCGATGAGAGACTGAAATCTCGCGCTGTCAGCACTCACTTTGGCCTCAAGGTGCTCGATCAGCTCCTGATCCGTGGGATCAAACTTGACGCCAGCCGGCAGCACCGGCCAATCCTTCTTCGACTTGCATCGGTAATTCCAGTTATGTGGTACTCAATGTATGATCAATCGACTGTTTTAAGTGAATGATGAAAGATTTAGACAGATAAGTGGTACTCCAAATCTGAAGTCCAGAATACCCGAACACGCCGCCGGGATTCTTGTGTCACCTCACGCGCAGCGTGTTGTCACGTCAATTCAATGTGTGGACATGATGAATAATTTGACCGATGTATACTAGTACTGCTACTGTACTACTTACTAGTCGTATTTAGTGTCACAATTTATACATAGGTTTAACTAACAAGTACGCACTTGAAGCTTAACTGATATATATGGCTTCTGCACAGCATCTCCATCATCATTATCAGTACATCCTACGCAAGTGAGTTAGGATGCACTTGATCCCAGGAAGGTATCTATCCCTCAAACCAGAGGAGTGCTTCAAACTAACAACAGTACATAATATCCAACAAAAGAGGGTCATGCTACAGCAGCAGAATACATGGCTCAGTCTAGATATCAGCACGAATCAAGTTGTGCATATTTGCTGTTGGCATGAACCACATCGCCGCATGTCGGGTTTGCAAAAGCCATCCATCGCATGGAAGCTTGATGCCTTTCACACACTGAAGATTATCTGGCAACAAGCTGTGTCGACGAATCTCTGGATATGGTGATTCATGAAACCCATGGTATGCTGTGTAAACACAGCCCCCCCTCGCGAATGGAAGTTGCATAGCACAGTAATCATCGCCGGTGATATGATCGATGATTGGTTGGATGATCGGATAATTGAGCCCGAGGAACAAGGAGTGGTTGCCGAGGCTGTAAACCCGCCTCCAGTTGAATACGCCTTGCCCAACGGAGCTGGGATCTTTCTCGAACACGAAGCAGCCATAGCCATCAATGTCACGAACACCCCACGCATTGTACTGCATGTGGTTTGATGTAATGGTTTGGTCAATTTGGTACGTGTGAATGAGCATCAAATGACCGTCGTCAGCTGAACGAGCGATAAACCACCACCCATCGGCTGGTATGATTCTAGGTCCTGGAATCATGAAGGCCAGCGCATTTGCGTCTGCTGCAACAATTCAAATTGGAGACCAAAAGGACAAAAATAAACAATCATGTTCAGAGTATGTGTGGAATTAAGATTATTATGACAGTGACACATATCATAGACAGAGAATTGCAATGCCGTGGTCATAATCATACCCCAAGTTAAAAAAATAAGCCAATGGCTTTCATATTCTAGCAATATGTCATGGTTCAAACATCATGTAACAATGAGAGGAAAACAGCTATGACAGCGCCTACTCATATTCTACCATAGCACTTACTACTACTGTTCTCATATCAACTCTAAGCAATAACATGCGTTGTTATAAAAATCTTGTAAACGAGAGTAACATATAGCAATCATGATGTTATGCTCATAATATGTATTCTAACAATCATTAGATGCCAATTGTTCTCATATCAACTCTAAAAATAACATGTGTGGTCATAAAAATCTAGGATATGAGAGGAACATATAGCAATGATGTGGTTATAGACATGCTATGCATTCTAAATTTGTAACAAATGAACAGGCAGTCGTATTCATAAGGTAAAGATGAGATGAGATAGAACAATTACACGACGATAGATTCTACCAGTATGGGCAGCCAATCTGTGCGTCGACCGCGTAAACGATGCCATCGTGCACTATAGCATCAGACAGAAATGTTGCGTCAATAGGATTGATGATGAGCCATAACCATGTATGGCGACTGGATTCCAGATAGACTAATCCCATGTTGAACAAGGCAATGAGCTTGTAATCCATGTAGTCTTCTGATGGTGTGGGCACTTCGCAGATTACAACTTTCTGCAAACAGAGGTCGAGCCAAAAGCTTGACGCATCTCGTGCATAGTAGGCAGGAGTGTCCGGCGGGCCGCGAGGCTCGATGGCGGCGGTATCCAACGATGGAAGGGTGATCTCTCGCTGGGTGTAGATATCCACGAGATGCCACGGACTACCGGTGTGGTGGATGAGGATGATCCAGTTGGCCTTCATGCCCGCCAAGTAGTGGCCGCGCATGAAGGACAGGTGGACGGGTAGTGGTAGCATGTCGAGGGGCACCACGGCATCCTCCGTGGGATCGTCAAGTCGGTGTCTGGGCCATCTGCGAGGATCGGGCATCAGCAAGCAGGGTGTCTTGAAAAGAGCCGGCCGGTTGCAGACGAGTAGACGGTACAAAGACACCGAGCATGCGGCCAGACGGACGGTGCTGAGTAGGTCTATACGACTATAGATCTGCTCCAAGATAACATCGGGGAGGGAATTCCAGTCGTGGCTCTGCGTGTCAGTCGGTTCTGCCATTGGGGTTTTCGGTGCCTGCGAGCCAGCGGGGAAGTGGATTCGGGCGGGCGAGCGAAGAAGCTTCTCCTCGTGTGGCTGAGCAGTGAGCGGGGGGATATGGTACGCGCAAGCTACCAAGGAAGATGGCGCGGGCGGGCGAGCAGTGAGCGGGGGTAAATGTTGTGCGGCCGACGATGGGGAAGAGAGGAGGAAGAAGAAGAGAGGAGGAAGAAGAGTGGAAGACGGGGAAGAAAGTGCATTCAATCTCAATTCTACTAGTACTACTACCAGGATATACCGTCCTTCGGAGTGCAAATAGTTACACCGATGACATGTGGGTCTACCACAACATGGCCCATATGTCAGTTAATGGAGGACAGAGGTGCGTAGGCGTATTTGCGGAAGCGTGCTCTACTGGCAAACATGATGGCAGTACTGGGTAAGGCTGATTTAGTAACACCAACACGTTGGTTCAGCTTATTAATTACGTGTCCCATCTGCTGCAGCGTGTATTGTCACTTCACTGCGAAGACTAGTTGAATAGTTCTCTCTGACCGAGATGGGGAATAATGGATCGCGAGGACTTCCTTTCTACAGTATCCCTATGCCTCTACGCTCACTTCACTCATTTTGCTCTGTACCTAGTCACTTGTTGAAATCTGTAGAAAGACAAATACTCCGTATTTGGGAACAGAGGGAGGCTTTTACTCCGTACTATTTGGGAACAGAGGGAGTATCACCATATGGAGGGAACAGAGGAAGCTTGAAATATGAACATGTCAATGGGAGGGAGTAAGCCCCATGCATGCATGCATGCATGCAACATGCAACACTCACACGTACACATGGACGCACGCAACACTCACGCACCCATGCGGCACACAGCACACGACGCAACACACACGCTCACGCTCAAGTGCTCAACCTACTCCCTACGTCCGTGAAAGACTGTACATTTAGAGATTTACACATTGACTAGGGCATAATTAACGCCCAAAAGTAGCAGACTTATGTGTGTATACGACCATTGAGATAAGAAGATTAAATGAAGGCCGTTGCATGCTGTAATTAAGGATAGACATGTAGCCTATACCTACAGCACAAGTTGGTGCACTAGTCAATCAATATCGATTTAGATTAAAGGCTAAATGCATTGGAAGTGTAGATGTACATCATGTACTACACTCTTTGTTTTACAGCCTATGTACACTCTTTGTTGGAAGACCGAGGGAGGACACGTGCATGCACTCACATACACAGCCAGGGCGGTTCGCACGCAAGGGTTGGACTCGTGTCGCGCCTGCGTAAAGTTTTGTTTAACTGATTTCTTTGCTCTGCCAACTGACAGGTGGGACCCAGAAACCAGGTGACAATTTAGCCAGTCAACAAAGTGCCACGTCGACTATGTGGCCGGTCAGTAGGGTGCAGTACGGTGCTCTACGATGAGCTAGTGATCGTATAATCGCCGCAAAACTATATATAGTGACCGTAAAGAGCGTATTGTTACATACGTCGACCGCTAGTGTATTTTTCTCGTTTCAAATTAAGCCATATTAATCGGAAAGGACGCAGTATGGACTACTACTACTAGTACTAGTACTGCTTTGATGTGTCCCGTCAACTCGCCGAACGAGGAGAAGCTTGCTTACTACGCCTCTCCCTCGCCCACGCGCGCAGTGGTTCGCAGGATGAGGAGAGGGTTTTGACTACAGCGCCTCTCCCTCTCCCTCGCCCTCGCCATCGCCCTCGCGGTGGACGTGCAGCAGTTCAATCGGTGTCAGATTGCCAGAAGCATATTGTACTGTAGTATCATCATTGTTGGACCTTCCGAAGAGGCGAAGAGCCAAGTGCAAGGTTCACACGAGTACGAACTGTTGAACCTCCCGAAGAGGCAAAGAGCCAAGTGCAAGGTTTTATAGGAGTTGTCGTCCTAGTAGGAGTGTACTACAACTATAGCGAACTATGCTACTGTATGATGCCGCCACGTCACGTATATCCAAAGCTGTGCAACCTTTTTTTTTTCTCAAAGAGCGTGTTGGAGCCCGTGCAACAACCACACAAGTTGCACGTACACATAACACATTTACTAGTAATAAATTCTAAAGGACAAATGCTAGTATGCCACACAAGTTCATCTCCAATTCATGTGATACATTTGTGCACGACTAGTCTACATATATTCACAGTGCTACCATTCACAATTACCGTACTCCACTTACACGTTATAGATGGGCTACATGTCCTCCTCCAGGTTCCAGTCCCAGGTGTTCTTCACGGATGGCACGATCCATAGCGGTGGGCAACGGGAATCATTGTCGCAGCTTTCTAGTCCGGTTCCACACGATGGAGACTCATCCAAGTTGAAGCGGCATAAATCAGGGATAGCGTGTCCCAGCATGTCGTTCATCCGGCGGTGCGCACTGAAGACACAACCATGCTTCATGAACGGCAGGCCTTCCGTGTCATGCACGGAAGGTGGCATCCGCTTCACAATGGGGTAGCTGTCCCCGATGAAAAGCGAGTACTCTCCAAGAGTGTTCCTCGGCACCCACGTAGCATCACGGGGGTCGAACTCGGCGCCGTTCACCTGGTACACGCGGCATCCCAGATCTGGACACATGGTGACGTACATAGTCAAGGTCCATGCATAATAATGTTGTGCTCAAATATGGCGGTCAGTAATACTGTGCAGCAAATAGTACTACTCCGCTATAGAGGAAGTAAAATAACCGGCTTATTATATATAGCCACTCTTGGCTACATGGATGAGATAGTAAGACATGGAAAAACAAAAATGGTGGCAGCTAGTGGGTTCAAGTCTTCAAGGGCCTAGCTAGCTATACGCGTCCTCCAAGGTAAAAAGTACTCCTACTAGTACTACAAAGTATACTACTAGTACAACAATGAAAGAGAAGGCGAGAGGGTTAAAAATGGAATACCTGGGTAGATGGTGATGGTCCGATCGTGGTAGATTGTGTGACCATGTTGCACATCAGTGGTACCATGGGTAACGACTGCTAAGATAGTTGATCCCAATATGCCAAAGTCAGCTACAAGGTTCTAGGTTAGACTGAATCGCGGATGCAAATGCACATCCAGGATCGACGATCTTATTTTGATCGGGGGATGACTGGTCCCTGCAAAATAATGGAGTATCGTTAGAGATGCAAATGATGGTTTGTGCATTCCGTTTGTAATCTCCCATACCATAGGATGGCAACCAGATGAAACAAGTCCCCTGGCTTGTCACCGCGAAGATGCGGCCTAGATGGCGCACGGCGTCTTCGAACGTGTAGGGGTACAAATCTGCCACCGCCAACATGCGCCAGCCTCTGCCATTACTGCCTCTTGCATTGATGGCAATCCTTATGTCGAATACCGCGATGAGATAGTAATCGTCGTAGCCGCGTCGCTTTGTCGGCGGGTCCGCAATTGCTATCTTCTTCAATCTCATGTAGGCATCATAATACGTATTCAAGCCCAGCCAGTCCGGAAGGCCGATCCCAATGGTGGAGAAGGGGTCTACCGGAACGGTCGCACTGCTATGGATGTTGTGCAAAATGATGGTGGTATCCGGCCGGAGGTATGCAAGCCAATCTTCGTTGGCACCGACCCAGACCTATATATAAGACGGTGGGCAGCGAAGAAATTACGGGATGGAAATGGAATAACTAAGTACTACATGATCAAACTCCATTACTGACCTGCTCATCGGACAAAATCCGACTACCTCTCAACATCGGCAACTCTAGCGGAGTCAACGTGCAACCATGGCCAGGGAGCGGTGGACTGTTCGAAGGATTGTCCCATAGAAGAACCTTCTCCTCGAGGATGCATGGAAGACCAACAAGCATGGCCTTTTCCCAAGCCTGTTTAAGCAGCGTCTTGAAAAAGTTGGTGCACGAAGCACCGAGTCTTGCGGCGGTGAGGACGTCGGAGCGGCGTGCGATTTCTCCCAGAGGATCGTCGTCCAAGGTCTCCCAGCCCCGACGAGGAGGAGAACCGCCTGGCGAATCCATGGGTGCAGCGACGAACTGCCTTCTCTTCGGGGGGAGGGGAACTGGCGAGGAGGAGATAAGAGCGTAGTAACCGTAGGGCCTCGTCCCTTCCAACTGTAGATCGTTCCTCAGCGAAGGGGTGAGGCTATTATTTACTACTAGTACTAGCATTATGGAACGTTATGGGATTGCATTATACTGTAAATAATAGCACTAGTAAGAAATTTTTGGCACTAGGTAGTAGTTTTTGGCATGGATTAAGAAATTTTGGGTATGGTTTTGCCATTTTTTTGTACACGCCAACTAGTGTCAAAAAATGTCTTACATTATGTGACGGAGGAGTACGTACTCGTACTGTAGCAGTACTAGTACTACTTTTCTCAACTAGTAGTGCGATGTACTGTACTTCTAGTCTAGTCTAGTATAGTGCACCAGTTTTGAACTCTTGAATCTCAGGGCCAAGGAGCTACAGTTGGAAGTGGAGGGTACTACTGTTCTCTAGAACCATCGCTGTACTATCAATGCAGGGGAAGTACACCTGCGTAGTGGCCTAGTGGGTACTCTCGGTGCTCCATTCAGCCGCTCCACTCACGTAGCTGGCCTACTCAGCCGCTCCTCTCACGCACACACTAGCAGCCTGTTTATCAGCCATGGTTACTGCGGGGGCAGAACATTTGAGTTATTTGATACGGCGAGACTAGGCTTTTCGTTTCCATTTGTGGAGGTGTAATGGATCTCGTCGAACTTTGTTTGTAGTTCCTTCTTTATGAATGAGATGAAGCAAAGCTTTGCCTCCGTTTCAAAAAAACACGTCAAGAGGAATTTCTTTTATAGTAGAGCCGATAATGGAGGGAAGTCCATGCATGCAACGCCACAAGCTACGGAGTAGTAGTAGAGCACTTTACGTACAGAGCCATATTGCACAGTTCCCAATGCCCCACCAGGCTTTTCCGGCTCCTCGGGCTTAATTGGGAGGCGCTAGTTTAAATATGCTACTAGCTGGAAGCTGCAAGCGAGGTGCGGCTAGGGCGAGCACGCGAGCCACGGGATGCTGGAAAGGAAAACCCGTTCACGTGGCTAGGCTGTCCAGTGCACCCAGATTGTGGGGCCGCACGTCCGTTTGACTTCAAAACTCAAACTACCCGTGTAAAATATTGGCTCGCAACGAAGTGTAGTACTATTTTTTAAAAAAGGCCGCCGTGCGTTCGGCCGGGATCGAACCCACAAAACGAGGTATACACTCCCACGACCACTAGTAGTACTCGTTGGAGTACGACGCAACCTAGAATCGCCTTTTGTTGCTACTAGTACGTACATTGTTCCTTACAAGAAACCCCTAAGAGCATGGTTAATAGTATAGCCAGCTGCTGGCTATAAGCCAGTGCCATGTCATCTACAGCCCATCTTATAGCTAACATGTACAATAATAGATCAAAAGAGTGTACTACTTTTTTGATTATGTGGCCCACTTCTCATTCTCGCAAAGTGCCTAGGAGCACGTGCTAGAGCTAGCTCTTCACGAAGAGCCCGCTTACCTTCTCTCTCCTCTTCTCTTTCCTCCAACTAAGCAGAAATATACTAGTTTATTTCTTATAGACCGCTGACTCAGCTCTATTGTACTTGCTCTAATAATGCAAGAAACCACTAAAATGCCAAGAAACTACTACCACTTGCATACGTGGCAGACTTAAGATAAGACTACCTTATCAACCATTGTACATGCTCTTACCAACAAAAATCCTCGAGTGACCTCCTACCTCCGGCCCGTCCACCTAGTCATCCTCGGCCATGGGACGCAGCTACCGCTGCCGGCAGAAGGCGAGGTCAAAACCGTCGGCGGTGCGGAGCCCATGTTGCGGCAGCCCGGATGCCAGCTCCGTCCGGCGCTCGCGGCTGCTAGCTAGCCAAGATAGCTCCGTCCAGCTGCTTGTCTGCAAGGTTGGCTAGCTAGATTGGCACGGTAGCGCGGCGGCTTGCTTGCCCGCGCCGCGCTAAAGCCAGCCATCTGGCTCGAGCGAAGGCCAGCGCGGCGGCTTGCTCGCTCGTGAGTCATGCTCGGGCCAGCCTGCCAACCCGTGCGGGGGCCAGCGCGGCGTCTGGCCAACTCGCTCATCACCGGTGCCACCGACGAACACGCATCAGTACTGTTTGAAGTAATGTTCAGGAAAAATAATGATTTGAGGGGGAATAACATGATATAAGGTCAGATGTGGGTCCCTCGTGTCAACGGTCAAACAAAATGTGTTGGTTTAAGCTGCCTTGTCAGCATGGACGTGTGGGCCAACCCTGTCATAAATGGGTTTAAACGAACCTAATCGGTAGGAGTACTAGGTAGTTGTTGGCGTGGATTAAGAAATTTTGGGTATGTTTTTGCTATTTTTTGTACAATAGATTCTTCCTAGGGCTGGTTGAAAGTGGTAGTTTTTTGTTAAATACTCTACATATTGTAAGTAGGAGTGAAAGTTAAGCTTTGGAAGCCAATAAGCAAGGCTAGTTACATAGTGCATATGTGTACATGATTGAAAGTAAATATCAACCATGAGTGACTAATATCTTGATGGAAAACTCAAACTATGGAATACTAGGAAAAAAATGCATGGTTGGAAATACTAGCAATGTTCATGACTCTTGCAACGAATCATAATTAGAATAATACTTATTCACAAACTTGGTACAAAACACTCTAATTTTGATATACATATGTCACTAGAGATATATTATGTTTCAATTAGAATATATTCCTTGGGATGTTTTGGTGAGGTCAGGGAGGGATGTGGTTGGTTTTAAGATACTAATTATGGGTTTTTTCTGCAAATTGGTAGACAAGTGGGATGTTGGTGAGAAAAGGCAACAACTTACCTCACAATCGTTAGATGTAGATCTAATGGTCAGAAACGACGGATGGCAGACACACCAGCATCACCAACTTAGTCTTGTGTAGGAGTACTAGCAAGATCCGTGCATTGCACGGAACATCAAGATGCATTTTTTTATAAAACACTTGTTGTGATTGACCCTTGCGGGAGTAATCCCATGTGTAAAAACTAATGATATCTCGAGAAATATGAGATAAGGTGAAGAGGAGTGGGGTGTGGTGGTGGTTTGGTCGGACTGAGCGGAGGCATGGGGATTGACGACGCCGGCAGCGGCCACCAGGCCAGTTTGTTCCAGAGGCTTCCTTTCTTAATTGCTCAACAATGAGGTTTGTTGGAGATAAGGATGAACGAGGGAAGGCCTTGTCTGCGAATGTGGAGAGGGGTGCGGGTATCTTTTAGTTTAATTTCCATCCGTCAGATATAGATCAGACGGTCTATATTGCAAGATGGCACACGTACCATCATCACCAACTCGGTTTTTTATAAGAGAAGAAATATAAGTATGGAGATACAAACATATTATTGATATTTGCTTCCGTAAACTAGCATCTACATTCTATTCAATGCCTTGGCATGTGGGGCCTTAGCACAATGACTTCTCGACTGTGTAAAACAAAGATTTTCCCGTCGCCGACAAGGAGGGGGTGACGGCGGCGCACTTTTTGGCTTGCTCTAGTCCTAGTAGTCATACTAGGTGGTCTAAGAACGTGTAGATTTATTCTTTTTCACGTCTCGTGTTCGCCGTACTGCCATGACTGTTGATGAATAGACGGTAAGTTATTCACGGGGAACCCCTTGTTGAGCGTGTTTGCGAGAGAGAGAGAGAGACAGTGTGCATGTGTGATATGTTAGAGACTGAGGCAATGATAACAGATTCTTTGTGTCTATGTGTGTGGAGGATAGAGAAAGACATGTACATGTGGCTTTGTGTTGTGTAACGTGGAGACACATATACATAATTAGAGAGTGAGTGTGTGAGATACACATGCGGACATGAGGAGAGATGAGGATCCAGATAAATGGGTGTTTGTGCGTGTCTGTGTGTGTTTGTGCACGCGTTTGTGTGTGAGAGGGAGAGAGTGTATGTGGAGTAGAGAGACCACTGATGATGTAAACCTAGTATAAGGGAAGGGGGAATGGTGTGACATGTGTCGTAGCGAGATAGCACGGGTGCGGGCGGGGGGAGCAGACTATTTGGAAGAGACATCGAGTGTGTGTGTGGGAGAGGGGTGTGAGAGCGAGAGAAAGAGAGAGCTAGCGACGGGGAGAGAGAGAGAGAGGAAGAGAGGGGGCGTTTGTGTCCATAAATGGCGTATAGATAGGGAGACAATGTTGATGTTGTCCGAAATTGGCCTATGAACGGAGACGCAAGGGAAGCGAGTCATCGTGTGTGTGATAGGGACTTCATGAGAGATCTAGAATAGATGGTGTAGAGAACAATGTGCGAAATCGAGAACGATTATACATTAGGGAGCTGTGCAAAGAGTCACGACATATATGTATACAGGGAAGGAGCTGGGGTGGGTCGGCATGTGGGAGAGATAGAAAGAGGAGAGTGGTGCACAAGGAGACAAAGTGTGCTTGTTTGCAGTGGGGGTGGTGTGTGAGGTGAGTGCGCGAGAACCACATAACTAGGGAGATAGACGTTTGGGGGCGACGTTTTGTGTGTATGGGAAATATACACTCTACATAGTGTGTGTGCTTGGGTAAGAGAGATAGCGGGAGACCTAGAGAGTGAGGGAAGAGATGTGTGCATGCCCGAGAGACAAAGTGATAGAGACCTATGTTGGGGTCCGGACTTTACAAGAGAGAGGGGTGTTAATGTGCTCCTGTGTTGGTGTTTGGGGGAGAGAACGACTTCTCTATGTGTGTGTGTGTGGTGGTGGTGGGGGGGGGGGTTGACTTCAGATAAAGAGTGAGGTGTCTATATTTGAGGGACTTTGGCGTAATTGAGATATTGTGCACTCATGGTTGATCAATTTTTTTAACAGTTTGTACTATGAGATAACGATACTTTTGAACATGCGTGATATACCTTGATGTACCAGAATTACAAACCTAAGATTGGAATTTTGGAATTCGACTCCATCATTAGCTTTTGTAATTCATTTAAACGGAGGTACATTTTTAAGCCGGGATTTCGTGATTTCAAATTCATATATCAAACCTAGAGATATACACATACGGGCATGTTCAAACTTTATAATCATCCACTTTATTCATACACATACACATTTTTGCTTTTGTCATCATATTTAGGATAAACACATTTGGAATTTCATTTGAATTGGACCGTATGATGGTATTTGCTTGTAGTAGCTCAATGATCCATATTTGAATTGAATGGACAATCTAAGTTTCGAGTTGGAGACATTAATTTTCAAAACTTGCACATTTTTTTTGCATGCAAAACAAACAAATTGTCGGCCATGATATCATAGTCGGCCGTACGAGAGCAGAATACTTATAATTTTAGGCGCCAAAAGCTTTCAAACTTCCCGCTCACATCGAAATATCATGCGCCCGAAAGTTTAGCCCTGCGATATTCCTGTTTTACCCCTGCCACATGAACGGAAAAGGGCTGCTTTGGTAACTCCATTGTTTTCCCCTCTTTGCCCCCAACATTCTTCCCCAGAGCCCCTCCCCTTCCCCTCCCCGACCCCCCAACCACGGCAAGCCACCGAATCTAGTCTTCCGCCGCAGCGGTGGACCTCACACCCCGCCGGATCTACCTTCCGCACCTTGGAACCCCCAACTACCAACTCAACACTTCACTGGAGCCGCTTCAGCGACTGGCGTGTCCACCACTCCAGATCTCCTTGACCGCCATCATGGTCTACCGCACCGGATCTGCTTAACCGGCGCCCTCGTCCACCACAGCATAGGCCCTTCACTGACTCCCTCGTCCGCCCCTTCGCTGGCCCTTCATACAAGCCCTCGTCTGCCACAATAGATCCGCCTCACCGAAAGCACTGTACAACGCACCCGCCGAAGCCTTCGTCCACTGCACCGGACCCACTCCACGGACGCCATATTCAACTCCACCGGCCCTGCTTTACCGACGCCGCAGCCTCATCAGGTTATTTCAATTTGTACTCCTTCGGTTTTTCTCTTTATCATGCAACTGTTCACTTACCACAGATGAGCTTTCTTGTATGTCGACAGGCGCCGCAACCGTAGCACCGGAGCCGCTTCAGCGATGGCGACAGCCGGCCCAAACTCAACCGCAACACGAGCACCATCGACGATCCTTAGCTATCAAGTATGACAACGATACCCATACGCCGCCGTACTATTATCCAACGGCTGGCGCCTACGTTCACTTTCTTAGCATAAGCACTGCACCTTTGAATTTCTTCAGGGCATCATTCAGTTTTTCATGAGACGCGTTATTCTGCTTGCACCTGTAGGGCCATACTTCTGGCAGTGAACATGTTACATGTGCTAAGTTACATACCAGTGCACATATAGTTAATATGCTTTAGTTTTGTTCTGATGCCACCTGTTGGTTCCATCAGACTGCTTAATGTTCTCTATGCTTAATTACACATCAGCAAACTAGCATGTGGTTCCGCTGCTTTTTGTTCGTTTTACCCTACATTTTCTGATGCTAGCTATTACATCACTGCTCCGAGCCTCTGTTCATTACTTGTTTGTGTGTTCTTGATCTTCCCAAGTTGCATGACTAATTTGATGCTTCTATTAATTATGGAGCTGCCAACCCCATCAAGCAAAATATTTGTTCTTTTGGGGCTGGCACCTCGAACAAGCATAAAAATAGAGGGAAGCAGATATATTGTCGTGTATGCACACACCCTTCTTTCATTAGTTTAGATGAACCATTGATGATCAATTCGGACCAGTGCATGCGATTAAAATTAATTTTACCTAAATAGATGGTGCAGAATAAACTACAACAACTAGATTTGCAACCACGGGATGCTGACGATATCTTCAAAGAACATTGCAACAGCAGCTAGGCTTCACAGCAACATATGGTAAGCCAGTGTGTTTAGTACATGTGAAATGTAATGCGAGTGGGCTGCTTTCTTGGCTTGTGCCCTCAACGTGTAATCCTACCGAATTACAAATAGTTCAGTTGTCTGCTTTGCTGTATTGCTTGATTCGAATGCTTATTTGTTGTTACGCTATACCTGAGTTGGCCAATATGTCAGCAGTGCCTGCTGTACTATCGTAAAGAAATGCATGCCTATTTCATTTGAGTCCTTAACTTTTCCTCTCAGCTCCATCACAAGACTGTCTTCGTAGTTTATATGAGGCCACACTGTTAAGTGCTTTCTCAGAATATTTCAACTGCTTAGATGCCTTGGCAACTTAAATATAGCGGTTGTACACTCCCTTTCAACTAGGGATGTCAACTGGGTCCCGTTTAATCCCGATTAAAGTCCACTAGTGGTATGATAGTTCAAAAGATTTTTTGTTTTTTGAGGAAAATGAACTAGGGAGGTAGCAAAAACTAACTAGATGGGACTGGCGGATGTCGTTTATTTGCCACTTACATCCCTAGTTTCATCTTACCATTTTAATTTCTTTTCGGCTGATGCTGCTTCGAACCATTTAAATATAGTTTGCCATGCTCGGCAATAATTCGTCCGTCGTTTACCATGTAAGCTTACTGCCTGGATCATACGATAACTATCTCTTACCGATGTCTAGCGGAAACCTTTCAGGATGCCGTTCACACTAGGACACAATGTACAACCCCAGAATCTATTTGTGGAAGCAGTGCGCCATCCATGTTACCAGATGGTAGCAGTTCAGAGGCAACACCGTCGGAGAGCAGTCCGAGCACAGATATTATAGTGCTTGTGGTTCTACTAGAGGCAGAAAGAGATGGTGTGGCTGCCATAAATGAGGTAATCTTTATCTTGAGGCTGGAAATTACGGAATTAGCGGCACGCATTATGCAAGCAACCCAAGAATTGGAGGAAGTAAGAATGTTGCATTTGAAGACGGAGGAGGTCCTGCAGTTTCTGCTATCTAAAGCCCAAGGTAATCCCGGTTCTTCTATAGATACCAGTTTAAATTGTCATTAGATTATTGTACTTGCATGTTGTGTCATGTCTCTGAATGGATTATGTTGCAAGACCCCCTATGTTGTCCATGTGTTGTAATGATCCAAATTTTTTAGGCGAGGTAATCCTCAGTACTTGTATGATTGACATAAGGTGAACTGTTTTTCGTGTGAGCATATTGTATTGGATGAAATAACTGTTTGACTCAGAGTGTATCCAAACTACTGAATTCGAAGATCACGACATTTCTAAATCATAATCATATATAA
The DNA here is from genome assembly GCF_002575655.3 of Aegilops tauschii subsp. strangulata. Classification (NCBI taxonomy): domain Eukaryota; kingdom Viridiplantae; phylum Streptophyta; class Magnoliopsida; order Poales; family Poaceae; genus Aegilops; species Aegilops tauschii. The sequence continues at coordinate 454,117,614 of NC_053036.3, read as the reverse complement.
AGGTGGAATAAATCTTTGTTGTGGTTTTGAAGAAATAAATAACAACATGTATAATTATCTATGGATATTCGTAATCGAATACAAATTGGATTTGAATTTAGTTTGCCAGGTCCCAGGGCAAACGTGAATGCTAATTCTCCCAAGTTTTGAATGAAGCGGCTAAACACCCACTATAATTTGTGGGCTGCCCGAAGCAAGTGTTTGCGAGATGGAAATTACTATCTACCCCTGACACTTGACATCCTTATCGACCGGATTTACACTGCTGTCGATAGGGGTAGACTAGTAACTTCAATCAGACGTGACACGACGACCTCTGAGCCCATTCAGACACGGTGGGCGCCAAACGTGGGCGGCAAAACACATTTGATTCAAGCTCGTCCGAAAGACATGTGTCTCTTCCTCCATTTCCCCATTCATACACGGTGGGCGGCAAGACAAACTCTCCTCGTCCGAAATCGATGTAGGCTAATATTTTAAATAGGGGCAGATGTGTAACTTCCATCAGACGTGACACAACGCCCTACCTGTCAGCCCCGTTCATACACCGTCGGCGCAAACCGTGGGCGGCAAAACACCCTCTCCTCGCCCGAAATAGTTACCGGCAAATATTTGGGAGATGCGAGATTACCGTCCTATCCCCAACCGACGCGATGTCCAAAATTTTAAACGGGGGATAAGTTCGTAACTTTCCCCCATTTCAGAGAAGCGCGTCCCAAAGTTTAAGAGCCCCCCTCCCCTCCATTTCCCCATTCATACACCATCGGCGGCACGACAACCTCCGCACTGCGGCCAGCCTCCTCCGTCCGCCCCCCCATCCTCCACCTTGCCGGAGCCGCTACCCCTACCCCGTCGTCCACTGCAAGAGATGGACGTCGCTCATCCACGACGCTAGACCAGGATCCTTTCATCGCCTCCTCTCGCTTCATCGGCGCCGTCGTCCACCTTGCCGTTGCCGCTCCTACGACCGCCTCGTCCACGGCAACAGGATATATCCCCCGACCCGGCCATCTGCCGTCTAAAGTCTTCTTCCCCGCCGCCGACAGCCATTGCACCCGCAGCACCCTCAACGTATCATCATAGGCCTACACGGCGTCGCAAGAGAGGTGGTACTCTTCCATATGTGCTTAAGTTATTGATCTCACCCGGAAAATAGATCGTAATTTGTTTACTGTACTTTTCTTGTCCGTACCAAATCGTAGTGGTTAGTTGAACGCAAACATTGGTTGCGAAGTAGCTTTGTCCGGTTTGCACCTTCAAATCCGCCATGGCACGGGCACTATACTCGTAAAGCTTATGGTTTCCCCCCTATATATTCACTACCATCATCGTAGGTGCTTCGTGTCGTGCTAGCACTGCTCCTCAAGACCTCAACCCAAAGCTTACGTGTTGAAATACGAATCTGATATGATGCTCATATCACTAAAACATAGAACGTTTAATTGGCCGCCTAATGTTCCTATATTCGTTCCGAAAAGCATGTGCGCCACCCACTCGTCCAGCTAGTTCCACTTTCCTGATTTTTCTCTTGATGCTTAGGGTTTTCCCCTTTTATCTACTCTACTATGATCTGCGTAGGTGCTTTCTATCGTACTAGCATTACTCCACCCTTCAAGCCAAACAACACAACACTCAGAATTCGAAAGCTTAGTTGTTCAAATATGATTGTGATATGATACTAATATTAGTTAACCGACACATTTAATTGGTTAGCTAAAGGTCCCACTTGAGTTTCCAAATGCATGTTGCGACATATAGAGAGACAACATAATTGCATTTCTTTGTCACTTGTTGACCGTACTTTCTTGTCCATACCAAATCTTAGTTGTTATTTCAAAGCAAACATTGGTTGCTAACTACCCTTTGCACGGTTTGCAGCTTCAGATCTGCCATCCCACTGCCAGGGTCAACACTGTATTCATCATGCTTATGTTTTCCCCATTTTATGATGACCACAATCAGCCTACGTGGTTCGTGTCGTAATAGCACTGCTCCACCCATCGAGCTAAACAAGCTTAGTTGTACAAATTCATATCTGATATTATTGCTGATATTAGTAAAACTGAGAGATGTTTAATTGGTTAGCTAAATGTTCCTACTTTAGTTTCGAAATGCATGTGAGCCACATATGGAGAGACCGGAAAGAATAGTATTTCTCTGTGCGCTCTGGTTCATCATGGGTGGCCAACTGACATTGTATTGAAAGACTTGTAATATCTTCAATCTGCTTGCTCTTCTGCTCTTCTTTAAGAAGATACTCTTCTCTTGCGGTCGACTGGTCAGGTCGAGTTGTTCTCCCTTAGTATATTTTGAATCTGTCAGGTCAGGTCGACTTGTTCTTCTTTACTATATGTTGAAGCTATCATCTGCGAAGTGTCATCACTTCTGGAGCTCTCATATTTTGAGTAGTAGGCCACATTATATTAATGCACACAACAAATTACAGCATGCATGGCATCTTTTAAAAGAATTGCAGAGATAGCACAAAGGGGTTTACAGGGAGGCAGTATTGGATTAGAATCACTTCTGCATTACAAAGAAAACCTCACTTGTTTTTATGTTTTCATGCATGTCAGATATTGAACATTATCAAAATGAATATGAGAATGGGTGCACGAGAGGAATATTGCGGAACGATCCACTGGCTAACAAACTTGGCATGGTGGAGGATGGCCTATCTTATTCACCCATCAAGGTGCTTGCTCTAACTTTGCAAAGTTGTATTGGTCGCACATATTTTGCATCTGACCTCTTGCATTAATTCTACTTTGTTACACCATCTGCTTAGTTTAAGCATCATATATGAGTATATGCCATACCTATCCATCTTCTGTACCTATTCCATGTGTCGTCACACTATGTTTTTCCAGTCAAATGTTGTTCTTTCGTAATAGATGTCCAAAAGGAAGAGGGTGAGTGCAGATCCTCAAGGAGTACAAACTAGGTATTTGGAAAAGGTAGTGATACCTGTTAAATCAGATAGATCAGCAGCCACAGAAAACACAGGTCCAACTGTACCACACTTTACCCCTACTCCAGTGGCCAAACCCCTATTAGAACTGCTGGGACCCCAGCGTCAGGTACTGTCTATTATATCAATTCAAAATTTGAACTCCTAAATTTCTGCTTGTGCCTTACCTTCTCTCTTGTATGAAAACTAATTTCAGATGAATCTCCTTGCTCAAAGGATCATACGATCTCAAAACAATAATGGGCTCTGCATTGCTCTTGTCAGTACCTCTCTCCCTTTTGCCTTGTAAGGCTGTACTTAATTAATTGCTATTTGATTATGTATCATCAGTCTACACCTGAGCTTCATTATCCTTTGTTTCTTCCAATATTATTTGATCTATATTTACTCTTTGCAAAATGTAGAATAATGGCAATGGTTAGAAAGAATTTTCTTTGGGGAATTTATTGAATTATCCTTCCATCAACATGGAGAAGGGCTTTGTCCAGCCCGTGTTAACATGTAATGTAAGTTCATCCTTCTCAAGCCTTCAAACTTTGTTCTAGTATAGATTTGGATAGGCATCATTTCCTCCACTGCTGTTTGCTTTGCTGTTTACATCTGATTGGATGTTTGCAACAACTACCAGTTTCAAATTGTAGTTGTAAAAACATGTTCCTTATGCAGAATAGATCCATTTATTTGCTTATATAATTGTGAAACCTGTTACGTGTCTCCTTGTTTCTCTTTCAGACTCGTATCTCTTACGCTAGGCAGAACTTTAGGGAAGATAGTGAGCCAAACCATCTTGAGGACAGCGAGATGACCCCAAGGTCCTGTCTTGATGAAGACAGTGAGTTGAAGCTACTCACCAGCAGGTGTGAGACAACCTCTGTGCAGTCGCTGGCTCAATAAGTTCGACTTCTTCAGTCTCAACTTAAAGCCGAAAGGCTTGCTTCAGCTCAGCTCCGACTTGAAGTCAAAGATGCAATGAAGATGTCAGAGGACTGCCGTGCGCACCATCATGCCTTAAATCTAGTGTTGATGCATCTATCGTTGACACAACTGAGGTCTACTCAGCTTCTTCAGCTGTTTGGGGGGCCCGACGTGGCCAAGCCTAGTGCCTTCTGAAGTGCTCTCAGTTTTGTATATTCTTTTGTCGGCGCGTTTATTTGCACTGGTGGCGAACTTTGATGCCTAGTGGATGTAATATGTGTGATAGCCGTGATTAGCCTAGCGTAAGTTGCTTGCTTATTTATTTCCTTGTTGTCTTGTTTATTTGTTTGCTTGTAGTCATTGCAATTCTTTTTCCGCGGTTTGCTAGTGGCTGCAATAACCTATTTTTTAAAACTAGGCCACAATAACCATGGGCTAATATTTACTGTAGTGACACTGGGCCTCCTACGGGCCGTAGAAACAGTGGGCCTTCTACGGGCCGTAGAAACAGTGGGACTTCTACGGGCCGTAGAAACAATGGGCCTTCTACGGGCCGTATCATCAATGGGCCTTATACGGGCAGTATGATCGATTGGCCAAACATGGGCCAATAACAGGCCGCATTATGGCCATAAACGGGCTAGAGTTGGAATCGTCCGTCCGTGGGCCGACCATAACGGGCCATCGTTAATAGGCCGTATTTGATGACGCTATGAAAACGGCCCAACGTATTAATGGACCACAAACGGGCCGACTGTAACCACGGGCTGAATTTGGCCCACAAGCAGAAAATGACAGTAACGGGCCATAAGTAAACGAATGCTGGAAATGAGCCCAAGAATAAATGGGCTCTGACAAGGTCGAAAGATAACATGGGCTGGAAACGGCCCAATGGAATAACGGGCCGTTAATGGGTATAAAGTGATACACTGTTCATTACGGGCCAGTTTCACCACGGGCCGTTAATGCGTGTAAAGTGATACACTGTTCATTACGAGCCAGTTTCACCACGGGTCGTTAATAGGCCAAGAGTTACATAGGGCCTCATATGGGCCGAAAGACGTCATGGGCCATACATGGGCCAGAAGTGAAAACGGGCTGGAATCATATTGGGTGGCCCAGATGACGCTACTGGGCCTAATTCTGATAGGGCGTAACGGGCATTGGGTTAGCGGGCTGTAAATGGGCTATATGCGAACAGGCCGTTAACAAGCTTTACATGGGCCGGCCCGCCACCTTTTGACCAAGTCAAACGGGCCAGCCTTTTCACAGGAATGGGCCTCTGTTGGGCCGTGCCACGTGTCGACGTATCATAGGCGCCTTCTGTCCAATGAGTGGATGACATCTGTCCCAATGATGAGCCGACACGTGTTTCCTCCAGCCAATGATGATTTTACACGTGTAAAATCCCCATTGGTCGGGGCTGTTAACGGGGTATCGGATCCAAAACCCGACCCGATAGCTTAACGGCGTTCCGTTACGGTGGATGCCACGTGTCGGTCACCCTTGACGAAAGCACGTCTGTGACGCGGGATTTATCGTCATGGAAGTGGACACTTCCGTGATGATAATTTTGGTAATGTCATGGAACACTTCTACGACAACACAGGTATGACTATCTTGATTCTGTCATAAAATCGTCATAGATGTACATGCATGACAGAAAATGCGACCTACTGTGACAAACATGTATCATCACGGAAGTGTATTTTTTTTGTAGTGATTTGTTCTGCCTTTAGCTCCTCGTTGGGTTCGACACTCTTATTTATTGAAGAAGGCTACAAACGATCCCCTATACTTGTGGGTTATCACCTATGTAGACGCACTTCTCCAATTTGGGTTCGAGATTATCATGCTGAAGCCTTTTGACATAAGTGTCGCAAACCAAAACTTTTAAGAAATGACAGCTTAGGTTTCTTCGCCAAACCATAGTTCATATGGTGTCGTCCCAACGGATTTTGATGGTGCCCTATTTAATGTGAATGCAGCTGTCTCCAATGCATAACCCCAAAATGATACTGGTAAATCGGTAAGAGACATCATAGATCATACCATATCTAATAAAGTTTGGTTACGAAGTTCGGACACACCATTACGCTGTGGTGTTTCAGGTAGTGTGAGTTGTGAAACTATTCCACATTGTTTTAAATGAAGGCCAAACTCGTAACTCAAATATTCACCTCCGCGATTAGATAATAGAAACTTTATTTTCTTGTTACGATGATTCTCCACTTCACTATGAAATTCTTGGAACTTTTCAAATGTTTTAGACTTGTGTTTCATTAAGTAGATATACCCATATCTATTAAAATCATCTGTGAAGCTCAGAAAATAACGATACCCGCCGCGTGCCTCAACATTCATCAGACCGCATACATCGGTATGTATTATTTCCAATAAGTCATTAGCTCACTCCATTGTTCTGGAGAACGGAGTTTTAGTCATCTTGCCCATGAGGCATGGTTCGCAAGTATCAAATGATTCATAATCAAGTGATTCCAAAAGTCCATCTGCATGGAGTTTCTTCATGCGCTTCACACCAATATGACCTAAACGACAGTGCCACAAGTATGTTGCACTTATCGTTATCAACTTTGCATCTTTTGGCATCAATATTATGAATATGTGTATCACTACAATCGAGATTCAATAAACCATTCACATTGGGTGTATGACCATAGAAGGTTTTATTCATGTAAACAGAACAACAATTATTCTCTAACTTAAATGAATAAACGTATTGCAATAAACATGATCAAATCATATTCATGCTCAACACAAACACCAAATAACATTTATTTAGGTTTAACACCAATCCCGAAGGTAGAGTGAGTGTGCGGTGTTGATCATATCAATCTTGGAATCAATTCCAACACTCACCGTCACCTCGCCCTTAACTAGTCTATGTTTATTCTGCAACTCCTGTTTCGAGTTATTAATCTTAGCAACTGAACCAGTATCAAATACCCAGGGGCTACTACGAACACTAGTAAGGTACACATCAATAACCTGTATACCAAATATACCTTTGTTCACTTTGCCATCCTTCTTATCTGCCAAATGTTTTGGGCAGCTCCGCTTCCAATTGTCGGCGTTCTGGGAATGGGGGTACCCAGACTTGCCTGCCTGCGGCCCACGACGTGGCTCCATCGACGGCCTGGTACGGCCCAGCTTCAACATCAACAACTCAAGACCCTCATGAGGCGGACGACACCAAGACCTCCACGAGGGGCGGCCTCCTCAGCCTGGCTCCCGAGGAGCGGAGATCTCTATGCACGACCAAGGCCAGGCGGGCGCCAGCGAGCGTAGTGTACCAGTTTCCTCTTTGGTGCTAAGGGGGCAAGCGTAGGCGCGGAGTCCCGAGGAATTAGCCAAAGGTTTCCATTCCGGTGCAACAAGACCAAGACCGCCAGGACGGAGGTCATCGCCGAGCCCACCCCGGCATCACGACCAGAGGCTTTTGCTGGCGAAGACTACTTTTGTCAGGATAGCATGTACTAGTTGTCTCCCTTTGAATTTGGCCGTTGTGGGATCCCTTCCCGCCTACATTTGGGAAGATGACCCAGGCCACTATAAATAGGACCTAGCCACCACCATAGAGGGGGACGGATCATTCAGATTATCCTCTCACCCACTAGCTCACTCGAGCCCAAGAACACCTCTCCTCCGGAGGTTGTTTGCCACTGTACTGGTTCAACACCAGCCCCTCGAGGCCAATCCACCACAAAGCAGGAGTAGGGTTTTACACCCCAAGGTGGCCCGAACCTGGGTAAACTGCTGTGTCTCTTTTCCATTTAGTTTGTCGAGCTAGGCAGTGAGATTAGCGAGTGGGCAGACTGGGGAGGACGAGTTCTTCACACGCACCCTAGAGTTTGAACCTCTCAAGGTCTGCGGAACCTGAAATCCGACATTTGGCGTGCCAGGTAGGGGTGCGTCGGGGCCTCTCTTCTTCCAGTCGGTCCGACACCGCCCTGCGGTTCTGATGGCTAACGATCCGATATCTTAGGAACATGCTTACGCTAACCATGGACCGCAGGTGAACTAGGCCACAGCAGCGGCCAGAGACCCCAGGGCGATGGCCCCGCTCCAGGCGGGAGAAGCGCACTGGGGGCTGTGCGGGGGAGCCCGGAGCCAGGGCCTCCCCCGCGCCGTATGGAGCAAGGCACTACACGGAGGTAGGTCCTCTGCCGGGGAAGGCGCCGGCGAGCCCTTCCCCCCGGCGGAGGGCCTGCGGTCGCCGAGGGCGCCGCTAGCGTCCCCCTTGCCCCTAGGTCTCGTCCTGGTTTCCGGACGCCCCAACGGTGGTCGGGGGAGGCGCAGGGCGGGGCCCTCGTCAGGCGACATGAAGCAAGGCTCATGCCTGTGAAGGTCTCCGCTCGTGACACTCTGACGTAATAATGAGTGGGGCTGTACACGCCCCGGAGTCTCCTGAGTGCCGCCCTTGGGCCTCACGGGGGCTCCCACCCATGTCCAAGTGGAAGCACCATGCTCCGCGCTGGCCGTCGACACTGTCCCCCAATGACTATGCTCACGGCCAGTGAAAGCACTTAGCTCCGCGCTAGTGAGAAGACAAGAAGACTAGCTAGGCGTCGGATGCGGATATTTGGTTTCGCCTTTCTTTCTGTAACTAATCTTGCCACCTTTTGGAATGAGATTTGGAATTTCGCGTGTTTATGAAAGAAAAACGGGGGGAATCTTTTCTTGTCTCGTCGCGATTTCTTGCTTTCTGGTTTCGTGTTTTGAAGGCGAGGCTCGTGCCTGCTGCCCCTCCCCGCGAGTGCCCCGCAAGCGGGGGCTGGGCCTGGTATGCGCGCACCAACGCACGCTTGGGCTGGCCTCAGAAAATGCCAGGGCCCCTAGGGGCCTGGGGCTGGAGCGCAACCACCGCAGGATCGTCGCGCGCACACCTTGCCGTCATTCGACAAATCGGCTCCTCGCGAGGCCCTCTTGGGCGGGCCAGCAAGCTCCCAGGGAGACCTAAAACCTCGCGAGCCCCAGAGGGCTCACCTCAGGGGCAAGGCATGACCGCGACCTCAGGACCCACTCAAGACCTACGGAACCAAGATAAGTCGCAACAACTATCCCGCTCGGGAGCTCACAGGCTCGCGATGACACATTTCAAGTCCTACTTTGAGAGACATGTCATCATTTCATACATTACAGGGGGCCCCCTTTTTTCCAAAAAATGCTTTCATGCCCTGCAAGGCTGTGCCCGAAGGTTCTTGCATGCATATCAAGGCAAAGAGGAATGCAGGCCTAGCCGGATGCGCTGCTTTCGGCGCCGTCCTCGTCATCTTCATCCGCGCCATCCATGCCTTCACCGGCGTCGTCTTCATCATCATCCTCCGCACCACCTTCATCGATCGCGATCACAACCACATCATCCTCGGGGGCGAACTCTGCGACCAGGGCGTTCACGTTGTCGCCCACCCAGTTCGCCAGGTTGTCCTGGATGACCCTGGGCACGGGGGCTATGGCGGCGTCAAAGTAAAAATGGGGGTTGAGGTTCAGGAGGTGACTGAAGACGCATGATAACACACGCCCAAGAAGGCCCCGGCTTCTCTCTTCAACGAGCTCGCGAGCCCTCGTGGCCCGATCCTCTAGGCAGGTCACGATCTCAGTGAAGAAGCGGAGGTGGCTGGCGTAGTCACCCTTGTGCGGGTGAGGGGCACTCTCCTCGCAGATGGTGCTCAAGGCTCGGTTGGCCCTCACCCTGAGGGCCTGGACATCGAAGCATGCTCGTGCTGCAGCGTCCAACGGTGGCACGCTTCATCCGCATTCTTCTTCGCAAGGGATGTAGCGCCCTCGATCTGCCGCTGGAGTGAAAGTAGGTCGGCACGACTGGAGGCCAAGTCAGCCTGGGCAGAGGCCTGAGCTTCCTTGGCGGCCCTCTCATGCTGCTCCGCCTCGTCCAGCTTTGTCCTGAGGGCGGCGGTCCTGCCCTCAACCTCGGCTTCCAGGAGCTCCAACTTCAGGCGGTGCTTATCGGCAAGGGCCAGGCGAGCCTTCGCCACCCTCCGATCAACCTCCTCCTGGATCTTGGCCCCCCGCGCGGTGGCGGCAGCCTCAGCCATGGCCACCTGGCGCTCCCTCACCTCCAGCCGCTCAAGCTCCGGGCTGCGTTCCAAGGCCCCTAGCGCCAGCGTCTCCTTGCGTTTCTGGATCTCCTTCTCTTCGGAAGGTGCCCCGCTTAGTGATGCAGCCAGGGTGGCCCTGCGCGCTTTGATTTGCTGCTCAAGGGCGGCATTCGAAGCTCGGAGTTCTCTCTCTTGCCCTTCGGCTGCCTCACGACGGCGGTCGGCGGCCCTGGCCTCCTCCCGGGCATGGGCACAAGCCTAGCAAGAAGTCACGAGGGACACCGCGGCACTTGCGCTGGCGCGCTCATGCTGAAGATGCCCAAGGTTGATGGTGACCTGCACCTGGTGCCACTTGTGCGCCAAGCGAAGGTCCTCCGTCTCAAGGCGGGCGTCGACATCGATAAGCTCTTCTCCAAGCCGACTCAGCACACCCATCGCCTCCTGGAGAAGCTCATGGCGGACGGTGATGCGCCCGCGCACGAGCTCCAGCGCGTGGCCAAGCGCGTCCTCCGCGCCAGGGGCTGCCGGGAGGACTTGGAGTGGCTTGTCTACTCCCGGCAGGGGACTGGAGGCCGGCGCCTTCCCTGTCGCTCTCCGGGCCTCAGCAAAGGTGCTGGGCGGCGCGGTCTTGCTCCTCGAAGATGAAGCTGACGCTGGGGCCACCCAGCCGCTGGCGACAAGCAATGGACGAGCCCTTGGCACGCCTTCTACACCCCAGGCTGGGTCGCAAAGGAAGGATGCTGGAAACGCAGGCTCATGGCCCCCCATCGGCACGTCCGCCTCTGGGACCGGCCCCATTCCTCGCATGGGAGTCCGGTGCGGGGGGCTCGGAGCTAGGAGCAGGCCAGGGACTTCTGGAGGACGCTCCCCCGGAGGTTTCGCCGCCGCAGTCGAAGGGATCCTGAGGAGCCATAGTCAGGAAAAGACGTGACACGTGGCAAATCACAAAGATGAGGTACTTACTCATCTACGGCTATGTACTTCCTCTACTTCAGCGGCCGGTAGGCGTCACCACTGCAGCTTGGAGGCCCTTTCCTCTTGCGGAGTGCTTCGAGGTTCAGGCGAAGCCGGCCGAGGCTCGGGGCGTGACTATCAGCAGTTGGGGCACGCGGTGGGGATTGTTGGGCAGCAGCCTCAGGAGCACGGGGCTGCGCTTGCCCATCAGCCACCACCTCACGCCACTCGCTCGAGCTTCAGTGGCAACCGTCTCAAGGGCGTCGGGCCCCGCCAGCTCTCCAACGGCCCCTTCGGGAGCGCCCACCAGAACCTCAGGAGCGGCTGCCTCGAGAACACCTGGCGACACCCGCCCCAGCAGTCGCCCCAGTGGGACCCTGTGGTGTTCGCCCCCCTGCATCCACATCCGGGGCGCGTGCCACGGGGTTGAAGAGCAAGGGATCCACGAAGATGGGGTTCTCGCGAGGTCCTTCAAGGCCTACCGGGCACATCCCCCACTCATCAAAAAGGGGCATCTGCCTCATTAAGTCCTCCTTGTTCGAGCATTGGTACAGGAGGCAGCCCTCCTCCGGAAGCGCGGCTGGCGCTGGGTCACCCGTCAAAAGCTCGAGCGCCGTGCACAGTGTCTTGGAAGGACGCGCAGGCACCTGGAGCCTCATGGGGTCCCCGCTTCCGGTGACGGCCCACATTTGGCGAGAATGACGCTGAAGCGGAGCGATGCGACACCGAATGAACTCCTTCACCACCAATGGCGCCGTCACCCCAAGCTTCTTCAACCTTGTCATCCGGCGCCAGACGTGAGCAAGCCGATGGTCGACGAGCTTTGCGTGCCCCCAGTCGGAGCTGGGTATGGTTGGCACCCGTGGAAGCAGAAGCAAGGGGTTGAGCACGCGGGCGTCCACATACACCCACCGCTTTCGGAACCCCCTCACATCCGGTGAGAGCTCGAAGTCGAAACCCGAGCCAGCCGTCGCCGCTACGGCCTGGAAGGCCACGCACCCCGAGCGCTAGCGGGCGTCGACCAGATGAAGCGAGAAGAAATGGCGAAACAGGGCTATGGAAGGGGCGATGCCCCCATAGCCTCGCAAAGGAAAGCAAAGACGGCGAGGAGGATGATGGATTGGGGATCCAGATGCAGCGCCTGGACTTGGTAATGCGAGAGTATGGCATTGAAGAAACCAGAGAAAGGGAGGACCAGGCCAGCCAGAAGGGCATGAAGATGGATTGGGATCTCGGTGGCTTCCATGTCGATCGTGGCCCGGGAAGCGGTCCAAGCCACTGTCGCCTTCCACTCGTTGGAATCGGCGGCGAGGGCCGAGCGGACCTTGGCCAACCCGTCTTGATTAACCACCGACGACTGCTCAAGAGCAGGCTCCAAGATCGGCTGGGATTTGGCCGGGGCGCAGGATTTCCACTTCTTCTTCTTCGAGCGCCGAGCCATGACGGCCAGAGAGGGCCGGCGTCGGCGACGAATCTGGGAGAAGAGATGCGTCTTCTCAGGAATGTGGAGGATTCAAGGGTGAGAACGGAAAGCAATGAAGACGGAGCTGCGATGGCAATGGGCGGCCGCCGTGCCTGGCGGATATCAAGGCTACGTGGGAAAGTGGGGGCGCCCACGTCCAGTCAAGCGCCATGCGTCAACCGAGGCCGCAGGCGATTGGGGGCCGTGGCGCTCCACACTTGCCCTTTGGCTTCGCCTCGAAGCCAAGTCCGAGCACGCCTTGGGCCTGGGGGCTACTGTCAGCGTTCTGGGAGTGGGGGTACCCAGACTTGCCTGCATGTGGCCCATGGCGTGGCTCCATCGATGGCCTGGTATGGCCCAGCTTCAACATCAACAACTCAAGACCCTCACGAGGGGCCAAGCCTCACGAGGCGGACGACACTAAGACCTCCACGAGGGGCGGCCTTGATGAAGAGCCCGTTTGGCAAGTGACACGTGTGACATCTACTTGACATACATAAAGGTGAATCATCTCCGTTACACGTGCTCACTTGACCCCTTCGAGGATGGTATACTACTTGGCACTTCTCCCATGTGCATGCATAGGTATTGTCGGAGCGTCACGGATGTTGAGGAGGAGTGCAAGCGCCAAGGAACAACTACACCATCCGCGAGGGAAGCGTGGAAGCGAAGACGGAAGAAGACGGAGATGCTGAAGCTACAGTGGCCGGACATCCGGTGCCTGTGCAGCCTCCAAGGAGCTGCACCAACAGACGGCCGAAGCATCAGCGGCCGGACATCCGACACCTCAGCAACGCCCGGACATCCGGCATCCCTCCCGGAAATCCAGCATCCCCTATCCAGAGAAGGACTCGAACTGCCACTTCAGCCCAGACATCCGGCCTCTCGCGAACGGCCGGACATCCGGCCCCCAGCCCGGACATCCGGCGCCTGCCTGTGCGCAGTGTCGGGCCAAAGGCCCATGTATCCCTCTTTCCCACTTACCCCTTCGTGGCTTAGACTATATATACCCCCCACCTCCTCCTAGTTAGGGTTAGCAAAGGATTATCTCATTTAGAGATAGAGCTTTGCTCATCCATATGGATCTACTCCACAAGAGAGACCGCGGCATTTACGGAGAAGATCCACCTTGGATTCAAGACCCCTCACGGGATGATCCCCTCATGGATTCAAGACCTCCTCATGGAGATGAACTAGTTACCCTATGTATCGTCCTTTGTTGGATTTGGATCATGTATCTCTTTGTGTTTCGAGGATCTAGCACATGTGTGATCTCTTCTTGTCTATTTGAGTGTTTCCTCTCGTTTCCCCTCGTGATTTCCCTCGCGTTTCCCCTCGTGTTCTTCGTGTTCTTCGTAGGATCCCCTCCAATCGTGAAAGATCGGGCGTCTAGGGTTCTACCCTACATCATCTTGGATCAGAGCAAGGTTGATCACGAATTTGGAGTCCCTACCCATCTTTTTCTAGCTTAATTTTGTTGTGTTCTTCTCCAATTTCGAAAATCCCCACCAAAAATAGCCCGAATTTTTTTGTGATTTGTTGGTTTAATGATGTTTTGTTGGATTTGATCCATGGATTTGCTTGGTTTCAAGTGGATCTAGCATACCCCCAAATTTCCCCACTTTTCGTCCACGAAATCTCTCCAATTTTCCCCTTGGAATCATCAATTTCCGCCCCCAATTCGAAAATTTCCTCCCCAAACGAGATCTGAAATCGTCGGGCCGGACATCCGGGCCACAGGCCGGACATCCGGGCCAACAGGCCGGACATCCGGGTCCCCGGCTGGACATCTGGCCCCTGGAGCGCAAAATCGCGGCTCTCTGGATGGACAGTCCCCGGACATCCGGCCCCCACCCTCGGATTTCCGACCCCCTGGGAATTCAGCCTCCCGTGTTTCACCGTTTTGACCATAACTTTCACATCTGGAGTCCGATTTTCGCGTTCTTTAGCTTGTTGAGTAGCTCTTGACATCCTCTATCCGTCTAGATAGGTTTCAACACCATTTGACTCCATCAAATTTTCGGAACTTTGGCATCTTTGCCTAGGGCTTCCACCATATCATCCGCATAACCACCACTGACTTCCGCAACCTAACACATTTTGTTCCTTATAGCATTTGTGGTTGCTTGTGTAGTGATTCGAGTCTCCTAAGGTGTTTCAGCTACTTAGGGATGGTTGCTTCTTCATCAACCACCACCATAACTTCCGCATAGGCTTGCCCACCATACACTTTCGCCACCCCAACCTAACCCAATTTTGTTTGTGTTGTCAGTTGTGTCTCCTAAGGTGTTTCGGCTACTTAGGGACAGTGCTTCCAACTCCGACACCGCGTATAGTCCACCACCTTACCCTCCACTTCCGTATTGCGTACTCCAAAACCCATCATTGCATTTCCGCAATCCCATTGAGCTTCTGCAACACCACCACCGCTTTCCGCTACCACCATCTTGATATTTGACGTTTGAGATTTTGAGTCTGCGGCTTTATTCCGTTTCCTAAGGTGGTTGGGCTATTTAGGAACGGTTCGACATCGAGAACATGGCCATTCATCATCGCCTTGAGGTCGTCATCAACATTGACCACTTCACCATTGACAAACCATTGACGGTAACCTTGACGACACCATTGTATAACACCCTTGCAATTGCATTGATAACCCCTAGCCCATTTCGCGTCACTTGCCTATCGAGACTAGCCTTTGAGTATTGCCGGCAACGTTACTTGTACACATTAGTGATCTACAATTCCCATTGCATACATACCATATCATCTTGGTATCATCATATCATCTCTTGTGTCACAAGATTGTTCCCGCATATACACAATTGCTATCTTGGTTTGTGCATCGTGGCCATACACAAAAAAAAAGAATAATATTTTAAGCAAAAAAAAGAGTGAACAAAGATCTTGTAAGCAAGTGCCATAGCATCATACCACATTGCATATAAGATTGTCATATCCGATCATATTGGATCATCTTGTGAGAAACACCGGGAACCATACACACATAGCATACTTGGGATCGAAAGTTTATCCATTTTGCTCTTATAGGTTGTGCACAAGTGTCGTATCCGCCTATTGAGCAATCGTGCTAGCGTCTCTATTGAGTTGTGCAACACGAGCGTTTTTCGTGGATTCCACATTTTGTGCTCATTCATTGGTTGCGCGACCCCATTTATCTATCCGTGTGTGTGTTTCCGTGTGCCATATATTGCTATTGGTCTACTTGTTTCATTTGCAAATTTGTGAATCTTTTTCAACATTATTGACTCGTGCTAACATTTTGCATCAAATTTTTGTGCCACTATCCTCACCAAGCTACTCCATAAGCCTTATTTGTGTAGGTGTGAGAATTGACAAGATCCGGTACCAATTGTGCTATTTTCTTGTTGCATTATTGAGTGATCATTGATCCATCTTCAACATTGGTTAAGGTACATTTGGTCTAGTTCTTCTCTTTCTCCCACTCACATTTGCTCGAGTCTTGTGATGGATAGGCAAGGCATTTCACTTTCGGTCTACACCAATAACAACGAGTTCGATGCCAAGAAAAACTCCACCGGCGCCAAGATGCAAGCTCAAATGGAGGAGATCAAAGCCCTCATCAAGTCCTACAAGAGATCTTCCTCATCTTCGAGAAGACACTCAAGTACACATGCTTCCAAGCAACCATCTCCGGCAAGGTCACATCGGCATCGACACCATCACCACCACGAACGTGAAGGTCAAGAGCTTAGCACTAACAACCACTCAACGACTTCACCATCTCCCTTGGCATCTTCGCCAAGCGACTTCAAGGCATCTTCGCCTTCGAATATACGACAACTTCGCTAACAAGCACCTCAAGACTACGCTCAAGAGAAGCTCCCCAAGCTCAAGTCCGTGACTTCCACGAGCTACTACGACCTTGACACCGACCATGCCATTCCTTTCTATGGGACTCTAGAACCCAGGAGTATCTCGAGTGGGAGTGTTTGATGGACAACTACCTCAAGCTACATCAAGTTCCTCCCGAAGATCAAGTGAAGTGCGCCACAAGAAACTTCCACGACTACGCGTCAACATGGTGGCTTCACACACCTTTGAAAAGCTACGACATGAGTTGGCCCAAGACGAAGAGAGCTTTGCGGCGAGAGTTCGTGCCTCCAACCTACACGGAACAACTTCTACGCCAATTGGAGAACACCATCCAAGGATCCAAGTCCATCGACGAGTAATTCAAGGAGATGAAGAAAGCCTTGCGACGAGCCGACATGGACGGCCCCATTTCGATGAAGTTCTACTTCATGATGGGATTGAAGAACGACATCTCCGAGACTATCTTCCTCGAGAACTACAAGTCCCTCGACGACAACTACATTGGTGCTCTCAAGGCGGAACGAGAACTCATGAAGGCCAAGGCTTCTCCACCCCAAGCACACTTCGCAGCGACCAAGCTCTACGACAACAAGCATGAGGATAGTACCACCAAGATGTCCAAGCCCGACGAGCTCCAAGACGATGCTCCCAAGTTTGACTCCACCGCCATCCCTCTTTGTGGCATTGACGATGCCGAGTCTACTTTGACTCTTTTTCAAGACGGTGCGGCGACGAATTCGACTACGGAGCCTCTCAAGGAACATGCTTTGGAGGCGAGCGACAAGGTGGCGAGCAAGGATGATGCTTCCATCTTAGGAGGCGAGAGTGATGATGTGCCATCTTCGGCCTTCATCCATGGCGACGGTGACGAGATGATTGAGCATTGGAATTTCCCTTCGGTCATGGAGGAGAGTGATGATGTGCCATCTTCGGCCTTCATCCATGGCGACGGCGGTGAGATGGTTGAGTATTTCACCTCGACCACGGCGACGTATGATGACTTGAGTGACTTTTGCCACCATATTGAGAGTGAGAGTGACTTCACCACTAGCCCCATATATGACGATTTGCCCCAATTCCCATGTGAGGAGAGCCACAACCCCCACTTGAGTGAGACGAGTGACTCCACCATATGTGAGTTTGAGTGCACCTACTTGGAGGGAGTGAGTGAACCACCACATAGAGAGAGTGTGATAGTTGATAGGGCTTGTGAGGCCACTTTGATTTCTAACAACTTAACCTCTACCTCTATTGTGTCTTCTCATTTGGTGCTAGGTCCCATATACGATGATGCGTCGATTCGTGACGACTTCGTCCTTCCTTTGGACAAGACGATGGCCATGGTGGAATATGATGCACCCCCACATGGTTCCATCAAGATGATGATATTGACCACCATTTGGTCTTTACCACCTCACCTACACCACTTGAGTGGAATGACAAAGGTAATATAGGTGAAGGTGATGCTCTAGTCCCACTAGTGGACATTCTTGACATTAATTGCTTGCATGATGTTGATCCACCTATTTCCATGATTCATGCTAGTGCGACTTCCTCATGTGATGATTTCTTACCCATTTACGATGAGTATGATGATTCTCATGTGGAGTCTATTAGTTGTGATGACATGTTACATAGGATTTCTTGTGACAATTCTCTAGGTCACATCATGTTTAACAATCCGCTTGACTTGTCATATGCTATGCATGAGATCAATCATATGTCATATTTGCAATCTCTTCATAGTGACTATGCATATGCCATAAAAATTAACCCAATTTGCACATATGGCATAGATGACAAGCCAATGGTTATTGGCATTTGTTTCTCTTGTGATGATATTGATATGCTCCCTTTGCATCATTTCTCTCATATGCCATGCCACGACCACCTAGCTTCGGATATGCATTTTTTTGGATGTTGTTCCACTTCTCCATATGATGTTTCCAATATTGCTCATGAGGAGACCTCCATAGTTTCCTCATACATTTTAGGATATTTTGATCCATCCCATCCATTGCATGATCCTCATACTTATGTGCACAATATGCTTCCCATGAATAAACATGCTATTGATGTGTCATATACTTGCATTCTCAATTTGTGTCCCCATCATGTTATACACAATAACTATGCTTTCATGATGGATGACATGTTCTTATACCATGCATCAAATTTCTTTGACTGATGCTTATCTTATGCTAACTCACACGTGCACATACACATCATGATGGATGATGTGTATATTTACCACGCACACAATTTCTTCGGTTTGTGTCTCATTTGTGTAGGTACCCATGAATACTTGTCAACCTCACAATCCCATGAGTTGACAAAACGAGCTCTAAAGAGCAATGATGACTTGGGATCCCATGGATTGTCTGTCCCACCGCTCTCTTCGCGCAAAGACTTCGCGCATTTCTTCTACATGGCCCTCACTTGGCTATGGGTTATTGTCCAATACATATTCTATGCCCATCTTGCCATGTTCACTTTGCATTATATGCCCATTCCTATGCCTTTGCCATGCATTTGTGACCCATGCTTTGCATTACACATGATGATTGATTCTAGTGCTTGTATGTGTATTTGCAAGCGTGGTGGAGATATCACTTGTTATTGCCATGTTTGCTTTGTGCCCCATGCCTATGATTATACTATGATCTTTCTTTGTGTTTGTGCTTGCGATATGTCATGTGCATTGCCTATGCCTATTATTTGCTCACATGACATGATTGCCATGATTTCCTCTAGTATGTTGCATCTTCGCACTACTAGCTTGCATGACTTGATTGCTATGCTTGCTTAAGTTGCATCACCAATGATTCATACTTGCTCATTTCATGCGGTTGATGACAACCATCTACATGCTTTGCACATGATTATTATTGCTTCTTGTCATATATCTCCATATGTTGCCTCCCTCATGCTAGATGATTTGCCATGTATTGAATGCAACTATGCCTTTAGTATTGATAATGAGTTTGCCCCCATAACATTCTCGCATATATTTGGAGATTTTGACATATTTCTTGTGAAGCATGCTTGCCTTACCTCTTTGCACCATATTCCTCATGCCATAAATATAGCCATTATTGCATCATATTATTCATGCACTTGTGCTACTAATAGTTATGTGCAAGAGAAGAGAACCATCATGATGGATGATGTGTTTATCTACCATGCGCATGCGTTCTTTGTTTTGTTTTGTGCATTTGTAGGGTACTTGGACTTTGTGTCGACTTCCACTTCACTTGAGTTAACCATTCGTGCTCTTGAGAGCGAACCACCTTCTACCATGACGATTCTACATCGCACTTGCTTGTACTTCGGCATTATGAAGGACGCACAAGGACACGCCTTCAAGGTGACATCTTTCTTGAGCATGGATATGACGGATCATACTACTTGTGTTGCTTGCACCATGAGAGTTATTGTTCATCTTGGACCACTTGATTGCACACATGTTAGAGATCTTGCTTCTACTTGTCATTTTTATCGTTCCATGCATCATGATATATATGCCTTGTGTGTTGCATCCAATTCTTGGATTACTTGCTCCTCTCATATGTTTGGTTGCAACAATGTCATCACTTCAGATATGCCATGTCCCATTGATTGCTACATGCTTGCTTTCATTGCCTCACACATGATGAACAATTTCACTTTCCATTGTGTTGAGTGCCACACGATATTCACTACACCCTATGCACGTATTTCTTGGATTGTCTTGCACTTGACCCATGTGTTTAGACTCTTCATTTTATTTGGTGTTGTGGATGATTCATATGCCTACCATAGACCTTTCCTTGAGCAATTTGTGAATGCTTGCTATGACCTTGAGGTAGATGCTTATTATCTTGACACACATATTTGCATCTCTACCTCACATTTGCATACTTGTCCCCATGATATCTTTGCTTGTGCTCGATTGATATGCTTACAAGCCATGTCACAATCCTTTGTCACACCATATGCTTTGCATGATGACAACACTTGTTTGGTGACTCACCTATCGAATGCTTGGTTTTGCACTAACGCTAACCACATTTGTTTTTCCAAGTGTTTGTTGTCCTTAGAGCTTCAAGATGACAAGTACTTGGTGAACGTCCACTTCTACACGGTGAAGCCATCTCCTTCCCATGGTGATTTGGTTTTCGATCCGAGGTCGGATCTTTCCCAAGGGGGGGGGGGAGATGATGCGGAGCATCCTACAGACATCACCATGTCAAGAGCCCGTTTGGAAAGTGCCACGTGTGACATCTACTTCACATACATGAAGGTGAATCATCTCCTTTACACGTGATCACTTGACCCCTTCGAGGATGGTATACCACTTGACCCTTCTCCCGTGTGCATGCATAGGTATTGTTGGAGCGTCACGGATGTTGAGGAGGAGTGCAAGCGCCAAGGAACAACTACGCCATCCACGAGGGAAGCGTGGAAGCAAAGACGGAAGAAGACGGAGCTGCTGAAGCTACAGCGGCCGGACATCCGGGTCAGAGGCTGGACATCCGGCGCCTGTGCAGCCTCCAAGGAGCTGCACCAACAGACGGCCGAAGCATCAGCAGCCGGACATCCGGCCCGTGTGCCCGGACATCAGGCATCCCTCCCGGAAATCCAGCATCCCCTATCCAGAGAAGGACTCGAACTGCCACTTCAGCTCGGACATCCGGCCCGTGCCCCACACATCTGGCCTCTCACAAACGACCGGACATCCGGCCCCCAGCCCGGACATCCGGCGCCTGCCTGCGCGCAGAGTCGGGCCAAAGGCCCATGTATCACTCTTTCCCACTTACCCCTTTGTGTCTTAGACTATATATACTCCCCCACCTCCTCCTAGTTAGGGTTAGCAAAGGATTAGCTCATTTAGAGATAGAGCTTTGCTCATCCATACGGATATACTCCACGAGAGAGACCGTGGCCTCTACGGAGAAGATCCACCTTGGATTCAAGACCCCTCATGGGAAGACCCCCTCGTGGATTCAAGACCTCCTCACGAAGATGAACTCGTTACCCTATGTATCGTCCTTTGTTGGATTTGGATCATGTATCTCTTTGTGTTTCGAGGATCTAGCACATGTGTGATCGCTTCTTGTCTATTTGTGTGTTTCCTCTCGTTTCCCCTCATGATTTCCCTCGCGTTTCCCCTCGTGTTCTTCGTAGGATCCCCTCCAATTGTGAAAGATTGGGCGTCTAGGGTTCTACCCTACATCAGGCCTCCTCAGGCTGGCTCCCGAGGAGCGGAGATCTCTATGCAAGGCTCACCTCGTGTCGTCCAGATGACGTGAGCCATGACGACCAAGGCCAGGCCGGCGCCAGTGGGTGCAGTGTACCAGTTTCCTCTTTGGTGCTAAAGGGGCAAGCACAGGCGCGGAGTCCCGAGGAATCAGCCAAAGGTTTCCATTCCGGTGCAACAAGACCAAGACCGCCAGGACGACAGGACGGAGGTCATCGCCGAGCCCACCACGGCGTCACGATGAGAGGCCTTTGCAGGCGAAGACTACTCTTGTCAGGCTAGCATGTACTAGTTGTCTCCATTTGAATTTGGCCGTTGTGGGATCCCTTCCCGCCTACGTTTGTGAAGAGGACCAAGGCCACTATAAATAGGACCTAGCCACCACCATAGAGGGGTGCGGATCATGCAGATTATCCTCTCACCCACCAGCTCACTCGAGCCCAAGAACACCTCTCCTCCGGAGGTTGTTTGCCACTGTACTAGTGCATCACCAGCACCTTAAGGCCAATCCACCACAAAGCATGAGTAGGGTTTTACACCGCAAGGTGGCCTGAACCTAGGTAAACTGATGTGTCTCTTTTCCATTCAGTTCGTCGAGCTAGGCGGTGAGATTAGCGAGTGGGCAGACTGGGGAGGACGAGTTCTTCGCACGCACCCCAGAGTTCAAACCTCTCAAGGGTCCGCGGAACCCGAAATCCGACACCAGTGACCATTTCCTTTGTAGTAGAAGCACTCAGTTTCAGGCTTGGGTCCAGCTTTGGGCTTATTCCCGGGAGTGGCAACTTGCTTTCCATTCTTCTTGAAGTTCCTTTTCTTTCCCTTTGCCCTTTTTCTTGAAACTAGTGGTCTTGTTAACCATCAACACTTGATGCTCTTTCTTGATTTCTACCTTCACCGATTTCAGCATCACGAAGAGCTCGGGAATCATTTTCGTCATCCCTTGCATATTATAGTTCATCACGAAGTTCTAGTAGCTTGGTGATAGTGACTAGAGAACTCTGTCAATCACTATCTTATCTAGAAGATTAACTCCCACTTGATTCAAGCGATTGTAGTACCCGGATATTCTGAGCACATGCTCACTGGCTGAGCTGTTCTCCTCCATCTTGTAGGCAAAGTACTTGTCAGAGGTCTCATACCTCTTGACAAGCGCATGAGTCTGAAATACCAATTTTAGCTCTTGGAACATCTCATATGCTCTGTGGCGTTCAAAACGTTTTTGAAGTCCCAGTTCTAAGCCGTAAAGCATGGCACACTAAACTATTAAGTAGTCATCATATCGAGCTTGCAAAACGTTCATAACGTCTGCATCTGCTCCTGCAACAGGTTCGTCACCTAGTGTTGTATCAAGGACATAATTCTTCTGTGCAGCAATGAGGATAATCCTCAGATCATGGACCCAGTCCGCATCATTGCTACTATCATCTTTCAACTTAGTTTTCTCTAGGAACATATCAAAAATACGGGGGAGCTATTTCGCGAGCTATTGATCTACAACATAGATAAGCAAAACTACTAAGACTAAGTTCATGATAAATTAAGTTCAATTAATAAAATTACTTAAGAACTCCCACTTAGATAGACATCCCTCAAGTCTTCTAAATGATACGTGATCCAAATCAACTAACCCATGTCCGATCATCATGTGAGATGGAGTAGTCATCAATGGTGAACATCTCTATGTTGATCATATCTACTATATGATTCACGTTCAACCTTTCGGTCTCCAGTGTTTCGAGGCCATGTCTGTACATGCTAGGCCCGTCAAGTTTAACCCATGTATTCCGCATATGCAAAACTGTCTTGCACCCGTTGTATGTGAACGTAGATTCTATCACACCTGATCATCACGTGGTGTCTCAACATGACGAACTGTAGCAACGGTGCATACTTAGGGAGAACACTTTTACCTTCAAATTTAGTTAAGGGATCATCTTATAATGCTACTATCGGTGTCAAAACCGGCCGCTCTCGGGTAGGGGGTCCCGAACTATGCGTCTAAGGATCGAAGGTAACAGGATGCAGGAGACATGATGTTTACCCAGGTTCGGGGCCTCTTAATAGAGGTAATACCCTACTTCCTGCTTGATTGACTTTGATGAGTATAGGGGTTACAAGATTCGATCTACCTTGAGATCGTAATGGCTAACCCTAGATGTGTAGCCTATATGATTTGTGTTGGCCTCCACGGGCTATACCCTCCGGTTTATATAGACACTGGAGAGGCTTAGGGTTGTACAAAGTCGGTTTAAGAGAAAGGAAACTACACATCCGAATGCCAAGCTTGCCATCCAGGCAAAGGAGAGTCCAATCCGGACATGGGGGAAGGCCTTCTATCTTGTATCTTCATGGCCCATCAGTCCGGCCCATATCACATAGGTCGGACGCTCGGGGACCCCCTAATCCAGGACTCCCTTAGTAGCCCCTGAACTAGGCTTCAATGACGATGTGTCTGGTGCGCAGATTGTCTTCGGCATTGCAAGGCGGGTTCCTCCTCCGAATACTCCAAAGAAGTTGAACAAGAGAACTGTATCTGGCTCTGTATAACAGTTACAACACTGAACCACAAGGGCAAAATACTTTAAACAAAATAAGTCATGTCCACTGACAGCTTTTTCGGCAAGACGTTACGTCTGTCCTTATTATTATTATTATTATTATTATTATTATTATTATTATTATTTTGAACCGTTTTGTGGCCTCCCGGTTCACGTTTCGAGGTGCAGCCTCTATTGACACGTCTTGTCAAAGCAGAGATCGTGTCCCTTTATTACGGGATTCTCATCAATATGGGTTTGGGTATTCCATCCGTGTCGTTTGCATGACCCCTTGGGAATAGGCGAGTTTTAAGGCTCGTGAGGGGGCGCTTGATATTCACTGCCTTTATAAGAGGATAAGGACCCATCTTTTTACCCCACGCCTTCTTCTTCCTCGGCCCTTCCGTCCTCGAGCTCCAGCGCCCAAGTTTCAATCTTCTCCGTCCCCACCAAACACTCCAGCCATGTACGGATCCGGTTCGCAGGGCAAGTGGATGGCTTCCTCCATCACGGAGAGGAACATCAAGGAACTCCGGGAAGCGAGATACTTGGCCGCGAACATCGGGCATCGGCTCCCTACCAAAAAGCAGATCATCCCTACTCCGGAGCCCAATGAGAGGGTGGTGTTTATCCCCCACTTCCTCCGCAGACTAGGGTTTCCCCTCTGCCCTTTCGTCCACGGCCTCCTGTTCTATTATGGGCTAGATTTCCACCATCTAGCCCCAAATTGCTTTCTCCACATTTCGACATTCGTTGTCGTGTGCGAGGCGCTCCTCCGCATCCCCCCACTTCGGCCTATGGCTTAAGGTCTTCAATGTGAAGCCGAAAGTGGTCGATGGGCAACACGCAGACTGCGGCGGTGCCATGGTGAGCAAGCTCCCCAACGTCACATGGCCCAAGGGGGACTTTGTGGAGACCATGAAGGGATGGCAACAGGAGTGGTTCTACATCATGGAACCTCGCGACACCACGTGGGCCGCCACTCCCAAGTTTAAATCCGGGCCTCCAATGCGGCTTGCATCATGGATTAACAAGGGCCTGGATTGGGTGTCTTCCGATGAGGTGATGATGCTGCAGAAGCGCATCAAGAATATGATGGAGAAGAACACCTGTCTTGCTAATGTGATCCAGGTGATGCTTTTTCGCCGGATTCTCCCCCGCCAACGCCGGTCTCTCCACATGTGGGAGTTCAATCCGGCTAGCCCTCGGACCCTGCAGCGATTCTTCGGCACGACGCACGAAGATATTTGGAAGCTGCTTTTAAGGCCCAGAAGTCGTGGCCGGAGACGACCGAAGACATTGGCCTTGACAGCGCTCATCCGGCCACTCCAGTAAGTTTTATGATTTCTGAACATAACTTCAATTTTTAAACCCAAGGGGTATGATGAGCATTCCATTCTTCCCTCAGGGCTGGACAAAGAGGGCGGAGCGGATCCGATGTCCGGCTCCGCTACCCGAAGACCCACCCATCCCTCTGTTAACGAAGATGCTCGTCCCGGCGCCGTACCAGGCGCCGGAGAAGAAGGCCAAGAAGAGGGGCAAGGAGGCCAAAAGTGGCCTCCGCCGTAAAGGTACTTCAGACGCAGTGTCCGGAGATACCGAAGCTCTCTCCTCCCACAAGGGGGATGAAGACGAAGAGGAGGAGGAGGAAGAGAGCAATTCTCCCCTCAAGGAGAAGAAGAAGAGGGCGGCCTCCGCCGACCTAGAGGCGGAGGCGTCCAAAAGGGGGAAGATATCCCTCTCGGATGGCTCGGACTCGGATGCCGAAGCCAAGCCCCGGTGGCGCCCCAGGGCGAAGCCTCTGGCCGAATTGTGAGTATTCAAAGATACTATGCATATATCTAGCCTTTTACATATTGTAGGATAACATATCATTTATGTATTTCAGTCCGGCCCGTGATCTCCCCCAACAATCGTCGTCTTCGAGGAACTCTTTGGGCCGGAGATGATGGAAAGCGAAACGCCTCCGCGAGCCTCTCCGCCACATACCGTGGATGACACCAAGGTATTATCCCAAAGGACCTCTCCGGGCCAGGGAGAGGTACGGAAGGCCGCCAAGATGGTGCCTGAGGGTAATGCCTCGGCTGCCGAAAACATGGGGGGAGCAATCCCCATGGAGACTGACGGCGGCGGCCCTGACCAGTCCGGCCTCCAGCCGAATACCGCTCCGGAGACCCATACGGCTCCGGAACCGAGCAAGCAGCCCCCTTTGAAAGAGGGGGGAGTGCCAACTCCACCAGCGGCCTCCATTAATCTGGAGACGCCGGACACTTTGAGGGAAGTACTTCACCGTGCTTCCATCATGGATGAACACCGTACCCTGATGAGAACGGTGGTTGAAAATGTTCAATCCGCGAAAAGCGGGCTGAACGAAGCCTTCACCAGCCTGTTAACAGGCTTTGAGGTATGTGACGCAAAATTCTTAGCCGCTTTTCATATGAAAAAAATATGCCTGTATATAGATAGTAGCCCCTGAGACTCTGTTCGGTTCTCGAAAAAGGGCTGAATAGAGGATCAGATATTCGCCGGAGATATCATACTTGTCTACTTCGAAAAACAGGCTTCATTGTTAGCGGCGACCGCCCAGGCCGCCGAAGTATCCGAGCTGAAGCAAAAGCTGAAGCTGGCGGATCATGAGATCGACCGCGTTAACAAGCGGTTCGATGAGGCATAGGGTATGGTTTTTTTGTAAAAGGTCGAGTAGTACAAGCCTAAATTGTAACGCAAACTCAGAGTTTAAGCTCATGTGCTGCTATGTGTATGATTGCAGGCAACGCGAATGAGGTCGAGGCCCTCAAGAGTGCCCTTGCCGAAGCCAATGAGCAGGCGCGGGTGAGCCAAGTGGCCGTAGACAAAGTGGTTGCGGGTTTAAAGGCCGAACAGGTCGCCCTCCGCCAGTATGAGAAGAGGGTGACTGAGGTGGAGCGAGAGCTCAAGGACGACGACGACAAGTGCGAGTCTTTGGAGGAGGAGAATAAGGCCCAGGCAACCAAACTCGCCAAGGCTCTCCAAGAGGCCTAGGAGGCGCGGACCGAGTCCTGAGCGTCTTGTGAGGAGATCAAGCAAGCCGAACAAATAGCGGCTGGTAAGCCTTTTCTTTTATAAGGTATATTTGGCTATCAGAGATATGTTTTGCTGAATCGACTATGGACTGCTCCAGATGCCTTTGCGGATCTCCCACGGAGTGCTGCCGACGCCGCACATCATTTCTGGGCCCAAGAAGGGAACACGACGGAGAAGCTCTTCTGGTCGCAGTACGTGGCACCGGAGTGGCCAACGCTGCTAAACAACCAGATGATGTAGCTGGCGGAGCTGCATAGGATGTCTGGTTTGGACATGAAGGACATCATAGTCTGGCTATGGCCAGCCGGACCCATTCCTAGCAGCTACTTCGGTCTGGTCAAGCAGCTTGGCGACGCCTTGCCCCGAGTTGAGGCTGTGAAGCGCTCGGCGTGCATAGAAGGTGCACGGTTGGCCTTTGCCCATGTCAAGATGCACTGGGCGAAGATGAAGGCCGCTGTCGTGGTAGTTGAGGGTCCGCCCGGAGGCAAGGACCACCGCAAGCTGGAGTGCTATTTTGAAGATGTCCTAGAGGGTGCCCGTTTGATAGAGGGTCAATGCTCGAAGGACATTATCTTCGAGTGAATGTATGCGAACTGCCGAGACGTTGTATTATAAACCAAGGCTTTTGTAATATATTTATTCTTTTTATCTTAAAGTATTTTTCCTCCTATGCAGCCGTTTTTATCCCTGAGAGTTTGCCAGTAGTCGGCTTCAGCCCCCACGTAGATACTACGGGGGTGTTCAGAATAGCGCATGACCACACTTGACCCAATGTCTTGGTCCGTAAAGGAGGTGTCAGTGCAGCGAACCAGGCAATCGGACTATGCGGGTTTATCACTCTCACTTAGCCATAGGAGTTTGACAATGGGACTGCAAGATAGCCCCTGGTGCGTATGCGACTATCCGAACTTGGATGCCTTATACGCGTGACTGGAAGATAGCCAGTCCTTCGTGTAATACGGGAAAAATTGCTAGAGATTTAATAAGTCGCCGAATTGCTGACCCGCTCTCGCCGCATCATGACAATCAGTTTTCGGCTTTCTCTACTGAGGTGCTTGACCGGGCGAACCAGAAACACAATCGCAATAGTTCTCCCTTTACTACCTTAGCCGAACGAGTGGAATGTAAGGTAGCAAACACAGGAGCCGGGCAAGCCAACTATTGACCAAAGACATGATTCAGAGCTGATGCATATAATGCAGTATTCGGGACACCGAAGTCTACTCTGAGAGTGTTTGGACTTTCTGTTTTCGAAGATATATATGGCTGAATAGAGCCCCTGGCGATTTAAATCGTGCCGAGGTGTATATGTCAATCTGACATAAAGGGGAGAAAGATTAAGAAATAAGCCAATATCGAACAAGGTTAGGCGAAACTGTTTCCATTATAGTCTGGTTGGTACGTCAAAACATATTTTTACAGAAGATGCCATAAGCATCGAGGCTATTTTACATGCCAAGAACAAGGGAAAGCTGTATACGGGTCCTAAAAAGGAAAAGATGATTTTGAAGACCCTTTGGACAATCTGCCGCACGTCTGCCCCGCTTTTTGCCTTGGTGTATGATCCTTTGAGAGGATCAACGATCGAGTATACACAAGGGGCCTGGAAAAGGGGCCTTGGTATCATTGGTTGTAAAGAACCTGAAAGGTAAAAATAAGAAGAAAAAGGGGAAAATATGATGGTCCGGATAGGGTCGAGCCGTATTGTGGACCTTGTTTTTAGTGTGCCTCCGTCTTTGCCCATGGTATCTTTAGTGCGTAGTTATGTACGCGCGGTACGTATGCCGCAATCAGCTTGGGGTTTTGACGGAGGCCGAATTGCTAATCTAGACCTGGACGAGCTAGACTGTCATTCTGTAGGGTAGACCAGACTCGATTGACGGTGTCCGGGGGCTTGACTACCAGTGTAATATTCGGCTTGATAAGGCCACCCTGTACTTCAGCTGCGAGGGCTGCAGTATGCTCCTCAGTACGGAGGAAGCGCTCCATGTTTCCATTGACTGTTAGAACGCCACGTGGTCCGGGCATCTTGAGCTTTAGATAAGCATAGTGCAGGACCGCATTGAAACGGGAGAACACGGTCCGTCCGAGCAATGCGTGATAGCCACTGTGGAAAGGGACGATGTCGAAGATCAAGTCTTCACTTCGGAAATTATCCGGCGAACCGAAGACCACTTCCAGTGTTATTGAGCCCGTGCAGCGGGCCTGTACACCAGGTATTACTCCTTTAAAGGTGGTTTTAGTGGGCTTGATTCTTGGCGGATCAATACCCATTTTGCGGACAGTGTCCTGATAAAGCACGTTAAGACTGCTATTGCCGTCCATAAGGACTCGGGTCAGATGAAATCCGTTGATAATTGGATCGAGGACCAATGTCACTGATCCTCCATGACAGATACTAGTCAGATGGTCTCTGCGATCAAAAGTGATTAGACAGGTTGACCAGGGGTTGAATTTTGGGGCGACTGGCTCTATGGCATAGACGTCCCTTAATGCGCGCATGCGCTCCCGCTTAGGGATATGAGTAACGTAGATCATATTCATCATTTTGACCTCGGGGGGAAATTTCTTCTGTCCCCCTGTGTTCGGTGGGAGAGGCTCTTCATCGTCGTCCTCGCTGGGCAGCCCTTTCCCCTTATGTTCGGTGTTTTAGCTTACTGGCCGTTTAAAGACCCAACATTTTTTGTTGGAACGATTGGCAGGCTTGTGAGGGGTGCCATGAATCTAGCAAGGCCGATCGAGTATTCTGTCCAAACTAGATGGACCATCTTTGTTTCCGTTGAATGGCTTCTTCCGCTAACTGGGTTTAGAGCGACTAAATCCGGTGCTGACCGCCGTATCTTTAGTATTTTCATCATTGCTTCAACGCTTGTGTTTGTTGCCTCGTGGCCTACCATTGCTATCTCTGGCTTCGGAGGTGCCGGGGTCATTGGTGTTGTTGCTTCTACGAGCTAGCTAGCTATCCTCTCCCGCGCAAAAGTGGGTCATAAGTGCGGTGAGAGCTGCCATGGACTTCGGTTTTTCTTGGTCGAGATGTCGGGCGAGCCACTCGTCATGGACACTGTGTTTAAAGGCCGCGAGGGCTTCAGCGTCTGGACAATCGATGATTTGGTTCTTTTTAATTAAGAACCTGGTCCAAAGTTTCCGGGCTGACTCTCCGGGTTGCTGGACTATGTGACTGAGGTCATCGGCGTCTGGAGGCCGAACATAGGTAGCTTAGAAGTTGTGTCTAAAGGCATCTTCCAAATCTTCCCAGCTACCAATGGAGTTTTCTGGGAGGCTGTTTAGCCAGTGTCGAGCTGGTCCCTTTAGTTTTAGCGGGAGGTACTTGATGGCGTGGAGATCGTCACCGCGGGCCATGTGGATATGGAGAAGAAAATCTTCGATCCATACTGTGGGATCTGTTGTTCCATCGTATGATTCAATGTTCACGGGCTTAAACCCTTCGGGGAACTAGTGCTCCATTACCTCGTCGGTGAAGCATAAGTGGTGAGCAGCACCTCTGTATCGGGCAACGTCACGAAGGAGTTCGGATGACATCTGTATCCGGTTTTTGGCCCGGGTGAGGTTGTGCTTACCGCGCCAGGCCTGATGGTCGTATTCTCGTGTTGGAGCACGCCCCCTTGATCCATAGATTGACCTGGTCTAACCGGCTCTATTGTCCAGGTCCTTACGTAGGTCGTAGGTGTAGCCCGTAGCTGCTACCTCCTTGCCTCTATGGCGGGGAGGTGCGGGCTGGTGTTCGGCGTAAGTAGCCGTCCTGTCTTGCCCACGTGGTGGTCCGTCAGGTTCGTCAGCAGCTTTATGCTTTGGCGGTATTGGCTCAAGAGCCTCGTCGTCAAATTGCGGTAGTAGCTTGTGCTTCGGGTAGCTCCTTGTTGGGTGTTCGAGGCCGTATTCTTCGGCTGCCAGGACTTTAGTCCATCTGTCGTTGAGCGTATCTTGTTCGGCTTGAAGCTTCTGCTGCTTCTTTTATAGGCTTCTCGCTGTTGCGATTAGCTGGCGCTTGAAGCACTCTTGCTCGAGGGGTTTCTCTGGCATGATGACATCTTCATCGCCGAGGCTCACATCATCCTCGGAGAGTGGTAGATAATTACTATCCTCTAAATCCTCATTGCCGACTGGCTCGTCGGGGTTGACTTGCCCCTCCCCCCAATCATCCTGTTCGGATGTTGGCTCGACGGGGGCTTCAGGGTCTTCGGCGTTTTCCAGAGTATTATTGTCTCTGGTGCCGGTATTAATGTCTTTTTAGCGATGTGATTTTGAGCGGTGTCGCTGCGTCGACCCTTTGGAGGTGCCTCAGCAGGCTTGTCCTCAACCGGATCCTTCCTGCCGTCGTCGTCATCCTTTTTGGGTGTGTCCACCATATACATGTCATATGTGGAGGTTGCCGTCCAACGTCCGGTAAATGGCAGGTCTTGGCCTTGTTCGTGTCCGGCATCATCGTTTGTGCTGTCGATGTCTTCAGAGGCGTAGTCCAGCATGTCGGTTAAGTCCTCGACAGTGGCTATGAAGTGGGTGGTGGGTGGGACGTAAAATTCCCCGCTTTCAGCCCCTAGTCCAGGCTGAGCAGAGTTCGGAAGTGATTCCTCTGTGATGGCGAGGGATCGCGATTAAGTCCAGGGCCTCGTTTAAGAGCGAGGTTTGGACGGGGGAACGAGAGTCCGCGGGGCTGGCCGGGGCGAAGGCCTCCTGGCGATGCTTGCTTGGCGCGGACTTTGAGAGTTTGAATCTGGAGTCCGGGGGCGAGTCCGGCCTCTCAATGATAGGGGGAACCCATTCTGATTCCAAGTTCGCCGTGGACACAATCGCCTCCGGATCCTCGATAATGAAGTTAGCAGTGGAGAGTCCCGTGGGCTCCAAACCCCCATCTTCGGACCTGATGGTTTGCTCCGGATCTAAGGCCAGGGCGGTGATCGGGGCACGAACCCTTCGAAGATCAAGTCTCCTCGGATATCGGCGACATAGTTTAAGTTTCCAAAACTGATCTAATGACCAGGGGCGTAGTTGTCGATCTGTTCAAGGTGGCCAATCGAGTTGGCACGCAATGCGAAGCCGCCAAATATGAAAATTTGTCTGGGGAGAAAAGTCTTCCCCGAAATAGAATCATTGTAGATGATCAAACGAGCCATCGAACCTTCTATTGACGGCATAGTGGAACTCTCAATGAAAGCACCAATGTCGGTGTCAAAATCGGCCGATCTCGGGTAGGGGGTCCCGAAATGTGCGTCTGAGGATCGAAGGTAAGAGGAGGCAGGGGACACGATGTTTACCCAGGTTCGGGCCCTCTTAATGGAGGTAATACCCTACTTCCTGCTTGATTGACTTTGATGAGTATAGGGGTTACAAGAGTCGATCTACCTCGAGATCGTAATGGCTAACCCTAGATGTCTCGCCTATATGATTTGTGTTGGCCCCTACGGGCTAAATCCTCCGGTTTATATAGACACCAGAGAGGCTTAGGGTTGTACAGAGTGGGTTTACAGAGAAAGGAAACTACACATCTGAATGCCAAGCTTGCCATCCACGCAAAGGAGAGTCCCATCCGGACATGGGGGAAGGCCTTCTATCTTGTATCTTCACGGCCCATCAGTCCGACCCATATCACATAGCTCGGACGCCCAGGGACCCCCTAATCCAGGACTCCCTCAGCTATCGTCATACTAAGCAAAATAAGATGCATAAAAAATAAACATCACATGCAATCAAAATATGTTACATGACATGGCCTTCATCATCCTGTGCTTTTGATCTTCATCTCAAAGCATCATCATGATCGCCATCGTCATCGGCTCGACACCTTGATCTCCATCGTTGTGTCGTGGTCGTCTCTCCAACTACTGCTTCTACAACTATCGCTAACGCATTGTGATAATGTAAAGCAATTACATGGCGTTTGCATTTCATACAATAAAGAGACAACCATACTCCCGGTTGTCAGATGTCTTACAAAACATGATCATCTCATACAATAACGTTTATCACATCATGTCTTGACCATATCAAATCACAACATGCCCTGCAAAATAAAGTTAGACGTCCTCTACTTTGTTGTTGTAAGTTTTACATGGCTGCTACGGGCTTCTAGCAAGAACCATTCTTACCTACGCATAAAACCACAACGGTGTTTCATCAAGTTTGTTGTTTTAAGCTTCTTCAAGGACCGGTTGCAGTCAAATTCTATTCAACTAAAGTAGGAGAAACAGACACCCACCAGCCACCTTTATGCAAAACTAGTTGCATGTTTGTCGGTGGAACCGGTCTCATGTGCGTGGACATGTAAGGTTGGTCCGGGCCGCTTCATCCCATAATATCGCCGAATCAAAATAAGACGTTGGTGGTAAGTAGTATGAATATCACCGCGCACAACTCTTTGTGTTCTACTCATGCATATCATACGCATAGACCTGGCCCATGATGCCACTGTTGGGAAACATTGCATGGAAAACAAAAAGAAATCCTACGCGCACGCAATGATCTATCCATGGAGATGCATAGCAACGAGGGGGAGAGTGTGTCTACGTACCCTCGTAGACCTTAAGCGGAAGCATTTCTCAACTCGGTTGATGTAGTCGAACTTCTTCGCGCTTCAACCGATCAAGTACCGAACGCACGGCACCTCCGCGTTCTACACACGTTCAGCTCGGTGACCTCCCTCGCCTTCTTGATCCAGCAAGATGTCGAGGTAGTAGATGAGTTCCGTCAACACAACGGCGTGGTGAGGGTGGTGGTGAAGTGATCCTCGCAGGGCTTCGCCTAAGCACTATGAAGATATGACCATGGGAGCAAACGGTGGAGGGGGGGGTGCCGCACACGGCTAACAAATGTCTGGGGTGTGCTAGGGGCGCCCCCCCACATATATATAGATGGGAGGGGGAGGGGAGAGCCCTGGAGGCACCCCAAGTAGGACCGAATCCTACTTGGGTTCCTCCTTGGCCGCCCCCCATTCCTTATTTACCCGAGGGGGGAGGAAAGAGGTGGGGGGAGAAAGGGAAGGGGGAGGCCTAATCTCCCCCTTTCTGTTCTCTTCCCCTTTTTCCTTCTCTCTTTGTTCCGGCCCATATGGAGGGCGCACCAGCACCTGGTGGCTGGTGCGTTTCCCGTCTTGGCCCATAAGGCCCATATCTTTTGTCGGGGGTGCCCGGAACCCCTTCCGGTGACCCGATATGTACCTGGTACCCTCCGGAACACTTCTGGTGTCCGAATACTATGGTCCTATATATCAGTCTTTACCTCTCGACCATATTGAGACTCCTCGTCATGCCAGTGATATCATCCAGGACTTCGAACAACATTCGATCACCGAATCACATAACTCATATAATACAATATCGTCATCGAACGTTAAGCGTGCGGACCCTACGGATTCGAGAACTATGTTGACATGACCGAGACACCTCTCCGGTCAATAACCAATAGCGGAACCTGGATGCCCATATTGGCTCCTACATATTCTACGAAGATCTTTATCACTCGAACTGTTATGACAACATACGTTATTCCCTTTGTCTGTCGGTATGTTACTTGCCCGAGATACGATCGTCGATATCTTCATACCTAGTTCAATCTCGTTACTAGCAAGTCTCTTTACTCGTTCCGTAATACATCATCCTGCAACTAACTCATTAGTAACTTTGCTTGCAAGGCTTCTTATAATGTGTATTACCGAGAGGGCCCGGAGATACCTCTCTGATACTCGGAGTGACAAATCCTAATCTCGATCTATGCCAACTCAACAAACACCTTCGGGGATACCTATAGAGCATCTTTATAATCACCCAGTTACGTTGTGACGTTTGATAGCACACAAGGCATTCCTCCGGTATCCGGGAGTTGCATAATCTCGTAGTCGAAGGAATATGTATTTGACATGAAGAAAGCAATAACAATAAAGCTGAACGATCATTATCTTAAGCTAATGGATGGGTCTTGTCCATCACTCATTCTCCTAATGATGTGATCCCGTTATCAAAAGACAACTCATGTCCATGGTTAGGAAACCTTAACCATCTTTGATCAACGAGCTAGTCAAGTAGAGGCTCACTAGGGACATGGTGTTTGTTTATGTATTCAGACATGTATTAAGGTTTCCGGTCAATACAATTCTAGCATGAATAATAAACATTTATCATGAATAAGGAAATATAAAAGAAGAACTTTATTATTGCCTCTTGGGCATATTTCCTTCAGGCGCTGCCCCCGCGCTATGATGGTGCAGCTGACCCCAAAGAGTTCCTTTAGTTGTACGCCTAGAACATCCTGGCGGCGGGCAGCGACGACAAGGCCATGGCTAACTGGTTCCCTCTGGTCCTCACGGGCGTCCCGCGCTCTTGGCTCCACAGCCTCCCGGAGGCCTCGTTCTCCTCTTGGGGAGAGCTCCGCGGTTGGTTCATCGCGCACTTCGCGATTCCGGAGCCCCATGCGGTTGCGTGCATCCTCGGCGGGTCCCAGGCACCTGCATCTGGTCTCCATGCCAAGCAGCTCTTCCGCCAAGAGAACGCCGCTCGGCCTCAGCCTGAGGCCTCGCGGAGCAACGCGCGGCCCGAGGTCATCATCACCTTCGACTCCATGGACCACCCCAAATCTATAGCTGCTGCTGGCGCGCTCCCCATGTTGTGCACACCGAGCATCAGTAACGTCTCAGTCACCAAGACCCTCATCGATGGCGGCTTCGGCCTCAACGTCCTCTTTGCGGAGACCTTCGAGACTCTTCAAGTGCCTTAGGACTAGCTCATTCCCACTAGGCCATTCTTTAGGGTGACCGATGGCTCCACCACTCCCCTGGGGCAGGTGCGCCTCCCTATCACCTTCGGCACCCGCAGCAACTACTGCACCGAGCTGATCGACTTTGACATGGCCTGCATCGGCCTCCC
Source organism: Aegilops tauschii subsp. strangulata (assembly GCF_002575655.3). Lineage (NCBI taxonomy): Eukaryota > Viridiplantae > Streptophyta > Magnoliopsida > Poales > Poaceae > Aegilops > Aegilops tauschii. Next base: position 454,081,665 of record NC_053036.3, on the reverse strand, counting down.
TTACAACGCCATCTTGGGATATCCCGCGCTCGCCAAGTTCATGGCAGTGACCCATCCGGGCTACAACGTCATCAAAATGCCAGGCAGCAGCAGCATCGTCACCGTAACTAGGGACAGGAAGGATGCGGTTCAAGCTCTCAAGCATGCCTACATGGCCGCGATGGCCTCGCGCCCTGGCGCCGAGGGCACCCCGGAAGCTCCGGAGGCTGTGCCCGCGAGAAAGAAGCAGTTGCTCTCCCAGGACCGCACCGAGAAGAAGAAGGTGCCCGTTGACGGTGACAACTCGAGCCCTGATAACCCACAAGTATAGGGGATCGTTTGTAGCCTTCTTCGATAAATAAGAGTGTCGAACCCAACGAGGAGCTAAAGGTAGAACAAATATTCCCTCAAGTTGTATCGACCACCGATACAACTCTACGCACACTTGACGTTGGCTTTACCTTGAACAAGTATGAAACTATTTTGCAAGAATAAAACTACGAGTACTTTGCGTGAATAAAACTAGGAATAAATTGCAAGGTAATAAAAGTGGATAGCTTTTGTCAACAAGAAAGTCATTTGTCCCTAGGCAATCGATAACAAGTACCGGTAATCATTCTTGTAGTTTTATATCAGGGAGAGGCATGAGTTAACATACTTTCTCTACTTGGATCATATGCACTTATGATTGGACCCCTGGCAAACATCCGCAACTACTAAAGATCATTAAGGCCGTGAAACCCAACCATTGCATTAAGTATCAAGTCCTCTTTACTCCCATACGCTATAACCCACTTATCCACGTTTAGGTTGCTGTCACCCCCGCAACACTGACAATAAGCAAACCAAGAACATATTGCAACACCCTACAGCGGGGCCCCTCACGTTTGTGCAAGAAGGAGGGCACCGTAGGACAGCACCATAAATAAAATATACAATCATACCAACCAAGATCATGATTAACCCATAGGACAAAACGAATCTACTCAAACATAAAAGGATAGCCATAGATCATTGGGAAATAATATATGGAGTTGAGCACCATGTTTAAGTAGAGATTACAGCGGGAAGAAGGGGTGTTACACCGCTGCATTGAGGGGGAGAGAGTTGGTGTTGACGGTAACAATATTGTTGATGTAGATCACCGTCACGATCCTAGCCCCGGCAGCGTTCCGGCGCAACTGGGAGAGAGAGGGGAGAGAGCCCCCCTCCTTCTTGTTCTTCCTTGCCCCCCCCCCTAGATGGGAGGAGAGTTCCCCCTCTGGTCCATGGCCTCCATGGCGGCGGAGGGGCGGGAGCCCTTCCGAGATTGGATCTCCCTCTCTGTTCTCTTCTGTTTCGCGTTCCCCATATCTGGCCGAAAACTGTTTCTTATATTCTTGGAGATCCATAACTCCGATTGCGCTGAAATTTTAACACGCTTTTTTCTGGATATAAGCTTCCTTGTGCCCGAAGTAGAGACCCAACCGACCTATGAGGTGAGCATAAGACACCTGGGCGCGCCTCGTGGGTTGTGGGCACTATGGGCCCCCGTTTGCATTGATTCCACCTCCCAAAAATCACATATATTCCAAAATAATTCTCCGTAAATTTGTATCACATTTGGACTTTGTTTGATATGGATTTTCTGCGAAACAAAAAACATGCAAAAAACAGGAACTGGCACTGGGCACTGGATCAATAGGTTAGTCCAATAAATCATATAAAAAATTGCCAAAAATATGTGAAAGTTCTATAACATTGGCATGAAACAATAAAAAATTATAGATACGGAGGAGACGTATCAGCATCCCCAAGCTTAATTCCTGCTCATCCTCGAGCAGGTAAATGATAAAAATAATAATTTTTGATGTGGAATGCCACCTAGCATAAACTTGATCATATATCTAATCATGGCATGAATATTCAGACATAAGTGATTCAAAGCAATTGTCTATAATTTGACATAAAGACATCAATACTCAGGAATCCCAACAAACAATCATGTCTTTCAAAATATCAAAGCTAAAGAAAACTATCCCTACAAAATCATATAGTCTTGTCATGCTCTGTCTTCTTAACACAAAGTAATTATCATGCACAACCCCGATGACGAGCCGAGCAATTGGTTCATACTTTTTAACCCGCTTCAGCTTTTTCAACCCTCATGCAATACATGAGCGCGAGCCATGGATATAGCACTACGGGTGGAATAGAGTATGATGATAGGGGTAAATATAGAGAAGACAAAAAAGTAAGAAAGTCTCAGATCGACGCGACTAACCAATGGGCTATGGAGATGCCCATCAATTGATATTAATGTGAGGAGTGGGGATTGCCATGCAACGAATGCACTAAGAGCTATAAGTGTATGAAAGCTCAATATGAAAACTAAGTGGGTGTGCATCTAATGCTATAATGAAAAATTCCCACTAGTATATGAAAGTGACAACATAGGAGACTCTTCAAATGAAAAACATGGTGCTACTTTGAAGCACAAGTGTGGAACTAGCATGCCCCTTCTATCTTTTTATCTTTTATCTTTTTTCTTTTCTTTTCTTTATTTTTTTTCCTTTTTTTAAAAATAATTTTCTCCCATTGTCCGGAGTCTCATCCCGACTTGTGGGGGAATCATAGTCTCCACCATCCTTTCCTCACTGGGGCAATGCTCTAAAAATGAATAATGATGATGATCACACTTCTATTTACTTACAACTCAATAGAAATAAAAATTATTACTCGATGCCTATAACAAAGAATGACTCTATATGAATGCCTCTGGCAGTGTACCAGGATGTGCAATGATCTAGCATAACGACGATATAAAAAAAGACAAGCCATGGAAATATCATGCTAGCTATCTTACGATCATGCAAAGCAATATGACAATGAATGCTCAGGTCATCAAAACGGAAGCGGTGGAAGTTGAATGGCAATATATCTCGGAATGGCTATGGAAAGGCCATAATAGGTAGGTATGGTGGCTGTTGTATGGTCTGATAGAGCGTATCATATCACGGGGTTTGGATGCACCTGCGAAGTTTGCACCGACTCTCGAGGTGAGAAAGGGCAATGCACGGTACCGTAGAGGCTAGCAAATTGTGGAAAGGTAAGAGTGCGTATAATCCATGGACTCACATTAGTCATAAAGAACTCATATACGTATTGCCAAAGTTTATTAGCCCTCGAAGCAAAGTACTACTACGAATGCCCCTAGGGGGATAGATTGGTAGGAAAATAGCATCGCTCATCCCTGACCGCCACTCATAAGGAAGACCATCAATAATAAATCATGCTCCAACTTCATAGCATAACGAGAGACTATACGTGCATGCTTCGGGAATCACAAACCTTAACACCAATATTCTTACTAAACACAACCATTTACTAGTACATCCCACATATTCCATCTCTATATCGCAAAACTATTGCAAGGAATCAAACATATCATATTCATTGATCCACAAGTTTTATGTAGGATTTTATGACTAACCATGCAATTGACCAATTCCTTTTGACTCTCTAAATAGATATATTAAGTGAAGCATGAGAGTTTAATTCTGTCTAAAAAAATATCATGCTCAAACAAATATAAGTGAGGCAAAAGAGCATTGTACAAACAACGGTTTTCTATGTGAAGAGAAACAGGCAATCCAAACTTCAAATGATATAAGTGAAGAACATGAAGCATTCTATAAAGCCACACTCAAAAGGTATAAGTGAAGTGCAATGAGCATTCTATAAATCAACCATGGACTATCTCATACCAGCATGGTGCATAAAAGAAAAGTAAAAACTAAGCGCAAAAGACGCTCCAAGATTTATGCATATCACGTGAACGAAACAAAGACGAAAACATACCAATACTTGTTGAAGAAAGATCGGATGCCTTCCGGGGCATCCCCAAGCTTATACGCTTGATTCTCCTTGAATATTTACTTGGGGTGCCTTGGGCATCCCCAAGCTTTAACTCTTGCCTCTCCTCCTTTTCCTCATATCGAGACCTCCTCGATCTTTGACCACTTCATCCACACAAAACTCAACAGAAAGCTCGGTAAGATCCGTTAGTATAATAAAGAAAATCACTACTATAAGTACTATTGCAAACCAATTCATATTTTGTTTTTGCATTGTATCTACTGTATTATAACTTTTCCATGCCTTATACCACCGATAGAATCGATAGTTTCATCAAAACAAGCAAAACAATGCATCAAAAATAGAATCTGTCTTAAACAGGACAGTTTGTAGTAATCTGAACATTCACCATACTTCTGGTACTCCAAAAATTCTGAAAATTAGGACAAAATAAACAATTTGTATATCAAGACTGTGCAAGAAGTTTCAGAAGCTTTCGACGTTCCAGTAAAAAAATGTAAAATCACGCATTACAGCCAAAGTTTCTATTTTTGCACCGCACATACCAACAAGCAATCTAATCATCCTAAAGGCAAATCTTGGCACATTATTTTTATAATACAATGGAATTGTACAAGGGAATAACTATTTTTGTGAGAATCTTCATGAAAAATTCTACTCCCTCCGTCCGGAAATACTTGTCATCAAAATGAATAAAAGGGGATGTATCTAGATGTATATTAGTTCTAGATACATCCCTTTTTATCCATTTTGATGACAAGTATTTTTGGACGGAGGGAGTACATTGTTTCCATGAGCATGAACACAAGTGTTTGACCCTTACTTCCCCAATGCATAACTTCCAATCGCTTCTCTTTTGTGAATTTTTTAAGTTCACCTCTATAATTTTTTTGTTTTTAAACTTTATAAAAGCACTCAACAGAAATAAATGACTCACTAAAACTTCCGGGTTGTCTCCCTGGCAGCGCTTTCTTTAAATCCATTAAGCTAGGCATAAAGTGCTCAAGTAATGAATCCACCCGGATCCCAAGGTATATCAAAGACAATTTTAATTAACAATGATTTGGCATTTAGTAATGAGCACAAAGCAACATATATCATGCAATGATGAAGTCTAACTCTCTTCCTATGCATCGGCATGTCATACAAGAACAATTCATGCACATCAAGTAAAGGCCAATACATAGCATAAGAAGTTTCTTGCAATTCTTTCGTGTTGGAAACATAGAGAGGCGGAGATGTAGTTCCTCTCTCATAATAATTGCAAGTAGGAGTAGCAAGCACATGCATATTACATTCATCAAAATTATCATGTGCAAGGGTAAAAGGCAACCCATCAATGTAATCCTTAATAAGTGCAAACTTCTCCGATATAGTGTTGTTGGGAGAATTCAAAAAGATAGTAGGACTATCATGTGTGGGTGCAATAGCAACAATTTCATTCTTAATATAAGGAACTATAGCAAGTTCATCTCCATAAGCATAATTCATATTGGCATCTTGGCCACAAGCATAGCAAGCATCAATTTCATCAAAAAGGGATATTTCAAAAGAATCAACGGGATCATAGCAATTATCATAGCATTCATCCTTCGGTAAGCATGAAGGAATATTAAACAATGTGTGAGTTGAAGAATTACTCTCATTAGAAGGTGGGCACGGGTAGCTAATCCGCTCTTCCTCCTTTTGTTCTTCGCTCCCCTCATCATCTTTTTCATCCAATGAGCTCACAGTTTCATCAGTTTCTTCTTCCATAGACTGTTGCAAAATATTAATCTCTTCTTGGACAGTGGAGAAGTCCTCAATATATGGTTTAATATAGGCATTAGAAGAATAATTTTCATAGCAATATTTAAGTATGGCAAAATTTTCAGATTTTTAAAGAGTAGCATCCTACTTTTCAATCAAAGAAGCAATTTCATAAGCACCCTTAAAAGCAACAAATTCTTCAATTTGTTCAATAGCATAATAATTATAAACACCCTTAGCATAAGAAGATAAAATTCCATTATCTCTAAATTCACATTGATAAGGAAGGTGTTTCTCAGGGTCTTCAGAACAACAAGTAAAATCATGTATTTCACATAAATTCCAAGCATAGCATTGCATGGTATTAATTTGATGCAGTAGAAGTTTCCCTTTTTGAGATAAACAGTGTCGCAGAAAACAAGCATGCTCATCTAATGATTTTCCCTCAACTAAGCTAGTTGGGTTTCAGCACGAGCACATAGGGATCAAAGATGATCCAAGTAAAAAGCTTCAGCAGTATGATAGATTTTGGGTGGTTCTTCAACCATAGGTTTAGTAGGTACAACTAATATTTTTGGTAGTTTGCTTTTCCTACCCATAACTAAAGGTAGAAAACAAAATCACAAAATAAAACTACTTAGTGATAAAGCAAAGAAGCACGCACACGAGAATATTCACCCCACGCTATTGCTCCCCGGCAACGGCACCAGAGAAAGGTCTTGATAACCCACAAGTATAGGGGATCGTTTGTAGCCTTCTTCGATAAATAAGAGTGTCGAACCCAATGAGGACCTAAAGGTAGAACAAATATTCCCTCAAGTTCTCTCGACCACCGATACAACTCTACGCACACTTGACGTTTGCTTTACCTAGAACAAGTATGAAACTATTTTGCAAGAATAAAACTACGAGTACTTTGCGAGAATAAAACTAGGAATAAATTGCAAGCTAATAAAAGTGGATAGATTTTGTCAACAAGAAAGTCATTTGTCCTAGGCAATCGATAACAAGTACCGGTAATCATTCTTGTAATTTTATGAGGGAGAGGCATGAGCTAACATACTTTCTCTACTTGGATCATATGCACTTATGATTGGACCCCTAGCAAGCATCCGCAACTACAAAATATCATTAAGGCCGTGAAAACCAACCATAGCATTAAGTATCAAGTCCTCTTTACTCCCATACGCCATAACCCACTTATCCACGTTTAGGCTGCTGTCACCCCCGCAACACTGACAATAAGCAAACCATGAACATATTGCAACACCCTATAGAGGGGGGCCCTCACGTTTGCGCAAGACGCAGGGCACCGTAGGACATCACCATAAATAAAATATACAATCATACCGACCAAGATCACGATTAACCCATAGGATAAAGCGGATCTACTCAAACATCATAGGATAACCATAGATCATTGGGAAATAATATATGGAGTTGAGCATCATGTTTAAGTAGAGATTACAGCGGGGTGAAGGGGTGTTACACCGCTGCATAGAGGGGGAGAGAGTTGGTTTTGACGGTAGCAAGATTGTTGATGTAGGTCGCCGTCACGATTAGGCCTGGGCGTTTGGTATAAACCAAAAATTCGGTTTCTACCGTTCAGTTTTTTTGCAAATTCGGTTAGCAAAGCTGGAAACCGAAATATACATCCTAAAACAGCTAACCGAAAATTTGGTTAACCGATTTTTCCAGTTTGGTATTCGGTATCTACCATATTTACCAGACATGCCAAAAGCATTAGAGTACCGTGCCTTGCTTCCATCCTCGTGCATGTATATATAGCCTATGTATCCAACTCCTTGTGCATGGCTAGCCGAGGTGGGACTAAATCAACAAACGGCAGCACTTCGTGGTTTTGTAGGCACGTACATGCAAACAGACTACAGCCATTCAGTGGCCTCGTCACACTAGAAAAAGAAGCTCATAATAGCTTTTTGGCTTGGGCCTTTCATTCAGCTCGTCGGCTTGGCCCATTGGCAAACTTTTTGTCGCGAACGCATGCAGGAGGGGGCTACCTAGCGCGGGAGAAGCCCCTTTGGCTGTACGTTCGCGCGTCCTCAGCATGTTCGGTTATTTGTTCGGCTAACCGAGCTAAAATCGAACTGACCGAACTAAGTTCAGTTAGTAAACATAAAAACTGAATTGTGCTATATCAACAATAAAAACCGAAATTTCGGTTTTTCGCTTTCGGTATCGGTTTGGTCTTTGGTTCGTCGGTTTTTATGCCCACCCCTAGTCACGATCCTAGCCCCGGCAGCGTTCCAGCGCCACTGGGAGAGAGGGGGAGAGATCCCCCTCCTTCTTCTTCTTCCTTGGACTCCCCCCTAGATGGGAGGAGAGTTCCCCCTTTGGTCCATGGCCTCCATGGCGGCGGAGGGGCGGGAGCCCCTCAAGATTGGATCTCCCTCTCTGTTCTCTTCTGTTTCGTGTTCCCCAGATCTGGCCGAAAACCGTTTCTTATATTCCGGGAGATCTGTAAGTCCGATTTGCATTGAATTTTTAACACGATTTTTTTCCGAGTATAAGCTTCCTTGCGCCCGAAGTAGAGACCCAACCGACTTGCGAGGTGAGCATAAGACACCTGGGCGCGCCTGGGGCGCACCCTTGTGGGCTGTGGGCACTGTGGGCCCCCGTTTGCATTGATTCCACCTCCCAAAAATCACATATATTCCAAAATAATTCTTCGTAAATTTTTATCATGTTTGGACTTCGTTTGATATGGATTTTCTGTGAAACAAAAAACATGCAAAAAACAGGAACTGGCACTGGGCACTGGATCAATAGGTTAGTCCAATAAATCATATAAAAAGTTGCCAAAAATATGTGAAAGTTGTATAACATTGGCATGAAACAATAAAAAAATATAGATACGACGGAGACGTATTAGGCCCCACCTTCACCATCGGCGTCGACCTTCCCCCGGAGCAGGAGGAGGCGCTTGTCAATTTCCTTTGTGCGGGACGTGTTCGCCTGGAAGGCATCCGATCTGGTCGGCGTCCCGAAGGAGCGAGGTAATCGAGCACCACCTGGCGGTGTGCCCAAACGCTCGTCTGGTGAAGCAGAAGGCGCGGTGTCAGGCGCTGGAGAAGCAGGCGTTCATTATCCAAGAAGTGCACAAGCTGCATGAAGCGGGGGTCATACGAGAGGTGCGTCTTTCGGAGTGGCTTGCCAATCCAGTTGTCGTTCCCAAGAAGGGCGGGAAGGAGCGCATGTGCATAGACTTCACGAGCCTCTACAAGGCTTGCCCTCAGGATGTGTTCTCGCTCCCACGCATCGACCAGATCATGCACTCCATTGCAGAGTGCGATCTGTTGTGCTTTCTGGATGCCTTCTCGGGCTACCACCAGATCAAGATAGCGATGGAGGATGTTGAGAAGACGGCTTTCATTTCTCCGTGTGGCGTGTACTACTACACCTGCATGCCCTTCGGGCTGAGGAGCGTTGGTGCCACCTTCCAGCAACTAATGCACATCACGCTGGGGCCATAGCAGGGGAGAAATGCGGAGGCCTACATCGACGTCATTGTGGTCAAGTCGCATGTGGCTAGAACCCTGCACGAAGACTTGGAGGAAACATTCGCCAACCTACGTAGGGTGAGTTTGAGGCTTAACCCTGAGAAGTGTGTTTTTAGGGTCCCCTCTGTCAAGCTGCTCGGCTTTCTTGTCTCACACCGAGGGATTGAGGACAACCCCAAGAAGATTAAGGCCATTGAAAGGATGTTCCCACCTCAGACCCTCAATGAGATGCAGAAGCTGGCGGGATGTGTGACTTCCCTGGGCACTTCATATCCAAGCTCGGCGAGCGCGCCTTGCCATTCTTCAGGCGGATGAAGAGAAAGGGTTCCTTTGAGTGGACCTCGGAAGCAGAGGCAACCATTGAAGACCTCAAGAGGTACCTCACGAGCCCGCCCATCATGGTGGCGCCCCGCTTCCGCGAGCCCTTGGTGCTCTGCTTGCTGGCCACCTCGCATTTCGCCATCGCGACACTCGTAGCAGTCCGGGAGGAGCGCGTCAGCACCCAAGGGAGGCCCGACAGCCCATGCGAGGCCATGGGGCCCCTCGAGCCCTCGACACCGCAGGGCGGTGTTCCCAAGCCCCCCGCCCTTCCGTTTCCTGGGGAGGCGTCCGGGCCCCTCGCGCCCCGTAGGAAACAGGCCGCCGTCGACGCCCCACGCCTCGTGGAGCACCTGGTGTACTTCGTCAGCACAGTGTTGCGGGATGCGCGAGCGTGCTACGCTATGCAGCAGAAGCTCCTCCTTGCACTCCTAGTCGCTTCAAGGAAGTTGCGCCATTACTTCCAAGGCCATCCTATCAAGGTTGTCTCCGCATACCACCTGGAGAAGGTGCTACACAGCCCCAACGCTGATGGCCGAGTCATTGAGTAGAACATCGAGCTGCAAGCCTTCCAGCTAGAATTCTGTACGACCAGGGTCATCAAGGGGGCGACGCTTGCCGACTTCGTGGCGGAGTGGACGGATACACATGACTGGGAGCTGCGTGAGGACCAGTCCCTCAAGCCCGGCGATGAGGCGCCCAATGGTTGGGTCACGCACTTTGACGGAGCCTTCGCACGACAGGGCGCGGGAGCCGGGGTCTTGCTCGTCTCCCTAACCAAGGACAAGCTCTGCTACGCCGTTCAACTTTGCTTCCACCACAGTGAGAAGGTCTCCAATACAATTGCAGAGTACGAGGGCCTAATCGCCGGGCTCAAGGCCAAGGCCGCTCTAGGTGTCAAGCGCCTCACCATCAAAGGCGATTGCCAGCTCCTCGTCAACTTCTCCAACAAAGAGTACAAGCCGAAGGACGAGCATATGGCGGCATACCTTGAGGAGGTACGTAAAAGGTTTCATGGGCTTGGAGTTGCAGCACGTCTCGCGTGGAGCGAACAAGGAAGCCGACGACGTCGCCAAGCAGGCATCTCGCCGCGAGCCTCAAAACCCTGGCGTCTTCGAAGAGAGGCTCTTCAAGCCATCAGCTACACCCTCGACGGCTGGCACGACGCTGCTCCTGGAGGAGCTACCGCCTGCACCAGCCGTGGGCGCCCCGGCCTGCGGCTCGACCTCAGGAGCCCATCTGCTCCTGGCAATGGAGGCTCAGGCAGGCAGCTGGGTCGAGGAGCTCAAGGCCTATCTGCTCCGCGACACCCTGCCAGAAAAGGACGCGGAAGCAAAGCGCATGGCTCGGCAGGCCATTGCTTACTGCTTGAGGGACGACGAGCGGTACCACAAGCGCCCTAACAACGTCTCACTAAGGTGCATATTGGAGGACCAAGGGCGCGAACTGTTGGCCGACATCCACGGGGGAGGTTGTAGGCATCACTCTTCATCGCGTACTCTTGTGGGTAAGGCGTTCCGCAGTGGGTTCTATTGTCCTACGGCACTCCACGACGCTACTGAGCTGGTCCGGTCCTGCGAGGCCTGCCAGTTCCAGGCCAAGCAGATTCACCAGCCAGCGCAGAGGCTCCAGACGATCCCACTCTCGTGGCCCTTCGTAGTCTGGGGGCTGGACATACTCGGCACATTCCCTCGGGTGGCCGGCGGCTACCATTACCTCTACGTTGCCATCGACAAGTTTACCAAGTGGGCAGAGGTGGAGCCTGTGCGCACCATACCTGCACGCTCGGCCATCAAGTTCATCAAGGGCCTTGTGAGCCGGTTTGGCGTGCCCAACCGCATCATCACCGATAACCGTTCCCAGTTTACAAGCAACCTCTTCAGGTCATATTGTGCTAACCTTGGAACGCAGATATGCTACGCCTTGATACGTCTCCAACGTATCTATAATTTTTTATTGTTCCACGCTATTATATTATCTGTTTTGGATGTTTAATGGGATTTATTATACACTTTTATATTATTTTTGGGACTAACCTACTAACCAAAGGCCCAGTGCAAATTACTGTTTTTTTTGCCTATTTCAGTTTTTCGCAGAAAAGGAATATCAAAAGGAATCCAAACGGAATGAAACCTTCGGGAGAGTTATTTTGGAACAAACGTGATCCACGAGACTTGGAGTGGACATCAAGGAAGCAACGAGGCGGACACAAGGCAGGGAGGCGCGCCCCCACCCTCGTGGGCCCCTCGTGGCTCCACCGACCTACTTCTTTCGCCTATATATACTCATATACCCCGAAAACATCCGAGAGCACCACGAAACCCTATTTCCACCGCCGCAACCTTCTGTACCCGTGAGATCCCATCTTGGGGCCTTTTCTGGTGCTCCGCCGGAGGGGGAATCGATCACGGAGGGCTTCTACATCAACACCATAGGCTCTCCGATGATGTGTGAGTAGTTTACCACAGACCTTCGGGTCCATAGTTATTAGCTAGATGGCTTCTTCTCTCTCTTTGGATCTCAATACAAAGTTCTCCTTGATCCTCTTGGAGATCTATTCGATGTAATTCTTTTTGCGGTGTGTTTGTCGAGATCTGATGAATTGTGGGTTTATGATCAAGATTATCTATGAACAATATTTGATTCTTCTCTGAATTCTTATATGTATGATTTGATATCTTTGCAAGTCTCTTCGAATTATCAGTTTGGTTTGGCCTACTAGATTGATCTTTCTTGCAACGGGAGAAGTGCTTAGCTTTGGGTTCAATCTTGCGATGTCCTTTCCCAGTGACAGCAGGGGCAGCAAGGCACGTATTGTATTGTTGCCATCGAGGATAAAAAGATGGGGTTTATATCATATTGCTTGAGTTTATCCCTCTGCATCATGTCATCTTGCCTAATGCGTTACTCTATTCTTATGAACTTAATACTCTAGATGCATGCTGGATAGCGGTCGATGTGTGGAGTAATAGTAGTAGATGCAGAATCGTTTTGGTCTACTTGACACGGACGTGATGCCTATATACATGATCATGCCTAGATATTCTCATAACTATGCGCTTTTCTATCAATTGCTCGACAGTAATTTGTTCACCCACCGTAGATTATGCTATCTTGAGAGAAGCCACTAGTGAAACCTATGGCCCCCAGGTCTATTCTCCATCATATAAGTTTCCGATCTATTTTACTTTGCAATCTTTACTTTCCAATCTATATTATAAAAATAACAAAAATATTTATCTTATTATCTCTATCAGATCTCACTTTTGCAAGTGGTCGTGAAGGGATTGACAACCCCTTTACCGCGTTGGTTGCAAGGTTCTTATTTGTTTGTGTAGGTACGAGGTGATTTGCGTGTATCCTCCTACTGGATTGATACCTTGGTTCTCAAAAACTGAGGGAAATACTTACGCTACTTTGCTGCATCACCCTTCCTCTTCAAGGGAAAACCAACGCATGCTCAAGAGGTAGCAAGAAGGATTTCTGGCGCCGTTGCCGGGGAGGTTTACGCCAAGTCAAGTCAAGATTTGATCTCCCGCCAACGCGCGGATTTCTGGCTCCGCTGCCGGGGAGATCTACACACAAGTCAAGATATACCAAGTACCCATTACAAACTCTTATGCCTCGCATTACATTATTTGCCATTTGCCTCTCGTTTTCCTCTCCCCCACTTCACCTTTGCCGTTTTATTCACCCTCTTTTTTCGTTCGCCTCTTTTCGCTTGCCTCTTGTGTGCTTGTGTGTTGGATTGTTTGTCACAATTGAAATGGCTCAAGACAATACTAAATTGTGTGACTTTTCCAATACCAACAACAATGATTTTCTTAGCACTCCGATTGCTCCAATTACCGATGCTGTATCTTGTGAAATTAATGCTGCTTTGCTGAATCTTGTCATGACGGATCAATTCTCTGGCCTTCCTAGTGAAGATGCCGCTACCCATCTAAACAACTTTGTTGATTTGTGTAATATGCAAAAGAAGAAAGACGTGGATAATGATATTGGTAAATTGAAACTATTTCCGTTTTCACTTAGAGATTGTTCTAAAACTTGGTTTTCGTCTTTGCCCAAAAATAGTATTGATTCTTGGAATAAGTGCAAAGATGCTTTTATCTCTAAGTACCTTCCTCCCGCTAAGATCATCTCTCTTAGAAGCGATATTATGAATTTTAGGCAACTTGATCATGAGCATGTTGCACAAGCTTGGGAGAGGATGAAATTAATGATACGTAATTGCCCTACACATGGTTTGAATTTATGGATGATTATACAAAAATTTTATGCTGGATTGAATTTTGCTTCTAGAAATCTTTTAGATTCGGCCGCGGGAGGCAGTTTTATGGAAATCACCTTAGGAGAAGCTACTAAACTCCTAGATAATATTATGGTTAATTATTCTCAATGGCACTGAGGGAGTCCTGGACTAAGGGGTCCTCGGGCGTCCGGCCTGTTACCCATGCTCTGGACTGATGGGCTATGAAGACATGAAGACCGAAGATTGTACCCATGTCCGGATTGGACTCTACTTGGCGTGGAAGGCAAGCTTGGCAACCGCCTATGTAGATTCCCTTTGATGTAACCGACTCTATGTAAACCCTAGATTCCCCCCGGTGTCTATATAAACCGGAGGGGTTAGTCCGGAAAGGACACATTAACATATTCACATAGGCTAGACTTCTAGGGTTTAGCCATTACGATCTCGTGGTAGATCAACTCTTGTTATACTCATATTCATCAAGAACAATCAAGCAGGAAGTAGGGTATTACCTCCATAGAGAGGGCCCGAACCTGGGTAAACATCGTGTCCCCCGTCTCCTATTACCATCGATCCTAGACGCACAGTTCGAGACCCCCTACCTGAGCTCCGCCAGTTTTGACACCAACATTGTTGCTTTCATTGAGAGTTCCACTGTGCCGTCGCCAAGAGGGTTGATGGCTCGCCTTGTTGTCAAGGATAATATCATCTCCGGAGGAGCCCTGGCCCCAGGCCAGACCCTCCGGCTCGGCGGTTTCGTCATGACCGCCAGTTCGGCCCTTAAGCCGATGATGACCTCTCAAGTCATCAAAAATCGCCTCCGCATTAATCCCGAATACTCCGCCTGGATGGATCCGATGGAGTTATCGTCGTTGAACGAACTCCTGGACCGCATGGTCGCCTTGGGGGTCGCCACAGAGTACGATCGGATTGGGCTTAAACCCGACCAAAGAGAAATTAAAACTTCGCCGATCACCCACCAGATAGCGGTAGTCAATGAGCGCGACGACTCTTCTGCTATATTGAAGACGAACTATGTTCCGATCTCCGATCTGGAAGGGCTGGATATTCTCTGGCAGAAAGGCATGTCTCTTCCTCCGAACATAGAGTCGGATGACGAGCCTAAAAAATCAGTCGATATCCCGGAGCCCGAACTGTCAGGCCAGGTAGAGCTTCAAACTCCGGATCCAAAATCGGGTCAGGGTTCGGATTTAATTCCACCCACCCACCCAGACATAGACGCTGTCAAGAGCATCAAACAATAGTCTCAGGAAACAGTCCACCACTTCTGGGCCAGATTCCTCCTTCTCAAAGACAAGGTAAAAGGCTGTCGCGATGAAGACGCGATAGCAGCATTCTGCAACAACTGCGCGGACGAAGGTATCCTTTACGCCAACAATCACCGCCGCATACCAAAGTTTGCTGACTTAGCAACTATTGTACAAAAGTACAGCGTGATGGAAAGTGCCTGGAAACCTCAGGCAGCTTGCTGGGAACCATCCCGACTCCCCCTACAGGCGAAAAGGGCGCACCCACGTGGCACGCCCAACCCAACAGTCAAAAAACAAAAACCCATTACGCTGCACGGCACCATTCTGGAGGGATGGCTCAATGTCCCCTGCAAAATACACACGACGCCGGATACCGCGGCAACCCACAACCTTACAGCATGTTGGATACCTCGGCAGGTCTGCCAAGAGCAGCGAGGACATCCTTATCAAGGACACCCCAGAACAGCACCCTCCAGAAAACGACGACACAAGAGTATTGACGGTCTTCGAGACATTTGCTTCAAGCAATAGGCATAAAAGGGCACTGCGCGATCTCGCCGAAGTCTGCCAGGTCGCCGCAATTGATCCCTGGAACGACACGGCCGTAACCTTTAACGCCGGTGACGAACCCAAGTACAGAACAGTCCGAGCCCCAGCCGCATTAGTCCTTAGTCCCATCGTGGACGGTTTTCGACATACAAAAGTCCTCATGGATGGCGGCAGTGGACTAAACCTCATTTACGAGGACACGCTCCATAAAACGGAAATAGACAAGAGCGGCATCGAGAAAAGCAGCACATCCTTTCGAGGTATCATCCCTAGTCGGGAAGCGTGGTGTGCGGGAAAAATTACACTTGATGTGGTATTCGGCACGCCGGACAAGTATCGGTCCGAAGAAATAACTTTCCAGGTGGCCCCTTTCAACAGCGGATATCACGCCCTGTTGGGGCGGGAGGCCTTCATGCGCTTTCAAGCTATACCTCATTATGGGTATATGAAGCTAAAAATGCCCAGGCCTAATGGAATAATCACCCTCGTCAGTGATCGGGATATAGCACTCCGCGCCGAGAACAAAACCGCATCCCTGGCCCTCGAGGCATTATCTGAGGCCCTTGCGGCCGAAGAACTAACCACACTACGCTCCACCGTGGATAAGGCTGATGTGATCCTAGACAAACGACCCAAATCCACTTCCTTCAAGCGAGCAGAAGAAATAGTCAAATTTTAGGTCCATCCAACGGACCCGAAGAAGACAACATCTATTGGAGCACAACTCAGCCCTACAGTCGACGTCGCACTACGAGACTTCTTGCGCGAAAACTGGGATATATTCGCCTGGCACCCCTCAGATATGTCGGGAATCCCGCGCGTGTTGGCCGAGCATAGCCTCAACATACTGAAGGGATACAAACCGGTCAAACAAACACTGTGGCGCTTTTCCGAACCCTAACGACAAGCTATGGGGGAAGAGCTGGCCAAACTCATCGAGGCCGGATTCATTAGAGATATTAAACATCCGGGCTGGCTGGCAAACTTGGTAATGGTACCAAAGAAGGATAAATCCTGGCGCTTGTGCGTCGATTTCAAAGACCTTAAGAAGGCTTGCCCTAAGGATCTCTTCCCCTCCCTCGCATTGATCAAGTCATTGACGCTACCGCGGGACACGACTCGCTGTGCTTCCTTGATGCATATTCCGGATACCATCAAATCAAAATGAAGGAGTCCGATCAAGCCGCAATATCATTCATTATGCCACACGGGCCGTTTTGCTTCAATACCATGCCTTTCGGGCTCAAGAACGCCGGCGCCACCTACCAGCGCATGATCCAAACATGCCTCGAGAAACAGATCGGCAAGACAGTGGAGGCCTACATGGACGACGTCCTCATCAAAACTAGACACGTCGAAACACTAATAGACGATTCGCGTCTCACATTCGACAACCTCCGCACATATGACATCAAGCTTAACACGGAAAAGTGCGTCTTCGGAGTCCCCGCCGGAAAACTACTAGGCTTCATCGTTTCTAACAGAGGAATTGAAGCAAATCCAACCAAGATCCGAGCTCTGTCACAACTGGCTACGCCAACCGAACTCAAACAGGTCCAAAAACTCGCTGGGTGTGTGGCAGCTTTAAGCCGCTTTATCTCCAGCTTGGGAGAAAAGGCGCTGCTGCTCTATTGGCTTCTACGGCGCACCGATAACTTCGAGTGGATAGACGCGGCGATGGCTGGACTGGAAGAAATAAAAGCACTTCTGGCAAGCAACCCAATCCTGGCCGCGCCAAACGTCGGCGAACCAATGCTCTTATACATATCGGCAACACACCATGTGGTGAGCGTCGTACTCGTCGTCGAGAGAGAACAGGATGGACACAAATTTCCGCTCCAAAAGACGGTATACTACGTATCCACCGTCCTCACACCAAGCAAAACCCGGTACCCTCACTATCAAAAGATAGCATATGCAGTCTTCATGGCATCTCGAAAGTTACGACACTACTTTCAGGAGTGTTCGATCACGGTGGCCTCTGAAGTGCCCCTCAATGATATAATAAACAACCGGGATGCCACGGGCCGGATTGCCAAATGGGCTATTGAGCTCCTCCCATTCGACATCACATAAAAACCACGTCGAGCCATTAAATCCCAAGTACTGGCTGACTTCGTCACCGAATGGACAGAGGCCGAACTCCCTAAAGAGTACGGCGCGTATTCCAACTGGGTTATGCATTTTGATGGCTCCAAAATGTTGGCGGGGCTAGGAGCGGGCGTCGTATTAACGTCCCCCACGGGAGATATCGTCCAGTACGTACTCCAAATATTATACACAGACTCCAACAACGCAGCTGAATACGAGGCCTTGCTACATGGCCTTCGGATGGCCGTATCAATGGGCATACAACGCCTTGAGGTGCGCGGGGACTCAAACCTCGCAATATCGCAAATTAATGGAGACTTTGATGCCAAAGATCCAAAGATGGCGTCTTATCGCAACGCCGTCTTAAAGATGTCGGCCCGGTTCGAGGGGCTCGAATTTCATCACGTCGCCCGCGAAAGTAATTAGGCGGTAGACATCCTTGCTCGCATCGGTGCTAAGCGCGACCCTGTCTCACCTAACATCTTCCTCGAAAGGCTCTTTAAGCCATCCGTGGTGTGGCAAGGGGGAGACAGCAACGACAGTCCCGTTCCGAACACAAACATAGATGGCGGTAGACATCCTTTCATTGAGAGTTCCACTGTGCCGTCGACGAAAGGTTTGATGGCCCCTTCAATCGTCAGTAATGGCGTGGTCTAGGGAGAAACCTTTCTCCCCAGACAGATCTTTGTATTCGGCGGCTTCGTACTGCGGGCCAACTCGGTCGGCCATCTGGAGCAGATCGATAGCTACACCCCTGGCCATCAGGTCAGATTCGGACGCCTGAACTACGTCGTGGACATCCGTGGAGACCTGAACTTCGACGGATTCGAGACCGGAGCAACCGCTCCCCTTCGCTCCGATGAACACGGCTTAAACCTGTCATCGGGCTGCATCCAGGAGATAGCTCCTGTAACAACTCTGGCCCTAGATCCGGAGCAGATCAAGTCATCTGAAGAAGGGAAACTCAACCCCATCAAGGGGGCTACCAATTCGGCAGCGTTGGAGCCGCATGCAGATCCCACTTCATACAATACTTGCATCAACGGAACCCCGGACTTGTCTTCGGCATGGAATTCCGAACCCTGCGAACTCGCGGATACCAAACATGATCGGCTATTGATCTTCAAGTTCAGCGCCGCGGATATCTTCCAGCACTCGCCCAAGGGCGACCTGCTAAACTCACTGAACAACCTATCCCTGGCAGGCAGCTCATTGCCAAACTATGTTCGGTTCGACCTTACAGCGGATGATGGAGAATTTTGTTTCCCACTCGCCACCCACTTCATAGCTACCGTCGAAGACCCAACCAACACGCCCGACCCGTGCTCCGAAGACATCGCCGGTCTAGATGACGATGAGGGGCAAAGCCAATGCTTACTATCCGCTAGACACGGGACGACCGCTTCCTGGTATGACGTGTGTATGGTAGACACACCCAACGACGATCTCGACGATGACAAGGCGGATCCAGTCGAGGATAAACCTCCTGGTACATAGTCCGAACACCAGCGCCACTCTCAGTCACGTCACTCAAGAGAAAACAATACTAGCATCGGAGGTGATAATACTCCGGACAACGAAGACCCTGTTGAGACAGGATCCGAACAGGAGGACCAGAAAAGCGGACAGGATAGCCCCGATGAATAGGCCACATACGGAGACTCGGAGGATAGTAATTATCTTCCATTCTCCGACGAAGAAGAGAGCCTCGGCAATGAGGAACTCATCGTGCCCGAGGAACCTCTAGAACAGGAGCGCTTTAAACGCCGACTCATAGCCACTGCAAGGAGCCTAAGGAGGAAGCAGCTGCAGCTTCAAGTGAGCCAAGATTTGCTCAACGATAGATGGACGGAGGTCCTGGCCGCTGAAGAATACGGCCTTAGCGTCCCAGGCAAAAGCCACCACAACAGTAGGTGGCTACCTCAATATGATGGCAAGGCTTTGGAGCCCACACCACCATCGAATAAGCCGGTAGGCCAACCACAGTTTGGTCCGGGCAAAACGGCAGCCACAGCAAAACACCACACCAACCCATCGGGCCGTTCAAGCAAGAATAAAGAAGCTCAGGGGAACACTCGCAACATCCAACAAGGCCCAGAGGGTGGAACAGGACACACAAAATCGACACACAGCTCGCGGAGACATGCCCCGGCCAGTAACAATGGTTATCTATTCGGACACAACAGACCCGAGCACGCTCGGCCCAAAAACCATAAACGGAGTCCGCTGGAGGTGCTTCCCAGTGTGGCCCAACATAGAGGAGCCGCACACCCTCTCTGCTTCACCAACGAGGTAATGGGGCATGAATTTCCAGACGGGTTTAAACCCATCAACATCGAATCATACGATGGAACAACAGATCCCGTAGTATGGATTGAGGACTTCCACCTCCATATCCACTTGGCTCGCGGAGACGACCTTCATGCCATTAAATACCTACCTCTCAAGCTTAAAGGGCCAGAACGGTACTGGCTAAACAGTTTGCCAGAAAATTCTATTGGCAGCTGGGAAGATCTGGAAGACGCCTTTCGTGACAACTTCCAAGGAACATATGTCCGGCCACCAGATGCCGATGACATAAGTCATATTGTCCAGCAGCCCGGCGAGTCAGCCAGGGAGCTCTGGACTAGGCTCCTAGTTAAAAAGAATCAAATCATCGACTGTCTGGACGCGGAAGCCCTCGCGGCCTTCAAACATAGCATCCGGGACGAATGGCTAGCACGTCACCTCGGCCAGGAAGGACCTAAATCCATGATAGCCCTTACCGCTCTAATGACTCGCTTTTGTGTGGGAGAAGACAACTGGCTTGCTCGCAAAAGCAACAATGCCAGCGACCCGGGCACTTCCGAAATCCGAGACGGCAACGGCAAGCCACGACTGATTAAGCATAATAATCACGGCAACAACGAAAGATTGCACAACATAGCGGTCAACGCCGGATTTCACAATCCGAAACCCGGTCAATGGAAGAAGCCATTTAAGGCCAAACAGGACGGACCATCTGCCATTGACAGGATATTAGACCGATCCTGTCAGATTCACGGCCACCCTGATAAGCCAGCCAATTATACCAACAGAAACTGTTGGGTCTTCAAGCAGGCAGGCAAGCATAATGCCGAATACAAAGGGAGAAGGCCACCAAGCGATAAAGACGACGGCAAGGCGCACCAGCCGAACACCGGGGGCCAGAAGCAGTTTCCCTCCGACGTTCGATCAATACCGGAGCGGAAATAGCAGTTCGGCTTCTGCCACCCACCCACTATAATGGTAGGATTTACACCACGCGTACATCACTACGCGCTCAAGATACCATGGGCATCGGCGGAAACACAATACGGATAACCCTGCAAGCATTCCCGTAACGTTTTTCTTATCCATTTTCTTTATTTTTCTTTATTATAAACAGGTGACCGACAGGACTGCATATACAACGGACTCTGCCGGAGTTCGGATCCGCACACTCACCTAAGGGGGTACTTCAGTTAAGGACTCCCCTCCCAGAGGACGGGCGGCGCAGACGTGCGACAAGCTTTTTGTAGACCGCACTCTTTATTCTGAGCCTGTACTATGCCTTTTTCCTCCGTACCCGATCCCGAGCATGTCAAATAGCCGGGTTGTGGTTTTTCTCTTCTTTTTATATATATGAATTTATCATTGGCTTATTGCTCCACTCCCAGTAAAACTCATCTGAACTAACCTTCTATACTCTTTTTTACAATGAGTACGGCCGTAACGGCGGTGTTACAAGACGCACCTCGGCATAATCTGCCAGGGGCTCGGTATGTGAACAAATGAGTCACCAATAAAAGTTCGAACAACTCTCTAGCGTACTTCGGTGTCGCAAGTTTGGCCTTATATGCATCAGCTCCGAATCATTGTCTTTGGTCAATAGTTGGGTTGCCCGGCTCCTGTGCTTGCTACCCTATGTTCCGTTCTATCGGCTAGGGTAGTAAAGGGAGCACTACTACGATTGTGCCCTGGCTTTGACCGGATGAGCACCTCAGTAGAGAAAGCCGAAAACTGACTGTCATGATGCGGCGAGAGCTGGTCAACCACTTGACAACTTATTCGAATCTTTAGCGATTCTCCGTGTCACACGAAGGGTCTTTTTCAGATCAAAACATGTAAGGCACAATATTACGATACGCCGCATACATACCAGGGGCTATGTCGTAGCCCCACCATAAAACTCCTATGGCTAAGTGAAAGTGTTAACGCCCTATAGTCCGATTGCCTGGTTCGCCGCATTATCACCTCCTTTATGGACCAAGACGTTGGATAAAGAGTGATTCAATGCTTTTCCTAACACCCCCGTATTTCCTACGAGGGGGCTGAAGCCGACGACTGGAAAACTTTCAAATTACATTAAAACGGCCGCATAGGAGGAATACAAGCTTTCGAGCAAAAAATAGGTTAACTATAAAGTTGTCTGTTACAACCCTTGTACACATCACTCAAATATTATGTCTTTCGAGCACTGACCCTCTATCAAGCGGGCGGCATCTAGGACGTCCCCGAAATAATGCTCCGGTTCCGGACGGTCCTTGCCTTAGGGTGGACTCTTCGTCGCAATATTGATAGTCTTCATCTTCCCCCAGAATGTCTTGACTCAGGCGAAGGCCATCCGTGCACCTTCAATGCACGCCGACCGCTTCACAGCGTTGATACGCGGCACCGCGTCAGCAAGGCGCTGCACCAGGCCGAAGTAACTACTCGGAACAGGTTCAGTCGGCCACAAACGGACTACGACGTTCTTCATGACAGCGTTGGATATCCTATGCAGCTCGGCCCACTGGGACATCTGTTCATTCAGCAACAGCGGGCGCCTCGACGCGCCGAATTGCGACCAGAAAAGCTTCTCCGTTGCATACCCCTCTTGCGCCTGATAAACTGTGCCGCATCGGAAGAACTCTTCGTCAAGTCTAAAAATTTGTTCGGAGAACTCCATACTTGGTTAAGCTGAGCATAGTTCGGATCGCCAAACTTAGCCTGTAGCAAAAAGGGCTTGCCAGCCACAATCTCCCCAGCTTGCCAGATCTCCTCACGGGCTGCTCTGGATTCAGACCGTGCTTCTCTCGCCTCTCGTAAGGCCTTGTCAAGTTCAGCTGTTTTGGCTTCATTTTCCTTCTCAAGAAGTTTACAACGCCTAGCCGCACTCTCTAACTCGCGCGCCATGGTGGACATGGCCTCCTTGTCCTGGCGCCGCGCGGCTTGTTCGGCCTTCAAGTGAGCCGATGCCTTTTCGGCAGCCCCATTACTCAACCGGGCCTGCTCCTTGGACCGGGCTAGCTCCGCCCGAAGGACTTCCACGGCGGCAGCACCATCTGCATTGATGCACATTTTATGTCAAACTCTCTTCAGAGTCAAAAGCTTACATTATGAGCACATTGGTGTAAGGAATGCTCGAAATATATACCTTGCGAGTCGTCAAGACGCCTGTTGATCAAAGCAATGTCATCCGCCGCAATATCTAGCTTTCGCTGCAATTCGATTACCTCCGAATTTCGGGCAGCCGCAGGAGGATAGACAGCCTGGATTCCAAATTCAACCAAGGTTAGTACCTGAAATTATCTTTTTCGATACTCCGATCACTACCTTTGGAAGGCGATCCGAGTCTCAAGGGCTACTGCATACACAACAGGTGCATTCTGTCAATTGGCAATATTACATCACAAACCTCAAAACTTCTCAGAAGAAAGCCTCGTTCAACACGCTCTTCGCGGATACAACTTTTTCGACCACCGTATCCATTAAGGCACGGTGCTCCTCTGAAACGGACGCTCGTCGCAGCTTGTCCGTCAGCATCTCCGGCACTCCTGGTTCTTCGGACACCGCTGCTGGAGCACGACATTCCTTTGAAGGAATCCGCTTACCTGCCTCCAGCATTGTCTCCGACTGTAAACTAGACAGTTCGGGGTCCTCATCCTTGACCCCCGAACCATGAGTAACAGAGGCACCACCTTCGGGTAGCTCCTTCCTTGTTTCCCGCGCTACTTGCTGGTCAGGAAGAGCCCTCCGGGACGACACCTCAAGATCATCCGCCCTATTGGGCGAGGAGACCGGAGAAGGCGTGTCACTCTCCATCATCTCTGGAAGAAGGTCCCCCGAGAAGGAGGACGATTGAGAAACACCAGGCCTTAACCTGCGAGGATGCACAAATGCCGGAGGGTTATTTCAGTAATAAGAAAGGAATGAGGTATGGTTGAAGTACCCCGCTTTGCTTACGGCCTGGCCAGAGGTTCGTCCTCATCATCGAGCTCTACATCAACATCGCTTGCCCGGTCCAAACCGATCGACGATGGCATTTTTCCTTTCTTGGAAGGTTTCCCCTCCTGGCCTCCAGAAGCAACCCGCTTTTTGCTGTGGCAGACATCTCCTTTGGGCTCCTCGCTCTCGCCTCCCTCTGTAGACACCAGGTATGGAGTCGGGATCAACATCCGCGTTAGTAGGGCAGACGCAGGGTCTTCGGGAAGGGGTGCCGGACACCGGAGTAACATCGCTTTCTTTATCCAGTCCTGTATAAGGGCAGGTTGTTTAGTGTCTTGTCAAGAGATGCTTGAATGAAGGGTATGCGGGGATCGAATACTTACCGGAGAACCCGGATGATTGCAGTCGAGGCCGACGTCTTCGGTGGTGTCCGGCCATTGCTCTCGCTCCCCGAAATATAACTTCCACATCCCTTTGTGTGTAGTACCGAAGAAGTGCTGAAGAGTCCGCCGCCCTTCTGGATTGAACTCCCACATGCGGAGAGGCCGCCGTTGACATGGCAGGATTCGGCGGACCAGCATTACCTGAACGACGTTCACAAGATCGAGGGCCTTCTCGGTAAGGCTTCAGAGGCGACCTTGTAGAGTCTGCACCTCATTAGCGGATTCCCAGTCCAACCCCTTGTTGATCCATGAAGCAAGCTGAGTCGGAGGGCCGGGTCGGAACGCAGGCGTAGCCGCCCACTTGGAGCCCCGTGGCCCGTTGACATAAAGCCACCTCGGCTGCCATAGTTCGGAAGACTTGGTGATGGATCCTTCAAACCAAACCGCGTTGGCCAGCTTGTTTATTACAACGCTGTCGCACTCTACCTGCTCCCCCTCTATCACCCGCGGCCTCACATCAAAAGTCTTGAGCCACAAAGCAAAGTGCGGAGGAGTCCGGAGGAAGGCCTCACACGTGACGATAAATGTCGAGATGAGGAGAACGGAGTCCGGGGCCAGATCGTGAAAATCTAGCCCATAGTAGAACATGAGCCCCCGGACGAAGGGGTTAAGCGCGAACCATAACCCATGGAGGAAGTGGGACACAAATACTACCCTCTCGCCGAATTTGGGGGCGGGAATAATCTGCCCCGCGGCAGGAAGCCGATGAAGGATTTCTGGGGTCAGGTACCTCGCTACGCGGAGCTTCGCAATATCCTCCTCTGTGACGGAAGAGGCCACCCACCGGCCTGAACGGCTGGACCCGGATATGATTGGGGCTGGTGGTAAATAGGGCTCAAGGGCTAGAACTCGGGGTGGCTGGGGTTGAGGAAGAAGCAAGCATGGAAGAAAAGGACAAGTCCAGGTCCCTATATAAAGGCCCAGAATGTCGACCGTCCCCTCCTGGGTCGTTAAACTTACCTATCCTCAAAAGAGTTGTACCAGGGGACGGTTGGGATACCCATACTAATATTATTGAAAATCCCGTGAACGAGGGGACACGATCTCTGCTTTGACAAGACGTGCCAATAAAACCGCTTCCCTAGACGTGGGACGATGGGCTAGCCAACGGTTGGAAATAATAACCGGGCAGACGTGATACCGTGTCATAAACAACTGTCTGCAGATTGGACTCGTGGAGTATTGTATTTTCGGC
Organism: Aegilops tauschii subsp. strangulata; assembly: GCF_002575655.3. NCBI lineage: Eukaryota > Viridiplantae > Streptophyta > Magnoliopsida > Poales > Poaceae > Aegilops > Aegilops tauschii. The sequence goes on along the minus strand of NC_053036.3, from coordinate 454,056,229 downwards.
AATTATATACGCAGGTCCGGATACAATCATTACGTTTGAAGACCATCTTGAAGTTCGGAAAAAGGGGAACCCGCCTTGTAATGCCGAAGACAATCTGCGCGCCGGACTCCTCATCATTGAAGCCAGGTTCAGGGGCTACTGAGGGAGTTCTGGACTAAGGGGTCCTCGGGCGTCCGGCCTGTTATCCATGGCCGGACTGATGGGCTGTGAAGACACGAAGACCGAAGACTATACCCGTGTCCGGATTGAACTCTACTTGACGTGGAAGGCAAGCTAGGCGGCCGATTATGAAGATTCCCTCTTATGTTACCGACCTCATGTAACCCTAGATCTCTCCGGTGTCTATATAAACCGGAGAGCATAGTCCGGATAGGACAGATTCATTACCATATACTCATAGGCTAGACTTCTAGGGTTTAGCCATTACGATCTCGTGGTAGATCAACTCTTGTAATACTCATATTCATCAAGATCAATCATGCAGGAAGTAGGGTATTACCTCCATAGAGAGGGCCCGAACCTGGGTAAACTTCGTGTCCCCCGTCTCTTGTTACCATCGATCCTAGACGCACAGTTCGGGACCCCCTACCCGAGATCCACCGGTTTTGACACCGACAGTATGTACGAAGAGAATGAGGCCGAGTTGGACCGGCATGACAACCTAGGTGCCCTGGAGGAGGAGCGCGACGTCGCCAAAGCCCGTTCAACATTTTATCAACAACAGGCTTGAAGATATCAAAGCAGAGAAGTACAGGCCAAGACCTACAATGTTGGCGAACTCGTTCTACGCTTGCCGGAGAAGAAAAAGGACAAACTCAAGCCCAAATGGGAGGGTCCCTTCATAATTGACAAAGTTCTTACCGGAGGAGCGTACCGTCTTCGTGATGCATCAGACAATCGCCTAGAGCCGAACCCTTGGAACGCGGCCAGACTCCGAAGGTTCTATGCCTAGTGTCGAATTCTTTGTTCATCTCCTTCTCCCCTGTAGTTTCCTTTACTTTTTCTCTCTTTTCCACCTTTTTCTCGCTTTAAAGCACTCATACGGTTCGACCGAACATTGCTGACGTACACATCTTTACATATGTACGCCCATTATGCCTGGGGGCTTCTTGGACAGAAGCTTTTCATTATTTACTGAGCATCAAGCTCTTCACATATGAGTCTTTTCATATGTACCTTTTCTTCGCCACTATATGCATCGATATGACTTAAGTTTTGGCCAACCTGGGTTGCCTGGCTCCTGTGCTTATGCCCTACGTTCCCGTTAGTTCAGCTAGGGCATAAAGGGAGCACCTCTGCGATTGTTACTGCCGGGTCATCCAGATGTGTACCTCGGACTGGGTGAAGCCGAAAGCTAGCATTCTTAAGGGAATATTCGGTCAGCGAATTAAAGATGTTTCTCATACTCATTCCATTATGAACCCCCAGAAGCTATAAACGCTGTGATTTTCACATCACAATTAGGACATGTATACTAATGCATGCACACCCAGGGAAAGGAACCCTTAACGGAACTATTCTCTCTGGAAGATGTTTCTTACTATTTCAATGTAATATAACATAACTAGCAGAATACAACTTGTCTGTTCAAGCAACTATGACCCCTACGCCTAGTTTTCCAGGCATACCCCGGTCTATTCGGCCACGAGGGTGTTCGGAAACACTCCGCACCATCGTGTCTGGAGGTTGAAGCGAAAAGGTCTGCCATGACAAATGCTATACAATTCAGCTAGAATTACATAGGATAAGGAAAGTACATAGTCACTTGGACTCAAACACTTCCTCCTCTATACTGTCCAACAGGCGATCTAACTTACAATCCTGTTGGGAATATTTGGCGGCCACCTCTCCTTGGTCATACACTAAACTAACGGGAATTTCTTCCCCATTCGACCCTAGCGGTCCGACCCGAGCCATGTGATTAGGATCAAGCTTGGTATACCGGGTTTTCACCATGGCCCAAGCCTCTCGCGCACCCTCTCGACAGGCTGATATCTTCCATAGCTGGACACGCCGCCGCGCTCCTTTGAACTGCTCTACAAGCTCCTCCATACTTCCTGGAGGGGAGGCGGATGGCCATTGTCGGAGTAAATGGCCACGGGTAGCCTAACCGACTCCCCCTGGCTCTTCAAAAATTACCAGGCCAATCGAGCCTTCAAGCATCCACAGCACAGCGCCGCCTTCCCCTGGCCGGCTATCACCTAGGCCGACTAGCAGAAGGAGCTCAAGGAGCCTCTTGTAGCTACTTGTGTTGATCTAGTGATCATGCGGAGACCCCGCAGAGCAGGATTAGGGGTGTTATCTCCACGGAGAGCCCCGAACCTGGGTAAGATTCGCAGGCGTGCATGCCTTCGCCTTATCCCGTTTCCAGGCACCGGCGATGTCTTACTGGCTCCCACAATGATAAGCCACCTGTTGGCATATGTCGCACCTACCACCCGACATTTGGCGCCCACCGTGGGGCCAGGTGCACCGTCGTCCGGAGACCTGTTCTGGACGGGAACCCTTTTCCTCCCCCGCGAGCGTAGCCAGCCCGCCGCGCCCGATGGTGCCTGCCCCGACGCGCTGCAAGGCGTCGATGACGCCTGCGCGGCGAGCTGCCTCACCGATCTTCTTGGCGAGGCTCGCATCTCCAACGAGCCTGCGTCCGACGAGGGCACAGACTTCCCCGAGAGCCCCCTCGTCAGCCTCCTCGACCAGCTCCACGTCTCCAGCGAGCTTGCTGTGGACTTGGAGTCGGTCGGCTCCACCGACCCGATGCTTGTCGACTCCGACACGGCATCGCTTGACGCCTTCCCCACCAATGTGGTGATCATCGAAGACCCTCTCCCTCGAACCGACAGTGGAAGCAGCGCTGTCACTGAGGTATTGGTCATCAGCCACGGCGCCGTCTCCGGCGAGAACGCCCACGACGCCCTACAAGCGTCGCTGCACGACTTGTCCGTCCCCATCCCGGCCGACGCCGACGCCAAGACACTGGAGGCACGCCACCTCGCCCTCGTCGTGGAAGGCCAGAAGATAACATCCATGAGACGCCTCACCGAGGCTCACCAGCGCGAAGTCGATCGCGCCGCCTTTGGTACGCCGCCTCCTGGCGGGCCGAGCCGAGCCGGCTTCGTCAAGAAGCGCGGCGCAACCATCGCCAGCATGCTAAGAGCCGATCGCCCAGTCTACGCCATGCCGCTCGAGAACTTGCTTGCCGCCCAGGCGGCCGCAGACGAGCTGAACGGGCTGGGGGCTGACGATCTCCCCTACATGACTAAGCGCATCCAGCAGCTGATCGACGCGGCCGCAGGGCAGGATGAAGCCAGCGCCCGCGCTGAAAGTCCTCACCCACGCTGAGAGCATGGCGCGACATCCCGGGCGTCGACTGCAGACGGCGCTGGCGCAAGAAAAGACAAGGAGCCGGCTGCTAGCTGCAGCCGGACTCGGCTCACCGTCGAGCGCGACGCAGAAGGCCGCCCCCGAGCTGTGGAACGACGAGGCGATCCGCCTCCTCCCCCGCCTCGTGGGGAGAGATATCCCACCCCGCCGCCTGTCACGCATCCGACTCTCGGCGCCGACTAGGCCGCCGTGAGGGAGTCGGCGAGAATGATGCCCGCCACCGGATCGACCGCGTAGCGCGATCCCTGGCGCTAGAAGAAGAAGATGATGTCGACCCGCCTTGGTTTGGCCCCAGCATTCCCGACGAGCCCTTCCCCAAAGGGTTCTCGCTCCCAAGAGACACGCCAAAGTACAACAGCTCTGTGAAGCCGGAAGACTGGTTGATCGATTACTCCACCGCAGTACGCATAGCAAACGGCAACAGGCGCGTTGCCATGAAGTACGTCCCGCTCATGCTTCAAGGCACGACACGCACTTGGCTGAACAACCTCAAGCCCTACAGCATCAACAGCTCGCTAGACTTCACGGAAGTCTTCGTCCGCAACTTCACCAGCACGTACAAGCGGCCTCCCAAGCCCCGCCAGCTCTCCTTGTGCGTCCAAGGGCCCAGCGAATCGACTCGCGACTACCTCACGCGTTGGGCCGAGCTCCGCAACTCCTGCGAGGGGGTGCACGAGATTCAAGCCATAGAGTACTTCACCGCCGGGTGCCGAGAGGGCACCCTCCTCAAGCACCGACTCCTCTGCGACGAGCCGACTACCCTCGACGAGCTGCTGATCATAGCAGACAAGTACGCCAATGCCGACTCCTCGATGAAGACCGAGCTTCGAGTGGATGCCTCTGGGAAGGTACTCGCTCCGACTCCCAAGACGCCGGCTGGCGACTCCAACCGACGCCCTTACCAGAACGACAACAAGCGCAAGGCCCCCGTGCCGCCTTCCACCAGTCGGCAAGTAGCCACAGTTGAAGACGAACAAGCAGAGGAGCGGCCCGCTCCCAAGAAGTAGAAGGGCGGCAGGCTAGCTTGGCAGCCGGCTTTCTCCTATGAGCAAACCCTTGATGCTCCCTGCAAGTTTCACAGCGGCGCGAAGCAGTCCAACCACACGACATGGAAGTGCCATTGGCTCACATGGATCTCCAAAGGCGAGGGGCTGGTGCCGCCTCCACCTGCTGGCCCGTCGCCTCCGGGCCCTCAGCAGTCGGCTGTTCGCCCCATAGTCGGAGCCATTCAAGATGAGTTCCCATATGAGCACGCCACCTACAACGTCTTCACGAGCCAAATCGAAGATAAGCGCAGTCGGCGCCGACAACACCAAGAAGTCAACGTAGTCGCCTCCAACAACCCAGAGTTCATGCATTGGTCTGAGAAGCCCATCAGCTGGAGCCAGGCTGATTACCCAGAGGTGATGCCGTCTCCTGGCTCCTATGCATTGGTGTTGGACACCACCCTCGCGACTGAAAGGCGAGCTGCCTGTTTCTCCCGTGTGCTGATTGACAGCGGGAGCAGTATCAACATATTGTACCGTGACACCATGGAGAAGCTGAACCTCAAGACGAAGCAACTCATGCCAAGTCGGACTGTGTTCCATGGTATCGTACCCGGCCTGTCCTGTTCCCCAATCGGCAAGATCAAGATGGATGTTCTCTTCGGAGACAAGGATCACTTCCGCCGAGAGGCGATCTGGTTTGAGGTGGTGGATCTAGAGAGCCCTTACCACGCATTGCTTGGCCGACCTCCCCTGGCCAAGTTCATGGCTGTGCCCCACTACGCCTACCTCAAGATGAAGATGCCGAGTTTGAAGGGGATCATCACCATAGCCGGAGACTACAAGAAATCTTCCGAGTGTGCTGCAGCCGGCAGCCGGCTAGCCGAGTCCCTCGTGATTGCTGAAGAGAAGAAGATGCTGGACCGAGTCGTGGCCATGGCCGGCAAGCAGCCGGCCCTGTCCCCAGATCCCAAGGAGTATGACGCTCAAGGCTCCTTCCAGCCAGCCAAGGAAACCAAGAAGATACCGTTGGACCCGGAGAACCCGGAGAGGTTTGCTGTCATTGGGGCAAACCTGGACAGTAAATAGGAAGGCGAGCTCGTTGACTTCCTCCGTGAGAATCGGGACATCTTTGCATGGTCCCCAAAGGACATGCCAGGTGTTCCGAAGGATTTCGCCGAGCACAAGCTACACGTTCGAGCAGACGCAAAGCCAGTCAAGCAACCTCTCCGCCGACTGTCGGAGGAGAAGAGAAGGATACTGGGTGAAGAGATAGCCCGGCTCCTGGCAGCCGGCTTCATTATGGAGGTGTTTTTTCCCAGAATGGCTTGCCAACCCGGTCCTAGTGTTGAAGAAGAACAATAAATGGCGCATGTGTATAGATTACACTAGCCTCAACAAAGCCCGCCCCAAAGATTAGTTTGCCTTACCCCGAATTGATCAAGTGATAGACTCCACAGCTGGATGCGAGCTGTTGAGTTTCTTGGATGCCTACTCAGGCTACCACCAGATCAAGTTGGATCCAGCCGACCGCCTGAAGACCGCCTTCATCACACCATTCGGAGCTTTCTGCTACCTCACTATGACATTCGGCTTGAGAAATGCCGGTGCCACTTTTCGGCGTTGCATGCAGAAATGCCTCCTCAAGCAACTCGGCAGAAATGCCCACGTCTATGTAGACGATATCGTGGTGAAGACGGAGAAGCGCGGCACCCTGCTGGAAGACCTCAGAGAAACATTTGCTAACTTGCGCCAGGTCCAGATCAAGCTCAACCCTGAGAAATGCGTGTTCGGAGTACCAGCCGGCTAGCTTCTAGGCTTCTTGGTCTCCGAACGCGGCATTGAGTGCAACCCAGTGAAGATCAAGGCCATTGAGAGAATGGAGATTCCTACCAAGCTGCGAGACGTCCAGAAGTTTACCGGGTGCCTGGCCTCCCTAAACCGCTTCATCAGCCAGCTAGGAGAGAAGGCTCTCCCCCTGTACCGACTCATGAAGAAGTCCACTCACTTCGAGTGGAACGACCAGGCAGACCAAGCTTTCCACGAGTTGAAGAAGATGCTGACCACGCCGCCTGTCCTGGCAGCGCCGACTGAGAAAGAGCCCATGCTCCTTTACATTGCCGCGACTAGCCGAGTGGTCAGCACAGTGATTGTGGTCCAACGCCCAGAAGAAGGCCGAGCTCAGTTAGTCCAGAGGCCGGTCTATTTTTTGAGCGAAGTACTGTCCACCTCGAAGCAAAACTACCCGCACTACCAGAAGATGTGCTATGGAGTATACTTCGCTGCCCAGAAGCTGAAGCCCTACTTTCATGAGCATCCCATCACGGTCGTATGCACTGCCCCGCTTGCCGAGATCATAGGCAGCCGGGATGCATCCGGCCGGGTGGCTAAGTGGGCCATTGCGCTGGCTCCCTACACGATCTTCTACCAGCCCCGTACTGCCATCAAGTCCCAAGCATTGGCCGACTTCCTTGTCGACTGGGCCGAGACCCAGTACCTACCGCCGGCTCCCGACTCCACTCATTGGCGGATGCACTTCGATGGATCCAAGATGCGCACCGGCTTGGGAGCCGGCATCGTCCTCACCTCTCCCAAGGGCGACAAACTCAGATACACATTGCAAATTCATTTTGCCACCTCCAACAATGTGGCCGAGTATGAGGCACTCATACACGGGCTCCGGCTAGCCAAACAGCTCGGCATACGCCGGATCCTGTGCTATGGCGATTCGGATCTGGTAGTCCAACAATCATCCGGCGACTGGGACGCCAAGGACGCAAACATGGTGAGCTACCGATTCCTCGTCCAGCAAATCAGCGGATTCTTTGAAGGGTGCGAGTTCCTCCACGTACCACGGGCCGACAACGACCAAGTAGATGCCCTGGCACGGATCGGCTCCACCCGACAAGCTATACCAGCCGGCGTCTCTCTTCAACTCCTCCTCAAACCGTCTGTCAAGCCGTCTCCAGAATCAGACTCCATCTTCGTACCGCTTGCCCCTGATGCAGTCAGATCCGGCTTGGGGAACCCAGCAGGTGGCTCGGGGACTTCGACAGGCGGTTCAGGGACTACCGTAGTCGCACCCGGCTCGGGGACTTCAAAACCCAGCCTGGGGACTGCAGTAGTCGGCCCGGGGACTGCAACGACACAACAGGCAGTGGCCGACTCCAACTCTTCAGCACCCAACCCACCCACCCTGGTCGCAGTAGCCGTATTGGCAATAGAAGAAGTCGCAACTCCATCATGGGCCCAACCCATCCTCAACTTCCTAGTAAACATAGAGCTGCCGACTGATGAGATCTCGGCAAGACAAGTTCAACGCCGAGCCAGAGCATACAAAATATTCAACAGAGAACTCGTTAAGCGTAGCGTCACTGGAGTCTTCCAGCGCTGCGTCGAGCCAGAGAAGGGCATAGAAATCCTCAAGGACATCCACCAAGGAGAATGCGGCCACCACGTAGCCTCAAGGTCACTTGTCGCCAAAGCTTTCCGCCATGGTTTCTTCTGGCCGACTGCTTTGGAGGACGCCAAGGAATTAGTCAAATGCTGCAAAGGGTGCCAAGTCTTCAGCTCCAAGCAACACCTGTCGGCTTCTGCACTCAAGACCACCCCCCTTACCTGGCCTTTTGCCGTCTGGGGGCTGGACATGGTGGGCCCATTCAAGACGGCGCGCGGCGGCATGACACATTTACTTGTCGCCGTAGACAAATTCACCAAGTGGATTGAAGCGAAGCCAATCAAGAAGCTGAATGGGCCGACTGCCGTGACATTCATCGCAGATATCACCACTTGGTATGGCATACCACATAGCATCATCACCGACAACGGCACGAATTTTGCCAAGGGAGCACTGGCACGTTTCTGCGTGACACAGGGCATCCGACTGGACTTAGCGTCCATTCCCCACCCGCAGTCAAACGGCCAAGTCGAGCGAGCGAATGGCCTCATCCTCTCCGGCATCAAGCCCCAACTGGTCGTACCACTGGAGCGTTCGGCCGACTGCTGGCTCGATGAGCTGCCGGCTGTCCTCTGTAGTCTGCGTACTACCCCGAACAAGTCAACCGGCTTCACCCCTTTCTTCCTTGTATATGGTGCCGAGGCGGTCATCCCAACTGACATCGAGTTCGACTCGCCTAGAGTCACCATGTACACGGAGGCGGAGGCCCAGGAAGCGCGAGAAGACGGCGTCGACCTGCTGGAAGAGGGCCGGCTGTTAGCACTCAGCCGGTCCGCCATCTACCAGCAGGGTTTGCGCCGTTACCACAACCGGAAGGTCAAGCCAAGGTCCTTCCAAGAAGGCGATCTTGTGCTCCGGCTGATCCAGCGAACAACCGGCCAGCACAAGCTCTCGGCCCCTTGGGAAGGCCCCTTCGTCATCAGCAAGGCCCTAGGCAACGACTCCTACTACCTGATCGACGCACAGAAGCCGAAGGCACGCAAGAGAGATGATTCCGGCAAGGAGTCGGAACGACCATGGAACGCCAATCTCCTCAGAAGATTTTATAGTTGAAAGCAGTATGTACCACACTACCTTTTTGTATTAAGTACAAGACAACGGGCCCCCCGAGGTGTACTCGGGGACTACCCTCTTTTATCTATGTATGACGAGTGTCATACGTATGAATGTATTGTTACATTTGATTTTCTGTCCGGCAACAGGTTCGACCAGTCGGCCCGGGGACTTGCCGCCTTGAGTTATATTAAAGTTCTACCTGCAGTCAGACAAGTAGTGTGCCAGCACCCGAGCCCTCTCTTGTTGAAAGTCGCAGCTCGAAGAACCGATTGACCGACTGGCAAAAGCCAAAGGCAGGAAAGGATGCCCACACGAAAAACGGCTAAGGACTAATGAACCTATATAACACAAGCCGGCCTCCCAGCACGCCTACCGGTTGTCAGAACAGCCGGCTGGCCGGCTACCCATTCACTTTGCTACAATCCAAGAAAACTATAGTACTTGCCCTCCCAACCGGCCAAGCACTTCTCCAGCCACAGACTGCAGACCAGCTATCCGGCTGGGAAGGCGGCGACCAAGGGAGGGCGCCAAAGGAAACAACCAAAGGATGAAAAGCAAGAACAATGGGAAGCCAAACACATGGATGATTATATTTACACAAAAGGCCTTCGAAAGGCCGGCATTTAACATAGTTTGAAACACCCCCAGTGGGTGGAACTGCGCAAATTTAACAAAATATTGTTCAAAGAGTAATAAAACAGGAAAGTAAAGGCAGCAGATTAGGCTAAGGGCGCAACAGGCGAGCCGGGCTGGTCGGTGGAGACGGCAGTGCCGGCTGGAGGAGTGGCCGGCTGGCGAGTCTCGCCTTGATCATCGCCGGCTACAGGCAGTGCACTCGCACGCGCCTCGTTGCTGGAGGCACGATCAAGCTGAGGCTGGCCGGCTGCTCCACCATCTGGCACGGCGTCTTCACCATCCTCCTCCTCCTCCTCCTCGCCCTCACCGCTGGAGTCGATCTCCTCTGCCGAGTCCTCGCCATCTGCTGGGTTCAGCCCGAACCACTCCTCCGGCTGAGCAACGCTGTTATCATCCACCTCAGGAGCAAAGGCGCTGGTGTCGGTGTAGTCGGCGATCGCCGAGGCACGCTGGATGATAGTCGGCCGCGCCGGCTCCAGCTCCGTGTCGGCCTCCTGCCGCCAGGTGGCCAGCTGATCCAAGCTCAGCTTAGGATACCAGGCTTTGACGAACTCCAGCGCCCGCCTGGTGCCTGACCGAGCTGCAGAAGCCTTCCAGGCCTCGAAGCGGCCGACCGCTACCTCCAGCCAGTTGGCAGTCCGACTGGGGGTGCGGGGAATCACCTCGCCGGGCCAGAGAGCGGCCAGCACTTGCGCCCCAGCACGCTGAAGCCGGCAGAGCATGCGGTGAGCCGGCTGGAGGCGGGCTTGAATCGCCAGGAGCTGTTCCTCAAGCGACCGGCGAGCTTTCTGCGCGATCTCAGCGCCAGCCTGCCTTTGCACCTCGCGGTGGGCCTCGATGACCTGGTTGGCGGCAGTAGAGTAACCAGGGAAGTACTCTGCACAAGAAAGAAAGAAAGAGAAGGAAGAGAAAAATACAAAGTTAGAAAATGAACCAAATGGCAAGCGGCAAGCCATGAACGAGGAAGAAGGCGGCCTACCGTCAACCAAGTCTTCGATCTGGCCGTAGTTGTTGATCAACGACTGCCTCGCTTCAGCCCAGCTCGCCGCCTCGGTCTCGTACTCGGCTTGGAGGGCGGCCTCGCTGTCCTGCACCGCCTTCAGGGCCGCCTTGTGACTCTCCTCCTGGTCGGCCAGCTTCTTGACCAGGCGGTCACGCTCCTGAGCCAAGGCATCGAACTCGGATTCCTTAGCGCGAAGCGCGGCCTGGGTCCCACCCAGCTGCTCCCTCAGTTTGGCGTTGGCCGCTGCAGATATGGCAAAGAAGAAAAAAGCAATAAGAAAGAAGTCGTCAGGAAAGATCCGGCCCGACTGCTCAGCAGTCGGCCCGAATCTCGAGGACTACACACAGTGGGTGCGCTGACGCGTCCCCACAAAAGATAAAAGAAAGGAAGCACCTACCCGGCTCTCCGTTAGACCAGCGGTCTTCTGGGACAGCTCCCGAGCCTGGGAGTTGAAGGCAACCGCACGGAGGTTATGGTAGTCCTGCAAGTCGGACAGAGAAGCGAGTAAGAACAAGATAGCAAATAAGTTCTACCAAGAAGTTCCAAGCCGCCTGCTCAGCAGCCGACTCAGAACTCGGGGACTACACCCAGTGGGTGCACTGACGCGCCCCCACGGAAGAAATCAAGATCAAGAAGCAAAAAAAAACGGGAAGACTCACCTGAATGGCTGTCCGTGTCGCGAGGAACTCGTCATAGTACTGCCTCAGCACGGCGGCCTGGGACTGAAGCCGGTTCCGGACTTCTTGCGCCGCCACATTCACCATGGCTGTCCCACCACCCGGCGTCCACCCCGAGCTGGCGCTGGCCATCTCCACGTCCTGGGCCGACGAGTTGGAGCCCGCGGCCTTCTGCGGGTCGGGCGCCGATGTTGCCTTCCCCGCGCGCTGGCGCGATCGTGACCGGACCACCAGGTCCGTCCTTGCAGCCGGCTCAACTCCAGTCGATTGCGCAGGCTGCGCGTTAGGCCGGCTGCCTTGGGCCGCCCCAGTCGGCGATGGCGGTGCCACCTCCCTCTCCTGGACTACGACGTCGTCCTCCTCCCTCTCCATCCCCGGCAGGTCGCCACCAGCTTCCTCCGGCGGGGGCTCCGGGATCTCGGGCGCCACGGCGGGCAGGGGGGTGACAAGCAAGGCCCCGGCCGCTACGGCTGCAGCCTACGCCTGAGCCTTGGCCGCCGCGTCGGCTTGTACCTTCGCCGACTCCTCCGCCTCCTCCTGCGCCGCCTTGGCGGCAGCCGCCCTCAGCTCTTCCGCCTCCCGCTCCTCCCGCGCATTTCGCTCCGTCGCCGCCTGAAGCTCGGCACGGGGGTCCACGCGGCAGGTGCTCCCGGATCCTCCCGGCGATCCAACCACGGAGGCGGCAGCGACCCGCTCAAGAGAAAGCGGGGCCCTAGTTTTTGAGTCAAGACAAGGATTCAGAAACCGACAAGAAAAGAAGAAGGAATACGCGAGAGAATCGACACTTACGCTGAAACCTTTTGCGGCTGCTTCACCACCTTGCGGAAGCGGGCCGCCTTCGCGGCCGCCTCTTCCCGCCTGGTCGCCGCGGCCCCGCTCTTGGGCTTCTTCGGCCGACTGCCGAATAGGCCCGACGTGGCCCGGCGCTTCTGCGCGCCGCCTCAGGCAGCCGGCGCGGCAGATGAGCCTGCACCCTGATCAGACGCCGGCTGGCGGCGCGCGACGATTTCTGCCTCGTCGTGATCCGGCCAGTCGTCGAAGCTGGCTCCAAGCCCGAGCCGCCTGCTTCGCCGCCTCCCACCTCGGTGTTGTCGTCCATGGAGGACGCTCCCAAGTCGGGGTCCTCCAAGTCGTGCGGCGCCCGGTCGGGGAGAAATTAGCGACCCGCCCCCGCTGACCCGGCCGCCGGTCGAAGGAGAGGGTTCTGCCAAGACGAGCCGACTGGTCAGAGTCGGCCAAGAAAAACTTGGTGATAAAACTAAAGAAGAGAGGATTTAGAAAGCGTACCACAGGCGGAGGATTGGCGTGGGAGTATGGCTCCTTGCCAAATTGCCACTCCTCGGAGAGCTTGCAGTTAGCGAGATAATTCACCATGTGAGCTACCTCATCGTGAGGCATCTCCTTGGTGCACATCCGACTCGGATCGAGTTGACCGCTCCTTTGACAGAGCAAATGAGGGCGGCCTTAAAGTGGGAGCACCCGGCGCACCACGAAGGCGGCCAGCAGGTCGGACCCAGTCAGGCCCTCCGACTGGATCATTACCCGAAGCCGGGCGACGGCGGCGGCCCCAGCCTGCGTCAGCGTCCTGGCCCAATAGGACCACTGGGGCCTCCTCCCAGCCAGCGGGCCGGCTATGTAAGCCGGCAAGTTGACGTAGTCGCCTTGCGGGGCGATGTTCTTCACGTAGAAGTACAACTTCTGCCAGAGCTTCACCGACTGGATCTGCGTGATGACAGGGAAGGGGTTGTCGGCTACCGACCTCCGCATCGCGATGAAGGCGCCGTTCTGAGCCGGCACGCCCTGCATCCGGGTGCCGAGCTTGGATTGGAAGAATTCCCCCCAGAGCTTGAGGGTGGGAAGAACGCCAAGGAAGCCGTCGGACTGAGTGACGAAGGCAGACAGCAGCACCACCGTGTTTGGAGTGAGGTGGTGTGGCTGGAGCTGGTAGAATTCAAGGAATGACCGGAAGAGGGCGCTAGCTGGCAGGCCGAGGCCGCGCAAGAAATGCGAACGGAAGAGTACCCGCTCGCCTTCCTCCGGCGCCGGCGTGATCTCCTTCTCCGGCGTGAGACGGACCTGCACCTGGTCCTTGCCGGGCAACCGCCGCGTCTTGCAGAGGAAGTCGATGTGGTCCGCGTGGACGTTGGAGCCGTCCCAGTCTTTGCCGTGCTGCATGATGGCAAGAAGCTGACGAGAAAGGGTGCGGCGGCGGAGAAACCACGGCCCCGCGGCGGCGAGGTTGCGGGGTAGTGTGAAGATTGGTGGGACGGCGCGGCGGCGAGAGGCTGCTGCGATGGAGAGAAGGAGGAAGAAGATGGCGGAGCGAGGATGAGCATGCGTGTGTCTGCCGCTCCCCCTACCCCCCCTACTTATAGCCTTGTGCGGCGAAGCCAAGGAGGCGAGGCGCGGGGAGAACGTGGGATTAACTGCGCCCACTCCCCCACGTCCCGCGATTATAGCGCCCTAACGACGTGCAGAAACTGCCGTCGGAAGGCGAGCGGCCCGCTTTGGGCCACATAAAATCCGCGCCTGGGCCTAGGCGTGGAAATGGTGGGCCCCGGCCTGCGGCGGCGTCCCGTCGCGCGCGTGGGCTGGCAGGCTTTTCTCGGCCGGAAGGTGCCACATGGCGCGCGGGCGGCGAGCGGCCGGCCCGCAGCCCGGCGAGCGTGCCGGCAGGCTCCCGCTTTCAGACTTCAAAAAATTTCGCCAAGACCGTGCACACAACCGAAGCCGGCTCCTAGCTGCTGGCTCTTCAAGATACGAAGCTGACCGAGCTTCTCGACCTCCTCTCAGCCTCGAAGCCCAACCAGCTTTGGGGACTACTGTCAGAGTAAATGGCCATGGGTAGCCTAACCGACTCCCCCTGGCTCTTCAAAAATTACCAGGCCAATCGAGCCTTCAAGCATCCAGAGCACAGGGCCGCCTTCCCCTGGCCGGCTATCACCTAGGCCGACTAGCAGAAGGCGACCTGGCCTCAAAAACCTTCCCGAATAGAACTACAAGATGGCCGACTCCAGGAAGCCGACCCCAAGAGGACCGACTCCCACAAGCCGGCCATGAAGAAGTCCGACTCCCAGAAGCCGGCCAAGACTGCACCCTCAAGGGATACACCCATATAACGGTGATGAGACGGGGCGTGGCTACAGTACAACCTGCCACCCCCGAATCCCGAAGCACCTGTGGCCACAGTACGCCGTACGGGTCGGCCATCCCCCGTCTGGCGCGGCACTGTTGCCATGTTGACCATGACACCACCCATGATAGGTGCTAGTACGGCCCGCGGGCGGCGGGCCCCTTCAGCCAGAGAGATGCTCGAAGGCGGCCAGGCCTCCCCCAGTCGGCCTGGGGCGTAGCCGGCTCCCAACAACCAGCTATTCCCCATCCTCGAAGTATGTGCATCATTAAGGAGACAAGACGAGGTAAGGCTACAGTGAGAGCCCGCAAGGCGGCGGCACTGTGGCCATGCTTACCTCGACAAAGCCCTCGTCATCAGAGGCAAGGCTACAGTAACCAGCCACCGACAAGACCCCCAGGCGGTGGGGCCGGCCTGTCGGCAATGAGGCCGGCAGCCGGGGGGACCCACCAGTCGGCGGGCCCCAGCGGTCGGCGGAGAAGCCGGCGAATACAGACACTGACGGCTAGGACCCGCGTCCAGCCGGATTACCATTGTACCCCTGGGGGTAGGTTTATATAAACCCCCCAGGGCACCCATGCAAAGGGTTGATCTCATATAGTTTTAGACACCACGTAGAGAGAAAAGGAGAGCTAGCCTTGCCCTTCTTCTTCCTCTAGCCAAACAGCTCAAGGAGCCTCTTGTAGCTACTTGTGTTGATCTAGTGATCATGCGGAGACCCCGCAGAGCAGGATTAGGGGTGTTATCTCCACGGAGAGCCCCGAACCTGGGTAAGATTCGCAGGCGTGCATGCCTTCGCCTTATCCCATTTCCAGGCACCGGCGATGTCTTACTGGCTCCCACAATGATAAGCGACCCGTTGGCATATGTCGCACCTACGACCCGACAGCCATAGAGCCTTGGCAACACTCTGCATCGCCAACCGCGCCTGTTCGTGCACTTGTGACAGCTTTTGCAGCAGATCACTCGATGATCCGGACACCTCCTCTTCAGGACGGCCCGTTAATATACCTGCAATCATAACTATATCAGTTCAACCTATCTCCGAACTACTTTAACAATAGTTCAGACACATACTGAATATGTCGCCCCGCAGCTTCTTGTTTTCCCTCACGGAATCGGCTAGCTGGGCCCGCACATCCTTCAGCTCTTCGCCCAGCTGGGTTTTGCAATCCTGGAGCTGGTTTTTCTCAACAATGGCCTGCTTCAGCACACGTTCGCCCGCAGCATGTAGCCTTTTGGCTTCTTGTTCACTCGCTTGCGCGACTTCCAGTGCTTCCTTGAGTTCCTCTGACAAATTATGTCGTGGTATAGGCAGGACTGTTAGAATTAATGGCATATAATTATATTTTCTCTATTGAGGGGAATATTACCAGGTGACGCCTTCTTGGACTTTTTCAGTTCGGCGGTAGCAGCATTTAGCTGCGTCCGACATTGTTCCAGCTCTTGGGATAGCAGGTTGTTCTTCTCTGTAAGAACCTGGTCATACAACGGTCCTTAAATCAGTTGTACCAACTGCTTTCAGTCCCGGGGGCTACTGACATGTGGTTATCCTATTCGGACAAGGAAAACTTACCCGCACATTTGTTAAATGCTGCTTTGTGGCTCTACTAAGCCCGTCTCGAGCAGCCCGGATGTACGCATCAGCCGAGCTGAAGGCATTGAATGCCTCTTCCGAGAACTCAGAGTCTCGTAAAATAGCCCTGCAGCGCCGATGATTCATGGTGCTCTCCACTTCCGAGTTGGTAACGGACATATTCTCCGAACCCTCGGCCGAAGGATAGTCCGGCATTGTTCCTATATCGACTCCCGCCCTTCCAACGGGGTCTAAATCCCGGGCGCTGGGAGTATGGCTGGCCGGACCCTTTTTCCTAGTACCAGACAAGCGTACAAGTTACAGTTGGATGTAACTACTAAAGTGTACCTTAAAACCCTTACCTCTTTGACGAGGGACCGGTCGTGTCTTCACCGACCTTCCTCTTAGAGGCCTTGCTCGGCGCTTGCGCCGCTCTCTTTGGAGCCGCCCTTGGAGTTGCGTGACGCGCCGAACGCCTCCCCTGTGGAGCACGAGACAGTGCGATGGGTGAGGCAGTGCAAGGAAGCTCTTTCAAGTGAGATTTTTTCTTGATGACTTACGTGGGAAGCAGGAAGAAGACCAGGGTAATCGGCGATAATGGCCACTTCCGTGCCATCGTAGCTCGCCTGGTAAAACTCCCCTTCCGCAAGTACCACGAATATATCCGGGTCCTCTTCAAACCCCGGATCCAGCTCCCGGTTGTGGTTCTCAGGCTGTGGGGCGGTGCTGTAAAACCCCTCGGTGATTTTTCGCCAATGCTGTTATAAGTGGATTAGAAATTTATCAAAGGTAATCCGGGAAGCGGGATGAGTAAAGCAGAAGGATTGGGGCTTACCCAACTGGGACGATTATACATAGAATATCCATCTCTGCGATTGCCACATTGGGAGCCCTCTACACTACAAAAAAAAGACACATCCGTGACATTTTGGGCCGAACGAAAATCTTTTCTGTCATACGTATGACACTTCTATGACAATAATTGTGACAAAACCCGGTATCATCATAGATGTGGTGGGGTCCTACTTCTATGACAAAAAATCATGACAGAAAATGGGTTTTCGTCCTGGGCGGGCCGGAGACGCAGCTGCATGACATTCTTTGGGCCGTCCACGACGGAAAAAACCGTGGTAGAAGCGAGGGCGAGGAAAATATCGGGGTGTTCCCGGTTACGGTGGGTGGTCGGGGCCGAGCGATGCGTGTTTCTCTCCTACACGCACGTGCATGGGTGCGAGGCGTTGGGTTCTAACTGAACCCAAGCGAGGCGTTGGGCTCTAACTGAACCCGAGCGAGGCATCGGGCTCTAACTGAACCTGAGCAATTGCACTGCGGGCTGCGCGTTACTGAACCCGAGCGATCGATCGATGGCTGTTAACTGAACTCGATCGAGCGATTCCTTCGCTACTGCTAGTAACTGAAGCCGATCGATGCTGCCTCTGGATGAACAGTGAGCGTTGCTGGGGGGTTTGGATGAACAGTTCCCAGTGGGGGTGGATGAACAGGACCCCGTGGCGTTGCCTCTAGATGAACAGTGAGTGTTGCTGGGAGGTTTGGATGAACAGTTCCTGGTGGGGGTGGATGAATAGGACCCCGATCGTTCGAGCCGGTTGGGGCTGGATGAACAGGACCCCGTTGAGGGCAGGATGAACAGGACCACCCCGTGGAGGGCAGGACGAACAGTAGATGGTGGAGGGCAGGATGAACAGTAGCCCATGGAGGGGTGGTTGAATAGGAGCCTGTGGAGAGGGCTGGTTGAACAGTAGCCGGTGGAGTAGCGCGCGGTGAAGGCTGGATGAATAGGAGCCCGTGGATGAACAGTCGCACGTGGAGGCTGGAGGAAGTCGACGGTGGATGAACAGTAGCCCGTGGAGGCTGGAGGGGGTCGACGGTGAAGATGAACAGTATCCCGTGGAGTCCCGTTTTGCGGTACGCCACACCCCTCCCGATGAACAGGACCCCCGTTTCGACCGTAGCGCTCCAACAAAAGTCCGTTTCCTCCGTTTTGCGGTACGCCACACCTCTCCCGATCAACAGCACCCCCGTCTCGACCGTAGGAGGTCCGTTTCCTCTGTTTTGCGGTACGCCAGACCCCTCCCGATGAACAGGATCCCGTTTCGAACATGGCCGGTCGAACACAAGGCCGTTTGCTCCGTTCTACGATACGCCAGGCCTTGTTTCCATCGGCTGTTCCGTCCAAGCCGGTTGGCTCCCACGCGCTCCGTTGCCTCCCGATGAAAACGACGCATTCCGTTGCCTCCCCATGAACACGACGACGACGCTGTTTCTCCGTTCCGACCCAGCCATGTACACAAGCCTTGGCCGTACGTATGCGCGAGTAGGCGTTCGAGACCCTGCCCGTATGTACGTACGTGGCCGTATTTTCTTTCTTGCACACTGGCCGTTGTACGTACGTGTACATGCTACGTGCGCGCCTCTACATCGACCAGTATGTACGTACATGTTCGCGACCAGAATGACAACGCTACGTACGCTTTGACCAGGTGGGTCCCGACTGTCAGGCACTTCCTTGCCTGCGAAGATGTAGCTGGTGGGTCCCAGCAGTCAGTAGGTGAATCATTTTTTTTGCCCGGACGCACTTCCTTGCATGCGAAGATGTAGCTAGTGGGTCCCGGCAGTCAGGGGGAAACGTTTTTTTCGCGAAATACGGTGGCCCGTCCGGTGGGTCCCCGCTATCAGGTGGAGGAATAATTATTTTGCGCGTAATAAGGAGGCACTTCCTTGCTGCGGCCGTGGACCCAGCTGTCAGCCTCTCCACGTACAGTCCACGTCCGATGGAAGCCGTTCCTTGACCACGTTAACCACGCCGCGCCGAGAGCACCAGGGCGGTGGACAACGGCGAGGCCTAGGAAGGGGACGACGTGGAGCCGGGGAAGACGCGGTAGTGGATGCCCACACGTAGAGGAGTATGAGGGTTCACTGGTTCGCTGTGGTGTGAGGCTGTCGTCGCCGCAGAATAATAGGGGGTGTGGTGAGTAGAGGGATGGCCTGGCCAGCGGTGGGAATAGTAGGGGCGGTGAGGCCTCCACGGCAGCATAGCCGGCCACGGGAGGCAGGAGCATGCGGCACGACCGGCGCTACTTTGGGCGGCTGGAGCAACAAGACCAGAGGTTGAAGAAGCACTACGGCCATTGGATGGACATCGTACGGTCACTGGAGCTAGAATAGTTCATATTGACTAAGTTGAAAAAGCACTCCGTCCCCGTGAACTTAGTAGGCCCACAAGTCAGCCTTCCACCAAGGTGGGTCCCAACCAGCAGGTGGAGTATTCATTTTTTTGTGCGTAATAAGGAGGCACTTCCGATGGGTCCGAGCTGACAGCGGGGGGAACTTTTTTTTGTGCAATACGGTGGCCCGTCCGGTGGCTCCCAGCAGTCAGGGGGCAAACGTTTTTTTGCGAAATACGGTGGCCCGTCCGGTGGGTCCCTGCTGTCAGGTGGAGGAATCATTATTTTCCGCGTAATATGGAGGCACTTCCTTGCTGCCGTCGTGGACCCAGCTGTCAGCGTCACCACGTACAGTCCACGTCCGATGGAAGCCGTTCCTTGACCATGTTGTCCATGCCGCGCCGAGAGCACCAGGGCGGTGGACGACGGCGAGGCCTAGGAAGGGGACGACGCGGAGCCGGGGAAGACGCGGCAGTGGAAGCCCGCGCGGAGAGGAGTACGAGGGTTCACTGGTTTGGCTGCGGTGTGAGGCTGCCGTCGCCGCGGAATAACAGGGGGTGTGGGTGAGTAGAGGGATGGCGTGGCCAGCAGTGGGAGTAGTAGGGGGCGATGAGGCCTCCGCGGCATCACAGCCGGCCACGGGAGGCACGAGCACGCGGCACGACCGGCGCTCTTCTGGGCGGCTGGAGCAAGAAGACCAGAGGTTGAAGAAGCACTACGGCCATTGGATGGACATCGTATGGTCACTGCAGCTAGAATCAGTCATATTGACTAAGTTGACAAAGCCCTTGGTACGCGTCAACTTAGTAGGCCCATAGGTCAGCTTTCGAAATGGTGCGCCCCAGATGTCAGGGGGAGGAATCATTTTTTGGGCGGGTGAAGCTAGAATATCCGAGATTGAAGAAGAAGCACGGGATCTGTTGGATGGACATCCAACGGCCACTGCTGCTAGAACCGTGTGTTGACTATAATAAGTTGACAAAGCCTTGCATGCGCGTCAACTTCTTTTTTTAGGGGACGCGTCAACTTAGTAGGCCCACAAGTGTGTGGGAGAGAACTTATAGCCCATTTGCGATTTGTAAGAATGTACAGCCCATTTTTGAATTCTAATGGAATTTACTACAACCCATTTACAGTTTGTTAAAAGTACAACCCATTTCAACCAACCGTTCAAAACAGAATTCAATAAAATTTCCCATATTTTGATGGGATCCGAAATATTTTTATCCCGAAATTTCTAGTCAGATTAAATACAATGTCAATATAAATTTATATTACATAAAAATCCAACGAAACATTGCGCACGCAACAATTAATGAAATTAAAAATTTCAATATCCAAAAATAATATTTTATAAAGTAATTACGTGTTTGGTGCATTTTTTATAGTTACTGCCCAGTTTTTATAATTACATCCCATTTCTTATTTCTTAAAGCCCATTTTCTTGTTAAGCCTAATGCATCCCTCCTAGGAAAGATTTGCAGCCCAGCGGGGCGGAGAATAACAACTTGACCTTGCCTAGGTATTCCCAAAAAAAAGTATAGCTGGGCTAGCCATTTTCAGCTTGAAAAAAATTAATATCTGGTTTGGATATCTGGCCTGGGCTAGACGGGCCACAGCCCGCCTAGTTAATAGCTGCAGCGATGTTTTCATTGTTGTTCAGAGGAGAAAAATTAATATGTGGGCTAAACATCGCTCAAGAAAAACTCTGAAGTGCTCACACCTCAAAAACACAAATACTGCTCGAGCTGCTTGGTCCCAGCTGTCGGCCGCTTCTTGTGCAAGTCTCTCGTTTATTGACTACATAGGTTCACAATGGTGTGGGACCGTGATGTCAGGAAACTAGGAGGAAGCAAAAAAATTATAGTTTTATATACTAATAAGGAGGCACTTGCTGTCATCCTCTCCAAGTAAAGTCATCTCCTCATCCTCATGTCCGTTGACCATGTTGACAACGCGAGACGGCGGCGCCACGGCGAGCGCAACAACTCGTAGGACGACGGAGAGGGCCTCGCGGGCCCTACGGATGGTCTGATACAGCGCCCGCTGCTCATTCGGGAAGCCAGGATCATAGGGCCACATGTCCGCGATAGCATTGTCGTTCACTTGTTCACTGGTGCTCGTTGAGGAGACGGAGGTTGCAGCACAGGTCCTCCTGCGCTGGTAGCTCTTCCGACATTAGGGCGTCGAAGTGCGGCCACACCTGCTCTATGGTGAACACGACATGAACCGGCTTGGACAGTGGCGCCGGCTCCTGGTCGGAAGCTACGTCCATCGTCTGATTGTCGTCGCTCAGCTCGGCAAGGTAGCTGGCGAGCCAGCATGTCCGGCTGCTGGACCGACCCGCTGCCAAGCACGAGTCTGACTGCCCTGGCCCACCCAAACCACCTCCCTCGTCCGCGCGCGCTTTCCGCCCGAAACGGTCAGCGCCGCCCGCCCCGCTTCCTGGTGCATGCGTTTGCTCCGCCTTCAAACGACACAAGTGCCGTCCATCTGTCCTTCTGCCACCCACATTAATGATACGCGGTTGCCGAGGCGGCTACTCCAGCGCCACACGTCCGTCCCTCCGCCGCCCACCATTGCTATATAAACTGCTGCGCCGGCCATAGCTACAGTCATCCGCATCCGTTCGTATTCTCCTGTCCACACCACTACTGCCCACCATGGCTTCCTCGCGCTCCAGCACTCTTCGGGACGGGCGGACGACGGACCACAAGGAGATGGCAGCCATTGCTGCCGACTGGCTGGCCGGCAGGCAGCCGGAGGACGACGACGTCCCAATGGAGAACATGGTAGTCGACGATCCGGCGCTAACCCCCTCCTCCGCGCCATCCTCGCCGGTGCATTGCACCATGACCATCGGCGAGGCCCGTGCCCAATATATGGACACAGTGAGGCAGAAGCGTGGGGAGCAGTTCCGGGAGGCGCAGGCCGATGCCACCTACAACCACCATCTCCTCCAGGAGCACCTGCAGGCAGAGGAGCAGATCACCGCGGAGCGGACGGAGCAGGAGGCGCTGCTCAACTCGTACCGCTCCGCCCGCGAGGGCCGCCTTGAGCGCTGGCGGTACCGCATGCGGGTGGCGGAGGCTGCGGCCGCCTACAAAGAGGGCGATGAAGCGGCCGAGGCGCTGTTTGGCGAGACCGAGGACGAGGTAGAGGACAATGCCGGCTCCGACGAGGCCCTGCTCCACCGAGGCCCCGCGGCGCCAACAACAGGCAGAGGACACCGCTGGCTCCGTCGAGGCCCCACCCTGCCGGCAACGAGGGGGAGGATTTTCCCCCGCTCCGCCGAGGTGCTGCCCGCCGGCAACGAGACAGAGGACATCGCCGGCTCCGCCGAGGCCCCGCCCTGCTGCCAACGAGGCCCCGCCACACAGAAAATGAGGAAGAGTAGAACACGGTAGGTCGCCGCCGCTCGGGTCCAAGTAAGGCCACCGCTGCTACCCTTTGGTTGCTGGCACTGAGCTGTACATCATGGAGCAATTCTATGATTACAGGATGATTGAAGAGCGCTCCATGGTTGAGCAAGCTCATGAGATAGTCATTTGCTAGAGAACTTGAGCACTTCAGTTGTATGCTACCGGACAATGTGCGAAGTAAAAAGGAACAGAAGGAGTACAAAGAGTTTGAGCAGCTTTTTAGCGTTCCTATACATTGCAATCACAGCGATTCACATGTCATAGAGAACATTCAAAACAATCGATGACTATGTATCTCAGCGATTCACATGTCAGATCCAATATTTACTTCACAACTAAAGAATAAAGAAAAAATGGATCGACGCTGCTGACAGCAAAGGGCGTCCCATTCAAAAATATCAAACGCATGTCTTCTTGCTAAAATCGATGAGCAAAATTTGACAAGGTTTTCCCATTCCAAAATATCAAATGCCTACGATTGTGGAATGGGCAGGGTTTGCCATCAGTTCGGACATTGACATGGCACCTCGTGCTAAATAAACCAACTGTTCTTTTTGTGCAGTTCCACCAAAATCAACCAAATTCGCGCGTAGCTTGTATGATTTTGCCCTTATATGTTGCAACGCCTTGAACTTATCAGCACCTCCTTTCTCGTGGTGGAAATGAATGATTCGATGTATTCATGAACATTTTGTGCAGTTCCCATTGAAACCAAGCTGAGCACCCCTGTTTGCACAAATACAAAAAAGTGATTAGTATAAAGCAAACTGTAATATGAATTGATAGTTTAAACAGGAACCTACATGGTCCATGTAGAGCACACTTTTACAAAAATGGAACTCACCGAAAAGAATCCTAGAACAACATTGTACTCGCGCATCACAGCAAGAAAATGGAGATTTGTCAGTCCTTCTGAGCTGAAGTTAGTTTGGTCTTGTGGGTGGTAATGTAACCATCCTTCAACTGCTCCTTCTGATGAGAAGATAGACAGGGCTTCTTCATCCTGGCATAATCGAAACTAGTCACTTCACGTACTCCATATTCTTCTTCAGAGGGGGATGATCCTGTTGTGCAAAGACAAGAGGATAACTAAATGCTAGCATCCCTGTTTGCTCGAAAAAAGGAAAGGAAATATTTAAAACAACACAGATGAAGCACTTCTCAAGGACAATACCACTTTTTGATGACAGCATCTAAACAGTAGCACAACACCAATAGAGATGACAAAGCTCAATCATATGGATGAAATCAGTGGGCGAGTACCAACCTTTGTCAGGAGGCTTATTGTGTAGAGCATACAGATGAAGCACTTCTCCGGAACCATCTGTTGCTATCTACTGTGGTGGCCATGCTTACTATATACTCCTCGATTAGATTAATGTTTCCAACATCTTCTTGTGCAGTTCCACTAAAATATATGGTATCTTCAAAGAAGATCCCTGTTTGCACAAGTAGAGATAATTACGTATTACATTAAGAGTGGCATCAAATCAGTGGCAAAACAATTGCTCGTTCCAGCAATAGCAATAAATTAAGATGCAAAACTATATCTTTACTTGTGTCATCACAGTTCCACTGCTTCATTACAGCACCAGGAGTTGATTTTTGTTTTTCTTCCGCTTGTTCTTCCCCTTCATCACTTGGTTCAATAACAGACAAGCTTGGCCTTCAATGTAAGATTTGGCATGTCAATTAGGTTGCACAAGTATAGCACTAAACAATGACATTAATTTTCTGATGAAAGTGGCAAAATACAGGCCAACAGTTGTGAAATACCCTTATCTTACCTCAATGGGATATTACGGTGCACATACAGATTGGAAGTCTTGTCCCCATTTGTGCAGTTCACTAAAATCAAGCAACATTACCGTACAAGTAGCACAACATATGAAAGCACACTGCAGAATCATGTGAAAGAAGGCTAGTACTGACCTCTCATGACGCGGAATTCAAACAACTCACAAGAAGAAGTTCTGAACCAAATTTGCCAACACGGATAGGAAGTAAGATCTCCTCTTGTGCAGTTCCACTAAGATCAAGAAATCAAGCAACGTTGTCGGTGTGACATTTTGGTTGAACTGCACAAAACACTCTTAAAACAAAAGTGTTTTGTGTAGTGCAACAAAAGGTCACAATGGCAACGAGGTGAAGTAGATAACCCTATTTACACAGAGGTGGCAAAGGAAACAACTAGTGGTCAATAACGGTGGATGACACAGAAGCCAACAAAAAGAAGCATCTACCTTATCTAAATGGGAAAGAAAGCAAGACAGTAGCATTTCTCAAACGGTGGCATTGATTAATATTAACAGAGAGATTATATCAACAATAAAATTCGTTAAACATGTAATTTTCTTTTAACTGTGGCATTGCATCAATTTTCCAGCGGCATTATTGGAGGGTGTTTGTTTACAGGGACATTTTGGTGGAGGGACTAAAAAAACTCCGTGTCAGTCCCATCTAAACCAAACAGGAGGGACTTTTAGGGACAAAAAGTGGGCATTTGGGACTAAAGAAATAAGACCCCGAGGGAGTCTTTTTGGGACATTTTCCAACAGTTGCCCCTGCCACGCATCGCATCTTGTCTCTCTTAGTTCACTACTAGGGGTAACATGGTATTTTAGCATGTCATTTAATAACCTCTAGTCCATGTTTAGTCCCTTGAACCAAGTAGGTAAGGACTAGGGAGTTTTTAACCAAACAGGGCCTTAGATTAACAACAGCTAAAGAGTTGCACGGGACAGTGGACGCACCAGCACCATGTGCATCTACCGATGTACTGGGATGATGCACAGTCTGTTGCAACAAAGAACAAACAACCAAGGAGCATATTTGTGTTGGTCCCAGTTTTGTTATCTTTAGACACCTTTCCCTATGTGCACTACAAAAAAATACACTTCCGTGATGATACGTGTTTGTCACAGTAGGTCGCGTTTTTTGTCATGCATGTACATCCATGACGATTTTATGACAGAATCAAGATAGTCATACCTGTGCTGTCGTAGAAGTGTTCCATGACATTACCAAAATTATCATCATGGAAGTGTGCACTTCCTTGACGATAAATCGCGCGTCACAGAAGTGCTTTCATCAAGGGTGACCGACACGTGGCATCCACCGTAACGGAACGCCGTTAAGCTATCGGGTCGGGTTTTGGATCCGATAACCCGTTAACAGCCCCAACCAATGGGGATTTTCCATGTGTAAAATCATCATTGGCTGGAGGAAACACGTGTCGGCTCATCGTTGAGACAGATGTCATCCACTCATTGGACAGAAGGCGCCTATGATATGTCGACACGTGGCACGTCCCAACAGAGGCCCATTCCTGTGAAAAGGCCGGCCCATTTGACTTGGTCAAAAGGTGGCGGTCCGGCCCATGGAAAGCCTGTTAACGGCCTGTTCGCATATAGCCCATTTACAGCCCGCTAACCCAAGGCCCGTTACGCCCTATCTGAATTAGGCCCAGTAGCGTCATCTGGGCCATCCAATATGATTCCAGCCCATTTTCACTTCTGGCCCATGGCGTCTTTCGGCCCATATGAGGCCCTATGTAACTCTTGGCCTATTAACGGCCCGTGGTGAAACTGGCCCGTAATGAACAGTGTATCACTTTACACCCATTAACGGCCCGTGGTGAAACTGGCCCGTAATGAACAGTGTATCACTTTATACCCATTAACGGCCCATTCTTCCGTTGGGCCGTTTCCAGCCCATGTTATCTTTCGGCCTTCTCAGAGCCCATTTATTCTTGGGCTCATTTCCAGCATTCGTTTACTTACGACCCGTTACTGTCATTTTCTGCTTGTGGGCCAAATTCAGCCCGTGGTTACAGTCGGCCCGTTTGTGGTCCGTTAATACGTTGGGCCGTTTTCATAGCGTCATCAAATACGGCCTATTAACGATGGCCCGTTATGGTCGGCCCATGAACAGACGATTCCAACTCTAGCCCATTTACGGCCATAATGCGGCCTGTTATTGGCCCATGTTTGGCCAATCGATCATACGGCCCGTATAAGGCCCATTGATGATACGGCCTGTAGAAGGCCCATTGTTTCTACGGCCCGTAGAAGGCCTACTATTTCTACGGCCCGTAGAAGGCCCACTGTTTCTACGGCCCGTAGGAGGCCCAGTGTCACTACAGTAAATATTAGCCCATGGTTATTGTGGCCTAGTTTTAAAAAATAGGTTATTGCAGCCACTAGCAAACCGCGGAAAAAGAACTGCACTGACTACAAGCAAACAAATAAACAAGACAACAAGGAAATAAATAAGCAAGCAACTTATGCTAGGCTATCACGGCTATTACACATATTACATCCACTGGACATCAAAGTTCGCCACCAGTGCAAATATAGGGAACAAAGCAGCATATAAACGCCGCAGCAAAACAAGTCCAGAACTGAAACCACTTCAGAAGAGTTCGAGAAACAATATCCTGGGTACCCATAATTCTGGCAAGATGCTTACCAAGCTTATTAACTTTCTCTTGTTTGGCGCTTAAATCCTCCAGCGCTTGCTGTTGCACAAGAAAGTACGCATCTGAATTCTGCAGGGACTTCCTCAGTCCTTCGGCTTCTTGCCGCAGCACAGCTGACTGATGCCTTTCAGCTTGTAGCTGAGACTGAAGAAGCTGAAGTGATTCCGGCAGCGAGTTCGAAGAGCTTGTGCCAGCGGTACTGGCCAGTAACTCGAACACTACATCAACGCAGGACTGTGGGGTTTTCTCACTATCTACAAGATCGTTTTTATCACCTTTCTTGGAGACCAACAGGGTTGTCTCACTATCTTGAACCTTATATGCATTACTTTCTCTACCATTGCATAGTGGGGTGCTCTTCTCCAATATTCTATTTGCATACTACAAGAGAAACAAGCAGACACATCACAGGTTTAGCTTGTAGTATACGAAACTCATTTTGATAAACCGGTTCAGTAGTAAGGTGGACAGGATAACAGCATGAAAAAAACATATATCTATGTACTATGGTCACTGTATTGTCCATATCATTCTAGTTTATGTTCCCTAATCAAGATAGAGACACAGTTCAACTCATATATTTTTAAGACACAGCAGCATAGACAGAATATAAGTGTGAGAAACTACACAGCATTGGCAGCACTTGTAATGTGCATCACATGAGAACATAATTGTTTATACAACTTCAACTGAAATCAACATAGAGCAAGAAGTTAGAACAACAATCCAGTTGAAGAAATAGGTTAAAAACATACCTGTTGCGCCATTGGAGTTTCAATTGGATCCTTCAAATTTGAAAGTAGTTGGTATGAGTAAATACAGCGATGCAACAACAAAGGAGTATGGACCATAGCTACAGAATCTGACCTGAGAACAGTTGCTCTTCTGCTTTAAACGTGGAGTTTGGGTTAGCTGTGGTGGTCTTCGTGCTTTGGGCACTGCAGTAGCTTTACAAACTGCTCGTGTGGGGGTACTCTGTGGTGGACATGGTGCTTTGTCAACTATAAGTGGGTTACCATCCGCTGGGGTTGCGGTTAGATGGGTTGTAGCTGGTTCTCTGCCCAACGGTGTAAGTGTGCAATATGGAAGAGTCTCGATTATGTGTGGTGGGGCTAGTTTGTGGGCCAGTGCAACCATGGTTCTATCTGCATCGACGGGTAGCACTGTCTTTTGTGAAGAACGGGTTTTTGCTCTCTTAGATACTGCCATCACCCCCTCCAATTCAAATGGCTGATGAACAAGAAAAGAAATTGAACGTACAGACATTGTATGATAGACAGATGTGGTAATTCACATATATGTTGTCTAACCAAACAGGACAGCATGACACAATTTCACATATATGATGCCTAACTAAAGAGGATAGCATGACACAGTTTCAGATATATGATGGATAACTTAACAGGATATAATGGCATAATTCAACATATGATGAGTACCTAAACAGGATGACATGACAAAACTATATGATGTCTTTCTAAAATAGGTTGGGATGAAATAATTCACATACATGTTGTCTAAGTATACAGGATGGCATGCTATAATTGACATAATTGATTCATATACTAAGCAGCTGGCACTCGCACGTATGATCTCTAAACTAAGCAGATAGAATTCAATATTGTGCATATGATGTCTAAACTAATCAATGCAAGACACCATATGCATCATATGAGAAATATAAACATTGCAACTTAGAGCATATACCTCAGGTGGGATATAGGAGTTCCCTGTAACCATCGAGATATATGCTTCAACAGGTACCATTGCCTGCTCTGAAGACCTTGTTTTCACTACAGATTTTTCCATAACCGTCTCAAATGGCTGATACACATAAAGAGTAGTTCAATATACACAGATTGTCGACAAATGGAATACGTAATGAAAAAAAAGATGGCATGAGATAATTCACATATATGATGCCTGGCTCCATGGCGGTGCATAATTCACATATATGATAACTGGCTGAAAAACATGGCATTGCATAATTCACATATCTGATATAGAAAGCAAACAGGAGGCATTCACACAAAGCATGTCTAATCTAAGCAGATGGCATAGCAATGCAAGACACCATATGCATGATATGAGCAATATAACCCAGCCAAGTTAGAGCATGCACCTCGGGGGGGGGGGGAATACGACTGGTCATCTCTCTCTGAATCCTCCTCTGAGGAGCTATCTATAACCAGCAAGAAATCTGCATCGACAGGTAGCACTGACTGCTCAGAAGACCTTGTTTTCACTCCAGATTTTCCCATGACCGACTCAAATGGCTGATGCACAGGAAGAGTAGATGAATGTATAAACATTGTTGACAACTGGAATACATTATGGAAAAAAATATGGCACAATACAATTCACATATACGATGACTGGCTAAACAGGATGGCATTGCATGATTCACGTATATGATGCCTGGCTAAAGAAGATGGCATTGCGTAATTCCCATATACTCCCTCCGTTCCTAAATATTAGTCTTTTTAGAGATTTCAAATGGACTACCACATACGCATGTATATAGACATATTTTAGAGTGTAGATTCACTCATTTTGTTTCGTATGTAGTCACTTGTTGAAATCTCTAAAAAGACAAATATTTAGGAATGGTGGGAGTATGATATAGAAACCAAACATGTGGCATTCACACAGAGCAAATCTAAACTAAGCTGATGACATATAAGATGTATAATGTAAGCAATGCAAGGCGCCATATGCATGATATGACCAACATCAGCATGCCAGGTTAGAGCAAACACCTCAGGTGGTAAACAGGCGTGGTCGGCTCCTTCTGAATCTCCATCTGAACAGTTATCTTCCTCTGGAATACAATCTAGAAATGCAGGAGGGGGGGCACTTCGCCCACCATGGAGCGGCGTCTGCATGACATTATATTCGCACGCAACGGTCTTCTCTTTTTCTCTACATGTTCAGTACGATTGTGTACAATATCTGACATGCATAATAAAAAATAGTTAGATTTTGTAAGGCCTAAGGGGTGCATGCAAAAAATCAAGACTGATGGTAGCAAACGGGTGGATGGATCCAAAACTAATGATAGCAGGTAAATTATAGCTTCAGTTTAAAACGATAGACAATGGATCATCTATTGTTTGTTGCCCACCCAACATGAACCACATAGAAGACCCCAGACAAACCAGATAGTAGACATATACTATTCGTTGCTGGCTCGATATGAGACCCATGGGCAATTCAAAACTCAAGATTGAACGATAAAGTAGCAGGTAATAATAACCGATGTATAACGTAAGCAAACACGAAAGACTGCGACCTCTCTTCCGTAACTGTGTAGTCCTCAGGTTCATCTGCTCAGTCGATGATGGTAATGCAGTTGGCATGGCTGCCTGCAATGGGGAAGATGATCTGAGGCGGTGAAAGGAAGTCTGCAGGGGGGATCTCTGCTGCAGTGAACGCTTCTGTCGATGGTGCACCTCAGGTGGGGTGGATGACGGCACGGCAGGAGCAGGACATAACACACAGAGTTTTCTTTGACGCCTATCTGAAAATGAAGTAAATATGTAAGGGCTCCTTAGAATTGGAGGATTCTATAAACGCATGGACAGGAAAAACACGGGAATAGGATAGGAATGCACGTGCAAAACAGAGCATTTGGAAACATAGGATTTCAGTCAACCTGGGTGTTTGGCTCACATGAATTGGAAGAACAGAGGAATGGAGAAACAAAGTGATGCGACGAGTGTACAACCTCTTTAGCATAGCCTTGTGGACCTTAGTATCATTGGGTTGGACGTGGAGGATGGTGATGATGCTGGTGTGACTGTCGGAGGCGGGGAAGAAGATCCGAGTCCTCTGGAAATGGCGCCGAGGGTACTGCTCCGCTGTGATGGACGGTTCCGTCGTTGGAGCAGCTCTGCTAAGGTGTATGGCGACGAGGCTGAAGCATGACAAGATAGACAACGTTAATCTGAAGTGGGACCCTAATATCATCTGCAATAGATGATGTAAAATACATCACCAAAAAGTGCTAGATGTAAAACGCATCAGCCGCGCCACGGCCGCTCCGACAGATGCTGTAAGTACTGTTCACTCTGAACTTAACTGAAGAAAATGAACTTCACAGTCGAAACTGAATTTTACTGTCGAAACTGATTGAACTAGTAACAGAGCATTGCAATAGATGTTTAGGGCGTTCGAGCACTAGTAGCAGAGAAGCAGTGATCTAAATCAGCAGACGCTCGAGCAGGGAACGCACTAGCAGAGAGCAAGTCGTGCAGTAGCACCGCGAGCGAGTGCTAAAGCAGCAACTCATGTAGCTGCCGGAGGTCGTGCAGAAGCAGCAGCGCAAGCGAGAGCAAGAGCAGAGCAGCACCATGAACGAAAGCAGGAGCAGTGCAGCAGCACGACCGACAGCAAGAACAGAGCCGCTGCGCGAGCGAGAGCCGGAGCAGCTGTAGCTAGTGCCATTGTGGAAGTCGCCACCGAGGAAGCAACGACATGGGGGAGAGACGCCGTGGATGATGTGGCCAGCGACGGCACCGTCGATGGAGACACGCCATGTCTGCTCAGTATCGAGCACCGGCAGCCGCGTGAGATCGAATAAAAGATAAAATGCAGCGGTGAGTGCAGAACCTCCTTGGTGGCGCCGAGTTGGCCTCGGCTTCATCGGAGGAATTGGTGAGGGTGCTGCGGTTCCGATGGGGCAGGTCAAGACGGCGCTGTGGGGATTGAGGTGGCGCGATAGACGAGGCGAACATCGGGGCAGCTCCTTGGAGGTGGAGGACGGGGTGGCTGATCTGGCGGGACGACGAGATCGACAACAGATCCTCATCCGGTGCGGTGGATGAGGGATGGCGAGCTGTTGCGGTGGACGACGTAGTCGGGGAAGAGTCTCCGGCTGGGCGGCGGTCGGGAGGCCGACGGAGGAGCGTGGGGTTTCGCGGGTTTTGGCGGCCTCGGTGTACGAATGGGGGGCGAAGGGGGAGGGGGAGCCAAGCTTAGGGACGCGCTTGTCTGAAATGGAGGGTAAGTTACCAGCGTACCCCCACCGGTTTTGACACCGCGACGTGGAGCTTCATTTCCGGCAGAGGGGTAGAAGGGGGATTTCGCGTGTCTGGGCTGCGGGAGCGATTTTGGATGAGGAGGGAGTTCTCACGCGCGTCCAAATTTTGGGATAACAAGGCGCGGCGCGGGTTGAAGAAGCGGGAGTTTAAAAGTAGGTGAGACAAAAGATACTCGAGCTTGAAAATTTCGGGATAACAAGGTGCGGATTCCTTGTTCGGCAGAACAAACTTAACGTGTAAAAAAACCAATTCATACAAGACACAAGAGATTCATGTCCCCTTTTACTATATTGCTATAGATGCCATTGAAAAAACTACAAGAAAAATGTAAAAAAAATTGGGAGAACAAGATTACCCTGCACAGTACCAAATCGATTCGCACTTCCCTCAACAACAACAAAAAACAAATCAATTCCCACCAAAGAAAGAGTAATGTCCCTTTTTATATGATTACAGATGCCATGATCTCGAATTTCAATTTTTGAATCCACGTTATGTTGAATTCAAATATATCGTTAGGTGACCTTGCGGTTTATAATTGATGTAGTCGTACATTTTGATCTTCCATCATATATGAACATTTTACTCCACCATGTGAACATATATATTGTCGTCTACCATATGGACTAAATTTGAATCAATTTTCCTTATTTGAATACGATTGTTGTCAAGCTATACAATAATTTAAATATTATCTTGATAACAAAAAACATACATATAGCAGTAATCACATTTCACTATGAACTACATGTACCATACGCTCTCCAATTCAAATATTTGTATCCATTTTATGTTGAATTCAAATCATAGTACATTATTGGTCTAGGTAGCGAGATGTTTGGGATAATCTAAACCCTGTTTTCATACGTATAATTTTTGGCTGAATTGGGACAAGTTTTGGTATAAGCCTCTTGCAAAACCGGAGATTCTCTCAACAAACCTCGTGGTTCCGAGAGGGAACGTGTCACCTTTGTGTGCGAAACGATATACGCTGCCTCCCCCTGATTTTATTTACAGAGGCAACATAGAACTATATGTGTGCCCTGTTAAATTTTGGAATTATTTCGGGTTCATTTGGCCTTTTTATACATTAATTGAGTTTCTGGACTTTTAATGTGCATAATCTAAATATGAATTGCATGCACATGCTCCAGTGCACCAAAGTGGGTTGAAAAATCACATGTGTGTCCTTGGTTGAATTTTTAGGTCCCATGGAAGAAATGAGAATGAAATTCAAACATCTGGGCGTCATGACTCGGCCAAGAACATCGAGAAACTTTGATTTTAAATTCATGTAAATCCAAAACTCGCCTGGAAATCATGAAACTTGGCATGGTGTCATGTCATGGCACTAACATGTTGTGGTAAAAAATTAGACCGATTTGGAAGCTCGTGGTTCTAAGAGGGAACGTGCCACCTTTGAGTGTGAAACGATATACGCTGCCCCCCTGAGTTTCTTAACAAAGGCAACATAGAACTACATTAGTGCCCTGTTAAATTTTGGAATTATTCCGGGTTCGTTTGTCGTTTTTTATACATTAATTGAGTTTCTGGTCATTTAATGTGCATAAGTCAAATTTGAACTACAAGCACATGCTCTCGTGCACCAAAGTTGGTTGAAAAATCACATTTGTGTCCTCGGGTGAATTTCTAGGTCCCATGCAAGAAATGAGAATAAAATTAAAACATCTGGGCATCGTGGCTCGGCCGAGAACATTGAGAAACTTGGTTTTAAAATTCTTGTAAATCCAAAACACGTCTGAAAATCATGAAACTTGGCATGGATGTCATGTCATGGTACTACCATGTTGTGGTAAAAAAATTGGCCGAATAGGAACATATTTTGGTATAAGCTTCTTGCAAACCGAAGTTTCTCTCAAGAAGGCTCGTGGTTCTGAGAGGGAACGTGCCACCTTTGAGTGCGAAACGATATACGTTGTCCCCTTGAGTTTATTTACAAAGGCAACATAGAACTACATGAGTGCCCTGTTAAATTTTGGAAATATTCCGGCTTCGTTTGGCCTTATTTACACATTAATTGAGTTTTTGGTCATTTAATGTGCATAATACAAATTTGAACTACAAGCACATGCTCCCGTGCACCAAAGTTGGTTGAAAAATCACATTTGTGTCCTCGGGTGAATTTCTACTCCCTCCTTCCATCTATATAGGTCCTAATGCGTTTTTCGAGGCTAACTTTGACCAAACGTTAGAGCAATAATATATGACATGCAACTTACACAAAGCATACCTTCAAATTTGTATGTTAAAGGAGCTTACATAATATAATTTTCATAGTATACATCTCATGTGCTATTAATCTTGTCAATAATCAAAGGTTGTCTTGAAAAGCACATTAGGCCCTATATAGATGGAAGGAGGGAGTAGGTCCCATGCAAAAAAATGAGAATAAAATTCAAACATCTGGGCATCGTGGCTCGGTCGAGAACATTAAGAAACTTGGTTTTAAAATCATGAAACTTGGCATGGTGTCATGTCATGGTAGTACCATGCCGTCGTAAAAAAAATTGGCCGAATAGGAATAAATTTTGGTATAAGCTTCTTGCAAATCGGAGCTTCTCTCAAGAAGGCTCGTGGTTCTGGGAGGGAATGTGTCACCTTTGTGTGCATAATTCAAATTTGAAATACAAGCACATGTTCTAGTGCACCAAAGTTGGTTGAAAAATCACATGTGTGTCCTCGGCTAAATTTCTAGGTTCCATGCAAGAAATGGGAATGAAATTCAAAATTCTGGGCGTCGTGGCTGGGTTGGAAACATTGAGAAACTTAGTTTTTTAATTCCTGTAAATCCAAAACACGCATGAAAATAATGAAACTTGGCTTGGTGCCATGACATGGCACCAACATGCTGTGGTAAATTTGCAGTCCGATTTGCGAAGGCGCACACATTAACAATCAATAAAGTCATTTTGGAACAAGTGTTGTCACGTTACAATCGGAAACACAAGTATTATTGAAACCGTTGGCGTTCTACTTACTAGTACCATTTACGTGCCGCCACGCGTCCCCATTTTTTATTAGCTAGGAGGCGCCGTGCAGGGTAGCTATTTGAGTACGAGAGGCGTGCGATCAGACCCCTGCGCGTGCTTATCAGGAGGAGAGCCCTTTGACCTACATCTGCCGTCCACCTCTCTCCCAAGGTCTCCATTAATGGTGCCCGAGCCTCTGTTTAATGGCGTGGCTATGTCTCACTCGACTGAGATTTAAGAGAGAAAAAAGAAAATCTGAAAGCACGGATCTTGATGTAAAGTCCAACGGACCTATATAGCATCTACTGCGACTTATAGCAAGACTGATGAATATATAAGGACGATTATTTTTTTTTTGATCAAAGAAGGGCTTGCCCCTTCCGATTTTCATTACTGAAAACCACCACAGTTCACAAGAAGTTCAGCACAACTCCAGCCTAACACGAAGGACTAAAAGCTACCAGATTGAAATCGCAACATCCCAAGAGGCCAACAAAGGCCAAACATCCGCGCTAGAACCCAACATTTCACAACCGACGACACAATCCACATCCTAAACCGATAATTACATCAAATGAAACCAGGAAACTGAAGGAAGACCAGCAGCAACTAGAAGAACAGCAACGCCAGGGTTGCCACAACAAGAGTTTTCTTCATTCCAGCCTCGCAACATTGATCTTCCACAGAAAGATAAGGACGATTAATTGTCTTACATAATTAGAAAGATAATTAAAAAAGCCACATGCGGCTACGCCCGAAATACATAAGGGCAAAGAAGAAGGAAGACAAGGATCTGGCTCGCTGATCTCTACTTTCTTGATGCGTTGCTGCAGGCCACGGGAACTAGTCTCCGCGGCGAGTGGCGATGAGCTCTTTCGTGTCCTCAAGATGCTGCTTGAGAACATCCACGGATTCCTCCACTAGCCTTTGGCGCTCGTTGCGGAGCATGTCATTCTCGTCCATAAGTTTCTTGACGATGATGGCGGTCCTCTTCAACAAGGCACTGGTCTCCTCCTGCTGGTCTGCACTTCAGACGATCTTCTCCCTCAGCAGGTCGCGCTCGGCCCGGAGCCTCTCATTGCCCTCCCTTAGTTGCCGGATGACGCCGGTAGCCTATTCAAACGAGGCTTTCATGTCGTCCTGCAACCTTGCCCAGCCGGAGATCTGATCCAACTAACTATGGACGATCGCATGCATGCGCCTGTAACAGTCGTCACCTGCCCGCGAGAAATTTTCCCAGGCCGCCGCGGCGCGGCGGGACATCTCTGCTGCATTCGTGGCGCGGCGGGACATCTCTGCTGCTTCCGCGGCGCGGCCGGACCAGTCTGCTGCATCGACGGTGCGGCGGGACCTCCGTGCTACTTCAGCGGCGCGGTGGGACCTCTGTGCTGCTACTTCCGCACGGCGGGACATGTCGGCTGCTCTCGCAGCGAGGCGGGACATCTCTCGTGCTTCCGCTTCCATGCTCGCCTCTCCCTGGTGGCAATCTCTCGACCCAGAACTCACGCTGGCCATGGCAGACGCAAGGGAAGGATGCTGAATGACTTGTTTGTTTTTGTGGATGAGGAGTTGAGGAGGAATGTGCAGTCATCTTGGCATACTAGTATTTATAACCGAGTACTAATACACTCCTAAGTGGGAAACCGTTTAGGTTGTGATCGGTGTGAATAGGTTTGCAATTCAATATAGCGTGTCACTAATACGCTCCTAAGTGGGAAACCGTTTAGGTTGTGATCGGTATGAACAGGTTTGCAATTCAATATAGCGTGGAGTAATTTGGAATGTGACGAGACGCAAGCTCAAAATTTATTGACGGTTCTAGTTTCGAAGTGCGGCACTATTCCCAGATGGAGTACTTTTTCTACTCCCTCCTTTCCGGTTTTATTGGGCTTATCTCAAAATTTTAGTTTTTCCATTTTATAAGGCTCAATTTGGTTGTTCCCCAACACATGTTCAGATTCCAAGGTGCATTAAATCATTGCATGCAAGTATGAAGAGAAAATTGACCAATGCATGTACATTATGCATGCATGCATTGCAATTAATGCATTGATAAACATAATTTTTTGAGAAAAACAAGAGCATTAATTAGGTGCTTTTGCAAACTACAAAAAATATTCCACCACTCACCATCTTGGTTGGTGAGATTTTTGAATTAAGCCCTATAAACCGGAAAGGAGGGAGTACTGATGTGTACGTGCAATAACTGGCACCGTCGTATACATATCTTACGGTTAATGGGGCGTTTGACAGGAATAGCCGCGTGGTGAGCTCTAGGCTAGTCTTTTTTTCAGACGCATTAAACCTATCTCTCGGGACTTCTCGCACGCACCATCGTGCCACCCACAAAAACTTGTACTCTGAGTTTTGTAGTACATTATACAGGAAGAGAAGAGGTGCACGCACGCACTCGTCCTCTCACACACGCGTCTGTTATTTCTCGAAAAGGAGGATGATGACCCCCGGCCTCTGCATCTGGGAGTCACACACGCATCTGTAGCTACGAATTGTAGTGTTCTCAACCATCCGATTGGCTCTATCATGGATGTACCTATATACTAAAACATGTCTAGATACATCTATATTTTGACAAATGGAAGGCATGTATTGTGGAACGGAGGGAGTGCTTGTCATCAAAATGGATAAAAAGGGACGTATCTAGAACTAAAATACGTCTACATACATCTCCTTTTATCCATTTTGATGACAAGTAGTACTTCTTACCCAAAGGAACTTTATATCCAACAGACACAAAATATCTGTTCGACTGTTGGAAATTACTGATATGATGTCGAAGTAATTGCTGCATCGCCACCAAAACCCACCATTTCTTAAGCTAAAGTAGACCAAGGTAATCCCTATATTAGCATATTACTAAGATAAACAGAAGGCACTGTAGAAACATTTTACACAGTACAGACGCAAGCGCTCATATACAAGCGCATACACTCACCCCTATGAACGCACACACGCACGGCACTATCATCTTGAAATTTACGAAGTCACCATAGGCACCTCGTCGTCGACGGGTCCATAGGTGCTTGAATGCCAAGGAGGGAGAGGGTAGCGGTTCCCGAGACGTTGAACGGTCAATATGCATCCTCAATTACATGCAGAGGGAATTAATTGGAGAAGCAGAATAGAGCCAGCACGATGTGAATGCAACAGAGTTTGGACTCTCATATAATAAAGGCGCCCCACCACTCCAATCCATCTACTCCCAAGTCTCTGTGCAACACTGCTCACTCCAATCCAAGACCAAGTTACCAGAAGCCACAAGCACCTATGGAGGCGATGGACGCGAGCGGCAGTCGGCTGTGCCGAATCATCCAAGGCGCCGGCCTGCGGCCCCGCACCGCGCAGCATTCCAGACGGTGCTGGCGACCACAGGCATCGTCGCCCTCGCCGACGCCGGCTTCGCCTCTCGCATGGACGACATGATGGTCAACTCCATCCGCAAGTTCACCGCCGTCAAGAAGCGCGTGGACGACCTTGCCGTACTGCTCCAGCCCGCGCGCCCAGGCTCCTCATTGCCTGCCACCCTCATCGGCCTCCATGGTGACGAACTCTTTCAAGCCCTGGTGGCCCTGCAGGTGCCGGAGGTCGCGACAAAGAATGTGCACCTCGAGGTACATAGGCCACTACAAGGCAAGCGAGGACAGAAAGACGTTGGCCTTCTTCTAGCGGCTGGAATCTTTGGACGCCATTGTTCAGAAGCACGTCGACCTAGCCACGAAAGCCGCTGCTACTTAGGCGCCGTTCGGTGGGCCGGCGCCCTGAGTTGAGGAGGTGGACGTCATCGATGGATGCATCTCTTCTTGCCTCCTGTAACTAGCACTGCATCGCCTCGTGGCATTAATGTTTTATTAGTATAGTACTCCCTCCGTTCCCAAATATAAGTCTTTCTAAAGATTCCAGCAAGTGACTACTACATACGGAGCAAAATGAGTGAATCTAAACTCTAAACTATGTCTACATACATCTGAATGCTGTATTCCATTTGAAATAGTATCTAAAAAGGCTTATATTTATGAACGGAGGGAGTATATGGCATTTTTATTCCAGTCGTAACGTTTTCACTGTGAGGTGGGGCCGCAGTTGAGCAAACCCACCCCGCCCACCGGGCGTCGGCCGAGTTGAGAATTAGAAGAGATAAACGAGGGAGGAGAGCTAGCAGTAGCACGGACGCTGTTGTCAGATGGGACTCGTGTTTATAGAATAGGAGTACTGAGCACTCGTGCCTCTTTTTTTTGAGGGAAAAATTAGCCGTATGTCTAGTACCACTAGTTGGGTGCGTGCGACCTATAGCTGTCATCACTTTAGGTATCCTTTTCGAACCGCGACTACGCTTCACAGTACATATTATTTCACGCAATTATCATCCTATATGTACTCCTAGGCTATTTCCACGTGCTCCCATTCACCGACATGTGGAACATAGAGCATCTGGGTCGTAGTGCATGCACGACTCGGAGCATATGCCGGGGTACTTTACATTTCAGACCTCACGAATTACATGCAAACCCCCCACAGAAGAATAAATAAATGAATGAATTACTACATGAAACTGGATTATTTTCGTGGAAACTGGAGCACGTTCATTAAATTTTGGACATAACACATTTATAAAAAATGACCGAACCGAAACCAGTCTAAGGGCCTCTTTGATTTTTCCCGCAAAAAAGGGCCTCTTTGATTCGCAGGATACTGAAAACACAGGAATGGGGAAAGTATGATGGCGATGAACCGAGACGAGGAGAACTCTAACTCAGTTAGAGGTTAGACTTAGATTCTAACCCTGAACTAACTCTAAACCAAAGAGGTGTATGGATGGCAGGGTTAGATTGACAATAAATGCTCTATCTCAATCATTTGACTACTTTGGACCCTATTTCCTGCCGGATTTGGAGGGTGCTTGGATTTCTTTTAGTTCCATGACTAAAAGTAGTGGGACTAAAACTTGCTAGCCTCACCCATGCTTGGATCCAAATACTAAAGAGACTAAAATCAAGTTAATGAGCATTTATTATCCTCCAAACCCTCCAATCCAGAACTCGCCTGTGTTAAAGGAGAGGAGTTAAATGAGGAGAGAGAGGACTAATCCAAATTTTAGTAGGGGTACCCCTGACTAAAAAATTTTAGTCTCAAGACTAGTTTTAGCCCCTCTTTAGTCAGGGGTGCTTAGAACTTTAGCCTCTTAATCTTTGGGCCTCTAGAAATAATGCAAGCCTGTAACTAAAATACCTAGAAAGGTGAACTGAATCTTTGGGCCTCTAGAAATAATGCAAGCCTGAAACTGAAATACCTAGAAAGGTGAACTGAATCTTTGGGCCTCTAGAAATAATGCAAGCCTGAAAGTGAAATACCTAGAAAGGTGAACTGAATCTTTGGGCCTCTAGAAATAATGCAAGCCTGAAACTGAAATACCTAGAAAGGTGAACTGAATCTTTGGGCCTCTAGAAATAATGCAAGTCTGAAATTGAAATACCTAGAAAGGTGAACTGAATCTTTGGGCCTCTAGAAATAATGCTAGCCTGAAATTGAAATACCTAGAAAGGTGACCTGAATCTTCGGGCCTCTAGAAATATTTATTTCCTCCTCAAGCAGCATCAAACAATTCCATGCGTGCACCACAAATCTATACCAAGTTTGATCAGGATCTACTTTTCCAAATCAGAATTAGCGCTAGAGCAAGCAAGATCAATGATATGGCCGTGAGACAGAGAAGGAACGAACAAACTCACCCCTGTCGCGACCTCCCTGGTAGATGCGCCGCCGCCGCGCACGACAGAGGGAGAAAAACGACTGGTGAAGGGGGAGCAGGGCGACCTTCGAAGGCTGGAGGGAGAGGGCGGCCGGAGTAGGGCGGCGGAGGCCGGAATGAGAGGGCGGCCGAAGGAGAGAGAGGGCGAGTGGCCCTATGGGGAACAGAGAGGAGTCGTGCGAGAGGGGGGGAGCGATCTGGTGCGGGCAGGGGAGATTTTTTAGTTCTCTTTTAGTGGGCCCGAGGATAACTAACCCAATTAGAACCTCTCCACCGGGCTAGTTTTTTTAGCGGGGTTAGAGCAAACTAGCTCAAACTAACCCCTCTTGTTTCGATAATTTGAGGCTATTTCAACCCAAACTAGCTCTAACTCAGGGATCCAAACAAAGAGGAGTGTTACTATACATGCTACAGTGTGGACCGTAGCACATTGTTTTTTATGGCCATATCACCACATTGTTTTCTACTGCTGGTTCACTGGGCTGCCGTGGTTCGCACTCCTCCGACCTGAGTAGTACTCCCTCCGTTCCTAAATATAAGTCTTCGTAGATATTTCACTGTGGACCACATACGG
This sequence comes from Aegilops tauschii subsp. strangulata, assembly GCF_002575655.3. Taxonomy (NCBI): domain Eukaryota; kingdom Viridiplantae; phylum Streptophyta; class Magnoliopsida; order Poales; family Poaceae; genus Aegilops; species Aegilops tauschii. Next base: position 454,014,864 of record NC_053036.3, on the reverse strand, counting down.
ATGTGTATAGATGCATTTTATGTGTAGATTCACTCATTTTTCTCCGTATGTGGTCCATAGTGAAATCTCTCCAAAGACTTATATTTAGGAACGGAGGGAGTAGTATAGTACTAGTATATACCGCATCATTCTTTGCTCCTTCTTACTACTCCGACATGTGGGAGAGCCAGCATCCGGGTCGACGTGTCATGCACCGGATTAGAGCGTGGAACGGAAGGGGGGCATCACCCCGGTCGGAGCGCCAGTAATTCATGACTATAGTGAGTGGTCATATCACAAGTCTTTCCAGCAGTAACGCGCCGTCAAATCGCATAGCCCCACTCGCTCACCCTCCTCGCCTCTCTGTCAAACCGCCTACCCGAAAACTGTCGCGCGTACTGCCCGGGAAAAGCCCCGCCCTCAACTTTTAACGACGCGAAAATAGTTCGAGCTTGTTCGTTCTATATAAATACAGTACTTACTGTATGTTTATTCACCCGTGGGGTTGTTCAATGAATGGAGGGGCGGGGAGCACAAGTGAACAATACTGTAGTACTACTAGTAGTAAGTAGGAGTCATACAGTAGTCACCTTAAATAGAGAGTTTCTTTTCTTTAATGCCACGTACACAAATTGAAACGCTTGTTGTGGAGAGAAAAAAGATAATCACTCCACAATATATGGACGCAGGGGCCTGAGCGCTTGCTTTACTAGGGTTTCTCTCTTCATTCTCTCATCCTCTCCAGATATAAACAAGACAGCGGTAGTGACATTTTCTCTCTGCTCACCGCTGGTCACAGATCCGGCTGGATCCCTTCGGCCGGTGTGTGAAGAGGACTAAAAGGTGCATCGTTCACGCGGTCATCGCCGCCGAGGGAGGAAACCCACAGCTGCCGGAGGGTCCCGATCCTCTGCCCGTGCCATTCTCTCCGACACAGCGCCGGCTCGGGAGGTCCTCCGACCCTTCTTCCTCCCTGCCGTATTGTCCGCAGATCCGACGTGTCGTCGCCGACATCCCGGCGACCCTCAAGTATAAGTTCTTCGAAACCGGCCTTGCTGTACTGCCCCAGCTCCCCACGTGTCTGCATGTGCATCTTTTTCTACTCCCATCAGCTCTTCCAAAGCCACCTAAAGTTGTAGTATTATTAGAGGTAAAGCTACTTCATGCATTCGAACCTAGGGCTTTGTTCAAACAACGAAGAAAGGGGGGGAAGTTGTAGCATGAATCTAGGACTTGATTCAAAGAGGAAATAATATGGTGAAAGTAGTAGAGACCGGATACCCAACCGGTCTCTTGGTTGAAAAGGGAAATAATGGGGAAACGCAGTACAAACTGGATAAGGAACAGATGTATTATTGGTTGAAAAAAGGATAGAAAGTGGCGGCTGGTGGACAAGTCAACAGAGTATGTCCAGGATTAGATTTGCTGCCATCACATAGTAAAAGGTCTCCAGGATTAGATTTACTGCCCTCACATAGTAAAAGGTCTCAGGATTAGATTTGCTGCCCTCACATAGTAAAAGGTCTCAGGATTAGATTTGCTGCCCTCACATAGTAAAAGGTCTCCAGGATTAGATTTGCTGCCCTCACATAGTAAAAGGTCTCCAGGATTAGATTTGCTGCCCTCACATAGTAAAAGGTCTCCAGGATTAGATTTGCTGCCCTCACATAGTACAGGGTCTCCAGGATTAGGTTTGCTGCCCTCACATAGCATGAATAAACTCGGCATCACCACTTTATACCTCCTTGTAGGTACATTGTGCTAATGCGTCCACTGTCGCATGTCCTTATACCAACCTTTTGCTGTTGTTAATGTAAGGACGCATATAAAATGAAGCGATCACACTGTTACCTTAGGGACATGTCTAACCAGTGTTATTGTTAATCTAATGCCTCCAGTGATAAGATGCAATTAAACTGTGTTACAAATGGCACTCCTGCTGTTTTCCCCAGTATGATAAGTAAGTTGCTCCTTTACGCTGCTGAGTGTCCTGGTGTCCCCACGGTCCCATGCCCTTAAACCAACTCTTTAGCTGCTGTTGATTTACTATGTCTGGTAAACAAGCAATGCCACCATTAAAGTAATCCCATATTTGAGGAATCTCATTGTTGATTGTAATTCTTCTGGTAACATGAAGCATTGCTGACGTTTTAAAATTTCTACTGTCCTTGCGTGATTGCCATGAACATAATTAAGATGCTTCTTTTCATTTTGTATATGTTTCGTATATTCTTATTGACCAGCAACTGTTTACTTTCTATCTTTTTGTGCAGATAGGGATATCCATTTCACCTTGTTGCTATTGTGACCTTTTGGTGAACTGCACAAAACACTTTTTTGGAATGAGTGTCTTGTGCAGTTCAACTAAAATGTTACATGGGCAACATCTCTCAATTTTGGTGGAACTGCACAAAATGGTGATTGGAGTTTCCAAAATCTCCGTCAAATTCTGCTGGTAATCTCGTGCAACATTTTATTAGCCTTTGCAAGATGAGCCATAGCTGAATGATGCAATCTTTGCTTCATTTCAGGTGAAGTGCAGAAAAAGTGGCATGAATTGAATCATCGATTGGAGCTGCAGGTTGACTTCCACTAGTGCCAATATTATAGTAATCATGCTCTTTATTATCTGTGTTGTGCAAACAGGAATACTCAACTACAGATGTTGTGATGGTCAAGAGCATTCGCCAAGTTCTTCGATTGTATGACATGGCTAGCCAAGATGGATTTAATCCCGATATTCACTTTATCAAAAGGCACTAATGGGTTGGTTCTGAATCTTGCAAGCTGGGAATCAGTGAGATGTGTAGGCATCTTTGTTGTACTTATTATTTGAATCTTATTTGTTGGTTCTGAATCTTGCAAGCTGGGAATCAATGAGATGTGTAGGCATCTTTTTTGTACTTATTATTTGGATCTTATTTGTTGGTTCTGAATCTTGCAAGCTGGGAATCAATGAGATGTGTAGGCATCTTTGTTGTACTTATTATTTGGATCTTATTTGTTGGTTCTGAATCATGCAAGCTGGGAAACACGGCATGATGATGCGGAGGACAACAACCATAACAAACAGTTCAAACTTGGTAGTATTATCTTTGTGAAAGTGCGACAAATGTGTTGATCGTGTGCGTCCTAAGAATAATAATTCTAATTGTTGTGCATGTTGATCCTATGGCACTGATAGAACGAGCGAATGCATTGCTTGTTTTAAGTATAAATTTCTATTAATGCTAATTATATTTAAGTAAAGTGACCACTAACTCCTGTTATTACAGTACCAATACAGACCCGCTCGTGAACCGACGTGTGGCCGAGGGTGCATCTTCTGCCGGGCGTGCAGCGGACGAGGGAGGAGTAGTAACTGTTGTCGTGTGTACACACTCAGCTTACTGTTGAATCCAGTTCCCCAAGAGCTGAAAAACGAACTGGTGCCACCGCCTACACACTCGTTCACTCAAAGAGACTCCAATGGCGATCCGAGGGGTGAGCCTGCTGGATATGGACTTCAGCAAGGAGTTCCCTTTGAGTTCGCCGTTTAGTCCTATGGCTGCACCAAGTTGAATGTGATGTACACCAACGATATGGACTCGGTGAAGCTCTGCCTCGCCTCAGTCCTATGGCTGCACCAGGTTCTGGAGCATTCGCTCGTTTCATCGGCAGCGCTGACTGCACCTTCACTACGGTGGAGAGAAGGAAGAACGCGACGATTCGGCCATCTGGTGCAACAAGCTTGTCAACATCCAGAAGCAATACAAGATCATCAGCAACGGGCAGGAGAAAGACTCCGTGGTTGACCTCGCTGAGACCATCATCGACCCCTGATACGCCAACATGAAAGAAGACGACCTGAACACGTGGGAGGTACCTCTGAATCTAGCCTACATAACCTACGCGGCCAAGGACGCATACACATGCTATGACATGTACAGGCAAATCTTGGACATGAGGGCGTGTCTGCTTCCCGTAACCGACGAGTACACGGACAGCCGCAGCGTCATGATGAAGCGTGCCAGGAAGGTGTAGATGTTGTACTTTATCTGTATATAAGCACCTTTATCATCTGAGTGTTTCATGCATTAGCCTATGTGTCGTAATTATTTGTTTTGTCCGAAATATTTCTTTTAAGAACCCATTAACCTGAGTTTTCTCCCAGTACTTTCCCCTAGAACCAACTCAACTGTCCCACGTCTAGCCTAAAAAATAATAATACCCCACGTACTATTAAATCATCAAATTAAAATGATATTTTATTTGTAAGTTGAAAGTTCTTACAAAATAATAATAATAATTGTTTATATATAACTTGGCAAGTTAACTCGTAGTGATTGCGTACATAAGCTTGCAAAGATTTTACTGACGTGCAATCATGTGTTTATGTTTTTATAACATTTCTCCGTCTAGCCCAACATGATATTTTCACCCAGCCCAGCAAGTCCGCGGATTTCGAGAAAAATGCAAATGGGATTTAAACGGGCTGCATAGATGCTACATCATTGTTTCACCCAGCCCACCAAATGGACTAAAAAAATGGACTGGCTGACATGTGGGCCAGTAGGTCGAAGCCTAAGAAGGCGTTGGATTTACATCCAACGGCCGACATTCTTCTTCAATCTCTCGTCTTCTCCCCCTAGTGATGCCGGAACTGCCTGCTCCAGCCTTCGGCGTCCAGCGGCGTTGTTTTGCGCTCCTCAGCGAAACGCTACCCCGCCGACGTCCAGGCCATCCCTCCACTCCGCATCTCCTGTTATTCTCTGCGGAGTGTAGGCCCACCCCGCACGCGAACCAGTCAAGTTTCCCACTCCTCTCCGTCTGCGACTCCACTGCCGCGTCTTCCCCATCTCCGGGTCGTTCCAGTCTGGGGCCTCGCCGTCGTCCACCGCCTCGGTGCGCTCGACGCGGCGTGGTCAACATACGAGAGTCATCGGAAGAGGACTGTACGTGGAGAGCCTGACGGCTGGGACCCACGAGGTCCATGGTCGCACGCAAGGAAAGTTCCTCCTTATTACGCACTATACGTGCACTGTACGTGGGAAGGGCTTCTGTATTTCACAAAAAAAACGTTCCCCCCGCTGACAGGTCGGACCCACTAGCTATATCTTCGCACGCAAGGAAGTGCCTCCTGATTACGTACCAAAAAATGAATACCCCCTGCTAGCTGGGACCCACCATAGTGGGTGGCTGACTTGTGGGCCTACTAAGTTGACGAGGACGGAGGGCTTTGTCAACTTAGTCAATATGAACGATTCTAGCTCCAGTGACCATACGATGTCCATCCAACGGCCATAGTGCTTCTTCAACCTCTGGTCTTCTTGCTCCAGCCGCCCAAAGCAGCGCCGGTCGTGCCGCGTGCTCCTGCCTCTCGTGGCCGGCTGTGATGCCGCGGAGGCCTCACCGTCCCCTACTACTCCCACCGCTGGCCCAGGGTATCCCTCTACTCACCCACACCCCCTGTTATTCTGCGGTGACGACAGCCTCACGCCGCAGCCGAACCAGTGAACCCTCGTACTCCTCTCCGCGTGGGCATCCACTGTCGCGTCTTCCCCGGCTCCGCGTCGTCCCCTTCCTAGGCCTCGCCATCGTCCACCGCCTTGATGCTCTCGGCGCAGCGTGGTCAATGTGGTTAACGACCGACTTCCATCAGAAGAGTACTATACATGGAGAGGCTGACAGCTTGGTCCACGGCCACAGCCCAGTTTTTTTGTGATTTGCCAAGTAAGTCGCTTTGTCAGGCCTGTTGGGCTGCAAATCTTTCAAGACGAGGAGAGCTTCATTCGGCTGGCCGAGAAAATGGCCTATCAGTAATGAGAAATGGGTTGTACATTTTTAAAACACATCAAACCGGCAATTAGTTTCAAATATCTTTTTTTTTCATTTTGAGATTTTAAATTACATTAATTTTTATGCGTGGAGAATTTGTTGGATTTTATATTGATATACATTTATTTTTAAAATCAGTTTGAATGTGAGTCGAAATTTCGGGATTAAAAACAGTTCGGACCGCACCGAATTATGCAAAAATTCGTATAATTTTTTAACCGTGGCCACAATATGGGCTGTAATGCTAACAAAAAGAATATGGGCTCCAAAAAAACCTTAAGAATTAGCAAATGGGCTGTAAATTATTAGAAATAATGGCAGATGGGTTGTATGCTGTTTTCCACAGATTTGAGGCTTTCCTAAAAAAAGGTTGATGCACAAGCAGTGACTGTTGGATGTCCATCGAACGGCCGTCGTGCTTCTTCAATCTCTGGTCTTCCTGCTCCAGCCGCTCAAACAAGCGCAGGCGGGACTGCCTGCTCCCTCCTCCCCGCGGCCGGCTGTGCTGCCGCGCAGGCCTCACCGCCCCACGATACTCCCATCGCTGGCCTAGCCATCCCTCTACTCACCCACACCTGCTGTTATTCTCCGGCGATGGCAGACGAACCAGTAAACCCTCGTACAGTCGTACTCCCCTCCACGTGGGAAACAACTGTCGAGTCTTCCCTGCCTCTGTGTCGTTCCCTTCCTAGGCCTCACCGTCGTCCATCGCCCTGGTGCTCTCGGCGCGGCCTGGTGAACGTGGTCAACGACCGACATGCATCTGAAGTGGACTGTACGTGGAGAGGCCGACAGCTGGGTCCACGGCCGCACGTAAGGAAATGCCTCCTTATTACGCGCAAAATAATGATTCCTCCACCTGACATCAGGGACCCACCGAAAGGGCCTCTGTATTTCGCGAAAAAAACGTTACCGCCGCTGACAGCTCGGACCCACCGGCTATATCTTCGCACGCAAGGAAGTGCCTCCTTATTACGCACAAAAAAATGAATACACCCCCTGTTAGCTGGGACCCAGTATAGTGGCAGGCTGACTTGTGGGCCTACTAAGTTGACGGGGATGGAGGGCTTTGTCAACTTAGTCAATATGCACGATTCTAGCTCCAGTGACCGTACAATGTCCATCCAACGGCCGTAGTGATTCTTCAACCTCTGGTCTTCTTGCTCCAGCCGCCCAAACCAGCGCCGGTCGTGCCTCGTGCTCTTGCCTCCCGTGGCCGGCTGCGATGCGGCGGAGGCCTCACCGCCCCCTACTACTCCCACCGCTGGCCAGGCCATCCCTCTACTCACCCACACCCCCTGTTATTCTGCGACGACGGCAGCCTCACACCGCAGTGAACCAGTGAACCCTCGTACTCCTCTACGTGTGGGCATCCACTGCCGCGTCTTCCCCGGCTCCGCGTCGTCCCCTTCCTAGGCCTCGCCGTCGTCCACCGCCCTGGTGCTCTCGGCGCGGCGTGGTCAACGTGGTCAAGGAACGGCTTCCATCGGACGTGGACTGTACGTGGAGAGGCTGACAGCTGGGTCCACGGCCGCAGCAAGGAAGTGCCTCCTTATTACATGCAAAATAATTATTCCTCCACCTGACAGCGGGGACCCACCGGACGGGCCACCGTATTTTGCAAAACAAACATTTGCCCCTGACTGCTGGGGCCCACCAGCTACATCTTCGCACGCAAGGAAGTGCGTCCGGGCAAAAAAACGATTCGCCCCCCTGACTGCTGGGACCCACCAGCTACATCTTCGTAGGCAAGGAAGTGCCTGACAGTCGGGACCCACCTGGTCGAAGCGTATGTAGCATTGTCATTCTGGTCGCGAACGTGTACGTACATATATACTGGTGGATGTAGAGGCGCGCACGTGTCGTAGTAGAGGCGCGTGGGTGTCGTAGTAGAGGCGCGCATGTAGCATGTACACGTACGTACAGCGGCCAGGGTGCAAGAAAGGAAATACGGCCACGTATGTGTACATACGGGCGGGGTCTCGAACGCCTACTCGCGCATACGTACGGCCAGGGCTCGTGTACATGGCTGGGTTGGAACAGAGAAATAGCGTCGTCGTCGTGTTCATGGGGAGGGAACGGAATGCGTCGTGTTAATGGGGAGGCAACGGAATGCGTCGTGTTCATCGGGAGGCAACGGAATGTGTGGTCGTGTTCATCAGGAGGGCTTGGACGGAACAGGCGATGGAAACGAGGCCTGGCGTACCGCACAACGGAGGAAACGGGCCTCCTACGTTCGGAACGGGGTGCTGTTGATCGGGAGGGGTGTGGCGTACCGCAAAACAGAGGAAACGGACCTCCTACGGTCGAAACGGGGGTCCTGTTGATCGGGAGGGGTGTGGCGTACCGCAAAACGGACGAAACGGACCTCCTACGGTCGAAACGGGGGTCCTGTTGATCGGGAGGGGTGTGGCATACCGCAAAACGGACGAAACGGACCTCCTACGGTCGAAACGGGGGTCCTGTTGATCGGGAGGGGTCTAGCGTACCGCAAAACGGACGAAACGGACCTCCTACGGTCGAAACGGGGGTCCTATTGATCGGGAGGGGTGTGGCGTACCGCAAAACGAGACTCCACGGGATACTGTTCATCTCCACCGTCGACCTCCTCCAGCCTCCACGGGCTACCGTCAACCTCCTCCAGCCTCCAAGGGCTCCTGTTCATCCAGCCTCCACCGCGCGCTACTCCACCGGCTACTGTTCAACCACCCCTCCACGGGCACCCCTCCACAGTCTACTGTTCATCCAGCCCTCCACACCACGGGGTCCTGTTCAACCACCCCTCCACGGGCACCCCTCCACCATCTACTGTTCATCCAGCCCTCCACACCATGGGGTCCTGTTCAACCACCCCTCCACAGGCACCCCTCCACCGTCTACTGTTCATCAAGCCCTCCACACCACGGGGTCCTGTTCAACCACCCCTCCACGGGCACCCCTCCACCGTCTACTGTTCATCCAGCCCTCCACCACACCACGGGGTCCTGTTCATCCAGAGGCAACGCCATCGCTCACTGTTCATCCAACCCCCCCCCCCCCCCCCCCGCAACGCTCACTGTTCATCCTAGAGGCAGCATCGATCGGCTTTAGTTAGCAGCAGTAGCGAAGGAATCGCTCGATCGGGTTCAGTTACAGCCATCGATCGATCGCTCGGGTTCAGTAACGCGTAGCCTATAGTGCAATCGCTCGGGTTCAGTTAGAGCCCAACGCCTCGCTCGGGTTCAGTTAGAGCCAACGCCTCGCAAACACGCGCGTACGTGTACGAGAGAAACGCGCATCGCTCGGCCCCCGACCTCCCACCGTAACCGAGAACTCCCTGAAATTTTCCTCGCCCTCGCTTCTACCACGGGTTTTTTGTCATGGACGGCCCAAAGAATGCCATGCAGCTGCGTCTCCGGCCCGCCCAGGACGAAAAACCCATTTTCTGTCATGATTTTTTGTCATAGAAGTAGGAGCCCACCACATCTATGATGATATCGGGTTTTGTCACAATTATCGTCATAGAAGTGCCATATGTATGACAGGAAAAAAATTCGTTCGGCCCAAAATGTCACGGATGTGTCTTTTTTTTGTAGTGGTGAGCGCAGCAAATCTAGTCCTGCTCAAACTCTACAGCCTTGTCCCCCAAAACAAAAGATATGTTCGTAACAGATGTGTGTACTGCGTTTGTCATTGTTTTCCCTTTTCGACCAACGTAGGTGCTGGATAGCCAGTCTGTACTAGTACTTTCCCCACTTCCTTTCCTCTGTGAACCACGTCCTAGATTTATGCTATACAACTTTCCCCCATTCCTGTCCTCTTTGAACCACGTCTTAGATTCATGCGATACAACTTTCCCCACTACTTTCCCCCTTCCTTTCCTTTTTGAACCACGTCCTAGATTCATGCTATACAACTTTTCCCACTACTTTCCCCCATTCCTTTCCTCTTTGAACCACATCCTAGATTCATGGTATACAACTTTCCCCACTACTTTCCTGTTTGATCCAACACCTAGATTCGAGTGCAGAAGCGGAAAAAGCCCACATGCAGCTAGAGCAAAGCATGTGGAATAAGTAAATTATACCTTAAGGTTCTTGGGGTGTGGTTTAGTGGGCGACCGGAGGCCGTTCGACCCACACTATGTACGGCGGCGAAGAAGAAGGGGTCGGAGGCCCTCCCGCGCCGCCGCTGGGTGAAAGTGAACAGCTGCGCCAGTAGTGGATTCCCTCCCTCGCCGACGGCAACAGCGTTAAGCCTCCTTCCCTTCCCGGCGGACGGCTCTTTGACCAGCAGTGAGGTGAGAGAGAGAGGCCAGCGAAGTCTTGTTTAGATCTGGAGAGGGTGAGAGAGGGTGAAGAGAGCAACTACAAGCAGACTAGCAGTAAGGGGAGAGAGAGAGGCCAATGAAGTCTTGTTTAGATCTGGAGAGGGTGAGAGAGTGAGAAGAGAGCAACTACAAGCGCTGAGGCTCCAGCGTGTATATATATACTGGAGAGAGTGTGAAGAGTGCAAACCCTAGAAAACAAGCGCCGAGGCTGCAGCTTATACGTGATGAGGTGATTATACGGTCACTACAAGATCGTATAGCTCCGTATCCATCCATTTTGACCAGTCAAAGAATCCTCCTGGCACGAATTATGCTCAAGTGTAGTTATCGAACCCGAGACCTCAAGTTTGATGAGCGAACAGGCTAACCAGCTACACAACCCTCCCGTTATGTTCAACGAGAGGAAAATAACCTTTTATACATTCCTGCATTCGTGTGACAAGCATGCCGTGTTTTTTTGTGTGTGTGGGAGTCATTGGGATTTAAATCATAATCGTGTCATGTGGCTTTGGTGGTAAGACTATCCACAGTGGTGTAGAAATAATGCAGCCTTAGTCACCTTACCTCTCTCCATGTAGTACGTTGGGACCCACCAGTCAGACGGTGAAACAAACAAATTAATAAGAAAAACTAAAAGCGCCAGCGGTGTATCTTACCTCACACATCTCGCTACTGCTCCGGAACACTGTCCAATTGATCCCTCTGTTCGCTCACGTACTATTTTAAGTGAATCCTTATTATAACATACACACAATTTTGGGCACTTGTATTCGACCTAAGTCAGTGTGCCACCATATCTCGTACGACTCTCTCTGTCTAGGTGTAATAAGTCATGTTAGAAGGTGCAGCGGGACCAAGGTGCAAGCAGATTGGAGGAGAAGGAGAAACTTGACCAGTCATTCCTCCAATCAAAGCCCTGATTTCTGTCTCTAAACGCAACAATTAATCCAAACAACTAAGAGATGCCTCTTCTCTTCTTGTACGTACTCCATTTGTATCTCACTTCCTGTGGCTTCGCACTCGCACGATTTTCCTATTCTATGAACTTGTGTGTGCGTGTGCGTGTGTGTGTGTGTGTTTAACAACATGTGTGTGTTAGAGAGAGCGACAGATCGACCTACTCCTACAGAGAGATGGTGTGTAGTGTATGATTTTAGCCGCGAGAGTCGGTGCATCCTCTCGTTTTCGGGCGTCCAGTAGGGACAGGCGGACAGCTGCCACGCCCGCTCCTGACCAGTCTAGCCCACCCAAAGCCCCTCCATCGCCCGCGCGCGCTTCCCGCCCGAAACGGTCAGCGCCGCTCCAAAGAATCGGTGCCGCATTCATGCCCGGGCAGAGCGGACGCGACCTCTCACTGGAGCATGCGTTGAAGGGAGAAGCGGATTCAAGAGTGATGGTTGCTCCGTCCGTCCAACTTACTGCTGGGTCTATGTGATTTGATGGCTCATTGGTCATTATTACTGCGGTGGTAGGACTGCTGGATGTCCCACGCTTTCGGCGAAAGGAGGTACTACTAGATTACAATTTTCTCCATTCTTACGGCGGAGGAGTGCAAGAGCAGTGAAAACACGCAGGCTCAGTGATTACATGGCCCACCTCACACTATCACCATATTTTCTGTTCACCGTACGACACCTAACTCTTTACATAGTACTACTTGTATAGTACGTACTGTAATTTATCAGCAAGATAGTACAATGCTACGAAGCTTCCAGCTTCTGTTACATGTATCTTGTGTCCAAGGTTGCCCGTTGCAACATTTCATCAAATACAAAGGAGACTAACATGCATGCTATTGCATCTCAATGATTGACACATCATAGCAAATATGTACTCCCTCCGTTCCAAAATAAGTGTCTCAAGTTATGCTACATACGGAGCAAAATGAGTGAATCTACACTCTAAAATACGTCTATATACATCACTGTTTGGAGTATGTACTAGTAGTTCATATTGAAATCTACTAAAGGACATATATATTCCAAACAATATGATAATCTCTCTAACCAAGGTAGTGTTGGGGAACGTAGCAGAAATTCAAAATTTTCTACGCATCACCAAGATCAATCTATGGAGTAATCTAGCAACGAGGGGAAGGGGAGTGCATCTACATACCCTTGTAGATCGCGATGCGGAAGCATTGCAAGAACACGGACGAGGGAGTCGTACTCGTAGCGATTCAGTTCGCGCTTGATTCCGATCTAAGCGCCGAACCACGGCGCCTCCGCGTTCAACACACGTGCAGCCCGGTGACGTCTCCCACGCCTTGATCCAGTAAGGAGAGAGGGAGAGGTTGAGGAAGACTCCGTCCATCAGCAGCACGACGGCGTGGTGGTGGTGGAGGAGCATGGCAATCCCGCAGGGCTTCGCCAAGCACCGCGGGAGAGGAGGAGGAGGAAGAGGGGTAGGGCTGCGCCGAAAGAGAGACGTTCTCATGTCTCGGGCAGCCCCAAACCTCAACTATATATAGGGGGGGGAGGGGGCTGCGCCCCCTCTAGGGTTTCCACTCCAAGGGCTGGCGGCCAGCCCTAGATCCCATCTAAGGGGCGGCCAAGGGGAGGAGAGGGGGGCGCCACTAGGGTGGGCCTTAAGGCCCATCTGGACCTAGGGTTTGCCCCCTCCCACTCTCCCATGCGCCTTGGGCCTTGGTGGGGGGGCGCACCAGCCCACCTGGGGCTGGTCCCCTCCCACACTTGGCCCACACAGCCTTCTGGGGCTGGTGGCCCCACTTGGTGGACCCCCGGGACCCTCCCGGTGGTCCCGGTACATTACCGATATCACCCGAAACTTTTCCGGTGACCAAAACAGGACTTCCCATATATAAATCTTTACCTCCGGACCATTCTGGAACTCCTCATGACGTCCGGGATCTCATTCGGGACTCCGAACAACATTCGGTAACCACGTATATCTATTCCCTATAACCCTAGCGTCATTGAACCTTAAGTGTGTAGACCCTACGGGTTCGGGAACCATGCAGACATGACCGAGACGTTCTCCGGTCAATAACCAACAGCGGGATCTGGATACCCATGTTGGCTCCCACATGTTCCACGATGATCTCATCGGATGAACCACGATGTCGGGGATTCAATCAATCCCGTATGCAATTCCCTTTGTCTATCGGTATGCTACTTGCCCGAGATTCGATCGTCGGTATCCCTATACCTTGTTCAATCTCGTTACCGGCAAGTCTCTTTACTTGTTCCGTAACTCACATCATCCCGTGATCAACTCCTTGGTCACATTGTGCACATTATGATGATGTCCTACCGAGTGGGCCCGGAGATACCTCTCCGTTTACACGGAGTGACAAATCCCAGTCTCGATTCGTGCCAACCCAACAGACACTTTCGGCGATACCTGTAGTGCACCTTTATAGCCACCCAGTTATGTTGTGACGTTTGGTACACCCAAAGCATTCCTACGGTATCCGGGAGTTGCACAATCTCATGGTCTAAGGAACTGATACTTGACATTAGAAAAGCTCTTAGCAAACGAACTACACGATCTTGTGCTAGGCTTAGGATTGGGTCTTGTCCATCACATCATTCTCCTAATGATGTGATCCCGTTATCAATGACATCCAATGTCCATGGTCAGGAAACCGTAACCATCTATTGATCAACGAGCTAGTCAACTAGAGGCTTACTAGGGACATGGTGTTGTCTATGTATCCACACATGTATCTGAGTTTCCTATCAATACAATTCTAGCATGGATAATAAACGATTATCATGAACAAGGAAATATAATAATAACCAATTTATTATTGCCTCTAGGGCATATTTCCAACAGTCTCCCACTTGCACTAGAGTCAATAATCTAGTCCACATCACCATGTGATTAACACTCATAGGTCACATCACCATGTGACCAACATCCAAAGAGTTTACTAGAGTCACCAATCTAGTTCACATCACTATGTGATTAACACTCAATGAGTTCTGGTTTGATCATGTTATGCTTGTGAGAGAGGTTATTAGTCAACAGGTCTGAACCTTTCAGATCCGTGTGTGCTTTACGAATATCTATGTCATCTTGTGGATGCTACCACGCGCTACTTGGAGCCATTTCAAGTATCCGCTCTACTATACGAATCCGGTTTACTACTCAGAGTCATCCGGATTAGTGTCGAAGTTCGCATCGACGTAACCCTTTACGACGAACTCCTTTTCACCTCCATAATCGAGAAAATTCCTTAGTCCACTAGATACTAAGGACAAGTTCGACCGCTGTCATGTGATCCTTTCCCATATCGCTATTGTACCCCTTGACCAACTCATGGCAAGGCACACTTCATGTGCGGTACACAGCATAGCATACTGTAGAGCCTACGTCTGAAGCATAGGGGACGACCTTCGTCCTTTCTCTCTCTTCTGCTGTGGTCAGGTCTTGAGTCTACTCAATACTCACACCTTGTAACACAGCCAAGAACTCCTTCTTTGCTGATCTATTTTGAACTCTTTCAAAATCATGTCAAGGTATGTATTCATTTGAAAGTACTATTAAGCGTTTTCGATCTATCCTTATAGATCTTGATGCTCAATGTTCAAGTAGCTTAATCCAGGTTTTGCATTGAAAAACACTTTTCAAATAACCCTGTATGTTTTTCCAGAAATTCTACATCATTTCTGATCACCAACATATACTCATCAGATATTCTATAGTGCTCCCACTCACTTCTTTGGAAATACAAGTTTCTCATAAACTCTGTATAAACCGAAAATCTTTGATCATCTCATCAAAGCGTACATTCCAACTCCGAGATGCTTACTCCAATCCTTAGAAGGATTGCTGGAGCTTTGCATACTTGTTAGCATCTTTCAGGATTGACAAAAAACTTTTGGTTGTATCACATACAACCTTTCCTCAAGAAAATCGTCGAGGAAACAATGTTTTGATATCCTATCTGCAAAATTTCATAAATAATGCAGTAACTGCTAATACAATTCCAACAGACTCTTAGCATCGCTACGAGTGAGAAAAATCTCATCGTAGTCAACTCCTTGAACTTGTCGGAAAACATCTTAACGACAAGCCGAGCTTTCTTAATGGTGACACTTACCATCATTGTCTGTCTTCCTTTTAAAATCCATCTGCACCCAACAGCCTTACGACCATCAAGTATTTCTTCCAAAGTCTATACTTTGCTTTTATACATGGATCCTCTCTCAGATTTCATGGCCTCGAGCCATTCGTCGGAATCCAGGCCCACCATCGCTTCTCCATAGCTCGTAGGTTCATTGTTGTCTAGCAACATGACTTCCAAGACAGGATCACGTACTACTCTAAAGTAGTACGCATCCTCGTCGTCCTACGAGGTTTGGTAGTGACTTGATCTGAAGTTTCATGATCACTATCATAAGCTTCCACTTCAATTGGTGTAGGTGCCACAGGAACAATTTCTTGTGCCCTGCTACACACTAGTTGAAGTGACGGTTCAATAACCTCATCAAGTCTCTACCATCCTCCCACACAATTCTTTCGAGAGAAACTTTTCCTCGAGAAAGGACCCGTTTCTAGAAGCAATTACTTTTGCTTCAGATCTGAAATAGGAGGTATACCCAACTGTTTTGGGTATTCTATGAAGATGCATTTATCCGCTTTGGGTTCGAGTTTATCAGCCTGAAACTTTTTCACATAAGCATCGCAGCCCCAAACTTTTAAGAAACGACAACTTAGGTTTCTCTAAACGGTGTCGTCTCAACGGAATTGCGTGGTGCCCTTTTTAAAGTGAATGCAGTTGTCTCTAATGCCTAACCCATAAACGATAGTGGTAATTCGATAAGAGACATCATGGTATGCACCATATCCAATAGGGTGCAGTTATGATGTTCGGACACACCATCACACTATGGTGTTCCAGGCGGTATTAATTGTGAAACACTTTCCACAATGTCTTAATTGTGTGCCAAACTCGTAACTTAGATATCTCTACGATCATATCATAGACATTTTATCCTCTTGTCACGACGATCTTCAACTTCACTCTGAAATTACTTGAACCTTTCAATAATTCAGACTTGTGTTTCATCAAGTAAATATTCTCAGCATCTACTCAAATCATCTGTGAAGTAAGAACATATCGATATCCACTGCGTGCCTAGAGGCTGCTACTGGGCCTAGAGGATGTGCAATCCGATCTATGAAAACGCTCGGTCGATACTAAAAAAACCACACGTGCTAGTAAAAGAAAAACCGACCGGCTAAACTGATTAGATCTAAACGGTAAATAAACCGAAGCTAAACCGATCTAGTAAAAAAACAACCTAACTATTCGATAGATCTAATCTAGAGCGTTGAAATAAGATCGAACGGAGGTCGGGAGTTGGCCGGCTTACAGTGGGGTGGTCGCCGACGATGCGGCTCGGATGTCGTCGGCGACGGCGCTCCGGTCGCCGGCGGGGTCGGCGGAGGAGACCAGGGGATGGAGAGGTCGGAGGCGACGGCGGCGAGCAATGGCGCGTGGCGGCAGAAAGCTTTTCCAGTGAGGGATTGCAGGTGGTGCAGGGGCTCTGGTGGTTCTCCGGCTCGTCCGAGAGCACGGCGAGGTGCGGATCGGCAAGGAGGATGCGATGGTGGTGGATAAGGTGGTGGTAATGGCAGGTGGAGGCGCGGCAAGGCGGCGGAGCTGCGGTGGTGCGGAGGAACTCCGGCGAGATCGGGATGGAGCTGTAGGGCACGGGAGATCGAGGTTTTCGCGAAAATCGGACGAGGAGGAGGAGGGGAATATTTATAGAGAGGCCGGCTTGCGCGAGGGGCAAAGAATCGAGCGAATCCCACGAGGATTTGGATTGGCAGAAACGAACTCTTGCGCGTGAAGGATTCGGGCGTGGCTTGAGGAAGAAGAAGATGCGGGCCCCACTGTCAGTGAGAGAGATAAGCAAGCGAGAGCGAGAGGAGGGGTCGGGCGACCGGGTCGTAGCGGTTCAGGCGCGGGGACGAGCTGCTGGGCCAGCTGGGCCGTTGGAAGAGAGGTAGGATCCGCTAGGCTGCGGCCTTCGGCCAATTTTTTTATATAAAATACAGACAAGAAAAATAAAACAAGACACAAATAAAGAGAAATTATTATATAGACATATAATATATATATAAATTCATAAAAATAAATCCTAAAACATAGACTATTTCCCAAGTCCAAATAAAATCCAAGCAAAATCACAAAAGTCAAAGAGCGCTGTTGTTGCAATAAAACCCAATAAAATCATTTTTTAATACTAAAATGATTTCAAATTTATTTTTATCCAATTTTCTATTGTAGGGAATCATTTTACCCTATTTTCCATAGAGTTTATTTTTGGAGAAAACTAAATTGAATAAAAACCAAAATAACTCTAAATTGAAAGTGGATTTCAAAATACCTTCAAAGGGACTTTCAATTTGATTCTTTTAAACTTCCAACTCATATTTCTTAAAATTTTAAGAAGTCATTTTATCTTCTCTCATGAAAATCATTGAGTTGCATAAAGTTTCTCAATTTGAAATGTTTTCAGATGGAATTCAAATCTTTTCAAAAAAACCTTTTCATTTCAAATGGAAGAAGTCATGTCATCTTCACTCTAGGTTTTTTGTGTTTGAACTGAGTTGGAATTCATTGAGATCAAAATGCAAGGATGAAAGTTTGGGAAAGTCATTTCATTCCCTCTCATTCGACTTTCAGAAAGTTCCAAATTCCACTCAAATTCACACAATCAATCACACCACATTCAAACAAACAATCATAAATATTTATTTAATATAACATTCCAAAATTTATAATTTTGGGATGTTACATCCATGCAGTCCCTAGCCCTTGAACCGTAAACCCTAACTAGGCTTTAATTTGCTGGCAACGTCGGCGCTTCCTAAGAAATGAAGTTTGCAACCCTTTGACCATCGGATCATTTTGTGCAGTTTCACCAAAATCGAGATGAGCATCCTTGTGGCAAAGAAATTGAAGAAGCGTGATTAGAATAAGATTACTGGGACTAGTTGATGAGACATAAACTCATCACAAATACAGTACGTAGAAGCCAGTAGAGGTATGTGCGGGGCAAAGAAGTAGAGAAATATCCACATGGAGTGATGTGGGCAGCTGGAGCAGTGGTGCAAGCCGGTTGTAAAGGGAGTTGGACCTGAGGGATGTCAGGACGTGGCTCAACCTAGAGGAGGGCGACGGGAGGAAGCAACTACCCACGTCGCGGCAGTGAGCAATGGATGAAGGCAACCTCACCGGCTTTGTGAGAGAGAATGGTGGGGACCCCTGATCGGGACGTGCCGATAGTGGGTTTTCACCGTCGGCGATGACGACCGCATCTACACTAAGCATCCACCCCTTCCCCCGGCCGACGTGATCCGCCGGGATGTTAGAGATGTGGCCACAATTGTTTTGTGCGAGAGAGTGTGAAAACTGAAGAGAGCAACCCCAGCAAGCAACCGTGTAGGCTCGTCCTGCCTATGTATATAGTGGAGCGGTTTCCTTTTCTCTCCATATGAACCTATTTATATTGCGTACGTGCCACTAAAGAAAAAAAACTTTATTTATAAATGACACGGAACCTACTAATCGTTCTCCTATAAACCTTGCGCTTGGCATCTCCAAACTATTAACCTTGCGATTGGCTCTTCGCCTCTTCAGGAAGTCGAGCAATAATGGTACTGCAGTATATATCGTTCTGGCGAGACCGAATGAATTGCTGCACGTCCACCACGTGGCGAGGGTCGAGGGGCGAGGGAGAGTGCGTACTATTATGTCTGTTTCAATGTGGACTACATACGGAGCAAAATGAGTGAATCTACACTCTAAAATACGTCTATATACATCAGTGTTTGGAGTATGTACTAGTAGTTCATATTGAAATCTACTAAAGGACATATATTCCAAACAATATGATAATATCTCTAACCAAGGTAGTAGGGACGAGGAGTAAACGGAGCGAGTACTAGTAAAATTTTCTCCTCATCCTGCGAGCCACCGCGCGCGTGGGCGAGGGAGCAGGCGTAAGGAAGCAAGCTTCACCTCATCCTGCGAGCCATCGCGTCCGTGGGCGGGGGAGACGGCGTACTAAGCAAGCTTCTCCTCGTTCTGCGAGTTGACGGGACACATCAAAAGTACTCCAGTGTATAGAGCCTTGCCTCTAAGGTAGGCCCCACATGGTTTGCCTCTTTTTTATTTAACATAACGCATCAAGTCACAATTTGTTTGTTCACCCGTGGTAGACGATCCTCCCTCCATCTAGTGGACAACCAGTACACGTGTCAAGTTACCACGTGGGCTGCCTTTTCGTACAGAAATGAGCTCACCGTGTACCCGCGCGGGTGTGGTTGGGAAAGAGACGGGAGTACGTGCGCCGTGCGTGCACCTCTTCTCTTCGTGCACGTCCCCCACCTACATGGCTGTGTGAGAGAGATACAAACCTAGACAAATGGCTTGTGCATTCATGAGTGTTTTTTGTTTTTTGGGGGGGAGGTTGATTTCGTGAATGTATTTGTGGCAATATGTGTCGATGACATCTCAAACAAAATTTTGCATGCAATGTGTGTGAAATGGAGGCCTATCCATATCATATATAGAGGGTCGGGCGATCCACGAGAAGAGAGGGAGGGGTCATAGATATCGATAGAGTCGAAGAGAGGATCAAGTGGGTGGGTGCGAGATCGATGAAGAGAGCCATCGAAATTGTGTGTGTGTGTGTGTGTGTGTGCAAGTCAAAGATATAGGGCGACTGACCTAGCTACCGGAACGTCAGAGGGCACAGTTCAAGTTTGTGTGTGGCAGGGAGACATGACTAGAGCGCTCGATGTATCGGTGTGTGTGTGTGTGTGTGTGTGTGTGTGTGTGCGAGGGGGTGGGGGGAGGGGTAGGCAGAGGCCTAACTATAGAGGTAGAACGACTCGTATATGTGTTGAGAAGGAGAGACCCAGCTATGTCTTGAGGGAGATCGGTCCACATCCATACATAACTAAAGGACGGGAAATAGGATGGGACACAGAGAGAGGAGAGAGAGAGGGAGGGAGAGGGGTAGAGTGCTGGATGGGTGATGGAGTTGCTTCTCGAAGATGGTGGGAGAGGCCTACTAGACAAACTGAGGGTGGAACTGCAATATTATCAATAAGAGTGGGGATGTGTTTCTGTGTGTGCCTGTGCGTGATAGATCTATCCGGACACATCCATGGATGATGAAGGGGAACCATGTGTTTGGTAAGCAAACCTAACTAGATCGGTAGATCAATTGTTGTTTGTCGGAGGAAGGGAGAGACATAACTAATGAGGTAGATCGATCGACGCTTGGGGAAAAACGAGTTATAAGGACCTAGCTAGCTATATGTATAGCGGGAGATCGGTCGGTGTACGTCCATTTGTTAGAGGCAAATAAGGCCCGACGAGACGGATAGACAGAGAGAATGGAGCTAGGAGGTGGTGCGAGAGGCCCAGCTACTAGCTAGATAGGGGGAGGAGTGTGCGGTTGTGAGATCGATGAAAAGAGGGGCGAGAGTTTACACGTGAGTGGGACCATATGAGAGACACGAGGCAAGGACACATAAAGGAGGAGATTGAAGGTGCGTGTGTATGTTGTAGGCAGACATGGCTGGAGAGGTTTATCGATCGGTGTGTGTCGGAAAGGAGTTGTGAGACTGTGGGAGAACGACCTAAAGAAGAAAAAAATGAATGTGCGCGATGGATAGAATGCTGAGGGAGGGGAGGGCGAGGAGGGCGTGTGCATGCATGAGAGAAAGTTAATGGTAGCTACAAAGGTTAGAGGATTGTGTGGGTGTAAGAGACTAAAAAGATCATAATTTGTGGATTCATATATTTGAATAGGAGATCATAGTGTTTTAAACATATGCATGCATGAATATAGCGGTGATACGCGTGTTGTGGTTTTGCACATGTTATACCATAATGTGATAATGCATGGTGTTTGCAACTAACAGCTAAATGTCTAACAATCTAAACCATACTATACATCAAACAACCTCACATTTTATTTGAATTTGTGATAATGTGTGGCGTTTGCAGCTTACAACTAAATATCGAACAATCTAAACAATACTATATATTGAACATTCTCACATTTTATTTGAATTTGTGGTAATGTGTGGTGTTTGCAACTCACATCTAAATACTTGTAGGCGTAGGGGGCGGGGTACCATACATAATGTGATAAACACATTATACATATGAGACATGGTTTAGTTTGTGAAGATCTAGCTAGAGCTTGAAATGTACTGTGATTTGAAATCAACATAAAGTGGATTCAAAAAATCGAGTTCGAGTTCATATAGTACACATAGTTCATACGTAACTCGAGACTAATCATGTGGTGTGCTATGAAGATAATACACAAGCGATCGTTTAACTTGACAATAATGACGATTGTAGATCTTATTAAAACAGAGAAACGAATTCAAATGCTTTGACTTCACAACAATCATTATTGTAGATCTTATTCAAATAGAGAAACTAATTCAAATTTATTTCATATTGACGCGGTAGTATATATGTTTGGAATGCACTAAAACATTCATTTGAGTACTAGCTTGCATGCATTATACACGTAGCGAAATATTTTAATTGAACATAACATGAATTCAAAGTTTTGAATGACATTTGTAGTGCGAATTGATTTGGTACAGTACACGTTAGGCTTGTCCGGAAATTTCAACCCGCGCCTTGTTAGCCCGAAATATTTAAGATATATCTTTGTCTCGTTGTGCTCCGACAACTCCCTCCATCTCAACCCGTGCCTTGCTATTCCAAAATTACAACGCGCGCGAAAACTCCCACCTCCTGTGAAATCCCGACACGCGAAAAGCCCGTGACACCCCTGAACCGAAAGAACCGCCTCAAATCGGCGGGGGTACTTTCATAACTTACCCCACATTTCGGACAAGCGCGTCCCTAAGCCATGGTTCCCCACTCCCATCCCATCCGCCCACCCATTCGTACACCGAGGCGGGGAAAACCCGCGAAGCCCCACACCCTCCTCCATCCGCCACCCAGTCGGAGCCTCTTCCCCAACGACGTCGTCCACAGCAACACCTCGACGTCCCTCATCGACCATACCGGATGAGGATCCGTCATTGATCTGGTCGTCCCGCCGGTTCAGCCACCCCATCCTCCACCTCCAAGGAGCTGCCCTGACATTCCCCTCGTCTTTCGCGCCACCTCCATTCCCACACCACCGTCTTCACCTACACCACCGGAAGAGCATCAGCATCACCATTTCCTCGGATGAAGCTGCGGCCTAATCGGCGCCACCAAAGAGGTTGTACACTAATCGCCGCATTTTCTTCTTGATTCGATCTCATGGTGCTGCCGGCGCTCGGTCCCGAGCCAACACGGCGCGGCTCCATCCACCGCGGCGTCGCCGGCCACTTCCTCCATGGCGTCGCTCCCTCGGCGGCGACATCCACATCAGTAGGAGCTGCTGCTGCTTTAGCTCTCGCTCGCGCTGCTGCTCTGCTCTTGCTCTTGGTCCCCTGCCAGGTCTGCTCTTGCTCGCGCTGCTGCTCTCGCTCTTGCTCTTGCTTGCGATGCTGCTCCAATTTAGCTACACTTTAGTCAACTGAATCGACTTTTGGGTCAGTCGATTTTCAGGGGGTGGGGGGGCTCGCCGGAGTTAAGGAAGAACTAGCCGCAGCGGGGAGGGGGGCTCGCCAGAGAAGTACCCCACTATCTATCTTAGGGTTCAGGGTGGGGGCGATGGTCGCCGGCGGTGGTGGGGTGGTGGCGTGGGGATCGCCGGAGAAAAAGCTCGGCACAGGGGGCCTAGAGGGATGGCCGGGGTGGCGGCGGACCGGCGGTGGGGAGTGTTTTCGGGGCGGGCGGGGCGGCTATTTGGCCGGTGGTGGCTGGCGGCTCAGGGGGGTGGAGCTTGAAGATGAACTGCGGGACCTTGATTTCGTATCCAATGGCTGCAAAATCGACTGACCAGAGATGAAAAAGTCAGTCGACTGACGTGTAGCCTCACCTCTAGTGCATTCAGTTTCGACAGTAAAATTCAGTTTCGACAGCAAAATTCAGTTTCGACAGTTAAGTTCAGTTTCGACAGTTAAATCCAGTTTCGACAGTTAAGTTCAGAGATGAGCGGCTGATGTATACATCTAGCACTTTGTGGTTATGTATTTTACGTCATCTATTGGAGATGCTATTAGAATTCCACTCAGGTTAACGTTGTCTCTCTTGTCCTGCTTCAGCCTCGGCGTCGTACAACTCACCGGAGCTGCTCCAACGATGAAACGCTCCATCACAGCGGAGCAGTACCTCGGGCTCCATCTCCAGACGCCTAAGATCTTCTTCCCCTCCTCCGACAGCCAAGTCAGCCGGAGCATCCTCACCGGCCAACCCAATCCCACTGAGATCGACATGGCTTCGCCAAAGAGGTCGACACTTCTTGTGGTTTGACGTAATCTCACCATACTTCTTTGCATCCTGTGATCTTCCAATTCTTGTGAACCAAACACCTAGATTGGCAGAAATCATGTGTTTTTTAATTCTCTGTTTTGCACCTGTATTCCTATCCTATTCATGTCTATTTCCTATCCCTGCATTGTTAGAATCCTCAAATTCAAACAAGCCCTTACATAGTTACTTCTGTTACAGATATGTGTCAAAGAAAACCTTGTGTGGTTTGTCCTGCTCCTGCGGTGCTGTGTTCCACCCAGCTCAGCTGCTCCAACGACGGAAGGGTTCACCACAGCAGGGATCCGCTCTCCAGACTGTCTTTCGCCGCTTCAGATCTTCTTCCCCGCCACCGGCAGCCACGACAACTGCATTACCATCATCAACTGAGAAGATGACCTTGAGGACTACATGGGTCCGCAAGAGATGTCAAACTCTTTCGTGTCTTCTTACGTTATGCATCGCTTAATATGATGACATGCTACTTTATCGTCGTGTTCACCTATTAGACTCCGACTCAGGTCCAAACTTATGCTAAAACTTGAGTTTTTAAATGGTTGTGGGGTACATATTGGGGCAGCAATCAGTACTATCTGTTTACTAACTGGTTAATCTCGGGTGTCTACTATGAGTTTCATGTTGGGTGCAAACAAACATTAAAGGAGCCATTATTTGTATTTTTTAACTAAAGCTATTATCTGCCTGCTATCATTGGTTTTGGGTCTATCCACAGTTTGCTACCATCACTCTGGATTTGTGCATGCACTCCTTACATAATCTCACTTTGTTTTATTCCTATGCATGTTAGTTATTGTACACAATGGAACTGTACATGTAGAGCAAAAGAGACGAGCCTTGCGTGGCAATAAAATTTCATGCAGACGTCGCTCCATGGTGGGCGCAAAGGCAGCCCCCCTCCACCCATTTCGGATCGTAATCAATAGGAAGATAACTGTTCTGAGGGGGATTCAAAAGCAGAAGACCACTCCTATTTACCCCATGAGGTCTTCGCTCTAACTTGGCATGCTGATGTTGGTTATATCATGCATATGGTGCCTTGCATTGCTTACTTTATACATCAAATATGTCAACTGCTTAGTTTAGACATGCTTTGTGTGAATGCCATCTGTTTAGTTTATTCATTGTTTATGTGAATTATGCAATGCCATCTTGTTTAGCCAGGCATCATATATGTGAATTTTGCAATAACATCCTGCTTAGCCAGTCATCTTATATGTGAAATATATCAGGCCATCCTTTTTTTCGTTACGTATTACATTTGTCAACAATGTTAGTACATTCAACTACTCTTCGTGTGCATCAGCCATTTGACACGGTGATGGAAAATGCTGGAGTGAAAACAAGGTCTTCAGAGCAGACTATGCTATCTGACGAAGCGCATATCTCGCAGGTTACGGATAGCTCCTCAGAGGAGGATTCAGAG
This sequence comes from Aegilops tauschii subsp. strangulata, assembly GCF_002575655.3. Classification (NCBI taxonomy): domain Eukaryota; kingdom Viridiplantae; phylum Streptophyta; class Magnoliopsida; order Poales; family Poaceae; genus Aegilops; species Aegilops tauschii. The sequence goes on along the minus strand of NC_053036.3, from coordinate 453,989,928 downwards.
ACAGATGACCAGTCCTATTCCCCCCTCCCCCCCGAGGTGCATGCTCTAACTTGGCAGGGTTATGTTGCTCATATCATGCATATGGTATCTTGCATTGCTATGTCATTTGCTTAGTTTAGACATGATTTGTGTGAATGCCACCTGTTTAGTGTCTAATTACCATATATGTGAATTATGCAATGCCATCTTTTTGCAAGACATTATATATGTGAATTATGCAATGCTATCTTGTTGCAAGGCATTATATATGTGAATTATGCAATGCCATGCTGTTTAGCCAAGCGTCATATATGTGAATTATATCATGTCGTCCTTTTTTTGTATTTCTCATTGCTTTTGTCGACAATGTTTGTATATTCAACTGCTCTTCCTGTGCATCAGCCATTTGAATTGGTGATGGAGAAATCTGGAGTGAAAACAAGGTCTTCAGAGCAGACAATTCTACCTGGTGAAGCAGATATGTTGCTGCTTACAGATAGCTCTTCAGAGGAGGATTCAGAGGCAGATGACCAGTCCTATTATCCCCCTGAGGTGTATGCTCAAACTTGGCAGGGTTATATTACTCATATCATGCATATGTTGTATTGCAATGCTTAGTTTTTACATCATATACACGATGTTGAATGCCATCTCCTTAGTTGACACATCATATATGCGATTGCCCTCTGCTCACTTCCTTAGTATATAAATCATATATTTGAATTATATCATGCCATGATGTTTACATAGACAGCATGTATCTGAATTAGGGCATGCCAACCCATTTTCTAAAGACATAATATAGTTATATCATCTCATTTTATTCACATAGTCATTATATTTTGAATTATGTCATTCTATCCATGAATTATATCATGCCATCATGTTTCCATCGACGGCAAGTTTGTGATTTATGGCATGCCAACCACTTTAATAGACACATCGTATAGTTATATCATGTCATCCTGTTTACATAGTCATCATATTTTGAAGTATGTCATTCTATCCTGTTTAGTTAGCCATCATACATGTGAAATTGTGTCATGCTATCCTGTTTAATTAGCCATCATATATTTGAAATTATGTCCTGCTATTCTGTTTGGTCAGACAACATAAATGTGAATTATTTCACGCCCTGTTTTCTTCCCTACTATCCATTGCACCTGTCTATCTTACAATGTCTGTACATTCAATTACTGTTCTTGTTTATCAGCCATTTCAATTGGAGGGGGTGATGGCAGTATCTGTGGGAGTAAAAACACGGTCTTCAGAAAAGATCGTGCTACCTGTCGATGGAGATAGAACCACGGTTGTACTTGCCCAAGAACCAGCCCCACCACACATAACCCAGACTCACACAGATTGTACCCCTACCCAGTTGGACAGAGAACCAGCTACACCCCTTCTAACCCCAACCCCAGCAGATAGTAACCCAGTTCTCGTTGACACAGCACCGTCTCCACCACAGAGCACCCAAACACGGGCAGTTAATAAGGCAACTGCAGTGCCCAAAGCACGAGGACCACCACTCCGAACCCCAAGTCAACGCTTAAAGCAGAAGAAGAATTGTTCTCAGGTCAGGTTCCGTAGCTATGGTTCATACTACTTTGCTCTTGCATCACTGTATTTACTCATACCAACTAATTTCAAATTTGAAGGATGCAATTGAAACTCCAATGGCGCAACATGTATGTTTTAAACCTGTTTCTTTAACGTGTTTGCTGTTGTAACTTGCTCTATGTTGATTTCAGTTTCAACTGAATAAACGGTTATGTTCTCATGCCATGCACATTACAAGTGTTGTTATTGCTGTGTAGTTTCCCACACTTATATTATGTCTATGCTGCTTTGTATTAAATAGATATGATTCGAACTGTATCTATCTTGATTTGGCAACATAAAATAGAACGATATATACCATACAGTGACCATACTACATAGATATATGTTTGTTTCATGCTGTTATCCTGTCCACCTTACTACTGAACAGGTTTACCAAAATGAGTTTCATATACTACATTGTAAACCTGTGATGTGTTTGTTTGTTTCTCCTTTAGAACGCGGATAAAATATTGGAGAAGAGTACCCCGTTATGCAATGGTAAAGGAAGTAATGCAGATCAAGTTCAAGATAGTGAGACATCCCTGTTGTTCTCCAAGAAAGCTAATAAAAACTATATTGAAGACACCGAGACAACCCCAAAGTCCGGTCTTGATGTAGTGTTCGAGTTACTGGCTGCTACTGCTGGCACCAGCTCTTCGTACTCGCTGCCTGAATCAGTTCGGCTTCTTGAGTCTCAACTTCAAGTTGAAAGACATCGAACAGATGTTATGCGACAGGAAGCCGAAGGACTGAGGAAGTCCCTGCAGAATTCAGATGCATACTTTCTGGTGCAACAGAAGTGCTACAGGATTTAAGCGCCAAACAAGAGAAAGTTAATAAGCTTGCTAAGCATCTTGCCAGCATTATGGGTACCCAGGATATTGTTTCTTGAGCTCTTCTGAAGTGGTTTCAGTTCTGGACTTGTTTTGCTGCGGCGTTTATATGCTGCTTTGTTCCCTATATTTGCACTGGTGGCGAACTTTGATGCCCAGCGGATGTAATATGTGTAATAGCCGTGATAGCCTAGCGTAAGTTACTTGCTTATTTATTTCCGTTGTCATGTTTATTTGTTTTCTTGTAGTCACTGCAGTTCTTTTTCCGCGGTTTGCTAGTGGCCGGAATAACCTATTTTTTTAACTAGGCCACATTAACAATGGGCTACATATTTACTGTAGGCCTCCTACGGGCCATAGAAACAATGGGCCTTCTAAGGGCCATAGACACAATGGGCCTTCTACGGGGCGTAGACACAATGGGCCTTCTACGGGCCGTATCATCAATGGGCCTTCTACGGGCCGTATGATCGGTTGGCCAAACATGGGCCAATAATAGACCACATTATGGCCGTAAATGGGCTAGAGTTGAAATCGTCCGTTCATGGGACGACCATAACGGGTCATCGTTAATAGGCCGTATTTGGTGACGCTATGAAAACGGCCCAACGTATTAACGGGCCACAAATGGGCCGACTGTAACCACGGGCTGTATTTGGCCCACAAGCTGAAAATGACAGTAACGGGCCGAAAGTAAACGAATGCTGGAAATGAGCCCAAGAATAAATGGGCCCTAAGAAGGCCGAAGAATAACATGGGTTGGAAACGGCCCAACGGAATAATGGGCCGTTAATGGGTATAAAGTGATACACTGTTCATTACGGGCCAGTTTTACCACGGGCCGTTAATGGGCCGAGGTTTACTAAGGGCCTCATATGGGCCAAAAGACGTCATGGGCCATACATGGGCCAGAAGTTAAAACGGGCTGGAATTATATTGGACAGCCCTGATGACGCTACTGGGCCTAATTCGGATAGGCCGTAAACGGGCCCTGGGATAGCGGGCTGTAAATGGGCTATATGCGAACAGGCCGTTAACACGCTTGCCTTGGGCCGGCCCGCTACCTTTTGACCAAGTCAAACGGGCCGGCCTTTTCACATGAATGGGCCTCTGTTGGGCCATGCCACGTGTCGGCGTTGTTGGAAATATGCCCTAGAGGCAATAATTAATGGTTATTATTATATTTCTTTGTTCATGGTAATTGTCTATTGTTCATGCTATAATTGTGTTATCCGGAAATCGTAATGCATGTGTGAATACATAGACCACAACGTGTCCCTAGTAAGCCTCTAGTTGACTAGCTCGTTGATCAACAGATAGTCATGGTTTCCTGACTATGGACATTCGATGTCATTGATAACGGGATCACGTCATTAGGAGAATGATGTGATGGACAACACCCAATCCTAAGCGTAGCTCAAAGATCGTGTAGTTCGTTTGCTAGAGCTTTTCCAATGTCAAGTATCTTTTCCTTAGACCATGAGATCGTGCAACTCCCGGATACCGTAGGACTACTTTGGGTGTGCCAAACGTCACAACGTAACTGGGTGACTATAAAGGTACACTACGGGTATCTCCGAAAGTGTTTGTTGGGTTGGCACGGATCGAGACTGGGATTTGTCACTCCGTATGACGGAGAGGTATCTCTGGGCCCACTCGGTAATGCATCATCATAATGAGCTCAATATGACTAAGGAGTTAGTCACGGGATCATGCATTGCGGTACGAGTAAAGAGACTTGCCGGTAACGAGATTGAACAAGGTATTGGGATACCGACGATCAAATCTCGGGCAAGTAACATACCAATTGACAAAGGGAATTGTATATGGGATTGATTGAATCCTCGACATCGTGGTTCATCCGATGAGATCATCGTGGAACATGTGGGAGCCAACATGGGTATCCAGATCCCGCTGTTGGTTATTGACCGGAGAGGCGTCTCGGTCATGTCTGCATGTCTCCCGAACCCGTAGGGTCTACACACTTAAGGTTCGGTGATGCTAGGGTTGTAGAGATATGAGTATGCGGAAACCCGAAAGTTGTTCGGAGTCCCGGATGAGATCCCGGACGTCACGAGGAGTTCCGGAATGGTTCGGAGGCGAAGAATTATATATAGGAAGTCCAGTTTCGGCCACCGGGAAAGTTTCGGGGGTTATCGGTATTGTACCGGGACCACCGGAAGGGTCCCGGGGGTCCACCGGGTGGGGCCACCTATCCCGGAGGGCCCCATGGGCTGAAGTGGGAAGGTAACCAGCCCTTAGTGGGCTGGCGCGCCCCCCATGGGCCTCCCCCCTGCGCCTAGGGTTAGAAACCCTTGGGTGGGGGGGCGCCCCACTTGCCTTGGGGGGCAAGTCTCCCCCTGGCCGCCGCCCCCCCATGCAGATGGGTCTTGACCGGCGCCCCCCCCTTCCCAGGGGGCCTATATAAAGGGGGAGGGGAGGGAGGGCAGCAATACAACAGCCTTGGGCGCCTCCCTCCTCCCCTGCAACACCTCTCCCTCTCGTAGAAGCTCGGCGAAGCCCTGCCGAGATCCCGCTACATCCACCACCACGCCGTCGTGCTGCTGGATCTCCATCAACCTCTCCTTCCCCCTTGCTGGATCAAGAAGGAGGAGACGTCGCTGCTCCGTACGTGTGTTGAACGCGGAGGTGCCGTCCGTTCGGCACTCGGTCATCGGTGATTTGGATCACGGCGAGTACGACTCCATCAACCTCGTTCATTGGAACGCTTCCGCTCGCGATCTACAAGGGTATGTAGATGCACTCCTTTCCCCTCATTTCTAGTATACTCCATAGATGGATCTTGGTGAGCGTAGGAAAATTTTAAAATTCTGCTACGATCCCCAATAGTGGCATCATGAGCCAGGCCTATGCGTAGTTACTATGCACGAGTAGAACACAAAGCAGTTGTGGGCGTAGATGTTGCCAATTCTTCTTGCCGCTACTAGTCTTATCTTATTTTGGCGGTATTGTGGGACGAAGCGGCCCGGACCGACCTTACACGTACGCTTACGTGAGACAGGTTCCACCGACTGACATGCACTAGTTGCATAAGGTGGCTAGTGGGTGTCTGTCTCTCCCACTTTAGTCGGAACGGATTCGATGAAAAGGGTCCTTATGAAGGGTAAATAGAAATTGGCACATCACGTTGTGGTTTTACGTAGGTAAGAAACGTTCTGGCTAGAAACCTATACAAGCCACGTAAAAACTTGCAACAACAATTAGAGGACGCCTAACTTGTTTTTGCAGCATGTGCTATGTGATGTGATCTGGCCAGAAGATGTGATGAATGATATATGTGATGTATGAGATTGATCATATTCTTGTAATAGGAATCACGACTTGCATGTCGATGAGTATGACAACCGGCAGGAGCCATAGGAGTTGTCTTTATTATTTTGTATGACCTGCGTGTCATTGAATAACGCCTTGTAAATTACTTTACTTTATTCCTAAACGCGTTAGCCATAGAAGTAGAAGTAATCGTTGGCGTGGCAACTTCATGAAGACACAATGATGGAGATCATGATGATGGAGATCATGGTGTCATGCCAGTGACGAAGATGATCATGGTGCCCCGAAGATGGAGATCAAAGGAGCAAAATGATATTGGCCATATCATGTCACTATTTGATTGCATGTGATGTTTATCATGTTTTGCATCTTATTTGCTTAGAACGACGGTACTAAGTAAGATGATCCCTTATGATAATTTCAAGAAAGTGTTCCCCCTAACTATGCACCGTTGCGAAGGTTCGTTGTTTCGAAGTACCACGTGATGATCGGGTGTGATAGATTCTAACGTTCGCATACAACGGGTGTTGACGAGCCTAGCATGTACAGACATGGCCTCGGGACACACGCAATACACTTAGGTTGACTTGACGAGCCTAGCATGTACAGACATGGCCTCGGAACACGGAGGACCGAAAGGTCGAGCATGAGTCGTATAGAAGATACGATCAACATGGAGATGTTCACCGATCTTGACTAGTCCGTCTCACGTGATGATCGGACACGGCCTAGTTAACTCGGATCATGTTTCACTTAGATGACTAGAGGGATGTCTATCTGAGTGGGAGTTCATTGAATAATTTGATTATATGAACTTAATTATCATGAACTTAGTCTAAAATCTTTACAATATGTCTTGTAGATCAAATGGCCCACGTTGTCCTCAACTTCAACGCGTTCCTAGAGAAAACCAAGCTGAAAGATGATGGCAGCAACTATACGGACTGGGTCCGGAACCTGAGGATCATCCTCATAGCTGCCAAGAAAGATTATGTCCTAGAAGCACCGCTAGGTGAAGCACCAATCCCAGAGAACCAAGATGTTATGAACGCTTGGCAATCACGTGCTGATGATTACTCCCTCGTTCAGTGCGGCATGCTTTACAGCTTAGAACCGGGTCTCCAAAAGCGTTTTGAGAAACATGGAGCATATGAGATGTTCGAAGAGCTGAAAATGGTTTTCCAAGCTCATGCCCAGGTCGAGAGATATGAAGTCTCTGACAAGTTCTTCAGCTGTAAAATGGAGGAAAATAGTTCTGTCAGTGAGCACATACTCAGAATGTCTGGGTTAGACAACCGCTTGTCTCAGCTGGGAGTTAATCTCCCGGATGACGCGGTCATTGATAGAATCCTTCAGTCGCTTCCACCAAGCTACAAGAGCTTTGTGATGAACTTCAATATGCAGGGGATGGAAAAGACCATTCCTGAGGTATATTCGATGCTGAAATCAGCGGAGGTGGAGATCAAAAAAGAACATCAAGTGTTTATGGTGAATAAAACCACTAAGTTCAAGAAAGGCAAGGGAAAGAAGAACTTCAAGAAGGACGGCAAGGGAGTTGCCGCGCCCGGTAAGCCAGTTGCCGGGAAGAAGTCGAAGAATGGACCCAAGCCTGAGGCTGAGTGCTTTTATTGCAAGCGAAGTGGTCACTGGAAGCGGAATTGCCCCAAATACTTAGCGGACAAGAAGGCCGGCAACACCAAAGGTATATGTGATATACATGTAATTGATGTGTACCTTACCAGTACTCGTAGTAGCTCCTGGGTATTTGATACCGGTGCGGTTGCTCATATTTTTAACTCAAAATAGGAACTGCGGAATAAACGGAGACTGGCAAAGGACGAGGTGACGATGCGCGTCGGGAATGGTTCCAAGGTCGATGTGATCGCCGTCGGCACGCTACCTCTGCATCTACCTACGGGATTAGTTTTAAACCTCAATAATTGTTATTTAGTGCCAGCTTTGAGCATGAACATTGTATCTGGATCTCGTTTAATTCGAGATGGCTACTCATTTAAATCCGAGAATAATGGTTGTTCTATTTATATGAGAGATATGTTTTATGGTCATGCCCCGCTGGTCAATGGTTTATTCTTGATGAATCTCGAACATGATGTTACACATATTCATAGTGTGAATACCAAAAGATGTAAAGTTGATAACGATAGTCCCACATACTTGTGGCACTGCCGCCTTGGTCACATTGGTGTCAAGCGCATGAAGAAGCTCCATGCAGATGGACTTTTGGAGTCTCTTGATTACGAATCATTTGACACATGCGAACCATGCCTCATGGGTAAAATGACCAAGACTCCGTTCTCCGGAACAATGGAGCGAGCAACCAACTTATTGCAAATTATACATACCGATGTGTGCGGTCCAATGAGTGTTGAGGCTCGCGGAGGATATCGTTATGTTCTCACTCTCACTGATGACTTAAGTAGATATGGGTATGTCTACCTAATGAAACACAAGTCTGAAACCTTTGAAAAGTTCAAGGAATTTCAGAGTAAGGTTGAGAATCAACGTGACAGGAAAATAAAATTCTTACGATCAGATCGTGGTGGAAAATATTTAAGTCACGAATTTGGTGCGCACTTAAGGAAATGTGGAATCGTTTCACAACTCACGCCGCCTGGAACACCTCAGCGAAACGGTGTGTCCGAACGTCGTAATCGCACTCTATTGGATATGGTGCGATCTATGATGTCTCTTACCGATTTACCGCTCTCATTTTGGGGCTATGCTTTAGAGACTGCCGCATTCACTTTAAATAGGGCTCCGTCGAAATCCGTTGAGACGACACTGTATGAATTATGGTTTGGGAAGAAACCTAAGCTGTCGTTTCTAAATGTTTGGGGATGCGATGCTTATGTCAAGAAACTTCAACCTGAAAAGCTCGAACCCAAGTCGGAGAAATGTGTCTTCATAGGATACCCTAAGGAAACTATTGGGTATACCTTCTACCTCAGATCCGAAGGCAAGATCTTCGTTGCCAAGAACAGGTCCTTTCTGGAGAAAGAGTTTCTCTCAAAGGAAGTAAGTGGGAGGAAAGTGGAACTTGATGAGGTGATAGTCACCCCTTCCGAACCGGAAAGTAGCGCAGCGCGGGAGGATGTCCCTGTGGTGCCTACACCGACTGGGGAGGAAGTTAATGATGATGATCATGAAGCTTCGGATCAAGTTACTGCTGAACTTCGTAGGTCCACAAGGACACGTTCCGCACCAGAGTGGTACGGCAACCCTGTCCTGGAAATCATGTTGTTAGACAACGGTGAACCTTCGAACTATGAAGAAGCGATGGTGGGCCCGGATTCCAACAAATGGCTAGAAGCCATGAAATCCGAGATAGGATCCTTGTATGAAAACGAAGTATGGACTTTGACTGACTTGCCCGATGATCGGCGAGCCATAGAAAACAAATGGATCTTTAAGAAGAAGACAGACGCGGATGGTAATGTGACCATCTATAAGGCTCGACTTGTCGCTAAGGGTTATCGACAAGTTCAAGGGGTTGACTACGATGAGACTTTCTCACCCGTAGCGAAGCTGAAGTCCGTCCGAATCATGTTAGCAATTGCTGCATACTATGATTATGAGATATGGCAGATGGACGTCAAAACGGCATTCCTTAATGGCTTCCTTAAGGAAGAATTGTATATGATGCAGCCGGAAGGTTTTGTCGATCCTAAGAATGCTAACAAAGTGTGCAAGCTCCAGCGCTCAATCTATGGGCTGGTGCAAGCATCTCGGAGTTGGAACATTCGCTTTGATGACATGATCAAAGCGTTTGGGTTTACACAGACTTATGGAGAAGCCTGTGTTTACAAGAAAGTGAGTGGGAGCTCTGTAGCATTTCTCTTATTGTATGTGGATGACTTACTATTGATGGGAAATGATATAGAATTCTTGGAAAGTATAAAGGCCTATTTGAATAAGTGTTTTTCAATGAAGGACCTTGGAGAAGCTGCTTATATATTAGGCATCAAGATCTATAGAGATAGATCAAGACGCCTCATTGGTCTTTCACAGAGTACGTACCTTGACAAGATATTGAAGAAGTTCAATATGGATCAGTCCAAGAAGGGGTTCTTGCCTGTATTGGAAGGTGTGGAATTGAGCACGGCTCAATGCCCGACCACGGCAGAAGATAGAGAAAAGATGAGTGTCATCCCCTATGCCTCGGCCATAGGGTCTATTATGTATGCCATGTTGTGTACCAGACCTGATGTAAACCTTGCCGTAAGTTTGGTAGGAAGGTACCAAAGTAATCCCGGCATGGAACACTGGACAGCGGTCAAGAATATCCTGAAGTACCTCAAGAGGACTAAGGATATGTTTCTCGTTTATGGAGGTGACGAAGAGCTCGTCGTAAAGGGTTACGTCGACGCTAGCTTCGACACAGATCTGGATGACTCGAAGTCACAAACCGGATACGTGTATATTTTGAATGGAGGAGCAGTAAGCTGGTGCAGTTGCAAGCAAAGCGTCGTGGCGGGATCTACATGTGAAGCGGAGTACATGGCAGCCTCGGAGGCAGCACAGGAAGCAGTCTGGATGAAGGAGTTCATTACCGACCTAGGGGTGATTCCCAATGCGTCGGGCCCGATGACTCTCTTCTGTGACAACACTGGAGCTATTGCCCTTGCGAAGGAGCCCAGGTTTCACAGGAAGACCAGGCATATCAAGCGTCGCTTCAACTCCATTCGTGAAAGTGTTCAAAATGGAGATATAGATATTTGTAAAGTACATACGGACCTGAATGTAGCAGATCCGTTGACTAAACCTCTCCCTAGAGCAAAACATGATCAACACCAGGACGCAATGGGCGTTCGATTCATCACAATGTAACTAGATTATTGACTCTAGGGCAAGTGGGAGACTGTTGGAAATATGCCCTAGAGGCAATAATAAATGGTTATTATTATATTTCTTTGTTCATGGTAATTGTCTATAGTTCATGCTATAATTGTGTTATCCGGAAATCATAATGCATGTGTGAATACATAGACCACAACGTGTCCCTAGTAAGCCTCTAGTTGACTAGCTCGTTGATCAACAGATAGTCATGGTTTCCTGACTATGGACATTGGATGTCATTGATAACGGGATCACGTCATTAGGAGAATGATGTGATAGACAAGACCCAATCCTAAGCGTAGCTCAAAGATCGTGTAGTTCGTTTGCTAGAGCTTTTCCAATGTCAAGTATCTTTTCCTTAGACCATGAGATCGTGCAACTCCCGGATACCGTAGGAGTACTTTGGGTGTGCCAAACGTCACAACGTAACTGGGTGACTATAAAGGTACACTACGGGTATCTCCGAAAGTGTCTGTTGGGTTGGCACGGATCGAGACTGGGATTTGTCACTCCGTATGACGGAGAGGTATCTCTGGGCCCACTCGGTAATGCATCATCATAATGAGCTCAATGTGACTAAGGAGTTAGTCATGGGATCATGCATTGCGGTACGAGTAAAGAGACTTGCCGGTAACGAGATTGAACAACGTATTGGGATACCGACGATCGAATCTCGGGCAAGTAACATACCGATTGACAAAGGGAATTGTATACGGGATTGATTGAATCCTCGACATCGTGGTTCATCCGATGAGATCATCGTGGAACATGTGGGAGCCAACATGGGTATCCAGATCCCGCTGTTGGTTATTGACCGGAGAGGCGTCTCGGTCATGTCTGCATGTCTCCCGAACCCGTAGGGTCTACACACTTAAGGTTCGGTGACGCTAGGGTTGTAGAGATATGAGTATGCGGAAACCCGAAAGTTGTTCGGAGTCCCGGATGAGATCCCGGACGTCACGAGGAGTTCCGGAATGGTCCGGAGGTGAAGAATTATATATAGGAAGTCCAGTTTCGGCCACCGGGAAAGTTTCGGGGGTTATCGGTATTGTACCGGGACCACCGGAAGGGTCCCGGGGGTCCACCGGGTGGGGCCACCTATCCCGGAGGGCCCCATGGGCTGAAGTAGGAAGGGAACCAGCCCTTAGTGGGCTGGTGCGCCCCCCATGGGCCTCCCCCCTGCGCCTAGGGTTGGAAACCCTAGGGTGGGGGGGCGCCCCACTTGCCTTGAGGGGCAAGTCTCCCCCCTGGCCGCCGCCCCCCCCCCCCCCCCATGCAGATGGGTCTTGGCCGGCGCCCCCCTTCCCAGGGGGCCTATATAAAGGGGGAGTGGAGGGAGGGCAGCAATACAACAGCCTTGGGCGCCTCCCTCCTCCCCTGCAACACCTCTCCCTCTCGTAGAAGCTCGGCGAAGCCCTGCCGAGATCCCGCTACATCCACCACCACGCCGTCGTGCTGCTGGATCACCATCAACCTCTCCTTCCCCCTTGCTGGATCAAGAAGGAGGAGACGTCGCTGCTCCGTACGTGTGTTGAACGCGGAGGTGCCGTCCGTTCGGCACTCGGTCATCGGTGATTTGGATCACGGCGAGTACGACTCCATCAACCTCGTTCATTGGAACGCTTCCGCTCGCGATCTACAAGGGTATGTAGATGCACTCCTTTCCCCTCATTGCTAGTATACTCCATAGATGGATCTTGGTGAGCGTAGGAAAATTTTAAAATTCTGCTACGATCCCCAACAGGCGTATCATAGGTGCTTTGGGTCCAATGAGTGGATGACGTCTGTCCCAACGGTGAGCCGACACGTGTTTCCTCCAGCCAATGATGATTTTACACGTGGAAAATCCCCATTGGTCGGGGCTGTTAACGGGTTATCGGATCCAAAACCGGACCCGATAGCTTAACGGTGTTCTGTTACGGTGGATGCCACGTGTCGGTCACCCTTGACGAAAGCACTTCTGTGACGCGCGATTTATCGCCATGGAAGTGGACACTTCCGTGATGATAATTTTGGTAATGTCATGGAACACTTCTACGACAGCACAGGTATGACTATCTTGATTCTGTCATAAATTTGTCATGGATGTACATGCATGACAGAAAACGTGACCTACTGTGACAAACACGTATCATCATGGAAGTGTATTTTTTTTGTAGTGCTATATTGAAGCGGCTGAACCCCTCGCGCTATGGAGGTCGCCATCACCTCGACCATTGTTAATCCAGACTAGGCGAGTGTCTTTATCTTGCCCATGAGCTGACGAACGTCCGCACTGTCATCCTCCTCAAGGCTCCGGGGACGCCAACTATGGCGTTTCTTTAGCGGAATGCTTGCAAATTCAGGGAGACCCTTTCGAACCGGGTCGGGAAGAGCGACGTCCTCGATGTAGAACCATTCAGAAGGCCATTCTTCGGATGCCTTCCTTGGTGTGCCGGACAGGTATCCGGTATTGGTGATGGGCCACACTTCGGCTCCGCCCACTTCATATATTGGCCCCTCATGGTTACGCGGGATAAGACAACAATTTTCTCCATCAAAATGGGCTTCAACACCCAAAAATAACTTGCATAAGGCAACATAACCTGCGATGTGCAGGATAGAGGCGGGGTGAAGTTGTGCAGCTGGAGGCCATAATATTCCAGAAGCCGTCGGAGGAACGTATGGACTAGAAATCCGACGCCTCTTAGCAGATAGGGGACGAAGCACACTCGCTCCCCCCGGATGGATTGGGAAAGTCCTCCGCCTGAGTCACGCCATTGAAGGAGGCCGACCCTGCTCGAACAGGGACCATATCCGTGGGAGGAAGAAATCCCTGCGTTTGCAACTTTGCTAATTGACTGTGAGACACAGAACACTTCTCCCACTCGCTTCTCTTTGGGCTGGAACGGGGGGAAGAGTTGGGAATGCTAGCCATGTTGGAATTGTTTCTCTAGCAGTCTCCGGGGATTTTCTTGGTGTCGTGTCGCATGGATCTAAGATCCAATATCTTTAAATAGGCGCTCTGCCTCGCAGGGACAGGGTATTATTTGCAAAAATACCTTGACCTTCCGCATTCGCTCGACACGTGGAGGACGAAGTTATTGGCACACAGAAGCCGAGGAGAGCGATATTGGATCAACGGACAAATATATTACTTGGAGAAGGAACCCGCCTTGCAACGCCGAAGACAATCTGCACGCCGAACACCTCATCATTGAAGCCTAGTTCAGGGTCTACTCAGGGAGTCCTGGACTAAGGGGTCCTCGGGCGTCCTGCCTGTTATCCATGGGCCGGACTGATGGGCTGTGAAGACATGAAGACCGAAGATTGTACCCGTGTCCGGATTGGAGTCTACTTGGCGTGGAAGGCAAGCTTGGCAACCGACTATGTAGATTCCCTTTGATGTAACCGACTCTATGTAAACCCTAGATTCCCCCCGGTGTATATATAAACCGGAGGGGTTAGTCCGGAAAGGACACATTACCATATTCACATAGGCTAGACTTCTAGGGTTTAGCCATTACGATCTCGTGGTAGATCAACTCTTGTAATACTCATATTCATCAAGATCAATCAAGTAGGAAGTAGGGTATTACCTCCATAGAGAGGGCCCGAACCTAGGTAAACATCGTGTCCCCCGTCTCCTGTTACCATCGATCCTAGACGCATAGTTCGGGACACCCTACCTAAGATCCGCCAGTTTTGACACCGACAGGCACACCGAGAGATCTAGTAGTAAAAAGGTTCATGCGGTAGAAGAGATTAATGTTTTGAGTGGAAAGATGGATGAACTTATGAAGTTGTTTGCTAATAAGAGTGTTTCTTCTGATCCTAATGATATGCCTTTGTCTACTTTGATTGAGAATAATAATGAATCTATGGATGTGAATTTTGTTGGTAGGAACAATTTTGGTAACACCACGTATAGAGGAAACTTTAATCCTAGGCCGTTTCCTAGTAATTCATCTAATAATTATGGTAATTCCTACAACAACTCTTATGGAAATTTTAATAAGATGCCCTCTGATTTTGAGACTAGTGTTAAAGAATTTATGATTTCGCAAAAGAATTTCAATGCTTTGCTTGACGAAAAATTGCCTAAGATTGATGAATTGGCTAGGAACATGGATATAATTTCTCTTGATGTTGATTCTTTGAAACTTAGATATATTCCACCTAAGCACGATATCAATGAGTCTCTCAAAGCTATGAGAATTTCCATTGATGAGTGCAAAGAAAGAACCGCTCGGATGCGTGCAAAAAAAGATTGCTTTATGAAAGCGTGTTCTTCTAGTTTCCATGATGATAAGGATGAAGATCTAAAAGTGATTGATGTGTATCCTATTAAATCTTTGTTTTCCAATATGCATCTTGATAATGATGGGACTGGAGATGAGTCAACTTTAGTTAAAAGGCGTCCCAATGATTCGGAGTTTTTAGATTTTGATGCCAAAGTTGGTAAAAGTGGGATTGAAGAGGTCAAAACTTGACATAGCAATGAATCCACTATTTTGGATTTCAAGGAATTTAATTATGATAATTGTTCGTTGATAGATTCTATTTCCTTGTTGCAATCCATGCTAAATTCTCCTCATGCTTATAGTCAAAATAAGGCTTTTACTAAACATATCATTGATGCTTTAATGCAATCTTATGAAGAAAAACTTGAATTAGAAGTTTCTATCCCTAGGAAACTTCATGATGAGTGGGAACCTACTATTAAAATTAAAATTAAAGATCATGAATGCTATGCTTTGTGTGATTTGGGTGCTAGTGTTTCCACGATTCCAAAAACTTTGTGTGATGTGTTAGGTTTCCGTGAATTTGATGATTGTTCTTTAAACTTGCATCTTGCGGATTCCCCCATTAAGAAACCTATGGGAAGGATTAATGATGTTCTTATTGTTGCAAATAGGAATTATGTGGCGGTCGATTTCATTGTTCTTGATATAGATTGCAATCCTACATGTCCTATTATTCTTGGTAGACCTTTCCTTAGAACGATTGGTGCAATTATTGATATGAAGGAAGGGAATATTAGATTCCAATTTCCATTAAGGAAAGGCATGGAACACTTTCCTAGGAATAAAATTAAATTACCCTATGAATCTATTATGAGAGCCACTTATGGATTGCATACCAAAGATGATAATACCTAGATCTATTCTTGCCTTTATGCCTAGCTCGGGGCGTTAAACGATAGCGCTTGTTGGGAGGCAACCCAATTTCATTTAGGTTTCTTGCTTTTTATTTCTGTTTAGTAATAAATAATTGATCTAGCCTCTGGTTAGATGTGGTTTTATGTTTTAATTAGTGTTTGTGCCAAGTAAAACCTATAGGATCTTCTTGGATGATAGTTATTTGATCTTGCTGAAAAAGTTAGAAACTTTCTGCTCACGAAAACAATTGTTAAAAATCACCAGAACGTGATAAATACTGATTCCAATTGCAGTAGATCAATAAACAAATTATTTAGGTCTTCCTATTTGGGTAGAATTTTTTAGTTACAGAAAGTTTGCGTTTGATATAGAATACTACAGACTGTTCTGTTTTTGACAGATTCTGTTTTTCGTGTGTTGTTTGCTTATTTTGATGAATCCATGGCTAGTATCGGGGCATATGAACCATAGAGAAGTTGGAATAAAATAGTTTTAACACCAATATAATTAAATAATGAGTTCATTACAGTACCTTAAAGCGGTGGTTTGTTTTATTTCGCTAACGGAGCTCATGAGATTTTCGGTTGAGTTTTGTGTTGTGAAGTTTTCAAGTTTTGGGTAAAGATTTGATGGATTATGGAATAAGGAGTTGCAAGAGCCTAAGTTTGGGGATGCCCAAGGCACCCCAAGGTAAAATTCAAGGACAACCAAAAGCCTAAGCTTGGGGATGCCCCGGAAGGCATCCCCTCTTTCGTCTTCGTCCATCGATAACTTTACTTGGCTATATTTTTATTCACAACATGATATGTGTTTTGCTTGGAGCGTCTTTGTTTTTTAGTTTACCACAATCATCCTTGCTGTACACACCTTTTGGGAGAGACACACATGAATCAGAATTAATTAGAATACTCTATGTGCTTCACTTATATCTTTTGAGCTAGATAATTTTGCTCTAGTGCTTCACTTATATAGTTTTAGAACACGGTGGTGGTTCTATTTATAGAAATTATTGATCTCCCATGCTTCACTTAAATTATTTTGAGAGTCCTTTAGAACAGCATGGTAATTTGCTTTGGCTATAAAATTAGTCCTAATATGATAGGCCTCCAAGATGGATATAATAAAAACTTTCATATAAAGTGCATTGAATACTATGAGAAGTTTGATACTTGATGATTGTTTTGAGATATGAAGGTGGTGATATTAAAGTTGTGCTAGTTGAGTAATTGTGAATTTGATAAATATTTGTGTTGAAGTTTGCAAGTCTCGTAGCATGCACGTATGGTAACCGTTGTGTAACAAATTTGAAACATGAGGTGTTCTTTGATTGTCATCCTTATGAGTGGCGGTCGGGGACGAGCGATGGTCTTTTCCTACCGATCTATCCCCCTAGGAGCATGCGCGTAGTGCTTGGTTTTTGATGACTTGTAGATTTTTGCAATAAGTATGTGAGTTCTTTATGACTAATGTTGAGTCCATGGATCAGACGCACTCTCACCCTTCCATCATTGCTAGCCTCTTCGGTACCGTGCATTGCCCTTCCTCACCTTGAGAATTGGTGCAAACTTCGCCGGTGCATCCAACCCCCATGATATGATACGCTCTATCACACATAAACCTCCTTATATCTTCCTCAAAACAGCCACCATACCTACCTATTATGGCATTTCCATAGCCATTCCGAGATATATTGCCATGCAACTTTCCATCGTTTCATTTATTATGGCATGCTTCATCATTGTCATATTGCCTTGCATGATCATGTAGTTGACATCGTATTTGTGGCAAAGCCACCATGCATAATTCATCATACATGTCACTCTTGATTCATTGCCCATCCCGGTACACCACCGGAGGCATCCATGTAGAGTCATATTTTGTTCTAAGTATCGAGTTGTAATCTTTGAGTTGTAAATAAATAGAAGTGTGATGATCATCATTATTAGAGCATTGTCCCAAATAAAAAAGAAAGGCCAAATAAAAAAAGAACGGCCCAAAAAATAAATAAAAATAAAAGGGACAATGTTACTATGCTTTTCCACACTTGTGCTTCAAAGTAGCACCATGATCTTCATGATAGAGAGTCTCTTATTTTGTCACTTTCATATACTAGTGGGAATTTTTCATTATAAGAACTTGGCTTGTATATTCCAACGATGGGCTTCCTCAAATGCCCTACGTCTTTGTGAGCAAGCAAGTTGGATGCACACCCACTTAGTTTCTTTTGTTGAGCTTTCATACATTTATAGCTCTAGTGCATCCGTTGCATGGCAATCCCTACTCCTTGCATTGACATCAATTGATGGGCATCTCCCTAGCCCGTTGATTAGCCGCATCAATGTGAGACTTTCTCCTTTTTTTTGTCTTCTCCACATAACCCCCATCATTATATTCTATTCCACCCATAGTGTTATATCCATGGCTCACGCTCATGTATTGCGTGAAGGTGGAAATTTTTTAAGATTACTAAATTATGAAACAATTGCTTGGCTTGTCATCGGGGTTGTGCATGATGAGAGCATTCTTGTGTGACGAAAATGGAGCATGACCAAACTATATGATTTTGTAGGGATGAACTTTCTTTGGCCATGTTATTTTGAGAAGACATAATTGCTTAGTTAGTATGCTTGAAGTATTATCATTTTTATGTCAATATTAAACTTTTATCTTGAATCTTTCGGATCTGAACATTCATGCCACAATAAAGAAAATTACATTGAAAATTATGTTAGGAAGCATTCCACATCTCATTTACCTACTCGAGGACGAGCAGGAATTAAGCTTGGGGATGCTTGATACGTCTCCAACGTATCTATAATTTTTTATTGTTCCATGCTATTATATTATCTGTTTTGGATGTTTAATGGGCTTTATTATACACTTTTATATTATTTTTTGGACTAACCTACTAACCAAAGGCCCAGTGCAAATTGTTGTTTTTGCCTATTTCAGTGTTTCGCAGAAAAGGATAATCAAACGAAATCCAAACGGAATGAAACCTTCGGGAGAGTTATTTTTGGAACAAACGTGATCCAGGAGACTTGGAGTGGATGTCAAGGAAGCAATGAGGCGGCCACGAGGCAGGGAGGCACGCCCAGGGGGATAGGTGCGCCCCCCAACCTCATGGGCCCCTCGCGGCTCCACCGACCTACTTCTTTCGCCTATATATACTCATATACCCCGAAAACATCTGAGAGCACCACGAAACCCTATTTCCACCGCCGCAACCTTCTATACCCGTGAGATCCCATCTTGGGGCCTTTTCCGGCGCTCCGCCGGAGGGGGAATCGATCACGGAGGGCTTCTACATCAACACCATAGCCTCTTTGATGATGTGTGAGTAGTTTACCACAGACCTTCGGGTCCATAGTTATTAGCTAGATGGCTTCTTCTCTCTCTTTGGATCTCAATACAAAGTTCTCCTTGATTCTCTTGGAGATCTATTCGATGTAATTCTTTTTGCAGTGTGTTTGTCGAGATCCGATGAATTGTGGGTTTATGATCAAGATTATCTATGAACAATATTTGGTTCTTCTCTGAATTCTTATATGTATGATTTGATATCTTTGCAAGTCTCTTTGAATTATCATTTTGGTGGCCTACTAGATTGATCTTTATTGCAATGGGAGAAGTGCTTAGCTTTGGGTTCAATCTTGCGGTGTCCTTTCCCAGTGACGGCAGGGGCAGCAAGGCACGTATTGTATTGTTGCCATCGAGGATAAATAGATGGGGTTTATATCATATTGCTTGAGTTTATCCCTCTACGTCATGTCATCTTGCCTAATGCATTACTCTGTTCTTATGAACTTAATACTCTAGATGCATGCTGGATAGCGGTCGATGTGTGTGACATCCTGATTTTTGGCCCTTTCTTTTTCTTTTGTTTTTCTGAGGTTTTTGCTTGAGTTTTCTTTTTCCGTGGCTTTGTGGTCTGGAAACTGAAGAAGATGCCCTCTTCTTTGTTTCTAGAGTGGCTTGTCATTCCCAAATCCTTACCTAGACCCTGTCATTTTCATCCTAGCCCAAATCCCAATATTCTTTTTATTGGGAATATTCCTTTTCTATTAAAGGAATAACTCAAATTGCCCTAGGTTGTGAAGCAACCTTTATTTCCATCACTCCTAAAATTCCCAAATAATTCTCATAAATTTTTTGGGTCATATATTTCTCAAATATGGCAAAATATTTCATTTGTCATGTTTATCATCATGCTCAAATAATTCATTTCCTATTCTACCCTAAATGGCACATTGTGAATCAAGTGCTATTTTCCTTTTCCCAATTGACATCAAACTCCTTGGACACCTTTTCCTGTCCATATAATTGCCACATGCCAAAATGCAACCTCATTTGCCTAGTAATTATTTAATTATGATTTTCCAAAGTTTCTATCCAGAAAGAAGCTTTGTGAAGGAGGTGCAAGCTAGGCATATCCAAATGAGCTGCCATTTTGCATGATCCCTCATATCATCATATCATAGCCCTCCACCAAAGTAGAGCTCATGTCATGCCTCCATGTGAGCTCATCTTCAATTCTTTGATTCTGTCCAAAATATCAGTTTGTGAAGCAAGTATATTTTATATTGCTCCATTATGGCTGCCAAGTTTTCTAGGCCTTCTATTATCCATATAACTTACCTCCCCCCATTTTGGGCATGGTTCATAAAGCCATTATTCCTCTAGAATTTTTGCAAGTTTCTGTCCAGAATGAAGATTTGTGAAGCAAGTGCCACTATGGTATTTCCAAATGGCATGAAACTTTTACAGCGGCTTCATATCACCAAATAACCCTGCCATGTTCATTTTCAGCTCAATCCATCACTCTATGTGAGTGCTTCTTCCTGATCTTGTTTCTGGACCAATTTATGTAGTTGTTAAGCAACTGTAATAATCATTGAGCCAAACCCCTCCATAATTACCAGGACTATAGTACTTCCTAACCTAAATCTACCAGACAACTCGTTTGCCTCTAATCTCACCTCAGTTGATCACTGTTTCATGATCAAGTTTACTGTAGTAAACTTTAGAGGGTGATTACCATTTAACCAGAGCGCTTTTAACCAAACTACCACCGCTGTAGGAACCTCCCCTGGATGAACTTGCCACTAGACAACATGCTCCAGCTCATTTCCCCCGCTACATGCCAGTGCACGCGGTGACCGCGTTCATGGCAAGCTTGTGCGCGCGCTCTGCTGCCGTTGGCCGCGCCAAGGATGGATTCTTGCTTGGGCCCCTCCTCCTCTCGTCGCCTCCGCGCGCGTGACTGTGTCCAACGTCTTCCTCTCGTCACCGTCATTCCCCTGGACCCCTCTCCCCCTCCGGTAGCTTGCTCACCGACGCAAACCGCCATGTGCCCACGGGCGCACAGTGTCCGTTTGGATCTGTGCGTGCCCTGACCGCTTCCTCCCCGTGCTCCATCTTCGCCTCTGCCCCGTGAGGACCTCAACTGTGTCTCCCTCGTCACCTGCCCCCGAGTTGATGCACGCGCACATGCGTCCGCGGCGCCGGCCACGCTTCTGCGGCGACGCCAGCTCGCCTCCTCCTCCCTTGCCTATATAAGGCTGCCCCGAGCGTGTTTCTCCTCACTAATCGACCTCATGCACTCCTCTTCCCCTCCCCGTCCACATCCCCGAGTCCCAGAGTTCCTCCTTGCCACCCATTTCCGCCTCGGTCGTCGCCGGTTGCCGGCTACATTGGCACAAGCCCAAGCCCCTCCCTCTCTTCCTCCACCACCTCGGCCCTCCCCTAGTACTCTATAGCCACTCCCGCGCTTCCTTTCCCTCCCCGGTGGCTCTGTTCTTTGAGTTCGCCAGAGCCCAAAGGCTTCGTCCGCCGGCGCCCGTGTTGCCATCGCCCTGGTCCACCCCGCCATCCGTGTATGGGCCCTGGAGATGCGCCGGAGTCCGCTGAGCCCGTCCATGTGCGGAGCCTCGCCGGAGATGCCCTGTAGCTCCGGCAGGCCTCGTCGGGGTCGGCTCTGCCTCGGCTAGGCGCGGGCGCGAGCGAGGAGAAGAAGGAGACGACGACCCCCCTGCTAGCCGGCCACGGATCCCGCGCGTCAGCCCCTCAACCGTTTACCCCGCCATCCACATCAGATAAGTGGAAACGCGTTTCGTCTAAATACGTTTCCGTTTGTGAAAGTGTATTTCTGTCTTAGTTCGGTGGCAAATGCGTTTTCTTTATGAGAAAGCGTATTCTCATTTAACTACAGCTAGAAATACGTTTTCTCTGCTGTGAAAGCGTATTTTCTGAGAATGCGTTTTTTGTTTTTCAGCTCAGGGGCCTGTTTGTAGAGTTATTTTTATAGATTGGTCCATGAACTTCGCCGGGCGATAACTTTTCGCTCGCAACTCCGTTTGAGGTGAATCCAAAGCCCACGTCTTCGTTTCGTCGAGCCCGTTCTGTTGGTTACCTTTTCACCATGTTTTGCCATTCTGAAAATGACCATTTTTTCCTTGCGCTTAATCAGCCCCCTCCGAGAGAGAACATTTTCCGGCAATTCTTTCCGCGAGCTTCTCGCACTTCTTCCCGGTGATTTCTTCCACAGGCAAGCCACACCCTCCATTTGCATGATTGCAATGCAGTGACATGTCTTCTTTATTTAAACTTGTTTAAAATATTGTTCTATCTACTTGTGATTTGTTCACGGCATTTCTCAGAGTATTGTTTTGATCTTGCTATTGCCATAATATTGCTTGGAGTTCTAGGACTTATATTTTGATGATTATGTGGATGACATGTGCCTTTGGATTCTTAGTGGCTATTATGATTATTTCCATGATGGTATCTGTTATTATATTTTGGAGTATTACTTTGGATATCATGCTACCTTTGGATTCTTAGTGGTTAGTATGATTATTTTCATGATGCTAGTTGATGTTCTATTGCTCGGAGTATTATTTTCAGAGATGATGTTTACATGTGGATCTTAGCTTAATAGCTTTATTCTTGTTATTGGAGTAGTAGGATTATGGTTTTCGGATTCATCATGACAGTATTGTTGTGCTACCCTTGGAGTATTTTGAGATGATGATATTATGCTTGGATTATTTGTTGGATATCGCTATGACTTGGATTCTAGTTTGATAGTTGATATCGGAGTATCAGTTATCATAGTTATATTTTTCGGGATAAATTTCGTCATTAAGGTGATCAGGTGCTGCCGAACCGGGCTTTCTCCAGTGCAACCACATTTGCCTTTATGGGAAGGCCCTAATGCGATGCTATTGTCATGCCTCTCGCCGGTGCCTCCAACGAGGGAAGGTTATGGGCGTGCGGTACCCTGGCCCGGTAAGCAGACATAACCTTGTGTGCCCGTAGTTGGTATTGAGAGCTCTTGTCCCCGTTTGGGACGGTTTATTGTTTTGGCCATGACGGTAGTCGTTGTGTCTTTGGTAGACACGGGGCCACCCAGGACTAGCCTAGTGGGGAGTGAGTCAGAGTGGCCGGGAGAGTGTCATGGCAGTAGATCGGTTTTGTCGGAATGCCGTTGGTCCACCTGAATGGGAGTGCGAGGCCATGGATTCCGTGGTGTGGGTAAAGTGCGCTACATCTACAGAGTGTGTGTTTGTTTAAACTATCGATAGCCGCATCCTCAGTCATGGGCATAAGTTCGTACTAGGTCACACCGTTCGATCAACACTCACATGACGGAATGACTTATAGGTGATTTATATGTTGATATTTTGAGCAGTACAGATTGGCAGGATGTTGATGATGATGTTGGAGACCAAGTGTTGGTCATGGTAGTGATCGCCGGAAAGATAACAGTTTGAGACCAAGTGTTGGTCATGGTAGTGATCGCCGGAAAGATCACCGTTTGGTTTTGATCACGAGGTGATCGAGATGGTGTATTGCTTGGCCGGTTAGCCAAGAGAGATATGGTTATGGAGAGCTGAGATGGTGATTTATCAGTATTGTATTAGTTCATACCATGCTTAGTAGTTGCTATCGTATCATGGTAGATGTTAATTTAATTAACCTGCTTAATGCTATGTTATTGTCTTGCCTTGATGTTTATGGTTGTTGTGAGCTTGCAAGTACATTCAATGTACTGACCTGGCGTGTCATGCCAGTTTGCAGGTCATGCCGGATTTGATTGCTTGCTTGTCGTGGTTTCCGTTCATTCGAGCTAGATCGTGTCCCAGCCAGAGTCCCTGCGGAGTGGAGTTCACCACCTTCGTCGTTGTTCCGCTGCTAGAAGTATTCTGCTGCTACAAGTTGTTTCGCTGCTAACATAGAGCAAGTGTAGTATCGCAGGCGTAGTGTCACCATGCTGATGTGCTTCTTTGTAACATCAGACACTTGTATTATTATTCTTGTAATAAGAGCTGATTTGTTCTATGTCAAGAAGTGCCGTATTCCAGAGACTTCTCCTTGATCTCTGGGCTGGAATATGGGGCATTCCGGTTTCTCTGAGCCGGGGTGCCACAGGCTTGGTATCAGAGCAGGTCTGGCTGTAGTATGCCCTAGCCCGCGCGAACGTTAGAAAGTGGTAGTATAGACCCCAGTTGGTTTGTTGCACTTGATTGTTGCATTTGTTTGTCGCATAGCATGCATATAGATTATTATTTTGTCACTAACAGATAATCTTGTGAGTGTAGGTGGCATCGTTTTCGGTCCACGGCCTGCACCCTCCTTCTTAGCATGTCTACTCTTTGGTGTTCGGCGTCATCTCTGTCTCAGCAGAGAGATGACCTGGTACCGAGAGTTCCAGACACCATTTGCAGGAGTTATGCTCAGGTATCGCGTATATTTTTCCGCCACCCACCCATATTATTTCGGTGATATACTTGTTTCTATCTCGAATCATGCCACCCATCTCATCCCTCCGGCAACCCTTACTGATCTTGGTTATCAGAAAAGGGCAATGCCAGCAAGCCTTGTTTTTCCACTGCTACCACTACAAAAAAATACACTTCCGTGATGATACGTGTTTGTCACAGTAGGTCGCGTTTTTTGTCATGCATGTACATCCATGACAAATTTATGACAGAATCAAGATAGTCATACCTGTGGTGTCGTAGAAGTGTTCCATGACATTACCAAAATTATCATCACGCAAGTGTCCACTTCCATGACGATAAATCGCGCGTCACAGAAGTGCTTTCGTCAAGGGTGACCAACACGTGGCATCCACCGTAACGGAACGCCGTTAAGCTATCGGGTCGGGTTTTGGATCCGATAACCCGTTAACAGCCATGACCAATGGGGATTTTCCATGTGTAAAATCATCATTGGCTGGAGGAAACACGTGTCGGCTCATCGTTGGGACAGATGTCATCCACTCATTGGACAGAAGGCGCCTATGATACGTCAACACGTGGCACGGCCCATCAAGTTTAAATGGGCCGGCCCAACTAAAGGCCCATAAGATTTTGCGGACCATAATGGGCCGGCCCAGCTAAAGGCCAGCGAGATTTTGCGGACCATAATGGGATGGCCCAGCTAAAGGCCCACAAGATTTCGCGGGCCATAATGGGCCGGCCCAGGTAAAGGCCCACAAGATTTTTGTGTGCCATAATGGGCCGGCCCAGGTAAAGGCCCACAAAATTATTGCGGATCATAATGGGCCGGCCCAGCTAAAGGTCCATGAGATTTCACCGACACTAATGGGCCGGCCTAGCTGTAGGCCCACAAGATTTTGAGGACCCTAGTAGGCCGGCCCATTAACTGGCTGCCATGTTTTGGGCCAAATGCCGACCCATATTTGATCCGGTCCGTTAATGGCCTGCCACGTTCCGGGCCTAATAATGGCCCATATGAGATCCGTCCCGTTAAAAGCCTCCACGTTCTGGGCCAAATCACGGCCTAGATCAGGTCCGGCCCTTTAAGAGGCTTTGGCCTCAATTATGGCCCATATCAGATTGGGCCCGTTAACTGGACGCTATGCTTTTGGGCCCACTTGCTAAAGGCCCATTTAGTAATTCGGCCTGATATTAGTTTTGGCCTATTAAGGGCCCGTTTAACATTTCGGCCCTATATTAATTTCGGCCTGTTAAAAGCCAGTCATATAGTTGGGCCTAACTACGGTCCGGTTTGCATTCAGCCTGCTCGCAGCCGATATCTGATTGGGCCAAACAAGGACCGAGACAATTTTGGCATGTTAAAAGCCCGTGATTTGATTCGCACAATCATGGGGCAGGGTCCATTTCGGGCTGCTACCGGCCCGTGAGCTGTTCAGCACGTTTCAGGCCCAACCTACTTCTCAGCCTCCTAAAAGCCCATTGAGTTTTCTTGCGAAAAGAGGGCCGGGGGTTACTCGGCCTATTAAAGGCCATAATCTACAAGTGGGCCAGTTTGACGAGGGCCATGATGCGGATCATACATCGTGATTGCATGACGGCCCAATTATGTACCATAATTTTACGGTTTGGCTGGTTTACTGCGAAGACAGGATATATATATATAGTAAAATAACTGCAGCATCGTGAATAAGAAAAAACCTAGACTATACAATAAAGAAATTACGGCATATTACATCCACTGGGCATCAAAGTTCGCCACTATGATAATAAAGCACAAGCAGACAGCAGATTACATACACTAGGCATCAAAGATCGCCACCAGTGCAAATAAACACGCCGACAAAATAATATACAAAACCGACAGCAGTTCAATAGAGTTCAAGAAAGGTTAGCCCTGCTGGCGAGCTGCAGCACAACCACCTGAGCAAGATGATGAGACTGCGCCTGTTCAACACTTATATCTTCCTCACTCTGAGAGATAAACAAGCAGACAAATGACAAGTTTTGCACATAAAAGTATCAGTGCTGACAATTCATCACATTTCTTACTGACGAATAAAGTGACACAGTTTAAAATTGCATTAACACAATATGGTATTGTTCAGGTCAAGACATGGCAGGAAATGACATTGTGAAGGAGTTGGCAGCTTCACGACACCACTGGATTACAGATCAAGAACTCATAAGTATCAATGGTTAGTGTGCTGTCAATTTATCCCATTTCAGATTGGCAAATAAAGAGACGGTTTAAATAATAGTAGAATGATATGACATTGTTCATAGTTAAGACATTGCAGAATATGATATTGTGTTGTAGTGGGTAGGTTCACCACACCACTGGATTACGGATGAAGAACAGAAGCATACATGCAGTGCAAAAGAAGATCACTTGCTCTGTATAGTTTAATTTACATGGTATGAAGAAGGAACTTGGTTGTACAACTGAAAACTTAAATTGAGAAGGACAAACTTTTGTTTATGAACTACATAATAAACTTTAAACATGCAATTTGATGCAAACACCAAAAATAAACAGTTGTTGTAGTCATGCCTAACCAAATATACACAACAAAGTTTGAAGGCTTGAGAAGGACAAACTTACATTACTGGTGAAGACAGGCTCTATAAAGCCCTTGTCCATGCTGATGGGGGGGCAATTCAAGAAGTTTACCACAGAATCTTCTTCATAAGCATTGCCTTTATTCTACATTTTGCTAAGAGTAAATATAGATGTGATAATATACGAAAAAATGGAGAATATTTAAGATAAGATGAAGAGTGATGCTACATAACCAAGTAGCTATAAATGTATGTGCAGCGATACAGGCAAAAGGCACAGCCAAGAGAAATGCACAGCTAAACTTCTTCAGTACCAACCTTATGGTAAGAGTAAATATAGATCTGATGTGTAGAAAATGGAGGGCAAAGGAAAATAAGCTGCAGAGTGATGGTACATTAACAACTACCTGTCAATATAAGTACTGATAAAGGACAACATGTACTTACAAGAACAATGCAGAGCTAAAAAAATCATCAGATAATTTGGAGCGAACAATTGATAAGCAAGCTATCATGCATACTGCTGTCACATAATGAACAAGGTATGTATGCAAGTACAGTGATACAGGACAACAGGTACTAACAAGAGCAAAGCAGCGGGGAGCATATTTGTGATATCCTGTCGTTCTTTTCAAACCGGAATTCTTCTTCGAGCAGATTTCCTGCAAAAAAGATCCGTAAGGCACATGCGGAAAAGTAGAAGTTCAAATTGTCATTTGATTTCATAGACAGTACCTCATCCTGGGAACGAGACCAGTGCATAACAAGGTTTTTCCATTCAATGTCTTCTAAATTTAGCACAGGAGACTTCACCGAAAATTCGTTTATAGACTTGCCATCAAAGTGTGATTTCCTCAGGTAACACCGATACTGCTGCAATGCTTCGTTGAAAAGCACAAGCAAGCTTTGCTCGTCATGACTATCCAGATTGACCCTCGCCTAATTACAACAATGTAATGTAAATCATTGATGTGTTCGATCAGCAGAAAACAGGAAAATAATAACCATGAATAATAGCACTTACACGTAAGTTGGACAGGAAGATGTGAAAATGGTGTTTGTCTTCACTATAATCTTCCCATGATGGGTATATATGCACGTAGTCCCTAACAACATTGAAAGCATTGTCTTTTAAACTGGGAATAAATGGAATGGGGTTCCAATCTGCAGGAATTGGCTGTCTCTGCAGTTGGGATAGGTCTTCGGCCGGTGGACTTGCTGTACTTTTTGCTGGAGTGGGATTTTTCTGTGGTACAGCTGGTGCTATGGCAAATGAAATCGGTATACCTTTTGCTGGAGTGCAGGTCCTGTGTGGTGGGGCTAGTGGTGTGGCCAGTGAAGTATGGGTACAGTCTGCTGGAGTCGGTCCTACGTTTAGTGTCACTGGTTGTACAGCCAATATAAGTGGGGCGCTGTCTGATTTCTCCGGCACCACCACGTTTTTCAAGGACTTTGCTGGTGCTCCTTCAGGTTCGGCAATCACCCTCTTCCTTTTTGATGTCTGATGCACAAGAACAACATTTGAGTGAAAAACATGGTATGATGACAGATGGAATATGTATTGATAATGGATGGGCATGGCATCTCGAGTTATATGATGAGTAAACTAAGCAGATGGCGGTGCAACAAAGTAGAAGAAATGCAAGACAACATATGCAAGATACGCGCAATCAATAAAACCTTGCCAAATTAGAACAGGCACCTTGATGGGTGAACAGGATAGGCCATCTGCCTTTGACTCCTCGAGGTTAGAATAGTCATTACGATGATATTCTGAACAAGAATCAACAGGTGGGGAGCGTATGAGTTTCATTGCTTCCAGAATGGCACTCAATGCCTTGGTGCTAATTTTGTAAGTCATTGCAGTGTTCCACAATATTCTTCTGATGCGCGGATTCTGATATTCACTGTAATTGCATATAATATCTGAGAACCATGAAAACATAAATAGTTGTGAGATTATCTTTGTAATGCAGATGATATTCTTATATAGGGGCGCCCCTGTAAACACTTGTGTGCTATCACTGGATTCTGATGAGAGAGCTCATGTGTGCTGTAATATGGTGCGTGCATTTATATAATCTGGCACAAGTACACAAAAAAATAGGCTCCAGAAGTAAGGATAGCTGGCAGATGATAGGTTCATAATATACTATATAGAGATTTTATTGCCAAACCATGATAACAAGACCACACAACAACTAGGCGGATCATAGTGTACATAACAGGGGTACACCATAACCACGATATATAAATCGGGAAAGTGGAACTGGCTTGAAAATACGGTGTTGTATTGCCGCTAGTAATTGAAAGCCTATCGATCACGTACAGGCCAGCTCTAGCAGCTGTTGACTGTAGATGTCCCTGCGCCCCTTCCTGACAAGGAACATATTGTACGTACTAAATACAGAATAAACAAAGAGGAACATGTTAAAGATCAGAAGAGGAAGCATATTCTTGAGGTTCCGCTTCATTGCATACAATGTTGGTTGCCCACTCATGATGAATCACAGCGCCCAAAGAAATGCAATTCCATGTTGTCTCTCTATATGTGGCAATTTTGAACAAGAGTCATTAGGATCATATTCTGAACAAGAATCAACAGGTGGGGAGCATATGAGTTTCATTGCATCCAGAATGGCACTCAATGCCTTGGTGCCAATTTCGTAAGTCATTGCAGTGTTTAGCTTCAAGAGTGGACAGCTGCTAGTGCGACACAAAGCAGCTACACAGATCATAGTGTAGATATAACAGGGAAAACCGTAAGCATCAGAGTAAAATCAGCAAAGTGGAACTTGCTGGAATATATGTGCTAGTATTGCCGGTACGGCTAGAAAGGCTTCGGATACCAGCTCTCTTCAAGTGAAGGTGCGGTACTGTTAATATCAGTGTTACGCTCAAAAGCGACACAGCTCCCCGCATTTCCTTGCTATTCTTAAAGGATTCAAGTGGGTAGGCCACTACAAATCCTATTCCTATGTTTACAAGATCCTACGAATCGAAGAGGCTCAAAGTGTCCATCACAACCGACCGTATAGACCTCTACACTGCAAATGTCCCTGCTCATCTTCAGTACAAGGAACATACTGTACTACTATCATACTCCCTCCGTTCCAAAATATAAGTCTTGGTAGAGATTTCCACTATGGATCACATACAGATGTATCCAGATACATTTTAGAGTGTAGATTCACTCATTTTGCTCCATATGTAGTCCATGGTGGAATCTATACAAAGACTTGTATTTAGGAACGGAGGGAGTACATATTAAAGAAGAACGGAAGAGGAACATGGTAAAGAAGAGCAAGCAGATTTTGGATAATAAAATGTTGGTTGCGCAGTGCCCACACATGATGAACCAGAGCGCATTAAGAATGCAACTCCTAGCTGTCTCTCGACCATTCCAGGCGGTTGGATGAAGATCCTACGTCTCCTAACCCATCTTCTTCCTCGTCTCCGATTCTTCCCATACAGAACATCGCACGGGCTGCCGGCCGGACCACCGGCCCCCGCCGCCTGTGTTCCTCCGCCACCCCCACCCCCACCCCCGCCAAAACCCCCACCCGCGTCGAGTTTTCTTCGTTCGGCGAGGCCCCACAACCACCCGAGCCCCTTCGTTCGCACCGGCGAACTCCGGCGAGCTCTGAAAAATCGACTGACCCAATTTTGAAATTTAGTCTACTGTGATTTAACTAGTGTGGAATATAAAAGGGGAAAACCATAAGCATTGGGAGTATAGTGTTGAGCGTGCCATGGCGGATCTAAAGGTGCAAACCGGACAAAGGCAACTTCGCAACCAAGACAAGAAATCAAAGTAAAGCAGTGGCGATCTATTTCCTTGCTGCGATAAATAAGTTGAGCAGATACGAAAGAGTACCGCCTCTGGTGCGGCGCCGTGTATGCATCTGCTGAGAATTTGACGGTGTTGCGGTAGCGATGGCTGTCGGCGGCGTGGAAGCAGATCTAGGAGGGTAGCCGGTGGCGGCGGGGCGCGGTGGACGAGACGGTCGTAGGAGCGGCGCCGGCAAGGTGGACGACGGCGGGGATGAAGCGAGAGGACGGGATGCAAGGATCTCGGTCCGAAGCCGTGGATGAGAGAGGTCGATCTCTTGTAATGGCCGGCGGCGTCGGGGTATCAGCTCCGGCATGGTGGAGGAGGACGGCGGTGGATGGGCTGGCGGACTGCGGTGGACGGAGGAGGGTGGGGTGGAGAGGGTGTTTTGGCGCCCACGGAGTACGAATGGGGAAAAGGGAGGTAGAGAGGAAGGGGGGAACCATGTATTCAGGGCACGCTTGTCTCAAATGCGAGGAAATTTACAAACTTAGCCCCCGTTTCAAATTTCTACTACATCACATCAACATTAGTCGGTCGGGGATAGGACGGTAATCTCGCATACACAGAATATTTGCCGACGAGAGTTTGTTTTTGGCGCCCACCATGTATGAATATGAATCGGGGATGGAGTCGATTTCTGCCGAGGACACACTGTGTTTTGGCGCCCACCGTGTATGAATCCGGGTGAGAGGCGTTACATCACGTTTGGGTGAAATTACAAACCTACCCCTATCGAAACCTATAGAAATCCAGCAGATAGGCTTTGCTTGGCAGGGATAGGCAGTAGTGATTTCCATCTCGCAGATTTTGGTTTCGGGCGATTACTGCGACTTTCCCCGCTTCGTTGAAATTTTGCAGAGTGCACGTTTACCGTGCCAACTCAATTCGAATCCCGTTTGTATTCTATTTTTTTGGGCGGGATCCATTTTCAATTGGAATTACATTCTATATACATCATTTTTTTATATATACTTTCAAAAGCACAACACCATTTATACATAAATATGGTTTACAAATGGCATGATCTCAGATTCATAAGGTTGTATCCATCAATTTGGATTTTCAAATATTTGAAACCACTTTATGTTGAAATCCAATGTATGCATTCCTCGCTAACTGTCTCCAATTAATGTGTGTTTCATGCGGTTTTTTTACTTCTCAAACATGTATAATGTGTTTCACACACGCAACATATAGTGTAATCCCATTTAGACATTAATTGCATATAAACCATGCATTGTTTGTAATTGAAGAATCTATGGATCACCAATATTGATAAACTATATAACATTACACGTGTGCCCAAATTCAAATGAATATGCATGTTTGATACACCAATTTGCGTTATGATATTATCGATGTCGTGATCTCCAGTTTAAATATTTGAATCCCCTTTAATCCAGATATTCGTCTCATATAGCTATCACTCATGCTTATATCGGACTATCTCTCTGGACCTATACGCGTTCATCGTCTCTCAGGTATCTCTCGTGCTACCTGTATGTCGACAATGATCTTTTATCTTCGTAACACCCTGACGGTACTCTCTCCCTCGACCTTCATCACTCTATCTCTCTCTCTAAGTATATCTCGCTCCCTGCTATGTGTCTCTAACTATGATTCTCCATGTGGAATCTCTTTCTCTCACACAAACACAAAACTTTGTCTCCCAGGGTCTCATTTCTCTCTACTATTCCCATGTGTGCCACTCGCACACCCCTCATACAGAGATGTCTTTCGCTCCTTAGATATGAGAACCTACGACTCTTCCTCTTCAATGTCTCTTTCTCACACACAAACACAAACTCTGTCTCCTAGGGTCTCATATTTCTCCATTGTTCTCTTGTATGTCGCTCACACACACCCTCTCTCCCTAGAGATATCTTGCGTTCCCTCGTATGTCTCTCTAGTTATCACTCTCGTTGTGAAATATCTTTCTCTCTCGCAAACACAAAACTCTGTCTCTCTGGATCTCATTTCTCTCTGATATCTGTTTGTATGTGACTCACATGCACCCTCTCTCTATCTCTCTCACACCCACACACATAACCCAGCCTTCTGATCCACTCGACTCCTATCTCTAACGCACACTAGCTAGCATCTTTATCTTTCTATTTATCTGTTTCTCCATCAACCTTCTTTCTCGCCCTCACTCTTGATTCCTATCACGCACACTACATATGTTTCTCTCTACATGCAGTCAAGTGCCCTCTCACACACATATATAACTTCACCCTTTGAACCACCCGACGGTCATCTCCAACACCCAAACTAGCGGATGTCCCTCTAGCTAGCATCTCCATCTCTGTATCTATCTGTAGTTTCTCCGTCAACATTTCTTTCTCGCATGGAGTCTTGCTTCCTATCACCCACACTATATATGTCTCTCCATACATATGCATTTATAGGTTGGTCTCTTTTGCACAATCGTTGCGCCTCACTCCCTCTGTTCGCCATAGATGCATGCTCCAGCCCACGCCACTATCTCTTAAAGACAAAAACACATGCTCAATTGTCGGGCCTTCTTCCCTGCATTCTCACATGCATGCATATTGTCATACCGATCCGTCTCGCCCATGTCGTTGATCTTATGACTTCTGTCTTCTTTCTTTTATCTCGATCATGCGCGCGCACACACACACACATCCCACGTATACATGTATACCTCTAACACATGCACGTTCAAGGTCTCTATGTCTCCATACGTAGTTAATTACCCTCAATTCTAACGCCACACCGAATCGTTCTCCTCTTTTGTGCACATAACTTCCGCCTGGATGGGTAAAACACACACTCACACTTAACAATCTCCTTCTAGCTACCCCCCTCCCCCCGCCTCTCACTCTTCCCCTATATCCCCGAAACCAATAAGACCATCCCTTTGTTTAATTCCCGCCTACATGCACCATCGATATATAGTAGTCTTCCTCGGTGTCTCTCGAACAAACACGTTCTCTCGATGTCGACTCCTCTCACGCACACACACCTTCTCTTCCCTCTCTACGGGCATTTTCTCTCTCGCACCCCATCGTTGGTGGCCTCCGCCATACACATCACCTCTCTATGATGAAGCCATGCACACTTAAATTACATCCGCCACAGAGGACCCCGCGACACACACACACGCACACACACACACACACACACACGCACGCACCCCCCCCACACACACTAAGACTCCATCTCTCTCTCTCTCTCTCTCTCACACACACACACACACGCACGCACGCACGCACACCCCCCCCACACACACACCAAGACTCCATCTCTCTCTCTCACACACACACACAAACTAAGACTCCATCTCTCTCTCCTCTCTCTCTCTCTCACACACACACACCCCACACACACACTAAGACTCCATCTCACACACACATGCTCTAGGTGGAGCATTTGTTCCTACCACCCTTCATCCAACCTTACCCGTATGATAAACAATCACCTTTATTTACTTGCATAACATGGACAAATTCCACTTTACTTTAGTAGTCAGCAAACTTATCATCTGTACCCTTATAAAAAAATGAGTTGGCGGTGATGGTGTGCCTGCCATCTTGTAATACAGACTGTATGATCTATATCTGAGGATAGAAAGCAAACTATGATAATTTTACAAAAGATACCCGCACCTCTCTCCACGTCATTATCTCCCGCAACCTCATTGCTCAGCAACTAAAAAAGGAATAAGTCTCTGGAACAATCTAGCATGCATGGTGGCCGCTGCTGCCTGCCGGCGCCGTCCATCCCCATGCCTCCGCCCATTCCGACCACCAGTCACCACCACGCTCCACTCCTCCTCGCCTTATCTCTCATCTTTCATTTTTTCGATGACATTCTCGAGATACCAGTTTTCTGATAAAATTCTCGAGATATCATTAGTTTTTACACATGGGATTACTCCTACATGGGTCAATCACAACAGGTGTTCTGTAAAAAAAATGCATATTGATGTTCCGTGCAATGCACGAGAATCTTGCTTGTAATTATATAACGCAAATCACGAGCAGGAAGTGACATTTTTTTGACACAACCACGTTAACATGGCCACATAAATCACTAGCTAAAGTAAATACCATTATACTTATATCCCGATGCAAAAGGTTGAGTACATGTCCGAAGAGTAGAGTCGCACACACGCACTCTATCTCTCAGAATCTCTCTCACACACACACCAGTTACGTGACGCCCACTTAAGCAGACACGTATGTTACAATTTGTGCACCCGCGTGTACACGTGATGCTGCGCATTTATTTAAGCCGGAAGGCGAACCCAAACAGTAGCTGCATTCATTCCCCTCCCGCCGCCTCTTCTCCGGTCGCCGTCGCCCGGTAGCCATGGGCCGGCCGAAGGTAAGAACATACGCCATACTCCCGCCGGAGCGACACTTTAATATGGAAATTTTAGTGGTCATGCATGCATCTTTTTGTGCTAGCACTCCTATATAAGGGTTGACCAGTCGCTTCCCGCGGACGTGCGCGGGTGGTGGAAGAGGAAGGAGAAGGGAAGCGGGCTGTGGAGTAACGTTTTTTACCACAATTTCTTAGGAAACTGAGTGCAATAATTGAGTAGTTTTGCAAACTACCAGTACTACACCTGAAACGGTTCAAAACCTATACTCCCTTGCCAGCGCGCGCTTCCCTCGTGAAACGGTCAGTGTCGCCCTAGAGCGTCAGTGCCGCATTAATGCCCGGCCAGAGCGGAGGCGACCTCTCACTGCCGCCGGCTTTGAAGTGGCGCGACGACCGAGAGAGCGCCGCTTCCCGGTGCACGCGACTGCTCCGCGTCGAGACTGCCATAGGCCCTGTTTGGATCCATGGGTTAGAGTTAGTTTGAGCTAGTTGGGGCTCAAATAGCCCTAAAGTATCCAAGCATGAGGGTTTAAATTGGAGCAAGTTGCACCGAATCCACCAAAAAAACTATCCCACCCAAGAGGTGCTAACTGGAGATAGTTCTCATTGGGACCACTGAAAAATCACTTTTCTCTCTCCATGAAGTGCATTTATTGTTAATCTAACCCTGTCACCCAAACACCTCTTTGGCTACAGTTAGTTCAGGGTTAGTCAGGAGTTATTCTAACCTCTAGCTAAGTTAGAGTATCAAACAGGAGCAGTATAGGACATGCAGGTTGCTCAAAGCATACACGCAAATTCGTACGTGAAAGGATTTTTTCTTTTTGAAAACGGAACGTGAAAGGATTTTTTTAGAATGCTCTTGGCATGTCACTAACATGTGATAGTTTACCGACCTCAATAGACGGCAGAAACGCCAGCCCGCCGCACTTTGATAGAGACGAGGAGGGAGAAGCGATACAGGCTGCTTGATTACTAGAGATAGGTGTCGCACGGAAGCCAAGAAATATGGTGATAGCATTGGTTAGCCATGTACTAGTATGATGTAACTACACTGGGCTGCCGTGTTTCGTACTTTTCCAGTCCACTGTGGAGATGATTGGTTAATTTTATATCGCTGAATAATATTAAATATTATGAGTGCAGACGCTCCACCACAAGGTTCCTTGCTCCTTCTCGGTCGTCCGGAATCTATGTTCTTACACTCTATTTTTTTTACGTGAGCTTTGTTCATCCTTTTGCCAACACGCGAGACATCTAGCATCAAGGTGCACGTGTTATGCAAGGATCGTTCCATCTATATGAAGAACACGTGAGACTGGAACTACGAGACGGACATGTACCTAGGAGTGGACGTACGAACCTGAGTAATGTAGCGCAGTAAGTGAAGTAGAAAGGCACAAATAGTATGAACATGCGTGGCACATAGGGTGTGTTTGGTTGCGTTCTCGTCTCAGCATAGTTGTTCCCTCTTCATGCATGCTCAACTCAACACCCCTCTTCATGCATGCTCTCTTCATGCATGCTTCTAGTGTATTTGTGCTAAACTAGTGTGGACTCATGCACCCTCCATACACGCTACCAAACACCCAAAAGTAGGTCGAGAAGGGAACTCTTGGGCGCATTTGTCTCTTACTACGTACTACCACTAAATGTTGTACGTGCAATGCACGGTGATGTTATGGAGTACGTGCGAAAGTACTCTACTACTACTATATTAGTTGGAGGCACATATTAACTTTTATATTTGTTTACGTGTATGCCCCGAGACCTTCCAACTAGACGTGTCTTTCTCTCCAAGTCGCACTTTATATCGTTCATACCACTAAGTACTACTACGTGTGGTCTCCGACCCAAAAGTGGAAGAAGTGGAGACGCTCTACCACGCTGTTTTTTTACGCTGGGCTCTACCACGTTGTTCATGTCCCACTCCTTTCGCTGACGTGTGGGACATCCAGCACGTACCGTGTTTGGCACCCTTCATCGTAAGAGTTGAAACGCTAGCATTCATCAGAAATAAAAAATAATTATAAATCGGCAGTGATACTATTTTTTTGCGAACCAATCAGCAGTGATACTATACCACGCGGTTTCCTTGCTCTTCGATATCGGAAAGAATACTTCCGCTCGCCAACATGTGGGACGTCGACCATCCTGGTCCACTTGCCATGCACGCAGAACTCCACGCGGTTTCCTTGCTCCTCGATATCGGAAATAATACTTCCGTTCGCCAACATGTGGGACGTCGCGCCACAGTAACAATGACTAATGAGCCGTCAAATCACAGGCCCACTTCCCACTTTGAAGTTGCTCGGACGAAGGAACCATCATGACTTCGTTGAATTCCGCTTCTTGAAGAAAACTACTGTACCAGCAGTACTGCTAGCTACAGTAGTTACTCCAACAGAGGCCTCCTTTCGTTCATAGGATAGGAATATGAAAATCATAGGAAGTGAGATGACATGCATCTCAATTCCTATAGAGAAAGAGATGACATTTGATGCTTAGGATAGGAATTTTTCCATTTAGTCTAGGCTAATGTACTGGTAATTTGCTCTAAAAACTACAGTAGTAACTAGTAGTATTGGTACATGCTCGTACTCAGACACAGACACACACACTAACTACTAGTACTACTACTTCTCACATGCTGGCCAGACGCCGTCGTTCTCCTTCCCGGCTTTGTCGATGACACCCCACCGTGCTTGGATCTCCGCCGACCTCTCCGCAGCAGCGCGTGCGTCCTTTTCTTTCTTGCGGCGGCGGGCCTCTCTTTTCCTGAGTGCTTTCTGACTTTACCGCTCCCTCTGTGCGGCTTTGGCCGCCTCTTGCTCTACCGCCCATTCGGCCTTGGCATCTTCAAATTCCTCCCACATAGTTGTGAGGTCGTGAGCGGCGACGAACTCGGCACGGCGGGATGCCATCGCTTCCCTACCATTTTGTGTGCGGTCGTGGGTGGCGAGGAACTCGGCACGGCGGGATGCCATCACTGCCTTACCGGTTAGTGTGCGGCGCGGTGGCATGAACGACGCTTGGTGAGAGCTCTGGGGTGGAGTGGCCGGACAACCATATAGTGCATTGGTTTGTCAAGAGCTCAAGGACAGAAGACGAAGCAAATTTGGATTCCCCTTCAATCCTGGTCATTTATTACCGAGTAAAATGCATTGGCGGTCATTGAACTTGTCTTGATAGCTCACTTTGATAATTGTATACGAGATATGGTGATTATATGGTCACTGGCTCAGCGTATAGCTCCGTATTTGTCGGGTTGACCAGTCAAACAGTCCGCATGCACCTCATCAGCTCGTGTTCTTTATCTATCTACGCGGGCCTACCTGTCAATGGAGAAAGAAATAATGTAAAAACCAAAATTATG
The DNA here is from genome assembly GCF_002575655.3 of Aegilops tauschii subsp. strangulata. Taxonomy (NCBI): domain Eukaryota; kingdom Viridiplantae; phylum Streptophyta; class Magnoliopsida; order Poales; family Poaceae; genus Aegilops; species Aegilops tauschii. Next base: position 453,951,355 of record NC_053036.3, on the reverse strand, counting down.
CGTATGTGGGGAATCAAACCATGAACACGTCGCTGCAACGCACCCTCGTCAGCCAAATGAAAATGAAATACTTCACGTCAGACACTCACGCTCACGCTGTCAAAGCATGCTAATGCATGCACGTCGTCCTCTAAATCAAAGTCCTGCTCATGGCGCAACGCAAACGGCGAGCCCATCACCTGCGCGCCCCGGCGGTGCCTGACATTACTGTTTAGAAGTTTGATGGAGGCCTACGCGAACGCTGAGCATGTATTCACCTGGCTCAACACCAACGGTCATACTTGGACCGCCTTGCTCATGTATATCGTCCATCACAACGACAATCTATAAAACAGCCTAAGCTAGAGAGGGTACTATGGTAGTATGGTACGGAGTATGTACTATCGTGAGCGACCGATCTTAGCGCCACTGCACACCGAAACCCCTTCCATCGCTAGCGCGCGCTTCCCGCCTGAAACGGTCACCGTCTCTCCAGAATGTCAATGCCGCATTCACCGGACTTAACTGCATGTGCAATTGGTGTGTCACAGACATGCGGGCCAGATGCCCGTTGGGCCCACATGTCAGTAACCCAAAGCATCTGTAGTTAAGTCACTGAAGCAGCGTCCGCATTCACGCCCGACCAACCTACTCCGGCGCCAGTTGTCCATCCGTCTGCCGCGGCTCATTGCCATTCGCCCGCTATATTAACTTGAGCCCCAGCTCCCAGCCATAGCCAAAGACCCACACTTATTCTCCTCCGGTCCCTTCCTTCTGTCGGCACCACTTCAACCATGGCCTCCAGGCGCTCCGAAGCTCTCTTGGACGTACTGTCGCAGGAGCAGACAAGGGACATCGGCGGCTCCGCTCCGGGCGCGCTCCAAAGCTCTCTTCGACGTACTGTCGCATGAGCAAACGAAGGAGATCGCCGGCACCTCCCCACCCCCGGCCGCCCTCCGCCGCCACGACCACGAAGCCGGCGCGCGTGCGCGGGCGTAGCCGGCAGCGAGGAAGAGTAGTACACGGTAGGTCGCCGCCGCTCTAGAGGCAATGGCAATGGCCGGCTTTCTCGGGTTCATGGCCGGACATGGTGGTCGGGCGCCGGCGATCGTTTAGATTAGGTTTACAGTAGGTTTTAGTACGGTTTGTGCGAAATATGTAATGAATTTCGTCCAGTTTGTAGGAAAAGTTTTCGAAATGTAATGAATTTCATCCGGTTAATTTGAAATTTGCTTTGTTTGCACGAATTTCATCCGGATAGTTCATATAGTTGTCGAAAGGTATGCGGGCAGCATCAGATGGCATCCATCAGTGTCCTCGGACAGATGCCGGTGTAAATTTGTGGGCCAGCGCTGGAGATGCCCTAACTATCATGCTATAATCGCTAACAATCCTCCATTATTTGGCAGGGAATGGTTATCCCTCGATCAAAATCAGATCTGCGGTGTTTCGCACTCCTCTCGCGTAAGAGTGTAAACTCTTGCTTACATAAAAATGGAGCAAGTGGACGGCACTGTAGCAGGTCATATCACTCAAACTAGCCCGCCTAACGAGCAGGAAAGCACCGCCCTCGTCATTTTGTTCTGGATTTCTATCGATCGATCGCGCGAAAATGTTACGCTTCGCAAGTTATAAAGGAAAAGGCGGCACACTTACGACTCGTACGCGTCGCAACCCCGACAGTCCGGCTCGCACGCCGCTCACCAGAGGGGACACGCGTTGTCTTGCAATTTCACTGACATGTGGGACCGTAATTGAATAAACCGTCGACAGCCGAAATCTAATCGCTCGGCGAGCATCGGCTGAGAAGAGAGAAATGGGGGAGGGAGAAGAGATCGCCCGCCCGCCGCGCACGGACTCCAAGAAATATATGTTCATAATGTGAGGTGGGCCATGCTGGAGTCCGGACCGCTTCCGGAGCCTGCTCTCACCGCCCTGGCCCCTCAAGACGCCAGCTGCCCTCCGCATGCATGCATAGCAAGTAGTACTCCTTATGTGGAGGAGAGAGAGGCATTGACAAAGTCAAGGAGTGGGCTCTGCAAGAGCCCGTCTCTACACGTGCTCCTAGGTATAAAAAAATAATTCTAGAAAAAGGCATAAAAACAATTGTGTCTTAAAAAAGAAAGGTAAAAAACAATTGAGAGGAAATAGATAGAGAGAAAGTGAGAAAAGTTGTAACCTGGGCATTACATGAGGAAGGAGGGAGTGGTGCACATGCCAAGTTCACTAGGCTGCCGTGTTTCACACTCCTCCGTCGTAATAGTGGAGACAATAGCTTTCATCAAAAATAAACAATGAATACTCGTTGCTCGTCCTCTATATTGGAAAGAATACTTTCATTCGCCGACATGTGGGACGTCGACCATCCTGGTCCACCTGCCATGCACAAAAGTATCCTGGTCTACCCCGGTCGTATCGCAGGCCCAACCTTTCCCACTGTAAGTTGTTCGGACGAAGGAACCATCATGACTTCGTTGAATTTCGCTTCTTCAAGAAAACTTACTGTACCCGCAATACTGCTACCACACGCGAAGACTGGACGGCACTGTACCACGCCATATCACTAAAACCCACTAGGCCAAACTAGCCCGCCTAGGTCATCTATTTTGGAACTGAGGGAGTACGTCTCTGCACTGCTATGATTTTGTGTTGCACGTTCTCTGTACTTTTGCTATGATTTTCCTACCCTATGAACCAAATGAGGTCTGAATGTATGTCGACTATTGTCTGATCAATCGCTAAGCCTACAATTTTAGGAGCTAGGGCTATTGGTCAATCGACGAGGGATAAGTATAAGTGTACCACGAGCTCATCAGCCCCAACGTTTCTCTTCGGTGAGTGTTTTGCAAGTACTATAGCTCGCACAGTAGCTAGCCTACTAACACCAAGAATCATCAAACAAGCCCTGCTGATATGATAAACAGTTCAAACTTACATCTAAGCATGCCATATATTACATCAAAAGCTGGTGAGGATACATCTGTTTCCATAACTCGGAGAGGGTTCGCATGATTCATCGCATGATTCACTGTCAAACAAAAGTAGCAAGATCCGCCCACACAAGACAGTGCACTAGCCCTAAGATGGTTTGATAACACGCATCATTCTGGTAATTAAACACAGGTTAATGCAAACTACCCTGAAGGATTAGCGCGACCAACTATTTCTTGTCATCGATCTCTCGGGCAATGACCACAGCACGGACAACAGCATGGGAATCGATTTCTGGGGCGATGTCCACAGGACTGACCGCGACATCGGAATCGATCTCTGGGGCGATGTCCACAGGATGGACAGCAGCATCGGAATCGATCTCCGGGGCGATGCCAACAGGACGGGCCACGACATCGGAATCATCAAGGACGTCCACCGGCACCTGCACAACCCTAACATATTATCAAGCACATTGCAAATAATCAAAAACCACAACTATGGTAATAAGCCATTATTTTTTACCTTGTGCAGCTCACCGGGGGATCTCATCCCTCCGGGGGCCATCTCCTCGTCCTCGATGGGGGCCATCACCTTGCCAGGGGAATACTGCTTCTCAACGGCGACTATCTCCTCAAACTCGGTCTTGAGCCTCACATAGGTGGCAATCAGAGTTCCTGGGGTAGGCACGGTGGGGCCCTTGCTGTTCTTCCAACTTTCTTTGAGGAGTTCGTCTGCCAACGTCCTCAACTCTTTGGCTAGTGCTTGTTTCTTGGAGTTCTTCGTCTCCATGGGTTGGCCCGCCAACATGGTCAACTCGTTGGTCGGTGCTCGCTTCCTGGAGATCGCTGTCTCCAGTGGGTTGTCCGCCGGCAACTCTTTGCCTAGTGCTCCAGGATCCATCAATGAACTGACAAACAAAAATCAATCAAAAGGAAACCACAATCGCAATGAAAACGGGAAAAGAATAGGATGTGAGAATCGGTCGGTGCTTCGCAAAAAGAAGATTCTTGGAATGAAAATATAGCAGCATAACTGATTCGCCCACCTTTCCTTCGTCGGTACAGAAGAAAAATGGCAGAAGTGACTAGCCTGGAGTGAGGTTTTCTTCAATAAAGGGAAGAAAGGGCTTGAACGAGCGTTCCAGTGAAATGATGGTTGCTTCGTCCAGTCCAACTTGGAGGCCACCTTACCACTGCTGGTAAAGGTGTGGCTTTTGTGATATGACGGGTCATGACGGCCACACCAGGGTGACAGGTGAGTCTCGACTGTAGCACCTCGCTGTGATTTGGTGGATGGCACGCGGGCCCGGATGCTTTGAAATGTCCCGCATGTAGATAGAGCGGCTAGTCATATAGGAGTGCTCAATATTGTGCACCGTGACCAAGGCGGAGAGGAAAACGAGAGAACTACGTAATTAATGCATGACTTTAATTAGGGTAGTTTTGTAAAGTACAAGATCCTCCAATCGCAAAATGCCTTGGTTCATGAGATTTGAGATTTGATCCCTATAAACCGGAATGGAGGGAGTACTGCACATGGTGTAGTCTAGTCACTTGTTGAAATCTCTAGAAAGGCAAATACTCCTTTCCGGTTTACAGGGCTATACTACTCCCTCCGTCTAGGTGTGTAAGTCATCTTACGAAAACCAAATAGTCCCAAAACACTTAGGCGCGGTGCATTAACTTCTACCTTGTTTCTTGTTTCTTGACATATCAACCAATAAGAGATGAGAGGTGTGCATGCTTTTAATGACTTGCAATGGCTAGTTCATTGCATGTAATGCTATTAATTAGCAAATAAACATTGGTGACCCCAGGAGGAAACGGTGCTAAGCACGTGGACCTATGCAGAATGAGTATCAACCAATGGATAATGGAGTTTAATTGTTAAACAATAGCAATTTTGTCTCATGCAAGAGCCTGGGTAGTACTCCAAGGAACCGCACCACGCGAGCGTTCGCAACTGCCACGTTCGGGTTGCGCTTGGCTCTTCGCTTCTTCGAGAATACGAACAATGATGTTACTCCTACTTCTACAGTATCGAATCCACTGCTGCATGTCCGTCCACCTCGTGTGGGAGGGATAGCGCGTAGCGAAAGCTTCTACTTACTGCTCCTGCCTTTGCGTCTATGACAGGTGGGCCCAACAGGTGGTTGGCCCTCCTAGCATGCAACCAAAGGCAGGTGCAGTTAAGGCACCGGAGCTCAGTCCGCGAGGGAGAGGGCATTGTAGTAATCAAATTTCTCGGTCTTGTACGAGTTGACGCGACACATCAAAGCACTGCACTCGATATAAGTCTGTTTACACATTTAAAATGGGCTACTTCGTATGTAGGAGTAGACATATTCTGCTTCGTATGTAGTCACTTGTTGCAATCTCTAAAAAGACTTATATTTGGAAACGGAGGGAGTACAACGCATGCATGCATGCCGTGACTTTCCTTTTGATACTTGCATGTGTTGATTTGATGCACCTTGCCAAATTTTGACTATAAATTTAACTAACCAAATTTTCATGCATGTCACAAAAAATTACGGGGCTGTTTGGATTGTGACTATGTTTGTCTTATCTTGCCACATTATTTTTCCCACACTTGCCTAACCTGAGTTGCTCAAATTGTTAGACACACTTTGGCTTGCCTAAGGGAATCTTGCCACAATTTTTGTGTCTATGACATGTGAGGTTCACTGCTAATAAAAAAATTCTTATCTTGGTGTGGCTTATAAAAAAGACTTATATTTAGGAACGGAGGGAGTAGAAAATATAAATAATAATGCATGTTGGGGCAACCCACGTTTCTGCTAATTTTAGCCGTGGCTTGTTCACAATTTTTACGAGGGGTTGGTTGTTCATTTAATGGAGGGACTTGTAGTACCAGACTTGAACGATACAAAGTGCGACCTGGCACACCGTAACACCACTTGGAACAAGCGGGTAGCTATCTCAAAAAACAATCAACAACTAAAAAAACCGCGACCTGGCATGTAGTAGTACACAATTTTAAACGATTGTTTTGATGGAGTGAAAAAGGAAAACTACCCCACTACGTATATATAGGCCGGAGCCTCCGCGCTTGCTTTCTAGGGTTGCTCTATTCACAAACTCTCATCCTCTCCAGATCTAAACAAGATAGGGGTAGTAACACTGTCTTTCTCCCTTCAAAAAACACTGGCTTTCTATCCTCACAGTTGGTTACAGATCCAGACGTATCCCCCTCCGCCGGTGAAGGGGAGGAGGGGTAGCATTTAGGCCGTCGTCGACAGCGAGGGAGGAGACCCACTGCCGGCCGCACCGTTATCTCTGGCCGAGCACCGGCGCGGGAGGTCCTCCGATCCCTTCGTCGTTGCCTGTGGGCGGATCCGGCCTCCCGCCGCCTACCTATCCACATCCCGACGGCCTTCAGGTATATCTTCGTTCGAAACCGCCTTAGCTCTACTTCCCCAGCTCACTACGTCGCTGCATGTGCATCATTTTCTACCTCTCAGCCCCTCTCGATCGGATGGTCCAACGTCACATTTTTTTCTATTGTTAGAGGTAAGCTACTTCATGGAGTCGAATCTTGTACTCCCTCCGTCTGAAAATACTTGTCATTGAAATGGATGTATCTAGATGTATTTTAGTTCTAGACACATCCATTTTGATGACAAGTAATTCCAGACAGAGGGAGTACTTGGTTCAAACAAGAAATAAAGTGGGGGTGGGGGAATTTAGTATGTACATCGGACTTGGTACAAACAGGAAGGAAAGGGAGTGAAAGTAGTACAGACTAGTCATCCAACCGGTCTCTTGGTCGAAAAGGGAAATATAGGGGTAACGTTGTACACAGTGGTATGACCAGGACTAGATTTGCTATCCACACATAGGAGTAGGTGGCTAGAGTGAACAAAAATGGGACCAACCCAGATATGTTTCTTGGATGTTTGTTTCTCGGGGCAACAAACTATGAATCACCACTTTATGCCCCTGTTTACGTACATGGTGCTGGACTGCTGGTGCACCCACTGTCCCATGCCCTTATACCAAATATTTAGGCTCCGTTCGGAATAAAGGTGCAGAAAACATAGGTCTTGATGAAAATAGAGGAATAGGAAAGGAATGTAGGTATAAAACTATGGAACAGCGAACCGGAAGAAACTCTCAAGAGAATGTGTTCGGATGGACTACGAAATGTACAGATTTGTTTTTTTAGAGTAGCATGCTTGGTAGTATGAGATGCTATTTGTTTATTCACCTGCATAGTGACTACTCTTGTCCTCACCTCATGTACCACACATAGGTTGATTTTTTTATTCCGGCAACACAGCACAGCAACCTGTCTAACGCATGACAGCGAGCGCCTGCCTCAGGCTTCCGCCCAAAAAATGAGCAGCGCGTGGATGTTTCTAATCCTATGGAATCAGTACTACCAGACCAGCTTTCCTATGAAACACTATTCACCTTTCCCGTGTTCCGAACGGTTGGAAGGGAAAGAATACCGTAGGAATTGTGTTCCTACGAAAATCCTGCACCAAAACTGTGAACCGAAGGCAGCCTTAGTTGTTCTTAATCTAATGTCCCTGGTAAAAATGAAGCCATGCCACTGTTATAAGCCATGACAAGTTTAGCCAAATGTGTTTGCCTGTAATTGTTTGAGACTCTGACTGTTTCCTCTGTGCCTTTTTGTGCAAACAGGGATATCCAATTCACTTGGTTGCTGTTGTGACCTTTTGGTGCACTGCACAAAACTCTTCTTAAAAGAAGTGACTTTTTTGCTGTTTAACTGGAATGTCAGGATGGAACAGTTGGTTCATTTTGGTGGAACTGCACAAAGGGAGATCTGTGTTCCAATCCTCATCATCCATATTGGCGCCATAACCTTCCTTTAGGTAAGAATGATATTTAATGCATGTGTTCATCTCTATTTTCCGACTGCCATGAGAAAATAATGATGTTTTTTACTAGTACACTTGTACTCCCTCACTGACAAAACCAATTCTGAATTAGAAGGCCAATCATGTACTTGGTTTCACCAACTGGTGAGGAGAAAGACAAACAAAGCATGAAGAGGAAGAAGAAGAAGATGAATAAACAGTGCCAAGGCGATCTTGCTGAAGCCGGAGGCCTCAGTCGAGGCCATTCAAGGGCTCCTGCAATGACTACCTTACATGTGAGACAATCCTCCAGGGAGCCCTTCCACTTCTGCTGTCTCACTTAATTGATTAGGAGTACTTAAGTACCACTAATTTATTACTGCCTAATTTTCCTTCTGGAGTTAAACAAATCTTTTGTAGGACCCTATGCTGAATCATGTACGTGTGTATGTTTGTCTATGGGGGTGAATCATGTGGTGGAGCAGGGAGGGAATATTATTAGTGTCATGACATAATAGTGCTATTGTTTTGCATGTCAATTTATTGCCATTGGTTCAATGAGGCAATGTTTTGTGTATTGTCCATCATGAATTTGATGCTACTGTTTGAGTAATATGCTAATGTCTTCCTATCCTTTGTCACTAAGCTAATGAAGGTTTCACCTTGTTCCTACTTGTGCAAACAGAGATCATGTTGTGCCAATCATACATTTTAGTGGAAACTACACATGACAATACAATGAACTGTATCCCAGCCAGTGCTTTAACTCTGCTGGAAGTTCTTGATAATCTTTCGATATAATCTCAGCACTGGTAAACAAGAGTGATTTCAACCATACATTTGAAGTGCACAAAAATATATACTATTGTGTGATTCCAGTGAGTGCTTTATCATCTCTTATGGGACTACATTAATAAGCTTTTTTTCTCAGGTTGGTACGGGCCTAAGGCCTTCATCCATATTAGTTTGTTGTCATCTCTATTTGTATCGTGCTACTGTCATGAGAAACTCCTTTATTTTTGCACGTTAAAGTTTTGCAACCTATGATAAATGGCAATGCTTTGAGTGTTGAGTTGAGCTAATTGGCACTGATTAAATAAACTAATACCTCTCTTTAAGCAAGACTACCATGTTGCTAACTTTACCCATTAAGATAATGAGGGTGCTTCTATTTGTTAGTGTATGTTTCATCAACTAGTCCCACTATTACAGTAATCTCACTCTCTCAATATATGTGCCAACAAGGATGCTCGATTTTGGTGGAACTGCACAAAAACTTTGGGTGCTTCATTGCCTCGATAGCTTCCGTCCTTTCCTGTCAGTCGCTAATCTCCGCTTGCTTTCTTCCTTTGCTTTCAGTCGCTTGGCTTATCTCGGCTTCCAGTCAAAGCAAATAGTAATTGATATGCTACCTCACACAGGTTGGTACTGGTCTTTATCCTGATTATTGTGCATGTAATATGTATTGGTAATTTGGTATTGTGCTACTGTTTTCCGATTTCATAAAGGAGTAATTTGGAGCCTGAACTCGCAGGCAAATCATTACATCGGGTGATTTCAGTAGAACTGCACAAAATGATCAGATGGACAGGTACTTATGCTGCTGCTATGTACTCCAAAGTTCACTCAGACAAGCATCGATGTTGACAAGAAGTGCCTATATTCATTCGAGTATCAACCAGCGTCAACCAATTGTCAAACTCCAAGTATTAGGAGAGTGAACGCCAAAAATATTGCTTGGTGCATAGCCCAGAAAAACGCAGTCCAGTCTTTGGTCCCAACTTGTGCCTTTTGGTTATCGGCACATATGGTAGCAAACTATATGGCATGGAGTCTAAAGATTCCAGACAAGTTGGTTGACGCGTATATTCATCTGGCACTTAATCAGTCTGCATGCCAAGGATGCTCCATTTCAGTTGAACTGCACAAAAAAATTGGGTGGTTCATTTTCTCAACCGCCTCCTTTCTCGTCTGCAATGTAGAATTTTGGCGAGATACAGGACCAAGATGAGCCAGTAAACTAGTTGGATGAAAGTAGTGGCCAAGTTGCTCAAACCTCCCTCGGCACGAGGCCACTATTTGAGGATAAACCTACAAGCAAAGTTCAGATTGTCTGTGCTGCCTCTTATGTACTCGAAAGTTTACTTGTACAAGAACTAATTTTAGCAAGAAGTACCTCCGATTGAACACCATTTACCAGTTTGTACCCTAGGTAATTAAAGTTCGTCCATCGATCATATTGGTTGTGATCTCAGTCATTTGGATGCATAAACATACTAAACATGTGTATATCTAAATCTATTTGTGAATTATGTATGAATATTGTTGTGTGATCTATCAATCATTTGGATGCATAGATATGCTGAGCTTGTGTATATATGAATCTTTTGAGTTGTTGATAGTAATGTTGGCTATGAATATGAACGTGTCCTGTGAACCTGAGTTTGATATGAATGTTTACCTTTTCTGTTGTATTTGTGTGTGAACTTGTTAGTATGCCTACTGTGGGGTTTAAAACACAGGTCTCTTATAAAAGTAATGTTGTGTCCAATTTATGTTTTCCCTTCTAACCAAATTATATATATTTATATTATTACTATTATTGTATATTTTATAGAGACTTATATATACATTATAAAAACATCCCACGTGTTATTAACTTATAAAAGTAAATGTTTAACGAAAGTTGGCAAGGAAAATCCTGGTTGTTTTTGACTCACAGGCAAGGAAAATCCTGCTGATTGCGTACAAAAGCTTGCGAAGATTTTAAGGACCAATTTAATAATAACGCGCTCATTTTTATTTTGAGCAATAACTCGCTAATTTCTTAATTATATATATATATAAAATGTGCCTCTCCGGTTTATTCTTTGATATTAATTGCTCCTTCTAACATAACATTATATATATAACGATCCCACCTAATACGTGTATTTCCAGGAAGTGCAAATGGGCTGGGTTTTCTTAGAAAATATAAATGGGCCTGATTGACGCGAAATTATTTGTTCACCCAGCCCAGCAAATGGACTGTACATTCTAGAAAACATGGGTTAAATATATGCCACATTTTTGCAGGCTGGCATGTGGGCCACTAGGTCGAAGCCTACGCAGGGCGTTGTCAACTTGGTCAACAAATGATTGTGTCATCCACAGCCATTGGATTTATATCGAACGGCCGACATGCACCTTCAATCTCTCGTCTTCTTCCTCCAGCGTCGTCGGGACCGCCTGGTCCGGCCTCCGGGCGGCTAGCGGCTTTGCTTAGCACGCATCGCTACGAAGCGCTACCCCACCGACGGCCAGGCTATCCCTCCACCCGTCGACACCTCATGTTATTCTCCACGGACTACGGCCCCACGCCGCAACAGAACCAGTTATAACCCTTCTCCTCCTCTCAATCTGCGACTCCACTGCCGCGTTTTCCCATCTCCGAGTCGTTCCCGTCCGGGGCCTCGCCATCGTCCACCGCCTCGCTGCGTTCGGTGCGGCATGGTCAACAAACGAGAGTCATCGGAAGAGGACTGTACGTGGAGAGCCTGACGGCTAGGACCCACGAGGTCCATGGTCGCACGCAAGGAAAGTTCCTCCTTATTAAGCTGAAAAAAATGTTTCCTCCACCTGACAGCTGGGACCCACCGGCTGTATCTTCGCACGGAAGGAAGTGCCTCCTTGTTTTGCAAAAAACATTATTCATCCCGTTGACAGCTGGGACCCATTTGATTTGGTGACTGACTTTTGGGCCTACTAAGCGGACGTGTACGCACGGTTTTGTCAACTTAATCAACAAATGATTCTAGCAGCTGGACCGTTGGATGTTAATCCAACAGCCGTGCTCCTTCTTCAACCTCTATTCTTGCTCCTGTCTACCGTGGGCGGCACCGCGGCTGTGCTGTCGCGCACCCGAACCAGTGAAGTTTCCCACTCCTCTCCATCTGCGACTCCACTTCCCCGTCTTCCCCATCTCCGGGTCGTTCCAGTCTGGGTGCGCTCAGCACGGTGTGGTCAACATGGTTAACAACCGAGAGTCATTGGAAGATGACTGTACGTGAGAGGCTGACAGTGGGGGCGCACCACGCCCATGGACGCATGCATGCAACAGAACGCGGCGAGGTCAACGTGGTCAAGGAACGACTTCCATCGGAAGTATACTGTACGTGGAGAGTCTCAACTGGGTCCACTGCCGCAGCAAGTAAGTGCCTCCTTATTACGCGGAAAATAATGATTCCTCCAACTGACCGCAGGGACCCACTGGACGGGCCACCGTATTTTGCGAAAAAAACGTTTGTCCCCTGACTGCTGGGACCCACCTGACAGGCCACCGTATTTCATGAAAAAACGTTCCCCCCGCTGTCAGCTCGGACCCACCGGAAGTGCCTCCTTATTACGCACAAAAAAATGAATACTCCCCCGGCTAGCTGGGACCCACCTTGGTGGGAGGCTGACTTGTGGGCCTACTAAGTTGACGGGGACGAAGGGCTTTGTCAACTTAGTCAATATGAACGATTCTAGCTCCAGTGACCGTACGATGTCCATCCAACGGCCGTAGTGCTTCTTCAACCTCTGGTCTTCTTGCTCCAGCCGCCCAAAGCAGCGCCGGTCGTGCCGCATGCTCCTGCCTCCCGTGGCCGGCTGTGCTGCCGCAGATGCCTCACCGCCCCCTACTATTCCCACCGCTGGCCAGGCCCTGCGGCGACGGCAGCCTCACACAGCAGTCGAACCAGTGAACCCTTGTACTCCTCTCCGCGCGGGCTTCCACTACCGCGTCTTCCCCGGCTCCGCGTTGTCCCCTTCCTAGGCCTCGCCGTCGTCCACCGCCGTGGTGCTCTCCGCGCGGCGTGGTCAACGTGGTCAAGGAACGACTTCCATGGGAAGAGTACTGTATGTGGAGAGGCTGACAGCTGGGTCCACGGCCACAGCCTAGTTTTTTTGCGATTTGGCAAGTAAGTCGCTTTGTCAGGCCTGTTGGGCTGCAAATCTTTCAAGACGAGGAGAGCTTTCATTCGGCTGGCCGAGAAAATGGCCCATCAGTAATGAGAAATGGGTTGTACATTTTTAAAACACATCAAACCGGCAATTAGTTTCAAATATCTTTTTTTCTTTTCGAGATTCTAAATTACATTAATTTTTATGCGTGGAGAATTTGTTGGATTTTATATTGATATACATTTATTTTTAAAATCAGTTTGAATGTGAGTCGAAATTTCGGGATTAAAAACAGTCCGGACCGCATCGAAATATGCAAAATTTCGTATAATTTTTTAACTGTGGCCACAATATGGGATGTAATGCTAACAAAAAGAACATGGGCTCCCAAAAAACATTAATAATTAGCAAATGGGCTGTAAATTATTGGAAATAATGGCAGATGGGCTATATGTTGTTTTCCACAGATTTGAGGCTTTCCTAAAAAAAGGTTGACGCACAAGCAGTGACTGTTGGATGGCCATCCAACGGCCGTCGTGCTTCTTCAATCTCTGCTCTACCTGCTCCAGCCGCTCAAACAAGCGCCGGCGGGACTGCCTACTCCCTCCTCCCCGCGGCCGGCTCTGCTGCCGCGCAGGCCTCACCGCCTCACCGTACTCCCGTCGCTGGCCTAGCCATCCCTCTACTCACCCACACCTGCTGTTATTCTCCGGCGACGGCAGACGAACCAGTAAACCCTCGTACAGTCGTACTCCCCTCCGCGTGGGAAACAACTGCCAAGTCTTCCCTGCCTCCGTGTCGTTCCCTTCCTAGGCCTCGCCGTCATCCACCGCCCTGGTGCTCTCGGCGTGGCCTGGTCAACGTGGTCAACGACCGACATGCATCTGAAGTGGACTGTACGTGGAGAGGCCGACAGCTTGGTCCACGGCCGCACGGAAGGAAATGCCTCCTTATTACGCGCAAAATAATGATTCCTCCACCTGACATCAGGGACCCACCGAAAGGGCCTCTGTATTTCACAAAAAAAACGTTACCGCCGCTGACATCTCGGACCCGCCAGCTATATCTTCGCACGCAAGGAAGTGCCTCCTTATTACGCACAAAGAAAATGAATACTCCCCTTGCTAGCTGGGACCCAGCATGGTGGGAGGCTGACTTGTGGGCCTACTAAGTTGACTGGGACGGGGGCCTTTGTCAACTTTAGTCAATATGAACGATTCTAGCTCCAGTGACCGTACGATGTCCATCCAACGGCCATAGTGCTTCTTCAACCTCTGGTCTTCTTGCTCCAGCCGCCCAAAGCAGCGCCGGTCGTGCCGCATGCTCCTGCCTCCCGTGGCCGGCTGTGCTGCCGCGGAGGCCTCACCGCCCCCTACTATTCCCACCGCTGGCCAGGCCCTGCGGCGACGGCAGCCTCACACCGCAGCCGAACAAGTGAACCCTCGTACTCCTCTCCGCGCGGGCTTCCACTGCCGCGTCTTCCCTGGCTCCGCGTCATCCCCTTCCTAAGCCTCGACGTCGTCCACCGCCATGGTGCTCTCCGCGCGGCGTGGTCAACGTGGTCAAGGAACGACTTCCATCGGAAGAGTACTGTACATGGAGAGGCTGACAGCTGGGTCCACGGCCATAGCCCAGTTTTTTGTGATTTCCCAAGTAAGTCGCTTTGTCAGGCCTGTTGGGCTGCAAATCTTTCAAGACGAGGAGAGCTTTCATTCGGCTGGCCAAGAAAATGGCCCATCAGTAATGAGAAATGGGTTGTACATTTTTAAAACACATCAAACCGGCAATTAGTTTCAAATATCTTTTTTTTCATTTCGAGATTTTAAATTACTTTAATTTTTATGCGTGGAGAATTTGTTGGATTTTATATTGATATACATTTATTTTTAAAATCAGTTTGAATGTGAGTCAAAATTTCGGGATTAAAAACAGTTCGGACCGCACCGAAATATGCAAAATTTCGTATAATTTTTTAACCGTGGCCACAATATGGGCTGTAATGCTAACAAAAAGAATATGGGCTCCAAAAAAACCTTAATATTTAGCAAATGGGCTATAAATTGTTAGAAATAATGGCAGATGGGATGTATGCTGTTTTCCACAGATTTGAGGCTTTCCTAAAAAAAAGGTTGACGCATAAGCAGTGACTGTTGGATGGCCATCCAACGGCCGTCGTGCTTCTTCAATCTCTGCTCTTCCTGCTCCAGCCGCTCAAACACGCGCCGGCGGGACTGCCTGCTCCCTTCTTCCCGCGGCCGGCTCTGCTACCGCGCAGGCCTCACCGCCCCACCGTACTCCCATCGCTGGCCTAGCCATCCCTCTACTCACCCACACCTGCTGTTATTCTCCGGCGACGGCAGACGAACCAGTAAACCCTCATACAGTCGTACTCCCCTCCGCGTGGGAAACAACTGCCGAGTCTTCCCTGCCTTCGTGTCGTTCCCTTCCTAGGCCTCGCCGTCGTCCACCGCCCTGGTGCTCTCGGCGCGGCCTGGTCAACGTGGTCAACGACCGACATGCATCTGAAGTGGACTGTACGTGGAGAGGCCGACAGCTGGGTCCACGGCCGCACGCAAGGAAACGCCTCCTTATTACGTGCAAAATAATGATTCCTGAGCAGGGACCCACCGAAAGGGCCTCTGTGTCGGGTGGTAGGTGCGACATATGCCAACGGGTGGCTTATCATTGTGGGAGCCAGTAAGACATCGCCGGTGCCTGGAAACGGGATAAGGCGAAGACATGCACGCCGGCGAATCTTACCCAGGTTCAGGGCTCTCCATGGAGATAACACCCCTAGTCCTGCTTTGCGGGGTCTCCGCATGATCACTAGATCAACACAAGTAGCTACAAGTGCTCCTTGAGCTGTTTGGCTAGGGGAAGAAGAAGGGCAAGGCTAGCTCTCCTTTTCTCTCTATGTGGTGTGTAAAACACTATCAGATCAACCCTTTGCATGGGTGTCCCGGGGGATTTATATAGGCCTACCCCCAGGGGTACAATGGTAATCCGGCTGGGCGCGGGTCCCAGCCGTCAGTGTCTGCGCTCGCCGGCTTCTCCGCCGGCCGTTGGGGCCCGCTGACTAGTGGGTCCCGCCGGCTGCCGGCCTCTTGGCCGACAGGCCGGCCCCACTGCCTGGGGGCCTTGTCGGCGGCAGGTTACTGTTCCCTCGCCCCTGATGACGAGGGCTTTGTCGAGGTAAGCGTGGCTACAGTGCCGCCGCCTTGCGGGCTCTCACTGTAGCCTCACCTCGTCTTGTCTCCTTAATGATGCACATGTTTCGAGGGAGGGAGGTAGCCGGCTATTGGGAGCTGGCTACGCCCCAGGCCGACTAGGGGAGGCCGGGCCGCCTTCGAGCGTCTCTCTGGCTAAAGGGGCCCGCCGCCCGCGGGCCATACTGGCGCCTGTCGTGGGTGACGTCGAGGTCAACATGGCTACAGTGCCGCGCCAGACCCGTACGGCGCCCTGTGGCCATGCATGTTCCGGGATTCGGGGGTGATAGGCTGTACTGCGGCCACGCCCTGTCTTATCACCGTTATGTGGGTGCAGCCCTGGTGGGTGCAGTCTTGGCCGGCTTCTGGGAGGCGGCCTTCTTCATGGCCGGCTTCTGGGAGTCGGCCCTCTTAGGACCGGCTTCCTGGAGTCGGCCATCTCGTAGCTTTCTTCGGGAAGGTTTTTGAGGCCGGGTCACCTTCTGGTAGTCAGCCCTGGAGATAGCCGGCCAGAGGAAGGCTGCCCCATGCTCTGGATGCTTGAAGGCTCGATTGGCCTGATAATTTTTCGAAGAGCCAGGGGGAGTCGGTTAGGCTACCCGTGGCCATTTACTCCGACAGTAGTCCCCGATGCTGGTTGGGCTTCGAGGCTGAGAGGAGGTCGAGAAGCTTGGTCAGCTTCTTATCTTGACGAGCCAGCAGCTGGGAGCCGGCTTCGGTTGGGTGCGCCGTCTTGGTGAAACTTCTGAAGTCTGAAGGCGGGAGTCGGTTGGTGCGCACGCCGGGTTGCGGGCCGGCCGCTCGCCGCCTGCGTACCACATGGCACCCTCCGGCTAAAAAAAGCCTGCCAACCCATGCACGCGACAGGACGTCGCCGCAGGTCGGGGGCCCATCACTCCTATGCCTAGGCCCAGGCGCGGATTCTCTGTGGCCCAAAGCAGGCTGCACGCCTTCCGGCGGCAGTTTCTGCATGTTGTTAGGACGCAATAATCGCGGGACGTGGGGGAGTGGGCGCAGTTAATCCCACGTTCCCCCCCACGCCTTGCCTCCTCGGCTTCGCTGCATGAGGCTATAAGTAGGGGGAGGAGGGGAAGCGGCAGAGGCTCGCACGCTCATCCTTTCTCCGCCATCTTCTTCCTCCTCCTTTCCATCGCAGCAGCTTCTTGCCGCCGCGCCGTCCCACCAATCTTTGCACCACCCCGCAGCTTTGCCGCCGCGGGGCCGTGCTTTCTCCGCCGCCGCACCCTTTCTCGCCAGCTTCTCGCCATCATGCAGTACGGCGGAGACTGGGACGGCTCCAACGTCCATACGGACCACATCGACTTCCTCCGCATGACGCAGCGGTTGCCCGGTAAGGACCAGGTGCGGGTCTGTCTCGCACCGGAGAAGGAGATCACGCCGGCGCCGGAGGAAGGAGAGTGGGTAATCTTTCGCTCGCACTTCCTGCGCGGCCTCGGTCTGCCCGTGAGCGCCTTCTTCCGCTCCTTCCTCGAGTTTTATCAGCTCCAGCCGCACCACCTCACTCCAAACACGGTGGTGCTGCTGGCCGCCTTCGTCACTCTATGCGAGGGCTTTCTTGGCGTTCTTCCCACCCTCGAGCTCTAGGGGAAATTCTTCCAAACCAAGCTCGGCACCCGCATGTAGGGCGTGCCAGCTCAGAGCGGCGCCTTCATCGCGATGCGGAGGCCGGCAGCCGACAACCCCTTCCCTGTCATCACGCTGATCCAGTCGGTGAAGCGCTGGCAGAAATTGTACTTCTACATGAAGAACGTCGCCCCGCAAGGCGACTACGTCAACTTGCTGGCTTACGTAGCCGGCCGGCTGGGAGGCGGCCCCAGTGGTCCTATTGGGCCGTGACGCTGTCGCCGGCTGGAGCCACGGCCGTCGCCCGACTCCGGGTAATGATCCAGTCGGAGGGCCTGACTGGGTCCGACCTGCTGGCCGCCTTCGTCACACGCCTGGTGCTCCCGCTTCAAAGCCGCCCTCATCTGATCTGTCAGATGAGCGGCCAACTCGATCCGAGTCGGATGTGCACCAAGGAGATGCCTCATGATGAGGTGGCTCATATGGTGAATTATCTCGCGAACTGCAAGCTCTCCGCAGAGTGGCAGTTTGGCAAGGAGCCGTATTCCCATGCTCATCCCCCGCCTATGGTATGCTTTCTTTATCTTTTCTTCTTTTAGTTTTGTCACCAAGTTTTTCTTGGCCGACTCAGACCAGTCGGCGCGTCTTGGCACAGCCCTCTCCTTCGTCCTGCGGCCGGGACAGCGGGGGCGGATCGCCTATTTCTCCCCGACCGGGCGGAGCATGACTTGGAGGACCCTGACTTGGGGGCGGCCGCCATGGATGACAACACTGAGGCGGGAGGCGGCGAAGCAGGCGGCGACGCAGGCGGCTCCAGGCTTGGAGCCAGCTTCGACGACTGGCCGGATGACGATGAGGTGGAAATCGTCCCACGCCGCCAGCCGGCGTCCGACCATGGCGCGGGTTCCTCCGCCGCGCCGCCTGCTCGGGGCGGCGCGCCGAAGCACCGGGCCGCATCGGGCTTGTTCGGCAGTCGGCCGAAGAAGCCCAAGGGCGGGGCGGCGGCGACTAGACGGGATAAGGCGGCCGCGAAGGCGGCCCACTTCCGCAAGGTGGTGAAGCAGCTGCAAACGGTTTCGGCGTAAGTGTAGATTCTCTTGCGTACTCCTTCTTCTTTTCTTGTCGATTTCTGAATCCTTGTCTTGCCTCATAAATCAGGGCTCCGCTTTCTCTTGAGCGGGTTGCTGCCGCCTCCGTGGTTGGATCGCCGGGAGGATCCGGGAGCACCCGCCCTGTGGACCCCCGCGCCGAGCTTCAAGCGGCGACGGAGCGAAATGCGCGGGAGGCGCGGGAGGAGCGGGAGGCGGAAGAGCTGAGGGCGGCTGCCGCCAAGGCGGCGCAGGAGAAGGCGAAGGAGTCGGCGAAGGTACGTGCCGACGCGGCGGCCAAGGCCCAGGCGAAGGCTGCAGCCGCAGCGACAGCGGAGGGGGCCTTGCTTGTCACCCCCCTGCGTGTCCCGGCACCCGAGATCCCGGAGCCCCCACCGGAGGAAGCCGGCGGCGACCTGCCGGGGTTGGAGAGGGAGGACGACGTCGTCGTCTAGGAGAGGGAGGCGGCACCGCCCTCGCCGACCAGGGCGGCCCAAGGCAGTTGGCCTAACGCGCCACCTACGCAATTGGCTGGAGGCGAGCCGGCTATGAGGACGGACCTGGTGGTCCGGTCGCCATCACGCGAGCATGCGGGCAAGGCAACTTCGGCTCCGGACCCGCAGAAGGCCGCGGGCTCCAGCTCGTCGGCCCAGGACGTGGAGACGGCCAGCGCCAGCTCGGGGTGGACGCCGGGTGGTGGGACGGCCGTGGTGAATGTGGCGGCGCAAGAAGTCCGGAATCGGCTTCAGTCCTAGGCCGCAATGCTGAGGCAGTATAATGACGAGTTCCTCGCGACACGGGCGGCCATTCGGGTGAGTCTTCCCGTTTTTTGCTTCTTGATCTTGGTTTCTTCCGTGGGGGCGCGTCAGCGCACCCACTCGGTGTAGTCCCCGAGTTCCGAGTCGGCTGCTGAGCAGGCAGCTTGGAACTTCTTAGTAGGCTTTGTTTGCTATCTTGTTCTCATTCGCTTCTCTGTCCGACTTGCAGGACTACCACAACCTCCGTGCGGCTGCCTTCAACTCCCAGGCTCGGGAGCTGACCCAGAAGACTGCTGATCTAACTGAAAGTCGGGGTAAGTGCTTCATCTTTTATCTCACGTGGGGGCGCATCAGCGCACCCACTGGGTGTAGTCCCCGAGATTCGGGCTGACTGTTGAGCAGTCGGGTCGGATCTTTCTTGACGACTTCTTTCTTATTGCTCTTTTCTTCTCTGCCATATCTGCAGTGGCCAACGCCAAACTGAGGGAGCAGCTGGGTGGGACCCAGGCCGCCCTTCGTGCTAAGGAAGCCGAGTTCGACGCCTTGGCTCAGGAGCGTGACCGCCTAGTCAAGAAGCTGGCCGACCAGGAGGAGAGCCATAAGGCGGCCCTGAAGGCGGTGCAGGATAGCGAGGCCGCCCTCCAAGCCGAATATGAGACCGAGGCAGTGAGCTGGGCCGAGGCGAGGCAGTCGTTGATCAATGGCTACGGCCAGATCGAAGACTTGGTTGACGGTAGGCCGCCCTCTTCTTCGTTCCTTGCTTGCCGCTTGCTGTTTGGTTCACTCTCTAACTTGGTATTTTTCTCTTCTTTCTCTTTCTTTCTTGTGCAGAATACTTCCCTGGCTACTCTACTGCCGCCAACCAGGTCGTCAAGGCCCACCGCGAGGCGCAAAGGCAGGTTGGCGCTGAGATCGCGCCGAACGCTCGTCGGTCGCTTGAGGAACAGCTCCTGGCAATTCAAGCCCGCCTCCAGCCGGCTCACCGCATGCTCCGCCGGCTTCAGCGTGTTGGGGCGCAGGTGCTGGCCGCTCTCTGTCCCGGCGAGGTGATTCCCCACACCCCCAGTCGGACTGCCGACTGGCTGGAGGTAGCGGTCGGCCGCTTCGAGGCCTGGAAGGCCTCTGCAGCTCGGTCAGGCGCCAGGCTGGCGCTGGAGTTCGTCAAAGTCAGGTATCCTGAGCTGAGCTTGGACCAGCTGGCCACCTGGCGGCAGGAGGCCGACACGGAGCTGGAGCCGGCGTGGCCGGCTATCATCCAGCGTGCCTCGGCGATCGCCGACTACACCGACACCAGCGCCTTTGCTCCTGAGGTGGATGATAATGGCGTTGCCCAGCCGGAGTAGTGGTTCGGGCTGAACCCGGCAGATGGTGAGGACTCGGCGGAGGAGATCGACTCCAGCGACGAGGGCGATGAGGAGGAGGAGGAGGGTGAAGACACCGTGCCAGATGGTGGAGCAGCCGGCCAGCCTCAGCTTGACCGTGCCTTCAGCAACAAGGCGCGTGCGAGCGCACTGCCTGCAGCCGGCGATGATCAAGCCGAGACTCGCCAGCCAGCCACTCCTCCAGCCGGCGCTGCCGTCTCCACCGACCACCCCGGCTCCCCTGTTGCACCCTTAGTCTAATCTGCTGCCTTTACTTTCCTGTTTTATTACTCTTTGAACAATATTTCGTTAAGTTTGCGCAGTTCCACCCACTGGGGGTGTATTCAAACTATATTGACTGCCGGCCTGTTGAAGGCCTTATGTGTAAATATAATCATGCATGTGTTTGGCTTTCCATTGTTCTTGCTTTTCATCCTTTGGTTGTTTCCTTTGCCGCCCTCCCTTGGTTGCCGCCTTCCCAGCCGGACAGCTGCTGTGCAGACTGTGGCTGGAGAGGTGCTTGGCCGGTTGGGAGGGCAAGTACTCTAGCTTTCTTGGATTGTAGCGAAATGGCTGGGAAGCCGGCCAGCCGGCTGTTCTGACAGCCGGTAGGCGTGGTTGGAGGCCGGCTTGTGTTATATAAGTTCGTTAGTCCTTAGACATTTTTCGTGTGGGCATCCTTTCCTGCCTTTGGCTCTTGCCAGTTGGACAGTTGGTTCTTCGAGCTGCGACTTACAACAAGAGAGGGCTTGGGTGCTGGCACACTACTTGTCTGACTTCAGGTAGAAATTTTAATATAACTGAAGGCGGCCAGTCCCCGGGCCGACTAGTCGAACCCGGTGCCAGATAGAGAATCAAATGTAATAGTACATTCATGGGTATGACATTCGTCATTCATAGATAAAGGAGGGCAGTCCCCGAGTGCGCCTCGGGGGGCCCGTTGTCTTGTACTTAATACAAAAAGGTAGCGTGATACATACTGCTTTTAACTGTCAAATCTTCTCAGGAGATTGGCGTTCCATGGTCGTTCCGACTCCTTACCGGAATCATCCCTCTTGCATGCCCTCGGCTTCTGTGCGTCGATCAGGTAGTAGGAGTCATTGCCTAGGGCCTTGCTGATGACGAAAGGGCCTTCCCAAGGGGCCGAGAGCTTGTGCTGGCCGGCTGTTCACTGGATCAGCCGGAGCACAAGATCGCCTTCTTGGAAGGATCTTGGCTTGACCTTCCGGTTGTGGTAACGGCGCAAACCCTGCTGGTAGATGGCGGACCGGCTGAGTGCTAACAACCGGCCTTCTTCTAGTAGGTCGACGCCGTCTTCTCATGCTTCCTTGGCCTCCGCCTCCGTGTACATGGTGACCCGAGGCGAGTCGAACTCGATGTCAGTTGGGATGATAGCCTCGGCACCATATACAAGGAAGAAAGGAGTGAAGTCGGTTGACTTGTTCGGGGTAGTATGCAGACTCCAGAGGACAGCCGGCAGCTCATCGAGCCAGCAGCCGGCCGAACGCAACTGTGGTACGACCAGTCGGGGCTTGATGCCGGAGAGGATTAGGCCGTTTGCTCGCTTGACCTGGCCGTTTGACTGCGGGTGGGCAACGGACGCTAAGTCCAGTCGGATGCCCTGTGTCGCGCAGAAACATGCCAGTGCTCCCTTGGCAAAATTCGTGCCGTTGTCGGTGATGATGCTGTGTGGTATACCATACCGAGTGGTGATGTCTGCGATGAATGTCACGGCAGTCGGCCCGTTCAGCTTCTTGATTGGCTTCGCTTCAATCCACTTGGTGAATTTGTCCACGGCGACAAGCAGATGTGTCATGCCGCCGCGGGCTGTTTTGAATGGGCCCACCATGTCCAGCCCCCAAACGGCAAAGGGCCAGGTGAGGGGGATGGACTTGAGTGCAGAAGCCGGCAGGTGTTGCTTGGAGCTGAAGACTTGGCATCCTTTGCAGCATTTGACTAATTCCTTGGCGTCTTCCAAAGCAGTCGGCCAGAAGAAACCATGGCGGAAAGCTTTGGCGACAAGTGATCTTGAGGCCGCGTGGTGGCCGCATTTGCCTTGGTGGATATCCTTGAGGATTGCTATGCCCTTCTCTGGCTCGACGCAGCGCTGGAAGACTCCAGTGACGCTACGCTTAACAAGTTCTCTGTTTATTATTGCGTATGCTCCGGCTCGGCGTAGAACTAGTCTTGCCGAGATCTCATCAGTCGGCAGCTCTCTGTTTACTAGGAAGTTGAGGATGGGCTGGGCCCATGATGGAGCTGTGACTTCTTATGTTGTCAGTACGGCTACTGTGACCCGGGTGGGTGGGTTGGGTGGTGGAGAGTTGGAGTCGGCCACCGCCTGTTGTGTCGTTGCAGTCCCCGGGCCGATTGTTGTAGTCCTCGGGCCGGGTTCTGAAGTCCCCGAGCCGGGTGCGACTACGGCAGTCCCCGGGCCGCTTGTCGAAGTCCCCGAGCCGCATGCTGGGTTCCCCCAGTCGGATCCGACTGCATCAGGGGCAGGCGGTACGAAGATGGAGTCCGATTCTGGAGACGGCTTGACAGACGGTTTGAGGAGGCGCTGGAGAGAGACGCCGGTTGGTATAGCTTGTCGGGTGGAGCCGATCCGTGCTAGGGCATCTGCTTGCTCGTTGTCGGCCCGTGGCACGTGGAGGAACTCGCACCCTTCAAAGTATCCGCTGATTTGCTAGACGAGGAATCGATAGCTCGCCATGTTTGCGTCCTTGGCGTCCCAGTCGCCAGATGACTACTGGACCACCAAATCCGAGTCGCCATAGCACAGGATCCGGCGTATGCCGAGCTCTTTGGCTAGCCAGAGCCCGTGTATGAGCGCCTCGTACTCAGCCACATTGTTGGAGGCGGCAAAATGGATTTGCAATGTGTATCTGAGCTTGTCGCACTTGGGAGAGGTGAGGACGATGCCGGCTCCCAAGCCGGTGCGCATCTTGGATCCGTCGAAGTGCATCCGCCAATGAGTGGAGTCGGGAGCCGGCGGTAGGTACTGGGTCTCGGCCCAGTCGACAAGGAAGTCAGCCAATGCTTGGGACTTGATGCCGGTGTGGGGCTGGTAGAAGATCGTGTAAGGAGCCAGCGCAATGGCCCACTTAGCCACCCGGCCGGATGCATCCCGGATGCCTATGATCTCGGCAAGCAGGGCGGTGCATACGAACGTGATGGGATGCTCTTGAAAGTAGGGCTTCAGCTTCTTGGCGGCGAAGTACACTCCATAGCACATCTTCTGGTAATGCGGGTAGTTTTGCTTCGAGGTGGACAGTACTTCACTTAAATAATATACCGGCCTCTGGACTAACTAAGTTCGGCCTTCTTCTAGGCGCTGGACCACGATGACTATACTGACCACTTGGCTAGTCGCAGCAATGTAAAGGAGCATGGGCTCTTTCTCAGTCGGCGCTGCCAGGACAGGTGGTGTGGTCAGCATCTTCTTCAACTCGTGGAAAGCTTGGTCTGCTTGGTCGTTCCACTCGAAGTGGGTGGACTTTTTCATGAGTCGGTACAGGGGGAGAGCCTTCTCCCCTAGCCGGCTGATAAAGCGGTTTAGGGAGGCCAGGCACCTGGTAAACTTCTGAACGTATCGCAACTTGGTAGGAACCTCCATTCTCTCTATGGCCTTGATCTTCACTGGGTTGCACTCAATGCCGCGTTCGGAGACCAAAAAGCCTAGAAGCTGGCCGGCTGGTATTCCGAACACGCATTTCTTGGGGTTGAGCTTGATCTGGAATCGGCGCAAGTTGGCAAATGTTTCTCTGAGGTCTTCCAGCAGGGTGTCGCGCTTCTCCGTCTTCACCACAATATCGTCTACGTAGACGTGGGCATTTCTGCCGAGTTGCTTGAGGAGGCATTTCTGCATGCAACGCTGAAAAGTGGCACCGGCATTCCTCAAGCCAAATGTCATAGTCAGGTAGCAGAAAGCTCCGAATGGTGTGATGAAGGCGGTCTTCAGGCGGTCGGCAGGGTCCAACTTGATCTGGTGGTATCCTGAGTAAGCATCCAAGAAACTCAACAGCTCGCATCCGGCTCTGGAGTCTATCACTTGATCGATTCGTGGTAGGGCAAACAGATCTTTGGGGCAGGCTTTGTTGAGGCTGGTGTAATCTATACACATACGCCATTCGTTGTTCTTCTTCAACACCAAGACCGGGTTAGCAAGCCACTCTGGAAAAAACACCTCGATAATGAAGCCGGCGGCCAAGAGCCAGGCTATCTCTTCTCCTACGGTCCTTCTTTTCTCCTCCGACAGTCGGCAGAGAGGCTGCTTGACTGGTTTCGCATCCGCTCGGACGTGTAGCTTGTGCTCGGCAAAATCCTTCGGAACACCCGGCGTGTCCTTTGGGGACCATGCAAAGATGTCCCGATTCTCACGGAGGAAGTCGACAAGCTCTCCTTCCTATTTACTGTCCAGGTTTGCACCAATGACAGCAAACCTTTCCGGGTTCTCTGGGTCCAGAGGTATCTTCTTTGTCTCCTTGGCCGGCTGGAAGGAGCCCTGAGCATCATATTCCTTGGGGCTAGGGGACAGGGCCGGCTGCTTGCCGGCCATGGCCACGACTCGGTCCAGCATCTTCTTCTCTTCGGCAACCACGAGGGACTAGGCCAGTCGGCTGCTGGCCGCAGCGCACTCGATGGACTTCTTGTAGTCTCCGGCTATAGTGATGATCCCCTTTGAACTCGGCATCTTCATCTTGAGGTAGGCGTAGTGGGGCACAGCCATGAACTTGGCCAGGGCTGGTCGGCCAAGCAAGGCGTGGTAAGGGCTTTCTAGATCCACTACTTCAAACCAGATCGCTTCTCGGTGAAAGTGATCCTTGTCTCCGAAGAGAACATCCATCTTGATCTTGCCGATTGGGGAACAGGATAGGCCGGGTATGATGCCATGGAACACAGTCCGGCTTGGCATGAGCTGCTTCGCCTTGAGGTTCAACTTCTCCATGGTGTCGCGGTAAAGTATGTTGATGCTGCTTCCACCATCAATCAGCACGCGGAAGAAACGGGCAGCTCGCCTTTCCGTCGCGAGGGTGATGTCCAACACCAATGCGTAGGAGCCGGGAGACGGCATCACCTCTGGGTGATCGGCCCGGCTCCAGCTGATGGGCCTTTCAGACCAATGCGTGAACTCGGGGTTGCTGGAGGCGACCGCGTTGACTTCTTGGTGTTGTCGGCGCCGACTGCGCTTGTCTTCAATCTGGCTCGTGAAGACGACGTAGGCGGCGTGCTCATCTGGGAACTCATCCTGAATGGCTCCGACTGCTGGTCAAACAGCCGGCTGCTGGGGGGCTGGAGGCGGCGGGCCAGGAGGCGGAGGCGGCGGGCCAGGAGGCGGAGGCGGCACCAGGCCCTAGCCCTTGGAGATCCGCGTGAGCCAATGGCACTTCCGGGTCGTGTGGTTGGACGGCTTCGCGCCGCTGTGGAACTTGCAGGGGGCATCGAGAGTTTGCTCGTAGGAGAAGGCCGGCTGCCAAGCCGGCCTGCCGCCCTTCTTCTTGGGAGCGGGCCGCTCTTCGGGCTGTTCGTCTTTGACGGTGGCTAATTGCCGACTGGTGGAAGGCGGCATGGGGGCCTTGCGCTTGTGGTCGTTATGGTAGGGGCGTCGGTTGGAGTCACCAGCCGGCGTCTTGGGAGCCGGAGCGAGCACCTTTCCAGAGGCATCCACTCGGAGCTCGGTCTTCATCGAGGAGTCGGCCGTGGCGTACTTGTCTGCTATGATCAGCAGCTCGTCGAGGGTAGTCGGCTCGTCGCAGAGGAGTCGGTGCTTGAGGAGGGTGCCCTCTCGGCACCCGGCAGTGAAGTATTCTATGGCTTGAACCTCGTGCACCCCCTCGCAGGAGTTGCGGAGCTCGGCCCAACGCGTGAGGTAGTCGCGAGTCGATTCGCTGGGCCCTTGGACGCATAAGGAGAGCTGGCGAGGCTTGGGAGGCCGCTTGTATGTGCTGGTGAAGTTGCAAACGAAGACTTCCGTGAAGTCTAGCCAGCTGTTGACGCTGTAGGGCTTGAGGCTATTCAGCCAGGTGCGTGCCGTGCCTTGAAGCATGAGAGGGACGTACTTCACGGCAACGCGCCTATGCCGTTTGATATGCTGACTGCGGTAGAGTAGTCGATCAGCCAATCTTCCGGCTTCACGGAGCCGTTGTATTTTGGCGTGTCTCTGGGGAGTGACAACCCTTTGGGGAAGGGCTCGTCGCGGATGCGGGGGCCAAAGCAAGGCGGGCCGACATCATCTTCTTCTTCTAGCGCCAGGGATCGCGCTAGGCGGTCGATCCGGTGGCGGGCATCATTCTCGCCGACTCCTTCACGGTGGCCTAGTCGGCCACCGAGAGTCGGATGCGTGACAGGCGGCGGGGTGGGATATCTCTCCCCACGAGGCGGGGGGAGGCGGATTGCCTTGTCGTTCCACCGCTCGGGGGCGGCCTTCTGCGTCGCGCTCAATGGTGATCCGAGTCCGGCTACGGCTAGCAGCCGGCTCCTTGTCTTTCCTTGCGCGGGCGCCGCTTGCAGTCAGCGTCCGGGATGTCGCGGCGTGTTCTCGGCGTGGGGGAGGACACTCAGCGCGGGCGCCGGCTTCATGCCGTTCTGCAGCTGCGTCGATCAGCTGCTGGATGCATCTAGTCATGTAGGGGAGCTCATCTGCCCCCAGCCCGTTCAGCTCGTCTGCGGCCGCCTGAGCGGCACGTAGGTTCTCGAGTGGCGTGGCGTAGACTGGGCGGTCTGCTCCCAGCATGCTGGCGATGGACGCGCCGCGCTTCTTGACGAGGCCGGCTCGGCTCGGCCCGCCAGGAGGCGGTGTACCAAAGGCGGCGCGGTCGACTTCGCGCTGGTGAGCCTCAGTGAGGCGTC
The DNA here is from genome assembly GCF_002575655.3 of Aegilops tauschii subsp. strangulata. Lineage (NCBI taxonomy): Eukaryota > Viridiplantae > Streptophyta > Magnoliopsida > Poales > Poaceae > Aegilops > Aegilops tauschii. Next base: position 453,923,824 of record NC_053036.3, on the reverse strand, counting down.
TCATGGATGCTATCTTCCGGCCCTCCGCGATGACGGTGAGGCGGCGTGCCTCCAGAGTCTCGGCGTTGGCGTCGGCCGGGATGGGGACGGACAAGTCGTGCAGCGCCGCTTGTAGGGCGTCGTGGGCGTTCTCGCCCGAGACGGCGCCGTGGCTGATGACCAGCACCTGAGTGATAGCGCTGCTGCCACTGTCGGCTCGAGGGATAGGGTCGTCGATGATTACCACGTCGGTGGGGAAGGCGTCAAGCGATGCCGTGTCGGAGTCGACAAGCATCGGGTCGGTGGAGCCGACCGACTCCAAATCCACAGCAAGCTCGCTGGAGACGTGAAGCTGGTCGAGGAGGCTGGCGAGGCGGCTCTCGGGGTAGTCGGTGCCCGCGTCGGACGCGGGCTCGTCGGAGATGCGAGTCTCGCCAAGAAGGTCGGCGAGGCAGCTCGCCACGCAGGTGTCGTCGACGCCTTGCTGCGCGTCAGGGCAAGCGCCATCGGGCGTAGCGGGCTGGCTACGCTCGTGGGGGAGGAAAAGGGTTCCCGTCCAGAACAGGTCTTCGGACGACAGTGCACCTGGCCCCACGGTGGGCGCCAAATGTCGGGTGGTAGGTGCGACATATGCCAACATGTGGCTTATCATTGTGGGAGCCAGTAAGACATCGCCGGTGCCTGGAAACGGGATAAGGCGAAGACATGCACGCCGGCGAATCTTATCCAGGTTCGGGGCTCTCCGTGGAGATAACACCCCTAGTCCTACTCTGCGGGGTCTCCGCATGATCACTAGATCAAAACAAGTAGCTACAAGTGCTCCTTGAGCTGTTTGGCTAGGGAAAGAAGAAGGGCAAGGCTAGCTCTCCTTTTCTCTCTATGTGGTGTGTAAAACTCTATCAGATCAACCCTTTGCATGGGTGTCCCGGGGGATTTATATAGGCCTACCCCCCAGGGGTACAATGGTAATCTGGCTGGCGCGCGGGTCCCAGCCGTCAGTGTCTGCGCTCGCCGGCTTCTCCGCCGGCCGTTGGGGCCCGCCGACTCGCGGGTCCCGCCGACTGTCGGCCTCTTGGCCGACAGGCCGGCCCCACCGCCTGGGGGCCTTGTCGGCGGCTGGTTACTATTGCCTCGCCCCTGATGACGAGGGCTTTGTCGAGGTAAGCGTGGCTACAGTGCCGCCGCCTTGCGGACTCTCACTGTAGCCTCACCTCATCTTGTCTCCTTAATGATGCACATGTTTCGAGGGAGGGAGATAGCCGGCTATTGGGAGCCGGCTACGCCCCAGCCCGACTAGGGGAGGCCGGGCCACCTTCGAGCGTCTCTCTGGCTAAAGGGGCCCGCCGCCCGCGGGCCGTACTGGCGCCTGTCGTGGGTGACGTCGAGGTCAACATGGCTACAGTGCCACGCCGGACGGGGGATGGCTGACCCGTACGGCGCACTGTGGCCATGGATGTTCCGGGATTCGAGGGTGATAGGCTGTACTGCGGCCATGCCCCGTCTTATCACCGTTATGTGGGTGCAGCCCTGGTGGGTGCAGTCTTGGCCGGCTTCTGGGAGTCGGCCTTCTTCATGGCCGGCTTCTGGGATTCGGCCCTCTTAGGACCGACTTCCTGGAGTCGGCCATCTCTTAGCTTTCTTAGGGAAGGTTTTTGAGGCCGGGTCGCCTTCTGGTAGTCGGCCATGGAGATAGCCGGCCAGAGGAAGGCGGCCCCATGCTCTAGATGCTTGAAGGCTCGATTGGCCTGATAATTTTTCGAAGAGCCAGGGGGAGTCGGTTAGGCTACCCGTGGCCATTTACTCCGACACTCTGTATTTCGTGAAAAAAATGTTACCGCCGCTGACAGCTCAGACCCACCAGCTATATCTTCGCACGCAAGGAAGTGCCTCCTTATTACGCACAAAAAAATGAATACTCCCCCTGCTAGCTGGGACCCACCATGGTGGGAGCCTGACTTGTGGGCCTACTAAGTTGACTGGGATAGGGGCCTTTGTCAACTTTAGTCAATATGAACGATTCTAGCTCTAGTGACCGTATGATGTCCATCCAACGGCCGTAGTGCTTCTTCAACCTCTGGTCTTCTTGCTCCAGCCGCCCAAAGCAGCGCCGGTCGTGCCGCATGCTCCTGCCTCCCGTGGCTGGCTGTGCTGCCGCGGAGGCCTCACCGCCCCCTACTATTCCCACCGCTGGCCAGGCCCTGCGGCGACGGCAGCCACACACCACAGCCGAACAAGTGAACCCTCGTACTCCTCTCCGCGCGGGCTTCCACTGCCGCGTCGTCCCCGGCTCTCCGTCGTCCCCTTCCTAGGCCTCGCCGTCGTCCACCGCCCTGGTGCTCTCGGCGTGGCGTGGTCAACGTGGTCAAGGAACGACATCGGACATGGACTGTACGTGGAGAGGCTGACAGCTGGGTCCACGGCCGGGGCAAGGAAGTGCCTCCTTATTACGCGGAAAATAATGATTCCTCCACCTGACAGCTAGGACCCACCGGACGGGCCACTGTATTTCGCGAAAAAAACATTTCCCCCTGACTGCTGGGACCCACCAGCTACATCTTCGCACGCAAGGAAGTGCGTCCGGGCAAAAAAACGATTCGCGCCCCTGACTGCTGGGACCCCCCAGCTACATCTTTGCAGGCAAGGAAGTGCCTGACAGTCGGGACCCACCTGGTCGAAGCGTACGTAGCATTGTCATTCTGGTTGCGAACGTGTACGTACATACTGGTCCATGTAGAGGCGCGCACGTGTCGTAGTAGAGGCGCGCACGTAGCATGTACACGTACGTACAGCGGCCAGTGTGCAAGAAAGAAAATACGGCCACGTACGTACATTCGGGCAGGGTCTCGAACGCCTACTCGCGCATACGTACGGCCAGGGCTCGTGTACATGGCTGGGTCAGAACGGAGAAACAGCGTCGTCGTCGTGTTCATGGGGAGCCAACCGGCTGGGTCAGAACGGAATGCGTCGTCGTGTTCATCGAGAGGGCTTGGACGGAACAGCCGATGGAAACAAGGCCTGGCGTACCGCAGAACGGAGGAAACGGCCTTGTGTTCGACCGGCCACGTTTGAAACGGGATCCAGTTCATCGGGAGGGGTCTGGCGTACCGCAAAACAAAGGAAACGGACCTCCTACGATCGAAATGGGGGTCCTGTTGATCGGGAGGGGTGTGGCGTACCGCAAAACGGAGGAAACGGACTTGTGTTGGAGCGCTACGATCGGAACGGGGGTCCTGTTCATTGGGAGGGGTGTGGCGTACCGCAAAACGGGACTCCACGGGATACTGTTCATCTCCACCGTCGACCCCCTCCACCCTCCACGGGCTACTGTTCATCCACCGTCGACCTCCTCCAGCCTCCACCTGCGACTGTTCATCCACGAGCTCCTGTTCATCCAGCCTCCACCACGCGCTACTCCACCGGCTACTGTTCAACCAGCCCTCTCCACGGGCTCCTGTTCAACCACCCCTCCATGAGCTACTGTTCATCCAGCCCTCCACCGTCTACTGTTCATTCTGCCCTCCACGGGGTGGTCCTGTTCATCCTGCCCTCCACGGGGTCCTGTTCATCCAGCCCCAACCGGCTCGATTGATCGGGGTCCTGTTCATCCAGAGGCAACACCACGGGGTCCTGTTCATCCACCCCCACCGGGAACTGTTCATCCAAACCCCCCCAGCAACGCTCACTGTTCATCCAGAGGCAGCATCGATCGGCTTCAGTTAGCAGCAGTAGCGAAGGAATCGCTCGATCGAGTTCAGTTAACAGCCATCGATCGATCGCTCGGGTTCAGTAACGCGTAGCCTGCAGTGCAATCACTTGGGTTCAGTTAGAGCCCAACGCCTCGCTCGGGTTCAGTTAGAGCCAACGCCTCGCACACACGCACGTACGTGTACGAGAGAAACGCGCATCGCTCGGCCCCTGACCTCCCACCGTAACCGGGAACTCCCCGAAATTTTCCTCGCCCTCGCTTCTACCATTGTTTTTTCCGTCATGGACGGCCCAAAGAATGTCATGCACCTGCGTCTCCGGCCCGCCCAGGACGAAAAGTCTATTTTCTGTCATGATTTTTTGTCATAGAAGAACGAGCCCACCACATCTATGATGATACCGGGTTTTGTCACAATTATCGTCATAGAAGTGTCATATGTATGACAGAAAAAAATTTGTTCGGCCCAAAATGTCACGGATGTGTCTTTTTTTGTAGTGCACCCTACCCAGTCATTCTATTCTTTGGACGTGTACGAATCCCTTTCGTACGTTTGATAATGATGTGGTCGTCACTTTTGTGTCTCGCTACTTGATCGTCAAGTCCGTCCTCACCTGTGTATCCATCCAGATCCAGCCACTGCTCATCCAGTGCTTGGTGTAGCTTCGGTTACGCCAACTCCTTCCACACATGGATATAATTTTCGTGCACACCGCCACAGCATATTAGACCGTAATACCGGAGTTTCCGCGCGATTTTTGTGCTTAGGTGTGCATGCATATTATGGTGTGAGTAGCAGTAATATGTGATGATTGCTTGATTAATTATAATAGTAGAATGCTTGTGTGCTTTTGTTTTAGTCGTTTCTTTTGTTTGTTTCTTTGGGCCTCCGGTGTTACAAATTTTTCCCCGATTAAAGTTGCTCGTCAGCCGACACCGGACCTGAAGAGTTAGCAAGAAATACATATATTTGGAAACTCAGCTCAACAGAATGGAATTTTCAGCAGACTGCAGTGAAATTGGAAATAGCTCATCTGAATACAAAATAAATCCTCGATGGATTGTCAGTACAAAGTTTGCATTAACGCGCACTCCTCACAACAGTATGGAATTCTTAGCCGACTGCATTCACATTGGGGGATATCTGATCATGTTACTGAGTGTCAAGTCTCTCTCAGCGTGCACTCCTCATAGCAGAAATGATCAAATCAGCAAGAAGATAAAATTGTGTGCAAGGTTAACAGAATATTATCAAAGGTATGGCTCAGATACAAGTTTAATTTTTCATTGAGGATGATTTTGGAACCCGATGTACCTGGAAGCAAGCAAAAATATGGCATGTACTCAGAAAGGAGGATAGTCCTGCAAAACCCGGTTTCATACAAGAAATCAATAACAAAAATATTAAGATGGTTATATATGTGGAAATCGGTCCGCATATCACAATAAGAAGTTTCTGGTGTAAGCAACCCAATCTTCCCTCGCAAGATACCCGAGAAGCTTCCAAGGCAAGATTAATCTATCTTCCTCAGTACGATACATGGATTATTTCCCGTACAAGGTACTCTGCCTTCTTCAGTAAGCAACCGCAAAAGCTTCCAGCATAAGGTACTGAGTCTTTCCCCAGCAAAGTCTTTAAGGGGGTAAGTGATACGTCTCCAACGTATCTATAATTTTTGATTGCTCCATGCTATATTATCTTCTGTTTTGGACATTATTGGGCTTTATTATTCACTTTTATATTATTTTTGGGACTAACCTGTTAACCGGAGGCCCAGCCCAGAATTGTTGTTTTTTGCCTATTTCAGAGTTTCGTAGAAAAAGAATATCAAACGGAGTCCAAACGGAATGAAACCTTCGGGAACGTGATTTTTGGAACGAACATGATCCAGGAGACTTGGACCCTAAGTCAAGGAAGCTTCAAGGAAGCCACGAGGTAGGGGGCACGCCTACCCCCCCCCCCCCAGGCGCGCCCTCCACCCTTGTGGGCCCCACGTTGCTCCACCGACGTACTTCTTCCTCCTATATATACCTACGTACCCCCAAACGATCAGATACGGAGCCAAAAACCTAATTTCACCGCCGCAACCTTCTGTACCCACGAGATCCCATCTTGGGGCCTGTTCCGGAGCTCCGCCGGAAGGGGCATCGATCACGGAGGGCTTCTACATCAACACCATAGCCTCTCCAATGAAGTGTGAGTAGTTTACCTCGGACCTTCGGGTCCATAGTTATTAGCTAGATGGCTTCCTCTCTCTTTTTGGATCTCAATACAATGTTCTCCCCCTCTCTCGTGGAGATCTATTCAATGTAATCTTCTTTTGCGGTGTGTTTGTTGAGACCGATGAGTTGTGGGTTTATGATCAAGTTTATCTATGAACAATATTTGAATCTTCTAAATTCTTTTATGTATGATTGGTTATCTTTGCAAGTCTCTTCGAATTATCAGTTTGGTTTGGCCTACTAGATTAATCTTTCTTGCAATGGGAGAAGTGCTTAGCTTTGGGTTCAATCTTGCGGTGTCCTTTCCCATGACAGTAGGGGCATCAAGGCACGTATTGTATTGTTGCCATCGAGGATAACAAGATGGGTTTTTTATTATATTGCATGAATTTATCCCTCTACATCATGTCATCTTGCTTAAGGCGTTACTCTGTTCTTATGAACTTAATACTCTAGATGCATGCTGGATAGCGGTCGATGTGTGGAGTAATAGTAGTAGATGCAGGCAGGAGTCGGTCTACTTGTCTCGGACGTGATGCCTATATACATGATCATACCTAGATATTCTCATAACTATGCTCAATTATGTCAATTGCTCAACAGTAATTTGTTCACCCATCGTAAAATACTTATGCTCTTGAGAGAAGCCACTAGTGAAACCTATGGCCCCCGGGTCTATCTCCATCATATTAATCTTCCAACACTTAGTTATTTCCGTTGCCTTTTTACTTTGCTTTTATTTTATCTTGCATCTTTATCATAAAAATACCAAAAATATTATCCTATCATATCTATCAGATCTCACTCTCGTAAGTGACCGTGTAGGGATTGACAACCCCTTATCGCGTTGGTTGCAAGGATTTATTTGTTTTCTGTAGGTACGAGGGACTCGCGCGTAGCCTCCTACTGGATTGATACCTTGGTTCTCAAAACTGAGGGAAATACTTACGCTACTTTGCTGCATCACCCTTTCCTCTTCAAGGGAAAACCAACACAGTGCTCAAGAGGTAGCAAGAAGGATTTCTGGCGCCGTTGCCGGGGAGGTCTACGCAAAAGTCAACATACCAAGTACCCATCACAACCCCTTATTGCGTTGGCTGCGAGGATTTATTTGTTTTGTGTAGGTGCGAGGGACTCGCGCGTAGCCTCCTACTGGATTGATACCTTGGTTCTCAAAACTGAGGGAAATACTTACGCTACTTTGCTGCATCACCCTTTCCTCTTCAAGGGAAAACCAACGCAGTGCTCAAGAGGTAGCAGTAAGCATCGGAAGCACGATACCTAGTCTTCTTCAACAAGCTGTTCGATGAAAGTTTCGAGCACAAGCCAGCCAATCTTCCTCAGTAAGACATTGGTACAAGGCACTGTGAATTGAATTGCATATGGCAGTGAATCCCAAGAATCAGATCCGCAACATTTTGGTCAAAAGCAAGAATCAGTCAGAATACACGTCTGTCTCGGGAATCAGATTCTCATATATATGTCATGAGCATACCACCAAGATTTTACAAGTCACTCGGATGAGGATCTGACAACCACGTGAGGATGGTTAAGAGAAGAAAGCCAGTATACACCGCAGTGTGACAAAGGATTATGAGGATTGACGACATCAATGAGCTCAATACAAGTACCTGTGAACCTGGAAAATGATCCTGATGAGCCCTTGTCCCCTTTTTCTCGAATGACGGCACCACGCCTGTGATCTAAGTTGTTTTTAGCTATCCGGGGTGGATGCCAATTTTTATTTCTCTCTTCAACAACTGTCATGAGTTCTGAGCTGCTTTTCGGCCGTCTCGTATAGCTGTTGAGTTTCTTTTTGTGACAGTAGCCCTATAGCTGCTTTTGGCTATTTTAGGGAGTTGCCACCTTCTTATCGACACGGTCTCATGTTCTGAGATGCTTTTCAGCCGTCTTGAGCCGTGGTTGAGGTATTTCAGTAATGTCCCAGATCTAAGTTGTAAAGACCGTTCTGGTGGCTACTGATTTATTTGCCGATTTCTTGCAAAGGTTTGGATGATCATTTTCCTGCGGTCAAAACTTGAGGGGTGTTGAACCTGCCATTTAATGGGGTACCCTGTCAGAAAAATGAGGATAAGCTACGATTGCCGAAAAATTGCACCGACAGTACCTATGGTGATACGAAGAAGCAATATGACCCAGCTCTTTCAGCCAAGGATCTAGACCAAGAAAACAATAATGAAGGAGCAAGACCAGTGATGCAGGTATGAAAATTGTTGCAAGACCCGCATGGTGCAGAACCACCGATAGTCAAGTCTGTAGATATTATCATACAGGTCAAACTCTTATGCTAGCCACGACAGGCGACAATCAAATATTTGGTATGAATCTGAAACTCAAGACAGTGGAGCTAGCCAAAATAATTCAGAAATTCTCGCGATAAGTCAGAATCTGTCAGGAAAACAGTTATGCCTCCACTCACTGTTTGGAACCCAAAGGAATTGCATTTAGTGGAGAAACCCAATGCAATGAGTTAGAGCTTGGGTGTCCACCAGAAAAATCTAATCACCACTTTATGAAAGATTGTCAGTGCAGGATGACACACCCAGCGGAAATCACTCTCGGATTTGTGAGACGGGCATATATTTCAGCATGATAACAAATCACACTTAGCTAAGTCAGCGGATCTTAAAAGAAATGGGAGCCTGTATAAACATGGACCAGCAAGGTAAGATCTGTCAGAATATGGATATATTAAAGCAAACCACCCCAGGGCCAGTCAGATAAAAATTTAGTGGGAACAAAAATAAGAAAAAGGATACCTGAGTTGGAAACGGTTTCCTTAAGTCAGTATCTTCATACTTGTTCCCAGAGCAACCAAATCTCGAGGACAAGATTTCTTTAAGGGTGTAAGGTTTGTGACAGCCTGATTTTTGGCCCTTTCTTTTTCTTTTGTTTTTCTCAGGTTTTTGCTTGAGTTTTCTTTTTTCGTGGCTTTGTGGTCTGGAAACTGAAGAAGATGCCCTCTTCTTTGTTTCCAGTGTGGCTTGTCATTCCCAAATCCTTCCCTAGACCCTGTAATTTTCATCCTAGCCCAAATCCCAATATTCTTTTTATTGGGAATATTCCTTTTCTATTAAAGGAATAACTCAAATTGCCCTAGGTTGTGAAGCAACCTTTGTTTCTTTCCATCACTCCTAAAATTCACAAATAATTCTCATAAATTGTTTGGGTCATATCTTTCTCAAATATGGAAAAATATATCATTTGTCATGTTTATCATCATGCTCAAATAATTCATTTCCTATTCTGCCCTAAATGGCACATTGTGAATCAAGTGCTATTTTCCTTTACCCAATTGACCTAAAACTCCTTGGACACCTTTTCCTGTCCATATCATTGCCACATGCCAAAATGCAACCTCATTTGCCTAGTAATTGTTTAATTATGATTTTCCAAAGTTTCTATCCAGAAAGAAGCTTTGTGAAGGAGGTGCAAGCTAGGCATATCCAAATGAGTTGCCATTTTGCATGATCCCTCATACCATCATATCATAGCCCTCCACCAAAGTAGAGCTCATGTCATGCCTCCATGTGAGCTCATCTTCAATTCTTTAATTCTGTCCAAAATTTCAGTTTGTGAAGCAAGTATATTTTATATTGCTCCATTATGGCTGCTAATTTTTCTAGGCCTTCTATTATCCATATAACTTACCTCCACCCATTTTGGGCATCGTTCATAAAGCCATTATTCCTCTAGAATTTTTGCAAGTTTCTGTCCAGAATGAAGCTTTGTGAAGCAAGTGCCACTTTGGTATTTCCAAATGGCATGAAACTTTTACAGCAGCTTCATATGACCAAATAACCCTGCCATGTTCATTTTCAGCTCAATCCATCACTCTATGTGAGTGCTTCTTCCTGATCTTGTTTCTGGACCAATTTATGCAGTTGTTAAGCAACTGTAATAATCATTGAGCCAAACCCCTCCATAATTACCAGGACTATAGTACTTCCTAACCTAAATCTACCAGACAACTCGTTTGCCTCTAATCTCACCTCAGTTTATCACTGTTTCATGATCAAGTTTACTGCAGTAAACTTCAGAGGGTGATTACCATTTAACCAGAGCGCTTTTAACCAAACTACCACCGCTGTAGGAACCTCCCCTGGATGAACTTGCCACTAGACAACACGCTCCTGCTCATTTCCCCCGCTACATGCCAGTGCATGCGGTGACCGCGTTAATGGCAAGGCTGTGCGCGCGCTCTACTACCGTTGGCCGCGCCCAGGATGGATTCTTGCTCGGGCCCCTCCTCCTCTCGTCGCCTCTGCGCGCGTGACCGTGTCCAACGTCTTCCTCTCATCGTGGCCGTTCCCCTGGACCCCTCTCCCCCTCCGGCAGCTTGCTCACCGACGCAAACCGCCGTGTGCCCACGGGCGCACAGTGGCCGTTTGGATCTGTGCGTGCCCTGGCCGCTTCCTCCCCATGCTCCGGCGTCGCCTCTGCCCCGTGAGGACCTCAACTGTGTCTCCCTCGTCGCCTGCCCCCGAGTTCATGCGCGCGCGCACGCGTCCGCGGCGCCGGCCACGCGTCTGCGGCGACGCCAGCTCGCCTCCTCCTCCCTTGCCTATATAAGGCTGCCCCAAGCATGTTTCTCCTCACTAATCGACCTCATGCACTCCTCTTCCCCTCCCCATCCACTTCCCCGAGTCCCGGAGTTCCTCCTCGCCACTCATTGCCGCCTCGGCCATCGCCGGTTGCCGGCTACATTGGCACAAGCCCAAGCCCCTCCCTCTCTTCCTCCACCTCGGCCCTCCCCTAGCACTCTATAGCCACTCCCGCGCTTCCTTTCCCTCCCCGGTGGCTCTGTTCTTCGAGTTCGCCGAAGCCCGAAGGCCTCGTCCGCCGGCGCCCGTGTTGCCATCGCCCTGGTCCACCCCATCGTCCGTGGATGGGCCCTGGAGATTTGCTGGAGTCCGCTGAGCCCGTCCATGTGCGGAGCCTCGCCGGCGATGCCCTGTAGCTCCGGCAGGCCTCGTCGGGGTCGGCTTTGCCTCGGCCAGGCGCGGGCGCGAGCGAGGAGAAGAAGGAGACGACGACCCCCCTGCCAGCTGGCCGCGGACCCCGCGCGTCAGCCTCTCAACCGTTTACCCCGTTGTCCACGTCAGATAAGTGGAAACGCGTTTCGTCTAAATACGTTTCCGTTTAGTGAAAGTGTATTTCTGTCTTAGTTCGGTGGCAAATGCATTTTCAAGAAAGCGTATTCTCATTTAGCTACGGCTAGAAATACGTTTTCTCTGCTGTGAAAGCATATTTTCTGAGAATGTGTTTTCTATTTTTTAGCTCAGGGGCCTGTTTGTAGATTTATTTTTACAGATTGGTCCCTGAACTTCGTCGGGCGATAACGTTTCGCTCGCAACTCCGTTTGAGGTGAATCCAAAGCCCACGTCTTCGTTTCGTCGAGCCCATTCTGTTGGTTGCCTTTTCACCATGTTTTGCCATTCTGAAAATGACTATTTTTCCCTTGCTCTTAATCAACCCCCTCCGAGAGAGAACATTTTCCAGCAATTCTTTCCGCGAGCTTCACGCACTTCTTCCCGGTGATTTCTTCCACAGGCAACCCACACCCTCCATTTGCATGATTGCAATGCAGTGACATGGTTTCTTTATTTAAACTTGTTTAAAATATTGTTCTAGCTACTTGTGATTTGTTCATGGCATTTCCTAGAGTATTGTTTTGATCTTGTTATTGCCATGATATTGCTTGGAGTTCTAGGACTTATATTTTGATGATTATGTGGATGACATGTGCCTTTGGATTCTTAGTGGCTATTATGATTATTTCCATGATGGTATCTGTTATTATATTTAGGAGTATTACTTTGGATATCATGCTACCTTTGGATTCTTATTGGTTAGTATGATTATTTTCATGATGCTAGTTGATGTTCTATTGCTCGGAGTATTATTTTTCGGAGATGATGTTTACATGTGGATCTTAGCTGAATAGCTTTATTCTTGTTATTGGAGTAGTAGGATTATGGTTTTCGGATTCATCATGATAGTAGTGTTGTGCTACCCTTGGAGTATTTTGAGATGATGATATTATGCTTGGATTATTTGTTGGAGATCTCTATGACTTGGATTCTAGTTTGATAGTTGATATCGGAGTATCAGTTATCACAGTTATATTTTTGGGGATAAATTATGTCATTAAGTTGATCAGGTGCCGCCGAACCGGGCTTTCTCCAGTGCAACCACATTTGCCTTTATGGGAAGGCCCTAATGCAATGCTATTGTCATGCCTCTCGCCGGTGCCTCCAACGAGGGAAGGTTATGGGCGTGCGGTACCCTGGCCCGGTAAGCAGACATAACCTTGTGTGCCCGTAGTTGGTATTGAGAGCTCTTGTCCCCGTTTGGGATGCCTTATTGTTTTGGCCACGACGGTGGTCGTTGTGTCTTTGGTAGACACGAGGCCACCCAGGACTAGCCCAGTGGGGAGTGAGTCGGAGTGGTCGGGAGAGTGTCATGGTAGTAGATCGGTTTTATCGGAATGCCGTTGGTCCACCCGAATGGGAGTGCGAGGTCATGGATTTCGTGGTGTGGGTAAAGTGCGCTACCTCTGCAGAGTGTGTGTTTGTTTAAACTATCGATAGCCGCGTCCTCAGTCATGGGCATAAGTTCGTACTAGGTCACACCATTCGATCAACACTCACATGACGGAATGACTTATAGGTGATTTATATGTTGATATTTTGAGCAGTACAGATTGGCAGGATGTTGATGATGATGTTGGAGACCAAGTGTTGGTCATGGTAGTGATCGCCGGAAAGATCACAGTTTGAGACCAAGTGTTGGTCATGGTAGTGATCGCCGGAAAGATCATTGTTTGGTTTTGATCACGAGGTGATCGAGATGGTATATTGCTTGGCCGGTTAGCCAAGAGAGATATGGTTATGGAGAGCTGAGATGGTGATTTATCAGTATTGTATCAGTTCATACCATGCTTAGTAGGTGATGTCGTATCATGGTAGATGTTAATTTAATCAACCTGCTTAATGCTATGTTATTGTCTTTCCTTGATGTTTATGGTTGTTGTGAACTTGCAAGTACATTCAATGTACTGACCTGGCGTGTCATGCCAGTTTGCAGGTCATGCCGGATTTGATTGCTTGCTTGTCGTGGTTTCCGTTTGTGCGAGCTAGATCGTGTCCCAGCCAGAGTCCCTGCGGAGTGGAGTTCACCACCTTCGTCGTTGTTCCGCTGCTAGAAGTATTCCGCTGCTACGAGTTGTTTCGCTGCTAGCATAGAGCAAGTGTAGTATCGCAGGCGTAGTGTCGCCGTGCTGATGTGCTTCTTTGAAACATCAGATCCTTGTATTATTATTCTTGTAATAAGAGCTGATTTGTTCTATGTCAACCAGTGTCGTATTCCAGAGACTTCTCCTCGATCTCTGGGCTGGAATACGGGGTGTTCCGGTTTCTCTGAGCCGGGGTGCCACAATGTGTGGAGTAATAGTAGTAGATGCAGAATCGTTTCGGTCTACTTGACACGGACGTGATGCCTATATACATGATCATGCCTAGATACTCTCATAACTATGCACTTTTCTATCAATTGCTCGACAGTAATTTGTTCACCCACCGTAGATTATTCTATCTTGAGAGAAGCCACTAGTGAAACCTATGGCCCCCGGGTCTATTCTCCATCATATAAGTTTTAGATCTATTTTACTTTGCAATCTTTACTTTCCAATCTATATCATAAAAATACCAAAAATATGTATCTTATTATCTCTATCAGATCTCACTTTTGCAAGTGGCCGTGAAGGGATTGACAACCCCTTTATCGCGTTGGTTGCAAGGTTCTTATTTGTTTGTGTAGGTACGAGGCGATTTGCGTGTATCCTCCTACTGGATTGATACCTTGGTTCTCAAAAACTGAGGGAAATACTTACGCTACTTTGCTGCATCACCCTTTCCTCTTCAAGGGAAAACCAACGCATGCTCAAGAGGTAGCATGCCTCGGTGGCGCACCCGTGGAGCAACGGCCAGGCTGAACACGCCAACACGGAAGTCCTTAGGGGCCTCAAGACCAGGAGTTTCAATAAGAAGCTTGAGGCCTGCGGCAAGGGCTGGCTAGACGAGTTGTTGTCCGTGTTGTGGTTCATCCACACCACCGCGACCAAGCCCACCGGCAAGACTCCCTTCTTCCTCGTCTATGGGGTCGAGGCAGTCCTCCCGTCTGAGATTAAGCATGGTTCCCCGCGGGTCCTGGCATTCGACGAGGCGTGCCAGGATGCCTCGCGGGAAACTGATCAAGTGCTCGATGAGGAGGCCCGCCGCTAGGCCTCCCTTCACGCCGCGAGGTACCAACAGGCCTTGTGGCACTACCATAGCTGCAACATCCTCCCCCGGACTCTCGAGGCCGGAGACCTCGTCCTGAGGCGGGTCCTCTCCAGGGAGGGCCTCCACAAGCTCTCGCCCATGTGGGAAGGCCCGTTTACGGTCGCCCATGTTTCCAAGCTAGGCACCGCGAGCCTGGAGACGGAGGACGGGGTCCCCGTGCAGAACGCCTGTAACATCCAACACCTCCGCAAATTCTACCTGTGACACTCTCACGTAATCATGAGTGGGGCTGTACACGCCCCGGAGTCTCCCGGTGAGCCGTTCCACGGCCTCGCGGTAGCTCCCACCCACGCCCAAGTGGAAGCCCCATGCTCCGCGCTGGCGGAACAGTCGAACGATGACCATGCCCACACCCAAGTGGAGGCCCCATGCTTCGCGCTAGTGGGAAGACTAGGCGCCGTACGCGGCAGCCTTTTCCTTAAACCGAATTTGCAATTTCTCTGAATAAAGCTTGAAGGTTTTGTGTCTTTGCTTAGAAAAGGGTTGGGGTTTTTCCTTGCGTGTGTTTCCCTTCTTGAATTTCCTCCTAAAAAGCAGCAACGGCTGCCTAATGCCCCCCACCCGAGCGTCCTGCGAGCTGGGGCAGGGCACGGTGTTTGCACTTGGGCAAGCCCTAGCGGCATTAAGGACCCAGGCTACAACGGCCGTGGGTCTGCCCCTGTGCACACCACCTTACCAATACTCTGGTGTCTAAGTCCTCGCGCGACACTCATAGCGATCTAACAGGCACGTGTTGCCCTCGGTCACTGACCTCAGGAGCGCTCATCTCCTGGCCTTGCCCGTGCATCGCGCCTCGTCATACCAGTGACGATCAACCCTCGCTCAGGGGCTATGGACACAGAATAAGCATAAAGGAAAAGTAGCCTAGGAGGGCACACATACGGTTCGGTACATCATTAAGGAGTTTACATCAGTACCCTTTACATCCCCGCGGGGCCATACTCAAAGTGTCGATAGGTAAACAGAAGAAAGACAACCTAAGGAGATGCGTCGTCATCATCGTTGTCGTCAACCCCATACCCCTCGGCTTCGTGCTGGTCTTCATGGCTGTCAGGGGTGAACCGCGCCATCAGATCATCCACATGGTCCTCCACCCACTCCCCCAGGGAATCGCGAATCACCCTGGGTACGGGGGCTGTCACGGCCTTGAAGTCGAAGTCAGGGTCGGAACGAAGGAGATGACTGAAGACACGCGTCGACACCTGCGCAAGGAGGTCGCGACTTTCTTCTTCAACAAGCTTGCCAGCCTTCTCCGTGCCCCCCTCAAGGCGCTCCACAATCTTGGTGAAGAAGGCGAGGTAGCCGGCATCGTCAGGCACAAGCAGGCTGGAGACACTCTCCTTGCAGATGGAGCTCAGGGCATGGCGAGCCCTTCGCTCGAGGTCTTGGAACATCACAGAGCATTGTGCTGCAGGCACCGAGCCCGGTTCGCCTCGTTTGCCGCCCGCTCCACGAGGGAAGTGACATCCCCCACTTGCTGGTAGAGGGACGCCAGCTCGGCTTTGGCCGCCGCTTGGGCGTCCAGGGCATTTTTCTGGCGCTTGTCCGCCTCGGTCAGCTTCTTCTTGAGGCCGTCGATCTCGTCCTTCAGTTCTCCGCGCTGTGTGCAGAAACGGGTCTCCTGAAGCTTAAGTTTCTGGTGGGGGTTCTTGAAGAGGGCCTGATACGTCCATTCTGCATCATGTTTACCTACTGTTATTTATAATGTTTTTATGCATAATAATGCTTTTTGGAGTAATTCTAATACCGTTTCTCTCATAATATGCAAGGTTCACACAAACAGGGAGAATTCCGGCAGTTGGAAATCTGGACCTGGAAAAGCTACGTCAGGCTACCTATTCTGCACAACTCCAAATGAGCTAAAACTTCACGAGGAATTTTTATGGAATAAATAAGAATTATTGGAGCAAATAACTACCAGAGGGGGCCCACCAGGTGGGCACAACCCACCTGGGTGTGCCAGGGAGTCCAGGCGCGCACTGGTGGGTTGTGCCCTCCTCGGCCCACCTCCGGTGCCCATCTTCTGGTATATAAGTCATTTTGACCTAGAAAAAATAAGGAGACGACTTTCAGGACAGAGCGCCGCCATCTCGAGGCGGAACTTGGGCAGGAGCACTTTTGCCCTCTGGTGGAGCGATTCCGCTAGGGGAACTTCCCTCCCGGAAGGGGAAATCATCACCAACAACCCTCTCATCTTGGGAGGCCAATCTTCATGAACATCTTCACCAGCACCATCTCCTCTCAAACCCTAGTTCATCTCTTGTGTTCAATCTTTGTACTGGAACCTTAGATTGGTAGCTGTGGGTGACTAGTAGTGTTGATTGCATCTTGGAGTTGATCACTATATGGTTTATTTGGTGGAAGATTATATGTTCAGATCCATTATGCTATTTAATACCCCTCCGATCATGAACATGTTTATCACTTGTGAGTAGTTACTTTTGTTCTTGAGGTCACGGGAGAAATCATGTTGCAAGTAATCATGTGAACTTGATATGTGTTCGATATTTTGATAATATGTATGTTGTGATTCCCTTAGTGGTTGCTACCTCTTGAGCTTGCGTTGCTTTTTCCCTTGAAGAGGAAAGGGTGATGCAACAAAGTAGAGTAAGTATTTCCCTCAGCTTTTGAGAACCAAGGTATCAATCCAGTAGGAGACAATACGCAAGCCATCGAATACCTGCACAAACAAACACCAACTTGCACCCAACGCGACAAAGGGGTTGTCAATCCCTTCACGGTTATTTGCAAAGTGAGATCTGATAGAGATGGATAAACAGTAAAGTAATATTTTTGGTATTTTTGGTTTATGGAACGGAAAGTAAAAGATTGCAAAGAAAATAAATAGGAAACTAAAATTGTAGATCGGTAACTTATATGATGGAAAGTAGACCCGGGGGCCATAGGTTTCACTAGAGGCTTCTCTCAAGATAGAAAATATTATGGTGGGTCAACAAATTACTGCCGAGCAATTGATAGAAAAGCGCAAAGTTATGACGATATCTAAGGCAATGATCATGAATATAGGCATCACGTCCGTATCAAGTAGACGGACTCCTGCCTGCATCTACTACTATTACTCCACACATCGGCTGACTCCTGCCTGCATCTAGAGTATTAAGTTCATAAGAACAGAGTAACGCATTAAGTATGACATGATGTAGCGGGATAAACTCAAGCAATATGATGAAAACCCCATCTTGTTATCATTGATGGCAACAATACAATACGTGTCGGTTCCCCTTCTGTCACTATCGAGCACCGCAAGATTGAACCCAAAGCTAAGCACTTCTCCCATTGCAAGAAAAACCAATCTAGTTGGCCAAACCAAATCGATAGTTCGAAGAGACTTGCAAAGATATCAAATCATGCATATAAGAATCCAGAGAAGATTCAAATGATATACATAGATAAGCTGATCATAAATCCACAATTCATCGGATCTCGGCAAACACACCGCAAAAGAGTATTACATTGAATAGATCTCCAAGAACATCGAGGAGAACATGGTATTGAGAATCAAAGAGAGAGAAGAAGCCACCTAGCTACTAGCTATGGACCCGTAGGTCTATGGTAAACTACTCACGCTTCATCGGAGAGGCAATGGTGTTGATGTAGAAGCCCCCCGTGATCTAATCCCCCTCCGGCAGGACGCCGGAAAAGGCCCCTATATGGGATCTCACGGGTACAGAAGGTTGCAGCGGTGGAAAAGTGGTTTTGTGGCTCTCCTGGAAGATTTTGGGATATTTGAGAATATATATAGGCAGAAGAAATAGGTCGGTGGAGTCATGAGGGGCGCGCCCTACCCCCCTGGGCGCGCCTCCCGACCTTGTGGCCGCCTCGTGGCTTTCCTAACGTGCACTCCAAGCCCTTTGGATGTCTTCTGGTCCAAGAAAAATCATCGCGAAAGTTTTATTCCGTTTGGACTCCGTTTGGTATTCCTTTTCGACGAAACTCAAAAACAAGGAAAAAACAGGAACTGGCACTGGGCTCTAGGTTAATAGGTTAGTCCCAAAAATCTTATAAAATAGCATATTAATGCATATAAAACATCCAAAACAGATAATATAATAGCATGGAACAATCAAAAATTATAGATACGTTGGAGACGTATCAGTGGTGTCATGTGAATGTCGACGACATGACACTTCACCATATTTGGGCCTAAGGGAATGCTTTGTGGAGTAGTTATTAGATGATGGGTTGCTAGAGTGACATAAGCTTAAACCCTAGTTTATGCGCTACTTCGTAAGGGACCGATTTGGGTCCAAAACTTTAATGCTATGGTTAGATTCTATCTTAATACTTTTCTCGTAGTTGCGGATGCTTGATAGGGGGTTAATCATAAGTAGGAGGTTTGTTCAAGTAAGAACAACACCTAAGCACCGACCCACCCACATATCAAATTATCAAAGTAGTGAACAGAAATCAAGCCAACATGGTGAAAGTGACTAGATGAAATTCCCGTGTGCCCTCAAGAACACTTTGCTTGTTATAAGAAACCGTTTTGGCCTGTCCTTTGCCACAAAAGGATTGTCTATCTTGCTGCATATTATTTGCCGTTACCGTTATGTGCTCGTTACAAATTATCCTGCTACCAAATTATCTGTTACTTACAATTTTAGCGCTTGCATACATTACCTTGCTGAAAACCATTTGTCATTTCCTTCTACTCCTCGTTGGGTTCGACACTCTTAGCTATCGAAAGGACTACGATTGATCCCCTATACTTGTGGGTCATCAAGGCTCTTTTCTGGCGCCGTTGCCGGGGATTGAAGCGCTCTTGGTAAGTGGAAATTGGTAAGGAAAAATTATTACTACGTGCTGAAATTTATTGTCACTTGTTACTATGGAGAACAATCCTTTGAGGGATTTGTGATCTTCACCTCGATCGGAACCACAATTAGTTGCCCCTCAACCCACTACACCTATTGAAAATACTGAATATGAAATTCCTTCGGGTATGATAGAACAACTGCTAGCTAATCCTTATGTAGGAGATGGAACCGAACATCCTGATATGCACTTGATATATGTGGATGAAATTTGTGGATTGTTTAAGCTTGCAGGTTTACCCGGAGATGAAGCTAAGAAGAAGGTTTTTCCTTTATCTTTGAAGGGAAAGGCATTGACATGGTATAGGCTATGCGATGATATTAGATCTTGGAATTGGAATCGGTTGAAATTGGAATTTCATCAAAAAATTATCCTATGCATCTAGTTCATCGTGATTGGAATTATATATATAATTTTTGGCCTCGTGAAGGAGGAAGTATTGCTCTAGCTTGGGGGAGGCTTAAGTAAATGTTATATTCATGCCCCAATCATGAGCTCTCGAGATAAATTATCATTCAGAACTTCTATGCTCGGTTTTCTCGTAATGATCAATCCATGCTTTATACTTCTTGTGTCGGTTCTTTTATGAAGAAGACTATTGAATTCAGGTGGGACCTCTTGGAAAGAATTAAACGCAACTCTGAAGATTGGGAACTCGAGAAGGTAAAGAGTAAGGTATTAAGCTTAAGTTTGATTGTGTTAAATCTTTTATGAATACTGATGCTTTTCAAAAGTTTAGCACTAAATATGGCCTTGATTCTTAGATAGTAGCCTCTTTCTGTGAATCTTTTGCTACTCATGTTGATCTCCCTAAAGAGAAGTGGTTTAAATATCATCCCCCTATAAAGAATAAATTAAAGAACCGGTAGTTGCTAAAGAAGAAATTATCATCTACAATGTTGATGCAGTTGTTCCTACTACTTACATCGAGAAACAACCTTTTCCTGTTAAGATAAAAAAAACATGCTAAGGTTTCAACTGTGGTCCGTAGAAGTAATATCAAAGCACCTAAACCCCCTGAGCAAATCAAAGTAGAACCTAGTGTTGCTATGGTTAAGGATCTCTTTGTTGATAATATTGATGGGCATGTTATTTACTTTGTTGGTGAAGCTGCTAGAGTTGCCAAACCCGATGGGAAAGATAAACGTAGACCCGTTGTTGGCATGCCCGTTA
Source organism: Aegilops tauschii subsp. strangulata (assembly GCF_002575655.3). Classification (NCBI taxonomy): domain Eukaryota; kingdom Viridiplantae; phylum Streptophyta; class Magnoliopsida; order Poales; family Poaceae; genus Aegilops; species Aegilops tauschii. Next base: position 453,903,544 of record NC_053036.3, on the reverse strand, counting down.
CCTCAGTTAAAATAGGAGATCACTGTTATCACGGTTTATGCCACATAAGTGCTAGTGTGAGTGCTATTCCTTTTACCTTATATCAAGAAATTATGAATGATATAGCACCCGTTGAAATAGAAGACATAGATGTTACTATTAAACTTGCTAATAGAGACACCATCACACCACTTGGGATTGTTAGAGATGTTGAAGTCTTGTGTGGGAAAATAAAATACCCTACTGATTTTCTTGTTCTTGGTTCCCCACAGGATGACTTTTGTCCCATTATCTTTGGTAGACCTTTCTTGAACACCGTTAATGCTAAAATAGATTGTGAGAAACAAACTGTCGGTGTTAGCTTTGGTGATGAGTCTCATGAGTTCAATTTTTCCAAGTTTAGTAGAAAACCTCATAAAAAAGAATTGCCTAGTAAGGATGAAATTATTGGTCTTGCTTCTATTATTGTACCTCCTACTGATCCTTTAGAACAATATCTGCTAGACCATGAAAATGATTTGCATATGCACGAAAGAAATGAAATAGATAGAATCTTGTTCGAACAACAACCTCTGCTTAAGCACAATTTTCCTATTGAAACTCTAGGAGGTTCTCCTCCACCTAAAGGTGATCCTGTTTTTGAATTAAAACAGTTACCTGACACTTTGAAATATGATTATCTCGATGAGAAAAATATTTATCCTGTTGTTATTAGTGCTAACCTTTCAGAACATGAAGAAGAAAGATTATTGAAACTTCTAAGGAAGCACCGAGCTGCTATTGGATATACTCTTGATTTTCTAAGGGCATCTGTCCCACTCTATGTCAGCACAAGATTAATATGGAACCTGATGCTAAACCCGTTGTTGATCACCAACGTCGGTTAAATCCGAAGATGGAAGAAGTGGTAAGAACATAAATATTAATACTTCTGGAAGCAGGTATAATCTATCCTATAGCTGATAGTAGATGGGTAAGTCCTATCCATTGTGTCCCTAAGAAAGGAGGTATTACTGTTGTTCCTAATGATAAAAATGAACTTATTCCACAAAGAACTGTTACACGCTATAGAATGGTAATTGATTTTAGAAAATTAAACAAAGGAACTAGAAAATATCATTACCCTCTGTCTTTTATTGATCAAATGCTAGAAAGATTATCTAAGCACACACATTTTTGCTTCCTTGATGGATATTCTGGTTTTTCACAAATACCGGTTTCTCAACCTGATCAATAAAATACCACTTTACTTGTCCTTTTGGAACTTATGCTTATAGACGTATGCCTTTTGGTTTATGCAATGCACCTGCTACCTTTCAAAGATGTACAACTACTATATTCTCTGACTTTTGTGAAAAGATTGTTTAGGTTTTCATGGATGACTTTTCTGTTTATGGGAAGTCTTTTGATGATTGTTGAAGCAATCTTGATCGAGTTTTGCAGAGATGTGAGCAAACAAATCTTGTCTTGAATTGGAAGAAGTGCCACTTATGGTTAACGAAGGTATTGTTTTGGGCCATGAAATTTCTGAAAGAGGTATTGAGGTGGACAAAGCTAAGGTTGATGCAATTGAGAAAATGCCATGTCGTAAAGATATCAAAGGCATTCGTAGTTTTCTTGGTCATGCTGGTTTCTATAGGAGATTTATCAAAGACTTTTCTAAAATTTCTAGGCCACTTACAAATCTTTTGCAAAAGGATATTCCTTTTGTTTTTGATGATAATTTAGAAGCCTTCGAAACACTCAAGAAAGCCTTAATTTCTGCACCTATTGTTCAACCACCTGATTGGAACTTGCCTTTTGAAATTATGTGTGATGCTAGTGATTATGTTGTTGGTGCTGTTATAGGACAAAGAGTTGATAAGAAACTGAATGTTATTCGCTACGCAAGTAAAACTCTAGACAGTGCACAAAGAAATTATGCTACTACTGAAAAAGTTTCTAGCAGTGGTGTTTGCTTGTGATAAATTTAGATCCTATATTGTAGATTCAAAAGGAGGTAATATCACCAGAAGTCATAGAACTTGCACTCGACGTTCAGTTTGGTGCTAGAACTTTAAAAATACTGATTTTTGGTCACCTAACTTGACAACGCGTGCAAATATGGTCACAAAATACGCATGCAGACGTATCAGGGTGTATGACCCCATCTGTCAATGAGTGATGTTGCTCGGCTGACTAACTTTTGCACAAAACACCCTCACATTTTTTTATTTGCAGAAAAAGCTGACTGTTGTGTTGCATATAGGTAAAAAAATTAACACAAAAAATGGGTGAGCAGAGACTTAACCCGTGGCCAATGTTTACGACACAAGCCACTCCAGCCAAAACACCCTCACATTCCTTCTCATGTATGGATAGCAACTTAGATTTATTGAACGTGGAACTTAAATGCCATTTTTTTCTGAATCTACGAGGAATTGGCATACATCTGCAGCCCATTTAAGCTATTTTACCGGTCCTTTTTTTTACCTCAAATATGTAGAGCCACGTACTGCTACAGTTGATTCCGTTAAGCAGGACCAGAAGTCATATTAGGTAGGTTGACACATTAAGATAAAATATAATGCCATCAACATAGTACTTACAAGTGGAGCAGTAAAACAATGGGAGTGATACTAATTGACTAATTGCGCATCAAGACGGTTTGACAGAGCTGTAAAGCAGAGTGACATTTCAACAATCAAGCTATGTTTTTGCTCCCTTTGTCACTCTGGCTGGTTGTCCGACAGTACATGCGTGTCTCTCGGAAGGGGGTTGCCATTGCCAGCTTATTTCTGCGGATACTGCGGCCCATTTTGCACTTGCTATTTTTTTAAGATATTTGTAAACGTCATTCACAAATTTATGTTCCTAGAATATTATACATACAAGTGATCATTATTAGTAAATAAAAACATTTAAATATACACATGTGTATTTATATAAAAGATATTTAGTTAAACCGACATTGATACTGTTTATTAAATAAATATGTTTAATGAATCCAAGAAAACTAACACACTCGAGGCTTATATTTAAATTATGCAAAATGATGGGTTCAAACATTTAATAAATATTCAAAATTATTCACTTGTGTATAATTTTTACTCATGACTTATATTCGAAAAATTATATAATTTAAATATTAGACACGATTGAATATTCATATCAATGTTTACATTTTAAATTATACAAAAGTTGAACTCTATAAATGCGAGAACAGTTATCTAAATGTTTGTAAAGTTAAAATAATATTTGTAATTTAATTTTGGAAATATTTATTTTAAATGATACAAAAAAATATAATTCGTAAATTTTATTTAAATATATGAATATTTTTAAAATAATACATGAACAAATTTAAAAGTAGGTTATATCATTTGTATGTACAATAGTTATAACACATATTTAGACATTATTTTTATTATTATGTAATTATAGTTTACATAATATTTACATATTTCCAGTACATTAAGACTAGTTATTCAACGTGTAGACTTGTATACGTGTAGGTTGTAGCGGCTAGAACGTCCTCTGTGCTACCCTTTGGTTGTTTGTTCGAGAGCTGGCGGTCACGCTTTTTCCTGTTAATTTTCAATGTGTAATGACAGGCAGGACCCACTGCTCATAGGTACGAAAAAATAAATGTCATTTAAGCTCCGCGTTCAATATATCTCAGTATGTTATCCATACTTGAAATATGAACGTGAAGGGTTCATTGGTTGGCTAGAGTGGCTTGTGTCCTTAATTTGGGTCGTGTGTTCGAGTCCCGCCTCACTGATATTTTAGTTAATTATCATACCTATATGCTGTACAACGGTCGGCCTTTTCTGTTAATTTTCGTACCAATATGTTGTTGCACAGTGGTTGGCCTTTCCCTCAAATAAAAAATAGTAAGGTTGTTTTGTGCCAAAATCAGTCGGCCGAACGCCATCACTCACTGGCAGGTAGGCCCATACACCCTGATATGTCCGCATGCGTATTTTGTGACCGTATTTGCACGTGATATCAAGTTAGATGACCACAAATCCGTATTTTTAAAGTTCTAGCGCCAAACTAAACATCAAGCGCAAGTTCTTTGACTTCCGGTGATATTACCTCATTCAAAAGCAATTGTTCACACTGATCATGCTGCAATAAAGTATCTTATGGAAAAGAAAGATGCCAAACCTAGGCTTATTCGATGGGTTCTCTTGCTACAAGAATTTGATTTGCATATCACTAATAGAAAAGGAGCGGAGAACCCCGTAGCTGATAACCTGTCTAGGTTGGAGAATGTTCTTGATGACCCACTACCTATTGATGATAGTTTTCCTGTGTTGGTGTACAAAAGAAGGGGTGCATCTTTGTACCCCTTTACCTGTGCACGGACAGTCGGAGCCGCGCCCACGGCTGCACCGAGCCGAACAGGGGAGGTGAACCGAGGTAAAATCGAAGCCCAAGACAGCCAAGGCAACGCCAAGACCAAGAACACAAAGAAGCAGAAGGACGAAGCAGGCTCCCCCGGCAAGACCCTTGCCGGGGCGGCTCGCCCACGCCAGCGGAGTGAGCCACCCTCGAGCCCATGGGTTCCAACTCAACCAACACGTTGGAACTAGGGCTCGGGAGGCACCTCCATGGTGGCGTGCAGATCTTTGTCAAGACCAAGGAATATTCAAGATCAGATGAGGATTAAAAGACAACGGTCCTCAGCAAGATCCTTGCGAAGGAGAGCCACAAGACCCCCGGCAAGATCCTTGCCGGGGACAACAGCGCGCCATGGCGAGACCCTTGTCGGGCCACACGGCAAGGCCCTCAATAAGGACGCCAGCAGGGCCACTGCCAGGCCCGCACCAGCCAAGTCTCCACCGCCGTTCGCATGCAGCTCCCAGCTCAACCAGCTGGGCTGGCACCTGCGTGGCAACATACAGCTTCCAGGCTAGATTGGCAAGCGCCTGCGTGGCGGCATGCAGATCTTCGTGAAGACCCTACCACCGCGCCACCTCAGGTACCTGCCTGCCTACATGGCGCCGCACGCATCGCTGGCTAGGGTGCGTGTCGAAGCGAGGAGGAGCGGCGACGGACGGGACGGGCCTCGCTCTCGTCCCCGATAAAGCTAGGGGACACCTCAGCGGCACATTAAATGCGTCTTGTCCTGTAATACGAGCGATAAGCTCGTAGCACTGTACGCCTTTCCACCTCCTGTGTGCCACTGTGGTAGCCCCTTTCGACTATAAAAGGAGGCCCATGGCGTACTGGAGAAGGATTCGGCTCCTTGGAACTACTCAGCCACCGTAGCTAGTTCAAGGGCTCAAGAACACTCAATACATCCACCAAAGCATGGCTAGGGTTTTATGCATCCTCACGGCCCGAACCTGGGTAAACGATCCTTATGCTGATTACTAATCCTGCTCTTCTCGCAACCCTGCGCCCCGGCAACCGTAGTAGGGATTCTTGTGATCCCATAGGTGTCGTTCCACACCAACATCTTTGGCGCGCCAGGTAGGGGGCGCAATTGTGAGAATCTGGTCTAGTAGTTAGCCTAGCGGTTCTTCATCGCCATGGCTTCTAAAAGAAGAAGATGGCCGGGAGAAAACAGCGCCGCCTGTGAGCGCGAAGGACACCAGCGCAGCAACCAAGCACGAAAGCTAAGTCATTCAGAGCCTTGAGCTATTTCCTTTTTTATATAAGGTTATCGTCCTCAGAGATCCTGCCTATGTATGGAAAACCTGCACGCAAAGGGGCCCTCCCGCGATTGGCAACGCCCTTGTTCTATTTCGAGTCTGCTCAACAGCTCAAGCGGCCGTGTCGAGAGTGGCGGGGTAGCCTTCCGCACCTGGCAACGCTCTCGATTCTGACTCGAGTCAAGCTCGACAGTTCAGGCGGCCGCGTTAAGGGCGGTAAGGTGGTTCGCCCGGCAGCAAGCACACCCGGCAGGCCAATGGGGATCCGTCCCCAAGATGCCGCCCTGGGTTTACGCGCCGGCAAGCCTACCCGATAAACGTAGGGTGGACATACAGAGAGAGATCGAACAGGAAAATAACATGCATAATATCAAAGTACTGCAGGAGTTATATTACATCGCTTGTTGCCGCAGTTCTAACTAAAGATAAAAATCGTCTTGGTTGTGAACTTGCAGCAACGAAAAGAAACGGGGTGCCTAATCCCGGCGCTGGCCCTCCACCCTCAGAATTCCGCCGACTCCGCTGATGACGGGCTTGATGCGCTCTCTGAGCGGCGCGAGGTCAGTATCCTCCGGCAAGCTCTCCAGCACGGCGTCGAAGTCGAGGTCGGGGTACCAGTACGCCACCTTGGTGAGAACCTTGGTCATGGCGCCCTGGCAAAGCCTCCGGGCCTCGTCGGCCAGCGAGGCCGCCTGGTTGGCGTGGAGCCGCTCCAAAGCACCGACGACCTTCTCAAAGAACAGGGTCAGGCTGTAGTTGGCGCTCACACTCCGCTTCGGGGCGTACCTCACGTTTGGCATCCCCATGGTGGCCAGCTGCGCGGCGGCCTGGTTGGCGACGGTGGCGAGGCGATCGAGCCAGCGGTTCTCGCCCTCCACGTGCTCCTTGAAGTTGAGGGCCTCGTTCTTCCGCAGCTGCTTCTCGGTCTCCAGGTTTTTGGTCAGGGTCCCTTCCCGGGTCCTGGCCTCCGACAGCATCTTCTCGAGACCCTCCAGCTTCAGCTTGAGGTCTTTGATGGAGTTGTTGGCCTCGGAGAGCTCCCCGGCCCTGCTGACGGTCGCGCCCTGCGCCTCCGTCAAGGCGCTGTTGAGCGTGTCCTTCTCCTGGGACAGCTTTAGGGCCTGCTCCTTCAACTCGTCCCGCTTCACCTCCAGCTCCTTCACCTTGCCGGCGTGAACCAGAGCCTGGGCATCGAGTGTCTCTTTGTGCCTCTGCTCTACCTCTTGGGTCCGCTGCGCGGCAAGCTTCTCCACCTCCTTGTCCTTGGCTCGGAGTTTGGCGTCAAGGTCCACCTTGCGCTTGGCGAGGTCCTCCTCCTGGGAGTTCAGCGCGGCCTGGTGTTGGGTCCGGGCGGCCTCGGCTGCTGCGGCCAAGCCCTCCGCCGTCTCCTGGGCCTTCTCGATGTCGGCCAGCTTCAGAATGAGCTCCACATCACGCTTGGCCAGCTCGCCCTGGGCGGCCTTCAGCTCCTCGTGAGCCTGGCGGAACCAGTCCTGCGTCTCAGCGACGCGCTTCTGGAGGTCAACCTCCACCTTCTCCGCCACCGCCATCCTAGACTTAGCCTTGTCCAGGCGGACGCGGTGGAGCGCCTGGAGCTTCCAGAAGCTGGCGTTCATGGCGTGGAGGAGCCGCTCTTCCTGGGAGCCGTCGCCACCAGCGCTCGGCTCGTCAAACCTCGAGCCCGGCAGCGGCGAGCACCTCGTCGTCAAACACCTCCCCCTCGACGAGAGCCCTGGTGCTCGACGTGCCTGGGAGGTGGACGAAGAGATCGTCGCTCACCTTCAGGTACCTGCCGGAGCTAGAGGCAGCGGAGGAGGAAGGCTGGTCATCGACCACCTCCTCCTCAGCAGCGGCCTTGCGAGCCTCTCCAGCAGGCCCCTTGTCGGGTTCCCCGGCAGGCCCTTCGGCGGCGTCCTCCGCAGCACCACTGGCGTTTTCCTTGGCGGCGATCTTCTCGGCCTCCGCCGAGGCGTCTTTGGCCACGTCCTCGATGACGGTGTCTAGGTCCTCCCGGTCCGCCGAGAGAGGATCTGGATATCAAGAAGAGGGTGAGATAGAGCCAAGATCAAAGATTCAAAAATAAGAGAAAAAGCAGGGACGAAAGGCCAGAGACTTACCAGTGCCAGGCTGGGAAGCAGAAGTCCCCTCCCCGCCAACATCTGGCGCCGAGGCAAAGCCACCAGCGCCCAAGTTCTCCTCCTCCTCCATGTGCGCGGGCTCGGTGCTTGGCGCCCTTGCCGGGGATGCCCCTCTGGGCAGTGTGGTTGATGGGGGCGGCATGGTGGGAGTAGCCCATTGTGGCTCCTCCCGCTGCTACTCTCCTCCTGCATACGCGACAAGGTCAGCGCCAAAGTATCATACCCCTGACACATGTCGACGAGGAGTGAGCGGTGAACTTACGCTGGGGGCTGCGCCGGGGGCTGCTGTTCGGGCTGCTCAACACCACCAGCGGTGCCCTTGAAGCACCAGCCGGGGGCTGGCCGCCCGCCGAGGCCCTGGCCCTCTTTACCCTTTGGGCTAGCATCTCCGCATCCCTACAAGGATGAAAATAAGTCAAGACATGCGGCACGGACTAAGGAAACAGAGATGGCGAAGAGGGGCAAGTTGCTTACTCGACGTTCATCTCCTCCTCTGTTGCCTTCCTCTTCCTCCTTGGGCTGAGGGACCCAAAATCAAAGGTGACCCCCGCGTCAACGTCTGCCGGGGGAGGGGAAGGAGGTGGCGTCCGAACGCGCTTTGCCGAGGAAGAAGCGGATGCCTTCTTCTTCGCCGACGCGGCCGTTGCCACTTTCTTCGCCGCCGCGGCCCTCGTCTGGCGTGCGGACATCTCCTGGGCCTGCCGCAGCTGCGCAGCCCTACCATGCCGGACCGGCTCGCCGGAGGTGGCCCGCCGCAGGACCCGTCCTCCCCCGTGGCTGGAGGATCGACGGCCACGACCTCCTCCTCCTCCTTGGCCTCTTCCTCCGACAACTCGTCGGCCGCGTCTTCGACAAGAGGAGCCCCGGTGCCGGCACTGCTGGCCTCCCCAGCGGCCTCCGCCCACCGGGCGAGCTCCTCCTCCTCTGCAGCCATCGTGACCTTGTCCTCCACGCCACCAGCGCTGTCGGCCTCCTCGGCAAGCCGTGCCTCCATCGCCATGGCAGCGATGTAGTCCAACTCCGCCTGGGTGGTGTCCTAGATGAGCCGCGGCTCGTCAGTGACATACCCCTCGTGCAGGGTGTCAAAGAACTGCTGCACCTGGATGTCCTCCGGCTCGACCCAGCTCGGGTCAGGGCCGTGCGCGTTGCAGTCCGGCATCATGGCAATGATGTCGGTCCGGCGCGAGTTATTGCTCAGCGGGACCACTCCTGCCGGCAACCTGAACAAGGGCCCCTTGACGACCTTGCCGGCCTTCGCGGTGGCCCTCGCGACCTTGCCGGTCCGCTCGACCTCGCCGTCGCGGCCCACATCGCCCTGGAAAATCCGCTGGCAGAAGTGGGCATGCCCATCATTGTGAAGTTGTGGTCGAGGCCGGGGCGAAGCCGCATGATGTCGGCGGCATTCGTGAAAAGCCAGGCCGGCCTCCCCTTGTTGTGCAGTGGAGCGATCCGGTGGCGGATGAAGTCTGCCCCGATCATCTCAAGGGTGAGCCCGGCCTCAGTGAGCCGAAGGATCCTGGTGGTGGCGATCGTGAGCTTCTCGTCATCGCCATCGACGTTGCTCCAATCGCTTCGGCGGACCGGCAGCACCCAGCGAACTTCGCAGAACGCTGGCGGGTCCTTCTCTTCAATCCAGCACCACCGGCCCCGCCACTCTTCCCACCTCTCCTTCATGGCGCCATCCGGGTACGCTCCCTTGGGCTTTGGGATCCAGGTAACGCAACCGGAGATGGCGCCCCCCGTTTGAATCCGAGGGAAGAAGTAGTGGCGGAAAAGCGCCGTGTTGGGGTGCACCCCGGCGAAACCTTCGCAGAGGTGCGCGAAAAGGTCCATGCACGCCACATCATTTGGGGTAAAATCCAAGAGGCGGAAGCCAAAGGTGTGCATAATGTTGCTGAAGAAGTCGGAGAAGGGAGGACAAAGCCCACAGGAGAAGTTATCGACGAAGAAAGGGTACCAATTTGGGGCAGCCTCGGCGCAGTTGGCGGGGACGACGCGCGTAACTGGATTCCCCGTCTTCATCCCCCACAGGGGTTTGAAGGCCTCCTGGAGCTCGAACACATCGACCGTCGAAGGGAAGTAGGCGAGCTGCATCCTCTGCACCGCCAGCGCACTCTCCGGCGGCTCCGCCGCTCCGGCGTCCTTGGCCACTCCCTTGCCCTTGGTGGATTTGGGCGCCATGGCGGCTAGGGGGAGCAAGAGACAGAAGGCGGTGGAGATACGGCGACGGCGAGCAAGAACGAAGCTTAGGGAGGAAGGAGAAGGGGTCGGCGGCTCTGAGATTGGAGAAGGCACAGGGGGGTAAAGTGAGCAGCGCATTCGCGGTTATTCCTTTTTACGGGGAAGGCGCGGGCTGCCTCCTTTCCCATTAACTGCGATGTGGCGCATGCGTGCGGAAACCACTCCACGCATGCCGCCCACATCACGCGCCCCTCCCCCATGTCGTGGGTTCAACGCGGGTCATGGGGAAGCACAGCAGACGAAAAATTACCGCGGTAAAAACCGCCCCTCCTGCCCGCGCACCGTTTTGGGCCTGGCCCAACAACGTGTTGCGCCTATGTGTGGCCTAGGCCCGGGGGCTCCTGTCGGTGTACAAAAGAAGGGGCACACCTTTGTACCCCTTTACCCGTGCACGGACAGTCGGAGTCGCGCCCACGGCCGCACCGAGCCGAACAGGGGAGGTGAACCGAGGTAAAATTGAAGCCCCAGACAGCCAAGGCAACGCCAAGGCCAAGAACACAAAGAAGCAGAAGGACGAAGCAGGCTCCCCTGGCAAGACCCTTGCCGAGGCAGCCTCGGCAGCCCCGACAAGACCCTTGCCGGGGTGGCTCGCCCACACCAGCGGAGTGAGCCACCCTCAAGCCCACGGGTTCCAACTCAACCAACCACATTGGAACTAGGGCTCAGGAGGCACCTCCATGGTGGCATGCAGATCTTTGTCAAGACCAAGGAATATTCAAGATCAGATGAGGATTAAAAGACAACGGTCCTCGGCAAGATCCTTGCCGAGGAGAGCCACAAGACCCCCGGCAAGATCCTTGCCGGGGACAACAGCGCGCCACGGCGAGACCCTTGCCAGGCCACCCGGCAAGGCCCTCAATGAGGACGCTAGCAGGGCCACTGCCAGGCCCGCACCAGCCAAGTCTCCACCGTCGTTCGCATGCAGCTGCCAGCTCAACCAGCTGGGTTGGCACCTGCGTGGCAACATACAGCTTCCAGGCCAGATTGGCAAGCGCCTGCGTGGCGGCATGCAGATCTTCGTGAAGACCCTACCACCGCGCTACCTCAGCTACCTGCCTGCCTACATGGCGCCGCAGCATCGCTGGCCAGGGCGCGTGTCGAAGCGAGGAGGAGCGACGACGGATGGGGCGGGCCTTGCTCCCGTCCCCGATAAAGCTAGGGGACACCTCAGCGGCGCATTAAATGTGTCTTGTCCTGTAATACGAGCGATAAGCTCGTAGCACGTTACGCCTTTCCACCTCCTGTGTGCCACTGTGGCAGCCCCTTTCGACTATAAAAGGAGGCCCATGGCGTACTGGAGAAGGATTCGGCTCCTTGGAACTACTCAGCCACCGTAGCTAGTTCAAGGGCTCAAGAACACTCAATACATCCACCAAAGCAGGACTAGGGTTTTACGCATCCTCGCGGCCCGAACCTGGGTAAACGATCCTTGTGCTGATTACTAATCCTGCTCTTCTCGCAACCCTGCGCCCCGGCAACCGTAGTAGGGATTCTTGTGATCCCATAGGTGTCGTTCCACACCGGCATCCTGATGAGCAATTAGCCACAATAAATGTTTCTAATAGTACACCTTGGTATGTTGACTATGCTAATTATATTGTTGCTATACACATACCCCCTAGCTTTACATACTAACAAAAGAAAAAAATCTTCTATAATTTAAGACATTACTTTTGGGATGACCCACATCTTTATAAAGAAGGAGTAGATGGTATTATTAGACGTTGTGTACCTGAGCATGAACAAGAACAAATCCTACGGAAATGTCACTCTGAAGCTTATGGAGGACATCATGCGGGAGACAGAACTGCTCACAAGGTATTGCAATCTAGGTTTTATTGGCCTACTCTCTTCAAGGATGCTCGTAAGTTCGTCTTATCTTGTGATGAATGTCAAAGAATAGGTAATATCGGTAAGTGTCAAGAAATGCCTATGAATTATTCACTCGTTGTTGAACCATTTGATGTTTGGGGATTTGATTACATGGGACCTTTTTCTTCCTCTAATGGGTATACTTATATTTTGGTTGTTGCTGATTATGTTACTAAGTGGGTAGAAGCTATTCCAACTAGTAGTGTTGATCACAACACCTCTATTAAAATGCTTAAAGAAGTTATTTTCCCAAGGTTTGGAGTCCCTAGATATTTAATGACTGATGGTGGTTCACTCTTTATTCATGGTGCTTTCCGTAAAATGCTTGCCAAGTATGATGTTAACCATAGAATTGCATCACCCTATTTCTAGTGGCCAAGTTGAACTTAGCAATAGAGAAATAAAATTAATTTTACAAAGGACTGTCAATAGGTCCCGGAAGAATTGTCTAAGAAATTAGATGATGCACTTTGGGCTTATAGAACATCATATAAAAATCCTATGGGTATGTCTCCTTATAAAATGGTTTATGGAAAAGCTTGTCATTTGCCTCTTGAGTTAGAACATAAAGCTTATTGAGCAATTAAATAACTCAACTATGATTTCAAACTTGCTGGTGAGAAGAGGTTATTTGATATTAGCTCACTAGATGAATGGAGAACCCAAGCTTATGAAAATGCCAAGTTATTTAAAGAGAAGGTTAAAAGATGGCATGATAAAAGAATCCAAAAGTGTGAGTTCAAAGTTGGAGAATATATATGTTCTTTTGTACAACTCTCGTTTCAGATTCTTTGCAGGAAAACTGCTCTCCAAATGGGAAGGACCCTATGTTATCGAGGAGGTCTATCGATCTGGAGCTATCAAAACAAATAGGGATTTTTATTTCTGTGCCCCTGGTTCCTTAGATCTACTCATTCATCCCCACTCTGTTAACTTTTGCTCACTTTTCCCCACTCCCTTGCCCGAAACCCTCAAAACGGGTTATAACGGACGTTGCCGTCAGGTCAATGCCTTTGATCGTTAGCTGACGAGTGGGGCCGCGTATACGTGGGCGCATGCAAGACCGCGGTCGTGGGGTAGCACGTGTCCATGGACATGCCCGAAACGTCCCATCATATAAAGAGGGCAACCACCTCCATCGCCCTACCATTTTCCCCCAAATCCCCTCCCTGTCGTATCGTCTTCCTCTCCCCCGCCGGCGTCGTCTCGCTCTCCTCCACTGCCTCCACCGCACCGTCTCGCTCTCCCTCACCGCATCCTCTTCCTCACCTTCATCACCTCCATCTGTCAGATGGCTGAAGCTCGTGGCGACGCCGGCGCAGCGGCCGAAAATGTGGTGGAGCTGCAGGGTCCGGGCGCGGTGACCGCGGATGTCGGCGGCGTCCACGGCGGTGCGGGGAAACTCGCAACCGCTGTGGATGTGGCGGGCTCCGCCTCATCGCTGCAGAAGGTGACGGCGTTGAGCGGCGCAGTCCATCCAGATGCCCCCGTTGTGCCACCTGCCATGGAGGAGCAGGTATTTACACTTGCTTAGCTTGTAGAGTAGTTGCTCCCTAGTTGCATTGGTTAGATTGTGATTCATACGGTAGTTCAGATGGTTAGAGTAGTTGGTTTGACGGATGGGCCAGGGTTTTCTGTAGGGTATGGGTTGGGGGACGGGGGTTTTTGGACTAGGGTTTGTTGGATAAATTCGTTGCAAAAATTCTATGTTGTGAACTATGATTTTAGGTGCTGCAATGATTGGGGTTTTTAGATTTGTTTTTAGATTTGGATAAATTCGTTGCAAAAATGCTAGATGTTGTGAACAGATTGGGTTTTTTAATGCTATGATGCTTATTAGATTTGTTTTTAGTGCTTACAGATTGGGGTTTTTAATGCTACTCAAATTCGTTGCCTTAGATTGGGTCCCTATTAGATTTGTTTTTGAATGCTACTCAGATTGGGGTTTTGAATGTCATATGCCCAAATGGAATCCATTGATTAAGAAGTTATTTGATTCATTAGTATATAAATTTGTCCACAATATGTAGTTATATTAGCTCTGTTCTTCAATGTGTGTGCATGACCAATGATCAATGTGTTATTTGAATGTCATATTGGGGTTTTTGATCAATGTGTGTACAAATATAATACATTGATATACTAGTGATGGATGTGGTTTTTGAATGCATAGAGCTAAGGGGCACAGAAATAAAAAAACTCCACTTCTAAAACATTTCTGATATTGGGAGTATATTAGCCCTATGATCAATGTGTCATGTGTGCATATCTAAATTTTCAATTGGCTACTAGTGATGGATGTAATTGTATATTCAGGAGGATGATGGTTGGGGGAGAAACAGGAAGCTGGCCGACTACGACCCGTACAAGGGGGCATTTAGTGACGATTCTGAATATGAGGTAAGCCTATCCCTTGTTCATTTAGTTCCTTTGACATGGTGTATATGAATCTATAATGTATTAATGCAATTCATTCATGTGTGCAGTATGATTCTGGAGATGATGTGTACAAGGGCAATGTCGCGTCCTTCACAGCCAAGGAGGTGGAGAAGATCAAGGCCAAGGGAGTTGCTTCCTTCTACAACCGCAAGTTCAAGAAGTGGCATTACCCCTACTGCACCACCAAGCCAAAGCCAAGGGATGGCCGCTTCGATCACCTTCTGTCTCATGCTGAGGATGTAGCGATTCACGGGAAGGACTACGTGATCAGGGGGCAGCATGCCGCCCTCGCGAAGGCCCTGACTCCGACGTGATATGATCAATGATGTGATGTTGTGTTACTTTTGGTTTGGTTTGTTGAACTGTTGGGTTACTTTTGGTTTGTAGAGCTAAATCTCGTTGGTTATGGTTTGTTGAACTGAATCTCGCTGGTTATGCTAGTAATTTGGTTGCTATCTATATTTGTCTGTCCTTAAATTTTCCTGTGGTATATTTGTCTGTCCTGAATGTACGGTTAGTTATGTCTAGATGTTGTGAACTATGATTTTAGGTGTTGCAGTGATCACACATGTTGTGTAGGAAATCAAATGCATGCTCCAAATGAGATCATGTAAACCTTGGCAAACCTGGACAGTATAAATTCAAGAAAATGCAAAAAACAAGTAAAACCTTGGCAAACTATCTATGTTTGTGTAGGAGATCATGTGTGCAAAATTTGAAGTGATTTAGAGGAGGTCAAAGAAATTTGAATTTTAGAAATGTGCTCCAAATGAGCTCCCAGGCTAGGGTAAATAGCCCATTTGTAATCAAGTTTTTTTGGACCTACTCTAAATGAGCCAAATGTTTTTTTATTAACACATATTCACTTTCCATAGTGTAGATTCGAAGTCTCACTATTTTTTGAATTAATTTTCATATTTTTACATTTTCTTTTGAAAACATATGCTTTAATATAAAAACTATTAAAAACACGTTTTGAAATATGAAAATGGAAAACTAACTTCAGATCCTTCTTATTCACTTTAAAATAAAGATTTGGTGATTTTTTTGATTTTTTTTATTTTTCAAAAACAGAAGGTAACACCACCTCCTCTCCTTGAACTCTATGAACTCATGTACATGATAGCTCATATGTGCGAAGGTTTTCTCATGAAAATGACCATAGACCAAGTTTATGATTTTTGGTTGGTAACATGTCACATATGACAACATTGTGCGCAGGTTTTATTTTTTTGATTTTTTTTAAATTAATGGTGCTCATTTGACTTTGATCGTGCCAGCTAGAGTTTTTTTTATGAAAATGACCATAGACCAAGTTTAGTATTTTTCCTCGTTAGTGTGTCTTATAAAACGACGAATGGCGAAGGTTTCATATTTTTTAGATTTTTTTAAAATTAGTTATGCTCAGTCAAAGCCTTCAAAACCCCATTGACCAGCTCAAAACCCCTCTAAACCCCGCGGGGTTTCACCTAACCCTAGCTCCCAACGTCAGCCATCCGATCATACTCTCGCGCCAAGCGGCAGCCCTCAGATCTGGTCTTCTAGAAGGAATTAGGTGGGCTGGCTGCGTGCAGGCTCCGTGCCGTTGGATCACAGGACGGCTCCGCATCATTGGATCGTGGGGTGATCCGCGAGAGGCGATCCTATTGGTTGTGCTTGGCTGCTCGCCCACCACTGACTCCTCAAAAAAAACGTTGTTATTGGGCCCAAAAGGAAACCAAGCTCTGGTTGGGCCGTCGAATTGCGTCATTTTTTTTTGCATCGTTTGCTCTGTTTTTTGTGAACGTGCTGGCTCTGTATTTTTGCATCGTTTGAAATCAAATAACATTGGGTAGCAAATGACCAAATTTTTAAGGGCCAAATTTATTTTTATCATGCAAAATGGCCACAAACTATTCAAAAATTGTCTCTTTTTGTTCATATAATATATATGACCACGGATTCCCACGTGTGCAATTAGCTTCTTTTTGTTCTTCTTTTTCAAACCACCGTTTCCCACGCGTGTATACTCCCGATGCTGCGGTGGTTTGAAAACGGGTTACTTCACATTTGACCCCGTTATTGCCACGGCCAAATAACACGTAGCACTACGGCTATTTAAGCCACCCTCTACCTCTGCCATCCCTCATCCATCTCCCATCCTCTCTGCCATCTGCCCTTCTTGCTCTTCGACTACTTCTCCTTCTAGCACATCCTCAGCCATGCAGTACACCGGACCAACCTACCACTTCCCACCCATCGCGCCGGAGAGGCTCTACCCTCCTAGCGTGTACGTTGAGCGCACACTACGTGCAATATCAAGGTGGACGACCGCAAGGAACTTCACCGAGTTCTTCCTTGCGTCCGGCTACCACCACCTCCCGCGGGGATCTCCAAGGATGTTCCGTGTCGAGGAGGTCATCCAAAACGTGGTGGTGGTTGCTCTTCTTGCCCACTTCACCAACACATTCGACGCCTTCTACCTCCTCGGCCGGGTGTTTTGGTGTGGCTGCGAGTTCATGGCTTTCACCACCCACAACATGTTCACGGAGTACACCAACATCTTCCCCACCGCGTCCCGCATGCACGCTCTTCCGTACCCCATCGACAATGCCCCGGAGGAGCAATGAAGGGCGCCCGGAGGAGGAGAGGGGTGGAGAAGGCGGCGTCTAGGGTTCTAAACCCTCTATCTATTTTATATTTTTGAGTCGATGTTATGTTAACTTGTAATCCCATTGAACTATGTGAGAGATGCTATGGGCTTGTTGGCCCTTTTATCAAGTTCTATTATTAAGTTTTCTATCTATTCTATTATGAAGTTCTTCCTAGTTTCAACTATGTGATCGTGCTATGGGCTTGTTGGACCTATCTACATGTATGTTGATTGTTTTCTTAGAGAGCTCACTTTGTTAGTAACCACCTAGTGCATGCAGCCACAACGAACCCTTCTTTTCTTACACAAGCCACAAATATGTAGCCACCTAGCTAGTGCATGCAGCCACAACATATTTGTTCAATTTATTTGTCGTAGCAAAACGGGTGCAGGTGCGAGTGGATCGAAAAGGCTGCAACTGATCGTAAAAAACAATGCTCTAAATCGAGGAGACAAATGTGCGAGAAGAGAGGAACCAGCGGCAGCGACCGTTGCTGCATCCGTGGCGGCTGGCGTGCACGAAAGCGGCTCGGTCAGTGCATCGTGGCGGCACGCATCAGCGCATGCAGGCTCGGTCGGCGCATGCAGACTCGGTCGGCGCATTGACGCATGCATGCAGGCTTGTTGGGTGCATGCATAGCAGGCTTCTGTCGTGGCGGCGTGCGCAGGCGTTTAATGCAAGGGATAGCCCAACGAAACCACGGCCCAACGGTCGAACAGCTACACCCCCAACGCGGCCCCACTCTTCAGAGTTAACGGTCAAAGCACTGACCCGACGGCGACGTCCATTGTGACCTCTTCTGAGGGTTTCGGGCAAGGGAGTGGGGAAAACTGAGCAAAAGTTAAGAGCGTGGGGATGGATGAGTAGAGCTAAGGAACCAGGGGCACAGATGTAAAAAAACCCAAATAAATAATGCCGAAGGTACTAACCCGAAGGTTGTTAATGGGCAATGAATAAAATATTATATCTCAGGTACGCTCATTAATGTTGAAAGCAATATTATCCAAACTATGACACCGGAAGAACACATAAAAGAAACCTTCCAAAACACTCCAGAATCGTGAAAAAGAGGAGGTACGTGATATGGTAAGTAAACGGACTCCGAAAATCTGCAAAAATATTTTCTGTCCGTTTTGAAATATAACCAAAACTAGGAAAATAAGAAACAACCAGGAAGGCACCCCTGGTGGGCACAAGACACCAACGCGCGCCTGGCTTGCCAGGCGCACCCAGGTGGGTTGTGCCCACCTTGGGTACCTTCCGGACTCCGTTTTTCTTCTGTTTGCTTGTTTCCCAAGATAAAAAAATCTTTATATACCCCCCGAACCTATTGACCATCACATCGCGGAGAAATCTTCTGTTTTCTTTTCTTGCTGCTTTCAATCAAATTTGGTGAGCCAGGCACCATGTCTTCTTCTTCCTCCAACAATGTGGAAGAGGGTGCTTGGTTGATGAAGATCGAGCTGAAGAGAGAAGAGCCCGTAGAAGCCGTCAAAGGGGACAAGAGCAAGGAGGTTACCGGAGATCAAGCGCCGGTGGTTGAGCAGGCCTGGCCTGCCGAGGAAGAAGAAGATATCCTTAAACCTTACTATGATCATCTCACCCCCACCGAGATTGAAGCCTTTCGGATCATCGAAATGGTTCGTGTGCAAAATAAATATCTCACCCGTGAAAATATTTTGTTGCAAGAGCACATCATCGCCCTCCGGAGCGTCATCCGTAGATTGGAGAATCTCTTGATCATGAAGGACAAGATCGCTACCACTTCATCACCACCACCTCCTTCTTCATCACCAAAAGAAAATTGAGTATCGGGTATGGGCACTCCCCTTGGCTTGCGCCAAGCTTGGGGGAGGTGCCCCGATATCGTATCACCTCCACTATCTTTTGCCTTTATTTACCTTAGTTCGATAC
Source organism: Aegilops tauschii subsp. strangulata (assembly GCF_002575655.3). Lineage (NCBI taxonomy): Eukaryota > Viridiplantae > Streptophyta > Magnoliopsida > Poales > Poaceae > Aegilops > Aegilops tauschii. The sequence continues at coordinate 453,884,683 of NC_053036.3, read as the reverse complement.
ATGGTTATCTTTTGCTTTAGATGAATAAAAGTTTAGTTCGATCCTTTCTTTTCGAGAGTTTGCTTAGTGATCTATCTTTGTAATCGTATGCGAGATATATAATAAACTTTCGTTGGAGTTCTGTTTTCTTTACTTTCATGTTCAACAAAAAATAAAGGAAATAAATGGAAAAGATCATATGCTAATCTTATGGTAAGTAATGACACCACATAAGGAAAAGTATAAGTAGAAAATTTTATTGGAGATTGACAAACATAGCATTGGTCAATGATGCAATTCATGAAAGAATTAATAAGGGAAGAGAAGATTCACATGCAAATACACTATCTTGGAAATCTTTTGTGATTGTGAGCCCCCATCAAAATATTATATGCCAAAATTGTTGACATTGGACAAGAAAGAGAATGTAATGATTTATGTTTGTTCATATTCACATAGAAGTTATATTGTCATCGATCCTTCAACATGTGGTGCTTGGCCCCCATCTTTGCTAGCCAAAAATTCCACACCAAGTAGAGATACTACTTGTGCATCCAAAAACCGTTAAACCCAAATCTTATTTTCAAGAGTCCACCATACCTACCTAAGGATTGAGTAAGATCCTTCAAGTAAGTTTACATCGGTGCAATAAGGCAATAAAAAATTGCTTCTAAAATTGTTAGATCATTTAGTGTAAGAGAAAATTGAGCATTGTACGAACTTGTGATGGCAAAGAATAAAAGTGACAGACTGCATAATAAAGGTTGCTATCATAAGGGGTAATATAACGTGATGTTCTTTTGCACTAAGGGATTGAGCATACAAACAAAAAGCGCATGGCAACCTCTGCTTCCCTCTGCGAAGGGCCTATCTTTTACTTTTATGTATTTACTTTCATGCTAGAGTCAAAGTTTTTATCTCTATTCCTTTTTATTTTTCTCTTTTGGCAAGCATCATGTGGTGAGGAAAGATCTAGGCACATATATCTAGTTGGATATGGGTAGCATGAGTTATTATTGTTGACATCACCCTTGAGGTGAATACGTTGGGAGGCGAAATTATAAGCCCCTATCCTTTCTATGTGTCCGGTTGAAACGTTTTGTTCATGTGTATGCGGTGAGTGTTAGCAATCATAGAAGACTATATGATGGTTGAGTATGTGGACTTGCCTAAAGGCTCCGTTACGTGACCCTTCCTGAAATGGTGATGAATTGTAGTTGCAAAGTTGACTGAGAACATAGTTTGTTGGTTTCCAATAGAGTTTATGCTTTATACTTCGATGTGGTGATGAATTGTTACTTATTCATGGGAAGTCTATGATAAAAGTTCTATGATAAAAGTTTTATGTTAAAGTTTGTTGTTGTTATAATAATTTACATGATGCTTCTAAGACGTATTTTGTTTTTTATCGACACCTCTCTCTCTAAGCATGTGGACATGTTTTTTTATTTCGGTTTTGGCTTGAGGACAAGCAAGGTCTAAGCTTGGGGGAGTTGATACGTCCATTTTGCATCATGTTTACCTACTGTTATTTATAATGTTTTTATGCATAATAATGTTTTTGGTGTAATTCTAATGCCTTTTCTCTCATAATATGCAAGGTTCACACAAAGAGGGAGAATTCCGGCATCTGGAAATCTGGACCTGGAAAAGCAACGTCAGGCTACCTATTCTGCACAACTCCAAATGAGCTAAAACTTCACGAGGAGTTTTTATGGAATAAATAAGAATTATTGGAGAAAATAACTACCAGAGGGGGCCCACCAGGTGGGCACAACCCACCTGGGCGCGCCAGGGAGCCCAGGCGCGCCCTGGTGGGTTGTGCCCTCCTCGGCCCACCTCCGGTGCCCATCTTCTGGTATATAAGTCATTTTGACCTAGAAAAAAATAAGAAGAGGACTTTCGGGACGGAGCGCCGTCGTCTCGAGGCGGAACTTGGGCAGGGACACTTTTTCCCTTCGGCGGAGCGATTCCGCCGGGGGAACTTCCCTCCCGAAGGGGGAAATCATCGTCTTCATCATCACCGACAACCCTCTCATCTTGGGGAGGCCAATCTTCATCAACATCTTCACCAGCACCATCTCCTCTCAAACCCTAGTTCATCTCTTGTGTTCAATCTTTGTACCGGAACCTCAGATTGTTACTTGTGGGTGACTAGTAGTGTTGATTGCATCTTGTAGTTGATCACTATATGGTTTATTTGGTGGAAGATTATATGTTCAGATCCATTATGCTGTTCAATACCCCTCTGATCATGAACATGTTTATCACTTGTGAGTAGTTACTTTTGTTCTTGAGGTCACGGAAGAAATCATGTTGCAAGTAATCATGTGAACTTGATATGTGTTTGATATTTTGATAATATGTATGTTGTGATTCCCTTAGTGGTGTCATGTGAATGTCGACTACATGACACTTCACCATATTTGGGCCTAAGGGAATGCATTGTGGAGTAGTTATTAGATGATGGGTTGCTAGAGTGACAGAAGCTTAAACCCTAGTTTCTACGCTACTTCGTAAGGGACCGATTTGGATCTGAAAGTTTAATGCTATAATTAGATTCTATCTTAATACTTTTCTCATAGTTGTGGATGCTTGCGAGGGGGTTAATGTGACGCCCTCGATTCAATCGTACACTAATCATACACGCAAATGTGTATGATCAAGATCAAGGACTCACGGGAAGATATCACAACACAACTCTAGACACAAATTAAAATAATACAAGCTTTACATTACAAGCCAGGGGCCTCGAGGGCTCGAATACATAGGCTCGAATACACAAGAGTCAGCGGAAGCAACAATATCTGAGTACAGACATGAGTTAGACAAGTTTGCCTTAAGAAGGCTAGCACAAAAGCAACAACGATCGAAAAGGCAAGGCCTCCTGCCTGGGAGCCTCCTAACTACTCCTGGTCGTCGGCGGCCTCCAATGTAGTAGTAGGAACCCTCAGTGTAGTAGCAGTCGTCATCGAAGGTGGCGTCTGGATCCTGGGCTCCACCATCTGGTTGCATCAACCGGAAAGAAGAAGAAAGGGGGAAAATGGGGAGCAAAGCAACCGTGAGTACTCATCCAAAGTACTCGCAAGCAAGGATCTACATTACATATGCATCGGTATCAATGAAATGGGTTGTATCTGTGGACTGGACTGCAGAATGCCAGAAGAGAAGGGGAAAACCTAGCCTATCGAAGACTAGCATCTTCTGGAAACCACCATCTTGCAGAAACAGGAGGGAGTAGAGTAGCATAAAGTAAAGTAGTAGAAGTGTTATCAACCTCGGCCAGAGATCCTTTCTCGACTCCCTGCGAGAAAGCAATCCTAGAGCCATACTATCCATTTCTCATATCCATGTCTCATCTCAAGTATCCAGTTCTAGTTGTATCGATCGGGATACAACTCCAAGTGTCCGTTACCGTAGGACAGGCTATCGATAGATGTTTTCTTCCCTGCAGGGGTGCACCAACTTACCCACCACGCTCGATTAACTCCGGTCGGACACACTTTCCTGGGTCATGCCCGGCCTCGGCCAAACAATACACCGCAACCCGACCTAGGCTTAATAGAGAGGTCAGCACGCCGGACTAAACCTATGCCCCCAGGGGTCATGGGCCATCGCCCCGGGAACTCCTGCACATTGCGAACGCGGCCAGTGAGCAGACCTAGCTACCTCCTTAAAAAAAGGCAGGTGCTTACCAGTCCAACCCGGCGCGCACCGCTCAGTCGCTGACGTCTATTAAGCTTCGGCTGATGCATACGACGCAGAACGCCCATACTATGCCCATGTGATGGTTAGTGCTATCAAGCCAGAGGCCCCTCGGATCAAATATCCAAATCGTAGTGGATTAGGAGCAGAGACTCACGATGATGTGACCCCGTTGCCCCGTCTCGAGGACTTGCGGCAAGGGCTAAGAATGCCCGGCCACGCCTCGTAAGTATCTCGCGGGCACCTTCCAGGTCAACCCGACTCCACATCACTCGCGGGTACCCCTCAGGGTCGACCCGCCTTTCCAAGTAACAATTGTAAAGTCCAAGTATCCGTGTGTCCAAACATCAAGGGGAAAACTCGAGGAATCACCCCCGGTGAATTCCACTCGATGTAATCATCAAGGTGAACGTAAGAGGAACCACCCCCGAGGTTCACACTTGAGGGGTTGCACGACAGAGTCGTATCGGAGGTGGTTAAGGTGGAATCACCCTCGATGACCACGACCGAATAGCTACACTATAGGGTTAACATCAGAAGTGCTGTAGAGGTCTCACCCTCGTCACTCGATAGTAACCCAGTAGTGTCGAGCAACTAAGGGGAAAGTGATGTGGGGTGTCGGGGCCTAGTCTTCGATCCCGTTGATCGGGTCTTCGATGATGAAGCAGGGGCAACAAGGACAAGGTGGGGGTCACTGATGGATCACTAACCAACCTATACTAAACAGTTTAGGATAAGCAGGTAAGGTACAACAGCAGATACAAAAGCAGGCTATGCATCAGAATAGGAGCAAACAAATACAGTAGCAAAATCTAATGCAAGCATGAGAGAATGGAATGGGCGGCGGGATGGTCAAAGGGGGCTTGCCTGGTTGCTCTGGCAAGAATGAGGGGTCATCGTCGATGTAGTCGATCACAGGGGCGACATCGGTCTCGGGGTCTACCGGAGAGAAGAGGGGGGAAGAAACAATAAATATAAAGCAAACATAGCATTACAAAGCATAACGTGGCAATATGATGTGCCGGGTGTGACCTAACGTATGGCTACACGATAAAGGTGAAGGGGGAATTCAACCGGGAAGGTATTCCCGGTTCCGGACCTATGTCAGATAGATGACCGAAGGGGGAATGTTCCATGTTCAGATATTTAGAGGCATTTGACAGGTAAACGGACCGCGTATCCGGATTCGTTGGATTTTTCTGAGCAAATTTCATGTAGAAAACATTTTCTTCCGAGCTACGGATTATTTTCTATGATTTTCTAAAGTTTACGATATTCTATAATTCCTGGATTTAATTAATAAATCGAATTAAATGGCAAAATGGCTATGGGTACCCAAAAGTGTACCCAACCAGAGTGCATGAAGCTGACAGTGGGCCATGTTGACTGCTAAGTCAGCAGTCCACGGTCAACTGTTTGACTGGTCAAACTGACCTGGGGACCCGCATGTCATAGGCTTTCATTTTAACAGATTTTATTTGTCTAGCTTAAACAACAGAAGGGGCCCACATGTCATAGGTACAAGGGCTAGCAAACTAAACTAAAGCAATAAAACTAAAAACGGGGGGGGTTAGTTTGACAGTGGGGTTAGCCCCTAATTGACAAGGGCGGGGCCCGCTGGTAGTGGCCCAGGGGCGGCTCCAGTAGCCGGCTAGGCACACTAGGCCGCACGCGCGCGGCCTCCGATCGAAGCCAAGGCGCGGCGAAGCCGACCGGCCGGAGCAGCGGGCGGGACTCCGGCGGGCGCGGCACCGGCGGCCGGTGGCGTGCACGGCCGCGAGCACAACGAGGCGAGCAAGCGCTGGAGGGCTGCGGGGGGCGCGGTGAACTGGAGGGGAGGCGGTGGCGGTTGCAGGTGTGCGGGGCGGGGGCCGGCGCGAGGCAAGGCTCGGCGGGCGCAGGCCTGGGCGTAGCCGGGCCACAGGGGGGCGATGACTCATAGCGGGGCGAGGGTGCGGCCGGGGGAGCGGCCTCGGTCGGGCGCGGCGCTCGGGCAGCGGCGGCGAGCGGGGCGAGGCGGACAGGGGCAGCGACAACGCGCACGCACGCTGTGGCGCTGGAGGGCGCTGGGTGTGGCCCCGAGGCCGCAAGGCGCAGCAGGGAGCGCAGGTGTGGCCGGAACCAGCGATAGCAACGGTGAGCGTCGGTGGTCGTGACGAGCGCGAGCGACAGGGAGCTACGACACGAATCCGGTGGGAAAAACAGAGGGGAGATCGAGGGGAGCTCACAGCGGCGGTTGCCGGCGAGGAGGGAGGATGCGGGGTGGTCCGGGGGTGTCGGGAGCTTCGAGGGAGATGGCGAAGCAGAGGAGCGTGCGCGGGGAAGGACGACAGCGACGGCGAGCTGCGGGGCGGCCCGGCTCGTCCTGGTGCTCGAGATGGACGAGGACAAGGGCACCGGTCCTCCTAGATGCCTTGGTGCAGCTCGGGTAGGAGGGTGGCCGCGACGATTTCGTAGCCACGGCGACCGCGGCGCTCGGCTCCGATCCAGATCGAGAGAGAGGCGAGCGAGGGAGGAAGGAAGAGAGGGGGAGTGTTCTAGGGTTTGCCAGGGGACGAGAGGGGAACCTTATATGTGCGGGGAGGCGACAGATGGCCGCCACGGCGGCATGGCGCGGCCATGGCTGGGGGATCTCTGCCACGACCCCCCGTGAACAGGAAGAAGGTGAAAGGGGGCCTAGATGGGTTGGGCCGGCTCCTGTAGCGAGCAGGCCTAAGTACACCATGCACTTAGGCCTTATCTCTTTTTTTGTTTTCCTTTTGTTTAATAAACAGAGAAAGAAAGAAAGTTAATTGGACATCCAAATATCCTAAATAAATTATGGAACTGGTCCCATAAAATCGAAGGCATTTTTAGCCAGTGCCACAAAAAGTTTGGAGGCCAGGGGAATTCATTTGGTATTTTTCATAAATAGGATAGCATTTAAAAATGCTGAATTGGTGCTGTTATAATTGCTAATGTTCATCTTTGCACAAAAGTGATGTTGTGTTCCTAAACAAATAATTGTTATCGATTTTTTGTCAAATGATGAACATTTTTCCAGCAACTTTTGAGCAACTTCAAACTTCACCTGAATTTGAATTGACTGGAATTTCAAATGGGATATTGAACAAGGTGATTAAGCACTGTTTGAAAAAATGATTAGTTTAATCACAGAGGGTTACTATAGCTTGACACTGGGGGTGTTACAGTTAATCATAAGTAGGAGGTTTGTTCAAGTAAGAATAGCACCTAAGCACCGATCCACCCACATATCAAATTATCAAAGTAGTGAATATAAATCAAGCCAACATGGTGAAAGTGACTAGATGAAATTCCCGTGTGCCCTCAAGAACACTTTGCTTATTATAAGAAACCGCTTTGGCCTGTCCTTTGCCACAAAAAGATTTGGCTATCTTGCTGCATATTATTTGCCATTACCGTTACGTGCTCGTTACAAATTATCCTGCTACCAAATTATCTGTTACTTACAATTTCAGCGCTTGCAGACATTACCTTGCTGAAAACCACTTGTGATTTCCTTCTGCTCCTCGTTGGGTTCGACACTCTTACTTATCAAAAGGACTACGATTGATCCCCTATACTTGTGGGTCATCAGGGCCCGGCGGGCCCCCGCGATCCCGTCATCGATCTCCGTCTGAACCTTCGCTTCCCGGGAGGCCAGCGAAACCTCAGCGGCTATTACTTGGCGCTCCATCACCTCCAGCCACTCGTGCTCCAGGCTTCGCTCGAACGCCACCAGCGCCAACGCCTCTTCAAGAGTTCGGAGCCTTGCTTCGCGCGTCGATGGCCCTTCTGCTGAGGCGGTCAGGGTGGCTTTGCGTGCTTGAGCTTGCCGCTCCAGGGCAGCGTTTGAAGCCATGAGCTCCCGCTCGCAGTTTTCTGCGGCCTTGCGTCATCGGTTTGCGGCCTCGGCCTCCTCGAAGGCGCAGTCGCGGGCTTATTTCATAGTGGCAGAGGACTCCTCGTCCTTCGAGCGGGTGGACTCATGCAGCAGGTGGCTAAGGTTAATGGCGACTTCAAGCTGGCGCCACACACGCGCCAGGCGCAGGTGCTCGGCCTCAAGATGCGAGTCGACGTCGTGAAGCTCCACCTCGAGCCGGTTCAGTGTGCCCCTCGTGTCCCAAATAAGGCCGCGCTGGACGGCGCCACGGCTATGCGCGAGCTCCAACGCCCGGCCTGGGCTTCGTTCCATGTCCTAGTCTGTGGCGGAGGTGCAGGAAGGTTCGGCTACGCTCGCCGGGGACCCGGGGCCGGCCGGCCCCCTGTCCGGTTCCCCTGCCCGGGGCGCAGCCCTGCGCGAGCTCGACACCCTACGCATGGGGATCATCGACTCGCGGCAGATCCGATCACCAGCGAGAGTTGGCGGGATGAGCGGTAGCATTGCCCTCGCGAGCTTGATACCGTTTCCGATGGAGGGTGCCGAGGATGCATAGCTGAGGCCCGCCAGGGATCGCCTCGAGAAGGACGTGATCTCCTCGGCGCGTGCGGACTCGGCCGCAAGACCCACGGGACGCGCTGCTGCCGCACGCCTCGAGCCCCCAGGAGATGGCGGCGGGAGCGCCCTCGTCTCTTCGCCTGGAGAAGACCTGAGGGACAAGAGCTCAGGGAGGCTTGCCGCGCGAAAACCAAGGAGAGCAGGGCACTTACTCGTCCATAGTGACCTACATTCTCCTCTTCAGGGCCTCGGTGGCAAGCCGGCGCCGCCCTCAAGCCGCCCCCTCCTCCGGGAGGCAAGAGGCCCGGGGGTCGGCACCCTAGAGCTCGGCTTGTGGCTCCCCACGCTTGTAGTAGTGGCCGCGCCCCCGGGCAGGACGATGCCACCGTCCTTCGGAGGCATAGGGGTAGGCCGGTGCACAGCAGGTGGTTTGACATGCCCCTCCGCTCTCGGCAGGGGCGCTTCAACCTCGGAGCCCTCAGGGCCTGGAGCCACCAGAAAGGGTTGTCTCAAGGCCCCTCATGGCCCTCGAGAAGCAACCCCCATTCATCGAAGCGCGGCATCCCCCTGACGACGTCTTTTCCACTCGTCTACTTATACAGGGGGAGCGCTTCCTGAGGGAGCACACTTGCTTCCCCACCAGTCAAGAGGCGGAGTATCCCGCTCAGCACGTTGGGTGGCAGGGAGGCCACCGATACGTCTCCTACGTATCTATATTTTTTATTGTTCCATGCTATTATATTATCATTATTGGATGTTTTACAATCATTTTGTAGCAACTTTATATCATTTTTTGGGACTAACCTATTGCCATAGTGCCTAGTGCCAGTTGTTGTTTTTTGCTTGTTTTTTACTTCCCAGAAAATCAATACCAAACGGAGTCGAAACGCAGCGGAACTTTTTGGAGATTTTTTTTGGGCCAGAAGACATCCAGTGGGCCAAAGAAGTACCAGAGGGGTGCCCTGAGGGGGGCACAACCCACCTTGGCGTGCGCGCCTGGGCCCCTCGCACCGCCTCTTCACCCTATAAATTCCCAAATATTCCAAAAAACCCAGAAGAGAACCCTAGATCGGAAGTTCCCGCCGCAAGCCTCTATAGCCACGAAAAACCAATCGGGAGCCCATTCCGGCACCCTCCGGAGGGGGAGATCATCACCGGAGGCCATCTTCATCATCCCTATGGTCTCCATGATGAGGAGGGAGTAGTCCACCCTCAGGGCCAAGCTTCAAAATATCATATATCGGGTTCGTATCGGTTTGGCTTCGACATACCGGATGTTGGATATCGGGTGATATATCGGACGATATGTAGATACATCGGAGAAAACGTGTCTAGTTTTATTTTCATTGTTCTTGTTCCAAACATTTATTTTTGGTAAACAAAATGAATGACGTCGATGCTTTAACATAACACTTTTAGATTCCTAGTTTATTAACTTGTTGATTAAGAAACTATTAAGGAAAGATACACAAATTCCTTTTTTTTGCAGGATGATTCACAAAATCCTTACTCTATGATTAAAAACAATACGATATATATGCATTTGTACGAAACATTGTGCATGACTTTGATAATATATAATGAAGTTGTAAATACATAATCTTATTTAACTGCTTTCTAATAAATAATTGTTGCCATCTATGTATGGTTATGTATCGGTGGACATATCGGGCTAGATATCGGCCAGATCGGTTGATATTTCAGTCCATACCGGATGATACGTTTCAAAATGATATTTACAAAATGATATGTTATGTTTATATCGGTAGAGCCCCAAAAGTGATATATCAGCCTATATATTGGTCGCATCGGCCTAGATTTAAAAGCTTGCTCAGGGCTGAGGGTTTGTACCAGTAGCTATGTGTTTAATCTCTCTCTCGTGTTGTTGAGATGTCACGATCTTGATGTATCACGGGCTTTGTTAATATAGTCGGATCATATGATGTTTTCCCCTCTCTATCTTGTTGTGATGAATTGAGTTTTCCCTTTGAGATTTCGTTTTATCGGATTGAATACTTTTATGGATTTGAGAGCACCTGATGTATGTCTTGCTATGAATACCCGTGGTGACAATGGGGTATCATATTGATTCACTTGATATGTGTTTCGGCACTCAACTCGCGGATTCCCGAGGTGACATTGGGGTAATCTATGCATAGGGGTTGATGCACGTTCTCGTCGTTTTTTTCTCCAGTAGAAATCTTGGGGAACTCTTTGAGGTTCTTTGTGATGGATTGAGTATTATGAATCTGAATTTGCGTCGGTGTTATTTTAGTACGAACTCTTGATAGATCGATCGGAAAGAATAATGTGGTGTTATTTTAGTACGAACTCTTGATAGATCGATCAGAAAGAATAACTTGGTGTTATTTTGGTATGAACTCTTGGATAGATCGATCAGAAAGAATAGCTACAAACAATTTCTTCTTATGTTCTCCGCTAGATAGGAACTTTGGAGTGATTCTTCATCGCACTTTGAGGGATGGTTATATGATCCAGTTATATTAGCATTGTGGAGAGATTGCACTAGCGAAAGTACGAACCCTAGGCCTCATTTTCAAGCATTGCAATACCGTTTGTGCTCACTTTTGTTACTTGCTACCTTGCTGTTTTTTATTGTTACTATTACGAAAACCAATATCTACTACCATTACTACACTTTTATTACCATCTCTTCGCCGAACTAGTGCACCTATACAAATTACCATTGTATTTGGTGTGTTGGGGACACAAAAGACTTTTTATTATTTGGTTGCAGGGTTGTTTGAGAGAGACCATCTTCATCCTACACCTCCCACGGATTGATAAACCTTAGGTCATCCACTTGAGGGAAAATTGCTACTGTCCTACAAAACTCTGCGCTTGGAGGCCCAACACGAGTCTACAAGAATAAAGTTGCGTGGTAGACATCAAGCTCTTTTCTGGCGCCGTTGCCGGGGAGGTGAGTGCTTGAAGGTATATCTTTAGATTTTGCAATTGAATCTTTTAGTTTATTGTTTTATCACTAGTTTGGTTTATAAAAGAAAACTACAAAAAAAATGGAATTTAGGTTGCATCATATTGTTCATCTTTATAATGTCTTTCGTGAAAATGAATGAAAATAAAATTGTGCTCAATTGATAGAGGAAGAATTCTATAAATTGTTTGGCATTAAATCCATGCATGATGAGCATGATTGCAATGTTGTTGGTATTAACTCTTTGAATATCCATGATGCTAACGATATGCAAAGCCATAAGCTTGGGGATGCTATGTTTGATGAAGATGATATTTTTAGTCCCCCAAGTTTTGATGAGAAAATTTATTATGATGATAGCATGCCTCCTATTTATGATGATAATATTTATGAAAGTGGATTTGGAGAGGTCATGACTTTATTTAGTGATGAATCCACTATTTTGGAAGAGGTTACAATTGATTATGACAACAAAGTTGCTATCTATGCTGATTATGGTGATGACATGTATGCTATATTGAATAATGATAAACATGAAACTTATCATCATGATTTTAATTTTCAATCCCATGATAGTTATTTTTGTTGAGTTTGCTCCCACTACTATTCATGAGAATAAATTTGCTTATGTGGAGAGTAGTAAAATTTCTATGCTTGTAGATTATGAAAGGAATGCTTTATGTGATAGTTATATTGTTGAATTCATTCATGATTCTACTGAAAATTAGTATGAGAGAGGAACATATGCTTATACATATTGCAATAATATCAAGTTTCCTCTATATGTGTTAAAAATTTTGAAGTTGCACTTGTTTTGCCTTCCTATGCTAGTTGATTTTTGTTCCCATGAATTGGTTGCTCAAAAAATCCCTATGCATAGGAAGTGGGTTATACTTAAATGTTCTTGCCATGTGTTTCATGATGCTCTTGTTATGTTTCAATTCTTATCTTTTATGCAAGCATCATTGAAATCATCATGCCTAGCTAAAAGGCATTAAAGAAAAGCGCTTGTTGGGAGACAACCCAACATTTATACCTACTATTTTTGTGTGTTCACATGATTAAGCTACTATAGTAATCATGTTTTATATCTTTTGTTTCAATAAAGTGCCAAGTAAAGCCTTTGGGATAGTGTGGATAATAGTTGACTTGATTCTGTGCAAAAACAGAAACTTTTGTGCTCAGTCCAGGAATTTTCAAAATTGACTAGAATGTGCTTTTGATCTGAATTTTTTTACAGGTAATAGATATACAAATTTCCCACGTTTTCCTAATTTTTCAGAATTTTTGGAATAGCATAAGTATGGTTGTTGTCCAGATCATTACAGGCTGTTCTATTTTTGACAGTCTGTTTTCAATGCATAGTTTGCTTGTTATCTAGTTTCTATGGCTTATATTGCTCAATATAAATTGTGCAAATGATAAGGTACAATAGGCAGTGTGTGAGAACAATTATTAATCTTGTCTTTGACAGTACCAAAGTGGATGATTTGTCTTTATCATACTAACCTATCTCACGAAGTTCCGTTAAGTTTTGTGTGATTGAAGTTTTCAAGTTTTGGGTGAGATATCGATATGAGGAGAATAAGGAGTGACAAGACCCTAAGCTTGGGGATGCCCAAGGCACCCCAAGGTAATATTCAAGAAAGATCCAAGCAACTAAGCTTGGGGATGCGCTGGAAGGCATCCCCTCTTTCATCTCCAACATTATGGGTAACCTCACTTGGAGCTATATTTTCATTCGTCACATGATCTGTGTTTTGCTTGGACCATCGTTTTCTTTTGTTATTATTTTCTTGCTGTTATTTAGAATAATGTTTTGCATCTTTTATTTCAATAAAAATGTCAAGTATAGCCTTTACCATGCTTATTTTGCTAGTCTACATGTTGTTGTTTGAAAACAGATAGTTTATCGGTGTTGCAAAAAATCCACAGAAATGTCAGAATGTGATAAAATGTTTAAAAATTTTGCACAATAAGATATGATAAATTTTCTACAGTGTGGTAAATTTTCATAATTTTTGGAGTTAAAGAAGTATGGATCCCCTTGCATCCTTTACAGACTGTTCAGTTTAGACAGATTGTTGTTATGTTTGCATTGTTTGCATATGTTTGCTTGTTTAATGATTCTATTTGAGGATAGGAGTATTAAATATGCAGAGGCATTTAGTATGCAATATTAAATAATAATTTTAGTGATTTGCTACAGTAGAGAATGATAAGGTGTTGCATTGATTTATACTAACTTATCTCACGAGTTCTTGTTGAGTTTTGTGTGGATGAAGTTTTTAAGATTTAGGAAAACCATGGTATAAAAGGAATTAAGGAGACACAAAAGCTCAAGCTTGGGGATGCCCAAGGCATCCCAAGTTAATATTCCAAGAAGTCTCAAGCATCTAAGCTTGGGGATGCCCTGGTAGGCATCCCACCTTTCTTCTTCAACAATTATCGGTTAGTATCGGTTTCTCCTAAGTTTTTGCTTCTTCACATGAGTTGTGCTATTTTTGGAATTTCATTTTATTTTGTTTTTCTTGATGTTTTAATAACATACTTATATCTGAAATTTTTTAAATAAGAAAGAGTCCTCAAATAGCCACCCATTTACTCAACTACTCGCTTAATCTTCACTTATATCTTTTTTTGTCTTTTGCTCTAGTGCTTCACTTATATCTTTTTGAGCATGGTGTGCTTTAATATATTTTGAAGAAATTCTCTCATGCTTCACTTATATTATTTTGAGAGAAGAAAATTTGTATGCTCATGTTCTTCACTTAAATTTGTTTGAGCTTGTCAAAAGCAACATATGAAACTAGTCCCAAAGTGATAGATATTCAAGAGGGATATAATAAAAACTTTCATGAAGATCATTGGACAAAATAAACTTGATTCTTTGTAATAGTTTTGCGATATAATGATAGTGATATGTGAGTCATGTTGATGATTAATTGTGGTTTAGTAAGAATATTGGTGTTAAGATTTGTGATTCCCTATGCAAGCACGTAAGTCAATAGTTATGCAATGAAATTAATCCTACTTGTGGTGCATTATTCGGTGTTAGTTATGCTCAATGCTCACTTATGTGATTTTTTGTTTCTTGGTTGGTTGCTTCTCAATCTATTTGCTAGCCTTTCCTTGTACTAAGTGGGATTACTACTTGTGCATCCAAAATCCTTAAACCCAGTTTTGTCATATGAGTCCACCATACCTACCTATATGCGGTATTCTCATGTTGTTCTAAGCAAATTTGTATGTGCCATCTCTAATTTTCAAAATAATTTCCTTTTTGTGTGCTTGTACCGCTCATGAAGCGGTAGGGGGTGGCTGATATTTTTCCATGCTAGATGTGTTATTCTCAAGATGAGTGTTTATTCACTTGTCATTGCACGAGAGTACGGCAAAGGTATTAGGGATGCCCAGTCCCGAAATGAAAAATGAGTTTACTTTATGTTGTCAAATAATAAATTCATTGGAATGTGTTGGTATGGATGGCACCCATGGATACGGTTAGCCGTGGAATGTGAAACTATGGTGGGAAAAGGAATAAAATTTAATTTTTTGTTTGGGAACCGCCTATGATATATCTAGCATGGAAAGTATTGGGAACTACTCGATCGTTTTCGTTGACACAAAAAGCATGCCACCCAAAATGTTTTATCTCTATCTTTTTCGCTTTGAGCTCTGGCACGTCTACAAATCCCTACTTCCCTCTGCGAAGGGCCTTTCTATTTACTTTATGCAATTTTTATTTTTATTTGAGTCCCCATCTTCTCTTATAAGCACCAACTAAGGGGCACTATGATCGTACTTGAGCATTGGATGTAGCTAATATGCGAGTGTGTTTTATGAATGGATCAATGATTGAGCATGATGGGCTAGGGATAACTTGCTTTAGTGTTGATATTTTGAAAGACATGGTTGCTTGTTGATATGCTTGAGTATTGAAATCTTCATGTCAAAACTAGACTATTGCTTTGAACCATATAAAATTCCATATGTCCATGCTACAAAAGAAAAGAATGTGATGAACATGATAGACAACATTCCACATCAAAAATTCTGTTTTTATCATTTACCTACTCGAGGACGAGCAGGAATTAAGCTTGGGGATGTTGATACGTCTCTAACGTATCTATAATTTTTGATTGTTCCATGCTGTTATATTATCATTCTTGGATGTTTTATAATCATTTTATAGCAACTTTATATCATTTTTTGGGACTAACCTATTGACATAGTGCTCAGTGTCAATTGTTGTTTTTTGCTTGTTTTTTACTTCGCAGAAAATCAATACCAAACAGAGTCCAAACGCAGCGAAACTTTTTAGAGATTTTTTTGGGCCAGAAGACATCCAGTGGGCCAAAGAAGTACTAGAGGGGTGCCCCGAGGGGGGCACAACCCACCTGGGCGTGCCTGGGCCTAGGCGCGCCCAGGTGGGTTGTGCCCACCTCGGTGGCCTCCTGCACCGCCTCTTCGCCCTATAAATTCCCAAATATTCCAACCCTCGAAGAGAACCCTAGATCGGAAGTTCCGCCGCCGCAAGCCTCTGTAGCCACGAAAAACCAATCGAATGCCCGTTCCAGCACCCTGCCGGAGGGGGAGATCATCACCGGAGGCCATCTTCATCATCCCTATGGTCTCCATGATGAGGAGGGAGTAGTCCACCCTCGGGGCTGAGGGTTTGTACCAGTAGCTATGTGTTTAATCTCTCTCTCTCGTGTTGTTGAGATGTCACGATCTTGATGTATCACGGGCTTTGTTAATATAGTCGGATCATATGATGTTTTCCCCTCTCTATCTTGTTGTGATGAATTGAGTTTTCCCTTTGAGATTTCGTTTTATCGGATTGAATACTTTTATGGATTTGAGAGCACCTGATGTATGTCTTGCTATGAATACCCGTGGTGACAATGGGGTATCATATTGATTCACTTGATATGTGTTTCGGCACTCAACTCGCGGATTCCCGAGGTGACATTGGGGTAATCTATGCATAGGGGTTGATGCACGTTCTCGTCGTTTTTTTCTCCAGTAGAAATCTTGGGGAACTCTTTGAGGTTCTTTGTGATGGATTGAGTATTATGAATCTGAATTTGCGTCGGTGTTATTTTAGTACGAACTCTTGATAGATCGATCGGAAAGAATAACTTGGGGTAATCTATGCATAGGGGTTGATGCACGTTCTCGTCGTTTTTTTCTCCAGTAGAAATCTAGGGGCACTCTCTGAGGTTCTTTGTGATGGATTGAGTATTATGAATCTGAATTTGCTCTGGTGTTATTTTAGTATGAACTCTTGATAGATCGATCGAAAAGAATAACTTGGTGTTATTTTAGTACGAACTCTTGATAGATCGATCGGAAAGAATAACTTGGTGTTTTTTAGTACGAACTCTTGGATAGATCGATCGAAAAGAATAGCTACAAACAATTTCTTCTTATGTTCTCCGCTAGATAGGAACTTTGGAGTGATTCTTCATCGCACTTTGAGGGATGGTTATATGATCCAATTATATTAACATTGTTGAGAGATTGCACTAGCGAAAGTACGGACCCTAGGCCACACTTTCAAGCATTGCAATACCGTTGATGCTCACTTTTGTTACTTGCTACCTTGCTGTTTTTATTGTTACTATTACAAAAACCAATATCTACTACCATTACTACACTTTTATTACCATCTCTTCGCCGAACTAGTGCACCTGTACAAATTACCATTGTATTTGGTGTGTTGGGGACACAAGAGACTTTTTATTATTTGGTTGCAGGGTTGTTTGAGAGAGATCATCTTCATCCTACGCCTCTCACGGATTGATAAACCTTAGGTCATCCACTTGAGGGAAAATTGCTACTGTCCTACAAAACTCTGCGCTTGGAGGCCCAACACGAGTCTACAAGAATAAAATTGTGTAGTAGACATCAGCCACCTGGAGCCTCATAGCGTCCTCGCGACCGGTGAAGGCCCACATTGGGCGGGAATGGCGTTGGAGGGGGCAATCCATCGCCGAACGAACTCCCTCACCACCATCATCATCGTCACGCCTGCCGCCCTCAGGTCAGCCATCCTTGCCATGACCCGCGAGAGCCTCGGGTCGACGAGCCTCTCGTGCTTCCACCCGGAGCTCACCTCCGCCGACGACGGAGTTTAGAGTAGGGGGCTATACTGGGCTGCGTCGACATACACCCATTGCCTCCAGAAGCCCTCTGCGTCTGGGCGGATCTCCATGTCGATACCCTTTCCCGCCGTCGCGCTTGTTGCGCGGAGCGACACGCACCCGGAGCACTACGCATCGGCGGTCAGCCACAGGAAGAAGAAGTGGCGGAGCGGCACCACCGAGGGGACGATGCCCACGAAGGCCTCACACAAGAACGCGAAGGCGGAAAGGAGGATGATGGATTCCAGGTCGAAGTGCAGCACATGGACCTGATAGTGCGAAAACACGACGTTGAACAAATCTGAGAACGGCGACAGCAAGCCGGAGAAGAGGGCATGGAGGTGAAGGGCGATGGTGGTAGCCTCCAACTCGGTAGAGGGCCGAGAAGCAAGCCAGATCTTCATCGCCTTCCACTCATTGGAGTCAGCCGCGATCGCTGGGAGGACCTTGTCCAGCCCCTCGCGATTGAGCACGATGGACCAACCCAGGGAGGGTTTCGGCCCCACTTGGTGGTCCACTGCCGTCGTGGCCCTGCTCCTCTCCCTTCGGGGGGCCATGGCGACGCGGTGAGCCGAGGGCGACGCAAGATCCAACAGGCGAGGTGCAAGCTTTCTTGGGAAGGAAGGAGCGGAAGACGGGTGTGCAGCAGAGCAATGATGGCCCTGTGGCGCGCGCCAGGCTTTTTGTCAGCCCGGGCAGTTGTCGAGGAGTCGTGGGGAAGTGGGGGCATCCGTGCCCCATTGTGCGCCACGCGTCGGGCCTGCCCCGCAGGGGGTTAGGGCCCGCGTCGCTTCGCTCTCTTCTCTTCGTCTCCGCCTTCGAACAAGGCCGAGAGCGTCGTGGGCCCGAGGGCTACTGTCGAGGTTCTGGGACCGGGGGTACCCAGGCCCGTCTGCCTGTGGCCCAGCGCGTGGCATCGTCAAAGGCCCGGCGCGGCCCGACTCCAAGATTTCGCGGACAAGACCCTCGCGAGAGCCCCCGCCTCGCGAGGAGAACTACATCAAGGCCTCTCGAGGAGCGGTCTCCCGAGGCTGCCTCCTGAGGAGCGGATACTTCTAGGCTCGCGCCCTGCCTCACGAGGCGCGAGGTGACGTGAGCCATGACGACCGGAGCCAAGTGGGCGCCAATGGGTGCAGTCCAGGACAGTTTCCTCTTTGGTGCTAGAGGGACAAGGCCAGCACGCGGGTTCCCAAGGAATCCCCCAAAGGTTGTCGTTCCGGTGCAACGAGACCAAGACCACAGGCTCGGCAGGACGGAGGTCATCACCGAGCCCATCTGCACGTCACGACCGGAAGCTTTGCAGGCGAAGACCACCTTTAGTCAGGATAGGGTGTACTCTTGTCCCCCTTCAAATCTGGCCGTTGTGGTATCCCTTCCTGCCTAGAGCTTTGGGGGAAGAGCACCGGGCCAGTATAAATATAGGCTAGCCTCCACCATAGAGAGGGATCGGATTCATTCACCCCTTGAGCTCTTCCGAGGCAACTCATACTCATCCTCCTCGCAATGCAATCCACTGCGAAGCAGAAGTAGGGTTTTACACCCTCCTTTCCTCTCGCTTGAGCACGACGGAGCCAAGCCGTGAGGCGGTGAGCAGCAAGTCGTAGCTAGGCAGAATCCTTCGCGCACGCCCCGGAGTTCGAACCTTGTTTGGATCCGCGGAGCCCCAATTCCGACAGTCATGGCCTTCATCATCATCGTCGGCAGTGCAGTTGTGCGGTTGAACGTGGGGAAGACGGTTGTTGTGTCGTGACTAGAGGCCTGCCCAAGTGTTGCATATTTGCACCACTTGGAGCTGTATTTTATGGTTGCCCAAAAAATAAAAATAAAAATTGTGGTTGGACATCTGTTGAAGGCCGTTTTTTGCCCCCTCGTGCCCAAAAGTAAGGCTACTATTGAAGATGCTCTTAGCCAACATCCCCTTAGTTAAGGCCTACTCCCTCCGTCCGTGAATAAGTGTACATCTAGCTTTTGTCCTAAATCAAAGCTTTAAAACTTTGACCAATAGGGAAAAATAGCAGCATTTATGACACTATATTAGTATCACTAGATTCGTTTTGAAATGTAGTTTCATAATGTATCAATTTGATATCATATATGCTACTACTCTTTTCTATAAACTTGATCAAAATTTTAAAACTTTGACTTGGTACACTTATTCATGGACGGAGGGAATACAAGGGTGCAAATATGCAAAGAAGTTAGCTCCACACAAACACTTTTTTGAGAACACAGCTCCAGGTAAACATGTTACATCAGGTCTTGTGTAACTGTAATGGAGTTGGTTTGTCTAACTGTAATGGAGTTTTGACAGATTGAGGTACCGATGCAACACAAAATATATACTCCCTTCTACTCCCTCCGTTCCTAAATATAAGTCTTTTTAGAGATTGCACTACAAACTACATACGTATGTATATAGACATATTTTAGAGTGTAGATTCACTCATTTTGCTCCGTACGTAGTTCATAGTGGAATCTCTAAAAAGACTACGGATGTATATAGACATATTTTAGAGTGTAGATTCACTCATTTTGCTCCGTATGTAGTCCATAGTGGAATCTCTAAAAAGACTTATATTTAGGAACGGAGGGAGTAGTATATACTTATATAGGACACTTATAAACATGCTACCAGGACAGCAGCGGAACGATATATCGATGAGTGACATGTAAGAAAATGCTGACTGAGGGGCTCAATCGATGGCCAGATATGAATAATACAGATGGACAGAACGGGACAGTACCAATACCTGATAATTCCCCCTCAAGTTAAGGAAGAAATAATCCCAAACAAGAAAAGAAAAAAGGTTAAGGAAGAAATGAGAGGGTGCTTCATCATTTGAGAAGGATGCTACCCTTTAATCATCTTCGATGCAATCTCCTGTGCACTCTTCAAACAAGAAAGTGTATTTGTTACGTCGTTATTGCTTTGAGCAGATCTCATGTCACGCAGTATCCTGCGGCATGCTTCCATCAACCCCTGGTGAGGCTCTGCACAAAGCAAACCAACTTCTGGAGAGCTTTCCCATGGTCCATCCCTGGATGGTTCGTCCATTAACCTCAGCAGCTTGTTTTCATCGCGCTTACTCATCTCTTCTTGCAGTTTGGCTGCCATGACCGATGCCCGCTTAATACATCTCAACGGGAGCTGCAAAGCAGGATCACACCTCAGAAAACAATAGATAGGCAAAGGAATGACGATTAGTGTTTCACTTCAATATGTTCAAATACACAATACACTCATTGTTCAAACTGTATAAGCTCAACTGGAAGAAGAAAAGACTAACTCATCTATTATAAAGATTAGCCCCATTTCCAAAAAGGGGGGGGGGGGGGGGGGGGGGGGGGGGGGGGGGGGTTAGCCAGCACATACATCTCCATTGTAGAATTAGGAAGTTTATCCCATCTACCAAATAATGAAACCACGAGGGGGTGTGAACCTATTCGTTATTCACAAGTGAGATAGCAACATGTAAACTACTGCAAATATTCTAAAAATGAGGAACAGAGGCATGTGGTCATCTCCTGTGTTACTGCCGTAGTCAGCTATTAGAAAAGGTAACGAGGATGGAGAACAGAAGCTGAATTATTGGCATGCTTCCATATAACTTAAGATAGGATGAGCCGCCTCCTAAATTCCTAACATACAAGCTCTACCCCACACTTCTCTAGGTCACTTTGTCTCTAACTTGTAACTCGATATAACTTGTAGCTCTATATTTACTAACTTGTGGACCCGGTTACAACAAAGATCAGCTTTCCTACTTCACATCCTGACAGAAACCATCTTGGATACTTGGACACAGCTTAGTGATCTCCTGCAGGATGCTATCTCATTTTATTTCACACCACAGCGATTCGGAGAATAGAGAACAACTCAGTTGGACACCAAAAGAACACCGCTTGTGTTAGGAGTACCCATGACAATAGAAGTGTACGCCAAAACTCAAAAAAGAGCTGAAGGCATAAAAGTTCACATATGACTAACCTGCGCAAGCAGTGCGACATTAAGACCAAAGCTTCTGTCTGAAGCTCCAGCAACAAGTTTATACAAGAAAGTAATTTCTCCAAGATCCTCTGTTTCTGTGCTAATACCCATCTTTTCATCACTGATTTGCAACAGCTTCCTTGTCGACAGATATGAAACATGGTATGCCCCAACAGAACCTTCAAATTCACTCTGGATATCAAGAATCTTTGGATAGTGAGTTACAAAAATGACAATACATTTCTTGTTTTTCAGGAGATAGTGTAATGTAGCATAGGCTATAGCAACACCATCGTGTGTGCTTGTTCCACGGCCAAGCTCATCAATGATAACTAGGGATCGAGATGAGCAGTTCTGTAATATGTTGGAAGCTTCATTCATCTCTTCATAAAAGGTACTTGTTCCTTGTTGAATACTGTCAGATGCACCCATCCGAGTATAAATTCCATCAACAACATGAAGTATTGCTGATGAAGCTGGTACAAAGGAACCAACCTAATGAAACCAGAGCAACAAGTTATAGGAATCTCATCAGAGAAAAATTGCAACTAGAGTAATCTATAACAACTATCAACCTTCTTTTTTTGCGAGGGAACAACTACCAGTCTTTAGCTGCTTTTAAAAGGAAAAAGATAACCCTTTACCAATGTTTTTGTCAGCTGCAAACCAACTACTTGGTAAAAGTTTTTACTGGAGTAGTTAAATTATACATTCACAACGTGTTTCCATGAGTAGACTTAAAGCATCGGATAAAACCTATACCTGGGCCATAATGGTAATTAGTGCAACTTGGCGAATATAGCAACTTTTTCCTCCCATGTTTGGTCCTGTAACAATCTGGCAGTACTGCCCATCTGCATGAAGGTCTGTGTCATTTGGAACGAAATTGTCTCCAAGTAGAGACTCCAGAACCTAAAATGCAACAGCACACCATCACCACCATCATCAAATAAATAAAAGTGTTGATGTGCAAAACTGAAGAAAAGGTACTAATGTGATCAAACTCAGAAGGCTTGATCCTGAAAGCCATCAGTAGAATGGAAAGTTTTTTCTAGAATACGCACAAGTATGTGTATCATATATTCATAGAAGAGCCAAGACAGATCATACAAAGGGTCTACAACTAACCGGATGGCGGCCATCTTTGATGTGGATCTGACTTGCTTCATTTTCAGGAACAAAATTAGGTTGTACATAATTCTGCAAAAATGGAAAATCGGATCATGATCGATGTCATGTAAGAAAAACGAACCATGTAAAAAGGTGTAACAATGGTTAACGTTAGTCTATTACATTTTGTTTTGCAAGAGTGGCAAGAGAGTATAAGCAGTCAAGAGCTGCAAGAGATTCGACAGATGCTTGAAACTGCGCATAATATTTGCCGAAATCCATAAGGAATTTGTGCCATGTTTTCCTGCAGATAACTGCTAGTTCTTCTTTAGCCAGTAATAAGTTGTCCAAGTTCTTCAATACTTCAGGAGTGTGGTATCTAATAGTTTTTTTGGTGCTATTTACTTTCATCCAATTTGAAGGCACCCTTCTATCTACTGGTAGCTGCAGGCACACACAATAGGTAACATTAATAACCAAACAAAAATATACAAGAGATATTCTTACTACTTGAAACTAAAAATATATGAAGGTTTCAATTAAGCGATTTAACTTCGATCAGGTAAGCTGTTCCAGATACGGTTTTGTACTCCAAGCTGCGCATGCCAAGCTGCTTCCGATATTCAACAATTAATAAATCCAGTTTTTGTTTGGCCATTTGAACAGTCACATGACCCTCTGCAACCTGTAGAAAGATATACAAGTATGATGCATCCGAAAACGTAAGGAACAAACAAACTCTATTTGTGATAAGGGAAAGATTTACCTCGGGGAACTGGTCAACAGATGAAATGAATAAGTTTATCATATCTCCTTGATCAGCAGCATCTTTGTCAAGACACGACAGAAGTTTCACAGCATTGGCAAGTACAGCAGATGATGAAGCTGTACTTATGAGCCTTCTCAACAAAGAAGAGTGGACAGTTCTATGCTGAGAAGACACGTTGTCAGTATCCTCGAGAACAAGCTTCCGCAGTTCCTTTCCAGCCGTCAAGACAGCCTGGATGACCCCAACAAACTGCGACACAAACTATGGACAGTTAGGTATCAATATCACACTAAGCAAGATTTGCATAAACACCACCAAAAAACTTAAGTTAAGAGTCAACAGGAGCATAGAAACATTTCTCCAACCAAAAATTTGTATGTATATAGCAAGCAAAACTGAATTCACGGACTTCTCTATTTCATAGTGGAACACAGTTTCAACAGATATATAGAAGAGAACAAGCAAAAAAGAAAGAAGTACAGGGAAAAACTACTAGCAGGTATGATGTGCAAGTTCTATAATGGACAATCATAATTGGGGCAACAGTTCCAGTCTAAAATCAATTAGAACACAGAAAGGAATATATTTTTACCTCTTTAGCTGTGGCTTTGCAGTGAAAAATTCTTGTAATTCCTCTTTGAGAATCAAGTGATCTTCCCAGCATTGTTAAAACAGATGAAAGAATGGTGCTGAGATCACTTCGCGCAGAAGCTGCGCAGCACCCATCCCCTTCATCCTGTCGAATGCTAACTGAATCTTGCCGTGATCCCATCGATTCAGAGATCTCAGAGATTGCATCGTGACGAGCACATATTAGATTTCTATCACATAAGGGGTGAGTCAACTGCAAGAACAGCACAAGATCAAGAAAGACATTTAACAAAACAGTTGACATAAAAACAAATTGTTCAATGTCAAATGATAGATTATGCTGAAAGTCATTTCATGGCCAGGTCCAGATATAGCAGCTTACCCAGTGTCTAAACAGCCTAGATCCAAAAGCTGTACATGTGTTGTTCATAGTTTGGAACAGGGACCCTTCTATTGAACCATCTGAGTTGTTCTTTAATACCTGAAAACAATCCAGGTGGCACCTCATAAATGGAATGGAGGAGAATCTCAAGGGCATGGCATGCCCACAAAAGCGAACGGCGGATGTGCTTTGGTGTCTCGAGTTTCGAAGAAACATTTCAGGAAAAACAAAGTGACTACAGTTCTCCCCCGGTCACAACTTTCCGTCTAAAAAATTGTCACAGCTACCCAAACAGAAAGAAGAAAAATAGTTGCATGGTATTACAGAAGAATGTACCTCGAGCTGCTGAAGAGCGTTTGCTGATAGAGACATTTCAGTATTAGCAGTAAATGGCCGGAATGAAGAACCAAAGCAGATTAACCTCTCCATACCAAAACCCTTCAAATAGTGAACGCTCAATGCCATTGCTTGGGCAACTAGCTCTGGCATAGCCATGACACCCTATGCGAACAAATGTAACTTATTAAACCACATTATAGTGATCAAGCCACAACGGGGGGCGGCAGTTAATTACCTAAACTCCATTTAGAACAGTTATGAAGGCTAACAGTACCTCCATCCCACGAAGATTGTTGTCCTCTTCATTTATTTCCATCATCTGTTTATCGTTTTCAATGGTTGGTGAATTGACCTCCGATTTCTCAAACAAAGACATCAGTTCTGCTAAAGCGCCGCCCTCGCTGAAACAATTACGCGAAGTGCACTCAACCCGGACATTAGAGGCAGGTCCCGCATATGCCCTCATCAGCTAGACAACAAATGGAGGAACCCATTAACCAGGGAATCTCGAGCACTATGAAACTAGAAGGGGTAACACTAACTCAAAATAGCAATGACTAAAAACTGTAATCAAAGACAAGCAAATGAAGATCACCATATGAATAGTTTGCAAGTAACTCAAGCTAGTATGATGGGTATACATTATGGTGGAACTGGGAAATGGTAACATATTACTGCCAAGCGAAAGTTACACTGATGATTGTTTACGGAATTGGAAGTCTTTCAAGCCACACACGCGCAGTAAACCTAAATAAGTTGCCAAGAATACTATATAAAGTTACAAACATAAGTAAATTTACTTATTGCAAACTGAAACGGATCACAGAATCTACTGATTAATGTTTCATGGCATCGGTGCGACTTCAGCTATAGTGTGCATTGTGAAATACAGACCGTACAATTTTACACATCACCAGACACGGATTCATCTGGCGATGAGATTAACCAACATAAGTTTCGGCAGATGGAGCACCACTTACCTTTTCAGTAGAGAACGAGAGAGGGGTGCCGAGTATGACCTCAACGGGCGCCAGGCCAAGCAGCACGGCCTCAAGCCCGCTCCTGGCTGCGCCGTCCATGAACTCCCCGTGCACGACCTCGCCGGTGGACACCTCGATGGCCACCACCCCAACCTTCACCTCGAACCCCTCCCTCCCCACGGCATCCACCTCCTTGTCCACCACGCAGACGAGGTACCTGCTCCCCTCTTCCGGCGCGCCGCCGCCCTCCATTTCCCCAGCCCCGGCCTCGATGGTGGCGCGCGTGTACACCGCCGACAGCTCGCGCGCGAAGGGAGCCGCGCCGCCCCCGCCGCGCGCGGCCGCCGCCGCCTTGATCGCCGCGGTCTCGGTCTGGCGGACGACGCCGACCTTGTGGCCCGCGTCGACGAGGCGGCGGACGTGGAAGCCCAGGCGGAACGTGGGGACGCTGGCGGTGAGGAAGCTGCGGTCGGGGTGGGCGACGATGCCGAGGACGGAGGCGGCGACGGCGGCGTCCTCGCCGAAGAAGCGGAAGCGGTAGCCCACCTCGACCATGAGGAGGACGTCCGGGTGGCGGGCCTTGAGGTCCACGACCTGCTGCTCCAGCGGGGTGTAGCCCCTGCCGCCGCCGCCATCGCCGCCGCTAGGGTTCGACCCGGGGGGCGGCGGCTCGAGGAGCGCGCGGCGGACGGCGGCTCCGCGAGGGGGGGTGACGGAGACGGGGGAGGGGGAGGGTCGGGGCCTTTTGGCGGCGGTTTTGGGGGAGCGGGAGAGGGCACGCGCGCGCTTGGCGGGGGAGAAGGAGGCGACGGTGGAGACGGAGGGTTTCGGGGGAGGAGGAGGCGCGACGGGTTGGGCGGCGGCGGCGGCGGTGGAGGTCGGTGGTGGGGGCTTGGGGGAGAAGAAGCGGGAGAGTACCTGCTGCTTCGGCTGCTTGGCCATGGCGGTGGCGGTGGGGGCGGGAAACAGGGGCGTGGGCGGCAACGGGGAGAGGTTTTTCAGAGGTTTCTCTCGCGCGGCGAGGAGGCGCGCCACCGATGGGGCCGGAGGCTGGGAACCGGAAGCACCATCTGGCGGTCGCCCCTCGGTCGGTCGTGAGTTCCTGCGCTTCTGCGTTTGATCCTTTTTTTTCTTTTTTTTAACAATAAACGATATTACTCCATTAGCAACATTTAATATACATAGCACTCATAGGAGGTGAACAACTCAAGTTTTTCCACCATCTCAAGACTCGCAACGTTGATAAAACTACTGCGGTCGATCGTCAGTGCACATGCCTTGTCCTGTACTTTCACACGAGAATGGACCAATTTTTAGCACGTCCTTCTTCTCCATAGTCCACGCAGCAGCCAACAATAGTGTCGTGGCAAGGAAGTCGACGGACGGCTGGCTGGCGTGAACACACGGCAGGATGCCCGGCAGAAAGTGTGACCTGGGGCAAGCTTCGCGCTAGGCAGAAAACAGGCACGCGTAGGATAAGCATAAAAGTTTTTATTATACCCATCTTGGATGCTTATCATATTAGGATTAATTTCATAACTAAAGCAAATTACTATGCTGTTCTAAAGACTCTTAAAATAATACAAGTGAAGCATGAGAGTTCATCTATTTCTTTAAAATAAAACCACCACCGTGCTCTAAAAGGATATAAGTGAAGAACTAGAGCAAACAACAAACTACTCCGAAAGATACTCCCTCCGTCCCATAATATAAGAACGTTTTTAACACTACTATAGTGTTAAAAAACATTCTTATATTATGGGACGGAGGGAGTATTAGTGAAGATCAATGAGTAGTCGAATAATTATGTAACTATGTGAAGACTTTCTAATATTTAAGAATTTCATATCTTGGTATTTTATTCAAACAGCAAGTAAAACAAAAAGAAAATAAAATGACGCTCCAAACAAAACACATGTCATGTGGTGAATAAAAATATAGCTCCAAGTAAAGTTACCGATGAACGAAGACGAAAGAGGGGATGCCATCCGGGGCATCCCCAAGCTTAGGCTCTTGGTTGTCCTTAAAAATTACCTTAGGGTGCCTTGGGCATCCCCAAGCTTAGGCTCTTGCCACTTCTTATTCCATAGTCCATCGAATATTTACCCAAAACTTGAAAACTTCACAACACAAAACTCAACAGAAAACTCGTAAGCTCCGTTAGTATAAGAAAATAAAACCACCACTTAGGTACTGTTCTGTACTCATTCTAAATTCATATTGGTGTAATATCTACTTTATTCCAACTTCTCTATGGTTCATACCCTCCGATACTACTCATAGATTCATCAAAATAAGCAAACAACACAATGAAAACAGAATCTATCAAAAACAGAACAGTCTGTAGTAATCTGTATCATTCGAATACTTCTGTAACTCCAAAAATTCTTGTCACATCCTAGTTAGTTCATGCATTAGAGTGTTGCATCATGTCTACATTTCACAGAAACCTGAAATGGGGATGCCAGAAACCCCCAGCACCCCCCCCCCCCCGCAACAACTAGGGTTTACTAAAATTCTTTTCAATGAACCTGAAATGCCCTCCATAAATGTTCACCACCTTTGGTCTTGGCTAAAACCTCTGCCAAAAATGGTTTCATATTTTTGGAGGCCATCTTGGATTTTTGCACAAGCCATAAGTATTTGCATTTGGGCATTTTAAATGCTATAAATATTTTCGAATGCCCAAATAATCTTGAAGGTATTTTTAGGCTGTTGGGAATAATCTCAAAGGTGCCCCAGAATATTTTCAGGATTTTTCCAAATGAAATAGTATTTTTACTATTTCAAAACACAGTACAGAAATAAATAAAAAGAGAAAAGAATAGAAGGCAGAGAAACTTACCTGGCAGCCCACCTGGCGGCCCAGCACTGTGCTGGCCCGCGCCAGTCAGCTGCCTGCTCTCGCCAGAGCAGGCAGAGAGGTGACGCCGGCGAGCGCGAGCTCGCCACCGCGCCACCTGCTTGCCGCCCTCGCCGCGGATGAGCTGGCCGACCTCCCTCGACGCGCCCCGAGCCCCTGGACATCGCCATTCTCCCCCATCGCCTCTCCCTCGCCTTCTTCCCACCATGGCCGACGCCGCCGCAGCCACCTCACCGGAGTAGCCGCGCCCACCGTCGACCTCGCGCCGTACCACCGTGTCCTACAGCACCGCCGTCGCCCACTCCTTCGAGCAAGCCGAGCCCCGAGCGCTCGGTTGCCCCGAAGCTCCGCCACCGACCTCGCCTTCGCCGCTCACCGTCGGAGATCCCCTCCGCCGTCGCCACTACTACAGCTCGTCTCCGACCTCGCCGCCTGCTCCGTCGCAACCGCCGTGAGCATGGCCACCTTCCCATCCTCTCCTCTCTCTCTCTCGAGCTCTGTAGCCACCGCACGAAGCTCACCCGTACGCGCCGCCGCACGAGCTCGTCGCCGACGAGGCTCCGGCCATCCAACGGCCACACCACCGTAGCCATTAGCTTCACCGCAACGCTAGGAACCCGTAGCACCCTCGCACGTTCCTCGCCGTGCTCTCTAGCTACGGTTTCGACCACGCCCGTACCCCGGCAGCCGCACGGCTCGTCGCCGGCGTCGATTCCGGCGACCCCGAGCTCCACTACCACCACCAGTCGACGCGGCTCGCCCCCAGCTACACGTAGGTACTCTCCGCCGTCCTTTTGGTCGCCGGAGGAGGGAACCCGCACTCCACCGCCGCGTCTGGACGTCGGCGGCGGCTAAACGCCGGCGAGTCAGCGTGGTTTGACCACGGGTTGACCCCCCAGGGTCACTGACAAGTGGGGCCCGCCTGCTAAATAAATCTGGGTTAGAGTTAAAACTAATTCTAAATAACTAATTACCTAACAGTGACACTGACACAGGGGACCCACACGTCAGGTTTGACCTGGACGACCCCGTTGACTTGCTGACGTCACACTGACGTCAGGCTGACGCAGTAAAGCATTTACTGGAATTATTCTTATATTGGAAATTCCAGAAATTATCACAAACTTCAAAAAAATCATAGAAAATAATCTATAGCTCAGAATGAAAAGATTTATATATGAAAAATGATCAGAAAAATCCATTATATCCATCTGTACTGGTTTCATGCATGATTAAGCAAGTTAACCTACTGTTTTATACAGAACAAGATAAAGCATTAATATGGGCCATTTATGAACTTGGAATTTGAATCTTTGATTCAAATTAGTCCAAACCCATCTGGTCTTAGTTGCATTAGCCCAACACATCCATCTTGCCATGTCTCATGCATGCATCATATTGTTGCACTTGCTTGGTGTTGATTGTGCTTCGGTATGCTCATCGTGGTAGGTCCTGCCTCCGAGGATATTCACGAGTATCCAACTGAAGGGCAGTATCCCACCACCACTCCGTCAGGCAAGCAACCCATTGATCATTTCGATACAAACCCATCTTCTCGCTTCTGCTCTCGTTTACTGCATTAAGACAACGCGATTCAAACTGCTGTGTGTTGCGGTAGTTGAACCCACTTTCCTTTGCATGACCTGTCATTGCCACAGTAACTAGATGAAACCCACTAGCATGTGTAGGAGTTGATTGAGCCATGTTGTGTGTTCCTACAATGCTATGCTTGCTATGCTTAGAGTTGTGTCAGGTCTGGCTCATCAGGGTGATGAACTAGAGTGAAAGTGTGTGTGTCGGTAAAGGGAGTAAAGTGTTGAATACGATTTGGTAAAGGTATCGATGGGAGGCCATGTAAGAGTACATGGTGGGTTGTTTCATTGAGACCGTCCCTAAGAACTGAGATCTGTATGCGTGATTTAAGATTCAGCTACTACCACACATTGGGCTCGAAACCAATGGACCCCCTCGGCTTCTTATTCACCCTTGTCCTCTGTCCAGGAGTTGCACGTAGTTTCTGGTGTTTGTAGTAAGCTGGAGGCCGTGGACAGCGCTGACCAAGGGGTGGGCTGTGATGCGGTAGGCTCGTGGCACGGTGTACCGAGTCGCCCGTTTGGTGTCCGGGAACCCTGCACACATCGTTTGGGGCCGTATGTGGAAACCTCGGCCGGACTCCCTGCGGATGGAACCTAAATAGGCGATAAACCTGGACTAGAGACTCGAGTGTTTAGGTAGGCTGTGGCCGACACCCACGTTGGGCTTCCGCTTGAAGGTTGCCGAGTACACGTCGTGTAGCGACGATAAGTGGTGAGAGCGTGTGTGACGAAGTACACCCCTGCAGGGTATGAAACTATTCGAATAGCCGCGTCCGCGGTAAAGGACTACTTGGTCGCTTATGCAGTTCATAGACAAGTAAATGGATACTACTAAAAGCCTCAAGATAAGTGTGAGTACCGCGGATGGCCCTCTCGTTGGATGACGAGGGAGGATCCACGGTGGAGTATTGAGATGGTGATTAGTGGACTCGTGTGCGAAAACTATTTCACAAGTGGTGTATCGTAGGATAGCTTAGCCAAGAGTCAAAGCTGGCTTGCTGCAATAACCCCACTACCTTCTTGAGAATGAACATGTATAGTAGGATCTGTTGTAAGACTTGCTGAGTACCTTTGTACTCATGTTGCTTTAATTACTGTTTTCAGACGACAACACCGCCCCTTCTGACGGGTTCTACGTAGAACTCGACGACGACGAGTGACGCGCCACCCAGGTGGTGATCTAGGCTTGTGAAGGGCCTATGTAGATAGACAGGCTTCGTCAAGCCTTCTTTCTTTCTAGTGTCTGTACCCAGACAGTTTGCTTCCGCATGTGCTTGTATGATTGTATGACTTGAGT
This sequence comes from Aegilops tauschii subsp. strangulata, assembly GCF_002575655.3. Lineage (NCBI taxonomy): Eukaryota > Viridiplantae > Streptophyta > Magnoliopsida > Poales > Poaceae > Aegilops > Aegilops tauschii. Next base: position 453,853,542 of record NC_053036.3, on the reverse strand, counting down.
GTCGGGTCATGTGACCCCTATCTGTATGAACAAGTTATGTAAGGCTCTCCGGAGCCCTTTAAATAAAATACTTGAGTTGTAGAGTTTTGTTGTGATGCCATGTTGTATTTGCACATATCGAGCATATTGTGTGTATGTTTGAAATGCTTGGTATGTGTGGGATCCGACAATCTAGTTGTTTATCTTTAGCAGCCTCTCTTATGGGGAAATGTAGTCTGGTGCCTCCTTGAGCCATAGTAGTCCGCTACAGCCCGGTTCACCGGAGTCCTGCTAGCCCAGCACTACTGCTCTGGACACCTGACTGGCCGGCATGTGAATCATATCGTTCCTGTGTCTGTCCCTTCGGGGAAATGTCACGCGGTGACATCCGGAGTCCTGCCTAGCCTGCTACAGCCCGGGTTCCCAGAGTCCTGTTAGCCCAGTGCTACAGCCCGGACTCACACGCTGCTGACCGACACGTTCGATGTTGATTCATGTATGCCTGTCCCCATACGTTAGTGCCGCTTTGGGTTCACGACTAGCCATGTCGGCCCGGGTTCTCTGTCATATGGATGCTAGCGACATTATCATATACGTGAGCCAAAAGGCACAAACGGTCCCGGGCCATGGTAAGGCGACACCCGTGGGAGTACCGTGCGTGAGGCCGCAATGTTATATGAGGTGTTACAGGCTAGATCGGTGTGATTTGGAATCGGGGTCCTGACAATTCTGAAATAAATTAGTGGACCTGAGAAATTTGTCTATTAATCATCTGCAAAAAGAATCAACCTAATAGCACTCTCTAGTAAAAAAATGGCAACTAATCTCGTGAGCGCAAAAGTTTCTATTTTTTTTGCAGCAAGATCATAAAGACTTCACCCAAGTCTTCCCAAAGGTTCTACTTGGCACAAACACTAATTAAAACATAAAACCACATCTAACCAGAGGCTAGATGAATTATTTATTACTAAACAGGAACAAAAAGCAAGGAACAAAAATAAGATTGGGTTGCCTCCCAACAAGCGCTAACGTTTAACGCCCCTAGCTAGGCATGATGATTTCAATGATGCTCACATAAAAGATAAGAATTAAAACATAAAGAGAGCATCAGGAAGAATATGACTAGCACAACTCTAACCCGCTTCCTATGCATAGGGATTTTTTGTGAGCAAACAACTTATGGGAACAATAATCAACTAGCATAGGAAGGCAAAACAAGCATAACTTCAAAACTTTAAGCACATGGAGAGGAAACTTGATATTATTGCAATTCCTACAAGCATATATTCCTCCCTCATAATAATTTTCGGTAGCATCATGAATGAATTCAACAATATAACCATCACATAAAGCATTCTTTTCATGATCTACAAGTATAGAATTTTTATTACTCTCCACATAAGCAATTTTCTCCTCGTTCGGAATAGTGAGAGTATCATAGGAAACTCGGATACTATAAATTGTTTCCACATTGAAAGAATAAAGTTCAGAAAAAGGATAATCATAACCATGACAAGTTTTATAAATATAATCATCACTACTTTTATAGCATAAGTATCATCACAATAATTATCATAAGTAGCAACTTTGTTCTCATCATAATCGATTGAAACCTCTTCCAAGATAGTGGAATCATTACTAAATAAAGTCATGACCTCTCCAAATCCACTTTTATAATTATCACAATAATATTAAACACCCTCCAAAATAGTGGGATCATTACTTCCTAAAGTTGACACTCTTCCAAACACACTTTCATCAATATAATCATCATAAGTAGGAGGCATGCTATCATCATAATAAACTTGCATATCAAAACTTGGGGGACTAAAAATATCATCTTTATTAAACATAGCATCCCCAAGCTTGGCACAAACATTAATTGAAGCAAATAAATTCTCGAACATGTCATTCTCATCAAACATAGCATCCCCAAGCTTGGGCCTTTCCATATCATAGGCATAATCACTCTCATCATTAATAGTATGGATAGCACCAATAGTATAGCAATTATCATCATCACAATGAGTAATAGAAGCATCACCATAGTTAACCCGGAGATGGAGTTAGACGGGACGCCGGACCGGGCGGGTCACATGGAGTTGGTTGCACGGGCGACTTGACGAGGCAGAGCATGACCGACAACGCAGGGCGGAGGCCCCGTGAAGCCAACGGGAGCAGCGGGTTGAGGCCACAGCAGAAAACAGCGACCGGAGGCGGTGGCTTGAAGAGATGAATCGGCCAAGGCGTTGTAAGCCGGCGCGGACGAGCGAGTCAATCGCAAGCGCAGTAAGCCGTGCGGACGGGCGAGTCAACCATGTCATGTTGATGTAGTGAACAATTGTCGTGCCTCAAAAATATCACAAGCCAGAGTAATTGTTCCTTGACAAAAACAATATGTGCTAATAAAATAGACCTTAAATGGATATCACCTGATATGTTAGGCCGGAAATTATCCGCCGCGGAGTTGATGATCACCACGGTGACGCTGAAATCAACCACGGCTGAGTCGGCCGCAGGAGTAGACAGATGAGCCGGCCACGGTGTTGTAAGCCAGCGTGGTCACGCAAGGCAATTGTAGGCACGGTCCCGGCGAGTCGAAGTAGTCCGGGCCGCAGGGGCGGCGTCTTGTGCATGTCCAGTGAGCAATTTGACGTAGTGCGGATGTAGACGCGACCTCCAATGACAGCACGCGAAGACCGGATCATACTTTGGCCATGAGTTAATTGACCTGTGTGCATAATAGCATACCTCGAAAAAAAATCTTTTGATGATATATAATTGTATCAAGTAAGAGTTTAGAAAAATAGAACCTGATTGTTTTTTGTTTGGCAAGTCAACAGAACCCCTCTTTGGCTCAGGGCAGCGAAGTAGGGTCGCAGGGTCGCAGAGATGGCGGCTTAAAGCGTAGCACCTGGCGCGGCTCAGCAGAGATCCTCTGGGTCATGTTGACCTTTTTTCTCCAGAAATACTTTTCTTCCAGTAATCATCTCCATGACGCCATATGCATAAGTGTCAACTTTTGTAATTACCTTCCCTGTAGTAGTGTATTCAGGCGCAAGGTATCCAAGTGTCTCCTCGTCTGATGGAAAAAATCCAGACGAACTTCAAATCGCTGGCATCTGGCGTTTGATGATGATAGCAGCAGACTTAAACTAAAGCATCTGTACTTGTACTCCGATTTAATGGCCATCTCGTGGGTAACATCAACCTTTAGATCTCATGTAGGTAGCATATAGTACTTTTGTACCCATCTCCTTTGACGTTCGTAGCACGTCCCTCACGGACGTGAGGCAGTGAAGGAAAGGCGACTTAAGGCCGCGACGTCTTGGAAGCGGAGACCGCTTGGAAGCGTGGGTGTAGAGACGGCCCAGAGCGGCACGACTCAGAGCCGGCTCGAGACTGCGGCGATGACTCATAGTGCGGCTGTAGAAGTGACGACGGCGGTCGGCGGCTCAACGAGGCCGAGCAAGGGGCTGCTCGAGGCAGTGAAGGCGAGCCGGCGAAGCAAGAGCGAGGCCATGGTGGCTCCAGACGGGCGGCTGTTGTGGAGCTGACCTGCCCAAGCTAGTGAGGCGGAGGCAGGCCGGTCTAGCACCGGCGGCGACTCGGCAGTGGCGGCTGAAACTAGCCACAGGGGCGGACGACCGGCAAAGCAACAACAACTCGACGGCTTGGCGGGCGAGGTGGTGGAGGCAGGCCGGTTCTGGCCCCAGCGGCAGCTCGATGATGGCGGTTGAAGCCAGCCGCAGGGACGGACGACCGGCGGAGCAACGGCGGCTCGAAGACGGAATCTACCTCCGAATTGTGGGTTTTTTTAACTGTTGGCACAGTCCGACTTGGTCCCGGTACTTTTCCATGCTGTACACAGCCACCGTGTAATGAGAGGAACAGATTCCAACGCAGCTGTACGTCCACTTGATTTCTTTATACGATCTGCAATTCTGAGCGAGGAACAGTGACCACACTGGGTCCCTGTTGGTCTGGGCGATTTGTACCTCATATCCATTGATCTTTTTGATTCCTCCAATCAGGTTTCTAGCGGCAACTTTTGAGCAGGCGCTTTACGAATCCACCTCAGGATAATCCTCATACAAACCAATCTCAGACATAGCTTTTAGCTGACCAAGGTAGTGCCCGATGGATTTCCTATTAATCGCAGCGACTTGTGACTCTGTTAATCTCGGCGACTTGTAGTGGCGCACCGACGTTGCCCTAACTTTTTTGAACTTAAATTTCACATATCGTAAAGCTGGACCAATGAACACAAAGCTGACGCGGATCCTCCTCGGGTGTTTCTTCATCCGGAAAATTACGAACTTCTTGATCCCTGGGAGAGATCCCTCCAAGAACTCAACACCACCGTGCGCGAGCCCCACGGTGGGCGCCAACTGTTGTGGAATTGTCACGGCAGATGTCCTAGGGTGAGGACTTAGTCGTGAGGCCAACGCATCTATGTAGTAGCTTGAGAGGGGTTGAGCGGAATCGAGAGACGCAACACAAGACAAGGGTTTAGACAGCTTCGGGCCCCGGGAAACATCATCCGGTAATAACCCTACATGCTGTTTGAGGCTAGATCTCATTACGCTCATGAGGGAGTCACCGTAAACCGGCTCTCCTCTAATTGTGTCTAGCCCTAGAGATTATTGATTGTTGCCTGTCCCTCTTTGGGGAGCCCTGCCCCTCCTTATATATGTTGAAGGGGCGGGTTACATGTGGAGTCCTATTAGGATTAGGACTAGTCTATCTCTAATACAAACCGGATACAAGTCCTGGTCTTAACTCCTTGTAAGGTAAAATATTCCTCACGCCTTTCCTCTTAAACCGGCCCACCATAATCATGAACCGGCCTTCTGGGCCTTGGGCCTTGTCACCGTCTGTCCCGCCCGCCGGGTTACCAGTGAATCATAATGTCTAGGAAGGTTGCTTGTAAACCGCCAGGTCAGGGCGGGTTGCCAGTGAATCGCCAAGTGTCAGCAGGATCTCAAATAAACCGCCAAGTCCGGCCAGGTTATACTTCCGGCCAGTTTACGCCGCGGGGTATATCCCCGACAGGAGGCATACCTTTTTACCTTTGCTTCTCCGTCTTTTCTTTTTCTTCTTCACATCAAGTGTGAGTTTAATCCTCTTTTTGGAGCTCCTTATTAATGAGATTGGTTGAATAGAAGGCTCCTCCTTGTTACCTGATTCATCATAAAAAATAATAGGAAGATATTGGGAAGTCTCTTCCCTTTCATTAGTATTCCCTTCATCTTCTATTTGTTTTCTTGTCTTTATGTAGTTGGCAATATAAGGATTTTCAATGCAATTCACCGCACAATACATAAAAATTTCTTCTAGATCAAAATCAAGAAATCTGTCAAGATTAAATTTTGGAATACCCTCAGTTATACGTTTCATTTCTTCATACCCCAAAAGAAGACTAAGCTCTTTATGATGCTCAAGGGTAATCAAGTTATCACAATTTTTAGACATGATTTGCTCATGAAACAAATAGCATTGGAGCTTTAAATGACCATGTTCATTGCAAAGTTCACAAGGATGGCGATACATATTGAATCTTTCAGCACAATCATCTAGCCTTTCTTGCAACCATTTAGTTTCCAAATACTTATGCCTCTTGCAAAATCTATCTTCCCTATTTGGTGTGTACTTGCAAGCTCTATGTATTCCAAAAAAGTTGACATGCTTATAAGAGACATTTTCATCATGACTAGTGCAATCATCATTAGTACTATGGATATTCAAAGAATTCATACTAACAACATTGCAATCATGCTCATCATTCAAATATTTAGTGCCAAACATTCTAATGCATTCTTCTTCTAACATTTTGGCACAATTATCGGAATCTGTTGAGGATATGACCATTAGAGTCACCCGCCCAGGAGGGGCCGGGTTACGTCATAATGACCATCACGTGAAGCCCAGTACCAAGCTTGAGGATGGCGGATCAATAATGGGCTTAAGACCCGGAGGCGGCTTAAGGCCCGTAGTGATAACCCGCCGTTATGGCAAGACTTGTAATGTAAAGCAAGAGTAGTTAAGAGTCTGAGCCGGATACTGTTGTAAGCCGGCCGGGACTCTGAGAGCCGCGGGGCGTCAACCTCTCTATATAAAGGGATGACCCGGCGGCGGTTCAGGACGAGAGACAACAGATCGAGAGCCAGGCATAGCAATTAAGCTCCCTGGTCATCAAAACCCTAAGTAATACCACCTCAACTGGACGTAGGCTTTTACCTTCACCGTAAGGGGCCGAACCAGTATAACCCTCGTGTTCCTTGTCCCGCTTAACCCCTTTAAGCTTCCTAGTTGCGATGGCTCCACGACTAAGTCCTTGCACGAGGACATCTGCCGTGACAATTCCACGACAGTTGGCGCCCACCGTGGGGCCAGCGCACGGTGGATTTGAGTTCTTGAAGGGCAGCTTCAAAGGGCTCAAGGGATACGCTGTGGGCCGGATGACCAAGAGTCGTCGCGGCAAGCTCTACATTGACGATGCAAACTGGGGCCCCGACGCTGGCTCAATCGAGTACGGGTACCGGGTCCCCTTCGGTGGAATCCATGTCTTTATTGGCAAGATTGGTGAGCCGGGCCTTGAGCCGGACCTCTACGCCGATCTCATCGAGACGGCTCAGCGTGCACGGCCCGCCCGGACTCTGCCTGCCCTGAAGCATGCTTTCGTGGGATGCATCCATGGAGGACTCTCTGAAAGATCTGGATCTGGTGAGGAGACGGCCGCTCGCTCTGACGGCGAGTCATCCACAGAGGAGACCGACTCGTTATACCAACTTCAAGATGGCAGGCTCAGGGGTTGTTCCGATGGCGACAGTATTCCGGACCCCTTTGAGCCGCCGAGCCAGGTCGGAATATTCATGGCTGGCGCACAACCTGTTCAAAACCCCGCCGCCAGGGCAGGAAGCCCTGTGCCCTCGCCGGCTCAGGTGCTGATGGATCTCACAGACAAGAAGACGGCCCTGTTAACCGCTATGGTCGCCCCAGCGGATCAAGCTCAGCATGACGCGGAGGTGGCACAGTTAGAATTGGATCTAGCAAAAGCCAAGGAGGATCTGGCGGCGGAAGGGATCAGGATGGCTGCAGAGAGGGCGGCTCTCGACGCCCAGACTCAACTGATTCAGGCGCAGTCTTTCCAGCTCACGATGGATCAGAACGCGTCCAATGAGGTCATGAGAAGGAGGCATCAAAAGGCCCAATCTCGAATCCCTCCGGTTTACGATCCTCGAAACCTCTTCAACACGCCTAGTGCAGGGCCCAGTAACCCGCCAGAGATCACGGCGCCCAGGGCTGGAACGTCAATTCAGCCCCAAGTGATGGGGCCTCCCCGGGTGAACGCTGCCCCGCCTCAGTACGTGCCAATACCATCGGGTCATTATGCCAACCCGTTGGAAAACATGGTCGCCGCGGCGGCGCGACTGGCGGCTCTCCCAATCGATGGCGACTCTCCGACGGCGGTTGAAACCCGCCGGGTCAGAGAACTCCTTCAGACGGCTCTGGCGCAACAGGAGGCATATTCATATAGCCGGGACAGAATTCATTCAACCCCTCGTCCAGGCCGGAGCCCGAGTTATAGCAGACACATGGTCTCAGCGACCGGCTCTAGCAATGTCCGACGCCGTGACTTGCCTCCAGGCCACGGTCCGGTTCATAATGGAGCTTTTAACGCGGTAGACCAAGACAGAGCACGACAAGAGGCGGAGCAGGCGGCTCAGTTGACGGCTTACCAGCCACTCCTGGCTTATCCGACGGCTTCCATCAACGCGGGTATACCTACGAGGACTGGAGGTGTTCCTTGTCTGGTGCCGGCTCTCCGTAATGAACGTCTGCCCAAGGATTTCAAAGGGCCTAGGAAGGTACCTAATTACACGGCTGATTTACAACCCGGAGCATGGATCGAGAGTTACGAGATGGCCATGGAGTTGCTGGAGGTCAGTGAAGCGACAATGGCCAAGTACTTCACCATGATGTTAGATGGGACTGCCCGCACTTGGTTGAAAGGACTGCCACCGAACTCTATCGGGTCTTGGGCTGAGCTAAAAGCCCGGTTCATCCAAAACTTCAAAGATACATGTAGGCAATCTATGTCAATTGTGGATGTGACTAACTGTAAGCAGCAGGAGGGTGAGTCTACAACCCATTGGGTTCGCCGGGTCAAAGAGATAATACATTCATCTGATAAGATGGATGCCGGCTCTGCAGTCTTAATGTTAGAGCAGAATTGTCGTTTTGCGCCCGTGAAGATGAAGCTCGGGCGGCTCAAGCGCGATTGCAATGATATGGGTACGCTGATGGCGGCTCTGGTCAAGTACGCCGACTCTGATAGTACCAAGGATCCCGCGTCGGATGATGAAAGGACAAGAAAGGGAAAACGGAACGGCAATGGCAAGGGCCCCCAGCATAACCCGGCGAATCAAGGAGGTAACAAGCGTAAGGCTGATGGCAGTATGGAATTTGTGGCCAACGCCAATTCACAGGGTAACAACCACCGGCGCAAGGGGAGACCGCCTCCCCGAGCCGGCGGGTCAGGCCCGACACTTGAACAATTGTTGAATGAGCCTTGCCCAAGGCATGGCTCTAGGGAAAAGTCGGCCACTCATCTATGGAAGGACTGCGCAATCATGAAGGCCTTTAAAAATTCCAATGCTTTCAATGGCAACAGTGGCCCGGGCGGCGGCTCAGGCGCTGGCGGCTTTCATGGCCCGGGCGGCGGTTCAAATTCCAATTCTCAGAATGTTCAAGGGGGCTTTAATCAGCAGTCCGGCCAGGGTCATCAGCAGCAGCAGGGGGGATACCAGACTAATCCAAAGTAGCTCAATGGCGGGCAGTATCACGTATTTACTACCAGTCTGTGCAAGCGAGAGCAGAAGCTCCATAAAAGGGCTGTGAATGCTGTTGAGCCGGCGGTTCCATGCTATTTAAGATGGTCTGAGCAGCCTATTGTGTGGAGTAGGGAAGATCATCCTCCCCGGGTTGATAATCCGGGTCACCTGGCCTTGGTGGTGGCTCCTCAGGTTGGGGGGTATAAATTCACTAAAGTGCTCATGGACGGAAGCAGCAGCATCAACATTCTCTATTATGAGACCTTCCGTCGTATGGGTTTAACTGATAAAAACCTCAGCCAGTCCAATACTGTTTTCCATGGCGTGGTGCCCGGCAAGTCAGCATATCCGGTCGGTAAGATCGAGCTGGAAGTGGCCTTTGGAGATGAGTACAACCACAGGGCAGAAAAACTAACCTTTGAGGTGGTCAAGATAAGAAGCCCGTACCATGCCTTGTTTGGGCGGCCGGCTTACGCCAAGTTCATGGCACGGCCGTGTTACGTGTATCTGCAGCTCAAGATGCCGGGTCACAATGGGACCATTACGGTTCATGGTAGCCGAAAGATAGCCTTGGAGTGTGAGGAAGGTGACGCGGCTTACGCGGAATCTGTTTGTGCAACAGAGGAGTTGAAGTTTTACAAGGACAATGTTGACCCGGCAGATATGACATCTTTGAAAAAGCCAACCACGGAGCATGAGCCGGTGATAAAATTTAAGTCCGCTGATGAGACTAAACTTGTTGACTTTGTTCCAGGTGACTCATCTCAGCAGTTCAGCATCAGTGCCAATCTGGATCCGAAATAGGAAGGCGCGCTCATCGAGTTCATCCGTGAGAACAGGGACATCTTTGCATGGAAACCTTCTGACATGCCGGGTGTACCTAGAGAACTCGCTGAGCACACTCTCAATATTGATCCGAAGTTTAAGCCGGTCAGGCAATTCCTCCGGCGGTTTAATGAGGAGAGGCGGAAAGCCATTGGTGAGGAGGTAGCCCGGCTCTTGGCGGCCGGGTTTATTGTTGAAGTCTTTCATCCAGAATGGTTAGCTAACCCGGTGCTCGTGCTCAAGAAGAACAGCACCTGGCGGATGTGTGTGGATTACACGGATTTAAACAAGGCTTGTCCGGCTGATCCTTTTGCTCTCCCCCGTATTGATCAGATTATTGATGCTACGGCGGGTTGTGAGCGCTTAAGTTTTTTGGATGCTTATTCTGGATACCATCAGATTAAAATGGCAGTTAAGGACCAGGAGAAGACGGCGTTCATCACTCCCTTTGGAGCCTTCTGTTATGTATCTATGCCTTTTGGGCTTAAGAGTGCACAAGCGACTTAGCAGCGTTGTGTGCAGAATTGTCTTCATAACCAGATTGGGCGCAACGTTCATGCCTATGTGGATGATATCGTGGTTAAATCCAGGGAGAAGGAGACCTTGGTAGATGATCTTAGAGAAACCTTTGATAATCTCCGGGTTTACAAGATGATGCTTAACCCGGCCAAGTGTGTTTTTGGTGTTCCCGCAGGCAAGCTCTTGGGTTTTCTGGTTTCTCACAGAGGCATTGAAGCTAACCTGGAAAAGATCAAGGCAATCACCTCCCTGGCTCAGCCGGCGTGCATAAACGACGTCCAGCGTCTGGCGGGCCGCATCGCTGCTTTGAGCCGGTTTATAAGCCGTTTGGGTGAAAAGGCCATGCCACTGTACCAGTTGATGAAGAAAACAGATGACTTTATCTGGAATGATGCTGCCGATGCTACTTTTGAGGATTTGAAGAGACAGCTGGCTGAGCCCCCAGTCCTTGCTGCTCCTGTTGACAAGGAGCCCTTATTGTTGTATGTAGCCGCTAACACACGAGCCGTCAGTGTGGCTGTGGTGGTGGAGCGTAAGGAAGCGGGTAAGGAGTATCCGGTTCAGCGGCCGGTTTACTACGTCAGCGAAGTACTCATTGAGTCCAAACAACGGTATCCACATTGGCAGAAGCTTGTTTATGGGGTATTCATGGCAAGCCGGAAGCTTAAGCATTATTTCCAGGGTCACCCTATCACGGTGGTTAGTTCTGCTCCCCTAGGAGATATCATCCAAAACAGAGAAGCCACAGGAAGAGTGGCTAAGTGGGCTATAGAGCTTGGGCCTCATGGTCTGAAATACGTGCCACGCACTGCTATCAAATCTCAAGCATTGGTGGATTTCATCAACTTGGACAGAGCTGCAGGTGCCTGAAGAGAAACCGGATAACACATACTGGACTATTCACTTCGACGGGTCTAGGCAATTGGAGGGCTCGGGGGCTGGAGTTGTATTAACTTCCCCTCGAGGTGACAAGTTTTGCTATGTGCTACGGTTGATGTTTCCCTGTACTAACAATGCGGCTGAGTACGAGGCCTTGCTCCATGGTCTTCGGATGGCTAAGGAGATGAGCTTGAGCCGGGTAAGGTGCTTTGGCGACTCAGATTTAGTGGCCCAACAAGTGTCAGGCAAGTGGGATTCTAAGGACCCTCTCATGGCGGCTTATCGCCGCGAAGTTGATGCCATTGCTGGACATTTTCAGGGTTACCAAGTAGAGCACATCGATCGCAGGAAGAACGAGGCGGCTGATGCATTAAGCCGGCTGGGCTCTCAGAGAAAGCCGGTGCCGCCTAATACTTTCTTGGACATTTTGCATAACCCTTCTGTTAAGTTACCTACAGAGGAAGACTTGGCTGTTCCTGACCCGGAGGCACAGTTGGTGGCGGCTCTCCACATTACCCCAGACTGGACAGTACCATACTTGGCTTACATGACCCGGGGAGAATTGCCTGAGGATGAAACTTTGGCCAGACAAATAACCCGGTGGTCTAAGTCTATGATAATTATCAATGGCGAGCTGCATCGTCGCAGTGTTACTGGAACTTTCCAGCGTTGTATTTCCCCTGAGGAAGGTCAAGAAATTTTACGTGAAATTCACGAGGGGGATTGTGGCCATCACGCCGGCTCAAAATCCCTTGTGGGCAAGGCTTTTCGTCATGGTTTTTATTGGCTGACGGCTCATGTTGATGCAGAGGATTTGGTCAGTAAATGTGACGGTTGCATGAGGTTCTCGCGACGGGCTCATGTGCCGGCTCAAGAATTGAGGATGATTCCAATTACTTGGCCATTTGCGGTCTGGGGGCTTGATATGGTTGGGCCTTTTAAAAGATCCAAGGATAAGAAGACCCACCTCCTGGTGGCGGTCGACAAGTTCACAAAGTGGGTTGAGGCAGAGCCAGTTAGTAAGTGTGACGCAGCCACATCGGTTCAGTTTATGAAAAGGGTGATATTTCGCTTTGGTTTTCCACACAGCATTATAACTGACAATGGTACCAATCTGTCTAAAGGCGCTATGGAGGAGTTTTGTCAACGAGAGCATATTCGGCTTGATGTTTCATTAGTGGCTCACCCTCAGTCCAATGGTCAAGCTGAGAGAGCCAATCAGGAAATCTTGAAGGGCATCAAGCCCCGGCTTTTGGTCCCTTTGCAACGGACACCGGGTTGTTGGGTGGAGGAGTTACCCTCCGTGTTATGGAGCATCAATACTACTCCTAACAGGTCTACGGGTTACACACCTTTCTTCATGGTTTACGGAGCGGAGGCGGTCCTCCCTAGTGACATCCGTCATGACTCGCCTCGAGTGGCGGCTTATGTGAGGCGGATAATGAGCGGGCGCGCCAAGATGCTCTTGACTTGTTGGACGAACAGCGTGATGTGGCAGCGGCTCGCTCGGCGATTTACCAACAGGACCTGCGCCGCTATCACAGCCGCCGGGTTAAGTCCAGAGTCTTCCAGGAAGGTGATCTGGTGCTCCGGCTCATCCAAGATCAAACAGATGCACACAAGCTATCCCCGCCTTGGGAAGGGCCCTTTGTGGTCAACAAGAACTTGCACAACGGGTCATACTACCTTATCGATGTTCGGGAGCACAAAGATTCACGTAAGTCGGAGGAAGAGACCCGTCGGCCGTGGAACATAGCTCAGCTTCGGCCTTATTACACTTGAGCCACCGGCTCTCATAATGTACATATTTTATAGCCATGTATATATTATGATAAATAATAAAGTAGGACCTCTGTCCTTTTCTCCTCCAAAGGTAAATGTGTTATTTCCATTACAACATTACATGGTCACTTGGAGGTGGATCTGGCTTATGATCGTATTCGAATCTAGCCGTTAACAATATGATCATTTGGGGGCTTCCTGTTCAAACATAGGTCGTATTCGAACCAAAGAGAACATAGCTGTCGATACCCACTTGATTGGCAAATTGCCGAGCTCATCGGGGAGTTGTTCTTGATCATATTTGAATCATAGCTCAACCCCCTTTGGGAGCTGACGTGGATCGTATTTGAATCAGCGTCGTTAGACAACTCTTAAGGTCATTTGGGGGCTTCCTGTTCAAACATGGGTCGTATTCGAACCTAAGAGAACATAGCTGTCGGTACCCTCTTGATCGGCAACGCCGAAGCCACTGGGGGCTATATGATCGCATTCGAATCTTAGCTTAACCCCTTTGGGACGGTTCTCTGGTCGTATTCGAACCAGAAGCCCCTAAGTTTAGATATTTTGGTTTGCAACAAGTTCTTCTGATCATATCAATAGTGTGCAAGGGCGGTTCTTACTCCGTCGGCTTAACTTTGATTAACAATGTTGATAGCACACAATAAGCATTATCGATGCTGGTGAGCCGGAGTTGAGTTCTCAACCTCATTGTTTGGGTTACATAAACCGGAAGTGTACTTGAAGGCTTGCAGGTATGCTATTATGGTTATCGCAAATATATAATTGAGAACCGGTCTTTTATGACCTTGGTTCATATTCCGGGTTATTCCAGGCTGACTTCTTCATAGCGTGGAGTTGGGATCCTCTGATTCTCCGCGTCATAGCCCGGCTGATACTTGGTAAGATCTGTGTCATTCCCAATCAAGGTGGCCACCGGGCGCACGCTCTTCACACAGGCGGCAAAGTCTTTCTGGTCAAAGGGGGTACCGTCTTCCTTCAGGCTGGGGTATCCAAGAGCGATGTCGGCCGGGTCTAGCTCCGGTAGAAACGCCTTGGCCCGGCTCAGAGCAGCTATAGCTTCGGCTCTTGCAGAAGCCCGTCTCAGCTCTTGGAAGCGTTGAGGAAGTACGACAAGCCGCCTGAGTACGTCTGCTTGGTGAGTGGGAACCTCATTGGACAGAGCCACAACGGCTAAAGCACGCTGTGACCCGGTGTAGAGTTGCTCCACCAAGGTGTAAACATCCTTCAGCTTGGTCAGCATGTTCTGATTGAGATTGGAGCTTATGGGACATGTATAACAAAGTCAGGTGAGCTGATGGCAATGGTGGGGCTTATGAGACATGAATGATGTAAACTTATTTAAAGCTTACAGAGTAACTTACCAAAGATTGCGGAGACCATCTATGATACATGGCGTTTTAAGCCGGAGAGTTCGGCAGTTCTTTCAGTAAGAGCAGCCTCCGCTTGTTCGGCCCGGCTGAGCAAGGCAGTCTTCTCATCGGCCCAGGCTTTTCTTTCTGTTTCAAATTTTTTCTTCAGTTTTTCTTGTGCAGAGACACTGAACTCAAATTTGGCATTGGCCTTCTGGGTCTCAATTTCCTGAGTCTTCAGGCGGGTCTTCAAATCAGAGATTTCCGATTCAAGTTTCTTGCAGGCAGCCTGTACAAGTTCCGGGTTACAGTTTGAGTGATTATCATGCAACATTAAAGTCCCAAGCGCTTTGCAAGCAAAGACATTTGGCACTTGGGGGCTAATGTAGGCTGAGAAGCTTTATTTACAGTGCCGGTTCATGAAAATAAGTCCCAAGCACTTTGCAGGCAAAGGTGTTTGCCACTTGGGGGCTAATGGGCAAAGTTGCTCAACTACTTGATTAAAACATAAGGTAAAAGACCGGTTCACCTAGGCTGTTTAACCCGGCCCTTGAGTGTTACCAGGTAAGCCGGTATTAAGTCTACAACATATTCTATCATAAGTAATAGACTTGGGGGCTAGCATGGTAAGGATGACTATGGAATAAACAAGAGAATGATACCTCAGATTTTTGCTGTATCTGCTTCACCATGTCAATTTCCAGGTCCCGGCTGTTGTGCACTTGACCAATATAACCAGCGACAATATCTCCAATGCTCAAGTTAGCATAATCAGTGATATCCAGTCTGGCCCTGCGGCGCTCCAGCAGTTCTTCCTTAGCAGAGCATCTAGCCAGCACAGTGGGTCTTCCCGGCTCAACAAATTCGGTCCGGGTAATCACCACATCCGGGTCATTGGCTGGTTGAGCTGGGCTGGGAATCTCCGGGTCGTCAAAACCCTCCATGGCTTGTTCTTCAGTTGGAGCGGTGGTTTCTGGAGCTGGTGCAGACGGCGGTTCAGAGGCAGAGGCGTTGGGTTCAGTCAAGACCGGCTCTTCGACCGGGTTACTTTTCTTTGCCCTCTTGCTGAGCTTTGCTTGTGCACTGAAGGTCAAAAGGTTAGTGCAAAAACATGAGTAAGATAAGCACAAAGTAAGCTGATCATCATTACCCGGGTGCGGTCTTGAGAGCCGGCAAGTTAGATTGCATGGAGTCCCCGGAGGAAGGTGAATTTTCCTGATAGTTTGAATCAGAAGAATTGAGTGGTTGACGAGTGACGCCCGCCAAAGGATGAAAAGGATATAAGTTGGAGATAACCTCGGTCCGGCGCTTCCTTGATGCTTCAGGTAAGCCGGAGGAGAGGTCTGCTTCCTTGTTGGTCCGGGTTTGCCTCCGGCTCTCATGAATCTGTCGCTTCAAAAGAAATTGAGGATCTTGATAAGCTAAAGGATGTGAAAATCTTACTTTCCGGGTTACTCTTCGGACTTTCAGCCTTGGCAAGGGCTCCGAGTCGGAGGAAAGTATAGTTACCTCTTCAATCACCGGGTTACTCGCTCCGGTATCATCCTGCTGATAATCAGTGTCAATAAGGTGGTTAAAAACAGACAAAAAAACAAAAGAAGAGCCTAAAGAATCAAGGGTTACCTCTGACTCGGAGGTGTCATCCAACTGAAGCAGGTCTGAGGCGCTAGGCTTACTCCCCTTCTTGCGGGGAGCGGCTCTCCTGGCGGCTTTTTTAACCTTCCTGGCTTTTTTAGCAGCCTCATGGTCATACCTGACCTTCCAGAACTTATCATTAGCCTGAAAAATACAACAAAGGTTTCTTGAAGTTAAAAATGAAAATGGTTAAAATGGAAAGTAAGGTGCTCAGATCAGTAGCTTACCGCCGGAGCCGGGTTAGCTTTGCAGAAGGGACTTAAGCCTGTCCTCCCGCAATCTGCTAAGCTCTCGTTTAGAAGGGACTTGGTCATGTCATCAACGACGTCCTCAGGTAAGTCGTTGGGGCTGTGCCGAAGAGGATCATCCTTCCGGCCCGTGTAATCACACATTAAGCCGGGGCGGCGGCTTAGAGGAATCATCCGCCAAGCAATCCAGACCCGGACCAGATCAACGCCATTAAGGCCGTTTCCCAGAAGAGCTTTAATCTTGTTGATGGTGGGGATAAGTGGTTGACGCTCAGCTTGAGATAATTTGTCTGGCAGGGGGTGATTTGACTCCAGACGCAGGGCGCGAAAGCCGAGCAGAGGGTTCTCATCAGCCGGAGAAGTATCCTGGCAGTAGAACCATGTCTGGTTCCAGTCCTTTGGGTGGCTTGGCGGCTCAGCATAAGGAAAGAGGCAATCTCTCCGTCGTTGGATTGAAATTCCGCCAAGTTCCAAGCTAGGCCCGTTGGCACACTCGTTCTGGCGGTTCAGATAAAACAGCTCCCTAAAGAGCAGTAGGCTGGGCTCTTCTCCAAGGTACACCTCACAGAACACTTGGAAGTTACAAATGTTCGACACGGAATTGGGTCCAATGTCTTGAGGTCGCAGATCGAAAAAGTGCAGAAAATCTCTGAAGAATTTTGAGCCGGGAGGTGCAAAACCCCGGCTCATGTGATCAGCAAATATAACAACTTCTCCGTCTCTTGGTTGAGGTATTTCTTTGGATGGGTCAGGGGCTCGATAGGACATGACCTCCTTCTTAGGCAGGTAACCCGTCTTCACGAAGTCATCTAAGGTATTATCAGTGACGTTGGATCTCACCCAGTTGCACGTAATGGGTGCCTTTGGAGCCTTGGGCGGCATTGTGAAAGACGAAAGCCTATGACAAAAGAAAGTTTCCAGTTCAAATTTAAGCCAGAGGAAGATTTCAGTTCAGTATTCAAGATGGCGGCTTATGAAGGGGCCTAATGATATATGGCTAATTGTGTCGGGTTATCTAAGCCGCTGTGGATATCATAAGTAATTCAAGTTGTTTAAAACTCTGTTATAAATGAGCCGGAAATTTCATAAAGCGTGGCCTCTCTTAAGCCGACGATATGAGCCGCCATGGCTAACAGATGCAGGTTTTTGTCTAAGTGTTGCACAAACAAGTTTCATAGATTGCAGGGATTATTTTGGATCAAACGGTCGTTTGGAAAGGAAAAATTTCTAGACCTAAAAACTGATACAGAGAAGTTCATAAGCTCTAAATGAGGTCTTGTTGCGGACAAAGGGGATTTACTAGCATAAAAATGAGTGAGAAACTACTACCGTAGGGAGTCTATACCGTTTTTGGATCAAAGGAAACCTCGGTGGCGGAACTGTGAAGAAATCGCGATGAACTACGAAGAACACAGAGAACTTGCAATCTCTAATGCGGATCTAAGGTACGGGACGACCAGGACTTACTAGTGCTGATGAGCAGCGGAGGCGCGCCGCAGGATTCTGGTCAAGACAGGTTGATGTAGCGGCCTTGGTCGGTGAAGACGAGGTGCGCGGCGGCGGCAGCGGAGCTCGGGCTCTGGAGCATCAGAGGAGGAAGACGATGAAGGGGAAGAGTGACGAAGACCTATGGGCCGGGCCTATTTATAAGGGCCGGCTAGTAAATGGGCACGGGAAAAGAGGAGGCGGAAGACATGATTATATTGCCGCAGAAACGCCTCGATTTTCGGGATGGTCTTTAAAAGATAAGATCCGTTGAGATATGACAGAATAAAAAATGGAAGATGACGTCATGGCGGGTTACCAAGAATCCATAAGATGACATCACGACGGGTTATAACCTTTGTACAAGCAGAAGCCGGAAGATTTTGAAGATTTTTGAAGATTGACGTGAACCGGCTCAAATCAATCTGGGGCCTAATGTTGAGGATATGACCATTAGAGTCACCCGCCCAGGAGGGGCCGGGTTACGTCATAATGACCATCACGTGAAGCCTAGTACCAAGCTTGAGGATGGCGGATCAATAATGGGCTTAAGACCTGGAGGCGGCTTAAGGCCCGTAGTGATAACCCGCCGTTATGGCAAGACTTGTAATGTAAGGCAAGAGTAGTTAAGAGTCCGAGCCGGATACTGTTGTAAGCCGGCCGGGACTCTGAGAGCCGCGGGGCGTCAACCTCTCTATATAAAGGGATGCCCCGGCGGCGGTTCAGGACGAGAGACAACAGATCGAGAGCCAGGCATAGCGATTAAGCTCCCTGGTCATCGAAACCCCAAGTAATACCACCTCAACTGGACGTAGGCTTTTACCTTCACCGTAAGGGGCCGAACCAGTATAACCCTCGTGTTCCTTGTCCCGCTTAACCCCTTTAAGCTTCCTAGCTGCCATGGCTCCACGACTAAGTCCTTGCACGAGGACATCTGCCGTGACAATTCCAGGACAGAATCCTTATTTTCATGAAAGATATTAAAAAGATGAAGCATATGAGGTACCCTCAATTCCATTTTTTTGTAGTTTTCTTTTATAGACTAAACTAGTGATAAAACAAGAAACTAAAAGATTCGATTGCAAGATCTAAAGATATACCTTCAAGCGCTCACCTCCCCGGCAACGGCGCCAGAAACTGCTTGATGTCTACTACACAACCTTCTTCTTGTAGACATTGTTGGGCCTCCAAGTGCAGAGGTTTGTAGGACAGTAGAAAATTTCCCTCAAGTGGATGACCTAAGGTTTATCAATCCGTGGGAAGCGTAGGATGAAGATGGTCTCTCTCAAACAACCCTGCAACCAAATAACAAAGAGTCTCTTGTGTCCCCAACACACCCAATACAATGGTAAATTGTATAGGTGCACTAGTTCGGCGAAGAGATGGTGATACAAGTGCAATATGGATGGTAGATATAGGTTTTTGTAATATGAAAGTATAAAAACAGCAAGGTAATGATAAAAGTGAGCACAAACGGTATTGCAATGCGTTGAAACAAGGCCTAGGGTTCATACTTTCACTAGTGCAAGTTCTCTCAACAATAATAACATAATTGGATCATATAACTATCCCTCAACATGCAACAAAGAGTCAGTCCAAAGTCACTAATAGCGGATAACAAACAAAGAGATTATGGTAGGGTACGAAACCACCTCAAAGTTATCCTTTCTGATCGATCTATTCAAGAGTCCGTAGTAAAATAACACGAAGCTATTCTTTCCGTTCGATCTATCATAGAGTACGTACTAGAATAACACCTTAAGACACAAATCAACCAAAACCCTAATGTCACTGTAACGCCCACGATGCGGCTCTATCTCCCACTTATCGAGGCACGACTTAGAGGCATAACCGCATTGTGGTTTAGTCAAGAAGGGTCATCTTCACACCATCCCATGTAATGAACAAGAATGGGATAACGAGAGTTGGCTTACAATCGCCACTTCACACAATACATAAATATAAATCATACATCATCCAAAATACACACAAATGAAAATAAGATAACCCCAAATGCTAGATCCCCGATCGTCCCAACTGGGCTCCACTACTGATCATCAGGAAAAGACACATAGTAACGACCACGTTCCTCATCGAACTCCCACTTGAGGTCGATCCCATCATCTGCACTGGCATCGTCGGCACCTGCAACTGTTTGGTAGAATCTGTGAGTCACGAGGACTCAGCAATCTCACACCCGCGAGATCAAGACTATTTAAGCTTATAGGAAAGGATGGTGTAAAGAGGTGGAGCGGCAGCAGACACTAAGCATGTATGGTGGCTAACATACGCAAAAGAGAGCGAGAAGAGAAGCAACGGAACGGTCGTCATCTAGCAATGACAAAGAAGTGATCCTGAACTCCTACTTACGTCATTCATAACTCAAACCGTGTTCACTTCCCGGACTCCGCCGAGAAGAGACCATCACGGCTACACACAGTTGATGTATTTTAATTAAGTCAAGTGACAAGTTCTCTACAACCGGACATTAACAAATTCCCATCTGCCTCATAACCGCGGGCACGGATTTCGAAAGATAATACCCTGCAGGGGTGTCCCAACTTAGCCCATCATAAGCTCTCACGGTCAACAAAGGATAAACCTTCTCCCGGGAAGACCCGATCAGTCTCGGAATCCCGCTTTACAAGACATTTCGACAATGGTAAAACAAGACCAGCAAAGCCGCCCGATGTGCCGACAAATCCCGATAGGAGCTGCACATATCTTGTTCTCAGGGCAACACCAGATGAGACTAGCTATGAGTAAAACCAGTCCTCAAGTTTCCCCAAGGTGGCCCCGCAGGCAGCTCGGTTCGAACCAACGCTCGAAGGAGCACTGGCCCATGGGGGTCTAAAATAAAGATGACCCTCGGGCTCGCGAAAACCCGGGGGAAAAGGCTTAGGTGGCAAATGGTAAAACCAAGGTTGGGCCTTGCTGGAGGAGTTTTATTCAAGGCGAACTGTCAAGGGGGTCCCATAAATCACCCAACCGCGTAAGGAACGCAAACTCAAGGAACATAATACCGGTATGACGGAAACTAGGGCGGCAGGAGTGGAACAAAACACCAGGCATAAGGCCGAGCCTTCCACCCTTTACCAAAAATATAGATGCATTAATATAGTAAGAGATATTGTGATATCCCAACATATCCATGTTCCAACATGGAACAAACTTCAACTTCACCTGCAACTAGCAACGCTATAAGAAGGGCTGAGCAAAAGCGGTAACTTAGCCAAACAACGGTTTGCTAG
Organism: Aegilops tauschii subsp. strangulata; assembly: GCF_002575655.3. Taxonomy (NCBI): domain Eukaryota; kingdom Viridiplantae; phylum Streptophyta; class Magnoliopsida; order Poales; family Poaceae; genus Aegilops; species Aegilops tauschii. The sequence goes on along the minus strand of NC_053036.3, from coordinate 453,832,732 downwards.
GAAAGGATAGTTAGGGGCTGACATGGAAATATGGGAGGCATGATATAGCAATGGTAGGTAGCGCAGCATGGCAAATAGAGCGAACAACTAGCAAAGCGAAGATAGAAGTGATTTCGGGGGTATGGTCATCTTGCCTGTAAGGTTCTCAGGGTTGTCGAAAGCTTGATCCTCGTAAGCGTACTCAACAGGTTCCTCGTTCACGAACTCGTCTCCCGGCTCTACCCACAACAAGAACACAAGCAACGGAACCACAATCAATCACGGGAAATGCACAAGTAACATGATCCAATACATGAATGATATACGAGATGGGATAAGTGATGCATATGCGTGCTCCGGACGAAAAATGATGAACAAGATAGTAACTTGGCAAACCAAGCATGCCACTGGAAAGATGAGATGATTTTGGTCGAAATCGATATAAAGATCACCGGAAACGGATGCACGGTTTGCAAATGGCAAGCAAAACAAGAATGACACGAATCTGTGATTAACAGCATGATAGCACTTAGAATGCAACAAGAAACAATGCTACAGCACTCCAACATAGCAACAAAGCATATGACAGTAAACTACAGGAGATGCTTGACAAAAGATGAACACTGAGCTACGGCTAGTTCACAACATAACAGGTTCAAACAAGCATGGCAAAAGTGCAAAAGATAACAGGTTCACAGACTTGGCGAAATGACTGGACATGCCTGAAACAGCATCAGGTAGAAATGTTCAGAGCATGAAATAAACATTCTACAGGAATTTAACATAGCAAAACAAGGCATGAAAGTATTCTACTAAATGCATATGACAAAAGTCCCTTAATGACCATAAGCCAAAAAGGAACAGAAGATATGATGGCAACCATGTAAACATAGCAAGTTTCGTTAACAGGTTCCAGACTTAGCAGAAAACAGAGCATGGCAGAAGCAGACATTATGAGGGCATCTTGGTGAGCTTGATGCACTCACCAAAAAGCAATGCATGACAAAACAAGCATACCTACAGCAAGATGGCAAGTTTATGAAGCTATTCATGGCAAGAGAAAATACATAGCATGTATGAAACAACTACAACAAGCTTGGCAAAATTGAATAACACGTAAACAATCTGCCAGAAATATTTTATAGCAAAAGTAGAGCAAGATTGAGTCATGCTATGGCACTCCATAATTGCAAACAATGGCATGAATGGATCAATTACAACAATATATACAAAACATCCTTACTGAACATCAACAAAATAAGCTGGATCTCTCTGTAGACACATGGATATATAGCAACAAAATAACAGCAGACAAAGACTTGGGAAATTTACTAAGTCCCTGAAATCAGAAACATTACGGAGCCTAGTTTGCATGCTTGTGCTAGTCACCACAGTGATCACAAAAATACATGGCATACACCTATGTAAAGATGGCATGGCATACAACAAAACACATGTAGAGCACATGCCCATAAGATGCACAAATTAAACGCAACAAAATAACAAATCTCCAAGTTCTGATAAGTAACAACAGTTAACAGCAAGTAGCACTCTTGCACCAGAGATTTGGGCATCAAGATGGACTCAAATGAACATGGTGCAATGGAACAAAATGAAGAGCATCATGAGGCGAACATTTCAATATATTACACGTGCGAAACGGAGCTATATGCAGAGAGTTATGATGCGATGAACAGGTACATGTAATGTCAAAATTACTAGGACTTGGAAAAAAAAGGGGGGGAGGAGAAAGAAAAAGTCAACCTCCTCGTTCACAGATCGGATCGGGGCGAGAGGAGCTCGGGCTCGCCGGAGCTTAGGCCGGAGCTCACTCGCGGGGCTGCCGGAGTTGAGGGAGGAGGGAGAGGGCGGCGCCGGCGGACGGCAGAGGAGGAGGCGGCGACGCGGAGTGGAGCCGACGCGGTGGCGCCACGGCGGCGGCTTGGCGCCGGCGGGCGACGGCGGCGAGGGCGCGAGGGCGGCGGCGCGCGGGCCGGCGGCGGGGAGGCGCGGGAAGGCGCGCGGGGCGCGGCCCGGGAGGGCCCGCGGCGGGCTTCGGCGGGCCGGCGGGCGCGCGCGGCGTACGGGCGGCGGGCTCGGCCACGTGGCAGCACGGGATTGGCTGGGCGCGACGGTGGAGAAACGTCCGGCGGCGGCGGACGCGTTCGGCCGCGGAGAGGGAGATGGCTAGGGTTTGGACTGCGAACGTATTTCGGGAGGGATGCATATATATAGCTAGAGGGAGCTAGGAGGGTCCAAATGAGGCACGGTTTTCGCCCACACGATCGTGATCGAACGACCTAGAGCATGGAAGAGACTTAGAGGGGTTTTGGGCTGTTTAGAGAGGGGTTTTTGCTGCACACACAAACGGACTTTGCGGTTGCCCGGTTAACCGTTGGAGTACCAAACGACCTCCAAATGGAACGAAACTTGACCGGTGGTCTCCCGGTGGTATACCAAGGCCACTTGACAAGCCTCGGTCCATTCCGAGAACGTTTGACACCCGCTCACGAAAGAAAACAAGAGGGGTGCGCCGGAGGAGGTGGGAGTGCCGGATAGCAAAACGGACAACGGGGAAAATGCTCGGATGCAAAAGACGAACACGTATGCAAATGCAATGCACATGATGATATGATATGAGATGCATGACATGAACAAAATACAAAACAAAAGACAAAACCCAACCACGAAGGGAATATCATAACACATAGCCGAAAATGACAAGAGTTGGAGTTACAAATATGGAAAGTTACATCCGGGGTGTTACAATCACCTAGATACTCCAATGTCACCTCAAGTATCCGTGGGAATGATTATACGATATGCATCACACAATCTCAGATTCATCTATTCAAACCAACACAAAGTACTTCAAAAGAGTGCCCCAAAGTTTCTACTGGAGAGTCAAGACGAAAACGTGTGCCAACCCCTATGCATAAGTGTTGGGGAACGTAGTAATTTCAAAAAAATTCCTACGCACACACAAGATCATGGTGATGCATAGCAACGAGAGGGGAGAGTGTTGTCTACGTACCCTCGTAGACCGAAAGCGGAAGCGTTAACACAATGCGGTTGATGTAGTCGTACATCTTCACGATCCGACCGATCAAGTACCGAACGCACGGCACCTCCGAGTTCAGCACATGTTCAGCTCGATGCCGTCCCTCGAACTCCGATCCAGCCGAGTGTTGAGGGAGAGTTTCGTCAGCACGACGGCGTGGTGACAATGATGATGTTTTACCGACGCAGGGCTTCGCCTAAGCACCGCTACGATATTATCGAGGTGTAATATGGTGGAGGGGGCACCGCACACGGCTAAGATATCAATGATCAATTGTGTGTCTAGAGGTGCCCCCTGCCCCCGTATATAAAGGAGCAAGGGGGGTTCGGCCGGCCAAGGGGAGAGGCGCGCCAGGAGGAGTCCTACTCCTACCGGGAGTAGGACTCCCCCCCTTTTCCATGTTGGACCAGGAGAGAGAGGGGGAAGAGGTGGAGGGGAGGAAGGAAGGGGGGGCGCCGCCCCCCTCTCCTTGTCCTATTCGGACTGGGGGGGAGGGGCGCGCGGCCCTGCCCTGGCCTCCTCTCCTCTCTTCCACCTAGGCCCACTAAGGCCCATTAAGTTACCGGGGGGTTCCGGTAACCTCCGGGTACTCCGAAAAAATCCCGATTTCACCCGGAACACTTCCGATATCCAAACATAGGCTTCCAATATATCAATCTTTATGTATCGACCATTTCGAGACTCCTCGTTATGTCCGTGATCACATCCGGGACTCCGAACAACCTTCGGTACATCAAAACATATAAACTCATAATATAACTGTCATCGTAACGTTAAGCGTGCGGACCCTACGGGTTCGAGAACTATATAGACATGACCGAGACACCTCTCCGGTCAAGAACCAATAGCGGAACCTGGATGCTCATATTGGTTCCCACATATTCTACGAAGATCTTTATCGGCCAGACCGCATAACAATATACGTTGTTCCCTTTGTCATCGGTATGTTACTTGCCCGAGATTCGATCGTCGGTATCTCGATACCTAGTTCAATCTCGTTACCGGCAAGTCTCTTTACTCGTTCCGTAATACATCATCCCTTAACTAACTCATTAGTCACAATGCTTGCAAGGCTTATAGTGATGTGTATTACTGAGTGGGCCCAGAGATACCTCTCCGACAATCGGAGTGACAAATCCTAATCTCGAAATACGCCAACCCAACAAGTACCTTTGGAGACACCTGTAGAGCACCTTTATAATCACCCAGTTACGTTGTGACGTTTGGTAGCACACAAGGTGTTCCTCCGGTAAACGGGAGTTGCATAATCTCATAGTCATAGGAACATGTATAAGTCATGAAGAAAGCAATAGCAACATACTAAACGATCGAGTGCTAAGCTAACGGAACGGGTCAAGTCAATCACATCATTCTCCTAATGATGTGATCCCGTTAATCAAATGACAACTCATGTCTGTGGCTAGGAAACATAACCATCTTTGATCAACGAGCTAGTCAAGTAGAGGCATACTAGTGACACTCTGTTTGTCTATGTATTCACACAAGTATTATGTTTCCGGTTAATACAATTCTAGCATGAATAATAAACATTTATCATGATATAAGGAAATAAATAATAATTTTATTATTGCCTCTAGGGCATATTTCCTTCAGTCTCCCACTTGCACTAGAGTCAATAATCTAGATTACACAGTAATGATTCTTACACCCATGGAGTCTTGGTGCTGATCATGTTTTGCTCGTGGAAGAGGCTTAGTCAACGGGTCTGCAACATTCAGATCCGTATGTATCTTGCAAATTTCTATGTCTCCCACCTGGACTAAATCCCGGATGGAATTAAAGCGTCTTTTGATGTGCTTGGTTCTTTTGTGAAATCTGGATTCCTTTGCTAAGGCAATTGCGCCAGTATTGTCACAAAAGATTTTCATTGGACCCGATGCACTAGGTATGACACCTAGATCGGATATGAACTCCTTCATCCAGACTCCTTCATTTGCTGCTTCCGAACCAGCTATGTACTCCGCTTCACACGTAGATCCCGCCACGACACTTTGCTTAGAACTGCACCAACTGACAGCTCCACCGTTCAATGTAAACACGTATCCGGTTTGCGATTTAGAATCGTCCGGATCAGTGTCAAAGCTTGCATCAACGTAACCATTTACGATGAGCTCTTTGTCACCTCCATAAACGAGAAACATATCCTTAGTCCTTTTCAGGTATTTCAGGATGTTCTTGACCGCTGTCCAGTGATCCACTCCTGGATTACTTTGGTACCTCCCTGCTAAACTTATAGTAAGGCACACATCAGGGCTGGTACACAGCATTGCATACATGATAGAGCCTATGGCTGAAGCATAGGGAACATCTTTCATCTTCTCTCTATCTTCTGCAGTGGTCGGGCATTGAGTCTTACTCAATCTCACACCTTGTAATACAGGCAAGAACCCTTTCTTTGCTTGATCCATTTTGAACTCCTTCAAAACTTTGTCAAGGTATGTGCTTTGTGAAAGTCCAATTAAGCGTCTTGATCTATCTCTATATATCTTGATGCCCAATATATATGCAGCTTCATCGAGGTCTTTAATTGAAAAACTCTTATTCAAGTATCCCTTTATGCCATCCAGAAATTCTATATCATTTCCAATTAGCAATATGTCATCCACATATAATATCAGAAATGCTATTGAGCTCCACTCACTTTCTTGTAAATACAGGCTTCTCCAAAAGTCTGTATAAAACCAAATGCTTTGATCACACTATCAAAGCGTTAATTCCAACTCTGAGAGGCTTGCACCAGTCCATAAATGGATCGCTGGAGCTTGCACACTTTGTTAGCTCCCTTTGGATCGATAAAACCTTCCGGTTGCATCATATACAACTCTTCTTCCAGAAATCCATTCAGGAATGCAGTTTTGACATCCATTTGCCAAATTTCATAATCATAAAATGCGGCAATTGCTAACATGATTCGGACAGACTTGAGCATCGCTACGGGGGAGAAAGTCTCATCGTAGTCAATCCCTTGAACTTGTCGAAAACCTTTCGCAACAAGTCGAGCTTTATAGACTGTAACATTACCGTCAGCGTCAGTCTTCTTCTTGAAGATCCATTTATTTTCAATGACTTGCCGATCATCGGGCAAGTCAACCAAAGTCCATACTTTGTTCTCATACATGGATCCCATCTCGGATTTCATGGCTTCAAGCCATTTTGCGGAATCTGGGCTCACCATCGCTTCGTCATAGTTTGTAGGTTCGTCATGGTCTAGTAACATAACCTCCAGAACAGGATTACCATACCACTCTGGTGCGGATCTTAATCTGGTTGACCTACGAGGTTCAGTAATAACTTGATCTGAAGTTTCATGATCATTATCATTAACTTCCCCACTAATTGGCGTAGGTGTTGCAGAAATTGGTTTCTGTGATGATCTACTTTCCAATAAGTGGGTAGGTACAGTTACCTCATCAAGTTCTACTTTCCTCCCACTCACTTCTTTCGAGAGAAACTCCTTCTCTAGAAAGGATCCATTCTTAGCAACGAATGTCTTGCCTTCGGATCTGTGATAGAAGGTGTACCCAACAGTCTCCTTTGGGTATCCTATGAAAACACATTTCTCCGATTTAGGTTCGAGCTTATCAGGTTGAAGTTTCTTCACATAAGCATCGCAACCCCAAACTTTAAGAAACGACAACTTTGGTTTCTTGCCAAACCATAGTTCATAAGGCGTCGTCTCAACGGATTTTGATGGTGCCCTATTTAGAGTGAATGCAGCCGTCTCTAGAGCATAACCCCAAAACGATAGCGGTAAATCAGTAAGAGACATCATAGATCGCACCATATCTAGTAAAGTACGATTACGACGTTCGGACACACCATTACGCTGTGGTGTTCCGGGTGGCGTGTGTTGCGAAACTATTCCGCATTGTTTCAAATGTAGGCCAAACTCTTAACTCAAATATTCTCCTCCACGATCTGATCGTAGAAACTTTATTTTTCTTGTTACGATGATTTTCAACTTCGCTCTGAAATTCTTTGAACTTTTCAAATGTTTCAGACTTATGCTTCATTAAGTGGATATACCCATATCTGCTCAAATCGTATGTGAAGGTGAGAAAATAACGATATCCGCCACGAGCCTCAATATTCATCGGACCACATACATCTGTATGTATGATTTCCAACAAATCAGTTGCTCTCTCCATAGTTCCGGAGAACGGTGTTTTAGTCATCTTCTCCATGAGACACGGTTCGCAAGTACCAAGTGATTCATAATCAAGTGATTCCAAAAGTCCATCATTATGGAGTTTCTTCATGCGCTTTACACCGATATGACCTAAACGCAGTGCCACAAATAAGTTGCACTATCATTATCAACTCTGCATCTTTTGGCTTCGACATTATGAATATGTGTGTCACTACTACCGAGATTCATTAAAAATAGACCACTCTTCAAGGGTGCATGACCATAAAAGATATTACTCATATAAATAGAACAACCATTATTCTCTGATTTAAATGAATAACCGTCTCGCATTAAACAAGATCCAGATATAATGTTCATGCTCAACGTTGGCACCAAATAACAATTATTCAGGTCTAATACTAATCCTGAAGGTCGATGTAGAGGTAGCGTGCCGACGGCGATAACATCGACTTTGGAACCGTTTCCCACGCGCATCGTCACCTCGTCCTTGGCCAGTGTTCGCCTAATCCGTAGTCCCTGTTTCGAGTTGCAAATATTAGCAATAGAACCAGTATCAAATACCCAGGTGCTACTGCGAGCTCTGGTAAGGTACACATCAATAACATGTATATCACATATACCTTTGTTCACCTTGCCATCCTTCTTATCCGCCAAATACTTGGGGCAGTTCCGCTTCCAGTGACCAGTCTGCTTGCAGTAGAAGCACTCAGTCTCAGGCTTAGGTCCAGATTTGGGTTTCTTCTCCTGAACAGCAACTTGCTTGCTGTTCTTCTTGAAGTTCCCCTTCTTCTTCCCTTTGCCTTTTTTCTTGAAACTAGTGGTCTTATTGACCATCAACACTTGATGCTCCTTTTTTATTTCTACCTCCGCTGCCTTTAGCATTGCGAAGAGCTCGGGAATTGTCTTATTCATCCCTTGCATGTTATAGTTCATCACGAAGCTCTTGTAGCTTGGTGGCAGTGATTGAAGAATTCTGTCAATGACGCTATCATCCGGAAGATTAACTCCCAGTTGAATCAAGTGATTATTATACCCAGACATTTTGAGTATATGCTCACTGACAGAACTATTCTCTTCCATCTTGCAGCTGTAGAACTTATTGGACACTTCATATCTCTCAATCCGGGCATTTGCTTGAAATATTAACTTCAACTCCTGGAACATCTCATATGCTCCATGACGTTCAAAACGTCGTTGAAGACCCGGTTCTAAGCCGTAAAGCATGGCACACTGAACTATCAAGTAGTCATCAGCTTTGCTCTGCCAGACGTTCATAACCTCCGGTGTTGCTCTTGCAGCAGGCCTGGCACCCAGCGGTGCTTCCAGGACGTAATTCTTCTGTGCAGCAATGAGGATAATCCTCAAGTTACGGACCCAGTCCGTATAATTGCTACCATCATCTTTCAACTTTGCTTTCTCAAGGAACGCATTAAAATTCAATGGAACAATAGCACGGGCCATCTATCTACAATTAACATAGACAAGCAAGATACTATCAGGTACTAAGTTCATGATAAATTTAAGTTCTATTAATCATATTACTTAAGAACTCCCACTTAGATAGACATCCCTCTAATCATCTAAGTGATTACGTGATCCAAATCAACTAAACCATAACCGATCATCACGTGAAATGGAGTAGTTTTCAATGGTGAACATCACTATGTTGATCATATCTACTATATGATTCACGCTCGACCTTTCGGTCTTAGTGTTCCGAGGCCATATCTGCATATGCTAGGCTCGTCAAGTTTAACCTGAGTATTCTACGTGTGCAAAACTGGCTTGCACCCGTTGTAGATGGACGTAGAGCTTATCACACCCGATCATCACGTGGTGTCTGGGCACGACGAACTTTGGCAACGGTGCATACTCAGGCAGAACACTTTTATCTTGAAATTTAGTGAGAGATCATCTTATAATGCTACCGTCAATCAAAGCAAGATAAGATGCATAAAAGATAAACATCACATGCAATCAATATAAGTGATATGATATGGCCATCATCATCTTGTGCTTGTGATCTCCATCTCCAAAGCACCGTCATGATCACCATCGTCACCGGCACGACACCTTGATCTCCATCGTAGCATCGTTGTCGTCTCGCCAACTATTGCTTCTACGACTATCGCTACCGCTTAGTGATAGAGTAAAACAATTACATGGCGATTGCATTGCATACAATAAAGCGACAACCATATGGCTCCTGCCAGTTGCCGATAACTCGGTTACAAAACATGATCATCTCATACAATAAAATTCAACATCATGTCTTGACCATGTCACATCACAACATGCCCTGCAAAAACAAGTTAGACGTCCTCTACTTTGTTGTTGCAAGTTTTACGTGGCTGCTACGGGCTTAGCAAGAACCGTTCTTACCTACGCATCAAAACCACAACGATAGTTTGTCAAGTTGGTGCTGTTTTAACCTTCGCAAGGACCGGGCGTAGCCACACTCGGTTCAACTAAAGTGAGAGAGACAGACACCCGCCAGTCACCTTTAAGCAACGAGTGCTCGCAACGGTGAAACCAGTCTCGCGTAAGCGTACGCGTAATGTCGGTCCGGGCCGCTTCATCTCACAATACCGCTGAACCAAAATATGACATGTTGGTAAGCAGTATGACTTATATCGCCCACAACTCACTTGTGTTCTACTCGTGCATATAACATCAACGCATAAAACCAGGCTCGGATGCCACTGTTGGGGAACGTAGTAATTTCAAAAAAATTCCTACGCACACGCAAGATCATGGTGATGCATAGCAATGAGAGGGGAGAGTGTTGTCTACGTACCCTCGTAGACCAATAGCGGAAGCGTTAACACAACGCGGTTGATGTAGTCGTACGTCTTCACGATCCGACCGATCAAGTACCGAACGCACGGCACCTCCGAGTTCAGCACACGTTCAGCTCGATGACGTCCCTCGAACTCCGATCCAGCCGAGTGTTGAGGGAGAGTTTCGTCAGCACGACGGCGTGGTGACAATGATGATGTTTTACCGACGCAGGGCTTCGCCTAAGCACCGCTACGATATTATCGAGGTGTAATATGGTGGAGGGGGGCACCGCACACGGCTAAGAGATCAATGATCAATTGTGTGTCTAGAGGTGCCCCCTGCCCCCGTATATAAAGGAGCAAGGGGGGTTCGGCCGACCAAGGGGAGAGGCGCGCCAGGAGGAGTCCTACTCCTACCGGGAGTAGGACTCCCCCCTTTTCTATGTTGGACTAGGAGAGAGAGGGGGAAGAGGTGGAGGGGAGGAAGGAAGGGGGGGCGCCGCCCCCCTCTCCTTGTCCTATTCGGACTGGGGGGAGGGGCGCGCGTCCCTGCCCTGGCCTCCTCTCCTCTCTTCCACCTAGGCCCACTAAGGCCCATTAAGTTACCGGGGGGTTCCGGTAACCTCCCGGTACTCCGGAAAAATCCCGATTTCACCCGGAACACTTCCGATATCCAAACATAGGCTTCCAATATATCAATCTTTATGTCTCGACCATTTCGAGACTCCTCGTTATGTCCGTGATCACATCCGGGACTCCAAACAACCTTCGGTACATCAAAACATATAAACTCATAATATAACTGTCATCGTAACGTTAAGCGTGCGAACCCTACGGGTTCGAGAATTATGTAGACATGACCGAGACACCTCTCCGGTCAATAACCAATAGCGGAACCTCTCATATTGGTTCCCTCATATTCTACGAAGATCTTTATCGGTCAGACCGCATAACAATATACGTTGTTCCCTTTGTCATCGGTATGTTACTTTCCCGAGATTTGATCGTCGGTATCTCGATACCTAGTTCAATCTCGTTACCGGCAAGTCTCTTTACTCGTTCCGTAATACATCATCCCGGAACTAACTCATTAGTCACAATGCTTGCAAGGCTTATAGTGATGTGTATTACTGAGTGGGCCCAGAGATACCTCTCCGACAATCGGAGTGACAAATCCTAATCTCGAAATACGCCAACCCAACAAGTACCTTTGGAGACACCTGTAGAGCACCTTTATAATCACCCAGTTACGTTGTGACGTTTGTAGCACACAAGGTGTTCCTCCGGTAAACGGGAGTTGCATAATCTCATAGTCATAGGAACATGTATAAGTCATGAAGAAAGCAATAGCAACATACTAAACGATCGAGTGCTAAGCTAACGGAACGGGTCAAGTCAATCACATCATTCTCCTAATGATGTGATCCCGTTAATCAAATGACAACTCATGTCTATGGCTAGGAAACATAACCATCTTTGATCAACGAGCTAGTCAAGTAGAGGCATACTAGTGACACTCTGTTTGTCTGTCTATTCACACAAGTATTATGTTTCCGGTTAATACAATTCTAGCATGAATAATAAACATTTATCATGATATAAGGAAATAAATAATAACTTTAGTATTGCCTCTAGGGCATATTTCCTTCAATAAGTTCACAAGGTCACGGAACCCGCAAGTTGATCACCAAAACATACATCAAGTAGATCACGTGATATCCCATTGTCACCACAGATAAGCACATGCAAGACATACATCAAGTGTTCTCGAATCCTTAAAGACTCAATCCAATAAGATAACTTCAAAGGGAAAACTCAATCCATTACAAGAGAGTAGTGGGGGAGAAACATCATAAGATCCAACTATAATAGCAAAGCTCGCGATACATCAAGATCGTACCACCTCAAGAACACGAGAGAGAGAGAGAGATCAAACACATAGCTACTGGTACATACCCTCAGCCTTGAGGGTGAACTACTCCCTCCTCGTCATGGAGAGCGCTGAGATGATGAAGATGGCCACCGGTGAGGGATCCCCCCTCCGGCACGGTGCCGGAATAGGGTCCCGATTGGTTTTTGGTGGCTACAGAGGCTTGCGGCGGCGGAACTCCCGATCTAGGTTTCTTTCTGGAAGTTTGGGGTTATATAAGAGGTGTTGGAGTCGGGAACAAGTCATGGGGGTCGCCGAGGCGGCCACGAGGTAGGGGGGCGCGCCCAGGGGGGTAGGGCGCGCCCCCCACCCTCGTGGTGGCCTCGAGACTTGATGCAGAGCATCCCAAGGTCATCCCCATGGACCAACCTACGTCTCCCACAACACCACTTGGACCCATGACAAGAGCCCGAACAAAGGCTATCGAAGATAAGGTGAACTCGCTCTTTTCCGAACTACCACCTTCTAGGCATGAGACATGGCTACTACCTCAAGCGGAGACACTATGTGTGATCAGGTACTTGGAGGAAAGCCACGGAACAGCTACACTCAACGGACAAGTCGGCGAGGACACCAACCGCGAAGGACAAGAAGAAGAGCTACCGCAGAAAGCTCCAGCCACCGGACGACCGGTCTGGACCGGACGTCCGGAGCCTGAAGCCAAACCTGCCCAAGTCCCAGGCTACAGCGAGCGGACGTCCAGCCCAGACCGGACGACCGGCCACACCCTCCAGCGGGCGGACGACGAAGTCACCGGACGTCCGGCACCGCCCCCACAGAACAAAATTAGCGGAAGTATGAAGACACCGGACGTCCGGCACCGCCATCACAGAACAGAATCAGTGGAAGACCGACGACTACCGGACGTCCGGCCGTTCCTGAGCCACCGGACGACCGGCCCCCAGCGGACGTCCGCTGCCTGTGTGCCCGCGACCTCGGGCTGATGCCCTTGTACCCCTTCACTTCGACCCCCATTTGTACTACGACTATAAATAGATCTCTCCCACCTCCTAGTTAGGTTTAGCAAAGGGTTAGCTCATGTTTCTGTGAGAGCTTTGCTCATCCACTTGGTTACCTTCTCCTCGGAGATCGCGCCTCCACCGGAGAAGATCCTTCCAAGCGGATTCAAGACCCCCTCTTGGGTGGCCCCATCAAGACCTCCTCTAGAAGAACCGGTTACCCTTTGTATAGTCCGTTGTTGACTTTTGATCGTGTATTCCCCTTTGTGTTTCGAGGATCTAGCATATGTGTGACTATATCTTGTTGGTTTAGTGATCTCTCTCGTGTTTTCTTCCGTTTTCCCCTCGTGTTCCCCGTGTTCTTCGTCGGGATTCGCTCCTTTCGTGAAAGATCGGCCATATAGGGTTCCACCCTACATCATCTTGGTATCATGAGCCACGTTGATCACGATTTCGGAGCCTCCCCTCTTTGTTTTCTAGCTTGATTTTGTTGTTTTCGTCCTAAATTCGAAAATTCCCCACAAAAATAGCCCCAATTTTTTTTTTTGTGATTTGTTGGTGTGATGAATTTTTGTTGGATTTGATCCATGGATTTGGTTTGCCTTGAGTGGATCTAGCTTTTCCCCAATTTTCTCCAATTTCCATCCACGAAATCGCTCGAATTTTGCCTCCAAAATCCCAAAATTCCGCCCAACTTCGCGCCCCGCATCTCGCACATCGCGTTGACCCTGACCCACCGGACGACCATCAGTTTACCAGACGTCCGGAGCCCCTTTAACGACCGGACGTCCGTCATCCACCGGACGACCGAAACCAGTCGACAGAACCAAAACTATGGATTTCCGAGCCTACCGGACGACCGCAACTTCCAGACGTCCGTCAAAGCCTGACGAAACTGAATTTCTCCCCGAACGTTTTCAGCCACCACATCCACTTCCGCATACACATTCTTATACCACCACCACTTCCGCATACCACCTTCATAGCTTGTCTGCTACCCACCTTCGACGATTTTGACACATTTTGGTCTTGGAGAATTTGAGTTGTGGTAACCGTGTCCTTTTGTGTTTCGGCTATCTAGGTACGGTTCGACATCGACATCACTACCACTCATCTTCGCCATGGACTACTACGATTGGCTACATCATTGTGGTATCAACCTCACCTTGGTATCATCTTGGTATCGTGATATCATCATACGCTCTTGCATTTGCATTGATAACCCCATAGCCTTACTTTTTGCGTAGCTTACCCATCGAGACTAGCCTTTGAGTATTGCCGGCAAAGGTGACTTGTGCACAGTAGTGATCATACTTCCCATAGAATACATACCATATCATCGTGGTGCATATCTTGGTGTCACAAAGTTGTCATCGCATACACAATTGCTATCTTGGTTCGTGAAGCATTGCATGAGAAAAGAGCTCAAACAACAAGGAGCCAAACAAGCTTTTAAGCAAAAGGGAAAGATAAGCAAAGAGCTTATAAGGAAGAACCATAGCATCATACCACATTAAGATTGTCATACTCGATCATCTTGGATCATATCATTGGAACATCATCCACATAGCATACTTGGGATAGAAGTCGTTGCATTTTTGCTTAGTAGGTTGTGCACAAGTTCGTATCCGCCTATTGTGCAATCGTGCTAGCGTCTCTCTAGTGTTGTGCAACAAGAGCATCTTGGTGGATTCCACATTTTGGCTCACCCTTGGTTGCACAACCCCACATTATCTATTTGCGTGCGTGTTTCCATGTACCATATCTTGCTATTGGTCTACTTGTTGCATTTGCAAATTTGTGAATCTTTTCCAACATTATTGAAGCTCACTAACAATTGCATCAAATTTTGTGCCACCATCCTCACCCAGCCCCACCATAAGCTTTTACTTGTGTAGGTGTGAGAAACCGACAAGAATTGGTACCAATTGTGCTATTTCCTTGTTACACATTGGAGTGATCTTTGATCCATCTTCAACATCGGTCAAGGTACATTTGGTATTGGTTCTTCTCTTTCTCCCACTCACATATCTTTCTTTGGAATGATGGATAGGCCAAGTACTTCTACAAACCCACTCTTCGTTGAGCAAGACGACGACCCAAACAACTACGTCACTCTTTGGTACACAACGAGCCTTGCATGAAGAGCAACTAGCAATGAGCGACCGCATCGACAACCTCGCCACCGACTTGCGACTCTTCGAGCAACGTACAAGAGACTACTTCGACAGCAAGCTCGACGAACACAAGCACGAGAATGACACAAAAATGGACGAGATTCGTGCGTTGTTGGTCAACCGCTCTTCTACCACTTCGTCCTACTCAAGAAGGAGCCGCTCAAGTCGACACTCCGACGACACTATCTCTGGCTCAAGTACACCGACATCAAACACTCTTCGTCGTGCCGCGCGTCAAGACCGTCAAGCAAACCACAATCCTCTACATGACACCGACTCTCAAGAGCATCGACATCGTCAAAACCAAGCTGCATTCGCGCAAGCACAAGAACGGCAACGCCAACGACAACAAGAACAAGCGGAGCGAGCGCGACAACATCAAGATGCACAAGACGCCGAGGCACAACGCCAAGAACAACAACTTCGTGAAGCTCAAGCACTTGAGGCGCAACGTGCCCTTCGAGATTCAAGTTGAGCCGTAGCCAACCGAGGCCGACAAGCTCGTCTACAACAAGAAGCTCTTCGCGATGAACTCCAAGAGAGGATTTTCCAGGCACGTGTGCATCGACAAGCTCCTCCTCAAGATCGACAAGCTACTCCTCTAGTGAGACAAGAACATCAAGTCCATCGAGAGCATGAAGACAATGGACCTCCTCCAAGACAAGAGCAACATGAGATTGTCAATCCTCAACGACATGGGCGTCATCATCCCTGACCCCAACACAATGAAGAGCAACGATACGACAAGCTAAAGTTCACCATGCCCAAGTTCACCGGAAGCAATGACCCCGAAGAGTACATCTCATGGGCATTGAAGGTTGACAAAATCTTTCGGTTGCACAATTACGAAGAAGAGAAGAAGATCGCAATGGCATCCCTTGAGTTCCAAGACTACGTCCTCATTTGGTGGGAACAAGTCATTGAGCGCCGAGAGGCAAGAGGTGAACCGCCCATCACTACTTGGGCGCAAATGAAGGATGTCATGAGAGCACGATTCGTGCCAAACTACTACAACCGCGACCTCTTCAAGAAACTCCAACTCCTCAAGCAAGGAACAAGAGCGTTGAAGAGTACTACAAGGAAATGGAGATTGCCATGATACGAGCCAATGTCACGGAAGATGATGAGCAAACTATGGCATGTTTCTTGAATGGACTCAATCATCCTATCAAGAAGATCGCCGACTTACAACCATACTCGAACCTCATCGAGCTAGTGCATCAAGCTACCAAAGTGGAACGCCAAGTGCAAGATGATCTCAAATATGCCAAGTTCTCATCCAAGTCATATGGTTTCTCCAACTCTCAAGCGTCAGCGACTCCAACACCTTCTACCTCAACCAAGCCATCTACTAGCAACAATGACAAGTCAAGTTACAAGAAAGCTTCGACAAGCTCAAGTCGTCCTCCTACAACAAGCACCTTCAAGTCGAAAGCTTCATCATCATCTACCCCAACCGATGAGACCATCAAGACAAGTTCCTTCAAATGCTTCACATGCGGAGGCCGAGGCCACAAGTCCTTCGAATGCACAAACAAGAGCACCATGATCCTCAACGACGACGGAACCTATGACTCCACGAGTGAAGGAGAAATTGAAGCCCTTGAGCAAGTGGCCATGCACCGCCAAGTGAACAATGAAGATGAAGATGATCAAATCTTTTGTGATGAAGATTCAAGTCCCACTCTTGTTGTTTCCAAGGTCTTGACTCTTCAACATCAACAACAAGAAGACCAAAGATGCCATATGTTCCACACCAAGGCCGGAATCAATGGACGGTCCGTCAAGGTCATCATCGATGGAGGGAGTTGCCATAACTTAGCGAGTGAAGAACTATGCTCCAAGCTCCAATTGGTCAAGACGAAGCACCCACACCCTTACAAAGTACAATGGCTAAGCGACAACGGCACCATCCAAGTTGAGCATAGGGTACAAGTGTGACACCCCCAATTCAATCGTACACTAATCATGCACGCAAACATGTACGATCAAGATCAGGGACTCACGGGAAGATATCACAACACAACTCTAAAACATAAATAAGTCATACAATCATCATAATACAAGCCAGAGGCCTCGAGGGCTCGAATACAAGTGCTCGATCATAGACTAGTCAGCGGAAGCAACAATATCTGAGTACAGACATAAGTTAAACAAGTTTGCCTTAAGAAGGCTAGCACAAACGGGGATACAGATCGAAAGAGGCGCATGCCTCCTGCCTGGGATCCTCCTAACTACTCCTGGTCGTCGTCAGCGGGCTGCACGTAGTAGTAGGCACCTCCGGTGTAATAGGAGTCATCGTCGACGGTGGCGTCTGGCTCCTGGGCTCCAGCATCTGGTTGCGACAACCAGGTAGAAAGGAAAGGGGGAAAAGAGGGAGAAAAGCAACCGTGAGTACTCATCCAAAGTACTCGCAAGCAAGGAGCTACACTACATATGTATGGATATATGTGTAAAGGGCCATATCGGTGGACTGAACTGTAGAATGCCAGAATAAGGGGGGGATAGCTAGTCCTGTCGAAGACTACGCTTCTGGCAGCCTCCATTTTGCAGCATGTAGAAGAGAGTAGATTGAAGTCCTAAAAGTAGCATCGCATAGCATATTCCTACCCAGCGATCCCCTCCTCGTCGCCCTGTTAGAGAGCGATCACCGGGTTATATCTGGCACTTGGAAGGGTGTGTTTTATTAAGTATCCAGTTCTAGTTGTCATAAGGTCAAGGTACAACTCCGGGTCGTCCTTTTACCGAGGGACACGGCTATTCGAATAGATAAACTTCCCTGCAGGGGTGCACCACATAACCCAACATGCTTGATCCCATTTGGTCGGACACACTTTCCTGGGTCATGCCCGGCCTCGGAAGATCAACACGTCGCAGCCCCACCTAGGCACAACAGAGAGGTCAGCACGCCGGTCTAAATCCTATGGCGCAGGGGTCTGGGCCCATCGCCCATTGCACACCTGCACGTTGCGAGGGCGGCCGGAAGCAGACCTAGCCTAGCAGGCGTTCCAGTCCAATCCGGCGCGCGCCGCTCCGGCGTTGACGTCACGAAGGCTTCGGCTGATACCATGACGTCGAGTGCCCATAACTGTTCCCGCGTAGTTGGTTAGTGTGTATAGACCAAATGGGCAGACTCAGATCAAATACCAAGATCTCGTTAAGCGTGTTAAGTATCCGCGAACGCCGACCAGGGCCAGGCCCACCTCTCTCCTAGGTGGTCTCAACCTGCCCTGTCACTCCACCACAAAGTAACAGTCGGGGGCTGTCAGGAACCCAGGCCCACCTCTACCAGGATGGAGCCACCTGTCCTTTCAGCCCCCTCGTCAGAATCACTTGCGGATACTCAACGAGCTGACCCGACTTTAGTCACCACATGTGTCATGTATATAAAGTATATAGTATATACCCGTGATCACCTCCCGAAGTGATCACGGCCCGATAGTATAGCATGGCAGACGGACAAGAGTGTAGGGCCACTGATGGAACACTAGCATCCTATACTAAGCAGTAGGATAGCAGGTAAGGGTAACAACTGTAGCAACAATGACAGGCTATGCATCTGAATAGGATTAACCAAAAGCAGTAACATGCTACACTACTCTAATGCAAGCAGTATAGAGAAGAATAGGCAATATCTGGTGATCAGGGGGGGCTTGCCTGGTTGCTGTGGCAAGTAGGGGTCGTCAACAGCGTAGTCGGCCGAGGCACCAGCAGCGGCGTCGGTCTCATAGTCTACCGGAGAGAAGAGGGGGAAGAAATAATGAATACAATGCAAACAGATGCATAACGATGCATGACAAAGCAAACATCGGTGTTAGGTGTGCCCTAACGCGGTAAGAGGTGATACCGGCGAAGAGGGGAAACATCCGGGAAAGTATTCCCGGTGTTTCGCGTTTTCGGATAGATGAACCGGAGGGGGAAAGTTGCGTGTTCGATATGCTAGGGGTGTGTGGCGGACGAACGGGCTGCGTATCCGGATTCGTCTAGTCGTTCTGAGCAACTTTCATGTACAAAATATTTTCATCCGAGTTACGGTTTATTTTATATTAATTTCCAATGTTTTATTCATTTTCTAAATTTAAATTAATTCGAATTTAAACAGTGTAATATCCTTTTATACCTAGCAGCAGCTAGCTACTGAGTATGACAGGTGGGGGCCAGAGGCTGAGTCAGCATGCACAATCAGCAAGTCAAAGGTCAACGTTGACCAGTCAAACAGGGGGTGGGACCCAGGTGTCATAGGATGTTTTATTAATAGCAGTTTTAATTAGTTAGTTTATCAAAAGGAGCCCACTAGTCAGTGGGATATTAGGTAGGGGGTTAGGTTAGTGCCTAATTAACAGGGTCGGGCCCACCCGCTGGTTTTAACCAGTGCGCCGGCGGTGGCGTACAAAGGCGACGGGGCCTCACCGGACTCGCGGCTCCGGCGACCATTTGGTCAGCCGAGAGCGGTTACGGGGAGAGGGCGACGACGCGAGTCGAGGAGAGGGGTCAGTAGGTGCGGGGGGAGGGGGGGTGGCCGCAGCGATGGCTACGACGACTGACGAGCGACGGTGGCGACGGAGCTGCGTCGGGGACCCGGTACAAGCGACCCCAGGACGCGTGGATGGGCTCTCTGGAACGTCCGCATCGCGGCGCGTCCAGCGGTAGCGGTGGCGTGGCCGTAGATGTTCGGCAGTGACGGCGGCGAGGTCCGTGGCGTAGGAGGCTGCAGTAGGGCGGGCCAGGCCGACGCAGGCGTGCGAGGGTGCAGTCGGACGCGGCGGCCGGGCTGCAGCGGCACGGGGCATCGCGTGGAGGCAGGGCTAGCAAGGAGGCACGGAGGAGAGGGCAGGAGGAGGCCGAGGGCCTCACCGCGAGCCGTAGGGGAATGGCAGCGGTTGTCGGGGAGGAAGACGGGGACGATGTGCGATGAGGCGGCGCCGGTGCGGGTGAGGCCGGGGAAGCGATCCGGCGAAGTCTGGAGGCGTCGTGGCGGCTCGGGGCCGGTTACCCCCGATCCAAATCGGGGGGAGAGGGAGGAGTGGACCGAGGGGGGAGTGGTTAGGGTTTTTCCCCTAGTGGGGTGGATAAGGGGGAGGGTGTGGGGGTGCGGCTGGGCCGGCCTGGCGGCCCGATGGCCTGCTGGGCCATGGCCCAGTGGGGGGGAAGGGGGTTTCCTTTTCTTCTTCTTTTTGTTTGTTCTGCCTTTTTTTATTATTCTATTTCTTTTCTGTTTTCTTTTATTTTTCTTTTATAAAATTTAAAAGCGACAACTAATTTGGTGTTATTAAATAGGTCACAGCCCCAAATACTTTGGCACTTTAAATAAAGTATTTTGCATGTGCTTATTACTTCAAAAGCACTTTAGATAATTGTTTTATCGTTGTTTTAGTTTATTTAGTGCATTTAAGTATTTTATTAAAAGATGATTTCTTCACCAACATTTATTATGGATTATTTGACACATTAGGAACAATTTAGTTTTAACTTTTGAAAACTTTAATTGTTTTGACTTTGATTCAAACTTGAATTTGGACCAGTTCTAAACTAACGTGAGATTATCAACAGTAATCGAGGTGACATGGCATCATTACCAGAGGGTTACTGTAGCTTGATTACCCGGGCGTCACAATTCTCCTCCACTACAAGAAATCTCGTCCCGAGATTTAAGAGGTGGAGTAAGGGGAAGGAATTGATTACGAAATTCTAACGGATCTTCTCGGTCTTGGTTGCTCTTCTCGAAGAGGTCGATCCATTATGTTGAGGTCTTCATTTCTCCGCTTCAGGTCATCATGATGAAGTCATCATCATTCCTTCGGGATTTCCATCGTACTTACGAAAGAATAAAGGGTGGGTATTCCGGGAGAACGGACCTCTACAATGTTTGCTTATCTAGCAGATAACATCAGGGAAGGTGGCGGAAAGTAACTCTCGAATTGAAACCTTAAACATTATCGAGAGCAAAGTGAGGAGGTATCATGAGAAGTTTCGAGCGGATAGACAATCGTTCGCTGCCTGAAACAGAGTGTGAAAGGGGTTCAGAGCAACGGGAATAAGTATTGTGTCCGATACCAGAATTGATCACTAGGAAGGTGGCTCGCAAATTACATACGAAACGAAGCGCAAGGGATAACTTCGAAACAGGGATGTACAGGAGAGTCAGGTTTCGATCCTGTGGAACTGTGGGTTATGGGCCCACCATGTGGGTTAAAAGTAGAAGGAGCGGTGACATCTTGCTCGGTCATGACAGCAAGGCATGTCAAAGGGTAGTCTGTCAATTATGTCGGCAACAACGTCGGTACCAACGGCGAGGGGCGAAGAGAACTATTTTCCTGCTCGTTGAACGAGGCGAACCAATAGGCAAGTTCTCGTCCATCGGTGGCTACCGGAATGTCATCAACAATAGTAACAGAGTCTTGCTGACAGAATTGTACACCGAGTTTACATAAGCAGGAGAATATTACTGCTTAGATCATATAGATCACAAGAAAGGTTAAACCAAACAATGGAAAGGAAAATATGATTTTCAGATTAAATAGAGCAATGGAAAGGAAAATGTGTTTAAACACATATTTCAGGGGTATATCCTTCCCAAGGACAAGCAGAGCATGATATCCATGATAGGATATAACATAGAAAACCCTTTAGGAGAGGGGAGAGAAATATCATGACATTACCCATACAACGGTGTTTGGATAATTGATAAAGAAAAGTTTAGCATTGTGGTTCAAATGTTCTTATTGAAAATCGGAGTGACATGGTCTTCAAGCAAAGATCGAACTTGGATACACAAAGGATTCATCAGGAACAGCATATAGAATAAGTCTTACGATTTCCTCATGGAAGAATGGTTAACCTTGCTAAATTGGAAACTGAAAACAATAGATCCTCCGGCCAAGTGTGCTATGCATGACATAACCTTACCGGGTCATATAAAGACCAACATTATAACTCTTGGAAATATGTTCCAACCATCACATCTGACTGAGATTCAGATCTGTTTGGTGTCACGATACCTTAGACTTAGGATGCCTGAGAAGAAAAGGTGCGGCACAATTTGACGAGATGACATGGAAGATTCTCGGGAGATGAACTATGGAAGCAAGTTCCGAACAAGGGTTCATCATTAAATCAAGGAGAGGTGAGGAGGTGACTGATTGACTCAGCGACAATCCATTGAGATTTCCAAAAGATGGATTTCCACAACTATGTGAACAGGGAGATAACATTAGCTAGATCGAATGACTTAATGATGTATGCTCGAGGAAAACATACACAGTTAAACATTGGTTGAAATGTGCACCCGAAATATGGGCTAGGTAGCACGATCAATGTTCGAATGATGATTCATTAAGCCATAGACATAGAATGAAACTATAGACCAATAACTTCAAAGCAATAGGGTTGCTAGAAGTTTAGAATTTACACATCATAGACCATTTGTCAGTATTTCGTTTAGAAACAACACGGGGACCAAGAAAGAATGGTGATGGTGAGAAGTATCACTGTACCAAGAATTCTTAAGAGGTGGAGTAATCCTCACGACATTCTTGACATAAAAGATGGTAATACTCCAAGGTAGAACATATCATAAGCTAGATAGCAGGGAAATCAAGATACAACACAAAATATGAACACGTTTGTGTTGGGGGAGGCAAGAATGTTGTCGATGATAACACAATTCATCGAGGGGCAAGGATGGTATTTCTCATCCTGAATTTCGACACACAACTTGGAAGAAGTCAAATTGTTGATAATGATCACGGCAAATTTGTCAAGAGGTTTTCAAGAAGATGTAATTGATCGACGATGACATCAAGTCAAAGGAATGATGAAAGCGAAAGGTTATTGGAACCACGGGTAGGACACAAACTCGAAATCAAGTTTGCTGTTCAAGGAGAAGTGATATGACGAGGAAGATCGACGCAAGATTAGCTCACTGTCGAAATTTGTGCGCTGGGAAGGTCCAGGTAGCACAGTTAAAATTGGCACGATAATGACATAGCCGAGCAGGCTAGGAATGACTTGAAGGATTATTAAACTCGTAAGCAACAAAAATTACTTAGAGTTATTGAATCGGAGTGCGGAATTGATTCACTTATCGGTGTCCTTGAGGGGTTCTAACAACTCAGAACCCGTTGGAAAAATGGAATCGGCAAGAATATTAGTTGATGAAGAACTCATAAGAAGTTAAGTAGTTCCTTGGCATTCTCGAGATACCAGAGGTAATACTCGACGATAGATCAAAGTAGAGGTTGGACTGGGGTATTGCTCTATAGAAGAAAAGTGCTTACACTTGCACGAGAAATGGTATTTAAAGGAGAACATGGTCGGAACCACGATTGCAAAAGGCCAGATCCCAGATATAAGATGAACTTATACCAAGGGAATATTAATTTAAGAGAAGATTTAATGATAAGATCTACATCGTTTCCATGGGCATGAACACAAAGTTCAAGGTCGACTCCCACTTCTCTAATGCATAACCTTTCATTCACTTCTCATTTTCGAAGAAGTTGTAATGTTGAAATTTTATCTAGCAAAATACCAGAGGAGTATGACTCGTGAAAACTTTCAAGGTCACACATATTAAGGAAGGCCTAGGTTCAACCCATCGGGGCATCGTGGAAACATATATCACTAACTTCAGGGGTAAATAACTCAAGCTCGATAGTAGAGCATGGGTGACAAAACGAGAGGATACAATTTACTGAAGGCATTGTGTTTCAAGGAAAGAACTTCTCGAGGTTTTTGTATACGAAAGACACTGTCGGATGATATTCCAACAAAGGATCCGACGGTCCATAGCAGAGCTGATGTGAGTATCGGCACACAACCAAAGGAAGAAACAATGTGAAGGCATTGGATTATAGAAGCAACTGACTAATTCAAAGCTCACATGTAAAGGAATTATAGTTTCCAAATCAAAGGATCAGAAGAAAATGCTCTGATTAAGGATGGATAACTTCAGTAAGCTTAGGGGTACAAACGACGACAATTTGATTGGTTGAGATCCAGCTCATGTTTAAAAAATGACGTCTGAGCCGGAAGGATGAATTCTAGGATATGATTGAGGATTGCAAGCATTCGCAACATATTGAATCAATGGACTCAAAATGATATTTGACAAAGGATGCCAATAAGATTACCAGACTTATGGGATTAACCATAATGCAAGCAAGCAAGAATTTCAAGAGCAAGACGATGCTCAGGATTTTTGGAAGATCGAATGGTATTTCGAAAACTTTTGTGAAACACATGAACAACTGGGAAAGAGCGGATACTCGATAAGCGCAAGGAATTATCCGTAAGGGTATTCATGAGGCAAGAACTGTATAGTAGTAAGCTCAAAGGATTCTTGGAACAACGGAGAGCGGTTCGGGGCATCTTGTATTAACAAGATCAACTTGGAATAAAATTAAAAACGACGGGTGTAAGTATTTATCCATAGGGATAGATCAGTGGTAGGGAATTGCAAAAGCAATGAGCACAAAGTCTCGAGAACATCGGAGAGTATCTTCAAAATCCTTCGGTGCACCAAGCAATCATCTGGAGTGAGGGGCTCTCCGGGAGGAAGTAGTTACGAGAACCTAGAGTCAGAGTTAGTAAAATCATTTCACCCGAATAGAAGAGAGGTCAGAGTCCCAGAGTATAGGTCGAGGAATAAAAGTTCTAATACCACCCAATGGCGACGTGGGCCCGTAAGCCACACAGCCATGTTAGTAAAAGTTTTTTTTAATGACTAGACTCGACTTCGGCCAAGGAGTTGGAAAGGGGATTCCTACACGCAGTTGGCTCTGATACCAACTTGTGACACCCCCAATTCAATCGTACACTAATCATGCATGCAAACATGTACGATCAAGATCAGGGACTCACGGGAAGATATCACAACACAACTCTAAAACATAAATAAGTCATACAAGCATCATAATACAAGCCAGAGGCCTTGAGGGCTCGAATACAAGTGCTCGATCATAGACAAGTCAGCAGAAGCAACAATATCTGAGTACAGACATAAGTTAAACAAGTTTGCCTTAAGAAGGCTAGCACAAACGGGGATACAGATCGAAAGAGGCGCATGCCTCCTGCCTGGGATCCTCCTAACTACTCCTGGTCGTCGTCAGCGGGCTGCACGTAGTAGTAGGCACCTCCGGTGTAGTAGGAGTCGTCGTTGACGGTGGCGTCTGGCTCCTGGGCTCCAGCATCTGGTTGCGACAACCAGGTAGAAAGGAAAGGGGGAAAAGAGGGAGAAAAGCAACCGTGAGTACTCATCCAAAGTACTCGCAAGCAAGGAGCTACACTACATATGCATGGATATATGTGTAAAGGGCCATATCGGTGGACTGAACTGTAGAATGTCAGAATAAGGGGGGATAGCTAGTCCTGTCGAAGACTACGCTTCTGGCAGCCTCCATCTTGCAGCATGTAGAAGAGAGTAGATTGAAGTCCTCCAAGTAGCATCGCATAGCATAATCCTACCTGGCGATCCCCTCCTCGTCGCCCTGTTAGAGAGCGATCACCGGGTTATATCTAGCACTTGGAAGGGTGTGTTTTATTAAGTATCCAGTTCTAGTTGTCATAAGGTCAAGGTACAACTCCGGGTCGTCCTTTTCCCGAGGGACACAGCTATTCGAATAGACAAACTTCCCTGCAGGGGTGCACCACATAACCCAACATGCTTGATCCCATTTGGCCGGACACACTTTCTTGGGTCATGCCCGGCCTCGAAAGATCAACACGTCGCAGCCCCACCTAGGCACAACAGAGATGTCAGCACGCCGGTCTAAATCCTATGGCGCAGGGGCCTGGGCCCATCGCCCATTGCACACCTGCACGTTGCGAGGGCGGCCGGAAGCAGACCTAGCCTAGCAAGCGTTCCAGTCCAATCCGGCGCGCGCCGCTCCGTCGCTGATGTCACGAAGGCTTCGGCTGATACCACGACGTCGAGTGCCCATAACTATTCCCGCGTAGTTGGTTAGTGCGTATAGACCAAATGGCCAGACTCAGATCAAATACCAAGATCTCGTTAAGCGTGTTAAGTATCCGCGAACGCCGACCAGGGCCAGACCCACCTCTCTCCTAGGTGGTCTCAACCGCCCTGTCACTCCGCCACAAAGTAACAGTCGGGGGCCGTCAGGAACCCAGGCCCACCTCTACCGGGATGGAGCCACCTGTCCTTTCAGCCCCCTCATCAGAATCACTTGCGGGTACTCAACGAGCTGACCCGACTTTAGTCACCACATGTGTCATGTATATAAAGTATATAGTATATACCCGTGATCACCTCCCGAAGTGATCACGGCCCGATAGTATAGCATGGCAGACGGACAAGAGTGTAGGGCCACTGATGGAACACTAGCATCCTATACTAAGCAGTAGGATAGCAGGTAAGGGTAACAACTGTAGCAACAATGATAGGCTATGCATCAGAATAGGATTAACCGAAAGCAGTAACATGCTACACTACTCTAATGCAAGCAGTATAGAGAAGAACAAGCGATATCTGGTGATCAAGGGGGGGCTTGACTAGTTGCTCTGGCAAGTAGGGGTCGTCAACAGCGTAGTCGGTCGGGGCACCAGCAGCGGCGTCGGTCTCATAGTCTACCGGAGAGTAGAGGGGGAAGAAACAATGAATACAATGCAAACAGATGCATAACGATGCATGACAAAGCAAACAACGGTGTTAGGTGTGCCCTATAGCGGTAAGAGGTGATATCGGCGAAGAGGGGAAACATCCGGGAAAGTATTCCCGGTGTTTCGCGTTTTCGGACAGATGAACCGCAGGGGGAAAGTTGCGTGTTCGATATGCTAGGGGTGTGTGGCGGACGAACGGGCTGCGTATCCGGATTCGTCTTGTCGTTCTGAGCAACTTTCATATACAAAACATTTTCATCCAAGTTACTGTTTATTTTATATTAATTTCCAAAGTTTTATTCATTTTCTAAATTTAAATTAATTTGAATTTAAACAGTGTAATATCCTTTTATACCTAGCAACAGCTAGCTACTGAGTATGACAGGTGGGGGCCAGAGGCTGAGTCAGCATGCACAGTCAGCAAGTCAAAGGTCAACGTTGACCAGTCAAACAGGGGGTGGGACCCAGGTGTCATAGGATGTTTTATTAACAGTAGTTTTAATTAGTTAGTTTATCAAAAGGGGCCCACTAGTCAGTGGGATATTAGGTAGGGGTTAGGTTAGTGCCTAATTAACAGGGTCGGGCCCACCCGCTGGTTTTAACCAGTGCGCCGGCGGTGACGTACAAAGGCGACGGGGCCTCGCCGGACTCGCGGCTCCGGCGACCATTTGGTCAGCCGAGAGCGGTTACGGGGAGAGGGCGACGGCGCGAGTCGAGGAGAGGGGTCAGTAGGTGCGGGGGGGATGGTGGCCGGAGCGATGGCTACGACGACTGACGAGCGGCGGTGGCGACGGAGCTGCGTCGGGGACCCGGTACAGGCGACCCCAGGACGCGTGGATGGGCTCTCTGGAACGTCCGCATCGCGGCGCGTCCAGCGGTAGTGGTGGCGTGGCCGGAGATGTCCGGCAGCGACGGCGGCGAGGTCCGTGGCGTAGGAGGCTGCAGTAGGGCGGGCCAGGCCGACGCAGGTGTGCGAGGGTGCAGTCGGACGCGGCGGCCGGGCTGCAGCGGCACGGGGCATCGCGTGGAGGCAGGGCTAGCAAGGAGGCGCGGAGGAGAGGGCGGTAGTGAGCAGAGGCGGACGGCGGGGCGTGCGGCGTGGTCTTCGCGGGGGTAAGGCAGCGGAGAGGGGAAGAGGAGGCCGAGGGCCTCACCGCGAGCTGTAGGGGAATGGCAGCGGTTGTCGGGGAGGAAGACGGGGACGACGTGCGATGAGGCGGCGCCGGTGCGGGTGAGGCCGGGGAAGCGATCCGGCGAAGTCCGGCGGCGTCGTGGCGGTTCGGGGTCGGTTACCCTCGATCCAAATCGGGGGGAGAGGGAGGAGTGGTTAGGGTTTTTCCCCTAGTGGGGTGGATAAGGGGGAGGGTGTGGGGGTGCGGCTGGGCCGGCCTGGCGGCCCGATGACCTGCGGGGCCGTGGCCCAGTGGGGGGAAGGGGGTTTCCTTTTCTTCATCTTTTTGTTTGTTCTGCCTTTTTTTATTATTCTATTTCTTTTCTGTTTTCTTTTATTTTTGTTTTATAAAATTTAAAAGCGACAACTAATTTGGTGTTATTAAATAGGTCACAGCCCCAAATACTTTGGCACTTTAAATAAAGTATTTTGCATTTGCTTATTACTTTAAAAGCACTTTAGATAATTGTTTTATCGTTGTTTTAGTTTATTTAGTGCATTTAAGTATTTTATTAAAAGATGATTTCTTCACCAACATTTATTATGGATTATTTGACACATTAGGAACAATTTAGTTCTGACTTTTGAAAACTTTAATTGTTTTGACTTTGATTCAAACTTGAATTTGGATCGGTTCTAAACTAACGCGAGATTATCAACAGTAATCGAGGTGACATGGCATCATTACCAGAGGGTTACTGTAGCTTGATTACCCGGGCGTCACAACAAGTCTCTTTCAAGATCGGAGCTTACGAAGACACTTTGGAGTGTGATGTCATTCCGATGACCGTTTGCCACCTCCTTCTTGGACGACCATGGCAATTTGCCCGAGGTGTCATCCACAATGGTCGCACAAACCAATATAGCTTCAAGATGAAAGGGAAGGAGTTTGTGCTACGACCTATGTCTCCAAGCCAAGTGATCGCTGACAAGCAAGCCACCCATCGTGGAGAGAGAGAGAGAGTAGTGAGAGAGCGAACTACCAAAAAGAGAGTGAGCGCCACAAGCCAAAATTGAGTGCCTCCACGATGAGCGATAAGAAAAACTTAGTTCTATTTGCCACCAAACGTGAGATGAGAGAAGTGTGTGAGAACTCATCAAGTGTCCTACACTATGTCCTATTGTGCAAGGACGAGGCACCAAAAGCTAACACCTCTCACAATCTTCCTCTAGTGTTATCTTCTTTATTGCAGGAATTCCAAGATGTTTTCCCCGACGAGCTACCTCTGGGTCTACCTCCACTACGAGGCATTGAACACCGAATCGACCTCATCCCCGGAGCACCTCTACCTAACAAGGCCCCATACCGCGTCAACCCCGAAGAAACCAAAGAAATACAAAGGCAAGTAAAGCATCTCATAGACCATGGACATGTGCGTGAAAGTTTGAGTCCTTGTGCCGTACCGGTCATTCTTGTGCCAAAAAGAGACGGTAGCTTTCGCATGTGTTCCGATTGTAGACCTATCAATGCTATCACCGTTCGATATAGGTACCCCATTCCACGCCTTGACGATATGCTAGATGAACTTAGCGGTGCCACTATCTTTTCCAAAATTGATCTTAAAAGTGGTTACTATCAAATACGCATACAAGAGGGTGATGAATGGAAAACCGCTTTCAAAACAAAGTTTGGTTTGTATGAGTGGTTAGTCATGCCTATGGGTTTATCGGAAGCACCCGGTACTTTCATGCGTCTTATGCATTATGTGTTTCGCCCTTACATTGGTGAATTTGTTGTTGTCTACTTTGACGATATCCTTGTGTTTAGCAAATCTCTCAAAGAGCATGTCACCCACCTTCGAACCATGCTACAAACTCTTCGAAAAGAGCAACTTTATGCTAATATGGAAAAATGCCTCTTTGGTGTTGACAAGCTTGTTTTCTTGGGTTTTGTAGTATCTTCTAAGGGTGTTCATGTTGATGAATATAAGATCAATGCTATAAAACCTTGGTCCCAACCAACCAATTTGCAACAAGTGCGTAGTTTTCTTGGTTTAGCCGGTTTCTACTGTAGATTTGTGAAGGATTTTAGCACCATTGCTTCACCTTTACATGCCTTGAGTAAGAAAATGCACCGTTTGTTTGGGGATCATCCCAAGACACCGCATTCAATGAGCTTAAGAATTTGCTTACTCATGCTCCCGTGCTTGCATTACCCAACTTTGACAAACCTTTTGAAATTCATTGTGATGCTAGTGGTAATGGCATAGGAGGTGTGTTAACACAAGAGAAGCGCCCAATTGCTTATTTTAGTGAGAAACTTTCCGGAGTACAACTCAATTATCCCATCTATGACAAAGAGCTATATGCTTTAGTGCGAGTTTTGCGTGAATGGGAACATTACCTCCGCCCTCATGAATTCATCATCCATACCGATCATGAAACGCTTAAATGCCTTAAGGGCCAAACTAAGTTGAACAAGCGTCATGCTAAATGGAGTGAATTTATTCAGTCTTTTCCTTATGTCATCAAGTATATTAAAGGTAAGGAAAATATTGTGGCGGATGCGCTTTCCCGTATATGCATGCTTGTTACTCAACTTGAATTGAATGTCATTGGCTTTGAGAATATAAAAGACTTGTATGAACATGACCCTATTTTTGCTATTCCTTATGCCAAGTGTTTGACGCATACTTCATGGGATCGATATTACCTCAAGGATGGTTATCTTATGAGAGCTAACAAACTTTGCATACCCGAGTCTTCTCTTCGTTTGTTGCTTTTGCAAGAATCTCATGGAGGAGGACTAATGGGACATTTTGGACGCGACAAGACACTTGCTACGCTCTCCAAGAACTATTGGCCAAAGATGTTTTGCGACGTCAACCGCTTCACCAACCGATGCTCTACATGTCGCAAAGCTAAGTCTAAAGCTCAATCTCATGGCCTTTACATGCCATTCCCAGTTCCATATCAACCATGGGAAGATATTAGCATGGATTTCGTACTTGGTTTGCCTAGAACTAGAAATGGAAAGGATTCCGTGTTTGTTGTTGTCGACCGATTCTCTAAAATGGCACATTTCATTCCTTGCAACAAGATAGACGATGCTTCACATGTTGCCAATCTCTTTTGTAGGGAAATCTTGCGACTTCATGGAGTGCCAAAGACGATTGTCTTGGACCACGACGTCAAGTTCTTGAGTTACTTTTGGAAGACTTTATGCGCCAAACTCGGAATCAAGCTCCTATTCTCCACGGCATACCATCCACAAACCGACGGCCAAACGGAAGTGACGAACCGAACACTCTCCACTCTACTACGCGTCTTGATCAAGAAGAACATCAAGGAGTGGGAGGAATGCTTACCCATCACCGAGTACTCCTACAACCATGCAAGACATTCGACTACCGGCAAGTCCCCTTTCGAGGTCGTCTACGGCTTCAACCCGTTGTCCCCATTGGACATTCTTCCTCTACCACTACAAGAGCGCATCAACATGGACGCGAGTGCCCGAATCGACTACCTCAAGAAGATGCATGAAGATACAAGGCACACCATCGAGCGCCAAGTACAACGACTCGCGACCAAGCTCAACATCAACAAGCAACCCATGATATTCAACATTGGAGACTTGGTGTGGCTACACCTTCGCAAGGACCGCTTCCCCAACGAACGCAAGTCCAAACTTCTCCCACGAGCCAATGGACCCTTCAAGGTGCTAGCACGCTACAACAACAACGCTTACAAGGTCGACCTCCCGCGCGACAAGTACAACGTGAGCGACGTCTTCAACATCAAGGATCTTTCACCGTACCATGGTGATGAGGATTTCGATCTGAGGTCGGATCTTTCCCAAGGGTGGGGAGATGATGCGGAGCATCCCAAGGTCATCCCCATGGACCAACCTACGTCTCCCACAACACCACTTGGACCCATGACAAGAGCCCGAACAAAGGCTATCGAAGATAAGGTGAACTCGCTCCTTTCCGAACTACCACCTTCTAGGCATGAGACATGGCTACTACCTCAAGCGGAGACACTATGTGTGATCAGGTACTTGGAGGAAAGCCATGGAACAACTACACTCAACGAACAAGTTGGCGAGGACACCAACCGCGAAGGACAAGAAGAAGAGCTACCGAAGAAAACTCCAGCCACCGGACGACCGGTCTGGACCGGACGTCCAGAGCCTGAAGCCAAACCGGCCCAAGTCCCAGGCTACAGGGAGCGGACGTCCGGCCCAGACCGGATGACCGGCCACACCCTCCAGCGGGCGGACGACCGAAGTCACCGGACGTCCGGCACCGCCCCCACAGAACAAAATTAGCGGAAGTATGAAGACACCGGACGTCCGGCACCGCCATCACAGAACAGAATCAGCGGAAGACCGACAACTACCGGACGTCCGGCCGTTCCTGAGCCACCGAACGACCGGCCCCCAGCGGACGTCTGCTGCCTGTGTGCCCGCGACCTCGGGCTGATGCCCTTGTACCCCTTCACTTCGACCCCCATTTGTACTACGACTATAAATAAATCTCTCCCACCTCCTAGTTAGGGTTAGCAAAGGATTAGCTCATGTTTGTGTGAGAGCTTTGCTCATCCACTTGGTTACCTTCTCCTCAGAGATCGCGCCTCCGCCGGAGAAGATCCTTCCAAGCGGATTCAAGACCCCCTCTTGGGTGGCCCCATCAAGACCTCCTCACGGAGAAGAACCGGTTACCCTTTGTATCGTCCATTGTTGACTTTGGATCGTGTATTCCCCTTTGTGTTTCGAGGATCTATCATATATGTGACTATATCTTGTTGGTTTAGTGATCTCTCTCGTGTTTTCTTCCGTTTTCCCCTCGTGTTCCTCGTGTTCTTCATCGGGATTCGCTCCTTTCATGAAAGATAGGCCGTATAGGGTTCCACCCTACATCAGGACTCTTCTGGCCCACCTCCGGTACTCCGTGGGCTTCTTCTGGTCCAAAAATGATCTCCGTCAAATTTCAGCTCAATTGGACTCCGTTTGGTTTTACTTTTCTGCAAGACTCAAAAACAAGGAAAAAATAGAAACTGGCACTGGGCTTTAGGTTAATAGGTTAGTCCCAAAAATCATATAAAATAGCATATAAATGCATATAAAACATCCTAGATGGATAATATAATAGCATGGAACAATAAAAAATTATAGATACGTTGGAGACGTATCTGACAACATCATCAAATTGCACGGCATCCCTTCCTCCATCGTGTGAGATCGCGACAAGGTGTTCACCAGTGTGCTTTGGCGCGAGCTGTTCGCCGGCGCCGGCACCAAGCTCCTCTATTCCACGGCGTACCACCCGCAGACTGACGGACAGAGCGAGCGCGTGAATCAATGCATGGAGATGTACCTGCGCTGCACTGTCCACGTCACGCCACGCCAATGGCGTCGCTGGCTGCCCTCCACTACGTTTTGGTACAACTCCTCCTTCCTTTCCTCATTGGGTTGCTCTCCGTTCAAGGCGTTGTATGGGGTGGAAGCAAACGAGGGAAGCATGGCCACTTGGCCGGCAACACAAGAAACTTTGTCGGATGGTGAACAGTGGGACTGGGCAGTGCATAAGGAGAATTTGCAAACACAGTTGGCCTGGGCACAGACTAAATACAAGAAGTTTGCAGACCGGAATCGCATCGAGCGCATCTTTCAGGTTGGTGAACAGGTTCTTCTGAAACTCCAACCTTACGTGCAGAAATCTGTGGCCAGCCGCCCGTGCGCCAAGTTGGCATTCAAGTTCTTCGGACCCTTCTCGATCATTGATACGTCTTCAACGTATCTATAATTTTTGATTGTTCCATGCTATTATATTATCTGTTTGGATGTTTATGGGCTTTATTATGCACTTTTATATTATTTTTGGGACTAACCTATTGACCCAGAGCCCAGTGCCAGTTCCTGTTTTTTTCCCTTGTTTCAGTGTTTTGAAGAAAAGGAATATCAAACGGAGTCAAAACGGAATGAAACCTTCTGGAGAAGTTATTTTTGGAAGGAAAGCAACCCGGGAGACTTGGAGTCCACGTCAAGAAAGCAACGAGGAAGGCACGAGGCAGGGGGCGCGCCCACCCCCCTGGGCGCGCCCTCCACCCTCGTGGCTCCCCTGACGTACTTCTTCCGCCTATATATATCCATATACCCTAAAACGATCGGGGAACAGAAGAGATCGGGAGTTCCGCCGCCGCAAGCCTCTGTAGCCACCAAAAACCAATCGGGACCCTGTTCCGGCACCCTGCCGGAGGGGGGATCCCTCACCGGTGGCCATTTTCATCATCCCGGCGCTCTCCATGACGAGGAGGGAGTAGTTCACCCTCGGGGCTGAGGGTATGTACCAGTAGCTATGTGTTTGATCTCTCTCTCTCTCGTGTTCTTGAGATGGTACGATCTTGATGTACCGCGAGCTTTGCTATTATAGTTGGATCTTATGATGTTTCTCCCCCTCTACTGTCTTGTAATGGATTGAGTTTCCCCTTTGAAGTTATCTTATCGGATTGAGTCTTTAAGGATTTGAGAACACTTGATGTATGTCTTGCATGGGATAACCGTGGTGACAATGGGTTATTCTATTGATTCACTTGATGTATATTTTGGTGATCAACTTGCGGGTTTCGTGACCTTGGGAATCTATGCATAGGGGTTGGCACACGTTTTCGTCTTGACTCTCCGGTAGAAACTTTGGGGCACTCTTTGAGGTTCTATGTGTTGCTTGAATAGATGAATCTGAGATTGTGTGATGCATATCGTATAATCATACCCACGGATACTTGAGGTGACATTGGAGTATCTAGGTGACATTAGGGTTTTGGTTGATTTGTGTCTTAAGGTGTTATTCTAGTACGAACTCTAGGGCTGTTTGTGACACTTATAGGAATAGCCCAACGGATTGATTGGAAAGAATAACTTTGAGGTGGTTTCGTACCCTATCATAATCTCTTCGTTTGTTCTCCGCTATTAGTGACTTTGGAGTGACTCTTTGTTGCATGTTGAGGGATAGCTATGTGATCCAATTATGTTATTATTGTTGAGAGAACTTGCACTAGTGAAAGTATGAACCCTAGGCCTTGTTTCAACGCATTGTAATACCGTTTGTGCTCACTTTTATCATTAGTTACCTTGCTGTTTTTATATTTTCAGATTACAAAAACCTATATCTACTATCCATATTGCACTTGTATCACCATCTCTTCGCCGAACTAGTGCACCTATACAATTTACCATTGTATTGGGTGTGTTGGGGACACAAGAGACTCTTTGTTATTTGGTTGCAGGGTTGTTTGAGAGAGACCATCTTCATCCTACGCCTCCCACGGATTGATAAACCTTAGGTCATCCACTTGAGGGAAATTTGCTACTATCCTACAAACCTCTGCACTTGGAGGCCCAACAACGTCTACAAGAAGAAGGTTGCGTAGTAGACATCAATCATCGCCAAGATCGGTCCCTCGGCGTACAAGCTGGATTTGCCGTCAGACAGTCGCATCCATCCCGTGTTTCATGTTTCCCAACTGAAGCCCTTCACACCCAATTATACACCGGTGTTCTCTGAACTGCCTGCAACTACCGACTTGTCGGCAGTGGATTCCCAGCCTGTTGAGATACTGGACCGGAGAATGATGAAGAAAGGTGACGCGCCGGTGGTTCAAGTTCAAGTGGCATGGAACACAACCCCTCCATCAACAACCTGAGAAGACTACGAAGTTCTTCGACGGCGCTATCCGCTGGCAACAATCTAGGACGACAACAACTTCGACGAAGGAGCCATTTCTCAAGACGGGGAGAATGTCACAGTGGTAGTACACACCACCGTGTGACTGCCAGTTGGCATGGCCAAGTGTGAGCGTGCGTGGGGTTCCACCTGTAAGCGTGTAAGAGGCCAGGAGGCCGTGGCGTAGCGTGTGTACTTAAACCCTGGAGAAGGGGATGTATCGATATGCTGGTTGAAAAGTAATCTGATTCCCTCACTTACTCTCCCTCCGCTCATCCCCTTCTCCAAGTCTCTCCTCCTTCCCCCTCCCGATCCGATCCATAGCCTACTCTGGTCGCCCCCAAACCAGATCGGGGCGTTACACGAACAAATCACGAAAACAAGAGCAACGCGAAACCTCGCATGAGAAACGGAAGGACAGTGGCGGCGGGGACAGACAAGAGGTAGAATTGCCGTGATTACTTTGCACTAGTATTGCCCAGTTTATATACAACACGTACAACTTCAGTTACAGGTCATGGATGGTAGATAATTAAGAATAAGGACTCTAGGCCTTCTACATTCTAGCACTAAATTATAATGCTCATAATAGACAGCACTAACTCATTCCACAAGACGTTACTTAACATTCCCCCGCAATCTTAGCATGTGCTAAGGTTCAGATTGGAACATAATCGAGTAAGCATGGCCTTAGTGAGAGACTTGGTGAATGCATCAGCTACTTGATCTGCTGAAGAAATAAATTTGACCTCCAAAGCACCCATGGCTACCTTCTCTCTCACAAAATGAAAATCAACCTCGATGTGTTTCGTGCGGGCATGAAACACCGGGTTCGCCGTGAGATATGTTGCGCCGAGGTTGTCACACCACAAGACGGGTGCACGAGGCTGAGGAACACGTAGTTCCTTCAATAATGGTTGTATCCAAGTTGCTTCAGCAGTACCGTTTGCCAAAGCTTTGTACTCCGCTCCTGTCGATGATCTCGACACGGTCGGCTGCTTGCGTGCACTCCATGAAATAAGATTCGGACCAAAGAAAATTGCGAACCTGCCAGTAGAACGCCTATCATCGCCACAACCAGCCCAATCTGCATCCGTGAACACACTCAATAGAGTTGAAGGCGAGCGCCGAATATTTAGGCCGGTGGACACCGTGCCTTTTACAAACCGAAGAACTCTCTTCACTGCTTCCCAATGAATATCAGTGGGACAGAACAAGTACTGGCACACCTTATTAACGGCGAAAGAGAGATCAGGCCGTGTTAAGGTTAAGTATTGGAGAGCTCCAACCGTGCTTTTGTAGCGAAAAGCTTCATCTTCGGACAGCCCATGACCAGATTCCCGACTAAGCTTCTCATGAGTGCACATCGGTGTTGAGACAGGTTTGCAATTCGCCATGTCTGTATGCTGTAAAAGATCAAGAGCATACTTCTTCTGTGTAAGAGTGATTCCCCCGAATTGCGAAGCACCTCAATGCCGAGAAAATAATTAAGCGAGCCAAGATCTTTCACAGGAAATGTGGTGGAGAGCTGTTGAAGAAGGCGTGTCATGGCCGATGATGAAGAACTCACAATGACTATGTCATCAACATAAACCAGCATGTATATGGTGACACCGCCGCGTGCAAAAATGAACAAAGATGTGTCTGCTGCTGAAGGATGGAAACCCAGCTGCTGAAGATGTTCACTGAGTCGGGCGTACCAGGCACGAGGGGACTGTTTCAGGCCATATAAAGCTTTATGCAACTTGCACACATAATTTGGACGTGAGGGATCCTGGAAGCCAGGTGGCTGCTGCATATAAGCTTCTTCAGTGAGAATACCATGGAGGAATGCATTGCTAATGTCAACCTGACGAAGCTGCCATCCACGGGAAACTACAAGAGAGAGCACAAGTCGCACTGTTGCAGGCTTAACTACGGGTGAGAAGGTGTCGGAGTAGTCAATTTCGTACTGCTGTGTGAAGCCGCGTGCGACTAGACGAGCTTTGAACTTGTCGAGAGAACCATCAGACTTGTGCTTCACCTTGAAAACCCATTTGCATCAAATAACATTTTTTCCGGGAGGCCGTGGAACCAAAGTCCATGTCTTGTTCTGCTGAAGAGCAGAGAACTCGGCCTCCATGGCGGGGCGCCATTGTTCATCCTGGAGTGTGTCGCGGTACGTGCGTGGCTCGGCATGGAAGGCCCGACGCCGAGGATCATAGTGCACGGTGCCATCCGTGGGCACCAGCGTCTTCACGATGTTCTTACGGAGACGCGTCACCATCGGATGTGAAGCGCCTGTGGCAGGAGCAGCAGGCGGACGCTGGTCGAGAGTTGGAGCAGCAGGAGGCTCCTGTTCGCTCGGAGAAGCCAAGGACGCCGCGCCAGGAGAGACTGGGCCGGGCGAAATGCTAGACTCCGCTGTAGACGAGGCTGGAGTTTGCGACCCGCTTGGAATGACGGGGGACGTCGAAGCCGGCCCGTCTGCATGGTGATGATGTGGTGTGCATGGTGACGTAGAGCCAGAGGATGCCGAGTCGCTGGAATCTGCATGCACATCAAAAGGACTTGACGACGCATTAGTAAGCAAGGTTAAATCATATCTCTGCATGCGATCATCCACTACGGCCGGCCCGGCTACAGGAAAAACTGAAGGAGGTGTAGGAAGAATGGGTGTGGTGGTGGGAGTAGTGGAAGATGCAGCTGCAAATGGAAAAATTTGTTCATCAAATACAACGTCGTGAGAGATGTATATACGACCAGTTGATCGATCAAGGCACTTGTAGTCTTTGTGCATAGAGCTATAGCCCAAGAATACACACTGTCGGGAACGAAAATCGAGTTTACGATTATTATACACGGGCGGAGGTTCGGCCAACATGCACATCCAAAGGCACGGAGAAAAGTATAATCTAGTTTCTCGTTAAGAAGACACGTGAGTGGCGTGGTGTTTTGAAGAACACGAGTTGGCACGCGATTAATTAAATAGCAAGCAGTCATGAAGGCTTCATCCCAAGAACGGACCGGGAGAGAGGAATGAGCGAGAAGTGCGATGCCGGTTTCAACGGTATGGCGATGCTTGCGTTCAGCGATGCCATTTTGCTGTGAGGTGTGTGGGCAGGATACACGATGAGTAATGCCTTCCCACCGAAAATATCTAGATAGGCGATGGTACTCCCCACCCCAATCGGACTGGACAATTTTGATTCTAGTATTAAGCAAGCATTCAACATGTTTTTGGAAAGTGTAAAATGCTTGCTCAACATCAGATTTTCGTTTGAGAAGGTAAATCCATGTGAAACGACTAAAGTCATCCTAAACACTCACATAATATTTGAAGCCTCCAACCGAGATAATAGCAGGGCCCCAAACATCAGAATGAATAATTTCAAGCGGAGCATGAGTAACATGACTCGAATCTCGAAAAGGTAATTGATGGACCTTAGCTCGTTGGCATGCATCACAAACATTAGACTCGATCGAAGGTGCACAAGCAAATTTATTTGATCTAAGAACTGACTCAATGACACTTTTGGATGGGTGGCCTAATCTTCGATGCCAAAGATCCGAGGAGAGCTTGACACCGGAGAAGGCGCGACGACCAGACACAATAGGTGGGGACTTGAAGCTTGGCACCGGATTGTTACGGCGCCCCCACCTGGCAGGGAGACAGCCGGCGCATCCAAAGGCAACGAGGACGCGGAAGCGAAAGTGTGACCGCCTGGCATGTGGGCCAGGCCGTGAGCGTGTGTGTGTGGGTGAGGCCTGCGCGCCGTGGGGTTAAGTACCGAGCAGCCACCAGAGGGTGGGCATCGAATATTCTACGGAACAAACCGGACCGAAGAGAGAAGCTGTTCTGCTCCTCTCGGCGATTCCCAGATCCCCTTCCCTGCTTCTCCAAATCCCTCTCCTCTCCACGAACCCTAGATCGAGGCCCATAACAAGTGGTATCAGAGGTCAGACGACCTGGATCCGCTCTACCAAAAGCCCAGGTACCACACCAAAGCGGCCAAGCAAGCGGCGGCGATGGAGAAACAGATCGCGGCGCTCACCAAGGCGGTCAGTGATGGGCGCACGGCCAACGACGCCAGGCTCGACGCGATCCAGCAGTCGCTCAAGATGTGGCGACCCGCGGTGACCAATCTCCAACAGCAGCTGGACGAGCTGCGCACGCAGGTCGGGCGGATCGCGATCCACCCAGCGCTTGCGTCGCCTCCGGCGACCCAGGAGGACGCGGTGGTGCGACCGGCCGCGACCCAGCATGTCGACGACCCGGGGCACCACGGGCCAAGTGGCCATGGCGAGGTCATCGATTCCGGGGGTACGGCTCACGGGGTGGTCACCACCCTGGCGCCGCCTCCGGGCAAGGGTGCGTTCTCCGATCTCATCCTTACCCCCCCCCTTCCCCAGTCAATCAACCGGTAGGACACGAGGATAGCCACCACCACCACCCAGGCCAGTGCAGCCGGCTATCCCCGCGGCTGCGGATGACCGTCGGGCGCTCTAGGCAGCACGCGCAGGCGATCGACGCCAGGAGCCAGCGCGTGGCGACGATCGCGTCGCAGCACTCCGCAACTATCGACGGGCGCGAGGGCTCTGCTTCAAATGCGGAGAGCGTTGGGGCCAAGGCCACCAATGCGCAGCTACGGTCCAACTCCACGTCGTGGAAGAGCTGTTGGAACTTCTTCAAGCAGAAGTTCAAGATCGACAAGAGCAAGACGCTGATTCTGAGGATGAGCAGCTCATGTCCATTTTGAAGATGGCAACAACGGGTGAAACAACCCCTCGCACAGTCAGATTGTTGGGACGCATTGAGGGTCGGGAAGTGTTGATACTGGTGGACTCCGGCAGTTCGCACAGTTTCATCAGCGAGCCGGTAGCAGCAGCGATGCAAGAGAAGGTGCAGCCAATGAGGCCAGTTTCAGTGAAAATTGCCAATGGAGGAGTGCTGTGCTGCTCTAGAATCATTCCAGCGTGTCGTTGGGACACACAGGGGCACACATTCTCTACTGATGTGTGTGTTCTGTCATTGGGGTGCTGCGATATGGTCGTGGGGATGGATTGGCTGGAGCAGTGCGGTCCTATGCTGGTGGACTGGACAGCAAAGCAACTTCAGTTTCAGAAAGAGGGCCAAGCAGTGGTTCTCTAGGGTTTACAGGCGAAGACCCAGCAAATTGAACCAGCCACCATGGATCAACTGTTGTATATGGAACAGTCCAACTCGATCGCACACGTGGTCGCCATCTGCATCACAGAAAAACAGAGTGAGGAGGAGCCAGTTCCCGCAGTTATCCAACATATCTTGGACAGTTTTCAGGTTGTTTTTGAGGAGCCTACAGGGCTGCCGGAGCATCGTGAATGGGATCACGCCATTCCATTGACAGAAGGGGCCAACCCGGTTAACATCAGAGCTTACCGATATACCCCAGAGCAGAAGAACGAGATCGAAACACAGGTCAGGGAAATGCTTTGAGCGGGACTTATAACTCCCAGCACCAGTCCTTTTTCATCCCCAGTGCTGCTGGTCAAAAAGAAAGATCAAACATGGAGGTTTTGCGTCGACTTCAGGCACCTTAATGCAATCACTGTAAAGAAAGTCTACCCCATGCCCATTATCGATGAACTACTCGATGAGATTGCCGGCTCGTGCTGGTTCTCCAAGTTAGACCTGAGGGCCGGGTACCACCAGATATGACTTCTGCCAGAGGACGAACACAAGACGACATTCACCACTCACTTGGGCCACTTCGAGTTCAAAGTGATGCCTTATGGTCTCGCTTATGCACCAGCAACATTCATGGGGGGAATGCACGTGGTTCTCTCTCCGGTGCTTCGTAAAGGAGTGTTGGCGTCCATGGACGACATCCTTGTCCACACCAGCACTTTAGAAGTGCACTGTCAACTGTTGACGCAAGTTCTCCAGTTACTTGATAAATATGGGTTGAAGGCAAAGCTCCCCAAGTGCAGTTTTGCTCAACGCCGCATCAGTTACCTCGGGCATGTGATCAGCGAACAAGGAGTCTCTACCGATGACAGTAAGATTCTGACAGTTCAGCAATGGCCAGTGCCGCAGAACACCAAGGAGCTGCGTGGGTTCTTAGGACTCGCGGGATACTATCGCAAGTTCGTACGATTCTTCGGGATCATCAGCAAACCACTAATAGAACTTCTCAAGAAGAATACCATCTTTGCATGGACGCCAATGGCTCACGCGGCATTCCGCGCTCTCAAGCAAGCTCTGACAGCAGCTCCTATTCTCGCTCTGCCAGACTTCCAACAGCAGTTCGTTGTCGAGACGGACGCGAGCGCAACGGGAATTGGGGCCGTACTGATGCAAGCAAACCACCCAGTCGCGTACCTGAGCAAAGCTCTCGCTCCCAAAAACATGGGATTGTCTGCATACGAGAAAGAGTGCCTAGCGCTGTTGCTTGCTATCGACCATTGGCGACCGTATCTTCAGCACTCGGAGTTCATAGTACGCACTGATCAGAAGAGCCTGCTGCACCTAACAGATCAAAGGCTCAACACCCCTATTCAGCAGCGGGCATTTACCAAACTGGTGGGGCTCCAATTCATCATCCAATACAAAGCAGGCCTCACCAACAAAGCAGCCGATGCGCTGTCTCGCCGAGGGCATGCAGATGACGCAGAAGTGGCAGCACTGTCCATT
Source organism: Aegilops tauschii subsp. strangulata (assembly GCF_002575655.3). Classification (NCBI taxonomy): domain Eukaryota; kingdom Viridiplantae; phylum Streptophyta; class Magnoliopsida; order Poales; family Poaceae; genus Aegilops; species Aegilops tauschii. The sequence goes on along the minus strand of NC_053036.3, from coordinate 453,790,569 downwards.
TGCAAACCAACTTGGTTGGAAGCTGTCAAGAACAGTTATCTGAACGATGCGGGTGTGACAGCTAGAATGGAGAAGTTGGCCCTTGACCCCAACAGTGAACCGCAGTATACGATGAAGGACGGCATCTTACGATACAAAGGGCGTGTGTGGATTGGGAATGACGCCACGGTTCAGCAACACCTGATCAACTCTCTGCACTCAAGCGCGGTGGGCGGACACTCAGGGTTCCACGCCACATACAATCGCATCAAGCGGCTCTTCGCGTGGCACGGCATGAAGGCTCAGATCAAGCAAAGCGTCAGGACTTGCATGATCTGTCAACAGGTAAAAACTGAGAGGAAATCGCTTGCGGGACTCCTTCAACCGTTACCGATCCCAAAAAGACCATGGGCAGTGGTTTCTATGGACTTTATCGAGGGACTGCCACGTTCTGGTGGATATGACACAATCCTGGTGGTAGTCGACAAATTTTCAAGGTACGCCCATTTTCTGCCACTGACGCACCCATTCACAGCGTTGAAGGTTGCACAGAAGTTCATGAAGGAGATCTTTCGCTTGCACGGCTTACCTCTCGCAATCATCTCAGACCGTGACAAAATCTTCACCAGCAAAGTGTGGCAGGAGCTGTTCAAGCTTTGCCGAACAGAGTTGAGACTAGACTCAGCGTATCACCCGCAGACGGACGGGACGACAGAGCGAGTCAATCAGTGCCTCGAGGGATATCTCAGATGTGCAGTGCACTCGTGCCCCGCCAACTGGTCGAAGTGGTTGGCTCTTGCAGAATACTGGTACAACACCTCGTTTCACTCAGCCTTGGGCAGGACACCGTTCGAGGTCATCTACGGGCAGCTGCCGCGTGAGTTTGGAGTGGACCAAGTAGAGCAATGCTCGGTGCCCGACCTGGCGGCATGGTTGCGCGAGCGGGAAATCATGATCGAGCTTCTTCAACAACAGTTGAAACTTGCCCGGGACAGAATGAAACGACAAGCTGACAAGCATCGCACCGACAGAGCGTTTGAGGTTGGTGATGCAGTGCTGTTGAAGCTTCAACCGTTCATCCAGTCCTCGGTGGCACAGCGCCCCCACCAGAAGCTAGCGTTTCGCTATTTCGGGCCGTACCGCATCCTGGCTCGCATCGGCGCAATGGCGTACAAGCTGGACCTCCCGGCGTCCAGCAAAATTCACCCAGTTGTGCATGTATCGCAACTGAAGAAGGCCGAAGGCGCACAGGTGCAGGTGAACTCTGATCTTCCTCCTGACAATGCTACCTTGCAGGCGGAGCACATTCCAGCAAAAGCACTCGAACTCCGGATGATTCGGGTGGCCGGTACGCTCCAGCCACGTCTGCTGATCCAGTGGACCGGATTGCCAGAGTTCATGGCTACCTGGGAAGAACCAGTCAAGATGCAACAAAGGTTTCCAGCTACTCCGCCTTGGGGACAAGGCGAAACGCAGGAGGGGGAGGATGTTACGGCGCCCCCACCTGGCAGGGAGACAGCCGGCAAATCCAAAGGCAACGAGGACGCGGAAGCGAAAGTGTGACCGCCTGGCATGTGGGCCAGGCCGTGAGCGTGTGTGTGTGGGTGAGGCCTGCGCGTCGTGGGGTTAAGTAGCGAGCAGCCACCAGAGGGTGGGCATCGAATATTCTACGGAACAAACCAGACCGAAGAGAGAAGCTGTTCTTCTCCTCTCGGCGATTCCCAGATCCCCTTCCCTGCTTCTCCAAATCCCTCTCCTCTCCACGAACCCTAGATCGAGGCCCGTAACACGGATAAAGACCTCCATGACATCTACCGCGAAGAAGAACCTTCCTTGTTGCTCGGTCCTTTAGATAAAATAAGTGAGGATGAAATTCAGCGAAAGCATCATTGTCAGAGACTAACTTGTGCACGGATAGCAAGTGTTCGTAAGCTGACAAACAGAGAATGGAAGTGCATCGAGGACCGATTTGAAAAGAAACTGAGTTGCTGGAAGGGCAAGCTCATGTCATACGGAGGCCGATTAATTCTGATAAATTCGGTTCTCACGAGTATGCCTATGTTTCTTTTGTCGTTCTTCGAAGTCCCAGTTGGAGTTAGGAAAAGACTGGACTTTTATCGATCACGAGTCTTTTGGCAGGGTGATGAACTTAAAAGAAAATACCGTCTTACCAAATGGGATATCATCTGTAGACCGAAAGACCAAGGGGGTCTTGGTATTGAGAATCTTGAAGTTAAGAACAAATGTCTTCTCAGCAAGTGGCTATGGAAGTTATCAAGTGAGACTGATGCCACTTGGGCGCAAATCCTCCGTAGCAAGTATCTTCAAACCAAAACTTTGTCTCAGGTGACAGTAAGGCCGACTGACTCACCTTTTTGGAAAGGGCTTATGAAAGTCAAATTGTCCCTGTTTAATAGGACAAAGTTTATTGTTGGTAACGGTGCTAGTACGCGTTTCTAGGAGGATACTTGGCTCGGAGAGACACCCTTGGCCATTCAATACCCGTCTTTGTATCGTATTGTTCAACGACGTGAGGTGTTTGTTGCAACGGTACTTCAATCTATCCCCCTTAATATTCAGTTCAGAAGGGCGCTAGTGGGGAACCGTTGGAAAGAATGGCTCCTTCTAGTAAGTAGACTGATGGAGGTTCAGCTTTCTCAACAACCCGATGAATTACGCTGGAAGCTTACTAGGTCTGAAGTATTTACAGTTAAATCAATGTATGTTGATGTTATCAATTCAAGCTCGATTCCTAGTTCCAAACATGTTTGGGCTGTCAAAGTCCCTCTGAAAATCAAAGTGTTTATGTGATTTGCCCATAAACAAGTTATTTTAACCAAGGACAACTTGACAAAGCGTAATTGGACAGGACCTACTAGGTGTAGTTTCTGTGATCGGGATGAGACGATCAAACACCTTTTTCTTGATTGCCCGCTAGCCAAAGTTTTATGACGGACGGTTCATATTGCTTTTAATATTACTCCACCGAGTTCTGTCAACACGTTATTTGGAACGTGGCTTAACGGGATAGAGCCTGAATTAGCGAGACATATTCGCGTAGGAGTCTGTGCCTTGTTGTGGGCACTCTGAAATTGCAGAAATGATTTGGTTTTTAACAGGACAACACGCATTCATTTTTTGCAGGTTATTTTCCGAGCCACGGCGTTGATCCGTTCGTGGTTGCTACTCACTCCGACGGAGGCCAGAGAGCATTTGGTTACTGAATCTATCCGCTGGGAGATGGTAGCTCGGGATATCTTCAACCGGTTTGGATGGCGGTCATGTAATAGGATAGACATTTAGTTTACCTATCTCTCTTTTGCCAGCCGGTTGTGGCGTCCTTTATTTGGCTAGTTTGGCTTCTAACCCTTTTTAGCTCTGTGTGAGCTCCTTTTTATTTTCTTTTGGAGACTTTAAGACTTTGTTGGAACCTATTTATTTGTTTAATAAAATGGCCGTATGCATCGTTCTGTTGCAGAGGCCGGGGAATCCCCCTTTTTGAAAAAAAGCAAGTGTTTGTTTACGTGCGGAACATGCAAAATATTGCGAAGATAAAGAGGTTTGGACGAGCCGGAAATAGTGAAGTAACCAAACATGTGAGATAGACAAACCTGCCCCATTGGCGACGTGCACCTTGTCCTTGCCACCGTAGCGCTCATGGACGATGAGGCGGTCGAGGTCGTTCGTCAAGTGGTCAGTGGCGCCAGTGTCCGCGTACCAGTCCATGTCCACAGAGTAGGAGCCGGTGTTGGCGACGTTGCCGGAGCGCTCACGGTGCTCCTCCGGCTGGTACGCGTGGTTGAAGCGATTGCGGCAGTGGAGCGCGTCGTGGCCAAACTTGCCACACACCTGACACTTCAGGTTGGAGCGTCCATTGCCGCGGCCACGCCCGCCACGACCACGAGCTTGTCCGCATGGCCCGCCACATGCACCGTTGCCACGTGCTGCAGCGTTGGCGGAGGGATGGATCTCCCCGGTCGAGTTCTGCTGCTCAAGATGAAGTTCAGCGCTGAGAAGAAATGCATAAAAGCTGTTGAGGCTCACGGGGTCTCACGCGCCATGATCGACGCGACAAGAGGCTCGAACTCGGAGCCCAGCCCAGCAAGCATGTATCCAAGCACCTCGTTGTCAGCTAGGGGCTTGCCGATGGACGCCATGGCATCAGCGAACCCCTTCATCTTGCGATATTATTCCAACGCTGTCCCAAACCCGACGCCGGGTACTTTCTGGCGACTGTGATACGAACGACGACGAAGCAAAGCGACGCTGACTGTCTTGATTCCTGCCCCAAGCTGGCTCAGCCCGACGAAATACTTTACGCCGAGATGCACGATGTACCAAAGTGCAAAGGTAGCCTTCTGCTAGTCGATGAACTCCTGATCGATAGCTACGGCAAGCAACACCAGAAACACGTGAGCGTACACTACGGCCAGCCGGCCGGAAACCAAACGCCACCACGCACACAAAGCCAAGGTATTGCCACAGGAACGTGACGTTCCTGATTCTTTATTGCTTCTATGTGTTAGATTACAGGGCCAGGTACATGTATATGTACTAGTCTAGACTAGCTACCTACATGACCGGATCGGTCAGGACTACTAATCCTAGTTGGACTAGGAATCCTACAAGACCACGTACACCTGCCGTGTACTAATTCATGTTTAAGTCTAACAGAGAGGTCGTTCTTCTTCAGATTAGAGAGCTGGTACCTCAGTTGCATAACACGAGCTCGATTTTGTGATGCAAACATGTCGTGGAGAGCAGTCCAAACAGCAGCAAAGGTCATCAACTGCGTCATCTGACCGAGAATATCCTCGGTCATGGATCCTAAGAGAGCGATCATCACGAGCTGGTCTTGCTGGTACCAGTGAAGGAACTCCGGGTTGGCCACCTCGACGGCCGCCTCACCGGTTCCTTCCATGATGGTGTGAGGTGGTGCTTCCACGGTGCCGGCGACATAGCCGTACAGACTGTTCGCGGCGAGGGCAGGAACGGCCTGGGTCTTTCATAGCAGGAAGTTATCCCGTGAGAGACGGATCGTGATAAGGTTGGCGAGTGACGTGACAAAGATCAAAGCTGAAGAGCTGGAGCCGGCGGCAACGGCGTCGGCCATGGGGATAGGATCTTTTTGCTCTGTATACCAAGTCAAGAGGTAGAATTGCCATGATAACTTTGCACTAGTATTGCCCAGTTTATATACAACACGTACAGCTTCAGTTACAGGTCATGGATGGTGGATAATTAAGAATAAGGACTCTAGGCCTTCTACATTCTAGCACTAAGCTATAATGCTCATAATAGACAGCACTAACTCATTCCAAAAGACGTTGCTTAACAGGGACCCCTTCACGATCCAAGCAACACCTCCCCAGCAGAACAATACCAGTGTCTCGGCGGAACGCCTCCGGCAGCAAATTCAGCAGCTAACTTCTCTAGCAGACGAACGTACAGAACCGGTGTGTTGGCTTGATCGCCCCCAGCAGCAAATACTCCAGCAGATAAATCTCAGCAGGGAATCGCCGTGAGAAACCCGACGAATCTGATACCAAGATGATAAGGATCGCCGCGGCAAAAGGGTTTTTAGGCCCGATCTTTCACGGCGAATCAGATGATAACTTCGATCGGTGAATAGATTAAATTCTACTCCTCGATACGCAACACAGATTCTAATGAATCAGCAAGCACGGACGTTTTTGGACAGCTCCCTCAAAACTCAATACGGGTATCTACCCTCGAAACACATCGTGTTTATAAACTCAGAACATAACCCCCTATTCCATGGCCTCACCTGGCTTTATATATTAGCCGACTCAACTTGTCCTACAAGGAAAACGAAACCAACGGGAACATAAGTACAACTTGACTCGGACCCACTTTTCCTAACACAGAAAATAAAATAACACAACTAAAAATAAAAGGACTCCTTGGTGCGCCACAATTGCCACGCCTGTAGGTGGACCCCAGCCGGACTCCTTCAAACACAGCACGCTCCACCAAACTCTTGCAAACACAGCCATGTCTCTTTTGATCTTCTCCTTGTGCGGTAGAAACAAGAAGAAGAACTGTCGCTTGACAACATCAACAACAGGGAAAATAATATGCATAGCACTCATAGGAGGTGCCGTATCATTTTATGAAAGGGGTCACGTTTGACATGGCGAACACATCTCTCGTGGTACAAGGTCCTGTATCTGATAAGACATCGGAAAGCCATGGAGATTGTTTTGATTTTGATCCGTTGACTTTGTTTGATGATGTACTTTGATATTAAAACACCTATTGATGGTGCTACTATCGCGCGAATAAAAGATTGTGATGCTTGTATAAGACTTTGAAGATGAAACTCGTTCCGGTTGCTTATGCGGTACAGAGCAATCCGTGAAGTAATGTGATTTCCGGATGTGAAGAACATATGCTATCATTGTGGCAAAGAGTGGCTCGTGTGCTTCAGCTTGGAGAGAGGACGACACCGGAGCAGACATGGCCGAAATCTACAACTACTGACAATGATCATTTTCTCCAAATTTGATGATGACACCAATACCTGTTGGAGAAGGTTGCATATCTTCCTTGTTTGCCCAGGTCGCATCGCAAAAAACCATTCACATGCAACTAAAGATGGTTCTTCTGTTGTTCTTGGATGTTGTACAACAAAGGTTGCTATGCCTTGATCATGTCATGTCATGTTATCACATCCTCTAGAGCTTTGGGCTCTGTAAGATCGTACTCGACATCAGGCATACATGTGATGTTTTACAAAACTTTCTAGCAAACATGGCATCATTTTGAAGCACTCAAAGGCACCATAAAAAATAGTGTATACACTGGTTACATTGATGTGGGGATGAGTAGAGTCCAATAAAACCTTAATCATTTGTAGAGTGAAATAGTTATGTTCAGCAAAAACTTATGCTCTAATATATAGGGATAGGAGAACCAAGAAACCTTTGATAAAAGGGCATAACAAAAGCATGTGCATTCCATCCTCTTGGTTGTCACAGCTAGTACATTTTTCACTAATATATGTTTTCGAGAACTTACTTGCACACTTACCCATTTGGAAGTGCTTGGTGAAGAAGCCTTCGTACGTAAGTTAGACTCCTGACTCCATGAGTTTGTCCCTCCAAATATAATTGACAAGATTTAATTTACAATCTGCAGTGGAACTAATTTTGGTCGTTGGTTTGCTGGTAGTGCTAGATTATTTAACCAGTGCTTGTAAACACTTTCCGAAGTGTAGTCACCTACAGGGGTTAGTTTGCAAACTGACATATCATGTCTAGCAATATTAACAATAGGGTTTTGTATCATAGCTTGTGTAGTATGAGGATGAAATAAAGCGTTGACAAGATTGGTGTTCCAAGTTTTCTAATTAGGAGCCAAAGATCAGTAATAACAACTAGATAAAAATAAGATGGTGGCTAGATTATAAGTCTGTCATAAATAGCTTGTCACGGAGAAAACCAAGGAGTAGTCCATATGAAACCGAAGGAAATATGCCCTAGAGGCAATAATAAAGCTATTATTTATTTCCTTATATCATGATAAATGTTTGTTATTCATGCTAGAATTGTATTAACCGGAAACATGATACATGTGTGAATATATAGACAAACAGAGTGTCACTAGTATGCCTCTACTTGACTAGCTCGTTAATCAAAGATGGTTATGTTTCCTAACCATGGACAAAGAGTTGTTATTTGATTAACGGGATCACATCATTAGGAGAATGATGTGATTGACTTGACCCATTCCGTTAGCTTAGCACTCGATCGTTTAGTATGTTGCTACTGCTTTCTTCATGACTTATACATGTTCCTATGACTATGAGATTATGCAACTCCCGTTTACCGGAGGAACACTTTGTGTGCTACCAAACGTCACAACGTAACTGGGTGATTATAAAGGTGCTCTACAGGTGCTTCCAAAGGTACTTGTTGGGTTGGCGTATTTCGAGATTAGGATTTGCCACTCCGATTGTCGGAGAGGTATCTCTGGGCCCACTCAGTAATGCACATCACTATAAGCCTTGCAAGCATTGTAACTAATGAGTTAGTTGCGGGATGATGTATTACAGAACGAGTAAAGAGACTTGCCGGTAACGAGATTGAACTAGGTATTGAGATACCGACGATCGAATCTCGGGCAAGTAACATACCGATGACAAAGGGAACAACGTATGTTGTTATGCAGTTTGACCGATAAAGATCTTCGTAGAATATGTGGGAGCCAATATGAGCATCCAGGTTCCGCTATTGGTTATTGACCGGAGATGTGTCTCGGTCATGTCTACATTGTTCTCGAACCCGTAGGGTCCGCACGCTTAAAGTTCGATGACGGTTATATTATGAGTTTATGTGTTTTGATGTACCGAAGATAGTTCGGAGTCCCGGGTGAGATCGGGGACATGACGAGGAGTCTCGAAATGGTCGAGACGTAAAGATCGATATATTGGACGACTATATTCGGACATCGGAAAGGTTCCGAGTGGTTCGGATATTTTTCGGAGTACCGGAGAGTTACGGGAATACGGGGGAAGAAGTATATGGGCCTTATTGGGCTTTAGGGGAGAGGGAGAGGCAGGCCGCGCGCCCCCCCCCCCCCATTGACTAGTCCGAATTGGACTAGGGGGAGGGGCGGCGCCCCCTCCTTCCTTCTCTTCCCTCTTCCTTTTCCTTGACTCCTACTCCTACTACTTGGAAGGGGGGGAATCCTACTCCCGGTGGGAATAGGACTCCTCCTAGGGCGCGCCATAGAGAGGGCTGGCCCTCCCCCTCCTCCACTCCTTTATATACGGGGAGGGGGCACCCCTTGGATACACAACAATTGATCTCTTAGCCGTGTGCGGTGCTGTGACACCCCCGATTCAATCGTACATTAATCATGCACGCAAACGTGTACGATCAAGATCAGGGACTCACGGAAAGATATCACAACACAACTCTAAAACATTAATAAGTCATACAAGCATCATAATACAAGCCAGGGGCCTCGAGGGCTCGAATACAAGTGCTCGATCATAGACGAGTCAGCGGAAGCAACAATATCTGAGTACAGACATAAGTTAAACAAGTTTGCCTTAAGAAGGCTAGCACAAACTGGGATACAGATTGAAAGAGGCGCAGGCCTCTTGCCTGGGATCCTCCTAACTACTCCTGGTCATCGTCAGCGGGCTGCACGTAGTAGTAGGCACCTCCGGTGTAGTAGGAGTCCCCCCTCCCCCGCTGGACCCCAGCCCACTTGTGACGCCCCCGATTCAATCGTACACTAATCATGCACGCAAACGTGTACGATCAAGATCAGGGACTCACGGGAAGATATCACAACACAACTCTAAAACATAAATAAGTCATACAAGCATCATAATACAAGCCAGGGGCCTCGAGGGCTCGAATACAAGTGCTCGATCATAGACGAGTCAGTGGAAGCAACAATATCTGAGTACAGACATAAGTTAAACAAGTTTGCCTTAAGAAGGCTAGCACAAACTGGGATACAGATCGAAAGAGGCGCAGGCCTCCTGCCTGGGATCCTCCTAACTACTCCTGGTCGTCGTCAGCGGGCTGCACGTAGTAGTAGGCACCTCCGGTGTAGTAGGAGTCGTCGTCGACGGTGGCGTCTGGCTCCTGGGCTCCAGCATCTGGTTGCGACAACCGGGTAGAAAGGAGAGGGGAAAAGAGGGAGAAAAGCAACCGTGAGTACTCATCCAAAGTACTCACAAGCAAGGAGCTACACTACATATGCATGGGTATATCTGTAAAGGGCCATATCGGTGGACTGAACTGCAGAATGCCAGAATAAGAGGGGGATAGCTAATCCAGTCGAAGACTACGCTTCTGGCAACCTCCATCTTGCAGCATGTAGAAGAGAGTAGATGGTAAGTTCACCAAGTAGCATCGCATAGCATAAACCTACCCGGCGATCCCCTCCTCGTCGCCCTGTTAGAGAGCGATCACCGGGTTATATCTGGCACTTGGAAGGGTGTGTTTTATTAAGTATCCAGTTCTAGTTATCATAAGGTCAAGGTACAACTCTGGGTCGTCCTTTTACCGAGGGACGCGGCTATTCGAATAGATAAACTTCCCTGAAGGGGTGCACCACATAACCCAACACGCTCGATCCCATTTGGCCGGACACACTTTTCTGGGTCATGCCCGGCCGCGGAAGATCAAGACGTCGCAGCCCCACCTAGGCACAACAGAGAGGTCAGCACGCCGGTCTAAATCCTATGCGCGCAGGGGTCTGGGCCCATCGCCCATTGCACACCTGCACGTTGCGTACGCGGCCGGAGAGCAGACCTAGCAACCTCCATTTCAAAGGAAGTTGTGTTACGCGGTCCAACCCGGCGCGCGCCGCTCAGTCGCTGACGTCACGAAGGCTTCGGCTGATACCACGACGTCGAGTGCCCATAACTGTTCCCGCGTAGTTGGTTAGTGCGTATAGACAAAATGGCCAGACTCAGATCAAATACCAAGATCTCGTTAAGCGTGTTAATGGATGTAACCACAGACACCGACCAGGGCCAGGCCCACCTCTCACCTAGGCGGTCTCAACCTGCCCTGTCGCTCCGCCACAAAGATCCACCCAGAGGGCCGTCCGGACAAAGGTCCTTTCAGCCCCCAATCCGTGAATCACTCGCGGGTGCTCCACGAGCCGACCCGACTTTAGTCACCACATGTATAATGTATAAAGTATATAGTATAAACCCGTGATCACCTCCCAAGTGATCACAACCCGATAGTATAGCACAACAGACGGACAAGAATGTAGGGCCACTGATGGAAAACTAGCATCCTATACTAAGCATGTAGGATTGCAGGCAAAGGTAACAACAGTAGTGGCAAAGACAGGCTATGCAGTAGAATAGGATTAACGGAAAGCAGTAACATGCTACACTACTCTAATGCAAGAGTATAGAGAAGAATAGGCGATATCTGGTGATCAAGGGGGGGCTTGCCTGGTTGCTCTGGCAAGAAGAAGGGGTCGTCGTCGATGTAGCCGATCACAGGGGTTTCGGCAACGATCTCGGAGCCTACCGGAAAGAAGTAACGGAGGGGGGAACACAATAAATAATAGAGCAATCAAATGTAACACAAAGCAAGACGCGGTAATACATTGTGCTAGGGGTGACGTACGCAGGGATATGTGATACCAGCGAAGGGGGGAAACATCCGGGAAAGTATCCCCAGTGTTTCGCGTTTTCGGGCAGTTGAACCGGAGGGGGAAAGTTGCGTGTTCGCTATGCTTGGGATGTGTCGCGGACGAATGGACTGCGTATTTGGATTCGTCTCGTCGTTCTGAGCAACTTTCATGTGCAAAGTATTTTCATCCGAGTTACGGATTATTTTATATTAATTTCTAAAGTTTTAATTCATTTTCTAAATTATTTTAATTCATTTAATTAAAAGAATTGTTTATTGCATCAGCGTGATGTCAGCATGACGTCAGCGGTCAACTCTGACCGTTGACCGGTCAAACTGACGGTGGGGCCCGATTGTCATTGACTCAGTTTACCTAATCAGAACTAATTAATCTAATTAAGTGATTAGGTTGATTAAACAGTGTTAATTAAGTTAATTAATTAAGTAAATTTATTTATTTATTTCCTTTTCTTTTAAACGTTTCATAGGGGCAGGCCCCACTTGTCATTGGCCAGGGGTCTTTAGCGGGCGCCGGTGCTAGGAGGTTACGGGCGCAGGGGCGCTGCGGGCGCGCGGGTGCTTTGCCCGGGAGGGCGCTGTGGCCCGGCGCCGGCGGCCACGGCCGCAGCCGGAGCAGGGTGGCGCGGCGAGCGGGATAGCAGGCGGTGGCCACGGGGAGGCTGGGCGAGGCGCGGGGATGGGGCGGGGCCAGCGGCAGAGGCGGGACGCTGCAGCGCGGCGAGGCGCGGCGCAGAGGGCAGCAGCAGGGGAACCGGGGCGCGGCGGCGGCAGCGGGGCGGCCACGCACGTGCGCAGGGCTGCGCGGGGCGAGCAGGGCGCGGTCAGCGCGAGCGCGCGCGCGGAGGCGCGGGACGCGGCCGTCGTGTGTGGTGGAGGGCAGCAGCGGCATGGCGAGGCGGGCGCATCGCGGGTGCAGAGGCCGTGAGGCGCGGGCGTTGCGCAGGGAGTGCGCTGCCGCGGGGTGGAGGCCGCGGCTTCAGGGCGGCAGCAGGCGGGGCTTGGCAGCAACGAACGAGGCGAGCGCGAGGCGGCCACGGTGCCGCAGCGAGCGCGGCTGCGGGGGCGGTCGGAGACGGGCATGTGGGCGTGAGTACGGCGACAGGGGAAGAGAGAGGCCAGGGGGCCTCACCGTGGAGCTGTAGGGGACATGGCAGTGGGGCTCGGGGAGGAAGACGGGGACGACGGCGGTGGCAAGCGACGGGGCCGACCGGTGAGCAGGAGGCCGGGGACAGGGCGGCGTCGGCGTGGTCGACGACGGCAGGGGCGGTCCGGGGCGGCGAGGTGGTGCAGAGCACTGCGAGGAGGAGTCGAGGATGAATCGGTCCGGCGTGGACGGGTCCGAGCGGCGCCGCGGGGAGACGACGACGGCGTCGAGCGCCCCCGATCCCGATTTGGATCGAGGAGGGGCGGAGGGGGAGTGGGACGAGTGGGGTGGGCATAGTGGGGTAGCGCGGTTAAGGTTTCGGGTGGAGTGGGGGGATAAGGAGGAGTGGGGTGGGCCTCCTGGTTGGCCTAGAGGCCAACTGTGCCGGGGTCCAGCGGGGGAGGGGGGTTTTCTCTTTTATTTTTGTTTGCTTTCCTTTTATATTTTGTTTATTCTCTATTTTTTTAATTTTATATTTTAAATACATTAGTTTTATAAAATACATTTGTTGTACCTAAATTAGTATGAACAAATATGCCACCACCACAATTAACTTGGCACCTAAAATAAATTAGTTTGTAATTGTTTATTATTTTAAAAGCATTTAAATAATTGTTTTCGCTACGTTTTATTCATTTTAGAGTATTTAAACAATTTATAAAAGTGTGGTCTCTCCACCATAATTACCTATGCATTATTTGGCACAAACTGAACATTTTAGTTTTAATATTTGAAAACTTTAATTGTTTGACTTGATTTTGAATTTGAATTTTGAATCGTTTTTTGAACTAACCCGAGATTAACTACAGTGACAGAGGTGACGTGCCATCATTAACAATGGATTACTGTAGCCTGATTATCCGGGCGTCACAATTCTCCTCCACTACAAGAAATCTCGTCCCGAGATTTAAGAGGTAGTGAAAGGGGGAAAGGTTTTGGTTATGAATCTCGCGGGTCTTCTCATCCTGGCTTGCTCTTCGCGAAGAAGTTGATCCCTGTCGTTGATGTCTTCATTTCTCTACTTCAGATCATCTTGACGGAGTCGCATCCTTTCTTCGGGGTATGTCTCGTACTTACGAATAGGCAAGGGGCAGTTCGACAATGATAGAATGCTATAAGGGTTAACCATCGGGGGTTATCCCATGAATGAACACAGGGGTATCTCTCGAGTTGGTCAAATGAAACACATCGAGAGCCAAGCAAGAAGGTATATTAAGAAGTATCAAGCGGATAGGCAATCGTTCGATGCCCAATTAGAAGGTGAAAGGGTTTCAGGGCACGAGAATAAGTATTGCGTCTGATACCAGAGTAGATCACTAGGAAGGTGGCTCGCGAATTACATATCAAGTCAAGCGCGAGGAATATCTTTGGCAACAGGGTGTACAGGAGAGTCAGGTTTCGATCCTGTGGAACTTGTGGGTTATGGGCCCACCATGTGGGTTAAAGACAGAAAGAGTGGTGTCATCTTGCACGGTTATGATAACCATGCAGGTCAGACCATAACATGTCGGTTATGTTGGCAACAGTGTCGGTACCAAGGGTGGGGGACGAAGAGAACCATTTTCCTGCTCGTTGAACGAGGCGGACCAATAGGCAAGGTTCTCGTCCATCGGTGGTTACCGGAATGTCATCAACAAAAGCAACAGGGTCTTACTGACAGAATTGTACACTGAGGTGTTAACATAAGCAGGGAATTAATACTGCTTAGATCATAATGATCACCAGAAAGGTTAGACAAAACAATGGAAAGGAAAAGGTATTTATCAGATTAACAAAACAATGGAAAGGAAAATGTGTTTAAACACATATTTCAGGGGTATATCCTTCCCAAGGGCAAGCAAAGCATGATATCCATGACGGAATATAACGTAGAAAACCCTTTAGGAAAAGGAAGAGAAATTCCATGCCATTATCCATACAACGGTGTTTGGATAATTGAGCAAGAAACATTTAGCATTGGGCTTCAAATGTTCTTGTTGAAAATCGGAGTACCATAGACAAGCTTCGAGATAGCATTGACATGGTCTTCAAGCAAAGGTCGGACTTTAGATACTCAATGGATTCATCAGGAACAGCTTATAGAATAAGTCTTTCAATTTCCTCTTGTAAGAATGGTTAACATTGCTAAAAGGAAGAACTATAACAATAGGTCCTCCGGTCAAGTGTGCTAGGCATGACATCACCTTACCGGGTCATATAAAGACCAATGCTATAACTCTTGAAAATATGCTCCAACCATCATATCTGACCGAGATTCAGATCTGATTGGTGTCAAGATACCTTAGACTCAGGATGCCTGAGAGGAAAAGGTGTAATACAAATTGACGAGATGACATTGTAAAATTCTCCAGAAATGAACTATGGAAGCGAGTTCCTAAACAAGAGTTCATCAGTAAACCAACGAGAGGATGAGGAGGTGGCTGATGGAAACAGCGGCAATTCATCGAGATTAACAAAAGATTGATTTCCACAATTATGTGAACAAGGAGATAACATTTGTCAGATCAAATGGTATAATGATGTATGCTCGAGGAAAACATACACAATTAAACATTGGTTGAAAGGTGCACCCGAATATGGGCTGGCTTGCACGACCAACGTCGGAATGGTGATTCAATAATCAATAGTCTAAGAATGAACGGCCGACCATTAACTTCAAAGCAAGAGGGTTGCTAGAAGGGCAGAATCCAAACAGCACCGCTCACTTGTTGGTACCCCGGTTGGAATCAACACGAGGACCCAAGAAAGAATGGTGATGGTGAGAAGTATCACCATACCAAGAATTCTTAAGAGGTGGTGAAATTCCCACGACATTCTTGACATAAAAGGTGAGTAATACTTCAAGGTAGAACATAATATAAACTGGATAGCAAGTTCCATCCATAACAAGAACAAGTTTGTGATGAAAGGAAGGTAAAGATGTTGTCGATGGTAACTCAAATTACCAAGGGACGAGGATGGCACTTACCATCATGAATTAGTTTGATATCCTGGAAGGAATCAAAATGTTGATGATGATCACGACAAATTTTGTCGAGAGGCTCCACGAAGATGTAATCGATCGGTGACGACATCAAGCCAAGGGAATGGTGAAGCAAAAGGCCATTATAAACATAGATAAGATGTCATCTCGGGATTTAGAGTTGTCTCTCAAGACAAACAATATGATGGTGAAAGTTTGATGTAAGCTTAGAGCACTGTTGGGATTGTGTCCCGAGGATGAAGGACATAGGTAGAGTGGTCAAGCAGTCAGCCTGACGATGATGATGTAGTCAATCAGCTGGGAATGACACGATCGAGTACAAACTCGTAAGCAATGAAGATTACTAATAGTTTTTGAATCACAGTGCGGAGTCGATTCAGTTGTCGGTGTCCTTGAGGGGTTCTAACAACTCAGAATCCGTTGAAAAAATGGAATCGGCAAGAATATTAGTTGATGAAGAACTCATAAGAAGTTATGTAGTTCTGTGGTATTCTCGAGATACCAGAGGGTAATACTCGAAGGCAGATCAGAATAGAAACTGAACTGGAGTGTTGACTTGCAATAGCAGATACTTTAATACTGTCATAATAGACAAGGCAATGGAATGGTTTCCTTTCAGATGTATTGAATAAGGTTAGCATGGTCGAAACCATAACTACAAGGGATCCAATTGACTACACCGGAAGAATTATTTGAATGATTAAATATTCTTGCAAGAAGCTTTCATGATAGGATCTACATCGTGTCCATGGGCATGAACACAGAGTTCAAGGTCGACTAATGCATAACCTTTCATTCACTTCTCGTTTTGATAATGGCATTAGTGTTGAAAGTTTTACCTGGTGAAATACCAGATGAGTATGACCCGTGAAAACTTCCGAGTTCACACATATTAAGGAAGGCATAGGTTCAACCCGTCAGGGTATCGTGGAAACATATGCCACAAGTTTCAATAGTAAATACCACCAGCTCGAAAATAGAGCATGGTTGAGAAAACAGAGGATACAATTTACCCAAGGCTTTATATATCCGTGGAAAGGCTCACAAGGTTATTTGAATATGAAGGACACTGTCGGATAATAATCCAACAAGAGGTCCGGTGGTCTACAACGAAGCTGATGTGAGTATCAGTACTCTATCAAAGGAAGAAGGAATGCAAGTGCATCGGATTATAGAAACAACTGACTAACTCAAAGCTTAAATGCAGAGGAATTATGAATTCCAAGACAAGGGATCAGAGGCAATGCTCTGATTAGGGATGGATAAGTCGGCTAGACTTAGGGGTACAATTGATGACAATTTGTTTGGTCGAGATCCAGCTCATGTTTAAAATGATGTCTGAGCCGGAAGGGTGAATTCTATGATTCGGTTGAGGATTGTAAGCAACCGCAACATATTGAATCAACAGACTCAAAATGATAATAACAAAGGATGTCAATAAGATTACTAGACTTATGGGATTAACCATAATGCAAGTAAGCAAGAATTTCAAGAGCAAAAGGCTCCTGAGGATTTTCGGAAGATCGAATGGTATTTTGAAGACTTTTGTAAAACACAAGAACAACTAGGGATGAGCGATTACTCGACAAGTGCGAGGATTTATCCGTAGGGGTATTCACGTGACAAAGAACTGCAAGTCGGTAGGCACCAAGTATTCTCGGAACAATAGAGAGTATTTCGGGGTATCTGGTAATAAGAAGATCATCGGGGCATGATTGTATGAATGACAAATGTACGTGGTCATCCATAGGGGTTTATTGATGGAAGGGAATTGCAAAAGTGACGGGCACAAGGCCTCGAGAGAACATCGAAGAGTATCTTTGAAATCTTCTGGGCACTAAGCAATCATCTGGAGTGAGGGGCTCTCCGGGAGGAAGTAGTTACGAGAACCTACAGTCAGAGTTAGTAAAAATTATTTAACCCGAATAGAAGAGAGATCAGAGTCCCAGAGTATAAACGAGGAGTAAAAGATCCTAATACCACCCGATGGTGACGTGGGCCCGTAAGCCACACAACCATGTTAGTAAAAGTTTTGCAATGTCTAGACTCGACTTCGGCCAAGGAGTATGGAAGGGGGATTCCTACAGGCAGTCGGCTCTGATACCAACTTGTGACGCCCCCGATTCAATCGTACACTAATCATGCACGCAAACGTGTACGATCAAGATCAGGGACTCACGGGAAGATATCACAACACAACTCTAAAACATTAATAAGTCATACAAGCATCATAATACAAGCCAGGGGCCTCGAGGGCTCGAATACAAGTGCTCGATCATAGACGAGTCAGCGGAAGCAACAATATCTGAGTACAGACATAAGTTAAACAAGTTTGCCTTAAGAAGGCTAGCACAAACTAGGATACAGATCGAAAGAGGCGCAGGCCTCCTGCCTGGGATCCTCCTAACTACTCCTGGTCGTCGTCAGCGGGCTGCACGTAGTAGTAGGCACCTCCGGTGTAGTAGGAGTCATCGTCGATGGTGGCGTCTGGCTCCTGGGCTCCAGCATTTGGTTGCGACAACCAGGTAGAAAGGAAAGGGGGAAAAGAGGGAGAAAAGCAACCGTGAGTACTCATCCAAAATACTCGCAAGCAAGGAGCTACACTACATATGCATGGGTATATGTGTAAAGGGCCATATCGGTGGACTGAACTGCAGAATGCCAGAATAAGAGGGGGATAGCTAATCCTGTCGAAGACTACGCTTCTGGCAACCTCCATCTTGCAGCATGTAGAAGAGAGTAGATGGTAAGTTCACCAAGTAGCATCGCATAGCATAAACCTACCCGGCGATCCCCTCCTCGTCGCCCTGTTAGAGAGCGATCACCGGGTTATATCTGGCACTTGGAAGGGTGTGTTTTATTAAGTATCCAGTTCTAGTTGTCATAAGGTCAAGGTACAACTCCGGGTCGTCCTTTTACCGAGGGACACCGCTATTCGAATAGATAAACTTCCCTGAAGGGGTGCACCACATAACCCAACACGCTCGATCCCATTTGGCCGCACACACTTTTCTGGGTCATGCCCGGTCACGGAAGATTAACACGTCGCAGCCCCACCTAGGCACAACAGAGAGGTCAGCACGCCGGTCTAAATCCTATGCGCGCAGGGGTCTGGGCCCATCGCCCATTGCACACCTGCACGTTGCGTACGCAGCCGGAGAGCAGACCTAGCAACCTCCATTTCAAAGGAAGTTGCGTTACGCGGTCCAACCCGGTGCGCGCCGCTTAGTCGCTGACGTCACGAAGGCTTCGGCTGATACCACGACGTCGAGTGCCCATAACTGTTCCCGCGTAGTTGGTTAGTGCGTATAGACCAAATGGCCAAACTCAGATCAAATACCAAGATCTCGTTAAGCGTATTAATGGATGTAACCACAGACACAGACCAGGGCCAGGCCCACCTCTCACCTAGGCGGTCTCAACCTGCCCTGTCGCTCCGCCACAAAGATCCACCCAGAGGGCCGTCGGGACAAAGGTCCTTTCAGCCTCCAATCCATGAATCACTCGCGGGTGCTCCACGAGCCGACCCGACTTTAGTCACCACATGTATAATGTATAAAGTATATAGTATAAACCCGTGATCACCTCCTAAGTGATCACAGCCCGATAGTATAGCACAACAGACGGACAAGAATGTAGGGCCACTGATGGAAAACTAGCATCCTATACTAAGCATGTAGGATTGCAGGTAAAGGTAACAACAGTAGTGGCAAAGACAGGCTATGCAGCAGAATAGGATTAACGGAAAGCAGTAACATGCTACACTACTCTAATGCAAGAGTATAGAGAAGAATAGGCGATATCTGGTGATCAAGGGGGGGCTTGCCTGGTTGCTCTGGCAAGAAGAAGGGGTCGTCGTCGATGTAGCCGATCATAGGGGTTTCGGCAACGGTTTCGGAGCCTACCGGAAAGAAGTAACGGAGGGGAAACACAATAAATAATAGAGCAATCAAATGTAACACAAAGCAAGACGCGACAATACGTTGTGCTAGGGGTGACGTAATGCAGGGATATGTGATACCAGCGAAGGGGGGAAACATCCGGGAAAGTATCCCCGGTGTTTCGCGTTTTCGGGTAGATGAACCGGAGGGGGAAAGTTGCATGTTTGCTATGCTAGGGATGTGTGGCGGACGAACGGAGTGCATATTTGGATTTGTCTCGTCGTTCTGAGCAACTTTCATGTACAAAGTATTTTCATCCGAGTTACGGATTATTTTATATTAATTTCTAAAGTTTTAATTCATTTTCTAAATTATTTTAATTCATTTAATTAAAAGAATCGTTTATTGCATCAGCGTGATGTCAGCATGACGTCAGCGGTCAACTCTGACCGTTGACCGGTCAAACTGACTGTAACGCCCACGATGCGGCTATATCTCCCACGTGTCGAGGCATGACATAGAGGCATAACCGCATTGTGGTTTTGTCACAAGAAGGGTCATCTTCACACAATCCCATGTAATGAATAAGAATGGGATAAAGAGTTGGCTTACAATCGCCACTTCACAGAATACATAAATAAATCATACATTAATCAGAGTACACACATAGACCGACTACGGTCCAAGCCAAAAGAAAAGAAGATAACCCAACTGCTGATCCCCGATCGTCCCAACTGGGCTCCACTACTGATCAACAGGAAACGAAACATAGTAACGATCAAGGTCCTCGTCGAACTCCCACTTGAGCTCGGTTGCATCACCTGCACTGGTATCTTCGACACCTGCAACTGTTTTGGAAGTATCTGTGAGTCACGAGGACTCAGCAATCTCACACCCGCGAGATCAAGACTATTTAAGCTTATGGGTAGGAGAAGGTAGTGTGGTGGAGCTGCAGCAAGCACTAAGCATATATGGTGGCTAACATACGCAAATAAGAGCGAGAAGAGGAGCAACGAAACGGTCGTCAACTAGTAATGATCAAGAAGTGATCCTGAACTCCTACTTACGTCAAACATAACCCAAAAGCCGTGTTCACTTCCCGGACTCCGCCGAAAAGAGACCATCACATCTACACACGCGGTTGATGCGTTTTAATTAAGTCGAGTGTCAAGTTCTCTACAATCGGACATTAACAAATTCCCATCTGCCACATAACCGCGGGCACGGCTTTCGAAAGTTTATACCCTACAGGGGTGTCCCAACTTAGCCCATTATAAGCTCTCACGGTCAACGAAGGATATTCCTTCTCCCGGGAAGACCCGATCAGTCTCGGAATCCCGGTTTACAAGACATTTCAACAATGGTAAAACAAGACCAGCAAGACCACCCGCTGTGCCGAGAAATCCCGATAGGAGCTGCACATATCTCGTTCTCAGGGCACACCGGATGAGCCAGACGTCGGGTTGGCATAGACCCTGGTTACCCAGGGGGCGCCGGACATCGCTCGGTTTGGACCAGCACTCGAAGGAGCACTGGCCCGGGGGGGTAAATAAAGATGACCCTTGAGTCTGCAGAACCCAAGGGAAAAGGGGATAGGTGGTAGCAAATGGTAAAACCAAGGTTGGGCCTTGCTGGAGGAGTTTTATTCAAAGCGAACTGTCAAGGGGGTCCCATAAATCACCCAACCGCGTAAGGAACGCAAAATCAAGGAACATAACACCGGTATGACGGAAACTAGGGCGGCAAGAGTGGAACAAAACACCAGGCATAAGGCCGAGCCTTCCACCCTTTACCAAGTATATAGATGCATTAATTAAGATAAGAGATATTGTGATATCCCAAAATATCCATGTTCCAACATGGAACCAACTTCAAATTCACCTGCAACTAGCAACGCTATAAGAAGGGCTGAGCAAAAGCGGTAACATAGCCAAACAACGGTTTGCTAGGAAAGGTGGGTTAGAGGCTTGACATGGCAATGTGGGAGGCATGATATAGCAAGTGGTAGGTAGCGCGGCATAGCAATAGAGCGAACAACTAGCAAGCAAAGATAGAAGTCATTTCGAGGGTATGGTCATCTTGCCTGAGATCCCGCTAGGAAGAAGAACGAGTCCATGAAGAAGACAAACGGATGTAGTCGAACGAATCCTCACAACTCCGGAACAAAACCGAAGCTAACGAGAGAAGCA
This sequence comes from Aegilops tauschii subsp. strangulata, assembly GCF_002575655.3. Classification (NCBI taxonomy): domain Eukaryota; kingdom Viridiplantae; phylum Streptophyta; class Magnoliopsida; order Poales; family Poaceae; genus Aegilops; species Aegilops tauschii. The sequence goes on along the minus strand of NC_053036.3, from coordinate 453,769,231 downwards.
ACCCGGAAAGAAACAAACAGCTTAGTAAACAACCACCACATACACATGGCATGATGCGCAAACAAGTATGATGCATGTCCGATTTAATGAGGCATGGCATGGCAAAGTGCATAAACAATACTACAAATTAAGTGGAGCTCAATATGCAACGAGTCGCATATTGACGAAACACCACATCAAATATTTAGTTCTTTCTCGTTTATGTACCCAACAATATTAAATGTTGTTAAACATGGCAAGGGGTGAAGTATAAATAAACTATCTATTTAGGCAAGTTTAAATGAGGCCGGAAATAACGAACAACAATTCCGGAAAATCCTCATGTGCATATAGCAATTTAATGCAAACACAATTTTAAACATTTTAAATGTTATCATGATGCGGATGACATATGCAAGCTTTAAGCAATTTATGAAAATGTTGACATGAAGGATGATATAGAGCATTTGGTCACCATGGCGGAACGAAAGGGTGCCACGCCAACATATCGGTACCGGTAACTCGATTGAGATACCGATGCAAAAGAGAAGTGTGCGGATGTGTGGAACACGCAAGAGATGGTGGGGTGCTCCCGGTAACCGGGTTCCCACGGGTCGACGGCATGGCAAACTAGGAGAAACGTGCAATGACAACTCGGAAACGGTGCAACCACGAGCATCTCATACAACACACATGCATTCGTTCACGGGCGTCGTTCTCGGCGGTATACCTTCGTAGCGTGCATTTTTAGAGCGGTTCAAAATCGTCGAGGGAAGTAGTCGTTCATGGGTCGTCGTGGGAAGTAGTGGTTCACGTCTCGAAGAGGAACTTGACGGATCCGAGGTCTCCGATGTAGTGGTACACATTTCGTAGACGAACTTGGCGTTCCGGAGAGGGTACTTGCCGGATCCACAACAGTGTGACCATTCATGGCAGGGGAACTTGGTGTTCACGGGTCTCCCAAAGACGTCGTGGTACTTGGCGTCCTTGGCGATTCCGAAGACGGCGATAGAGGTATTTGACGTGTCACCATGTAGTCGTACACTTGTCGAAGAGGCTCTTGGCTCATCCAAAGCGAAGCAACACAAAAGGGCCTCGGTTCTTGGTGGTCAACGAAGGGAGGCGGGCGGCGAAGTAGCAGCAACGTGCTGGCACTGTACAGCCACGACGGACACCGTGGCCGTGAGGTGGAGGGGCCCTGGCACGAGACCAGCAGCGGGCCCGCGCGTGCAGGAAGGCGGTGAGGTCGACGGCTTGCCCAAGTCACGGCGGAGCGACGGGAACAGCGGTGGGCGAGGAAGCACAGGGGAGGCGTCGCGTGGAGGAGAGTCGACGGGGCGGCGCTCGCCGGAGTCGGGGCCGAAGGGAACGGATCGAGGGGCTCCTCCCCTGGCGAGGGAGCTGACGAGGCGGTGGCGCCGTGTAGACGAGGAGGCGGGCGATGAGGTCCTGGCACGGCGGCGAGCTTGAGGTGGCTGACGACGGAGAGGTGCAGGCGCGAGCAGGAGGTTGGGCGCGCGTGGAGAGGCTCGGGGTTGAGCTACTGGCGCTCGACGAAGACGGCGCGGAGGACGACGGATGCGGGCGCAGGTCTCGCTCCTCTCCCTCGCGAAGCAAGGAAGAAGGAGGGGATCGAGGGAGAGGGGCGCTGCGGGAAGATGGGGCGCTGCGGGAGGGAGAGGGTGAGATCGAGGGGGGGATCGAGCAGGGCTCTCCCTGGCTCGATGCATGCGTGTGTGGGTGGCGGCGGAGGGGAACGAGAGGGGTTGAGGGGTCGAGCGGCTAGGGTCAGGAGGGTTAGGTGGGCCGGCGCTGGTTGGTTAGGCCCAAGAGGCCGGCTGGGCTGCAAGGTTGCGCTCTCTCTCTCTCCCTCATATTTCTTTTTAATAGAAAAGAAATTAGAGAGAAGAAAATAAAAGAGGGGTTAGGGAAAGGATTTGTGCAAGGGGCTATTTTCCCGGACTCATAAAAATGTGCTTGATCCCGAAAAAATAGAAGTGGGCACACGTGTGAAGTTGAATTCAAACTCATTTGAATTCAATTCAAATGGTTTGAACTAGGACGAGGTTCTAGGAGTGTCCAAAAAATGTTGAGAATCTTAGAGGATCCTCGATAACAGAGATGAGAATTATTGGCAAAGTTTGGGGAACAAACTTGAAATGGAAAAGGCATGGCGTTTATTATGCAAGTGTGTTATGGTTAATTACAAAAGAATGGAATATTTATTATAGCTCCCTAATATTGGGAGGATATGTTATAAAGAGAAGTCATCATATGAATTCCCTCGATTTAAATAGATCAAAAATCTATGCAATTTATTTGGTTGAGTTTTAAAAATTAAATGACATGATGGCATGATGACATGGTGCAATGCAAAATAAATAGAGCAAGCAAAAAGAAACACACGGCGATCACGAAATATATGGAAGGCGTCTGGAGCGTCGGTCTTGGGGCGTTACAACACTCCACCACTACAAGAGGATCTCGTCCCGAGATCTAAGGACGGCACCGGAGAAAAGCGGAAGAGGAAGAAAAGAGGTAAAGCTAAGTTGCTTCTTTGACAAATGAGTGAAACCACGGACCTTGAGAGATTGAACGAACGAAAAGAGAGAATACAAGGGAGATGAACGAGATTGAAAACACTCCATTATCAAAGAGGAACAAGGAACATTGCGAGAACCTTTGTAGGTTGAAGAATATGGAACAAGAGCTTAACGGATCCAAAGGAATATGAAAGCACACCGGTAGAAAAGACAAACAAGGAACACCATGTGAACCTTGGAGTTTGCAAAGCTATGAATGACGAGAACAATGGACGAGAAGTACATGCAAGCACTCCGGTTGAAACGAGATGTACAAGGAACGATAAGGATCAATTACGATAACGCTCCGGTTGTAAAATGGAAGAGATAGAATATGAACTTGGCAAAATGAAAGCACTTGGATGAGACTCCGGTTAAAAGAGGAATGATAGACACAACACTCCGGTTAAAACAAGATAAAGAAGGAATAAGAATGATATAATTTGGACAGCACTCCGAATGTAAATGGAAGGAATTGAACATGAACTTTACAAGATGAGAGGATACTTAATGAAATCAACAGCACACTGCCTCCGGAACTATCGAAAGAGTGGCACAATGGGTCAGAAAGATTTCAGACAGCACTCCGGTTGAGAAGGGAGGCAAAACTTGACAGAATGGGAAGAACTTGAAAAGAGGGCACGACACTCCGGTTGGAAATGGAAAAGCACGAAAAGAACACGGTCCTCACAAACCGAGAAGATGAGTGAAGAGAGCAACATCACAATGCCTCCGGAAGTAATAAATAATAGAAGATAGATCCTTGGAATAAAGAATGGAGAAGAAAATTACAACTTCTGCAACAAATGAGCTTGGAAAGCATCCTTCCAATAAGGTTATAACGGAGTTGTTGGGAAATCAACAATGAAAAGAACAAGCTTGTTGTGGGCTTATGGAACACATCTCAAAATTATGAGGTGACAACCCGCCACTAACGGAAACAATTGCTTGCTTGAGATCAACGAAGAGATGAAAACTTCTCTCACCGAGAGGATAGGAGAAAACTTGGATCATTGATAGACACCACAATTAGCAACATTCCTTCGAGAAGGCTTTAAGTGAAATCTATACCAAGATAACTCCAACAAAGAGATTGGTGGATTTAAAATATCTCATTCTTGACAACATGTGAATCATGAAAAGCGAACTCAAATTGTCAAGAATGACATAACACCACCTCAAATGATAAGGTAGAACGAATTGCACTTTAGAATGCAAGATGAAGAATGCTTGGACTCCACAAAAACAAAACATGTGTTGAACACCATGTTTCTTTTAGAGTATAGCTTGGCGGATCTTAACTCCGAGAGAAATCTTGAAGAACAATTGAAGAATGAAAAGAATCCTTGACGAAGCACCATGTAGAGCCTCCATGAAGAACTCCGGTAATAAATGGATGATAAAAAGAAAGAGAAGTTGACAACACAAGGTGAAGCCTTGCAATGATTTGGGTGGAGCTTTGAAATGATATAACCGAGAAAAACTTGGAACTCCGAAAAGAAAATGAACAAATGAGATCAAGAATTTTGATGAATCTCCGGAATAAGGAATTGAATTTTACTCGATGAAACAAGAATAAGAATTACAATATGTGTATCCTTCACCAATTTAGATTGATGACAAGCAACGGATTTGGCATACTGCTTATACTTGTAGAAAGGATTAAGAGAGATATAGCGTAAATCTGAATAAGGTCTTCAACGAACCGTCGGTAGGATTTGAAAGAACGAATGAGTTGATACAATAACGAAGGAAGAGAAATCTTGAACGAACCGCCGTAAGAATTGAAAATGAACGAAGAAAAGATAAAGAAACACCGGGAAGAATTAGAAAATGAACGAAGATACTTGAGAGATTTAGATACAAGTGAGCGCAGAGATCCCGAGCTGATTAGATAATACTTGAATGATGCACCGGTATGATTTGGAGAATGAGATCTGAAAGCTGAGAATGAATAATTCTGAGATCATGAGTTCCAGAGAATCAAACTGAAAAGACTCCTGAATTGCTCCGGATGGGTGAAAAGAATTCTCACAATCGAAAACAATTATGAGAGGATGGCATCAAGCTAGAACCATGAATCTTGAAGAGAACGGATAAGATTTGGAGGAAAAACTCTTCTTCGGTCTTCAAATGTTGAGAATGATGACAAGAAACACCACCATAAATTGTTGAGATACTCCGGGATGAAAATTAGAAAGGTTGAACCAATGATGAAAAGAATGTGAAAAATCTTGGAGAAGGCATATGACTGATGATAACACATTTTTACGTCAAACTTTGCAATGAATTTGAGAATAACTCCGGAAAGAATTAGAAGAGTTAGGTAAGATCCTGGGAAAAGACCTGCGGGTTATGGCCCACTCAAAAGAAACACCGTTGAACGATTAAAAGAAAGATTGCGCCGGTTGAATTAAATGGCTTGAATGAGGTAACAACCTCGAAATAGTTAGAATTGATGCGGAGTGGAAACACGAATTTTCAGAGATATCTTCAACACTCCGGAACAAAAGAATAGCGAGCGGTGAAAGATTAAGAGATACACCGTCATACAAAAGCACTTGAAACGGGGAAGGGGATAAGATCAACACCTGCAACTTGAATTGAATCCACCGAAAAAGAATACGAGAATGAAGAATGATACACTTGAAGCTTCCTGGGCATCTTCCTGAGAATCACCAGATAATAACATTGATGGAAAAGAATGGAGAAACTTCACATCAATAAAATGGATACTTGGTTAAGACATCTGATTCCTTGAAGGAAAAGGGTGGGAGGGCGGGAAAAACAAAGGCAACTTGGGATGGATGAAACAAACACCGTTGAGAAAACATAGAATTGACCTTGCGGATGTGGAAAATGATCAGATCCACTTGAAGAGAAGCACACCGGTTGGAAATAGAATTGGGATGACACTCTTGATGACCAAGAAGGATTAACACTCCCATAGAAACATGAGAACACCACTTGGAAAAGGTATGGAATCAACACTTGACACTGAAGCAACTCGAAGACCACAACTTAAAACAAAACAAAGGATTTGGCTTGCAGAATAAGCCGAAAACAAACATATGATAGATCCCATATCGTATCATGTGTCTGTTGGAAAGATAATCTAAGAGCTACTTCAATTCCCACTTATAAACTCCCGAAACTTTCTAGTTATGCAATCTGGTGTTGGGGATACAGGGGACACAAAATATATCACCCAAACTAACAATACCTAGATCCAGCTGTATCCATCCTTCAACACATAACCAAGAAACCTTCGGAAATCATTTACCTCAACCTTCGAAAAGCATCCGTTATATGAGTTATGGCAATACTCCTGAACTCCCGCCCCAGTACTGGGTGGCGTCGAGGTGATCTCACCAACAACTGCATAAAAGAGATTTTCGATGTCGGCGAAACTCAGGTATTCCAGAACTGCAACGATAAAATTGTGACGACAACACCTCGGAGCTCAACTCCCCGGGACCCTGCCACAACCCCTAAATGTCAGGAGGCACCAAGAACAATGTTCTCGTCACAAAACCATCGGAACGATTCCAAGATACCCGCGTGATCCTAAAAAAATTTAGTGAAATTTGAGGAGAGGAGAGTCAAAACTTCTACGTCAGAGGGCCTCACCAGAGCGACGAAGGGACTGAGGAGTAAAAAGAATCCTACTCTCCGATATATATATAATCCTAAGACTCAAAACATTTTTGTTCTAGACTCAACAACGCCAGCGATTCGATCAAGCAGGGGGGATCCTAAGTCGGGGATGGCTCTGATTACCAACTTGTAACGCCCATGATGCGGCTATATCTCCCACGTGTCGAGGCACGACTTAGAGGCATAACCGCATTGTGGTTTTGTCGCAAGAAGGGTCATCTTCACACAATCCCATGTAATGAATAAGAATGGGATAAAGAGTTGGCTTACAATCGCCACTTCACACAATACATAAATAAATCATACATTAATCAGAGTACACACATAGACCGACTACGGTCAAAGCCAAAAGAAAAAAGAAGATAACCCAACTGCTAGATCCCTGATCGTCCCAACTGGGCTCCACTACTGATCAACAGGAAACGAAACATAGTAACGACCAAGGTCCTCGTCGAACTCCCACTTGAGCTTGGTTGCATCACCTGCACTGGTATCTTCGACACCTGCAACTGTTTTGGAAGTATCTGTGAGTCACGAGGACTCAGCAATCTCACACCCGCGGGATCAAGACTATTTAAGCTTATGGGTAGGAGAAGGTAGTGAGGTGGAGCTGCAGCAAGCACTAAGCATATATGGTGGCTAACGTACGCAAATAAGAGCGAGAAGAGGAGCAACGGAACGGTCGTCAACTAGTAATGATCAAGAAGTGATCCGGAACTCCTACTTACGTCAAACATAACCCAAAAGCCGTGTTCACTTCCCGGACTCCGCCAAAAAGAGACCATCACGGCTACACACGCGGTTGATGCGTTTTAATTAAGTCGAGTGTCAAGTTCTCTACAACCGGACATTAACAAATTCCCATCTGCCACATAACCGCGGGCACGGCTTTCGAAAGTTTATACCCTGCAGGGGTGTCCCAACTTAGCCCATTATAAGCTCTCACGGTCAACGAAGGATATTCCTTCTCCTGGGAAGACCCGATCAGTCTCGAAATCCCGGTTTACAAGACATTTCGACAATGGTAAAACAAGACCAGTAAGACCACCCGCTGTGCCGACAAATCCCGATAGGAGCTGCACATATCTCGTTCTCAGGGCACACCGGATGAGCCAGACGTTGGGTTGGCATAGACCCTGGTTGCCCAGGGGGCGCCGGACATCGCTCGGTTTGGACCAGCACTCGAAGGAGCATTGGCCCGGGGGGGTAAATAAAGATGACCCTTGAGTCTGCAGAACCCAAGGGAAAAGGGGATAGGTGGTAGCAAATGGTAAAACCAAGGTTGGGCCTTGCTGGAGGAGTTTTATTCAAAGCGAACTGTCAAGGGGGTCCCATAAATCACCCAACCGCGTAAGGAACGCAAAATCAAGGAACATAACACCGGTATGACGGAAACTAGGGCGGCAAGAGTGGAACAAAACACCAGGCATAAGGCCGAGCCTTCCACCCTTTACCAAGTATATAGATGCATTAATTAAGATAAGAGATATTGTGATATCCGAAAATATCCATGTTCCAACATGGAACCAACTTCAACTTCACCTGCAACTAGCAACGCTATAAGAAGGGCTGAGCAAAAGCGTAACATAGCCAAACAACGGTTTGCTAGGAAAGGTGGGTTAGAGGCTTGACATGGCAATGTGGGAGGCATGATATAGCAAGTGGTAGGTAGCGCGGCATAGCAATAGAGCGAACAACTAGCAAGCAAAGATAGAAGTGATTTCGAGGGTATGGTCATCTTGCCTGAGATCCCGCTAGGAAGAAGAACGAGTCCATGAAGAAGACAAACGGATGTAGTCGAACGAATCCTCACAACTCCGGAACGAAACCGAAGCTAACGAGAGAAGCAACCCAGAAAGAAACAAACAACATAGTAAACAACCACCACATACAGATGGCATGATGCACAAACAAGTATGATGCATGTCCGATTTAATGAGGCATGGCATGGCAAAGTGCATAAACAATACTACAAATTAAGTGGAGCTCATTATGCAACGAGTCGCATATTGACGAAACACCACATCAAATATTTAGTTCTTTCTCGTTTATGTACCCAACAATATTAAATGTTGTTAAACATGGCAAGGGGTGAAGTATAAATAAACTATCTATTTAGGCAAGTTTAAATGAGGCCGGAAATAACAAACAACAATTCCGGAAAATCCTCATGTGCATATAGCAATTTAATGCAAACACAATTTTAAACATTTTAAATGTTATCATGATGCGGATGACATATGCAAGGTTTAAGCAAATTATGAAAATGTTGACATGAAGGATGATATAGAGCATTTGGTCACCATGGCGGAACGAAAGGGTGCCACGGCAACATAGTCGGTAACTCGATTGAGATACTGATGCAAAAGAGAAGTGTGCGGATGTGTGGAACACGCAAGAGATGGTGGGGTGCTCCCGGTAACCGGGTTCCCACAGGTCGACGGCATGGCAAACTAGGAGAAACGTGCAATGACAACTCGGAAACGGTGCAACCACAAGCATCTCATACAACACACATGCATTCGTTCACGGGCGTCGTTCTCGGCGGTATACCTTCGTAGCGTGCATTTTTAGAGCGGTCCAAAATCGTCGAGGGAAGTAGTCATTCATGGGTCGTCATGGGAAGTAGTGGTTCACGTCTCGAAGAGGAACTTGATGGATCCGAGGTCTCCGATGTAGTGGTACACATTTCGTAGACGAACTTGGCGTTCCGGAGAGGGTACTTGCCGGATCCACAACACTGTGACCGTTCGTGGCAGGGGAACTTGGTGTTCACGGGTCTCCCAAAGACGTCGTGGTACTTGGCGTCCTTGGCGATTCCGGAGACGACGGTAGAGGTATTTGACGTGTCACCATGTAGTCGTACAGTTGTCGGAGAGGATCTTGGCGCATCCAAAGCGAAGCAACACAAAAGGGCCTTGGTTCTTGGTGGTCAACGAAGGGAGGCGGGCGGCGAAGCAGCAGCAACGTGCCGGCACTGTACAGCCACGACGGACACCATGGCCGTGAGGTGGAGGGGCCCTGGCACGAGACCAGCAGCGGGCCCGCGCGTGCAGGAAGGCGGTGAGGTCGACGGCTTGCCCAAGTCACGGCGGAGCGACAGGAAAAGCGGTGGGTGAGGAAGCAGAGGGGAGGCGTCGCGTGGAGGAGAGTCGACGGGGCGGCGCTCGCCGGAGTCGGGGCCGAAGGGAACGGATCGAGGGTCTCCTCCCCTGGCGAGGGAGCTGACGAGGCAGTGGCGCCGTGTAGACGAGGAGGCGGGCGAGGAGGTCCTGGCACGGCGGCGAGCTTGAGGTGGCTGACGACGGAGAGGTGCAGGCACGAGCAGGAGGTTGGGCGCGCATGGAGAGGCTCGGGGTTGAGCTACTGGCGCTCGACGAAGACGGCGCAGAGGACGACGGATGCGGGCGCAGGTCTCGCTCCTCTCCCTGGCGAAGCAAGGAAGAAGGAGGGGATCGAGAGAGAGGGGCGCTGCGGGAGGGAGAGGGTGAGATCGAGAGGGGGGATCGAGCAGGGCTCTCCCTGGCTCGATGCATGCGTGTGTGGGTGGCGGCGGAGGGGAACGAGTGGGGTTGAGGGGTCGAGCGGCTAGGGTAAGGAGGGTTAGGTGGGCCGGCGCTGGTTGGTTAGGCCCAAGAGGCCGTCTGGGCTGCAAGGCTGCGCTCTCTCTCTCCCTCATATTTCTTTTTAATAGAAAAGAAATTAGAGAGAAGAAAAGAAAAGAGGGGTTAGGGAAAGGATTTGTGCAAGGGGCTATTTTCCCGGACTCATAAAAATGTGCTTGATCCCGAAAAAATAGAAGTGGGCACACATGTGAAGTTGAATTCAAACTCATTTGAATTTAATTCAAATTGGTTTGAACTAGGACGAGGTTCTAGGAGTGTCCAAAAAATGTTGAGAATCTTAGAAGATCCTCGATAACAGAGATGAGAATTATTGGCAAAGTTTGGGGAACAAACTTGAAATGGAAAAGGCATGGCGTTTATTATGCAAGTGTGTTATGGTTAATTACAAAAGAATGGAATATTTATTATAGATCCCTAATATTGGGAGGATATGTTATAAAGAGAAGTCATCATATGAATTCCCTCGATTTAAATAGATCAAAAATCTATGCAATTTATTTAGTTGAGTTTTAAAAATTAAATGACATGATGGCATGATGACATGATGCAATGCAAAATAAATAGAGCAAGCAAAAAGAAACACACGGCGATCACGAAATATATGGAAGGCGTCTGAAGCGTCGGTCTCGGGGCGTTACACTGACGGTGGGGCCCGATTGTCATTGACTCAGTTTACCTAATCAGAACTAGTTAATCTAATTAAGTGATTAGGTTGATTAAACAGTGTTAATTAAGTTAATTAACTAATTAAGTAAATTTATTTATTTAATTCCTTTTCTTTTAAACGTTTCACAGGGGCAGGCCCCACTTGTCATTGGCCAGGGGGTCTTTTGCGGGCGCCGGTGCTAGCAGGTTACGGGCGCAGGGGCGTTGCGGGCGCGCGGGTGCTTTGCCCTGGAGGGCGCTGTGGCCCGGCGCCGGCGGCCATGCCGCAGCCGGAGCAGGGCGGCGCGGCGAGCGGGACAGCAGGCGGTTGCCACGGGGAGGCTGGGCGAGGCGCGGGGATGGGGCGGGGCCAGCGGCAGAGGCGGGACGCTGCAGCGCCGCGTGGACGGCGCGGCGAGGCGCAGAGGGCAGCAGCAGGGGAACCGGGGCGCGGCGGCGGCAGCGGGGCGGCCACGCGCGTGCACAGGGCTACGCGGGGCGAGCAGGGCACGGTCAGCGCGAGCGCGCGCGCGGAGGCGCGGGACGCGGCCGACGCGTGCGGTGGAGGGCAGCAGTGGCATGGAGAGGCGGGCGCACCGTGGGTGCAGAGGCCGTGAGGCGCAGGCGTTGCGCGGGGAGTGCGCTGCCGCGGGGTGGAGGCCACGGCTTCAGGGCAGCAGCAGGCGGGGCTTGGCAGCAACGAACGAGGCGAGCGCGAGGCGGCCACGGTGCCGCAGTGAGCGCGGCTGCGGGGGTGGTTGGAGACGCGCATGTGGGCGTGAGTACGGCGACAGGGGAAGAGAGAGGCCAGGGGGCCTCACCGTGGAGCTGTAGGGGACATGGCAGTGGGGCTCGGGGAGGAAGACGGGGACGACGGCGACGGCAAGCGACGGGGCCGACCGGTGAGCAGGAGGCCGGGGACGGGGCGGCGTCGGCGTGGTCCATGACGGCAGGGGCGGTCCGGGGCGGCGAGGTGGTGCAGAGCACGGCGAGGAGGAGTCGAGGATGAATCGGTCCGGCGTGGACGGGTCCGAGCGGCGCCACGGGGAGACGGCGACGGCGTCGAGCGCCCCCGATCCCGATTTGGATCGAGGAGGGGCGGAGGGGGAGTGGGACGAGTGGGGTGGGCGTAGTGGGGTAGCGCGGTTAGGGTTTCGGGTGGAGTGGGGGGATAAGGAGGAGTGGGGTGGGCCTCCTGGTTGGCCTAGAGGCCAACTGGGCCGGGGTCGAGCGGGGGAGGGGGGTTTTCTCTTCTTCTTTTTTGCTTTCCTTTTATATTTTGTTTATTCTCTGTTCTTTTTTTGTTTTAATTTTATATTTTAAATACATTAGTTTTATAAAATACATTAGTTGTACCTAAATTAGTATGAACAAATATGCCACCACCACAATTAACTTGGCACCTAAAATAATTAGTTTGTAATTGTTTATTATTTTAAATGCATTTAAATAATTGTTCTTGCTACGTTTTATTCATTTTAGAGTATTTAAACAATTTATAAAAGTGTGGTCTCTCCACCATAATTACCTATGCATTATTTGGCACAAACCAAACATTTTAGTTTTAATATTTGAAAACTTTAATTGTTTGACTTGATTTTGAATTTGAATTTTGAATCTTTTTTGAACTAACCCGAGATTAACTACAGTGACAGAGGTGGCGTGGCATCATTAACGAGGGATTACTGTAGCCTAATTATCCGGGCGTCATAGGTGCCCCCCTCCACCATAATCCACCTCGATTATATCGTAGCGGTGCTTAGGCGAAGCCCTGTGTCGGTAGAACATCATCATCGTCACCACGCCGTCGTGCTGACGGAACTCTCCCTCAAAGCTCGGCTAGTTCGGAGTTCGAGGGACGTCATCGAGTTGAACGTGTGCAGAACTCGAAGGTGCCGTGCGTTCGGTACTTGATCGGTCGGATCGTGAAGACGTACGACTACATCAACCGCGTTGTGCTAACGCTTCCACTTTCGGTCTATGAGGGTACGTAGACAACACTCTCCCCTCTCGTTGCTATGCATCACCATGATCTTGCGTGTGCGTAATAATTTTTTTGAAATTACTACGTTCCCCAACAGTGGCATCAGAGCCAGGTTTTATGCGTTGATGTTATATGCACGAGTAGAACACAAGTGAGTTGTGGGCGATATAAGTCATACTGCTTACCAGCATGTCATACTTTGGTTCGGCGGTATTGTTGGATGAAGCGGCCCGGACCGACATTACGTGTACGCTTACGCGAGACTGGTTCTTCCGACGTGCTTTGCACAGAGGTGGCTGGCGGGTGTCAGTTTCTCCAACTTTAGTTGAACCGAGTGTGGCTACGCCCGGTCCTTGCGAAGGTTAAAACAGCACCAACTTGACAAACTATCGTTGTGGTTTTGATGCGTAGGTAAGAACGGTTCTTGCTAAGCCCAGTAGCAGCCACGTAAAACTTGCAACAACAAAGTAGAGGACGTCTAACTTGTTTTTGCAGGGCATGTTGTGATGTGATATGGTCAAGACATGATGCTAAATTTTATTGTATGAGATGATCATGTTTTGTAACCGAGTTATCGGCAACTGGCAGGAGCCATATGGTTGTCTCTTTATTGTATGCAATGCAATCGCCCTGTAATGCTTTACTTTATCACTAAGTGGTAGCGATAGTCGTAGAAGCATAAGATTGGCGAGACGACAACGATGCTACGATGGAGATCAAGGTGTCGCGCCGGTGACGATGGTGATCATGACGGTGCTTCGGAGATGGAGATCACAAGCACAAGATGATGATGGACATAGCATATCACTTATATTGATTGCATGTGATGTTTATCTTTTATGCATCTTATCTTGCTTTGATTGACGGTAGCATTATAAGATGATCCTCACTAAATTATCAAAGTATAAGTGTTCTCCCTGAGTATGCACCGTTGCGAAAGTTCTTCGTGCTGAGACACCACGTGATGATCGGGTGTGATAGGTTCTACGTTCAAATACAACGGGTGCAAAACAGTTGCACACGCGGAATACTCAGGTTAAGCTTGACGAGCCTAGCATATAACAGACATGGCCTCAGAACACGGAGACCGAAAGGTCGAGCGTGAATCATATAGTAGATATGATCAACATAGTGATGTTCACCGTTGAAACTACTCCATCTCACGTGATGATCGGGCATGGTTTAGTTGATATGGATCACGTGATCACTTAGAGGATTAGAGGGATGTCTATCTAAGTGGGAGTTCTTAAGTAATATGATTAATTGAACTTAAATTTATCATGAACTTAGTCCTGATAGTATTTTGCAAATTATGTTGTAGATCAATAGCTCGCATTGTTGCTTCCCTGTGTTTATTTTTGATATGTTCCTAGAGAAAAGTTATGTTGAAAGATGTTAGTAGCAAAGATGGGATTGGATCCGTGATCTGAGGATTATCCTCATTGCTGCACAGAAGAATTATGTCCTTGATGCACTGCTAGGTGACAGACCTATTGCAGGAGCATATGCAGACGTTATGAATGTTTGGCTAGCTCAATATGATGACTACTTGATAGTTTAGTGCACCATGCTTAACGGCTTAGAATCGAGACTTCAAAGACGTTTTGAACGTCATGGACCATATGAGATGTTCCAGGAGTTGAAGTTAATATTTCAAGCAAATACCCGAGTTGAGAGATATGGAGTCTCCAACAAGTTCTATAGCTAAAAGATGGAGGAGAATAGCTCAAGCAGTGAGCATGTGCTCAGATTGTCTGGGTACTACAATCGCTTGAATCAAGTGGGAGTTAATCTTCTAGATAAAATAGTGATTGACAGAATTCTCTAGTCACCATCACCAAGTTAGTAGAACTTTGTGATGAACTATAGTATGCAAGGGATGACGAAAGTAATTCTCGAGCTCTTCGCGATGCTGAAATCGACGAAGGTAGAAATCAAGAAAGGGCATCAAGTGTTGATGGTTAACAAGACCACTAGTTTCAAGAAAAGGGCAAAGGGATAGAAGGGGAACTTCAAGAAGAACGGCAAGCAAGTTGCTGCTCAAGTGAAGAAGCCCAAGTCTGGACCTAAGCCTGAGACTAAGTGCTTCTACTGCAAAGAGACTGGTCACTGGAAGCAGAACTGCCCCAAGTATTTGGTGGATAAGAAGGATGGCAAAAGTGAACAAAGGTATATTTGATATACAGATTATTGATGTGTGTTTTACTAGTGTTCGTAGCAACCCCTCGGTATTTGATATTGGTTCAGTTGCTAAAGAGTAGTAACTTGAAACGGGAGTTGCATAATGAACAGAAACTAGTTAAGGATGAAGTGACGATGTGTATTGGAAGTGGTTCCAAGATTGATATGATCATCATCACACACTCCCTATACTTTCGGGATTAGTGTTGAAACTAAATAAGTGTTATTTGGTGTTTGCGTTGAGCATGAATATGATTTGATCATGTTTATTGCAATACGGTTATTCATTTAAGTTAGAGAATAATTGTTGTTCTGTTTACATGAATAAAACCTTATATGGTTACACACCCAATGAAAATGGTTCGTTGGATCTCGATCATAGTGATACACATATTCATAATATTGAAGCCAAAAGATGCAAAGTTAATAATGATAGTGCAACTTATTTGTGGCACTGCCGTTTAGGTCATATTGGTGTAAAGAGCATTAAGAAACTCCATGCTGATGGGCTTTTGGAATCACTTGATTATGAATCACTTGATGTTTGCGAACCATGCCTTATGGGCAAGATAACTAAGACTCCGTTCTCCGGAACAATGGAGCGAGCAACTGACTTATTCGGAAATAATACATACTGATGTATGCGATCCGATGAGTGTTGAGGCTCGCGGCGGGTATCGTTATTTTCTGACCTTCACAGATGATTTGAGCAGATATGGGTATATCTACTTGATGAAACATAAGTCTGAAACATTTGAAAAGTTCAAAGAATTTCAGAGTGAAGTGGAAAATCATCGTGACAAGAAAATAAGGTTTCTATGATCTGATCGCGGAGACAAATATGTGAGTTACGAGTTTGGTCTTCAATTAAAACAATGTGGAATAGTTTCACAAATTCGTGCCACCTGGAACACCACAGCTTAATGGTGTGTCCGAACGTCATAACCGTACTTTATTGGATATAGTGCAATCTATGATGTTTCTTACCGATTTACCACTACAGTTTTGGGGTTATGCATTAGAGACAGCTGCATTCACGTAAAAAAGGGGCACCATCTAAATCCGTTTGAGACGACACCATATGAACTGTGGTTTGGCAAGAAACCAAAGTTGTCGTTTCTTAAAGTTTGGGGTTGCGATGCTTATGTGAAAAGTTTCATCCTGATAAGCTCAAACCCAAATCGGAAAAGTGCATCTTCATAGGATACCCAAAAGTTACTGTTGGGTACACCTTCTATCACAGATCCGAAGGCAAGATATTCGTTGCTAAGAATGGATCCTTTCTAAAGAAGGAGTTTATCTCGAAAGAAGTGAGTGGGAGGAAAGTAGAACTTGATGAGGTAACTGTACCTTCTCCCAAATTGGAAAGTAGTTCATCACTGAAATCAGTTCCAGTGATGCTTACACCAATTAGTGAGGAAGTTAATGATGATGATCATGAAGCTTCGGATCAAGTTACTACCAAACCTCGTAGGTCAACCAGAGTGAGATCCGCACCAGAGTGGTACGGTAATCCTGTTCTGGAGGTCATGTTACTTGACCATGACGAACCTATGAACTATGAGGAAGTGATGGTGAGCCCAGATTCCGCAAAATGGCTTGAGGCCATGAAATCTGAGATGGGATCCATGTATGAGAACAAAGTGTGGACTTTGGTTGACTTGCCCGATGATCGGCAAGCCATAGAAAATAAATGGATATTCAAGAGGAAGACGGACTCTGATAGTAGTGTTACTATCTACAAAGCTAGACTTGTCGAAAAAGGTTTTTGACAAAGTTCAAGGTGTTGACTACGATGAGATTTTCTCACTCGCAGCAATGCTTAAGTCTGTCCGAATCATGTTAGCAATTGCCGCATTTTACGAAATCTGGCAAATGGATAAACAAAACTGCATTCCTTAATGGATTTATTAAAGAAGAGTTGTATATGATGCAACCAGAAGGTTTTGTCAATCCTAAAGGTGCTAACAAAATATGCAAGCTCCACCGATCCATCTATGGACTGGTGCAAGCATCTCGGAGTTGGAATATACGCTTTGATAAGTTGATCAAAGGATATAGTTTTATACAGACTTGCGGTGAAGCCTGTATTTACAAGAAAGTGAGTGGGAGCACTACAACATTTCTGATAAGTATATGTGAATAACATATTGTTGATCAAAAATAATGTAGAATTATTCTGCAAAGCATAAAGGAGTGTTTGAAAGGATTTTTTCAAAGAAAGACCTCGGTGAAGCTGCTTACATATTGAGCATCAAGATCTATAGAGATAGATCAAAACGCTTGATAAGTTTTTTCAATGAGTACATACCTTGACAAGATTTTGAAGTAGTTCAAAATAGAACAGTCAAAGAAAGAGTTCTTGCCTGTGTTACAAGGTGTGAAATTGAGTCAGACTCAAAGCCCGACCACGGCAGAAGATAGAAAGAGAATGAAAGCCATTCCCTATGCCTTGGCCATAGGTTCTATAAAGTATGCCATGCTGTGTACCAGATCTATTGTATACCCTACACTGATTTTGGCAAGGGAGTACAATAGTGATCTAGGAGTAGATCACTGGACAGCGGTCAAAATTGTCCTTAGTGGAATAAGGATATGTTTCTCGATTATGGAGGTGACAAAAAGGTTCGTCGTAAAGGGTTACGTCGATGCAAATTTTGACACTGATCCAGATGACTCTAAGTCTCAATCTGGATACATATTGAAAGTGGGAGCAATTACCTAGAGTAGCTCCGTGCAGAGCATTGTTGACATAGAAATTTGCAAAATACATACGGATCTGAATGTGGCAGACCCGTTGACTAAACTTCTCTCACAAGCAAAACATGATCACATCTTAGTACTCTTTGGGTGTTAATCACATAGCGATTTGAACTAGATTATTGACTCTAGTAAACCCTTTGGGTGTTGGTCACATGAAGATGTGAACTATGGGTGTTAATCACATGGTGATGTGAACTATTGGTATTAAATCACATGGTGATGTGAACTAGATTATTGACTCTAGTGCAAGTGGGAGACTGAAGGAAATATGCCCTAGAGGCAATAATAAAGTTATTATTTATTTCCTTATATCATGATAAATGTTTATTATTCATGCTTGAATTGTATTAACCGGAAACATGATACATGTGTGAATACATAGACAAACAGAGTGTCACTAGTATGCCTCTACTTGAGTAGCTCGTTAATCAAAGATGGTTATGTTTCCTAACCATGGACAAAGAGTTGTTATTTGATTAACGGGATCACATCATTAGGAGAATGATGTGATTGACTTGACCCATTCCGTTAGCTTAGCACTCGATCGTTTAGTATGTTGCTACTGCTTTCTTCATGACTTATACATGTTCCTATGACTATGAGATTATGCAACTCCTGTTTACCGGAGGAACACTATGTGTGCTATCAAACGTCACAACGTAACTGGGTGATTATAAAGGTGCTCTACAGGTGCTTCCAAAGGTACTTGTTGGGTTGGCGTATTTCGAGATTATGATTTGTCACTCCGATTGTCGGAGAGGTATCTCTGGGCCCACTCAGTAATGCACATCACTATAAGCCTTGCAAGCATTGTAACTAATGAGTTAGTTGCGGGATGATGTATTACGGAACGAGTAAAGAGACTTGCCGGTAACGAGATTGAACTAGGTATTGAGATACCGACGATCGAATCTCGGGCAAGTAACATACCGATGACAAAGGGAACAACGTATGTTGTTATGCGGTTTGACCGATAAAGATCTTCGTAGAATACGTGGGAGCCAATATGAGCATCCAGGTTCCGCTATTGGTTATTGACCGGAGACGTGTCTCGGTCATGTCTACATTGTTCTCGAACCCGTAGGGTCCGCACGCTTAAAGTTCGATGACGGTTATATTATGAGTTTATGTGTTTTGATGTACCGAAGGTAGTTCGGAGTCCCGGATGAGATCGGGGACATGAGGAGGAGTCTCGAAATGGTCGAGACATAAAGATCGATATATTGGACGACTATATTCGGACATCGGAAAGGTTCCGAGTGGTTCGGGTATTTTTCGGAGTACCGGGGAGTTACGGGAATACAGGGGAAGAAGTATATGGGCCTTATTGGGCTTTAGGGGAGAGGGAGAGGCAGGCCGCGCGCCCCCCATTGACTAGTCCGAATTGGACTAGGGGGAGGGGCGGTGCCCCTCCTTCCTTCTCTTCCCTCTTCCCTTTCCTTGACTCCTACTCCTACTACTTGGAAGGGGGGGAATCCTACTCCCGGTGGGAGTAGGACTCCTCCTAGGGCGCGCCATAGAGAGGGCCGGCCCTCCCCCTCCTCCACTCCTTTATATACGGGGAGGGGGGCACCCCTTGGATACACAACAGTTGATCTCCTGATCTCTTAGCCGTGTGCGGTGCCCCCCTCCACCATAATCCACCTCGATTATATCGTAGCGGTGCTTAGGCGAAGCCCTGCGTCGGTAGAACATCATCATCGTCACCACGCCGTCGTGCTGACGGAACTCTCCCTCAAAGCTCGGCTGGATCGGAGTTCGAGGGACGTCACCGAGTTGAACGTGTGCAGAACTCGAATGTGTCGTGCCTTCGGTACTTGATCGGTCGGATCGTGAAGACGTACGACTACATCAACCGCGTTGTGCTAACGCTTCCGCTTTCGATCTACGAGGGTACGTAGACAACACTCTTCCCTCTCATTGCTATGCATCACCATGATCTTGCGTGTGCGTAAGATTTTTTTTTTGAAATTACTACGTTCCCCAACAGAAACTACTATCATCTACCAATTGATAAAAGGAGGCACAAATAAGAAGATGTCTTACCTTTAGAATAACAATACAGAAGACTGATTTGGGAACAATGTGTTTGACTCTCCAAAAATGATCACGTCCTCTATAATGAACATGTATATTAGGGCTATCAGGCTAGTGTTCCTCGAGGTTTATTAGCTCCGATATTCAACTCAAACTAGATTAGACACGCATTTGACATTTTAGAGAATTTGTTTGCAGTGGTTACGCATGTGTGTTCTCATTTTAATGACCTATTTCAAAATGGTTGCTAGTGTTTAACCTATTTCAAATGATTCAAGGGCTCAACAAACGACCACGACGGCTCGAGGACGTTGGACCATAGGGACACATGCATGAAGACACTCCGGGTTGTCAACGACAGGGTCACATCGGCTCCTGTAGGGGAGCGGCGGCACCGACGTGTCGGTGATTCATTCTGGCGGCAGTAGTGGTTGCTAGGTAGTCCGAAGACCTTGATGTAATCTTTATTATGTTGGGGTGCTTTGTACTTTCGATGATATATGTGCATTTAGAGTCAATAGACTTTATTATGTTGGGACACTTTCTTTGTATGCCCGCAAAACATTGTAAAATATGATATATATAAAAAACTCCCCTTGATATGTGCACAAAAGATTTTTGTGACACCTAAGATCAAAAGTATTCATGAAAATTTAAAATCAAATTACTCATAAATGGTGCATTGAATTATAATTCTCCCTTCGATCCATATTAATTATCACTGATCTAGTACAAACGTTCAAAACTAGATCTAGATACTCTAACTCAGTTAGAGGTTAGAGATAGATTCTAACCTCGAACTAACTCTAAACTAACTCTAACCAAAGAGCTGTTTGGATGGTAGGGTTAGATTGACAATAAATATTCTTTCTTAATCATTTGACTACTTTGTACCCTGTTTGGATGAGAGGGGTAACTTTTTTTACTAATTTTTCTAGTGGGCTCAGGAGAACTAACTCAAATAAGCTCCTCTGGTGTGGGCTAGTTTTTTGGGTGGGTTAGATCCAACTAAACGAAACTAACCCATCATGTTTGAATACTTTTGGGTTATTTGAGCCCCAACTAACTAAAACTAACTCTAACTTCGGGATCCAAACAGGGTCATAGATATGTTCTGAAGAATACTTTTAAAAGCAACTTACAGTGACAAAAATCATGCTCAAAGTACAAACATGTTGGGACTAAATGGATGACATATTATCATTTTCTAGACCAATTTATTATCGGCTAATGTGCTCATGTACATGTGCCTTTTAGGGTAATGTTTATGCGTATGCATGAGTGTAACTAATCCACGAGTATCTTTTGGAGGAGCTTCCCATCGGACAGTCTCCATATTGTCGAAGCGTTCTAGCGCTGCCATGCACTCACTTCTCCCATTGAAAGGTTTTACTTCGGGGGTTTTCATTTTCCGAGTTTTTTTCCAGAATTTTGTTTTTTCTAGGTTTTTGTTTTTTGTTTCCTTTTTAGTTCAGCATGAAAGATAACCGTGTTTCATAAAAGTGAAGCACAATTGTACGTCACCCCGTGGAAGCATGAATTACATTTCTTGGAAGTACGATTTGGTATAAGTTTGAAAGCACAAGTTACTATTATTTGAAAGCACATATTTTCTTGGAAGAAAATGTCAAAAAATGCAAAGGTGAAAATGAGTCATGATTTGGACGCACAAATCAGATGATAAACATTTTGAAAAAACAAATCTACGAAAGGCACAGACAACCAACCCTGTGTCCCCCGTGTTAGACTTTGTAACATAGCCCAACTGTATAATCTGTATATTGTGTAACTTTATAAATATATGTGATAGGCCACCCCTAGAGGGTTGAGCCAGTTCCCACAAATCCTATGTTTAACATGGTATCAGCCTAAACCCTAGGTCCTACTCCACCTCAGCCGCCGCTGCCGCCGTGCCCCCAACCCTAGGGCCGCCGTCGCCGCAGCTGCCATGACCGCTTCCGCCTCTGGTTCCGCCAGCTCCGGGGCCCTCCCCGCCACGTTGGCCGCCCTTCTCAATCTCCCCGCCCACGCCGGTGCGTCGCCGAGGCCCCGATTCTTCGGCACCACCACCGTTGGCTCGATGTTCTCGGCTCCAATCCCGCCATCTCCCGCTACGTCGACGGTGGCGGCCTCCACCGCCGCGATGATGGCGCCACCCGCGGCCCTCGCTGGTTCGTCCCCGACACTCGCCATCCTGCCGGCGGCCTCGGGGGCCTCCGATGATCCGCTCGCGGGTGTGGCACCCGCAGCCCCTGCGGCGTCCGCTGTTGCTACCACCAACGCCGCCCGCCATGTTCTCCGGGCCTTTTCACTTCGACAACCTGATCACCACTCGTCTCACGCCGGACAACTATCTGTTTTGGCGTGCCAAGGTTCTACCGCTACTCCGCAGCCGCTCCCTCCTTGGCTATGTCGATGGTTCCCTGCCGTGTCCGCCGCAGGTTATCCCCACTGCCCACGGCCCGGCCATCAACCCGGCGCACCGTGTGTGGGTGCAGCAAGACCAAGCGATCCTCTCCGCCATCCAGGGCTCCCTAGGAGACGGGGTCGCTGGCCTTTGCCTCTTTGCTGCCTCCTCCTTGGATGCGTGGACGACTCTGGAACATGCATTTGCCCAGACCTCCACCGCCCACTCGATGGCTCTTCGCAGCAAGCTCGATGACATCAAGAAACTGGACTCATCTGCCATAACATACTTCAACAAAATCAAGGTCTTGGCGGACACACTGACCTCTATTGGTCGACCGCTGAGTGATGAGGAGTTCGCCAGCTACGTTATCAAGGGTCTCGATGCCGAGTACGACAACCTTGCCGAGGCCGTCCACAACGCCAAGCCGCCGCTTCCTCCGCATGAGCTCTTCTCCCGTCTGCTCTTCACTGAGCAACGCATCGAAGCTCGCCGGTCCGTCACCACCATCGCCGACCAGCCAACGGCTTTTTGGGCCTCGCGTGGCCAGCGCCCACCTGCGCCCTCTTCGCCTGCCCGGGTTGCCACCCCCCTGCGCCAACCTCGGGCGGGGGCCCCGTGCGGTGCCAGCTTTGCGGCCGTGAGAGGCACCTCGCCTCCAAGTTCCACAAACGATTTCAGCGGAGCTTCCTCGGCATCGGTGATGATGGCAAAGGCAATGAGCGCCAATTTGCCATGGCAGATTTTTGGCCCTCCTGCTGCCCATGTTGCCGCCAAGGGTAAGGACACACACGTCGAACAAGGTTTTACGCCGTCATACCCGATTGATCCTGGATGGTATATGGACACCGGCGCCACGAATCATATGACGAACGAGCTCGCCAAGCTGTCCACTCACCAGCCCTACTATGGTCACGACAAGGTTCACACCGCCAACGGTGTAGGTATGCCCATCTCTCACATTGGTCAAGCATCTCTCTTAACTAGTCATCCATCTAGGCAGCTTCATCTTCGTAATATTTTACGGGTCCCCTCGGTGACTCTTAATTCGTTATTTGTTCCAAAACTCACTCTTGATAACAATGTCCTATGTGAATTTCACCCGTTTGATCTTTTTGTCAAGGACCGAGCCACCCGGGAAATTCTGCTTAGCGGCCGCCTGAGCCATGGCTTATACCGCTTGGAGGATCCATTCGCCCCGCGCGTCTTCAGCGGTGTTCGTGTGTCGCCATCCCAGTGGCACTCTCGCCTTGGTCACCCCGCCACTCCCATAGTTCGCCATATACTTCACCGTCACGAGCTGCCTATCGAGTCTAGCAATAAGGAGATGTCCGTGTGTGATGCCTGTCAACAAGGCAAGAGTCATCAGTTACCATTTATCTCCTCTACTCGGGAAGTAACGAGTCCTCTTGAGCTTCTGTGTTTCCGATGTGTGGGGTCCCGCACAAACATCTGTCAGTGGTCACAACTACTATGTTAGCTTTATTGATGCCTATAGTCGCTTTACCTGGCTTTATCTTCTTAAGCGCAAATCTGATGTGTTTGATATATTCATTCAGTTTCAAGTGCATGTTGAACGTCTTCTCAAGCATAAAATTATTCATGTTCAGTCCGATTGGGGGGGGGGGTGAATATCGCAACCTCAACACTTTCTTTAATAAGCTTGGGATCTCTCATCGTTTATCATGTCCTCACACACATCAGCAGAATGGCGTTGTTGAGCGCAAACATCGACATGTAGTTGAGACCGGACTCACACTCCTGGCTCACGCCTCCGTACCGTTTCGCTTTTGGAGTGATGCCTTTGCTACTGCGTGTTTTCTTATTAACAGACTACCTACGCGTGTTCTGAATATGAAAACTCCTATTGAGCTTCTTTTACATGAAACTCCTGACTATACCTTCTTTAAGGTGTTCGGGTGTGCCTGTTGGCCTCATCTTCGTCCAGATAATCATAGAAAGCTTGAATTTCGGTCGAAAAAATGTGTGTTCCTGGGTTATAGTTCTCTCCATAAAGTCTACAAGTGCCTTCATGTGCCAACAAATCGTGTCTACATATCCCGTGATGTTGTCTTTGATGAGAACGTCTTCCCCTTCTCCTCCATGCCGCAGCAACCCACCACACCTCCATCTATGCATTCATCTCCTATTATGCTTGGCCAATTTGAAGATGTTGCATATTCGCCTGTGTTGTTACCTAATCATGGTGCAGGAATTGGACGCGGTGCTCGCTTGGAACTACTCCCTGATGCATCTCCTGAGACGCACGTCGATCGGCCGGTGCACGCACATGCACCGCCTCCCGCCTTCGACCCCGCCTCTGGAACCACGCATGCCCATGCAACTGGGCCGGCGCCTGCGATGGCCTCCGTACCTGGGTCGGCCTTCGTCACGTCTGCTTCTGCGCGGCCCACGTCACCGATGGCCTCACCCGAGAGGCTCGAGCGGTCCTCATCACCGTCTCCATGCCCGGCTTCGCCTCCGTCATCGCCTACGTCGCCCGCCTGTACGTCTTTGCCACTCCTCTCACCAGGGTCGGCTGAGCCTCTCGTCGCCTCGCCTGGGCCCCCGTCGCCCGATCCTCCTTCACCGACGCCTCAAGGATCGGTGCCGCCTGCTCCTGTCATCGTTGCACCGCAACGTCCGCACACTCGCAGCCGTAGCGGTATTGTTCTTCCCAAACAGCGTCATGATGGAACTGTCACATACCTGGCTGCTTGCCTTGCTCATGCTGTTGCAGATCCCATCGCTGAACCACGCAGTCATGAGGCCGCTATGAGTATTCCTCACTGGAGGGCTGCTATGGAGGAAGAGTACCACGCTCTTATGCATAATGAGATCTGGACACTGGTTCCTCCTCCACCTCGCGTCAACATCATTGATTCGAAGTGGGTTTTCAAAGTCAAGAGACATGCAGATGGATCTATTGAGCGCTACAAGGCGTGTCTTGTGGCCAAGGGGTTTAAACAGCGTCAGGGTCTGGACTATGAGGACACATTCAACCCCGTTGTTAAACCTACTACTATTCGGCTTCTCCTGTCTCTTGCAGTCTCTCATGGTTGGTCTCTTCGACAGCTCGATGTGCAGAATGCTTTTCTGCATGGGCTGCTTAAAGAGGAGGTTTACATGCGGCAGCCACCAGGGTTTGTTGATCACGCTCGGCCTCATCATCTCTGTCGTCTGACGAAGGCTCTTTATGAACTGAAGCAGGCGCCCCGTGCCTGGCATGCTTGCCTTGCTTCGGCCCTTCGTACTCATGGCTTCGTTCCGTAGACAGCTGACAGCTCGCTGTTCTTATTTCAGCGCCCCAGTGTGACTGTATATTTGCTTGTGTACGCGGATGATATCATTCTGGTCAGCTCCTCTGCAACGGCTGCTGACTCTCTTGTGACTGCACTTGGCAGAGATTTCGCGGTTAAGGATTTGGGACGGCTCCACTTCTTCCTGGGTATTGAAGTTGCGCATCAGTCTCGCGGCAGCTTAGCTCTCACCCAGAAGAAGTACTCCCTTGACCTCTTGCGCCGCGCTGGTATGCTCAAGTGTAAGCCATCCCCACACCAATGTCCTCCACTGACAAGCTCTCAGCTACTGCTGGTACGCTTCTGTCTCCTGCGGATGCACCGGAGTATCGGAGTATTGTTGGTGGCTTGCAGTATCTGACGATCACACGCCCTGATCTTTCTTTTGCGGTTAACAGGGTATGCCAGTATCTTCATTCACCTACTGATGTGCACTGGTCTGCTGTGAAGCTCATTCTTCGTTATGTGCGTCTCACTGTCTCCTATGGTCTTCATCTGCGACCCAGTTCCTCTGTCGTTCTATCTGCGTTTTCAGATGCTGATTGGGCTGGGTGTCCGGATGACAGGCGATCCATGGGGGATATGTTGTATTTTTGGGTCCTAATTTGATCGCCTGGAGTGCACGCAAGCAAGCCACTGTTTCTCGCAGCAGCACAGAAACCGAGTACAAAGTAGTTGCCAATGCGACTGCTGAGCTTATCTCGATCGAGTCTTTACTTCGAGAGCTGGGAATCTCCCAGTCACATCCTCCAGTTCTTTGGTGTGACAACATCGGTGCTACGTTTCTTTCGACAAACCCGGTGTTCCATGCACGAACCAAACGCATTGAAATTGACTATCATTTTGTGAGGGAACGTGTTGCACAGAAGCTACTACAGATCAAGTTTATCTCCTCGAAGGATCAACTTGCCAACATCTTCACCAAGCCTCTACCTTCTCTCATGTTCGAGGTCTGTAGGCGCAATCTCAACCTCCTAGATGCATCAGGAGTGAGTTGAGATTGAGGGAGGGTGTTAGATTTTGTAACGTAGCCCAATTGTGTAATCTGTATATTGTGTAACCTTATAAATATATGTGATAGGCCACCCCTAGAGGGTTGAGCCAGTTCCCACAAATCCTATGTTTAACACCCCGTGCGTGGGAAAAAATCCGTGCAAAATAATTTGTTTGCGACAAGTGTTGCACGGGTAGTGGGCGAAGATGGAAGTGACCTTTGTAACGTGCGAGACTTAGCAGTAGAACCACCTGGTTTTGGAGGGGGGAAAGGGTCTGATTTTTTTTTTTGAGCGAAAAAAAAGGAAATGTCTGATTTTTTTACTTTTTGCAAAAGGAAAAGGAAAGGTCTGACAAGTCGATGGACATTCGAGCCTGTCTAGGCCCATACAGCCCACAACAACCACGGGCCAGCTCCGAATATTAAGCTCGACCTTGACCAGGCCCCGTCACTCCTCCTTCTTCCCCTTTCCCGTCGAGCCCCCGTCTGTCCGCTCCGCGACGCCGCGATTCCATCCTCGCCTCCGATCTCCAGCTTCCTCCCAGCCGACGAGATGGCCGAGGTGAGAGAACCTTCCAGGATCTCTTTCTCCCTCCCGGACGAATCTTCTGTAGTCTCACCCCGGAACATAGCGTAGGGTGCATTCATTTCTTCGATCTCACCGTGGTTAGAGTTGTCTCTTTGTCGCGTGGATCTGCGCCGTGGGGCGCCTATCTGCGCGTGATGTGTGTCGCGATAGATGTGTTCTTCATGGACCCTAGGTTCTTCTATTTCGCATTATGTTCGTTCTGGGTGATTGGTGGGGCTGGCTTCGTTCCATTTCGCGCGATTAGCGTCTTGCTGTATTGGGGAATTTACGGATTTTTCCTGGTAGATCGTATATCGTACTAGATCAATAGTGGGAACGTTGAATTCCCAAGATCTTTTTTTGAACATAAGGTGAATTCTCAGGATTGTCTGGTTCTGTAATGTGATCGGTGTGCGTCATCA
The DNA here is from genome assembly GCF_002575655.3 of Aegilops tauschii subsp. strangulata. NCBI lineage: Eukaryota > Viridiplantae > Streptophyta > Magnoliopsida > Poales > Poaceae > Aegilops > Aegilops tauschii. The sequence goes on along the minus strand of NC_053036.3, from coordinate 453,742,087 downwards.
GCGTTGAATTAGGGACGATAGACTCAGAAGTCAGAACCCACCTGCTCCGGCGGTGTTTTTCAGTGTTAGGCTGTTTTAAAGATAGCAGATGAATGTTATATGTCAATGTGATGGCCATTGGATGTTTAGTGTTTAGGAGATTCGTTGGATTGGTCTGGTTATTGTTCTCCTGTTATCTGCGGTACAACGAGAGTAGTATGTAGATAAAACATTCTACCACCACCGCATGTACCGAATCCGGATGTGCCATTTTACTTATATATACATGCCACCATCAGACTGAACTGCAAGATATGTTTGCTGTAAACTTTATCCATGTTTTACTTTAGGAAAACTCCACCGCCACGCAACGGTTACTGGTTGTCGGGTGTATTAGGGACAATAGACTCAGAACCTGCCTGATTGGGCTGTATTTCATTGTCATCCTGTTTTAAAAACAGCAGATGAGTGTTATATGTGATGGGCATTGGATGCTTAATGTTTAGGAGATTCGTTGGATTGGTCTGGTTCTCGTTCTCCTGTTATCTGCGGTACAACGAGAGTGGTGTTTACAAAAAGATTCTACCGCCACCGCATGTACCGGATTCAGATGTACCGTTTACTTATACATGCCACCATCTGACTTGAACTGCAAGATAGTTTGCTGGAAACTTTATCCATGTTTCACTCTAGAGAACTTCACCGCGATGGTTACTGTTTGTTGGGAAGTTTCACCAATAACCTTTTTTTAAGTTTCTGTCATTTTGAACCTTGTAACCATCTTCCAAAAATGTTGTCTCATCGGCTATCATTGGTTACTTTTATTTCTGTTCTCCATTCTCCGTCCCGAGCTTACCGATATTATTTTGCTTGTTTACCAGATTGAGATTAAAACAGCACCTGCTGACTTCCGCTTTCCTACAACCAACCAAACTAGGCATTGTTTTACTCGCTATGTTGAGTTCCACAGGTATATATGGTGCAATAACTTTACAACTTACATGCGTTAAATATGGTCAACATTTCTTAACTATTTGAACTTTCATGAAACTAGGTGTGTGAGTGCCAAGGGGGATGAAGCTGCTGAATGTGAGAAATTTGCCAAGTACTACCGATCTCTTTGCCCAGCTGAATGGGTGAGTGGCTTTGCTCCCTGTGGCTATACCATTATCATTATCTTCAACTGCAAAGGCACTATATGTTGATGTTTGATTTTAAACAGCACAGTCTTAGTTTTCAGTAGATTTTAGAAGTTGAATTAAATGGTCCTTGTTTCCACTGCAATAGTCAATGCATAATGCGTGAACTTGCCAGAATAAGAAATATATTAAATGAATTACTACATCTAAGTCCAGACCATTGCTTCTCAATTTTCAAATCTATCTGAATCAAGTTAGTTATTTCTGCCAGTATATGCGTATGACTCTGTAGTGGTAGGAAGTAGCACATGAGTTTCTCTTTACTAGTAAATGTGCCCGTGCGTTGCAACAGGACAAAAATATCACAGTTTTACAGTTAAGTTAGTAGCTCAGACATCAAATCTCTTGATCAATGCTTAGCATGAATTTCTCTATACCATATATCTATTTTCCATCTAAGATGGCAGGCAACAGTACTCCCGTGATTCATTTTCTGTGATGCAACAAGAAATAGAGTAATGCTCTCATATTCAGATTGTTCAAAGGGCAATCAGCATGGAGTTCATCACTCAAAAAACAATCAGATAGTGAACGAGTATAATATTCTTAATAGTGAAGTTTTCGTTTCTCGTCTTGACTTAAATCGTCTGCTCATCTGGAAAAGCTAATTAGTGTATGTGTGAAGAAAATATTTTATTTGCAGCTATAAAAGATTTGGTGCTTCCTTAATGAAAACTCTATTGCGAACCTGCATTGCTTGACCAAGAAAGGAAAACATGAGAAACATGAGTTTCTTTTGGGATTTATCTCAGACATTTGCTTGGCAACTTGAACATACACATAGCCTTCTTTTGGTTCAAAACACAAGTAAACTCAAGTTTTGCATATCAAACTGCACCAATGGTACTGAATGTTTTAAAACCCGATGCCGAATAAAATAGTACATAGGCACCAAATTATAATGGGGTTGGTGTACAGATCATCAATGAGAACATACCAAGATAGTACATGGAAGGCAATGCATTGGGTATTACTGACCTTCTGAAACTGCAGTACGTACATCCTGAATTTCAAAACGTTGAGTAATTTGCTTGCTCCTGAGAAGATAAAACCGACATAAAACTGATTACCATCCTGCAATAATTAAAATCAAAAGTGTCAGGTCCCAGCTAATTACCATGCTAAAATGTAAAAAAAAATTAACTAAAACCCGAAAGCAACTGAAATCAGAATGTAACAACAGATAGTGTTATTATCCCATTCCAAGTTCAGCACCCAAGCATACCCCTTTTGGTCGGCCTCCCAACATCAAGGATAAGTAGTAGAAAGCAATGTTCAGAAGGGCTTAATTTTTCCATTATAGGCATGCAAATTAATCACCCTTCCGGTGAAAGGATCATCCCTTGGTGAACCTTGCCTTCCCTCCAGTAGGCTGGCAAAGCACAGTTTGTCAGCCAGGGCACACCACAAAAGTCTGACAGTGGCTGAACAGTCATTCCGTGATAAAAAAAAACATAGTAAGTTGGATTTTGTGATGGAAGAGAGATAATCAACAATTATATCATAATTCCATGAAGTCCACTTAACAGTGCTTAGGTTCGACTTTCAGATTAGTAACACACACACACACACACACACACACACATTATGTTATGTCAAGAAGGTGTGAAGCAACACTAATGATCACATCTAAAGTGGTTCCCAAAAATCAAGAGTGGACATCTACGCTCATAGTCATAGTTACAGTAGTACTTTTTCACTGAATTAACATGCATTTGCGAAGAGATGCATCATCCATGTGGCCATTCTCTGCAACATAGATGTATATATTTAGTAAGCGTAATAGACCGAGTCCAATAGGCGAGAGACACTGCACCAAATCTATTTTCTTTCCGGGGAACACACTGCACTGAATCTAAATTGAACTCTTCTAAATTCATCTCGCCTTCACCGCAAAGCTTCAAAAGATAAAAAGGAATTAGCCAAACGTTGAAAAAGTCACTAAATATATGAGCTAGATGAGAATAAACAGATGAAGCAGCAATGATCAATAATAAACACTTGGACAGGGAATGAACCACCCCTACTGAATTAGCTGAGGTGCAGCACCGTGACCTTGCAACAACAGCCCACGTGGAGGCGACCCGGCTTGCATTCCCGATCCACAACGGTTGTGGGCAGACGCTGCTCATACTGGAGGATTCTCCAATCGAATCCAGGCTTGGCAGTAGCACCTTTATGAATGTAACTCAACTGCTTGAATGTGTCGCTGGTGAATATATTTGTCAATGGAATTTGACATGTCAAGCAAAAACTTGATGTAGTTTCAGAAGATCCATTCCACATCCCAAGACCCGTGTACAAACAACAACAGATACTTCTCCAGTGAGAAACCGTCTCAATCTTTCTCTTCTCTCTTTCATTGTTTTCTAACCCTGAATGGAAATTACTCCAACCCAGTAGCAGCAGTAATTGCTTCAGACAAGAGATCACCAACACTGGAACTCACAAATACAACAGCAGGAGGTTTGAAGTACTGCTTACTCTTCATTATCTCAAAAATGTTCAGCTTCTTCTGCTTAGACTCCACCCAAATTACCACTTCTCTAATTGATTTGTTTGGTTTACCTAGGTTCCCACAAGAAATACCCCATGTATCAATCATGGTGTAAGACAGAGTTTGACAATTTCTGAATGTACTGTTGCTGAAAACATCATGATCTGTGGACATGAGAGCGTGCCAAAGATATACATGGCCTAATCTCTGAATCCTCTCTCTAGCAAGCAGTCCACTTCATCCAAAACAAACACAGAAACATCTGTAATTAAGGTCGACATTGTATGCAGAGGCCGGGGCTTCCCTGCCGCTGGTTCCCCGTCCTCCGCGACCAACACCACCACAGCAGCCAGGCCGCCGAGCTGCGCTACACCCCGGTGCATCAGCACAGCAGCCCGCTGTCCGCCGCGGCGTTCGGATCGACCAAGGGCGGCGGCGCGGTCGACCATGACCTGCGGCGACGGGGAATTCCACCAAACTGGTGGTCCTGGACTCGGGGGAAAGGAGGGGAGGCGCTGGGGAGCTGGAGTCTTGAGAGAGGAAGGCGCACCCGTGGTGGTCGTCCGTGGTAGGGGCTGCCCGGGTGGCGGCGCAAAGGGCGGCGGCGGCGGCGCGGGAGGGAGTCGGGGTCGTAGGCATTCTGGTTTGTCTTCGCGGCACCATAGTAGCATGAGCGGGGGACCTGGCAACGGCCGCGGCGTCGGTGGCGGCGCGGGCGACGGGGGGAGGGTGGCGGCGCGCTGGAGGCTGGAGGTCATCGAGATGGGATCGGGAGGTAGGGTGATCTTTTTTACGCCGTCCATATACCGGTTCAGTTGACTTATATACGGACGGCGGGTTGAATACCCTAAATCACAGGGGCTATTTTGCAAAAACGCCACGACGGTGAACCCAACAGACTCAACCCGTGCTTTATTATTATTAGGGAAAGATTTGACTTTACTATTAACCTTTTAAAGTTATTTGGATACTCTAGCAGTAATAATATCTATAGCAGCAATTTGCAGACTGCATCTGCGGTCACAGTGAACAAAAGGAACTGCTAATGTAGAATAATTAGGATTCGACAAGCCTAAACCTGTTACTTCTCTTGCAAGTGAATTGACCTGATGAAATGAGTATATTTGTGAATCTGGAAAATGAAATACAAAGGGCGCATCAGAAGCCTTGTATTGCTTCCATTTGGGAAACTGGCAATGGCTTGGTTTATCATACAGCTACAACAATGCCGAACATTGTTTCTGAGACGCATATATTCACTATGCCTGCTCGAGTATTTCTTTTTGTTCTCCAACTGGCCGTTTCATATATTAGCCTTTCAAGGGTTGAAAATCAATGTTGAATTTTGCACTTTGCGCCGAGCAGTTCACCTATGCCTCAGTGCTTCAGTGATATTGGCCTGCTGGACCATATCTATGAATGTTTCAAGTCTCTTTGGTTCAGAGCAACTCCTTTGCAAATTCATGGAACTTATGTTGTTAACAGTAGCAACATTACCTTGTTTTCTTTAGTGTCATCAGCTTTTTTTGGTCTCACTGAATCAGGTTGAGAAGTGGAACGAGCAGAGGGAGAACGGGACATTTGCAGGGCCCCTCTAAATCATCTGTTTGAGAGTCTCCTCAATTGCTTTCGCGTCAGCGCTACTACTGTCTTCTGGCTTGGAATTTATGCTCCTGCCATGTAGTACTATTCTTCCAGCAAATCGCTGCAGAACAACAAGTGATGCTTTTCTCTATGTTGCACTAATAATTCAGCATGCTTATATATTCTGTCATTGAGACATGCCTTTTCACATTTATTAAATGGATTATATTCTGAAATGAGGTTTCATTGCCCATTGCTTGACTAGCATGTCTGTCCTGGGATTTAGAATGGCTAGCTATATGGGGAACCAAATGGGGGCTATGTCGATAAGCGGCCAATATGCATCGTATAGATGCTCTGGAAAAGATGCCTTGCCTTGCATTTCATTTGACCTGCTGATATAACGACTTGGTTTTCTGTTTACAGAGCATAAACTGCTCATATTGGACAATCTAGTTTCTGCCGTATGATCGGTCATTCTATTTTTCCTCCCAGAGTTGAGCAAACAGTGATTGAAGCGAGCCTGAGAACTAGACCTGTTTGCTAGTTAATGTGAGTTCTGACCTCTGAATGGCTGGAGTAGCGTTCGTTCTGTATGCATGGTCGTGCACGTACCAAGACCCAGTGAGATGGGGCACAACATTATTAAGAATGCTACTGCACATGCCCATCATTGCAGGCCCAGTCATACGGTGCACAACATGAGTAAACGGCGACATGCACTGCAAGAGAAAAAAGCACAAGGAAACCGAAAAAAAATCCTTATAAAGCATGTAAGGAAACTACTTGTGTTTGACGAATGGATTGTCGAGTCGTATCAATATGCAGTGAACATGCTTGTGATTTAAGGCAGGACTTGGTTCTCTGTTTATAAAGCATAATGGTTTGTGTGGTACGATCAATCATACTCTACTAGATACTACTCTTTTTATAAGACGTTTTAGGTTTACAGAGTGGTTCAGTAAACGGTAGACTGAGAGCTACTCTCTTCGTCCCGTAATGTAAGACCTTTTTTGATACTTGTGTAGTGTAAAAAACGTCCCGTAATGTAAAACGTTTTTTGACATTAGATCTGTTTGCTAGTTAATGTGAGTTTTGATGTCTGAATGGACCAAGGCATGCTTGCGTTCGTTCTGTATGCAACTATGCATGGTTGTGCCCGTCAGTACTAAGCCGGTCAGCTGCTGCGCATGCCCTTCATTACATTACAGGGCCCAGTCATACGATGCAGACCATACATAAACGGCGCTATCTACTGCACGTACAAGCGTGCGAATATGCCCGGCAAATTAAGACTGCTCTGACTTTCACGTGGACGCTGGACGCACATGTTATGCTGCACTCAACTTGTGATAATTAACCTGCACGTTTCAAGCTGCAACTGGACAATGCTATCTTAGTACTAGTTCATTCCACTTCCACATGCATTACAACATTAAGCTTGGTTATAGATAGAATCTGAGCTAGCCTATCTTGCTGAGACAACAAACAGCAACCGAGGAAGACAACAACTAAACAGCAACTGATCGGATCGGAAAGAAGAGCAATACAATACTAGCCAAGATGACTGAAATGCTGACATAAGATGGGACAGCAATTAAACTGGACACGCATTACAACATTAGGCTTACAAGTAAAATCTTGGCTAGCTGGCTTTATCTCGCGGACACAACAAACAACAACCTGAGCCAAGACAAAAACCTAACTAAACATCAACTCACCGGAAAGGTGAAGAGCAATACAATACTGGCTAGCCAAGATGGCTGAAGCGGTGACACGAGATGCCACAGAAACTTAAACACACGATCTTATTGGGCAAAGATACATAGCAGCGTCACGCGCAAACTCGATCTACTGCTAGATGTTGCAGTCACAAAAGCTCAAGAGGGATAGACGGGATGACGGGAGATGAGAGGGTTGGTATGGATGAGTATGGGATTGAATACTGGTAGAGGGGTGTTTGGCAGGGCAAAGTCTTGCAAGGTCAAGAACAGCTGTCATACGAATGATAGCAAGAACTCGCCGGAAGACCACACCAACGATCGGTGACAGAGAAGAGAGGGAAGGCGAAGAGGTGGGGCGCAGAAGAGCTCAGGGAGGATAGAGCCGGCGGTCGATCACCGGGGCGTGCGGCATGCCCAGCTCTCCGACGGCCCCTCCTTGGACGACCCTGGACGCTTGAGCCTGGTCACGGAGGAGAGCACCGGGACGAAGACGAGGCTGGCATGGAGAGGGCCGCGGAGGCTCTGTGCCGGCATGGGGTTGGGCACCGTGGCGAGGCGCCCAGAGGGAGGAGCTACTGCGGTTTGCATGGCGACTACTGCTGAGAGTGGTGCGTTGCTGGGAAGGAGGAGGCTGGTAGCTAGCTGCCCGGGCTTTATGTAGCGGAAGGAAGGATAGGTAGAGTGGAGAGGAGGACCGGAGGACCGTGGCGTGGAGAGTGGAGAGGGCCGGAGAGGGGAGAGGTGGTACGGTGGACATAAATGGCCTGCGGGGGTGCAAAAGGGTGGTAGAGCACGGCGCGGCCGTGTGGTCCGAGCCGATCCCCGAAACGATGAAACATGGCTTTATGGACGCTGCAGCCGAGAGGTTAATTTGCTGCGCTGCATGTGCCGGCCGGCCGGTCGTCCATGCACATCTCCATTGCTGCGCCTGCCTGCCTGCCTGCGCATGTATGTTTGCTCGCTCGTCAATCAATCAATACGTGCACCGGCCATGCATCAGAGGGCGCAGAGCTTGATCAGAGACCATGCATGGCGCGGCTCACCACCGTGCATCACCATGGCACGCGAATGCGATGCGCCACCACCGGCGTCGGATCTCTTCGTACGACGCTCACGGCACGCACTAGACATGCATACTCACTGACATGTACTGATGTACACGCGCGCGCGGCTAAGCTAGCGACCGGTCGCTGTGGTGCATGTGACGGGATGGGGTCACGGCGATGATGGCGAGGCGAGCGAGATCGGGGAAGCGTCCTCTGGCCTGGACTCATCGCCGTCCTGGGCTTTGCACACGTCGGGCGGGGCGGGGCGGCGACGCACGCGGACGCCGGACGTGTTGCACCAACTCGGCGATGGCAACTTTAAATCCAGCGAGGAAGGAAGCGGTGGGGTGGGGGCTCCATGAATGCCCGGCGTTAAGCCGGAGGAATGGGCGTAGATGAGCGCCACCTACCGAGCTTTCCCGGCCGGGAGCGGCCCCTCTCTCCGCATTTAACTCCGCCTGCGCGTGCATGCATGCTGCGGGACTCCGTTTTCGTCATCTTGTGCGGGTTGTACTCATTGTCTGCTTCCGTGTAACACCAGTTATACGGAATAGTCACACCGTCACCCTCACTGCGGGACCGGCCTCGGGAGCCGCGCGTGCTCCGTCGCCCCGGCTGGCTGGTCTTCAGTGCCGGAGCTCCGGCAAAACGTAAATATGCCACGCGCGTACAGTACACAGGCGGCATTAATAGGCTGCTCGAACATGGAGGGGTGCAAACTCTAGAGCATCTTGATTCAAAGGATTGCCATGGCAACTTTAGGGCTACTTTGATTAGGAATTTCACATGATTTTTGAAGGGTTAGGGCATCTCCAACACGGATCCTCAAATGGCTCGCGAGTGTTTGGACCGAGCTGTTTAGGCGCACTTTGCCATTCAACACAGATCCATGTTTGTCCACGAAGGCGTCCGCTTGTCCATTTTCCCGTAAACCGAAAGCAAACCCACCGGAGCTTTGTGGGACTCTAGACATCCACAAGATCCATCAAAAGCCACCACATACCCCTCTCTCTTCTCCGTCTGGATGACGAAAGACCGTTGCTGACGGAAGAAAGGTGATTAGCATGCAAGAGTTTGAGGCTACTACCATGTTTAGTACGTATGGCGAAAACCACTAATCACATGTCTGCATGGTGTGCGTGTGTGTGTTTGGGGGGGGGGGGGGGGGAGCACTAATGAAAACATGCTACCATTTGACGGAAGTTACACGACGTGTGTTAGTCCGGCTAGGAGTACTAGTCATGTCCTAGTTGCCTTTCATGCGTTCGCGCTTTGCGGATGCTGCGGTGTTTGGTGGAGTTTTTTTTAAGTTAATAGAGATAAATATTGAAGATATAGTGTTGGATGGCCGGCTTACCTATCCGTGCGTGGAGTCGGCGTTGTAGATGTCCTTAAAATCCTTTGATTCATAACATTGAATCTTATAGGATTTTTTCCTAAGAAATCATGGTACTTCATTTCATATGAGCATCCACTTCAATCTTTTTTACAATCTCTTTGTTTTTCTGTGACATCAACATTTTATACTAGTCCTATAAAATTAAAATGGACATAAGAACGATAATCAGGGGTCAACCACGGCTCCATTTTCATTAACAAAAGAAACCAAACCCAACGGTGCAAGATCCCAACGTATACAGGTTCAGACTCAAAACCAAGAAAACAACAATATCACAATATATAGCAACCATCAGGGCACGCATGCCTCAGCTCACCGGCCAAAAAATACAACATGGATAACATCATCTTCTTGCGGGGTCTGCTTTAGATACTCAACTGCACTCCTGCCTACCATTTGGCATGGATGGTGAGCTATCTTAAAAACAATGAAAAAACTGCACTCCTCCCTCCATGTACAACATTTCTAACTGCAGCTCTCCAGGAAACAGAGTCAAACCAGCTCTTGCATTTAATCAGTCTGGTTCCATGGCAAAAGGTTCTTTCAGTCTCTTCCGCGGTAGGTTCCAAAAATTCAGCAATTGACCACTGGAGATCCTTGAATTGTTTTATTCAATCCCTAGTAGATAACAAGAGATTAGGCCTAACACCTATTTCAAAAAAACCCAGGTACATCTATTAAAGACCATTGAATTCCTACCCCCATAAAACTACAGATGTAATCACATATAAATGCAGAGATCTTTTTTCACAAAGCCATAGCTTGGCAACAGACTCAAAGTTATAGATAGAAATATCAAAAATATTTTCTACTTCGATCCAAATCATTCTAGCTACAAAACATTCAAAGAAAAGGTGGAACACTTGACTCAATCTCAGTATAGTGGATGCACTCGAGCGCTTTAGCTATTCCACATTTCTTAAGGTTGTCATAAGTCATGATATTATTTTGTGAAAACAACCAGAGGAAACCCCAGATCCTAGGTGGCACCTTGATACTTCAGACTCCCGACAAGAACACATGTTGCATTCCTCTAAAATTAAATACAACGAGTAAAACCCTTTAGATTCATATTGCCGGATTAAAGAATCTTCACAATCACTAAAGGAAGTGAGTTTCAGGATATTCACTAGATCAAGCAATTGAAGCCTAAGTAAGTTCCCAACCATCCCAAAGATTAGTAATTGTTTTGTTCTTCTCATAACTAAGTAGTATACGTCCTAAAATTCAGTGGCAAGAGTGGCATTGCCATACCTAGTATCTTCCTAGAATCTAATCAATCTACCATTATCAAGAAACCATCTGTAACCCACTCTAACAACCTGAAAAACCCACATAAAGCTCTTCCAGAATTGGAAGGGTGATTATCATGAGAGCAACAAATATTAATATTCCTAGTGTTATCTTTATTATCTACTATCTTCCTGCAAAGGGACCCCTCCCCATCCATGTATCCTTTCATCCAAGAACCCACTAAACATATGTCCATGTCCTGCAAATTAGGTATACCCATGCCGCCCTATTGCTTCTTCATATAGATAGAAAGCCAATTGGCAAGGCGAATCTTATGAGCACCTTCACTATCACTCCATACGCGGTTAGTCATATGAGAGTTAAATTAACCCAGATCCCTTTTAGGGAACTTAAAATAGTTAACAAATACAAAGGAACACTAGCTAAGTAAGATCTAATTAAAGTATTTTTTTCTAAGTAAGGGAGGAGCTTTCCTCTCCAACCCGCAATTTTAGCTAAAACTTTATCAAAGATCTTCTCTACTAAGCTTGTAAAAATGTAAAGGAATCCCTAGATACTTGATAGGGAATTCACCTAGTACACATTGAAAAATGTGTACAAAGGGATTCAACTCATTAGACTCCACGTTAATGGGAACTAAAGCACTCTTTATGATAGTTAATCCTCATCCCTGAAACTTGTTCAAAACAAATCGAAATCCATTTAAGGTTAAGTGCTACCCTACTATCATTCTCCAGGAAGAGTAGGGTATCATCTACATATTGGAGACACATGATCGCACCACTACTAACTAGATTACAACATAACCCCCTAATCAACCGTGCTTGAGAACCTTTGACCAACATCCTAGAGAAAACATCCACAACTTGATTAAAAAGGGGAGGGGACAGGGGATCCCCTTGTCTCAAACCTTTTCCAGTAAGGAAAAAAATCACTCTCCTCTCCATTCAACTTGACTCCAATAGACATTTTGGGTTAAACTTAATCCAACCCAACCATCTAGGCCCAAACCCTCTAAGAGGAAGCACCTCATAAAGCAAATCTGAGTAGCTTTTTCATAATCAATCTTAAAAACTAAACCTTGTTGACCAGAAGAGTACAACATGTACAATCTCATGGGCAGTAACCACCCTCTCAAGTATGTACATGCCTCTAATAAAGGTAGATTGGAATTCAGAGATCAATCTACCAATAAGAAGAGCTAACCTATTTGTAAGAACTTTAGCAAAGATCTTAAAACAACAATTTAATAAACTAATGGGCCTGAATTTATTCATAGTCCTAGACTCATTTTCTTTTGGTATCAAGGTAATCATGGCAAAGTTTAGTCTATATAGATCCAAATCATCATTGTACCAAGCATTGAACATCCTAATTAAGCCACTCTTAACTAGATCCCAATATACTTGGAAGAACAAGAAAGGGAGCCCATCAGAGCCAGGGGCCCCATCTGAGTAAGAACCCAAAATAGCATCCTTGATCTCTTCTTCAGACAATTTGGCTTCTAACATTATATTTTCTTCCTGAGTAACTTTCTTAGAACCCCTATTAAAATCCTCCCCAAGATTAATATTAGGTCTAGGCACCCATCTAAACAAAGATTTGTAATAGTCTACAACAATCTTGTGCATTCCTATGTTATCAAGGACCATCGACACCATCCAAAACACGTATAAGTTTCTTTCTCCTTCTCTAACTAGAAATATCCAGTATTTCTACCCCCCTTAAGAATTTCTCTGTCCCTAGACCACTTCCGAGATTCAATCTCTTCCACCCGCCAAACTTCATGAAGCTCTCTAAAAAATACTATTCATCCTATCTTTCTGATCATCAGAGAGTTCTTGAGATTCAACTTTAATATCTAAACTATCATATTCTATCATAAGCTCATTCTTATTTTTCCTAAGGAAAGCCTCTATATTCCCACTCCACACTTTAGCCAACCTCCTAAAGGTCCTATGTTGTCAAACATCAACATGTTTTTTTCAAGTGGGCATGCCCCTCTAATCATGTATTTTTCCTATTCCCGAGTTCCGAGAATCCTACAAATCAAAGAGGGCTTAGAGTAATAGAATCCATAGATTTTTTCTTATGTTGGTTTAATTTGTATGATTATATGGTATAGAATTTTCTCCTAAGAAAAATTGTTTCATAGGATAATTTTCGTCCACCCAAACCTCGTGCCAATAATTTTTGGTTTTTGGTGCAATCAACTCAAACCTCTGGTGGGAACAAAATCTTGTAGCAGCATGCATATCTTTTGCTCTTAAGTTTTTGCAATTTCGCAAATCAAAGTGGGCTCTAGTAGATTCTTCATACTCCTCCATACTTTAAAAGGACTATCAAAATTAAAAAAACGTGTTAAAAAAATTAACACACTATTCTATCCCTACAAATTATAGAGAGTCATGTAAAAACACCCACTTAGACTTCTTTTTTTAAAATGGAACCACTTAGACTTTAAATTTAGAGGTAGAGGGGCAAATATAGAGCCTCTCTATCTTGTGGTTTTGGGAGGTAGTAAATTTCAGCTCTCTATGCCCCATTTTAAGTGCGTCATCGACATTGTCAGCTCACATACGTCACCTTCAGGCGCTAGCTGAGGCCACATGGCTACCATGTTAACCCAGTGACCGATTTTCGGCCGCCTAGCGCCCCCTCCCCTCCACTGAGCTCCACGTGGTTGTCGACCTCCCCATCTGGCACCGTCACTGGCTCGATTGCGCGACCTCCTGCTCCACTGGGTGCAACTGGTTGGATGGGGCAAGTATATGAAGAGAAAATACTCCCTCCGTTTCTAACTATAAGCCTTTTTAGATATTTCAATACATACTACATATGGATGTATATAGATGTATTTTAGAATGTAGATTCACTCATTTTGCTCCATATGTAGTCCATATTGAAATCTCTAAAAAAGCTTATATTTAAGAACGGAGGGAGTATACCCCATTAACAGTGTCACATTAAAAAAAAGTGGACACTTTAGTTTAGAGAGTCTGATTTTTTTAGGACAATACAAACATGATGCTGGCATATACTCACCATTATGAACGCATATCTTCAATGAGTTGGTTCCACCACAAGTAACCTAACCATTTGATTTTGGAGGGCACTCGAAATACTCTATCTTTTTGAGAGTCTGCCCATTTGCTAGAGTTGCTCTGGTGCATTTTCTAGAAACAATACAAACACAAATGTTTGCGTACACTCATCCCTTATGACCGGAGGTAGTATCCACACTCTATTTTTGCGAGCACCTCTTAAAGACCGAGCCAACAAATTTTAAAATTGACAAAGTCACCACATCAAGAGGCTAAATTTAGTTACACATCAATCTGGGAGGGGATTAAAACCAGAAGCGTGAGATCTGAAATCGAACACATGTACACGTACGACCCCTTTGTTACTTCCGGTCGCGCACGTACGTCAGTGGATTGGATTCGATCGGTCGGCAGTGGCGGGATCGATCGATGGTTAATTGCGCATGGTGATGGCGGTGGAGGAGGTGAGCATGTGCGTCACGGTGGTGACCCACCTCTTGTACACGGCGTAGTCGTCGGCGCGGAGCTCCACCTTGCCCCTGCTCGTCCTCACCTCCACCGGGTACGTCGCGTCCTCCTCCCGGCTCGCCTTCTCCGGCGCGCACGGCCGGACGTCCTCCACCACGCCTGCCGACGTACCAAACGTGTTGAAAGAATTAAGAAAAGGGAAAGGGTGTTCGATCTTCATGCAACTTCTGGTATTTGCTTACATTCTTTGGCGTTGGAGAAGGCCTGCATGACCAAGTTCATCTTCTTGATCCGGAGGACGACCTTGCCGTTCCTGTCCGTGGCGGCGGACACCGTGTGCAGCTTCCACTTCCCTGCACGTACGGCAACCGGTCATGGCACGACATGCACGACGTACGTTGGGTAACTGATGCGACGTACGGCGGCCGGCTTACCGTCCGGCATAGCGACGAACAACTCGTCGCCCTTGGCCAGCGCCGCCTTGGACCTCGCGTAGTTGAAGTCGAAGTCCAGGTCGTCCTGCCACGGCGCCGTGCCACCCTGGTCCGCCCTCTCGCCCTGCCCATGCCCGCCGCTGCCCCCGCGCCTTCCTCGCAGCGCCGCCGCGCCGCGCAGTGCTGTCAATTCAACGCGCAAAGAAATGATCTCGTGATCTGAATTCTTTGGAACCATGTCACATCTCGAAACGTCTCCGGCCGGTCGAGAGGGCTTACAGGTGGCGGCGGCGGCGGTGAGCGTGATCACGTTGCTGGCGTCCGTGGCTGCCACGGCGGCGTTGACGGCCGCGGCGACCTGGTCCCGCGTGGCGCCCGCGGCCTCGGCCACCTTCGCGCACTGCGCCGCCACGAGCGCGGCCGCCGATGCCACCGCCGTCTCCCTCATCGACGCCGACGCCGAGCCGCGCGCCGCCGGCGCGGAGTTCTCCGCGGCGATGGCGGCGAGCACGGCCGCGACGCCCGCGACGGACACCGCGGCGTGGACCTCGGCCTTGTGCAGCCGCGCCTCCTCCTTGCGCTTCTGCTTCCGCTCCTTGACCCACTTCTTGAGCGAGATGCCGCTCCATGGCGCCGCCATCTTGCGCGGGAGCTGCGTCCACACGCACCAGGTTCAAATATTTAAGATCCAGCAAAATCATGGAAACATATCGTGTGCCATTTAAATCTCCTCGATCCGCGCGTTAATTGGAAATCAATCAACAAACCATTTGCTATCTGGCTTCTTCTACTGCACGATTCGTTCCATTTGCATCACGATCACGTTTCGTTTTTGCAAAGAGCAAATCGTGCTAATTAAACCTGCCGGCTCCTAAATCCTTTCACTCACCCATTTCTTCTTGTTGTCGTAGTCCAGCTCCGGGTGAATGGCCTTCTGCAGCCATATCCATGACTGAAAAAACACCGCCAAAAGGCACACAGTTAACACCATCAGGCTATACTAAAGCTTGCACATACACCATGAACATCCATGGTCGCATCAACTTTGTACCTTCAGATCTTCGTATTTCCATTGCGGCTGCGCCGCGCCACCGAAGCCGCTGTCGTCAACAACCAAGCTACGATCATTCCTCTGCAAAACCACCCGGCGCATCCATATCCTGAGTGTGATCTCCTGACAAAATGTTATTTGCTACAGTACACTGAAGTTACCTACACTTACCTGCAGCTGCGACAGGTCTCTCCTATCATCATCAAGCCCCATGACAGGGTGCTCCACCAGCGCCAGCGAGCGATCCTCCTCCTTCGGACCCATCTGAAGAACCTGGATCGCCGAGCTGCACCACGCGCTCGACAGCAGGTCCATCGGCTCCTCCGACGGCGGCGGCTCTTCACGCACGATCGCCATCAGGCCTCTGTGATCCGGCTCCATGCCAGCAGCTAGTTCCACCAGAAGTTAGCAACTGATCAGAGATTTATACAGGACAGGGATGTGTTTTGATCTTTGGTGGTTGTGCAGGGGCAGCTTCCCACCTGCAGCCGAATAGAATGCCTTGGCAGGAACCAGATCCTCCATCAGTTCACTAGGATAGCTCCAACCACTTTAGTCCAACTTTTAGCTGTAAAAAAACTTAAACAAGACAGGTGTCACAGAGAGGCAGTGAGTTTAATACCCCCAAACACTGATTAAACAAGCGTGTTAGTGGGCTTTTGGGGGGAATAAGAGTGGGGTAAATCATTAGCTTCACCCATTCATGCTTTAGCTGCACACAAAGAAGATGGAATCAAAATGGGGGGCCTCAGAGCCTTTATCGTAGAAAAACATCGGCATAACCGTCCTTAAACATTCGGGGAGTCTTAGTACGCACTTTGGCGCTGGATTTCATACTTGAACCGATTTAAAAATTGGAACTATGCTGCAAAGAGGGGGTACTTAGGTTTTCCTGGGTCCAATGGTCCCATCTATTCTACTGATAATCAGAGGCTTCTGTGAGAGAACATGCCATGTTTGGAGATTGGGTTGCCACTGCTGCAGAAGAAAATTGGGAAAAGGCAGCAGGATGAGGGTGTCCTCCAGAAGATGCTACAGAACTTTCCTACCATCATTGCCATGCGTGCAATACTGCAATGCTGGAGCAAAGACGTACACTGTATGGGTCACTGACCGTAGAGCTGCAGTGTCGTATCCCGTAGCGGCAGAACGCGAGAATCTAGTGGAATGTTCAGTGAACTGGGATTCAGTCTCTCATGCTGTAGCATAAATTCTGTTAACAAAATATGCAAGTCAGGATATTAGATATGAGCTAATTCTCACAGGAAGCCGGGGGAATATTAATATATATGGTGTAGAGCTGTAGATAGCCTTGAAATTCTTCAGTTCTGAAGTATCAGTGTACTATGGCGTCAATGTTGTTATATACTCCCTCTGTAAACTACTCCCTCCGTTCCTAAATACTTGTCTTTCTAGGCATTTCAAATGAATATCACATACGGATGTATGTAGACATATTTTAGAGTGTAGATTCACTCATTTTACTCCGTATGTAGTCACTTGTTGAAATGCCTAAACGCTCTTATATTAGTTTACGGAGGGACTAGTTTTGAGTTTTGAAGTCAATGAGTATTGACAACTCTTAACTCAGTGTGTGCTGGTTCAACAGAAAATCAGCATATCAAGCAGAAGGTGCTGATGCCCCCTGCAACCACTTGCTTGCAGCTACAGGGCCATAGCCTTTCCCATTTTGGAATAATGAGCTTTGGCACATAGCAGGAGGGAATTTCATTAACTGTTGAATCATTAGCCATCAGCTCCTCAAGAAGTTGCAGCATGGTTTGCAGTAGGAATAGTGCTTGCAGGTCATCCAAAACAGAGCTGCCATTGGTGAGGAATAGTTGAGCAACTCCCAACATCGCTTCTTCAAAAGGTGAGTAAGACTCCAGTGAGGGGCAGCAGTTTCTCATTGCTGGTTGGTGTAATAATCAACATCTTAAAGCAAATTTGGTGGCTTAAAGCTTAGATGTGGCGCATGCATCAGGTTAAATCATTTTTTCACTTATTGCCGCCCCCTAAAGAGCATTCCAGCTGAAGCCTCTTAACCATTGTTTATTCTAGCGTCATGTGTAGGCCTTCTAATCCTGTCTGCTGATCATTCACCTTTTGACAAAACTTGAGGGGGATTTTTATATCTCAAGGCAAGGGCCCTTTCGATCATGGGATATCGGTTTGATCGTCGAGCTTTACAACTATTTTTTTTAAAATGTAAAGCTGGCTCTGCGGATTCTTGAAGGCTCCCGCAGAATTTTTTTAGGGGAAGCTAAAAATCATGTTAATTTGTCGGCATGGAGTTCTTGTCATGGCTTTTTAGTAGCTTTTGGGAAAGGGGGAATGGTTGCTGGACAATTTTCAGGGCATGTTCAGAATGTCTTCGGGAAAAAGAAAAGTTGCTAGATGGCTAAAACTTCACATTCAGCTGAGATCAGATCAGCCATTATTTTACCTGAGTTAAACACTTAATTGCCAATTTTTTGAGAAATTTATGAATCTTTGCATTTATATGTGTAAGCAGATTGCCTAGAACAGTCACCCTATAGTTTAGCAGCATCGCCTTGATGCCCAGTTTGCTGTAGGCCTTTGTGGCTGTCTATTCTTATGAGTTTTGGTTGGGCATTCTGTTTTTTTGTTGATTATACAGAGGAGCAAGTGATATGGAAATAACTCCATACTCGTCACATTAGATAGTAACAGTTGTTATAATAACCAAACCAAGAAAAATCAACCCCAGACTCAGAACTAAGCCATAGTGCCATACTCCAACTTCACTGGGGAGAACCCAATATATCAGAAACATTAGCTTCAAATTTCATTAAAAACTTTTGCAGGGGAAGAATTACATGACTTGTGTATTCCCTAGGGTCAGAACTGCAGAGAGATCAACACCCCTAAATATGGCTAAATATTGTAAATAACCAAGGAAGATACTTCTTCAGAACCTTGTTTGTGCAGTCTCTGCAATTCTCCAGTTGCTGAAATTTTGAAGCTAAACTATCTCTCCATCAATAATTTGGTGTCTCATCAGAACAATTTCCTTGACAAGATTCCTGTAAGTGAATGGCCGGACGGCCGCCCTCAGGAAGAGCCCTGGAGGGGGCTCGCGCTTCACTCTGACCAGCGCACTTCTGCTCCTTGCACTTTCTTGCTGTACCAGCTTCACCTCATCCTCCTCGGCCTGCTCCTGCTGCATAATCATTGTGTTTGAAGTTCTCATTTGCGATTCCATATCTTTCTGCTGTTGCATTTGCCGCTTATTATACTCGTATGATTTCTCAACCCTGTCCTTGACCAGTTTCTCCATTTTATCAGAACTTTTCATCGCTTTATCCCATTGCTCGTCCCAGTAGTCCTCATTCTCCTCACTACTTTCTATTATTTCATCTGCTTCCACCTCTTCACTGACGTCGACCACTTCCTCATCTTCATAATCGTCATCCTCAGTATCATCAATCACATCAACCTCCTCATCCTCAACCCAATCAATGACCTCACTTCCAGTCTCATCACCACCCTCATCGTCACTCTCATCAGGCGCATCACACCCAAGCTCCATCTCCTCTAGCTTCACTTTCCATTCCTTGGTGTACGGGTGGAGTAGCTCCATGGGATGGTTTGTGAGCAAGAACTCCAGACAGCGTGACTTGTCCGCCTCACTCAGCTTCGAGTATGCATTTACAACATCATCCACATAAGACTTCGGGCTTGCCTTCACAATCCTGCAAAGGCCACCAAAGTAGGTCGTCTGAATGACCCTGCCATCCTGCTCAAGGTCAAACAAGAACTGGTTCTCGGTTGAGGGATCAACCAACGGGCGGAGCCGGCTGAAGAATTCCTCCTGTGGCTCGAACCTCGACTGGTACAGTGGTCGCTTGACATATAGGATGTCAGGGCGCGTCCAGGCCGCGCAGCGCGTGATCAGCTCGCGTGTCGAGTTACCAAACCGGCCCATGAGGCTCCACTTATCCAGCCGCTGGTCCTTGCTGGCCTGGACGGCGACCTCGGCCGAGAGCGTCCACTGCTGCCATGGTGGCTCGTCGGGGCGCCACCTAGGGTGCCGCACGAAGACCCAGTAGTACCGGAAGCCAACGGCATCATCGAGCTCGTTGAGACGGTGGGAGAATTGGTTGGACATCTCGAACTGCTCGTTGCGGTCCCATTCGTCGTGGTCGGCCACCTCGGACATGAGGGAGACGCGGTCGTCGGAGAAGCGGCCGCGGATGGGCGGCCCCACGACGATGCCGCGCCAGGAGTAGGGTCCGAAGGCGCCGAACCTGTACCAATCGTGCGGGTGGCGGAGGCGCGGGTCGTCGGGCCCGTCCATGAAGCGGACGGAGCGGTCGTAGCCGAGGCCGATCATCTCGAGCTCCTCGTCGGTGAAGGCGTCGGCCTGGCCCGAGGCGGCGCGGCGCTTCCGGCGGTAGAAGGCGTTCTCGGAGAGGCGGCGGCTGCGGCGCTTGGCCTTGGACTTAGCCTCGCGCCGCACGTCGCCGCCGCCCTCGATGCGGCCGCCGGCGGGCTTCTTCTTGCTGCGCCCGGCGCGGGCCACGGTGGAGGGGGGCTCCGGAGGGGCCGGGGCCGGGGGCGGGCGCGGAGGCGGGGTCGGGGAGGAGGGGAAGGAATAGAGGGCGGGGTCGGAGGAGGAGGCATGGATGGCGGCGACGGAGCTGCGCTTGCGCCTGGGGCAGGCGAGGGGTGGGGAATCTGGGCGGAAGGGGGAAGAGGTGGCGAGGAGGAGGCGGTGGCCGGAGCAGTGGCGGCTGCGGTGGAGGAGGCGAGGGGATTGCGGGGGTTTGGGGTAGGGGAAGGGGGTGGCCACGCCGGTCGGCATGGCTGGCTGGGGCTTTGGGTTTTGGACCTGTCGGAGTTGGAGATTTTCTTACCTTCATTTTCCCCTCACTGTGCGAGATGGACTGGAAAGTTGGGCTTGAGCAGCCGATCTAGCCCACGAAGATTCGGCTTTACCACCAGATGGCCGGCCCATGAGCAGGTAAGGTCCCTACACAAAGGTGCTACTTTTTTTTGAGACAAAAACAAAGGTGCTACTTTTTCGTACAGTGGACAAGATAAAACTATGGATCATTTATTACTAGACTAGAAGGGTAACACTGGTTTCGCCGCGCCGTTCTTCACTCGTGGGATTAATTCTTTTATATCTAATAGATTATTGCAATCAATTTTTATTTTATTTTATCTGTGTTAGCTTGGGTTTTAATTATGTTATGGAGGTGTTTTTCTGTCCGTATATCGTCCGGGTTGCTCTCAGAGACAGTATTTGTTCGAGAAGAGAATGGAGCGGTTTGGTGCGTTTGTGGTGTGTTTACACATTGCGACCTTGGTGGTGGTTGTTTAAGCCTCTTGGGTGCTTCTATTCCAAGCTGAAACAGTAGAATTGTTGTTATAACGCTCGCAAGAGGAGCCCACGAAACTCTCACTTGCTCAGCTTGACTCTTTGCTCCTCTTGTTCATTTAATATTTTTTCAGTCTCCCAATTATTAGCTCAGAAAAGCGGTTATCTTTTTTTATTTGAAAAAGTTTGTTAAACTAAAAGGAGTTCAAGGATTATAAAAAATACAAATTCAAAAGCCATGAATTTTAGAAAATATTCATGAATTTAAAATATATTTATGGACTTAAAAATATTTGTAAATTAAATAAGTTTTCAGATTTGAAAAATGATCACAAAGAGTAAAAATGATCGTAAACCTTAAAAATATCTATGAATTTAGTAAATATTAATGAACCAGTTTTTTTTGAAAGTTTGTATGTTTTTTAATACAAATTTTAATAAGAGCTCATGAATTGAAATGTAAAAATAGAAATAAAACTAAGTAGCACACACCCTTAGAGGTGGGGCCCGCGATCCGACAACCCTCAAAGCACCAGGATGCTTCAAATCATGAGAGCTTAGTATCCCTATAAATAGATGTTCTTCTATCTTGCTAAACTTTTTTAATAATCTAGATATATTATCAAAGTTCATGGAAAGTACAAAGCACATCAAACATAATAAAAATTACATCGAGATTCTGAGACCACCGAACTACCACTACCGCTACCAAAACGAGTTTGCCGGCGCACCGCTGTCGCCGCTACCCTACTGGAGACGGCTTGACCTTGTCGATGACAACCAAGAAGTCTTCATGGACGTGACCCTAAGCACCGACGTCCTGGAGCCATAGTCTTTGTCGTTGGACACTTGAATAGATTTGAAGAACCTGACACAAAATCTCGCCACACGATGAGAAACCCTAACCTCACTGTCCCAAGGAGACGACAATAGTATAAGCCGAAGCTCCGTCTATTACGTCCAAATGGACGAACTCAATGAAGATCGAAGCCCGAAAGACAAACTCAAAGAAGTGTTGGTGCAATATCTGCCGACCTTGTGTTTTGGAGATTGTTGGCAGAAACTGGTATTGACTAATTTGTTTGCTAGTGCATACAAAGAGAAACAGTCCATACAAAGCCGAAGAGAGTGTTGTCTCCGGTGCTAAGTTCGAGAAACTTCACCTAAGTATATCTGCGTTGCAGAGAAGAACGAGTTATATCTGATGAAGTTATATAGACGAGAGGTTTGATGTGAAGGAATTATCCCCTCAAACATTTACTGCTGAAGCGAAGCATATGTTTCGATATGGTCGTCCGAAGAAATTGACTGCAGCAAATGGAAGTCGAAGACAAAGTGAAGACGTAGTATTCATTTCGTTGTTCTTCTTCCACTTATTTGAGTCATAGGACCTCCGTACTATTAAGAGGGGTGTAGGTTCTCGAAGCTTAGATCCGCTGTGATGCTTAGCCAAAACCTATGAAAGTTGCGAGAGAAATCTCTTTGTGTTCCGAGCAAATACTTGCCAGCAAGAGACTGTGATCTTCTTCGCTGCGAGAGATTTGTCTCAGACCGAGGAGTTAGCATTACTTGCTCCGCAAGTAATATTACCGTTGTGCTCAAATCTGACCGTTGGACTCGTGTCGTTCCGCCTTTGGCTGCTCTCGATGTTCAATTTGGTCTTGTCCCATCAGGGAAGGCTACAACTATAAATAGCCACCCCGCTCCAACTTTGTCCGTTGGTTGCTCTGCTTAAGATTTCTGAGAAGATTGATTTGAGCAACCCCTCTCCGAGTGATTTGAGTTTAAGATCCACCGAGAGAAAATTAAGAGCCCAAACTTAGATAGTGGTTTAGCATCATAGTGGTTCTGAGTTAGAGTTCTTGTACCTATTACTCTTGAGAGCTGTGCACTTTCTAGACGGATAGGTTTCTGCTCGAGTGTTGAGAGTTGTTGTCTTCACCGAGCTAGATCTTCAACAACCAAGAGTGATTGTGGTTCGCGAAGGTCGACCGAAGGTTTGGAGATCGCCGACAAGGATCTACCACGAGTGAAATCAACTGGAGTCTGATCAGCTTCAAGTTGAAGGAGAATAGGGTGAAGAGAGTTTATCTTCCCCTTTGGCAGAAGGGTGAACTGGTCTACCAAATCTCTCTATCGCCATCGAGGACCACTGGTTCAATCTACTTTACTGCAATTCCTTCTGCAGTTGACATCCATGCTCTGTGTCGATAGTTTTTTTCCTGATCTTTATCATCTATCGTAGATTTACTCTCTTATATGCATTTTGTCATTCACATGAGTTAATCTTCGTATATCATTTCCATTGCTTTTTCTTCGTTCTGTTTAGACATTATCATTTCATACCGTTAACCATCTTGCATATCTCTCACCACCCGCATCATGTTTTTGAAGGAAATATGCCCTAGAGGCAATAATAAAGTTGTTATTTTATATTTCCTTATTCATGATAAATGTTTATTATTATGCTAGAATTGTATTGATCGAAAACCTAAATACATGTGTGAATACATAGACAAACATTGTGTCCCTAGTGAGCCTCTACTTGACTAGCTCGTTGATCAAAGATGGTTAAGGTTTCCTAACCATGGACATGAGTTGTCATTTGATAACGGGATCACATCATTAGGAGAATGATGTGATCGACAAGACCCATCCGTTAGCTTAGCATATTGATCATCCAGTTTTATTGCTATTGCTTTCTTCATGTCAAATACATATTCCTTCGACTATGAGATTATGCAACTCCCGGATACCGGAAGAATGCCTTGTGTGCTATCAAACGTCACAACATAACTGGGTGATTATAAAGATGCTCTGCAGGTATCTCCGAAGGTGTTTGTTGAGTTGGCATAGATCGAGATTAGGATTTGTCACTCCGAGTATCGGAGAGGTATCTCTGGGCTCTCTCGGTAATACACATCATAAGAAGCCTTGAAAGTCAAGTGACTAATGAGTTAGTTACAGGATGATGTATTACGGAACGAGTAAAGAAAGTTGCCGGTAACGAGATTGAACTAGGTATGAATATACCGACGATCGAATCTCGGGCAAGTAACATACCGACAGACAAAGGGAATAACGTATGTTGTCATAACGATTCGACCGATAAAGATCTTTGTAGAATATGTAGGAGCCAATATGAGCATCCAGTTTCCGCTATTGGTTATTGACTGGAGAGTTGTCTCGGTCATGTCTACATAGTTCTCGAACCCGTAGGGTCCTCACGCTTAACATTCGATGACGATTTAGTATTATATGAGTTGTGTGATTTGGTGACCGAATGTTGTTCGGAGTCCCGGATGAGATCACGGACATGACGAGGAGTCTTGAAATGGTTGAGAGGTAAAGATTGATATATAGGATGATAGTATTGGGACACCGGAAGTGTTCCGGAGTGTATCGGGTATTTATCGGAGTACCCGAGGGGTTACCGGAACCCCCGGGGAGAATATATGGGCCATATGGGCCATGAGAGGGGAGAACACCAGCCCACAAGGGGTGGTGCGTGCCCCTAAGGCATGTGGCCAAATTGGAGAAGGAAAAGGGGGGCTTCGGCCCCCCTTCCTTTCTCTCTTCCCCCTTCCCCTTTCTTCTCCGGTGAAAAAAGGAAAGGGGGCGCCACTTGGGGAAACCCCAAGTAGGATTCGGATCCTACTTAGGGAGCCCCCTGGCTGTCTTCCCTCCCCTGCCACCTATATATATGTGGGGAAGGGGGCACCTAGAATGCACAACATCAATTGTTAGCCGTGTGCGGCGCCCCTCTCCACAGTTTACACCCCCGGTCATATTCTCGTGGTGCTTAGGCGAAGCCCTGCGCGGATAACTTCACCATCACCGTCACCACGCCGTCGTACTGACGGAACTCATCTACTTCCTCGACATCTTGCTGGATCAAGAGGATGAGGGAAGTCATCGAGCTGAACGTGTGCAGAACTCGGAGGAGTCGTACGTTCGGTACTTGATCGGTCAGAGCTAGAAGAAGTTCGACTACATCAACCGCGTTGTCAAACGCTTCCGCTTTCGGTCTACGAGGGTACGCGGACATACTCCCCCCCTCGTTGCTATGCATCTCCATGGATAGATCATTGCGTGTGTGTAGAATTTTTTTTGTTTTCCATGCAACGTTTCCCAACAGTGGCATCCGAGCCAGGTCTATGCGTACATGATATGCATGAGTAGAACACAAAGAGTTGTGGGCGGTGATAGTCATACTGCTTACCACCAACGTCTTATTTTGATTCGGCGGTATTGTGGGATGAAGCGGCCTGGACCAACCTTACATGTCCACACACATGAGACCGGTTCCACCGACAGACATGCAACTAGTTTTGCATAAAGGTGGCTGGCGGGTGTCTGTTTCTCCTACTTTAGTTGAATAGAATTTGACTACGGCCTGTCCTTGAAGAAGGTTAAAACAGCAAACTTGACGAAACACAGTTGTGGTTTTGATGCATAGGTAAGAACGGTTCTTGCTAGAAGCCCGTAGCAGCCATGTAAAACTTGCAACAACAAAGTAGAGGACGTCTAACTTGTTTTTGCAGGGCATGTTGTGTTGTGATATGGTCAAGACATGATGTGATATACATTATTGTATGAGATGATCATGTTTTGTAAAAGTTATTGGCAACCGACAGGAGCCTTATGGTTGTCTCTTTATTGTATGAAATGCAAACGCCATGTAATTGCTTTACTTTATCACTATGCGTTAGCAATAGTTGTAGAAGCAATAGTTGGCGAGACGACCACGACACAACGATGGAGATAAAGGTGTCGAGCCGGTGATGATGGAGATCATGACGATGCTTTGGAGATGGAGATCAAAAGCACAAGATGATGATGGCCATATCATGTCATATATTTTGATTGCATGTGATGTTTCTCTTTTATGCATCTTATTTTGCTTAGTACGGCGGTAGAATTATAAGATGATCCCTTAACTAAATTTCAAGGTATAAGTGTTCTCCCTGAGTATGCACCGTTGCGACAATTCGTCGTGTTGAGACACCACGTGATGATCGGGTGTGATAGACTGTACGTTCACATACAACGGGTGCAAGACAGTTTTGCACATGCGGAATACTCGGGTTAAACTTGATGAGCCTAGCATGTACAGACATGGCCTCGGAACATTGGAGACCGAAAGGTCGAACGTGAATCATATAGTAGATATGATCAACATAGAGATGTTCACCATTGATGACTACTCCATCTCACGTGATGATCGGACATGGTTTAGTTGATTTGGATCACGTATCATTTAGATGACTTGAGGGATGTCTATCTAAGTGGGACACTGGTACGCATCGGTGCTACACAAATGGTTTTTAATCCATTTCCGCGACATCATTTGGAACCGTTGCCAAGTGAGTGTGGGCGATAGGGGGGTCCTTCCCACACGACCCAGAAACCGTCGGGGATATGCCCTCCTGGCACACACGCTCGGCAAAATGAGGTCGTGTGCGACCGGCGAGTGCTCAAATACGAAAATACATACAGGAGAGCTAAAAAATACAATTATACAGGCGAAATTGTTTCCGGTCGCAAGTACATCCCACATAGTCAGTCCCCACTAAACGTTTCCGTTCATATGTACATCCCACACAGTCGCTCCAAGGAAAACGTTCCCGTTCATAGGTACATCACACACAATTTTCCCGTTAAATCGTTTGTGATAGTGTTGCCATTGCACACGATATTAATAATTTTATCGTTTGCGTTATTGAATGCATCACACACGGTGCGTAGAAGAAACTGTGTGGCAAAGGCTGTCCATCACACATAATTTTTATGTGGTAAACGTTTGCGCAAGGTGGCCTAACGCAAACAGTTTTCAAGAGAAAGTCGTGTGTGCAGTGGAGATTAATCGCACACGTAGTGGATCTTAGAAACGTTTCTGATCTCCACGTATATCGTAGACGTTTCGCTTTCGCAAACCGTGTGTAGTGTAATCCCTAATTTAAAAATCACATGTTTTGAATTTGAAAGTAGGCAATCACTTATTTCATATCCAACCATGTTTATTACAAATATAGGTTCAACCACGAATGCATAATTCAATGCACAGGTACATATACTGAAGAACTACAGAAGCACCAAGTAAAGAATGATGAACCACAGTTGTACTAAAGACTGGAAAGAGAGAGGCGAAAGACATTCTGGTTGCTGGAGAAGGTGAAGCGAAATGCCCATATTGTGCCATCCTCCATGCGTAAAACGCGCACGACTCTAGGCCAACCCCTTGTGATGGCTGCCCATCCATCCTTCACTGTCTTCATTAGGACTTCTCGATGCTCATTGTAGTCTGGATGAGATACTTTAACCTTCATTGCGTGTCCACCAATCATGTACTTTGCGAGGTAATCTTGAGTGAACTGCTTCGGGAACCACTGGGAACGAAAAAGATTCAGACATTGTTGTCTAACAACTCATTATGGGCAGTAAAAAGAGAAGGCTGCAGAGTTTGTAGTTACCATCCTACAGCTCACTGTTGTGTTGAATTAGAGCATAAAAATAATTTGCTTGCCACCATTCATATCTTTTTGCTAATAATCCTTATCAGTTTCCTCACTTGATGCTTGTTCATCAACATCTCATTGCCCCATACGCAAAAAGGGTCGATGCGTGGATCCTTGCCAAGGGCATATGTACCTACAAGCATCAAGTCAATATTAGAAGCTAACTAGTGTCCAGGCCTGGATCTATATGCACTACATTATGGAACGACGGGGGGAGTACAAGCCGAGGGATGAAGCTAACCTCGGTGGAAAATGGTGGCCACTCCCATTGTTGTCCTGCATAAGTAGTGGAAAGGCATGATAAGTACAACAACCTCAACATCAAACGAATATAGCAAAGGTAAACAACATCATCTCCAAATGATAGCTTGAATGTGTTGGTTTCAGCATGCTGTTAAAGCAGATATAAAATGGAAGGCAATGTTACCGACAGCAGGCTTAACAACATGAAATATTGTAATTCAAACTGGTATTGTTGAAAATGAATAGAACGTAGGTAATGCTTAAACATCATACTGGATAAATGTGTAAAACTGGAATAAAGGGCATGTGTTAACTACACCAGGAATAACTGGAACCAAATATAGCCGTTCAAACTGGTATTGATGTAGTCGAGCGGCACAGTTCCGACTTGCACAAAATGAACAACACATTGTGAATGACTGAAATAAACAAGGCATAAATGACCAGTATAACAACCAAATATAGCCATTGAAAACTGGACAGAGTCTCACTGCAACCAACCTATCAAGCAAATACAGATAAACAGGGCATATGCTTGAAAATTGGACAAATGCTCACTGCAACCAATGATGACCCACAAGTATTGCTGGAATTTTGTCTATTTTGGGCCTAGCCTAATAGCAGTTTCAAAAATTCCTAATAAATCCTAGAGGCCCACGCAGCCCATTCGTGCAAGGCAAGAGGTGGAACTAAAGTTTAGTCCCACATTGCTAGTTTAGAGGGATTTGGACCTCTTTATAAGGGAGGTTCTTTCCCCACTTGTATGAGCATGAGAACAAGAGGGACATCCACGCGCGCTCCTCCTCCGCCGCCCGCCTCGCCACACCACTCCTCGTCATGACGCGCCGCGGGTTGCGGGAATGAGCCGAGCCGATGTCTAAATTTTTGCCACGCATGACGGGTATACGAAAGGTCACGCGGAAGCTGAAACGTTTTTTCTGTAGTGGACACTAAATCCGAACGGCTCGCCTCTTTGGCTGAAGTCTGTTCGCTTCGTCTCCCTCGGTTGCTTCACCTCCCATCGTAGCCTGTTCGCCTCCTTCTCTTGTGCCTATATAAGAGAGGTCGCTCCTCTCCAGAGAGACACACCATAAGCTCCTCTTCCTCTCGCCACAAAGTTCCGAGCACTGCACTGCTGCTATGATCTTCCCCATCCTGACTTGCAGTGTGCACCGCAGGTCGGGACAGTAGGCCTCCGAAACTTCACCTTTTGGGTCCTGTACGGGAGAAGGGTGATAAGGTTTTTGGGGAGCGCTCAGCGCGACTACTAACTTCTTCGTCACGGACGCCCCGGACTTCGACGACGACTTCTTCCCTGACGTCGACAACCTCCTCGACGACATGGCCGGTGAGGACACCGACCCCAAGACTGGTGCATCTGCTCCCGTTCTGTACATTCTCATACTCTTTTTGTTAGAGGTTCTGTTACAACTTCTTGCTCTAGTGTCTGTTCTAGATGTGTTCGGTTCTAGTTCATATATACAGATGCTATTTACCTTCTCTCTGTCGATTTGCATGACTTGTTTTATCTCTGCTATATTAGTCATGCTTTATCTAGTATTTCTATCAATAAAATCATTCGGTAAATTGCTCATATTTCCAACAATCCAAAATCCTTATTATAGGCAATTTACCCCGAGTGGTTTTGCTGCTTCCATGAGACCTCCTATGTTTGAGGGTATCCACTATAAGATGTGGCGCGTGAGAGCAGTCTTATGGTTTCAAACCATGAGTTGCTATGACGCCACTCTTGGCAACCTGAAGGAGAGCTTGATGCTCAACAGGCACAAGCTTTTCAGAAAATGGATACTCTGTTTAAGGCTGCTCTCTTGAGTGTTCTTGGTGAGAACATAGTTGATGCTTATGCGTCAGTTGATAATGGAAAAGATATGTGGGATGCACTCGAGGCCAAGTTTGGGGTCTCGGATGTTGGCACTGAGCTGTACATCATGGAGCAATTCTATGATTACAAGATGACTGAAGAGCGCTCCGTGGTTGAGCAAGCTCATGAGATACAGTCATTTGCTAGAGAACTTGAGCACTTCAGTTGTATGCTACCGGACAAGTTTGTTGCCGGAGGTATCATCACTAAGCTTCCTCCTTCGTGGAGGAACTTTGCTACCTTACTGAAGCATAAGAGACAGGAGTTTTCCGTCCCGGATCTCATTGGCACTCTTGATGTGGAAGAAAAGGCGAGAGCAAAGGACACACGTGCTCGAGGTATTGAGGGAGGATCTAGTGCCAATCTGGTACAGAAGAAGAACTCCCAGCCCCACAAGTTCAAGAACAAGGGCAAGTTTGATGGTAAAGCAAAGTTTGATGGGAAGAACAAGGCTGTGCAACACACGAACTTCAATAAGAAGAATGACAAGAAGAAAGGTGTTTGTCATGTGTGTGGGGATCCTGATCATTGGGCTCCTAGTTTCCCTAATCGCTATGACAAGCGTCATCCTAGGAAAGGCGGCAAGACCGCTAATGTTGTCATTGGAGACACTGACATGAAGGATGCTGGGTATGGTATATTTCCCACTATTCTTTCAGTATGTCATTCTCCTGATTGGTTGATTGACACGGGTGCTAATGTGCATGTATGCGGTGATATTTCCATGTTTTCGTCTTATCAGACCGCAGGGACTTCAACTGTGCTGATGGGCAACGGTTCAAGTGCTTCTGTTCGTGGTGTTGGCACGGTCGATTTGAAGTTTACTTTGGGGAAGATCATGCGGTTGAAGAACGTGCATTATGTCCCCTCCGACAATAAAAATCTTGTTAGCGGATCTCTTATGTGTAGAGATGGCTACAAGCTTGTCTTTGAGTCAAATAAATTTGTAATATCCAAGTATGGAACCTTTGTTGGTAAAGGCTATGAGTCAGGAGGCCTGTTTCGTTTATCCTTATCAGACGTTTGCAATAAAGTTGTTAATCATATTTGCAACAATAGTGAATCAAATGTGTGGCATTCACGTCTTTGTCATGTTAACTTTGGTTGCATGTCGTGACTAGCCAAATTGAACTTAATCCCTAGTTTCACCACTGTCAAGGGGTCTAAGTGTCAAGTTTGTGTGCAAGCTAAGCAACCTCATAAGTCTCACACGACTGCGGAAACGAGAAATCTTGCACCACTAGAACTTATACATTCAGATCTATGTGAAATGAATGGTGTTTTGACAAAAGGTGGAAACAAATATTTCATGACGTTAATTGACGACTCCACTAGATACTGCCGTGTGTATCTTCTGAAATCTAAGGATGAGGCTTTGAACTTTTTCAAGATCTATAAAGCTGAAGTGGAAAACCAAATTGATCGAAAAATCAAGAGGCTTAGGTCCGACCGTGGTGGAGAGTATTTTTTCAATGAATTTGATGCTTTTTGTGTGGAACATGGTATAATCCATGAGAGGACGCCTCCCTATTCACCTCAGTCAAATGGGGTGTCCGAAAGAAAGAACCGTACTCTAATAGATTTGGTTAACGCCATGTTAGACACATCGGGTCTCTCTAAGGCATGGTGGGGGGGAGGGGATATTGACTGCATGTCATGTCCTAAACCGAGTTCCCACAAAGAATAAAGAGATAAATCCATTCGAGGAATGGGAGAAGAAAAGATTAAAACTCTCTTATCTACGAACCTGGGGTTGTTTGGCGAAAGTCAATGTGCCAATTCCAAAGAAGCGCAAGCTTGGACCAAAGACCGTGGATTGTGTTTTCCCGGGATATGCTTTTCATAGCATTGGTTATAGATTCTTGGTTGTAAAATCTGATGTACCTGACATGCATGTTGGTACGATCATGGAGTCGAATGATGCGACTTTCTTTGAAGATATCTTTCCCATGAAGGATATGACTACCTCATCTAATCAGGAGATGCCTAGTTCATCGAATCAGGAACCAGTTAGAATTACCGAACTTGCCATTTCCATGGAACACTTTGAAAGTCCTGTGGAGGATAACAATGAAGTTCCTACTAGGAGCAAGAGACAGAGGACTGCAAAGTCCTTTGGTGATGATTTTCTTGTGTATCTCATAGATGATACTCCCAGTTCTATTTCAGAGGCCTATGCATCTGAAGATGCTGACTACTTGAAGGAAGCGGTTCGTAGCGAGATGGATTCCATCTTGGCGAATGAAACTTGAGAGATAACTGATCGTCCTTATGGGTGCGAACCTATAGGATGCAAATGGGTATTCAAGAAGAATCTTAGGCCTGATGGTACTATTGAAAAGTACAAGGCTCGGCTCGTGGCTAAGGGTTATACCCAAAAGGAAGGTGAAGACTTCTTTGATACTTACTCACATGTGGCTCGACTGACCACTATTCGAGTACTACTTTCACTAGCTACCTCACATGGTCTTCTCGTTCATCAAATGGATGTTAAGACTGCTTTCCTAAATGGAGAGTTGGACGAGGAAATTTATATGGAACAACCAGATGGGTTTGTACTAGATGGTCAGGAAGGAAAAGTGTGCAAGTTGCTGAAGTCTTTATATGGACTCAAGCAAGCATCCAAACAGTGGCATGAGAAGTTTGAAAGTACTTTAACAGCTGCAGGATTTGTTGTAAACGAAGCTGACAAATGTGTGTACTATCGCCATGGTGGGGCGAGGGAGTTATCCTTTGCTTGTATGTTGATGACATACTGATTTTTGGAACAAATCTGGATATTATTAAGGAGGTCAAGGATTTCCTATCTCACTGTTTTGAGATGAAGGATTTAGGAGTGGCTGATGTCATTCTGAACATCAAGTTGTTGAGAGACAATGATGGTGGGATTACATTGCTTCAATCTCACTATGTGGAAAAGATCTTGAGTTGCTTTGGATATAGTGACTGCAAGCCCTCTCCAACACCATATGATGCTAGCGTGCTGCTTCGAAAGAATCGAAAAATTGCTAGAGATCAATTGAAATATTCTCAGATTATTGTCTCGCTTATGTACTTAGCCAGTGCTACAAGACCTGACATCTCTTTTGCTGTTAGCAAACTGAGTCGGTTTGTCTCAAAACCAGGAGATGTGCATTAGAAAGCTCTAGAGAGAGTTTTGTGTTATTTGAAAGGCACTACGAATTATGGAATTCACTACACCGGGCACCCAAAGGTGCTTGAAGGGTATAGTGACTCAAATTGGATCTCAGATGCTGATGAGATAAAGGCCACGAGCGGATATGTATTCACTCATGGAGGTGGCGCTGTTTCTTGGAAGTCTTGCAAGCAGACCATCTTAACAAGGTCAACAATGGAAGCAGAACTCACAGCACTAGATACAGCTACGGTCGAAGCAGATTGGCTTCGTCGGCTCTTGAATGACTTGCCGGTTGTTGAGGAATCTGTACCAGGTATCCTTATGAACTGCGACAATCAAACTGTAATCACGAAAGTGAGCAGCTCAAAGGATAACATGAATTCATCAAGACACATTCAGAGAAGGTTAAAGTCTGTCAGGAAAATGAGAAACTCCGGAGTTATTGCATTGGATTATATCCGAACGTCTAAAAATCTGGCAGATCCTTTCACTATGGGTCTATCACGTAATGTGATAGATAATGCATCGAGGGAGATGGGTATGAGACCCACAATATGAGTTGTTCATAGTAGTAACCTAGTCTATGTGATCGGAGATCCCGTGAATTAGATGTGGAAGACAAGCTGTTGGTCAACTGAGAGGAGAGTATCCTTACTATTAACAATACCACTCCATGAAGATGCAATACTCTCCTAATCTACATGGCAGGTTGATGTATATCTTAATGTGTTCTAAGTAGCTCATTGAAGCAGAGATGTCGTCCTGCAGAACATCTTTTGAAGAACGCACCTATATGAGTCTGATTGTTAAACGTCGCAATCTATGCGAGTAGGGTTCTCTCTAGTAAACTCATGAAAGGTCTCGAAGTATGACGCATAAGCTCCACCCGCGGGGAAGACCCACGGTAGCCACGTATCGGTCAAGGCTTTATGTGAAGCTAGATTCGCAGAAAACTTGCAGCTCGAGGCCCAGTCCACTGTTCAAGTTGCTTACTAGTGTAGCATAGAGTTCTAGGTGGAAGTTCAACTTAACAGTCTCCACTGCAGTACCGGTATATAAAACAGTGTTTTGGAACCAAAGGCAAATTTTGTGTGCCTCTGGGATCTAGTGGGGGATTGCTGGAATTTTGTCTATTTTGGGCCTAGCCCAATAGCAGTTTCAGAAATTCCTAATAAATCCTAGAGGCCCACGCAGCCCATTCGTGCAAGGCAAGAGGTGGAACTAAAGTTTAGTCCCACATTGCTAGTTTATAGGAGTTGGACCTCTTTATAAGGGAGGTTCTTTCCCCACTTGTATGAGCATGAGAACAAGAGGGAAATCCACGCACGCTCCTCCTCCGCCGCCCGCCTCGCCATGACACGCCTCGTCATGATGCGCCGCAGGTTGCGGGAATGAGTCGATGTGTAATTTTTTGCCACGCACGATGGGTATACGAAAGGTCGCGCGGAAGCTGAAACATTTTTTCTGTAGTGGACACTGAATTCGAACGGCTCGCCTCTTCGGCTGAAGTCTGTTCGCTTCGTCTCCCTCTGTTGCTTCACCTCCCGTCGCAGCCTGTTCGCCTCCTTCTCCTGTGCCTATATAAGAGAGGTCGTTCCTCTCCAGAGGGACACACCAGAAGCTCCTCTTCCTCTCGCCACAAAGTTCCGAGCACTGCGCTGCTGCTACGATCTTTCCCATCCCGACTTGCGGCGTGCACCGCAGGTCGGGATAGTAGGCCTCCGAAACCGCACCTTTTGAGTCATGTATGGGAGAAGGGTGATAAGGTTTTTGGGGAGCGCTCAGTGTGACTACTGACTTCTTCGTCACGGATGCCCCGGACTCCGACGACTACTTCCACGACGACGACTTCTTCCCTGACGTCGACAACCTCCTCGACGACATGGCTGGCGAGGACACCGACCCCAAGACTGGTGCATCTGCTCCCGTTCCGTACGTTCTCATACTCTTTCTGTTAGAGGTTCTGTTACAAATTCTTGCTGTAGTGTCTGTTCTAGATGTGTTCGGTTCTAATTCATATATACAGATGCTATTTACCTTCTCTCTGTCGATTTGCATGACTTGTTTTATCTCTGCTATATTAGTCATGCTTTATCTAGTATTTCTGTCAATAAAATCATTCGGTAAATTGCTCATATTTCCAACAAGTATAGGGGATCAATTGTAGCTCTTTTCGATAAGTAAGAGTGTCGAACCCAACGAGGAGCAGAAGGAAATGACAAGTAGTTTTCAGTAAGGTAATGTCTGCAAGTGCTAAAATTGTAAGTAGTGAGTAGTTTGATAGCAAGGTAATTTGTAACGAGCAAGTGACGATAATTGTAACAAGTATGCAGCATGGTAGCCCAATCCTCTTGAGGCAAAGGACAGGCCAAAACAGTCTCTTATAATAATCAAAGCGTTCTTGACGGTACACAGGAATTTCATCTAGTCACTTTCATCATGTTGGTTTGATTTGCGTTCGCTACTTTCATGATTTGATATGTGGGTGGACCGGTGCTTAGGTGCTGTTCTTACTTGAACAAACCTCCTACTTATGATTAACCCTCCCGCAAGCATCCGCAACTACGAGAAAAGTATTAAGAATAAATTCTAATCATAGCATTAAACTCTAGGATCCAATCGGTCCCTTACGGAATAGTGCATAAACTGGGGTTTAAGTTTCTGTCACTCTCGCAACCCACCATCTATTTACCACTCCACAATGCATTCCCTTAGGCCCAAATATGGTGAGGTGTCATGTAGTCAACGTTCATATGACATCACTAAGGGAATCACAACATACATACCATTAAAATATCGAACACATATCAAATTCACATGATTACTTGCAAGATGATTTATCCCGTGACCTCAAGAACGAAAGTAACTACTCACAAACAATAAACATGCTCATGATCAGAGGGGTATTAATATGCATAATGGATCTGAACATATAATCTTCCACCAAATAAACCATATAGTAATCAACTACAAGATGTAATCAACACTACTAGTCACCCCCTAGCAACAATCTATAGTTCCGGTAACAAGATTGAATACAAGAGATGAACTAGGGTTTGAGATAAGATGGTGTTGGTGAAGATGTTGATGGAGATTGCCCTCCCCAAGATGGGAGAGTTGTTGGTGATGATGATGACGATGATTTCCCCCTCCGGGAGGGAAGTTCCCCTGGCAGAATCGCTCCGCCGAAGGGCAAAAGTGCTCCTGCCCAAGTTCCGCCTCGAGACAGCGGCGCTCCGTCCCGAAAGTCCTCTCCTTATTTTTTATAGGTCAAAATCACTTATATACTAAAAGATGGGCACCGGAGGTGGGCCGAGGAGGCCACAACCCACCAGGGCGTGCTAGGGGGCCTGGCGTGCCCACGTGGGTTGTGCCCACCTGGTGGCCCCCTCTGGTGTTTATTGGCTCCAGTATTTCTTAAATATTCCATAAAAATCCTCGTGGAGTTTCAGCTCATTTGGAGTTGTGCTGAATAGGTGGCCTGACGTAGCTTTTTCAGGTCCAGATTTCCAGTTGCCGAAATTCTCCCTCTTGGTGTGTACCTTGCAAATTATGAGAGAAAAGGATTAGAATTACCCCAAAAAGCATTATTATGGATAAAAACATTATAAATAATAGTAAGAAAACATGATGCAAAATGGACGTATCAACCAACCTAACAAGCAGATAAAGATGAACAAGGCATCTGCTTGATAACTGGACAAATGCTAAAAAAAGCAACCTAACAACCAAATACAGATAAACAAGGCATCTGCTTGATAACTGGACAAATGCTAAAAAAAGCAACCTAACAACCAAATATAGATAAA
The DNA here is from genome assembly GCF_002575655.3 of Aegilops tauschii subsp. strangulata. Taxonomy (NCBI): domain Eukaryota; kingdom Viridiplantae; phylum Streptophyta; class Magnoliopsida; order Poales; family Poaceae; genus Aegilops; species Aegilops tauschii. The sequence goes on along the minus strand of NC_053036.3, from coordinate 453,705,470 downwards.
CAAGGCATCTGCTTGATAACTGGACAAATGCTAAAAAAAGCAACCTAACAACCAAATATAGATAAACAAGGCATCTGCTTGATAACTGGACAAATGCTCACTGCAACCAAACTAAGAACCAAATACAGATAAACAAGGCATCTGCTCGACAACTGGAAAAATGCTCACTCCAACCAACCTAACAACCAAATACAGATAAACAAGGCATCTACTCACTATAAACAACCAAATATAGCCATTCGTGAAACTGAAGTGGACAATTCATACTTAAACATCACATAGACCTATTGAACAATACATTTTTGCATAACTAAAATAATTAAACACGGCATAGTTAAAGCACCGCACGACAAATGCTACTACAACAAAGGGTACAGGTTGGCAAGCTAGAGAAGGTAAGATTTGCTGATAGAATGTTGCCTCACATTTCATGGACGGGATCCTTCCAGTTGGAAGAGCACAAACCCATGGTGCGCTCTCTTATGTCACAGATGGGCTGTTTCACCTTGGAAGAACCTTCGTGGGTGCCCTCCTCATGGTCATGGTCGTGGTCGATGGGATCTGACTTGGCAATTGAGGATCCCAAGCCGCCGCCGTAGAACGTGTCCTTCAGAAATGACAAAATGGCCTCGATGGCGTGTAAAGCTCGCAAATCCTTGACCGCTTGGTGGAGGAGATCAGCGACAGGGCCGTCGAAGAGATCGACGGCGGTTGAACCAGAGGGGTTGGGGATGGACCACTTAACCTGTGACATGGCCCGCGTGAAGCCGTCGGTGTGGACGAGCTTGATGTCATAGCCAGCTTTCCCAAGATACAGTAATACGCTAGCCCGCTGACATGAAGCCTTCGACATGGCAACGTAGTCAACGTCTTCGCCGGCTTCTGCGGCAACGTGTTGCTCCGGGATCGACAGGTCGGGGCGAACGGTGGCCACCTCGCCAACGTCCGCCGGAGAGGCCATGATAAACCTCTTCTTGGCCGAACGCTCATCGGGCTCCCCGGGATACGTGGTCGAGCTTAGGCTGCGACATTCTGGAGCAGGGGATGTGGATCTGGCGGGGAGGGACACCGCAGGCCTCATCTAAAAACTCAGGGGAGTGGGGTGGCGGTATGGGAATCACTGGGTAACCTGAACTTTATTATCTAAGCTAGGAGGAACGGGCAGACCGGCAGGGGTTGGCGGTGGCCGTGAGCTAGGGTTTGAGGGGGGGGAGGGGCGGGTGGGGGACTGTGGAGGGGGCGGGGGGTTGGTGTTTGAGGATACTCCGCGACTACTGAAAATTTTAGTAATGGTGGGTGGAGATGGTGGTGGACGAGGGAGGGCGACGATTCAAATGCCTCGGCTACTACAATTTTACTATAAGGTCGGTGCTGGAGGAGTGTGGGCGACGGTTGAAGTACGGTGGCTACTAAAATTTGGGTAAAGGAATTGATGCGGGGCGGGAGTGCCCAAGATCACGCACGGTCCAATAACAGTATGCGTGTATGATAATAAGGAAAAGTGGCGCGGATCCGCCGATTTTTGCAACGCTTAAGGCGGGTAGTTTGTTTTTATATTTCTAGCTAGCTGGTCTATCGCACACGGTTCGTCCTAATTTCCAAATAAACTTACACGCCTTTAGCTTGCACAGGTGGTGGTTTCACAGTGCACTTGCATCGCACACGGTTAAGCCAGTACCTCCACCCTTTGCTCGCGCTTGCACGGCCGTGGTGATTTCAGCGCACTTGCATCGCACACGGTTGAGCCAGTCCCTCCACCTTAATTTGGTCACGCTTGCGCAGGCGTGGTGATTCACATCGCACTTCTATCGCACACGGTTAAGATATTATACCCCGTGTTCGTTGAGTGCCATCAGAGTCTTTGCAGCAAAAAATAACGTTAGAGAGGGTCAAAAGATAGCCACACCAGCATGTGGCCCAAATATATATGAGTGAAAAGGGTGGTCTGTGATGTTCAAAATTCCAATGCACAACTTTGACCGCGCGGGCCCACGGTTGGGCGCGTCATTGAAGATTGATGAGAGGGGCCAGAAGTCAAGAACCACCTGGAAGTGGCCAAATATATGTATGAATATTGGGGATGTTTAAAACTTTAAATACACAATGCATAACTTTGGTGGCACCTGCCTCGCAAACCCGAAAGCACCCTAACAACCACCTAGCTAGGATATATATAATGACATAATGTCGTACCTAGCTAGGATGCTTGGCCCACCACCTCCCACTTCGTGTCAGCGGGGCGGGTGCACGTAATGATCGATACTTTGGTCATACATGCATGTCGCCATGACCTACCATAAGACGGACCAATAAATCTATCGTTTGGTCAAATGACAGTTGTTGTTGTCGATAAACCGCTTGGGCCAATAGATTGAACCATCATAAAAATCGCATGAGAGGGACTACAAAACCAGCACCTCTTGCATGCGGTCCAAAATGTTGTACGTTGAGAAGGGGTGATGTGTGTTTTCAATATAGAATAATGTACAATTTAGATGTGGTGCCTACCTCTCCATACAACAACAACCATGAAGGCAAGGTAGTTAAGGACGAGATACACAAGGTTTGATGTAGGTCGAACCCAGCAATCCGAGCATCTGGGTGGGAATCCTGACAACGCATGAGCTCGAGCTTTGGTTGAGTGACATTTGACGGTGACCGGCCCTAACACGAACTAGGAGGAATCCATTCATGGCCAACACATACCCCTCATTATCGGTCAAAGGGATGATATATATACACTCGGGGAGCCCACAGATATGTCTGTCGTCACAAAAAACCGCACAAGAGAGACGTGGTCGATCAGAAGACCCCGTATACACTGCATGCGGCCCAAAAATATGTATGGGTATGATGGTGTACGATGTGTTTAAATCCCAAAAGCACAACTTCGATGGGCCACAAACTACATTACAAACCGAACACCGTACCCGACTCCAAGCCTGGTTCAATATGTACGATGTCAGTTTCCCAACTTCGAGGCAGCGGCTGCGGGGGGGGGGGGGGGTCGTCCCACGCATGTGCTCAAACTTTATTTTGTCTAGCATGGGACACATCTATATATATCTATCTATACATCTATACACCTATATAGTGTGCGAATAACTTTGAAAGTTGGTTGTTGGATGAAGCCAATCCGACAGTACAGAGATGGCAAATCCGAGCACTACTGGCCGTTGGATATCATCTACATTCCACCAGATTTTGCCACATGTACAATCTATAAGACTGCATGGTTGAACTTAAGCATAATGCACAAACCTCAAAACACAAGCACTTCTCCTTTGTTCTCTAGAATCTTCCATATCTTAATTGCCCAAACTTTTTTTTCTAAATGAATTGTCACTTTTTGTGATAAGAATTGCCTCCTTGCCTTTAAGGCGTTTCACGCTAGTCACGACCTACTCCCTCCTATCACACACATTTGTGCTTTTAGAAACTGTGTGGGATATTTTACATGGCTGGTGTGTCGCCGCTAGCCTTCAATGAGCACTAACACTGGTAGCGGAAAAACGATGGGAGAAGAGGCGGGTAACCGATGAGAGGAGTGGCGAGAAACGGTAGCCTGTTTTGAATGAAAACCTAGTAGAGAAGGAAGCATGAACTACACTACGCATGCGCACAGTGCTTACCCATGTACTGCATGTGCTGTTGAAAGGGCTCAGGGTTGCCATTCAATCTAGGAGCATCCAACGGTGCACACATACGATCTGTGGGGTTTGGGTTCTAGCCAATCAGAACGCACGACTCAGATCGCGCGCGCAGCGGTGGGGGGGGGGAGAATATCATACAGAAACCAACATTCGGTGGAAACCGGTGAAAATCACGAGAAAAAGATGTTTTGAAGTTTCAAAAAAATTTGAAAAAAATGTAGGATGTTAAGAGGATGATGTTTTATTGCCACACAAAATTTCAAGTTGAAACACATTATGAGATGTGAGCTATGAAAAAGACAAAATCAGCATAGAATAGTGCCGAATAGTAATGTCACTATTCAGGGCTGAATTTGTCTTTTCCATAGCTCACATCTCGTAATGTTTTTTAACTTGAAATTTTGTGTCGCAATAAAACATCACCTTCTTAACATCCCACATTTTTTCAGATTTTTATGAAACTTTAAAATATAGTTTCCACGAAGTTTTCATTGAATATCGGCTTTCATGAGTGAACCGTGTGCTCTTTGAAAACATTTCGTGAGAAGAATCTCGGTTTTTAAATCCCCGTAAATCCAAAACTAAGCCGAAAATCGTGAAACCTGGCATGGTGTCACGACATGGCACTTATATGTCGAGGAATTTTTTTCGTCCATTGTGGCGCAAGTTTTATTACAAGCCTCTTACAAACCGGAGCTTCTCTCAAAGAAGCCTCGTGGTTCCAATAGGGAAATGTGTCCCCCGTTGTCGGATGTGGGGTTCCGGCAAAAACCTTAAGGTTCGAACTCTGGGGTGCGCGCGAAGTTCTTTCCCTCGTACCAATCTACGCCCTAGCTCACTAAGATCTCACGGACGAACTCGACGAACTCGCAACACAGAAAGACACGGGATTTATACTGGTTCAGGCCACCATTGCGGTGTAATACCCTACTTCAGTGTGTGGTGGTGGATTGCCTCTTGGGCTGATGAAGAACAGTACAAGGGGAAAAACAGCCTCCTGAGGTTGAGGTGTTCTTGTGCTCTGTGGACTTGTGTATGAGAACTTGGTTCATCCCCCTCTCTTCTTCTCCTTTCTACAGTGGTGGCTAGCTCTACTTATATAGGCCATGGTCCTCTCCCCAAATATTGAGCGGGAAGGGAGCCAACAATGGCGGGCGAATTTGAAAGGGGACAGCTAGTACAAGCTATCCTGACAAAAGCGGTCTTCGCCTGGAAAAGGCTCTGGTGATGACGCCGTCTTGGGCTCCATGCACTACAAAAAAATACACTTCCGTGATGATACGTGTTTGTCACAGTCGGGCACGTTTTTTGTCATGCATGTACATCCATGACGATTTTATGACAGAATCAAGATAGTCATACCTGTGCTGTCGTAGAAGTGTTCCATGACATTACCAAAATTATCATCACGGAAGTGTCCACTTCCATGACGATAAATCGCGCGTCACAGAAGTGCTTTCGTCAAGGGTGACCGACACGTGGCATCCACCGTAACAGAACGCCGTTAAGCTATCAGGTCGGGTTTTGGATCCGATAACCCGTTAACAGCCCCGACCAATGGGAAATTTCCACGTGTAAAATTCTTATTGGCCGGACGAAACACGTGTCAACTCGTCAGTGGGTCAGATAGGCGCCTATGATATGTCGACACGTGCCACGGCCCACCACTGGCCCATTTAGCTTACAAAGCCAGCCCGTTTGACTTGGTCAAAAGTTAACGGGCTGGCCCATGAAAAGCCTGTTAACGGTCTCTTCGCAAATAGCCCATTTTACGGCCCGTTAACTCACGGCCCGTTAGGCCCTAAAGGAAATCGGCCCAACAACGTCATGTGGGCCGTCGAATATAACACCAGCCCATTTCACTTTCGGCCCATGTATGGCCCACGACGTCTTTCGGCCCATATGAGGCCTTCGTATCTTTCGGCCCTTTACAGGCCCACGGTGACTCTACCCATAATGAATAGTAATTTTCTTTATACCCGTTAACGGCCCGTGATTTACATGGGCCGTTTCCAGCCCGTGTTAGCTTTCGGCCTATTGATGACCCATACGTTCTTAGGCTCCTTTTCGGCCCTCGATTACTTCCGGCCCGTTACTGGCCTATTCCCCTAATGGGCCAAATTCGGCCCATGGCAATAGTCGGCCCGTTACTGGCCTGTTCCCCTAATGGGCCTAATTCGGCCCATGGCAAGAGTCGGCCCGTTACTGGCCTGTTACCCTAATGGGCCAAATTCGGCCCATGGCAAGAGTCGGCCCGTTTCTAGCCTATTAACCCGTTGCGCCGTTTCCAGCCCGTCCTATATTCTGGCCCATTAACGACCCGTTATGCCTGTGACAGAATTAAGCCTTTGCTGTCCTACGGCCTGTTACCATGCTGGGCCGATACCAATTACGCCCGATTACGGCCCATGTAGACCCATTTATCCGACGGCCCGAGGCCAACCGATTATAGGCCCATTTATCGACGGCCCGTAGGAGACCCATGGATCCTACGGCCCGTATATGGCCCATGGTAGTTGCGGCCACTAGCAAACCAGGGAAAAAGAAGACTAGGAAATAAATAAGGCCGAAACTAACGCTAGGCTATTAAGGCGATTGCACAGATTACATCCACTCGGCATCAAAGATCGCCACCAGTGCAAATACAGGGAACACCCTACACTATACAAAAATGGCTTGCTGTTTTCTTCAGCCGGTGGCTGCACGTTAAGAATAAATTTTGTATCGCACCAAAACAAATTACAACTATATAACAAAAGGAAGGTTGGCATAAAACTTAATAGTCTAGCAGATAAATGCACCACCAGAAGTTCAGAAGCTCAGTTCATTTGACCTGACTATTACGTTTTCATGCTGTATTGTCCGATGGAGCACCATAACCCTCGCCTTCATTTCCCCTAGGCTCCTGAACAACATAGCAAATGTCTGATAGTCTGGTTTCAAAACCATGCATATCTTGACGACATTGAGCAATGTTTCTCCTTGTTTCACAAAGGGTCTCTGTTAGGGAATGGACTTGTGTCTGGAGTGCAGATACAACATTGCTTTGAGCTTTCATATCTTGATCATGAGGCAGTTTGGACGATATTGCCTTAACAACCAACCCAGTATTATGCAGGAACGTGCTTTTGGCACTGTTAGTGGACAGGTACTGACCCACTGCAGCAAGAGCTGACATTGCGGTTATAGTTGCCTCGCCACCTTCAGAAGGTGGCGGTTCCACCATTTTTCCATAGCTCGCTGAAAAGTTGAGGTTTTACATTAGTAGTACCAGAACAGAAGATATTAAGGAGGCAGCAAAACCAAACAAAATAGCTTTGGTCTATATACAGAACTTATTCTGGTGAACCCATGTAAAATATTAGTTGTATTTTATTGCAAAGTACATAATAAAACCAGGTTCCAAACATATGACCATGTACCATCGCTAATGTATTGTCTATTTCTTCACATTGTATTGAGGGCTAAGGATAAAGAGACGAAGTTTATAATACGGTAAGCATAGTATGACATCATTCATATCACAAAACAACTGAGAACAGACAAACAAGCAATTGTAACGTTGTGTGGGAAAGTCCAGCACGGAACTAGATTACGGGTGAAGATCAAAGGAACATCACTCCTCTCTTTTAAACCTTGTAAGGTGCAATGAACGCTAAGACAATTGTGTATAAAATTGAAAAGAGTAATAGACATTGGCTGCAAACCATGCAGTTCAAGGCACAAGTCAGAGTAAGTAGTAGTTAAAAGGCATGAGGATTAAGGACTTACAACAGCGGCTTTGACTGGTGTAGTCATGCCCTTCTTCTTGTTGGTGTGACAGTCCTTGAAGATTTCCACAACATTTGGTTCAGGTACTTTTTGGTCCTTGCGGGCTTTCCTCTGCATTTCGAACAAGTCAATATAGATCTGATAATGTGGTACAGCGAAAAGAGTGAAATAGCAGCTAATTACAAGAGCCTCGCAGTGTGCAATATAGCTACGAGATCCTGTCATCTGTTGGAATTTTACTTTCGTACGGTTGGCCTTGTTCTTTGAACAATTCACCTACAAGAAGATAGATTTGTGTGGCACATGCGTAAATAGGACTTCAACATGTGATCTGATCACATATATATAATGTACCTGATACTTTGGATCAGACCAGTGTTTAACAAGGCCCCTCCAGTCTTCATCCGATATATTTTCCACTTGAGATGTTTGGGAATGTTCACTGTTAGCCTTGCCTTCAAAGTGAGTTTTCCTCAAGTTATACCGATACTGTCGCAGAGCAGACTTGAAAACATGGGTGCAAACTTGTCTGGTTGCATCATCTTGGCTATCCAACTTGAACCTCATCTGTTGAAAATTATGGGAGTCTCATTATCAGCAACCTAGAAAGTATGGGACAGAGCAAGACAATATTACTAGTTTCCATACATAACCATACTTACAAATAAATGGTCGAGGAAGGTGTTGAACTGGGTTTCGTCTTTGTCATTCCTGTACTGAATCCATGTTGGGAGGATATGTACATGACACCTAACGGCAACCGCTGCCTCTGATACTAACTTGGCTGACTCTGTAGCATCACGTGACCTTTTTAAACCTGCCTCAAAATGGATCTCCATTCTTCCTCCTCTAGATTTAGTTAACCTATCGAGCATTATCCCTGATGTTTGTTTCCTCTTGCGCCTAGGTGTTAGTCCAGCAACGAACATAGGAAGTGTTAGTGTATTGTTGGGGAACGTAGTAATTTCAAAAATTTCCTACGCACACGCAAGATCATGGTGATGCATAGCAACGAGAGGGGAGAGTGTTGTCCACGTACCCTCGTAGACCGACAGCGGAAGCGTTATCACAACGCGATTGATGTAGTCGTACGTCTTCACGATCCGACCGATCAAGTACCGAATGTACGGCACCTCCGAGTTCTACACACGTTCAGCTCGATGACGTCCCTCGAACTCCGATCCAGCCGAGTGTTGAGGGAGAGTTTCGTCAGCACGACGACGTGGTGATGATGATGATATTCCACCGACGTAGGGCTTCGCCTAAGCTCCGAACGGTATTATCGAGGTGTAATATGGTGGAGGGGGGCACCGCACACGGCTAAGAGATCTCAAGGATCAATTGTTGTGTCTCTGGGGTGCCCCCTGCCCCCGTATATAAAGGAGCAAGGGGGAGGCAGCCGGCCAAGGGGAGAGGCGCGCCACAGGGGGGAGTCCTACTCCCACCGGAGTCCGAATATAGTCGTCCAATATATCGATTTTTACGTCTCGACCATTTCGAGACTCCTCGTCATATCCCCGATCTCATCCGGGACTCCGAACTCCTTCGGTATATCAAAACTCAATAAAACTGTCATCGTAACGTTAAGCGTGCGGACCCTACGGGTTCGAGAACTATGTAGACATGACCGAGACACGTCTCCGGTCAATAACCAATAGCGGGACCTGGATGCCCATATTGGCTCCCACATATTCTACGAAGATCTTTATCGGTCAGACCGCATAACAACATACGTTGTTCCCTTTGTCACCGGTATGTTACTTGCTCGAGATTTGATCGTCGGTATCTCGATACCTAGTTCAATCTCGTTACCGGCAAGTCTCTTTAGTCGTTCCGTAATACATCATCCCGCAACTAACCCATTAGTCACAATGCTTGCAAGGCTTATAGTGATGTGCATTACCGAGTGGGCCCAGAGATACCTCTCCGACAATCGGAGTGACAAATCCTAATCTCGAAATACGCCAACCCAACAAGTACCTTTGGAGACACCTGTAGAGCACCTTTATAATCACCCATTTACGTTGTGACGTTTGGTAGCACACAAAGTGTTCCTCCGGTAAACGGGAGTTGCATAATCTCATAGTCATAGGAACATGTATAAGTCATGAAGAAAGCAATAGCAACATACTAAACGATCGAGTGCTAAGCTAACGGAATGGGTCAAGTCAATCACGTCATTCTCCTAATGAGGTGATCTCGTTAATCAAATGACAACTTATGTCTATGGCTAGGAAACATAACCATCTTTGATTAACGAGCTAGTCAAGTAGAGGCATACTAGTGACACTCTGTTTGTCTATATATTCACACATGTATTATGTTTCCGGTTAATACAATTCTAGCATGAAGAATAAACATTTATCATGATATAAGGAAATAAATAATAACTTTATTATTGCCTCTAGGGCATATTTCCTTCAGTCTCCCACTTGCACTAGAGTCAATAATCTAGTTCACATCGCCATGTGATTTAACATCAATAATTCACATCACCATGTGATTAACACCCATAGTTCGCATCTCTATGTGACCAACACTCAAAGGGTTTACTAGAGTCAATAATCTAGTTCACATCGCTATGTGATTAACACCCAAAGAGTACTAAGGTGTGATCATGTTTTGCTTGTGAGATAATTTTAGTCAACGGGTCTGTCACATTCAGATCCGTAAGTATTTTGCAAATTTCTATGTCTACAATGCTCTGCACGGAGCTACTCTAGCTAATTGCTCCCACTTTCAATATGTATCTAGATCGAGACTTAGAGTCACCCAGATCTGTGTCAAAACTTGCATCGACGTAACCCTTTACGACGAACCTTTTGTCACTTCCATAATTGAGAAACATATCCTTATTCCACTAAGGATAATTTTGACCGCTGTCCAGTGATCTACTCCTAGATCACTATTGTACTCCCTTCCAAAATCAGTGTAGGGTATACAATAGACCTGGTACACAGCATGGCATACTTTATAGAACCTATGGCCGAGGCATAGGGAATGACTTTCATTCTCTTTCTATCTTCTACCGTGGTCGGGCTTTGAGTCTTACTCAATTTCACACCTTGTAACATAGGCAAGAACTCTTTCTTTGACTGTTTCTATTTTTGAACTACTTCAAAATCTTGTTAAGGTATGTACTCATTGAAAAACTTATCAAGCGTCTTCATCTATCTCTATAGATCTTGATGCTCAATATGTAAGCAGCTTCACCGAGGTCTATCTTTGAAAAATTCCTTTCAAACCCTCCTTTATGCTTTGCAGAATAATTCAACATTATTTCTGATCAACAATATGTCATTCACATATACTTATCAGAAATGCTGTAGTGCTCCCACTCACTTTCTTGTAAATACAGGCTTCACCGCAAGTCTGTATAAAACTATATCCTTTGATCAACTTATCAAAGTGTATATTCCAACTCCGAGATGCTTGCACCAGTCCATAGATGGATCGCTGGAGCTTGCATATTTTGTTAGCACTTTTAGGATTGACAAAACCTCCTGGTTGCATCATATACAACTCTTCTTTAATAAATCCATTAAGGAATGTAGTTTTGTTTATCCATTTGCCATATTTCATAAAATGCGGCAATTGCTAACATGATTCAGACAGACTTTAAGCATAGATACGAGTGAGAAACTCTCTCATCGTAGTCAACACCTTGAACTTGTCGAAAAACCTTTTTGCGACAATTCTAGCTTTGTAGATAGTAACACTACTTTCAACGTCCGTCTTCCTCTTGACGATCCATTTATTCTCAATTGCTTGCCGATCATCGGGCAAATCAACCAAAGTCCACACTTTGTTCTCATACATGGATCTCATCTCAGATTTCATGGCCTCAAGCCATTTTGCGGAATCTGGGCTCACCATCGCTTCTTCATAGTTCGTAGGTTCGTCATGGTCTAGTAACATAACCTCCAGAACAGGATTACTGTACCACTCTGGTGCGGATCTTACTCTGGTTGATCTACGAGGTTCAGTAATAACTTGATCTGAAGTTTCATGATCATCATCATTAACTTCCTCACTAATTGGTGTAGGTGTCTCAGAAACTGGTTTATGTGATGAACTACTTTCCAATAAGGGAGCAGGTATAGTTACCTCATCAAGTTCTACTTTCCTCCCACTCACTTCTTTCGAGAGAAACTCCTTCTCTAGAAAATTTCCGAATTTCGCAACAAAAGTTTTGCCTTCAGATATGTGATAGAAGGTATACCCAACAGTCTCCTTTGGGTATCCTATGAAGACACATTTCTCCGATTTGGGTTCGAGCTTATCAGGTTGAAGTTTCTTCACATAAGCATCGCAGCCCCAAACTTTAAGAAACGACAACTTTGGTTTCTTGCCAAACCACAGTTCATAAGATGTCGTCTCAACGGATTTAGATGGTACCCTATTTAACGTGAATGCAGCTGTCTCTAATGCATAACCCCAAAAACGATAGTGGTAGATCGGTAAGAGACATCATATATCGCACCATATCTAATAAAGTACCGTTACGATGTTCGGACACACCATTACACTGTGGTGTTCCAGGTGGCTTGAGTAGTGAAACTATTTCACATTGTTTTAACTGAAGGCCAAACTCGTAACTCAAATATTTTTCTCTATGATCAGATCATAGAAACTTTATTTTCTTGTCACGATGATTTTCCACTTCACTCTGAAATTCTTTGAACTTTTCAAATGTTTCAGACTTATGTTTCATCAAGTAGATATACCCATATCTGCTCAAATCATCTGTGAAGGTCAGAAAATAATGATACCTGCTACGAGCCTCAATATTCATCGGGCCACATACATCTGTATGTATGATTTCCAACAAATCTGTTGCTCTCTCCATAGTACCGGAGAATGGTGTTTTAGTCATCTTGCCCATGAGGCACGGTTCGCAAGCATCAAGTGATTCATAATCAAGTGATTCCAAAATCCCATCAGTATGGAGTTTCTTCATGCACTTTACACCAATATGACCTAAACGGCAGTGCCACAAATAAGTTGCACTATCATTATTAACTTTGCATCTTTTGGCTTCAATATTATGATTATGTGTATCACTACGATCGAGATCCAACAAACCATTTTCGTTGGTGTGTATGACCATAGAAGGTTTTTATTCATGTAAACAGAACAACAGTTGTTCTCTAACTTAAATGAATAACCGTATTGCAATAAACATGATCAAATCATATTCATGCTCAACGCAAACACCAAATAACACTTATTTAGTTTCAACACTAATCCTGAAAGTATAGGGAGTGTGTGATGATGATCATATCAATCTTGGAACTACTTCCAACACACATCGTCACCTCTCCTTTTACTAGTCTCTGTTTATTCTGCAACTCCCGTTTCGAGTTACTACTTTAGCAACTGAACCAGTATCAAATACCGAGGGGTTGCTATAAACACTAGTAAAGTACACACCAATAACATGTATATCCAATATACCTTTGTTCACTTTGCCATCCTTCTTATCCACCAAATACTTGGGGTCGTTCCGCTTCCAGTGACCAGTCCCTTTGCAGTATAAGCACTTGGTCTCAAGCTTAGGACCAGACTTAGGCTTCTTCACTTGAGCAGCAACTTGCTTGCCGTTCTTCTTGAAGTTCCCCTTCTTCCCTTTGCCCTTTTCTTAAAACTAGTGGTCTCGTCAACCATCAACACTTGATGTTTTTCTTGATTTCTACCTTCGTCGATTTCAGCATCACGAAGAGCTCGGGAATTACTTTCGTCATCCCTTGCATACTGTAGTTCATCACGAAGTTCTACTAACTTGGTGATGGTGACTAGAGAATTCTGTCAATCACTATTTTATCTGGAAGATTAACTCCCACTTGATTCAAGCGATTGTAGTACCCAGACAATCTGAGCACATGCTCACTAGTTGAGCGATTCTCCTCCATCTTTTAGCTATAGAACTTGTTGGAGACTTCATATCTCTCAACTCGGGTATTTGCTTGAAATATTAACTTCAACTCCTAGAACATCTCATATGGTCCATGACGTTCAAAACGTCTTTGAAGTCCCGATTCTAAGCCGTTAAGCATGGTGCACTAAACTATCAAGTAGTCATCATATTGAGCTAGCCAAACGTTCATAACGTCTGTATCTGCTCCTGCAATAGGTCTGTCACTTAGCGGTGCATCAAGGACATAATTTTTCTGTGCAGCAATGAGGATAATCCTCAGATCACGGATCCAATCTGCATCTTTGCTACTAACATCTTTCAACATAATTTTTCTCTAGGAACATATCAAAAATAAACACAGGGAAGCAACAACGCGAGCTATTGATCTAGAACATAATTTGCAAAATACTATCAGGACTAAGTTCATGATAAATTTAAGTTCAATTAATCATATTACTTAAGAACTCCCACTTAGATAGACATCCCTCTAATCCTCTAAGTGATCACGTGATCCATATCAACTAAACCATGTACGATCATCACGTGAGACGGAGTAGTTTCAATGGTGAACATCACTATGTTGATCATATCTACTATATGATTCACGCTCGACCTTTCGGTCTCCGTGTTCCGAGGCCATATCTGTTATATGCTAGGCTCGTCAAGTTTAACCTGAGTATTCCGCGTGTGCAACTGTTTTGCACCCGTTGTATTTGAACGTAAAGCCTATCACACCCGATCATCACGTGGTGTCTCAGCACGAAGAACTTTCGCAACGGTGCATACTCACGGAGAACACTTATACTTTGATAATTTAGTGAAGGATCATCTTATAATGCTACCATCAAACAAAGCAAGATAAGATGCATAAAGGATTAACATCACATGCAATCAATATAAGTGATATGATATGGCCATCATCATCTTGTGCTTGTGATCTCCATCTCCGAAGCACCGTGCTTGTGATCTCCATCTCCGAAGCACCGTCATGATCACCATCGTCACCGGCGCGACACCTTGATCTCCATCGTAGCATCGTTGTCGTCTCGCCAACTTATTGCTTTTACGACTATCGCTACCGTTTAGTGATAAAGTAAAACTATTACATGGCGATTGCATCTCATGCAATAAAGCGACAACCATATGGCTCCTGCCAGTTGCCGATAACTCGGTTACAAAACATGATCATCTCATACAACACATTATATCACATCATGTCTTGACCATATCACATCACAACATGCCCTGCAAAAACAAGTTAGACGTCCTCTACTTTGTTGTTGCATATTTTATGTGGCTGCTACGGGCTTAGCAAGAACCGTTCTTACCTACGCATCAAAACCACAACGATAGTTTGTCAAGTTGGTGCTGTTTTAACCTTCGCAAGGACCGGGCGTAGCCACACTCGGTTCAACTAAAGTGAGAGAGACAGACACCCGCCGGTCACCTTTAAGCAACGAGTGCTCGCAACGGTGAAACCAGTCTTGCGTAAGCGTACGCGTAATGTCGGTCCGGGCCGCTTCATCTCACAATACCGCTGAACCAAAGTATGACATGCTGGTAAGCAGTATGACTTATATCGCCCACAACTCACTTGTGTTCTACTCGTGCATAGCATCAACGCATAAAACCAGGCTCGGATGCCATTGTTGGGGAACGTAGTAATTTCAAAAATTTCCTACGCACACGCAAGATCATGGTGATGCATAGCAACGAGAGGGGAGAGTGTTGTCCACGTACCCTCGTAGACCGATAGCGGAAGCGTTATCACAACGCGGTTGATGTAGTCGTACGTCTTCACGATCCGACCGATCAAGTACCGAACGTACGACACCTCCGAGTTCTACACACGTTCAGCTCGATGATGTCCCTCGAACTCCGATCCAGCCGAGTGTTGAGGGAGAGTTTCGTCAGCACGACGGCGTGATGACGATGATGATATTTCACCGACGCAGGGCTTCGCCTAAGCTCCGCAACGGTATTATCGAGGTGTAATATGGTGGAGGGGGCACCGCACACGGCTAAGAGATCTCAAGGATCAATTGTTGTGTCTCTGGGGTGCCCCCCTGCCCCCGTATATAAAGGAGCAAGGGGGAGGCAGCCGGCCAAGGGGAGAGGCGCGCCATAGGGGGGAGTCCTACTCCCACCGGGAGTAGGACTCCTCCTTTCCTTGTGGGAGTAGGAGAAGGGAAGGGGGAAGGAGAAAGAAGGAAGGGTGCGCCCCCCTTCCCTAGTCCAATTCGGACCAGACCATGGGGAGGGGTGCGGCCACCTTTTGAGGCCTTTCTCTCCTTTCCCGTATGGCCCATTAAGGCCCAATACGAATTCCCGTAACTCTCCGGTACTCCGAAAAATACCCGAATCACTCGGAACCTTTCCGAAGTCCGAATATAGTCGTCCAATATATCGATTTTTACGTCTCGACCATTTCGAGACTCCTCGTCATATCCCCGATCTCATTCGGGACTCCGAACTCCTTCGGTACATCAAAACTCAATAAAACTGTCATCGTAACGTTAAGCGTGCGGACCCTACGGGTTCGAGAACTATGTAGACATGACCGAGACACGTCTCCGGTCAATAACCAATAGCAGGACCTGGATGCCCATATTGGCTCCCACATATTCTACGAAGATCTTTATCGGTCAGACCGCATAACAACATACGTTGTTCCCTTTGTCACCGGTATGTTACTTGCTCGAGATTTGATCGTCGGTATCTCGATACCTAGTTCAATCTCGTTACCGGCAAGTCTCTTTACTCGTTCCGTAATACATCATCCCGCAACTAACCCATTAGTCACAATGCTTGCAAGGCTTATAGTGATGTGCATTACCGAGTGGGCCCAGAGATACCTCTCCGACAATCGGAGTGACAAATCCTAATCTCGAAATACGCCAACCCAACAAGTACCTTTGGAGACACCTGTAGAGCACCTTTATAATCACCCATTTACGTTGTGACGTTTGGTAGCACACAAAGTGTTCCTCCGGTAAACGGGAGTTGCATAATCTCATAGTCATAGGAACATGTATAAGTCATGAAGAAAGCAATAGCAACATACTAAACGATCGAGTGCTAAGCTAACGGAATGGGTCAAGTCAATCACGTCATTCTCCTAATGAGGTGATCTCGTTAATCAAATGACAACTTATGTCTATGGCTAGGAAACATAACCATCTTTGATTAACGAGCTAGTCAAGTAGAGGCATACTAGTGACACTCTGTTTGTCTATATATTCACACATGTATTACGTTTCCGGTTAATACAATTCTAGTATGAATAATAAACATTTATCAAGATATAAGGAAATAAATAATACTTTATTATTGCCTCTAGGGCATATTTCCTTCATGTACATCAAACTATGAGACTACATATAAAGAAGCATGCAACTGTAACTTGACTCCAGCAACTACCTTCTTGCTGTTGAAGCCCACAAGGTTCATCTGATATTGCCAACTCGTCTTGTGTCAAGAGTGCTTGGGAAGTAGTGTCAGGTGGCAAGGGAGCTTGGGAACGTAATGCTAGCTCAGTTGACGCACGAGTAAGTCGTGCAGTTGGTAGTACTGTGGTAGGTGTTGCAAGAACTAAGGCTGTCTCTGCTTGTTTGGTGGCAGCTATTTGTTTCTGTTTGGCTTTTTTTGCAACTCGTGTAGCATGGGATGCCGTGTTTGTAGAATTTTCCGCTGGACTTTGACCTTCTATTGCACCATCAGTACCAGCAGAATCTGCAGGATTCATCCGCTTCTCATTCCCTGCCATTATGTGTTTCTTCCTCTTTCTGTGTGCCATGTTAAGTCAAGCCGACTAGAAAAACGAATAACAATTTAGTTTTTCAGAACAAATTGATGCGTGATGCAGACGAACTGAACTTTGATGTTAGACAACCACATGATAGGAGGATGTAATATGTATGGAAAACAGGACGGAAGAGATAACCAGAACTATGATGTGTAAACTAAGAAGAAGACATTTCACCAAATTAGAAGCAATGCAATGGAAGGTAGACACCATATGAAAGATGCTACAAATATCGCTCTGCCAAGTTAACAGTGTCTCATCATAAATGGCGTTTAAACAAATGTGAAGCAGTACAAGAAATAAATCATATGCAAGATGCAAACAACATCACACTACCATGTTAGAGGTCTCTCGTCATTAGTGCCATTGCATATTCACAGCATTGCATATTCACAGCTTATGATGTGTAAACTAAGGAGAAGGCATTTCAACAAATTAGAAGCAATGAAAGCTAGACACCATATGAAAGATGCAACGAATATCACTCTACCAAGTTAAAACTGTCTCGTCATAAGTGCCATTTCAACAAATTAGTAGTACAAGCTAGAAAAGAATGTGAGATGTAACCTATATCACACTCCGAAGTCAAACGTGTCTTATGATAAGTGATTGTTGCAGGTTACACAACAGTAGTAATTTGATGTAAGAACATGGTGTGATAGACAGACATTGTATGTTCTAGAAACAGGAACACGTGTCTTATTCAAGTATAATGTGTAAAGTAAGTAGATGGAATTCAACAAAATTAGAAGCAATACAAGCTAGACATCACACATAACATGCAACCACATATAACAGTGCCAAGTTAGAGGGAGCACCGGTGATGCTGCACTAGGGGATACGTGCTCATCATAAACACAGCTTTGTTGAGTGTCTATGCATGTGTTGTCTTGGAAATCATCTTGGGGGTGTGGTGTTGGGGAACGTAGTAATTTCAAAAAATTTCCTACGCACACGCAAGATCATGGTGATGCATAGCAACGAGAGGGGAGAGTGTTGTCCACGTACCCTCGTAGACCGAAAGCGGAAGCGTTAACACAACGCGGTTGATGTAGTCGTACGTCTTCACGATCCGACCAATCAAGTACCGAACGCACGGCACCTCCGAGTTCAGCACACGTTCGGCTCGATGACGTCCCTCGAACTCCGATCCAGCCGAGTGTTGAGGGAGAGTTTCGTCAGCACAACGGCGTGGTGACGATGATGATGTTCTACCGACGCAGGGCTTCGCCTAAGCACCGCTACGATATTATCGAGGTGTAATATGGTGGAGGGGGGCACCACACACGGCTAAGAGATCAATGATCAATTGTTGTCTATGGGGTGCCCCCTGCCCCCGTATATAAAGGAGCAAGGGGGGACGCCGCCGGCCTAGGAGGAGGGCGCGCCAAGGGTGGAGTCCTACTCCCACCGGGAGTAGGACTCCTCCTTTCCTTGTTGGAGTAGGAAAAGGGAAGGGAGAAGGAGAAAGAAGGAAGGGGGCGCCCCCCTCCCTAGTCCAATTCGGACTAGTCCATGGGGAGGGGTGCGGCCACCCTTTGGGGCCTTTCTCTCCTTTCCCGTATGGCCCATTAAGGCCCAATACGAATTCCCGTAACTCTCCGGTACTCCGAAAAATACCCGAATCACTCGGAACCTTTCCGAAGTCCGAATATAGTCGTCCAATATATCGATATTTACGTCTCGGCCATTTCGAGACTCCTCGTCATGTCCCGATCTCATCTGGGACTCCGAACTCCTTCGGTACATCAAAACACATAAACTCATAATATAACCGTCATCGTAACGTTAAGCGTGCGGACCCTACGGGTTCGAGAACTATGTAGACATGACCGAGACACCTCTCCGATCAATAACCAATAGCGGAACCTGGATGCTCATATTGGCTCCCACATATTCTACGAAGATCTTTATCGGTTAGACCGCATAACAACATACGTTGTTCCCTTTGTCATCGGTATGTTACTTGCCCGAGATTCGATCGTCGGTATCTCGATACCTAGTTCAATCTCGTTATAGGCAAGTCTCTTTACTCGTTCCGTAATACATCATCCCGCAACAAACTCATTAGTTGCAATGCTTGCAAGGCTTAAGTGATGTGCATTACCGAGAGGGCCCAGAGATACCTCTCTGACAATCGGAGTGACAAATCCTAATCTTGAAATACGCCAACCCAACAAGTACCTTCGGAGACACCTGTAGAGCACCTTTATAATCACCCGGTTACGTTGTGACGTTTGGTAGCACACAAAGTGTTCCTCCGGTAAACGGGAGTTGCATAATCTCATAGTCATAGGAACATGTATAAGTCATGAAGAAAGCAATAGCAACATACTAAACGATCGAGTGCTAAGCTAACGGAATGGGTCAAGTCAATCACATAATTCTCCTAATGATGTGATCCCGTTAATCAAATGACAACTCATGTCTATGGCTAGGAAACATAACCATCTTTGATCAACGAGCTAGTCAAGTAGAGGCATACTAGTGACACTCTGTTTGTCTATGTATTCACACATGTATCTAGTTTCCGGTTAATACAATTCTAGCATGAATAATAAACATTTATCATGATATAAGGAAATAAATAATAACTTTATTATTGCCTCTAGGGCATATTTCCTTCAGTCTCCCACTTGCACTAGAGTCAATAATCTAGTTCACATCGCCATGTGATTTAACATCAATAGTTCACATCACCATGTGATTAACACCCATAGTTCACATCGTCATGTGACCAACACCCAAAGGGTTTACTAGAGTCAGTAATCTAGTTCACATCGCTTATGTGATTAACACCCAAAGAGTACTAAGGTGTGATCATGTTTTGCTTGTGAGATAATTTTAGTCAACGGGTCTGTCATATTCAGATCCGTAAGTATTTTGCAAATTTCTATGTCTACAATGCTCTGCACGGAGCTACTCTAGCTAATTGCTCCCTCTTTCAATATTTAGCTAGACCGAGACTTAGAGTCATCTAGATTAGTGTCAAAACTTGCATCGACGTAACCCTTTACGACGAACCTTTTGTCACTTCCATAATCGAGAAACATATCCTTATTCCAGTAAGGATAATTTTGACCGCTGTCCAGTGATCTACTCCTAGATCACTATTGTACTCCCTTTCCAAAATCAGTGTAGGGTATACAATAGATCTGGTACACAGCATGGCATACTTTATAGAACCTATGGCAGAGGCATAGGGAATGACTTTCACTCTTTTTCTATCTTCTGCCGTGGTCGGGCTTTGAGTCTTACTCAATTTCACACCTTGTAACACAGGCAAGAAACTCTTTCTTTGACTGTTCCATTTTGAACCACTTCAAAATCTTGTTAAGGTATGTACTCATTGAAAAAACTTATCAAGCGTCTTGATCTATCTCTATAGATCTTGATGCTCAATATGTAAGCAGCTTTACCGAGGTCTTTCTTTGAAAAACTCCTTTCAAACACTCCTTTATGCTTTGCAGAATAATTCAACATTATTTCCGATCAACAATATGTCATTCACATATACTTATCAGAAATGCTGTAGTGCTCCCACTCACTTTCTTGTAAATACAGGCTTCACCGCAAGTCTGTATAAAACTATATGCTTTGATCAACTTATCAAAGCGTATATTCCAACTCTGAGATGCTTGCACCAGTCCATAGATGGATCGCTGGAGCTTGCATATTTTGTTAGCACCTTTAGGATTGAAAAAACCTTTCTGGTTGCATCATATACAACTCTTCTTTAATAAATCCATTAAGGAATGCAGTTTTGTTTATCCATTTGCCAGATTTCATAAAATGCGGCAATTGCTAACATGATTCGGACAGACTTAAGCATAGCTACGAGTGAGAAACTCTCATCGTAGTCAACACCTTAAACTTGTCGAAAGCCTTTTGCGACAATTCTAGCTTTGTGGATAGTAACACTACTATCAGCGTCCGTCTTCCTCTTGAAGATCCATTTAATCTCAATGGCTCGCCGATCATTGGGCAAGTCAATGAAAGTCAATACTTTATTCTCATACATGGATCTTATCTCAGATTTCATGGCCTCAAGCCATTTTGCGGAATCTGGGCTCACCATCGCTTCTTCATAGTTCGTAGGTTCGTCATGGTCTAGTAACATAACCTCCAGAACAGGATTACCGTACCACTCTGGTGCGGATCTTACTCTGGTTGACCTACGAGGTTCAGTAATAACTTGATCTGAAGTTCCATGATCATCATCATTAACTTCCTCACTAATTGGTATAGGCGTCACAGAAACTGGTTTCTGCGACGAACTACTTTCCAATAAGGGAGCAGGTACAATTACCTCATCAAGTTCTACTTTCCTCCCACTCACTTCTTTCGAGAGAAACTCCTCTAGAAAGGATCCATACTTAGCAACGAATGTCTTGCCTTCAGATCTGTGATAGAAGGTGTACCCAACTGTCTCCTTTGGGTATCCTATGAAGACACATTTCTCCGATTTGGGTTTGAGCTTATCAGGATGAAACTTTTTCACATAAGCATCGCAACCCCAAACTTTAAGAAATGACAACTTTGGTTTCTTGCCAAACCACAGTTCATACGGTGTCGTCTCAAACGGATTTAGATGGTACCCTATTTAACGTGAATGCAGCTGTCTCTAATGCATAACCCCAAAACGATAGTGGTAGATCGGTAAGAAACATCATATATTGCACTATATCCAATAAAGTACGGTTTATGACGTTCGGACACACCATTATGCTGTGGTGTTCCAGGTGGCACGAATTTGTGAAACTATTCCACTTTGTTTTAATTGAAGACCAAACTCGTAACCCAAATATTTGTCTCCACGATCAGATCGTAGAAACTTTATTTTCTTGTTACGATGATTTTCCACTTCACTCTGAAATTATATGAACTTTTCAAATGTTTCAGACTTCTGTTTCATTAAGTAGATATACCCATATCTGCTCAAATCATCTGTGAAGGTCAGAAAATAATGATACCTACTACGAGCCTCAATATTCATCGGATCACATACATCTGTATGTATGATTTCCAACAAATATGTTGCTCTCTCCATAGTTCCGGAGAACGGCGTTTTAGTCATCTTGCCCATGAGGCACGGTTCGCAAGCATCAAGTGATTCATAATCAAGTGATTCCAAAATCCCATCAGTATGGAGTTTCTTCATGCGCTTTACACCAATATGACCTAAACGGCAGTGCCACAAATAAGTTGCACTATCATTATTAACTTTGCATCTTTTGGCTTCATTATTATGAATATGTGTATCACTACGATCGAGATCCAACAAACCATTTTATTGGGTGTATGACCATAGAAGGTTTTATTCATGTAAACAGAACAACAATTATTCTCTAATTTAAATGAATAACCGTATTGCAACAAACATGATCAAATCATATTCATGCTCAACGCAAACACCAAATAACACTTATTTAGTTTCAACACTAATCTCGAAAGTATAGGGAGTGTGCGATGATGATCATATCAATCTTGGAACTACTTCCAACACACATCGTCACCTCGCCTTTTACTAGTCTCTGTTTATTCTGCAACTCCCGTTTCGAGTTACTACTCTTAGCAACTGAACCAGTATCAAATACTGAGGGGTTTCTATAAACACTAGTAAAGTACACATCAATAACATGTATATCCAATATACCTTTGTTCACTTTGCCATCCTTCTTATCCACCAAATAGTTGGGGTAGTTCCGCTTCCAGTGACCAGTCCCTTTGCAGTAGAAGCACTTAGTCTCAGGCTTAGGACCAGACTTAGGCTTCTTCACTTGAGCAGCAACTTGCTTGCCATTCTTCTTGAAGTTCCCCTTCTTCCCTTTGCCCTTTTCTTGAAACTAGTGGTCTCGTCAACCATCAACACTTGATGTTTTTCTTGATTTCTACCTTCGTCGATTTCAGCATCACGAAGAGCTCGGGAATTACTTTCGTCATCCCTTGCATACTATAGTTCATCCCGAAGTTCTACTAACTTGGTGATGGTGACTAGAGAATTCTGTCAATCACTATTTTATCTGGAAGATTAACTCCCACTTGATTCAAGCGATTGTAGTACCCAGACAATCTGAGCACATGCTCACTGCTTGAGCTATTCTCCTCCATCTTTTAGCTATAGAACTTGTTGGAGACTTCATATCTCTCAACTCGGGTATTTTCTTGAAATATTAACTTCAACTCCTGGAACATCTCATATGGTCCATTACATTCAAAATGTCTTTGAAGTCCCGATTCTAAGCCGTTAAGCATGGTGCACTAAACTATCAAGTAGTCATCATACTGAGCTAGCCAAATGTTCATAACGTCTGCATCTGCTCCTGTAGTAGGTCTGTCACCTAGCGGTGCATCAAGGACATAATTCTTCTGTGCAACAATGAGGATAATCCTCAGATCACGGATCCAATCCACATCTTTGCTACTAACATCTTTCAACATAATTTTTCTCTAGGAACATATCAAAAATAAACACAGGGAAGCAACAACGCGAGCTATTGATCTACAACACAATTTGCAAAATACTATCAGGACTAAGTTCATGATAAATTTAAGTTCAATTAATCATATTACTTAAGAACTCCCACTTAGATAGACATCCCTCTAATCCTCTAAGTGATCACGTGATCCATATCAACTAAACCATAACCGATCATCACGTGAAATGGAGTAGCTTTCAATGGTGAACATCACTATGTTGATCATATCTACTATATGATTCACGCTCGACCTTTCGGTCTCAGTGTTCCGAGGCCATATCTGCATATGCTAGGTTCGTCAAGTTTAACCTGAGTATTCTGCGTGTGCAAAACTGGCTTGCACCCGTTGTAGATGGACGTAGAGCTTATCACACCCGATCATCACGTGGTGTCTGGGCACGACGAACTTTGACAACGGTGCATACTCAGGGAGAACACTTTTATCTTGAAATTTTAGTGAGAGATCATCTTATAATGCTACCGTCAATCAAAGCAAGATAAGATGCATAAAAGATAAACATCACATGCAATCAATATAAGTGATATGATATGGCCATCATCATCTTGTGCTTGTGATCTCCATCTCCGAAGCACCATCATGATCACCATCGTCACCGGCGCGACACCTTGATCTCCATCGTAGCATCGTTGTCGTCTCGCCAACTATTGCTTTTACGACTATCGCTACCGCTTAGTGATAAAGTAAAACAATTACATGGCGATTGCATTGCGTACAATAAAGCGACAACCATATGGCTCCTGCCAGTTGCCGATAACTTGGTTACAAAACATGATCATCTCATACAAAATATAGCATCATGTCTTGACCATATCACATCACAACATGCTCTGCAAAAACAAGTTAGACGTCCTCTACTTTCTTGTTGCAAGTTTTACGTGGCTGCTACGGGCTTAGCAAGAACCGTTCTTACCTACGCATCAAAACCACAACGATAGTTTGTCAAGTTGGTGCTGTTTTAACCTTCGCAAGGACAGGCGTAGCCACACTCGGTTCAACTAAAGTGAGAGAGACAGACACCCGCCAGTCACCTTTAAGCAACGAGTGCTCACAACGGTGAAACCAGTCTCGCGTAAGCGTACGCGTAATGTCGGTCCGGGCCGCTTCATCTCACAATACCGCTGAACCAAAATATGACATGCTGGTAAGCAGTATGACTTATATCGCCCACAACTCACTTGTGTTCTACTCGTGCATATAACATCAACGCATAAAACCAGGCTCGGATGCCACTGTTGGGGAACGTAGTAATTTCAAAAAATTTCCTACGCACACGCAAGATCATGGTGATGCATAGCAACGAGAGGGGAGAGTGTTGTCCACTTACCCTCGTAGACCGAAAGCGGACGTGTTAACACAACGCGGTTGATGTAGTCGTACGTCTTCACGATCCGACCAATCAAGTACCGAACGCACGGCACCTCCGAGTTCAGCACACGTTCGGTTCGATGACGTCCCTCGAACTCCGATCCAGCCGAGTGTTGAGGGAGAGTTTCGTCAGCACGGCGGCGTGGTGGCGATGATGATGTTCTACCGACGCAGGGCTTCGCCTAAGCACCGCTACGATATTATCGAGGTGTAATATGGTCGAGGGGGGCACCGCACACGGCTAAGAGATCAATGATCAATTGTTGTCTATGGGGTGCCCCCCTGCTCCCGTATATAAAGGAGCAAGGGGGGAGGCCGCCGGCCTAGGAGGAGGGCGCGCCAAGGAGGGAGTCCTACTCCCGGTGGGAGTAGGACTCCTCCTTTCCTTGTTGGAGTAGGAAAAGGGAAGGGAGAAGGAGAAAGAAGGAAGGGGGCGCCCCCCTCCCTAGTCCAATTCGGACTAGTCCATGGGGAGGGGTGCGGCCACCCTTTGGGGCCTTTCTCTCCTTTCCCGTATGGCTCATTAAGGCCCAATACGAATTCCCGTAACTCTCCGGTACTCCGAAAAATACCCGAATCACTCAGAACCTTTCCGAAGTCAGAATATAGTCGTCCAATATATCGATCTTTACGTCTCGGCCATTTCGAGACTCCTCGTCATGTCCCTGATCTCATCCGGGACTCCGAACTCCTTCGGTACATCAAAACACATAAACTCATAATATAACCGTCATCGTAACGTTAAGCGTGCGGACCCTACGGGTTCGAGAACTATGTAGACATGACCGAGACACCTCTCCGGTCAATAACCAATAGCGGAACCTGGATGCTCATATTGGCTCCCACATATTCTACGAAGATCTTTATCGGTCAGACCACATAACAACATACGTTGTTCCCTTTGTCATCGGTATGTTACTTGCCCGAGATTCGATCGTCGGTATCTCGATACCTAGTTCAATCTCGTTACCAGCAAGTCTCTTTACTCGTTCCGTAATACATCATCCCGCAACAAACTCATTAGTTGCAATGCTTGCAAGGCTTAAGTGATGTGCATTACCGAGAGGGCCCAGAGATACCTCTCTGACAATCGGAGTGACAAATCCTAATCTCGAAATACGCCAACCCAACAAGTACCTTCGGAGACACCTGTAGAGCACCTTTATAATCACCCAATTACGTTGTGACGTTTGGTAGCACACAAAGTGTTCCTCCGGTAAACGGGAGTTGCATAATCTCATAGTCATAGGAACATGTATAAGTCATGAAGAAAGCAATAGCAACATACTAAACGATCGAGTGCTAAGCTAACGGAA
Organism: Aegilops tauschii subsp. strangulata; assembly: GCF_002575655.3. Classification (NCBI taxonomy): domain Eukaryota; kingdom Viridiplantae; phylum Streptophyta; class Magnoliopsida; order Poales; family Poaceae; genus Aegilops; species Aegilops tauschii. The sequence continues at coordinate 453,679,142 of NC_053036.3, read as the reverse complement.
TGGGTCAAGTCAATCACGTCATTCTCCTAATGAGGTGATCTCGTTAATCAAATGACAACTTATGTCTATGGCTAGGAAACATAACCATCTTTGATTAACGAGCTAGTCAAGTAGAGGCATACTAGTGACACTCTGTTTGTCTATATATTCACACATGTATTACGTTTCCGGTTAATACAATTCTAGCATGAATAATAAACATTTATCAAGATATAAGGAAATAAATAATACTTTATTATTGCCTCTAGGGCATATTTCCTTCATGTGGAGGAGTAGAAACTGTAGAGGCCCTCCGTTCGGAAGGAGCACCTTTATCCGCTGCCTTGCTAACTTCCTTCCGCTTTGTTGATTTTGAATTGTCAAGTAAAACCGACAAGAAAAAGCAATAAAATTCTCTCTTCAGAACTCATTCATGCATGATACTGACAATCACTACAGGATGGAATATGTATGAAAACCAGGACGACATGGCATGTTCACAACTGTTTGTGTAAACTAAGCAGAAACCATCCCAGCAAATAAGAAGCAATGCAAGCTAGACACCACATGAAAGATGCAACCAATATGACTCTGCCAAGTTAAAAGCGTCCCATCATAAATGGAATTTCAACAAATTAGAAGCAGCGCATGCTATAAATCTTATGAAAGATGCAACTAATATCGCACTGCATATACTAAAGGTGTCTCGTCATGTTGATTGATGCGGGATACAAAAAAACAATAGTTTTATGTAAGGACATGCTTAATAGACAGATGTACTATGTACTAAATACAGGAAGGCATGTCACATTAACAGGTATAATGTATAAGCTAAGCAGACTAGCACATGCAATTTAACCAGATTGGAAGAATTACAATCTAGACACCATATGCAATATGCAACCACATATCACGCTGCCAAGTTAGAGCAAGCACCTGCGATGCTAGTGTAGGGGAAATGCTGTAATCAACTACAGAGCTACATTCACTATCTTCATCTAGCATTTCTGTTTCTTGAGAATCATGTCGGGAGGCTGACGCTGCATTCTTTAAATGAGGAGTAGTCCCCTTGCCTGCCTGCCTCGTCATAAGTGATTGATGAGGGATACACAAGAACATTAGTTTGATGTAAGAACATGGTTAATACACAGATGTACTAGTATGTACCAAAAACAGAAAGGCATGCCATATTCAAAGGTATAATGTGTAAGCTAAGCAGATGCAATTTAACCAAATTGGAAGCAATACAAGCTAGACATCCGGCTGGAGTGGTGAGCATGATCATCTAGGACCTGAGAGCCTGGTGGGAGGCGGGCTTCTTCGCCACCATCGCAGCTTTTTAGTTGGCTTCCAGGTGATGCCTATCTTTGCTGGGCTTGTCACTGGCTCGGCCAGTGCCCTGACTAGCTATTTGTCTTCTGGTGCTCACGGGATGGTGGTTCATGTAAAAAAATATCTTTCCTTATCTTACCGACTTCGGCCTTTCGAATACAAGCTAGACACCATATGGAACATGCAACCACATATGACACCGCGAAGTTAAAGCAAGCACCTGGGATGGTGGTTCATTGCGAGCGAGGTCATCAACTCCAGAGCTACGTTTACCGTCTCCATCTGCTGACACCCACCCTTTATAGCGCGGTAACGTGTCTTGCCTACCCGCATACGAAGCTGGAGCAACTTCTCTCTTTTCTTTTTGGCTTCTCTCATGGCAACAGAGTCTGAAATACCCTTGCATAAAAACACAATAGTGAGAGTAAGGGTGAAGTGTGTGCAGAACTAGTGCACTGTAAAAGTAGTAGATAGCAGGTGGCTGAAAAATAAATGACAGGAGACATATGATAGCTCTACAACATTGCATGGCAAACAAAATTAGATTCTACTCTGTATGATTTTGTAATATATGAGCACAGGAAATGCAGGTACTCCTCCAGCACACGACCACATGTGGTCATATCTAAGATAACAGTCGACTGAAAATAAATAGGTCAGTCGATTTTTTTAATGAACCGTCCGATCTATAAGGAACGGGCAGATGGCCTTCGTCTACCTCCCGCCAGTCACTGTTGACGATCTTTCTCGAACCGCCAGTGACCACCGGCCCAGACCCCTGCCTCCGCCGCCCCGCCCTCCCATCGACCTCACACCACCGCCGTGCTTGGCAGCACCCCCAGGCCATCCCTTTAATCCCGGCCGACCTCCAGATCGGGAGCCAGTAGCTCTAGGCCGCACACGCCCCTAAGATAAACACCAAGGCGCTGCTTCCCCGGTGTAATAGGCGTACTAGCGCCTGTTACGCCGGGGAATGCTTCCGTTAATTGGGAATCAACTGGCCAGAAATTGAAATTCAGGGGGGCGACGGACCTCTAGCTAAGGTGAAATAGTATATGAGGAGAAACCTTGTGCATCACGAGTTACTAGGAACATCTAGTATCAAGAAGAAGCGGCCAACTAGTGTCTTCTGTGGGATGAATACCGTGCAAGCAGAGACATAAGATTTGCACGAATAAGGGAAGAGGAGTACCTTTTTCGGTTGCCGGTGTGGTCACCTCCACATGTCGCGCCGATCTTCTTCTTTTTACCGAGGAAACCGATGTTCTGGAGGGTGCAGGCTTGGACGAACCCATGGACAAATTGTTGATTGTGTTGCCATGGCCGTATGTCGGCGGAGGGGAAGCAGATCCGAGGCGGCGAAGGACGGCGTAGCAGGAACAACTCCGGTGCGGTGGAGGGTGGCGAAGTTGGAGCGGCAGCGGTGAGGCGCAGGACGGCGTGGTTGAACTGGCTCGGGTACGGACGGCTCGGCCTCGGCTTCAACTACTAGCCGTGGAGGGCGTTGCGGTTGAGGTTGCGGTGGATGACGACGTCGGGGTATCGGCTCCGGCGTGATGGAGGAGGGCGGCGGTTGATGGGTGGGATGGGGTGGCGGACGGAGGACGCCGGGGTTTCGCGGCTGGTGGAGAGGTAGTTTTGGCGCCCACGGAGTACGAATGGGGAATCAGACAGGTGGGGGGAACCATGTTTTGGTCTGGGACGCGCTTGTTTTTGGCTTTTTTGAACAGAAGATGGGACGCGCTTGTTTGAAATTTGGGGAAAGTACAAACTTTGCCCCCCTCTTAAATTTCGGACCTACTGCGGGTCGGGGGTAGGATGGTAATCGCAGGTGTCCCAAATAGTGGGCGGGAGCGATTTCGGCCGCGCGCATGTGTGCTTAGGTGGCCATTGTGTATGAATGTTTTTCGGATGCGGTTGCGTGGCGTCTAGATGAAGCTACAAACCTACCCCGGTTTAGACCTTTGGACATCGGGCCGGTAGGTTTCACGGGTCGGAGTTATTAGAAAAGTAATTTCCTTGTACTACCAAACATTGGTCTCACGCGGTTTCGGGCGAGTAGAGGCTCTTTTGGCGCTTCGTTCGAAATTTTGAAACACAAGCATTCACGTTTAGAGTACTCTTGAACTATGAGGATTGACCTAAATAGACAACGTTATATTTGACCTTGTATGTTTGAAAACCTCATGAAATTATCCGCTTCTTTTTGAAATTTTGACACTTGAAAATCCTATAACTACGATTATTTTGGAATGGAGGAGCTAAATTTGAATCTATTTTGTACACGACTACATATGCTATTATGTACAAAATCAGAGCAAAGATTGGTGCCCCCATAATTTAGGTATGGTTTACAAATGCCATGATATCAAATTCAAATAATTGAATGGACTTCATGTTGAATTCGATTTTTTTAAACCACCTTAAGTTGAGTTCAAATGTATGCTAGTTCATAGGTAGCTATTTATAATGTCCATTGTGTAACTTTCATATGTATAATGTGCTTTACGCACACAACATGAACTATACTCACGTTTATATTCGATTGCTAAAGCGATGCATTGTCTGGAGTTCAAAATACTAACTATGTGGATCAATTGTGTCGAATTATAACATAGACATGCTCAAATTCGATAGAATCTAGATGTGTGATGGATCAATGACCGCTCCTTACGCGAATTGCAAATATCATGATCCCATCCTAATATTTGGATACAATTTATATCTTTAATCAATGTGTAGAGCAGTCTTTTACGTGTAGTTTCACTCTCCATCGGTGGTCTCTCACACATGCTCACACACTCTCTCCCGAGGTGTCTTTCTCGCACACATGCTCTAGATATAAACCTCCCTCCCTCTCGTAACCATTTACAACTGTTTTCACTAACCTTTATCACAAGCACTCTTCCTCTCGCAAACATACACACGCACAATCCTCATCGACCCTTTCTATATACATGGACCTGCCTACGTGTCTCATGTATGCACATTATCTTTACGCCTGTCTCTCACGCATTGTCTCACACCTCTCTTCCTAATCGACGAGTATGATTCTAGCAGAGCATTCTGTAGGATGCCCCTTAAAGTTAGGTTGGATGAATAGTAATATCAGAGATAAAGGGGTTACCTTAGTCCGAGAACCTAGGGTTACAAATCCTAGCCGGCTTTGTCAGTGGACACAGAGTCCTTCACAATTCTGCTATCTTTGTCTTGTACGACTAGTCATCCATGGGTCTTCCTAAATGCGTCACGGGCCGACCAATGTGGCGCAGGACGGAACCGAACGAAGGGCCTCACCTTGACCCACCGGACTCACGCGGTGACACACCCTCTGCCCCCATGTCTCATTATCTTCTCACACCCACACATACCAACACAAACACCACACACACAGAAAATTTCTCCTGGTGCCTCTATTCCCTCCCCCCTTGCATATACACACTCAAGGGAATGGAATCTCTTGTCGTGACGTCATATTCGTCTCTCTCTCTCTAGACCACTCTCATTTCTCGTGCTATCTCTCCCACGCCCCCCCCGTCGGCCCCTCTATCCATGCCTCTCTCGAATACGTAATACACACACATACCTCTCTAGGCCCCGCCAAATGCATCAACTACACATTCACACATGTTACATCACGTACCCCATTGATCTAAAAGCCCTCTCTTCACGTTTATTTCGCATACAACATTCCTTTTGAATAAAGTGTGGCCAAAAAATTATTTTAGAGTTTCTACATATATACAACATTACAAAGTTATATGGAGGAGTACGAACGCTAATTTGCATTGCATGGTGCCACAATGATATTTATTCCGCACTGTGAATTTGTATATTTTTATACTATATACAAAGTTAGTCATAATAAAGAGAAACGAAGAGCATCTCTCTCTCCATCGCATACCCCCCCGTACGCCCCTTTCACGTATGCACACAAAATTATCTCCAGGTCCTCTAAAAGTAAGCCCCCAGAAAATTCACGCATGTTTCATCTTTCTCTCGCGATATATGCAATGACGATCATTGTATTTGAAGCGAAAGCACGATACGTACATTGGACTTCAGAATCCACTCATTACGGTCACCATTTATGTTTAGTGGTTATTATACAGTCACGGGCTCACCGTACAACTCTGTATTTGCTCATGACATGACTAGTTGACCAGTTAAACGCTCCATGTGGCACCTCTAGTGTTGCATCACATTATCTCACTACCATCGTGCCCACCTGTCGACTTGTATCTACTCTACATCTACACTCTTATAAAATACACTCTTATAAAAAACAGAGTTGGTGATGATGGTGTGCCTGCCATCCTGCAATATAGGCCGTCCGATTTATATCTGACGGATAGGAAAGAAACTATGGAAATTTTGCAAAAAGGTACCCACACACCTCTCCACATTTGCAAATAAGGCCTTCCCTCGTTCATCCTTTTCTCTCACAAGATAAACAAGTCATACAAATGCATCTTGATGTTACGTGCAACGCACGGGCATCTTGCTAGTAAGAATGAAAACAAACGACAAAAAAATATTTGGACGGTGGTTCGAAGTCATGACCGCGGGCACAGCGGACAAGGTGGCCTTGTATTGGTATGCTGAGCCGTCTGTTTTAACACACAGGAGCTGGTGTGGTGATTATACACACACGCACGCATGCACACAAACTGCATCCACGCAACACACACAAACACATGCACCCACGCACGCACGCAACACTCACACGTACACACGCAGCCACACACGCACGCAACACTCACACGCACGCACGCAACACTCACACGCACACACGCACGCATGCATGCACACACCAGTACACCACACGACCAACAAACACTCTCACGCTCAAGTGCTCAACCTACACGTGCATGCGCACACATCAGGCCCTGACAGACACATACACAACCAGCTGATTCCTGCGCACGGGTTGGAACCTTGTCGCGCCTGCGTAAATTTGTGTTTATCTGACCTTTTGCCTATGTGAACTGACAGGTGGGACCCACAAGGAACGTGGTCAATTTAACTAGTCAACATGGCGCCACGCAGACTATTTGGCCGGTCAACAGAGTGCAATCCGATGCTGAACTGTGAGCAAGTGACCGTATAATCACCGCAAAACGTATATAGTGACCGTAATCAGCTTATTCTGAAGTTCGGTGACCGTATTACGCTTTTCTCTCTGTAGGCCCTCCAAAACTACATCTCTACACGTTCTCGCATGTTACATCTAATAACTATGCAATACAGCACTACTACTACACTAACACAATAAATCATATGTGTTTTTAGTTTTACTAGATATCATATTGTTACTTATAATTATTCAGTTTGCATACATTAAAATTGCCTTTGAAATGTATGGCCAGTATCATCTACCGTGCGGGAAAAATCCCGCCCTTTCCTGTTTAATTGGGTTTGTATCGATGGATCGTGCGAAACAGCAAAACTATAGTACTATACAGTACAAGTGACAGTTCACTGGGCCGTTGTGTCGTCTACTCCTCCGTCGTAAGAGTGGAGCGCTCGCTTTCATAAATCTTCTAGTCCCTTTCGCCGACATGTGGGACATCAAGCTACTGGGTCCACGTGCCATACCGGAATACAGTGCAGAGCAGCCGGGGTGAAGCACCCCAGTCATGGCGCCGACGTAGTAATGAGCAATGAGGCGTCAAATCACAAAGCTGCACCTTTCCCGCAGTTAAGTTGGAGGGACGAAGCAACCATCATTTCACTCGTTGCTGAATCCGCTTCTCCCTCATCTTCTTCAACTTAACCACGTGTTGCTTCTGCCGTTGTTCTGCCTCATGTGGGACGCGGATCGGCTTGGTAAAGCACTGACACGTGGGACCGCATGTTAGCAAACCGCCAGGACAACGTCCTCCGAAAATAAGAAGCCTAATCCTAGACTTAAAAGGGCTACGTAGCTGCTACGTATACTTTCCATCTAATCTATATATGCCCCCCTGATTTTCAGGTGGGGTGGGCCTAATCCTCTCCTTTAATCCAATCAAATAGTCCCACATCACATCAGTTCGTAACTTTACGTAAACCATTACGTGGATGTAGCATTGCTCAAATAAGAAACCTCCCCCGCCATCCGCGCGGCAAAATCACCTCCTTTTTACTAATCTTGATTCTATAATTTTTTAGATCAATATAATTGAGATTTGTATAGATAGCACACAGGAGCAAAACCAAGTGGTACGGTTAAGGGCATCCACAATGTGTAGCCAAATGTGAAAATAGCTTTTGGCATCGTGGGAACCATTGTGGCCGGTGTTGCCAAAGCCAAAAAGATGGAACCGAACCTCCCTGATTGAGTGATTGAAGGAATAGAAAAATGCAACGTCTCTCCTCTTTCTCCCATGCTTGGACGCATGTAGTACAGTATAGAGCACAGAGTCTACTCCCCTGTCCCTTCTATCACAAATCACAAAGCAGTGAGGCATCAAATCACAAAAGCACGGACGAAGCAACCATCATTTCACTCTTCGCTGACTCCGCTTCTCCATCGTCTTCTTCGAGAAACCATCTCACCGCACTAGTACTCCTAGTAGTACTAGTAAAGGACTTCCTGGATGCAAATAAGGCGGTTGTCTCGGCTTGCAGGCGGCACTTGCGAACGACTTACCGTGGTCTCCCTCAATGGTGTTCTCCGTCGAAGGCACTTCGCCAAACCACCAAAAAAAAGAAAGATATCGTCGACGTCACCGCAATGGGGAAGGAAGTCAAATATAGTTACTACCTCCATTTTTTGTACACAAGGCTAGTATATCAAAATTACAATTTCCAAAGGGCGACTAACACTAATCGAGGCAAAATTGATGGGGTTAGCAACCAAGGACATTAATATCCCCTGCATGCATGCGGAATTGAGAAGGTTGGTTTGCATGGCGCTGCATTAATCAAGCGATGAGGAGTGATATGGTTAGCTCTTTGGTCTTTGGAGAAAAAAATACGCATTAATTGACACGTGAAACGAGGATTTGCATCGATTAAATCTCGCGAAGGAAAACCCCGCCTTTCTTTTTTAACACTAGTACTCCTAGTACGTACGTACTTATCCTGTTTGGGTCTAGGCCTTGCATTGCCAAACTTCGCCACACATTTTTGCCAAGCTTGCCTAAAGTTTTCAAAATGAGAAGGAGGTACACTTGCGCACGGCTGTCGCGGTCGCACCGCGCCCTCACACGGTCGCTCCTGCACGCCGCGGTCGCACCGCACCCTCACACAGTCGCTCCTGCACGCCGCAAACCCAACCAAGGGAACGCACCCTCACTAACACGTGCTGTCGCATGTGAACAAACCAAACTCAGCCATCCTATCGCTGACATATAATTTTCGTTCATAGAGTATGTTTATCCAACCGCATGTTGGGGAGTATCCGTACGGCCCGTGCGATGGTCTGTTGGGGAAGAAGAAGAGGTGAGGAAGAAGGAAAGAAGGGTTAGGAGACGTAGGATATTCATCCAACCGCCTGAAATGGTAGACTGACCCAAGTCAGGCGACTTGCATAACAAATATATGTTTTTACACAGCAAAAGATCCATAAAAACAACAACATAAATAAAAACTATCACTGCTCGCGGAAAGAGACAGCATCGTCGTCTTTGGCTGCCGGCACGAACCAGCCGTCGCTGCTGACGTGTGTCTCCGCACCGTGGTTGTCCTTGGCCTCCAGCTACTCGTTCAAGCAGAGCATGCAGGCGCTCTGCACGAACGAGAGCACAGCCCGGTTCAAGTCGAGGACGTCCGGTTCCGCCTGCAGGAGGGCCTCGATGGTAGCGGCATCTCCGCGCTCCGCGTCGAGTCGAGCCTCCGCCGCCCGGTTCAAGTCCAGGACGTCCGGTTCCGCCTGCAGGAGGGCGTCGATGAGAGCGGCATCTGCGCGCTCTGCATCGAGTCGAGCCTCTGCCGCCCAGTTCAAGTCCAGGACGCCTGGTTCCGCCTGCAGGAGGGCCTCGATGGCAGCGGCATCCGCGCGCTCCGCCTCAAGTTGAGCCTCCGCCGTCCGGTTCACATCCACGACATCCGGTTCCGCCTGCAGGAGAGCCTCGATGGCAGCGGCATGCGTGCGCTCCGCATCGAGTTGAGCCTCTGCCTCCCGGTCCTCCTTTAGTATCGCCATGTTGAACCGCTGGTCCGCCTGCACCATGGGGGACTCGGACGCCGGCACGAAGTCGACGTCCATCGTCTCATACCCATCGGGGGCCTTCTGCGCCGCGACCTCCGCCATGAACATTGGATCGGCTTCCTCCTCCTCGTAGCTTGGCTCCAGAGAACTCGGGGATTGGCCCGCCGCAAAGCGAGCTTTGGAACGGAGGTCTGTGGCGCCGGCCGCCGCCGTGATTTCTGCGCGGCGCTCCGGCGTCAGCATCTTATAGTAAGTGATCTTGCGGCGCACCATGGCTTTCCGGCGAACTAGGGGACGCTTGATGCGGTCTAGGGGATCGAAAGGTGGGGGAATGGGCTGGAGATTTGGTGTGGTTTTAGGGCAGTGGCTGGCGTAGGCTGAGCAGCGAAGGTTCTGGTGTGAATAGTGGTTCCGATGATGACCGGTCAATCGGTTTTGACTGTACATCGCTCTTGTCGCGTTCGCGTTGCAGCCCGGCACGCTGGACCCTCCACGTCGCTCACTGAATGGAACGCGCTTCGTCTTGCATTTTCGCTCGCTTGTGGGACCGCAGTTGAGAGCAAACCGACGTCCCTCCCCCTCCCCCGCCCGCGTCATTTATTATACCACCACTCCTTCCGTTTTATGCGGAGTAAATAAAAACAGAGGGAGTATACTACGGATTAGGATCCCCTGACGTGGCCGAACCCATTGAGTAACTGACATGCGGGGCCTAGCAAGCATGGGGCCCGCCAGTAAGTGACCGAAAGGGAGGGTAAGGCAGGGATACCTACGTCAGAGGATCCACTTCCACTATACTACTTTGACCAAATGTTAGAGTAATAATATATGACATGCAACTTACACAAATGTTAGAGTAATAATATATGACATGCAACTTACACAAAGCATACAGGGTCTAATGCGTTTTTCGAGGCTAACTTTGACCAAATGTTAGAGTAATAATATATGACATGCAACTTACACAAAGCATACGGTCAAATTCATATGTGAAAGGAGTTTCCAATGATATAATTTTCACATCATACATCTCATGTACTATTAATCTTGTCAATAGTCAAATTGGAAACCATCTCGAGTACAAATCTAGGAGTACGTACGAATCTAACAATATTGATTGGGCGTTGTTGAATGTTGATACCTTTTTGATCAAAGTAGAGATACTTTGACTACACATAAAACTTATATGTAAACTAGAAAGGATAGGGGGAGTATATTGTACGTTCAAAAATGAAACGAACATTGAATACCCTTTATATATGATTTGCGGATGCTATGATCACCGGTTCAAAATTTTGAATCCGCCTTAGGTATCATGTGCCCCCACTCGTTCCCTCTCGATTTCATCTCGGGGTCCGGAGATCTATTGAAAGAGGACTAGGGTGGGTACATGCGAATGATACTCGGCGGAATGTTCAAATGAGGCATGCGGGAGGATGGACTCGACTGGAGGGCGACATGATCGACGGAGAAGAGGGTTGGAGAGGAATGAGAAATAAGAAAACGCCACATGATTATACTTGAACGGCTCAAATAAACAATAAGTTGTCTCGCTTGGCCTACATAGTGAAAGGCCTAATGCGCAACGCGGAGCGCTGACGCTCGAATATGGCCGGGAAAATAGGGAAACTGACATGTGGGGCACACCCGTCGGGACGACGTAGCGCAGACTAGTCCAATGGAGGAGCTGGCCCACGGCCTCCTCGCCACCGACAATCGTTCATGTGGGTCGTTGGGGCCAACAACGGGGCGCAGCTCCAGCACCGCCTCTGGACACGGCGACCGCGGTGAGCGACACGCTCATATCGTCGCTAGACACGGTCGGTTTCAGTGTGCCGAGGGTGGCGTTAGTGCTGTGGCACGACCAACGGTATGTTTGGTTTGTGCCCAAGGTTGCCCCATCAAAGCATTGGGTAGCCAAAATTTTGGTTGAGGTATTGTTGCCCATGATTTGGCCGACATTGGCAAGAAAAATGAACTAGAGTTGGCTAGAGCTCATTGGCATGCCAAAGAAATGGCAACCATCCAAACAAAGACCAATCTTTGGGTCATGACCAAAATTTTGGTTGAGGTATTGGTTGCCCATGATTTGGCCGACATTGGCAAGAAAAATGAACTAGAGTTGGCTAGAGTTCATTGGCATGCCAAAAAATGGCAACCATCCAAACAAAGACCAATCTTTGGGTCATGACCAAAATTTTGGTAAGGTGCACTTTGGCCACAATCCAAACATATTGTAGGAGTACTAGCAAGATGCCTGTGCGTTGCACGGAAGATCAAGATCTTGTGGGAGAAAAGGATGAACGAGGGAAAGCCTTATCTGCAAATGTGGAGAGGAGTGCGGGTAAATTGTCATAGTTTCCTTCCTATCCGTTAGATATAGATCGGACGGCCTATATTGCAGGATGACAGGCACACCATCATCACCAACTCTGCTTTTTATTGAACCAAGACAAATCTAACATGCGAAGTAAAATAAACACATAGGGTCTATACATACACAAATTATCTTAGGCACTCCAATAGTACGTCCACTACACATTCACGCATTTCACATCTTTCTACATCTACGGGAACCTACGAAAGGGTTAACGTAAATTGCCTCTCTCTCTCCTCCCCTGATTTTCATGGTGGTGGGCCCCTCCCTCCCCCAATCTACAATCAACAGCTCACACGTTTCACATTACGTTAATTACATAACTGGGATTACGTAGGTGTAGCATTACTCGTCCTAAAAAACCCAACTAAGCCAACCTCCCAGCATATCACGCGGGAAAAGACCCGGCCGCGCCGTTTTAGTCGGGATTACCGGATTACTAGTAGTAGTATCGATGGATCACGCGAAGCAACAAATTTTTTTTGAGGGGGCGAAGCACCTAGTACAAAAGGAAAAAAGGCGGTACACTCACACCACTCCTGTCGCGGTCGAATTGCACCCCACACACGTTCGGTCCTGCACACGGCTCACGCAAACGGAACGCGCTTCGGCTTGCCTCTTCACTGACACGTGGGACTACACTTGGAGAAACCGACCATGCGCCAAACTCCCCCCGCCCACCGCGCGAAAATCCTCCCCCCCACACCCAAAAATCCCCCCCAAATCCGATTCAACCGCCCTTCGGCCAACTAGCCAATAATATTCCCCAAACCCCCTCCCCCCTGTCCCCCTCCACTCCATTCGCTCCGCCAAAGCCGCCCTCCCCACCGCGCCGATACGTCGACGCCGCGGTTCGGCGATCCTCTCGCTCCCACAGTACGCTCTCGTAGACTGCCGTCCTCTAGCCGTGCCACCACCTCTGGCTACGTTCTCGTGGAGGCGCACAGCGGTCAGCGCCGCCACCGCTGGCGACGTTCATGTGGAGACGCACGGCGGTCAGCTTCTCCCACGGTACGCACATTCTAGACTGAGACCCCGTTCATGTCGGTGTAGCGCTGAATGTTAGCTGATAGACGCTGTTAATCTCACTGTTTGCCGAAGTAGTTTACTGCCAATATGCTCTGCTTAAGAAGCTTCCTTGCCCTGTTCTGCACTCAATCTGCTTAGCTGAGATGGCATGCCAAGGCCGATTAGTTGCTAAAATATCCTGCCATATATTTATTGTGACGTAGATTGCCATGGTCTAGTAGCCAATCTGTTAGGTGAAATAGCTCTACACCGTTTTATACTCGATCTTTGTTGCTGCGATGGCCTTCGATAGTTCGATGGCTGTGTGCTCGGCCTCATTGACTGCTGAAACAGCCTGCCATAATTTGGCACTCAAATCTGTTTGCTGAATTAGGTTTACATATATTTCGTTACTTAGATCTGCTCATCCAAATATCTTGCCATAGCTTTAGACATCGACCTAGGTATTTTTTTCTGGACTTCATAAAAAAGCATATATGTTTTTCCTGTAATATCTAGTAGAAGAACTAATTTGTATGTCTAACAGATGGACAGGACTTGGATAACTTCTGCTTGAAGATTCTCCGCTGCATATGTCGAGGGGGTTGAAAACTTCATGAACTTTATGAGAGCTGAGTACGGTGGTCCGAAATCAGATGTGCTCTGCCCGTGTAGCAGTTGCAAGAATTCAGTTACAAGACCCCAGTCAACTGTGCAAAATCATCTACACTTGTATGGGATGTCTGTCACATATACTAGGTGGGTTCATCATGGTGAAGCTGTGAACGTCAATGTTATTGACTACGTGGAAGCAGCAGATCACCATCTTGATCTGCCTGATGCTCAGGTGGAAGAGGAGGAGGAGGTGGTGGTGGCGGAGCCAGTGAGTTTGACCAACATTGAAACAATGCTACGAAATGCTCGTGCATTCCGTGAACTTTCACCTGCAGAAGAAAAACGGTGGGCCCGCATGTTGGAACAATGCAACGTTGCTGTCACCCCAGGAAATAAGCTGTCAGTATTCTCAGCTATGGTCACCTTTCTTCAGGTGAAGACATCTGAGCGGATGACCAACAAATCATTCGATGCGATGTTGGCTGCTTTCCGTGAATCTTTCCCAGATGCGTCTGAGCTGCCACACACCTACAGTAAAATGAAGAATTTCCTTCGTGCAGTTGGAATTGGATATGATATGATCCATGTTTGTAAGAATAATTGTGTTCTGTTCCAGAAGGATTATGCCAACTTAAGTGAATGCCCGAAATGCAAATCATCAAGACGGAAAGATGGCGATGCTGTGAAGAGAATTCCTCATAATGTTCTGAGACATTTTCCAATTACACCAAGATTGCAGAGGTTGTTTCATGATGCTAAAACAAGAGAGGATGTACTGTGGCATTCTAGGAACCATGAGTACAGAGATCAGAATGCAATGAGCCATCCATCTCATGGTAGTGAGTGGAAAAGCTTCAATGATAAACATAAAGAGTTTGCTGCTGACCCGAGAAACATTAGACTTGGCTTAGCTTCAGATGGATTTAACCCATTTGGCCACCAGAGCGCCACATATAGCATATGGCCAATGCTTTTTATCCCTTACAACATGCCTCCAAATGTCTGCACCAAAGAATCAAACTACATGATGGCCTTGCTCATCCCAGGTCCAAAAAGTCCTGGAAAGGATTTTGATTTGTTCATGGAGCCTCTTGTGGAGGAACTTCAACAGCTATGGAAGGGTGTTCTCACTCGAGACCTATATAGCAGCCCACCAGCTGATTTTTTTCTGCGTGCTGTTATAATTTGGTGCATCTATGATTATCAAGCTTTGGGCACTATGTCAGGGCGAACGACACATGGTTACAATGCATGTGTTCGCTGTGACAGGAATCCACTGTCATACGCAATACTTAGCAAGATCTGTTACATTGGACACCGCCGTTTCCTTGCCAAGGACAAGCCGCATCCTAGAAAATACCGAAGACGTGTGTTCAATGCAAAGCATGAAAATCGTGATGCGCCAAAGAGGCTCACCGCCGATGAGTTGCAAGTGGAATTAGAGAAGGTGAGGCATATTACACCAGGAAACCATCCTGGTAATGGTAGCGGGAAAAGGAAGCGTGGCAGGGTAGAAGAGAGATTGTTGTTTACCTGCAGGTCCACTTTGTGGGACTTGGAGTATTGGAAAGATTTGGATATGCGGCATAATCTTGATGTGATGCACATCGAGAAAAATATATGTGACGACATTATCGGCACACTTCTTAATATTGAAGGCAAGACGAAAGATACCTTAAAATCTAGGATTGATTTGAGACACCTGGGTATCAGAAAGGATTTGCAGGTGCAAGATGAAGGTAAACCACGGGATATGGCACCAGCTGTGTACGTCTTGGACAAGGTAAAAAGAAAAGAATTCTGCGAGGTCCTGTCACGTGTGAGATTCCCACATGGATTTGCTTCCAACCCTGAAAGGAGAGTCAGTGCAGATGGAAACAAGGTACAAGGGTTGAAAACTCATGACTGCCACATCCTACTTCAAAGGGTTTTACCTGTTATCCTTAGAGGATTGGGCCGCCCTGACTTATACAAAGCAGTTGCAGAGTTGAGACAATTCTTCAGGGAACTCTGCAGTAGGAATATCAGGATAGATGCTTTGGAGCGTCTTAGAGACAAGATACCAACTATCCTATGCGACCTTGAGAAGATATATCCTCCAGCTTTCTTTGATGTGATGGTGCATTTGGCTGTTCATCTACCTGATGAGGCACTACTTAGAGGTCCAGTACAGTATGGCTGGATGTACCCTATTGAAAGGCGTCTAGGCACTTTCAAGGGCTATGTTAGGAACAGAGCTAGACCCGAGGGTTCCATTGCAAGGGCCTACATTGCTACAGAAGCGTTGACATTCTGCTCAAAATACATTGAAACAGCTGATCAGCTTAGCAAAGAGGTGGGTGAAGACAATCCCGAGCTCAATGTTTTCGATTATTCTGTTCGAGTTACAGGGAAGAGTCGACAAGAGGACAAACCTAAAGATTTGGACAAAATGGTTTGGTATGTGTTGAATAACTGTCCTGAGATACTACCTTATATATGGTAAGTGCAGTACTGCAGCTTATACATCGTAATCTACTAAACTTGCAGCACATTCTTATATATTTAGATGTTTGACGCGATCACTATGTTGTGCAGCATCTACAAAGAGGAGTTACTGCCGCAAAATCCAAGAAACATTGACAAACTGGTTATGGCAGGATTTGCGGAATGGTTCAAGAACCATGTAAGCTTTTGAAGTGCACTGTCAGTTTTTTTAATATATTGAGTACATAAGATGATCAGCTTGTCTATTTTCTAACCATAGGTTAAGAAGATGCGGGAGGATGGGCAGGCAGTTGATGATGCCCTTTACTCACTAGCAATGGGTCCTGATACTCGGGTAAGACATTATGAATCTTGCGTTGTTGGAGATGTGCGCTACAACACCCTTGCACGAGACGAAGGCAGGAAGACACAAAACAGTGCCATCATGAGCACGGATACGTATGACAAAGAGACAACTGAAATGTATGTTAACATAACAGACATTGTTCAGTTGCAGTATATCTCCAATTTCGAGGATCATCGGTGTGTGGTTCTGTTGTGCTGTCGTTGGTATAACCTGTTTTCCAGGATCGCAAAACCCAGAGCTGATGATTATTTCAAATCCATCAATGTCAAGGCGGCGTACCAGACCAACGAGCCTTTTATTTTGGCAAATCAAGCAACACAAATATTTTTCTTGGAAGACACATTTGCACGTAGCGATGACTGGAGAGTATTGCAAAGGTTTGAGCAGAGGAATTCGTTTAATGAAGTTGCACAACAAGATGATGCTTACACTGCTCCTGATGTACAAGATAACACAGATGTTCCTAATATCTTTCAGAACCATCACGTCAATGATGTCGGCGAAAAGATTGCATGTCGTGCTGTGGACATACAAGAGTTGATCAAGAAGAAGCCAACGTTCGAGGACGTTGAGGACGAAGAAGAAGATGACACCGTGGGGAATTACGATTTGGACTGATACACATGGCGAAGATGTTGATGCTGCTGCTGCGGATGATGATTACATTGCTTTTGTCGTATTTGCCTGTCAGAAGACTTTTTTTATCTACTATGTGAAATTGTGTTTGCTATGACAATTGAAACCTGATGAACATGTTGTTTAGTATTTTGCTGTGAGAACATCACTTGTTATGTATGCTGATTTGTGTTTGGTGATTGTATGACAACTAAAACATGATGACATTGTTGTTTAGTTGTACTCATATTTGGCTGTGAAACTTGAATTTGATGACATAGTTTGCTGTTGGACTGCAATTTGCTCGACGTCTTCGAATGAGAACAAAGCTGACTCGACAGGGCCTCTGCTATTTATTTATTTATATGAGCAAAAGGGGATACCCCCTGATTTCCGTTAATAGAAATCATTAGATGTTCACAACACTATGCCCAGCCTGCTAAACAGGTTTCATTCATTACTAGTTCAGCAAAGTGCTCATGTCGTAGCCACTGAATACATCACGAGTGCTACATACACTGCAAATAAAGAGACAATCATCCTACAGAGCACGTCGATTTTGCCCATTATCTTCACAAGCTCTTTCATCTCCTCATTGCTGTCAAGGCCGTTCAGCAGCTGTTGCTTGGCCATGATCAGAGGAACTGCATCTTTAACCTTCTGCTCTGCATCTTCCTCTTCTGCCGTTCCTTCAGTTACTTGTCCAACACCCCAACCTGCTGGTATTGGGATTCCTCGGCTAACCAAATAATCAGCGTAGTTGCATTCCCCCACATCAGCAACTTCCCAGAAATACAAATCACACGAATCTTCCCTTTTCTGCATGAATCAAATTGGAAGATCATCAACCAAACTATTAAAAAAATCAGCAACTGAAAGCAGCAGAACAACACTTAAACATATTATTACCCCATGATTCGGGCATTTGTAGAAGACTCGGCCAGGGTTGCGGATTGTGGTTGAGACACGACGGATGACTCTGCGTGATTTGCAGCAGTGGCACCACACCAACGACAGCGGGTTGCGATGAGCAATCGGCTGCGGTGCGCGTGCCGGCGGGGGTGTGATGAGACCCACACGCGATGGTACGGGTGGCGACTTGGCGCATATCTGGTTGTTGCCTGCTGAAGAGCAGGTGGACGAGCAGCCAGCGGACATGGTTGCTGCGGCCAGAGCTTCTGATGCTAGGCAATAGTAAGTAGAGAAGAGGAGAAGCGAACGTTGGATATGTCAGTTTCATTACTTGCAGAGTAGCATAGCACCATATATAGTCATAGTCTAGGTTTGGATTCGAACCAGCTACAGGAGCACATCTTTCTTTTTTCTAAAACTCGGCAACGTCTCTTTACTGGTACACTAGCTTGTTCTGTACGCCTTCCCAAGTCTTTGATTTTCTTTCCCTTTTTTTGCGAGGAAGGAAGGAGGACAAAATTGAGAGTTCCTGGGACTCGAACCCAAGACCTCTCGGTTGAAAACCAAGGGTGCTAGTCACTTATGTGGCGAACGTTCCCTGCGAGGAGGACGGCAGACGAACGCATTTTCCTCGTAGTTTTCTTCCTATATATATAAAATTATGCTACTTGGTGTCCGCTTAGTCAACAAACGATTGTGCCAACCTTGATCGTCGGATTGACATTCAACGTCTGTCGTGTTTCTTCAGTCTCTTCTTCCTTGAGCCGCCAAAGCCAAACCAGCGCCGGCGGGACCGCCTGCTCCCGCCTCCCACGGCTGGCTGTGATCTTCCCTGGCTCCTGTTCGTTCCCGTCCGAGGCCTCACCATCGTCCTCCACCTTGGTTCGCTCGCTGCGGCGCCGCCCTCCGGTGTTGTCAACATCGTCAACGACCGAGAGGAATAAGGAGATGACTGTACATGGTGAGGATGACAGTAGGGACCCAACAGCGCGCTCAGTAATTTTGTTTTTTCGGGACGGAGAAGGGTATCAACTGGGTTGTGCGGGACCCGTGGCCCGTCTAGCCCAGGCTTTTATTTCATATGTTTAGCACATGACCAGCCCAGTTTGTTTTTTTCCTTTCTGTAGCGATCCGACCCGAATGGATCAAGTCTCTGTGCTTAAGTGTCATCCCAGGATCGGTATGCTGACACACACAGTACTCGAGGATTTATAACAGAGGTAAATCACATGTATAAAATAACGTAAATACTATTACCTCAATCCAAATAGCGGAAGTAACAAGGTTGTGGATTCCCATCAACACCAACAGCAAAGTTGAGTGCAGAAATCGTAACCCTAACGTATCACTTACTCGTCGTAAGAATCCTGCAACATGAAACGTTGCAGCCCGAAAACGGGTCAGCACATGGAATATGCTGGCAAATTCACACCATAGAGAAATGATGAACAAAGGCTATCACTACATGCATATATGGCTGGTGGAAAAGCTCTATGGTTATAATGTTTTTGCGAAAAGCCAATTTTTCCCTACTTCAAAGGAATAAATTTTATTTAACTATCATGGTGGTTGTGAAAAATTGAGATGGTTGATAGCATCTCAATCCCAATTAAGAACGTGATTAAACCCAAATCAAATTTAAATTAAGTAACATGATGAGATCAACGGGATGATCCAAGAACTAGATACTCAAAATGTCCATAACCGGGGACACGACTAATCATGATTAGTTTGTACACTCTGCAGAGGTTTGCGCACTTTTCCCCACAAGACTCGATCTCCTCCGTTGGATTACTCGCACTACATGGTGTTTGAGTAACGGATGACCGAGACACAGTCTTTCAGAAGTGTTTGCACCTTACGTATGGGTAGACCGTTACACCTACTTTCCCCTACATCTGCTAGTCTACCACTGTAAGAGTTCACACAACTTAATCAACTATGCTAGAGCCCATAATAGCTTGTGGCTGCACACGGAAGTTTCTAGCATGAATAATCTCATGATCCCTTTGAACCTGGGTGGCGGTCCAAAAGAAAAACAGGCAATCCTGGAATACCCAGGTACCTCAATCCACCCTGATGTGAGTTTTAGTTGCCACCTTAAGTAAACCATTAATTAACAATCTCACATCTGTCATGGAAATCTCTCAAACCCAATCCATGTCTACGAGCATAGCATGGCAATATAATAGCAACGTAGAAGTAACTCCCAAGGGTTTGATAAATAAAACAGGTAATAGGTACTACCTCAACTACATCCCAATACCCACAATTTAATTAGATCCTAATCATGCAATGTTTGAGGAGTGATCTAATGCAATAAAAACTGGGTATGGAAAGGTATGATCAAAGTGTTACTTGCCTGCAATGCTGATGAAGATGATTCGCACTCAACACTCTTGATAGATCTACTCGTCACACTCCGGTCAATCTATCGTAAGCAAGCAATAGCAACCATACATAAGCAATCACTCAAAAGATCAGAAAGAACGAGGGAAACAATTCGGAAAAACTTCAAAACCAAGCAAATAACTCTTGCAACATAAAACAATTTCTAACAGTACCAAAATTATGTGAATTTGGCCTTATCAGAAAGTTTAGGTCAAGAGTTGCGAATTGCAAAAAGAATCAACTCAAACGGAGTTATAAAACTCAAGTTACGATCAAACGAAGTTTGAATACAAATCTGTTTGAATTCAAATTTTAAAAGTTTCTAAAACATGTTTAAGTTGTTTTACTGGAGAGAGGAGATCATAACGAAGAAGTGGGCGTTGGTTTCGTTGGATTTGGACAAACGAGTAAAAAGTTGCAGACGTTTGAAGATCAGGGGCTAATCTGTAAATAAATTATTCACAGATGGGTCCCTGGCCGAAAATAACAGAAAAAGAAAAAACTAAATAGTGAACGTTCGTTTATAGGATCTAAATAGTAGACATTCGCAGTTTAATAAAACCTAAGAAAAACAGATCTAGTCTAGGTTTTCTTAATAAAACCAAAACGAATAAATAAAAAAAATAAACCGGGGCGGTTCACGGTTTATACCGGCTCGGGCAAATAAACCGGCGGCGGCGGTTCCTGGCGAAGTGCGGCGGTGAGGCGGAGCGACGCGGCGGCGGCGCCTCGGGTCCGGCGGCTCCGGTCGTCCAGGAGGGCGATGGAGAGGTCGGGGAGGGGCGGCGCGTCGCGGCGAGGAGGATGGCGGCGTCGGCGGCGGTCCACGACGACGGGACGAAGGGAGGCGGCGGCGGCAGTCCCGGCGAGGCAGCGGCGAGATGCGGGAGGAGAGGGGAGAGAGAGGGGGCGGCGCTATTTATAGGCGCGGGAGGCGAGGCCTGCCGTGGGCGAGGGGCAGCGACGGCGTGGCGGTGCCGGACTCCGGGAGGAGTCCCGGTCGGGGACGACGGGCGGGCTGGGCCCGCGGCCTGGCTGGGTGCTGGGCCGGCCCAGTGGGCGAAGTTTTTTTTTTTAAAACAGAGGGAAAAGAAAAGAAAATGAAAATAAAATAAAATATTATATAGGCATATAATATATCAAAATTTTCAGAAAAAGATTTCCTACAACGTGGACATTTTTGTAAAGTCAAATAAAATCCACACAAATTTAAATAAATCAAACGGTGCTACTGCCTTAATAAAATCCAATAAAATAATTTTTAAAATACCCAAAATGATTTCAAATTTATTTCTCTCCAATTTTCTGTTGTAGGGAATCATGTTACCCTATTTTCTGTATATTTTATTTTGGAGAAAAATAATTTGAATAAAACTCAAATAACTCCAATATTGAAAAATAATTTCAATGGGACTTTGAATTTAATCCTTTGAAACTCCCAACTCATATTTCATTTGTTTTGAAGAAGTCATTTTATCTTCTCTCGTGAAAATCATTGAGTTGCATAAAGTTTCAGAAATGGGAAATATTTTCAAATGAAATTCAAATATTTTCAACACCCCTTGTCATTTAAATAGATGGAAGAAGTCATGTCATCTTCTCTCCAGGGTTTTGTGGTGAAAAGAATTTGAATTCATGGAGATCATAAAAGAAAAATGAAAGTTTGGGAAAGTCCTTTTATTCCCTCTCATTTAACTTTCAAAAGATTTCGAATTCCACTCACTTTCAGTCAATCAATCAAACAATCAAATCTATCTATTTATTATAAAATTCCAAAATTTAGAATTTTGGGATGTTACAAACCTACCACCCTTAAAATGAATCTCGTCCTCGAGATTCGGAGAGGCTAGCAAGAAATAGGTTAGGGTTTGGGGGTCTTCTCAAAATCCATCGATCGTCTCAAGGGTCTGGGGTGCTACCACCCTTAGAAGCATGGTTACGGTCGCATCAATACTCATATACTCCATCCTTATCCTTGACAGGGTCGGTCTTCTCAGATCTTTAGTATAATTCCTTCTCTGGACTCTTCAGGTGGTGGCATAACCTTTACCACAATTGTTCTGTCCTTTCATCTTGGTAAGGTTATTCCATTACTGGGTCTTCTTAGCTATCGGGTCAGGCGCCAATACTAAACAACTATCGACATCTCCTGGTGGTCAACAATTTATGGTTTCTCCTGCAGGAAAATGGGTCTGGGTTGATCCTCACCGTATAACCTACGATTGGCATCAACTGCCGTGTACAAGGGACAATACCTATACCATTCTAAGGTTTAAACAAGGTTTGATCGTCGTCTCTCTACTATAGGTAAGTCACTCAGATTTACCATCCCGTATAGCAAAGCGAATAATAAGAGTAAGTCGGTATGGTGATCAATCCATCCCGCACCCAAATCATTACCTTGTATATGGTTTAGTGAATCTCGCATTCTAAAACTCGGTCATCCTCACAAGCATTGCAGAATTTCTCTTGTCGACGAACCAAGTTCGGATAAATCCATGGATTCTGCAAGCCAACAAACATCTATCGTTCCTTCCCAACCCTCAGGTTTTGCGTAACTCCTATAAGATCGTCTGTCGATAAAAATCGTAACTTCTTCCAGGGTCTTCCCTTCAGCAAGAAATGTGCTTGCTTTTTGGCAGGTCCTGGGGCCTGTGGGTTATGGCCCACCTCATCACTTGTAGTTCCTTGAACTTATCATCGAGCAACTAATCATTACTCCAACTTCCAACTTCCTAGCATTCTTAAATCCATCCAATTGTACTGTCTTCCTTCCTTCTATTGGCACCAAACTAGGACATGATTACTCAGACTCATCATGGAATTTCCATTGATACATATTTCCAACATCATACCTCCTTTATATCCAATAGTACTTCATCTCTTCATCCTCGGGGAATATCCCACATACCGAGAAAAAAAACTTATACTTATGAAGTCCATACTCCACTTCGTGGAACATCATTATCCTTTCCAGGGTCAAGCGTCCTTACAGGGGAATATTGGCCATCTCTGCATGGCACTTCTTCAACTGGGAAACGTGAAACACATCATGGGCTCCTGACAGTCCTTCGGGTGACTCCAGCTTGTTGGCCACTTCTCCCATACGCTCCAAAACTCGGTATGGTCCTACAAATCTCGGGGCTAACTTTCCCTTAACTCCAAATAGTTTAACTCCTCGCAGAGGGGACACACGAAGACATGCTCTGTCTCCAATTTCATAGACTACCTCCTTTACATCCAATAATACTCCATACCCTCATATTCTTGGGGTATCCAACATATCGAGATAAAACTCATACTTATTTTGTTCGAAATCCACTTCGTGGAATATCATTACCTTTTCCAAGGGTCAAGTTTCCTCACATGGTACTACCACCTTTAAGATGCACAATCTTCCATAGACCATATTTCTCATATCCTCGAAAATGGTCAAAATCTTTCTTCATAGAGTAACAACTCATAAAATCCAAATCAATACCAATGATGCTAACTTTATTGATTCTCAAATATTACAATCTCTTTCATTCCATTACATGCCTCAACCCGACACCTCACTAATAAAAGAAATGTCCACACTACTACTACCATTTTTTTCTCGTTGCACTCAACTATTTATCACAAGTCTCCGTCTCCTTGGGGCATTCTCTGGCAAAGTGCCCTGCTTCATCACAACCGAAACATATTACTTCTGACATATCTCGAGGTTTCCTTGTGATTATATAGCCTCCTGGGGTCCTTATCTTCCCTTTTGGGCAATCATTGAAGTAGTGTCCTGAATTTTTGCACCTGAAACATGTGATATGACTCAGGTCTTTCTTTGTAGAAATTGGGTTGTTCCTGGGATCCAATCTACTTCTCTTCCTGGACTTTTCCGTTCCAATCAGGGCTTCTATTTCCTGTGGGTCATACTCTACTTCCTCTGTCGGGAATTCTACTAAATCCCCATTCAGACAATTTCTGGAGATGTGTCCTTCTTTCCACATGAATAGCATGACTTGGTGCAGGGTTTAATTGGTTCTTCTTTGGGTGTGTCCTCCACCTCTTCCTTCATCACAGATTCCTCTAAAATTTCCATGAGGGCTCTTTTCATTGCTTCTTTCTTCTGCTGGATGGTCCTTTGTACCATGGGGTAGATGTGACACTGAGCAGGGTAGTGGGCAGTCCCTTCACACAAGAAACAAGTGATCTGCCGAGTTGGGCATTCTTCAGCTGGGTGACTTCCTTCACAATTAGGGCATTCATCCTTGTGTTCCTTATGGTTGTGTCCTATTTCTCCACAAGGCTTGTATGCACAAGGTTTCTTCATATCCTTTCCATAAGGCTTCAATTTCTGGGACACAAGACGAGATCTTTGTAGAGTCCACTTAAATTCTTTCCAAGTGGTTACTTCTTGCCATCCATTGATGGTTTGGTACATCCTCCACCAAGTAGCAACACCTCTTTCAAAACATTGAAGAGCATGCCGGGTCATATCCTTTCCGACTATAGGGTTATTCTTCATGTGATCCTCCATGTTCTGAATCCATCGGTCCGTCTCCATTTGACTCATCGGTCCAGAAAATACAAGCTCATCTCCATTCATCCTCTATTGGGTCCATGGGTTTGGGGTGAGATAAGAGAGGTCGAGAGGGATGCACACAATGCAAACAAAATTTTGAAAAGACATATTTTATTGTGGCTGTCGGAAAAACAACAAACAAATGACAGCTCACAAACGTCGCATCTAACGTAGGTATAACAGGGGTTTGGTCTTCTAAAGGTCAACAAATCTTCAATGTCGCCGAACTCTTCAAGTCTTGTTAATGTCTCCGATGGCTTCTTCCAATCATGCTTGTCCTTCTCAAGTTCTTTTGCCAAACCATCTCTGTTGACGCGAAGTCTCTCGTGACGTCCTTTAATATTTCTGGAGTTGCGTTCCAAACTTCTGGGTTTCATCAACCTCGACATGGACCATGATCCTACTGTCCTTCAGTTCATGACGAATCTTTGATGTCTTGAGGTTTTGCTCCTCCATCATGGCTACTTTCAGCTTCTGGGTCATGAGTCCTTCACGAAATGCTTACTTGTTGAATACTGCTTCCTGAAGGTTCATCTTTAAACTTCCTGATGTAATGCTCCAGATCCTGGTGATACACCAGCTAAGGTTAAAACTGCATCCTTTGCTTATAGATGCTCCATCAGCTTTCTACCAGCCAATCCTTCCATGCATCTGCATGCTTAACTCCGCACGGTGACAATAGCATAAACGGGTAATAACACCATGGTCAGCCGTGTCTATGCCCATGTTACTGCCATGAGCTTTCATTCCATAACTGATATCTCTTGTCTTTGGGTTTTCTTAACAAAAACTTTGAGTTCTAATGCTCCATGTTTCGGTGTTTCTCCGATACACCTTGGTCTCGGGCATTGACGGCTTCCATAGTTTGCCCAGTTCCATAAGGGTAACCTTCCTAGGTCATACACATCTGGCAATTCTTCAGAGCCTTCAAATTCTCCCAGTCTTCGGAGTCTTCAACCGTTGTAGTTTCCATTATCATAATGCACGGTAAAATCCTCTTCATTCCAAAATGGTCTTAGTTGTCCGATATCTTGTACTTCTTGAAGTGGTCTCATCCGTCGAATCTTCGAGTGGTCCAAAAGGAAAAAGGGTATGGTCTCACCAAAAGGGAATATTTGAATAAGACTCGGAAAAGAAGAGAGGTAAAAGATCTTTTTGAAAAGGAAAGTTTTTGAGAAAATCCTTCCTATGGGCTTGCCAGTTTCTAGGGTCACGTCCTACAGTCAACATGTGCTCTGATACCATCTTGTAGCGACCCGACCCGAATGGATCAAGTCTCTGTGCTTAAGTGTCATCCCTGGATCGGTATGCTGACACACACAGTACTCGAGGATTTATAACAGAGGTAAATCACATGTATAAAATAACGTAAATACTATTACCTCAATCCAAATAGCGGAAGTAACAAGGTTGTGGATTCCCATCAACACCAACGGCAAGGTTGAGTGCAGAAATCATAACCCTAACGTATCACTTACTCGTCGTAAGAATCCTGCAACATGAAACGTTGCAGCCCGAAAACGGGTCAGCACATGGAATATGCTGGCAAATTCACACCATAGAGAAATGATGAACAAAGGCTATCACTACATGCATATATGGCTGGTGGAAAAGCTCTATGGTTATAATGTTTTTGCGAAAAGCCAATTTTTCCCTACTTCAAAGGAATAAATTTTATTTAACTATCATGGTGGTTGTGAAACATTGAGATGGTTGATAGCATCTCAATCCCAATTAAGAACGTGATTAAACCCAAATCAAATTTAAATTAAGTAACATGATGAGATCAACGGGATGATCCAAGAACTAGATACTCAAAATGTCCATAACCGGGGACACGGCTAATCATGATTAGTTTGTACACTCTGCAGAGGTTAGCGCACTTTTCCCCACAAGACTCGATCTCCTCCGTTGGATTACTCGCACTACATGGTGTTTGAGTAACGGATGACCGAGACACAGTCTTTCAGAAGTGTTTGCACCTTACGTATGGGTAGACCGTTACACCTACTTTCCCCTACATCTGCTAGTCTACCACTGTAAGAGTTCACACAACTTAATCAACTATGCTAGAGCCCATAATAGCTTGTGGCTGCACACGAAAGTTTCTAGCATAAATAATCTCATGATCCCTTTGAACCTGGGTGGCGGTCCAAAAGAAAAACAGGCAATCCTGGAATACCCAAGTACCTCAATCCACCCAGATGTGAGTTTTAGTTGCCACCTTAAGTAAACCATTAATTAACAATCTCACATCTGTCATGGAAATCTCTCAAACCCAATCCACGTCTACGAGCATAGCATGGCAATATAATAGCAACGTAGAAGTAACTCCCAAGGGTTTGATAAATAAAACAGGTAATAGGTACTACCTCAACTACATCCCAATACCCACAATTTAATTAGATCCTAATCATGCAATGTTTGAGGAGTGATCTAATGCAATAAAAACTGGGTATGGAAAGGTATGATCAAAGTGTTACTTGCCTGCAATGCTGATGAAGATGATTCGCACTCAACACTCTTGATAGATCTACTCGTCACACTCCGGTCAATCTATCGTAAGCAAGCAATAGCAACCATACATAAGCAATCACTCAAAAGATCAGAAAGAACGAGGGAAACAATTCGAAAAAACTTCAAAACCAAGCAAATAACTCTTGCAACATAAAACAATTTCTAACAGTACCAAAATTATGTGAATTTGGCCTTATCAGAAAGTTTAGGTCAAGAGCTGCGAATTGCAAAAAGAATCAACTCAAACGGAGTTATAAAACTCAAGTTACGATCAAACAAAGTTTGAATACAAATCTGTTTGAATTCAAATTTTAAAAGTTTCTAAAACATGTTTATGTTGTTTTACTGGATAGAGGAGATCATAACGAAGAAGTGGGCGTTGGTTTCGTTGGATTTGGACAAACGAGTAAAAAGTTGCAGACGTTTGAAGATCAGGGGCTAATCTGTAAATAAATTATTCACAGATGGGTCCCTGGCCGAAAATAACAGAAAAAGAAAAAACTAAATAGTGAACGTTCGTTTATAGGATCTAAACAGTAGACATTCGCAGTTTAATAAAACCTAAGAAAAACAGATATAGTCTAGGTTTTCTTAATAAAACCAAAACGAATAAATAAATAAAAAATAAACCGGGGCGGTTCACGGTTTATACCGGCTCGGGCAAATAAACCGGCGGCGGCGGCGGTTCCCGGCGAAGTGCGGCGGTGAGGCGGAGCGACGCGGCGGCGGCGCCTCGGGTCCGGCGGCTCCGGTCGTCCAGGAGGGCGATGGAGAGGTCGGGGAGGGGCGGCGCGTCGCGGCGAGGAGGATGGCGGCGTCGGCGGCGGTCCACGACGACGGGACGAAGCGAGGAGGCGGCGGCAGTCCCAGCGAGGCAGCGGCGAGATGCGGGAGGAGAGGGGAGAGAGAGGGGGCAGCGCGGGGCTCCGGGCGGCGCTATTTATAGGAGCGGGAGGCGAGGCCTGCCGTGGGCGAGGGGCAGCGACGGCGTGGCGGCGCCGGACTCCGGGAGGAGTCCTGGTCGGGGACGACGGGCGAGCTGGGCCGCGGCCTGGCTGGGTGCTGTGCCGGCCCAGTCGGCGAAGTTTTTTTAAAACAGAGGGAAAAGAAAAGAAAATGAAAATAAAATAAAATATTATATAGGCATATAATATATCAAAATTTTCAGAAAAAGATTTCCTACAACGTGGACATTTTTGTAAAGTCAAATAAAATCCACACAAATTTAAATAAATCAAACGGTGCTACTGCCTTAATAAAATCCAATAAAATAATTTTTAAAATACCCAAAATGATTTCAAATTTATTTCTCTCCAATTTTCTGTTGTAGGGAATCATGTTACCCTATTTTCTGTATATTTTATTTTGGAGAAAAATAATTTGAATAAAACTCAAATAACTCCAATATTGAAAAATAATTTCAATGGGACTTTGAATTTAGTCCTTTGAAACTCCCAACTCATATTTCATTTGTTTTGAAGGAGTCATTTTATCTTCTCTCGTGAAAATCATTGAGTTGCATAAAGTTTAAGAAATGGGAAATATTTTCAAATGAAATTGAAATATTTTCAACACCCGTTGTCATTTAAATAAATGGAAGAAGTCATGTCATCTTCTCTCCAGGGTTTTGTGGTGAAAAGAATTTGAATTCATGGAGATCATAAAAGCAAAATGAAAGTTTGGGAAAGTCCTTTTATTCCCTCTCATTTAACTTTCAAAAGATTTCGAATTCCACTCACTTTCAGTCAATCAATCAAACAATCAAACAAACAATCAAATCTATCTATTTATTATAACATTCCAAAATTTAGAATTTTGGGATGTTACACTTTCTGAAAATGGCTAGCCAGCTATTTTGTTTTTTGCAGAATAACCAACGTAGGCCTACTTGCTTTTCTACGCCCTGCTAGGCCAGAAATCTTTCAAGACGAGGAGGGATGCATTTTGCCCAGAAAATGGGCTATAAGTAATAAGAAATGGGCTATCAGTAATGATAAATGGGCTGTAAAATGAAAAAATACAGCAAACAGGCAATTAGTTCCAAAATACAGTTTTCTTTCGGATTTTGATATTTTAAATTTCATTGTTTTTGTGCGGGTAAAATTTTATTTAATTTAAATTAAGGTATATTTAGATTTAAAATTAATTTGAATCTGGCTAGAAATTTCGGGCTGTATGCTGTTTGGGACAGATTTGGAGGCTGACTTGTGGGTCTACTAGGTTGACGTGTACTTTGGCTTTGTCAACTTAGTCCACAAACGATTCTAGCAGTAGTGACCGTTGGATGTTAATCCAACGGCCGTGCTGCTTCTTCAATATCTGATCTTCTTGCTCCAGCCGCCCAAACCAGCTCCGGTGGGACTGCCTGCTCCCGCCTCCCGTGGCCGGCTGTGCTGCCGCACAGGCCGCACCGCCCCACCCTACTTCATTGCTGGCCAGGCCATTCCTCCACTCACCCACACCTCCTGTTATTTTCCGCCGACGGCAGCCGGACCAGTAAACCCTCGTACTCCCCACCGCGTGGGCAACCATTGTCGAGTCTTCCCCGGCTCCGTGTCGTTCCCTTCCTAGGCCTCGCCGTCGTCCACCGCCATGGTGCTCACGGCGCGGCCTGGTCAACGTGGTCAACGAACGACATCCATCGGCCGTGGACTGTACACGCAAAATAATGATTCCTCCACCTGACAGCTGGGACCCACCGGAAGGGCCTCTGTATTTCGTGAAAAAAACGTTCCCCCCGCTGACATGTCGGACCCACCAGCTATATCTTCGCACGCAAGGAAGTGCCTCCTTATTACGCACAAAAAATGAATACCCCCCTGCTAGCTGGGACCCACCATAGTGGGAGGATGACTTGTGGGCCAACTAAGTTGACGGGGATGGAGGGCTTTGTTAACTTAGTCAATATGAACGATTCTAGCTCCAGTGACCGTACGATGTCCATCCAACGACCGTAGTGCTTCTTCAACGTCTGGTCTTCTTGCTCCAGCCGCCCAAAGCAGCGCCGGTCGTGCCGCATGCTCCTGCTTCCCGTGGCCGGCTGTGCTGCCACGGAGGCCTCACTGCCCCCTACTATTCCCACCGCTGGCCAGGCCCTGCGGCGACGGCAGCCTCACACCGCAGCCGAACCAGTGAACCCTCGTACTCCTCTCCGCGCGGGCTTCCACTGCCGCGTCTTCCCCGGCTCCGCGTCGTCCCCTTCCTAGGCCTCGCCGTCGTCCACCGCCGTGGTGCTCTCGGCGCAGCCTGGTCAACATGGTCAAGGAACGACTTCCATCGGGCGTGGACTGTACGTGGAGAGGCTGACAGCTGGGTCCACGGCCGCAGCAAGGAAGTGCCTCCTTATTACGCGCAAAATAATTATTCCTCCACCTGACAGCAGGGACCCACCGGATGGGCCACCTTATTTCGCGAAAAAACGTTTCCCCACTGACTGCTGGGACCCACCGGACGGGCCAGCGTATTTCGCGAAAAAAACGTTCCCCCCGCTGTCAGCTCGGACCCACCGGAAGTGCCTCCTTATTACGCACAAAAAAAATGAATACTCCCCCTGCTAGCTGGGACCCACCATGGTGGGAGGCTGACTTGTCGGCCTACTAAGTTGACTGGGACGGAGGCCTTTTTCAACTTTAGTTAATATGAACGATTCTAGCTCCAGTGACCATACGATGTCCATCCAACGGCCGTAGTGCTTCTTCAACCTCCGGTCTTCTTGCTCCAGCCGCCCAAAGCAGCGCCGGTCGTGCCGCATGCTCCTGCCTCCCGTGGCCGGCTGTGCTGCCGCGGAGGCCTCACCGCCCCGTACTATTCCCACCGCTGGCTAGGCCCTGCGGCGATGGCAGCCTCACACCGCAGCCGAACCAGTGAACCCTCGTAATCCTCTCCGCGCGGGCTTCCACTGCCGCGTCTTCCTAGGCTCCCCGTCGTCCCCTTCCTAGGCCTCGCCATCGTCCACCGCCCTGGTGCTCTCGGCGCACCGTGGTCAACGTGGTCAAGGAACGACTTCCATCGGACGTGGACTGTACGTGGAGGGGCTGATAGTTGGGTCCACGGCCGCAGCAAGGAAGTGCCTCCTTATTACGCGAAAAATAATGATTCCTCCACCTGACAGCTGGGACCCACCGGACGGGCCACTGTATTTCGCAAAAAAACGTTTCCCCCTTACTGCTGGGACCCACCAGCTACATCTTCGCACGCAAGGAAGTGCGTCGGGGCAAAAAAAAACGATTCGCCCCCCTGACTGCTGGGACCCACCAGCTACATCTTCGCAGGCAAGGAAGTGCCTGACAGTCGGGACCCACCTGGTCGAAGCGTACGTAGCGTTGTCATTCTGGTCGCGAACGTGTACGTACATATATACTGGTCGATGTAGAGGCGCGCACGTGTCGTAGTAGAGGCGCGTATGTGTCGTAGTAGAGGCGCGCACGTAGCATGTACACGTACGTACAGCGGCCAGGGTGCAAGAAAGAAAATACGGCCACGTATGTGTACATACGGGCGGGGTCTCGAACGCCTACTCGCGCATACGTACGGCCAGGGCTCGTGTACATGGCTGGGTCGGAACAGAGAAACAGCGTCGTCGTCGTGTTCATGGGGAGGCAACGGAATGCGTCGTGTTCACGGGGAGGCAACGGAATGCGTCGTGTTCATCGGGAGGCAACGGAACGCGTGGGAGCCAACCGGCTGGGTCGGAACGGAATGCGTGGTCGTGTTCATCGGGAGGGCTTGGACGGAACAGGCGATGGAAATGAGGCCTGGCGTACCGCACAATGGAGGAAACGGACCTCCTACGTTCGGAACAGGGTCCTGTTGATCGGGAGGGGTCTGGCGTACCGCAAAACGGAGGAAACGGACCTCCTACGGTCGAAACGGGGGTCCTGTTGATCGGGAGGGGTGTGGCGTACCGCAAAATGGACGAAACGGACCTCCTACGGTCGAAACGGGGGTCCTGGTGATCGGGAGGGGTGTGGCGTACCGCAAAACAGACGAAACGGACCTCCTACGGTCGAAACGGGGGTCCTATTCATCGGGATGGGTGTGGCGTACCGCAAAACGGGACTCCACGGGATACCGTTCATCTCCACCGTCGACCTCCTCTAGCCTCCACGGGCTACCGTCGACCTCCTCCAGCCTCCACGGGCTCCTGTTCATCCAGCCTCCACCGCGCGCTAGTCCACCGGCTACTGTTCAACCACCCCTCCACGGGCACCCATCCACCGTCTACTGTTCATCCAGCCCTCCACACCACGGGGTCCTGTTCAACCACCCCTCCACGGGCACCCCTCCACCGTCTACTGTTCATCCAGCCCTCCACCACACCACGGGGTCCTGTTCATCCAGAGGCAACGCCACCGCTCACTCTTCATCCAACCCCCCCCCCCCCCGCAAGGCTCACTGTTCATCCAATCGATCGGCTTCAGTTAGTAGCAGTAGCGAAGGAATCGCTCGATCGGGTTCAGTTAACAGCCATCGATCGATCGCTCGGGTTCAGTAACGCGTAGCCTGCAGTGCAATCACTCGGGTTCAGTTAGAGCCCAACGCCTCGCTAGGGTTCAGTTAGAGCCAACGCCTCGCACACACGCGCGTACGTGTACAAGAGAAACGCGCATCGCTCGGCCCCGACCTCCCACCGTAACCGGGAACTCCCCGAAATCCCCCCCCCTCGCTTCTACCACGGTTTTTTCCATCATGGACGGCCCAAAGAATGTCATGCAGCTGCGTCTCCGGCCCGCCCAGGACGAAAAGCCCATTTTCTGTCATGATTTTTTGTCATAGAAGTAGGAGCCCACCACATCTATGATGATAACGAGTTTTGTCACAATTATCGTCATAGAAGTGTCATATGTATGACAGAATTTTTTTTCGTTCGGCCCAAAATGTCACGGATGTGTCTTTTTTTTGTAGTGATGGTGACCTCCGTCTTGCCGTCCTGCTGGTCTTGGTCTTGTTGCACCGATATGGAAACCTTTGCCTGATGCCTCGGTACTCCGCGCCTGCGCTTGCTTCCTTAACACCAAAGAGGAAAGAAGGACGCTGCGCCTGCTGGGGCCCGCCTGGTGTCAATCGTCATGGCTCACGTCACGAGAGCCTCGTGAGGTTTGCTCCGCCTTGATATCTCCGCTCCTCGCGAGGCAGCCTGGTGAGGCTGCTCTTGAGGAGGTCTTGCGTCGTCCGCCTCACGAGGCTTGGCCCCTCGCGAAGGTCTTGATTGCCTTGTTGATGAAGATGGACCGTACGACCCGCTAGCTTAGCCATGCCGTGGGCCGCAGGTAGGCAAGTCTGGGGACCCCCGTTCCCAGAACGTCGACAGTAGCCCTCGGGCCCAAGGCGCGCTCGGGCTTGGCTTCGAGGCGAAGCGAAGGGTCAAGTACGGAGCGCCGCGGGCCCCCAAAGCCGGCGGCCTCGGTCGACGCGTGGCGGTTGATTGGACGTGGGCGTCTCCGCTTCCCACGCTACCTCGGCAACTACTCGACTTGACAAGTCCCTGCGACATGCAAGGAAAACCATCATTACCTGCGATCGTGGGAGGCACCTGTTGGCCTTCTTCCGTTATAAATGGGGAGGGGGCGGAGCCCCCGTCGCCCATCTCTTCCTTGCTCGCTTGCTTCTTCCTCCTTGTTCCATTGCTTGCAACAATGGCGCCCATCCGAAGGTTCTCCGCCGAAGAGAAAGGAAAGGCCCCCCGCGATGATCCCGGGCCACTCCCGCCGAAATAGAGGTCGGTCCATCATCACGATGAGGCGGCGATGCAGGCAGTGACGAGGCGTTGGTGCGAGCGGCCTCCTCCAGGGTATCCACTTCCCTTGTACGCCCGAGCCGAGGGCTCGGGAGGGCGGAGCGATGAGCGGCAATGCCCGCGCCGCGCCCATGGTCGCCGCATGATGGAGATGCGTGCCGCTGCTCCTGGAACCCACGCCACGGATTCCTTGCGCAAGCTTGTGCTTTGGGCGCCGATGCCCCCGAGTTCCTGGATCCGCTTCCCGCGGTTCTTCTCCGACGTGATGCCGCCAAGGGGGCCTCTCAATCTCTGGCTGCAGCACGCCGACTGCAACGCTCCGACGACCGGAGCAAAGGTCGAAGCGGTCCCCACGGGCAAGATCTTCATGACTCGCGGCTGGGGTGAGGTTGCACGGGTCTGCCGTGCGGAAGGCGCCCTCGTGATCCATTTTGAGTTCAACGGCGCCTCCACGCTCTTCTTCAAGGTCTTCGACACGGAGGGCCGCCGCCTGGAGTGTTGCGCTGGAGGGGAGAGCTGAGGTGACGCACGCTACGCTCGTGGCTACTCCGGCAGCAGCAGCCCCTGGGAGTCTAGCGACTCTCCTGAGCTCTACGAGATTCCGGAGACGAGCGACGACTGCTACGTGCCCCCAAGCTTCCGCCGGGCTCAGGGCATAGCCACGGCGTCCAGCCGCTGCCGCTGCTGATCTGGATTGGATTGGCACCGTCCTCCCATGGCCCACTGTTGATGATGGCGTCTGCCACGGGAGGGTGTAGATAGGATTCCTCTTGGTTCTTGCTTTTGTTTCCTGCGAAGAATCATGAAGTACCCCGTGGGGGTGTGTAAGGATCTGTAATGCTTTTTGTGTATATATTCCCTGTTATGAAAATTTGCGAACGCATGTCCTGTTCAGGCTCGGCCTCCCCTTGCCAACCCCGCAATAGCTTGTTGCTCTACGCTGACAGGTCCCGGTCCCCAGGCAGGCTGCAGCCGTCGCTGGTATGCCAGGTCGCGTGCCGTGGTCAAGGCCAGGAGGTGAGCGGCCCGAGGTCCGGTAAGAGCCCCTGAGTCGCGATGCTCAGGAGGTCCCCATTAGCGCCCAAGCAGCTATGGTATGGCAGGAAAGGGATGCGATGTGGCCGCAACTGGAATGCGGTGAGCACGGCCCTTAGGTTCTATCGATTAGCCGGTCTAAGCGCGAGATTTATCTCAGTAGTTCAGGATCGATTGCTCGTGTTGCGCCAGGCCTGTGTGCAACCACTCACAGCGTAGCTAGGTTAGGCTCGTACAGGTCCTTCCCCTTCCAATGCTTTCCTTCGTGCTCTACATCCTCAGGTCCCGGCCCTCGAGCGAGCTCAGTTGCCGCTGGTATGCCAGGTCGCGATGCTGTGGTCAAGGCCAGGGGGTGAGGGCTGGAGAGCCAGTAAGAGCTCCTGAGTTGCGATGCTCAAGAGCCCCCCCTTTAACGCGCAAGCGGATCGCATGTCAGAGGAGAGGGTCTGTGGTACCGCCCGCTATTATCCTCGGGAAGTTCCTGCTGGTCATCACAAGGAGAAACACGGTTTTGCCGTTAGGGTTGCTAGCCCGCCGCTGGTTGCTCTGAGACGAGATGAAGGCACTGAGGGCCTGGTGAGGTGACGTGCGCGGGGCGTGCCGCGAGCCAGAGCTCGACCGCTCAGGTTTGTCGACGTGGCAGGGACGGACCCATGCACCAGCGCCGTGCCTGCGTGAGGAGGCCCCGTGGGAGGCGACGATCGACCAGGTGGTAACCGGGCCCGGGCAGGCAGATTAAGCATGGAAGATAAATCAACTTGGGTAAATGGAGAAAGATATGTGCCACTGGGTCAGGCCCGAGCGGCTCAGGGATGATGCAGCCCGAGGGGCGCCCCCAGCAAGGTAAGCTAAAGACATAAGCAAAAGGGATACATGCCACAGGGACGGGCCCATGCGGCCTAGGAATAATGCAGCCTGAGGGGCGCACCCAGCTTAAACGAACTTGGAAAATGTCACATGGTTCTGTCGACGAAGGAGGGTTGGGGCAGCTGAAGGTACGTGACAACGGAACGGCTCCTCACGAGCCACCGAGGCCTTGAGCCTCAGGAGGCTCTGGGGGCTCGGGTGGTTCCTTGAAGACCGTCTCCATCTCTTCCAGGACGGCGTGTTACCTGGCCTCCTGAGCCACCAGGATACGCCGCATGTTGCGCTGATAGGCTGACGCCACGCTCGGCAAGCCGAAGGGCATGCAAACGTAGCTATGTGGTGGGCCGTCGCATCGGCCCACACGCGAAGGCCAGAAACGCTCCTGAGATGCGGCCCTGTTGAGCCCTGGAACGTCGATGCAGACGCACAGCCCGGCATCCTCGCCTGGATGGGAGGCTGCACCTCGTGAGCGGTGGTCACCGCGCATAGCCCTTGCGTCTTGCAGTTCCTGAGTGGCCTTGGTGATGAACTCCTAAGTGGTGGGCACTCCTTGCCCCGTGTTCTCCTGAGAGAGATGTGCCGTGAAGCATGCCTCCAAGTGGTGCCCAAGCGCCTCCCTCGTGAGGTTGGCAAGGTCCGAGGCTCTCCAGAAGAGAGCCCCCGAGCCCTGCCCGAGGAGGGCGTTGGGCGCGCCTTCCTATGCGATGGAAGGAGGCGCCCCCGGAGCGGGCGCTGATCCTGACGAGGCTCCAGCTGCGTCGCCGCCCTCCTGAGATCCTGCACGGCACAGCTGCTTCTTCTTCTTGGGGAGGGCCTCAGGAGGGCCCTCGCTTTTGCTGTCGGGGTCGTCGATTGCTGCAGCTTGGAAGGCGCTCTTGAGGGAGCACACCACATCTCTTTCTTCACATGGAACCGTGATGATTCCGCCGCTTCCTGGCATCTTGAGGACGTTGTAGCCATGGTGGGTGACCGCCATGAACTTGGCCAGGGCTGGATACCCGAGGATGGCGTTGTACGGCAGGCGGATGTGCGCGACGTTGAAGTCGATGAGCTTGGTGCGGTAGTTCTTGCGCTCCCCGAAGGTGACAGGCAGGCGGACCTGCCCTATCGGTGTGGTGGAACCGTCGGTCACCCCTAAGAAAGGCTTGGTAGGCTGAAGTTGCTCGTATGGCACTTGGAGGTTGTCGAATGTGTCGACGGACAGGACATTGAGCCCCGCGCCGCCGTCGATGAGGGTCTTGGTGACTTGTACATTGCTGATGACTGGGGAGCACAGCATCGGGAGGGCGCCAGCAGTGGCTGCGCACTTGAGCTGATCTGCCGAGTTGAAGGTGATGGCGCACTGGGACCACTTGAGCGGGCGCGTGGCCTCGAGCTTGGGGAGGACTGCGTTCACTTTACGAGCAAACTGTTTGAAGATGCGCTGCGAGGCTGGTCCTGAGCTCCGCCCAAGATACATGCGATTGCACGCGGCTCCTGGATGCGCCCAGCCCCTCGTCTTGGTGGTGGTCGTTGTTCCTTCTTGGTGGTGGCGACAGCGGGGGAAGACCGGCGTTGCCCTGAGGGCGATCCTCACGAGGCTGGTCCCTCCAGGCGCCCTCGCGAGGATGCTCCTGCCAGTGGTCCTCACGAGGCCTGTCGCGCCACTCCTGGCGCGGGCCATGGTCGTCCCAGCGTCCGCCTCCACGTCCTCCTCCACGGCCGTAGCCTCGGTCGCTACGCTCGGGGCGTCGACCGAAACGTCCTTCGCAAATGGCTCTGAGCTCTTGACAGTCATTGGTGTTGTGGGTGTTCAACTTGTGGAAGGCGCAGAACGGCCCGCTGTTCTTGGATGACTCGGGCTGATCTCTGCCCCGCTTGGTGTCGGGCTCCGCTGCGAGCACGGCCGCTTCCTTGCGCTTCACGTCCTTGGCCTTGGCCTTCTTTTCCTCTGCACCCGCGGCTTGGCAGCTCGAGGAGGGAAAGGCGCCCC
This sequence comes from Aegilops tauschii subsp. strangulata, assembly GCF_002575655.3. Classification (NCBI taxonomy): domain Eukaryota; kingdom Viridiplantae; phylum Streptophyta; class Magnoliopsida; order Poales; family Poaceae; genus Aegilops; species Aegilops tauschii. The sequence continues at coordinate 453,641,255 of NC_053036.3, read as the reverse complement.
TCCTCAGCTCTTGCGCACTTGGTCGCCAGGTTGAACAGCTCCTGAGACATGCACAGTTCCTCATGGATAGCGAGCTCTTCCTTCATCTTGACGTCACGGACGCCGTTAGAGAACGCGGAGATGATGGCCTCGTCCGTGACCTTGGGGATATTTAGGCGAGTGTTGTTGAAGCGCTGGATGTACTTCTGGAGGGTCTCTCCTGGTTGTTGCTTGATGCGGCGCAGGTCGCCCGCGGCCGGCGGGCGGTCACGGGTGCCCTGGAAGTTGGGGACGAAGCGGTCGCGCATCTCATCCCAGGAGGAGATCGAGCCGTGCTGCAGGTTTAGGAGCCAGGAGAGGGCGCCATCCTTGAGAGCCATGGGAAACCAGTTCGCCATGACCTTCTCGTCGCCATTGGCCGCTTCGATGCTCAGCTCGTAGAGCTACAGGAACTCCGCGGGGTCGGAGGTGCCGTCATAGCAGGGAGGCAGATCCGGCTTGAACTTGCCCGGCCAGGCGATGCTACACAGCTCGGAGGTGAAGGCGCGGCAGCCGGCCGTGGTTGCCGGGGCCCGCCTCGGAGGTGGAACTTGGTCTTGGTGAGGCCCGCGTGCCGCTACCACAGGTAGCGCGCGGTCTTGGCGAGGTGGCGCGGGGAGCGCAGGCGCAGCTCCCCGCGGCCGAGGAATTTCTTGGCAGCTTCTCTCTTCGCGCACGGGCACCAGGCGTGGTGGATCACGCCGTGGGGCCGCGCGCCTTGGTGCCAAGGCACCATCTTGGGGCAGAGGTGGTGGAGGCGCTCCATGAGCCACGTCGCCCGTGGCTGGCGGAGGGCGTCGCTGATAGGGAAATGTGTCCCCCTTTGTCGGATGTGGGGTTCCGGCAAAACCCTTAAGGTTCGAACTCTGGGGTGCGCGCGAAGTTCTTTCCCTCCTACCGATCTACGCCCTAGCTCACTAAGATCTCGCGGACGAACTCGATGAACTCGCAACACAGAAAGACACGGGATTTATACCGGTTCAGGCCACCATTGCGGTGTAATACCCTACTCCAGTGTGTGGTGGTGGATTGCCTCTTGGGCTGATGAAGAACAGTACAAGGGGAAGAACAGCCTCCTGAGGTTGAGGTGTTCTTGTGCTCTGTGGACTTGTGTATGAGAACTTGATTCATCCCCCTCTCTTCTTCTCCCTTCTACTATGGTGGCTAGCTCTACTTATATAGGCCCTGGTCCTCTCCCCAAATATTGAGCGGGAAGGGAGCCAACAATGGCGGGCGAATTTGAAAGGGGACAGCTAGTACAAGCTATCCTGACAAAAGCGGTCTTCGCCTGCAAAAGGCTCTGGTGATGACGCCGTCTTGGGCTCCATGGTGACCTCCGTCTTGCCGTCCTGCTGGTCTTGGTCTTGTTGCACCGATATGTAAACCTTTGCCTGATGCCTCGGTACTCCGGGCCTGCGCTTGCTTCCTTAGCACCAAAGAGGAAACAAGGACGTTGCGCGTGCTGGCGCCCGCCTGGTGTCGATCGTCATGGCTCACGTCACGAGAGCCTCGTGAGGTTTGCTCCGCCTTGATATCTCCGCTCCTCGCGAGGCAGCCTGGTGAGGCTGCTCCTGAGGAGGTCTTGCATCGTCCGCCTCACGAGGCTTGGCCCCTCGCGAAGGTCTTGATTGCCTTGTTGATGAAGATGGGCCGTACGGCCCGCTAGCTTAGCCACGCCGTGGGCCGCAGGCAGGCAAGTTTGGGGACCCCGTTCCCAGAACGCCGACACCCTTGTGGGCGAAACATAATCACTGCCTATTTTCGCCTTGTATTTTCTTCTATGGGCAACATGGAACGACAGGATATCCATGCTGAAATTAAACTTATTCAGGGTTCGTTTGGCCTTTTTATACACTAATTGAGTTTCCTAGGCATTTAATGTCCATAATTCAAATCTGAACTACAAATACATGCTCCAGTTCACCAAAATGGCTAGAAAAATTATACATGTGTCCTTGGGTGCATGTTTAGGTCCCATGCCAAGAATGGGAACGAATTACAACCGTACCGGTGTCATGGCTCGTCCTCAAACATTTCGAATCTCGGTTTTTAAGTCCCCATAAATCCTAAACTCACCAGAAAGTCATCAAAGGTGGCATGGTGTCATGTCATGGCACATATATGTCGTGGTAAAAACATTGTCCAATTTGGGCCAAGCTTTATTACAAACCTCTTACAAAAACCGGAGCTTCTCTCAAAGAAGCCTCGTGGTTCCGATTGAGAAACGTGTTCCCCTTGTGGGTGAAACGTAATCACTGCCTCTTTTCGCCTTGTATTTTCTTCCACGGGAAACATGGAACGACATGATATCCGTGCTGAAATTTAAACTTACTCAGGGTTCGTTTGGCCTTTTTGTACACTAATTGAGTTTCCTAGGCATTTAATGTCCATAGTTCAAATCTGAACTACAAATACATGCTCCATTTCACCAAAATGGCTAGAAAAATTATACATGTGTCCTTGGGTGCATGTTTAGGTCTCATGCCAGGAATGGGAACGAATTACAACCGTACCGGTGTCCTGGCTCGTCCTCAAAAAATTTGAATCTCGGTTTTTAAGTCCCCATAAATCCTAAACTCACCAGAAAGTCATCAAAGGTGGCATGCTGTCACGTCATGGCACATATATGTCGTGGTAAAAACATTACCAATTTGGGCCAAGCTTTATTACAAACCTCTTACAAACTGGAGCCTGTCGCAAGAACCCTCGTGGTTTTGATAGGGAAACGTGTCCCCTTGTGGGCCAAACGATAATCACTCCCTCTTCTAGCCTCGTATTTTCTTCTACACGTGAGACAGAACAACTGGAGATTCGCACTGAACTTTGAAATGATTCAGGGTTCGTTTGACCTTTTTTATTCATTAATTGAGTTTTCTAGGCATTTAATGTCCATAATTCAAATCCGAACTACAAATACATGCTCCAGTGCACCAAAATGGCTAGAAAAAATGTACATGTTTCCTTGGGGTGCATGTTTAGGTCCCGTGGAATGGATGGGAACGAATTCAACCGTCTCGTCGTCCTGGCTTGGCCACAAATAGTGCGAATCTCGGTTTTTAAATCTCTGTAAATCCAAAACTCACCAGGAAATCATGAAACTTGGCATGGTGTCACTACATGGTACATATAATTGTCCAATTTTGGCGAAGCTATATTACAAGCCTTTTACAAACCGGAGCCTATCGCAACTCTCGTGGTTCCGGTAGGGAAACATGCCCCTCTTGTGGGCGAAACGATAATCGCTGCCTCTTCTCGCCTTGAACTTTGTTTTCTACAGGCAACATAGAATAACATGAGTGTCGGGCTTAAATTTGAAACTGTTCAGGGTTCATTTGGCCATTGTATATATATATATATTACTAATTACTAAGTTTTCTATGCATTTAATGTAGTCCATAATTCAAATTTGAACTACAACCACATGCTCCAGTGAAGCAAAATGGGTGGGAAATCATACATGTGTCATTGGGTGCATGTTTAGGTCTCATTTAAGGAATGGGAATGAATTACAAACTTGTCATCGTCCTGAAACATTGAGAATCTCGGTTTTTAAATCCCAGTAAATCAAAAAGTCACCCCAAAAACATGAAACTTGGCATGGTTTTGTTGGGGAACGTAGTAATTTCAAAAAAATTCCTACGCACATGCAAGATAATGGTGGTGCATAACAACGAGAGGGGAGAGTGTCGTCCACGTACCCTCGTAGACCGTAAGCGGAAGCGTTATGAGAACGCATTTGATGTAGTCGTACGTCTTCACGATCCGACCGATCCAAGTACCGAACGCACGACACCTCCGATTTCAGCACACGTTCATCTCGGTGACGTCCCACAAACTCACAATCCAGCAGAGCTTCGCGGGAGAGTTTCGTCAGCACGACGGTGTGATGACGGTGATGATGATGCTACCGACGCAGGGCTTAGCCTAAGCACCGCTACGATATGACCGAGGTTGATTATGGTGGAGGGGGGCACCGCACATGGCTAAAAGATCAACTGATCAACTTGTGTCCATGGGGTGCCCCTTGCCTCAGTATATAAAGGAGGAGAGGAGGGGAGGCCGGCCGACCCTAGAGGCGCGCCCAAGTGTGGAGTCCTACTAGGACTCCAAGTCCTAGTAGGAGTCCACCAAGAGGAAGGGAGGGAGAAGGAAGGAGAGGGAGGAAAGGAGGAAAGGGGGGCGGCCCCCCTAGTCCAATTCGGTTTGGGCTAGGGGGGCCGCGCGCCCTGCCTTGTCCTGCCTCCTCTCTTCCACCACTTGGCCCATCAGGCCCAATACTTCTTCCCCCGTATTCCCGTAACTCCCCGGTACTCCGAAAAATGCCCGAATCACTCGGAACCTTTCCAATGTCCGAATATAGTCGTCCAATATATCGATATTTACGTCTCGCCGTTTCGAGACTCCTCGTCATGTCCCTGATCTCATTCGGGACTCCGAACTACCTTCGGTACATCAAAATACATAAACTCATAATACCGATCGTCACCGAACGTTAAGCGTGCGGACCCTACGAGTTCGAGAATTGTGTAGACATGACCGAGACACGTCTCCGGTCAATAAACAATGGCAGAACCTGGATGCTCATATTGGCTCCCACATATCATACGAAGATCTTTATCGGTCAAACCGCATAACAACATATGTTGTTCCCTTTGCCATCGGTATGTTACTTGCCCGAGATTCGATCGTCGGTATCTCAATACCTAGTTCAATATCGTTACCGGCAAGTCTCTTTACTCGTTCCGTAATACATCATCCCGCAACTAACCTCATTAGTTACAATGCTTGCAAGGCTTATAGTAATGTGCATTACCGAGAGGGCCCAGAGATACCTCTCTGACAATCGGAGTGACAAATCCTAATCTCGATCTATGCCAACTCAACAAGTACCATCGGAGACACCTGTAGAGCACCTTTATAATCACCCAGTTACGTTGTGACGTTTGGTAGCACACAAAGTGTTCCTCCGGTATTCGGGAGTTGCATAATCTCATAGTCATAGGAACATGTATAAGTCATGAAGAAAGCAATAGCAACATACTAAACGATCAAGTGCTAAGCTAACGGAATGGGTCAAGTCAATCACATCATTCTCTAATGATGTGATCCCGTTAATCAAATGACAACTCATGTCTATGACTAGGGAACTTAACCATCTTTGATTCAACGAGCTAGTCAAGTAGAGGCATACTAGTGACACTCTGTTTGTCTATGTATTCACACATGTATCAAGTTTCCGGTTAATACAATTATAGCATGAATAATAAACATTTATCATGAAATAAGGAAATAAATAATAACAATATTATTGCCTCTAGGGCATATTTCCTTCAGTATCCCACTTGCACTAGAGTCAATAATCTAGTTCACATCGCCATGTGATTCAACACCAATAGTTCACATCACCATGTGATTAACACCCATAGTTCACATCGTGATGTGACCAACACCCAAAGGGTTTACTAGTCAATAATCTAGTTCACATCGCTATGTGATTAACACCCAAAGAGTACTAAGGTGTGATCATGTTTTGCTTGTGAGAGAAGTTTAGTCAACGGGTCTGCCAAATTCAGATCCGTATGTATTTTGCAAACTTCTATGTCTACAATGCTCTGCACGGAGCTACTTTAGCTAATTGCTCCCACTTTCAATATGTATCCAGATTGAGACTTAGAGTCATCTGGATCAGTGTCAAAACTTGCATCGACGTAACCCTTTACGACGAACCTTTTGTCACCTCCATAATCGAGAAACATATCCTTATTCCACTAAGGATAATTTTGACCACTGTTCAGTGATCTACTCCTAGATCACTATTGTACTCCCTTGCCAAACTCGGTGTAGGGTATACAATAGATCTGGTACACAGCATGGCATACTTTATAGAACCTATGGCTGAGGCATAGGGAATGACTTTCATTCTCTTTCTATCTTCTGCCGTGGTCGGGATTTGAGTCTTACTCAATTTCACACCTTGTAACACAGGCAAGAACTCTTTCTTTGACTGTTCCATTTTGAACTACTTCAAAATCTTATCAAAGTATGTACTCATTGAAAAAACTTATCAAGCGTCTTGATCTATCTCTATAGATGTTGATGCTCAATATGTAAGCAGCTTCACCGAGGTCTTTCTTTGAAAAACTCCTTTCAAAAACTCCTTTATGCTTTCAGAAAATTCTACATTTTTTTGATCAATAATATGTCATTCACATATATTTATCAGAAATGATGTAGTGCTCCCACTCACTTTCTTGTAAATATAGGTTTCACTGCAAGTCTGTATAAAACTATATGCTTTGATCAACTCATCAAAGCGTATATTCCAACTCCGAGATGCTTGCACCAGTCCATAGATGGATCACTGGAGCTTGCACATTTTGTTAGCACCTTTAGGATCGACAAAACCTTCTGGTTGCATCATATACAAATTTTCTTTAAGAAACCATTAAGGAATGTAGTTTTGACATCCATTTGCCAGATTTCATAAAATGTGGCAATTTGCTAACATGATTCGGACAGACTTAAGCATCGCTACGAGTGAGAAAATCTCATCGTACTCAACACCTTGAACTTTGTCACAACCTTTTTCAACAAGTCTAGATTTGTAGATAGTAACACTACTATCAACGTCCGTCTTCCTCTTGAAGATCCATTTATTTTCTATGGCTTGCCGATCATCATGCAAGTCAACCAAAGTCCTCACTTTGTTCTTATACATGGATCCCATCTCAGATTTCATGGCCTCAAGCCATTTCGCGGAATCTGGGCTCATCATCGCTTCCTCATAGTTCGTAGGTTCGTCATGGTCAAGTAACATGACCTCCAGAACAGGATTACCGTACCACTCTGGTGCGGATCTCACTCTGGTTGACGTACGAGGTTCGGTAGTAACTTGATCTGAAGTTACATGATCATCATCATTATCTTCCTCACTAATTGGTGTAGGAGTCACAGGAACAGATTTCTGTGCTGAACTACTTTCCAATAAGGGAGTAGGTACAATTACCTCATCAAGTTCCACTTTCCTCCCACTCACTTCTTTCGAGAGAAACTGCTTCTCTAGAAAGGATCCATTCTTAGCAACGAATGTCTTGCCTTCGGATATGTGATAGAAGGTGTACCCAACTGTCTCCTTTGGGTATCCTATGAAGACACATTTCTCCAATTTGGGTTTGAGCTTATCAGGATGAAACTTTTTCACATAAGCATCGCAACCCCAAACTTTAAGAAACGACAACTTTGGTTTCTTGCCAAACCACAGTTCACATGGTGTCATCTCAACGGATTTAGATGGTGCCCTATTTAACGTGAATGCAGCTGTCTCTAATGCATACCCCCAAAACGATAGTGACAAATCGGTAAGAGACATCATAGATTGCACCATATCTAATAAAGTACGGTTACGATGTTCGGACACACCATTACGCTGTGGTGTTCCAGGAGGCGTGAGTTGCGAAACTATTCCGCATTGTTTCAAATGAAGACCAAACTCGTAACTCAAATATTCTCCTCCACGATCAGATCGTAGAAACTTTATTTCCTTGTTACGATGATTTTCCACTTCACTCTAAAATTATATGAACTTTTCAAATGTTTCAGACTTATGTTTCATCAAGTAGATATACCCATATCTGCTCAAATCATCTGTGAAGGTCGGAAAATAACGATACCCGCCATGAGCCTCAACACTCATCGGATCGCATACATCAGTATGTATTATTTCCAATAAGTCAGTTGCTCACTCCATTGTTCCGGAGAACGGAGTCTTAGTCATCTTGCCCATAAGGCATGGTTCGCAAGCATCAAGTGATTCATAATCAAGTGTTTCCAAAATCCCATCAGCATGGAGTTTCTTCATGCGCTTTACACCAATATGACCTAAACGGCAGTGCCACAAATAAGTTGCATTATCATTATTAACTTTGCATCTTTGGGCTTCAATATTATGAATATGTGTATCACTATGATCGAGATCCAACAAACCATTTTCATTGGGTGTATGACCATAGAAGGTTTTATTCATGTAAACAGAACAACTATTATTCTCTAACTTAAATGAATAACCGTATTGCAATAAACATGATCAAATCATATTCATGCTCAACGCAAACACCAGATAACACTTATTTAGGTTCAACACTAATCCCAAAATAGTGTGCGATGATGATCATATCAATCTTGGAACTATTTCCAACACACATCGTCACCTCGCCCTTAACTAGTTTCTGTTCATTTTTCAACTCCCGTTTTGAGTTACTACTCTTAGCAACTGAACCAATATCAAATGCTGAGGGGTTGCTATAAACACTAGTAAAGTACACATCAAGTACATGTATATCCAATATACCTTTGTTCACTTTGCCATCCTTCTTATCCGCCAAGTATCTAGGGCAGTTCCACTTCCAGTGACCATTTCCTTTGCAGTAGAAGCACTCAGTTCCAGGCTTGGGTCAAGCTTTGGGTTTCTTCACCGGAGCAGCAACTTGCTTGCTGTTCTTTTTGAAGTTCTCATTCTTCCCTTTGCCCTTTTCTTGAAACTAGTGGTCTTGTCAACCATCAACACTTGATGCTTTTCTTGATTTCTACCTTCGTCCATTTCAGCATCACGAAGAGTTTGGGAATCATTTCCGTTATCCCTTTCATATTATAGTTCATCACGAAGTTCTAGTAACTTGGTGATAGTGACTAGAGAACTCTGTCAATCACTGTCTTATCTGGAAGATTAACTCCCACTTGATTCAAGTGATTGTAGTACTCAGACATTCTGAGCACATGCTCACTAGCTGAGCTATTCTCCTCCATCTTGTAGGCAAAGTACTTGTCAAAGGTCTCATAGCTTTCGACATGGGCATGAGTCTGAAATACTAATTTCAACTCTTGGAACATCTCATATGCTCTGTGGCGTTCAAAACGTCTTTGAAGCCCCGATTCTAAGCCGTAAAGCATGGTGCACTAAACTATCAAGTAGTCATCATATCGAGCTTGCCAAACATTCATAACATCTGCATCTGCTCCTGCAATCGGTCTGTCACCTAGCGGTGCATCAGGGACATAATTCTTCCATGCAGCAATGAGGAAAATCCTCATATCATAGATGTCACATCCCTAGTTCTGGTTTGCTCTAGGCTAGCTAGTCATGTGTGCATCATGTTTAAATTTCAATGAATTTGAAATGGGGACATGTGAAAGCCTCAGAAATCATTTCTGAAAAAGACCAAGATAAAAATTGCTTCAAATAGGTCCAAGAAAATGTTCATGTTTCTCTATGAAAATATTGGCCAGAATTAAAATTCAAACCAATATTTTTAGGAGCTCATAAATATTTATTTTGGGCATTTGAAGCTAATGCAATAACTATTTGCATTGGATTTATATTTGCCATATATCGAATATGTGTCCAATAATTCTGAGAAATTGTGAGGGGCTTCGGGATAATCCTTTTAGTCCCTGCAAAATTATCAGAAGAAAGCAAAATGGTTTAGTGCTTAAAACTAAATCAAAACAAATAACAGAAAACAGAAAACAGAAATGAAAAAGGAGTCTTACCTGGCGCTTACCTGGCCTGGCCCAGCACGGCCCAGCCCACTGGCCTGGTGCCAGTCATCGCCTACCTCTGCCAGTAGGCAGAGGAGGGACACCGCGACACCGCCGAGCTCGCCACGCCTCCTCCTGCTTGCCGCCGACCGCTTGGAGCTGGCTGGAGACGCCACGCACCCCCCTGGAACCCCCTCGCCCACCTCCTCGACCCATCCCCTTCCCTGGCTCTCTCGCGAACACACCCGAGCGCCGCCGTCACCACCGCTCGCCATAGCCACGGCCACAGGCCCCCGCTCACCTCGCCGACGTGTCCATGGCCTCCGCCTCGACGCCCTCGTCCTCCCCGTCTACCCACTCGACGCCAGACGCCTCAAAACGCCGTCCCCGACCACTTCTTCATCGTCGGCCGCCGCGGATCCCCATCGTCGAATCGTTGTCGTCCGGCCTTCCCCGAGCCCGCTTCGACGCCTGCTGCAACCGCCGTGAGCCACCGAACCGTTTCCCCCTCTCTGTTCTCACTCTTGTGCGCCGTAGCCGCCGCACCTTGCTCGCCTGCACGCGCCGTCGCCTGTGACCGCCGCCGACGAGCCTCCGGCCACCTAGCGGTCCGTCCGTTGTGCTCAACTTCCTTCCCGCGCCACATAGAGCATGTAGGTGCCCCGCACGAGCCCCCCGACCACCGTAGCGTCGACCCCGAGCTCACCCGAGCTCCGGCGACCGCGAAGGACGACGCCGGCGACAACCCCGGCCACCCTGGGCCCAACTGCCACCACCACTCGATGCGCGAGTTCGTCCGCATCACGTAGATGCCCTCCGCCAGCCATTTGGTCGCCGGAGGAGGAATCCCGCACCTCGCCGCCGCGTCTGGCCTCGCCGGCGTCGAGTCGCCGGTGGATTAGCCCCGGTTGACCAAGGATTTGACCCCCCAGGGTCACTGACGTGTGGGCCATGCCCCTGTTTAGTTTAGGTGTTAGCTTAGTTAGCGCAAATTAACTTAGTTAATTGGTTGACTCACTGACATGTGGGCCAGGCCCTAATTAACCTAGATTAGTGCTAACGTAACACTAACTAACTCTGTTAGTTAGTTGTTACACTGACATGTGGGTCCCAGCCGTCAGGTTTGACCTAGGCTGGCGCCTTTGACCTGCTGACATCACCACGACGTCATGCTGACGCAATTAACCTTTTTCTAGATTTATTCTTATATAGGAAATTCCAGAAAATAGTGCTAACTTCTAAAATTCATAGAAATTCAACCATAACTCCAAATGAAACAAATTATATATGAAAAATGATCAGAAAAATCCAATCTATCCATCTGTACTGGTTTCATGCATGTTAGAGCAACCTAAGCATGTTGTTTAGATGAAACAAGATAATGCACTTATATGACTCTATAAAATGGGTTTGCATTTGAATCTTTGGTTCAAATGGACTCATCTCAATCTGTTCTAGCTTGCATTAGCCCAAAACACATTCATATTGCCATGTCATGATCATGCATCATATTGTGCATTGCATTGATTGTATTTGTTCTCTGTTGCCGGTATTTGTCCCCTCTCGGTAGACGATGTTCCGGCGTTGTGATCGTTGACACTAATGAAGACTCAATGCTATCTTTAGAAGTGCCAGGCAAGCAAAACCCCCTTGTTCATTCCGATATAATCCCCCTCTCTCGCTCCTGCTCTCTTTTACTGCATTAGGACAACAACGTTTCAACTGTTACATGTTGCGGTAGTTGAACCCCTTTCCTCTGCATGACCTGTCATTGCCACAGTAAATAGATGAAACCCACTAGCATGAGTAGGAGTTGTTTGAGCCCTGATGTGCCTACTCATTCATGCCTGTTTGTCATGCCTGCTATTGCTTAGAGTTGTGTCAGGTCTGATTCATCAGGGATGAATTGTAATGTGGTGAACATGTCCTACTGTTGAGAGCTAAGTGTGTGAACACAATTTGGTAAAGGTAGCGGTGAGAGCCATGTAGGAGTACATGGTGGGTTGTCTCATTGCAGCCGTCCTCAGGAACTGAGTTCTGTGTTTGTGATCCATGAACAGTTACTACCACACATTGGGTTCCGGTAACTCGACCCCTCTCGACTTATTAATCAACTTGATCTCTGTCCAGGAGTTGCAACTAGTTTCTGGTGTTTGTAGGTAGTGTTAGTAGTCTACCAAGTGGCACCCGGTACAGGTGGGCTTGGGACAGACTAGGCACACGTGGCCTGGTGTACCGAGTGGCACCCGGATGGTGGGCTCGGGAACCCTGCACACATCATTTGGGGCCGTGAGTGACACCCCGGCCGGATCTCCTTGCGGATGGAACCCGAATAGGCGATAAACCTGGACTAGAGACTTGTGTGGTTAGTTAGGTCGTGGCCGACTCCCTCGCCAAGCTTCCGCTTGAAGGTTGTCGAGGTACACGACGTGTACATGGTGGTAAGTGGCGAGAGCGTGTGTGACGAAGTACACCCCTGCAGGGTTAACATCATCTATTCGAATAGCCGTGTCCGCGGTAAAGGACTTCTGGGTTGCCTGTACAGTTCATAGACAAGTGAAAGTGGATACTCTAAAATGCGCAATATAAGCGTGAGTGCTATGGATGGCGTTCTCGTAGGGAGACGGGAGCGGATCCATAGTGGTGTATTGATATGGTGAATATGAGGACTCGTGTGCGCCACCTCAAAAGAGTTGCTTGCAGTCGTAGTTCTGGTTAGCCACTGAGTCAAAGCTGGCTTGCTGCAGTTAGACTCCACCACCCCTTTTGTTGATACCGATGCATATGTAGATAGTTCTGATGTAAGTCTTGTTGGGTACATTTGTACTCACGTTTGCCTATTTTATGTTTTGCAGAGAGACGTCAGTCTCGCTAGTAGTGCTGTGTGGACATCGACGTTTAGCTTGTTACCTCAGCTACGATCTTGTGCCCTCGGCAGGATCTGGTAGATAGTCAGGCTTCTCAGCCTTTTTCATTTGTAGTTGTCTGTACTCAGACAAGTTAAGCTTCCGCATGTGCTTGTTGCTTGTATGCTCTGAATGTTGGGTCATGAGACCCATGTTTGTAATATCTGGCTCTTCGGAGCCTAATGAATAAATACTCTGAGTCGTAGAGTCTTGTTGTGATGCCATGATGTATTTGCACATATCGAGCATATTGTGTGTATGATTGAAATGCTTGGTATGTGTGGTATCCGACAACCTAGTTGTTTATCCTTGGTAGCCTCTCTTATGGGGAAATGTAGTATTGTGCTTCCATGAGCCATAGTAGTCCGCTACAGCCCGGTTCACCGGAGTCCTGCTAGCCCAGCACTACTGCTCCGGAACACTTGACTGGCCGGCATGTGATTCACTTTGTTCCTGTGTCTGTCCCTTCGGGGAAATGTCACGCGGTGACATCCAGAGTCCTGCCTAGCCTGCTACAGCCCGGGTTCCCAGAGTCCTGTTAGCCCAGTGCTACAGCCCGGATTCGCACGCTGCTGACCGACATGCTCGATGTTGATTCATGTATGCCTGTCCCCGTAAGTTAGAGCCACTTTGGGTTCACGACTAGTCATGTCGGCCCGGGTTCTCTGTCATATGGATGCTAGCGACACTATCATATACGTGAGCCAAAAGGCGCAAACGGTCCCGGGCCATGGTAAGGCGACACCCGGGAATACCGTGCGTGAGGCCGCAAAGTGATATGAGGTGTTACAGGCTAGATCGGTGTGACTTAGAATCGGGGTCCTGACAATAGACCAAGTCCGCATCATTGCTACTAATATCTTTCAACATAGTTTTCTCTAGGAACATATCAAAATAAACGGGGAGCAACATCGCGAGCTATTGATCTGCAACATCGTTATGCAAATACTATCAGGACTAAGTTCATGATAAATTAAAGTTCAATTTAATCATATTACTTAAGAACTCCCACTTAGATAGACATCCCTCTAGTCGTCTAAATGATAACGTGATCCAAATCAACTAAACCATGTCCGATCATCACGTGAGATGGAGTAGTTTTCAATGGTGAACATCACTATGTTGATCATATCTACTATATGATTCACGCTCGACCATTCGGTCTGCAGTGTTCCGAGGTCATATTTGCATATGCTAGGCTCGTCAAGTTTAACCCGAGTATTCTGCGTGTGCAAAACTGGCTTACACCCGTTGTATGTGAACATAGAGCTTATCACACCCGATCATCACGTGGTGTCTCGGCGCAAAGAACTATCACAACGGTGCATACTCAGGGAGAACACTTATACCTTGAAATTTAGTGAGAGATCATCTTATAATGCTACCGTCGATCTAAGCAAAATAAGATGCATAAAATATAAACATCACATGCAATCAATATAAGTGATATGATATGGCCATCATCATCTTGTGCCTTTGATCTCCATCTCCAAAGCACCGTCATGATCACCATCATCACCGGCGCGACACCTTGGTCTCCATCGTAGCATCGTTGTCGTCTCGCCAACTATTGCTTCTACGACTATCGCTACCGCTTAGTGATAAAGTAAAGCAATTACATGGCGATTGCATTTCATACAATAAAGCGACAACCATATGGCTCCTGCCAGTTGCCGATAACTCGGTTAAAAAACATTATCATCTCATACAATAAAATTTAGCATCATGTCTTGACCATATCACATCACAACATGCCCTGCAAAAACAAGTTAGACGTTCTCTACTTTGTTGTTGCAAGTTTTACGTGGCTGCTACGGGCTGAGCAAGAACCGTTCTTACCTACGCATCAAAACCACAATGATATTTCGTTAAGTATGTGCTGTTTTAACCTTCAACAAGGACCGGGCGTAGCCACACTTGATTCAACTAAAGTTGGAGAAACTAACACCCGCCAGCCACCTATGTGCGAAGCACGTCGGTAGAACCAGTCTCGCGTAAGCATACGCGTAATGTCGGTCTTGGCCGCTTCATCCAACAATACCGCCGAATCAAAGTATGACCTGCTGGTAAGCATTATGACTAGTATCGCCCACAACTCACTTGTGTTCTACTCGTGCATATAAGATCTACGCATAAACCTGGCTCGGATGCCACTGTTGGGGAACGTAGTAATTTCAGAAAAATTCCTACGCACACGCAAGATCATCGTGATGCATAGCAATGAGAGGGGAGAGTATCGTCCACGTACCCTCGTAGACCGTAAGCGGAAGCGTTATGAGAACGCGGTTGATGTAGTCGTACGTCTTCACGATCCGACCGATCCAAGTACCGAACGCACGGCACCTCCAAGTTCAGCACACGTTCAGCTCGGTGACGTCCCACGAACTCATGATCCAGCAGTGCTTCGCGGGAGAGTTCCGTCAGCATGACGGCGTGATGATGGTGATGATGATGCTACCGACGCAGGGCTTCGCCTAAGCACCGCTACGATATGACCGAGGTGGATTATGGTGGAGGGGGGCACCGCACACGGCTAAAAGATCAACTGATCAACTTGTGTCCATGGGGTGCCCCTTGCCATAGTATATAAAGGAGGAGAGGAGGGGAGGCCGGCCGGCCCTAGAGGTGCGCCCAAGTGTGGAGTCCTACTAGGACTCCAAGTCCTAGTAGGAGTCCACCAAGAGGAAGGGAGGGAGAAGGAAGGAGAGGGAGGAAAGGAGGAAAGGGGGGCCGGCCCCCTAGTCCAATTCGGTTTGGGCTAGGGGGGCGCCCTGCCTTGTCCTGCCTCCTCTCTTCCACCACTTGGCCCATGAGGCCCAATACTTCTTCCCCCTATTCCCGTAACTCCCGGTACTCCGAAAAATACCAGAATCACTCGGAACCTTTCCGATGTCCGAATATAGTCGTCCAATATATTGATATTTACGTCTCAGCCATTTCGAGACTCCTCGTCATGTCCCTGATCTCATCCGGGACGCCGAACTACCTTCGGTACATCAAAACACATAAACTCATAATACCGATCGTCATCGAACGTTAAGCGTGCGGACCCTACGGGTTCGAGAACTATGTAGACATGACCGAGACACGTCTCCGGTCAATAACCAATAGCGGAACCTGGATGCTCATATTGGCTCCCACATATTCTACGAAGATCTTTATCGGTCAAACTGCATAACAACATATGGTGTTCCCTTCACCATCGGTATGTTACTTGTCCGAGATTCGATCGTCGGTATCTCAATACCTAGTTCAATCTCGTTACCGGCAAGTCTCTTTACTTGTTCCGTAATACATCATCCCGCAACTAACATCATTAGTTACAATGCTTGCAAGGCTTATAGTGATGTGCATTACCGAGAGGGCCCAGAGATACCTCTCTGACAATCGGAGTGAAGAAAGCAATAGCAACATACTAAACGATCAAGTGCTAAGCTAACGGAATGGGTCAAGTCAATCACACATTCTCTAATGATGTGATCCCATTAATCAAATGACAACTCATGTCTATGGCTAGGAAACTTAACCTTCTTTGATTCAACGAGCTAGTCAAGTAGAGGCATACTAGTGACACTCTGTTTGTCTATGTATTCACACATGTATCAAGTTTCTGGTTAATACAATTCTAGAATGAATAATAAACATGTATCATGAAATAAGGAAATAAATAATAACTTTATTATTGCCTCTAGGGCATATTTCCTTCAGGTTTCATGACATGGCACATATATGCCGTGGTAAAAAAATTGTCTAGTTTGAGAAGTGGCGCACACATTAGTAGCCAACGAAGTCCTTTTTGAAACAAAAAGCTGACACGTTAATATCACAAATGGTTGTATTATATTAACCGTGTCGAAATTTAACCATACTCGGCGGCGTGCGTGCAGCTGTTTGATTAGACGGGACGAGCGCGAGAAGTCCGCCGTGTAGACTCGACGGGACGCGTGCGAGCAGTCCGCCGCGCAGGCTCGACGGGACGCGTGCATCTTGTCCACCTCGCAGGCTCGACGGGAGACGTGCGAGCAGCAAGACCGCCCATGCTCACCGGGAAGCGAGCTCTTTGACCTCCATGCACCAGCCGCCGCCCGCCTTGCTCACAATTTCTCCATTAATGGGTTAATTAAAGCACCTGGATGGAGGGTGTTTGCTTGTGATCCGATGGCAGCATTTGCTTTGTTCATGTTTTCAACTCGTATTCCGCCCTAATTTAAATTGCCACATAGGGCAACGGATAATAAGACCACAAATAAAATGGCAACCGATAATACGACGACAAATTTACAATGGTGCAGATAATAATTGTCTTACATATTCTGGATAATTTAAAATGCCACATGCGGCAAAGCTCGGAAGACACGGGGGCAAGAGAAGAAGGAAATTGCTGACAACGATCTGGGTCGCTACTGTCTCTACTCGTCGATGGATTGCCGGGCGGCAAAATCCTCCAACTCCTTCTTCAATTCCTCATGACTTTGCTTGAAAGCAGCCACAGATTCCTCCACCTCCTGCTCGTGCTCGATCCGGAGCTTCCTCAAGCCACCCATCAGTTCCTTGACGACCGCTTTCAGCGTCATCTCCGAGGCACTGCTCTGCTCATGCAGCATCTTCCAGCCGGCGGCTCCTCCTCCTTCTCGGTGACCAACTTGAGGAGCTTCGCATTGTCACCCATGAGTTGCTCGACGAGGCCGGTCGCCTTGTCAATCGAGGCATCACTGATCTTGAGCAGCTTCATCAAGCCATCGACCAGCTCCTGCTGCGTAGTGACACCAGCGAGAATGTCGTCGTCTTCGTCGCCGGCGAAGGACTTCAGGAATGCCGGCTTGTCGCGATGGCCGACGCCGTGAATGCGCTTGTGAGAGCCCTCGCATGCCCGTGAGATCTCGTTCGAGGGCTCCGCGGCGCGCCGAGCATCTCTGCTGCGGCTGCGCCTTCACGGCGGGATCTCTCTAGTGCTTCCGCGGCCTTGGTCTTGGTTGCCTGGTTATATGTCCACCCTAAACTCCTCCTACCGGTCATGGCGGAACGACTTGACAGAAAAAACCAGTTTTGTGGGTGATGAGGAGAGGAACTGTGAAGTAATTTTCGAGTGGGTAGTTTTTATAGCCCGGTGCTAAGTGTGAACACATATTAGTTTGATAGGTGTGAACAGATTTGCAATTACTTATTGCGTTGTAATCAGCAATCTGACGAGAAACAAGGTCAAAATTTATTGATGGCAGAAGGTTGACCAAGTGGTTGATCGCCATTGAGGCGGCCGCGGCGCGCTCCGCTCTGGCGTCCCTGCACGCGCTCTGCTCGCCATTGAGGCAAAGTTACAATGGCAACGGTTAATATTTCTTAATAATTGTCTTACATATTCAGGATAATTTAAAATGCCAAATACGACAAGGCCCAGAACACTCACGACCTACATATGCATACAATTATAATAAAATATAAGCTAAAAGGCTGACTTGGCGGCCTTCCGACGATGGTCTTCTCGGACTCCATGATCAGCATAGCACCCTTGCGGCCGTTCACTCCAAGTGTCCCGACCCGCCTCCGCCTATGGAGCTGCTGGCGCTGGGAGGCTCTTGGGGCTGCTGGGCCTCTTCCAGAAGAGCTTGACAGCGTGCAATCGCGCGCATTAGAACTCCGCGGAACCGCTCCATTTCCATGTCTCTGGCCTGGTAGCAAATTCCGTCGATCACCTGCATCCTCAAGATATCACGTTGGCGATGTTCTACTTCGTCGGGGACGTCAACTCCGCCAAGGATGCGCTCGAGCTTGGCCACCACATCATCGGGATCGAGGTTGACATGGTCGCTGTAGGCAACGATGAAGCCGCAGGCTGCCTTTGTCTTGACTGAATCGCAGAGGTCCTCTACCCATTCCTTGCTGGGCATCAGGCTCTCGATGAGCACTGGTGACGGCGGCTCTTCGGGTTGGTCGACGATCATGCCTTCGATCAGCTTTGCATCTTTTGCATGGTGGATGGAAACTGCTCATCACACCTCCTCTGCAATATGTCGATTGTGCTCCCAAGGACTGTGACACCGATATCGTTGCCGATGGGCCATGGTGCCTGCACCGGTCGATGAAGCTCTTGCTCCCCGACCTGCTCCGGCTCGTTCTCCTCGCTGAAGATGTAACGTAGGTAGGCGTCGACATCGAAGCTTTGGTCGTTGCCTGGCATGCTGGGAATAACTAATGGTAGATGGGTGAGGGCTAGATCTTCGCAGAGTGTCGCGGCGGTGTGTTGCCGCCTAGGTTATATGCAGCAAGCCGTTAGCTGGCGGCGGGAAACCGGTGAGGGAATAGTCGTGGATTTTACAATTCACCCATGTGGAGCATGGGAAGCATTCGCTGGAGCGCGGGAAGACTAAGTGGGGCACACACACAACCCGAATACCGTATCCGGTGCCACGTGTTATTTATCACACAAGTGTTAACATAATGAAACGTATGTGTAACTTACAGATCCGTCTCCAACGTATCTATAATTTTTGATTGTTCCATGCTATTATATTATCTGTTTTGGATGTTTAATGGGCTTTACTAAACACTTTTATATTATTTTTGGGACTAACCTATTAACCGAAGGCCCAGTGCAAATTGTTGTTTTTTTTGCCTATTTTAGTGTTTCGCAGAAAAGGAATATGAAACGGAATCCAAACGGAATGAAACCTTCGGGAGAGTGATTCTTGGAAAACGTGATCCAGAGGACTTGGAGTGGACGTCAAGAAAGAAGCAAGGCGGCCACGAGGCAGGGAGGCACGTCTGCCCCTTGGGCGCGCCCCCACCCTCGTAGGCCCCTCGCAACTCCATCAACCTACTTCTTCCTCCTATATATACCCATATACCCCGAAAACATCCAGGAGCACCACGAAACCCTATTTCCACTGCCGCAATCGTCTGTACCCGTGAGATCCCATCTTGGGGCCTTTTCCGGCGCTCCGCCGGAGGGGGAATCGATCACGGAGGACTTCTACATCAACACCATAGCCTCTCCGATGATGTGTGAGTAGTTTACCACAGACCTTCGGGTCCATAGTTATTAGCTAGATGGCTTCTTCTCTCTCTTTGGATCTCAATACAAAGTTCTCCTCGATCTTCTTGGAGATCTATTCGATGTAATTATTTTTTTGCGGTGTGTTTGTTGAGATCCGATGAATTGTGGGTTTATGATCAAGATTATCTATGAACAATATTTGAATCTCCTATGAATTCTTTTATGTATGATTTGTTATCTTTGCAAGTCTCTTCGAATTATCAGTTTGGTTTGGCCTACTAGATTGATCTTTCTTGCAATGGACGAAGTGCTTAGCTTTGGGTTCAGTCTTGCGGTGTCCTTTCCCAGTGACAGCAGGGCCAGCGTTCAATCTTGTGGTGTCCTTTCCCAGTGACAGCAGGGCCAGCAAGGCACGTATTGTATTGTTGCCATCGAGGATAAAAAGATGGGGTTCATATCATATTGCTTGAGTTTGTCCCTCTACATCATGTCATCTCACCTAATGCGTTACTCCGTTCTTATGAACTTAATACTCTAGATGCATGCTGGATAGCGGTCGATGTGTGGAGTAATAGTAGTAGATGCAGAATCGTTTCGGTCTACTTGTCGCGGACGTGATGCCTATATACATGATCATGCCTAGATATTCTCATAATTATGCACTTTTCTATGAATTGCTCGACAGTAATTTGTTCACCCACCGTAATACTTATGCTATCTTGAGAGAAGCCACTAGTGAAACCTATGGCCCCCGGGTCTATTTTCCATCATATAAGTTTCCAATCTATTTTTACTTTGCAATCTTTACTTTCAATCTATATCATAAAAATACCAAAAATATTTATCTTATTATCTCTATCAGATCTCACTTTTGCAAGTGGCCGTGAAGGGATTGACAACCCCTTTATCGCGTTGGTTGCAAGGTTCTTATTTGTTTGTGTAGGTACGAGGCGACTTGCGTGTAGTCTCCTACTGGATTGATACCTTGGTTCTCAAAAACCAAGGGAAATACTTACGTTACTTTGCTGCATCACCCTTTCCTCTTCAAGGGAAAAACCAACGCAAGCTCAAGAGGTAGCACTTACTAATCTTCGCACACGAGTACTCGCAGACGCATCGTGTGCGATACTCCTAGCCACCGCAAGCAACTAGTTTGCATTTTTCAAAAAAAATTGTACACGCAGAATCGCACACGAACTAACTGTATTAACCGTCTGTGTTGCAATTTCTCATCGCAAACAGTTCATCCGAGTCGGCTGTTTGCCACGTATGACACACATCTTGTTAAGTTGAACCGTTTCTGTTGCGTTCGCTAATCGAAAACAGTTCGTCCGAGTGGACCGTATGCCCTATAGCACACACACCTTGATCTGGCTAACCATTTATGTTGCACTCCCTAATAGCAAATGGTTCATCGAAGCGAACTGTATGCCGTATATCGCACACACATTGATATGGCTACCCGTTTCTGTTGTTCCGCCTCATCGCAAACAGTTCGAACGGGTTAACCATGTGCCCTGAATCGCACACGCAACTAAAATCTGAACCGTGTTTGATGGCTCCGCCATCGCAAACGTTTTGCACCTTTTTTGACTTTTTTTACATCCCCGTTTGTGATTAATGCATCACACACAGTTTCGTCAAAGGGTCTCTGATCGTAGTGTCGTGTTAACAGCATCCTGCAGTAGTGGGAGTTCTTAAGTAATTTGATTAATTGAACTTAATTTATCACGAACTTAGTCCTGATAGTATTTGCATATCTATGTTGTAGATCAATAGCCTGTGCTACCGTTCCCTTGAATTTTGGTGCATTCCTAGAGAAAGCTAAGTTGAAATATGTTAACATAAGGAAACGTATGTGTAACTTACTAATCATCGCACACGAGTACTCGCAGACGCATTGTGTGCGATACTCCTAGCCACCGCAAGCAACTAGTTTGCATTTTTCAAAGTTTTTTGTACACACAGAATCGCACACGAACTAACTGTATTAACCGTCTGTGTTGTAATTTCTCATCGCAAACAGTTCATCTAAGTTGGTTGTTTGCCACGTAACACACACATCTTGTTAAGTTGTACCGTTTCGGTTGCGTTCGCTAATCGAAAACAGTTCGTCCGAGTGAACCTTATGCCCTATATCACACACACCTTGATCTGGCTAACCATTTATGTTGCACTCCCTAATAGCAAACGGTTCATTGGAGTGAACTGCATGTCGTATATCGCACACACATTGATATGGCTACCCGTTTCTATTGTTCTGCCTCATCGCAAACAGTTCGAACGGGTTAACCGTGTGCCCTGAATCGCACACGCAACTAAAATCTGAACCGTGTTTGATGGCTCCGCCATCGCAAACGTTTTGCACCTTTTTTGACATTTTTTTACATCCCCGTTTGTGATTAATGCATCGCACACAGTTTCGTCAAAGGGTCTCTGATCGTAGTGTCGCGTTAGCAGCATCCTGCAGTAGTGGGAGTTCTTAATAAGTAATTTGCTTAATTGAACTTAATTTATCATGAACTTAGTCCTGATAGTATTTGCATATCTATGTTGTAGATCAATAGCTCGTGCTACCGTTCCCTTGAATTTTTATGCATTCCTAGAGAAAGCTAAGTTGAAAGATGATGGTAGCAACTACACGGACTGGGTCCGTAACTTGAGGATTATCCTCATTGCTGCACAAAGAATTATGTCCTTGATGCACCTCTAGGTGAAAGGCCTGCTGCAGAAGCAGATGCTGATGTTTTGAACGTCTGGCAAGCTCGATTTGATGACTACTCGATAGTTCAGTGTGCCATACTTTATGGCTTAGAATCGGGACTTCAAAGATGTTTTGAACGTCATGGAGCATATGAGATGTTCCAAGAGTTGAAGTTAATATTTCAAGCAAATGCCTGAGTTGAGAGATATGAAGTCTCCAACAAGTTCTATAGCTGGAAGATGGGGGAGAACAGTTCTGTCAGTGAACACATACTCAGAATGTCTGGATATCATAATCACTTGACTCAGCTGGGAGTTAATCTTCCAAATGATAGTGTTATTGACAGAGTTCTCCAATCACTGCCACCAAGCTACAAAGGCTTCGTGATGAACTAGAATATGCAAGGGATGGAGAAGACGATTCCCGAGCTCTTCGCAATGCTCAAACCTGCGGAGGTAGAAATCAAGAAGGAGCATCAAGTGTTGATGGTTAACAAGACCACTAGTTTAAAAAACAAGGGCAAGGGAAAGAAGGGGAACTTCAAGAAGAATGGCAAGCAAGTTGCCACTCCCGGGAAGAAGCCCAAAGCTGGACCCAAGCCTAAAACTGAGTGCTTCTACTGCAAAAGGACTGGTCACTGGAAGCAGAACTGCCCCAAGTATTTGGCGGATAAGAAGGATGGCAAAGTGAACAAAGGTATACTTGATATACATGTTATTGATGGGTACCTTACTAATGCTCGTAGTAGCGCCTGAGTATTTGATACTGGTTCCGTTGCTCATATTTGTAACTCGAAACAGGAGCTACGGATTAAACAAAGATTGGCTAAGGACGAGGTGACGATGCGCGTCGGGAACGGTTCCAAGGTCGATGTGATCGCCGTCGGCACGCTACCTCTACATCTACCTTCGGAATTAGTTAGAGACCTGAATAATTGTTATTTGGTGCCAACATTGAGCATGAACATTATATCTGGATCTTTTTTAGTGCGAGATGGTTATTCATTTAAATCAGAGAATAATGGTTGTTCTATTTATATGAGTAATATCTTTTATGATCATACACCCTTGAAGAGTGGTCTATTTTTGTTGAATCTCGATTGTGGTGATACACATATTCATAATATTGATGCCAAAAGATGCAAAGTTGATAATGATAGTGCAACATATTTGTGGCACTGCCGTTTAGGTCATATTGGTGTAAACCGCATGAAGAAGCTCCATGCAGATGGGCTTTTGGAATCACTTGATTATGAATCATTTGATACTTGCGAACCATGCCTCATGGGAAAGATGACTAAAACTCCGTTCTCCAGAACAATGGAGCGAGCCAGTGACTTATTGGAAATAATACATACCGATGTATGCGGTCCGATGAGTGTTGAGGCACGCGTTGGGTATCGTTTCTAACCTTCACAGATGATTTGAGCAGATATGGGTATATCTACTTAATGAAACACAAGTCTGAAACATTTGAAAAGTTCAAAGAATTTCAGAGTGAAGTGGAGAATCATCTTAACAAGAAAATAAAGTTTCTACGATCTGATCGCAGAGGCGAATATTTGAGTTACGAGTTTGGCCTTCATTTAAAACAATGTGGAATAGTTTCACAACTCACGCCACCTGGAACACCACAGTGTAATGGTGTGTCCGAATGTTGTAACCGTACTTTATTAGATATGGTGCGATCCATGATGTCTCTTACCGATTTACCACTATCATTTTGGGGTTATGCATTAGAGACAGCTACATTCACGTTAAATAGGGCACCGTCTAAATCCGCTGAGACGACACCATATGAACTGTGGTTTGGCAAGAAACCTAAGTTGTCATTTCTTAAAGTTTGGGGTTGCGACACTTATGTCAAAAGGCTTCAACCTGATAAGCTCGAACCCAAATCGAAGAAGTGCGACTTCATAGGATACCCTAAGGAAACAATTGGGTACACCTTCTACCATAGATCCGGAGGCAAGATCTTTGTTTCCAAGAATGGAACATTTCTAGAGAAGAAGTTTCTCTCGAAAGAAGTGAGTGGGAGGAAAGTAGAACTTGATGAGGTAATTGTACCTTCTCTCAATTTGGAAAGTAGCTCATCAGAGAAATCTGTTATAGTGATGCCTACACCAACTAGAGAGGAAGCTAATGATGATGATCATGAAACTTCAGATCAAGTTACTATAGAGCCTCGTAGGTCAACCAGAGCACGATCCGCACCAGAGTGGTACGGTAATCCTGTTCTGGAAGTAATGTTACTAGACCATGGTGAACCTACGAACTATGAAGAAGCTATGATGAGACCAGATTCCGATAAATGGCTTGAGGCCATGAAATCTGAGATAGGATCCATGTATGAGAACAAAGTTTGGACTTTGGCGGACTTGCCCGATGATCGGCGAGCCATAGAGAATAAATGGATCTTCAAAAAGAAGACTGGTGCTGATGGTAATGTTACTGTCTACAAAGCTCGACTTTTCACAAAAGGTTTTTGGAAAGTTCAAGGAGTTGACTATGATGAGACTTTCTCACCCGTAGCGATGCTTAAGTCTGTCTGAATCATGTTAGCAATTGCCGCATTTTATGATTTAATCTGGCAAATGGACGTCAAAACTGCATTCCTTAATGGATTTCTTAAAGAAGAGTTGTATATGATGCAACCAGAAGGTTTTGTCGATCCTAAATGTGCTAACAAAGTGTGCAAGCTCCAGCGATCCATCTATGGACTGGTGCAAGCATCTCAGAGTTGGAATATACACTTTGATGAGGTGATCAAAGCATATGGTTTTATACAGACTTTCGGAGAAGCCTGTATTTACAAGAAAGTTAGTGGGAGCTCTATAGCATTTCTAATATTATATGTGGATGACATATTATTGATTGGAAATGATGTAGAATTTCTGGATAGCATAAAAGGATACTTGAATAAAAGTTTTTCAACGAAAGACCTCGGTGAAGCTACTTATATATTGGGCATCAAGATCTATAGGGATAGATCAAGACGCTTAATAGGACTTTCACAAAGCACATACCTTGACAAAGTTTTGAAGAAGTTCAAAATGGACCAGTCAAAGAAAGGGTTCTTGCCTATATTGCAAGATGTGAAATTGAGTCAGACTCAATGCCTGACCACTGCAGAAGATAGAGAGAAAATGAAAGTCATTCCCTATGCCGCAGCCATAGGTTCTATCATGTATGCTATGCTGTGTACCAGACCTAATGTGTGCCTTGCCATAAGTCTGGCAGGGACGTACCAAAGTAATCCAGGAGTGGATCATTGGACAGCGGTCAAGAACATCCTGAAGTACCTGAAAAGGACCAAGGATATGTTTCTCGTTTATGGAGGTGACAAAGAGCTCGTTGTAAATGGTTACGTCGATGCTAGCTTTGACACTGATCCGGATGACTCTAAGTCACAAATCGGATACGTATTTATTTTGAATGGTGGAGTTGTCAGTTGGTGCAGTTCCAAGAAGAGCGTCGTGGCGGGATCTACGTGTGAAGCGGAGTACATAGCTGCTTCGGAAGCAGCAAATGAAGGAGTCTGGATGAAGGAGTTCATATCCGATCTAGGTGTAATACCTAGTGCATCAGGTCTAATGAAAATCTTTTGTGAGAACACTGGAGCAATTCCTAAGCGAAGGAATCCAGATTTCACAAAAGAACCAAACACATCAAGAGACGCTTCAACTCCATCCATGATCAAGTCAAGGAGGGAGACATAGAGATTTGCAAAATACATACGGATCTAAATATAGCAGACCCGTTGACTAAGCCTCTTCCACGAGCAAAACATGATCAGCACCAAGACTCCATGGTGTTAGAATCATTACAATGTAATCTAGATTATTGACTCTAGTGCAAGTGGGAGACTGAAGGAAATATGCCCTAGAGGCAATAATAAAGTTGTTATTTTATATTTCCTTATTCAAGATAAATGTTTATTATTCATGCTAGAATTGTATTGACCGGGAACCTAAATACTTGTGTGAATACATAGACAAACATTGTGTCCCTAGTGAGCCTCTACTTGACTAGCTCGCTGATCAAAGATGGTTAAGGTTTCCTATACATGGACATGATTTTTCATTTGATAACGGGATCACATCATGAGGAGAATGATGTGATGGACAAGACCCATCCGTTAGCTTAGCATATTGATCGTCCAGTTTTATTGCTATTGCTTTCTTCATGTCAAATACATAGTCCTCCGACTATGAGATTATGCAACTCCCGGATACCGAAGGAATGTCTTGTGTGCTATGAAACGTCATAACGTAACTGGGTGATTATAAAGATGCTCTACAGGTATCTCTGAAGGTTTTTGTTGGGTTGGCATAGATCGAGATTAGGATTTGTAACTCCGAGTATTGGAGAGGTATCTCTGGGCCCTCTCGGTAATACAGATCATAAGAAGCCTTGCAAGCAAAGTGACTAATGAGTTAGTTATAGGATGATGTATTACGGAACGAGTAATGAGACTTGCCGGTAACGAGATTGAACTAGATATGAAGATACCGACGATTGAATCTCGGGCAAGTAACATACGGACAAACAAAGGGAATAACGTATGTTGTCATAACGGTTTGACCGATAAAGATCTTCGTAGAATATGTAGGAGCCAATATGAGCATCCAGGTTCCGCTATTGGTTATTGACCGAAGAGTTGTCTCGGTCATGTCTACATAGTTCTCGAACCCGTAGGGTCCTCATGCTTAACGTTCGATGATGATTTAGTATTATATGAGTTATGTGATTTGGTGACCGAATGTTTTTCGGAGTCCCGGATGAGATCACGGACATGACGAGGAGTCTCGAAATGGCCGAGAGGTAAATATTGATATATATATATATATATATATAGGATGATAGTATTCGGACACCGGAAGTGTTCCGGAGTGTATCGGGTATTTATCAGAGTACCGGAGGGGTTACCGGAACCCCCGGGGAGATATATGGGCCATATGGGCCATGAGAGGGGAGCACACCAGCCCACAAGGGGTGGCATGTGCCCCTAGGGCATGTGGCCGAATTGGAGAAGGAAAAGGGGGGTTCGGCTCCCCTTCCTTTCTCTCTGCCCCTTCCCTTTCTTCTCTGGTGAAAAAGGAAAGGGGGGCGCCACTTGGGGAAACCCTAAGTAGGATCCGGATCCTACTTAGGGCGCCCCCTGGCTGCCTCTCCTCCCCTCCCACCTATATATATGTGGGGAAGGGGGCGCCTAGAACACACAACATCAATTGTGAGCCGTGTGCGGCGCCCCCCTCCACAGTTTACACCCCCGGTCATATTCTCGCGGTGCTTAGGCCAAGCCCTGCGTGGATCACTTCACCATCACCGTCACCATGCCGTCGTACTGACGGAACTCATCTACTTCCTCGACATCTTGCTGGATCAAGAGGACGAGGGAAGTCATCGAGCTGAACGTGTGCAGAACTCGGAGGTGTCGTACGTTCGGTACTTGATCGGTCGGAGCTAGAAGAAGTTCGACTACATCAACCGCGTTGTCAAACACTTCCGCTTTCAGTCTATGAGGGTACGTGGACATACTCTCCCCCTCGTTGCTAT
The DNA here is from genome assembly GCF_002575655.3 of Aegilops tauschii subsp. strangulata. Taxonomy (NCBI): domain Eukaryota; kingdom Viridiplantae; phylum Streptophyta; class Magnoliopsida; order Poales; family Poaceae; genus Aegilops; species Aegilops tauschii. Next base: position 453,613,544 of record NC_053036.3, on the reverse strand, counting down.
GCATCTCCATGGATAGATCATTGCATGTAAGTAGAAAAAAAATTGTTTTCTATGCAACGTTTCCCAACAGTTTTTTTCTCGTACTACTGCATTTGTTTGCTTGTTGCATTACTCTCATTGTAGTTAAACATGTGATTTCCCAAGCTCGCACTATTATTACTTCTTTCATCGATGAATATGCTTATGAATACAAAGATTAATTCAGATTATTTCATCCTTTACATTATTCCGCTGCTGTGATTGGGATCAGTTCAAAACTTTCAGAAGAAATTTTGAATCTCCCATTCACCCCCTCTAGTCGATATACTCTTTGTCCTATCAAGAAGCGTCGCCATCCGCCTGAGCATCACACCGGCGAGGACTAAAAAAACCTTAACTACAGAGCGGAGACATCTAAAGTCCCCTCCCCACCGCCAGCTGTCCAAGTAGTAGGCAGAGGGGAGGTGAATTCACGTGCTCGCCAACGAAACCTAGATGGGAGAATATTCCCCAGCCGCCAAGGGACACGGGATAATTTCATTACCTTTTTCTCTAACATACTAGCTCCAAGAGATAAACAGATCCTGAAAGTCCCTTCATCTTTCTCTTGCTAAACTTGTTTGAAGTTTGAACAATGTGCTTTCAATTTTAAAACTATTTTGCTAACTTGAATAATTGTTGTGGGGTTTGGCTTAAAATTTTCCCAAAGGAATATAAAATTTAGTTTGAGTTTGTATGCCCGCTATTTTTTGATCAATGTGGAGAAGTCGTAATGATGTGTTTTAGGGATAGGAAGTTTAATGATCATTTTCCTCTGATTCATTCTCTATGCTTTTGGATTAATAATTGGGCAATTCAGCGGCTAGAACAAGGAAATCCAAGGACGCTGATGCTGGGAACAAAACTAATCAACAACATAGCAAGTGAGATCTTTAGAGCCACTAGGCTGGAGACCAGTAGCACTGAGGGTAGATGGTGGCTACCCAGACAATCTTCTTCAGTTGTACAACTTATCCTATCTGGATTCGACTAGTGGTCTTTGAAGATTTTACTTTCTGCTAGATCGTTTGGTTGGTTGTCATGAAGTTCCTCATCGTGTGGTGTTACTCATGATGGATTATCTAGAGTTTGTTGATGGCCTGGTTGTGCCTTGGATTGGATGTCTAGACTTCTTCTAGCTGGTGATCTTCGTTCCAGTTTCTAGCCATATTGTAGTTTATATATGGAAAGACCATGGTTTCTTTAAATGAAATTAGAGGGCTTGTCCAAAACAATGTGTGCCCTCCTCCATGGCCTTAGTTGGTTAGTCGTTGTTGGCGATGGTCGATGACAACAGTGGTGTGTGCTGTTGCGACCTATTGCCATTGTCGTTAATTTGTTATGCTGAGAACTTTGTATCTTTGTTTTCGTCTTTCTTTTATATTTTATTTGTTTGTGTTGTCCCGGTAAGTTTGTTGTGTGTGTCTATAATCTTAGCCAACTGATGGCTTTGTTAATTCAAAATTAGACTAGGCTAAGCCTTTTCTTAAGACTGGACTTGTATTTTCTCTAAGAAAACAGAGGGGTTGACTCATCTTTCTAAAAAAAGTGCTAATGTATCATATATACCTAAATAGTTCGTCGCCACTATCTCAATTCTCTCAACATACACACATGCCACCTCACCATAAATGTCACCTCATGAATCACACTAATTATATTTCTCTCAACACGCATGGGAAAATACTAATTCTATTATATATATACAATTATATAATGATCAAATACAATATATTATATCCTTTTTTTGAACTTAATGTTTTTATTTAGTCATCCCACCTGGCAATCTCGTCTGAAACTACATGCAGTATGAAGTCTGGGGGCACATGTAGCCACACCTTACATAGATTATTTGTCACTGCTTCTCCAGCTAATAAATGAGCAGCACTATTAGCATCGCGTCTAACCCACGAAACCTTCCATCGCTCCCTCGAGGCCAGCATTTGCTTGACTTCCTCAACAATCGGTCCCAGCAGCAATAAATCCTTTTCCTTGCTTTGGAGCTTACAGACAATCTCTTAGCAGTCCATTTCAATGTGTATTCTGGATATATTTAGCTCTCCCGCCAGCAGGGCTGCTCTTCTGCAAGCTTGTAGCTCTACTCTCGCTGGATCCTTGCAAAGTGGAAGAAAGTGGCATGCACCACCCAGGTATGCACCTTCGTGGTTTCTGAATACCACTCCGGCACCGACATTCACCCCCACCTTCGACGTCGCACCATCAAAATTGGCCTTCACCCACCCCTCCTCTGGTGGTCTCCACTTCTCCCTCACCGTAGGCCTAGCCTGCTTACTCTTACGCCCATGAATAGACTGCCACTCTCCTATTAGGTTCAAAACCCTTCTTGCGATCGCCTCCGCTTCTTCAATCCTCTGCCCATCATGTGCAGTATTCCTTACTAACCAGAACGCATAGACACCCTGTATAAGGACAGACCATTCATCATCTGATGCATCCACGAACCACGACAGTAGCCATCTCGACAACGCACTCTGGGAGCAAACTGACTCCGGTGGGATCGCCACCGGCACCCCCAACTCTGAATGCATTATCTTCAAAAACTTTACCGAGTGGTAGCAGCCCCAAAATCTGTGGTAGTTTGTTTCCTCTCGACCACATGTAGTACAAAAGACACCTGCCTTGATTTTCCTCCTCAACAACTCCGAACCCACTACTAGCCGGTTCCAGGATCAGTCTCCAGATATGCATTTTGACCTTGCTCGGTGCTACCGTATCCCATAAGCTAAGCCATGACTTGTGGTCGGCCACAGATGAAGAGGACTCCGGCCGACCCGAGTGCAGTCGTTTCTGACTCATACGCAAGTGGTAGACCGACCGAATAGTGAATACCCCGCTCTTGGTGTAATTCCATGCCTGGTAGTCTTCCATCTCCGGCCCACCAACCGGGATTTGAATGATTTCGTGCGCCGAGCGAACATGGTCTGCACCTTGTTTACGTCCCATGAAGAATCGTCGGCCTCCAGCAGATCGCTGACTCGCGTGATCCCGTTGATGTAGCGTTGGCCCACTGGCTTTAAGCTACCCCTCCTGGGGATCCAATTATCGTGATGCACCTTGATTTTTGAGCCATCCCCAATCCTCCATATCAGACCATCTAGCAGCAGGTCTTGCCCATGTAAAATACTTCTATAAGTATAAGAACCACCTCGGGGCATGTTGCATTTAGAATAGATACCTCTGCATAATATTGAGCTTTCAAGACCCTTGCACACAGCGAGGTTGGCACCTGGAACAATCGCCAAGATTGCTTGGCAAGCATAGCTTGGTTAAAAGCCTTTGGGTCCCGAAAACCTAGCCCTCCTTCATGCTTTCTCGTGCACATCTTGTCCCAAGCGATCCAATGCACCTTCTTCTGACCATTTGCTTCACCCCACCAGAAGTTTGAAGAAATAGATGACAGGTTCCCGCACATTTTCTTTGTGAGTTGAAAGCAGCTCATGGTAAAAGTTGGTGTTGGTTGGAGGCCAGACTTAATGAGCACCTCCCTCGCAGTCTTGGATAAGCCTTGTCCTTTCCACCCTGAAACCTTCCCTCTTGCACTCTCCTTGACATATTTGAAGGTCCCATCCTTCGATCTCCCCACCACCGTAGGGAGTCCCAAATATCTCTCACTTAGAGCCTCTGCCGACATATCTAGCACTTGTTTGAGCTCTTCTTTGCTATCATCAGATGTACCCTTCCCAAAGAAGATCGCGGACTTCTGAAGATTAACTTTCTGACCCGAGGCAACCTCGTACTCTTGCAAGATGGAGCATAGTGCAGCAAAATTTTCACGTGAGCCCTCTACGAATACCACACTGTCATCAGCGAAGAGTAGATGAGTAACTGTTGGTCCACGGCTCCCAAAGGACACCCCCTTGATGTTTTTCTCCCTCTGCGCACTCCTCAACAACGCCGAGAAGCCCTCCACACAAAACAATAAAAAGGTATGGGGAGAGAGGATCACCCTGTCTTAGTCCTCTGGTTGGGTTAAAACGATGAGAGAGCCCACCATTCAACTTTATAGAGAACGTTGCTGATTTCACACACCTCATAACCATCTCTGTCCAGTGACTAGAGAAGCCAAATTTCAGCAACATTTGCTCAAGAAAGTTCCACTCCACTCTATCATATGCCTTCATCATGTCCAGCTTTATCGCATAGATAGGCTTCCTCCGTTTCCGCTTTCTGGTCACATGTACACACTCATATGCCACCAACACATTATCAGTTATTAGCCTACCTGGCACAAATGCACTTTGTTCCTCAGGTATCATAAAAGGAAGCACAACTTTAAGGCGGTTGGCCAGTGCCTTTGTCGCAATCTTATAGAGAACATTACAAAGACTAATAGGGCGGAATTGCGAAAGTAACTCCGATGAGTTTACTTTCGGAATCATCACAATGATCGTGTCGTTAAAACCATCAGGAGCTGCCTTCCCTGCCAAGAACTCTCGTACTGCACCACACACGTCGTTCTTTACCAACTCCCAGTGCCGTTGGTAGAACATGGTCGGTAGTCCATCCGGCCTCGGCGCCTTTGTGGGCCCCATCTGGAAGAGGGCCGTCTCGATCTCCTCATCGGTGAATGGCATTGTGAGTTTTGCATTCATCTCTTCTGTGATAGCTCCCTCAATATGTTGTTGTACCCTTTCTCCGTCCCTCGAGCCTTCAGAAGCGAACAGATGAGCATAAAACCGTGCTGCCATCATGTGCATGCCATCATCATCTGTACATTTGGTCCCATCCTCCCTCCTCAAGGCTTTGACCGTGTTCTTCCGTTTGTGATGCGAGGCTCAGTGTTGCAAGTACTGAGTGTTTTGATCCCCCTCTGTCAGCCAGTAAACCCTTGATCTCTGCTTGTAATACACCTCCTCTCTCTCATATAGCTCATGCAGTTGGTCCTCTATCTCCTTTACCTCCTGTCTGTACCCTGTCTGTGCAGCTCGTGAAGGAAATAATCCCTAGAGGCAATAATAAAGTTGTTATTTATATTTCCTTATATCATGATAAATGTTTATCATTCATGCTAGAATTGTATTAACCGGAAACTTAGTATATGTGTGAATACATAGACAAACGGAGTGTCACTAGTATGCCTCTACTTGACTAGCTCGTTAATCAAAGATGGTTAAGTTTCCTAGCCATGGACAAAGAGTTGTCATTTGATTAACGGGATCACATCATTAGAGAATAATATGATTGACTTGACCCATCCGTTAGCTTAGCACTATGATCATATAGTTTATTGTTATTGCTTTCTTCATAACTTATACATGTTCCCATGACTATGAGATTATGCAACTCCCGTATACCGGAAGAACACTTAGTGTGCTATCAAACGTCACAACGTAACTGGGTGATTATAAAGATGCTCTACAGGTGTCTCCGATGGTGTTTGTTGAGTTGGCATAGATCGAGATTAGGATTTGTCACTCCGATTGTCGGAGAGGTATCTCTGGGCCCTCTCGGTAATGCACATCACTATAAGCCTTGCAAGCAATGTGACTAATGAGTTAGTTACGGGATGATGCATTACAGAATGAGTAAAGAGACTTGCCGGTAACGAGATTGAACTAGGTATTGAGATACCGACGATCGAATCTCGGGCAAGTAACATACCGATGACAAAGGGAACAACATATGTTGTTATGCGGTCTGACCGATAAAGATCTTCGTAGAATATGTAGGAACCAATATGAGCATCCAGGTTCCGCTATTGGTTATTGACCGGAGATGAGTCTCGGTCATGTCTACATAGTTCTCGAACACGTAGGGTCCGCACGCTTAACGTTCGATGACGATTGGTATTATGAGTTTATGTGTTTTGATGTACCGAAGGTTGTCCGGAGTCCCGGATGTGATCACGGACATGACGAGGAGTCTCAAAATGGTCGAGACATAAAGATCGATATATTGGAAGGTTATGTTCGGACATCGGAATGGTTCCGGGTGAGTTCGGGCATTTACCGAAGCACCAGGGGGTTACCGGAACCCCCCGGGGAGTCAATGGGCCTTATTGGGCCTTAGTGGGAGAGAAGAGGAGGCACCCAGGTGGAGGGCGCACCCCCCAAGCCCAATCCAAATTGGGTGGGGGGCCGGCCCCCTTTCCTTTCTCCTTCTCCCTCTTCCTTCTTTTCCTAGTGGGACTAGGAAAGGGGGGAGTCCTACTCCTACTAGGAGGAGGACTCCTCCCCCTTGGCGCGCCTAGAGGGCCAGCCGGCCTCCCCCTCCCTCCTTTATATACGTGGGGAGGGGGCACCCTAGAACACATCAAAGTTGATTGTTTAGCCATGTGCGGTGCCCCACATATTTCCACCTCGGTCATATCGTTGCAGTGCTTAGGCGAAGCCCTGCGCCGGTAGCTTCATCATCACCGTCACCATGCCGTCGTGCTGACGCAACTCTCCCTCGACATCAGCTGGATCTAGAGTTCGTGGGACGTCACCGAGCTGAACGTGTGCAGATCGCGGAGGTGTCGTATCTTCGGTGCTAGGATCGGTCGGATCATGAAGACGTACGACTACATCAACCGCGTTGTCATAACGCTTCCGCTTACGGTCTACGAGGGTACATGGACAACACTCTCCCCTCTCGTTGCTATGAATCACCTAGATGGATCTTGCGTGTGCGTAGGATTTTTTTTGAAATTACAACGTTCCCCAACAGCTCGCTCCTTGGCATCGACTAGTTGCCCCTTCAGATGAGAAAATGTGTCTCTTGATGGAGCCAAAAACCCTTCGGCTCCACTCGTGCATGGCCCTCTTATGGTCTTTAGCCGATTGCATGCCGTCTTGAGCTCCCCCTCCTGCTGATTGGTTGCATGCTGCGGCCACCATCGCCTCATCCATCGCGTCTTGCCCATGCAGCCTCATAGATAAATGATCGCTGACCCCGTGCACGCGCCTCGACCTGTGTCGTCAATGCTCTGATTATCGTCTGATGGTCGGACTCTTCTGTCATAACGTGTTAAACTTCGATCGCTGGAAATAGCTGCGCAAACTCCGCATTGCACGTCGCATGGTCCAGCCGCACTTGAATGTTTTCATCAGCATTGCGTTTGTTGTCCCACTTAAAAGGGTGTCCCGAGAAACCCAGGTCCGCAGTCGGACAGGCAGTCCTTGAAAAGTGTTGTTTGGTTCAAGCACCTCGGGTTGCCCCCCTGTTGTTCGTTCTGTCGGAGGGCCTCGTTAAAGTCACCCGCACATAGCCACAGGAGATTGTCTTGTGCATGGAGATAACGGAGAACGTCCCGAGTTTTTGTTCTCTTCTCAATACATGGCTCCCCATAGATTCCAGTGAACCTGAAGGAAACACCCTCATTTGTAATCTTTGCGTCAATGTAATATTGGCACCACGGCCGCACTATAACCTCAACATGGTCCCTCCACCAAAGTGCTAGTCCTTCACTCTTGCCCTTACAGTCCACCGCAACACCATGACTGAAACCCAAGCTCCACTTGAGCCTATCCATTGCTCCTGACCTCTTCTTTGTTTCTGATAAGAACACCATCGATGGGTTGTATGACCTAACCAGGTCCCGAAGTTCGCCTACTGCCGAGTCCAACCCCAACCCTCGACAGTTCCAGGCTAAGATGATCATTGCTCTCGGCGGCCCTGCGTCTTGGCAGGGTCCGTCGTTACACCATCATGCTCTGAAATGTGATCAAATACAGTAGCCCTCTTCTGTCTAGTATCACGAATAAAAGTGCCATGCCCCTCTTGCTTGTCACCACCCTCTTTAGCTACCCACATCTACCTCGGCCGCCTCTTTCTCGTGTTGGGGGTGGCTTGGGAGCTGTTTCCTGATACGTCTCCAACGTATCTATAATTTTTTATCGTTCCATGCTATTATATTATCTGTTTTGGATGTTTAATGGGCTTTAATATGCTCTTTTATATTATTTTTGGGACTAACCTATTAACCGGAGGCCCAGTGCCAGTTGTTTTTTTTTGCCTATTTCAGTGTTCTGCGGAAAAGGAATATCAAACGGAATCCAAACGGAGCAAAACCTTTGCGAGGATCTTTCTTGGAACAAACGCAATCCAGGAGACTTGGAGTGGAAGTCAGAAACGCAACGAGGCGGCCACGAGGCAGGAGGGCGCGCCCAGGGGGTAGGCGCCCCCCCCCCCCTCGTGGGCCCCTCGTAGCTCCACCGACCTACTTCTTTCGCCTATATATACTCTTATACCCTGAAAACATCCAGGAGAGCCACGAAACCACTTTTCCACCGCTGCAACCTTCTGTACCCATGAGATCCCATCTTGGGGCCTTTTCCGGTGATCTCGCGGAGGGGGATTCGATCACGGAGGGCTTCTACATCAACACCATAGCCTCTCCGATGATGCGTGAGTAGTTTACCACAGACCTCCGAGTCCATAGTTATTAGCTAGATGGCTCTTCTCTCTCTTTGGTTCTCAATACAAAGTTCTCCTCAATGTTCTTGGAGATCTATTCGATGTAATACTTTTTGCGGTGTGTTTGCCGAGATCCGATGAATTGTGGGTTTATGATCAAGATTATCTATGAACAATATTTGGTTCTTCTCTGAATTCTTATATGCATGATTTGATATCTTTGCAAATCTCTTCGAATTATCAGTTTAGTTTGACCTACTAGATTGATCTTTCTTGCAATGGGAGAAGTGCTTAGCTTTGGGTTCAATCTTGCGGTGTCCTTTCCTAGTGACAGCAGGGGCAACAAGGCACGTATTGTATTGTTGCCATCGAGGATAAAAAGATAGGGTTTATATCTTATTGCTTGAGTTTATCCCTCTACATCATGTCATCTTGCCTAATGCGTTACTCTGTTCTTATGAACTTAATACTCTAGATGCATGTTGGATAGCGGTCGATGTGTGGAGTAATAGTAGTAGATGCAGAATCGTTTCAGTCTACTTGACACGGACGTGATGCCTATGTTCATGATCATGCCTAGATATTCTCATAACTATGTGCTGTTCTATCAATTGCTCGGCAGTAATTTGTTCACCCACCATAATATATGCTATCTTGAGAGAAGCCACTAGTGAAACCTATGGCCCCCGGGTCTATTTAACATCATATTAGTTTCCCGTTAACTTGCCAATTTCTGTCGCCGTTTATTTTGCAATCTTTACTTTCCAATCTATACAACAAAAATACCAAAAATATTTATCTTATTATCTTTATCAGATCTCACTTTTGCAAGTGGCTGTGAAGGGATTGACAACCCCTTTATCGCGTTGGTTGGAAGGTTCTTGATTGTTTGTGCAGGTACTAGGCAATTTGCGTGTAGTCTCCTACTGGATTGATACCTTGGTTCTCAAAAACTGAGGGAAATACTTATGCTACTTTGCTGCATCACCCTTTCCTCTTAAAGGGAAAACCAACACATGCTCAAGAGGTAGCAAGAAGGATTTCTGGCGTCGTTGCCGGGGAGATCTACGCTCAAGTCAAGACATACCAAGTACCCATCACAAACTCTTCTCCCTCGCATTACATTATTTGCCATTTGCCTCTCGTTTTCCTCTCCCCCACTTCACCTTTGCCGTTTTATTCGCCCTTTTCCGTTCGCCTCTTTTTGCTTACCTTTTGTGTGTTCGCTCTTTGTGCGGTTTGTTGCCATCATGTCCGAACTGGGGAGGTTATCATGGAAAAGGATAATAGTTACAATGGGGGAACCTTTGATGCTTTTGATAATCTTCATGAAGAACCTACTATTTTACACACTAAAAAGTTTCGGATTGGTAGTGGTAATATTATTGGAAAAGGAGTTATTCAAGATTTCTTTACTTGTGCCGGTGCCCTGCCCACTATGGGTGGGTATATTCTTCATACAACTAGTAGTCTTGCAGATGCTATATCGTTGCTCGTAGTTGAACTTGAAAGACAGTTTATTCATATGCATCCTTGCATACAAAGGATTTTTTTAGAATTTTTCAATATTGAGCATTCTTTTGTTAAGCGAGAAGCTACTATCTTTTTAGCACATGAGTTCAGATTTATAATGAAAGAGGCCAATGAAATTTTTGCGCATTATAGGGTGGATGCTGGCCGTCCTCCCATAGAAGCTATCCTTTTTAATCAAGAAGACATAATGCGTTTACGAACTTTAGATCATGTTGCTTATAATGAAAACCTTAGAAAGAAGATTCCTACCGATGTTCTAGTTGATAGAATCTCTGAACTTAATGATAATTTTGCTATTCAGAATAATGGGTTAGGATTTCCTCTTGAACAAAGGCTGATGACTTTTGCCAAAAGAATGCTTATAATGATGAATTAGTTGTGCAATATGAGGGGCCAAAGGAGGAACCAATACCTCCCGAGCTTGATCTTGGGGACTTTTGTCCCATTAAATTTAGCCCTTTTGATTACTTTTGCCTGCCGCAAAGAAAGCTTGATGCTGAACGTAGGGAGTATGAGATGAGTTTTCGCGATTTGCCTTATCATTATGGTAATACCTAGATCTATTCTTGCTTTATGCCTAGCTAGGGGCGTTAAACGATAGCGCTTGTTGGGAGGCAACCCAATTTTATTTTTGTTCCTTACTTTTTGTTCCTGTTTAGTAATAAATAATTCATCTAGCCTCTGTTTAGATGTGGTTTTATGTTTTAATTAGTGTTTGTGCCAAGTAGAACCTTTGGGAAGACTTGGGTGAAGTCTTTGCGATCTCGCTGTGAAAAACAGAAACTTTAGCGCTCATGAGATTAGATGCCATTTTTTACTGGAGAGTGCTTTTAGGTTGATTCTTTTTGCAGATGATTAATAGATAAATTCCTCACGTCCAACAATTTATTTAAGAATTTTTGGAGTTCCAAAAGTATTCGTTTGTTACAGATTACTACAGACTGTTCTGTTTTTGACAGATCTTGTTTTTCGTGTGTTGTTTGCTTATTTTGATGGATCTATGGCTAGTATCGGGGGTATGAACCATAGAGAAGTTGGAATACAGTAGGTTTAACACCAATATAAATAAAGAATGAGTTCATTACAGTACCTTAAAGTGGTGGTTTGTTTTCTTATACTAACGGAGCTCAGGAGATTTTCTGTTTAAGTTTTGTGCTGTGAAGTTTTCAAGTTTTTGGGTAAAGATTTGATGGATTTTGGAATAAGGAGTGGCAAGAGACTAAGCTTGGGGATGACCAAGGCACACCAAGGTAAAATTCAAGGACAACCAAAAGCCTAAGCTTGGGGATGCCCCGGAAGGCATCCCCTCTTTCGTCTTCGTCTATCGGTAACTTTACTTGAGGCTATATTTTTATTCACCACATGATATGTGTTTTGCTTGGAGCGCCTTGTATGATTTGAGTCTTTGATTTTTAGTTTACCACAATCATCCTTGCTGTACACACCTTTTGGAGAGACACACATGAATCAGAATTTATTAGAATACTCTATGTGCTTCACTTATATCTTTTGAGCTAGATAATTTTGCTCTAGTGCTTCACTTATATCTTTTTAGAGCACGGTGGTGGTTTTATTTTATAGAAATTATTGATCTCTCATGCTTCACTTATATTATTTTGAGAGTCTTTTAGAACAGCATGGTAATTTGCTTTGGCTATAAAATTAGTCCTAATATGATAGGCATCCGTCAATTATTCCCATTACAGCAGGTAATTTTTCCCTCTAGTTAGGGTTTGTCCTCCTCCTAGCGGCGCCTTGGCTTCGACGTGGAGATCTCGATCCCCTCTGCCACCCCACCACCGATCGCTGGCGTCCTAGGGCGGCTGGCTAGGGTGGACGAAGGGGGGTCGGCATAGGGAACCTCCCGCCCGCGGAACCGGTGTTTTCTCGGGCAAGAGATCCAACGATGGGCTCGACGTCTGCGTCTGATGCGGCTACGAACGAGATGGAAGCAATGATAAAGGAGCTAGGGTTGAAGGAAGATGATCTGGTCGACGTGGTTGTAGAAGATGGCAACATCCCAGAGGAGGCTTCCCGTTGGGTGGCCATAGCTCGCGTGAACACGGACAAACAGTACAGCCAATACTGGTTCTATCGCAATATGCGAGTTGCCTGGGACCTAGCGAAGGAGGTAAAATTTTGGCCGCTCGAAGAAAACCTATACACACTGCAATTCTCCTGCCTGGGTGACTGGGAGAGAGTAATGGAAGATGGACCGTGGATGTTCAAGGGCAAGGCAGTCGTAATAGAGCCGTATGATGGAATCACCAGGCCATCATCGATAGAGCTGAACAAAATTGAGATGTGGATCCAGATTCACGACCTACCAGAACTCTTTTTTGGCCTGATCAAGTCCCTGGCTGCAACTGTAGGAGATTTCATCTTTGCTGAACCCAAGTCTCAGGATTTTGAGGGTAACTTCTTCCAGGTCAGAATCAAAGTGGATGTTACAAAACCCCTAAAGAACGCGGTGTCTTTGGTGATAAAGAGGAAGAGGGAGATCTTCAGGGTGAATTATGAGAGGTTACCAGGCTGGTGTGCTGTTTGTGGCATGCAAGGGCACATGTACAAAGAGTGCGGCAATGGGATCCATCCCCCTTCGGCACTAGTTTTTAAAAACCTTCAAACTGAATGGTTCAAAGGGCCAGGTCGTGGCCCTGGAGCTGGAAGCTCGACAGGAGGAGGTAGAGGCAGAGGCCGAGCTGGCCGAGGGACAGGTTGTGGGAAGAGCCAGAGGAACGGTCCATAGTGGATGGAACGGGATGAGGTCAACCCTAAACTAGATGACGCACTGATGAGAGATGCTGAGAGAAATAGGAAGCGTGGATCTGTGCAAGTGAACATGGGAAACCATGTTGTACCAGAAAATGCAGCAACAATAAACAACAATGGACAGTAGCTCCTTGCTTTACCGCCTCCGGTTGTACCCCCGAGCCCTGATTCCAAGCAAGAACCAAAGAGGACCAAGGCCATGGTGATGATGTTTGAGCAAGGAAATTTGAAGTCTACAACCAACAACAACCTATCCAATGCGCTTTTGGCGGGATCCCTCGAGGAGTCGCGCCGAGCGCAATGAGTTACTTATGTTGGAACTGTTGTGGGGCTGGCAAACCCGCGACAGTGCGTGAGCTTCGCGGTCTAGCGAGGCAATTTGCCCCCTCGATCCTATGCGTTGTCGAAAATCAAATCGAGGGCTCCAGGGTGGAGGATATGGCTGTATCTTAGGTTATAATAAAAGTTTCACTGTAAGTAGCTCCGTAGGAGTGGAGGTCTTGGAATCTTTTGGAATGAGGAAATAAAGCTTGAAATTTTAGGGTATTCGAAGTATCATATTGATGCATTGGTGGGTGTGCTTTTTGATATACCAACTAGAGTCACTTTCGTATATGGCGAAGCCCGGGTCAGCGAACGTTACAAAACATGGGACACACTACGAGGTATTGTTGGATCTTCCAACTTGCCTTGGGTGGCACTAGGTGATTTCAATGAAGTGCTTCATGGGCATGAACACGATGGAGTGGGGATGAGAAGCCAGGCGCAGATGGATGGTTTTCGGGATGCACTTGATACTTGTGGCTTGTCGGATATCGGTTACACCGGTAACAACTGAACTTGGGAGAAGAAGGTGACTAGAGGCACGTTTACCAGAGTTCGATTGGACCGGGCGGTGGCTAATCCAGCATGGAGCATTGCCTTCCCATCGGCCGTTCTTGAGCACAAACTAGCAGCATCTTCGGATCACGTACCGATCCTTCTCACGCTTCGCGACATGCATGCATGCAGGAGGGCCCCATGCTCTTTTAAATACGAACTGGCCTGGGAGCGAGAGGAATCACTAGCGACAGCTGTGTCAGCGGGATGGGAAAAAGGCAACGCAGATTCGGTGCAATCATTGCATGATAAGCTGCAGTCAATGGCGGGAGACTTGAGCACCTGGGAGCGATCGCACTTTGGCAACATACGACAAGAAATAGCTCGCCTCAAGCAGCAGCTACAGGAGTTCCGCCGGATCCCGGGGAGAGCCGGGCCTACACACGCTGAAATCAAGGTTTGTGACAGGCTGGTTGAGCTGTAGCACAGGGAGGAGATCCTCTGGCGTCAAAGGGCGAGGCTGGAGTGGCTTGTTCATGGCGACAAAAATACATATTTATTTCATTTGCGAGCCAGTAGAAGAAGGAGAAAAAACCAAATAAAACAGCTGCAACGTCCGGATGGCCAGGTGACAGATAATACAGAGGAAATGGAGGCGATGACCACGTCTTTTTATAAAAACCTCTACACCTCAGAGGGGGTACTAAACATGGAGCAAGTTCTCGACACGGTTCCCTCCAAGGTGACGCAAGCAATGAACGATTCTCTTAACGCCCCGTATAGTGCTGATGAGGTTAAAAAAGCTCCATTCCAGATGTTTCCGGTGAAGGCACCTGGTCCTGATGGCTTCCCAGCACACTTCTTTCAGCGTCACTGGGACCTATGTGGCAGCGATGTGACAAAGGTGGTTATCAAAATTGTGGAGGGTACTGAATCTGCTGAGAGCATCAATGAGACTGTTCTGGTCCTAATCCCCAAGGTAAAAAACCCAACACTGTTAACACAATTTCGCCCCATTAGTTTGTGCAATGGCTTATACAAGATAGCATCAAAGGTGATCTCTAACCGCCTAAAGTTAGTGTTACCTGACATCATTTCTGAGGAACAGTCGGCTTTTGTCCCGGGAAGGCTGATTACTGATAACATCATAGGTGCGTATGAGTGTTTGCACTTCATGAAGAGAAACAAGGCCAAGAAACATCAATCATGTGCGCTCAAACTTGACATGATGAAAGCTTATGATAGAGTTGAATGGGCATATCTTCGGGCCATTATGCTCAAGTTGGGTTTCTCTGAAAATTGGGTAGAGATTGTCATGGGCCTCGTCAGCACAGTTTATTTTTCAGTTATGTTCAATGGCAAAAAATTAGAAGAATTCAAGCCATCACGAGGAATCAGACAAGGGGACCCGATATCTCCATACTTGTTCTTGATAGCAGCAGAGGGACTTTCATGCCTCTTAAAATCCAAAGACGAGTCATCAAACATGCATGGTCTACAGGTAGCACATTCTGTGCCACCAGTAAACCACCTCCTTTTCGCTGATGACAGCCTGTTGTTTTTCAAGGCAAACAGTGTGGGTGCTACCGAGGTGAACCTAGCTCTGGAAGCTTACTGTCATGCTTCAGGTCAGCGAATCAATTATAATAAATCTTCAATCTTTTTTAGCAAAGGTGTTCCAGAAAGCACACGTTTGGAGATAAAAATGATGCTAAATGTTCCAAATGAGACGTTGAATGAAAAATACCTTGGCACGTCGTCTGATATTGGTACTTCAAAAAATGGGTCCTTCAAGTATCTGAAAGACCGACTTTGGAGCAAGATGCAGGGGTGGATCAAAAACTGCATGTCTACGGTAGGCAAGGAGGTCCTAGTAAAAGCAGTTGCACAATCGGTCCCTGTCTTTTCCATGTCATGTTTCAAGTTACCGAGAGGATTATGTGAGCACCTTAATATGTTAATCAGGAAGTTTTGGTGGGGCTCAAAAGAAGGTAAACGAAAACCTCACTGGGTCTCTTGGGAAACTATGACTCAGCCGAAGGGCATGGGCGGTCTTGGTTTTAAAGATTTTGAACTTTTTAACCTGGCTATGTTGGCAAAGCAGGCATGGCTACTAATGCAGGAACCCAGCTCTCTCAGTGCCCGATTACTAAAGAGCATATACTATCCGAATAGTGATATCCTGCAAGCCTCACTAGGGGGTCACCCAAGTCAGATTTGGAGATCAATAATTGAAGGTCGTGACGTTCTGAAGCAGGGTCTGATCCGACGTGTCGGAAACGGTGCTACCACCAATATATGGACGGATAACTGGCTCCCAAGGAAAGAGATGCTCCGGCCCTATGGGTGCATTTTTGCGAAGCCACCGTAGCTTGTGTCAGAATTGATAGATCCAACCTCAGCTAGCTGGAGTAAGCAAAGGGTGAACGAGGTCTTCATGCCAATGGATGCAAATATTATACTCGACATTCCTCTCTGCACACGCAATATAGATGATTTCTGGTCTTGGAACTTTGAGAGCAAAGGCACTTTCTCAGTTAAATCCACGTACAGAATGCTATCTGAAACCAAGCAGCGCCGTGAGGCATGGCTTAATGGGGCACCAGGAACATCATCGTTGCAGTTAGAGGAAGGGATGTGGAAGAAACTGTGGAAAACCGAAGTACCAAGCAAAGTTCGGATGTTTCTATGGAGATTGTCGAAACACTCCCTTCCCACTGAGGATGTGCGGGCTCACCGCCATATGACGACGTCTAGCAGCTGTGGTCTTTGTGGGATGCCAGATTCATGGAAACACTCGCTGATTCAATGCACAATGTCCAGATGTGTATGGGCGTTGGTGGACGAGGAACTCGCACATAAAATGATGGCGCTGACAGAGGCTAAAGCGAAGCAATGGCTGTTTTCACTAATTGAGTCCCTCACACATGATTAGTTTGCCCTCTTGCCAATTACTCTGTGGTCAATCTGGCACGCGAGGCACGAGGCGATCCATGAGGGGATTTTTCAGAGTCCTCGGGCAACACAAATTTTCATCAGAAGATACTGTGATGAGATTAACATGATCCGGCCTATAGTAAGGCGGACGAATGCACCAAATGTCCCAGTAGGACCGCAGAGACCCAAGGCACCTCCGGCGGGTTTTGCAAAAATACACGTTGATGATGAAGTCCGCCCAGGGAGAGGTGGGTCAGCAGCTGCAGTTTGACGTGATTCTAGTGGAAATTATCTAGGGAGTTCAGCTTTAGTGGTGGAAGGAGTGGATGATCCGGCTTCTCTGGAAGCTTTAGCATGCAGGGAGGCAATGTGTTCGGCAGAGGATCTTCTTATCAACAACTACATTGTTGCCTTTGATTGCAAGCAAGTTGTCTTCGATATAAATTCTGGTAGTACAGGGCAATACAGTGCCATTCTGTCTGAGATCAACCTTCGAGCTACCCTTTTTCAATGTACTTTTTCTTTCGAGTGTCGTGCTGTGAATTATGAAGCACATAGTCTAGCCAGATTTTCTCTTAGAAGGGGTCCGGGGCGCCATTTGTGGCTTGGACAGCCCCATGACCTATCTTGTATCCCACTCTCTGTGGACTTCGAGTAATAAAGCTGGCTTAATCCTCAAAAAATGATAGGAATCCAAGATGGGTATAATAAAAACTTTCATATAGAGTGCATTAAATACTATGAGAAGTTGGATACTTGATAATTGTTTTGAGATATAAAGGTGGTAATATTAGAGTCGTGCTAGTTGAGTAATTGTGAAATTGAGAAATACTTGTGTTGAGGTTTGCAAGTCCCGTAGCATGCACGTATGGTAACCGTTGTGTGACAAATTTGAAGCATGAGGTGTTCTTTGATTGCTTTCCTAGGAGCATGTGCGTAGTGCTTTCGGTTTGATGACTTGTATATTTTTGCAATAAGTATGTGAGTTCTTTATGACTAATGTTGAGTCCATGGATTATGCGCACTCTCACCCTTCCATCATTGCTAGCCTCTTCGGTACCGTGCATTGCCCTTTCTCACCTCGAGAGTTGGCGCAAACTTCATCGGTGCATCCAAACCCTGTGATATGATACGCTCTATCACACATAAGCCTCCTTATATCTTCCTCAAAACAGCCACCATACCTACCTATTATGGCATTTCCATAGCCATTCTGAGATATATTGCCATGCAACTTTCCACCGTTCCGTTTATTATGACACGCTTCATCATTGTCATATTGCTTTGCATGATCATGCAGTTGACATCGTATTTGTGGCAAGGCCACCATTCATTTTTCATACATGTCACTCTTGATTAATTGCATATCCCGGTACACCGCCGGAAGCATTCACATAGAGTCATATTTTGTTCTAAGTATCGAGTTGTCATTCTTGAGTTGTAAGTAAATAAAAGTGTGATGATCTTCATTATTAGAGCATTGACCCATGTGAGGAAAGGATGATGGAGACTATGATTCCCCCATAAGTCGGGATGAGAATCCGGACGGAAAAAAATAAAGGAGGCCAAAGAATCCCAAATAAAAAAAGAGGCCAAAGAAGCCCACCAAAAATGAGAGAAAATGAGAGAAGGGACAATGTTACTATCCTTTTTCCACACTTGTGCTTCAAAGTATCACCATGATCTTCATGATAGAGAGTCTCTTATTTTGTCACTTTCATATACTAGTGCGAATTTTTCATTATAGAACTTGGCTTGTATGTTCCAATGACGGGCTTCCTCAAAATGCCCTAGATCTTCGTGAGCAAGCGAGTTGGATGCACACCCACTTAGTTTCTTTTGTTTAGCTTTCAAACATTTATAGCTCTAGTGCATCCGTTGCATGGCAATCCCTACTCCTCGCATTGACATCAATTGATGGGCATCTCCATAGCCCGTTGATTAGCCGCGTCGATGTGAGACTTTCTCCTTTTTTATCTTCTCCACACAACCCCCATCATCATATTCTATTCCACCCACAGTGTTATGTCCATGGCTCGCGCTCATATATTGTGTAAAAGTTGAAAAAGTTTGAGAATACTAAAGTATGAAACAATTGCTTGGCTTGTCATCGGGGTTGTGCATGATGAGAGTATTTTGTGTGACGAAAATGAAGCATGGCCAAACTATATGATTTTATAGGGATTAGCTTTCTTTGGCTATGTTATTTTGAGAAGACATAATTGCTTGGTTAGTATGCTTGAAGTATTATTATTTTTATGTCAATATTAAACTTTTGCCTTGAATCTTTCGGATCTGAACATTCATGCCACAATAAAGAAAATTACATTGAAAATTATGTTAGGTAGCATTCCACATCAAAAATTCTGTTTTTTATCATTTACCTACTCGAGGACGAGCAGGAATTAAGCTTGGGGATGCTGATATGTCTCCAACGTATCTATAATTTTTTATCGTTCCATGCTATTATATTATCTGTTTTGGATGTTTAATGGGCTTTAATATGCTCTTTTATATTATTTTTGGGACTAACCTATTAACCGGAGGCCCAGTGCCAGTTGCTGTTTTTTTTGCCTATTTCAGTGTTTCGCAGAAAAGGAATATCAAATGGAATCCAAACGGAACGAAACATTCGCGAGGATCTTTCTTGGAACAAACGCAATCCAGGAGACTTGGAGTGGAAGTCAGAGACGCAACGAGGCGGCCACGAGGCAGGAGGGCGCGCCCAGGGGGTAGGCGCCCCCCCTCGTGGGCCCCTTGTAGAACCGACCTACTTCTTTCGCCTATATATACTCTTATACCCTGAAAACATCCAAGAGAGCCACGAAACCACTTTCCACTGCCGCAACCTTTTGTACCCGTGAGATCCCATCTTGGGGCCTTTCCAGCGATCTGCCTGAGGGGGATTCGGTCACGGAGGGCTTCTACATCAACACCATAGCCTCTCCGATGATGTGTGAGTAGTTTACCACAGACCTTCGGGTCCATAGTTATTAGCTAGATGGTTTCTTCTCTCTCTTTGGTTCTCAATACAAAGTTCTCCTTGATGTTCTCGGAGATCTATTCGATGTAATACTTTTTGCGGTGTGTTTGCCGAGATCCGATGAATTGTGGGTTTATGATCAAGATTATCTATGAACAATATTTGGTTCTTCTCTGAATTCTTATATGCATGATTTGATATCTTTGCAAGTCTCTTAGAATTATCGGTTTAGTTTGGCCTACTAGATTGATCTTCCTTGCAATGGGAGAAGTGCTTAGCTTTGGGTTCAATCTTGCGGTGTCCTTTCCCAGTGACAGCAGGGGCAGCAAGGCACGTATTGTATTGGTGCCATCGAGGCTAAAAAGATGGGGTTTATATCATATTGCTTGAGTTTATCCCTCCACATCATGTCATCTTGCCTAATGCGTTACTCTGTTTTTATGAACTTAATACTCTAGATGCATGCTGGATAGCGGTCGATGTGTGGAGTAGTAGTAGTAGATGCAGAATCGTTTCGGTCTACTTGACACGGACGTGATGCCTATGTTCATGATCATGCCTAGATATTCTCATAACTATGTGATTTTCTATCAATTGCCCGGCAGTAATTTGTTCACCAACCATAATATATGCTATCTTGAGAGAAGCCACTAGTGAAACCTATGGCCCCCGGGTCTATTTTACATCATATTAGTTTCCCGTTAACTTGCCAATTTCTGTCGCCGTTTATTTTGCAATCTTTACTTTCCAATCTATACAACAAAAATACCAAAAATATTTATCTTATTATCTTTATCAGATCTCACTTTTGCAAGTGGCCGTGAAGGGATTGACAACCCCTTTATCGCGTTGGTTGCTAGGTTCTTGATTGTTTGTGCAGGTACTAGGCGATTTGTGTGTAGTCTCCTACTGGATTGATACCTTGGTTCTCAAAAACTGAGGGAAATACTTACGCTACTTTGCTGCATCACCCTTTCCTCTTCAAGGGAAAACCAACGCATGCTCAAGAGGTAGCATTTCCCCTCCCCCTATTCTTCTCATGGTCCTGAGGAGGCTTCCTGACATAGTATCCTCTTATTCTCTCCATGGGGTAGTGGGGTTTATATCCATACTTCCCTTCACTTTCTCTGTTAGCAGCACCGCGGTCCCTATGCCCCCTCTCCTCATATTGCGCCCGCTCATACTCCCTTTGCCTCTGTTGCGCCTTGAGCTGTTCCCTCAGGCCCCTCTCCTTCTTTCTCTCGATCTCATGTCTGAGATCTCTTTCTTCTGGCCACTCGCCCCTGAAGCGATCTTTCTTGGGGCTATTAACTTCCCCTTTGTCCAGTCTACGCTGCCCACCAGTGCGGGAGCTCTCCGACCGATCAAACTCTGCGTTCAGGTTGCGCTTTGTTGGAATGTCTCTAACCCGGGAAAACTTTCCTGCTCTATGTTATTCCCATCAGACATAGAGCTCACAAAACTACTGCTATTGTTTGTCTTCCCCCCTTTGTCTCAATCTTGGAGCCAGTGCTCCTTCCCGGCGAGGCTCTCAGCCAGCCTCCCCACTGCGATGACTTATCGACAGGAGGGTCACAGCGTCCATCCACATGCACTAACCTCTCACACTCGAAGCAAAAGTGTAGGATCTTCTCATAATGAAAGTCAAACCAAGTGCCAATCTT
This sequence comes from Aegilops tauschii subsp. strangulata, assembly GCF_002575655.3. Lineage (NCBI taxonomy): Eukaryota > Viridiplantae > Streptophyta > Magnoliopsida > Poales > Poaceae > Aegilops > Aegilops tauschii. The sequence continues at coordinate 453,592,460 of NC_053036.3, read as the reverse complement.
GTCCTCCTGTGAAGTTTTGAGGAAGAAGCCCCGAACCAGAGGTTCGTAGATTGATATTCTGGCCCTAACTCACAGCTGATTACCTCTGGCCATACCATCTTTATCCACATCCACCTTGACAACCTCACCTAGCCAATTGCCAAGAGCTCTACCAAATGCATCAGTTCTCTTCCCGGGTGGTAGATCTGTCACTCTAACCCACACATCCACTTTGTCGAAGACCATCTCTGAGGGTCGTATGTTGCTCTCGTACTCCTTTAGAACCAGCACGTTGAAATCATATTGCCACGGTCCGCTAGACATTGCATGCCTCCAGTCTCCTTCACTACCAAAGTGGACTACGAAGATGTTGTCGCCCATGTCCCAGAACCTTGCCTCGTGATGAAGTCTCCATGCCTTCTGCATTGTTCTCTCCAGCACCGTCTTGTTGAGCGGTCGTGGGGAGAATGCCTTCCACCGCCGCCCGCTCTTGCTCCAAGCACCTGGCCAGAGGGTGACAGATCAGAGATATACTGGGCACACATCATCGACAACACCCAGGCAGAGCATCGGAAAGGAATCAGGTCGCTCACCATGCTCATCGCATGGGAACTATGGCTGGAGCGGAACTGTAGGGTTTTCCAGAAGAAGATCGCCGCGCCCTCGGCCGTCCTCCGGGCGGTGAGGGGATCCTTGGAGGCATGGAGATTGGCGGGAGCGAAATTTTTGCAACACCCTTTTGGGGACCCAACGTGAGAGATCACCCAAGCGTGTCCTAGGGGGCCTGCCTTTTTTCCTTCTCTTTGTTTTTCTCCTCAAACCGCGACAACGGCCTTGTAAATACTGCTCCCTACCCTCATAATATAATGGCTAGCAATTGTTGGCGGCTTAAAAAAAGATCCGATTTGGTTCCTCGAAGACGAAACCTTCCGCCTCCTTGTCCAACAGCACCATCCCTCCCAGTCTCGCCGAGAGGCTCGCAGTGGGATCTGACGTCTTGCTCGTGATGGGGGACTTGGAAGAGCCCCAGCTTACCGTTTTGCCCCGGGTCGCTGCCGCCGTCGGGGTAGCCGTCGCCGCCAGGGTCACTACGTTTTTCTCCTTCATCTTCTCCGCCATAGCACCGCTCTGTAGAAGAGAGAGACTGCACCAGTCTGCGTCAAGGGAGGCACAGTCGCCGCGCCAGACACCACCGTAGACACACCACCCCCATCGTCGAAACCCTAACCCTAGCGCTGGAAGGTGATCACCAGGCAATCGCGTCACAGTCGCCCCTTAGCGTTTCACACATGGTGGACCCCAGCAGCCATGTATTATATCCTTTTTATTTCATTTAAATTTCACTAAAAAATATTGTAACCAATCCCCGCCGCAACGTGCGGGATATCATCTACCCCCTATGTATCAAAATATAAGATGTTTTTTGACACTTCATATTTGATTTTGATACGCAGGGATAGTTCTAAATAAAAGGTTGGACTTGAGCGGCCGATCTAGAAGTACCAAGCATACCGTTGCCATGTTTCTCGTGTAGAAATGGATTGTGGTACCTTCTCTACCTGATTCGTGAAGTGAAGCTTATGTTTACAGGGAAGCGGGAGACAATTTTTGCTAAAGTTCTTAGTGATAAAAAATCAAAATATGCTCTAGCAAAACCCTAGTCTATAGCGCAACTCGGATGTGACAATTGTAGTCCTGTGGTTGATCGGTGGAAAGGGAAACCCATCGAATCTCACCACTGGAAAAAGATGGTTCCCAAAGCATTGTCGCATTTGCTCCACGGCTAAAGCTAGCCAGCCAACCAACGGTGGCCATGAGCCCGTGAGAGAGAAAGATTGCACCATCACGCACTCGGCAAAGGAAGCATATCAGCCATCGGATCGGACATTTCCCATTCGAGATCTCAGAGCTTGTCCAGTGGCGGAATGGCGAAAGATACAGCACCGCGCATATTAAAGAAAGACCACGATCTCTCCTGATCGTCAAATTTCAGCAACAAAGACAGCAGCAAAGTGACAGGCAAGTTGATTGGAGCGACATGAAAGTGACTGTACTAAAGCAGTAGTGCGAACTATTCAGCGGTAAGTGGATTAGTAAAAGTGGAGTAGAATTGCAGATTAGCCAGCTCGTGAAGTCGTGATGATGATATGCTACAGGTAAAAAATTACAGGGATCGGGCAAAATTAAGGAGGGGGGTTGGATTGGAAGTCTGGATCGCTCCCGCGTAATCATGCATATACAATTGACTGATCAAATGCTAGACGAAGCTTTGCGTGCGTGCATGCATGCAACAAAATTACACCAAGGTCGGCACCACGCCGTCCACGCCGTAGTCGTGGTCGGGGCCGGGCGCCATGAGCGCGGCGACGGCGGCCGCGGCCGAGGAGTACATCTCCTCGTGCTCCTCCATGGCGTCGGCGTCCGCCGTGCCCGTGCGCTTGGCGAACCGGCCCTTGACGCGCGGCCGCGTCTCCGCGTACGCCTTGCGGGACGCGTACCGGATGGTCTTCTCGAACCGCCGGCTCTTGCGCTTCTCCCTGTACCGCATCAGCCGCGCCTCCCGCTCCCTCCCCCTGCTCACCACCGGCGCCGCCGCCGCGTCCGGCACCACCGCCGCCTCAGACGACGATACCTGCATGCGCCCCGTCACCAAGCAAGATGTTCATCAGAAGTCAGAACGCTGGCAGCTCCTCCTTGGCCTTGCTCGTGCATAGACAGGAAAGGAATGATCCTTACGCTGTGGTTCATGGAGTGGTCGGAGTAGAAGCCTTTGTTGCCGCCGTTCAGGTCGATCTCGGGCTGGCCGTTGAGCTGCACGCTGATGGCCTTGATGTCGTCCATTGACCGCGCGAAGTCGAGGTCGAGGTAATGGTCGGAGTCCGCGAAGAAGACGTCCGCGGTAGCACCGTTGGCGCCATCCTTGTGATCGGGCTCGGGGAGCAGCCACGAGGCCGCCTCGGCGTCGTTGCTCCCGTCGTCCTCGGCAGCGGCCTGGGCTCCCGACGGCACGAAGGGCTTGTGCGCGTCGGCGGCCGCGCCGAAGAAGGGCGCGACGGGGACGCGCTCGTGCCGGCGCGCAAGCGGGTTGGCGGCGTGGATGTCGGCGTCGCAGGAGGCGCAGAGCACGGCGGCGTCGGCCTTGCACGTGACGGCCGCGGGCGCGTGCTCGCAGACCTCGCAGAGCCAGACCCGGGCGTGGCGCGACCCGGCGCCGTGCGCGCGCGCGTCGCAGCCGGCGCAGAGGAACGCGGCGTCGGCGCGGCAGAAGAGCCTGGCCGCCTCGGTGGCGCACGAGTCACACGCCCTCGCGCCCACGCCCCAGTAGGCCCCGCCCACCACCGGCTTCTCCTCCCCCTCCATGGCACGTACGCGCTCGCTGCTCGCTCACAGTCCGACGAGCCCGGATAGCACCAGCGCCACCACCGTGATTGGCTGCAGTGACCAGGCGATCCTCAGCCAAGCTTTTCCTCCCGGCCGTTGGCTTTGAGCTTCTGAGGAGGGCAGGGTGCGGGCCGGGGTTTTGAGGCGAGCAGGGGACGTGGACGCCCTCCGGGCCATGGAAGTCGCTGTCCCGGCGGGCCAGGGCCATGTTTGTTCACCAGTGCCACCGCGCGCGCATGCCCTTATCCGGGTCCTGTGCTGCGCGGCGGTGCCCGCGCTGCGTTCCCGTCCTCCCGACGCGGACGTGCGCGCCGTGAAAGCTCCGGGGAAGAAAAAGGAGGCCGTAACGTGGTCGTCGTTGTCGCCGGAAAAATTAGGCCGGCGTCGTTACGCGGCTGGTTGGAGGATGCGACGGCGACGGGAGGGGAACAGGTGGCGCGCGATGGTTGGCCGGCGTGATCGCGCCCTTATCGCTTGGAGATGCTTGGTCTGGAGGCCGGGGAGGTCGGCGACCCGTAGTGGAAACAGGGAGTTGATTCTTCGCGCGGGAATAACCATCCAAGTCGACCGTGGAAGCCGTCCTCGAAAAATTCCTCCCGGGAGAGCAAGTAAAACCGAAAAAACAAAAACATCTACGCCTTTGTTTTCTCGAAATCCAGAAGGCTGAAAATCGACAGTAGCCACTCTGTACGCGTTTTGTAGGCTGCATATACCTCGCTCAGGACCGCGCGGGAAGAAAACGACCCGTTTAGTTACCCGCATTCACTGTTGGGTCTGCATAGCACGAATATTAAAGCACTTCTGGGCCTGCTTCCAGAGGAACGCTCAAATCGACCGTTTTTGTGGAGCCAGTCTGGCGCGATGCAACTCTAGGCACGTGGGTGTGGGCGGTTGCACACGTGGGTGCAGATTCGAGAAGTCGTGTTCTTTCCAGACGTGTCGTCATCAATTACCCTCACCTCCCTTCCTCACCACTCTCTCCCCTCTTCCCCACTCACACCGACGGTGGCGACCACCGGAGCTCTAGTGCGAATCGATCCAAGATGGCGGTAACCACCGGAGCGACTACAGACCTCCACCGGAGCGCATCGGCCATGGCGGCAAGTCCTCGTCCTCTGTGTAGATTAACTGCTTTCGACTCAGGCTAGATTAGATTAGAGCACGCAATTGAAGAGTTAGGGAGGGGATTGAACACATCAGGGGTGGAAGATTGACATAATCGATCCTGCATCGACGAGTACTAGGGTTCATGGGTTATTTTTCGATTACATCAGGTGTGGGGATTGGGGTACAAACTTTCTTGTCTAGCCGCGGGGACCCTGGAGTCGCGTCGAGCGGCAGGGGGGCGTAGCCATCTTCTTTTCTTCCTCATCGTCTTCTTCAAGAACGATGGGTCTTGCACGGTCGCCTGCCGCCGGTGCCCTGGCCACCATCTGCACCTCGTCGTTCTCGGCCTCCAGCGACACAAATGTACTACTCCAGTACGCGGCAGCATGCTGGTCTTGAGGCGCCTTGTACTGCCTGTACTTGGCCCATTTTGCCCGGTGTCCAACGTCGTTGGAGTCTGCCTGATTCATGGCCCAGCGTAGGATGTCCACCGACATTGCGCCCTTGGCTGGGTCCGAAATCAGTGTCTTCAGCTCGGCCGGCGTAGCCTTCTTCATCACAACATCGACCTCCTTATGCATGTCATCGATGCTGCTGAAGTTTGAGCACACTTCCATGGTGTGCTCGAACTTCTTGCGGCCACCGAGCGAGCACCCAAGGAAGAAGGCCCTCCATCCAATGCCCCAGGGAAAAGGGTTGGGGTTGGAGTTCATGGCGAGGGAGAGGTGGTGAAACAGAGAGGTGGGTGGAAGAGGAGATGTGGTGAAACAGAGGGGGTTTGAGTGCGCTGCTGGGTTAGTAGGGTGGGTTAATATATGAGCGTTAGGCCAATATGAATGAATGTTGACCATTGAACCGCGTGCTATTCATAATGCAGATGGACAAGGGCAAGGAGGTCGTGCCACCATTGAAGAAAGGCAAGGAGGTCGTGCCGACATTGATTGAAGTGCCGGTGCAGGATCACCCAAGCGCCAAGCAGAGGAATTATGGCTGTGACGCCCCCGATTTGACCGTACACTAATCATGCACGCAAATGTGTACGATCAAGATCAGGGACTCACGGGAAGATATCACAACACAACTCTAAAACATAAATAAGTCATACAAGCATCATAATACAAGCCAGGGGCCTCGAGGGCTCGAATACAAGTGCTCGATCATAGACGAGTCAGCGGAAGCAACAATATCTGAGTACAGACATAAGTTAAACAAGTTTGCCTTAAGAAGGCTAGCACAAAAGTAGCAACGATCGAAAAGGCAAGGCCTCCTGCCTGGGACCTCCTAACTACTCCTCGAAGCCGAACTCCATGTAGAATCATCCTCGGGATCTCTAGCTCCTGGACTCCAGCATCTGGTTGCGACAATCAGGTATAGGAAGGGGAAAAGAGGGAGAAAAGCAACCGTGAGTACTCATCCAAAGTACTCGCAAGCAAGGAGCTACACTACATATGCATGGATATATGTGTAAAGGGCCATATCAGTGGACTGAACTGCAGAATGCCAGAATAAGAGGGGGATAGCTAATCCTGTCGAAGACTACGCTTCTGGACATCTCCATCTTGCAGCATGTAGAAGAGAGTAGATTGAAGCCCTCCAAGTAGCATCGCATAGCATAATCCTACCCGGCGATCCCCTCCTCGTCGCCTTGTTAGAGAGCGATCACCGGGTTGTATCTGGCACTTGGAAGGGTGTATTTTATTCAGTATCCAGTTCTAGTTGTCATAAGGTCAAGGTACAACTCCGGGTCGTCCTTTTACCGAGGGACACAGCTATTCGAATAGATAAACTTCCCTGCAGGGGTGCACCACATAACCCAACACGCTCGATCCCATTTGGCCGGACACACTTTTCTGGGTCATGCCCGCCCTCGTAAGATCAACGCGTCGCAGCCCCACCTAAGCACAACAGAGCGGTCAGCACGCCGGTCTAATCCTAAGCGCGCAGGGGTCTGGGCCCATCGCCCTATGCACACCTGCACGTTGCGAACGCGGCCGCGAGCAGACCTAGCAACCCACACGATCACGGCGGTTACGTCAAAGCGGTCCAACACGGCGCGCGCCACTCAGTCGCTGACGTCACGAAGGCTTCGGCTGATACCACGACGCTGGGATACCCATAACTACTCCCGCGTAGATGGTTAGTGCGTATAGACCAAATGGCCAGACTCAGATCAAATACCAAGATCTCGTTAAGCGTGTTAAGTAACCGCGAAGGTCGACCAGGGCCAGGCCCACCTCTCTCCTAGGCGGTCTCAAACTGCCCTGTCGCTTCGCCACAAAGTAACAGTCGGGGGCCGTCAGGAACCCAGGCCCACCTCTACCGGGGTGGAACCACCTGTCCTTTCAGCCCCCTCATCAGAATCACTTGCGGGTACTCAACGAGCCAACCCGACTTTAGTCACCACATGTGTCATGTATAAAATGTATATAGAATATACCCGTGATCACCGCCCAGGTGATCACGGCCCGATAGTATAGCACAGCAGACGGACAAGAATGTAGGGCCACTGATGGAAAACTAGCATCCTATACTAAGCATGTAGGATTGCAGGTAAGGTAACAACAGTAGTAGCAAGGATAGGCTATGCATCAGGATAGGATATCGGAAAGCAGTAACATGCTACACTATTATTTATTTATTTATTTTTTTAATCATTTCATTTTATTTTATTTTTTTCTTTTCGTTCTGTGGGCTGGGCCCCGTTTGTCATAGGCCCACGGGGTTCGGGCCCAGGGGCAGTGGCTCAGGGGAGCAAGGCCCACCTGGCAGTGGCCCAGGGGGGCGAGCGGGTTTGGTCCACGGGTGCGGGCGCACCCGAGCGAGCGCTCGCCCGCAGGGCGGGACGAGGTCGCCGGGGCACCGAGGGCGGGGCTCGCCGGCGCGGCCAGGGGCCACGGCGGTTGGAGGCGAGGGGTGGCGCCGGTGCGGTCGGAGTGGCGCGGAGGGGCAGGCGCGGTGGCTCGGCCACGGGACAGAGGGGGAGACGGGGGAGGGCGAGGCCATGGCCGAGGTGGCCGGCGCAGGAGAAGCTTCGGGAGCCGGAGGGCGGGGCGGTGGTGGCGGGGCGCGGTGAGCCGTGGTGCAGGGTGGGCACGGTGGCACGGCCGGGCGGAGAAGGGGGTGGACGACGGTGCGGGGCCGCGAGCGACCAACGGCAAAGCCGCCGGCGAGGCGTTGCCTCGACGCGAGGCGCGCGGCCAGGTGCTCGCGGGGACACACGCGGGGTAGCGCGGGGGGAGAAGGAGAGGAGGGAGTGGAGGCCGTGGCCTCACCGGGGGTGTAGGGTCACGGCAGTGGGGCTCGGGGAGGAGGTCGAGGACGTCGCGGCGGAGGGGAAGAAGGCCGGCGAGGGGAGGAGGAAGCAGGCCGGTGGGGGGAGCGCTCCGGCGAGGGCGAGGCTCAGTGGAGCTCCGGGCGGCGAGGGACGGCGTCGGGCCGTCGGGGGCAGCGCGGCAGGCGCGGCGAGGGGCGCCGCTGAGGGAGAGGGGAAGGGAGCGCGAGGATGAGGGCGGGGGCCGGCGAGGTCCAGGCGGCGGCGCGGGCGGGGACGGGCGCCGGCGTCGGCGCACGGCGTCGGGGTTCGGCCCGATCCAGTTCTGGATCGGGGGGATGGGGAGCGAGAGGGGGAGTGGGTGGAGGTGTCGGTGAGTGGGGGGTGGATAAGGTGTCGGTGGGGGGTGGGTGGCCGGCCGGCTGGGCCTGGGGTGGGCCCAGTTGGGCCAGGGTCCAGTGGGGGGAGGGGGGGTCCTCCTTTCTTCTTCTTTTTTTGTTTTCTCTGTTGAATTTTCTTTTCTTTTTAGTAGTTTTCTATTTTGTTTTCTATTTATCTTAGTTTTATAAATTAGGAAAATAGTTTCTAAATTAGTGTTATGGTTTAACCCACTGCCACAAAAAGTTTCACTCCTAACTAAAATAGTTTGATATTTTATAAATGGTAAAAGGCATTTAATTAATTGTTTTGCCACTGTTTTATTTATGTTAGGACATTCTAACATTTTTAAGGATGTTGGTTTCTCCACCATTATTATCTAGGTATTATTTGTCACACCTGGAATATTTTAGTTTTGACTTTTGAAAACTTTAATTGTTTGACTTGTTTTTGAATTTTGAATTTTGAATCGGTTTTGAACTAACGTGAGATTAGCAACAGTAATCGACGTGACGTGGCATCATTAGCAGAGGTTACTATAGCTTGATTATCCGGGCGTCACAATTCTCCTCCACTACAAGAAATCTCGTCCCGAGATTTAAGAGGTAGAGTAAGGGGAAAAGTTCTGGTTACGGAATTCTAACGAATCTTCTCGGTCTTGGTTGCTCTTCTCGAAGAAGTTGATCCGTTACATTGATGTCTTCATTTTTCCTGCTTGATGAAGCTGGCATCCTTTCTTCGGGAACTCCATCATACTTACGAAGGACAAGGGGTAACTTCGGAATAACAGACCTCTGAACGGTTGACTATCTGGTTGACAACATCGGGGAAGGTGGCGGAAAGTAACTCTCGAATGGAAATTTAAGACAATATCGAGAGCAAAGTAAGGAGGTATCGTGGGGAAGGGCAAGCAATCGTTCGATGCCTGAAGGGTTCTGAGCAATGGGAATAAGTATTGTGTCTGATACCAAAATAGATCACTAGGAAGGTGGCCCGCGAATTAAATACGGAGCCAAGTGTGAGGAATAACCATTAGAAACAGGGTTGTATAGAAGAGTCAGGTTTCGATCCTGTGGAACTGTGGGTTATGGGCCCACCATGTGGTTTTTTTATAGGAGCAGTGATATCTTGCACGGTCATGATAGCAAGGCATGTCAGAGAATAACCTGTCAGTTATGTCGGCAACACGTTGGTACCAAAGGCGAGGGACGAAGAGAACCATTTTCCTGCTCGTTGAAACGAGGCGGACCATTAGACAAAGTTCTCGTCCATCGGTGGCTACCGGGATGTCATCAACAATAGTAACAGGGTCTTGCTGACAGAATTGTACACCGAGGTGTTTACATAAGCAGGAGAATATTACTGCTTAGATCATATAGAACTCAAGAAGGGTTAAACAAAAGAATGGAAAGGAAAATATCATTATCAGATTAAATAGAACAATGGAAAGGAAAATGTGTTTAAACACATATTTCAAGGGTATATTCTTCCCAAGGGTAAGCAGAGCATGATATCCATGTTGGGATATAACGTAGAAAACCCTTTAGGAAAGAGGAGAGAAATTTCATGCCATTACCCATACAACGGTGTTTGGATAATTGATAAAGAAAGTTTAGCATTATGCTTCAATTGTTCTTATTGAAATTCGGAGTATCACAGACATGCTTCGAGATAGCATTGACATGGTCAATAGGTGAAGATCAGAATTTGGAAACAAAAAGGATCCATCAGGAACAACTTATAGAATAAGTCTTACAATTTCCTCATGGAAGAACAGCTAACCTTGCTAAAAAGGAAAACTTATAACAATAGGTCCTCTGGCCAGGTGTGTTAGGCATGACATCACCTTACCGGGTCATAAATAGACCAATGTTACAACTATTGGAAATATGTTCCAACCATCATATCTGACCAAGAATCAGATCTGATTGGTGTCAGGATAACTCAGACTCAGGATGCCTGAGAAGAAAGGTGCAACACGAATTGTCGAGATGACATTGTAAGATTCTCGAGAATTGAACTATGGAAACGAGTTCCGAAACAAGAGTTCATCATTAAACCAAGGAGAGGATGAGGGGGTGGCTGATGGACTCAGCGACAATTCCTCGAGATTTCCAAAACGAGGGATTTCCACACTTATGTGAACAAGGAGATAACATTTGTCAGATCAAATGATATAGTGAGGTATGCTCGAGGAAAACATACTCAATTAAACATTGGTTGAAAGGTGTACCCGAAATATGGGCTTAGGTAGAACGATCAATGTTAGAACGGTGATTCGATAACCAATGGTCTAAGAATGAAATATCGACCATTAACTTCAAAGCAATAGGGTTGCTAGAAGTTTTGAAGTCGCACATCATAGTTCAATTGTCGGTTTTCCGGTTAGAAACAACACGGGGATCAGAAAACAAATGGAGATGGCGAGAAGTATTACTATATCAAGAATTCTCAAGAGGTGGAGAAATTCTCACAATATCCTTGACATAAAAGATGGTAATACTCCAAGGTAGAACATAACATAAGCTGGTTAGCAAGGAGCTCCATAACATGATCAAGTTTGTGATGAAAGGAATGTAAGGATGTTGTCGATGGTAACTCAAATTACCAAGGAACGAGGATGGCACTTATCATCAAGAATTCCATTGATATCCTGGAAGGAGTCAAAATGTTGATGATGATCACGACATTTTGTTGTCGAGGGGATCCACGAAGAAGCAATTGATCAGCGACTGCATCAAGCAAAAGGACTGATGCAACAAAAGATTATTGGAGCCACAGATACTACACAAACTCGGGGTCAAGTTTGTTGTTCGAGGTGAAACGATATGGCGAGGAAAATCGACGTAAGCTTAGCTCATCGTCGAAAAGTGGTGCTCTGGGAATAAGGACCAGGTAGCACAGTTAAAATCATCAAGATAATGATATAGCCAAACATGCTAGGAATGGCGTGATCGGGTACAAACTCGTACTTAAAGAAGATTACTAAGAGTTGTTGAACCGTAGTGCGGACTTGGTTCAGTTATCGGTGTCTTTGCGTGATTAATAACTCAGAGCCCGTGAAAAATTGGAATCAGTGAGAATGTAGCACTTGATGAAGAACTCATAAGAAGTTATGCAGTTCCATGATAATCTCGAGATACCAGGGGGTAATACTCGACGACAGATCAAGGTAGAGGTTGGACTAGGGTATTGCTTTGCAGAAGACAAGTGCTTAAACTTGCACGAGAAATGGTGTTTAAAGGAGAACAAGGTCGGAACCACGATTGCAAAAGGCCAGATCCCAGATATAAGATGAACTTATACCAAGGTAATAATTAATTTAAGAGAAGCTTTTAATGATAAGATCTACATCGTGTCCATGGGCATGAACACAGGGTTCAAGGTCGACTCCCACTTGTTCAACGCATAACCTTTCATTTACTTCTCATTTTTCAAAGAAGTTGTAGTGTTGAAATTTTATCTGGCAAAATACCAGAAGAGTATGACTCATGAAAACTTTCGAGTTCACACATATTATGGAAGGCATAGGTTCAACCCATCGGGGCATCGTGGAAACATATACCACAAACTTCGGAGTAAATAATACAAGCTCGAAAGTAGAGCATGGTTCACAAAACAGATGATACAATTTACCAAAGGCACTATATATCCATGGAAAGGCTCACAAGGCTATCCAATAGGAAGGACACTGTCGGATAAAATCCAACAAAGGAACCGATGGTCCACAAGGGATCTGATGTGAGCATCGGTACTCAACCAGAGGAAGAAGAATGCAAGGAGATCTGATTATAGAAACAACTGACTAACTCAAAGTTCAAATGCAAAAGAATTATGATTTCCAAATCAGGGGGTCAGAAGCAACGCTCTGATCAAGGATGGATAAGTTGAGTAGGCTTAGGGGTACAATCGATGGCAATTTGATAGGTCGAGATCCAGCTCATGTTAAAAATGATGTCTGAGCCGGAAGGATGAATTCTAGGATCTGATTGACGATTGCGAGCATTCGCAACATATTGAATCAATGGACTCAAAAAGATAATGGCAAGGGGTGCCAATAAGATTTCGAGACTTATGGGATTAATCATAATGCTAGTAAGCAAGAATATCAAGAGCAATAGGCTCTTGAGGATTTTCGGAAGATCGAATGTTATTCTGAACACTTTTGTGATATACTTGAATCCACTGGGGATGAGCGGATACTCGGTAAGTGCGAGAATTATCCGTAGGGGTATCCAGGTGACAAAGAACAGCAAGGCAGTAAGCTCAATGATTCTCGGAACAACAGAGATAATATCGGGGTATCTTGTAATAACAAGATCAACTGGGAAACATTGTATGAATGGCGAGTATACGCGGTTATCCATAGGAGTTTATCGATGAAAGGGAATTGCAAAAGCGATGAACACAAGTTCTCGGGTTATCAGCGGAGAGTATCTTCAGGGTCTTCACGTGCAGCAGACGATCATCAGTAATAAGGGGCTCTCCGGGTGAAAGTGATAACGAGATCCTAATGTTAATTTAGCAAAATTCATTTAACCCGAATAGGAGAGAGATCAAAGTCCCAGAGTAAAGGTCGAGGAGTAAAAGATCCTAGTACCACCCAATGGCGACGTGGGCCCGTAAGACACACAGCCATGTTAGTAAAAACTTTTCCAATGACTAGACTTGACTTCGGCCAAGGAGTTGGAAAGGGGGATTCCTACAGGCAGTTGGCTCTGATACCAACTTGTGACGCCCCCGATCTGACCGTACACTAATCATGCACGCAAATGTGTACGATCAAGATCAGGGACTCACGGGAAGATATCACAACACAACTCTAAAACATAAATAAGTCATACAAGCATCATAATACAAGCCAGGGGCCTCGAGGGCTCGAATACAAGTGCTCGATCATAGACGAGTCAGCGGAAGCAACAATATCTGAGTACAGACATAAGTTAAACAAGTTTGCCTTAAGAAGGCTAGCACAAAAGTAGCAACGATCGAAAAGGCAAGGCCTCCTGCCTGGGACCTCCTAACTACTCCTCGAAGCCGAACTCCATGTAGAATCATCCTCGGGATCTCTAGCTCCTGGACTCCAGCATCTGGTTGCGACAATCAGGTATAGGAAGGGGAAAAGAGGGAGAAAAGCAACCGTGAGTACTCATCCAAAGTACTCGCAAGCAAGGAGCTACACTACATATGCATGGATATATGTGTAAAGGGCCATATCAGTGGACTGAACTGCAGAATGCCAGAATAAGAGGGGGATAGCTAATCCTGTCGAAGACTACGCTTCTGGACATCTCCATCTTGCAGCATGTAGAAGAGAGTAGATTGAAGCCCTCCAAGTAGCATCGCATAGCATAATCCTACCCGGCGATCCCCTCCTCGTCGCCCTGTTAGAGAGCGATCACCGGGTTGTATCTGGCACTTGGAAGGGTGTATTTTATTCAGTATCTAGTTCTAGTTATCATAAGGTCAAGGTACAACTCCGGGTCGTCCTTTTACCGAGGGACACGGCTATTCGAATAGATAAACTTCCCTGCAGGGGTGCACCACATAACCCAACACGCTCGATCCCATTTGGCCGGACACACTTTTCTGGGTCATGCCCGGCCTCGTAAGATCAACGCGTCGCAGCCCCACCTAACCACAACAGAGCGGTCAGCACGCCGGTCTAATCCTAAGCGCGCAGGGGTCTGGGCCCATCGCCCTATGCACACCTGCACGTTGCGAACGCGGCCGCGAGCAGACCTAGCAACCCACACGATCACGGCGGTTACGTCAAAGCGGTCCAACATGGCGCGCGCCACTCAGTCGCTGACGTCACGAAGGCTTCGACTGATACCACGACGCCGGGATACCCATAACTACTCCCGCGTAGATGGTTAGTGCGTATAGACCAAATGGCCAGACTCAGATCAAATACCAAGATCTCGTTAAGCGTGTTAAGTAACCGCAAACGTCGACCAGGGCCAGGCCCACCTCTCACCTAGGCGGTCTCAACCTGCCCTGTCGCTCCGCCACAAAGTAACAGTCGGGGGCCGTCCGGAACCCAGGCCCACCTCTACCGGGGTGGAACCACCTGTCCTTTCAGCCCCCTCATCAGAATCACTTGTGGGTACTCAACGAGCCGACCCGACTTTAGTCACCACATGTGTCATGTATATAATGTATATAGAATATACCCGTGATCACCGCCCAGGTGATCATGACCCGATAGTATAGCACAGAAGACGGACAAGAATGTAGGGCCACTGATGGAAAACTAGCATCCTATACTAAGCATGTAGGATTGCAGGTAAGGTAACAATAGTAGTAGCAAGGATAGGCTATGCATCAGGATAGGATATCGGAAAGCAGTAGCATGCTACACTACTCTAATGCAAGTAGTATAGAGAAGAATAGGCGATATCTGGTGATCAAGGGGGGGGCTTGCTTGGTTGCTCTGGCAAGTAGGAGGGGTCGTCAACTCCGTAGTCGAACTGGGCAGCAGCAGTGTCGGTCTCGTAGTCTACCGGAGAGAAGAGGGGGAAGAAACAGTAAATACAATGCAAACATAAACATGACGATGTGTGACATGACAATGAGCAATGCGAGGTGTGTCCCAACGCGACAGTAGGTGGTACCGGCGAAGGGGGGGACATCCGGGAAAGTATTCCCGATGTTTTGCGTTTTCGGACAGATGGACCGGAGGGGGAAAGTTGCGAGTTCGATAGGTTAGGGAGGTGTGGTGGACGAACGGACTGCGTATCCGGATTCGTCTCGTCGTTCTGAGCAACTTTCATGTTGAAAATATTTTAATCCAAGTTACGGATTAAAAGATATGATTTTTTAAAGATTTTATTAATTTCTAGAATTTAATTAATTATTTAATTTAATTCGAAATTTGGATTTATGACATCAGCATGATGTCATGCTGACATCAGCAGTCAACTGGGGTTGACTAAGTCAAACTGACATGTGGGTCCAGTGGGACCCACCTGTCATTCTCTCTTTAGGTTAATTAGGGTTTAGCTAAATAATTACTGTTTAATTAAATTAACTAATTAATAAGATTAATTTAAACAGGAATTAATTAACTTAATTAATTTAGCTAATTAATTAATTAATTAATTTTATTTTATTTTTTGTTTTATTATTAATTTTATTTTTATTTTTTTATTTATTTTTTTATTAATTTTTATTAATTAGTTTATTATTTTTATTTTTATTTTTATTTTTATTTTTTATCATTTCATTTTATTTTATTTTTTTCTTTTCGTTCTGTGGGCTGGGCCCCGTTTGTCATAGGCCCACGGGGTTCGGGCCCAGGGGCAGTGGCTCAGGGGGGGCGAGGCCCACCTGGCAGTGGCCCAGCGGGGCGAGCTGGTTTGGTCCACGGGTGCGGGCGCACCCGAGCGAGCGCTCGCCCGCAGGGCGGGACGAGGTCGCCGGGGCACCGAGGGCAGGGCTCGCCGGCGCGGCCAGGGGCCACGGCGGTTGGAGGCGAGGGGCGGCGCCGGTGCGGTCGGAGTGGCGCGGAGGGGCAGGCGCGGTGGCGCGGCCACGGGACAGAGGGGGAGTCGGGGGAGGGCGAGGCCATGGCCGAGGTGGCCGGCGCAGGAGAAGCTTCGGGAGCCGGAGGGCGGGGCGGTGGTCGCGGGGCGCGGTGAGCCGTGGTGCAGGGTGGGCACGGTGGCACGGCCGGGCGGAGAAGGGGGTGGACGACGGTGCGGGGCCGCGAGCGACCAACGGCAAAGCCGCCGGCGAGGCGTTGCCTCGACGCGAGGCGCGCGGCCAGGTGCTCGCGGGGGCACACGCGGGGTAGCGCGGGGGAGAAGGAGAGGAGGGAGTGGAGGCCGTGGCCTCACCGGGGGTGTAGGGTCACGGCAGTGGGGCTCGGGGAGGAGGTCGAGGACGTCGCGGCGGAGGGGAAGAAGGCCGGCGAGGGGAGGAGGAAGCAGGCCGGGGGGGAGCGCTCCGGCGAGGGCGAGGCTCAGTGGAGCTCCGGGCGGCGAGGGATGGCGTCGCGCCGTCGGGGGCGACGCGGCAGGCGCGGCGAGGGGCGCCGCTGAGGGAGAGGGGAAGGGAGCGTGAGGATGAGGGCGGGGGCCGGCGAGGTCCAGGCGGCGGCGCGGGCGGGGACGGGCGCCGGCGTCGGGGTTCGGCCCGATCCAGTTCGGGATCGGGGGGATGGGGAGCGAGAGGGGGAGTGGGTGGAGGTGTCGGTGAGTGGGGGTGGATAAGGTGTCGGTGGGGGGGTGGGTGGCCGGCCGGCTGGGCCTGGGGTCGGCCCAGTTGGGCCAGGGTCCAGTGGGGGGAGGGGGGTTCCTCCTTTCTTCTTCTTTTTTGTTTGTTGTCTCTGTTGCATTTTCTTTTCTTTTTAGTAGTTTTCTATTTTGTTTTCTATTTATCTTAGTTTTATAAATTAGGAAAATAGTTTCTAAATTAGTGTTATGGTTTAACCCACTGCCACAAAAAGTTTCACTCCTAACTAAAATAGTTTGATATTTTATAAATGGTAAAAGGCATTTAATTAATTGTTTTGCCACTGTTTTATTTATGTTAGGACATTCAAACATTTTTAAGGATGTTGGTTTCTTCACCATTATTATCTAGGTATTATTTGTCACACCTGGAATATTTTAGTTTTGACTTTTGAAAACTTTAATTGTTTGACTTGTTTTTGAATTTTGAATTTTGAATCGGTTTTGAACTAACGCGAGATTAGCAACAGTAATCGACGTGACGTGGCATCATTAGCAGAGGTTACTGTAGCTTGATTATCCGGGCGTCACAATGGCCACTACCATCAGGAGTGAGGACCAAATCACTTCTACAAGGTTATCCTTGCTCCAAAGCTGGAGAGTTTGCCATTGCATATGGACTTCACGAAGTACTTCCCCGCCATCTCTACAGAGTTCAAGCTCAAGACGAACAACGGCTGCGCATGGAGGGTGACGGTGAGGGTGATCAACGGCAGGGTCACCCTTGATCAGGGTTGGGCCACCTTCTCCGCCATTCACCATATCATGATCAAGTACATGCTGACGTTCAAGATGTTGACCCCCGACACCATGAAGGTGATCGTCTTCAACGACGAGGGCGTGGAGGTGGTCACCAAGTGCAAGGAGCACGACAACGCCTTCAACGTGACTGCATGAGCTCGTGTTGCCCGTTCCTTGTTGGTCCTTGGTTTAAGACTTGGGTTTCGTTTAAAATTTATTGTACTATGTTCGTTTAAAACTTATGATGCGTGATTAAGACTTGTGTTTGTGTCTAAGTTTGTTTGTCTAGTTTAGTTCTTTCCATGTGTGCCTTTGATAACCTCACCACATCGAGGAGGAGGTTACCACACAACTGTCCTGAATGTAACCAAATAATCGGACTTATGTTTTCCCTCAAACAAGTCCGCAATCAAACAACATGCCTTGGGTTTCAGCACATGCAGGTTAGAGGTTATGTAGGCAACCAAACTAAGTGCAGATGTTGGTTTTTAGTCTGCATTTGCTCAGCCAGACCTAACTGGGACAAGTATGCAAAGTGGCAAAAAACGATGCAGATAACCAAACGCGTCCTTCGCGTTTCGTGAGACACAGATTCTGGGCATCTACACATGTAACCAAACCCACTCACTCGCTTGTTGGAATATATGTTGGACATATTTTTTTGGAACATCGTTCCAGGGACAACCGTTATGAATAGTAAAATAAAAAAACACTGGAGAATTTTTTTTTAGAAAAATATAATATTTTTGGGTGTTAAACTTGGTCGACTCTACTCACACGTGAATTTTCGCGAAGAAGTGGCATCTTTGGTATTCTAGGAAAAAAAGTTCAAAATCAAAGCTATAAAAATACAATGTTTGAAGTTCCCTTTTTTTCGGTTTTCTCTTTCCATGTCGCCTAATCCTATGGCGATGATGTATATACTGCTACCGATCTCCCATAACAGAAAAGCCAGCAATTGCTGGATCTTTCAAAAGAAAATTGTTTTGAAGTAATAATGGTACTAAGATAGTAAGATCTGAGTTCATTTTCTTCGCGAATAAATTTTGGGGTATCAAACTTGGTCGATTAGGCATCCTGGGGTGAACTTTTGCAAATGAGAAAAAAAAAACATGCTAATCTACTACCTGCCAGTTCAAGCAGAGACAGCAGCAGCAGCAGCAACCCCTACAATGTTAGTACCATCATACGCTTCAGTGCGATTTCAGGGCTAGCAACCATACAACAAACCAACCCAGGTGCATATTTCGGTACATGTATCCATTCAGTCATTTCAACGCATGCAACCTAAAACCAAACCATGCACCTGAAGGAGAATTCCTTGCTCGCACATTCATAAATTCCACAAGGCCGCACGGACCATGCAGCCTAAGGCAAAACTACACCTGAAACTCGTCAGTTCCAGCAACAGAATCAACTAGTTAAACAACACACCGAACTGGTAGCAGTGGCATATCTCTTACCAAGATCTGAACATCTTCTGTCAGTAAGTAGTCAAACACTCGACTACAGAACTAACTGTAAAAACTTCAGAGCTCTTGCCACCCTGAACATCTCCTACACTGACTGCAAAAGAGCGACTGCTCTGTTTCTCTGCTGGAAGAGCAAGTTCCTGAGAATAATCTGGTAGGGCTGGCTTGAAATGACCGAGCATGCTGTAACTAAGAGGCTGGAAATCGACCACGGCATCCTTATACTCCAAAAATAACCGAGCAGTGCCAACATGATCCTACACATCAAAGGTTCAAACTTGTTGGACCACACCACACCTACATAAATTCGAGATATCGTGCATCATACTGCCACAGAAGCTGCTGCTACCGCAAGCAGTGATAACCATGCATCAACACAATCGATCATCAGGGACATGAATAGAACATACTGGGCACAACCCACATAGATTGCAGCATAGTGCCACAGTTTATGAAAATAGAGACTTCTCCCTCCAACGGCTTGCCCAATTCAAATGTGACCCACTCTCTAGAATTACCAGACTTTGATGATATGTTACATTGGAGAAGAATGCTGCAGTGCTGGGCTATGCAACAGAAAGTGTTTCCAAAAAGCAAGAGAATTACAGCACTGTACTCGGCTTTATCTATTTGATGCCTGCCCATGTCCTGAAAGCTCGGACATCATCAATCCTTTTGCTCTGAGCTTCTGTTTTGTCATGCAATGAATTCAAGTTCCTATACAGATTCTTGTGCAGCTTCAGAAAGACCTGCCTATATTTCCACTTGTCGCAGTAAATATTATGGGTTGACATGTAACTTATAACCTCCATCACCCTTGAAAAATAGCCACCTTTGAGGAAATCCAAAACTAAGCAGTCAAGCAAATCCCTATCCACAGATATTTCTCTGTACTCGAGTCTTCGTTTTATTTCTCCCCACAGTATGGTAATCTCCCTATACATACTTAATGACGAATATCCACACAGTATATGGCAAAAGGTATGCAGATTGGGTCTAATATTTTGCTCTCTCATGCGTTTATATGTGCTCAGAGCATCTTCCATCATGTTTGCCTTGCAGAAGAAAAGAATTGAATTATTGAACTCAAATGTTAAGTGATCTCCAGGGTTATAGTGTTCAGTTTCTTCAACCAAACTGGAAAGCAAAGATGATTTAGTTTGGGGGATCTCATCCTTGACTATTTTGGCAATGTCCTTTATGGTAAATGATGGACTAGTATGAAATTCCTCCATGGTAGATGCTATTTTCTGTATCTGTTGGAGAAGTGAATTGAATTCTTCGGGTTTATGCTCATTCTCGTATTCTCTGAGAAGAGACATGTAAGTACCAACCCCGACAGGAATCTCAGCTGACTCTAAAGAATCCAGGATATCATGAGCGGCATGCAACCATCCCATCTGAATGCATGCATTAATCACATCTGAAGCAGAAATTCCCTTTAGTTCTTCCTTATGCAATGTAATACAGAAGCTAGACAATGCACCCAGTTTCTTTGCTTTCACACAGCCTATGATAAGTTTAGCAACAGCCTTTTCACTAGGAACAAGATTTCCACTGATAGGAACAACAAGTCCAGACTGGTATTTTGTATCTAACACAAAACCTTTGTCCAATTTTGTGGGGTCAAACATTATTCTGTATCCACTTTTTAGGTTACCAGAGCCAATTTGTATCACACCTTGTTTCTGCACATCATTGTCGGAGAAAGTGCATGACTTTTGTTGCCGATAGAGATCGATTATAAGATCTGCAGCAGCATCCATGTCATTACCACTGAATTGCAAGCTCAATAAACTGTCGTAAAAATGTAGATATTGCTGAGAGAATGGCAAAGAGGAGAAAGAATTGATGCTTCCTTTCATGGTCATCAATTCATCTCGCTGCCCAACCATTTGACAGACCCGGCTAGCGACCGCCATTGTATTCACATCAGCCACAACCCCGACCAATGACATCAGCTCCATTATTTTCTGGGCTCTGATGATGCATTTGAAGTTAACACAAGACTCCAAAATCATATTGAACAAGGTGACATTGTTCTTTATTGGGTCCAATTTTTTCAGCTGTCGCCTATATGAAATTTGATCCAAGAAACACTCGCAGGTCTCAGCCAGAACATCAGCTGCAAGATAGGACCCTACTTGTGACTTCAACATGTGCAAAAACACCATGC
The DNA here is from genome assembly GCF_002575655.3 of Aegilops tauschii subsp. strangulata. Classification (NCBI taxonomy): domain Eukaryota; kingdom Viridiplantae; phylum Streptophyta; class Magnoliopsida; order Poales; family Poaceae; genus Aegilops; species Aegilops tauschii. Next base: position 453,571,718 of record NC_053036.3, on the reverse strand, counting down.
TCAACATATCAGCATCAGGAAGCTTGCCGCTCTCCAGTATGATCCTAAGGACTGCAGAGGCAGGGACAGGTGTCTGATCTCTTGCAAGTGCCAGAGCTAGCCTCATCAGCGAGCTAGAGTTGAGAAGATTGCTGTTACACTGATAAACTGACAGAACCAAGTCATACGCTCTCTGAAGCCACCTTCGACTAGATGTGTACGACAGCGACACAATCACACCATTCAATACCCTTGGCTCGGGAAGGCCGTGCAGACTTTTATAATTGCCAAATGCTCGCAGGGCCTGGTCGACATTGCCATCCTTGAGAGCAACATCAATCGTCCTCAGTAGGGTTTCACGGGATGGCGCTTCCCATGGCAGAATCGAGCCAGCAGTTGTGCTCATGGAAAGACACTGCGCAGCTAGAACGCGATGCCTCCTCCATGGCCCCCCGCCGCAATTGGCCTAGGACAAGTGCAAAAAGCATTTATCTTAAATTCCAGTTGATTAAGAACAAGAGAAACTATGGATTCCAAGTACACTTGAATTGTACATTGATCACCAAGGTAGTGCTCTTACAGTGAAGGCAGCTCCGGCAGCCCGAGAAAAAAATGGGAGCCTGCAGCAATGGCGGCACGCCAGGAGCAAGATCCTCATTGCTTCAATCAAGCATAGACATCACGCTTGGAAGGTGAACCGGAGTGAGGGGATCACACAGAACAGTCCAGGAAATATGAAGTGGTGGACTGATGCAACTACACAAACATGGAATGGAACATTATAGAGATTTGTTAACTACAAAAACATCGAGATCGAAACTAGGAGTTACGCGCTGCGAAACCATACATCATTGGAGGCCTGAGAGGTGAGATTGAGGCGTGAACCTGGCTGGCCGCATCCTCCGCCCCCCGTCGCAGCACGACGGCGCCGCCCGCGCGCGTCTGCGCCGGGGTCTCCGTCCTCCCTCGATGCGCTGACGCCGCGCAGCCGCAGCACGAGATCGCCTCCGAGCTCACCTGCTAGCTCGAGGCGTCGCCGCCGGCTCGTCGTGGGTGCCTGGCCGTCTGAGATGGGATGGGAGCTGGGGGTTAGGAAACTAGATGGGCTTTATCGGGGGCATGGAGGCTCAGAGAAGGCCAACCACTCACGGGCCGCAGCCCACACCTCACTCGTCGTCCTCTTCCGCGCTAACGATGGCGCCCAGCCCCCAATAGGCCCCCCACGGTGACTTTTTTCGCGTCGGTGATGAAAAATCCCCCCAGTCGCGTCCCTAAGACGCCAAAATCCATCGACTCGATCCGTTTTTTGGCCCGGTGATCCCAGGCCGAACCCAGCACTCGGGGGCTTCAGCGGAAGGGAAAACCACGTCTAGACACTGTCAGGCGAAAAGTTAAGACAAACGGCCAGATTCACCCCCCTCCTCCCGCCACCTTGTCAATCCCGGCGCCTCCCATCACCCACCACCGCTAGATAGGCCATTTCCCGCCGAAAAAGAGAGGGGTTTCGCCGCGGCAACCTCTCCACCACCTTCCTGGGCGAGTTTTCCGGCGCTCCGGCCGCGCAGGGCGGGATACCGGCGGCCGTGCGCCCACCACGCCCGCCAGGTGTTCGGCGATTTGTCTGCTTGATACGTCTCCAACATATCTACTTTTCCTAACGCTTTTCCTCTTGTTTTAGACTCTAATTTGCATAATTTGAATGAAACTAACCCCGGGCTGACGCTGTTTTCAGCAGAACTACCATGATGTTGTTTTTGTGCAGAAATAAAAGTTCTCGGAATGGAATGAAACTTTGTGAGGATTTTTTATATCAATAAAGAGAATTCCTAGAGCCAAGAACCACCGGAGGGGGGCACCTGGGTGGGCACAACCCACCAGGGCGCCCCTGCGCGCCCAGGTGGGTTGTCCCCACCTAGTGGCCCCGCAGACCCTTTTTTCAAAAAAAAACAGGGGAAAAGAATTATCGCGTTTCACGAGACGGAGCCGCCGTCACCTCCTATTCTTCATGGGAGGCCAGATCTGGAGTCCGTTTGGGGCTTCGGAGAGGGGGATCTTCGATCTTCGTCATCACCAACCCTTCTCCATCGCCAATTCCATGATGCTCCCCACCGAGAGTGAGTAATTCCTTCGTAGGCTCGCTGGTCGGTGAGGAGTTGGATGAGATTCATCATGTAATCTAGTTAGTTTTGTTAGGGCTTGATCCATATTATCCATTATGTTCTGAGATTGATGTTGCTATGACTTTGCCATGCTTAATGCTTGTCACTTTAGGCCCGGGTGCCATGATTTCAAATCTGAACCGTTTATGTTATCACCATTATATCTACGTTCTAGATCTGATCTTGCAAGTTATAGTCACCTACTACATGTTATGATCCGGCAACCCCGGAGTGACAATAGTTGGGATCACTCCCGGTGATGACCGTAGTTTGAGGAGTTCATGTATTCACCGTGTGTTAATACTTTATTCCGGTTCTCTATTAAAAGGAGGCCTTAATATCCCTTAGTTTCCTATAGGACCCCGCTGCCACGGGAGGGTAGGACAAAAGTTGTCATGCAAGTTCTTTCCATAAGCACGTATGACTATTTACGGAATACATGCCCACATTATATTTATGAACTGGAGCTAGTGCAGTATCGCCCTAGGTTATGATTGTCACATGATGAATATCATCCAACAAATCATCGATCCAATGCCTACGAATTTCTCTTATATTGTTCTTAGTAAGTTACTACTGCTATCGTTACTGCTGCACTTGTTACAAAACTATTGCTATCATTGTTACCGTTACTATTGCTGCTGCTACTATTATCAAAACTATCATACTACTTTACTACTGATCACTTTGCTGCAGATAATTAATCTTCAAGTGTGGTTGAATTGACAACTCAGCTGCTAATACTTACAAATATTCTTTGGCTCCCCTTGTGTCGAATCTATAAATTTGGGTTGAATACTCTACCCTCGAAAACTGTTGCGATCGCCTATACTTGTGGGTTATCAAGACCTTTTTCTGGCGCCGTTGCCAGGGAGCATAGCTATATTTGTTGAGTCACTTGGGATTATTATCAATTTATCACTATGAAGAATCTGAAGGATGATAAGACTAATATTTTCCCCTCTAAAACGAGGGGAGATAAGGAACTGCCATCTAGCTCTGCTTTAGATTCACCTTTTGTCATAAGTAAACTTGCAATAGCACCACATGCTATTAATCCTGATATGTCGCAAGTTATTGATGATGCTACTTCTACTATGAATGATACTTATGATGATGTTAGTACCTTGCTTGATGATGATGTGCCACTAGGTGAATTTCTTGATGAACAAATTGCTAGAGTGAGATAGCATGATATTGTTGAAACTGATGATTAGATTGAAACTGGAAATCTTGAAACACCTACTAGAACTAGTCCTCCTAAATATGAATTGCCTAAGGTACCGGAAGGTTATGTTATGAATGAGGAGACGACTAGAGATATTCTTGCTTGTAAGGATAGAGATGATCTAGAGAAATTATTATGCAAGTATAAGGAGAAATCTTTGAATGCTAGAATGAAATGTGATCCTAAGTTTGCTACTTCACCTATCTTTATTGATGATAAGGATTATGAATTCTCTGTCGACCCAGAGTTAATGTGATCCTAAGTTTGCTACTTCACCAATCTTTATTGATGATAAGGATTATGAATTTTCTGTCGACCCAGAGTTAATTACTTTGGTTGAATCTGATCCTTTTCATGGTTATGAAACTGAAACTGTTGTGGCACATCTTACTAAGTTGAATGACATAGCCACCCTTTTTGCTCATGATGAGAAGATTCGCTATTATTATGTTCTCAAATTATTTCCGTTCTCATTAAAGGGTGATGCTAAAGCTTGGTACAATACTCTTGCTCCTGGTTGTGTGCGTAGTCCCCAGGATATGATTTATTACTTCTCGGAAAAATATTTCCCTGCTCATAAGAAACAAGCTGCCTTGTAGGAAATATTTAACTTTGCACAAATTGAAGAAGAGAGCCTCCCACAAGCTTGGGGGAGGCTTCTCCAATTGCTTAATGCTTTGCCTGGTCATCCTCTTAAGAGAAATGAAATACTTGATATCTTCTATAATGGACTAACCGATGCTTCTAGGGATTTCCTAGATAGTTGTGCTGGTTGTGTTTTCAGGGAACAACCTATTCACAAGCTGAAGAATTATTGAATAACATATTGAAAATTATGATGATTGGACTCTTCCTAAACCACCACTTAAACCCACTCCGAAGAAGAGGGGTATCTTATTGTTGGGGAACGTAGTAATTTCAAAATTTTCCTACGCACACGCAAGCTCATGGTGATGCATAGCAACGAGAGGGGAGAGTGTGTCCACGTACCCTCGTAGACCGAAAGCGGAAGCGTTAACACAACGCGGTTGATGTAGTCGTACGTCTTCACGATCCGACCGATCAAGTACCGAACGCACGACACCCCCAAGTTCAGCACACGTTCAACTCGATGACGTCCCTCGAACTCCGATCCAGCCGAGCTTTGAGGGAGAGTTCGGTCAGCACGACGGCGTGGTGACGATGATGATGTTCTACCGATGCAGGGCTTCGCCTAAGCACCGCTATGATATGACCGAGGTGGATTATGGTGGAGGGGGGCACCGCACACAGCTAAGAGATCCAAGGGATCAATTGTTGTGTCTCTAGGGGGTGCCTCCCTCCCCGTATATAAAGGAGTGGAGGAGGGGGAGGGGGCCGGCCACCCTTGGAGCACCCCATGAGGAGTCCTACTCCCATCGGGAGTAGGACTGTTGGGAATCGTAGCATAATTTTAAAATTTTCCTACGTTCACCAAGATGCATCTATGGAGTGTACTAGCAACGAGGGGAAGGGAGTGCATCTACATACCCTTGTAGATCGCGAGCGGAAGCGTTCCAATGAACGTGGATGACGGAGTCGTACTCGCCGTGATCCAAATCACCGATGACCGAGTGCCGAACGGACGGCACCTCCGCGTTCAACACACGTACGGTGCAGCGACGTCTCCTCCTTCTTGATCCAGCAAGGGGGAAGGAGAGGTTGATGGAGATCCAGCAGCACGACGGCGTGGTGGTGGATGTAGCGGGTCTCGTGCAGGGCTTCGCCGAGCTTCTACGAGAGAGAGAGAGAGGTGTTGCAGGGGAGGAGGGAGGCGCCGAAGGCTGTTGTATGCTGCCCTCCCTCCCCCCTTTATATAGGCCCCTGGGGGGTGCGCCAGCCCCAAGAGATGGGATCTCAAGGGGGGCGGCGGCCACAAGGGGGGGGAAGGGGTTGCCTTGCCCCCCAAGGCAAGGGGGAACTCCCCCTAGGGTTCCCAACCCTAGGCGCATGGGGGGAGGCCCAAGGGGGGCGCCCCAGCCCACTAGGGGCTGGTTCCCTTCCACTTTCAGCCCACGGGGCCCTCCGGGACAGGTGGCCCCACCCGGTGGACCCCCGGGACCCTTCCGGTGGTCCCGGTACAATACCGATAACCCCCGAAACTTTCCCGGTGGCCGAAACTGGACTTCCTATATATAATTCTTCACCTCCGGACCATTCCGGAACCTCTCGTGACGTCCGGGATCTCATCCGGGACTCCGAACAACTTTCGGGTTTCCGCATACATATATCTCTACAACCCTAGCGTCACCTGACCTTAAGTGTGTAGACCCTACGGGTTCGGGAGACATGCAGACATGACCGAGACGCCTCTCCGGTCAATAACCAACAGCGGGATCTGGATACCCATGTTGGCTCCCACATGTTCCACGATGATCTCATCGGATGAACCACGGTGTCGAGGATTCAATCAATCCCGTATACAATTCCCTTTGTCAATCGGTATGTTACTTGCCCGAGATTCGATCGTCGGTATCCCAATACCTTGTTCAATCTCGTTACCGGCAAGTCTCTTTACTCGTACCGCAATGCATGATCCCGTGACTAACGCCTTAGTCACATTGAGCTCATTATGATGATGCATTACCGAGTGGGCCCAGAGATACCTCTCCGTCATACGGAGTGACAAATCCCAGTCTCGATCCGTGCCAACCCAACAGACACTTTCGGAGATACCCGTAGTGCACCTTTATAGTCACCCAGTTACGTTGTGACGTTTGGCACACCCAAAGCACTCCTACGGTATCCGGGAGTTGCACGATCTCATGGTCTAAGGAAAAGATACTTGACATTGGAAAAGCTCTAGCAAACGAAACTACACGATCTTTTATGCTATGCTTAGGATTGGGTCTTGTCCATCACATCATTCTCCTAATGATGTGATCCCGTTATCAATGACATCCAATGTCCATAGTCAGGAAACCATGACTATCTGTTGATCAACGAGCTAGTCAACTAGAGGCTTACTAGGGACAGGTTGTGGTCTATGTATTCACACATGTATTACGATTTCCGGACAATACAATTATAGCATGAATAATAGACAATTACCATGAACAAAGAAATATAATAATAACCATTTATTATTGCCTCTAGGGCATATTTCCAACAGTCTCCCACTTGCACTAGAGTCAATAATCTAGTTACATTGTGATGAATCGGACACCCATTGCGTCCTGGTGTTGATCATGTTTTTCCCTAGGGAGAGGTTTAGTCAACGGATCTGCTACATTCAGGTCCGTGTGTACTTTACAAATATCTATGTCTCCATTTTGAACACTTTCACGAATGGAGTTGAAGCGACGCTTGATATGCCTGGTCTTCTTGTGAAACCTGGGCTCTTCGCAAGGGCAATAGCTCCAGTGTTGTCACAGAAGAGAGTCATTGGGCCCGACGCATTGGGAATCACCCCTAGGTCGGTAATGAACTCCTTTATCCAGACTGCTTCCTGTGCTGCCTCCGAGGCTGCCATGTACTCCGCTTCACATGTAGATCCCGCCACGACGCTTTGCTTGCAACTGCACCAGCTTACTGCTCCTCTATTCAATATATACACGTATCCGGTCTGTGACTTCGAGTCATCCAGATTTGTGTCAAAGCTAGCGTCGACGTAACCCTTTACGACGAGCTCTTCGTCACCTCCATAAACGAGAAACATATCCTTAGTCCTCTTCAGGTACTTCAGGATATTCTTGACCGCTGTCCAGTGTTCCTTGCCGGGATTACTTTGGTACCTTCCTACCAAACTTACGGCAAGGTTTACATCAGGTCTGGTACACAGCATGGCATACATAATAGACCCTATGGCCGAGGCATAGGGGATGACACTCATCTCTTCTATATCTTGTGCCGTGGTCGGGCATTGAGCCGTGCTAAATTGCACACCTTGCAATACAGGCAAGAACCCCTTCTTGGACTGATCCATATTGAACTTCTTCAATATCTTGTCAAGGTATGTACTCTGTGAAAGACCAATCAGGCGTCTTGATCTATCCCTATAGATCTTGATGCCTAATATATAAGCAGCTTCTCCAAGGTCCTTCATTGAAAAACACTTATTCAAATAGGCCTTTATACTTTCCAAGAATTCTATATCATTTCCCATCAATAGTATGTCATCCACATATAATATGAGAAATGCTACAGAGCTCCCACTCACTTTCTTGTAAACACAGGCTTCTCCATAAGTCTGTGTAAACCCAAACGCTTTGATCATCTCATCAAAGCGAATGTTCCAACTCCGAGATGCTTGCACCAGCCCATAAATTGAGCATTGGAGCTTGCATACTTTGTTAGCATTCTTAGGATCGACAAAACCTTCCGGCTGCATCATATACAACTCTTCCTTAAGGAAGCCGTTAAGGAATGCCGTTTTGACGTCCATCTGCCATATCTCATAATCATAGTATGCGGCAATTGCTAACATGATTCGGACGGACTTCAGCTTTGCTACGGGTGAGAAAGTCTCATCGTAGTCAACCCCTTGAACTTGTCGATAACCCTTAGCGACAAGTCGAGCTTTGTAGATGGTTACATTACCATCTGCGTCCGTCTTCTTCTTAAAGATCCATTTGTTTTCTATGGCTCGCCGCTCATCGGGCAAGTCAGTCAAAGTCCATACTTTGTTTTCATACATGGATTCTATCTCGGATTTCATGGCTTCTAGCCATTTGTCGGAATCCGGGCCCGCCATCGCTTCTTCATAGTTCGAAGGTTCACCGTTGTCTAACAACATGATTTCCAGGACAGGGTTGCCGTACCACTCTGGTGCGGAACATGTCCTTGTGGACCTACGAAGTTTAGCAACTTGATCTGAAGCTTCATGATCATCATCATTAACTTCCTCCCCAGTCGGTGTAGGCACCACAGGAACATTTTCCCGCGCTGCGCTACTTTTCGGTTCGGAAGGGGTGACTATCACCTCATCAATTTCCACTTTCCTCCCACTCAATTCTTTCGAGAGAAACTCCTTCTCTAGAAAGGACCCGTTCTTGGCAACGAAGATCTTGCCTTCGGATCTGAGGTAGAAGGTATACCCAATAGTTTCCTTAGGGTATCCTATGAAGACGCATTTTCCCGATTTGGGTTCGAGCTTTTCAGGTTGAAGTTTCTTGACATAAGCATCGCATCCCCAAACTTTTAGAAACGACAGCTTAGGTTTCTTCCCAAACCATAATTCATACGGTGTCGTCTCAACGGATTTCGACGGAGCCCTATTTAAAGTGAATGCGGCAGTCTCTAAAGCATAACCCCAAAATGAGAGCGGTAAGTCGGTAAGAGACATCATAGATCGCACCATATCCAATAGAGTGCGATTACGACGTTCGGACACACCATTTCTCTGAGGTGTTCCAGGCGGCGTGAGTTGTGAAACTATTCCACATTTCCTTAAGTGTGTACCAAATTCGTGACTTAAATATTCTCCACCACGATCTGATCGTAAGAATTTTATTTTCCTGTCACGTTGATTCTCAACTTCACTCTGAAATTCCTTGAACTTTTCAAAGGTTTCAGACTTGTGTTTCATTAGGTAGACATACCCATATCTACTTAAATCATCAGTGAGAGTGAGAACATAACGATATCCTCCGCGATCCTCAACACTCATTGGACCACACACATCGGTATGTATGATTTCCAATAAGTTGGTTGCTCGCTCCATTGTTCCGGAGAACGGAGTCTTGGTCATCTTACCCATGAGGCATGGTTCGCACGTGTCAAATGATTCGTAATCGAGAGACTCCAAAAGTCCATCTGCATGGAGCTTCTTCATGCGCTTGACACCAATGTGACCAAGGCGGCAGTGCCACAAGTATGTGGGACTATCGTTATCAACCTTACATCTTTTGGTATTCACACTATGAACATGTGTAACATCACGTTCGAGATTCATAAAAAATAAACCATTGACCAGCGGGGCATGACCATAAAACATTTCTCTCAAATAAATAGAACAACCATTATTCTCGGATTTAAATGAGTAGCCATCTCGAATTAAACGAGATCCAGATACAATGTTCATGCTCAAAGCTGGCACTAAATAACAATTATTGAGGTTTAAAACTAATCTCGTAGGGAGATGCAGAGGTAGCGTGCCGACGGCGATCACATCGACCTTGGAACCATTCCCGACGCGCATCGTCACCTCGTCCTTCGCCAGTCTCCGTTTATTCCGTAGTTCCTGTTTTGAGTTACAAATATGAGCAACCGCACCGGTATCAAATACCCAGGAGCTACTACGAGTACTGGTAAGGTACACATCAATTACTAGTATATCACATATACCTTGGGTGTTGCCGGCCTTCTTCTTGTCCGCTAAGTATTTGGGGCAGTTCCGCTTCCAGTGACCACTTCCCTTGCAATAAAAGCACTCAGTCTCGGGCTTGGGTCCATTCTTTGACTTCTTCCCGGTAACTGGCTTACCGGGCGCGGCAACTCGCTTGCCGTCCTTCTTGAAGTTCTTCTTACCCTTGCCCTTCTTGAACTTAGTGGTTTTATTCACCATCAACACTTGATGTTCTTTTCTGATCTCTACCTCAGCTGATTTCAGCATTGAATATACCTCGGGAATGGTCTTTTCCATCCCCTGCATATTGTAGTTCATCACAAAGCTCTTGTAGCTTGGTGGAAGCGACTGGAGGATTCTGTCAATGACCGCGTCATCCGGGAGATTAACTCCCAGCTGAGACAAGCGGTTGTGCAACCCAGACATTCTGAGTATGTGCTCACTAACAGAACTGTTCTCCTCCATTTTACAGCTGAAGAACTTGTCGGAGACATCATATCTCTCGACCCGGGCATGAGCTTGAAAAACCAGTTTCAGCTCCTCGAACATCTCATATGCTCCATGTTTCTCAAAACGCTTTTGGAGACCCGGTTCTAAGCTGTAAAGCATGCCGCACTGAACGAGGGAGTAATCAGGGATTGGTGCTTCACCTTGCGGTGCTTCTAAGACATAATCTTTCTTGGCTGCTATGAGGATGATCCTCAGGTTCCGGACCCAGTCCGTATAGTTGCTGCCATCATCTTTCAGCTTGGTTTTCTCTAGGAACGCGTTGAAATTGAGGACAACGTGGGCCATTTGATCTACAATACATAGTGTAAAGATTTAGACTAAGTTCATGATAATTAAGTTCATATAATCAAATTATTTAATGAACTCCCACTCAGATTGACATCCCTCTAGTCATCTAAGTGAAACATGATCCGAATTCGACTAGGCCGTGTCCGATCATCACGTGAGACGGACTAGTCAAGATCGGTGAACATCTCCATGTTGATCGTATCTTCTATACGACTCATGCTCGACCTTTCGGTCCTCCGTGTTCCGAGGCCATGTCTGTACATGCTAGGCTCGTCAAGTGAACCTAAGTGTATTGCGTGTGTTCCGAGGCCATGTCTGTACATGCTAGGCTCGTCAACACCCGTTGTATTCGAACGTTAGAATCTATCACACCCGATCATCACGTGGTGCTTCGAAACAACGAACCTTCGCAACGGTGCACAGTTAGGGTGAACACTTTCTTGAAATTATTATAAGGGATCATCCTACTTGATACCGTCGTTCTAAGCAAATAAGATGCAAAAACATGATAAACATCACATGCAATCAAATAGTGACATGATATGGCCAATATCATCATGCTCCTTTGATCTCCATCTTCGGGGCACCATGATCATCTTTGTCACCGGCATGACACCATGATCTCCATCATCATGATCTCCATCATTGTGTCTTCATGAAGTCGTCACGCCAACGATTACTTCTACTTCTATGGCTAACACGTTTAGCAATAAAGTAAAGTAATTTACATGGAGTTTATTTAATGACACGCAGGTCATACAAAATAATAAAGACAACTCCTATGGCTCCTGCCAGTTGTCATACTCATCGACATGCAAGTCGTGATTCCTATTACAAGAATATGATCAATCTCATACATCACATATATCATTCATCACATCTTCTGGCCATATCACATCACATAGCACTTGCTGCAAAAACAAGTTAGACGTCCTCTAATTGTTGTTGCAAGTTTTTACGTGGTTTGTAGGTTTCTAGCAAGAACGTTTCTTACCTACGTATGACCACAACGTGATTTGCCAATTTCTATTTACCCTTCATAAGGACCCTTTTCATCGAATCCGTTCCGACTAAAGTAGGAGAGACAGACACCCGCTAGCCACCTTATGCAACTTGTGCATGTCAGTCGGTGGAACCAGTCTCACGTAAGCGTACGTGTAAGGTCGGTCCGGGCCGCTTCATCCTACAATGCCGCCGAAACAAGAAACGACTAGTAGCGGCAAGAAGAATTGGCAAACTCAACGCCCACAACTGCTTTGTGTTCTACTCGTGCATAGTAACTACGCATAGGCCTGGCTCATGATGCCACTGTTGGGAATCGTAGCATAATTTTAAAATTTTCCTACGTTCACCAAGATGCATCTATGGAGTGTACTAGCAACGAGGGGAAGGGAGTGCATCTACATACCCTTGTAGATCGCGAGCGGAAGCGTTCCAATGAATGTGGATGACGGAGTCGTACTCGCCGTGATCCAAATCACCGATGACCGAGTGCCGAACGGACGGCACCTCCGCGTTCAACACACGTACGGTGCAGCGACGTCTCCTCCTTCTTGATCCAGCAAGGGGGAAGGAGAGGTTGATGGAGATCCAGCAGCACGACGGCGTGGTGGTGGATGTAGCGGGTCTCGTGCAGGGCTTCGCCGAGCTTCTACGAGAGAGAGAGAGGTGTTGCAGGGGAGGAGGGAGGCGCCCAAGGCTGTTGTATGCTGCCCTCCCTCCCCCCCTTTATATAGGCCCCTGGGGGGGGGGTGCGCCAGCCCCAAGAGATGGGGTCTCAAGGGGGGCGGCGGCCACACGGGGGGGAAGGGGTTGCCTTGCCCCCCAAGGCAAGGGGGAACTCCCCCCTAGGGTTCCCAACCCTAGGCGCATGGGGGGAGGCCCAAGGGGGGCGCCCCAGCCCACTAGGGGCTGGTTCCCTTCCACTTTCAGCCCACGGGGCCCTCCGGGACAGGTGGCCCCACCCGGTGGACCCCCGGGACCCTTCCGGTGGTCCCGGTACAATACCGATAACCCCCGAAACTTTCCCGGTGGCCGAAACTGGACTTCCTATATATAATTCTTCACCTCCGGACCATTCCGGAACCTCTCGTGACGTCCGGGATCTCATCCGGGACTCCGAACAACTTTCGGGTTTCCGCATACATATATCTCTACAACCCTAGCGTCACCTGACCTTAAGTGTGTAGACCCTACGGGTTCGGGAGACATGCAGACATGACCGAGACGCCTCTCCGGTCAATAACCAACAGCGGGATCTGGATACCCATGTTGGCTCCCACATGTTCCATGATGATCTCATCGGATGAACCACGGTGTCGAGGATTCAATCAATCCCGTATACAATTCCCTTTGTCAATCGGTATGTTACTTGCCCGAGATTCGATCGTCGGTATCCCAATACCTTGTTCAATCTCGTTACCGGCAAGTCTCTTTACTCGTACCGCAATGCATGATCCCGTGACTAACGCCTTAGTCACATTGAGCTCATTATGATGATGCATTACCGAGTGGGCCCAGAGATACCTCTCCGTCATACGGAGTGACAAATCCCAGTCTCGATCCGTGCCAACCCAACAGACACTTTCGGAGATACCCGTAGTGCACCTTTATAGTCACCCAGTTACGTTGTGACGTTTGGCACACCCAAAGCACTCCTACGGTATCCGGGAGTTGCACGATCTCATGGTCTAAGGAAAAGATACTTGACATTGAAAAAGCTCTAGCAAACGAAACTACACGATCTTTTATGCTATGCTTAGGATTGGGTCTTGTCCATCACATCATTCTCCTAATGATGTGATCCCGTTATCAATGACATCCAATGTCCATAGTCAGGAAACCATGACTATCTGTTGATCAACGAGCTAGTCAACTAGAGGCTTACTAGGGACAGGTTGTGGCCTATGTATTCACACATGTATTACGATTTCCGGACAATACAATTATAGCATGAATAATAGACAATTACCATGAACAAAGAAATATAATAATAACCATTTATTATTGCCTCTAGGGCATATTTCCAACAAGGACTCCCCCCTTCCATGTTGGAGTAGGAGAGGAGAGGGAAGGAGAGAGAGGGGGAAAGGAAAGGGGGGGGCGCCGCCCCCCTCCTTGTCCAATTCGGACTTGGGGGGGCGGCTAGCCCTTGGCCGCCTCTCCTCTTCCACCACTTGGGCCCATGAGGCCCAATAACCTCCGGGGGGTTCCGGTAACCCCCCGGTACTCCGGTATATATCTGATAACCCCCGGAACCATTCCGGTGTTCGAATATAGTCGTCCAATATATCAATCTTTATGTCTCGACCATTTCAAGACTCCTCGTCATGTCCGTGATCACATCCGGGACTCCGAACTACCTTCGGTACATCAAAACACATAAACTCATAATATAACCGTCATGACCGAGACACGTCTCCGGTCAATAACCAATAGCGGAACCTGGATGCTCATATTGGCTCCCACATATTCTACGAAGATCTTTATCCGTCAAACCGCATAACAACATACGTTGTTCCCTTTGTCATCGGTATGTTACTTGCCAGAGATTCGATCGTCGGTATCTCAATACCTAGTTCAATCTCGTTACCGGCAAGTCTCTTTACTCGTTCCGTAATACATCATCCCGCAACTAACTCATTAGTTGCAAGGCTTAAGTGATGTGCATTACCGAGTGGGCCCAGAGATACCTCTCCGACAATCGGAGTGACAAATCCTATTCTCGAAATACGCCAACCCAACAAGTACCTTCGGAGACACCTGTAGAGCACCTTTATAATCACCCAGTTACGTTTTGACGTTTGGTAGCACACAAAGTGTTCCTCCGGTAAACGGGAGTTGCATAATCTCATAGTCATAGGAACATGTATAAGTCATGAAGAAAGCAATAGCAACATACTAGACGATCAAGTGCTAAGCTAACGGAATGGGTCAAGTCAATCACATCATTCTCCTAATGATGTGATCCCATTAATCAAATGACAACCCTTTGTCTATGGCTAGGAAACATAACCATCTTTGATTAATGTGCTAGTCAAGTAGAGACATACTAGTGACACTCTGTTTGTCTATGTATTCACATATGTATCATGTTTCCGGTTAATACAATTCTAGCATGAATAATAAACATTTATCATGATATAAGGAAATAAATAATAACTTTATTATTGCCTCTAGGGCATATTTCCTCAGTCTCCCACTTGCACTAGAGTCAATAATCTAGATTACACAGTAATGATTCTAACACCCATGGAGTCTTGGTGTTGATCATGTTTTGCTCGTGGAAGAGGCTTAGTCAACGGGTCTGCAACATTCAGATCCATATGTATCTTGTAAATCTCTATGTCTCCCACCTGGACTTGATCCCGGATGGAGTTGAAGCATCTCTTGATGTGCTTGGTTCTCTTGTGAAATCTGGATTCCTTTGCCAAAGCAATTGCACCAGTATTGTCACAAAAGATTTTCATTAGACCCGATGCACTAGGTATGACACCTAGATCGGATATGAACTCCTTCATCCAGACTCCTTCATTTGCTGCTTCCGAAGCAGCTATGTACTCCGCTTCACATGTAGATCCCGCTACGACGCTTTGTTTAGAACTGCACCAACTGACAGCTCCACCATTTAATATAAACACGTATCCGGTTTGCGATTTAGAATCGTCCGGATCAGTGTCAAAGCTTACATCGACGTAACCATTTACAACGAGCTCTTTGTCACCTCCATAAACGAGAAACATATCCTTAGTCCTTCTTAAGTATTTCAGGATGTTCTTGACCGCTGTCCAGTGATCCACTCCTGGATTACTTTGGTACCTCCCTGCTAAACTAATAGCAAGGCAAACATCAGGTCTGGTACACAGCATTGCATACATGATAAAGCCTATGGCTGAAGCATAGGGAACATCTTTCATTTTCTCTCTATCTTCTGAAGTGGTCGGGCATTGAGTCTTACTCAACTACACACCTTGTAACACAGGCAATAACCCTTTCTTTGCTTGATCCATTTTGAACTTCTTCAAAACTTTGTCAAGGTATGTACTTTGTGAAAGTCCTATTAAGCGTCTTGATCTATCTCTATAGATCTTGATGCCCAATATATAAGCAGCTTCACCGAGGTCCTTCATTGAAAAACTCTTATTCAAATATCCCTTTATGCTATCCAGAAATTCTATATCATTTCCGATCAATAATATGTCATCCACATATAATATCAGAAATGCTACAGAGCTCCCACTCACTTTCTTGTAAATACAGGCTTCTCCAAAAGTCTGTATAAAACCATATGCTTTGATCACACTATCAAAACGTTTATTCCAACTCCGAGAGGCTTGCACCAGTCCATAAATGGATCGCTGGATCTTGCATACTTTGTTAGCTCCCTTTGGATCGACAAAACCTCCCGGTTGCATCATATACAACTCTTCTTCCAGAAATCCGTCCAGGAATGCAGTTTTGACATCCATTTGCCAAATTTCATAATCATAAAATGCGGAAATTGCTAACATGATTCGGACAGACTTAAGCATCGCTACGGGTGAGAAAGTCTCATCGTAGTCAACCCCTTGAACTTGTCGAAAACCTTTTGCAACAAGTCGAGCTTTATAGACAGTAACATCACCGTCAGCGTCAGTCTTCTTCTTGAAGATCCATTTATTCTCGATGGCCTGCCGATCATCGGGTAAGTCAACCAAAGTCCACACTTTGTTCTCATACATGGATCCCATCTCAGATTTCATGGCCTCAAGCCATTTTTCAGAATCTAGGCTCACCATCGCTTCTTCATAGTTCGTAGGTTCATCATGGTCCAGTAACATAACCTCCAGAACAGGATTACCGTACCACTCTGGTGCGGATCTTACTCTGGTGACCTACGAGGTTCAGTAACAACTTGATCTGAAGTTTCATGATCATCATGATTAACTTCCTCATTAATTGGTATAGACGTCACAGGAACCGGTTTCTGTGATGAACTACTTTCCAATAAGGGAGCAGGTACAATTACCTCATCAAGTTCTACTTTCCTCCCACTCACTTCTTTCGAGAGAAGCTCCTTCTCGGATCCATTCTTGGCAATGAATGTCTTGCCTTCGGATCTGTGATAGAAGGTGTACCCAACAGTTTCCTTTGGGTATCCTATGAAGACACATTTCTCCGACTTGGGTTCGAGCTTATCAGGTTGAAGCTTTTTCACATAAGCATCGCAGCCCCAAACTTTAAGAAACAACAACTTTGGTTTCTTGCCAAACCACAGTTCATAAGGCGTCGTCTCAACGGATTTTGATGGTGCCCTATTTAACGTGAATGCGGCCGTCTCTAAAGCATAACCCCAAAACGATAGCGGTAAATCAGTAAGAGACATCATAGATCGCACCATATCTAGTAAAGTACGATTACGACGTTCGGACACACCATTACGCTGTGGTGTTCCGGGTGGCGTGAGTTTTGAAACTATTCCGCATTGTTTCAAATGTAGACCAAACTCGTAACTCAAATATTCTCCTCCACGATCAGATCGTAGAAACTTTATTTTCTTGGTACGATGATTTTCAACTTCACTCTGAAATTCTTTGAACTTTTCAAATGTTTCAGACTTATGTTTCATTAAGTAGATATACCCATATCTGCTTAAATCATCTGTGAAGGTGAGAAAATAACGATACCCACCGCGAGCCTCAACATTCATTGGACCACATACATCAGTATGTATGATCTCAATAAATCAGTTGCTCGCCCCATAGTTCCGGATAACGGCGTTTTAGTCATCTTGCCCATGAGGCATTGTTCGTAAGTACCAAGTGATTCCAAAAGTCCATCAGTATGGAGTTTCTTCATGCGCTTTACTCCAATATGACCCAAACGGCGGTGCCACAAATAAGTTGCACTATCATTATCAACTCTGCATCTTTTGGCTTCAACATTATGAATATGTGTATCACTACTATCGAGATTCATCAAAAATAGACCACTCTTCAAGGGTGCATGACCATAAAAGATATTACTCATATAAATAGAACAACCATTATTCTCTGATTTAAATGAATAACCGTCTCGCATCAAACAAGATCCAGATATAATGTTCATGCTCAACGCTGGCACCAAATAACAATTATTTAGGTCTAATACTAATCCCGAAGGTAGATGTAGAGGTAGCGTGTCGACGGCGATCACATCGACTTTGGAACCGTTTCCCACGCGCATCGTCACCTCGTCCTTAGCCACTGTCCGCTTAATCCGTAGTCCCTGTTTCGAGTTGCAAATATTAGCAACAGAACCAGTATCAAATACCCAGGTGCTACTGCGAGCTCTGGTAAGGTACACATCAATAACATGTATATCACATATACCTTTGTTCACCTTGCCATCCTTCTTATCCGCCAAATACTTGGGGCGGTTCCGCTTCCAGTGACCAGTCTGCTTGCAGTAGAAGCACTCAGTCTCAGGTTTAGGTCCAGACTTGGGTTTCTTCTCCTGAGCAGCAACTTGTTTGCTGTTCTTCTTGAAGTTCCCCTTCTTCTACCCTTTGCCCTTTTTCTTGAAACTGGTGGTCTTATTGACCATCAACACTTGATGCTCTTTCTTGATTTCTACCTCCGCAGCCTTTAGCATTGCGAAGAGCTCGGGAATCGTCTTATCCATCCCTTGCATGTTATAGTTCATCATGAAGCTCTTGTAGCTTGGTGGCAGTGATTGAAGAATTCTGTCAATGACGCTATCATCCGGAAGATTAACTCCCAGTTGAATCAAGTGATTGTTATACCCAGACATTCTGAGTATATGCTCACTGACAGAACTATTCTCCTCCATCTTGCAGCTGTAGAACTTATTGGAGACTTCATATCTCTCAATCCGAGCATTTGCTTGAAATATTAGATTCAACTCCTGGAACATCTCATATGCTCCATGACGTTCAAAATGTCGTTGAAGTCCCGGTTCTAAGCCGTAAAGCATGGCACACTGAACTATCGAGTAGTCATCAGCTTTGCTCTACCAGACGTTCATAACATCTGGTGTTGCTCCTGCAGCAGGTTTGGCACCTAGCGGTGCTTCCAGGACGTAATTCTTCTATGCAGCAATGAGGATAATCCTCAAGTTACGGACCCAGTCCGTGTAATTGCTACCATCATCTTTCAACTTTGCTTTCTCAAGGAACGCATTAAAATTCAACGGAACAACAACACGAGATCTATCTACAACAAACATAGACATGCAAAATACTATCAGGTACTAAGTTCATGATAAATTTAAGTTCAATTAATCATATTACTTAAGAACTCCCACTTAGATAGACATCCCTCTAATCATCTAAGTGATCACGTGATCCAAATCAACTAAACCATAACCGATCATCACGTGAAATGGAGTAGTTTTCAATGGTGAACATCACTATGTTGACCATATCTACTATATGATTCACGCTCGACCTTTCGGTCTCAGTGTTTCGAGGCCATATCTGCATATGCTAGGCTCGTCAAGTTTAACCTGAGTATTCTGCGTGTGCAAAACTGGCTTGCACCCGTTGTAGATGGACGTAGAGCTTATCACACCCGATCATCACGTGGTGTCTGTGCACGACGAACTTTGGCAACGGTGCATACTTAGGGAGAACAATTTTATCTTGAAATTTAGTGAGAGATCATCTTATAATGCTACCGTCAATCAAAGCAAGATAATATGCATAAAAGATAAACATCACATGCAATCAATATAAGTGATATGATATGGCCATCATCATCTTGTGCTTGTGATCTCCATCTCCGAAGCACCATCATGATCACCATCGTCACCGGCGCGACACCTTGATCTCCATCATAGCATCATTGTCGTCTCGCTAACTATTGCTTCTACAACTATCGCTACCGCTTAGTGATAAAGTAAAGCAATTACAGGGCGATTGCATTGCATACAATAAAGCGACAACCATATGGCTCCTGCCAGTTGCCGATAACTCGGTTACAAAACATGATCATCTCATACAATAAAATATAGCATCATGCCTTGACCATATCACATCACAACATGCCCTGCAAAAACAAGTTAGACGTCCTCTACTTTGTTGTTGCAAGTTTTACGTGGCTGCTACGGACTGAGCAAGAACCGTTCTTACCTACGCATCAAAACCACAATGATAGTTCGTCAAGTTAGTGCTGTTTTAACCTTCTCAAGGACCAGGCGTAGCCACACTCGGTTCAACTAAAGTTGGAGAAACTGACACCCGCCAGCCACCTATGTGCAAAGCACGTCGGTAGAACCAGTCTCGCGTAAGCGTACACATAATGTCGGTCCGGGCCGCTTCATCCAACAATACCGCCGAACCAAAGTATGACATGCTGGTAAGCAGTATGACTTGTATCGCCCACAACTCACTTGTGTTCTACTCGTGCATATAACATCAACGCATAAAACCTGGCTCGGATACCACTGTTGGGGAACATAGTAATTTCAAAATTTTCCTACGCACACGCAAGATCATGGTGATGCATAGCAACGAGGGGGAGAGTGTGTCCACGTACCCTCATAGACTGAAAGCGGAAGCGTTAGCACAACACGGTTGATGTAATCGTACATCTTCACGATCCGACCGATCAGGTACCGAACGCACGGCACCCCCGAGTTCAGCACACGTTCAACTCGATGACGTCCCTCGAACTCCAATCCAGCCGAGCTTTGAGGGAGAGTTCCGTCAGCACGACGGCGTGGTGACGATGATGATGTTCTACCGACGCAGGGCTTCGCCTAAGCACCGCTACGATATGACCGAGGTGGATTATGGTGGAGGGGGGCACCGCACATGGCTAAGAGATCCAAGGGATCAATTGTTGTGTCTCTAGGGGGTGCCTCCCTCCCCGTATATAAAGGAGTGGAGGAGGAGGAGGGGGCCGGCCACCCTTGGCGCGCCCCATGAGGAGTCCTACTCCCACCGGGAGTAGGACTCCCCCCTTCCATGTTGGAGTAGGAGAGGAGAGGGAAGGAGAGAGAGGGGGAAAGGAAAGGGGGGGCGCCCCCTCCTTGTCCAATATTGACTTGGGGGGAGGGGCGCGCGGCTGCCCCTTGGCCGCCTCTCCTCTTCCACCACTTGGGCCCATGAGGCCCAATAACCTCCGGGGGGGTTTCGGTAACCCCCGGTACTCCGGTATATATCCGATAACCCCCGGAACCATTCCGGTGTCTGAATATAGTCATCCAATATATCAATATTTATGTCTCGACCATTTCGAGACTCCTCGTCATGTGCGTGATCACATCCGGGACTCCGAACTACCTTCGGTACATCAAAATACATAAACTCATAATATAACCGTCATCGAAAGCGTGCGGACCCTACGGGTTCGAGAACTATGTAGACATGACCGAGACACGTCTCCGGTCAATAACCAATAGCGGAACCTGGATGCTCATATTGGCTCCCACATATTCTACGAAGATCTTTATCGGTCAAACCGCATAACAACATACGTTGTTCCCTTTGTCATCGGTATGTTACTTGCCCGAGATTCGATCGTCGGTATCTCAATACCTAGTTCAATCTCGTTACCAGCAAGTCTCTTTACTCGTTCCGTAATACATCATCCCGCAACTAACTCATTAGTTGCAATGCTTGCAAGGCTTAAGTGATGTGCATTACCGAGTGGGCCTAGAGATACCTCTCCGACAATCGGAGTGACAAATCCTAATCTCGAAATACGCCAACCCAACAAGTACCTTCAGAGACACCTGTAGAGCACCTTTATAATCACCCAGTGACATTGTGACGTTTGGTAGCACACAAAGTGTTCCTCCGGTAAACGGGAGTTGCATAATATCATAGTCATAGGAACATGTATAAGTCATGAAGAAAGCAATAGCAACATACTAAACGATCAAGTGCTAAGTTAACGGAATGGGTCAAGTCAATCACATCATTCTCCTAATGATGTGATCCCATTAATCAAATGACAACTCTTTGTCTATGGCTAGGAAACATAACCATCTTTGATTAACGAGCTAGTCAAGTAGAATCATACTAGTGACACTCTGTTTGTCTATGTATTCACACATGTATCATGTTTCCGGTTAATACAATTCTAGCATGAATAATAAACATTTATCATGATATAAGGAAATAAATAATAACTTTATTATTGCCTCTAGGGCATATTTCCTTCACTTATATCTCAGTCCTAAAGATATGCAAGAGGCAAAGAAATCTATGAGAGAAAAAGGTATTAAAGCTGAGGATGTCCAAAATTTACCTCCTATTGAAGAAGACACACCACCAATACTTTAGGTGGTAGAGGTAAAGTCTTTAATGAAATTCAATGATAATGATAATCCTCACAATATGCATCCTAGTCAATGCCTTTATGAGTTTGAGAATTATATTAGAAAGCAAGATCACTTCAATGCTAATGTTATGAAACAATTGAAATACAATTCTGATATGATTGCTCGCTTAAGTGACTCGTTATTTAGAATCTCAAATGATGTTAGAGGTGTGGAAAAGCATGCTTCTATGGTTCAAACTCAATTAAAACATGTTGCTAAATCAAAAAGAGAGTTGCTAGATGAAATGAATAATAATATAAGTGACTTTGCTGTTAGAGTAACAACTAGAGGAGGTAAGATTACTCAGGAACCACTTTATCCTGAGGGACACCCAAAAAGAATTGAACAAGACTCTCAAAGAGATAACACTGATGCACGTAGTCCTTCTAAAAAGAAAAAGAAGAAGAAAAATGATAGGAATTTGCATGCCTCTAGTGAACCTGAAGTAGAAAAACCTCCTGATAATGATAATGAAGTTTCTATCTCTGATGCTGAAACTCAACCTGGTAGTGAACACTCACCTTATGATAATGAAAAATATAATGATGAGGTTCATGAATACACTCAACCAAATAATAAAGAACCAGACAATGATGTTGAGATAGAACCTGCAATTGATCTTGATAACCCACAACCTAAGAATAAAAGATATGATAAAAGAGAATTTGTTGCTAGAAAACATGGTAAAGAAAGAGAACCATGGGTTCAAAAGCGTATGCCCTTCCCATCTAAGTCAACTAAAAAGAAAGATGACGAAGAATTTGAACGCTTTGCTGAAATGCTGAGGCTAGTCTTTTTGCGCACTCGCTTGACTGATATCCTTAAAATGCCTCCTTATGCAAAGTATATGAAAGACATCATCACCAATAACAGAAAAATACCGGAAGCTGAAATCTCCATCATGCTTGCTAATTATACTTTTAAGGATGGAGTACCTAAAAAACTCAGAGATCTAGGAATGCCAACTATACCTTGCTCCATCAAAAGAAATTATGTGAAAACTGCTTTATGTGATTTGGGAGCTGGTGTTAGTGTTATGCCTTTCTCTTTATATAAAAGACTTGATTTGAATAAACTCACACCTACTGAAATATCTTTGCAAATGGCTGACAAGTCAACTGCCATAGCTATCGGTATTTGTGAGGATGTGCCCGTTGTTGTTGCTAATGTTACTATTTTGACTGACTTTGTTATACTTGAAATGCCCGAGGACGACAACATGTCGATTATCCTTGGTAGACCCTTTTTGAATACTGTAGGGGCTGTTATTAATTGCAATAAAAGCAAGGTCACTTTTCATATCAATGGTAATGAGCATATGGTGCACTTTGCGAGAAAACAATTCCAAGTGAATGGTATTAATGTTATTTAAAAATCTCCGACAATCAATATCGGAAGTTTTCAACTACCTTTACCTACTGTTAAAAAGAAATATGAAATGCTTATTGTTGGGGATATTCATATCCCCGTTGAGGTAACTTAGTGAATTATGATAGTTCTTCGGTTTCATGTTAATCGAAAGTGGTTGTTAATAAGACTTGATCAACCTTATTAATGGATCATTTTTTAGAGGTATGAAGTTGATGAATTTAGTAAGCACTACCTTCTGCCCCTACCTTTTGTTTTTTGCTTTTATCAGTTAAATAAAATAAAATGCCATGTTTTGTCTATTTTCTGAATTATCCGTGGAATAAAAAAATGACCCAAAAATAAAAGTTCTCAGAATGCTCTGAAAATTTAATACGAATTTTTTTCTGAATAATTAAGAATTTTTGGTGCAAATAATATCAGAGGGAGGTGCACCAGGTGTCACGACCAGTTTTTCAATAAAATAATTATTGAGAAACCAATCCCTGTTACGGACCAGCGAGGAAGAATTCCTTCTCACTGATAGACAATACATTGGTCACAGAAGAAAAAAATACCAGGAGTACTAAATATAATACAAAGTTGAGCAGAGACTGCCCAACAATTTATTACATGCACACCGATAAAACAATACGGCGGATAGGGTGGCAGACTACTAACTCACGATAATGACGATGGTGGAGATATCACCGCGAGGCGAGTGATATGTCTCCAGAAGACTACAGCTCTTCGAGTGTCGGAGTGAGACTCGAGAAGACTTATTGCGGGTGGCGGAAGCGTATACGATACAAGTGACCAAAATCCGGGATCGCGCAGGACTGACTGGGACTCCTCTAGGCATCGGACGCGCTATCAAACTCTTCATCCAAGAGATCGCCTTCGTCAACATCTGGCCAAATCAACAAGCCAGGTGAGTACTATGAAAGTACCCGCAAGACAATTCGGACATAAGGTATAACAAATGCAAACATGAAACACATGAATAAGTTAACCAGTGCGATCAGACATAGAGATAATAAATACTGGGTGCCAAGCGAGGGTCTGAATGACGCCTTGAGCGGAAACTGCCGAATAGTAATACGGGTGCCAAACGAGTGTCTGAAAGACTCCTCGAGAGGAAAATGCGGAATAATAATAAAGGTGCCAAACGAGTGTCTGAAAGACTCCTCGAGCGGAAAATGCGGAATAATAATGCAGGTGCCAAACGAGTGTCTGAAAGACTCCTCGAGCGGAAAATGCGGAATAATAATGCCACAGTCGGGCGTCGGGGCGACACCACATAAAGGGCTTATAACAGAAAGTAAAGGCAGTGCATGCCGCAGTCGGACGTCTGAGCGACATCACATAACGGGCTTATATCGAAAGTGAGAAACGAGTACACGCCACAGTCGGACGTCTGCGCGACGTCACCTAAAGGGCTTATATCACATTTCATTATTACAACAGCTCGGAGACATAAATTATCACAAGCATGAGACACAAAATAAAGCTTGTCCATCCACTGGAATAACAATAAAACCTGAGATTTTACCACTTGAGCTTGTTCACCGGGGACAAGTTTTTCACATGGATAGATATGGATATAATGTATACACTACTGATCATGGATACGATGATTTGGAAAGAATTGACTCTGCAGAGTTTGTACTTAACCACAGCCAACGGATTTCAGTAGTCACGGGGACTAGTTCCGTCTACGGTGTTTTGGAAGGAACACGTCTAACCAGTACACACCCAATTCAACCATCCGAAGCCAGGGATCACCCTCGGCAACATTCAAGAAAAACCTTGAGTCGGGGAGGCTACAACCTCGCGTAGCATGGGATCAAATTTCTATACGCGCGCTATAAGGGGGTGCCCCCCCTCTCGGTCCCAACCGGAAACACCCATGCCCCCTGACCGAATGACTGGCTTTAATCCTGGGCCAAGGTACCATCATCCCGGCCTCTCTGTTTGGTGTGTACACGGAAAGAGGTTACCAACTTACTAAACCGTATCCTGGCAATGAGACATGTGGTAGCACGGAAAGGGGAAGGGACGATAACACGGCTCCAACCATGTTAACATCGGAAAAGTCGGATGACACAAGGCTGGCATGCTACAACAGTACCACCTTGCTGCCCTTCATGTCACCACATGATTAGGCCACCTCTCATCAGAGGTCATCGCAACTTTGGAACATGCGGGAAAAGATCGATAACGTGGCTCCAACCATGTTAACGTCGAAGAAAGTCGGATGACGCAAGGCTGGCATGCTACAACAGTACCACCTTGCTGCCCTTCATGTCACTACATGATTAGGCCACCTCTCATTAGAGGTCATCGCAACTTCGGAACAACCGGGTCGTTGCCTTACGAGCAACGAGATATTTACCGACACTCATATGCCACACACAAACTTTCACATGAACATGCAAAACTTCTGCCATATCAAATGTCCAAACATGCTTGCCTGGTTCGGAGAAGTCGGAATCTAGCTCGGTGAAGTTCGCGGCTCCGTCACCTCTCCCGGAACCTACGGCAATCACGAAACGGGTACTAACGTGAAAACCAACACATGCACAGAAACTTTGCCAAATATTTCCCAAATAAATTCCATAAAAAACTAGACAAAATTTTAAGAATGTCAGAAAAAGAATCACTCAAAAATACCTTTTTATTAAAAAGTTATAAAGGTTTCTGTCCAGGGACCTTTCTGTAATGAAACAGAAAAGTTCCAGGGTTTTAACTGAGAAAACAGAAAACGGTTCGTTTGGAAATGCGCAAGCGCAAGAGAGAAGACGTATTTTGCCCGAAGGCGTCAACAGAAAACGGTTCGGGGAAATAGAACAGAGGCTGACACGCGGGGCCCGCATGTCAGGTTTGAAAAGGCTCGCCGGCGCCCGAAGACGGCGGTGGACGCCGGCGTCGAACCACGGCGAGTTAGGAGAAACGGAGGGTACCAAGAGCTTCGGTGTCTTCTTCCGCGTCGGTGGGTGGTGGACTCGTCAAACGGGGAGCACCACGTCGACGGCGACACTATCTCCGGCAGACGGCGGCTCGGGTGAGGATGGGGAACTCCGGTGGAGGGCTGCAAGCTTCAAATTGAAGTGCGGGTCAGAACGAGAGATGCATGGTGAAGTTACTGGCAAGAGAATGGAGGCTGCGGAGCACACACGGGGGCGAATCGGGCTGGATCCCGTGGCGGGTCGCGGCGGCCGGAGTCGAGGAAGGAGACCTCCTCGGGGCTCTTCCAGTGGCTAGGCGTGCTCTAGAGGAAGTGCAGGGCTGGTGGGTGCTCGAGTTGAAGCTCGGGACCTCTATTTATAGGCAGATCGACGGGGTGGCCGTGAACGGAGAATCTCCGGCGAGCGATTACGGCGGAGCAGTGGGTTGGCAGAGGGTTTGAGCGGTCGGGCAGCATCGGTGGATGTTACGGGACTCGTTTTGCAGCTAAACGGAGCTGGCCCTGGCGTAATGGCGTCTGCCCACGATGAGGTGACCGCACGGGCTCAACGGCGGCAGAGAGCGCGCTCCGCGCCCTGCGGTTCACGACAAGAGCGGCAGCGCATTCGGGGGAGTGGACGGCCATGCGGCGGGCTCCGGTGGTTTGGGCGGCGCTGGGTGGAGTCGTCGGCGCCGTGTCTCCCGCTGGCGTCCGCAAAGCCGCCGCCGGCGTCGGTCACGGGGCGGCGCACCTCCTGCTGCCCGTCGCCGACGCCCGCAAGGTGCCAGGCGCTCGTGCGGTGCAGGAACAAGTGGGCGAGGACGAGGAGCAAGGCGACGCGACGGTACTGGCGAGATCGATGCCTGTTTCTGAAGAAAACGACAGCAAGCACTGAACTGAAACTCTGAAGTTACTGGAACTTGACAGTGACCATGCATTGCAGGTGTTCGACAGTAGGTTTTGGTAAAGAGGTAAATTTTGCTGGAGCTGTAACTTGGTGAGATGACCACTCAAAGCACCCAGGGGCTGCATGAATTTATTTGGAATTTTTGGAGAAGGTTTTGAATGAATTTCACCAAATTTGCCAAATCTGGTCCAAACTTGCAGCTGATGTAGTTTGAAAATTTTGAACTGGAGACCAGTGGATCTTCATGGTTCTAGGTTGAGGGTTCAAAGGACTAGGAGGGGAAAGAAGTTTGGTGGTAAAATTCCAAACAGAAAATGGAGTTCCTTTGTAAATCTCCAAGAGGTAGAATAGAAGGCAGAAAATATTTGAATAGAATTTGAATGGAAAATAAATACATGGGGAGGTTCAACTTGCTGGATTTGATGTAAATCATGATCGAGAGGTGAGGGAGTGTTTAGGAGAGAGGATTTGCACTTATGCCATGGCAAGAAGGAATAGTTGAAAGTGGCAAAGTACCTTCCAAAAGCCATAGTGCAAATTTAGAAAAAGGTTTTCAAAAGTTCTTTTCCCAAATGAAAAAAAACATTTTGTCTTGAGTCCAAATGAAGAGCAAGAACTCCCAAGGTCAAAGGCAGATCTTGGGTGAATCCAAATAAAATTTTTGCCATAAAGAAAATATATGAGAGGGAGAGTTCTC
This sequence comes from Aegilops tauschii subsp. strangulata, assembly GCF_002575655.3. Lineage (NCBI taxonomy): Eukaryota > Viridiplantae > Streptophyta > Magnoliopsida > Poales > Poaceae > Aegilops > Aegilops tauschii. Next base: position 453,544,045 of record NC_053036.3, on the reverse strand, counting down.
TTGAAGAAATTTTTTTAAATCACTCCCCTCAAGTCAAATAAAATCTTTTAAGAAAATCCAAATAAAAACTTGGGTGCCACACCAGGTGGGCACAACCCACCTGGGCGCACCAGGACCCCTAGGCGCGCCCTGGTGGGTTGTGGTCCCCACGTGGGCCCCCTCACTAATCTCTTCATCCCACATCACCACCTACCACCAGGAAAAAATCACCATTGCTCTCTCTCTCTCTCTCGTGTTCTTGATCTCAAACCCGCGGATTTCGATCTCTTTGCTCGAAGCTCCGTTTCCGAAACTGTTTCGGGGGATTGTTGCTTGGTATGTGACTCCTTCGTTTGTCCAATTAGTTTTTGCTTTAGTGGTTTATATTTGGAATAATTAGCTACCCTTGGTGCTGCTGTAGATGAACTTGCATGTTGAATTCTTAGAGTTTTAAGTAGTTTGAATGCTTGCTATGGCCTCTATGCATCCCTATGAGTAGTTGCTACCAATCTTGTAAAGTTTTGTTGAGAAAATTTTATGGACTAAAAATTTCAGAATTTTTGTTCATAGGAAAAACATGAGTATCTTTAGGAAGTTTGCTTACAAGAAGAACTCCAAGGGAGTGATTATGGATTCATCTGACAGTGATCTCCATACCCGGAGAATAGCGTAAGTACGGCCGTGCGAATGGCCGCATACCTCGTTCATGGAAGGGGCTGGAATCCTTCATGAGTTTGCACAATATGTTGCTAATGCCGGCCTCACCGACTTCATCACAGCTGAATGTGAACAGTATCATCTCCTCACAAACTCCTTTGTGCAAATTTTTACTTTCCTTTCTAGGAATAATCCCCCTGAAGTGCAGTTTAATTTATATGTTGAACCCCATCATATACCACTTAGTGAATTTTGTGAAATATGCTTGCTTCCTCCTGATGGTGGTTTGGTAGAGCCTGGGCTGGCAAAGTTTGAAGGCTTTTATCGTACTCTGATAGTGGGTGATGAGAGAGGGGTGTCGAGTATCACCGCCGCTGGCTTGCATTTTCCTGTTGTTCATTATTTTGCTCTTTTCATTGCAAAATGCTTGCTTGCTAGAGAGAAGGTGGGTGCACTCAGTGCCCCAGACCTTGCTGTTTTACGTCGTGCACTTGAAGGCGACAACACTTATAGCTTGGGAGCTATTGTGGCACGCCGCCTCCATATTAATAAATCCAAGGGTCAAATTCATGGTGGTATTTACGCTATTCGCTTGGCTGCTCGCTTTAACGTTCAGATACGCCTGCATGATTATCATTTTCCCAAAGTTTACCTAGATCGCGCTGCTATGGAATACCACCAGTTTATTGTTGTTGAGTATCCTAACATCCCTATTCCGTATAACCTGGTTTTCAGTGTGAGAACTCGTGATATTATTCCATTAATTGCCTGCACCTACTCTGTTTGATCCCATTGCCAGGGGTGGATACATGATTATGACTGCAGATATCATCGCCTACCGGAACAACTAGGCTGCAGCAGAGGAGGAGCCTCCGCAGTGGGATCCACAGGTGCCCGCTCCTCAGCAATTCGACATGGGACCTCATGGTTTCTTCGACTACTGACTGATTACCAAGTTAGGCCAAAAGCCTAAGCTTGGGGGAGTGCGTATTTCCACCGACATTACATTCATGTTCACACATTTCATTCTAGTTGTCGGTGCTCACACTTCTCCATTATGCTATCCATGTTAAATTTATTTTCTCACTTTCTTCTTGTGAGTTTGAAAAACTTTGAGAAAATCCAAAAATATTTCCTGCTTCTTTTTTATTTTTTCTTTCTAGAGTAGTTAGCTGTAGCACTAAAAAGAAAACCCAAAAAGATTTCCTTGTTCTTCTTTTGCTTGTTGGGAGCTTTCCCGTGTAAATAGTTTTTCTCGTTTTTGTTTTTCCCTTTTATTTGCTTGTTCAAGAAAACTAAAAACTCCAAAAAATATTTCAGTGTGTTTCTCTGAATTTCTTTTCTTTTTATTGAGTCGTACCAAGGAGAAGAACATGATGAAAATGTTGAGTGGCTCTCATTTGCATTGTTGTTGATCTAACAAAGAGCCCATTTTACCTTGTCTTCTCCTGTTGAATAAAATGTTTGCAGATTCCATCTTAGTCCACATCACTCTTGCACTATTATTATTTTCATATCGTTCGGTCGTGCAAGTGAAAGGCAATAATAATGATATTTGATGAGCTGGTCATGGCAGAGAGAAACGAGTATGAACTCAACTTTTTCAGTTTTTGTAAATATGTTTAACCTAGTATCCATGATTCAGCTCATTATAATTAAACATGTTTGCAATGACTATTAGATATTATAGTCTCTCATGCCATGCATAAGTAGCTAGGAGTTGATAATGATTTATCTTGGATGTCAACATTGCGCAAAAATGATTGTGATGTAGTATGATGATATGGTATCCTCCTCTGAATGTTCGAGTGGCTTGACTTGGCACATGTTCATGCATGTAGTTGAATCAAAACCAACATAGCCTCTATGATATTTATGTTCATGGTGTTCATATCCTACTCATGCTAGTATCCAATGTTACTTACGCATAATGCATGTTCATGACCGTTGTTGCTCTCTAGCTGGCCGCTTCTCAACCTAATTGCTAGCCTTCACCTGTAGTAAGTGGGAATTCTGCTTGTGCATAAAAAACCTTTAACCCAAGTTATTCTAGATGAGTCCATCAGACCTACCTATATGCGGTATTACCCTGCCATCCTAAGTAGATTTGCATGTGCCATCTCTAAAAACTTCAAATAAATATCCTTTTTGTGTGCCTGGATTGTTCATGGAGCGACAGGAGGTAGTCGGTATCTTCCATGCTATGCGGGTTATTCTCAGGTTGAGTGTTTATTCACTCGCCATTGCACGAGAAAAGGGCGGTAATAGGGATGCCCAGTCCCAAACTGCAAAAAGAAAAAGCTTACAAATAATCAAACAATAACTCCTATGGAGTCATAACCTTTAATTTAGCGCTTGGGAACCGCCACTAGCGTGTTTAGCATGGAAGATATTGATAACTGATGGTCGTGAAGTAAATAAGAAGGGTGCATTTCTCAAAATTTTATTTACCTCTGTTTTAGAAACTTGAGCTCTGGCACCGCTGCAAATCACTGCTTCCCTCTGCGAAGGGACTATCTATTTACTTTTATGTTGTGTCATCACCTTCTAAAATAAGCGCCAGAACCTGAGAGCACTGTTGTCATGTTGATGCATTGTGTGTAGCTAATGTTGGGTGCATCATGACTGGATCTTTTCTACCATGAATTACAATGTTTAGTCGCTGCTTGGACTTTGGAGGTGCTCTGCATTTATGTTTCGCGGTCTCAGAAAGGGCTAGCAAGATACCACTATTGTCATATTGTATCATGGTTGTTTTGATAATGTGTTGTTGTTTGAGATATCTTATTATTGCTCGCTAGCTGATTATGTCATTGATATGAGTTAATATATTTTTAAGAGTTATTGTCCGCATGGTTAGTTATAATATTGGCTAAAAACCTGGGTGTTGTTTAAGCTTATTTATGCAAACAAGAGCGAAAGAGTTTGTAAAAGTTTTTCTTTTTCACTTTCAGTTTGTCAACTGAATTGCTTGAGGACAAGAAAAGGTTTAAGCTTGGGGGAGTTGATACGTCTCCAACATATCTACTTTTCCTAACGCTTTTCCTCTTGTTTTGGACTCTAATTTGCATGATTTGAATGAAACTAACCCCGGACTGACGCTGTTTTCAGCAGAACTACCATGGTGTTGTTTTTGTGCAGAAATAAAAGTTCTCGGAATGGAATGAAACTTTGCGAGGATTTTTTATATCAATAAAGAGAATTTCTGGAGCCAAGAACGACCGGAGGGGGGCACATGGGTGGGCACGACCCACCAGGGCGCCCCCCTCCAGGCGCGCCAAGGTGGGTTGTCCCCACCTAGTGGCCCCGCAGACCCTGAAACCGACGTTATAAATCCTATTTTCCTAGAAAAATCAGGGGAAAAGAATTATCACGTTCCACGAGACGGAGCCGCCGTCACCTCCTGTTCTTCATCGGGAGGCCAGATATGGAGTCCGTTTGGGGCTCCGGAGAGGGGGATCTTCGATCTTCGTCATCACCAACCCTTTTACATCGCCAATTCCATGATGCTCCCCACCGGGAGTGAGTAATTCCTTCGTAGGCTCGCTGGTCGGTGAGGAGTTGGATGAGATTCATCATGTAATCTAGTCAGTTTTGTTAGGGCTTGATCCCTAGTATCCACTATGCTCTGAGATTGATGTTGCTATGACTTTGCCTGTTGGGGAACACAGTAATTTCAAAAAAAATCCTACACACACGCAAGATCATGGTGATGCATAGCAACGAGAGGGGAGAGTGTAGTCCACGTACCCTCGTAGACCGTAAGCGGAAGCGTTATGACAATGCGGTTGATGTAGTCGTACGTTTTCACGATCCGACCGATCCTAGTACCGAAAGTATGGCACCTCCGCGATCTGCACACGTTTGGCTCCTTGACGTCCCACGAACTCTCGATCCAGCTGAGTGTCGAGGGAGAGCTTCATCAGCACGACGGCGTGATGACGGTGATGATGAAGCTACCGGCGCAAGGCTTCGCCTAAGCACTGCAACGATATGACCGAGGTGGATTATGGTGGAGGGGGGCACCGCACATGGCTAAGAGATCAATGATCAACTTGTGTGTCTATGGGTTGCCCCCTCCCCGTATATAAAGGAGTGGAGGAGGTGGGAGGGCCGGCCCTCTATGGCGCGCCCTAGAGGAGTCCTAATCCCACCGGGAGTAGGATCCCCCCTTCCCTAGTTGGACTAGGAGAGAAGGAAGGGGGAGAGAGGGAGGAAGGAAAGGGGGGCGTCGCCCCCCTTCCTAGTCCAATTCGGACCAGAGGGGAAGGGGGCGCGCGGCCTGCCCTGGCTGCCCCTCTCTCTCTACTGCAAGCATTAGTAAGGTACATATCAATAACATGTATATCACATATACCTTTGTTCACCATGCCATCCTTCTTATCCGCCAAATACTTGGGGCAGTTCCGCTTCTAGTGACCAGTCCCTTTGGAGTAGAAGCACTATGTCTCAGGTTTAGGTTCAGACTTGGGCTTCTTCACTTGATCAGCAACTTGCTTGCCATTCTTCTTGAAGTTCCCCTTCTTCCCATTACCTTTTTTCTTGAAACTGGTGGTCTTGTTGACCATCAACACTTGATGCTCTTTCTTGATTTCTACCTATGCAGCCTTTAGCATTGCGAAGAGCTTGGCAATTGTCTTATCCATCCCTTGCATATTATAGTTCATCACGAAGCTCTTGTAGCTTGGTGGCAGTGATTGAAGAATTCTGTCAATGACACTATCATCAGGAAGATTAACTCCCAGTTGAATCAAGTGATTGTTATACCCAGACATTCTGAGTATATGCTCATTGACAGAACTATTATCCTCCATTTTGTAGTTGTAGAACTTATTGGAGACTTCATATCTCTCAATCCGGGCATTTGCTTGAAATATTAACTTCAACTCCTGGAACATCTCATATGCTCCATGACGTTCAAAACGTCGTTGAAGTCCCGGTTCTAAGCCGTAAAGCATGGCACACTGAACTATCGAGTAGTCATCAGCTTTGCTCTGCCAGACGTTCATAACATCTTGCATTGCTCCTGCAGCGGGTTTGGCACCTAGCGGTGCTTCCAGGACGTAATTCTTCTGTGCAGCAATGAGGATAATCCTCAAGTTACGGACCCAGTTCGTGTAGTTGCTACCATCATCTTTCAACTTAGCTTTCTCTAGGAACGCATTAAAATTCAACGTAACAACAACACGGGCCATCTATCTACAACAACATAGACATGCAAAATACTATCAGGTACTAAGTTCATGATAAATTAAAGTTCAACTAATCATTTTATTTAAGAACTCCCACTTAGATAGACATCCCTCTAATCATCTAAGTGACTAAGTGATCCAAATCAACTAAATCATGTCCGATCATCACGTGAGATGGAGTAGTTTTCAATGGTGAACATCACTATGTTGATCATATCTACTGTATGATTCACGCTCGACCTTTCGGTCTCAGTGTTCCGAGGCCATATCTGCATATGCTAGGCTCATTAAGTTTAGCCCGAGTATTCTGCGTGTGCAAAACTAGCTTGCATCCGTTGTATGTGAACGTAGAGCTTATCACACCCGATCATCACATGGTGTCTCGGCACGATGAACTTTCACAACGGTGCATACTCAGGGAGAACACTTGTACCTTGATTTAGTGAGAGATCATCTTATAATGCTACCGCCGAACTAAGTGATATGATATGGCCATCATCATCTTGTGCCTTTGATCTCCATCTCCAAAGCACCGTCATGATCACCATCGTCAGCGGCTTGACACCTTGATCTCCATCGAAGCATCGTTGTCATCTCACCAACTATTGCTTCTACGACTATCGCTACCGCTTAGTGATAAAGTAAAGCAATTACATGGCGATTGCATTTCATACAATAAAGCGACAACCATATGGCTCCTGCCAGTTGCCGATAACTCTGTTACAAAACATGATCATCTCATACAATAAAATTTAGCATCATGTCTTGACCATATCACATCACGACATGCCCTGCAAAAACAAGTCAGACGTCCTCTACTTTGTTGTTGCAAGTTTTACATGGCTGCTACGGGCTGAGCAAGAACCGTTCTTACCTACGCATCAAAACCACAACGATTTTTCATCAAGTATGTGCTGTTTTAACCTGCAACAAGGACCGGGCGTAGCCACACTCGATTCAACTAAAGTTGGAGAAACTGACACCCGCCAGCCACCTGTGTGCGAAGCACGTCGGTAGAACCAGTCTCGCGTAAGCGTACACGTAATGTCGGTCCGGGCCGCTTCATCCAACAATACCGCCGAATCAAAGTATGACATGCTGGTAAGCAGTATGACTATTATCGCCCACAACTCACTTGTGTTCTACTCGTGCATATAACATCTACGCATAAACCTGGCTCGGATGCCACTGTTGGGGAACGCAGTAATTTCAAAAAAAAATCCTACGCACACGCAAGATCATGGTGATGCATAGCAACAAGAGGGGAGAGTGTAGTCCACGTACCCTCGCAGACCGTAAGCGGAAGCGTTATGACTATGCGGTTGATGTAGTCATATGTCTTCACGATCCGACCGATCCTAGTACCGAAAGTACGGCACCTCCGCGATCTGCACACATTCGGCTCGGTGACGTCCCATGAACTCTCGATCCAGCTGAGTGTCGAGGGAGAGTTTCGTCAGCACGACGGCGTGGTGATGGTGATGATGAAGCTACCGGCGCAGGGCTTCGCCAAAGCACTGCAAAGATATGACCGAGGTGGATTATGGTGGAGGGGACACCGCACACGGCTAAGAGATCAATGATCAACTTGTGTGTCTATGGGGTGCCCCCCTCCCCCGTATATAAAGGAGTGGAGGAGGGGGAGGGTCGGCCCTCTATGGCGCTCCCTGGAGGAGTCCTACTCCCACCGGGAGTAGGATTCCCCCCTTCCCTTGTTGGACTAGCAGAGAAGGAAGGGGGAGAGAGGGAGGAAGGAAAGGGGGGTGCCGCCCCCCCTTCCTAGTCCAATTCGGACCAGAGGGGGAGGGGGCGCGCAGCCTTCCCTGGCTGCCCCTCTCTCTCTCCACTAAAGCCCATTAGGGCCCATATACTCCCCGGGGGGTTCCGGTAACCCCCCGGTACTTCGGTATATGCCCGAACTCTCTCGAAACCTTTCTGATGTCCAAACATAGTCACCCAATATATCGATCTTTATGTCTCAACCATTTCGAGACTCCTCGTCATGTCCGTGATCATATCCGGGACTCCAAACTACCTTCGGTACATCAAAACACATAAACTCATAATACCGATCGTCACCGAACGTTAAGCGTGCGGACCCTACGGGTTCGAGAACTATGTAGACATGACCGAGACTCATCTCCAGTCAATAACCAGTAGTGGAACCTGGATGCTCATATTGGTTCCTACATATTCTACGAAGATCTTTATCGGTCAAACCGCATAACAACATACGTTGTTGCCTTTGTCATCGGTATGTTACTTGCCTGAGATTCGATCGTCGGTATCTCAATACCTACTTCAATCTCGTTACCAGCAAGTCTCTTTACTCGTTCCGTAATGCATCATCCGGCAACTAACTCATTAGTCACATTGCTTGCAAGGCTTATAGTAATGTGCATTACCGAGAGGGCCCAGAGATACCTCTGTGACAATCGGAGTGACAAATCCTAATCTTGATCTATGCCAACTCAACAAACACCATTGGAGACACCTGTAGAGCACCTTTATAATCACCCAGTGACATTGTGACGTTTGGTAGCACACAAAGTGTTCCTCCAGTATTCGGGAGTTGCATAATCTCATAGTCATAGGAACATGTATAAGTCATGAAGAAAGCAATAGAAACATACTAAACGATCAAGTGCTAAGCTAACGGAATGGGTCAAGTCAATCACATCATTCTCTAATGATGTGATCCCGTTAATCAAATGACAACTCATGTCTATGGCTAGGAAACTTAACCATCTTTGATTCAACGAGCTAGTCAAGTAGAGGCATACTAGTGACACACTGTTTGTCTATGTATTCACACATGTACTAAGTTTCCGGTTAATACAATTCTAGCATGAATAATAAACATTTATCATGATATAGGGAAATATAAATAACAACTTTATTATTGCCTCTAGGGCATATTTCCTTCATTGCCAAGCTTAATGCTTGTCACTTTGGGCCCGGGTGACATGATTTCAGATCTGAACCGTTTATGTTTTCACCATTATATCTATGTTCTAGATCCGATCTTGCAAGTTATAGTCACCTACTACGTGTTGTGATCCGGCAACCCTGGAGTGACATTAGTCGGGACCACTCCTGGTGATGACCGTAGTTTGAGGAGTTCATGTATTCACCGTGTGTTAATGCTTTGTCCTGATTCTCTATTAAAAGGAGGCCTTAATATCCCGTAGTTTCCAATAGGACCCCGCCGCCACGGGAGGGTAGGACAAAAAATGTCATGCAAGTTCTTACCATAAGCACGTATGACTATTTACAGAATACATGCCGACATTATATTATGAACTGGAGCTAGTGCCGTATCGCCCTAAGTTATGAGTATCACATGATGTATATCATCCAATAAATTATCGATCCAATGCCTATGAATTTCTCTTATATTGTTCTTGCTAAGGTACTACTGCTATCGTTACTGTTGCACTTGTTACAAAACTACTGCTATCACTGTTACCGTTACTATTGCTGCTGCTACTATTATCAAAACTATCATACTACTTTGCTACTGATCACTTTGTTGCAGATAATTAATCTCCAGGTGTGGTTGAATTGACAACTTAGCTGCTAATACTTACAAATATTCTTTGGCTCCCCTTGTGTCAAATGTATAAATTTGGGTTGAATACTCTACCCTCGAAAACTGTTGCGATCCCCTATACTTGTGGGTTATCACTGCTCGACGCTGGACTCGGACGACGAGGAGGCGCTCGCGACGCTGTTGGAGGAGGAAGTCGACGCCGATGACGGTGTCCTGGACTAGGGGGTACTCATCACGTCGTCTCCCGATCAGTTGGATTGGGCCGAGGACCCCCATGGCCGTATACTCATGGCCCAGTTCGGACAGCTGCCGCATACAAGGAAGATTCCACAAGACTTGGTGATCAAGACAAGGACTCCTCCCCACCGGCGTTTTCGGCTAGGACTCTTGTTATCCTAGGCCTCTGGTGCATTATATAAACCGAGGCCAGGCTAGTCGATAGATCATATATGTGATGCCCCCGATTTGACCGTACACTAATCATGCACGCAAATGTGTACGACCAAGATCAGGGACTCACGGGAAGGTATCACAACACAACTGTAAAACATAAATAAGTCATACAAGCATCATAATACAAGCCAGGGGCCTCGAGGGCTCGAATACAAGTGCTCGATCACAGACGAGTCAGCGGAAGCAACAATATCTGAGTACAGACATAAGTTAAACAAGTTTGCCTTAAGATGGCTAGCACAAAAGTAGCAACGATCGAAAAGGCAAGGCCTCCTGCCTGGGACCTCCTAACTACTCCTCGAAGCCGAACTCCATGTAGAATCATCCTCGGGATCTCTAGCTCCTGGACTCCAGCATCTGGTTGCGACAATCAGGTATAGAAAGGGGAAAAGAGGGAGAAAAGCAACCATGAGTACTCATCCAAAGTACTCGCAAGCAAGGAGCTACACCACATATGCATGGGTATATGTGTAAAGGGCCATATCAGTGGACTGAACTGCAGAATGCCAGAATAAGGGGGGATAGCTAGTCCTGTCGAAGACTACGCTTCTGGCAGCCTCCATCTTGCAGCATGTAGAAGAGAGTAGATTGAAGTCCTCCAAGTAGCATTGCATAGCATAAACCTACCCGGCGATCCCCTCCTCGTCGCCCTGTTAGAGAGCGATCACCGGGTTGTATCTGGCACTTGGAAGGGTGTATTTTATTCAGTATCCAGTTCTAGTTGTCATAAGGTCAAGGTACAACTCCGGGTCGTCCTTTTACCGAGGGACACGGCTATTCGAATAGATAAACTTCCCTGCAGGGGTGCACCACATAACCCAACACGCTCGATCCCATTTGGCCGGACACACTTTCCTGGGTCATGCCCGGCCTCGTAAGATCAACACGTCGCAGCCCCACCTAAGCACAACAGAGAGGTCAGCACGCCGGTCTAAACCTATGCGCGCAGGGGTCTGGGCCCATCGCCCTATGCACACCTGCACGTTGCGTACGCGGCCGGAAGCAGACCTAGCCCCCTTAATACAAGCGCGAGCTTATGGTCCAATGCGGCGCGCGCCACTCAGTTGCTGACGTCAAAAGAGCTTCGGCTGATACCACGACGTCGGGATACCCATAACTACTCCCACGTAGATGGTTAGTGCGTATAGACCAAATGGCCAGACTCAGATCAAATACCAAGAACTCGTTAAGCGTACTAAGTATCCGCGAACTCCGACCAGAGCCAGGCCCACCTCTCTCCTAGGTGGTCTCAACCTGCCCTGTCGCTCCGCCACAAAGTAACAGTCGGGGGCCGTCAGGAACCCAAGCCCACCTCTACCGGGATGGAGCCACCTGTCCTTTCAGCCCGCTCATCAGAATCACTTGCGGGTACTCAACGAGCCGACCCGACTTTAGTCACCACATGTGTCATGTATATAATGTATATAGTATATACCCGTGATCACCTCCCGAAGTGATCACGGCCCAGTAGTATAGCATGGCAGACGGACAAGAGTGTAGGGCCACTGATGGAACACTAGCATCCTATACTAAGCATGTATGATTGCAGGTAAAGGTAACAACTGTAGCATCAATGACAAGCTATGCATCAGGATAGGATTAACGGAAAGCAGTAACATGCTACACTACTCTAATGCAAGCAGTATAGAGAAGAATAGGCGATATCTGGTGATCAAGGGGGGGCTTGCCTGGGTGTTCTGGCAAAGAGGGGTCGTCAACCGCGTAGTCGGACGGGGCACCTGCAGCGGCGTCGGTCACGTAGTCTACCGGAGAGAAGAGGGGGGAAGAAACAGTAAACACGGAGCAAACAAAGCATCACAAAACATAATGAGGTAATACGCGGTGCTAGGTATGCCCTAACGCGGTATTAGGTGATACCGGCGAAGGGGGGGAACATCCGGGAAAGTATTCCCGGTGTTTCGCGTTTTCGGGCAGATGAACCGGAGGGGGAAAGTTGCGTGTTCGCTATGCTAGGAATGTGTGGCGGACAAACGGGCCGCGTATCCGGATTCGTCTCGTCGTTCTGAGCAACTTTCATGTACAAAGTTTTTCCATCCGAGCTACGGTTTAATTTATATTAATTTTAAAAGGATTTTAGTCATTTTTAGGATTTAATAAATTAATCTAATTCGAAATCTAATTAATGCATCAGCATGACATCAGCAGTCAACGTTGACCGTTGACCTGGTCAACCTGACAGGTGGGTCCCACCTGTCAGGGGGCTGTTTGCTAATTAACTACTGTTTAGTTAAATTAATTAACTAATTAGATTAATTTAAACAGGATTAATTAACTTAATTAATTTAGTTAATTAATTAATTAATTAAATTTATTTTTATTATTTATTTATTTTATTTATTTATTTTTATTAATTAATTTATTATTATTATTATTACTATTATTTTATTATTATTATTATTATTTATTATTATTAATTAATTTATTATTTTTATTATTAATATTAATATTACTTATTTTATTATTTTATTATTATTATTTATCATTTTTTTTGTTTTTCGTTCTCTGGGCGTTGGGCCCCATATGTCATTTGGCCAAGGGGCACTGGCCCAGTGGTCATTGGCCCATAGGCCAAGGTGGTTCGGGCGCAACGGGCGCCGGGCGTCCGCCCGAACGGGACTGGCGAGGGGGCGCGGCGGACGAAGGCCGTCGGGGCGCGGCGAGGCGAGGCTCGCCGGCCGGCCGCGGCAGGCGGAGGCGCGGGGGGGGGGGGGGGGGGCGAGCGACGGCGTGCGGCGGCTTGGCCGGAGCAGAGCCGCAGCAGGGGACGGGCAGCGGCGGCCTCGCGCGGCCACGGGCGCGTGCGGGGGCGAGGGTGAGGGGCGAACGGACGGCGTGCGAGGCCACCGCGGGCGGGCGGCTGTGGGCGCACGCGACGGCACGCCGGGCGAGGCGAGGCCGCGGTGAGCGCGGTCGGTGCGCGTACAGGCGATGGTCAGGGGCGTGCGAGCGCGTACGGGGACGAGGGGAGAGAAGAGGCCGGGGGCCTCACCGGAATTTGTAGGGACGGGGGCAGCGGGGGGGGGGGGCGAGGAGGTCATCGGGGACGACGGTGACGAAGAGGAGGCAGGCCGGTGAGGTGGAATCGGCGAGGCACGACGAGGCGGAGGAGCTCCGGTCGTGGAGGAGGACGAAGACGGGCGGCGAGGCGCGGGGAGGTCCGACGACGGTGGTGGGCGTCGAGGCGCCGTGGACGGAGTGCGCGCGGAGCTCGGGGAAGACGACGCGGTGAACGAGGGAGAGGAAGGAGGCCGGGAGGTGCGACGCCGGCGAGGTGGCGCCGCGGTGGAGGACCGAGGCACGGTGGGGCGGCGATGCACGTCGAGGCGATGGGGGTCGGGGCGCCGTTTTCCCGATCCAGATCGGGGGCAGAGGGAGGAGTGAGTGGGGGGAGGGCGAGTGGGGAATGGGTGCGGGGGGCTAGGGTTTCGGGTGTGGGGTGGTTAGGTGTAGGGCAGGGGTGGGCCGGCCTGGTGGGCGGCCTGGCTAGCAGCTGGGCCGGTTGGCCCAATGGGGGGGGGTTCTATTCTTCTACTTTTATTTTTGCTTTGTTTTGTTTTTGTTTTACCTTTTCTTATTTTTCTTTTCTGTTTTCTTTTAGTTCCTCTTTTATTTTAGTTTTATAAAATTATCACTAGCACTTAAATTAATACTTTTAAATATTCTATTGCCACATTAATTCCCAACTCAAATTAAAATAGTTTAATATTTTATAAAACTCACAAGGCATTTATTTTAATATTTAAACCTCTATTTTAATTAGTTTGAACACTTAAACATTTTATTAAAGTTAGGTTTCTCCACCATTATTATCTATGCAATATTTGGTTCATTCCGAACATTTTAATTTTAATTTTTGAAAACTTTGTTGTTTGCCATATTTTGAATTTGAATTTTGATCCGGTTTTGAACTAACGCGAGATTATCAACACTAACAGAGGTGACGTGGCATCATTAGCGTAGGTTTACTGTAGCATAATTATCCGGGCGTCACAATTCTCCTCCACTACAAGAAATCTCGTCCCGAGATTTAAGAGGGAAGTAAAGGGGGAAGGGATCTGGTTACGAAACTCTAACGATTCTTCTCGGTCATAGTTGCTCTTCTCGAAGAAGTCGATCCATTACGTTCATGTCTTCAGTCCTCTGCTTCAGGTCATCATGATAAGGTTCTCGTCCTTTCTTCGGGAACTCCATCGTACTTACGACAGAGTAAGGGGGTATTCTGGAAGAACGGACTTCTGCAGGGTTTACTATCTGGTCAATAACATCGGGGAAGGTGGCGGAAAGTATCTCTCGAACTAAATCTTAAGAAAAGCCGAGAGTAAGTAAGAAAGTACCATGAGGAGTATCAAACGGGTAGGCAATCGTTCGAAGCCTGAAACAAGGTGTTAATGGGGTTCAAAGCAATCGGAATAAGTATTAAGTCGGATGCCAGTATAGATCAGTAGGACGGTGGTCCGTGAATTAAATACGGAGCCAAGTGTGAGGTATAACCATTAGAAACAGGGTTGTATAGAAGAGTCAGGTTTCGATCCTGTGGAACTGTGGGTTATGGGCCCACCATGTGGATTAAAAGTAGGAGGAACGGTGACATCTTGCACGGTCATGATAGCAAGACATGTCAGAGGGTAGCCTGTCGATTATATGTCAGCAACATCGTCGGTACCAAGGGCGAGGGACGAAGAGAACCATTTTCCTGCTCGTTGAAACGAGGCGGACCATTAGGCAAAGTTCTCGTCCATCGGTGGTTACCGAAATGTCACCAACAATAGTAACAGGGTCTTACTGACAGAGTTGTACACCGAGGTGTTTACATAAGCAGGAGAATATTACTGCTTAGATCATATAGATCACCAGACAGGTTAAACCAAACAATGGAAAGGAAAATATGATTATCAGATTAAACAGAAGAATGGAAAGGAAAATGTGTTTAAACACATATTTCAAGGGTATATCCTTCCCAAGGTCAAGCAGAGCATGATATCCATGACATGATATAATGTAGAAAATTCTTTAGGTATGGGAGAGAATTTTCATGACATTACCCACACAGCGGTGTTTGGATAATTGTGCAGGAAACATTTAGCATTGTGCTTCAAATGTTCCCGTTGAAAATCGGAGTACCATAGACATGCTTCGAGATAGCATTGACATGGTCAACAGGTGAAGATCAGACTTTGGAAACAAAAAGGATCCATCAGGAACAACTTATAGAATAAGTCTTACAATTTCCTCATGGAAGAATAGCTAACCTTGCTAAAAAGGAAAACTTATAACACTAGGTCCTGCGGCCAGGTGTGTTAGGCATGACGTCACTTTACCGGGTCATAAATAGACCAATGTTACAACTCTTGGAAATATGTTCCAACCATCATATCTGAGCGAGATTCAGATCTGATTGGTGTCAGGATAACTCAGACTCAGGATGCTTGAGAAGAAAGGTGCAACACGAATTGTCAAGATGACATTGTAAGATTCTCGAGAATTGAACTATGGAAACGAGTCCCGAAACCAGAGTTCATCATTAAACCAAGGAGAGGATGAGGGGGTGGTTGATGGACTCAGCGACAATTCCTCGAGATTTCCAAAAGGAGGGATTTCCACACTTATGTGAACAAGGAGATAACATTTGTCAGATCAAATGATATAGTGAGGTATGCTCGAGGAAAACATACTCAATTAAACATTGGTTGAAAGGTGCACCCGAATATGGGCTTAGGTAGCATGATCAAGGTTAGAATGGTGATTCGATAACCAATACACAAGGAATGAACTATCGTTCATTAACTTACAAGTAATAGGGTTGCTGGAAGTTTTGAATTTTACACATCACAGTTCATTTGTGGGTACTTTGGTTAAAATCAACATGGGGACCAAGAACTGAATGTAGACGGCAAGATGTATTACTATCTCAAGAATTCTAAAGAGGTGGTGAAATTCTCACGACATTCTTGATATAAAATTTGGTAATACTCCAAAGTAAAGGGGAACAAATGCTGGATAGCAAGGATCTCAAGGTATAACACATAACACGAACAAGTTTGTGTTGGAGGGGGGGCAGTAAAGTGGCCGATGATAATACAAATCATCAAGGGAAAGGATGGTCTTCCTCATCATGAATTCAATCGATATTCCGGAAGGACTCAGAATGCTCATGATGATCACGACACATTTGTCGAGAGATTCCATGAAGATGCAATCACTCGGCGATGACATCAAGTCAAAGGAATGATGAAGCGAAAGATTATTGGAACCCTGGGTACGACACAAACTCGGAATCAAGCTTGTTGTTCAAGGCGAAAAGATATGACGAGGAAAGTCGGCGTAAGCTTAGCTCATCGTCGAAAATCGTGCTTCGGAAAGAAGGACCAGATAGCACAGTTAAAAAGTTGCATGATAATGATATAGCCGATCGGGCTAGGAATGACTTGAAGGGTTAATAAATCATAAGCAACGAAAATTACTTAGAGTTATTGAATCGGAGTGCGGAACCGATTCACTTAACGGTGTTCTCGAGTGACTAATAATTTAGAACCCGAGGGAAATTGGAATTGGCGAGAATAATAGTTGACGAAGAACTCATAAGAAGTTATGTAGTTCCGTGGTATTCTTGAGATACCAGAGCGTAATGCTCGACGGTAGATCAAAGTAGAGGTAGGACTGGGGTATTACTCTGCAGAAGACAAGTGCTTAAACTTGCACAAGAAATGGTATTTAAAGGAGAACATGGTCAGAACCATGATTGAAAAGGCCAGATCCCAGATATAAGATGAACATATACCAAAGGAATAATTAATTTAAGAAAAGCTTTAATGGTAAGATCTACATCGTGTCCATGGGCATGAACGCAAAGTTCAAGGTCGACTCCCACTTCTCCAATGCATAACCTTTCATTTACTTCTCGCTTTTGATGAAGTTGTATGGTAGAAAATTATCTGGTAAAATACCAGAAGGGTATGGCTTGTGAAAACCTTTGGGTTCATACGGTTTTTAGGGAAGGTATAGGTTCAATCCATCGGGGCATCTTAGAAACATATACCTCAAACTTCAAGAGTAAAATCACCAGCTCAAAAGTAGAGTATGGTTATCAAGCAGAGGATACAATTTACCAAAGGCATTATATACCCATGGAAAGACTCACAAGGTTATTCAATAGGAAGGACACTATCGGATAAAATCCAACAAAGGAACCGATGGTCCACAAGGGATCTGATGTGAGCATCGGTACTCAACCAGAGGAAGAAGAATGCAAGGAGATCTGATTATAGAAACAACTGACTAACTCAAAGTTCAAATGCAAAAGAATTATGATTTCCAAATCAGGGGGTCAGAAGCAACGCTCTGATCAAGGATGGATAAGTTGAGTAGGCTTAGGGGTACAATCGATGGCAATTTGATAGGCCGAGATCCAGCTCACGTTTAAAACGACGTCTGAGCCGGAAGGACGAATTCTAGGATATGATTGAGGATTGCGAGCATTCGCAACAATTTGAATCAACAGACTCAAAATGATAATGACAAGAGTTGCCAATAAGATTACGAGACTTATGGGATTAACCATAATGCAAGCAAACAAGAATTTCAAGAGCAATAGGCTCTTGAGGATTTTCGGAAGATCGAATAGTATTTTGAAGACTATTGTGAAATACTCGAATCAACTGGGGATGACCGGATACTCGGTAAGTGCGAGAATTATCCGTAGGGGTATTCAGGTGACAAAGAACAGCAAGGCAGTAAGCTCAAAGGATTCTCGGAACAACAGAGAGAATTTCGGGGTACCTTGTAATAACAAGATCAACTGGGAAACATTGTATGAATGGCGAGTATACGTGGTTATCCATAGGAGTTTATCGATGAAAGAGAATTGCAAAAGCAATGAACACAAGTTCTCGGGTTATCAGCAGAGAGTATCTTCAGGGTCTTCACGTGCAGCAGACGATCATCAGTAATAAGGGGCTCTCCGGGTGAAAGTGATAACGATATCCTAATGTTAGATTTAGTAAAATTCACTTAACCCGAATAGAAGAGAGATCAGAGTCCCAGAGTATAGACAAGGAGTAAAAGATCCTAATACCACCCAATGGCGACGTGGGCCCGTAAGACACACAGCCATGTTAGTAAAAGTTTTTGCAATGTCTAGACTCGACTTCGGCCAAGGAGTGTGGAAAGGGGGATTCCTACAAGCAGTCGGCTCTGATACCAACTTGTGACGCTCCCGATTTGACCGTACACTAATCATGCACGCAAATGTGTACGACCAAGATCAGGGACTCATGGGAAGGTATCACAACACAACTCTAAAACATAAATAAGTCATACAAGCATCATAATACAAGCCAGGGGCCTCGAGGGCTCGAATACAAGTGCTCGATCACAGACGAGTCAGCGGAAGCAACAATATCTGAGTACAGACATAAGTTAAACAAGTTTGCCTTAAGAAGGCTAGCACAAAAGTAGCAACGATCGAAAAGGCAAGGCCTCCTGCCTGGGACCTCCTAACTACTCCTCGAAGCCGAACTCCATGTAGAATCATCCTCGGGATCTCTAGCTCCTGGACTCCAGCATCTGGTTGCGACAATCAGGTATAGAAAGGGGAAAAGAGGGAGAAAAGCAACCGTGAGTACTCATCCAAAGTACTCGCAAGCAAGGAGCTACACCACATATGCATGGGTATATGTGTAAAGGGCCATATCAGTGGACTGAACTGCAGAATGCCAGAATAAGGGGGGATAGCTAGTCCTGTCGAAGACTACGCTTCTGGCAGCCTCCATCTTGCAGCATGTAGAAGAGAGTAGATTGAAGTCCTCCAAGTAGCATCGCATAGCATAAACCTACCCGGCGATCCCCTCCTCGTCGCCCTGTTAGAGAGCGATCACCGGGTTGTATTTGGCACTTGGAAGGGTGTATTTTATTCAGTATCCAGTTCTAGTTGTCATAAGGTCAAGGTACAACTCCGGGTCGTCCTTTTACCGAGGGACACGGCTATTCGAATAGATAAACTTCCCTGCAAGGGTGCACCACATAACCCAACACGCTCGATCCCATTTGGCCGGACACACTTTCCTGGGTCATGCCCGGCCTCGTAAGATCAACACGTCGCAGCCCCACCTAAGCACAACAGAGAGGTCAGCACGCCGGTCTAAACCTATGCGCGCAGGGGTCTGGGCCCATCGCCCTATGCACACCTGCACGTTGCGTACGCGGCCGGAAGCAGACCTAGCCCCCTTAATACAAGCGCGAGCTTACGGTCCAATGCGGCGCGCGCCACTCAGTTGCTGACGTCAAAAGAGCTTCGGCTGATACCACGACGTTGGGATACCCATAACTACTCCCACATAGATGGTTAGTGCGTATAGACCAAATGGCCAGACTCAGATCAAATACCAAGAACTCGTTAAGCGTATTAAGTATCCGCGAACGCCGACCAGGGCCAGGCCCACCTCTCTCCTAGGTGGTCTTAACCTGCCCTATCGCTCCGCCACAAAGTAATAGTCGGGGGCCGTCAGGAACCCAGGCCCACCTCTACCGGGATGGAGCCACCTGTCCTTTCAGCCCCCTCATCAGAATCACTTGCGGGTACTCAACGAGCCGACCCGACTTTAGTCACCACATGTGTCATGTATATAATGTATATAGTATATACCCGTGATCACCTCCCAAAGTGATCACGGCCCAGTAGTATAGCATGGCAGACGGACAAGAGTGTAGGGCCACTGATGGAACACTAGCATCCTATACTAAGCATGTAGTATTGCAGGTAAAGGTAACAACTGTAGCATCAATGACAGGCTATGCATCAGGATAGGATTAACGGAAAGCAGTAACATGCTACACTACTCTAATGCAAGCAGTATAGAGAAGAATAGGCGATATCTGGTGATCAAGGGGGGGCTTGCCTGGGTGTTCTGGCAAAGAGGGGTCGTCAACCGCGTAGTCGGACGGGGCACCTGCAGTGGCGTCGGTCTCGTAGTCTACAGGAGAGAAGAGGGGGGAAGAAACAGTAAACACGGAGCAAACAAAGCATCACAAAACATAATGAGGTAATACGCGGTGCTAGGTATGCCCTAACGCGGTATTAGGTGATACCGGCGAAGGGGGGGGGGGAAACATCCGGGAAAGTATTCCCGGTGTTTCGCGTTTTCGGGCAGATGAACTGGAGGGGGAAAGTTGCGTGTTCGCTATGCTAGGAATGTGTGGCGGACAAACGGGCCGCGCATCCGGATTCGTCTCGTCGTTCTGAGCAACTTTCATGTACAAAGTTTTTCCATCCGAGCTACGGTTTAATTTATATTAATTTTAAAAGGATTTTAGTCATTTTTAGCATTTAATAAATTAATCTATTTCGAAATCTAATTAATGCATCAGCATGACATCAGCATGACGTCAGCAGTCAACATTGACCGTTGACCTGGTCAACCTGACAGGTGGGTCCCGCCTATCAGGGGGCTGTTAGCTAATTAACTACTGTTTAGTTAAATTAATTAACTAATTAGATTAATTTAAACAGGATTAATTAACTTAATTAATTTAGTTAATTAATTAATGAATTAAATTTATTTTTATTATTTGTTTTATTTATTTATTAATTTTTATTAATTAATTTATTATTATTATTATTTATTTTTATTAATTAATTTATTATTTTTATTATTAATATTATTATTATTTATTTTATTATTTTATTATTATTATTTATCATTTTTTTTGTTTTTCGTTCTCTGGGCATTGGGCCCCATATGTCATTTGGCCAGGGGGCACTGGCCCAGGGGTCATTGGCCCATAGGCCAAGGTGGTTCGGGCGCAACGGGCGCCGGGCGTCGGGCGTCCGCCCGAACGGGACTGGCGAGGGGGCGCGACGGACGAAGGCCGTCGGGGCGCGGCGAGGCGAGGCTCGCAGGCCGGCCGCGACAGGCGAAGGCGGGGGAGGGGGGCGAGCGACGGCGTGCGGCGGCTTGGCCGGAGCAGAGCCGCAGCAGGGGACGGGCAGCGGCGGCCACGCGCGGCCACGGGCGCGTGCGGGGGCGAGGGTGAGGGGCGAACGGACGGCGTGCGAGGCCACCGCGGGCGGGCGGCTGTGG
Source organism: Aegilops tauschii subsp. strangulata (assembly GCF_002575655.3). Classification (NCBI taxonomy): domain Eukaryota; kingdom Viridiplantae; phylum Streptophyta; class Magnoliopsida; order Poales; family Poaceae; genus Aegilops; species Aegilops tauschii. Next base: position 453,523,115 of record NC_053036.3, on the reverse strand, counting down.
GCGCACGCGACGGCATGCCGGGCGAGGCAAGGCCGCGGTGAGCGCGGTCGGTGCGCGTACAGGCGATGGTCAGGGGCATGCGAGCGCGTACGGGGACGAGGGGAGAGAAGAGGCCGGGGGCCTCACCGGAATTTGTAGGGACGGGGGCAGCGGGGGGGGGGGGGCGAGGAGGTCGTCGGGGACGACGGTGACGAAGAGGAGGCAGGCCGGTGAGGTGGAGTCGGCGAGGCGCGACAAGGCGGAGGAGCTCCGGTCGTGGAGGAGGACGAAGACTGGCGGCGAGGCGCGGGGAGGTCCGACGACGGTGGTGGGCGTCGAGGCGCCGCGGACGGAGTGCGCGCGGAGCTCGAGGAAGACGACGCGGTGAACGAGGGAGAGGAAGGAGGCCGGGAGGTGCGACGCCGGCGAGGTGGCGCCACGGTGGAGGACCGAGGCGCGGTGGGGCGGCGATGCACGTCGAGGCGATGGGGGTCGGGGCGCCGTTTTCCCGATCCAGATCGGGGGCAGAGGGAGGAGTGAGTGGGGGGAGGGCGAGTGGGGAGTGGGTGCGGGGGGCTAGGGTTTCGGGTGTGGGGTGGTTAGGTGTAGGGCAGGGGTGGGCCGGCCTGGTGGGCGGCCTGGCTAGCAGCTGGGCCGGTTGGCCCAGTGGGGGGGTCTATTCTTCTACTTTTATTTTTGCTTTGTTTTGTTTTTGTTTTACCTTTTCTTATTTTTCTTTTCTGTTTTCTTTTAGTTCCTCTTTTATTTTAGTTTTATAAAATTATCACTAGCACTTAAATTAATACTTTTAAATATTCTATTGCCACATTAATTCCCAACTCAAATTAAAATAGTTTAATATTTTATAAAACTCACAAGGCATTTATTTTAATATTTAAACCTCTATTTTAATTAGTTTGAACACTTAAACATTTTATTAAAGTTAGGTTTCTCCACCATTATTATCTATGCAATATTTGGTTCATTTCGAACATTTTAATTTTAATTTTTGAAAACTTTGTTGTTTGCCATATTTTGAATTTGAATTTTGATCCGGTTTTGAACTAACGCGAGATTATCAACACTAACAGAGGTGACATGGCATCATTAGCGTAGGTTTACTGTAGCATAATTATCCGGGCGTCACAATTCTCCTCCACTACAAGAAATCTCGTCCCGAGATTTAAGAGGGAAGTAAAGGGGGAAGGGATCTGGTTACGAAACTCTAACGATTCTTCTCGGTCATAGTTGCTCTTCTCGAAGAAGTCGATCCATTACGTTCATGTCTTCAGTCCTCTGCTTCAGGTCATCATGATAAGGTTCTCGTCCTTTCTTCGGGAACTCCATCGTACTTACGACAGAGTAAGGGGGTATTCTGGAAGAACGGACTTCTGCAGGGTTTACTATCTGGTCAATAACATCGGGGAAGGTGGCGTTTTAACGATTGCTTCGGTGGAATTGTGCGGAATTGAGTCAACAACAACCCTGGAAAATTTCGTCGAGTTCCGATGGAGGAATCTCTGGCAATCCGCGATATACCGGAGCCCTGTCAAATCTGGACGGGAATCTGGACGAGTTTAGGGCGTGGTGTCTAGCTTCTAGCTCGGACGTCCTTTTGAAGATCCAACCATTGATCGGCTGCGGAATTCCTATATCTACCACCCCTCAAAATTTCAGCTCGATCCGACCGTCCAAACTTCGGGAACCTTCTGATTAGTGCATCACTTTTCGGATCTGTTTTCTGCGCGAAAACGAATCCGACCCGAGTTCGTCTTTTTTATGAACGGGATTTTAGACATCCTTTTTGAAGGAAGTTTTGTATGGGGTATTGTGTTTTGTTCCCGAACACATCCCACTAACTTTAAATTCTTTTGAACGTGATTTTCACCATCATGCTGGTGTCAAACCAGTCCGGCAATATTGCTCCTCGGCTGCCGACCTGCGCTAGACACGTCGTCACTTTGTTGAGCCGAGCTCAACTTCTTCGGATCATCATCTCAGCGAGCCGAACAGGAGTTCGGCATCGTGAAGGATAAATCATCACCAACATCGCTGCCCCATGGATTACACGGAGTGGGCACGCCGGCATCGTCGCACGGTCACTTCATCAAGCCGATATTGACCACGTCACGAGTCACGACCTACATTGGCAGGGCCGCACTGTTGCTTTTTCAAGCCGATGTCCATCACGCCGACCTACTTCGACTCATCGGCTGACATCGAGGCTTCAACACCTCGGCTGGACCGGAGGCTTCGCCATCTCTTCATCAACCTACTATGGAGACTTCGGCGTCACCAGTCAACCGGCTTCGTCACGTTAGCTGGACCGAAGGCTTTGCCTCGGCGAGCCAACCTTTACCAGCATCGCCATGCCGTCGCTTCACCGCCCATCAGGCAATGAGAATGCGGATTGAGTCCCAATTTTGGGAGTCACTTTTCTTTGGATTGCTACAACAAATAAACCAGGTGCTATTAATCCTAGTATTTTCTGCTTGTTTGGGTTTATTTTTCCCAAGGAATTATTACTCTAGTTTGTCCATCATCTGTACACAGGTCTATCAAATGATGGCCGCATTAATGACGGACGCGTGGTGGTTCGGTCAGTTTCCGTACATAGTCCGGCGAACGCCGCATCCGGAACTCGGACCGACCTATGAATTCAGGCTTTGCCACACCTTTACCGCATCACGCCGATGCCCTGCATCGACATTGACTTCGGCGCCAGGCCATATTCCTTTTATTACTCACTTTGCATAAATTATTTATTATGCAACATTTTTTAATCATTATTATTATTATCTCCGGTTTGCACTATTTTTTGTGCATAGGTAAATGATTCGGGTCGGGCAATGTTGTCACCTAGGCGTACTGACATACCACGTCACCTCGGCTGGACGGGGGGCTTCGTCAACACCTCATTAACCCACGCCGGGGACTTCGGCGGCCTGCATTGGTCGCGCTATGTCACCTCTTCGGAGTGCCGAGTTCTTTGCTCGGCCACATCGGGCTTGGGGGCTGAGACCTTGTCCCGCAGCAAGCTCGGACCGCGTCATCAATGCCGAATACATTAACCAGCTAAGTCGCTTTGACACTCAAAAACTCCCAGTTTTAAATTTTGTTCGATTCGACCAAGCATTATACCTTTTTTGGCAAAAAGTTGTTTATGAAAAAATTCCTTGTCATAACCTTGTTTGTGACACACAAATTCAACTACCCCGTTTACTTGGGGGCTTCCTTTATGAAGCTTTTCCTCTTGCATATGATTATACTTGTACGGCTTCGTTCCTTGTTCGTGTATTACGCCACAATATGCACCATATTGACTTAAGCGATTTGCAGGTTGGGTTGCCTCGCTCCTGTGTTTACCCCTACGTTCGCGATTGTTCGGCTAGGGAGTAAAGGGAGCACCTCTGCGATTGTCACGATCGGGTCATCCAAGCCGGACCTCAAACTGGGTGAAGCCGAAAGCTAGCGCTCTTATTGTTTTCAATTATGGTCGGCACACAACGGAACTCATGAGTACAAAAAATCTATTGCACAAGTCTCATAGTAACAATGAGCACCGAAGAAAGGTATCGGTGGGGGTACTATTTTCTTCGAAGATGCTTCTTACACTTCGTCAGTAATATAGCATAAGTTCCCTGAGCGCGCTTTGTCTTTTACAGCCTTATGACCTGATTGCCGGGTTATCGGAAACACCATCGATATTCTCGATAGGTGAAGTACATAACACTTTTCGGCCCTTGACCGAAGAGGGAGAAGCCGACGGTCGGTTAAGACGCGTATAAAGTTCGGGTGAACACAGATATGATATAAGTACTTTGGTACATACAATCATTATACATAAAATTCTTTTACCCAAGTCACTTGGAGGCTCTTAAATTTATATGAGCCGTTTTATAATAAGTGTTCTTCTTCTTAGTCGTTGCAAAGTTTTATTATTATTATTTATCACTCCTTTTTTCGACATGAGTGTGTGGTCACTAGCCGGGGAGCCTAATTTCTCTCTCAAAGCCGCTAGAGTTTAGTTTGCTAAGCTGGCTTAACGAGAAGTACTCCGCCTTCGGGATAGGAGGTTTAAGCCGTAGGCTGACCTGCTTGAGGTCTTGAGATAAGATGTGTCATGATAAAGCATGACAGAAGCACCTTTTTTTCTTCTAAAGACCAATTTTTGATTTGGCACCGAACACTTGATCTAGTTTGGGCGTCCAATTTTTACTGAAGTTTTCGGTTTTCCAAGCCTATGGCACTTTTAAACTATTTGTGTGTTTCCAGCATTAGTCTCGTAGTGCCGCGCCGGACACCTTTAGGGATTCGGCAAAAACATTCTCGGACATTGCTGTATATGCAACGGTTTCGAATTGCGTCTTTGGTCAATAGTTGGGTTGCCCGGCTCCTGTGCTTGCCTCCTACGTTCCGCTTTGTTCGGCTAGGTGTGCAATGGGAGAACCACTGCGATTGTGCTTCCAGCTAGCATGGTTAAGCGCCTCAGTGGAGAAAGCCGAAAACTGACTGTCACAATAAGCGTAAACTGGTCAGCGATCCGATGACTGTGTTTAATGACGGGCCGTTCATAATATTGGCCGAAGTGTTTACGACTTGACCTCGACTGTCGCCGAACACTAACCGGAGGCTAGTAACCGGCCTTCCAACTTTAAGCTCCTATGACTAAGTGAAACTTATAAAGCCCGCATATCTGATTGCCTCGTTTCTGCTAACACAACCGCCTCCGGGCACCGAGACGTCGGCTAAGGGTTGTTTTGTTAGTGCGGAAACACCCTGCGTAGTATCTACCAAGGGGTAGAAGCTGACGATGGGCCACTTTCAACTGATAAACGGTCGCAATGGAGTCAAAATAATGATGTAAAGTACTTGGATACATAGAATCATTACACATAATCTGTGATTTTACTCTGGATACCGATCCTTAATTCGGCCACCGGTGTCCACATTAAGGCTCAGGGGCTACTGGGCTTCGTGCTCATTATTTATAAATATTAAAGGGGCACATCGATCCCCTGATCTGGTGTTGCCACCCGACCAGTGTCTCGGGGGCTACTGCATTGCCTATTCAATGTAGAAAATCCAAAGGGCTCAGTGTTCGGCTTGATCGAACTATGGGAAAGCGCGTCTTCGGACAAACAATAAGTACCATCTGGACCTATCTGGCATCAAGCTAATATATCACGGCGACTTCTGACGACCCTCTCTCAGGGGCCCGTCCGCTGATCTTTATTATATATTACACTGCATTTCTATTCCTACGTACGCTGCCGAGCTAGGAGTTGATCCTCAGGCCGATTTCGCAAATCGACCTGAGTCTCAGGGGCTACTAGGACCAGCAGTTTTATGTTTTCCTTCAGGTGCATCTCGGGTTTTAGACCGACACACACCTTGAGGGCTACTGGATATACATATATTGGCTATATATCTCGGCAGAGAATAAATTGCACCAATCAAAAATATTCGCAAAAAATCAGCCCGCGATCGGGGTGGTGCACCACCTTGGAAGCAGTCCGGCATAAAGCTCGGGCGCCAGTGGCTGGCTCCATAGAGGGCATTTCCGGCATTAGGCACAGCTAAACTCCTTCAACTTTTTAGAACCAAGGTGGTCTATGACACCTCGGATACAGTCCGGTGTTGGAGCTTGGATATAGTCCGGCGTTGGGGCTCGGATACAGCCCGGCGTTGGTGCTCGGCTGCAAAATATACCTCGAATACAGTCCGGCGTTGGGGCTTGGACGCAAGAGGACACTGCCGCCCGGGAACAACTTCAAACTCGAGGTGTGGCATAAAAATAACAAGGCATTGATAAAGGCCGGAAACTTAAAGGGGCTCCTCGGATACCCGACGTGTAAACTCGTCGAATGCATTTCGGCGATCCTCAAGATTGAAGATGAGAAGATTTGTTGAACCAGTTTTCAAGACCGACAACCGAAGATGAAGAATAGTTCGGAAGAATCGAGGAGCGTCCCCAACTTGAAGACCGGTTCAGGGGGCTACTGACGGTGTCCTGGACTAGGGGGTACTCATCACGTCGTCTCCCGATTAGTTGGATTGGGCCGAGGACCCCCATGGCCGTATACTCATGGGCCAGTTCGGACAGCTGCCGCATACAAGGAAGATTCCACAAGACTTGGGGATCAAGACAAGGACTCCTCCCCACCGGCGTATTCGGCTAGGACTCTTGTTATACTAGGCCTCTGGTGCATTATATAAACCGAGGCCAGGCTAGTCGATAGATCATATACAACAATCATAATCATAGGCTAGCTTCTAGGGTTTAGCCTCTACGATCTCGTGGTAGATCAACTCTTGTAATACTCATATCATCAAGATCAATCAAGCAAGAAGTAGGGTATTACCTCCATCGAGAGGACCCGAACCTGGGTAAACATTGTGTCCCCCGCCTCCTGTTACCATCGATCCTAGATGCACAGTTCGGGACCCCCTACCCGAGATCCGCCGGTTTTGACACCGACAGCCGACGTCCAGGATGAAGAGCATCTCATGGTCCTCACCGCCCTGGCTGGCCTGCTCGCGAGCATGGGGCGGCTGAAAGCAAAGAACCGACATTTTCTGGAAGGCTATTGCATGCTCTACTCCGACTACTTCGCCGACGCTCCACTACACGACAACAAAGTATATAATTTGTATTTAACTATTTGTTGTTGAAGTTTTGCTGAACTATTTGATTTCTATTGATTTTCTGTGATGAACTATGTGTTAAAAAATAACTTATGTTGAATTTGCGCCGAAGCACAGCGAATATGGGCCGATAGCGGGCCGATTTTGCGCCAAAATGGGCTGAAAAGCAGGCAAATTTGGGGCAAACTTGGGCCGATATCGACGCCTGGGGGCGACCTGGGGCGGCGGCTGGGAACCCAATCGCCCCAAGCCGATTTTTGCGCCGGTTCGCCCCCAGGCGGCGATTTTTCAAGCCCCCCCCGGGGGGGGGGGGGGGGCAACGGCTGGAGATGCTTTCATCCGTTCCTCCCGCTGGCTCCTGAATCTGGCGACCGCCCAGGCCTCTATTTGCCGGCGCTGTATAAGAAGCGTCGCGTCATCCTTCCAGCTCCAGTGGACTGGCGTGGCATGGAGTGGATTTGAAGACCGGAGAAGCGGAGATCCATCCAGGGTGATTTCATTTCATTTTCTCGGTACGGAATCCCTAACGTGTTATATCTTGGATTGTTGTATAAAGAAAAAAATGTATATAAGTACCACGTTTCGGCAGATATAATGGCATATCCACTGCAAGCCCTTAAACGGACATCACAAATGTTCGTGGACATATGTTGGGAGCCATCCAACACTTACGGCAAAAATTCTCCATTTGTCTGGTGGCCGCGCCCACCTCTTACGCCCCGGCCTCCGTCCGCCACCACACCAGTGAGCGCGGTAGGCTACGCTATCCTCGGATCCCTCAGCACGTCATATCGCAGGCAGGCAGGCACGTAGGTGGGCAGGTAGGTGGGCGCGCGCTCGCACAGCCAGGCAAGTTGCCCTCGTCACCGAGGTGTCCGACGTCTCCATGACGGGGCTACGAACCGAGGAAGGGTCTATGAGGGTTGGGGCTCGCCAGAAGTGAGCGAATTGATGACGAGCCACTGGTTAGATTCCACTTGATGAGGTTATCTCCCACTTGGTAGGCCCACGGTGACCTAAACCCAACAGAAGCCCATGGGGACCCAAGCCCACATTCATCAGATACCAATATGCCAACCAATATGCTGGAGGTTTGGTCACTTTGGACAAACTACCCGAGTGGAGATCTCTACACTCGTTTCAAACCAAGAAAAACATATCCTCACTTGGCGACAAGAGTTCAATAGCCAGCAACATTAATTGGAGTGTTACCACAGACAAGAAGTATGGTGCTTCATCCACTCATTAAGACGCTCATTACTACTAGTAGTGGGCATGTATTGTTAGGCTTAAATTCACCTATAACGTAGCATGCAAGGGGATAACCAACTCTATATAAGCACCCTTCATCATCGGGTTATGGGTTCAAAACTTTGTACTTTCAAACTCATACTGAAGAATAGTCACCCCGGATAACAAGACTAGGGTTTTTACCTCCACCACGAGGGTCCTGAACCTGTATACATCCTTTTATCAACCCCCTGTGTCTCACGAGAGACTAAACTAGGCCTCATTCCTCCCCCTATCTTATTGTTAGATCCACCGTGGGGTTTGAACCCACAACCACAAGGTTAAGAGCAACGTCATTTATCTTGGGGAGTATCCGGTACTCCAATCAGCTCGATGAAGGTATCTAGGTCGATAAAAGAGGTGATCTAACAGGCAACTTCGATAAAGGTTTCCATATGATCTTCAAAGTGTTGGTCCTCCGGATTTCCTGCACCAACTCATTTCAGCTTCCCTTCATTTATCTTGGTATGTGTACCCGAACAAGAGCAAGAGCAAAGTCAGCTCCACACTGTGCAGCGGATTTCTTCCACCTTGACACTCAGCCTGGTACCTGCCCAAGTTGTTCCATACAGGCAGACAGATCTTCACCAAGCTCTTCTCCATGACGCAAAGTTGCATTCATCTTCTTCATAGATTCTTTCACTTGGGATGCACTACTATTTGCTGATTCAGCACGTTCTTCCAGACAGATAACAAATTCAGCAACCCAGGTGCGTGCCCAAGGAGTATCTGCGATATCCATCATGTATGCTTGAAGTTCCTTCTGCACCCTATGTGCCTCTGTTCTTGGATCGGGGCAAAACACTGCACATTGGAATTTAGAACATTTAATGGAGTAAGAGCAAGTTCATGAACTTCGTTATCAAAGTTCACTCGGGAAGAACATGCAGGTTTACCTTCGAGCCTCTAGTTAACATCATCCAACTAGCCTACCAAGAAGGTCTTAGTTTCTTCCGTGCCCCGAGTAAGATCATCGAGATCCTTTTCATACTTCATTTTATTCTTTTCCACAAGATCAGACATGTTGAGATACTTCATGTACCATTCTTGCTCGGAAGCTTTAAGGTCATTGATTTCCTTTTTCAACATCGCAACTTCGTCCTAAAAGTGTTGTTTGAGCTCTTTGGTTTCTTGAAGTTTAGACAGTCTCTCTTCAGCCCTTTGAGTTTCACTAGGGTTTCTTCCCAAGCTTTGGCTAGCATGGTGTCCTTGTCCTCCAGAGCCTTTTTTGCAGATTCTACAGACACACAGTTCCACGGTCATTTCGTTAGGAGTGCATTTTCAGCATGAGCCTCTGTTGAGATCGGTTACACTCGGAATCTAGTTTTAAGATTAATTTGAAGTTCACTTGGATAACAAAGTTTACCTCCCTTGGCGACCTTCTCCTTCTCCAACCGACTGTTCTTAGTTTGCTGTTTGTAGAGTTCTTGTTGTACCTTTTCCAGTTCTTTTTCCAGCTCCAAATACTTGGAGCTGAGTTCTCATGATTTCTACACAAGACAAAGACAAAATTTAACTAGACTCCAAGCGTTTACAATCGAACACTCAGAGTCTCGGGGGCTATACACGATGGGTACACAGATCATGCCCCCCGCCGGAAGAGAATAAATCTCAAATCCCCTCGGTTCATCAGGAAGCCAAGTGAAGTCATGGATCTAATGTAAACAATCTAGATCAATGAAGTTCTAAGCCACTTGTTCTCAAGACTGTAAGCAACTACCAGCAGTTAATCAGATTCTTGGGGGCTACACCCAATGGGTTCACTCATCATGCCCCCATTGGAAGAAAAAAACTTCAATTCCGTCGGTTAATCTACAACCTGAGTGAATCCATGTATTTAACATAAACAATCTAGATATGTGAAGAATTAGAATTACTTGTTCTTGAGATTCTAGCCAACTGGCAGCAGTTGATCAAAGTCTCAGGGGGTACACCTAGTGGGTGCACTAGCCGTGCCTCCACTAGAAGGAAAATCTAAAGTGTTTCATTCGGTTATGTCAATCCAACTAAGAGAAAAATGATCTGGTCATCTGAATGTAAATGAGCAACACTTACTCTAGTACTTACTCAGATATTGGCCTTCAAGATCCCATTTGACTTGATTAATTCTTCCAACCGAGATTCCATTGTTGGCGCCTACTGTTGGTGTCTCGGGTATCAGGTACCCACGAACCTCCTGCACGGGGTCTACAATGGCTTCTTGCTGGGAGATCGCCAAGACATGAGCATAGCTGAAGAGTCATCCAAGGCTCTTCTCTGAAGATACAAGCGAAGCAGGGCTCGGAAGGCCTCAAGGCAGGTCAGTGAGAGGTACTATTTTTATGGCCCTCGACTTCCACACCAACACTAAGGTGTAAGAAAATGTCAAGATGGTAGCATCCTTTCCTGGGAACGCCCAAGGCATGGGCTCCCGCAAAGGAGACGCTCCCCCGGGAATGACTCTTTCAACCCGATCCGCAACGCTCCAGGTCCAACCCACTAGGGTGACAACACCTTAGTGGCACAGTGGCCCGGCCCAGCAGCGGTGAAGCTCGCGGGCCTTTTCCGCCGCGTGGCACGCCGAGGTCGCCTTCCCCTTGAGCGCTCGTATCGTGTCAAACATCTAACCCCTTCTTCTGCATACCTAACACCTGTTACGTGTGTGGCATGGTAATAAGAGGCGGTTATGCTAAGCGGCGGTGATGGGACGTGTGTCCGTTCCCGGGCTCAGGAGAAGAAGACACATGCCCCCGCATTTAACGTGGTAGGTATGTAGTAGGTATCCCACTGTATATACACAGTGTCTAGTGTACTATCTATAGCCATGTTGGTGACCCTTGCACTATAAAAGGAGGCCCAAGCTATAGTGGGAGGAGGATCCAGTTCAGGTCAGATCTTAGATAGGCTAGATAGAAAGGAAAACCTGCTCGTTCCCTTCGCGAGACGAGCATGCATTCCATGATATTTGTAAGCTCTTCCAACCTAAGAAGGCAACCAGTAGGAGTAGGGTTTTACGCACCATGTGGACCGAACTTGGGGTAAAACATCAGTGTCCCCAATCACCTTCATCGACGTAATATCGGTGTCCACCACGCCACCCTCGAACAAGCAAAAAGGTCGCCCCGGCCCCTGGTGTCGCGTGCTCTCGTGCATGGCCCATGACCTACTTCATCCTCTGAAGATCTGCCACATCCCTAGTCTGGTAATGACCTAGGCTAGTTATTGTTGTTTGCATCATGTCTAAAATTCAAATGAATTTGAAAAGGGGATTGATTAAACCCTAGCACCACATTAATAAACTAGGTTTAACTAAAATATTTTTCAATGAACCCAAAATGCCCTTAAAAATGTTCATGATTTAAGGAAAAAGGTGAAAGCCTTAACTAGAGATGATGCACATTTTTTCCATGACATTTATGGCCTTTGAATTAATCCATATTGTATTTGAATTGGAGTTATAAAATCCTATAAATATTTTTATAGCTCCAAAGTAGGTTACAATTCAAATAACCTCTTTTCACCGGCAAGTTTTAAATGATTAAGTTCTTTAATTGCTAATAACCCACAAGTATAGGGGATCGCAATAGTTTTCGAGGGTAGAGTATTCAACCCAAATTTATAGATTCGACACAAGGGGAACCAAAGAATATTTGAAGGTATTAGCAGCTGAGTTGTCAATTCAACCACACCTCGAGATTAATTTTCTGCAGCAAAGTGATCAGTAGCAAAGTAGTTTGATAGTTTTGATAGTAGTGACAGCAGCAATAGTAACAGTAACAGTGATAGTAGTAATTTTGTAGCAAGTGTAACAGTGATGATAACAGTAGTAACTTAGCAGAAACAATATAAGATAAATTCGTAGGCATTGGATCGGTGACTTGTTGGATGATATTCAACATGAGACAGTTATAATCTAGGGCGATACGGCACTAGCTCCAGTTCGTCAATATAATGTCGGCATGTATTCTGTAAATAGTCATACGTGCTTTATTAAAAGAACTTGCATGACAACTTTTGTCCTACCCTCCCGTGGTAGCGGGATCCATATTGTAAACTAAGGGATATTAAGGCCCCCTTTTAATAGAGAACCGGAACAAAGCATTAACACAGACTGAATACATGAACTCCTCAAACTACGGTAATCACTGGAAGAAGTCCCGGTTATTGTCACTCCGGGGTTACCGAATCATAACACGTAGTAGGTGACAATAACTTGCAAGGTCGGATCTAGAACATGGATATAATGGTGATAACATAAATGGTTCAGATCTGAAATCATGGCACCTGGTCCCAAAGTGACAAGCATTTAGCATGGCAAAGTCATAGCAACATCAATCTTAGAACATAGTAGATACTAGGTATCAAGCCCTAACAAAACTAACTCGATTACATGATGAATCTCATCCAACTCCTCACCGACCAGCGAGCCTACGAAGGAATTACCCACTCCCGGAGTATCATGGAATTGGCGATGGAGAAGGGTTGGTGATGACGAAGAACGAAGATCCCCCTCTCCGGTACCCCAAATGGACTCCAGATCTGCCCTCCCGAGGAAGAACAGGGCTTGGCGGCGGCTGCGTCTCGTGGATCGCGATAATTCTTTCTCCCTGATTTTTTTCTTCGAAAATAGGTAGCATCGGTTTCAGGGTCTACGGGGCCACCAGGTGGGGGCAACCCACCTGGGCGCGCCAGGAGAGGGGGGCGCGCCAGGAGAGGGGGGCGCGCCCTGGTGGGTTGTGCCCACCCAGGGGCCCCTCTCCGATGGATCTTGGCTCGAGAAATTCTCTATTATTATATAAAAAACCCTCGCAAAGTTTCGTTCCATTCTGAGAACTTTTATTTCTGCACAAAAACAACACCATGGTAGTTCTGCTGAAAACAACATCAGTCCGGGGTTAGTTTCAATCAAATCATGCAAATTAGAGTCCAAAACAAGAGGAAAAGCGTTAGGAAAAGTAGATACTTTGGAGACATATCAACTCCCCCAAGCTTAAACCTTTGCTTGTCCTCAAGCAATTCAGTTGACAAACTGAAAGTGAAAAAGAAAAACTTTTACGAACTCTTTTGCTCGTGTTTGCATAAATAAGCTTAAACAGCACCCAGGTTTTCAGCCAACATTGTAACTAACCATGCCGACAATAACTCTTAAAGATTATAATGACTCATATCAATGACATAATCAGCTAGCGAGCAATAATAAGATATCTCAAATGGCAACACGTTGTCAAAACAACCATGATATAATATGACAATAGTGGTATCTCGCTAGCCCTTTCTGAGACCCCAAAACATAAATGCAGAGCACCTCCAAAGTTCAAGCAGCGACTAAACATTGTACATGGTAGAAAAGATCCAGTCATGATGCACCCAACATTAGCTACACACAATGCATAAGTCATGACAGCTGTGCTCTCAGGTTCTAGCACTTGTTTTAGAAGGTGATGACACAACATAAAAGTAAATAGATAGTCCCTTCGCAGAGGGAAGCAGTGATTTGCAGAGGTGCCAGAGCTCAATTTTTAAAACAGATTTAAATGATATTTTGAGACATGCACCCTTCTCATTTACTTCACGACCATCAGTTATCAATATCTTCTATGCTAAGCACCCTAGTGGCGGTTCCCAAGCGATAAAAGTAAAGGTTTTGACTCCATTGGGAGTTTTTGTTTGATTATTCGAGCGATTAACTCTTTTTGTGTTTTGTAGTTTGGGACTGGGCATCCCTATTACCGCCCTTTTCTCGTGCGATGGCGAGTGAATAAACACTTGACCTGAGAATAACCCGCTTAGCATGGAAGATACCGACCACCTCCTGTTGTTCCATGAACGATCCAGGCACACAAAACCGATATTTATTTAGAAGTTTTTAGAGGTGGCACATGCAAATTTACTTAGGACGGCAGGGTAATACCGCATATAGGTAGGTATGGTGGACTCATCTACTTTGGGTTCAAGGTTTTTGATGTACAAGCAGAATTCGCACTTAGTACAGGCGAAGGCTAGCAATTAGATTGAGAAGCGGCCAGCTAGAGAACAACAACGAGCATAACCATGCATTATGCATAAGTAACATTTGACACTAGCATGAGTAGGATATGAACACCATGAACATAAATATCATAGAGGCTGTGTTGGTTTTGATTCAACTACATGCATGAACATGTGCCAAGTCAAGCCACTCGAACATTCAGAGGAGGATACCATATCATCATACTACATCACAATCATTTTAACACAATGTTGTAATCCAAGATAAATCATTATCCACTCCCAGCTACTTATGCATGGCATGAGAAACTATAATCTCTAATTGTCATTGCAAACATGTTTAATCATAATGGGCTGAATCATGGGTACTAGGTTAAACATATTTACACGAATAGAACAAGTCGAGTTCATACCAGTTTCTCTCTGCCACGGCCAGTTCATCGAATGTTGTCATTATTGCCTTTCACTTGCATGACCAAACGATATGAAAATAATAATAGTGCAAGAGTGCCGTGGACTAAGCTGGAATCTGCAAACATTTTATTCAACAGGAGAAGACAATGTAAAATGTGCTCTTTATTAGTTCAATAATTATTCGTATGAGATCCAATCAACATTTTCATCGTGGTCTTCTCCTCGGTACAACTCGCATAAAAAGAAAAGAAATTCAGAGAAACACACTGAAATATTTGTGGAGTTTTTGGTTTTCTTGAACAAGTAAATATAAAGGAAAAGCAAAACGAGAAAAACTATTTACACGGGAAAGCTCCCAGCAAGTAAAAGAAGAACAAGGAAATCTTTTTTGGTTTTCTTTTTAATATTACTACTAAGCATGCATAGAAAGTAAACTAACTACAACTAATTTTTTTGTTTTTTCTTAAGTTTTTCAAACACACAAGAGGAAAGCAAGAAAAATAAATCTAAGCATGGATGATACAATGAAAAAGTGTGGACGCCGACAAATGAAATAAGTGAATCATGAATGTAAAGTCGGTGGAAACACGTACTCCCCCAAGCTTAGGCTTTTGGCCTAACTTGGTAGTCGATCAGTAGCCTGGAGGGTAGTAGGGTGCTGAGGAGCGGGCATCCACTCATCCCACTGGTGAGGCTCCTCCTGTGCTGCCTCCGCAGCAGCATGAGCGTTCCGGTAGGCGATGATGTCCGCAAGCATAATCCTATATCCGCCTCTGGCAACAGAATCAAAGAAAGCAGGAGCAGGCAATGGAATAGCATCACGAGTCCTCATGCTAAAAACTAGGTTATACGGAATAGGGATGTGAGGAGATTCGACGTCAGTGAAATGATGGTGATCCATGGCTGCACGATGTAGGTAAACTTTGGTCAGAGGATAATCATGAGGGCGTATCTCAACCTCGAAGTGAGCCACCAAACGAGTAGCATAAATCCCACCATGTATTTTACCCAGAGATTTATTAAGATGGAGGCGACGAGCCACAATAGCTCCCAAGCTATAAGTGTTGTCACCCTCTAATGCACGGCGTAAAACAGCAAGGTTTGGTGAACTAAGTGCACCCACCTTCTCCCTAGCAAGCAAGCATTTTGTAATGAAAAGTGCAAAGTAATGAACAGCGGGAAAATGCAAGCCAGCGGCAGTGGTAGCTGACACTCCTCTCTCATCTCCCATTGTCAAAGTGCGATAAAAGGCCTCAAACCCAGCCGACCTAGGATCGGCTAAGCTCCCATCAGAAGGGATTAAGCATATGTCACAAAATTCAGTAAGTGGTATCTGATGGTTTTCAGCATATAAATCAAAGCTCACTTCAGGAGGATTATTCCTAGGAAAAAAAGTAAAACTTTGAACAAATATATTTGTGAGGATTTGGTGCTGGTCACACTCATCTGCGATGAAGTCGGTGAGGCCGGTATTTGCAACATATTGTGTGAACTCTTGAAGGATTCCCGCCTCTTCCAGGAATGGGGTGTGTGTGGCCATTCACACGGTCGTACTTCCGCCAACCTCCGAGGACGGAGATCACTATCAGATGACTCCCCAATAACACCCTTGGAGTTCTTCTTGGAGCCAAACTTCCAAAAGATATAGGAGGATTTTCCTATGAACAAAATTCTGAAATTCATTAGCCCACAAAATTTCTCAATAAAACTTCACAAAATTGATACCAACTACTCATAGGGATGCATAGAGGCCATAGCAAGCATTCAAACTACTTAGAACTCTAAGAATTCAACATGCAAGCACATCTACAGCATCACTAAGAGTAACTAATTATTCAACATATAAACCACTAAAACAAAAACTAATTGGACAAACGGTAGAGTCACATACCAAGCGACAATCCCCCGAAACAGTTTCAGAAATGGAGCTTCGAGCAAAGAGATCGAAATCCGCGGGTTTGAGGGCAAGAACACGGGAGAGAGCAAGGGAGATTTTTTTCTGGAGGTAAGTGATGAAGTGGGCGGAAGGGATAAGTGAGGGGCCCACGTGGGGACTACAACCCACCAGGGCGCGCCTGGGGGTCCTGGCACGCCCAGGTGGTTTGTGCCCACCTGGTGCACCTCCCTCTGATATTATTTGCACCAGAAATTCAGAAATATTCAGAAAAAATCGTATTAATTTTTTAGGGCATTTTGAGAACTTTTATTTTTGGGTTAATTTTTATTGCACGGGAAAATCAGAAAACAGACAATACATGGCAATTTATTTTATTTAACTAATAAAAACAGAAAAATAAAAGGTAGGGACAGAAGGTGGTGCTTACTAAATTCATCAACTTCGTACCGTTCAAAAATGATCCATTAATAAGGTTGATCAGGTCTTATTAACAACCACTTTCGATTAGCATGAAACCGAAGAACTTTCATAAATCACTAGGTTACCTCAATGGGGATATGCATTTCCCCAACAATAAGTATTTCATATTTCTTTTTGACAGTAGGTAGAGGTATTTGAAAACTTCCAATAGTGATTGTCGGAGATTTTTCAATAACATTAATACCATTCACTTGGAATTGTTTCTTCGGAAAGTGCACTGTATGCTCATTACCATTGATATGATAAGTGACCTTGCTTTTATTGCAATCAATAACAGCCCCTGCAGTATTCAAGAAGGGTCTACCAAGGATAATCGACATGTTGTCGTCCTCGGGCATCTCAAGTATAACAAAGTCAGTCAAAATAGTAACATTAGCAACAAAAACGGGCACATCCTCACAGATACCGATAGGTATGGCAGTTGATTTATCAGCCATTTGCAAAGATATTTTAGTAGGTGTGAGTTTATTCAAGTCAAGTCTTTTATATAAAGAGAAAGTCATAACACTAACACAAGCTCCTAAATCACACAAAGCAGTTTTCACATAATTCTTTTTGATAGAGCAAGGTATAGTTGGTATTCCCGGATCTCCAAGTTTTTTAGGTATTCCATCCTTAAAAAGTATAACCAGCAAGCATAGTGGAGATTTCAGCTTCCGGTATTTTTCTCTTATTTGTGATGATGTTTTTCAGCTTCCGGTATTTTTCTCTTAATTGATAGCTGATGTCTACTACACAACCTTCTTCTTGTAGATGTTGTTGGGCCTCCAAGTGCAGAGGTTTGTAGGACAGTAGAAAATTTCCCTCAAGTGGATGACCTAAGGTTTATCAATCCGTGGGAGGCATAGGATGAAGATGGTCTCTCTCAAGCAAACCTGCAACAAAATAACAAAGAGTCTCTTGTGTCCCCAACGCACCGAATACAATGGTAAATTGTATAGGTGCACTAGTTCGGCGAAGAGATGGTGATACAAGTGCAATATGGATGGTGATACAACATCAAGGTAACTAATGATAAAAGTGAGCACAAATGGTATTGCAATGCTAGGAAACAAGGCCTAGGGTTCATACTTTCACTAGTGCAAGTTCTCTCAACAATAATAACATAATTGGATCATATAACTATCCCTCAACATGCAACAAAGAGTCACTCCAAAGTCACTAATAGCGGAGAACAAATGAAGAGATTATTGTAGGGTACGAAACCACCTCAAAGTTATCCTTTCTGATCGATCTATTCAAGAGTCCGTAGTAAAATAACACGAAGCTATTCTTTCCGTTCGATCTATCATAGAGTTCGTACTAGAATAACACCTTAAGACACAAATCAACCAAAACCCTAATGTCACCTAGATACTCCAATGTCACCTCAAGTATCCGTGGGTATGATTATATGATATGCATCACACAATCTCAGATTCATCTATTCAACCAACACATAGAACTTCAAAGAGTGCCCCAAAGTTTCTACCGGAGAGTCAAGACGAAAATGCGTGCCAACCCCTATGCATAAGTTCACAATGTTACGGAACCCGCAAGTTGATCACCAAAACATACATCAAGTGTTCTCAAATCCTTAAAGACTCAATCTGATAAGATAACTTCGAAGGGAAAACTCAATCCATTACAAGAGAGTAGAGGGGGAGAAACATCATAAGATCCAACTATAATAGCAAAGCTCGCGGTACATCAAGATCGTGCCAAATAAAGAACACGAGAGAAAGAGATCAAACACATAGCTACTAGTACATACCCTCAGCCCCGAGGGTGAACTACTCCCTCCTCATCATGGAGATCACCGGGATGACAAAGATGGCCACCGATGAGGGTTCCCCCCTCCGGCAGGGTGCCGGAACAGGGTCCTGATTGGTTTTTGGTGGCTACAGAGGCTTGCGGCAGCGGAACTCCCGATCTAGGTTATGTTCTGGGGGGTTTCTGTATATATAAGAGGTTTTGGCGTCGGGAATAAGTCAGGGGGGTCTCTGAGGCAGCCACGAGGTAGGGGCGCGCCCAGGGGGTAGGGCGCGCCCCCACCCTCATGGGTGCCTCGGGACTCTTCTGGCCCATCTCCGATGCTCTGTGGGCTTCTTTTGGTCCAAAAATAATCTCCGTGAAATTTCAGGTCAATTGGACTCCGTTTGGTGTTCCTTTTCTGCGATACTCAAAAACAAGGAAAAAACAGAAACTGGCACTGGGCTCTGGGTTAATAGGTTAGTCCCAAAAATCATATAAAATAGCATCTAAATGCGTATAAAACATCCTAGATGGATAATATAATAGCATGGAGCAATCAAAAATTATAGATACGTTGGAGACGTATCAAGCATCCCCAAGCTTAATTCCTGCTCGTCCTCGAGTAGGTAAATGATAAAAACAGAATATTTGATGTGGAATGCTACCTAACATATTTATCAATGTAATCTTCTTTATTGTGGCATGAATATTCAGATCCATGAGATTCAAGACAAAAGTTTAATATTGACATAAAAATAATAATACTTCAAGCATACTAACTAAGCAATTATGTCTTCTCAAAATAACATGGCCAAAGAAAGCTCATCCCTACAAAACCATATAGTTTGGCTATGCTTCATTTTCGTCACACAAAATGCTCTCATCATGCACAACCCCGATGACAAGCCAAGAAATTGTTTCATACTTTAGTAACAAACTTTTTTCAACTTTCACGCAATACATGAGCGTGAGCAATGGACATAGCACTTTGGGTGGAATAGAATACAATGATGGGGGTTGTGTGGAGAAGACAAAAAAGGAGAAAGTCTCACATTGACGTGGCTAATCAACGGGCTAGGGAGATGCCCATCAATTGATGTCAATGCAAGGAGTAGGGATTGCCATGCAACGGATGCACTAGAGCTATAAATGTATGAAAGCTCAACAAAAGAAACTAAGTGGGTGTGCATCCAACTTGCTTGCTCACGATGACCTAGGGCATTTGAGGAAGCCCATTGTTGGAATATACAAGCCAAGTTCTATAATGAAAAATTCCCACTAGTATATGAACGTGACAAAATAAGAGACTCTCTATCATAAAGATCATGGTGCTACTTTGAAGCACAAGTGTGGAAAAGGATAGTAGCATTGTCCCTTCTTTTCTTTTTTTGGGCCTTCCTTTTTTTATTTGGCCTTTCTTTTCCCCCTTTTTTTATTTGGCCCTTTTTTTGGCCTTTCTCTTTTTTTGGGACAATGCGATATTAATGATGATCATCACGCTTCTATTTATTTACAACTCAATGATTACAACTCGATACTAGAACAAAATATGACTCTATATGAGTGCCTCCGGCGGTGTACCGGGATGGGCAATGAATCAAGAGTGACATGTATGAAAAATTATGCATGGTGGCCTTGCCACAAATACGATGTCAACTACATGATCATGCAAGGCAATATGACAATGATAAAGCGTGTCATAATAAATGGAACGATGGAAAGTTTTTTTTGACCTGGAAGACTGCAGGGCTTACACCCCACAACATTTTATTGAAAATAATAAAAGAATGTACAAAAAGGTTCCTCAAGGAAAGGAACAGAACAAAAAATAGCAGCAAAGAAAGACTATACAATCTAGGCTAAACTAACCACTAGAAGCTAACAAGAAGAAAGAAAAGAGTACATTTGAGAAACATCTCAAGGAGGCAGAAAATCAATCCATTTGATCAAAGCTTCTCTGTATCTGGTCTTGACCCTGTGTACTAGGAGAGGGATGTCATGGATAAATCCATTCCTCCACTGTCTGAAGGTAGGTCTGATATGCCTGAAGGCTCTGTCATTCCTGACTTTCCAAATATTCCAGCATGTAAGAAATACCACTTCTGAGAAGAATGGTTTATGAAAATCCTTCCTGGCATGAAGCGCAATGTGCACCATGTCCTGACTATTCGACCAGGATATTTGAAGATAGTTCCACACTCTCATGCTAAAGTTGCATTGGAAAAATAAATGGTTCGTGTCCTCAAGCACTCCCGTGGGGCAAAGTACACATTCAGGGCCATCATTAATTCTCCAATGCATGCGCTGAATCATATCCTTGGTGTTTACTCTGTCCATAATGACAAGCCAGGCAAACTTTTTGATTGACATTGTACAACAAGATTTCCAGACCCAACTCAGAATAGGGTTGGTAGTCATTGGCTGGTGAACAAAGTCATAGTACTTCTTTGCTGTGTACCCAGCTTTCTTCCCATGTCTCCAAGCCCAAGAGTCATTACAATCAGAATCCAGTGAAAACCCATTCAGAATGTCAGAAAGCTGGTTGAACTCCCTAAAAGCCAATATATCTCGGAATGGCTATGGAAATGCCATAATAGGTAGGTATGGTGGCTGTTTTGAGGAAGATATAAGGAGGTTTATGTGTGATAGAGCGTATCATATCACGGGGTTTGAATGCACGGGCGAAGTTTGCACCAACTCTCAAGGTGAGAAAGGGCAATGCACGGTACCGAAGAGGCTAGCAATGATGGAAAGGAGAGAGTGCGTATAATCCATGGACTCAACATTAGTCATAAAGAACTCACATACTTATTGCAAAAATCTACAAGTCATCAAAAACCAAGCACTACGCGCATGCTCCTAGGGGGATAGTTTGGTAGGAAAAGACCATCGCTCGTCCCCGACCGCCACTCATAAGGATGACAATCAAAGAACACCTCATGTTTCAAATTTGTCACACTTCTCATAGTATTCAATGTGCTTAATATGAACGTTTTTATTATACCCATCTTGGATGCCTATCATATTAGGACTAGTTTCATAACCAAAGCAAATTACCATGCTGTTCTAATAGACTCTCTAAATAATATAAGCGAAGCATGAGAGTTCATCTATTTCTTCAAAATAAAACTACCGTCGTGCTTTAAAAGATATAAGAGAAGCTGTAACGACCCGACCTCAAACGGTCAAGCCTCTGTGTATTTGTGCCATCCCTGGATCAGTATGCTGGCACACACAGTACGTTGATGTATATATCAAAGTTCAATCACATGTATAAATAACGTAAAACTGATATATACCTCATAAGTCTCAGCGGAAACAAACGAAGGGGTGTGGAGTCCCATCAACACCAACGGCAAGTTGAGTGTAGACCGTAACCCTACAACGTAACTCTTACTCATCGTAGAAACTCCTGCAACATAAGACGTTGCAGCCCTGTAGGTCAGTACATTGAATGTACTGGCTAGTCACATCATAAGAATAATGAACCTATTTGTACATGCAATTTGGCTGGTGGAAAGCTCTAAGTTTAGTTTTTGCATAAAGCTAGTTTTTTCCTATTAGAAAAGATATTATTCTATCACTACAATATAGCATAGGATGAGTTGGCAAACCCAACTCAATCCAATCCCAAGTTTCATTTAAAACCCAACTGTTTAATTAAAGGTGAGGAGATCTCCCGGCATTTTCACTACTAGATGCTCAAGTTGTCCGTAACCGGGGACACGGCTAATCGATTAGGTTTTAACACTCTGCAGAGGTTTGCACACTTTTCCCCACAAGACTCGATCGCCTCCCTTGAAATTCTCGCACTACCTGGTGTTTGAGAACAGGATGACCGAGATATAGTCTTTCGCAAGTATTTCCCCTCAACCCATGGATAGGCCGGTACACCTACTCATTCTACATCTGCTAGCCCATCCCGGAAGGGATCACACTAACTACTCAACTAAACCAGAGCCCATATTGGCTTATGGCTGCACACGTAAGCTTCTAGACATGAGAATACGATTGATCTCTTTGAGCCTGGGCGGCCGACCACTAGTGGTGCACCACCATGGATTAACCATGCATGCTCCCACTGTACTTCGCCACCATTCAAACCAAATACTGCCCAGGTAGTTCATTTACAAGTCTTGGTCCTGATTACTACTTTGTCACTCATGTCTCACCATGTTCGCTTCCCAAACCACGTCTAAATTTAGCGAGGCAAAAATAAACTTACACGGTGGTGACAAGGATGTATAGATCAGACCTACCTCAAATGAACTACTAGGTAACAGCATAGTCATCTGGCAACAATAAATCCTACCATGCAATCCTACCACAAAAGGACTAAGTGCATAATATAAACATAGGTAATTGGAAGAATGGTCAAATGTGAACTTGCCTGATAATAGTTGATGAAGACTATATCGCTCTCAGAAATTTACTTAATAGAACTATTCGTCACTCTCCGATGAAAATCTATAAAGTCAAACATTGCATTCACATAAGCAATCATTTCAGAGAACCAAATAACATGCAACATGAAAAGACTCAGGAAAACCAAATGAAAATCCAACACCACACACTTAACTATAAAAAAATACTAAGTGCAAAACAACATGTGACATACGGTTCAAAATTGTGATGTGAACTATAGTGCATACAAGGCATATAAGTGAAACTATCATGGACATATCCTAGGTGTGTGAAAATATTTTGAGAAAGGTCTAGGTGATAGGGTTTGGCTAGAGTGGCACGGTGCAAAAAGAATCACATCAATCGGAGCTACGGTTTAAGAGATATGGCCAGTTGAAGTTTGAATTCAAATCTGAATAAAGTTCAAATTTGAATTTGGAAAAAGTTTACAAACATGATGCTACTGGATATATCTGAACATGACGAAGAATTTGCCGCTGGTTTCATCGAGTTTGGATCTACGGTTAAAAAGTTGTGGCTATTCTAAGTTTAGGGCTAATATATATGCTAATTCCAAGGACTAAACGGTGAAATAGAAAAGAAAAATAAACTGAGAACAGGCCCATGGCCACGTGGCATATTCCTAATGGCCAAAAGGTGTTCGCTGCAGAAGCTTATACGGCGAACAACCGCTATCTAAGCAAAACGGCGGCGGCGACTAACTAAAGCAAAAAAAAAAATGATCAGTTTTTAACAAAACCCGCGGTTAACCATTCTAAAAAAAGAACGGAGGGAGCGAGCGGTCGTCTTACAGAGGCGACGACGACGTACAGGGGCGGCAGCGCTGGCGTTGGCCGGTGATGGGGCGGCGACTCCGGCGCTCCTCGACGACGGGGAAGGAGGCGGCAGGGTCCGGCACGGCGTGCGCGATCGCTGGTGGGGTTGGCGGGCGGGGATGGCCGGCGACGAGCGACGGGAGGCGGCGGCGTTCGGAGCTCCGGTGAGGACGCGGCACGTCGGGGCGTTGTCTCCGGTGGTCCCTAATGGCAAAAAAATGTCAAACAGATGCTCATCGACCCGGGCAATATTTTGGTGAAGAAGAACAGGGTCGGGGCAGTTTACTGGCGGCGTTTTACTCCAGCAAGGAAGCTCCGCCTTCGGCGAGATCCAAAGCAGGAGGGCGTCGGCTACGGGTGGTGTGAGGCAAAACGAAGTGGCAGAATGGAGAGAGGGGGTCGAGGGCTTCTTATAGGCGCGGAGAGAGGGCTCGGGAGCGAGGGATAAGCATTATCCCGAGAGCTTCGGCTGGCGGGTTCGGGCGGAGCGCGTGTGCGTGCTCATCCAGCGGGAGGAGCGGGAGGTTGGGGTGACATGGGGAGTGGGCCCCATCTGGTAGCGGGCGCTGCGTGCGAGCGAGGGGAAGGCGAAGGCGGGCGAGCATGCGGTGGCCTTCGAGCGCTGGCCTTGGGCCGAAGTTGGCCAGCGGCTGGCTGGGCCGGAGTTGTGCCCCTGGGCCGAAGTGGTTTCGGTCCAGGCGGGGGTGTGTGCGGTTTTTTTTACAGAAAACTTTTCGAGGCCAAAACGAAACCAAACAAAATCCTAAAAATACCATGATAATTTCTAAAATTATCTCCGAATATCTGTAACACAGTGAACATTTAATCAAGCATAGAAAAATTTGAAAATATTTTCCTAATGTATTTAATGCACCTTTTGCAATTTGAGTAAGTACCAAATAAACTATAAAAACTCCAACTAATATTCAAAATGAAATTTCGAACTCTTGTATGGTTTGAGGAAGTCATCTTATCCCCTCTCATTTCTTTTTCTCGAGTGGATAATTATTTGAATATTTGAAAGAAAACTCCAAAATGTAATGAGATGCAAATGATTTCAAATTTTAGAATAACATCTATTGGTTTCCTAATCCCTTTCCATATTTTCTTTCTGATATTTGAAGGAGTCATATTTCCTTCTCTCTTTATTTTATTTGAATAAATGGAAATGATTTTAAACTCAAAATGGAAAAAACTTTCCAAAAGTGAACCAAATGAAATTCAGAGGTTCTCCTCATCACTCTCCACTCTATTTCATATATTTTGAAGAAGTCCTATTATCTTCTCTCATGAAAATCCTTGAGTGGCATAAAGTTTCTGATTTGAAATATTCTCAAATGGAATTCAAATCATTTTCAAACCCATTTTAATTTCTTTAAATTGAAGAAGTCATATTATCTTCACTCTAGGGTTTTGTGATGAATGAATTTGAATTCATGGTGATCAAAATTCAAGATGGAAGTTTTGGGAAAGTCCTTTTATTCCCTCTCATTCAACTTTCAAAAAGTTTCAGATTCCACTCAATTTCACACAATCGATCACACAACAATCAAACAAACATTCATAATCATTTATTTAATATAACATTCCAAAATTTAGAATTTTGGTATGTTACAGAAGCACTAGAGCAAACGGCAAACTACTCCAAAAGATATAAGTGAAGATCAATGAGTAGTTGAATAATTATGTAACTATGTGAAGACTCTCTAACATTTAAGAATTTCAGATCTTGGTATTTTATTCAAACAGCAAGCAAAAAAATAAAAAATAAGATGATGCTCCAAGCAAAACACATATCATGTGGTGAATAAAATTATAGCTCCAAGTAAAGTTACCGATGAACGAAGACGAAAGAGGGGATGCCATCCGGGGCATCCCCAAGCTTAGGCTTTTGGTTGTCCTTCAATTTTACCTTGGGGTGCCTTGGGCATCCCCAAGCTTAGGCTCTTGCCACTCCTTATTCCATAATCCATCGAGTCTTTACCCAAAACTTGAAAACTTCACAACACAAAACTTAACAGAAAATCTCATGAGGTCCGTTAGTATAAGAAAATAAATCACCACTTAGGTACTGTTGTGAACTCATTCTAAATTCATATTGGTGTAATATCTACTGTATTCCAACTTCTCTATGGTTCATACCCTCCGATACTACTCATAGATTCATCAAAATAAGCAAACAACACAATGAAAAACAGGATCTGTCAAAAACAGAACAGTCTGTAGTAATCTGTATCATTCGAATACTTCTCTAACTCGAAAAATTCTGAAAAACTAGGAAAACCTGGATAATTTTTATATTAATCTTCTGCAAAAATAATAAGTATTTTATCACGTTCTGGTGATTTTTAACAATTATTTTCGTGAGCACAAAGTATCTATCTTTTTCAGCAAGATCAAACAACTATCACCACAAGAAGATCCTATCGGTTCTACTTGGCACAAACACTAATTAGAACATAAGACCAAATTTAACCAGAGGCTAGATGAATTATTTATTACTAAACAGGAGCAAAAGGCAAAGAACAAAAATAAAATTGGGTTGCCTCCCAACAAGCGCTAACGTTTAACGCCCCTAGCTAGGCATGATGATTTCAATGATGCTCACATAAAAGATAGAAACTGAAACATAAAGAGAGCATCGAGAAGAATATGACTAGCACATTTAAGTCTAACCCACTTCCTATGAATAGGACTTTTGTGAACAAACAATTTTTGGGAACAATAATCAACTAGCATAGGAAGGCAAAACAAGCATAACTTTAAAACTTTTAACACATAGAGAGGAAACTTGATATTATTGCAATTCCTACAAGGATATGTTCCTCCCTCATAATAATTTTTAGTAGCATCATGAATGAATTCAACCATATAACCAGCACATAAAGCATTCTTTTCATGATCTACTTGCATAGAAATTTTATTACTCTCCACATAAGCAAAATTCTTCTCATTCGGAATAGTGGAAGTATCGTAAGAGAGTCGAATACTATAAATTGTTTCCACATTAAAAGAGTAATGTTTAGAAAAAGGGTAATCATAATCATGACAAGTTTTATAAATATAATCATCACTACTTTTTCTAGCATAAGTGTCATCACAATAATCATCATAAATAGGAGGCATGCTATCATCATAATAAATTTGCTCATCAAAACTTGGGAGGCTAAAAATATCATCTTCATTAAACATAGCATCCCCAAGCTTGGGACAAGCATTAATTGCAGAAAATATATTCTCAAACATGTCATTCTCATCAAACATAGCATCCCCAAGCTTGGGCCTTTTCATATCATAAGCATAATCACTCTCATCATTAATAGTATGGATAGCACCAATAGTATAACAATTATCATCATCACAATGAGTAATAGGAGCAACATCATTTGGGAGGGATACCTTTCTACCTTTGCTTCTCCATCTTTTCTTTTTCTTATTCACATCATGTGTGGGTTTAACCCTCTTTTTGGAGCTCCTTATTAATGAGATTGGTTGAATAGAAGGCTCCTCCTCGTTACCTGATTCATCATAAGAAATAATAGGAGGATATTGGGAAGTCTCTTCCCTTTCATTAGTATTCTCTTTATCTTCTATTTGTTTTCTTGTCTTTATGTAATTAGAAATATAAGGATTTTCAATGCAATTCACTACACAGTACATAAAAATTTCTTCTAGATCAAAATCAAGAAATCTATCAAGATTAAATTTTGGAATACCCTCAGTTATACGTTTCATTTCTTCATACCCCAAAAGAAGACTAAGCTCCTTATGATGCTCAAGGGTAATCAAGTTATCACAATTTTTGGACACGATTTGATCATGAAACAAATAGCATTGGAACTTTAAATGACCAAGTTCATTGCAAAGTTCACAAGGATGGCGATAAATATTGAATTTTTCAGTACAAACATCTAGCCTTTCTTGCAACCATTTAGTTTCCAAATACTTATGCCTCTTGCAAAATCTATCTTCCCTATTTGGTGTGTACTTGAAAGCTCTATGTGTTCCACAAAAGTTGACATGCTTATAAGAGACATTTTCATCATGACTAGTGCAATCATCATTAGTACTATGGATATTCAAAGAATTCATACTAACAACATTGCAATCATGCTCATCATTCAAATATTTAGTGCCAAACATTCTAATGCATTCTTCTTCTAACACTTTGGCACAATTATTGAAATCCTTATTTTCATGAAAGACATTAAAAAGGTGAAGCATATGAGGCACCCTCAATTCCATTTTTTTGTATTTTTCTTTTATAAACTAAACTAGAGATAAAACAAGAAACTAAAAGATTCGATTGCAAGATCTAAAGATATACCTTCAAGCACTCACCTCCCCGGCGACGGCGCTAGAAATTGCTTGATGTCTACTACACAACCTTCTTCTTGTAGACGTTGTTGGGCCTCCAAGTGCAGAGGTTTGTAGGATAGTAGCAATTTCCCTCAAGTGGATGACCTAAGGTTTATCAATCCGCGGGAGGCGTAGGATGAAGATGGTCTCTCTCAAGCAACCCTGCAACCAAATAACAAAGAGTCTCTTGTGTGCCCAACACACCCAATACAATGCTAAATTGTATAGGTGCACTAGTTCGGCGAAGAGATGGTGATACAAGTGCAATATGGATGGTAGATACGGGTATTTGTAATTTGAAAATATAAAAACAGCAAGGTAACTAATGATAAAAGTGAGCACAAACGGTATTGCAATGCTAGGAAACAAGGCCTAGGGTTCATACTTTCACTAGTGCAAGTTCTCTCAACAATAATAACATAATTGGATCATATAACTATCCCTCAACATGCAACAAAGAGTCACTCCAAAGTCACTAATAGCGGTGAACAAACGAAGAGATTATTGTAGGGTACGGAACCACCTCAAAGTTATCCTTTCTGATCGATCTATCCAAGAGTCCGTAGTAAAATAACACGAAGCTATTCTTTCTGTTCGATCTATCATAGAGTTCGTACTAGAATAACACCTTAAGACACAAATCAACCAAAACCCTAATGTAACCTAGATACTCCAATGTCACCTCAAGTATCCGTGGGTATGATTATATGATATGCATCACACAATCTCAGATTCATCTATTCAACAAACACATATAACTTCAAAGAGTGCCCCAAAGTTTCTACCGGAGAGTCAAGACGAAAACGTGTGCCAACCCCTATGCATAAGTTCACAATGTTACGGAACCCGCAAGTTGATCACCAAAACTTACATCAAGTGTTCTCAAATCCTTAAAGACTCAATCCGATAAGATAACTTCGAAGGGAAAACTCAATCCATTACAAGAGAGTAGAGGGGGAGAAACATCATAAGATCCAACTATAATAGCAAAGCTCGCGGTACATCAAGATCGTGCCAAATCAAGAACACGAGAGAAAGAGATCAAACACATAGCTACTGGTACATACCCTCAGCCCCGAGGGTGAACTACTCCCTCCTCGTCATGGAGATCACCGAGATGATGAAGATGGCCACCGGTTAGGGATCCCCCCTCCGGCAGGGTGCTGGAATAGGGCCCCGATTGGTTTTTGGTGGCTACAGAGGCTTGCAGCGGCGGAACTCCCGATCTAGGTTATGTTCTGGGGGTTTCTGTATATATAAGAGGTTTTGGGGTCAGGAACAAGTCAGGGGGGTGTCTGAGGCGGCCACGAGGTAGGGGGGTGCGCCCAGGGGGTAGGGCGCCCCAACCTCATGGGTGCCTTGGGACTCTTCTGGCCCATCTCCGATGCTCCGTGGGCTTCTTCTGGTCCAAAAACAATCTCCGTGAAATTTCAGGTCAATTGGACTCCGTTTGGTTTTCCTTTTCCGCGATACTCAAAAACAAGGACAAAACAGAAACTGGCACTGGGCTCCGGGTTAATAGGTTAGTCCCAAAAATCATATAAAATAGCATGTAAATGCATATAAAACATCCTAGATGGATAATATATTAGCATGGAACAATCAAAAATTATAGATACGTTGGAGACGTATCAATAGCATGTGATGGTGTTGGAAGTTTACTCATAACAGAAGGTGAATCTAAAGTAGAACTGGATGGCAGTTTCTTACCTCCACTTGTACTTGAGGGAAATATCTTTGTCT
This sequence comes from Aegilops tauschii subsp. strangulata, assembly GCF_002575655.3. Classification (NCBI taxonomy): domain Eukaryota; kingdom Viridiplantae; phylum Streptophyta; class Magnoliopsida; order Poales; family Poaceae; genus Aegilops; species Aegilops tauschii. The sequence goes on along the minus strand of NC_053036.3, from coordinate 453,493,364 downwards.
TAGGATCCTTCAGATTCTTCATAGTGATAATATGATAATAATCCCAAGTGACTCAACAAATATAGCTATGCTCACCGTCAACGGCGCCAGAAAAAGGTCTTGATAACCCACAAGTATAGGGGATCACAATAGTTTTCGAGGGTAGAGTATTCAACCCAAATTTATAGATTCGACACAAGGGGGGCCAAAGAATATTTGAAGGTATTAGCAGCTGAGTTGTCAATTCAACCACACCTCGGGATTAATTATCTGCAGCAAAGTGATCAGTAGCAAAGTAGTTTGATAGTTTTGATAGTAGTGACAAGAGCAATAGTAACAATAACAGTGATAGCAGTAATTTTGTAGCAAGTGTAACAGTGATGATAAATATAGTAACTTAGCAGAAACAATATAAGATAAATTCGTAGGCATTGGATCGGTGACTTGTTGGATGATATTCATCATGAGACAGTTATGACCTAGGGCGATACGGCACTAGCTCCAGTTCGTCAATATAATGTAGGCATGTATTCCATAAATGGTCATACGTGCTTTATTAAAAGAACTTGCATGACATCTTTTGTCCTACCCTCCCATGGTAGCGGGGTCCATATTGGAAACTCAGGGATATTAAGGCCTCCTTTTAATAGAGAACCGGAACAAAGCATTAACACAAAGTGAATACATGAACTCCTCAGACTACGGTAATCACCGGAAGAAGTCCCGGTTATTGTCACTTCGGGGTTACCGGATCATAACACGTAATAGGTGACTATAACTTGCAAGATCGGATCTAGAACATGGATATAATGGTGCTAACATAAACGGTTCAGATCTGAAATCATGGCACCGGGCCCAAAGTGACAAGCATTAAGCATGGCAAAGTCATACCAACATCAATCTTTGAACATAGTGGATACTAGGGATCAAGCCCTAACAAAACTAACTCGATTACATGCTGAATCTCATACAACTCCTGACCGACCAGCGAGCCTACGAAGGAATCACTCACTCACGGTGGGGAGCATCATGGAATTGGCGATGGAGAAGGGTTGGTGATGACGAATAACGAAGATCCCCCTCTCCGGAGCCCCAAACGGACTCCAGATCTGCCCTCCCGAGGAAGAATAGGGCTTGGCGGCGGCTCCATCTCGTGGATCGCCGTAATTCTTTCTCCCAAAGATGATAAGGTGATGCAACTATGGTGGACATCATATTTAGCAAGGAGTTTACGGAATGCACCATGAATAAAATGTGAACCACCATCAGTCATTAAATATCTAGGGACTCCAAACCTCGGGAAAATAACTTCTTTAAGCATTTTAATAGAAGTTTTATGATTAGCACTACTAGTTGGAATAGCTTCTACCCACTTAGTAACATAATCAACAACAACTAGAATATGTGTATACCCATTAGAGGAAGGGAAAGGTCCCATATAATCGAATCCCCAAACATCAAATGGCTCAATAACAAGTGAATAATTCATAGGCATCTCCTAACGTCTACTAATATTACCAATTCTTTGACTTTCATCACATGATAAGATAAACTTACGTGCATCCTTGAAGAGAGGAGGCCAATAAAAACCATATTGTAATACCTTATGTGCAGTTTTGTCTCCAGCATGGTGTCCTCCGTATGCCTCGGAGTGACACTTCTGTAGGATTTGTTCATGTTCATGCTCAGGTACACAACGTCTAATGATACCATCTATTCCTTCTTTATATAAATGTGGGTCATCCCAAAAGTAATGTATTAAATCAAAGAAGCACTTTTTCTTTTATTGTTATGTGAAGCTAGGGGTATATATTTAGCAATAATGTAACTAGCATAGTCTGCATGCCAGGGAGTATTACGAGAAGCATTATAAAAGCTAATTGTTCATCACGAAAACTATCTTCAATAGGCAGTGGGTCATCAAGAACATTTTCCATTCTAGACAAATTGTCAGCTACAGGATTCTCTGCTCCCTTTCTACCACTAATATGCAAGTCAAATTCTTGTAGGAAAAGAACTCACCTAATCAACCTAGGTTTAGCATCTTTCTTTTTCGTAAGATATTTAATAGCAGCATGATCAATCTGAACAATTACTTTAGAATCAATAATATAAGATCTGAATTTATCACATGCAAGCACAACTACTAAAAATTCTTTCTCAGTAGTAGTATAATTCCTTTGAGCACTGTCCTAGAATAATGAATAACATTCAATTTCTTATCAACTCTTTGTTCTAGAACAACACCAACAGAATAGTCACTAGCATCACACATAATTTCAAAAGGCAAGTTCCAATCAGGTAGTTGAACAATAGGTGCAGAGATTAAGGCTTTCTTAATATTTCAAAGGCTTCTACGCAATCATCATCGAAAACAAATGGAACATCTTTTTGCGAAAGATTAGTAAGAGGCATAGAAATTTTAGAGAAGTCTTTAATAAACCTTCCATAGAAACTAACATGACCAAGAAAACTTCGTATACCTTTTATATCTTTAGGACATGGCATTTTCTCAATTGCATCAACTTTTGCTTTATCAACTTCAATACCCATTTCAGAGATTTTATGCCCCAAGACAATACCTTCATTCACCATAAAGTGACACTTCTCCCACATCTCTGCAAAACTCGATCAAGGTTGCTTAAGCAATCATCAAAAGATGTCCTATAAATGAAAATCATCCATGAAAACCTCAACAATATTTTCACAAAAATCAAAGAATACATCAGTCATACATCTTTGAAAGGTAGTAGGTGCATTGCATAAACCGAAAGGCATACATCTATAAGCATAAGTTCCAAAGGGCAAGTAAAAGTAGTTTGCTCTTGATCTTCTTTTGACACAGGTATTTGAGAATAACCAAAATATCCATCAAGGAAACAAAAGTGTGTATGCTTAGACAATCTTTATAACATTTGATCAGTAAAAGGCAAGGGGTAATGATTCTAGTAGCTTTGTTTAATTTCCTAAAATCAATTACCATCCTATAACCAGTTACAATTCTTTGTGGATAAGTTCGTCTTTATCATTAGGAACAACGGTGATGCCTTCTTTCTTAGGGACACAATGAACAGGGCTTACCCGTCTACTATCAGCTATGGGATAGATTATACCTACCTCCAGAAGCTTTAATATTTCAGTTCTTACTACATCCTTTATGTTAGGATTCAATCGTCGTTGATGATCAACAACTAGCTTAGCATCAAGCTCCATATTAATCTTGTGCTGACATAGAGTGGGACTAATTCCCTTTAAATCATCAAGAGTGTATCCAATAGCAACAGTGCTTCGTCAGAGTTTTGAGTAATCTCTTTTCTTCATGCTCCGAAAGGTTTGCACTAATAATAACAGGATATATTTCCTTTTCATCAAGATAAGCATATTTCAACGTGTCAGGTAATTGTTTTAATTCGAACACGGGATCACCCTTAGGAGGAGGTGGACCTCCTAGAGTTTCTACAGGCAAATTATGTTTAAGGATAGGTGCTTGATCAAAGAATATCTTATCTATTTCATTTCTTTCATTCATATGCATACATTTTCATGGTCTAGCAAATATTGTTCTAATGGATCAGTAGGAGGCACGGCAATAGAAGCAAGACCAATAATTTCATCTTTACTAGGCAATTCTTTATCACGAGGTTGCCTATGGAACTAAGAGAAATTAAACTCATGAGACACATCACCAAAATTAACACCGACGATTTCCCTATTGCAATCGATTTTAGCATTAACGGTATTCAGGAAAGGTCTACCAAATATAATGGGACAAAAATCATATTGTGGAGAACCAAGAACTAGAAAATCAGTATGGTATTTGATCTTTCCACACAAGACTTCAATATCTCTAACAATCCCAAGCGGTGAAATAGTATCTCTAATTTGCAAGCTTAATAGTAACATCAATGTCTTGTATCTCAGGAGGTGCAATATCATTCATAATTTCTTGGTATAAGTGAGGGAGTCCTGGATTAGGGGGTCCTCGGGTGTCCAGTCTACTCGATATGGGCCAGACTGATGGGCCGTGAAGATAAAGCAGAAGACTATCCCCCGTGTCCGGGTAGAACTCCTATAGGCGTGGACGGCAACTTTGGTGTCCGGATGTACTATTTCCTTCCTTTGTAAACCGATTCTGTACAACCCTAGGCCCCTCTGGTGTATATATAAACCGGAGGGTTTAGTCCATAGAGGCCATCAGAACAATCATAGGCTAGACAGCTAGGGTTTAGCCATTACGATCTCGAGGTAGATCAACTCTTGTAACCCTTATACACACCAAATATAATCAAGCAGGACGTAGGGTTTTACCTCCTTTAAGAGGGCCCGAACCTGGGTAAACATTGTGTCCCTCGCGTCCCCTGTTACCATCGATCCTCGGACACACATCTTGGGACCCCCTACCCAAGATCTGCCGGTTTTGACACCGACATTGGTGCTTTCATTGAGAGTTCCATTGGGCTGTCGACAAAAGGATCGATGGCTCGCCTTGTCATCAACGACGACACCGTGTCCGGGGAGACCTTTCTCCCTAGCCAACTCTTTGTGTTTGGCGGCTTCGTGCTACGTGCCAACTCAAGTTTGGAAGTTTCAACTACATCGCCAATATTCGAGGAGATCTGATCTTCGAGGGGTTCACAGCCTCGGCCGCCGCTCCCCATCCGTACGAAGAAGGCCCTTCGGATCCACTGTCAGATCCCATCCAGGGGTCGACTCTCATGACCGCCATGGCCTTAGATCCAGGGTGGACCACTTTGTCCGAAGACGGGAGTGTGAACCCTGCCGGACTCTCTCCCATCAAGGAGCTTCTAGCCGAAGACCCAGATGTGTTCACGCCATCGGCAGACCCGGACTCAAATGGGACTCTCCCCGTCATCGAGAAGCCGGACTCGCCTCTGGATGTCCACTCCGAACTTTCAAGGTTTGCGTCCATCGGGCTCGATCAAGTGGTTGTCACCGAGCCTAGCTCCGCAGATCCACAGACTCCTATCCGGCTTTCGCTCTTAAACGAAACGCTGGACTTAATGCGATCTCTCGCCATCGCGGAAGTATCACCTCCGAACTACGCCCGGCTTGGACCGGAGTCTAAGAGTAGGAAATTTTACATCCCAGCCACCACCCACTTAATAGCCACTGTCGAGGATCTAACCGACATGCTAGACTACGCCTCCAAAGACATCGACGGCATGGACGACGATGTCGAGGCCAAGCCAAGATCCAACCCGCCCATAATGGGGCGTTGGACGACCACTTCGACCTACGATGTATACATGGTGGATACACATGAGAAGAAGGACGACGATGGCACTCAAGATCCAGATGAGGACAAGCCCGTCGATGAACCACCAAAACGCCGGCGTCAGTGGCGTCGCTCACGATCGCGTCGGGCAAGGGAAAGCAATACCGGCACTGGGGACAATGACACTCTAGACAAAGCCGAATACCCTGACCATCCCGTCGAGCCTGCGTTCAAGCAGGATGAAATGGAAGAGGGTCAATACAGCCCCGAACACGCCAATCACGAGGATTCGGAAGATAGTAACTACTTACCTATCTCCGAAGAGGATGTTAGCCTTGGTGACGATGATTTCATCTTCCGAGCGGAACCCCTCGAACAAGAACGCTTCAAGCGACAGCTCATCGCCACCGCGTGGAGCCTAAAAAAGAAACAACAGCAGCTTCAAGCCTAACAGGATACGCTCAATGATAGATGGACCAAGGTCCTAGCCGCCAAAGAATATGGCTTCGAGCGCCCAACAAAGAGTTACCCAAAACGCAGGCTACTGCCACAATTCGATGACGAGGCCCTTGAGCCAATACCGTCAAGATACAATCAGGCGAATCAACTGGACCGACCACCACGTGGACGGGACAAAACGACCAATTATGCTGAACACCAGCCCGCACCCCCTCGCCATAGGGGCAAGACAACGGCTCTGGGCTACATGTACGACCTACGTCAGGACCTGACCAATAGAGCCGGCCAGACCAGATCAATCTATGGATCAAGAGGATGTGCCCTAGCACGAGATGACGGCCATCAAGCCTGGCGTGACAAACATAACCTAGTCCGGGATTAACATTGAACACATATGTCATCCGAACTCCTTCGCGATGTCGCTCGATACAGAGGTGCCGCACGCCCTATGTGCTTTACTGATGAGGTAATGCAGCACCAATTTTTGGAAGGGTTTAAACTAGTGAACATCGAGCAATACGATGGAACGACGGATCCCGCGGTATGGATTGAAGATTTCCTCCTCTACATTCACATGGCTCGCGGAGATGATCTCCACCCCATTAAATACCTCCCCCTAAAGCTGAAAGGACCAGCACGACACTGGTTGAACAGGCTCCCAGAGAACTCCATTGGAAGTTGGGAAGACTCAGAGGATGCTTTTCGAGCCAACTTTCAGGGCACTTATGTCCGACCACCGGACGTTGATGATCCGAGTCACATAATTCTGCAGCCCGGAGAGTCAGCTCGCAAACTTTGGAATCAGTTCTTAATTAAAAAGAACCAAATCATGGACTATCCGGACACCGAAGCCTTAGTGGCATTCAAACACAGTGTCCGTGACGACTGGCTCGCCCGACACCTTGGTCAGGAGAAGCCGAAATCTATGGCAGCTCTCACCGCACTTATGACCCGCTTCTGTGCGGGCGAAGACAACTGGTTGGCTCGTAGAAGCAACAGTTCCAGCAACCCTGACACTTCTGAGGCCAGGGATGGCAATGGCTGGCCATGGTGCAACAAAAACAAACGCCGGAACAACAATGAAACCGAGGATTCAGCAGTAAATGCCGGATTCAGTGGCTCTAAACCCGGTCAGCGAAAGAAGCCATTAAAGGTAATAGAGACGGTCCATCAAACTTGGAGAAAATACTTGAGAGGCCTTGCCAGATTCATGGCACCCCTGACAAGCCTGCTGATGTCTACTACGCAACCTTCTTCTTGTAGAAGTTGTTGGGCCTCCAAGTGCAGAGGTTTGTAGGACAGTAGCAAATTTCCCTCAAGTGGATGACCTAAGGTTTATCAATCCATGGGAGGTGTAGGATGAAGATGGTCTCTCTCAAACAACCCTGCAACCAAATCACAAAGAGTCTCTTGTGTCCCCAACACACCCAATCACTACAAAAAAAGACACATCCGTGACATTTTGGGTCGAACGAAAATCTTTTCTGTCATACTTATGACACTTCTATGACGATAATTGTGAAAAAACCTGGTATCATCATAGATGTGGTGGGGTCCTACTTCTATGACAAAAAATCATGACAGAAAATGGGCTTTTCGTCCTGGGCGGGCCGATACACAGCTGCATGACATTCTTTGGGCCGTCCATGACGAAAAAAACCACGGTAGAAGCGAGGGCGAGGAAAACATCGGGGTGTTCCCGGTTAGGGTGGGTGGTCGGGGCCGAGCGATGCGCGTTTCTCTCGTACACACACGCGCGTGGGTACGAGGCATTGGGCTCTAACTAAACCCGAGCGATGCATTGGGCTCTAACTGAACCCGAGCGATTGCACTGTAGGCTACGCGTTACTGAACCCGAGCGATCGATCGATGGCTGTTAACTAAACCCGATCGAGCGATTCCTTCGCTACTGCTGCTAACTGAAGCCGATCGATGCTGGCTCTGGATGAGTAGTGAGCGTTGCGGGGGGGGGGGGGGGGGGGGGTTGGATGAACAGTTCTCGGGGGGGTGGATGAACAGGACCCCGTGGCGTTGCCTCTGGATGAACAGGACCCCGATCGATCGAGCCGGTTGGGGCTGGATGAACAGGACCCCGTGGAGGGCAGGATGAACAGTAGACGGTGGAGGGCTAGATGAAGAGTAGCCCGTGGAGGGGTGGTTGAACTGGAGCCCATGGAGAGGGCTGGTTGAACAGTAGCCGGTGGAGTAGCGCGCGGTGGAGGCTGGATGAACAGGAGCCCGTGGATGAACAATCGCAGGTGGAGGCTGGAGGAGGTCGACGGTGGATGAACAGTAGCCCGTGGAGGCTGGAGGGGGTCGACGGTGGAGATGAACAGTATCCCGTGGAGTCCCGTTTTGCGGTACGCCACACCCCTCTCGATGAACAGGACCCCCGTTTCGACCGTAGCACTCCAACACAAGTCCGTTTCCTCTGTTTTGCGGTACGCCACACCCCTCCCGATCAACAGGGCCCCCGTTTCGACCGCAGGAGGTCCGTTTCCTCCGTTTTGCGGTACGCCAGACCCCTCCCGATGAACATGATCCCGCTTCGAACGTGGCTTGTCGAACACAAGGCCGTTTCCTCCGTTCTGCGGTACGCCAGGCCTCGTTTCCATCGGCTGTTCCGTCCAAGCCCTCCCGATGAACACGACGACGCATTCCGTTCCGACCCAGCCGGTTGGCTCCCCATGAACACGACAATGACGTTGTTTCTCCGTTCCAACCCAGCCATGTACACGAGCCCTGTCCGTACGTATGCGCGAGTAGGCGTTCGAGACCCTGCCCGTATGTACGTACATGGCCGTATTTTCTTTCTTACACACTGGCCGCTGTATGTACGTGTACATGCTACGTGCACGCCTCTACTACAACACGTGCGCGCCTCTACATCGACCAGTATGTACGTACACGTTCGCGACCAAAATGACAACGCTACATACGCTTTGACCAGGTGGGTCCCGACTGTCAGGCACTTCCTTGCGTGCGAAGATGTAGCTGGTGGGTCCCAGCAGTCAGGGGGCGAATCGTTTTTTTTGCCCGGACGCACTTCCTTGCGTGCGAAGATGTAGCTAGTAGGTCCCAGTAGTAAGGGGGAAACGTTTTTTTGCGAAATACAGTAGCCCGTCCGGTGGGTCCCTGCTGTCAGGTGGAGGAATAATTATTTTCCGTGTAATAAGGAGGCACTTCCTTGCGGCTGCCGTGGACCCAGTTGTCAGCCTCTCCACGATAGTACTCTTCCGATGGAAGTCGTTCCTTGACCACGTTAACCACGCCCCGTCGAGAGCACCAGGGCAGTGGACGACGGCGAGGCCTAGGAAGGGGACGACGCGGAGCCGGGGAAGACGCGGCAGTGGATGCCCACGCGTAGAGGAGTACGAGGGTTCACTGGTTCGCTGCGGTGTGAGGCTGCCGTCGCCGCAGAATAACAGGGGGTGTGGGTGAGTAGAGGGATGGCCTGGCCAGCGGTGGGAACAGTAGGGGGCGGTGAGGCCTCCGCGGCAGCACAGCCAACCACGGGAGGTAGGAGCATGCAGCACGACCGGCGCTGCTTTGGGCGGCTGGAGCAACAAGACCAGAGGTTGAAGAAGGACTATGGCCGTTGGATGGACATCGTATGGTCACTGGAGCTAGAATCGTTCATATTGACTAAGTTGACAAAGCACTCCGTCCCCGTCAACTTAGTAGGCCCACAAGTCAGCCACCCACCAAGGTGGGTCCCAACTAGCAGCGGGAGTATTCATTTGTTTGTGCGTAATAAGGAGGCCCATCCGGTGGGTCCGAGCTGACAGCGGGGGGAAAGGCTTTTTCGTGAAATACGGTGACCCGTCCGGTGTGTCCCAGCAGTCAGGGGGGAAACATTTTTTTCGCAAAATACGGTGGCCCGTCCGGTGGGTCCCAGCTGTTAGATGGAGGAATCATTATTTTCCGCGCAATAAGGAGGCACTGGTTTGCTGCGGTTGTGGACCCAGCTGTCAGCCTCTCCATGTATAGTACACTTCCGATGGAAGTCGTTCCTTGACCACGTTGACCACACCGCGTTCCGTTGCATGCATGCGTCCATGGGCGTGGTGCGTCCCCACTGTCAGCCTCTCACGTACAGTCATGTTCCGATGACTCTCGGTTGTTGACCACGTTGACCATACCGTGCCAAGCGAACCAAAGGCCGGTGGATGACGGCGAGACCCCAGACTGGAACGACCCAGAGATGGGGAAGACGGGGCAGTGGAGTCGCAGATGGAGAGGAGTGGGAAACTTGACTGGTTCGGGTGCGCGGCAGCACAGCCGCGGTGCCGCCCACGGGAGACAGGAGCAAGAACAGAGGTTGAAGAAGGAGCACGGCTGTTGGATTAACATCCAACGGTCCAGCTGCTAGAATCATTTGTTGATTAAGTTGACAAAGCCCTCTGTACACGTCTGCTTAGTAGGCCCACAAGTCAGCCACCAAATCTGACGGGTCCCAGCTGTCAACGGGAGGAATAATTTTTTTCGCATAACAAGGAGGCACTTCCTTCCGTGCGAAGATACAGCCGGTGGGTCCGAGCTATCAGGTGGAGGAAACATTTTTTTCAGCTTAATAAGGAGGAACTTTCCTTGCGTGCGACCATGGACCTTGTGGGTCCCAGCCGTCAGGCTCTCCACGTACAGTCCTCTTCCGATGACTCTCGTTTGTTGACCACGCCGCACCGAGCGCAGCGAGGCGGTGGACGACGGCGAGGCCCCGGACGGGAACGACTCGGAGATGGGAAGACGCGGCAGTGGAGTCGCAGATTGAGTGGAGGAGAAGGGTTATAATTAGTTCTGGTGCGGCGTGGGGCTGCAGTCCGTGGAGAATAACAGGAGGTGTGGAGGGGTGGAGGGATAGCCTGGCCGGCGGTGGGGTAGCGCTTCGCAGCAATGCGTGCTAAGCAGAGCCGCTAGCCGCCGGAGGCCGGACCAGGCGGTCCCGGCGACGCTGGAGGAAGGAGACGAGAGATTCAAGGTGCATGCCGACCAAGTTGACAACGCCCTGCGTAGGCTTCGACCTATTGGCGCACATGTCAGCCTGCAAAAATGTGGCATATATTTAACCCATGTTTTCTAGAATGTACAGTCCATTTGCTGGGCTGGGTGAACAAATAATTTCGCGTCAATGCGGCCCATTTATATTATCTAAGAAATCTCAGCTCATTTGCACGTCCTTCAAATACATGAATTAGTTGGGCTCGTTATATATATAATGTTATGTTAGAAGGAGCAATTAATATCAAAAATAAACCGGAGAGGCACATTTTTTATATACATAATTAACAAATTAGCGAGTTATTGCTCAAAATAAAAATGAGCGCGTTATTATTACATTGGTACTTAAAATCTTCGCAAGCTTTTGTATGCAATCACAAGGATTTTCCTTGCCTGTGAGTCAAAAACAACCAGGATTTTCCTTGCCAACTTCTGTTAAACATTTACTTTTATAAGTTAATAACACGTGGGATGTTTTCATAATGTATATATAAGTCTCTATAAAATATACGATAATAGTAATAATATAAATATATATAATGTGGTTAAAAAAGTACATTGGGCTGCCGATCTTTAACAAAAAGCCCATAGGCCAGTATGGATCTCAAAAAATAAGTTGAAACCACTTTCACCCGTATGTCGTGGGCTACGCATGTTATAATACAAAACCTAGGCCTAGCTGATACTTGTTCGCCCTCTGGGAAAAATCGATACCAGATCCCCGAGCGAACTGGATTATAGAGGGGGCCGGCGGCACGACTGAAGAAGCACATCAGGAGAGTTTTTTTTCTTCAGTGGATGGCTCTCGATGGCGTTTTTTTACTTGCCTCTGCACCATACAACTTGTATTTTTAGCGTCCTAGTCCATGGTGGACCAGCAGCCCATTTGCTGGGCGGGCCAACCTACAGAAACCAGCACTCAAGTTTTCATCAAGCCTCCAAAACAATGCAGTACTATGTTTGTTTTGAGGCCGAAAACATTACGGTAGGGGTTGAGCGGGGGAGGGGGCAAGACAAAGCAAAAAGATTAAAAAGAGCTGATGCGCTGTTGCTACCCTAACAAAGCAGGTGCAATTCTTCTTGGGAAGAAGGTGTGCCGTTGACACCCACACGTCACATACCCCACAGTAGGCATACTAACAAGTTCACACACAAGCACAACAGAAAAGGTAAACATTCGTATCAAACTCAGGTTCACATGACACGTTCATATTCATAGCCAACATTCACTATCAACAACTCAAAAGATTCATATATACACAAGTTCATCATGTCTATGGATCCAAATGATTGATAGATCACACAACAATATTCATAGATAGTTCACAAAAAGATTCAGATATACACATGTTCAGTATGTTTATGCATCCAAATGATTGAGATCACAGCCAATATGATCCATGGACGAACTTTAATTACCTGGGGTACAAACTGGTAAATGGTGTTCAGTCGGAGGTACTTCTTGCTAAAATTAGTGCTTGTACGAGTAAACTTTCGAGTACATAAGAGGCAGCACAGACAATCTGAACTTTGCTTGTAGGTTTATCCTTAAATAGTGGCCTCGTGCCGAGGGAGGTTTGAGCAACTTGGCCACTACTTTCATCCAACTAGTTTACTGGCTCATCTTGGTCCTGTAGCTCGCCAAAATTCTACATTGCAGACTGGTAAATGGTGTTCAGCCGGAGGTACTTCTTGCTAAAATTAATGCTTCTACGAGTAAACTTTAGAGTACATAAGAGGCAGCACAGACAATCTGAACTTTGCTTGTAGGTTTATCCTCAAATAGTGGCCTCGTGCCGAGGAAGGTTTGAGAAACTTGGCCACTACTTTCATCCAACTAGTTTACTGGCTCATCTTGGTCGTGTATCTCGCCAAAATTCTACATTGCAGACGAGAAAGGAGGCGGTTGAGAAAATGAACCACCCAAATTTTTTGTGCAGTTCAACTGAAATGGAGCATCCCTGGCGTGCAGACTCATTAAGTGCCAGATGAATATACGCGTCAACCAACTTGTCTGGAATCTTTAGACTCCATGCCATACAGTTCGCTACCATATGTGCAGATAACCGAAAGGCACAAGTTGGGACGAAAGACTGGACTGCGTTTTTCTGGGCTATGCGCCAAGCAATATTTTTGGCGTTCACTCCCCTAATACTTGGAGTTTGACAATTGGTTGATGCCGGTTGATACTCGAATGAATATTGGCACTTCTTCTTGTCAACATCGATGCTTGTCTGAGTGAACTTTGGAGTACATAGCAGCAGCATAAGTACTTGTCCATCTGATCTTTTTGTGCAGTTCTACTGAAATCACCCGATGTAATGATTTGCCTGCGAGTTCAGGCTCCAAGTTACTCCTTTATGAAATTGGCAAACAGTAGCACAATACCAAATTACCAATACATATGACAAGCACAATAATCAGGATAAATACCAGTACCAACCTGTGTGAGGTAGCATATCAATTACTATTTCCTTTGACTGGAAGCCGAGATAAGCCAAGCGACTGACAGCAAAGGAAGAATACAAGCCGAGATTAGCGACTAACAGGAAAGGAAGGAAGCTGTCGAGGCAATGAAGCACCCAAAGTTTTTGTGCAGTTCCACCAAAATCGAGCATCCCTGTTGGCACATATATTGAGAGAGTGAGATTACTGTAATAGTGGGACTAGTTGATGAAACATACACTAACAAATAGAAGCACCCTCATTATCTTAATGGGTAAAGTTAGCATTCCCTCCCTGCTCCACCACATGATTCACCTCATAGACAAACATACACACGTACATGATTCAGCATAGGGTGCTACTAAAGATTTGTTTAACTCCGACAGGAAAATTAGGCAGCAATAAATTAGTGGTACTTAAGTACTCCTAATTAATTAAGTGAGACAATAGAAGTGGAAGGGCTCCCTGGAGGATCGTCTCACATGTAAGGTAGTCATTGCCGGAGCCCTTGAATGGCCTCGACTGAGGCCTCTGGCTTCAGCAAGATCGTCTTGGCACTCTTTACTCTTCTTCTTCTTCCTCTTCATGCTCTGTTTCTTAGTCTCCTCACCAGTTGGTGAAACCAAGTACATGATTGACCTTCTATTTCAGAATTGGTTTTGTCAGTGAGGGAGTACAAGTGTACTAGTAAAAAATAGCATTATTTTCTCATGGCAGTCGCAAAATAGAGATGAACACATGCATTAAATATCATTCTTACCTAAAGGAAGGTTATGGTGCTAATATGGATGATGAGGATTGGAACACAGATCTCCCTTTGTGCAGTTCCACCAAAATGAACCAACTGTTCCATTCTGACATTCCAGTTAAACAGCACAAAAGTCACTTCTTTTAAGAAGAGTTTTGTGTAGTGCACCAAAAGGTCACAATAGCAACCAGGTGAAATGGATATCCCTGTTTGCACAAAAAGCTACAAAGGAAACAGTCAGAGTCTCAAACAATTACAGGCAAAAACATTTGGCTAAACTTGTCATGGCTTATAACAGTGGCATGGCTTCATTTTTACCAGGGTCATTAGATTAAGAACAGCTAAATATTTGGTATAAGGGCATGGGACAGTGGGTGCACCAGCAGTCCAGCACCATGTACCTAAACAGGGGCATAAAGTGGTGATTCATAGTTTGTTGCCCCGAGAAACAAACATCCAAGAAACATGTCTGGGTTTGTCCCATTTTTTTCACTCTAGCCACCTACTCCTATGTGTGGATAGCAAATATAGTCCTGGTCATACCACTGTGTACAGCGTTACCCCTATTTCCCTTTTCAACCAAGAGACTGGTTGGATGACCAGTCTGTACTACTTTCACCCCCTTTCCTTCCTATTTGTACCAAGTCCGATGTACTACGTACTAAATTCCCCCACCCCCACTTTATTTCTTGTTTGAACCAAGTACAAGATTCGACTCCATGAAGTAGCTTTACCTCTAACAATAGAAGAAAAAAATAGGTGACGTTGGACCATCCGATCGAGAGGGGCTGAGAGGTAGAAAATGATGCACATGCAGCGACGTAGCGAACTAGGGACGTAGAGCTAAGGCGGTTTCGAAGGAAGATATACCTGAAGGTCGTCGGGATGTGGATAGGTGGGCGGCGGGAGGCCGGATCCGCCCACACTAGGGCAACGACGAAGGGATCGGAGGACCTCTCACGCCGGCGCTCGGCCAGAGATAATGGTGCAGCTGGCAATGGGTCTCCTCCCTCGCTGTCGACGACGGCCTAAACGCTGCCCCTCCCCCCTTCACCGGCGAAGGGGGATACGTCTGGATCTTTAACCAGCGGTGAGGATAGAAAGACAGTGTTTTTTGAAGGGAGAAAGACAGTGTTACCACCCCTATCTTGTTTAGATCTGGAGAGGATGAGAGTGTGTGAATAGAGCAACCCTAGCAAGCAAGCCCGGAGGCTCCGGCCTATATATACGTAGTGGGGTAGTTTTCCTTTTTCACTCCATCAAACAATCATTTAAAATTGGAGTACGTGCCAGGTCGCCGTTTTTTAGTTGTTGATTGTTTTTTGAGATAGCTACCCGCTTGTTCCAAGTGGTGTTACGGTGTGCCAGGTCGCACTTTTTTTAGGGTGCCAGGTCGCACTTTGTATCGTTCAAGTCTGGTACAAGTCCCTCCATTAAATGAACAACCACCCCCTCGTAAAAATTGTGAACAAGCCCACGGATAAAATTATCGGAAACGTGGGTTGCCCCAACATGCATTATTATTTATATTTTCTACTCCCTCCGTTCCTAAATATAAGTCTTTTTTTATTCGCCACACCTAAGACAAGCATTTTTTTATTAGCAGTGAAGCCCACATGTCATAGACACAAAAAGTGTGGCAAGATTCCCTTAGGCAAGCCAAAGTGTGTCTAACAATTTGAGCAACTCAAGTTAGGCAAGTGTGGCAAGTCTGGGAAAAATAATGTGGCAACATAAGACAAACATAGTCACAATCCAAACAGCCCCATAATTTTTTGTGACAAGCATGAAAATTTGGTTAGTTAAATTTATAGTCAAAATTTGGCAAGGTGCATCAAATCAACACATGAAAGTATCAAAAGGGAGGTCACGACATGCATGCATGCGTTGTACTCCCCCTGTTTCCAAATATAAGTCTTTTTAGAGATTGCAACAAGTGACTACATACGAAGCAAAATATGTCTACATACATCCGTATGTGGTAGTCCATTTGAAATGTGTAAAAAGACTTATATCAAGTGCAATGCTTTGATGTGTCGCGTCAACTCATACAAGACCGAGAAGTTTGATTACTACAACGACCCCTCCCTCGCGCATGAGCGTGGTGGCTGGCAAGACTAGTAGGAGCTTTCGCTACACGCTTCTTGACGGCGGCGAACTTGCGGATGGAGTTGACCATCATGTCGTCCATGCAAGAGGCGAAGATGGTGTCGGCGAGGGCTACGACGCCGGCGGTCGCCAACACCGTCTGGAAATGCTGCACGGTGCGGGGCCGCAGGCCGGCGCCTTGGATGATTTGGCACAGCTGACTGCCGCTCGCGACCATCGCCTCCATAGGTGCTTCTGGCTTTTGGTCACTTGGTCTTGGATTGGAGTCAGGAGTGTTGCGCAGTGATTGAGAAAGAACATTTATTGTCAATCTAACCCTGCCATCCATAGACCTCTTTGGTTTAGAGTTAGTTCAGGGTTAGAATCTAACTCTAACCTCTAACTGAGTTAGTAGAGTTCTCCTCTTCTCGGTTCATCGCCATCATACTTTCCCCATTTCTGTGTTTTCAGTATCCTGCGGATCAAAGAGGTCCTTAGACTGGTTTAGGTCCGGTAGTTTTTTATAAACGTGTTATGTCCAAAATTTAATGAACGTGCTCCGGTTTCTATGAAAATAATCTGGTTTCATGTAGTAATTCATTTATTTATTTATTCTTCTGCGGGGGGTTTGCATGTAATTCGTGAGGTCTGAAATGTAAAGTACCCTGGCATATGCTCCGAGTCGTGCATGCACTACGACCCAGATGCTCTATGTCCCACATGTACGGTGAAGCATAGCTGCGGTTCGAAAAGGAGACCTAAAGTGATGACACGTATAGGTCGCATGCACCCAACTAGTGGTAGTACTAGACATACGACTGCTTTTTCCCTAAAAAAAGAAGTACGAGTGCTCAGTACTCCTATTCTATCAACACGAGTCCCATCTGACAACGGCGTCTGTGCTACAGCTAGCTCTTCTCCCTCGTTTTTCTCTTCTAGTAATTCTAAACTCAGCCGACGCCCGGTGGGCGGGGTGGGGATTTGCCGATGGTCGGTTTGCTCAACTACGGCCCCACCTCACAGTGAAAACGTTACTACTGGAATAAAAATGCCATATACTCCTATACTAATAAAACATTAAGGCCATGAGGCGATGCAGTGCTGGTTACAGCAGGCAAGAAGAAGAGATGCATCGAACGGCGGCTAAGTAGCAGCGGCTTTCGTGGCCAGGTCGACGTGCTTCTGAACAATGGCGTCCAAAGATTCCAGCCGCTGGAAGAAGGCCAACGTCTTTCTGTCCTCGCTGGCCTTGTAGTGGCCTGTGTAGACGATTTCCTCGTAGATGTGGATGTGGAGGTCGACGGTTTCTAGCATGGCGAGGCGCTGCGCGACGAGCGCGGCCTCGAGGTGCACATTCTTCATTGCGACCACCGGCAACTGCAGGGCCACCAGGGCTTGAAAGAGTTCTTCACCATGGAGGCCGATGAGGGTGGCAGGCAATGAGGAGCCTGGGCGCGCGGGCTGGAGCAGTACGGCAAGGTCGTCTGCGCGCTTCTTGATGGCGGCGAACTTGCGGATGGAATTGACCATCATGTCGTCCATGCGAGAGGCGAATCCGGCATCGGCAAGGGCTACGACGCCGGCGGTCGCCAGCATCGTCTGGAAACGCTGCGCGGTGCGGGGCCGCAGGCCGGCGCCTTGGATGATTTGGCACAGCCGACAGCCGACTGCTTGGATGATTTGGATGCTTCTGGCTTCTAGTCACTTGGTCTTGGATTGGAGTGAGAAGTGTTGCGCAGAGACTAAGGAGTAGATGGATTGGAGTGGTGGGGCGCCTTTATATGAGAATCCAAACTCTGTTGCACTCACATCGTGCTGGCTCTATTCTGCTTCTCCAATTAATTCCATCTGCATGTAGAGTAATATGAGGATGCATCATTGACCGTTCAGCGTCTCGGGAACCGCTACCCTCTCCCTCCTTGGCATTCAAGCACCTATGGAGGTGACTGCCGCTCGCGTCTATCGCGTGTCGGGAGACGTTCCCATCGACGACGAGGTGCCTATGGTGACTTCGTAAATTTCAAGATGATAGTACTAGTATACTCAATATTGTGCACCACGACCAAGACCGAGAGGAAAACGAGAGAACTAGTATGTATTTATTTACGGTGTAGATTCACTCATTTTACTCCATATGTACTCCGTTGTAACGCCCCGAGACCGACGCTCCGATTGCCTTCCTTGTTTGGCGAGTCAGCTCTGTTATTTATTTTGTTGTTGCTTTCTTCATCGCATCATTCGCATTGCATCGGCACTCTGTTGCCGTCATTGTTTTTTCAAACTTGCATCCGCTCGTAGTTGCCGCGTCCCCCCTTGCGTTCGTTGACCATTCTGAGCCTAACCGGATTTTCGATTCTCTCTTGTCTGACCGTTTGACCCTCTCTGCACAACCACTGAACCCCTCCTTGCGCAGTGCATAGACCCCTCTCGCGCGTCCGGAACCTCCCCGAACCCGACCCGGGTTGTTGTCACCGTTGGATTCGGATCATCCCCAAACATCTACAAAACATCACCGTGTTCTTTGTTGGACTCTCCACAGCTTTTTTCTCGACCGTTCAATTTTGATCGGAGGGCCTGTTTTGCCTTAAGCTAGTCCACCTAGCTATTTAAACAGCCTAACCCTAGTCCTAACCTATCCCATCCACCTATTCCCTGCCGCCGCCACCCTCTTCCTCAGGATTCCTCGATCCAATCCATCCATTCCACCCAGCCGACCTGACAACGCCCCTCGTCTTCAGCGCCGGGCCAAGCAGCGCTTGCCACCCACTCTCCCTCGATTTCACCACCGCAGCCGCGCCTCCTGCTCCCTCATCGATCCAGATCGAGAGGAGCTCGACCCCGAGCCTACCAACGACCTCCTCCTTGGCGGTGATTCCCCACCGGAGGTTCCAACCAGCTGCAGCAGCGACCAGGCCAGTCCCGTCGCTCCGTGCCTTCCTTTTCTCCCGTGCTTCTCCATCGTCTCACCCCTCTGTCTCTCTCACCTCATTCTAGCAGGAGCGCCACCGCCCTCGACCCGTCTCCGTCCGGGCGACAACGAGCAGTAGCTCGCCGGAGTTGAGCTTCCCCGGATCCGCCTCCCTCTGCCCGTTGCTGGTGCTCGCGTCACCGTCAGCCACCCGTCGCCCGAGTTCCTCGCCGGCCCGCGCGACAACCTGCAAGTACCAAGGCGTCGACCACCACCACCAGGAGCTGACCGCTGCTTCCCTCCCCAAGTTCCCCTGCGTCGCCGGCGACCCCAGGCAGGCCCCGTCGCGCCCTGCCATCTCCCTCTCCGTCCCGTTCGTCTTGCAGCAGGCGAGGTACCGAGCTCCGCCGAGTCCCTTTGTTGCTCCGCGTCGCGCCGCTGCTCTTCTTCCCGGAGGGCCTCGACGAGAGCCTCGCTCACGCCCCCTCCATCCCGTCTCCTGGATCCCGCCGCCAGCGCCCCAGAGTCCCGTCCAGCCGCCCTGGAGTTTCTTCGCCGCCATGCCCTGCATCCCGCATCGCCAGCCGCCGTCCCCTGCTTCACGAACGAGACAGCCAGCGCTGCCCTTTCGTTGACTTGGTCCAGCGCCAGCGTGGCCGGTCTCCAAGTCCCAGGTGCCAAGGCCCAGCCGCCTCTCCGCTTCCGGCCCGAGAGCCCGATGTGAGCAGCCACCCAAACCTGTTGCACTGTTGGGCCAGTTAGATTCGGCCCAGTTCTTGTTTTTTTCCCCCCATCGATTTTAGTAATTATCCGAGGATTTACAGTTTTACAGAAAACCCGTTGCACATCATGCATATAATATCTCACAAACCGTGCGTCGGATTAAAATGATTTAAACATGTAAAGTGGTTAGAAATTTGTGTAGTTTAATAATATGCAACTTTCACCCATGTTAATATTGTTTAAAATGCTGTTTGATTAAATTTGCCCAAATAACATGCTAAATGCTTTAATTCATAACTAAATAACCGTAGCTCGGTTTTTAATAAATTATATATGTAAATGGGGTAGAAAAATGCCTAGTTTAACATGGTTCACTTCATTTTGCTGTTGAACAACATTAAAATTGCGTTTATGGCAGAACAGTACCAAATCTAAAATATGCACATGAGGATTTTCCGGAATTGTTGTTTGTTATTTCCGGCCTCATTTAACTTGCTTAAATAGTTAGTTTATTTATGCTTCACCCTCTTGCCATGTTTAACAACATTTAATATTGTTGGGTACATAAACAAGAGCGATACTAAATAACTTGAATGTGGTGTTTCGTCAATTTGCAACTCGTTGCATATTGAGCTCCACTTAATTTGTAGTGTTGTTTGTTGCACTTTGCCATGCCATGCCTCATTAAACCGGACATGCATCATACTTGTTTATGCATCATGCCATGTGTATGTGGTGGTTGTTTACTATGTTGTTTGTTTCTTTCTGGGTTGCTTCTCTCGTTAGCTTCGGTTTCGTTCCGGAGTTGCGAGGACTCGTTCGACTCCGTCCGTTTGTCTTCCTCATGAACTCGTTCTTCTTCCTAGCGGGATCTCAGGCAAGATGACCATACCCTAGAAATCACTTCTATCTTTGCTTGCTAGTTGTTCGCTCTATTGCTATGCTGCGCTACCTACCACTTGCTATATCATGCCTCCCATATTGCCATGAACCTCTAACCTTTGTCACCCTTCCTAGCAAACCGTTGTTTGGCTATGTTACCGCTTTTGCTCAGCCCCTCTTATAGCGTTGCTAGTTGCAGGTGAAGTTGAAGATTGCTCCATGTTTGATTATGTTTATGTTGGGATATCACAATATCTCTTATTTAATTAATGCATCTATATACTTGGTAAAGGGTGGAAGGCTCGGCCTTATGCCTGGTGTTTTGTTCCACTCTTGCCGCCCCTAGTTTCCGTCATACCGGTGTTATGTTCCTTGATTTTGCGTTCCTTATGCGGTTGGGTGATTTATGGGACCCCCTTGACAGTTCGCTTTGAATAAAACTCCTCCAGCAAGGCCCTACCTTGGTTTTACCATTTGCCTACCTAAGCCTTTTTCCCTTGGGTTCTGCAGACTCAAGGGTCATCTTTATTTTAAACCCCCGGGCCAGTGTTCCTCTGAGTGCTGGTCCAAACTAGAGCCACTTGCAGCGCCACCCCGGGGAAACTCGAGGTCTGGTTTTAGTTGTACGTAGTGTTCATCCGGTGTGCCCTGAGAACGAGATATGTGTAGATCCTATCAGGATTTGTCGGCACATTCGAGCAGCTTTGCTGGTCTTGTTTTACCATTGTCGAAATGTCTTGTAAACCGGGATTCCGAGACTGATCGGGTCTTCCCGGGAGAAGGTTTATCCTTCGTTGACCGTGAGAGCTTATAATGGGCTAAGTTGGGACACCCCTGCAGGGTATTATCTTTCGAAAGCCGTGCCCGCGGTTATGTGGCAGATGGGAATTTGTTAATATCCGGTTGTAGAGAACTTGACACTTGACCTTAATTAAAACGCATCAACCGCGTGTGTAGCCGTGATGGTCTCTTCTCGGCGGAGTCCGGGAAGTGAACACGGTTTCTGGGTTATGTTTGACGTAAGTAGGAGTTCAGGATCACTTCTTGATCATTGCTAGTTCACGACCGTTCCGTTGCTTCTCTTCTCGCTCTCATTTGCGTATGTTAGCCACCATATATGCTAGTGCTTGCTGCAGCTCCACCTCACTACCCCATACTTTCCTATAAGCTTAAATAGTCTTGATCTCGCGGGTGTGAGATTGCTGAGTCCTCGTGACTCACAGATACTTCCAAAACTGTTGCAGGTGCCGATGAGACCAGTGCAGATGACGCTACTGAGCTCAAGTGGGAGCTCGATGAAGATCTTGTTCGTTGTGTTGTTTCTTTTCTTGTTGATCAGTAGTGGTGCCCAGATGGGGCGATCAGGGATCTGGCAGTTGGGTTGTCTTCTTTCTTTTGGTTTCGTAGTCGGACCTATGTGTGTATCTCTGAATGATGTATGTTTTATTTATGTATTGTGTGAAGTGGCGATTGGAAGCCAACTCTTTATCCCATTCTTGTTCATTACATGGGATTGTGTGAAGATGACCCTTCTTGCGACAAAACCACAATGCGGTTATGCCTCTAAGTCGTGCCTCAACACGTGGGAGATATAGCCGCATCGTGGGCTTTACAAGTTGGTAATCAGAGCCATCCCCGACTTAGGAGCCCCCTGCTTGATCGAATCGTTGGCGTTGTTGAGTCTAGAACAAAAATGTTTTGAGTCTTAGGATTATATATATCGGAGAGTAGGATTCTTTTTACTCCTCAGTCCCTTCGTTGCTCTGGTGAGCCTCCCGACGTAGAAGTTTTGACTATTCTCTCCTCAAATTTCACTAAAAAAATTTAGGATCACGCGGGTATCTTGGAATCGTTCCAATGTTTTTGTGACGAGAACATTGTTCTTGGTGCCTCCTGACATTTAGGGGTTGTGGCAGTGTCCCGGGGAGTTGAGCTCCGAGGTGTTGTCGTCACAATTTTATCGTTGCAGTTCTGGAATACCTGAGTTTCGCCGACATCAAAATCTCTTTTATGTAGTTGTTGGTGAGATCACCTCGACGCCACCCAGTACTGGGGCGGGAGTTCGGGAGAATTGCCATAACTCGTATAACGGATGCTTTTCGAAGGTTGAGGTAAACGATTTCCGAAGATTTCTTGGTTATGTGTTGACGGATGGATACAGCTCGATCTAGGTATTGTTAGTTTGGGTGATATATTTTGTGTCCCCTGTATCCCCAACACCTGATTGCATAACCAGAAAGTTTCGGGAGTTTATAAGTGGGAATTCAAGTAGCACTTAGGATATCTTTCCGACAGATGCATGATATGAGATTGGGGTTCGACGTCTAGTGGTCCGTCTTTCCACGGTTGGTTTTACAGTGGTCTTGTAGTGTCTTAAAGAGTCCTTGGCTATGCCGACTTGGGGATGCTTCGTATGTCATGTGCACTGCCTTGTACATGATGGTGCTGTACGATCGAGCCCGTGTGGGCCCCACCACAAAAACTTCGGACGAAATCTCTATCATATGTTTGTTCTGGCTTATTTACTGAGCCAATCCTTTGTTTTGTTTTAAGTTGTGGTATTCGAGTTGCTTCTATGACAAATGTTGAATCCATACCTTTCCTAAACGGTGTTCTCATATTGCTATGTGAATACTAATCCTTCTTCATCTTCAAGGTTGTCTTTTCAATTCTTTCCAATCGGCGTGCTTCTCTTCAAGTGGATCCAATCATTCCAACATTTGCAAGATCAATTCTAAGTTTTTTCTCAACGGTGTTCGTTTCATCCGACCCAAGTTGCCTTTGTTTTGCCACCCTCCCACCCTTTTCCTTCAAGGAATCAGATGTCGTAACCAAGTATCCATTTTATTCACGTGAAGTCCCTTCATTCTTTTCAATCAATGTTCTTACCCGGTGGTTCTCATGAAGATGTTCTTCAAGTTTTTCATTCTTCATTATTTTTCTTCTCCGGTTGATTCAATTCAAGCTTACAGTGTTGATTATCCCTTTCCTCCTTTCAAATGCTTTCTCATGCCGGTATATCTCTTAATCATTCCCCGCTTGATATTCAATTGTTCCGGAGTGCTGAAGATATCTCTGAAGATTCGTGTTTCCACTCCGCATCAATTCTAACTATTTCGAGGTTGTTACCTCATTCAAGCCATTTAATTCAACCGGTGCAATCTCCTTTTCAAGTAATCATTTCAACGGTGGTTCTTTTCAGTGGGCCCTAACCCAAAGGTCTTTTCCCAGGATCTTACCTGACTCTTATAATTCTTTCTGGAGTTATTCTCAAATTCATTGCAAAGTTTGATGTAAGAATGAATTATCATCAATCAAATGTCTTTCTCCAAGATCTTTCAAATTCTTTTCATTGTTGGTTCAACCATTCTAATTTTCATCCCGGAGTATCTCAACAATTCATGGTGGTGTTTCTTGTCATCATTCTCAACATTTGAAGACCGAAGAAGAGTTTTTCCTCCAAATCTTATCCGTTCTCTCAAGATTCATAGTTCTAGCTTATGCCATCCTCTCGTAATTGTTTCCAATCGCGCAATTCTTTTCATACCCATCTGGAGAATTTTAGAGTTGTTTTCATTTCTTGATCATCCAAAGGCCATCATTTCAGAAGATTTCTTCGTTCTAAGTTTTCAGCTTCGTTCTCCAATTACTCTAAATTGATGTCTCTTCGTTCATCTCCATATTCTCCTGGTGCATCGTTCAATTATCCTCTAATCAGCTCGTGATCTATTCATTCTCATGTATCTAATTTTCCTTGAGTATTTTTGCGCGTTCTTTAATTCTTATGGTGTTTCGTCCTCTTTTCTTCAATTGTTTTCAATTCTTACGGTGGTTCGTTCAAGAGTTCTCTTTCTTGGTTATCATATTAATTCATTCGGTGTTTCCAAATCCCACCGGTGGTTCCATCAAGACCTTATTCATGTTTGCGCTATATCTATCTTAATCCTTTCTACGACAATAAGTAGTATGCAAAATCCGTTGCTTGTCATCAATTTAAATTGGTGAAGGATACGCATAACGTAATTCTTATTATTGTTTCATCCAAGTGATTAATTCCTATTCCGGAGATTCATCAAAATTCTTCATCTCATTTGTTCATTTTTTTCCGGAGCTCCAAGTTATTTCAATTATATCATTTCAAAGCTTCATCTAATCATTGCAAGGCTTCTCCCGGAGTTCTTTTTAAGTTTCCATTTCGTTTGATCATTCTTATATTACCGGAGTTCTTCATGGAGGCTCTACATGGTGCGTCGTCAAGGATTCCTTTCATTCTTCAATTGTTCTTCAAAATTTCTCTCGAAGCTATGATCTGTCAAGCTATACTCTTAAATAAACATGGTGCTCAACACATGTGTTGTTTTGAGGAGTTCAAACATTCTTCATCTTGCATTCCGAAGTGCAATTCTCTCTACCTTATCTTTTGGGATGGTGTTATGTCATTTTTGACAATTTCCTTCATGTTTCATGATTCACAAGTTGTCAGGAATGAGATAATTAAATCCATCATTTTCTGTTTTGTTCAAGAGATCTTTTCAACCAATCAATCTTTTGTTGGAGTTATATTGGGTTATAATTCACCTAAAGCCTTCCCTAAGGAATGTAGCTATTTGTGGTGGTTATCAATGATCCAAATTTTCTCCTTCTCATCTCGGTGTAGAAGTTTTCATCTCCTTGTTGATATCAATCCAATCATTTGTTTCCGTTAGTGGCGGGTTGTCACCTCATAATTTTGAGAAGTTTTCCATAAGCCCACTACAAGCTTATTCTTTTCGTTGTTGGTTTTCCAACAATTCCGTTCTAACCTTCTTGGAAGGATGCTTTCCAAGCTCATTTGTGCGGAAGTTGTCATTTTCTTCTCCATTCTTTATTCCAATGATCTATCTTCTATTTTTCTTTCGGAGGCATTGTGATGTTGCTCTCTTCACTCATCTTCTCGGTTTGTGAGGACCGTGTTCTTTTCGTGCCTATCCATTTCCAACCGGAGTGTCGTGCCCTCTTTTCAAGTTCTTCCCATTCTATCAAGTTTTTTCTCCTTCCTCAACCGGAGTGCGGCCTGAAATCTTTCTTACCCCTTGTGCCATTCTTTCTTTAGTTCTGGAGGCAATGTGTTGTTAATTTCCTCGAGTATCCTCTCATCTTGTCAAGATCATGTTCAATTCCTTCCATTTACAGGCGGAGTGCTGCCCAAATTATACCATTCTCATTCCTTCTTTATCTTGTTTTAACCGGAGTGTTGATGTCTATCATTCCTCTTCTAACCGGAGTCACATCCAAGTGCTTTCATTTTGCCAAGTCCATATTGTACCCCTTCCATTTTCCAACCGGAGCGTTATCGTAATTGATCATTATCGTTCCTTGTACATCTCGTTTCAACCGGAGTGCTTGCATGTATTTCTCGTTCATTGATTTTTCCATTCATGTCTTTCAACCTACAAGGTTCTCGCAATGTTCCTTGTTCCTCTTTGCCAAGAGAGTGTTTGCTATCTTGTTTGTCTCCGTTGTACTCTTTCTTTCAAGTTGTCCAACCTCTAAAGGATCGTGGTTTCACTCGTTTGTCGAAGAAGCAATTTAGTTTTACCTCTTCTCCTCATCTTCCGTTTCTCTCTGGTGCCATCCTAGATCTCGGGACGAGATCCTCTTGTAGTGGTGGAGCGTTGTAACGCCCCGAGACCGACGCTCCGATTGCCTTCCTTGTTTGGCGAGTCAGCTCTGTTATTTATTTTGTTGTTGCTTTATTCATCGCATCATTCGCATTGCATCGGCACTCTGTTGCCGTCATTGTTTTTTCAAACTTGCATCCGCTCGTAGTTGCCGCATCCCCCCTTGCATTCGTTGACCATTCTGAGCCTAACCAGATTTTCGATTCTCTCTTGTCTGACCGTTTGACCCTCTCTGCACAACCACCGAACCCCTCCTTGCGCAGTGCATAGACCCCTCTCGCGCGTCCGGAACCTCCCCGAACCCGACCCGGGTTGTTATCACCGTTGGATTCGGATCATCCCCAAACATCTACAAAACATCACCGTTTTCTTTGTTGGACTCTCCACAGCTTTTTTCTCGACTGTTCAGTTTTGATCGGAGGGCCTGTTTTGCCTTAAGCTAGTCCACCTAGCTATTTAAACAGCCTAACCCTAGTCCTAACCTGTCCCATCCACCTATTCCCTGCCGCCGCCACCCTCTTCCTCAGGATTCCCCGATCCAATCCATCCATTCCACCCAGCCAACCCGACAATGCCCCTCGTCTTCAGCGCCGGGCCAAGCAGCGCTTGCCACCCACTCTCCCTCGATTTCACCACCGCAGCCGCGCCTCCTGCTCCCTCATCGATCCAGATCGAGAGGAGCTCGACCCCGAGCCTCCCAACGACATCCTCCTTGCCGGTGATTCCCCGCCGGAGGTTCCAACCAGCTGCAGCAGCGACCAGGCCAGTCCCGTCGCTCCGTGCCTTCCTTTTCTCCCGTGCTTCTCCATCGTCTCACCCCTCTATCTCTCTCACCTCGTTCTAGCAGGAGCGCCGCCGCCCTCGACCCAACTCCATCCGACCGACAACGAGCAGTAGCTCGCCGGAGTTGAGCTTCCCCGGATCCGCCTCCCTCTGCCCGTTGCTGGTGCTCGCGTCACCGTCAACCACCCATCGCCCGAGTTCCTCGCCGGCCCGCGCGACAACCTGCAAGTACCAAGGCGTCGACCACCACCACCAGGAGCTGATCGCTGCTTCCCTGCCCAAGTTCCCCTGCGTCGCCGGCGACCCCAGGGAGGCCCCGTCGCGCCCTGCCATCTCCCTCTCCGTCCCGTTCGTCTTGCAGCAGGCGAGGTACCGAGCTCCGCCGAGTCCCTTTGTTGCTCCGCGTCGCGGCGCTGCTCTTCTTCCCGGAGGGCCTCGACGAGAGCCTCGCTCGCGCCCCCTCCATCCCGTCTCCTGGATCCCGCCGCCAGCGCCCCAGAGTCCCGTCCAGCCGCCCTGGAGTTTCTTCGCCGCCATGCCCTGCATCCCGCATCGCCAGCCGCCGTCCCCTGCTTCACGAACGAGACAGCCAGCGCTGCCCCTTCGTTGACTTGGTCCAGCGCCAGCGTGGCCGGTCTCCAAGTCCCAGGTGCCAAGGCCCAGCCGCCTCTCCGCTTCCGGCCCGAGAGCCCGATGTGAGCAGCCACCCAAACCTGTTGCACTGTTGGGCCAGTTAGATTCGGCCCAGTTCTTGTTTTTTCCCTCCGGCGATTTTAGTAATTATCCGAGGATTTACAGTTTTACAGAAAACCCCTTGCACATCATGCATATAATATCTCACAAACCGTGCATCGGATTAAAATGATTTAAACATGTAAAATGCTTAGAATTTTGTGTAGTTTAATAATATGCAACTTTCACCCATGTTAATATTGTTTAAAATGCTGTTTGATTAAATTTGCTCAAATAACATGCTAAATGCTTTAATTCATAACTAAATAACCGTAGCTCGGTTTTTAATAAATTATATATGTAAATGGGGTAGAAAAATGCCTAGTTTAACATGGTTCACTTCATTTTGCTGTTTAACAACATTAAAATTGCGTTTATGGCAGAACAGTACCAAATCTAAAATATGCACATGAGGATTTTCCGGAATTGTTGTTTGTTATTTCCGGCCTCATTTAACTTGCTTAAATAGTTAGTTTATTTATGCTTCACCCTCTTGCCATGTTTAACAACATTTAATATTGTTGGGTACATAAACAAGATCGATACTAAATAACTTGAATGTGGTGTTTCGTCAATTTGCAACTCGTTGCATATTGAGCTCCACTTAATTTGTAGTGTTGTTTGTTGCACTTTGCCATGCCATGCCTCATTAAACCGGACATGCATCATACTTGTTTATGCATCATGCCATGTGTATGTGGTGGTTGTTTACTATGTTGTTTGTTTCTTTCCGGGTTGCTTCTCTCGTTAGCTTCGGTTTCGTTCCGGAGTTGTGAGGACTCGTTCGACTCCGTCCGTTCGTCTTCCTCATGAACTCGTTCTTCTTCCTAGCGGGATCTCAGGCAAGATGACCATACCCTAGAAATCACTTCTATCTTTGCTTGCTAGTTATTCGCTCTATTGCTATGCTGCGCTACCTACCACTTGCTATATCATGCCTCCCATATTGCCATGAACCTCTAACCTTTGTCACCCTTCCTAGCAAACCGTTGTTTGGCTATGTTACCGCTTTTGCTCAGCCCCTCTTATAGCGTTGCTAGTTGCAGGTGAAGTTGAAGATTGCTCCATGTTGGATTATGTTTATGTTGGGATATCACAATATCTCTTATTTAATTAATGCATCTATATACTTGGTAAAGGGTGGAAGGCTCGGCCTTATGCCTCGTGTTTTGTTCCACTCTTGCCGCCCCTAGTTTCCGTCATACCGGTGTTATGTTCCTTGATTTTGCATTCCTTACGCGGTTGGGTGATTTATGGGACCCCCTTGACAGTTCGCTTTGAATAAAACTCCTCCAGCAAGGCCCTACCTTGGTTTTACCATTTGCCTACCTAAGCCTTTTTCCCTTGGGTTCTGCAGACTCAAGGGTCATCTTTATTTTAAACCCCCGGGCCAGTGTTCCTCTGAGTGCTGGTCCAAACTAGAGCCACTTGCAGCGCCACCTCGGGGAAACTCGAGGTCTGGTTTTAGTTGTACGTAGTGTTCATCCGGTGTGCCCTGAGAACGAGATATGTGCAGCTCCTATCAGGATTTGTCGGCACATTCGGGCGGCTTTGCTGGTCTTGTTTTACCATTGTCGAAATGTCTTGTAAACCGGGATTCCGAGACTGATCGGGTCTTCCCGGGAAAAGGTTTATCCTTCGTTGACCGTGAGAGCTTATAATGGGCTAAGTTGGGAGACCCCTGCAGGGTATTATCTTTCGAAAGCCATGCCCGCGGTTATGTGGCAGATGGGAATTTGTTAATATCCGGTTGTAGAGAACTTGACACTTGACCTTAATTAAAACGCATCAACTGCGTGTGTAGCCGTGATGGTCTCTTCTCGGCGGAGTCCGGGAAGTGAAATAAGTAGGAGTTCAGGATCACTTCTTGATCATTGCTAGTTCACGACCGTTCCGTTGCTTCTCTTCTCGCTCTCATTTGCGTATGTTAGCCACCATATATGCTAGTGCTTGATGCAGCTCCACCTCACTACCCCATACTTTCCTATAAGCTTAAATAGTCTTGATCTCGCGGGTGTGAGATTGCTGAGTCCTCGTGACTCACAGATACTTCCAAAACAGTTGCCGGTGCTGATGAGACCAGTGCAGATGACGCAACTGAGCTCAAGTGGGAGCTCGATGAAGATCTTGTTCGTTGTGTTGTTTCTTTTCCTGTTGATCAGTAGTGGTGCCCAGTTGGGGCGATCAGGGATCTGGCAGTTGGGTTGTCTTCTTTATTTTGGTTCCGTAGTCGGACCTATGTGTGTATCTCTGAATGATGTATGTTTTATTTATGTGTTGTGTGAAGTGGCGATTGTAAGCCAACTCTTTATCCCAT
Source organism: Aegilops tauschii subsp. strangulata (assembly GCF_002575655.3). Classification (NCBI taxonomy): domain Eukaryota; kingdom Viridiplantae; phylum Streptophyta; class Magnoliopsida; order Poales; family Poaceae; genus Aegilops; species Aegilops tauschii. The sequence goes on along the minus strand of NC_053036.3, from coordinate 453,463,406 downwards.
TCTTGTTCATTACATGGGATTGTTTGAAGATGACCCTTCTTGCGACAAAACCACAATGCGGTTATGCCTCTAAGTCGTGCCTCGACACGTGGGAGATATAGCCGCATCATGGGCGTTACATCCGTCTCGGATTAGTCTAGTCACTTGTTGAAATCTCTAGAAAGGAAAATACTCCTTTCTGGTTTACAGGGCTATACTGGCAAGTACTTACTACAATAGTGGGCTCACATAGCAATTTTGTCTCATGCAAGAGCCTGGCTATATGCGTGCTCCAAGGTTCACAACTGCCACGTTCGGGTTGCACTTGGCTCTTCGCCTCTTCGAGAAGACGAACAATGATGTTACTACTATTGCTTCTACAGTATCAAATACACTATTGCATGTCCGTCCACCACGAGCGGGAGGGATAGCTTGTTGTAGTACTATAGTATAAGCAAAAGCCTGTCCTCGTCTGCGAGCCACCGCGCGCATGGGCGATGGAGAAGGCGTGTAGTAGTAAAATCAAGCTTCTCCTCGTTGTACGAGTTGACCTAACACATCATAGCACTGGCCCCACATGGTTGCCTCTAAACTTGGCTGAAAGACCCGCAGTGTACAATACTCCATTTGCTGCAACCTCTAACATTTACCCCACCACAAATTAAAATATATATTCTTGTCTTGACCAGATGAGCGTGCAAACTAGAATCACTAGGATGACAGGTAGGGCTAGAAGATAATTTTAATCAAAAAAATATAGCATGGAGCCGACCCCAACGATTTTAAGCTTACAGGCACAATACACGCTATCCTAGACTACTCTACACATGAAACTGCCACACGAGCGTCCGAGCTGCACTTGGCTCTTCGCCTCTTCAGGAAGTCGAACAAAATGATGGAGTACTACTATAGTGGAGCAGTACTACAGTATGCTTCTGGCCATCTGACACCGATTGAACTGCTGCATGTCCACCGCGTACGGGAGGGAGAGCGTGTAGCGAACGAAAGCTTCTCCTAGTCCTGCCAGCCACCACGATCATGGGCGAGGGAGGGACGCAGCTTCATTGACTTACTGCTCCTGCCTTTGCGTCCATGGTGGCCCACCAGGTCGGTGGCCCACCTGTCATGCAGCCAAAGGCAGGTGCGGTTAAGGCGAGAATGCGTTGTAGTAATCAAACTTCTCGGTCTTGTACGAGTTGACGCGACACATCAAAGCACTGCACTCGATATATTTCAATAATTTGCGTTTACCGATGCATTAATTACAACGCATGCATGCATGTCGTGACTCTCCTTTTGATACTTGCATGTGTTGATTTAGTGCACCTTGAAGTAGTATGAATAGGTGATGGTAAAGCTTTGTAATGCCCCGGCCTTAATAAAGCGAGAGATGGTTGTGCACGAGGAGGGCGATGGACCTCACCTTGCTCTACTGCCCCTTGTGCCTCCGCCCCTTGAAGCCTCCAGTGTATGAGGTTCGAATACACCTCGTCCGTTCGGCTGATCGAGCAAGGTGCAAGTTTCTTGATTGATGTGTTGTTCGATTGATTTGTGCAGTGCAAGGGAGGGCACCTGGCTTGCGCGGACTGCCGCGTCGAGCGCCCCGGGAACCAGCGGCAGTGCCAGAAGTGCGAGCGCGGCTGTGGCTTCGACGTGCGGAACACGACGGTGGATGCCGTCCTCTCCTCGGTGAGGGTGGAGTGCCCGCACGAAGGCTGTGGGCTCTACATCACTTACCACAAGCTCGCCGATCACCAGAGCATGTGTCCGCTCGCGCCCTGCAAATGCCCCGTGGCCGTCTGTGGCTACGAAGGCCCACCGCCGTGGCTCTCCCACCACATCAGCACCGTGCATCCCATGCCCGTGCACATGATCCAGTACGGCAAGGCGCTCCACCTGCAAGTGCCACTGTCGGAGCCACGGCTCTTGCTGTTCGCGAAGGAGGACGGCCGCACGTTTTTCTTGGTCAGCGGCGTGCTCGACATCGGCGCGCCTATCGCCCTGTCATTCGTCTGCATCAGAGCGGGGGCATCCCCACTGCCGCACTACGTGGCCAAGCTGTGGGCGAACGGCCCGCCGGGGGAGCCCAAAGGCAGGACCGACGCCATCAAGGTGGAAATGGAGGTGACAAGCAGCAGGGATCCCGGCGTCGTCGCCGTGCAGGAGCTGACCTTCTTCACTGTTCCGCCCAAGCTACTGGCCGGGGCTAAGCTGGTGTCCCTCCACATTCAGATTGACAAGCTCACGTCCTAAATGATTCTATAGTGCCTTCTGTTTATGTTAGTATTATGCTAATATAGGGGTTAGCTCGGTCTACTTTAGCTTAAGAGATGGTGGGTTTTGGTGGCAATGCAGCAATTACCTCGACATCAGATCAGCAGTGAAAATAGTTTCGAACAGTCGAATGGATATTTTGTGTCTATTGGATATAAAGATCCTTTGGGTAAGAAGTAACAGCCTATATGCTTTTTTTCCGAAACAGAACAGTGATACTAGTATAATTTTTGTTGACATGCACTAATATTTTCGAAACGGACGTCGGGCTGTAGCTAGAAGGGCGGTTGGGACGCAGCATTGGCCCATACCGCGGTGACCCCCGATTGGGACGCACCGACTGTGGATTTTCTCCCTCGCTGATGTCGACCGCGTCTACGCAGAACATTGTTCCCTTCCCCCAGCTGCGGGGTCAGGCCGGATATGTGACCAGCGGTGTGGCCACCGTCGTTCGATGCTTGTGAAGAGAGCAACCCAAGCAAGCAGGCTTGTAGCTTAGGCTCCTGCTAGTGTATATATAGTGGTTTTCTTTTTCTCTCCATATCAACCATTTTATATTGCGTACGTGTCATTGAAGAGTGAAATGATGGTTGCTTCTTCCGACTAACTTACTGTGTGATTTGACTGCTCCTTTAGTGGCCCCTACACGTACTCCCCTACGTGTATGCAACAGTCACACGTACACATGGACGCAAAAACGCGCACGACACCCTAATGCATGCATCTCCGAGCACACGACGGAACACACACGGTCACGCTCAAGTGCTCAACCTACACGTGCATGCACACACATACTCAGCCAGGGTGAGCTAGTGACCGTATAAACACCGGAAAATGTATATATTGAGCGCAATGAGCTTATTATGAAGTCCACTGACCGTATTTTTACAAATATACAATGACTGATTGTGTATTTATCTCGTTTGAAATTAAGCCATATTAACCGAAGAGGAGGCAGTATGGACTAGCATTACTTTGCTGTGTCCCGTCAACTTGCCGAACGAGGAGAAGCTTGCAGGATGGGAGAAGCTTGCGCGCGGTGGCTCACAGGACAAGGAGAAACTTTTGACTAATGCAAGCTGTCCTTCACTCAGGCGGTGGGCGTGCAATAGTTAATTTGGTGTCAGATTGCCAGAAGCATACACTATACTAGTACTATTATTGTTGCACTTCCCGAAGAGGCGAACAACCAAGCGCAAAGTTTACTAGTACTAGGAACCAGATGGAGGAGCATCTGCACTCTTATTATATTTTTAAAATGTGATAAAGCAATCTTCAACACATTTGGTTCTCTTCGAGGGTTCTCGCATGTGATAATGGAAGTTGATTGCATGGAACACTCGCCACAATTCTCGCTTAATTCTGGCTCATATCCTGTTACAAATAGGAGCGCTCGGTAATATTTCCTCTCTTTTTTTATTCAACATGTAAACAGGTCAGCAAACCTTGCGGCGCATCTTTGTGCGAACTGTGCTTGCTGCACTTTGAATGTGGCCGAGAGCTGGCTTGATGAAACACCTCGCTTCCTACTTCTTTTTCTGTGGGGTACCTCGCTTCCTAGTGACCAGTGTCTTGGCTGATCGTCCTAAGAATACTTATATATGAATAAAGCTCTCTCATTTACCCGCAAAAAAGATTAAGCCATATTAACTGGAAAGGAGGGAGTATGGACTAGCACTACTTGTTGGTGTGTCCCGTCAACTCGCAGAACAAGGAGAAGCTTGCAGGACAAGGTGAAGCTCACTTACGCCTTTTGACTAATGCAACGTACCTCGCCCAGGCAGTGGACATGCATCAGTTCATTCGGTGTCAGATTGCCAGAGGCATACACTGTAGTACCGAACATGCGGAGTACCATCATTGTTCGACTTCACGAAGAGGCGAAGAGCCAAGCGCAAGGTTTAGTAGTACGAGTAGTACTACTACTAGAACCGCATGGTGGAGCCTCTGTACTCTTATTTTTCTTAATCTTTGATAAAGTACACATTTATTCCGGAGAAGGGCGGAAAACGGCAGCCCAACATGTAATGATGATATCGATCAACCATGCTCGAATATATCTTGGCCTCCGTGTGAGCCCGTCTGTGTGTTCTCACTCCTCGTCTCTCTCAAGGAACGGCGGGTTGGCCATTTTGCCGTCAATTGAGATCGGTTTGCTCACACTGCAGTCCCACATGTCAGTGATATGCCAAGATGAGGTGCGTTGACCGACTGGCCATACGCGTACTTGGTTTTGCACCTTCATACTACTCCCTCTGTCACAGTTTACAGGGCGCACTTCATTATGATGCATTTCTCTCATGGAATTTCCACCACGAGAGAGACTTTAGACGCGTTTGGTTTAATGCTCAATTAATTAGGGCGTGGTAACCGCAATTTTCTCTCGATGTCGTACTACGGAGTGGAGTACGTGCATGCATGTGTCTACCCAGGGTGGAAGCACTGCATGCATGTGTGTACGCATTATTTCCTCTAGTAATAGACTCCGTGCTATAACTAGCAATGCTATTTTTCAGGCCGACCGCTAGTCGCCTTGGTGCCAGAGATTTTCTCTTTTTCTGAAGCGCGCTCTATAAACAATGACGGATGGAGTAGTATGAGCGGATTCAAAGAAGAGCGTATTGACGGTTGCTTCTTCCGAGCAACTTACAGTGGGAAAGGTGGGGCTTATGATTTGACTGCTCATTACTCACTATTAATGCGGCGGAACGACCGTTCTGAGTCTCCCATGCGGCTGTGCACTACCCCCTCGGTTCTTAAATATACTCCGGAGTATTTGTCTTTCTAGATATTTCAACGAGTGACTACTCAAATATTTGTCTTTTTTGAGATTCAAATGACTACTACATAAGGATGTATATAGACATATTTTAGAGTGTAGATTCACTCATTTTGCTCCGTATGTAGTCACTTGTTGAAATCTCTAGAAAGACAAATATTGAGGAACGGAGGGAGTACACATACGAAGCAAAATGAGTGAATCTACACTCTAAAATATGCCCATTTGAAATTTGTAAAAAGACAAATATTGTTGATGACAGTTGCGACGACAAAAAGAAGCATATTCCTTGTCCTAAGGGAAGATAACAACATGGTTGTGTTTGTCTAAAACGGTGTGAGGATGAGATTGCAATATGGAAAGTACGCCGGACGAGCTACGTTTTGTGCAAAGAACTATGGAAGATCCACATGCAGCGACGTGGGAAGACGGGCAGTGGAGCAAGGACGGAGGGGATACCTGGAGGTCGTCGGGATGTAACTAGGTGAGCGGCGGCGGGCGGAATCTGCCCATACTGCGGCAGCGAGCAGGTGGCGTAGGCCCTACCACGCCGGAGCTTGGTCAGAGAGAACGGCGTGTACCGCAGATCGGGACGTGCTGCCTCGGCGCCGTCGAACGAAGAAACGATGCACGTCCTCCCTTTCCGCCTGCGGACGGGATGTGGCCGGATCAGTGACCAACGGTGAGAGAGAGAGGCCACCGCAGCCTTTGTGTGAGATACTCTGAAGAGAGACAAACCAGGCAGGGAGGCTCCATTGTATATAGTGGAGCAGACTACCTTTTTCTCCATAAAAATCAGTTTATATTCTGTGTACGTGCCTTTGAGCGATATAACTTTATTTAAAAATAACGCGCCAACGCATCAAGTCGAACTTTGTTTCGTGCACGCGTGGTACACGACCTCCGTAGGTAAACAACCGCTACACGCGTTCAAATTAGCACGTGGGCTGCCATTTCTTACAGAAATGAGCTCCACCGTGTACCCGCGCGAGTGTGGCTGGGCATGAAGCGTGAGTAAGTGCACGGTGCACCTATTCTCTTCTTGTATACGTACACCACCTACGTGGGGTTGTGTGAGAGAGATACACACGTAGAGAGATATAGTGTGTGGGTTCGTGAGAGTTTTTTTAGGGGGGGGGGTCAATCAAAAAATGTAACATATGCAATGTGTGTGAAATAGAGTCCTGGATATATCATATATATAGAGGGGGCGATCCACGAGAAGAGAGTGGAGGTATCATCGACTTGAGGTGTCCATAGAATCGAAGAGAGAGATGATGTGTGTGTGTGTGCGCGTGCGGTCGATAAAGAGTGCCATCGAATTTGTGTGTGCCCACGTCAAAGATATAGAGTGGCTGGCCTACTAGAACGAGAGAGGGGACAGGTGCAGTTTGTCTCTGTGGCATGGATACCTACCTACATCGCTCGACTATCGGTGTGTGGTGGGGGGGGGGGAGGGAGGCCTAATTAACTATAGAGGTACAATGGCTAGTATATGTGTGGAGGAGGAGAGAGGCCTACCTCATGTATTAAGGGATATCGATCTACCTCATGTATTAAGGGAGATCGATCGGCATCCATGCATATGTGCAGGAGAGGAATAAGGTTGGGAGAGAGACAGAGCTAGAGTGTTGGAGGGGGTGGTAGTGGAGTTGCTTCTAACAAATGGTGGGATAGGATTGCTAGACAACCGGCGGGCACGCCTGCAATATCAATAAGAGAGGGGATGGCTGCCTGTCTGTGCACGTGCGTGTGAGAGACGGGTCAGGAGGCATGCACGAATGATGGGGGGGGGGCGATATGGATGTGGTAAGCAGACATAACTACATAGGAAGATCAATCGTCCTTTGTCAGAGAAAGGAGAGACATAACTTGTGAGGTATGTCGATCGATGGGGGGGAATAGTTAAAGTCGACCTAGGTATATGTTGGGAGATCGATCGGTATACATGCATGTGTGTGTTAGAAGTAAATGAGGCACAGGGAGAAGGATAAAGAGAGAGGGATGCATCTAGGAGGTGGTGCGAGAGTCATACTATATCAAGGGGGAGAAGTGTGCGAGTACGAGATCGATGAAAAGAGTGGTGGGAGTGAGGCATGGACGGTGATAAGAGAAGAGGGGAAGCTTGTGTTTTGTGCTAGGCACACCTGGCTAGAGAGGCATATAGATCGATGTGTGCCGTAAAGGAGCTGGGGGGCCTACACACTCCGTGGGTGAATGACCTAAAGTGAAAAGACGAATTTGCACGATGGAGCTAGAGAATGCTGAGGGAGGGTTAGAGGGATGCGGGCGTCTGCATGCACGAGAGAAAGTTAGCGCTAGCTAGCTACAAAGATAAGGGGATTGTGTGGGTGTAAAAGACGAATAGAGATCATACTTCATTATAAAAAGCAAATTTGGATATTTGAAGAATTTATCATAGTGTTTTAAACCGACACATGTGTGAATATATATAACGGTGATACACATGGTGTGGTTATGAACAGGTTATACTACATATAATATATTTTATCTCTACTCTTATAAAAAAGGAGTTGTTGATGATGGTGCCATCCTGCAATATAGGCCGTCCGATTTATATCTGACGGATAGGAACGAAACTATGGCAATTTTGAAAAAGATACCCACACCCCTCTCCATATTTGCAAATTAGGCCTCCCCTTGATCATGTTGATGTTCTGTGGAACGCATGGGCATCTTGCTAGTACTACGTATAACATATAGAACATTGATCATAATTTGGGCTAATGTGTGGCTTTTGCAGCTCAGGTCTAAATACTTGTCATAATGTAGGGGGCGGGGCACTATACTATGTGTGATAAACACGGTGTACACCTATGGAACATGGTTTAGATTATGAATATATAGTTAGTACATCAAATGTACTATTATTTGGAATCAACATCAAGTGTATTCAAAAAATAGAATTCGAGTTCATGTAGTACACATAGTTCATATCTATCTCTATAGTAATCATGTGGTGTGTTATTAAGGTAATACACGAATGATGGTTGAAGTTGGCAACAATCATGATTGTAGATTTGTTATTGAAATAGAGAAATGAATTCAAATTCAGTTCGAATTGCAGCGGTAGTATAGACATTTCGAATGCACTAAAATGTTGGTATGAGTAGGTTACATGCATTATATAGCAAGCGAAAAAATTTAATTGGACATAACATGGATTCATACTACCGAATAGCATTTAATTGCACTAAATTGTTGGTATGAGTAGCTTTAAATAGCATTTTTATAGTAAAACGGGGCAAGACTCTCTCTTTGTGTGGTGTGAATAGTGTTATTTTTTCGTTTTCTTTTTGGTTGAGGGAAGTGCGAATTGATTTGGTACGTACAAGTACAATATTACACGTTAGGCTTGTCCCTAGAATTCAACCCGCGCCTTGTTATATCCCGAAAATTCAGATATCGTGCTCCCAAAACTGGCGCCTTCACAACCCGCGCCTTGCTATCCCGAAATTACAACGCGCGCGAAAACTCCCTCCAGCTGCCAAATCCCGACACGCGAAATACCCCTTCTAACCCTGAGCCGAAAGGGCCGCTAGTTCAAATCGGTGCGGGGTACTTTTGTAACACACCCTACATTTTGGACAAGCGCGTCCCTTAGTCATGGTTCACCCCCTCCCATCGCCTCCTTTTTGCCATTCGAAATCCCAGGCCGCCATAACCTCTCCGCTCCAGCCGCGAAACCCCACCCTCCTCCGTCCGCCACCTCACCGCTGCCCAGCCGGAGCCTCTTCCCCGACAATGTCGTCCACCGCAACAGCTCGATGTCCCTCGTCCACCTCCCCGGATGAGGATCCATCGTCCATCTTGTCGTCCCGCCAGTTCAACCGCCCCGTCCTCCACCTCCAAGGAGCTGCTTCGACGATCGCCTCATCTATCGCGGCTGCTCCATCCCCACAGCGCCGCCTTAACCTGCTCCACCGGAACCGCAGCATCCTCACCGACTCCTTGGACGAAGCCGAGGCCTACTCGGCGCCACCAAAGAGGTTGTACACTCATCGCATCGCACCTTCTCCTTAGCTCGACCTCCCGGCGCCGACGGTGCTCCATCCCGCACCCCCATGGAGCGGCTACCTTGAAGCCGGCGCCGCGGGCGACATCTCCACGGCGGCTCTCCCCCAGTGCGAGGCCCCTTCGGCGGCGGCGTCCATACCAGCCGGATCTGCTGCTGCTGCTCTGGCTCTCGCTCGCTCGCTCGCGCTGCTGCTGCTGCTCCGGCTCTCGCTCGATCGCTCGCTCGCCTAGCTGCTGCTGCTCCGGCTCTCGCTCGCTCGCTCGCGCTGCTGCTCCGGCTCTCGCTCGATCGCTCGCTCGCCCAGCTGCTGCTGCTACGGCTCTCGCTCGCTCGCTCGCGCTGCTGCTGCTGCTCTCCCCCTCACTTGTGTTGCTGCTCTGCTCTAATTTAGCTACACTTTAGTCGAATGAATCGACTTTTGGGTCAGTCAATTTTCAGGGGGTGGGGGGGGGGGGCTCGCCGGAGTTAAGGAAGAACCACCTGCAGCGGGGACGGGGGCTCGCCGGAGAGGTACCCCACTATCTATCTTAGGGTTCAGGGTGGGGGCGGGGGGCCTATAGGGCTGGCCGGGGCGGCGGCGGACCGGCGGTGGGGAGTTGTTTCGGGGCGGCGAGGCGGCGCTGGGGCCACCAGTTCGGCCGGTGGTGGCTGGCGGCTCAAGGGGGTGTAGGTTGAAGATGAACTGCGGGCCCTCCCTAAACTACATGTCAAGTGCCTCTCTGCTATCATTGCGTTCAGTTTCGACAGTAACATTCAGATTCCACAGTAAATTTCAGTTTCGACAGTTAAGTCAGGTCCAAATTAATGTTCAAACTTGAGTTCTAAATTAGTTATGGGGCACATATCGAGGAAGCAATGAATAGTATCTCTATCTAATATCTGGTTCACCTAGGGTATGCCTATGTTGTTCATCTTGGGTGGGAAACAAATAGTAAAGCAATCATCATCTGTCTTTTTATTAAATTAAAGCAATCATGAGCCTGCTATCATTATTTTTGGATCCATCCACTGGTTGTTACCATCACTCTAAATTTCTGCATGCTCTCCTTACATAATCTCACCATATTTTTTTCGTATGCATGTCAGTATTGTACACAGTCATGCTGAACATGTAGAGAAAAAGAGAAGAGTTTTGCGCGGCAATACAATGTCATGCAGACATCGCTCCATGGTGGGTTCAATGGCAAACCCTCCCCACCCCTCTCCAGATTGTAATCCAGAGGAAGCTATCTGTTCTGAGGCGGATTCAGACGTCGCTGACCACTCCTATTTACCCCCAAGGTGTTTGCTCTACCTTGGCATGATGATGTTAGTCATATCATGCATATGTTGCCTTGCAGTGCCTACTTTTGAAATCATATATGTCATCTGCTTAGTTTAGACATGTTCTGTAATGCCACCTGTTTAGTTTCTATATCATATATGGGAATTGTGCAGTCTCATGTCTTTTAGCCAGCCATAATATACGTGAAATGTGCAATGCCATCCTGTTTAACCAGGCATCATATATTTGAATGATATCTTGCCCATCCTTTTCTTCATTACATTTCCATTTGTCGACAATGTTTGTACATTAAACTACTCTTCCTGTGAATCAGCCATTTGGGTGGGAGATTGAAAAACCTGGAGTGAAAACAAGGCCTTCTGAGCAGACAGTGCTACCTGTCGAAGCAGATCTCTTGTTGGGCCCCGATAGCTCCTCAGAGATGGATTCAGAGACAGATGACCAGTCCTATTCCCCCACCGAGGTGTATGCTCTAACTTGGCACGGTTATACTGCTCATATCATGCATATGGTGTCTTGCATTGCATATATTAGACATCATATACACAATATTCAACACCATGTTCTTAGTTCAGACATCATATCTAATGCCCTCTGTTTAGCATATAAATCACATATGTGAATTAAATGATGCGATCCTGATTACTTAGATAACATGTGGGTGAATTATGTCATGCGATCCTGTTTAGTTATTCATCATATCTTTGAATTATGTTATGCTATGCTATCCAATTTAGATAGACATCATATATGTGAAATTATGTCATGCTATCCAGTTTAGTTAAACAATATACATGTCAACTATTTCATGCCCTCTTTTTTCCACACTATCTATTGCATCTGTCTCTCATACAATGTCTGTACATTCAACTATGTTTCCTGTTTATCAGCCATTTGAATTGGAGCGGGTGATGCCAGCATCTAGCGGACTAAAAACACAGTCTTCAAATAAAACAGTGCTACCTCTTGGTGGAGGTAGCACCCCGGTTGTACATGCACGAGAACCAGCCCTACCACACATAACCCAAACTCTCGTAGATTGTACCCCTATTGCGATGGACAGAGAACCAGCTTCACCCAATCTAACCCCAACCCCAGCAGATAGTAACCCAGTTCCTGTTGACACAACACCATCTCCACCACAGAGCTCCCAAACAAGAGCAGCTAGTAAGACAACTCCAGTTCCCAAAGGGCCAGTACTACCACGGCGAACCCCAACTCCACCAGTTAGTACGCCTATTCCTGTGGAGGAAGCACAACCAGCTAGTCGTAGTTTAGCATCTATCGCATTTGATGTTGTTAAATCGTATGTGCGTATCTTCCCATCTTGGAAATATTATACTGAAGATGAAGGAAAATGCCAGTTGCAGGTGTTTGTCCAGGAGTTATGTGTAAGTAATGTTATTCATGGCAATTACTTTGCTTTGTCCCTACTACCTCTTGAGCACTGCGTTGGTTTTCCCATGAAGAGGAAAGGGTGATGCAGCAAAGCAGCGTAAGTATTTCCCTCAGTTTTTGAGAACCAAGGTATCAATCTAGTAGGAGGCCACGCACGAGTCCCTCGCACCTACACAAACAAATAAATCCTCGCAACCAACGCAATAAAGGGGTTGTCAATCCCTTCACGGTCACTTACGAGAGTGAGATCTGATAGATATGATAAGATAATATTTTTGGTATTTTTATGATAAAGATGCAAAGTAAAGAAAGCAAAATAAAGACGACGCTAGAAATAACTTGTTGACGGGAGATTAATATGATGGAAAATAGACCCGGGGGCTATAGATTTCACTAGTGGCTTCTCTCAAGAGCATAAGTATTACGGTGGGTGAACAAATTACTGTTGAGCAATTGACAGAATTGAGCATAGTTATGAGAATATCTAGGTATGATCATGTATATAGGCACCACGTCCGAGACAAGTAGACCGACTCCTGCCTACATCTACTACTATTACTCCACACATCGACCGCTATCCAGCATGCATCTAGAGTATTAAGTTCATAAGAACAGAGTAACGCTTTAAGTAAGATGACATGATGTAGAGGGATAAACTCATGCAATATGATATAAACCCCGTCTTGTTATCCTCAATGGCAACAATACAATACGTGCCTTACTGCCCCTACTGTCACTGGGAAAGGACACCGCAAGATTGAACCCAAAACTAAGCACTTCTCCCATTGCAAGAAAGATCAATCTAGTAGGCCAAACCAAACTGATAATTCGAAGAGACTTGCAAAGATAACCAATCATACATAAAAGAATTCAGAGAAGATTCAAATATTGTTCATAGATAAACTTGATCATAAACCCACAATTCATCGGTCTCAACAAACACACTGCAAAAGAAGATTACATCGAATAGATCTCCACAAGAGAGGGGGAGAACATTGTATTGAGATCCAAAAAGAGAGAAGAATCCATCTAGCTAATAACTATGGACCCGAAGGTCTGAGGTAAACTACTCACACATCATCGGAGAGGCTATGGTGTTGATGTAGAAGCCCTCCGTGATCGATGCCCCCTCCGGCAGAGCTCCGGGATCTCACGGGTACAGAAGGTTGCGGCTGTGGAATTAGGTTTTTGGCTCCATATCTGGTAGTTTGGGGGGACGTAGGTATATATAGGAGGAAGAAGTACGTCAGTGGAGCAACGTGGGGCCCACGAGGGTGGAAGGCGCGCCCAGGGGGGTAGGCGCGCCACCCTACCTCGTGCCTTCCTGGTTGATTTCTTGACGTAGGGTCCAGGTCCTCTGGATCACGTTCGTTCCGAAAATAATGTTCCCGAATGTTTCATTCCGTTTGGACTTCGTTTGATATTCTTTTTCTGCGAAACTCTGAAATAGGCAAAAAACAGCAATTGTGGGCTGGGCCTCCGGTTAGTAGGTTAGTCCCAAAAATAATATAAAAGTGTATAATAAAGCCCATTAATGTCCAAAACAGAATATAATGTAGCATGGAACAATAAAAAATTATAGATACGTTGGAGACGTATCAAGCATCCCCAAGCTTAATTCCTGCTCGTCCTCGAGTAGGTAAATGATAAAAACAGAATTTTTGATGTGGAATGCTACTTGGCATAATTTCAATGTAATCCTCCTAATTGTGGTATGAATATTCAGATCCGAAAGATTCAAGATAAAGGTTTAATATTGACATAAAAGTAATAATACTTCAAGCATACTAACTAAGCAATTATGTCCTCTCAAAATAACATGACCAAAGAAAGTTCATCCCTACGAAATCATATAGTTTAGTCATGCTCCATTTTCGTCACACAAGAATGCTCTCATCATGCACAACCCCGATGACAAGCCAAGCAATTATTTCATACTTTAGTAATCTCAAACTCTTTTCAACCTTCACGCAATACATGAGCGTGAGCCATGGATATAGCACTATGGGTGGAATAGAATATAATGATGGAGGTTATGTGGAGTAGACAAAAAAGGAGAAAGTCTCACATCAACGCGGCTAATCAATGAGCTATGGAGATGCCCATCGACTGATGTTAATGCAAGGAGTAGGGATTGCCATGCAACGGATGCACTAGAGCTATAAATGCATGAAAGCTCAACAAAAGAAACTAAGTGGGTGTGCATCCAACTTGCTTGCTCACGAAGACCAAGGGAATTTGAGGAAGCCCATTGTTGGAATATACAAGCCAAGTTCTATAATGAAAAATTCCCACTAGTATATGAAAGTGACAAAACAAGAGACTCTCTATCATGAAGATCATGGTGCTACTTTGAAGCACAAGTGTGGAAAAGGATAGTAGCATTGTCCCTTTTTATTCTCTCTTTTTTTGGGCCTTCTTTTTTCAGTTGGCCTTTGTCTCTTTTTTTATTGGGACAATGCTTTATGAATGATGATCATCACACTTCTATTTATTACAACTCAATGATTACAACTCGATACTAGAACAAAGTATGACTCTATATGAATGCCTCCGGCGGTATACCGGGGTAGCAATGAATCAAGAGTGACATGTATGAAAAATTGTGAACGGTGGCTTTGCCACAAATACGATGTCAACTACATGATCATGCAAAGTAATATGACAATGATGAGCGTGTCATAATAAACGGAACGGTGGAAAGTTGCATGGCAATATATCTCGGAATGGCTATGGAAATGCCATAATAGGTAGGTATGGTGGTTGTTTTGAGGAAGATATAAGGAGGTTTATGTGTGAAAGAGCGTATCATATCACGGGGTTTGGATGCACCGGCGAAGTTTTCACCAACTCTCAATGTGAGAAAGGGCAAGCAATGATGGAAGGGTAAGAGTGCGTTAATCCATGGACTCAACATTAGTCATAAAGAACTCACATACTTATTGCAAAATCTACAAGTCATCAAAAACTAAGCACTACGCGCATGCTCCTAGGGGGATAGATTGGTAGGAAAATACCATCGCTCGTCCCCGACCGCCACTCATAAGGAGGACAATGAAAGAACACCTCATGTTTCAAATTTGTTACATAACGTTTACCATACGTGCATGCTACGGGACTTGCAAACTTCAACACAAGTATTTCTCAAATTCACAACTACTCAACTAGCACAACTTTAATATCACTACCTCCATATCTCAAAACAATCATCAAGCATCAAACTTCTCTTAGCATTCAGCACACTCATAAGAAAGTTTTTTACTAGTCTTGAATACCTAACATATTAGGATTAATTTCGCAATTTAAGCAAATTACCATGCTGTTTAAGACTCTCAAAATAATGTAAGTGATGCATGAGAGAATAATAGTTTCTATAAAACAAAACCACCGCCATGCTCTAAAAGATATAAGTGAAGCACTAGAGCAAAAACTATATAGCTCAAAAGATATAAGTGAAGCGCATAGAGTATTCTAATAAATTCCGAATCATGTGTGTCTCTCTCAAAAGGTGTGTACAGAAAATATGATTGTGGTAAACTATAAAGAAAATACTCAAATCATACAAGACGCTCCAAGCAAAACACATATCAT